>NC_137177.1:89110853-91739505 GCF_951804945.1 Podarcis cretensis
CCCAACACCTCAAACATAGGTATAACCAGGGAACCTCTTGGGAGGAGGAACTTTAAACAAAGAAATTCCATTCCCCCTTCATTTGGCCCAGGCTTGGTAACACTCCTTAGCTCTTGGTTGTAAGGACAAATCATGTACACAGGTACTAACAACAGGCTTTGGAAGGGTAAGTTACCCTCCCACCCCCCCTTTTTGCTAGGATAAGGAACCTTTTTGACCAGCCATATAGAATGTGACTCATATGTACAATAATGCATCTCACAAAGTTGGCTTGAGTGCAAACACACTTGTGCCATAATACATTCGTGAATCTTCTAAGATGCCACAAGGCTCTAAATTGCTTTTGTTTCAAGAGACTTATATGATTACCCCTCTGGAAACTGATACATATGAGGCTACAATCTCATTGTGTTATCAGTTTTGAGATTACCTTCCAACCAGTTCTGAGAGTTGGTTGATATACTTCACAGCAGTAAGCAACACTTGGAAGAATTAGTGACAGATAAGAACAAACGTCCAAGAGATACATTACGTCAGGGGTTGCCAATATGGTGCCTGCAGATATTGGGACTCCAACTTCCACCAACCCCAGCAGCCAGCATAGCCAATAGGACAGTTGTAGTCCAACAAAATCTGGAGGACACATTATGTATCCCTGCACTACATCTTGCTTCCATTTAAGCAGGTCTGCCTGCATACTAAAACAAGTAATTCATAACATGCTACACTGATCACCATACAGAAATCTTGTTCTCAAGTTGCTGCAATTATAATTCAGTCACTGATGAGGATTTACATCAGATCTATCAGGAAATGCTACCAATGAAGTACTTACAATATACAAATATTACCTTGCAACTCAGCCTAATTGGTCATTGCTATCAACAGCAAACTTCCAAGTCCTAAAACTAAAAAAATGTTTCTCCACAGAAACAATACAGCTGGTTCCCTGGTATGTTACACACACTTTCACATGCCTTCCAAACTAAGACAATGACTGAAACCGAGAAACTATACTGGAGGCCGATTTCTAGTTTATTTTATTTAATAGAGCACCCATTTCACAAAAAGCCAAAATCTTATAGGCCATAACTTCTATGAAATCTGATATTTATTAAAGCTGCTTTTATAAGACTACGCAATGCCTTTTCATTGGTGTAAGTCAACCAGAAATCAGCTTTCCCTTAGAAAACCCCTTCTAGATTATCTAGTAATTGGATAATGAAATGAATCAATACTGTTTTTAAAATTAAGTTGCAAGTCTAAAATACAGAAATATAAATCCAAAGTCTAGAAATTCACATTCAAATAAAGCAAGATGAACTGTTTGATAGCTCTGATTAACTACAAAAAGATACAACTCTTTAGAGAATATAGGTATCCTTAAATATACTGACACTCTTAATCAGCACATTTTCCTTAGTTTTGGCATCAAATTCTTGCCCCCATTATCTTTCATAAGGCATTACTTACGATATTCTTCCAAATGGTGCAAAAGCTGCTTTAATATCTTCAGTTGTAATTTCTGGGCTGAGGTCTCCAACAAAGACATGGAAGTGGTCTTACCAAGAAAAAGAAAAAGAAATGTACAAGTTTGCAGAGAACTCATGGAAATACAGGATAGGTTTGCTTTTTTAAAAAAATAATCTTGTATCAATTTCCATACATCTGGAAACTACATGAGAACTAGAATCTTTTTACCTAACAGATAACAAAATACATTATGGTTTAATATATAACCATGAACAGACATGATAGTACGCAATTATAGAAAATTACATATAACTAGAATTTTTCATTAAATTATATCTGTAGTTATTCATAACAGAAGCTATACTTCCATGAGAGCTAAGTCCATTTAGTCCAAAGCCAAAAAGTTATATTACAGCCTTATTTAATAATGCTAGAGTTTAGCCTTAATTATACACAAGTTTAACAATAATTAGCTGAATATGTCTACTGGTTCTGTGAGCAGAACAGAGTAGGATTTACACAAACCAGTATGGACAATATAAATTACAAGCAACTCAATCTTAGTCATATTTGGTGAAGAACAGTCAAAAAGATACCTTGCATTGCAACAGTTTGATGTTAAAGTATTTGACAGTTTTCTGAAAAGCCAACAGTTTTGGTTGCCCAGCCTTTACACCATGTGAATCCATGTGAATTCAAAGTATGTGAAATCCATGAGCAAGTGAACTAAGACTGAAGGCAACAGAACGGAAACAGTAATCCCTTCACAGTTTGTTAGAGCCATTTACATAAGAACTGGTTGATACAAAGATCTCATATCTAAGGACTTTCTTCATACTCACATAAAGCCCATTTTAATTATCATCACCTCTAACTAATTTCAGTGCACACATGACACTTTACATCTCCACCTTGGAAAGTCTACTTTAATCCTTCCCCAAAGTTTTAAAGTTTTAAGGCCAGACAAGTAGAGAAGCAACACACTGGGTTGCATAGGAGCAGAAGGGAAAATGATCCAATTGGAATAGCAATTTTGATATACCACAAGGGGGGCTTATGGCCCAGCACAGCCAGCAGCCTTGAAGGAAGCTGGTTATCTTACCCTCACAGAGAGGGAAAGAATTCTTACAGCAATAGCAGCTTAATGGGGTCAAAGGGCTTAAGAGTCAGCAATAGTCCACATCCTGATCCATTGAAAGAGGAGGGAGAAATCTTGTGACAACAGAACAACCCCCCCAAATAGCTTCAGGCGGTTAGTGAATACCCCTGAGAGATTTCATTTTATGTTTAAGAAGATACAATTACCTTGTGAACGCAGTGTGTTGACAACGGTACTACCTGATGACAAAGATTAGATTTGTTCTTAAGTTTATTAACACAAACACATTAAATAATATCTTAGGATAATGATCAAAACAATAGGGCAAATATTTGTATGATGCTTATTGCTTAACATTTAAAACACTTTTGTGCAAATAAAGAGTAATTATTAAGAATTGTAAGGAACTTACTGCTGGTATCTTTCTTCTGGCTGCTGGGGGTTGTTGCCCAGTTCACTTTGACCTCCTACAAATAATATTTGCTAAAATTATATTCAAGGAAGTTATGTTTACATAACCCACAAACCCTCAAAATGTAGTGTGTTTGACAAATTTGATTTATGTTTTATATTATTTTGCCATATTTAATGCAAAATATGCTCCCACCCTAATGAAGTTGAGTGATATTAGGTATTAAATAACCCTTATTACTTTGCCGAGCTATTTTATTTGCAAAATGCAAAGAATTTCATGATAACTTTTCACTGTACTTATATTTATCTATATGGTGTGTTTTTTAAAATTTAAAGTTCTACTATATACAACAGGATAAAAGTTTACCTTTAGATCTTCTTCTTTTTACAAAAGCGGTTTCATCCACAACCTAAAGCCACACTTCTGCTCCAACTCACCCTTTAGACCTGAGAGCTTACCTTACCCATTATCTTCCGTCCATTCATAGCCGCTAAAGCTGCAGCTGCATGTCGATGCTCATAGAACTCCACAAAACAGTATGGATCATTTCCAGCTGTCTGTGTAACACAGAAAGGAAAGCTATCAGAAACCATTGCTGAGCCATCTCAATGTCTGTGTTTTGTTTTATGATATCTCCCAAGCAAGCAGCAGCATTTAAGTCCACAATCCTAGGTACTATTACTATTATTTTGTGTTCAGGATTAGCAGAAAAAGAGAGTTCCACAGCAATAAGTAAGATTTTATGCCTCAAGTGTTAAAAAAGTGAGTTGAATCTTTAGACCTTGTAAATTATACACTGATTATTTTTAGTGGAAACAGAGTAATTTGAAAACTACTTTTAGCTTACTACTTTTTTCTTAGTTTTTTTACTTGTTAGTTACCCTTCAGTTTAATTTGTTTTACTGAAATTTCTAAAGGGAGGGCAACAACCTGTGAAACTCCTAGGGGAAGAAATCTAAACCTTGTTAGCATCCTCAAAACCACAATTTTTATATTAAAATACATTTTTTGTACAGAACATAACCATTGCATTAACTTACATCCATGATCATTTTGCAATTTTTGCATGGTCCAATCTGGCTGAAGAGCTGGAGAATTAGGGCTTCGGTAACATCTCTTGACAAATTCCCCACATACCTGCAAAAATTATCCAAATTTTAGATCCATGGAGGTCTGAGTCTCAAACAATGAAAACCTGTTTGCCCTGAAGGAAGGGAGAAGTGAGGAAGTCTAGGCCATACCACTAGCTCCTGACAGAACTATCAAGGAGAATTGTTGGGGCAGCCCTCACCCATCTTCCCTGGAGCTACCTAAGAAAGACCTGTGTGAGCAACACATAGCCTGAAGGACTCTGTCACATTGCATTTTATTTGTTTTCGTATTTTAAACCACTTTGGATTCCTTGGCAGAAATGTAGTAAGTAAACTAACCATCATAGTCAGACTTCCTTAATAAAAGAAAAGTAACTATACCTTCCAAAGCTAAAACAAAAATAAGCACTCAATCACAAGAACAGGATGCTCAGAAGTTAACAAAAGAGGGAGAAGCAGGCTTGAAAATGTGTGCAGAACAAGGGAGGATTTTTTCACTGTTACTAAACCTAAAGGCTGAGAACAGGTGAAACCACAATACAGTATTACTCAATATATTTGCTGCACAAATTACAAATGCTATAAAAAGTTTGCAGAGTAGTAGTACAGTGCATTTATAAGAAAACTAAGTAAGGTATTTGTATCCCTTTCTTCATTTATATCCCTCCACAAAATCCTTCCTAAGACTCCAGGTTTACCTGACCACTATCAGCATCAAGTGACCAAATTTAAAATTCAGCACCAAATGCAACCCAATTTTCAGCAGGCATAAATTCAGTTCAGGCTTACCAAGGAAGAAGAGAAAAATAGACAGCGCACTTAATAATGTGCACTTGATTCTTCCTTTGAAGTATGAACCATGTGATGTCAGATGACTGACAGTTGTCAACCCCATCAACATGTCAAAAGTGACCTGGGGTGGGTGGGCCAGATCCATCCACCACTGTTTATGCTTAGGTTGCCTCTAGACAACAGGCAATCCTTGTTTTGCATGGGGGTTAAGTTCTGGAACCCCACACACTGGCAGGGCCTGCGTAAAGTATTTTAGGGTCACTTCTGGGTTTGACCCCAGGCACACATGTGCAATCACGGGTCAATCAAATGCACATAGAATCATAGAGTTGGAAGAGACCACAAGGGCCATCGAGTCCAACCCCCCAACATAAATCAACCCTTGCCTGGTTATGTACTTAATTCGTTCTGGAGATCCGTTCTTAACCTGAAACTGTTCTTAACCTGAAGCACCACTTTAGCTAATGGGGCCTCCTCCTCCTGCCGCTGCTGCTGCCGTGCCACTGCCGCATGATTTCTGTTCTCATCCTGAAGCAAAGTTCTTAACCCGAGGTACCATTTCTGGGTTAGTGGAGTCTGTAACCTGAAGCGTATGTAACCTGAAGCGTATGTAACCCGAGGTACTACTGTATATGTATTCAACACATAACTGCCTTTGAAGATGGTTCAGAATTTTCATGTGGTACAAAATGCACTGTCTTTTTTTTTAATTTCTCTTTATTAATTTTCATACACACATATACACACGCATGTACAGAAAATAAATTCTTCACGGAAAGAAAAACAATAATAAGAACAACATAACTTAATTATAAGAAGAAGAAAAAAAGACAAACATGTAAGTTATTGACTTCCCTCCACCTCAGTTTTGGGTTATGTAATACATTTTTTCCCGCAGTTTTTCTTTAAAACTTTTCTATGTCGAAGGGTTATATTAAGCCTACTGTGATCTTTGGATTATTTAAATCTACTTCAATATAGGTTATGAATTTATTCCATTCTTTAATAAACTTTGTTTCTTTCTCGTCTCTAATTTTTTGTGTTAATTTTGCCAATTCTGAATATTCAAATAATTTACTTTGCCAATCTCTTACTGTTGGGATATTGGTTGATTTCCAATTTTGGGCGATTAAAATTCTAGCAGCTGTTGTTGCGTACTGGAATAAGGTCTGGTCCTCTTTCTTAATTTCATTGCCAATCATTCCCAGAAGAAAATTTTCAGGTTTTTTAACAAAAGTATATTTAAACATTTTTTTTAGTTCATTATAAATGAGCTCCCAGAAGTTCTTGATTTTTTCACAAGTCCACCACATGTGGTAAAAACTACCTTCCTTGTTTTTACACCTCCAGCACATTTTATCTCCATTCTTATAGATTTTTCCTAATTTTACAGGGGTGATGTACCATCTGTACATCATTTTTCCATGTTTTCTCTTAAGGCAACACAAGCAGTGAACTTCATATCTTTATTCCAGAGCTTAATCCAACGATCGTATTCCAAATTATATCCCAGATCTATCGCCCATTTCACCATAACTTCTTTTATTTCCTCATCCTTAGTATCCCATTCTAATAGTTGATTATACATTTTTGATAAGAGTTTTGAATTTCCTTCCAGTATTTCTATCTGGAATCTTGATTTTTTTCCGTTTATCCCGATCTCTTTATCTTCTGTCCACAGTGCATTAATTTGATGGAATTGTAACCAACTCGTTAATTTATCTCCTAGTTCTTCATACGTTTTGATCTGCCAACCTTTTTCTATTCTCACCAATAAATCTTCATATGTCCATCTCTTACCTTCTATGTTTGTTTTTTTAATTGTTAAAATATCTATTGGTGACAACCACCAGGGATCAATGGGTTAATGGGATCAATACAATTTTCATATCTAAAGCCTATTTTAAAACAGTAGCAGTGGCTACAGAACCAAAATCACAGTACAGTGGTGCCCCGCAAGACGAACGCCTCGCAAGACGGAAAACCCGCTAGACAAAAGGGTTTTCTGTTTTGGAGGCGCTTCGCAAAACGAATTTCCCTATGGGCTTGCTTCGCAAGACGAAAATGTCTTGCGAGTTCCTGCGGGTTTTTTTTCCTTTCCCCCCCCCTTTTCTAAGCCGCTAAGCCGCTTATCAGCTGATCCGCTAAGCCACTAATAGCACTAATCCGCTAAGCCGTCAATGGGCTTGCTTCGCAAGACGAAAAAACCGCTAGACGAAGAGACTCGCGGAACGGATTAATTTCGTCTTGCGAGGCACCACTGTATTGATTTTAAGCTTTAATGACCAAGATAGCATGAGTTCTGATTATCTCAGAGGCCATCTTGTCTGTTATGTGCCTAACCTGAATTAAGAACTACCAGTGAGGCTTTGCTAAAACATTCCACCATATGTGGGGGTTACCGGTAGTTTAAGGAGGTCAGAGCCGAAACATCCTCAGGAACTTGGTATGATTTCCATTTTTACTTCTTTATCAAAAGGCAAGTTAAAGCTTTGTCTTTTTCATTCTGCCTTTGCGAGTTGAATTATTAGCCTACACCGCTTTATTATCTGATGCACACTTAAGCTGGTGTATATTATTTTGTTCACCATTTTGATAATTTTGAATTGAAAAACTGCATTAAAATGTTTTGAAAACCAAGAGTTGCATTCCATCTTTGCCAACCCTCTCTGGGTCTGCAAGCTGATGGTGGGCGAAACCAAAACAATAATGAGCAGGCCATTGCACCCTCTCACATGCACACACTCCAAGTAAACCCACCTGCACACAGTCTTAATCCCCAAACAACTGTCCAAGGGGATATAATTTTTATGGGGATTTTGGCTAGGGAGGATTAACCCTTTTCTTACCAGTTACACAAAGATTATCCACCTGCATTGCAATTCGGCTTGAAAACAACCTTCCAATGGTACCAACAGAAGGTGGCATTCAAGCCTAATTGCAGTGTGGATAGGATGGTTAACTCTTTCTTCTGCAGCTGGAACCCAACCCACAGAACAATCTCCAATGTCACAAATAGGCTTTCAACCCTGCCTCCTACTGGCACTAATAGAGCAGCAAGGCAAGTCCCAGCACCATGGAGAGCTCCAAGTGAACATTTTGCTCCAAAAAGAGCTGCAAACCTTCTGGGGAACTTTGAGCCACTGCTTTCAAACCTGCCTCTCCTCCTGGCAACCCAGTGTCTCCTGAAGGGCCAACTCTCTGGCAATTCTCCTGTGCTCCTGTCTCCCACCTACTGCATCACTGGAATGGTGAGGTACTATATGAGTAGCTTAGGTCCTCAGGTCCAGGGGGATATTCCTGTGAAAGACCTCTATGGAAGCTGGTGCTGTGGGAGCTGGGTCAGTTCGCTCCTACCTGCCAGCCTCAATGCTCCCCTGATCTCCAACATCAGGCTCATAGTCTGGACTGGCTCATGAGCTAGACTCTGTAGCCCCCACTTGGCATCCTGATCTCAACACACTTAAACTTACATACTCTTCTCTCAAATGCCTTAATTTGTACTTTCTCTGAAGTGGGATTCACAATTAATCAACTATTTGAAGGCCAATACTTGCCATATAACCTAAACTTCTTTTCAGTGTTGAATGTTTAAGAAAAATAAAAGCAGTTTATTTCCCCCCCCCCCAGTTCAAAACAGATGGCTTTGCTTTTTAAAATGATTAGGTTAATATTAAATAAACTGGATATAAGCATGTCAGTCATACAATTACTCTCTTAACCAAATCAATGCTTCCACCAAATATATTAAGTTAAATGAGGCTTTTTTATATAGAGAATCAATATGATCAATCCTAAAATTTAATTATTTATACCTACTAACATAGGCATTTCATTTTCGCCTCGTGAAAACAAACTGCTTTAGTCTCTCTAGTAACTACCAGGCCTTCATTTGACCTAGGCATTTAACTTTTGTTGCTACAGAGTGCAGCAGAAAGGAGCACCACTGGAAAGAAGAAAAGACAAAAATGTCCAGTGCAATGGTTCCTGCATTTCCTCACAATGTGCTAGTCATAAGAAAGACATTGTTATGAACCTATTTTCAATACACACCCCAAAGGTAAAAAAGAGAAAAGTGCATAAAATGTGTAAAAAAGTAAGGCAAAGGACCATTGAAATGGGACATACAGTCATGGGGGGGGGGGAGTACACCCTCTTTGAATTATGTAGTTTTACATATTAGGACATAATAACAATCACCTGCGGCCTGACAGGTCTTAAAATTAGGTAAAAGAACCTCAGATGAACAACACATGCCATTACACAGTATCATGATTTATTTAACAAAAATAAAACCAAAATGGAGAAGCCATATGTGAAAAACTAAGTACATCCTTACTGCTTCCATAGGAATAAAGAAGCTAAGTAGCAGAAGGTGCTGCTAATCAAATGCACTTGCTTAACTGATCATCAGCAAGTGTGGCCACCTCTATAAAAGCAAAGTTTCAGCAGTTTGCTGGTCTGGAGCACCCAGGTGTGTTTTCACACAATGCCAAGGAGGAAAGACATCAGCAGTGCTCTTAGAGAAGCAATTATTTCTGCCCATGGAACTGGGAAGGGCTATAAAGCCATCTCCCACCAATGTAAAGTCCATCATTCTACAGTGAGAAAGATTATTCAAAAATGGAAAATAGATGCCCCAGCAAATTCACCCCAAGGTCAGACCGTGCAATGCTCAGAGAAATTGCAAGAAACACAAGAGTTAGGCTCTACAGCCACAGGAACTGGGAGCCTAGCAGTCACTGAGTTGACCATGAATACTGTATACCAAAGTATTTGTGAGGCCATCTGCCCAACAGCTGAAGCTTGGCCGAAACTGAGTCATGCAACTCTACAATAGAATGGCTGAAAAAGAAAATAATCAAGGTGTTGCAATGGCCCAGTCAAAGTCCAAACCTCAACCCAATTGAAATGCTGTGGCGGGACCTTAAGAGAGCTGTGCATTGACAAATGCCAGCAAACCTCAATGATCTGAAGCAACGTTATAAAGAAGAGTGGGCCAAAATTCCTCCACAATGATGAGTGACTGATGAAGTCATACAGAAAACAATTACCGTACTTAAAGTTATTGCTGCTAAAGGTGGTTCTACAATCATAGGGTATTCACACATGGCTTCTCCATTTAGGCTTTATTTTTGTTAAATAAATCATTACATGGTTTAATATGTCATGTTTTGTTCATCTGAGGTTGTATTTACCTAATTTTAAGATCTGCTAAGGAACAAATGTTTATGTCCTGGTATGTAAAACCACAATTCAAAGAGGGTGAACTTTCTTTTTCCCATGTTGGTAGCCTGAGGAAGTACCATCCACCTTGGGCCTGCCTATAAAAAGAAAGTCTTCTAGAGTGACTGACTAGGGCAATGTCCACTGTTTCCAAGAACTCTTCTGGTTGTGAGATTTTTGTGGGTGAACTAAGAGTTTGTTTTGGACCCTGGGTGAGAACTCAAGAGGCTGTTAGGGAGGGTGTCAGAAGGAAAATCAAATGATATTGATATATATTAGGAACTTTGTATTAATGTGACATTTTTATACGTAACTATTTTTGTAATATTATAAAGTTGTCACTTCAGTTTTCTGTACAATGCTTAAATATATTTTTAATATATTAAGCAGTCCAGAAACTGTGCAAGCAAGCAAACGGTCCAAAGGGCTGAGGAAGGCAATAGTGCTGCAAAACAGAAAATGGTGATGGTGGAGAAGAGTGCTGATATAGTACAGAGGTTAAAAGACAATAAACAAGCCACTAGTAGTTCAGCCACAACCCTTATCCGCAGCATGAAGGTAATACAGATCTCCTTTACAGAGTTAGTCTCTAAGGATTATTCATGTTATTTAGAAAATATAAATATGTCCCTTCAGTATTTATTGCCAGAGTGGCTGACAAATTATAACAACAGAATAAGCTACCAAAACAAACAGCAGACAGTGTAATAAAATAGTTGATTAACAGAATTAGCAAAATTCATATGGTATTTCATAACACCAAATAAAAATATAAAAGGTCCTGACACTCCGGGGACTGTGTACCAATAATGGTGCAGAACTGAAAAGCTCTATGAGCTCTATGAACTCTATGGCCATGACCTGCCTCACCCTCAAAAGGTGGGGGCACCCAGAAAATATCATTACATTAATAAACAAGCAGTAGGGGACACTTCCCTGCCATTCCATTGGGGAAGCCCCAGTTAATAATTGATCAGCTACATTTTGGACTAAAGAAACACCTTCCATTGGTGGTTGCATACTGTTGGAGAGAGGGAGATGAAAGATGATGGTCTACTCTACTTATGCAGTAAAATGAGGCCTCTGCCACTCAGAGCTACAAGTGGATAACACTGTATCATTTTTGAATGCTGCTGCATATTTTGTTTTTAAACTGCAAGTAAAAAATCAATTACTGTACCCAAACCTAACTATGGGCAACAGATTTAATCTGACATTCTTCCTCCGTTTACTCCTGCCTTCCACCCCCTTCATCCACTGGCTCTCTATCAGAAAATATAGTCTGTTTACTAGTGCTGTAGCCACAGGAGATCAAAAAGTGCAAGTAGGTGAATGGAATTCCATGCAAATAAGGAGTGGGCTAGCAAGGGAGGATGGAGAGCTCTGTCATAGGAACACAGGCTAGCGCCTTATATAGTCAGACCACTAGTTCACTTAGCTCAGTACTGTCTACACCACAGGTCTTCAAATGGTGTGTCAGGACCCTAGTGGTTTGTGGCCTAATTGAAGATGGGTCACAGCAGTAGCACTGCCACCCTGCAAATATATTGTAAAAGATTAGGAAATCGGTCCCCAAAGGCATGTTTGAGATAAAAGTGGGTCCTGGGTCTTAAAAGTTTGAAGATACTTGGCCAATACTGACTGGCAGTTGCTTTCTAGGGTTTCAGATGCTCCACATCTGTGTCCACTATAGAAACCAAGCAGGCTATCAGAAGGAAAACCTCCTCCAATGTATTCAGCACAGAAATGAAGCTGTCCATGGTGTTATGAGATTTTGGGAGGTGGGTAAGTTGCACGCACCACTAAAGATGGGTCCTTAAGGGAACAAAGGGAGTGGCTCTGTGCCAGAGGGGAAATGGGGGGGGGGCGCTACCTCCCTCAACTGTCTCTTTCTTAGAAAGACAAAAGGCCACCGTTGAGAGTGGAGTTATGTGAGCTTAGAAACTGGATGCAAAAGCTGTAAACTGGAAAGGCAGAGAGAGCCAGGCCTGATTTCTGCTGAGAGAGAGCCAGGTTTAATTTCTACCCACAGGCTGTGGCTATGGGAGAAGCAGGACTCTCTTGGGATGTTAATGCTATGAACCCCTCCACCATAGGCTCAGGTTGTATATTTGCGTAAATATAAGCATAAAGATGCCACTGTCTCTGCTGTTCCTCACTCCAAAAGGAAACACGAACTCTGAATAAGCGTCTGGAACCCCTAGAATCTCACACCACTCACAAGATTGGAGTAATATGCAACAATACGTTCTCTGCAAACCCTCAGACAGGCCTATAAGACATTCTAGTCACTTCTTTAAGTTCCCTGGGGACCAGAGACTTGTAATCCTGCCTATGGAGCATGCGGTGCTACAGAGATAATAACCAGTGCAAGGATTCTAGCTATGCACACACTCATTGTACTGCTATCAGCTGTTCTGTTTTTCACAAGGAAATGTTTTTTCAAATCTGAAATGGAGACTAGATTCTATCCTAGAACCGGGAGATGTAGGTTCAAATCCACACACTCCATCAAGCTTCACTGAGCGATCTTCATCCAGTCACACTACATGCACCCCAGGCTCTCTCTCTCTGAGCCCAGCCAACCTTACAAGGTTGTTGTGGACAAAATGAGTGTGCTGTGTGGGAGAACCATAACTGCTGCCCTGAGCTCCTTTCAAGAACAGCAGAATAAAATACTGTATATATATATTAACAGTCATTAACACAAAAGAGCAGGCCAAAGTGGGCCCATCCAGTCCAGCAGCTTGTTCTCACAGTTGCTAACAGGATGCCTCTTTTGGGAAACCCACAAGCAGGATTCAAGCAAAAGAGCAACTCTCCCTTCCTGTGGTTTCCAGCAATGGGTATTCAGAAGCACTGCTGCCTCCAACTGGGGAGGCAGAGCACGGGCTGGTTAATAGCCATCTATTGCCATCTCCTCCCAGAATTTGTCCCACTCTTTTAAAGCCATTTAGGTTGGTGGCCCTCAGTGCCTCCTGCGGGAACGAGTTCCGTAGTGCCAACATTAGGCTTCGCTGGCTGTACATGAATGAGCTCTCCGTGTTGAGAGAGGGTTAGGGTTAGGGGGGAAACTTCCCTCGGTCCGCTTTCTCCACGCCATGCGTGGCTTCATGAACTTGTCGCTTCTTTCCTTCTCCTTTCCGCCACAAAGCTAAAAAGGCTCAAATGCTGCAACCTTTCTTTGGGGGGGGCTGTCGCTCCACCCTCTTGATCATTTTGGTCGCCCTTTTCCATCCTTTCTCGAGTTGAGGCGAGCAGAACTGGGCACCGGAGTCCAACTGCGTTCGCCCCATAAGATCCATCTATAACAGTATTTGTGGTACTAGCGATTTTCAACACAGAAGCTCGCCCCGCTGCCTGAGAGGAGAAAAAGGCCAAGGCCACCCCCCCCAAAAAAATAATAATAATTCAAGAGGGGCGAATGCTTCCCCCTTGGCCTCCCCCCGCCCCGGTTCTTATGGGGAGCCGAAGGGTTTTATTCGCGCGCGCAAAAGGAGAAAGAGAGGCAGCGGGGGAGGGGATAGCAGGCGGGAGGGAGGGGGCGCAACGTGGCTCGACCCCTCCCCCTCACAATAGGCCTCCTCACAGCCTCCCTGCCGGCCCAACTCACAGCGTCTTGGGCATTTCGTCCTCCATGGCGGCGGCGGCGGCGGCGGTTCCTCTCCCTCCTCAGCCCTCCAGCCAGGCCTGGTCACAGCCGCGCCCGGCTCGCCGCAGGCCGAATCCGCGCGCGGGTGCGGCGGGGGTGCGGGGCGGGAGGCCTCCGGGGAGCCCCGACGACGGCGCGGCGGACAACAAATCCGCCGCTGGCCTCTCAAGATGGCGCTGGTGGGCAAAGAGAGGGCCCGGGCCGGCCGACGGAAAGGACCGTCGGCGCATGCGCCGCAAGAAGGCAACCGCGGCGCCGCCGACAAACGCGCACGCGCGCTGGCGCCTCCTCGCCAACCGCGGCCGCTCTCTCGCGCCCGACGTAATCCTCCGCCGGCCTCTTTGCAGCTTCTTCTCCTTTCTCTTGCTTACTCTCGCGAGATTTCTAAGCCAGTCCGTGCCTGTTAGGTACGGTTTAAATCTTAGGAAAGCTTAACCCTCAGCCCCGCGCGCGCAAATCCGGCTTCACGTCTCCTTTACAAATAAAAAGAAATGCAACTCCGCCCGCCCCGCCAAACTAGTGGAATACTGAATATTAAGATTAGTTGTGGTGGTGGTTTGTTTTTGTGGTTTTTTTACACAAAATGCTTTTGCGCCGCCCGGGAATCGAACCCGGGTCGCAAGAATGGGAATCTTGCATGATACCACTACACCAGCGGCGCCGACGAGAAGAAGGGTGGGAAATAGATCTTAGGAAGCAAAACATTTAACAACAAATCACAGGTATGCAAAGCAACGGTGAAAAAAATGGCAATGGACACTCGCCACTCTCTTGCCAATACTAACTCTTCATTGTACCTGGGAATAAACCCCGCTGAATTAAATGGGACTGACTTCAGAGCAGACATCTGCAATCCTACATTTGGAGTAAGATCCAGGGGGGTCTCACCCCCCCCAAAAAAGGAAAACAGTGTTTATCTGGTTCTTTGATTATTTGCAAAATGCATACAGTACTTTTTATGCAAATCCAGTAGCATAAGCTCTCTGTGCAGCTTCCACTGACAATCAAAACAAAGGAATGCAAAGCAAGGTCAAAGACTATGAAATTAAGACCAGCATAAAATCCAATACTGTACACTTTTCAAAAACAGCATGAAACGAGCGTAGAAAATTAAACTAGTACAAGGAAACTCTGTGTAGCACCCAAAGGAAATAAATCTTAAAATTCTAAGAATACCCAGAATATTCTGAAATCACAAAGTTTTCCCCATTTATTTCAGTAGGTTTCATTAGTAGAACCTTCAACAGTTAACATTACTAATAGCCACTATGGTTCATCTTATTCAAACTTGTTTTCACTGAGTATGCAGAGTAGTTTAATATATTACAGCAATCTCCGTTGCAGGCACACACTAAATATTCTAAATTTTCAAAATGTGACAAGGGCTGCAATCCTATGCAGAAGTGGGATCTAGTGGGGCTGAAGAAGAATTGGTGATACCCAGCTTCAAATCTGTATTCAGCCATCAAGTTCACAGGGGAGACTTGGGGCTAGTCGCTAAGTTTCAGTCTAGCCAGGCCTACCTTATAGGGTTGTTGTTCAACTGAGATGTCCCCAATATGTGTGTCTCTCCATTTCATCAAACCCAGGGGAGATGGTTGTGCAGTTCTGGTCCCCTCATCTGAAAAAGGAGATTGTGCAGCTGGGAAAGGGTTTGGAAAACGGCAACCAAATTGGCCAAAGGGATGAATCAGCTCACCTAGGAAGAAAGTCTGTTCCACCTGGCCTTTGGTTTGGACTCGGTCTGACTCTTATGTTTCCCTCCCCTTATGGTCTTGATTTATCAGCTATTTTAAAATGAGGCTGCATTTTAAATTGCATTTTAACCTTGTATTTTAAATTGGTTTGGGTTTTTTCTCCCTCTCTTTTCCCCCTAATATGTTTTGTTGTTGTTTAGTCGTTTAGTCGTGTCCGCCTCTTGGTGACCCCCTGGACCAGAGCACGCCAGGCACTCCTGTCTTCCACTGCCTCCCGCAGTTCGGTCAAACTCATGCTGGTAGCTTCACGAACACTGTCCCACCATCTCGTCCTCTGTTGTCCCCTTCTTCTTGTGCCCTCCATCTTTCCCAACATCAGGGTCTTTTCCAGGGAGTCTTCTCTTCTCATGAGGTGGCCAAAGTATTGGAGCCTCAGCTTTAGGATCTGTCCTTCCAGTGAGCACTCAGGGCTGATTTCCTTCAGAATGGATAGGCTTGATCTTCTTGCAGTCCATGGGACTCTCAAGAGTCTCCTCCAGCACCAGAATTCAAAAGCATCAATCCTTCTTTATGGTCCAGCCCTCACTTCCATACATCACTACCGGGAAAACCATAGCTTTAACTATATGGACCTTTGTTGGCAAGGTGATGTCTCTGCTTTTTAAGATGCTGTCTAGGTTTGTCATTGCTTTTCTCCCAAGAAGCAGGCGTCTTTTAATTTCATGACTGCTGTCACCATCTGCAGTGATCATAGAGCCCAAGAAAGTAAAATCTCTCACTGCCTTCATTTCTTCCCCTTCTATTTGCCAGGAGGTGATGGGACCAGTGGCCATGATTTTAGTTTTTTTGATGTTGAGCTTCAGACCATATTTTGTGCTCTCTTTCACCCTCATTAAAAGGTTAATTCCTCCTCACTTCCTGCCATCAATGTTGTGTCATCTGCATATCTGAGGTTGTTGATATTTTTTCCGGCAATCTTAATTCCAATTTGGGATTAATCCAGTTCAGCCTTTCGCATGATGAATTAAATATAAGTTAAATAAGCAGGGAGACAATATACAGCCTTGTTGTACTCCTTTCCCAATTTTGAACCAATCACAGGTAGCCGTGTTGGTCTGCCATAGTTAAAACAAAATAAAAAATATCTGAAGAAGTGTGCATGCACACGAAAGCTCATACCAAGAACTAACTTAGTTGGTCTTTAAGGTGCTACTGGAAGGAATTTTTTTATTTTGTTTGAACCAATCAGTTATTCCATATCCAGTTCTTACTGTAGCTTCTTGTCCCACATAGAGATTTCTCAGGAGACAGATGAGGTGATCAGGCACTCCCATTATGTTTTAATGTGATTTTATTTTATTGGTGTAAGCTGCCCTGAGCCTGGCTCTGTCTGGGGAGGGCGAAGTATAAATAAAATTTATTATTATTATTATTATTATTATTATTAAAGAAAAAAAGTAAGAGGTGAAATGATAGAAGCTTATAAAATTAAACAACATGTAAAAAGCAGGTAGAGAAAAGTTTCTCTCCCTTTTTCTCATGGGCATCCAATGAAGCTGAATGTTGAAAGGTTCGGGACACCTAAAAGAAAGTCCTTGAGCAGCACACAATTTATTATTATTATTACTGTATTAAATAATAATAATAATAATAATAATAATAATAATAATAATAATAATTTATACCCAGCCACTCTGGACGGCTTCCAACAGAACACTAAAATACAATAACCTATTAAACATTTAATATTATGATGATGATCTGGGGAACTCGCTTCTGCAGGAGGCAGTGCCAATGGCCACCAACTTGGCTCTGCTCTGCCTCCAGGGTCTGGATCCCAGGAGGGGAGATTCCGAAGAGTTGCTCTCGCGCTCGAATGCTGCTTGCGGGGTTTCCCTCGGGAACATCTGGCTGGGCCCCGATCCAGCATCCAGGCTCTCCTTATGGAGCCTCCGCGCCCAGAGGCAGTCTACCTGGACCCCTAGGTGGCCAACTGGGAGAAGAGGGAGGCTGGACCAGCTGCGCCACAGCAGGCGCTCTAAGCATGGCGACAGCAGCCAGCTGAGATGAAGCTCCTGGTCCAGAGACAGTCTACCCGCCGAGAGCAGATGCTTTCCAGGAGACTCCTCGCCAGAGGGATCCTCCCGGCGCAGCGGCAGTCTACCCCAGTGTTTCCCAACCTTGGGCCTCCAGCTGTTTTTGGACTACAACTCCCATCATCCCTAGCTAGCAAGACTAGTGGTCAGGGATGATGGGCCCAAGGTTGGGAAACACTGGTCTACCCTTCGGGCGCCGCCTCCCGTTTCCGCCGCCGCCGCCGCCGCCCAGAGGCCGCGGGGCGGGGCGCGGGCCCAGGAGAGTCCCTCCTCCCCTCCCCGCTCCCCTCCTTCCATCTTCGCCGCCGCCGCCGCCGCCGCCATGGCCGCCCGCTGCCTGCTCCGCGCCCTGCCGCTCCTGGCCGCCCTGTGGCAGGGAGTCGCGCGGGGGAACCAGGAGCTGCGCCCCCCGCCCGCCAGGATAGGTAGGGAGGGGCGGAGGGGGGCTGGGGCCGGAGGAAAGAAAGGGGCGCGGGGGGGGGGGGAGAGGAAGGGGACCCTCTGCCGCCTCGGTACTTTTCGGCAAGGTGCCGAAGGGCAAAGACGCAAACACACACATCTTTGCAATTGCACCTACGCGCGCACTCGTGCATTGATGCAAAGGTGCCTCGGAGCATGTGCAGAGCGCTCAGCTTCCAGAGGGTTACACGCATGAGAGGGGAAAGGCGCTCTGCATCTTGCCTTTATGATCTTGACTGCAATAGCCTTTCTTTTTGAAGCTGGGGTTCAAAGGGGGCTGGCTCCCTGCCGCCCAGTCGTCCTTTGAGGTGGATCTGCTTTCAGGAACGCCCAACTAAGTTTGGAAAGTGAGTTTGAGATCCTGAGATGGATCCTGAGGAGAACTTCCAGTGGATGCAAATTCTCCGCCCTGTGCCCCATTGTGATAGGAAAAACTCTGTGGGGTGAATTGTCACATCCATACATCGCTTCAGCATCTCATTAATGCAGACAAAATGCCACCTTTAAAATTCTAGTTTCCTTTCTAGGAGACCATGGGCAAAAGGGGAGGCCTTTTTACTGGGCCATGGCAACCAGCAGACAATAGGGAAGTGGGTTTTTCTTGCGCCCCCCCCCTCCTCCTGAGCCTGCCATCATGTACGTGGGAGTTCACCCTTTGAGGAAACTCAATTCCCAATAACCGTGAGCTGCTATATGTGCTTGTGCAGACATGCATTTCACATGAAATTTCAGTTACGGTAGGTGTAAAGTTAAAAATCGTCTTGAAGCAAATAATGCTTTGCCACACAAAGTTCCGCCAGCCCTATTGGGACATGACTTTCTGTGCGCCATTGACTCATGGGCCTGTGAAACATGTGCTGACCCTAGTTGGAAACCCACATGTGCCTTTTTGAAACAAGCTAGTCCAGTTTTTCCTTTAGAAAATGCTTACACCAAACTGCTTACACCAGTTGGACAACTTATATGGGAGAAAGAACTGCACGCGCAAATAAAGGATTTTAAATGCTATGTACCATGATGATGATGATGATAATAATAATACAGTAATTTGATATTTATACCCCGCCATCTGGTTGGGTTTCCCAAGCCACCCTGGGCGGCTTCCAACAAAATTTTAAAATGCAATAGTCCGTCAGACATTAAAAGCTTCCCTAAACAGGGCTGTCTTTAGATGTCTTCTAAAAGTCTGGTTTTTCTCTTTGACATCTGGTGGGAGGGCGTTCCACAGGGCAGGTGCCACAACCGAGAAGGCCCTCTGCCTGGTCCCCTGTAGCTTCAATTTTTGCAGAAGGCCCTTGGCGCTGGACCTCAGTGTCCAGGCAGAACAATGGGGGTGGAGACGCTCCTTCAGGTATACTGGACCGAGGCTCTTCTAAATTGTGATGGTTCAGTCTCAGCTTATGTGAGCAAGTGTTGAGTGGAAGTTGTACACCAGTGCATAGCAGTGCAGATTGCCCATATGACATTGCAGTCTCCTCCTCCAGTTGGAGGGGCTGTGGAGAAAGAGGCACCCTCCTCCACGGGACTGCCCACAAGTATCCAAATTCTGGACAGTGCTTTGGTCAACAAATGACCAAATTACTCAAACACGCCTTTCCAACTTCACCCCAGCTTTGTTTACTAAATCTGTGAGATGATCAACGAAAGGTTTCAGCTCTCAGTATACCTGAAGGAGCGTCTCCAACCACATCGTTCAGCTCGGACACTGAGGTCCAGCTCTGAGGGCCTTCTGCATGAATTGAAGCTACAGGGGACCAGGCAGAGGGCCTTCTCGGTGGTGGCGCCTGCCCTGTGGAACGCCCTCCCATCAGATGTCAAGGAAATAAACAACTATCTGACTTTTAGAAGACAACTGACGGCAGTCCTGTTTAGGGAAGTTTTATCGTTTTTTTAATATTCTGTTTTTTAATATTCTCAGTCACCCAGAGTGACTGAGGAAACCCAGACAGATGGGCGGGATATAAATAATAAATTATTATTGTTATTATTACTCTCAGGAACTCCTGTGACATACGCTTATGGTAGATTGGTGATGCTCCTAAATTTTATGCAAGTTTTTCAGAGTGATCACACAGTGCCCTTGCCATCAAAATGTCAGTCTGCACTATTTAATCTAGATCTGCTATTTAATCTAGATCTACTTCTTCCGTGAAATATCCAGGAGTGTGTGTGTTTTTAACAAAAATCAAACAAACTATTGCCAGAGACATTTTAATCCATTCTGGAGGTCCGTTCATAAACCAAAACAGGTTGTAACTCAAGGCACACTTTCGCCAATGGGGCCTTCAAAAAAAAAAAAGTTCATAATCCAAAAAATGGATTGTAATCCAAAAAATGTTTGCAAACTGGGACATGCACTTCCGGGTTTGAGGTGTTTGTAACCCAAAACGTATGCAAACCACACTGTTTGCAAACCAAGGTACCCCTGTATTAAGCCTCTGCCTGGACTTCCATTTCTCATTACAGTTTACAGTGGTACCTCGGGTTACATACACTTCAGGTTACAGACTCCGCTAACCCAGAAATATTACCTTGGGTTAAGAAATTTGCTTCAGGATGAGAACAGAAATTGTGCAGGGCAGCAGGAGGCCCCATTAGCTAAAATGGTGCTTCAGGTTAAGAACAGTTTCAGGTTAAGAACGGACCTCCGGAACGGATTAAGTACTTAACCTGAGGTACCACTGTATTTAAGTGGTTCCAAAACTCTTTCAGGCCACTGTGCCCTTACTTCCATAAACACATCCCTTGGGCCTGATCCAGCAGGCTCTTCTGATGTTCTTACAGAATTCCAGAATTGTAGAGGAGGAAGGGACCCCCGAGGGTCATCTAGTCCAGCCCAGTGCAATGCAGGAATCTCGACTGAAGCATCCATGACAGGTGGCCTTTCAACCTCTGCATAAAAAGCTCCCATGAAAGAGAGTCCACCACCTTCCGAGGGAATCTTATGCAGGTTACCTTATTCGGAGTTCTGTTGAAAGGAATTAAATACAGGAAAATTAACTTAATTCCAGGTGTGATTGGAGCTGGCGTCGGGGGCACATCTGCAGCCTATTTCCTGCGCCAGAAGTTTGGTAAAGACATCCAGATTGATATCTTTGAAAGAGGAGAAGTCGGAGGCCGTGCGGCTACTATCAATTTGGAAGGGAAATACTATGAAGCAGGAGGATCCGTCATCCACCCCCTTAACCTGCACATGAAACATTTTGTGAAAGAGCTAGGTATGGACACCTTATTTTCCCTAGGAGCAGGTTTCATCCCTGCTCCTTTGTTCTTATGCCAGTGGAAACTGTTTTGGTTCCATTTCACGCCAGTGAAAAGGCTACAGTGCAGCCTTCTCTGCCCACCAGATTTTACCCACCTCCCAATTCCTATCCACTCCAGCCAGTTACAGTCTAAAACATCTGGAGGGCCCAACGTCTGGGAAGGTTGCTATAATTAATTTGGAGGAAATGGGAGGGGCATTTTCTTTCTGGGGGTGTTTGTGCAGAGCTGTCTTAAGCATATCCGGTGCCGTGGTGCAAAGATCCCTTCCCAGAGTTGACCTTTTTTTAGGGCTGGAGGCGGCGGGCAGCGGCTGGAAGGTGGCTCCTCCGGCGGGGAAGAGGCGGAGGCTGAACGCGGTGTCCCCTGGCTCAGCTGGACGCTTTGTGCTGCAGTGGCCACAGCAGGCAGCACAAAGAGCAAGCTGGCCTGCGCCGAGCAAGTGAGGGCGCATGCACCACTCCCGCCAAGCATCGGCTCGGTTTTTTCCCTTTTAGCCCTCTGGCGCCCCGCAGAATTTGGTACCTGCAGGCTAAAATGGAAAAAGCAGAGCCAACGCTCGGTGGGAGTGGCGCATGCACCCTCGCTCACTCAGCGCACTCATTTGGTGTTCCCCACACTCTCGCCTAGTGCCATCCAGAACTTGGTGCTCTGGTGCCCACTAGCCTCAGTGGGTAAGACGGGCCTGTGTTTGTGTGTGTGACAAGTCTGGGTATAGCTGGTATTTACTTCCTCTCAAAATGTAAGCTGTAAGCCACAGTCACAAGAAGAAGATGGGTACATCTCAGGTGTCAAAAGCCAAGGTAAAGAGGTGTGTCTTCCACACTTGCCAGAAGCTTCCCTCCTCCACAGAAAAGGCCCTTTCCTGGACTGCACCCCCCTATGCCATTCTTAGCACCCAAGTGTGTCTGTAAGGAAGGAGGCAATCTTTCGTGTACCTGGAGTTTTTTAGTGAGTAGTTTAGGGCTTTAAACACTCATGTGAGCACCTTGATTTAGGCTCGGAAATAAACCAGCAACAAGTGCTGTTGTTTTAAAACGCTGGTTTTATGAGATCTGAATCAGATCTACGTAAAGTGTGACAAGTTCCGCAATACAGTCGTACATTGGATCCCGAATGCCTTGGTGCTTGGATGTTTTGGCCCCTGAGTACCACAAACCTGGAAGTGAGTGTTCCGGTTTGCAAACATTCTTTGGAAACCGAACGTCCAACGTGGCTTCCGCAGCTTCCAATTGGCTGCAGGAAGCTCCTGCAGCCAATCGGTAGCCATGCTTTGGTTTATCAACGTTTTGGAAATCAAACAGACTTCTGGAACAGATTCCGTTTGACTTCCAAGGTACGACTGTAGTCACATGGCAGAAAGGAAATGAACATTCCCCACCGTCTCAAGATTTCCGAAAAAGACACAGGTGAACAGCAGACTTAGGTAAAGGTAAAGGGACCCCTGACCATTAGGTCCAGTCATGGCCGACTCTGGGGTTGCGGCACTCATCTCGCTTTATTGGCCGAGGGAGCCGGCGTTTGTCCGCAAACAGCTTCCGGGTCATGTGGCCAGCATGATTAAGCCACTTCTGGCGAACCAGAGCAGCGCACGGAAACACCGTTTACCTTCCCACTGGAACGGTACCTATTTATCTACTTGCACTTTGACGTGCTTTCGAACTGCTAGGTTGGCAGGAGCAGGGACCGAGCAATGGGAGCTCACCCCGTCGCAGGGAATCACCGACCTTCTGATAGGCAAGTCCTAGGCTCTGTGGTTTAACCCACAGCGTCACCCGGGTCCCAGAACAGCAGACTTACTGGAGTTCAGATTTAAAAATACGGGTTCCCACCAAATCCTGTATCTGATAGAGAGGCCTGTGTGCACCTATCCATCACCCACCAAATCTCAAACAGATGCTGAGTTCTCACCCTGCTGCCCCAATGTCAACTCAGACTTTCTCCCAGTTCACAAGCTGTGCTTTCAAACCTGCAGGTCTTAATGTCCATCAAGGTCAAGGTGGCCTTTTGGGCATCTACAATGGAGATGAGTTTGTCTTTGAGGAGAGCAGCTGGTACATTTGGAATTTTCTCAAACTCCTCTGGCATTACGGACTGAATCCTGTGCGGATGTACATGTGGGTAGAGGATGTGCTAGACAAATTTATGAGGTAAGTCTGCCTGTCTCAATGCAGGTCCCCTCCCCACCCACCCTGGCAAGGCACCTAGAGCCACTGTACCTTTCTCTGACACCTGTGGGGCTCTGGCCCTTGCCAGTACTTTTGAAACACCTGGAAGGCGCCAGACTGACAAAGGCTGCCTTAACTCCAAATTGGAATGGTTTACTCATTCTGGCTAGGAAGTTAGATGTCACCCACCTTTTACTGAAAAATAATAATAATTAAGAGTACCAATGGGGTAGGCAACCTAAGGCTCAGGAGCCGGATGTGGCCCAATCATCTTCTCAATCCAGCCCGCAGACAGTCCGGAAATCAGGGTGTTTTTACATGAGTAGAATGTGTCCTTTTATTTAAAATACATCTCTGGGTTATCTGTGGGGCATAGGAATTCGTATATGTCTTTCCAAAAAATATAGTCCGCCCTCCCCATAAGGTCTGAGGGACCGTGGACCGACCCATGGCTGAAAAAGGTTGCTGACCCCTGCCATATTCTCAGCCAAGCTAGGAATGTTATCTCATAGGTTTATCCTGTGATCAAGAGGATTTATTGATTACACAAATGTAAAGGATACTGCCTGCCCTCTGCCCCCAATGCACTCTAGACCAGTGGGGAAACCAGCTTGACAAGTCCATAGTCTAGAGCAGTGTTTCCCAACCTTGGGCCTCCAGCTGTTTTTGGACTACAACTCCCATCATCCCTAGCTAGCAAGACTAGTGGTCAGGGATGATGGGAATTGTAGTTCAAAAACAGCTGAAGGCCCAAGGTTGGGAAACACTGCTCTACACTATGGACTTGTCAAGCTGGTTTCCCCAGCCACTCTCTCTCTTTTTTAAAAAAAAATAATATTTATTGGTGTTTCAAAAAGTTACAAGAATAAAAAAGAAAGAAAAAGGAAAACAGAAAATACAAAATACATCTCTGGGTTATCTGTGGGGCATAGGAATTCGTATATGTCTTTCCAAAAAATATAGTCCGCCCTCCCCATAAGGTCTGAGGGACCGTGGACCGACCCATGGCTGAAAAAGGTTGCTGACCCCTGCCATATTCTCAGTGACCCTGTTAGCTAGCCAAGCTAGGAATGTTATCTCATAGGTTTATCCTGTGATCAAGAGGATTTATTGATTACACAAATGTAAAGGATACTGCCTGCCCTCTGCCCCCAATGCACTCTAGACCAGTGGGGAAACCAGCTTGACAAGTCCATAGTCTAGAGCAGTGTTTCCCAACCTTGGGCCTCCAGCTGTTTTTGGACTACAACTCCCATCATCCCTAGCTAGCAAGACTAGTGGTCAGGGATGATGGGAATTGTAGTTCAAAAACAGCTGAAGGCCCAAGGTTGGGAAACACCGCTCTACACTATGGACTTGTCAAGCTGGTTTCCCCAGCCACTCTCTCTCTCTTTTTTAAAAAAATAATATTTATTGGTGTTTCAAAAAGTTACAAGAATAAAAAAGAAAGAAAAAGGAAAACAGAAAATACAAAATACAGAAAAAAAACAAAAAAACAATTAAGAACAAATCCATCTTTCCATATCTTATCTATCATTTGCTTGTTTCCTTGACCTCCTCACACCTCCCTTTTTTGTATTCTAGTTCATTAGTTGTTCCAGCAAATCCTTTCCTTCTTTGTTTTTATCTTACTAATTTATCTTAATATATTGTAACTTTACATTCTGACCTGTTAACAATCCATTTTTACTTAATCCTTTATAACATTACTGCTAAAACCACATAGCTTCATTCCAGCATCCTTCTAACATTCCTTAATATTACAATGTTTCTGTAGACAGACTTTAAATTTCTTCCAATCTTCTTCTACCGACTCTTCTCCCTGGTCTCGGATTCTGCCAGTCATTTCCGCCAGTTCCATGTAATCCATCACCTTCATCTGCCATTCTTCCCGGGTGGGTAGATCTTGTGTCTTCCAATACTTTGCAATAAGTATCCTTGCTGCTGTTGTAGCATATATAAAAAAAAATTCTATCCTTCTTTAGCACCAATTGGCCGACCATGCCCAGGAGAAGGGCCTCTGGTTTCTTCAGGAAGGTATATTTAAATACCTTTTTCATTTCATTATAGATCATCTCCCAGAAAGCCTTAATCTTTGGGCACGTCCACCAAAGGTGAAAGAATGCTCCTTCAGTCTCTTTACATTTCCAACATTTATTATCAGACAAATGATATATTTTAGCAAGCTTGACTGGTGTCATGTACCACCTGTATATCATTTTCATTATATTCTCTCTTAAGGCATTACATGCCGTGAACTTCATACCTGTGGTGCATAACTGTTCCCAGTCAGCCAACATAATGTTGTGTCCAACATCTTGAGCCCATTTAATCATAGCAGCACCATTTCATCTTGAGTGTTCCATTTCAACAGCAAGTTATACATTCTTGACAAAATCTTAGTTTTGGGATCTAACAGTTCTGTTTCTAATTTTGATTTTTCCACCTGGAAGCCAATTTTCTTATCCAAATTATATGCCTTCATTATTTGATAATAATGAAGCCAATCTCGCACTTTGTTTTTTAGTTTTTCAAAGCTCTGCAATTTTAATTTATCTCCCTCTTGTTCCAAAATTTCCCAATATTTCGGCCATTTGGCCTCCATATTGAGCTTTTTCTGAGCCTTTGCTTCCATCGGTGACAGCCACCTTGGGGTTTTATTTTCAAGTAAGTCCTTATATCTTGTCCAGACATTAAACAATGCTTTCCTAACAATATGATTCTCCAGCCACTCTCTGATACCTGTTTCTGACAGCCATTTCAAAGCTTCAGAAGCAAGCAGAAGAACAAGTCTGCAAAATGACTATAACCACCTGAGTATCCAGCAAGGCAGTTAGATACATGATCAGATGCACAGTGAAGTCTGTTTTTACCTGGGGCCCCCAAATGGAAGACGCCTACAAAGAAGAAATTATATACTTAAGGAATCAATTGCTTTACTCCAGGCCTGTTAAAATATGCTCTCCCTTAAGCCTCGATTCACTGCCAGTATTTTCTGTCTCATTAAGCCAGTGTGCATCAGCATTATTAGGACCCCTTTTTTATTTGCTATTTATAATCAGGTACAAGGTGGGAGAAAGAAAAAAACCTGTCCTATCAACACTGCACACAGATTCCTAAATAAATACCTGGAAGCACTAGCAAAGCAATCTGGGGTGCAGGCTTCTTAGCTATCAGTCCTGTGCATTGGAATAAGTTGCAATTAAATTAGGGTCAGTATTCTTAAGAGGTTGTGCATACTTGTGGCACTCAGCAAAGCAATCATGAATGTCAATTTATTTTCTGTTTGAGAACAACGCAAAGCTTCTGAAAGGGTACCACCCAATATAAGTAGTCTTATCAAAAATAATACTAGTCACTAACTTTGTCTTCCTCCTGCACAGTCTTTGCTTTCACATATCTTAATTCTTTCCCCCCTTTTACACAAAGGATCTATCGGTATCAGGTTTACGACTATGCCTTCAGTAGCAACGAGGGTTTACTTCATGCCCTCGGAGGGGCTGACTTTGTTCAGATGCTGAATGTTACCATTGATCAGGCCTTGCAGAAGACCAGCTTCTCTCAGAAGTTCATCAATGAGATGGTGACTCCAGTTATGAGAGTCAACTATGGCCAAGGTGCCAACATCAATAGCTTTGTGGGTAAGTGGCAGTGCTTGTTTGCAGATTTGTACCTTGCCATATCTTGAAGGTTCAAGGAATTGAAAATAAAACCTGCTGATTTTCATAATGCTGTTATACAAATCCATATGGTGTGTCTGCATTTGCAATTCTGGTCACCTCACCCCAAAAAGGATGTTGTAGACTTGGAAGAGGTGTTGAGAAAAGGCCAACCAAAATGATCAAGGGGATGGAGTGACTCCCGGTTCCAGCCTTTGGGACTTTTTAGGTTACAAGATTATGCAGGGCACAGAGAAAGTGGATTGAGAAAAGTTTTTCTCCCTCTTCCTTCCGCAGGGCCTGTGAGACAGAACTATTCTGCCTGGCTTTCAATTTGAACTTAGCCTGATCTTTTATTCCCCTTCCTTCCCTCCCCTCCCCTTTTTATGAAGATTACTTGCTCTGGGATCCCACAGCTAATTCTCCCCTGGTCTCCTCACTGGCCCAAATAGGACTGATTTAGCCAGCTAGCCCTGGTGATCATCTAATGTTTATTGGATGGCTTTCTCCCCAAATTGATTTTTGATTTTATTGTTATTCAACGGGGTGAGCTCCCATTGCTCGGTCCCAGCTCCTGCCAACCTAGCAGTTTGAAAGCACGTCAAAGTGCAAGTAGATAAATAGGTACCGCTCTGGCGGGAAGGTAAACAGCGTTTCCGTGCGCTGCTCTGGTTCGCCAGAAGGGGCTTAGTCATGCTGGCCACATGACCCGGAAGCTGTAAGCTGGCTCCCTCGGCCAATAAAGCAAGATGAGCGCTGCAACCCCAGAGTCGGCCACAACTGGACCTAATGGTCAGGGGTCCCTTTACCTTTACCTGGAGGAGAGGGTTACCAATGGCTCCTGCTAGAGGCCATAGGAGGGGAAAGGGCTCTTGCACTCGGTCCTGCTTGTGGGTTTCTCAGGCATCTGATGGGCCACTTTGAGAACAAGATGCTGGACTAGATGGGCTTGTGGCCTGATCCAGCAGGCTCTTCTTATATTCAGGGATAGATTACAATAACTCAATATGTCTGTAAAGCACAGCTTTTAGAAATTTCATTGAAAGATGCTGGAGGGGCAAATTCTCACAGGGACACTTCTGTAATTTTTAATAAAAAATACCCCAATTCTTCTTCCTGATGGCCACAACCAAATGAAAGGCATTTTGCTGCCTGATATAATCTGCATGAAGGGGTATTTGAATGATGATCTCACGGACAAAATTCACTTTCTAGTACCGTATTTTTCTGTGTATAAAACTATATTTCTCCCCTATTTTTTCAAGTTTAAAATAGGGGGTCGTCTTATACACGGATAGTGCATATGGGAGATTTCTTTATTTGGAGTCCCAAAAAATAGGGATCATGTTATACACAGGGGCGTGTTATACACAGAAAAATACGGCATCTGTCTGTCTCACTATCCGAGTCAAGAACAGACCTGCTGCAAACATGTCCAAAGTACATGAGGTGATTTGCATGGCAACAGGGGGCTGGCTATGTGAGCAGAGGTTTTGGTTGGAGCCAGCCTGCCTGCTGTGGCGTCTTGGTGTCAAAAGCACGAATGACAGAGAATTCAGCAGGAGTCCTGTGAGTAGGGTCAGAGGCCTGATAAGACACAAGGCCTTGTTAATCATTCTGGTTTTAGGTAAATACACACAATCCTCTTTCTTCTGCTCTCCCATACATGGGATATGACTGACATTCTCTAAGCTTCACGAGCCTGGTGCCTTCCAGGTGTTGCTGGACTGCAACTCCCATCCACCCCAGACAGCCTGGACCATGGTCAGGGATGATGGAGATTGTCATCTAGAGGGCATGAGACCCAGGAAGGCTGCTCTGTGAGTTACACTCTCTGACTGGGCCTGCTACATTGTGTTTTCCTCAAGAACATCTATACAGGGCCTGCGTGCCCGTGAGGTGGGCTGAGGCAGCCGCCTTGGGTGGCAGAATCCCTTGGGCAGCAAAACCCCTGAAGGTATCCTGCCCGCCCCTGCCAGGGAAGCAAGGAGCAGCAGCAGCGGCTTGTGACGAGACTTCACTGGACGCCCCTGTGCAACCTCAGCAAGCGAGGCTTTGGTGGTGGTGGCACCTTCCCATGTTGCCTCAGGTGGCAAAACAGGACGGGTTGCCCCTGCTCCTTATTTTGTTTTTTGTCTGTCTTAAATTATGGCTTATTGTAGATTACCTATTTGTGTGTGTATGTACTATATACATTGTGTAAAGTTTTATTCACACTTTTGTACACCCTCCCCCCAGGAATCTTCTGGTGATAAAGAAATAATAAAAAGAAATATTCTAATATTAGATATACAATCTTCAAATGCTCTTTTCTTCACTGTTAGTTGTAGAGTTCTGCAGGTTTGTGTGAAATTTTATTATTGCCTCCCTGGTAGGTGCCGTATCTTTGGCAGGTGCCGAGTCTGGACTTTGGTCAGTAGAAGGTGGCAACAAACTGGTATGCACTGGCCTTCTTTATGCTTCTAAAGCACAACTGATTTCTGGCACTGTTATTGCTCTGGAAGAGAAAACGCTGAAAAGGGGACGCTTAGGTGAGCTTGCTACAACATTCTTACACTTGGGGTGCAGTAGAAAAAAATTAGAATCTGCTGGTTGAGATATATTGGTTTGGATAGGGGAAGTCAGAACTGGCTGGGTAGATGAAAGGAAGGGGCATAGATGTAGATAATAGAAGCCAGAAAGACTACTTTTATTTGAAACCACAACTTTTTTCCTCTTCAAAGCCACCTGAAATCTGCTGGAAAACTGGCCTAGTGCTACATCAGGCGGATTACTCTTGATTATGTTTTAAATAAAGAAAGTGTTGCTTTTGTAAAAGTACTTTCTTTGTCTCCCAGGAGATACTGCGAAGCTGTATGAAGTCACCTACAATTCTACGTCAGGATTGATGTCAGAGCTGTACGACATCATTCTGATTGCCACCCCGTTGCAGCGTAAAATTGCCAACATAACTTTCCGCAACTTCAAGCCACCCATTCCCGAGTTCTCCCAGCCCTACCATCAGACTGTGGCAACGTTTGTCCATGGGCGCATTAACACTTCCTACTTTGGCTACCAGGATCCTTCAAAGTTCTCTTTAACTGCCATTTTCACAATGGAGCACCCAAAGTTGTTTATCAATTGTATTGGCATTGTCTCTCCAGTTGAAGATAAAACCAAGCCGCTTCTGAGCCCTGCTGTTTGGAAAGTGTTCTCACCCAAGCCTCTCACCAAGGAGCAACTGAATTTGCTTTTCTCGTCTTACGATTCTGTTGAAGTGAAGACGTGGCTTGCCTACCCACACTACAGCCCCCCAGAGAAATGCCCCCCTATCATTCTCCATGACAGAATGTACTACCTCAACAGCATCGAATGGGCTGCAAGTGCCATGGAAATGAGTGCAATCGCAGCCAAGAATGCCGCTCTTTTAGCCTACCATCGCTGGTATGATAAGGCAGACATGATTGATCAAGAAGATTTGCACGAGAGACTCAAAACAGAACTCTGAGGTAGAATGCACACGGCTGGGGAGGAAATCTAGGTTGGTATACTGTATTTGGTGGGGTGGGGGAAGAGGAAAAGAGAGTGGATCTGAGGATTTAGCAAACTGTATCAGACCATGTGGTGCATCACCTACTGAAAACTCTTTTACTATATTTACAGGAAATGATAGCAACGAGGCACAGTGGAGTGAAAGAATAGCTGTCTATGAGCCATGCAGCTTAATTCAGGATTTTACTTTGTTAGCAACATGCAAGAGCCATCAGGTGCTGGGCTGGGGTGGATTAGCAACTGACAGCAAGTAGCTGAAAGAAAAAGAGGGGTAACATTAAATGAAATTGTTACGATTTTCCCATCAGTATATTGATGCCCACGAATTGTGTATTGTCATACTGTCCAATTATGTATCTCCCTCTCAGAAGTCGCAATCTTATACACTGTGATAATGGATAACTCAAGCCATATTATTGCTAGACAAAGTAAGATTTCTGATGTTTAGCTGCGTCTGATATAAAATACAAATGTAGCCCAAGAGAGGGGATTGTGTGTATTTAGTTGCTTACTAAGGGAGGCTACTTACAGTTGATCCAGTTGACAGCCTTTTGCCATGAGGCACAAGACGGCTTTAAGCACAGTCTAAATCCACTAAAAGTACGTAGTAGAAATTGATTATCTTAAATGCACCTACGGCATAGATGCAGTTTATCCGATTCTTATGTATTTCAGACTGCTTATGCTGCCCACTATTTGCACATCAGGCACAATAATGTCGCAACATGCCTGGTAAAAGAGCACAAAGCTAGCACTGAATACCATTCTATAAAATTATGTGCACTGACCTTTTGCTAGTATTCAGAAATTCTGAATGAAATCTGGCAATTTCTTTTAGTCTCTCAGCAAAAGGAAGTATGTAACGGGTTCACCTTCGTTATCCCAATGTGCTCTAGTACAGTCTCTTCAAAAGGGAAGGTGCCTTAATTGATGAGCCTTACTGCCTAAAGTTTAGTTTACTGCTACATGCTACAACAATTCGTTCTGTTTATCAGATGAAAGAATTACATGGAAGGAAACAGAAGAAGCCCTCAGTTTTAACCTGTTAATGCACTGAGAAGTCAACCATGTAGACTTCAAACCACCCTGAATTTACTTTCAAAACAGTAGAGTAAGTTGATCCAATTTTAACAATTTATTTAAAAAAAAATCACAAAGAGTGTGTCATGCCTGTAAAATCGACAATACAAAAACAAATGTCCACATTGTAGCTTGTCCCACTGGTTTGTTTATACTCGTTCCAAAGCTTCTAGCATAATGATGCTGTTTCCACGTATTACCTAGAAATAAAAACACTGAAAGTTAAACACCAACCAAATACTGCCAAGTGGCTTAAGGAAGAATATTACAGACTCACAAAAGGGACCTGTTTCCCACATCACGAAAGACAGCTGCAGAAAGTCACTACACTTCAGTGCTTAAGCTTTGTTATTATTCCTACATTATTTGCTCAAAGCCTTTTAAAGGGCAATAACCAATAATAATCATACTCGGGAGTTAACCCACTGACAACTCAATTCATTATAATTAGTCTATTTATGATTATGACTAACAGTGAACATCACCCAAAGCACTTTAATCTTCTAACTTAATCTTCTACCAAAAATAAAAGGCAAGTCATCACCTGGTACTGAAAGGACAAACTCTGTGCCAGATGAGCTTCCTTAGGGAGAAAGATCTGAAACTGCAGCGCAACCACCAAAGTTTATCTCACGTGTTCCTACCCAGTTAACTAATGGGAGGAGAGAAAGCCGAAAAGGGCGCATCTAAGATTTGACAAGTTCATGTGGAAAGAGGCAGTTCTGAAGGAGTCTAGACACAAACCATACACCTTGGCCAATCTCAAGGTACCAGCTGTCCCAGGAATATGGGACAAGAAAACAAGGGGTTATGGAGAAGTCAGAGAAGAGCCTTCTGCAAGGGTTAAAAAAGATCCACAGCTACACTTAAGAATGTAAGAAGAGCCGGCTGGATCAGGCCAATAGGCGTCTGGTCCAGCATCCTGTTCTCACTTGAGCACAAGAGCCCACTCCTCTTCTGTGGTTTCCAGTAACTTGTATTCAGGATTACTGCCTCTAGTATTATTTTAGGTTGGTCTCTTTATTTTCCTCATAACTCTTAAGTACACACACTTACTGCTCTAGGTGACCTCATTTTAAGAAAAGGATGTTGCCAAAGATTCAAAAGTGGTGTAAAATCCTTGGGGCTAAAAAGATATTTTCATGAAGAAATGCAGTTTGAATAGTCATCTAGAAGAAGCCTTTCAAACAGATCCTAAAATTCTTACTTTGATGTATGAGTTCCAAAGCCACTGTACCACTTTTTGCCAAGTATGAGTAGAGCTTTGGTATACTCTATTGTGAACAAGTGACATTTACAAAAGAATATGGATATTGCCTGCCTTCAGTGCAAACATGCCTTTGGAGCAGTATCCTGGCATTCTTCAGAAGTGTTCTGTGAAAGTGGGTGGGGTGGGGGAATTATGAGGTTTATTTTGTCTACCTCTTTTAATTCTTGTTCTTTTTATTATAGTAGCTTTTGTAAGCTTTGAAAATCAGTAAAACACAATAAAAAAATACTGCAGGATTTTGGATTATAGTTTGATACAGTACCAGGCAAAACCACATAGATGAACTCCTGCATATATATATTTTTTTAAAAAAATTTTTTAAAAAAAATCTAACTCAAAGATATTTTTCTAGAAAATGCTTTTGATAAATTCTCAAGTGCAATGGATGACATTAGCTTAGCTGCCTTTTTCGGTTTCAACTACAGTGGTACCTCGGGTTACATACGCTTCAGGTTACAGACTCTGCTGACCCAGAAATAGTGCTTCAGGTTAAGAACTTTGCTTCAGGATGAGAACAGAAATTGTGCTCCGGTGGTGTGGCAGCAGCAGGAGGCCCCATTAGCTAAAGTGGTGCTTCAGGTTAAGAACAGTTTCAGGTTAAGTACGGACCTCCAGAACGAATTAAGTACTTAACCCGAGGTACCACTGTACTTTTAAAAGGTTAATTAATTTCTACTTACCACCATCCCTATGTTGTTCTGTTGTCCTCCTGGTGCCATTTCCACACACTCATCTATTACAAGATTCATAAATGGATCAAATCCTCTTAAGATTCCTTGGACATGCCGGCCACCATTTAATTTCACTGTAAGGAACAGTCAGGTCAGTTTACTTCCTCTTGGTACTTTATCTTGATTCTACGTTTGCTATGTCCAAGACAACACTTATGGAATTAAGATGGACAGATATGTAGGTAATCTGTCTTTAGCCTTTCTTGCTCACAATTGTGGAACCCAGTTTAATCCAGGGGAAAGATGTACTACTCACTTTCATACGTTTGTTTGGCAGCTGGCTGTGCATCACAGGGAATCTAGGCTACTTTCCTGACTAGATATATGGGCTACAGTCATAACTCGGGTTACGAACGTGATCCGTGCAGGAAGCACATTTGCGACTCACGCGTGATGCGATTTGGCGCTTCTGCGTATGCGCCGAAACTCGGAAGTAACCCATTCCAGTACTTCTGGGTTTGGCGCGGTCTGCAACCCAAAAACGCGCAACCCACAGCGTTCGTAACCCAAGGTATGACTGTACTGCCACAGAAACAAAGAATAGGGGAAGTGAGTGTAGGTTGCCATTCAGCACAAGTTAAGACGACAAGAGACAAAGTTAAGTCCCAGTAAATTTTTCCTCCCAAAATGGAGCAAACAAACAAACAAACAAACAAAAAAGCCATTCAACTTACATGACAGCTTCTTGTCCATAAATCTGAAAATTAAATAAGAGTGAATAATTAAGCATCACTGCAGTCAAATTCATCTCAACACAGGGAAAGGGTGAGTTATATGTCTTTAGAAAGAAACACAGAAATAGATATACGGCCTCCCTAGCTCTATGATCAATTCGCCCTAAGGAGGAAAACGACGACGGTCCCGAGCCATGTGCTGCTCTACTTTTTCGTAGCTCTATGACACACGCGCGCGCGGCGTGCGGTGCATGATGGGAGCGAGGAGGCCCAAGCGCTCGCTCGCTCGCTCGCTCACGACGGCCGCCCCCCGCTTGTTCTCGCCTCCTTCCCACCGGGCTCCCCGGCCCCCGCCGCCCCTGCCGCGCTCACTTCTTCAGCTCCGGCGGGTGTGCTTTGCTCATCGTGTCTCCTCACAGGCAGCTCCGGCGACGAGCGTTTTCCTCCCGCCTTAGCACCGTTCCGGCGTATGACGTCAAGGCGCCGCTTCCGCTCTTCCCCAATCAGGAGGTGCCTGTTGCGCCGGCGCGGACGACTAGCTTAACGCAAGGGACGCCTGCAGGGCGTGGACTACCTCGTCCTCGCAACCAATCAGCGCAGAGTAGAAGGCCGCGGTCTGCCCTCGGTTTTCCGCCGCCAACCAATCAGCGGCCGAGCTGTTCCCTTTGCGGGTGGGTCTTATCGACTCGTTTCCACCACGTGTAAAGCAACAGGCCATGCTTCATTTGCATTTAGGGTTTATTTGCATATATGCTAATATGTTTATGTATAGGGTTTAAGTATTTTATTTCAGACTTCCCATTGCATCCCAGCTAGTGGACAAATAAGGACTCCATTATGCCCTTGGGAAATTAAGCCACACGTTTACCTGAGAGTAAAACTCATTTGTGCAGTGGGTTTTACTTCTGAGTAGACAGGCAAAGAAGAGAGGCTGCCTAGAATCCTGAATATACTCAGTGCTTTTTTTTCCTGGGGGTATGCAGAAACATTTTGTGAATCTTTGTACTTTTGTCCATTTACTGTATTTATTTTTCCCGATTTGAACTATAATTTTTCTTGAGTCAAAATGAGGGTACCCCTAAATATATTTTTAGGAAAAAAACACAGAGTATGTTTATTCTGAAAGCAAGTCATATTGACATCATTAGTACTTTATAGAAAAAGCACACAGAATCTCTGGCTGCATGCTGTGGAAGTTAAACTTAGAAGCAAATGTACTTACGCGGAAGCCGTTTCTATTATCGCATCCTTTTACAGCTGCTGCCTGGAAGAATTACCATGCTTAAAATGCTGTCCCTATTCCTGTGATTGTAAACTGTTTTAACTGTTACTAATTCTAGATTCTAAATTATTATAGCCTGTCCTGAGATCTGCTGGTGAGGGGTAGGTAATAAATATAATAATAATTCCCCTAAATGCAATCCTAGGCTACATTCACACAATACATCTAAAAACATATGGCTTTCCCCAAGGTAAACCAGTTCCCACTCCCAGGCCTCTTTGTGGGGAATTGTGTGCTTTAAATTTATGTTGTGGCTGTGACCACAGTTTATCTCCCATGCATCCACCTCCCAGTACCCCTACCACTTTTTCAACACAGCTAAAATACCTACAATACACAGTTTTCATTTTTAAAAACCATTTTTAATTCAACTTTAATAAAATAATTCACAGTTTAAAGAAAGGAAGGCAGAAATAGGGGGCTGGGGCTTTGTTAATTCTTGGAACAGTATTCATGCAGCCCCAAAGGGTCATTGTCATTGGAATGAGCACACCCACATTCACAATAAATGCTGGTTAGCATTTTTCTGGTTGTTGGGTCTAATCCAAGCACTCACAGCTCTACCGCCTACATACGAAGGGGAAAACATTACTATTGGATTGGAAGGATGTAGTGCTAGTTGGTTCTGCAGCAGGGAATCCAAACCCTAATTAAAATTGTTACAGAATTCAGACGTAATTGAGGAGAAACCGTTTGAACGCAGCAGCAATACTGTTGTTCAGCACACATAAATTTAATCACATATATAATGCATTAAACAAAAAAGTGTTTTCAATGCAAGGGTAGGAATTATTGTTTCGCTTGCTGAGGAGCCAGGTGGGGCTTTTATATGTCACATTGTACTTGTCCCATTGGCATCTTTTAGTAGAATTGTTATGCATAAACCTGAACGTGACACTTGAGTCTTCAAAGGCTGTTCCATAAACAAAGCTTCTCCATCCAAATTTTACAGCACTCCAGCCCTCTACAGTTCCCTGCATCCCTTAGAGGAAGACACAAAAAGCTGTTGGCCCCTAACCTTACCTCCTCTTTACCATGATATACCTTTAAAGTCATATACCTGAAGCTATTTTAAATATTACAAGATAGCAAAAGCAGCCATGAGAACTTCTTCCCAGGGACAACTTTGTCTGCTAGATGCCTTATTGTAACATCTCACAAGAGTGTACAGGGGCAGCCTGCCTTTCAGATGTTTTGAACTACAACTCCCATCACCCTTTCGGCTGGGGCTAATGGGAACTGTAGTCCAACAACATCCAAAGGGTACCACGCTGGCTGCCCCTGCCTTACCACAATACATTCACTGCTTCTACAGCACACAGGTCAATAAATAGCTGCCAATGAAAAAAAAGGATGGAATAATTATTTTGCTTGGGTTGGGATCCCACAGTAGGTTCCACTGGGAAAATGTTCCTCACAATTGCTGAAGGTCTTTGAGCAGGGAAGAAGAGAAGGGAGTTGAAGGACTGTGGGTGCTTTGTGGCCAACGAAGGATTCCCCTCCCCCCCCTCCCCCCCCCCCCGCTGAAATGAACTTGGGAAATGGCTCAAGCATTCATGCCTAGACTTCAAATGAAACTGAGAAACAATACAAGGTTTTAATTTAAAAATCAAGTTTTATAAGTGTTTAGTTTGGGGCTGACTTTCAGAGTGAGGAGTGCCCAATAAAAACAAAAAAACAAACGTTGCCGTGTCATTCCAATGCCCAACAAAACAAAACAAAACAAAACACACACAGAGGTGTTTAAAAATCCATTGAAAGCCACATTTCTGATTTAATTAGCAAAATCCAAGTGGTTTGCTTTACAGGCTGCATTTTGCATGGTGGGGAGGTGTCATAAATGCCCCCTTCCTCACTGGGTCGGTAGAACTTCCCCTGCACACTGAAAACTAGCATTTCAGTGAGAAAAATTGAGCCTAACCTTCTCCCAACCTTCCCCATATGCATGGTTCCAATTTGCTCTTCTTCCACACTGGAAGCCTTTGAACAAGCAGTCTGAAGTGGTAATGTCCAGAAGAAGGATTAATACTAGATTCTGCGGAAGGCATAAGGATCCCCTCAGCTTTGGGGAATTCCTATTTGGGGGCAGTTTGGTTTCAGCACTGCTATTTCAAAAAATGTAATATCAAACCATCTCCTTCCGAAGAGACCACAGAGACAGAACTTCTGTGTGTCTATATTTGTAAGGCAGCTTAAGAAAGAGGCAGACAGCCAGTACCTCTGTCTTGTTGAGACACCAGGTAGCACCTTCCGGATTCCCCTCCCCACACCCAACTTTGCTACAAGGTGGGGAAGAACCAGAACAAAAGGGTTTGACACGGGTCTGTGCACACACACATCACTGATGCCAAAGGAGCCTGTTTTCTTTTACACCATCTGACAATCTGCAGCCTGTCTCCCAAACCAAACCCTAAATTCTCAAGCACTTCAGGAGGCCATGAGTATACAGTCACACCATAAAAAAGTCACTCTGGACACACCCCATGTTTTCTTTCTATGTTTCCAGAAAGAGTAATCATGCCCATCTTAATTTTAATTGATTATCTCCCTTTCCTGTTCCTCGGCAAGGCCAGGGCGTTTACTGGGCAATGCTGGCCAAGTTCTCCTTCATCTTTTTGGTCATGCTGGGGATGAGGTGCATGTGGTCGTCCACACACTTTGTCACGCAGTTGTCCAGCTGCAGTTTGATCTGCTTCTCTTTGCTCCCTGAATCTAAGGAGTCCTTGGCCTGGTCATTACAATGCATCGTGCAGCGGGCAAGGCGGTCCTATAATTAGCAAAACAAACAAACAAACAAACACAGAAATCAGAGGTGGGCAAGGCGAAGAATAAGTTACATTAACAGCCTTCATCAGTGGAACAAAATAACTTGAAAGCTGCCATCCAAACAGGACTCTGAAAGAGCTTTTAAATGATTGTTTCAACAACAACAACAACAACAACAACAACAACAGATTTGTAGAATTGGAAGGTATCTCCAAAGGTAATCTAGTTCAACCCCCTGCAATGGCAATGCAGGAATAAATCAAGGCTACATTCACCACTTTAAACAGTCCTGCCTCCCCCCCCCCTCCTGAATTCTGGGTGCTGTAGTTTGTCAAGGGTGCTGAGAGTTATTGGGACACCCCTAGTCCCCTCCCAGTGCTACAGTTCTCAGGGTGCACCACTTCTCAGGGAACTCTGGGAACTGTAGCTCTCCTAGGGGAATAGGGGTTCTCCTAACACAGGTATCCAGAAGGCCAGATTTGATGAAGTAAAGGGCTGTGAGGGCCGACCAAAGTTATTAACCATTTGTTGTTGTTGTTTTTTAAGGACTGAAGTTGTTTTCTGATTTTACCCCAAAGTCATTGAGCTTTTTTTAGGATTGAGGTTGTTGAGGTTTCTTTTTAGGATTTTACCCCAGGAAATAAGCTGCCACAGGGGCCAGATTAAACCAACCAGCAGGCTGGATTAGGCCTCCAAAACAGACTTTGGACATGCCAAACTCAGTCCTCCAGATGTTTTGGGACTACAATTCCCATCATCCCTGACCACTGGTCCTGTTAGCTAGGGATCATGGGAGTTGTACAGTGGTACCTCAGGTTACATACGCTTCAGGTTACAGGCTCCACTAACTCAGAAATAGTACCTCGGATAGTACCCAGAAATAGTACCTGAACTTTGCTTCAGGATGAGAACAGAAATCGCGTGGCAGCAGCAGTGGGAGGCCCCATTAGCTAAAGTGGTGCTTCAGGTTAAGAACAGTTTCAGGTTAAGAACAGACCTCCAGAACGAATTAAATACTTAACCCGAGATACCACTGTCGTCTCAAAACATCTGGAGGGCCAAGTTTGCCTATGCCTGTCCTAACAACTCAGCACTTTAAACAAACTACAGATCCCAGAATTCTTCGGGGGAAGCCATGACTGTTTGAACTGGTATGATACTGCTGCAAATGTATGCTGCAAATGTCACCCAAGACATGCATTTGTTTAAGATGCTAAGCACATGAATCTGGTGGTTGAGCAATCCAGACCATTGCCCTCTCGAAAGATAAGAGTGCAACCCTGGAGGGTCTGGCAGATCGAGACCAAAGTCCCACCTACACCCACCCCCACTTTTCTCCTCACCTGAAATCTCTCCAGCTCTTGGGTGACCACTGCCTGCGCCTGAGCCAGAGGCGCATGGCAGCGCTCAATGCACTGGTGCACTTGCTGCATGGAGGCCTTGTTGTTCTCACAGCAGGTCGCGCTGCACCGGAACATGATTCCCTGGAAAGAGCCAGGTGTCAGTAAGATAACCTCAGAAGAGCCACGCTGGGTCTGGCCCTGCGACCCTCTTTTCCCAGCCAGCTGCTCCTGGGAAGCTCACAAGCAGCAAGGGATGCGGGCGAGGGCCCTCCGCTGTTTGCCCCCCAGCAACTGATATTCAGAGGCGGACTGCCTCTAAACAGGGTGGTTCCACTTAGTCATCCTTCTCTTGTCCACAAGATTCTCTCTAGCAGCAGGGAAGAAGAAAATCCTGCTCCGTAGCCCAGTTTTCAAAGAAACAGTCCAATGGAAAGGAACTTGTGGAGAGTAGGGTCACAGGGTGAGCAGAGGAACTACTAGCAGGGGTCAGCAAACTTTTTCAGCAGGGGGCCGATCCACTGTCCCTCAGACCTTGGGGGGGCTGGACTTTATATATATTTGGGGGGGGGGGAATGAACGAATTCCTATGCCACACCAATAATCCAGAGATGCATTTTAAATAAAAGCACACATTCTACTCATGTAAAAACACACTGATTCCCGGACCGTCCACGGGCCGGATTTAGAAGGTGACTGGGCCAGATCTGGCCCCCAGGCCTTAGTTTGCAGCTTTGAGAGCAATGGTTCTCAGACTTTTTTCAGGCCACAGCCCCCTTAGTTCCTTGGTTCAATCCCCAGTGTCCCCTACCCTATAAACTGGCCTGTATTAAAATCTGTCCCCGGCAGCGAAGCTCACTGAGGCCATCTGCGACTGGGGAGCCTGTTGCAAGGTGTAAGGGGGGGGGGGCAAACAGACCACCACAACCACTCTGGAGGAAGGGCAGGGTTGAAATTGTCAGGAGCTCACCCTACACTCGAGTAGGACCCTGGCAGAGACACATGCCTGACTGGCATGTTCTCTCCCTCCTGGTTGATCGTTCGGGAGCTTCAAAAGCTTTCTTCTGCCCGAACATCACAGCGACCGATGCCAACAGACATCGGCACACTTAGGGATCCGCAGAGTCTTCGCAGCTTGCGTGACAGACCTCAGCAACTCAGCATTTTGGCTAATCTACTTTATTTACATATAAACACACATGGAGCACTGCAACATGGCTCCCTCTCTCTCTAGCCTCAGAAAGCAAAGAGAAAAAGAAAAAAGGACAATAGTCCCACTTCACAGAACACAGTACAGTGGTGCCTCGCAAGATGAAATTAATCCGTTCCGCGAGTCTCTTCATCTAGCGGTTTTTTCGTCTTGCGAAGCAAGCCCACTGACGGCTTAGCGGATTAGCGCTATTAGCGGCTTAGCGGCTTTTAGAGGCTTTTAGCGGCTTAGCGGATCAGCTGATAAGTGGCTTAGCGGCTTAGAAAAAGGGGGGGGAAAGGGAAAAAAACCCGCAGGAACTCACAAGGCATTTTCGTCTTGCGAAGCAAGCCCATAGGGAAATTTGTTTTGCGAAGCGCCTCCAAAACGGAAAACCCTTTCGTCTAGCGGATTTTCCGTCTTGCGAGGTGTTCGTCTTGCAGGGCACCACTGTAACACAAACATCCTGTCTCCATCACTTCCCACTTTGTGGAGTCAAAACATACATTGCCATGTGAAAGACAAAAATCCCACGACTGCAATCATGGAGCAGAAATTCTAACAGAAATGTGGCAAATAATGGCCCATTCTTGCTGGGGTGCTTGCCCAACCTGGCGCCCTCCAGAACTTGCAGACTACAGCTTCCATCTGGAATGGTTCAGCCACACTTGTTGCGGCTGATGGGAGTTGTAGTTTAAAACACCTGGCGGGCATCAGATTGGAAGGCCTGTTGCTTGGGGATTGCAGAACACCCACCGGCACCCTGCCTCTCTGCCCCCTTCAAGTAGATCACCAGGGAGGGACCTAAAATCAGCACAATATCTATTATGCATGGCATGCACACTCCCATTTCTCAACACAGATGATTTGAGATCCTGCTGGATCAGGCCAAAAGGGGCCTCCTGTTCTCACAGTGGCCACCCCAACACAAGGGCACCTCCCCTCCTGCGGTTCCAGCAACTGGGGTTCAGAAACATCGCTGCCTCCTGCCATGGAGACAGCGCAGCCTCCCTGGCTAGCAGCCCCCGACCGCCCCCTCCTCCTCCTCCTCCATGAATTCGTGTAGCGCCCCATTCAAGCCTAGGCTGGTGCCCTGAGGCAGCGAGTTCCCGCGGCCCGCCGCCCTTCCCGGGGCGCATCCCCACGTGCGCTCGACCTGCATCTTCCGGATGTTCTCTCGCTCCAGCCCCTGCACCATGCCGTCGATGGCCTCCTGCACGCGGAGCTGCTGAGCCTCGGCCATGCCGCCTCGCCCCGCGCATGGAGGAAGGTCGCCTCGGCGGCGGTGGCAGCCCGGCCCTCTCCCCGCCCCCGGCCACTGCTTCCCGGGTCAAGGCGCGCCGCGCTTCCGCGGAGATCGCCCGCCCGCCCGCCTGCGCGGCTCCGCAGCAACCTCGTGTGCCCGGCGCCCGGCACTGCACGGCCCCAGGCAGGCAGCCGCTCTGCAGGGGAGGCCGCTCGCCTGGCCCAAAGCCGCACCGGTTGGATTCCTGCCAGCCGGGCTCTGCTGCCCCAAGCAGAGCAAGGAAGGTCCGGGCGAGGCGGTGCCGCACCGGGAGCGCGGTGGTCCCCGGGCTCTGCTCCGCATCCAAGGTCGGAGGCAGGGATACTTCCGAATCGCAGTTGCTGGAAACCGAAGCGGGGCAGAAGGCTCTTGTGCCGGGACCCTGCTTGCGGCTCTCCCGTTGATGCATCTGGCTGGTCCAGGGTGGATAAAAAGCAAGGATTAAAAAAAGAAATCGGATAATTTTTTTAATCGGATATAGATATTTTTTAAATTTAAATCGGATTTTTATAATAAAATGCTTTTGAGGAAAAAATATTTCTGTTTTCTATTTCAGTTACTTTATGGTCCAAAGACTATTCATCAGGAAATAAGGATTTGTTTTAAGTTTTTCATGTGTGCTGAAAGTCAGTCTAAGTTGGTTTTTAAGGAAATTGTTATTAAGGAAATGATTGTTTTTCTCCTTCCAATAAAGTACAGCAGAAAAGTTGTCCAAATATAAACAGTTAACTCGTTAAACATAACAATAATTTCATAATTATCTATGTATTTCTAATGGTATAACCAAATCAGTATATTTTAATATAACTGTAAAAACTACTCTGGAAACTTATTGTTTCAAAAATGAAACCTTCATCTGGTTGTAAATATTAAGATTATACCAGCAGGAACGTTTTTCTGTATATATATATATATATATATATATATATATATATATATGATTCAAATCAAGTCTTACTGGCTAGAAATTTAAATCATGATTTAAATCAATTTTATTTAAATCAAATCCACCCTGGGCTGGCCACTGTGAGAACAGGACGGTTGCACTGTGCATAGCGATCATGGCTAGCAGCCATCAATAGCCTTCTCCCCCCCCCCCCCCGCCCCCGATTTGTCCAATTCTCATTTAAACCTCTCCAAGTCATTAGCCTTGCTTAGGCGCTCGAAAGGGACGTCTGTGTGTGCGCGTCGAATGGAAGTGGCATCCTCTGGACCTCTCACAGTATCATTTGCACAGGACTGCACATGTGCACACTCAAACACACAGGATGTTTCACATGGTGCAGAGCGGGATGCAGTGGCCAGGGCAGCCTTTGCCAACCTGGTGCCCTCCAGAGGCTTTGCACTGCGATTTCCACCAGCTCCAGGTTGGCAAAGCCTGGTTAAGTGTCACGCGGACAGGGAGATCTCCACCTAGCCATGAACCTGACTGGGGCGACCTTAGGCCCATCGCGTCTCACACCCTAAGCTACTTTGCAAGGTTGTGGCGAAGATGAGCAGTGAACCCACTCTTGTCTTGGACAAGAGATTGACTATGCTGAATTAGACAGCCTATCCGAAAAATTAAAGAACAAACCAAGGAAAGAATTTATTTCAAAATGGGAAGCATTTAAAATATATCCGTTGTGGCATTTGAATAATACCAGCAATAGGTGTATGATATAATACATTTTGAACTGATTTGAGATGATAGCAATAACATGTATTGGCAGCAAAGAATGGTAATTAGATTTATGGAGTAGATAGGAAGTCAGATTTAAAAGGAAGAGACCATTACAGTTTATGGATTATGGAATTTATATTCTTTGTAATGTGCGAATGATGATATTCTTATTATGGTGTAATATATATTTTTGTTGTTGTTTTTGTTGTTATGTGTTGAGCAAATAAAAAAATTAAAAAAGAAAAGAAAAGAAAAAAGATGGACAGTGAACCCTGTGCTTGAGCTCATGGGATAGAAATGTATGAACAAATAAAATGGATAGATAGCTACAAATAAAATAAAAAACATTATTGGTGGAGATGGCAATGACTGTCCCGTACATTTGACTGGTGTTGATGTTCTAACTTTTTAGTTTTATCTTTGTTATGTTTTGTATTATGTATTCAGTTTTTTTAGAGATTACCTCCTGCACTATCTTTTGACAAGGCATCTGGTAGGCTCCCCACATACACTGGAAAAAGGGTGTGTGTGTTTACAACGTATTACAGCAACACGTCTCTCTTAGGACTCATCCACACTTCAGTTTCCTGCTGAATCGGAACATTTGGCAAACAGGTTGTCCATGGATTGTTGTTTCTTCCAATCGGAATGCTTGGACCCAACCCTAGGAAGCATGGGACAAGTGGGGATCTGGATGAGACCTGGATGTCTGTGCTTAGACCCCTGTGCAAATGACCCCTTGGAGATCAGGTGCAAAGCCAGTGGCTGTGACCTAAATTCTGCCCCCCCAAAAACCCCACCAATTTAGGCACAGAAATAAATATATGGCTGCATAGGGTGAACTTCCTTTCTGTTGGTGCCAGCTACCTGATGAAGCCAACCCTGAACGCAGGACCGAAAGTACATTGTACACCAGTCTCCCACTGGGGGGCAGGATTGCCCTGAAATAGGCACAGAGCGGCTTTCCTCTTGAGTTCCTACCATAAACTGCTTTCCAAGGAGAGAATTAGGCTGCCCTGGGAATAAAAAGGTAGAAAAACGAGGAAAGCGAGCAAGGGCCAGAGACCCAGCCTCTTCCTCTCAAGTATTTTAGAAACATCCTCTCTGTCCAGCTGCAAATGCTTTTTACACATATATTGCACCTCACAAGTTGTGTGTGCCCATATTCATTCAACTCACACTGATTTGCCAGGAGTTATTTATCTACATTATTATATATTTATTATTTGCTGCATCTATAAGCCCACCTTTTTTCTCCAAGGGGCTCAAATGGGGTGTGCATGGCTCTTCCCCCCAACACACACTTCATCTTCACAACAACCCTGTGAGGTAGGTTGGGCTGAGAGGCAGTAACTGGCTAAAGGTGAGCTTCATGGCTGAGCAGGTCTCCTAGGTCCAATACTCTAACCATAACATTTCCAAATGGCGGGTGGTTTATACTATAATAGCGCTCCTGATTTCTTTTCTGACAGTCTAGTTTCTAGCCCTCATGGGTGTGATGCTAATAGACCTGAGAGTGCGCATGTCAAAATTTCAGAAGCTGGAAGGTTGGCTAAATATTATTTCCAGTGTGGTGGGTGGGTGTGTTTTCCTGCCATGGGGGCAGCACTGTAAAACAAAACAACAAACTCAGCAAATCTGATTTGCAAAGATGTTGCAGGTTAATTTCTGTAAACTGCAGAGGGGGTGGCATGTGTGTGTTCTTGCTGCAAAATCTTCTCCAACCTGGTACTGTGGTGATGTTTTGGGCTACGGCTCACATCAGCCCCAGCAGCATAAAACCTCGAGGGTACCAGGCTAGGGAAGGATTATAGTCACAAGGAATTTGGCCTGGTCCGATTCCCCTGGGCCAGGGGGCAACAAGGAAGGTCAATTGCCTAGGCACCATGGAGAACGCCAAGTAATCGACCTACAAGAGTTGGGAGTGAACTGAGGCCTTTTGAGCCTCTACCTCCTACAAATTCATCTCTCCTAGTTTCTGGAGAGCAAGTCACATCTATACTGTACATTCAAAGTGCATGCCTTCCCCGAAAAAATCCCACCATGTGCTTTTAATGTGCTTCAACTTTATGGTGTGGATGTGACACTAGAGTCTCCTAGAGGGCATGTCTCCTGTACTCCTGGCCTCTTGCCTGCCACCCTCCAGTTCAGGGGTCGCCTGATCACCAGCATCCAGGGCAAAGGCCAGAAATGATGGAGCCTTCGATTCACTGTCCTGGTCACTGTGAGACTCCAGGGTCACAAGAGCCACTCATGCAAAATAATGATTCTGCTCAGGGATTCTAGTAGTGGGGATTTCAGGAAAGGCATTAGTCAGAAAACTATGTGATAGGCAGAGGAAATGAAGTCAAAGGCAAAAGAACCTGATACTACAGAAGGGGATGAATGAATGAACGAACAAAGGAAGGAATGAATCACAAATGCATGTTTTCATGATCAAATAAAGACTTAAATAGGAAGAGGTAGATGCCCCACATTGCGTCACAGACTGAGCAAGACTAAAATAGAGACGGGTTGAATCAGCTGCCTAAATCTAGAGGAGGCTTTTCTCTTTCTAAGAAAGGTTTTGGTTCCTGCTTCAAGTGAGATGAGCGGAAGAGAAGAAAATGTGAGCCATGCAGAACCGCAGGAACTCCTGAATCATACTCCTTAGCATACTCAAGTTCTTCCTAATTTTGTCTTCAATACTTTCACTTTGCCTGCCCTTTGTATTTGAGGCTCTCAAATTCCAAAAAAGGCTGCTCTGTGTGTGCACCCTGATACTGTACACACAAGGGGCAGAGACTGACGGTGTTTCAAATCCTCAGTGATACACTGGGCCATAGATATTGGTCATAATATAGACATGGAAGCATGGGGACGATTGTGGAATTTGGATATAAAATTTACAGCATGTTATGGTTTAAGAGAAAATTATATGAAAATGAGATATTGTTGGTATCTAACACCAAGTAAATTGGCAAAAATGTATAAACCTAAATCAAACAAATGCTGGAAAAGTAAAGAGAAAGAAGGTTCGTTTTCTCAAATGTGGTGCTCTTGTAGTAAGGTTAAAGCTTACTGGGAAATGATATATTATGAATTGAAAAAGATGTTCAAAATAACTTTTATTTTTAAAAAACACCAGAACCTTTCTTTTGGGAATTATAGGGACAGAACTACCTAAATTGTATAGAAATTTCTTTAGGTATGCTACTACAGCAGCAAGAATGTTACTTGCCCCAAAATGGAAAGAAGAGGAAGTCCCTGTAAAAGGAGAATGGATACAAAAACTTATGGAATATGCAGAAATGATGACACTTACTGGAATAATAAGAAACCCCTGCCCCACCCTGCCTCCCTCCCTAAGGCTCCTGACTGGAGTGGAGAACCTTGTGGTGCGATCAACATCTTCCATCACTTTGTGTAAAGGGGGTGGTAGCACAACCAATGCAACAATTTAGCTGTGTCTGAGCTCTTCCTCAGTGCTCCACGCCTCTAAGGATAAGAACCTAAGAAGAGCCTACAGGATTAGGGCACTGACCCATCTAATCCAGCACCCTGGTCTCTCCATAACCAGCCTGATGCCTTTGGGAAACCTGCAAGCAGAATTTGAGCACAAGAGCCCTCCTCTGTGGGCCTCCCTGTGGTTTCTAGCAACTGGTCTTCAGAAGCATTGCTGCCCCTGACCATGGAGCCTTTAGCCCTCTCCTCCTCCACGAATTTGTCTCATCCTCTTTTAGAGCTATCCAAGTTGGTGACCATTGCTGCCTCCTGTGGTACTGTCCATGAGGTCATATGTTGGGAGAGGGGCAAGGAATTTGCTATGGCCTCTCCTCCTCCCACAGAGCCTAGGACTTGCCGATCAGAAGGTCGGCGGTTCGAATCCCCGTGACGGGGTGAGCTCCTGTTGCTCGGTCCCTGCTCCTGCCAACCTAGCAGTTCGAAAGCACGTCAAAGTGCAAGTAGATAAATAGGTAGCACTCCGGTGGGAAGGTAAACGGTGTTTCCATGCGCTGCTCTGGTTTGCCATGCTGGCCACATGACCTGGAAGCTGTGCGCCGGCTCCCTCGGCCACAACCCCACAGTCGGCCACGACTGGACCTAATGGTCAGGGGTCCCTTTACCTTTACCTCCTCCTCCCAGAGGGGAGGGGTTGTGAGTGGGAGCAGCTTCCCGCTGGGGCAGGGAGGCGTTTTCGGCTCCCTGCTCCTGATTGCCTCTGCTGCCGCAGCCAAGCCTTCCAGCCGACCAATAGGGCCAGCTGGGGGGGGGGGGGCTAGCCGCATTTAAACAGCCGTGGCAGCGCTCAGCTCCCAGTCTGTTCCTGCTTTCTTCGGATCTCCCGCCCTCCCTCCCTCTTAGGTCAGCTTCTTCTTTTGTGTATTGACCTTGCTATGGACTTTGGTTGGTTGCCTTGGTTGCCCAAGGGGCCTGGTAGGACTTTTTTATCCATTTGGCAAATTGGCACCAGCCTCTTGTTTTTTTCGCCTACCTCGTAGCAATTCGTCACAACTTTCTGGTATTGGCGGTTAGGCATTGGAATATGTGTGCTGTGTTGGAGGACTGGGTATGGGCCATCATTTACCCCTCCTCTTTTGGGTATTCCGTTAAAGGAATCCGCGGTCGTGGATCCTGTCCGATGCCCTGCTGGTGGCTAGGGCCATGGCACGACCCCCGGTGACGTCATGGGGGAGCTTCCAGTTGTATTTGCATCAACAAGCTCCTGGTTGTTAACCCTGATATGACTCCCGTGCCAATGCCAATATTGGTCACATGCTGTAACCAATAAAAGTTGTGGCCTAATTTTGCCCATTAACCTAAAATAATGTGTTTTTGTGTCTTATTATACTGCTATGTGGGTGGCGGGTCCTCGACTCACAGTCTGTTGTATAGCAGCCCTTCCTGCCTTTTCAAAGGTTATTTTGCCTCCCATTTAGTACCCTTCTGTTTTTATTTTCTTCCTTCTCTATAATATTTAGTCATATATCCCTTATGAGTCACTCCATGTCATTCAGGCCAGAGCCATCTAGCGATTCTTGTTTCACTGGAATCAAGTGCTGCTTCTTCACCCCATCTTTGGTTTGTGACATTTTAGTTCTTCAGGTGAAGCTGCTTCCCGTCCCTTTCCCACATCATTGCCAAGTGTTTCCTCTTCCGTTTCCATTTCTTCCTCCTTCCACGGAACGGGCAGTTGCAACAGGGTGAGAATATGAATCAGGTCTATTTAAAAACCAGTGCTTTCTGTTGTACACTATCAATTCCTAAGCAAAGGGGAATTCCACCTGGATTTCATCCCAGCTTCTCTGATTAGGTACGGAGTTGGCTTGAATAATTTTCCTCACCTAAGAAAGGCTGTTGTAGAGTTGGAACAGGTTTGGAAAAGAGTGGCTAAAATGATCAAGGGGGCGGAGCAACTCCCCCCTACAAAGAAAGGTTTCAGCACTGGGGGCATTTTAGATTAGAGAAAAGGCAAGAAAGAAGCAACGTGATAGAAGTATGTAAAATTATGCCTGGAATTGAGGAAAGTGAAGTTTTTCTCCCTCTCTCAGTAAACTAGAACTCATGGACATCCAAGGAAGCTGAATTTTGGAAGATTCAGGGCAGATAAGAAAGTCCTTCTTCACACAATGCATATTTAAGCTTCCCAGTTTCCCACGGGAATCTGGTTGGCCAGTGTGAGAACAGGATGCTGGACTAGATGGGCTATTGGCCTGATCCAGCAGCCTCTTCTTATATGTTCTTCCGCTTAGAGTTTCAGCCCTTAAGGTATTGCAAGAGCATTATTTGTTTTTCTTCATATATAACTTGTCCCTTGACTCTCACTGCTTTCATTATATCCTCCTTGAAGGCATAGTTAGCAAAAGTTTTTATTATGTTCCCGGGGAACATTTTTTATGTTCCCTTTGGTTTTGCTCCCCAAATATAGTGGGCTCTTCCTCAATCTGGACGCATTACTTGTATATCACAAAATATTTCCCTCCACCAGTTGATTGGAAAACCAATTAAGTCATTGATCTTAATGATTTTTATAATAAGGAGAGAAAAAAGTTACCGTAACTAGGAGGATTTCTCATATTAACAAGGAAATCTGGGGCCTCATAGCTTAAGGTAGTGATGGCCAGACTTGGCCCTCCTGCTGTTTTGGGACTACAGCTCCCATCATCCCTAGCTAACAGGACCAGTGGTCAGGGATAATGGGAATTGTAGTCCCAAAACAGCTGGAGGGCCAAGTTTGGCCATCACTGGCTTAAGGGGGTGTCCTTAGCACAACCGTAGCAAGTTCCTGGAGGCCCAGTTCTCATATTATTACTTTTAAACGTAGAAAAATAATCACAAAGCCAACTGACATTGTTGATTACTGGTGATGCGCATCAGGTCCAAATGCACAAATTTCATGAACATGGGGTTCATATGCATTGTTAAGTGCATCCCACTTCCTTTGGGTTCCATAGTAGAAGAAAATTACAGAAATAAAGTGACTATGGAGGCCAGTTCTGGATCCACACATCCTTCCACAGAGGGGACATAGGTTTCTGGGCGGGAGTTAATCATGGTGAGGGTTTGCCAAGCGTGCCTTCTTCTTAATACATTTCTCCCTTTTGTTCTGAGTTTGAGCGTCTTCAAAGCCCATGACACCTTTGGTAAAGGCTGTTCTCCAACTGGAGCACTCACAGGCAAGTGTTTCCCAGTTATACTGCATTTTTTTAGATTTGACTTGAGAGAGTCTTCAAACTTCTTTTGTTGACCACCAGCATTACGCTTTCCATAAGGCGATCTCATGGGTAACCTTGTCCCAAGTTGCTAAGATCTTTATATGCTAATAGCAACAGCTTTGACTTGGCCTGGGATCAAATTGGCAGCCAGCACATGCTACAAGGGTGCAGGCAACCAACGAGACATCTCCAGACAGAATTCAAAGGCTGGTGATCATGATCCCCAAGATGGTCCTCCACCATCACTTGAGACTTACAGGGAGAGATCATCTCCCAGTGCCTCACTTCTTGCTTGTTATCTTCTTTGGATGAGCTGTTGCTCTTTATCTCCCCAGGGGGCTCTGAAGGAAGATGTCAAGTGTCTCCCTGGGCCAGACTGATATGAAAACTGATAATTCTGCTCTGTGGGATCTGCCAACATTGACAGCATCTTAGTCAATATTAGTTGAGCACTTCATATTAAAAACAGGATGAAGGGGGCCAAAAGCAGCAGCCCTGAGAGGGTTCATCAGGTCAAGGAGACATCTGGATGGAAGTCTTCCCGGGGGAACCTTTGAAGATTAGCTTGCCTCTCATTTCTTTGGGTTACAAGTGGTGGAAAAGGACCGAACTCCAAATTCCACCCTTTGTACGTAGCGGCTGAGTCGCTGAGACCAGATGTTGGGTTGGATGCATCTCGGAAGCTGTCTAGAGAGAATCGTTTTGATGTGTGATGTCGGTCTGCTGCTGCTTGTCAAATCAAAGGTGCATTAACTGGGAATGTCCCCAAGGCATCAGATATACAATGATCATCACACATGGGCGATCCAAAGATTCAGTGTCCAGAGAAGAAACCCAAAGACTGGAGACACATAATCACTCGGGGGAGGGGGGAGTTGAACAGGGCTGGCCTGCAGGGTGAAGCAGTTGCCTCGGGTGGTGGAAGCAGAAGAGACTGCCACCCAGGGCCGGATTTAGGTTTGATGAGGCCCTAAGCTACTGAAGGTAATGGGGCCCTTTATATGTCCAGCTGTCCTCTGTTAACAACAAATTGTCACTGTTTTTTGTGTTGAATATATGGTATATGGTAATTTATGGACCTAATAGGTATCTAAAGCCATTTGCACATAACAAAATATGTATTTTATCAAAGTTATTGTTGAACTGAAATACAATTAAGAAGTATATTTTGGGGAGGCCCCAAGAGAGTGGGGCCCTAAGCTATAGCTTGTTTAGCCCCCCACCCAGTCACCTCCACCACTGGTTTCTGGGAAGATCTCAAGCAAAACCAGCAGCACTGCTGGTGCCACTTCCCCACCGGTGACACTGCTTCCTCGGCTTCCCAGGTGAGGTGGCGCAGGGTGGCAGGAAAATGGGACACACTGCCTCTGGAGTTGAAGGCAGTTTGAAATGGGGACTGTAATGAATGTATGGGGGTTGCTCGTGCGTAAGTTGCCACCATGCCTGGCTAGTTAGCCTGGTTAAACCTTTCCTGACTGGACAGCCCTTCACTTCGTGGCTGTTCAGTCGCTAGCAGAATCCGTCAGTGGGCGTTTCTTAAACTTCTTCCAGCACAAAAGCTCTTTGACACCAAGTCTACGCCTACTTTCCCTGCGCGGAAGTCTTCTGCACAGGGTGGGTGTGGGCAAAGGAGGACCTGTGCTCTCCCCGCTGGTCTCCAGCGAAGAGTCCTGGAGACCCCTCTCCGATTCCCCCAACCGCCCCCCTTTATCCCTGGTGTTACGCTGATTTCCTTCCCCAGCCGATGAGTTCCCTCTCTCCCTGCTTGGCCCTTCTCCGGCATCGCTTGGGAGCTCTGCCTCCACTTCTGGCTCCGATGTCAGTTCCCTGACAGGGACCACATCTCACGACTTCATAAAACTGTGGAGCTGGAAGGGACCATATGGGTCAGCTAGTCCAACCCCCCACAATTCAGGAATCTTTTGCCCAGCGTGGGGCTCAAACCCACAACCCTGAGATGAGGAGTCCCAAGCTCAGCTGACTGAGCTAGGGAGAGAGGTGGCGTCTGGTTGTGCTGCTGCAGATGCACCATAATGATTCTTCTCTTTGCACTCTTCCTAGTGGGGTGATTCCTCCTCTGGTCTCTCTTGTACCACGTGTTCAAGTTTGCCCTTTTTAAGTCCTTCCAGAATGTGGCTATAACAATGCGCTGCCAGTACGAGAAATCCAATTACTGGTTTACCCACCAAGTCCTGATTCTCATTTACATATAGATTCAGCAAAGCAAGCCCTGGAGACTTCGTGATATGTTGATGTATAATTTTATTTATCTTAGACCAGGGGTAGGCAACCTAAGACCCAGGGGCCAGATCCAGTGCAATCACCTCCTAAATCCGGCCTGGGAATCAGCATGTTTTTACATGAGTAGAATGTATGCTTTTATTTAAAATGCATCTCTGGGTTACCTGTGGGGCATAGGAATTTGTTCATTCCCCCCCCCCAAAAAAATACTGTATAGTCCGGCCCACCACATGGTCTGAGGGACGGTGGAATGGCCCACGGCTGAAAAAGTTTGCTGACTCATGTCTTAGACACTTGTTCTCCAAAATTTGCCACCTGTAGTCTTGCCCACTGCAAGTGCCTTGGGCTGCCCCTGTCCCCCCACACTCGTCAGTGCATAGAATCATCGAATTCCAGAGTTGGAAGGGACACTGAGGGTCATCTAGTCCAACCCCCTGAAATGCAGGAATACATAGGAGAGGTGTGCTAATGCATATATGGAAGTTTAACTGCTGTTAAGTACCATTTCTGCACTGTCTTCAGCACTGCTTCCTTGAGGCTGGCTGAGATGGTTGGCTGCTCCAAAGTGCTTTGGAATCTGATGTGGTCCACAGACAAGCAGATGGACATCCCCGCCCCGTGCCTGCCTACTGGGTGGGAGGGTCCTAAAGACTTCAACAGAGAGGTGAGCTCCCTATGCCTCTTTCCACAGCAAATGTGCTTGCTTTCTGCTGAAAGTGATGCACGGATCAGTGATCTATCCAACCACAGCACGGCTCGCTGACGTCAAGCACTTTGCAAACAAAGGCAATGCCCTGGTGTTCTCCTCCTCCTCCAACAAGACTGCTCATGTTGACTTTCGGTGATGCGCAGAGGCTTACATGAAGGTGGATCAAATGAGGGTTAAGTACCAGCCATTCTGGTTCTCACCCCCTGAAAGGCATTGCTGCTTACACTAGTTATTTTGGGACTGAGCTGGAGCAGGGGGCAAGCACACCTGAAGAGGCCCTCTCCTGTTACATGCATAAGGTTTTTTGGGGTTTGTTTTTTTTGGATGCAGGTATTAATTCTACTGGAAGACGTACTCTTGAAATCATAGCAATACAGTCATACTTCGGGTTACAGATGTTTCAGGTTTGCGTTTTTTCGGGTTGCGGACTGCTGAAACCCGGAAGTACCGGAATGGGTTGCTTCCACGTTCCGGCGGACGCAGAAGCGCTAAATCGTGCCTTGCGCAAACACACCGAATCGCAACCCACACATGCACAGACACGCCACTGTTGGTTGCGGACACTATGGGTTGCGAACGGTCATCCTGCATGGACGCAACCCGAGCGTCCACTGTATAGGAATCAGTATACCCAGGGGCACTGACTTATAAAAAATATTGGGGGGGGCGGGGGCCCATACCGACTTATAAAAAATATTGGGGGGGCCCAAGACCTCCAAACCGCTGCTGCTGGGGGAACGAAAGGGGCGAGGCCCCGACCTTAAGTGAACCTGTGAGGGCCCGCCCTTTGCGGCAGCCGATTGGCTGCCGCCGTGGGCGGTGAATATTAATGAGCTAGGGGGAATCCCCGCTTCTCGCGGGGCTGACGCCAGCCCCGCGAGATTGTTGATGGGTCGAGAGCCCGCAACCCCACCCCCTCTCTAGATCGGGAGTGGCTTTGTTTTTCTTAAATTATTGGGGGGGCTGAGCCCCCCCAAACGAATTTTTGAGGGGGCTCGGGCCCCCTCAGGCCCCATGGAGTCGGCGCCTATGAGTATACCAGTTCGGACCACTGGAGCATCCTGTTCAGTATTGTCTACACTGACTGGCATCAGCGAAAGGGAGGTCATTAACGAGGTTCAATCCTGTGGATTGTCTCACCTTTACTTTGAGTCTATGACGTACAATCAAGCTAGAGATGTGATCTCCCGGAGACTGAGTGATATTGCCAGACAAGAGGACATAGCCCAGGTAAAACCTGGGATGTTCCTAGGGGACCAGATTTATCGGACCATACCAGCCCCCTACCTTGCAGAAATCCACTATGTGGAATACCACAGACTTCTTACAGCGGCTAGATTAAATGTCCTTGACTCTGCGATATTGTGGGGAAGGTACAGGGGAGTACCATACGCCCAGAGAACCTGTCATTGTGCTATCGGTGTGGTTGAGTCCACCGAACACATTCTCTTGACTTGCCCTTCTTATGCAGAGCTTAGACAAAACTTTATAGACCCACTCCTATGTCAACTTAGTTTCCTAACCGGAGAAAACCAGGTTTTATACTTGCCGAATAATGTCACTAGAGCTATACCTTTCTTGGTAGCCAAATTCCTTTTTTTAGCCTTTAAGCGTTGCAAGACCATAATTGATTGTATTGACATGGGGCTATCTGTTTAGCCCTTTTAGTGTTGGCTAGGCTCTAAAATCTTCTTGGATGTTTTAACTGTGTATTGACAAATGTATTTGTATTCTTTTCTCTGACTGACGGTCGAATAAAAAGATTGAAGATTGAAGACTGGCATCAGCTCTCTGGGATTTCAGACTGGAGGCCGAAAAACCCCAAACTTCCAATCCCACTTAGACCAGGCATCTCTGCCCACCTCCAGCAGCCTGAAGCTCCACTCCCACTCTGGCCTGGAACGCACTGGTTTCGAGGGGCGTCTCACCTCCCCCCCCCCCAGGACAGGAGCCTCCAACTTGTTGAGCATCCTCTCTCCAATGCTTATAAACAGATGCCAGTCAGTGGGAGTCCAAAGGCATGAGAATTTCTAGCAGACCTGTAGGAGGAAATCAGATGCACGGCTGATTTAATAGCTGGGCTGCTTACAACAACAGCTTTGTGCTGCCCATCTCTGAGGCGTTCCTTGGACATTTTCACCCACTGCAGCCTCTGCAGGATCTCACAGGCCTCTTCCCAGCTGGTTTTGCTCCCGTTCAGGGAAAAGGTCAACCAATTCTGGGTCGAAGCCTCCCTTCTTTTAAGAATATGGGTGGTATGCAACTAAGTTTCACTCAGAGTAAACCCATTCAGATTAATAACCGTGACTGAGTTAAGTCCATTAAGTTAGGTTTACTCTGAGTAAAACATATCTGAATACAGCCTACTCAGACGTATAATTTAGACATCTGTATTTGGTTGTTCTTGTTTTTTAAGACTGCTGTCTTTAAATGTGCTTTATTGATAATTATTTTATTATTTATTTTACTCTCAATAGATATTCTTCTGATTGGGCAGCCGATACCTTTTCCTAAATAATAAAATAAAATTAAAATCAGATTACCTTCCAGCAAGACCGAATAGAAGTTTCTTTTTGCAAAGCTTTGACAGAGAAAGCAATTTCTGAGTCTCTAACATGAACAGTTTGCTGCTTGAAAACACATTACATCTTCCAAGTACTTCTTGCAGACATGAACTAATTCATGATATTTGCAAAAGTTCCATCCCGGTAAAATAAAACAAGGGGTGACAGCTCGGAATGGATGGAAAAGTCCCCCGTTCAAAGGCCGCAGTGTGTGAAGGTAGGGTCAAAGAGTTTAAGAGACTCCAGATGTACACAGCTCACTGCACACTGGAAAGACTCAAAGGGAGCCAAGGAAGAAGGCTGGTCGGCTCGAGAGAACGATTTATATTGATTCTGTTTGAAAACCCTGCCTGGGAGACTCCAATGAATGCAATTCTTCTGAACTACCAACGTGAACACTCAGTGACTGATCTTCAAGCAAACATGCCGATTCAAGCGAGGCGTATCAGTGCCAGAAGTGAAGGGTGCTCCCATAGTGGTGCGAATATAATTGGCTGGTTATATTTTGCTCCTCATCCAACTAAGCATTACTAGCTGCTTAAAGGACTCAGGGCATAAGATCGCGGCACAAATCTGCACAGGGCAGTAGAAGCCTCTGGACAAATTAAGGTGGCAGGAGGCTGATGAGCCCTCAAAACCATTGTGCTTCTCCATATTCCCAGTGTTGTAAACAAAAACTGCTCCCTTTCCCTTATGGGGTACACAAGAGCCCTTATAGAGTCCTTTGTATGTTCTCCATCGGTAGGAGAAAATAACAGAGGCCAACCAGATAATACAGTATTGAGAAGCAAAGCAGCCACTAAGCCTGATCTTTATTAGAGCTGTTGCCACAAGGTCTCCCCCCACACAGGAGAGAGGATGACGACCCCGAACCATGTGCACAAGCCCTTATATAGACATTTTAAATGTCCCTCCCTGGAGCCCAAGACCACCCCCCATACATCATACAAACATCAGAGAAGGGGCGGTCTAAAACAGAATCCTGAGTGTGTTGTTTATCTCCTGTCTGCCATGTTACCTGATCGCATCACCTGGGGTTTTGGCCACTCTTTTGTTATGATAACTACTTAATTCCTGAATCCAAGTCACAGGTCACAGGCTCACCCTATTCACACCTTAAATGTGCCCTTGAAGCAGGATTTGAGACAATGGGGAGGCTTCCCATTTCCTTCGAAGTTGCAGAGAAATATTTGAGGTCAATTTGGGGAGAGACAAAATGGTTTCAGGACTTTTTCTGTGGGTTTCAGACATGTGATTCATATATTTATGTATGTGTTTGCTTGGTACATTTATGAACAATATATATAATATATGAATGACCTTAACATTCTTATAACACCAGCAGCAACCCTTTGAGAAAAAATAATCATGAATAGTCTTTTCTGCTCTCTCGGAATCTATGTACTTAAGAGAACATTGTAAACAACTAAAAACTTTGGCAGGATTTGAGTAATGCTTTTACAGTTTGGGGTAAGTATTTTTGGGTTATGCGCTGCGGCGACCGGGAAGTAACGGAGCGTGTTACTTCCGGGTTTCGCCGCTCACGCATGCGCAGACAGTCAAAATGACGTCACACGCATGCGCAGAAATGGGTTGTGTTTGCTTCTGGATGCGAACGGGGCTCCAGAACGGATCCCATTCGCAACCAGAGGTACCACTGTAATGGACAAAAAAATAAAAAAAAATAAATGGACAATATTCTTTTAACAACTTAGAGGAAATAAGATAAGCAGGTGGAAAATTGGATTGATAATGGTAACCATGGAAGGGCAGAGGGAAGTCAAGGGATTCAGAGAATCCTAAATGAGGAGGTGATTGAGGTGATTGAGGTGTTTGAATTTAAATTTATTATGTAAAACTTAATTTAAAAAATTACGAAAGAAAGAAAAAGAAAAGATACAGTGGTAGCTTGGATTAAGTACTTAATTCATTCCAGAGGTCCGTTCTTAACCTGAAACAGTTCTTAACCTGAAGCACCACTTTAGCCAATGGGGCCTCCTGCTGCTGCTGTACCGCCGAAGCATGATTTCTGTTCTCATCCTGAAGCACTATTTCTGGGTTAGCGGAGTCTGTAACCTGAAGCGTATGTAACCTGAGGTACCACTGTAATTGTTTTATGAGGAAAGAAACCTGGTATTGCAGGGGGGTTGGACAGGATGACGCTTGAGGTCCCAATACTGTGAAAGGAGGACAAGATCCATGGCCTGGCATCAACAGTCTGGGGCTTGGACCCCCCCTCAATAAAGCATTTGATAAACTGGCAGGGACTGCCATTTGCCTCTTTCAGAACTGGGACCAGTCCACCTAGCTGCAGTGGAGGGAGACCCCCTCCATCGGTCTGGCCTGCAATCAGCCGCCATTGAGGCCCCTCCTCTTCTGGAACTGTCTCCTGCAGCAACCACTCTGCCTGGCCGTTTCTTATCCCCAGAACAGCTGCATGACGGGAGTCGTAGTCCGGAAGGCTGCTGTGGGTGAAAGGAGATGAAAGGGCACGGGTGAGGTCTCCCCCAGCGGGCACTCAGGAAATGGAGATGTTGAAAGCAAATATTGGACAACGACTTGGCTGCACAAAGGGTAGGCGATGAGTCAACGATGACAGCAAGGCAGTATGGCTGTGAGACATGAGAGGGGAGCCCCTCCAGGAATGAGTGGCCAAAGTTGCGAATCTGTATTGAGCAGCAGGTATGATATACACCCAAAGGAAATGGTGGTTGAATGCGCCCACATCCTTTCTGCGTAAGTGTAAGCCTGCTTTGCTAATAGAATTGTTACAGCAACCTCCTTCCTAAACTAGAAAGGTGGAAATTAAGCGGAATCCGTGGCAAAAGGCAGTTTGGGGAGGCGGTTCTTAGCCCGACTCTGTGGTGTAAATAACCTTTGCAAAGCAAGTTGCTCCTTGGGAATGCAAAGCAAGGATGACTGCCTTCTGGCATTTCCCTCCCTGCGAGAAGCCAAGTTACAGGGAACCAGGCAGAGGGCCTTCTCGGTGGTGGCACCCGCCCTGTGGAACGCCCTCCCACCAGATGTCAAGGAGAAAAACAACTACCAGATTTTTAGAAGACATCTGAAGGCAGCCCTGTTTAGGGAAGCTTTTAATATTTAATAGGTTATTGTATTTTAATATTCTGTTGGAAGCTGCCCAGAGTGGCTGGGGAAACCCAGCCAGATGGGCGGGGTATAAATAAGAAATTATTATTATTATTATTATTATTATTATTATTATTATTATTCCTCAATATTAGGGGGGGCTGAGTGTGATGGTGAACACAGCAGCCCAGAGTGCACCTCGTGGCCATGGACTCATAGAACTGTAGCGTTGGAAGGGAACCAAAGGATCATTAAGTCCAACCCCTGCAGTGCAGGAATCACATACCCTCCAACTGCCCCATTGCAAGCGGGACGCTCCCGGAGTCATGGAAGCATCCCAGCTTCCGTTTTGATACGGAGGGGGGGGCATGTCTTCTTCACCTTCTTCTTCGCTACAATATATCCATTTATTTCCAATTGTCAATGTCAAAAGGGACTAAAATCTATAAAATTCATAGAAACTCAACGTGCCAATTTGCTCAATTTCTCTAGGACTCCATGACACCTCCCCTGTCCTCCATAATCCCTCAAGCAAGGTGTCAAGACTCTAATCCTGTCAGATCACTCTGCCAAGCCTTTCCTCCGGGCAATGCCAGTACATGGACTATTGTCTTCTCATCACCAGTACTCAGGATGTGCTTATCTGCACATATCTCCAGCTCTGCATATTCCCCCCTCCCTCCTCCATGTGTTAATCCTGTGTAACCCAACCTCTTCTTAATGTATTCATGATGTAACTGGGATGTATTTTTTGCACTGTATTCTGGGACATGGAGGGAAGTTTCAAAAGTTCATGTCACCCCTTTCTCACGGTTCAATCTCGCCTTGAACCTGTTGCGCAATAAACTTGGATCTTCTGCAGCTTGCTCCTGTCTCCGGCTGAGCTCATTTTCCTCTGCAGGGACCCGCGGACTTAGTCCGACGAGCTGGGTGGCAGAGCAGCCTCGCACCCAGATTTTACCGTAACAGTTCGGATGCAGGAATGTCCCACTTCTCCCCTCCAGCACCGCTGTTGCCGAGCTCGGAGAAGAGGATCAGCCGGCCAGCCAAGCCTCTCCATGGGCTCCACTGGCAGTCTTGAGCAGCTCATAGCACCTCCTGGAGAGCAGGGAGAAGAAGAGAGACAACTGCTGCCGCAGCCCAGTCCCAAATGATGTCCCGGAACCAGCAGCTCCAGCTCCGCTGTGTTGCAGGAATCTATGTAGAGGCTGGGGGCGGGGTTTGCCCCTCCAGCAGATATCATGCACATACAGCCCACTACCAAAACCAGCACAATCGCTTTTGTGACTTTTGTGATTTGTCACCACAAAGCACTTCATCACAGTTTCTTCCTATCTATTCAAAGGGCCTTTGCTGCACAATACCAAATGTAAGAATTCACTGATAAATGTATCTATGTACTGGCTCACTGGGGAAACTTCAGAAATTCATATAGACATGTGAGCTCAGCTACTCAGCTGCCCCTCTGCCTGAGTGATAATTCCTGGCATCCTCATACCTGAGGGCCAGACAGGTAGCCATTCCAGAAATAACAAACCCAGATGAAGACAAAAGGGTGTGATTAACTTGGCTGGGAAACAGGGAAATGTAAATATCTCTTTTGTTTCACTTGAGGGGTGTTTGGTGGAGGGCAAGGAGAACCATAGGGCAGGGTCCAGGATGCTCAGATTACTACCACCAGACCTCCCCTTTCATGATGTAACTGTGATGTATTAGTGATGTAGTTTGGGGTGTGTGTAACATGGGGAATAGCAGCTAATAAAAGTTTGGGTTCTCTTTTGTTTGGGGCTTCCATCTTGTTCCATCTTGTGGCAGGTGGGAGTCCTGTCGTGACAGTCTTCAATAAAGACCAAGCCTACTGGCTGCTGTTTTGCTCTGGTATTCCTGGCTGGTGTCCTTTGTTTTTTGTCCAAGGGAGCCCTCGGATTTCTCCATTAACACCTGCTGTAGGTGCTGCCGGTGATGCAAAGATGATCTCCCTTCAGGGGATGTCCTTGCCTCCCGTGTGCCCGGCGGAGGAGAGTTGCAGCCCTGTTCCTCCCACTGCTGCTTCTCCCTGTCACTTCCGCCCCCAGCAATTTGAGGCAGGCATCATGCCCGTGTCCCAGATCCAAAGGTAAAAATGTTGGCGGGTATGGAATCACAGCTAAACGGTAAAAGTCTGGCAAACTGTGCTGATCTTGCTGTTCTCCTCCATTGCTAGCAAGTAGGAAGGAACAATCCTTGACTTAGCACTGCGTCCTGGCCAGCCAGGGGCCAGCATTTTTTTTCTTCAAACGAAGACGGCCCTGTGTCCTACTTTACAGAGGGCAGCCCTCTGTTTGAGGGCTTCCCAGTGCAAGTCTGGTTCAAAGATGAGGAACCGTGAAAGGAGAGAGCAGCTGAGTTGATACTGTATTAGCCTGAATATAAGCCTCACTCTCCCCCCCCCCCAAATTCCGACCGTTAAAAGTTAAAGCACGGCTTAAATCGCGACCTTACAAAAATTGGCTTTTATGATATCACTGCTGAAACAAATATACAGTAAAACAGAATGGGTGTGAGTGCCTGTGGAATTTTAAAGGAGCGGCTTATATTCAGGTGGTATTGTCTTTTTTTCCTCCCCCCCCCCTTGAATTTTAAAGGTGCAGCTTATATTTGGGTGCAGCTTATATTTGGGCCAATACGGTACATCTAAATCACAGTACAGTATACAAATACTATGCAAGAATGGCATCTTTGTTGGTAATGCATCATAGCTCAAGCAAATCACAACCACTAAGCCAAGAGCAAAGCACAGCTGCAAATCATGGTTGGTTCAGAGCGGCACAAACCCAATGCCCAGTTTGGATGTGATGCTAAGGCGAGGATCATGCTTTGTGTCTGCTATATGCTAGCAGGGAGGAGCATTTATCGTAAACAGTGAACAGTGGATCTACCATAATGTCCAAACAAGGCCCTTCTGTTAAGGCTGAGCTAAGATCACAGACTCATAGCTCATGCTCTTAACCTCCCTGTGGCACCAGCTCTGTTGCTCAATGAAGTAAATAATCCCCACTGGAAAAAAGGACCAAGGCAGGGTCCTCGCAGAAGGAAAGGGGAAGGAAGAGCCATCATGCTGCAATGACTGAAGCAACAGCAAAGCATACCGGATAGTTTGCTGATGAAACGTCTCCTGTGTGATCTCGGTGACACAGGCCCACAGAAGAGAAATCCCATCACAAGATCGTAAGAGGATTCCCGCAAGCTCAGACCAAAGGCTTACCTCAGGTGTCTTCTTCTTTGGCCATCCCTTGTAGCTGAGTAAGATTGTCTTCCATAAACACGGTTTTAACAATGAGTCCGTAAGTGACTGTGGAGGCCAATTCTGGATCCACACCTCCTTCCACAGTGGGGACATTGGTTTCTGGGAGGGAGTTGATCACGGTATGGATTTGCCAAGCATGCCTTCCTCTTACACATTTCTCCATTGCGTTCTGAGTTTGAGTGTGCAGCTATTAACCAAATGAAAAACAACAAGGCCAGTGGACCTGATGGGATACCTGCTGAAATCTTCAAAGTGGGCGGAATTGAACTTATACAACAACTTCACAAGCTCATCGAAAAAATCTGGGAAAGAGAAGAGATCCCAGCAAACTTTAGGGGTGCCAAAATTATCAATCTCTTTAAAAAAGGGCGAGAGAACTGATTGTGGAAACTATCAAGGCATCTCTCTATTAGCTGCGGCCAGCAAAATTCTTGCAAGGATCTTAGCAAACCGTCTCTTAACAATATCCGAGGTAACCCTTCCTGAATCCCAAAATGGTTTTCGGCCTTCTAGGGGGACAGTGGACATGATTTTCACCACTTGACAGCTTCAAGAAAAATGCAGAGAGCAAAACCAACCCCTGTATATGGCGTTTATTGACGTGACTAGGGCTTTCAACACTGTAAATTGTAATGCCCTGTGGACTGTCCTTCTGAAAATTGGCTGACCAGATAAATTTGTAAACATCATTCGGCTCCTCCATGATAATATGACAGCAACAATCGCAGATAACAATGGCTCTCAAAGTGAACCATTCACAGTGGGATCAGGTGTTAAACGGGGTTGTGTTATTGCCCCAACTCTATTCATTATTTTCATTGCCATGACCTCAGGTGTGGGGAACGGCTGGTCCTCCAGACGTTGTTGTTCCCATCAGCTTCAGCAAGCTGAGAGCAAGAGATGTAGTTGTATCCTAGCGATATCTGGAGGGGCAAAGGTTCCCCACCCAGCCCAGCATTTTGTTCTCATCACGGTCAGCCAGATGCTACGCTCAGGGGGCCCGAGCACAACAGCAGCCCTCTCCCCACTTGGGACTCCCAGCAACTGGGATTCAGAATCGTCTTGATCCTGATGGAAGCCCCCAACTAGTAGCCACTGATAGATTTATTGTCCATGAATTTGCCCACCCTCACAACCCCCACTTTGAAGGAATCTAGGCCATCATCACATCCTGCAGCAGCCAATTTTGTGGATTAATGGCGGGATGTGTGAGAGGAAGAGCTTTGGCATCCGAAAGGAGCAGACAGTCTCCGAGTGGCTTCTCCATTTCCAGCAGGGGGAACCACATCACAAAGCTATTCTGTGGAAATAACGGTTAAGATTTTTATTTTTTTATAGCAGCAGAACTCCTACTTGATTTGTCCGAGTGTTTTATTTCCGTCATGCTTTACAATGAAGAATTCAGGGCTGCAAGTTCTGTTTGTGGCTGGGCAAATCTTGCCTCCAAATTGCTCGACAGGAGCTATATGGTATTCAGTGTTTAATTTCCCAGAAATCAGAAGTCAATTATATTATATCAGATCCCTCTGAGAAGCTGCATTAAAATTATTATCAATATTTGCTGCATCTCTCTCCCACCTTTTTCTCTAAGGAGATCTAGTTGGCACACATAGTTCTCTCTCCCTCCTCATTTAATCCCCACAACAACAACCCTACAAGGTGGGTTTGAGTGACTGGCCCAGTGAGCTCCATGGCTGAGCGGGATTTGAATCCTGGTCTCCCATACAGGAGGGAAAGGGCTCTGCTCCCCTGGTAAACCACCATTTTGCATCAGCATCTGCCTCCCAAGTCACCATTTCCCACCTAATCTCAGTTGCTGGGCCTCAGGATTCTAGTAAAAATAGAAGCCCAAAGTAGATTCCACAACCTCCAAGTCTGTCCTTTGGCAGAGGTGAGAAGCAGACAGTCCACGACCCAAGGCTCACCACTGCTGTCGATTCAGTAGGGGGTCTTGTGTAGGTCTCCTCTTTAAAGATCACCTCTCTTGTCCAGCAGCAGGTGCCTGGTGGAAAACAGTATGTGTGGTGCTGCTGAGAAGCCGCCAGCGGGAGGAAGAAGGGAGCCCAGCAGGACAGACGCCAAAAACCACACGTTTGTTTTTTTATTATTACTATTTATTAATATATATTTTTATTGTTAAAATAATTCAAAATTAATACACATACAAACATACATTTCATACAACATACCTACATACATACAACATACCTACACTCAATCCCACACGTTTGTTTGTTTGTTTGTTTGTTTGTTTGTTTGTTTGTTGCATTTATATCTTTGCTGGCTTGGCCATATCCACAGAATGGGAGAAGGCAGGATACCCAAGGATGTGCTCTAGGGAGAGCTGGCTTCAGGCACCAATCCTCTTTCCAGACCAACTCTATGTTACAAATGGCAGCGAACAGAGGAGGAATGACCAATGGGAGGAGTGCAGAGAGAAGACACAGAACGGTGCACCGGACATCTTCATCTGCCCCAGCTGCAACAAAACATGTCTCGTCCGTGTCGGTCTCTACAGCCACAGCAGGGGCTGCAACCTTCCAGTGGTTTGGCTTCACCTCCAAAGGCACACTCCTTCATTGTCTCCCAGGACAGATGATGCCAACCAACCAGCAGTGGCGTCGCAACAGGGGGCAGAGAGGGCAGTGTGCCCTGAGTGCCATGCCTGGGGGGGTGATGACAAGAAGGCACCCCGCAGGGGCTCATGACGGTGCGAGCAGCCATCACGCCGCTGCAGCCGCATGTGGGGGAAACTCCGTTCACTACTACAGCTGTGAGCAGAGGATCCCGGTGCTGACGGCAAACCGCTACGTACAGCACATGTGCGGCGTCACATTCATGCACCATACATAATACCGCCGCACATGCGCTGTACATAGCGGTTTGCCGCCGGCGCTACTGGAGCACCATACAGATGGCGGTGGGATCCCTCCGTCGCCGCTACAACTGCGAACGGAGGATCCTGGCACCGTCCATACGGCACTTGAGCACTGCCGCTGGCAAACTGCTATGTACAGCGCATGTGCGGCGTTGCTATGTATGCCCCGCCCCGGGTGTCACGACGCTTGCCAACCAGCATTTATAGCCCACCTTTCCTCCAAGAGCTCAATTCTCTTCCTCTCCATTTTATCTTTGCAACATTTTATCTTTGCAAGGGAGGTTAAGCTTAGAAGCAGTGGCTTCCTGGCCAAGGGGAGCATTCAAACCCTGTCTCTCCCAGGCCCTGGTTTGACACCATAACCCCAGGCCATACTGTCACCACCTCTCTCTCTCTCTTTCTCTCTCTCTCTCAAGTCAAGACTCAAGAAACGAGAGCTGCAGAATCTCTCTGGGGGGCGCAGGGGGGGGGAATAGTTAATTGCTCGTGATATTTGGATTCTGCAAACTATTATTTGAACCAGAATTATTCCTTTGGTGGCCAGCAAACCAAAACCTTTTGGGTGCCACTTTAGCAAGCATGCAATTAAATCTGGGCATGCGGTACTGTTCCCTGTTCTTGAGCATCCCTTTAATGCTCCATCTCTGGGCCACATCTGACTTGAAGCAGCCTGCAGCCTTCTATTTCTGAGCCATATTTTCAGGCCTGGAAAAAAAACACATCCCTTGCCTCAAAGGTCCAGGGAAGATTCCAGGAACGGGGCTTATAAAACTGCAGAAAGAGAAAGCACACACACACACACACACCCCGTCTCCACGTTTGTTCAAGTGCTGCGGTTTGCTTTAATTCAGGCCATTTGAGAGAGATGAAGTTCCACCACCTGCTTGTGGGATTATCACCCAGCTCTTCTGGGGAACCAAACAATGCCAGATCTATACATTTTGCCATAGGGGCAGAACTCGGCAACAACACCCCCCCCACACACACACACACTCTCTGATGGTGAGCAAACTCCCACATAAACTTTTTACAATTGCAGACAATCACAAAGGATTTCTGACTCAGAATGGTTCCCAAACTTTTTCAGGACTGTCCCCGCCCCCCCCCCCCCCCGCCCCCGGTTCCATGAACCCATTCCAAGTGCCCCTACCCTATTAAAAACATTATTCAGAATAGTGGTTTGTACGATAAAATTCAAAACAGTAACAATGAGTTGTACATTTATTCAACATCCAGTTAAAAATATGTAATTTAATTAATTCAACTCGTTAACTTGGTTCAGTGAGACCATCTTTTCAAAGTCTGATAGTCTTTTGCATTGCTTCTTCCCCCCCATTTTCTTTTGACTCAAGAAAATCTCCATTTTATAGTTCAAATCGCGGGAAATAAATACAGTAAATGGACAAAGATTCACAAAATGTTTAGGGGTATGCATACCCCTGCGTACCCCCGGAACAAAAGCACTGGTCTTTTGCATCTCTAGCACCCCCTACCATCCACTTGCCTCTTACCAGCTTCTCCTAGGTAATCCCACTGCCCACTTTGGAAACCACCGATTTAAATTAATACAGTACCTTCAACTGAACGAGGCCATTACCCACCAAGGGCTTCTGAAAAGGGCTGTCAGATTTGGACAGGTTTAGGATGGGGAGGAGGCAGTTGCCAAGCTCTTCAAGGCTTCCAAGAGCCTCTTGGAATTGCAGCTGGAAATGGTCTTTGACTCCAAGGCTGGCCCAAGACATTTGGCTGCCGGAGGCTGCATAGCAAATGGTCTCCCCGTCCTCCAGTCAAGACTGCATTTTATTGCATTTATTATCTACATGGTCCTCCTCCTCCTCCTTCTCATTGTTCTCTTCACAACATCCCTGCGAGGTAGGTTAGGCTCAGAGGCTGTGACTGGTCCAAAGTTGCCCAGGGAGTGGCAGAACTGAATGGGGATTCGAACCTTGGCTTCCCAGGTCCTAGTCCAGCAGCCTAACCACTACACCATCCAGGCTGTCCTGGGTTTGGTGCAATATGCCTTCTTGCGCCCAAGACTGGCCCAGCTAGTCTGGCATCTGAAGCAGAAAATCCCATGAGTCGTTCTCCCTGGGAGGACGAATAATAAGAATAAGAAACGAAAAGCACTCAAAACCAGCTGCCTCACCCCATCTAATGGCAGAGCCGACCCTGAAGCTTCTCCCTGCTGAGAAGGTCCCAGTCTTTTAAACATGGCAGGTTCTTCTCTGTGCTTCTGGCAGTTGGGTTGATTCTGCAGCCCTTTTGTATTTTGCACAATTTCGGGTGCTTCCAGACAGGTGTTCATTGTGACAACTGTGCTTCTTGTGCATGCATGTTGTGGTTTCAAAATGCTCTATTCCACCCTGCCCCCACATTTAATCCAGATTTACCCTTTCCAGGGGAAATCTGATGAGTAAAAACAAAACAAAAAACCCCTGTTGCCCCATATCCATTTGTGCCGTCTCAACAACCTGTTTGCAAATTAATCCATGGCTTGGAAGCCCCCCTTATTCTGCTGCTCTCACTCGTTACAGAGTTGGAGAAGGGCACTGTGAAATTTTATTCAGCAGCCCTCTGAAACCTTGCCAGGCATTATAGCAGTACAAATCCAGTGTGGTGTAGTGGTGGAAGTGTTGGCTTAGGACCTGGGAGACCAGGGTTCAAATCCCCACTCAGCCATTAACCACACTCGGGAACCCTGGGCCAGCCACTAAATCTCTCAGCCTATTCTATTTCAAAGGGTTGTTGTTAAATGAGGGGAGAAGCTGTGCTTGCCACCTTGAGTTTCTTGCAGAAAAAGGCGGGATGAAAATGCAAGAAATAATAAATATTTTATTTAAAACAAAACAAAACATAAGGGCTAGAAACTTGTTTTCAAAGCAAACATGAATGTGAGAATGCTCAGGAAACTGAATTCTGCATCCCTGCCCCAGAAAAATACCCTGTGCCCTTTCTGTTTTTTGCTGACTCGTGGTGTGCACTGAACTTTGTTCCTCGCTGTCCACAGGAATATATGGCAGGCAGCCATAACTGGAGGAAGAACAGCTGTGAAGCCACAAGGGAGAAGGGGGCAGCCAGATCCGTCCATAGACAGCCTAGCATAACTGCAAGAGACTGGTGGTGGCGTACCGGGGCTGGATCCTTACCCGAAGGAAGGAGGAGCGACCCTCTGGTTACTCACCACCACCTCCTCCTGACAGCTACTGGTCATTAGCCGGGGTGAGGAGTGGTCTAAATTAAGGGCCGTGAAGTCATTGCACCAGAATCCTGGGCATTTACTCTGTCTGGGGAGACACAGGCCTCCAGGGCTCCCTCTGGCATCGATTCACTAACTGCCTGGCCTTATATGGCAAGATGCTGGAAGGAGTCCATCCCAAGTGTGTACAACATCCCATCCTTTAGGGCTGCAGGAAGCAACGCTGAGCTGAACCTGGAGGCCTGCTGTTTGGTTTTCCCCCCAAGGCAGGAAGGCAGGCTCCCGCATATCATGCCAGGTGTTGAGACCCCAAGGCAAGGTGTGTGACAGGTGACAGGGGCCAGCTTCTGAAGGCCATTATGAGCAGCTATTCAGACCTAAGGTTAGGCCACCTGGCTGCAGCTTCTGGCTTCCTGCGACATCTCATGAGAGCTCCGCAAGATCTTGCCCAAACCTGGAAGTTGCAGTCGCTTCTCCTTGCCTCTTTGGTGGCAGCAGCAGTGGGTGGTTAGGGCACCCCTTGCCACAGGAGATGGGAGAAGTTGCAGCAGCTGTGGTGGCAGGGGAGGGTTTGTGTCACCCGAGGAGGCTGCCTCCACCCTCCTCCTGGGCACTCCAGCCCAGAGTGTTGTTTGCCAGCACAAATGCATGCACAGATGTTAAATCTTGTATGCAGTCATCCACATGGCATCACAACAGGCTAGGAAAATCCTTTAGATTCCAGATTAAGCTCACAGCCTAGAGAGTTGAGATAATTTCTCCACAGTGGCTGCTGCAACTGAGGTGGCAGGGAGATTACTGGGCAACCCAGTCAGATGGGCGGGCTACAAATAATAAAATAATAATAATTATTATTACTGTGCTGTACTATTGTTAATAAATGATATAAATTGAGAGCATATGGAGTCAAACCCATCTTTCTTTGATATCCCTCTTATCGCCCTCTGATGGTGGGTTATGCACGCCATAAATGCTGTATTCCACACTTACTGGGCCCAAGTTTCTGTGGGGGGAGGGGGTGTTTCTAACTGGAAGCAAAGGAATTTGCACATGAAAGGAATTTGCACATGTCTTCCCTGGGAAGTGCTGCTGTGCCCCTCAAGTGTTGCTTGTCTGGATTAGGCCATTATAGGATAAGTGATGCCTCCACAAAGCATCACCCACAACAAGATGGTCAGCACACTCTGTCACCTGTGCCACGCTTAAAAAAATTATAAGGAATTACTGTCTGTCTTGAGTCATTTTGCGGCAAAAAATCTACCTATCTAAACTAATTGAAGGAGCACATTCTTCCTGAGGAGGGTCCTGCATGGATAAATCCTGTTTCTGTGGGGTGGGGGCAGGAAGGATGACAGGCAAGGGGGGCACCGAAGGTGGGTGTCTCTGCGGCAGCTCAAGCTGATTCATAGGCTCAGATTGCGCATTTGGCCTGTGAGCTGCTTTTTCCAGCTAAGCCCTGGAAATGCAACCCCAACCACCCCCCATCCCGCTCCTTTCTTTGGAACAATTCCTGGCTTACCTCTGGGGAGAAACAACCGGGCTCTCTCTGCAGCCGCTGTTCACGGAAAGAACAGAGGTGCAGAGGAGCCCTGGATTTCCTTCAGGAAGCAATGTATTCTGTGGGAAATAAATGGTCCCCTGAGTCACTTTAGTGAGGATCCTAGCGTCCTCAGAAACTCTGCTTCTGTGGGACAGCATCTTATCTGCTGCACTTAACCCTCCTTTCCTCTCTTTCATAGAATTGTGGAATCAGAAGGGACTCCAGGAATCATCTAGTCCTACCCCCTGCAAGGCAGGCACCACAGCTCAAGTATCCCTGACAGATGGCCATCATCTTTTCAAAAACCTCCAGTGAAGGAGGGTCCACCAGCTTCTGAGGCAGTTTGTTCCATGGTTGAACAGCTCTTACATTCAGAAAGTTCTTCCGGGTGTTTATTTGGAATCATCTCATTTCCTGCAAATTGTATCCACTGGTCCAGGCCCCGTCCACAGGAGCAGCAGAAAGCAAGCTTGCTCATCTTCCATGGGGCAGCCTCCTTTGGAGGGAAGAGCCTTGAAATGAGACGGCAGCCTGGTTGAGGGTTATGGGAGTCACAGTCCAAAGCATATGGAGGCTGACAGCTAGGGAAGGCTGCCCAGTAACAGGTGCATGAAAGCCTCTGCCCAGGTGTTCCTTAGCAGACAAATCAAGGTGGAAAGTGTTCTCTTACCAGAATAAGTGCTAAGAATACAGCTTTGACCTGCAAGACAATGCTGCCTTGTGTTCCTGCAAGAAGTGTGGGATGTGAAACACAGAGCAGTCAAATGCAGCATTCCTAGAGTGGACATAAAAGGGGATGTCTGGACCAGCCAGTCGGAACTTCCTGCTTTCTCCTGGGCTGAGACAGACTTCCTCTGCATGTGACCAGAGGTGGGCGTGGCCTCACCTGTGCAGGTAACAAAATACCACAGGGGAGGCAGCCACTTCTCTCTCTGACTCCATTCCTCTAAGAAGCAACATCTCCTTAGCCTGAGATGCTCCCTTGGCTTCCAGCCAAGAGAGGACAAAGGAACTATCTCCTTATGGGATAGATTCCACATGTATATATTTTGTAACTTAAGTCTGCCTTCTGGGATCCATCCCTGAACAGAATGTGTGAGTGAACTATTTTATATACTTTTATACAAGACTGTGTCGTGTCTATTCTTTAAAGAAGGAATAAAGGGGATTTACCAGGAAACTTACTTTAGAGGCTTATGGAAGCCTCGCAAAGATGTTATCTGCTGTGCAAGTTTAAAAAGAGGAATGTTACTCTGCTAAATCATAGCCCAAGTTGGGAAGGATATAATTAAACAATATATCCTCTCCTGCCTCCCTGAACATTCCCACAAGAAGAACCTGCAGGACCAGGCCAACGGCCCATTAGCCCAGCATCCTGTTCTCACAATGGCTGGCCAGATGCCTTTGAGGAGCCCCCAAGCAGGGCTCAAGAGCGACTCTCCCCTCCTGTGGTTTCCAGCCACTGGTATCTAGAAAAAGTGCTTTTTTTTTCTTTAAAAAAATGTTTAGGGGTACTTTCATTATCCTTCTCATATTGAAATACTGTCCCTCAATGAGGCCGGACTTAGATTCACAAAATATTAAGGGGTATGGATCCCCCCTGCGTCCCCCCAGGGAAAAAAGCACTGTCTAGAACCATTGCTGGCTCCAACTGTGCAGGCAGAGCATGGCTTTCATGGCTGGTAGCCATCAATAGCCAGGAATCAATAGCCACGAATTCTCAGTTCCAGGGCCCAAATTCAAAGCACACCCCCCCCCTGCATGTTACGTTTGGGCTGACGCTGATTCAGGGGTGAACAGAGGCTCATACCTTTGAGATGAGCTACTTGCTTCTTGTCACTCAGAAGCATTCTGGTGTGGATTCCTGCTTGTTCCTTGCCAGCTTGTGGGGGACGGGAGATGTGTTGGGGGGGTGTCCATCCATGTGCCTTTCTTATGAGTTCAGTCTCCACAATTAGCAGGGTCACATTCCTGACCCCCGTGAACAAGATGACGACAGGCTGCTTGCATTTACCCCGGGACACGCGACTGAGGCAGCGAGTTGGAGTGCCCAGATGTCAATACAGCCAGCCAAAAGCTGACTCCTTGGATGGCAGCCATAACTTTGGCACGGCTGCAAAGGCTCATCAGCTGCCTGCGGGGAATTATTTTCCGCCGTTTATTATTCATCTCCCCCCCGCCCCGTACCTCTGCAAACAGGTTCCTAGACCCAAGCAAGTCAGAAAAACATGACTTTCCCCACTTAAAAGGCCAGCTCATGCCCTGCCTAACTGGGTGGCACATGAACCATGTGGGGAGATGCTGGAGAATGGAGTGTGCAGCAGGCAGCGATGCTGGAGGAGAGAAATGGCATATTGTTTGTATTTTAGGTGGCACCCACACCGTACATTTAAAACACACTTATACCATACCAACTGCCATGGCTTCCCTCAAGGTTTCCTGGGAACTAAGGTATGGTCACCAGATTTTTTTCAATAAATTCGGGACACTCTTCCCCCCCCCCCTTTTTTTTTGTAAGCTGAGTAGCAACAGGTCAGTAGTGGGGATGGTGAGGCAAAAGACCCTGGGCCCAAGCACACATGCATATTGTATAAATGTGCAAAGCCCTTTCTTCGCACCCTGTGAAACATAAATGCGCAGAGTTTTTTAAAAACTAGGCAATGGCGCACCGTGCGCCCAAGACTCCTGAGCCTTCCCAATCTCCTTCCCCCTTTGTTTTGACAGATCAGGGGAGGCTCAGGAGTCACGGGCCGGCGGCTGTTGCCCAGGAGGGGCCAGACTGGTAGCGCAGTTGGCTCTGGCTGGCTTCAGGAGCTGCTCGCTGCCATAGCGCAGGAAAAATGGCGGGCGCCACGGCAGTGAGAAGTTCCTGATGCCAGCCAGAGCCAACTGCGCTAACAGGCTGGCTCCGGGCTGCTGAGGCTGCCACTGCCATGTTTCCTGGGGACAGATTTGCAAATCTGGGGACATTCCGGGGACAGAATTTGTCCGGGGACAGATTTGCAATCTGGGGACTGTCCCCAGCAACCGGGGAGGTCTGGTAACCCTAGACTAAGGATGCTGAGAGGGGTTAGGAGACGCAGCAACACTTCCCAGCATTCTTAGCTACTACAGTTCCTAGGAATCTTCAGGGGAAGCCATGACAGTTAAAGTGATATACGAGTGATTAATTGCGTGGCGCAATGAGAAACGGTCTAATTCTCCCTTTTTGAACCAATGTCCTGGGAAGTTTGCGCTTCTCTGAATTTCATGATGAAGTTTTCCAGACGAACCATGTGCACACTAAGGTATACTTTAGGGGAAAGTGGGCATAAAAACGAATTAGTGCAAATAACATTCCAAAGTAACTTTTATTAGGTAAAGCTGCTTACAAAGATGTGTACATTTTATATTACCAAAAACCATACACAAAAGGTATACAGAGGAAAAACAAATTCACTTAAAATGCTGATGAATGAGGATTTGAATGTTTGTTTGTTTATTACAAATTGCTGTTTATATTTGAAGAGCTTAATTTCTGATGGGGAGAAAAGAAATGGAAGAAATGGAAATGGGGAGAAATGGAGAGAATGGAAATTGACAGATTCATCCTGGAAGCTGCCACCACAGCCACATGATCCCAGTAAGCAAGGCTTTGGCGAGAACAGCTGAGAGGAGGTGGTATTATTATTATTATTTATTTCGTTTGGCCTCAGGAACCAAAATGGGACAGGCCACACCAGGTTAAGGTGCTTCCATTTTTTTTTCATGCACCAAAACACATAGAGATGATCACACCAAGGCTCCTGGTTTAGCTGCTGCAGCCTGTAAGCAGTAAGTCCATTCTACAGCCTCACAATTTGTGCTTACTTTCATCTAAGCCTCTGTGCACCTGCATTTTCCCTTTCCAGATAATCCCACGGCCCGTTGGACGCTGCAATTCAACCACTGATAAGACAAGTGTTGATTCTGCAGAGAAGGGAATGTCCAGGGCATTTGAAAAGCAGAATGCTGAACAGGAGAGATCGTTCCATAATGCAGCCAGCAACTAGCATTCTGTTGCACAGAACAGAAGCCAGAGACAGACAGCTGCCACTGAGACTTACGTGTCAAAGTAAACAGATATTGCTGTCTGCGCCATAGTTGGGGTTGAGGGATAGGGAGCGCTCTATATTTCAGGCTTGGGGATCACCAGCAGGAGGGGTGCAGGACTGGACATTTTTCCGTGCTCTGTCTAACTCTGAGGATGCTTGCCCGTTCAACAAACAGCAAGGAAATACTCAGGCATTTTACCCACCACATTCTTGGCTGTAAATAAATAGGGTCCTAAATAGGATACAAAGCAAATGCAATGTCTAAAAACAAGCAAGAACAACACAGAGTCTTGTGGCACCTTAAAGGCCGACACGTTTTTTAGAACGTAAACTTTGGTGGGTTGCAGTCCAGTTCTGTAGATGCATGAAGGGTTAAAGCTTATGCCACAGTCAAGTTTATTTATTTACTTATTGCATTTCTAGCCCTTCCACTTCCTCAACGAATTCCCACAACCACCCTGTTAGGCTGAGAGAGCGACTGACTCAAGGTCACCCAGAGGGCTTTGGGGCTGAGTGGAGATTTGAACCCGGGTCTCCCAGGTCCCACTGTGACATTCTATGCACCACACCACCCTGGCTCAGTTGTATATTGTTTTGGCTGCAACACTCAGGCACCGCTCTGGAAATAAAAGCAGGCAGTAAACCAGTGGACAACATGGCATGAAGCTAATGCAGGGTGCTTCTATACCCGCCAACATTTCTCTGCTGAAAAGAGGAGTGTTGAAGAAGAAGAAGAAGAAGAAGAAGAAGAAGAAGAAGAAGAAGAAGAAGAAGAAGAAGAAGAAGAAGTTATTATTTATACCCCGCCCATCTGGCTGGGCTTCCCCAGCCACTCTGGGCGGCTTCCAACAAAATATTAAAATACAGTAATGCATCAAACATTAAAAGCTTCCCTAAACAGGGCTGCCTTCAGATGTCTTCTAAAAGTCTGGTAGTTGTTGTTCTCTTTGACATCTGGTGGGAGGGCGTTCCACAGGGCGGGTGCCACTACCGAGAAGGCCCTCTGCTTGCTTCCCTGTAACTTGGCTTCTCACAGCGAGGAAACCACCAGAAGGCCCTCGGCGCTGGACCTCAGTGTCCGGGTAGAATGATGGGGGTGGAGACGCTCCTTCAGATATACTGGACCGAGGCTGTTTAGGGCTTTATTATTCAACAATAATAGCAATTATTATTATTATTATTATTATTATTATTATTATTATTATTCACCCATCTGAGCTGCCAGAGTGTACGATGCAAAAGGAAAAGGGACAGGGTTGTATATTATTGAAATTATGGTTCTTTGGTTCATATTTTTGCAAGATGCCATGGGACAAGGCGTCTTCCTGATGGGTGACCCAAACAGATATGAAATGAAAAAGTAAATGAAACAAATCAACCAAAGAATGGTGATCAGCTGCACTGCCAATTGGGGGCTAATTCAGAGTTTGTTTAAGAGATGAAACATCTGTGACCTCTGAAACCATCTCCCAGCATCATCCATCAAGAATAATTGCTACACTCTCAAATCTTCTCCAGTTTGGTCTCCATTCAAAGCAGGTGACTTTTCTTCTTCCTTTCCTATTTTGCAGGCAAAAGGGTGAGCTGCAGCCCTTGTGAGGAATCACTGCCTGTCTGTGGCCACCTCCCACCATCACATGGAGCAGTGTGACACAACACACACTCCTGCCTCTTGCATCATTCTGCACTGCGTCGCCACATGCATGGTGTTGAAGGTTCATGAGCCTGTTGCAAAAGAAAAGGCTGCCTATGGAAAAGACCCCAAAATGGATCACGTTGACTCACAACTCAGTGCAAGAGCAGGAAATTGAGCTTTCGGTGTTGTAAGTTAAGAAAGTGGCAACAGGCAGACGGCAAACTCCCTTGCTTCCTCCCAAAGATTTCCTTTTGTGTTGCAGTACTGGGGTAACAATCTCATTTGCGCTTATGCAAGATGCTAAATTAGTGAGACCTACAGCTGCTGCATCCAGGCCTGTTCTGCGGGGATCTTCTGATTTTTGGTTACATAGAACAATACAGTACTGTACAAGCATTTGAGAGAGCTTGCCTGTTTGACTTCATATGGTCTGCAACAGGGGTCCCCAAACTAAGGCCCGCGGGACTCATTTATCCGACCCCTGGCGCCTGCTGCCGCTGCCCACTCTTACCGGCGCTTTGCTTTGCTGCGCTGCACGGCTGCCCACTTCCAGGTCAGAGGAGCACTGGAAATAGCTTATGCGCATGCGCAAGCGTTATTTGCGCATGTGCAAGCGTTAGTTCCGGTGCACATCCAGGTCGGAGGAGGCCCGTGCACATGCGCACAAGCTATTTCCAGTGCTCCTCCGACCCAGAAGTGTGTTGGAAAAAGCGTGTGCGCATGTGTATGGGCACGCGCTCCCCCGCCCTCTGGCCCGCCACGCGATCAGCGCTGGAGACACCGGCCCAAGGCGTCGTAAGTTTGCTGACTCCTGGTCTACAACTTAAGAGAGCGAGAAAAGGATGAAATCCAAGTGTCAGTTCTTTGTCATGCAGTAGAACTGTGAAAAATGAAATAACGAACAATCCATTTGCTGCCATTTATGGCCACTGGAATGGGGTCCTAATGGTCGGGTGGGCCCTGGAGACCCCCCAAAAGGCCATCCTGCTTAGTCCATCCTGCTTCCAGCACATCACAGAGCTAGCTTTCCAGTTACAAGATGGGAAGTGGGACCTACCTCAAAGGACTGTTCCAACGCCAAGCAAGGCTGGAAAACATTTTGCAGGCCAAGGTACCTAAACAATAACAACAGCAGCAGCAACAACAACAACAATAGTAACTGTTTTGGATAACTTAGGCTTCCTAAGATAGGAGGTGGCAATAAATAGCCATGAGGTTCCAATGCCCACAGAAATGCAGAAGCAGTTGAAGTATCCGGGGAATGTGTGACATGGCAAAAAATATCTGCCCCCATCAGCTCACTGGGATCGCTGTGTCTGCGCAGGCGGCCGAGGGCCTTTTCTGAGCACAGAAGCTCATTAAGTGTCGGGATAAGGTTTCTGCAGCACAGCTGCCCCTGTTTTCAGGCCCAGCCCCTCCTTCCCACAACCTCACAGCACAGCTTTTCTTGGCATCTCCTCCATCACCAGCATCAACACGATGACCATGCTATTATAGTTTTCTTGCTGAAGCCATAGGGGCTAGAAACTTGCTTTTAATAGCTGCTGAGATTTCGGTGTGCTGAATTCTGCACCTACAAAGAAATCTCAGGCGTCTGTCGTGCAGGGAGAACAAGCGGCAGCCAGACTTGGACTGGCAAGCCACGCTGCGGGTTTGAGAAAGTTCAGCACTTTGAGGCAAGGAAGTATAATAATTGCCAAAAACAAAAAACGTAAGAAGGAAGCAGTGCCCATAGCAGAGAGTCTGAGAGTTTTGTTGTTCAGTCATTTAGTTGTGTCCAACTCTTCGTGACCCCATGGACCAGAGCATGCCAGGCACTTCTGTCTTCCACTGCCTCCCGCAGTTTGGTCAAACTCATGTTTGTAGCTTCGAGAACACTGTCCAACCATCTCGTCCTCCTTCGTCCCCTTCTCCTTGTGTCCTCCATCTTTCCCAACATCAGGGTCTTTTCCAGGGAGTCTTCTCTTCTCATGAGGTGGCCAAAATATTGGAGGCTCAGCTTCAGGATCTGTCCTTCCAGTAAGCACTCAGGGCTGATTTCCTTCAGAATGGATAGGCTTGATCTTCTTGCAGTCCATGGGACTCTCAAGAGTCTCCTCCAGCACCAGAATTCAAAAGCATCAAAGTATCAATTCTTTGGCAATCAGCCTTCTCGATGGTCCAGCTTTCACTTCCATACATCACTACTGGGAAAACCATAGCTTGAACTATACGGACCTTTGTCGGCAAGGTGATGTCTCTGCTTTTTAAGATGCTGTCTAGGTTTGTCATTGCTTTTCCCCCAAGAAGCAGGCGTCTTTTAATTTTGTGACTGCTGACACCAGTGATCGCCTGAGAATAGTTTGGTGATTAGGAGGAGGAGTTATTGTGTAGGGAGAGCCTTTTAATGCAGCAATGGGAAGCAGTTGGCTTCAGGCAGCAAGATCCACAGGGGCAGATCGCCTGCTATGGGTTGCTTTGATCTCCAGTTTAGATTTGTTTGCTTCCCCATCTCCTCCTCCCCCCTGGCCCAGGATCTGGGGCTCCAGTAAAGTGTATACCCCACATCCGCACCCCATGCCCCCAGCATCCGGCAGAGACCATGTTTCGGGACAAGACAGGTTTATGGGAGCCTCCTTTGTTCAGTCTCCTCAGCACAGCTGATGGGAGAGATACCAGTGCCTGTGGCCTACATTTCTTCCTCCCGTCCCAGGGACACTCATGCATGCATCACTGGGGAAGCGAGAGAAGGAATCAAGCCAGAACAAAACACAGCAGCACCGAGTCTTATCAGCTGGTCTCCCATGGGAAAAGCATTTTTGTCTCCCTGCCAAGATTCCTAGTGAATAAATGTGCTTGTCTTGTGAGGCTGGTGAGCAATCCATGAAAGAGGAGGAGGCAGGCGGAGGAGGCAAGGAAATTAGGGCTGAAAAGCATTTGCTCCCAAGAAATGTCTTCTTAAGACTTGGACTTGCCAAATGTTGCTGTTCTTGTTAGCATCCCTCTGTCTCCAGAGACAATGGAGTCGCCTCCAGGCATGAAGTCAAATTGCCACATTAGCAGCGCCAAAGTGACCTTCCTGGGCCGTGTGTCTGGAGGTATTGGGCTGCCTAGGCGACAAGACTCCCCTCTCGGCCTCCCTAATGTGGTCCAAAGAGAAGCAGAGCAAGACGTTTGGCACCAGCTTGGCTGCAGATGTTGCCAGAAAGAGGCGTACAAGACGTCATCCAACTGTCTTAGGTATTCCACTCCAGGTTTTGGGAGGGTTTACTCCTTAGCCTTTTCTCTGAAAGGCAGCGGAGTCTTAGGATCAGAGTTTTCCTTCTCCTAGATGGGCTCCCTTCCCAGGTGGATGAGCCCCACCTGCCCCTCGCTCCCCTCTACAGCAACACAGTGGCGCTGTGGTCTAAACCAGTGTTTCCCAACCTTGGGCCTCCAGCTGTTTTTGGACTACAATTCCCATCATCCCTTGCCACTGGTCTTGCTAGTCAGGGATGATGGGAGTTGTAGTTCAAAAACAGCTGGAGGCCCAAGGTTGGGAAACACTGGTCTAAACCACAGAGCCTAGGGCTTGCCAATCAGAATGTTGGCAGTTCGAATCCCCATGATGGGGTGAGCTACCGTCGTTCGGTCCCTGCTCCTGCCAACCTAGCAGCTTGAAAGCATTTAAAAGTGCAAGTAGATAAATAGGTACCGCTCCGGCAGGAAGGTAAACGGCGTTTCCATGCACTGCTCTGGTTCGCCAGAAGCAGCTTAGTCATGCTGGCCACATGACCTGGAAGCTGTCTGCGGACAAACGTCAGCTCCCTCGGCCTATAGAGCGAGATGAGCGCCGCAACCCCAGAGTCGCCCGCAACTGGACTTAACGGTCAGGGATCCCTTTACCTTTACCTTTTATATGCTGCTTTATTGGGAAAAAACCCCTCAAAGCATTTTACAAAAGAAGGATAAATATCAATAAGAAAAATGAGCAACAATAATTTAAGACTACTGAAAATTTAAAATAACGAAAGACTGAAAACAGATGAAAACTAGCATCAGCTTTCTCAACATTTGTTTAGGCTTGTTGAAACAAAAAAACGTTCTTAGCCAACACCCAAAAGAGTACAGAGAAGGTACCTGCCTGAAATCAATAGGCAGCAAGTTCTAAAGTCCATGCTGAAAGATTGATTTCTTACCATTGCTGAAAGGCTATTATGTGGCACTCATAACAGTTCTGCAGACTGAAGCCATCCAGGGGGCAGGTATGGGGTTGCATAGGTGAACTGCTCCCAAGCTGTTAAGGGCTTTGTATAATAATAGTAACAGCTAGAACCTGACCAGAGGAGATCTCTGCAAAAGCTGCAGCTTTGGGATCAAGTGCAAGAGAAGCCCTACATAGAGAGCAATGCAGTAAACCTTTACTGAAGTAACCGGTGCATAAACTACTATGGCCAGGCCTTTAAGGCTGCCATATTTCAAGAAGTAAAAATCCGGACACAAAAAGAATGGTCGTAGCTTTCAAACCAATTGCAGTCTTAGCACTGGATCAATTCCATGCCATGGGATTTGAGAGTAGGCAGCTGATGAGATCTCGTAGCTGGTGCTTGCTTAAGCAGGTAAGACACACCAGCAAGTCTAAGCTGTGTTTCAAACTCTCGCATTTAAAGAGGGGGAATCTGAATTCCGAATTCCACCACCCACAATGTGTGTGATGAAACTTGGGTTTTTTGTGGATAGCAAATAATTCGATTTTCCCCATAAAGTAATGGTGGAGTTTTGCTGTTGCTCTTCCCACCACAGATCAAGTCACATCCTGAGCCCCATGGAGACCTCTTGGCAGGACTGGTGAGTGGAGGGATGAGGAATGAGAGGAGAGGGCAGAACTGGATCCTAGGAAGGGACCCAGCAGTCTGGGAAGCATTGATCTAGTTCCTGGGAATGGAAGAAGCAGATTGTCAGGGGAGAGTCCTGCTCCAACTGCTGCGGTGGAGCTGCTTAACTTGACTCCAGCAGCACCTCCTGTCTCTGAAGTATTCTCCACCCTCAAGATCAGACCAGACGGTGAGTTCCTATCTGCTTCTTCTCACCAGTCATCTTTGCCATTTCCTGTCACTGCCAGGTTTTTACCAGGCTGGTTTGGGTACAACGTTGAACCTTAGCTTAATGTGAAGGGAAGCCTAGGCAAGCATTGGGGTTGCGTGCCCTCCCTCCTGTTCTGGTGGGCTGTGAGAAGATATTGGAAAGCTTCTGCTTCGATTTTAGATTAACCACATCTTGCCGTGTCATCCAAACCCAACAAACTGTGCTTATTCTCCACCGCCGTCTGTTAAGTCAATTTCAAGCCATAGTTTACGAAGCAAAGTAATTTGACCACAGTTTAAGGCGTAGATGCAACACTAAACTGTGGTGAATCTTTTTTTTAAAAAAAGAATTATTGATACAGCAAGAAAAAAGAAAAAACACAAATACCAAATTACACACAGGAATAACCATATACACATAATTTTCTTAACAAACAATAAAACATATATTAGTCTTAACACTAAAGACCCAACCTCCCGTCTATTCCATATTTCGATTTCATATTACTTATTGCCAATACACACTTTTATCATAATTAAACTTTTTCTTAATATATCTAATTTCTTATATCTACCTTGCAGCTATTACTGAAGTTCCTTGAATGCTGCAACAGAGTTTAAACTATTATATTTATATTTCAAATATTCTTTGAAAACCTCCCATTTTGAAACAAATTCCCGTTTTGATTTATTCTTTCTTTTTTCTGATAGACTGTCTAATTCGGCATATTCTGTCAGCTTTTGGGTCCAATCTTGTATAGAGGGGATTTCATAAACTGTGGTGAATCTAAGTGGAAACTTCCAATCCCCTTCAGGCTCTACACTGGAGGAGGGAGGATTGCATGAGTCCTACAGTGCCTGATGGATGGAAATTTAGACCAGAGTTTGCTATATAGCAGCCCTTTCCCAAGAAGGCCTTGTGACAAGTCCTTCCTCGGCCGTGAACTCCCTAGCCAGGCCTCTGTACTTACAAGCCCATTGCAAATATTCCTCAGGTGGAAGTGCTCTGAGCCCTCAAAAAACAAAAGCAAAATCCAAGCAGATATTATCAGCATCATTCTTTTCGTTTTGCTAGCTGGACTCAGAGAACTAAAAGCTGAAAAGCAGGAGGCAGGACAGAACTCAGCATGGTCCCTTCTTTCTTACCATTTGCTTGTGACTCCTTCGACAGACGCCAAAATTATAACATCTCCTGCTCTGGAGGCCTTTGGAGCAGACCTTCAACGGAAACAACCACGGCAGCTTGTTTTTCCTTTAGTGCTTTACTGCTTGGGATCCCAGCCAGAGTTCACCCCATTTATCTTCCTTGCCAAATTGACCTGGCACCTTAGATGTGAAAGTACCTTTTAAGTCGCTCCCTGATCTCTATGAATGATGGCTTTCTGCCAAAAAGGATTAGCAGGACACACTTTGAAGATCCTAAGAGGCAGGAGGAGGCAGTGGGTCAAACACCACACCACCCTAGGCATCCTACCTTCAAAGTTCAGCCTGAATCTTGCCAGCCTGCGTTTTTAGCAATTCAGAATTAGGAGCAGGTTAGCTGTGTGTCCTTGTTTTGGGACGCGGGTGGCGCTGTGGGTTAAAGCCTCATTGCCTAGGGCTTGCCGATCGAAAGGTCGGCGGTTCGAATCCCCGCAGCGGGGTGCGCTCCCGCTGCTCGGTCCCAGCGCCTGCCAACCTAGCAGTTCGAAAGCACCCCCAGGTGCAAGTAGATAAATAGGGACCGCTTACTGGCGGGAAGGTAAACGGCGTTTCCGTGTGCTGCGCTGGCTCGCCAGATGCAGCTTTGTCACGCTGGCCACGTGACCCGGAAGTGTCTCCGGACAGCGCTGGCCCCCGGCCTCTTGAGTGAGATGGGCGCACAACCCCAGAGTCTGTCAAGCCTGGCCCGTACGGGCAGGGGTACCTTTACCTTTACCTTTACCTTACCTTGTTTTGCACAGGGAAGGGCCCGATTTTAAGGACTGCCCAGTCCAAGCAAAGTTTAATGATAAAGAACCCTGCAAAAGGAGATCGGGATGTGTGCTTATTGGGTTGTAGTCCAGCACCAGAGCATGTACCTTGCATGCCAGGTTCAATCCCTGGAACCACCAGGTAGGACAGCGAGGTCCCCTGCCCAAAATCCTGGAGAGATGCTGCCAGTCAGTGTAGAGACTACTAAGCTAGATGGAAATAATAGCTCTGGGAGGTGGTCCCTGGGATTCTTTGGGGAAAGGGGGAATATGCTCTCAATGTGTGGCGTGCATACAGCCTTCCTCTCAGCTTCCTCCATCCCCCATTCTGCAAGATTCAGATCAGATTAGATTTATTGCGGCCATTGGCCCATAACGAAAACAATACATCCAAATTTATCCATAGACAATACAATTTAAACAGTTCCAAGTTAAAACACCCATATAAAACCAATTTTACTTCAGTTAAGTAAACACTATACACAATAAGCTCCCTCTATGTAAACCGCAAAAGGGACACAGGTGGCGCTGTGGGTTAAAGCCTCAGCGCCTAGGACTTGCCGATCGAAAGGTCGGCGGTTCGAATCCCTGCGGCGGGGTGCGCTCCCGCTGCTCGGTCCCAGCGCCTGCCAACCTAGCAGTTCGAAAGCACCTCCGGGTGCAAGTAGATAAATAGGGACCGCTTACCAGCGGGAAGGTAAATGGCGTTTCCGTGTGCGGCTCTGGCTCTGGCTCTGGCTCTGGCCAGAGCAGCGATGTCACGCTGGCCACGTGACCCGGAAGTGTCTCCGGACAGCGCTGGCCCCTGGCCTCTTAAGTGAGATGGGCGCACAACCCCAGAGTCTGTCAAGACTGGCCCGTACGGGCAGGGGTACCTTTACCTTTACCTTTTTATGTAAACCGCAATTCAAATCCATCAGATTTTGGGGGGTATGCGTCTTGGTTCTGGCACTTATTAATGGTTCTTAAGTTTAGCTAAGCTGTTAGAGTCATACAGTACACCATTTCTCCTCTTTTGAAATAAAACATTAATCAGGTATCTAGCGACTGCAAGGGATCTACTTGTATCGTCGTCGTTTAATAGGTATATTATTTGGGCTTCCTGAGGTCCATCTGCAATTCTCGATAAATATGGGGCCAGAAACTTGGACCGTGAAGCCGAATGTAATGGACAACAGAAGATTATATGATATAACGATTCTATAGATCCACTTTTACAGTCGCAGAGGAGTGAGATCTGTCCATTGGAGAGTCTGTTACCCAACACATTTGATGGGAAAACCCATTCTGCAATATAGGGCTCATTAGGCAGGGCTACCTTACAGATGGTGGAGTGGGGGGGGGCACAGGGGGAGGAGTACAGCTCTAGGAGGGATGATATTATAACCTGGAGCATCAGGGCGACAGTCAGGATCCTTGCAGCTAGTGTATGGCGTTTAAATAAAGCTTTCATATTTTCCCATTTTTTGTGTGGCACACTTCAGTGCAGAGGAAGTCAGAGAATCAGAGAATCATAGAGTTGCAAGGCACCCCAGGGTCATCTAGTCCAACCCCTTGCATTGCAGGGATCACGGTAATGATGCCGGCTCATGATTCTGTGATGGTCAGATGATCCTGATGAATTGGATTTTATGGTATATACTCCTGTTGTGTGTGTGTGCATGCGCGCGCACACACACACACACACACACACGGTAGCCATGTTACATACTTTAAAAAGATCAGCCCTCTGCTTAAAGATGTCATCTATTTGCAGAGTTGCCTGGTTTAAAGGTAGAAGGGGAGCTCAGGAGCCTACAAGTTGCTCATCCACAAGTAGCAGCACCTGGTCAAAATGTCTTTGAAAAGAGTGGAGATGAGCCAGGATCCGGCCCAACTGGTTTCAAACTATCCAAGCCAGTGATGAAAACGTCCTTGTGTTTTGACTCCGTAAGATCACCTAAACGTTGATTCCAGCCCATCCACAACCTCTTATTATTGGATGGATGGATGGATGAATTGCATTTATATCCCACCTTTTTCTCCAAGGACCTCAAATGCATTATTCTCCCTGCTCTATTTAATCCTCACAATAACCTGGCAAGGTAGGTTAGGCCGAGAAGCAGTGACTGGCCTAGGGCCACACCCAGGGACAGCATCATGGCTGAACAGCGATTTGAACCCTGATCTTTCCCAGGTCTTGGTCCAGCACTCTAACCCAGGCATAGGCAAACTCTGGCCCTCCAGATGTTTGGGACTACAATTCCCATCATGTCCTGGGTTAGCTAGGGATGATGGGAATTGTAGTCCCAAACATCTGTTTGCCTATGCCTGCTCTAACCGCTACACCACACTGGCTCTCTTGATAATCCTGAGGCTGCCATTTCCTTATCTGGCTCTGTTTCCTTTTGTGTGTGTGGGGGGGGGGCAGTGGCGTAGCGTGGGTTGTCAGCACCCGGGGCAAGGCAAGTAATTTGCGCCCCCTAACCCGTGGATTTGCGCCCCAACCCTAACCCCCAGATGTTGCGCCCGTTGCGGCCAGCCCCCCCTGCACCCCCCACGCTATGCCACTGGGGGGGGGAGCAATGGAGGAGGAGGAGGAGAGGCCTTTGAGCATGTCTTGCACATGACTGTGGCGCCCCTGGAGCCTCCTCAAACCGGTTTGGCCAGACGGGCTTTGCTGAATGGTGGCAGGAATGTTTGCACAGGGATCGCTAGGCAACGCACCTGTTTGTTTGTGCAGGGGCACCCCGCCTTGGGGCTTGGCACCCACTGGCAGGTGCTGCTTGTGCGCTGCAGAGCGGTTATCTGACAAACCCGCCGCCGTGCGCTTGGCACTACCAGGTGGTTTTGTGCCAGGGTGGGAGGGAAAGATTCCAGCAGCTTCCTTTATGTCAGCTGCAATTGTACGCATTGCAGGAGCCGCTCGCTCTGCTTGTTTTCCTTGCTGCCCCTCTAGTGTAACAAGACTCACCAGTTCCAGAATCAACCGAGAGCCCTGAAACAATGTCAAAGGTTGCTGGGGCAAAAGATCCTGCTTAAGAGAGAAATTCGCCTCCCCTGGTGTAGAAACTAGCAGGGAACTTTTGATTGTCAAATCAGAAACTTGAAATTGCCTGGCTGGGTCAGTGGCGCTTGGGGGGGAATTGTCATCGCGCCACTCCTTGGTGTGTGGAGTACCTCAGGGTGCGATACTCTCCCTGATGCTTTTCAACATCTTTATGCGCCCCCTCGCCCAGCTTGTCCGGAGTTTTGGGTTGGGTTGCCATCAGTATGCCGATGACACCCAACTCTATCTGTTGATGGATGGCCATCCTGACTCGGCCCCAGACACACTGACCAGATGTCTGGAAGCTGTGGCTGGATGGTTACGTGGGAGCCGGTTGAAGCTAAATCCTTCGAAGACAGAGGTCCTCTGGCTGGGACGGGGCGATATGGGATTGGGGGGGGCAACTCCCATCTCTTGCAGGGGTGCAATTAGTGCCAGCACCGTCCGTTAAGAGTTTGGGTGTAATCTTCGACACCTCCCTTTCCATGGAGGCGCAGATTGCAGCTATAACAAAGGCGGCATTTTTCCATCTCCGCCAAGCTAAGCAGTTGGCCCCTTATCTCTCTCGCCCTGACCTAGCCACTGTGATCCACACGATGGTCACCTCCAGACTGGATTATTGTAGCTCACTCAACGTGGGGCTGCCCTTGAGACTGACCCAGAAACTCCAGCGGGTGCAGAATGCCGCGGCGAGACTCCTTATGGGGTCTTCGCTGCGAGATCACATTCATCCGGTACTATACCAGCTACCCTGGCTCCCGGTGTACAGGATCAGGTTTAAGGGGCTTGTTTTAACCTTTAAAGCCCTATATGGCCTAGGACCCTCGTACCTACGAGACCGCCTCTCCTGGTATGCCCCACAGAGAAACTTACGGTCTTCAAATAAAAACATCTTGAAGGTCCCAGGCCACAGAGAGGTTAGGCTGGCCTCAACTAGAGCCAGGGCTTTTTCGGCTGCGGCTCCAACCTGGTGGAACGCTCTGTCACAAGAGACAAGGGCCCTGCAGGACTTGACATCTTTCCGCAGGGCCTGCAAGACAGAGCTGTTCCATCAGGCCTTTGGCCAGGGCACAGCCTGACTCCCTCCCTCGGCAATCTTCGCGGAGCTCTGGCCCAATGGTGGCCAGTAGCTTGAATTTAATTAATTTTATAATGAATGATTTTAGAGTGTTGTGTTGTACTTTTGTACTGTTTTATTGTTGTTAGCCGCCCTGAGCCCGGCTTCGGCTGGGGAGGGCGGGATATAAATAAATTTTATTATTATTATTATTATTATTATTATTATTATTATTATTATTATATATGTCCCTTGTTGCTTGTCCTCAGTCCCTGGAGATATACTGCACTAGAAATGGGGGTTCACCCACACATTCATCTAGCATGGCACAGCACCATCAACAGACCTCTCTTCTGTGAATTTGCCAAATGTTCTCTTTCATTTGTCCACAAATAAGATAAAATGCTCATTGGCCGCTTAATTCGTCCTGGTTTGGTCCCTCGTGGAGGCTCGTGTATGCATTAAATAGCCTCTTTTCTCAGCATTATAGACTGAAGAGGCTATGGAGAAATTATTGGTTCTCCAAACAACACACTCTTACAACTTCCAAAGCTATTTCCTTTGGTCTCAGCTGTTTGTATTTACGATTCTGAGTTGACACAAGACAGCCTATTATTGGTAAGAGCTATTGCTTACCTTAGAAATTCTTTGGCATACGTCTGTGGCAGGTAAAGGTTTGTGCATGTTTGTTAAGTAGATATATAAAAATGTTTCATGCCATGAATTTCCTTCACTCTTATGTTTCCATTCGTAAGAATGAGTTAAAATATTTTCCCCGAAATATTGTTTGCTGGATTTTGCTGTGCTATTCTGAATAATACCTTTTATAGGGTAGAGGTCACTGGGGATGAGTTTATGGGACTAAGCGGGTGGGGTGGGGGGCTGAAAATGCTTGGGAACCACTGAACTAGATTGTAACGTCAATCAGCCCCAGGATAGCGTGATGGAAGTTGTGGGTTCGAAACACCTGGAAGGCTGCTCTAACCTAAGATATTTTGCTGCCCTGCTTCCTGACATCTCCAGGGAGCATCACACGTCATCAGCAAAAAATGTGCACATCAAGCAAAATTACATAGGAAAATGTGCATATTAGGAGAAGTTTGCACTAAAATCCTGTCAAATTTTCATGAGGACTTTTTGGATTAAAAAAAAGAAAGTTGCAAACTGATGCAGAAAAGTGGAGAACTTCAGGCTTGAAAAAATGAGAAACTGAAGGCAGCCAAGCAATGAACTGGCTGGCCCTTTCCTAGTTTGGAATGACCTGACCCTTTGTCCTCCTCCAAACCATAGAATCATAGAGTTGGAAGAGACCACAAGGGCCATCGAGTCCAACCCCCTGCCAAGCAGGAAACACCATCAGAGCACTCCTGACATATAGTTGTCAAGCCTCTGCTTCAAGACTGTCGAACAGCTCTTACTGTCGAACAGCTCTTACTGTCAGGAAGTTCTTCCTAATGTTTAGGTGGAATCTTCTTTCTTGTAGTTTGGAACCATTGCTCCGTGTCACCTTCTCTGGAGCAGCAGAAAACAACCTTTCTCCCTCCTCTATGTGACATCCCTTTATATATTTGAACATGGCTATCATATCACCCCTTAACCTCCTCTTTTCCAGGCTAAACATGCCCAGCTCCCTTAGCCAGTTTCCAGAAAAAACTTGACCAGTTTCCAGAAAAGGAGCCCTGCTTGCCTCTTTTTCCCACCAAATAGTAACCAAGTGCCCTATTTATAACAGAGAATCGTCCTCTGTCTTGTACCTAGTCAGACCGCTGGTCGGTCCATCTACAGCACAGCCATCATGCCTAGGTCTGACTAGGTACAAGACGAGGGACGGGAGCAGCTATCCATAATGAAGTCAGCAGCCCTTCCGGAAGATGCTTGGGGACGGATCCTGGGGCCTTCTGCTTGCCAGCAGGTGCTCAGCCATGGAGATACAGTGGCCCTTCTACAAAGCTGTAATCCTCCCCTATTTCCTTGGTGGATTCAAGGAAACACAGGCAAGAATCCCAAGCCAAACCGCGAGTGTGCATTCTAGAAAGTTGAGTCCAGCGTGTGAGTCAGGAAGGGAGAATGTGCTTGGGCTGCCCAGGGGCAGCTCTAACTTGCCTGCTGAACAGTTACCTGGGAATGTGGTGGAGGAAATGCCCTCTCATTCGATAACCATGCTAATTACAGAAGCCCTGCGAGGATCCTCCTGGAACCGCCCTGCCCTCTGAAAGTAAACAAAATAACAGCCGCAATTCTGGGAAGGATCAGCGGCGCTCATGCAGCATCCATGGGCTTGTGGAGGGGAAAGCACACAGAAAGACTTAAGCATGGAAGCAGCAGATAGAAAAATGTATGCTAATTGCTGGCATGTTAATTCTACTGAGAGATGCTTTTGCAAAACACACACACACAAATTCCCATGGTGCTATAATTAACATTGGATTAAAGGACTCAGGGACACTTTGCTGAACAATATAATAGTTTTATTTTAAGCAGTTGTGGGGGGAGGGAGAGGAGGCATCATTAACGGCAGAGCTAAGAAAAGAATAGAGTGACACAGCCCTCAGCCTGGAATTTGCAATTAAAAGCCACAGGATGTAGAACAGGCCTAAGTAAGTCGCTCTTGCTCTCTATGCCATTGGTGCATAATTCAAAGAAATGGGAACCATCAGGGATGAAAGAGATTAACTCTCCTCCCTGAAAAAACTACCGGCATATCCTGGGATCTTAAGCAATGGTCTGCAAAACAATAAGCAAATTCACTTATCTCCAGGGATGTTGTACACCATGTCTCCAAGAGGCAGAACAAAAACATCAGTGATTCTGTGGTGGAAAACATTCTCCCTAAACTGAGTGGCTTGGAAGGGTGTCTGTGTGGAAGCCACACAACATGCTTTGCATAGCTAACTGCCCCCCTCCTATGTTTCCAGAGTTAAAACAAGAAAAAAAGGGAAAGGGGGAAAGAGAGGGAAACCACATTAAATGAAAGGCGTCAAGGAAGCATAAACGTTCAAAGGGGAGGGGAGAATTAAAAGAGACCCATTTCCCCCTTTAAAGTATCATTTTGGGGGGGATCCCAAAAGATTGGCAAGAAGTATCCCAGCCTGGTTTGATATCAAAGGCATCGATGAATTATATCCCTCGTCAGGTTTTTCACCAAAGCCAGACTAAACGTCTTTCCTTCTGCAGTGTTGGATGGCAGGTTGAAAGGAATTTCCTACCAGGACAGACTTTGCTCGTGTGCTCAAGACATCGATTCCATAAAACATATTTTGCTGCACTGTGTGAAATATGAGCAAGCCATGGAGACCTGGCTGACTTATTAAGAAGGAATAAAAGGATTGTTGGGTTGGAGCATCCCCGAGATCTGCTTGTTAGTATCAAAGATCATCAAGAAATCCAGCAGAAGGGACGTGAAGAAGAGTTAAGAGCCTCGGACATAAGATCTCCAGGTTGATGGACTGTTGGGGGTCGATGGAACTGACGGCAGGGGCCGGGACTAGGGAGAGGAGATGGTGGAAGAAGACTGGGAATTTAAAGTGTTTATAAGGAGACTTTAAAAATTTAATTTAATGAGAGATGGAAAAATCGTGGAATGAAATTTTATGACCCTAGGGGAAATGTTCTTAAGAGATTAAGTTTAAATATATTGATCTTAATGAGAAATAAGATTAAATAAAGTAAAAATGGTTTGTTAATTGGTGAAAGAAGAGAATGTAAAATTACAGTATATTAAAATAAATTATGGTGAAAGAAGAGAGTGTAAAATTACAGTATGTTAAGATAAAGTATTGGGGGAAAAACAAAGAGGGAAAGGATTTGCTGAAATATATAATTGAACTAGAATACAAAAAAGGGAGGTGTGAGGAGGTCAAGGAAATAAGTAAATGGAAAATAAGTTACGGGAAAGTTTGATTTGTTTTTCTTTTTCATTTTCTTTTTTTCTTTTTCCCCCTCTTAATTGCTTGTATTTTTCTGGGTTTTCTATTTTTAATTTTGTTTGTCTGTATTTACAGTTTCGTTTTTTCCTGCTTAATTAAGTGTTCCATTTTGTAATTTTTTAAAATCGGAATAAATATTATTTAAAAAAAAAAAAGAAATATGAGCAAGCCAGGGCTGAACTGATAGTACCCTTGCTGGTACCTTTCCCGGGAAAATCAGAGGCTCACTATGTCAGGCTCCTATTGGAAAACCAGACAAACGCTAGAACATTAGCAGCGGCGAAGTTTTTATCGGTGGTTGCAAGAACCAATGATCCCTATCTTTAAGTCTGAACAAAATGCTTGTTTAACCTGGAGGTAGGCTGTCTGAATTGTGCATTGCTTTGTAACGATTTTTTGGGTCTCTAGACTGCAATAAAGATTGATTGATTGATTGATTGATTGATTGATATATCCCTTGTCGCAAGGGGAGTTTCCTTGCTCCAGCCTCACTGCCTATTGAGAGCCAGTGGGCTGTGGCGGCTAGCATGTCAGACAAGGACCTGGGAGACCTGGATTCAAATCCCCGCTCAGCCATGAAGCTCCCTGGATGACCTTGGGCCAGTCACTTACTCTCAGCCTCGCCTCCCTTGCAAGGTTGTCATGGGGATTAAATGGGGAAGGGGAGAACCATGAACGCCACCTTGAGCTCCTTGGAGAAAAGGTTGGGATAGAAATGCAATGGCTATATAGCTCTGTTGGTGACAGTGTGGTGTTGATGACACCAAGGGCGCAGGTTTAATTCCCATATGGGACAGCTGTAGATTCCTGCAGTGCAGGGGGTTGGACTATTTTTTTATTATTATTATTGACACAGCAAGAAAAGAAGAAAGAGAAAACACAAATACCAAATTACACACAGGAATAACCATAGACACATAATTTTCTTAACAAACGATAAAACATGAATTGGTCTTAACACTCAACCTCCCGTCTATTCCATATTTCGATTTCATATTACTTATTGCCAATACACACTTTTATCATAATTAAACTTTTTCTTAATATGTCTTAATTCTTATATCTACCTTGCAACTATTACTGAAGTTCCTTGAGTTTAAACTACTATATTTATATTTCAAATATTCCTTGAAAACCTCTCATTTTGAGACAAATTCCTGTTTTGATTTATTCTTTCTTTTTTCTGATAGACCATCTACAGTGGTACCTCGCAAGACGAATGCCTCGTAAGACGAAAAACTCGCAAAACGAAAGAGTTTTTCGTTTTTTGAGTCGCTTCTCAAGACGGATTTCCCTATGGGCTTGCTTCGCAAGACGAAAACGTCTTGCAAGTTTGTTTCCTTTGTCTTGCAAGTTTATTTCCTTTTTCTTAAAACTGTGCATTCACTTCGAGGAGCAACTCATAGCACGCGGTGTGGTAGCCTTTTTTCAGGTTTTTGAAGACTTTGGTGATTTTTGAAGCTTTTCCAAAGTCCATGCTTCGCAAGATGAAAAAATTGCAAGACGAAAAAACTCGCGGAACGAATTAATTTCGTCTTGCGAGGCACCACTGTAATTCGGCATATTCTGTCAGCTTTTGGATCCAATCTTGTATAGAGGGGATTTCATTACTCTTCCATTTTGCCACAATAAGAACACTTGCTGCCGCCATAGCATATAAAAAAATAGCAAGGGTTGGACTAGATGATCCTCAGGGTTCATCTTCAAACTCTATGATTCTGTGATAGAAATGCAATGGCTAAAGAGATAACTGAAAACAGCCCTGCTCTCGCACAGCTCCTGCTCATTTCAGTGAGGCTTGTGCAGGAGAACAACCCGCTGAGTGGTTCCAACTGTGCTGGTGGCTGACCACTCATTTTCTTGAAGAATGTGCTTGCTTTTCTTCATGACAGGGCAGCCATGCTTGCTCCTGACCTGTGGAGCTTACTTATGTATTGATTAAAAAAACAAAAAACTTATAAGGTGCCTTTCAGTACAAAACCGAATAACATAAATATAATGAAATTCGGGATAAGGACAATCTGAACCCATAAATGCAGCTGGCGTAAAATCAGTCATGTCAGTAAAAGCCAGCAGAGCAGTAAAACCACAACGTATAGCCAGCTCCCAACTATATAAGTGTTATGAGTTTGGGGTGTTAAAATGTTTGCCAGAACCCTCTAGATCCAGCAAGTGTTAGAATTTAATCAAGGCTTTTAATATTTGGAGTTGGCAGGCTAGCCTCCTAGTGACCTGAAAGCTTGGATGATGAGCCATTAAAGGGGACTAAGAGGTTTGGTGCAAGTTGGTATAGAGGCAGGGCCCCCTCCCTCAATAGATAAAAGTCAGAATTTAGAGCAGAGTGTTTTGGGGAGCAGTGATGTGACCTAGAAGTAAAGCAGCAAGGTAGAGAGAGTCAGAGAGCAAAGTTTGATGTCGCTTTGAATCCAAAGATGCAGTTACGGAAGAAACATTCTTGGGGTGTTAATGCTGTGAACCCCTCCATCGTATTCTCAGGGTGTATATATGCATAAATAAACCATATATCATAAAGACACAACAGCCTCCGCTGTGCCTCATTCCCCAAAGGGAAGACAAACCCTGGCAAGCACCTGGAACCCTGGAAGTGAGCTGCAAATATATACCTCAACTTTTCCTGCAAACTGTTTTAAACTTGTTACGAAACACTGCAAATAAAAATCAACACATTGCTGTTAAACAACTCGCAATACAGCCCTGTTGTTGTTGTTGCTGCTGCTGCTTTAAGTTCTTATTACTATTTAATATCGTCCAAGAACTATTACCTCTTTAGTCCCAGAGAGAGATTCTGATAAGCAATTTGCTTCTCTGGCATGTTGGTATCTTCTTTCTGCTGTGAGAGGTAGCCAGATTCTCAGCAGTGAGTCATCAATTAACATAAGTACTGACACTAAGACTCTGCTCCCTCTTTGCATCTTCAGCTACACACAAGCACCTTCTCTGCAAGGAAACAGATCCCTGCAAAATGCAAACCTTTTTCCAATACAAACCTCCATACACCATTGCAAACACAATGCATACAAACACAATATTTAATGCACATTCAACTTGTAGCTTTACACTCCCATGGTCGAGTCTGGCCTGAAAGTGGCAGTGCAGATGTAGCTGAGCCTCCTTTGCCCTGTTCTGCTTTGCAGGCATCTGACTCTCCATCAGGGGGCGACTTGTGGCTGGGGAACAGCTGCCCGCATCTGATAGGGCAGGGCAAGCAGTGGTCCACTGCCAGGCCTCCTACTTTGCAGAGGGCAGTCGGAGTCCAGCTTAATGACAAGGAACTCTGGGAAGCGAGAGTGTGGGCAGCAGGTCTTAAAGTTTCCCATCCAAAGTTAGCAAAACCCGGACAGCAGCTTGAGCAAGCACACAGCTACTCACAAGCAGGGAGGGTGGAGGAACTTGATTCAGTTCACACTTGCAGCCGAATCGATCAAACCTGAGCTTTCTGAAACAAGATGATAACTTGAGTACAGAACCATCCTTCAAAATTTGCACTCACCCGAAATTTGTGATGCGGTACTCCAACCAAAAAAGCCCTAAACGGCCTCGGTCCAGTATACCTGAAGGAGCGTCTCCACCCCCATCATTCTGCCCGGACGCTGAGGTCCAGCGCCGAGGGCCTTCTGGTGGTTCCCTCATTGCGAGAAGTAAAGCTACAGGGAACCAGGCAGAGGGCCTTCTCGGTAGTGGCGCCCGCCCTGTGGAACGCCCTTCCAGCAGATGTCAAAGCGATAAACAACTACCTGACATTCAGAAGACATCTGAAGGCAGCCCTGTTCAGGGAAGTTTTTAACGTGTGATATTTTATTGTATTTTTGCTTTCTATGGAAGCCGCCCAGAGTGGAAAAGGGGAAAAGTGTATATTTGTGAAAACAGCATACAAACAAAAGACGTTGCTTGTGGAAAGTGGGTAGAGAAGCTTTTCTCCCCAACTCTCATAACTCTAGAACTCATGGAAAGTCAGCTATATAAGAGAGTAACAAGTTTCCGCCCTCCCAACATTAGAAGAGGAGCTGAATGGCGGGAGATTTGACACAGACGAAAGAGAGGACTTCTTTGTGCAGCACATAGTTAAACTATGGGACTCAGAAATCCATATAGAAATGCTGAAGAATTTTCATGGGTTTTTAAAATTAAAAAAAATAGCAACTTGCTTCAGAAACGTGGAGAGCTGAATTTAATATTGGAAAAATGAGAAGCTTAGAAGAATGACATGGACAGTTCTTTAATCTTCAGCCACGACCTTCCCTGCTACAGTGAGAGGTATTGCAGCTCTATTTAAATTAAAGCAACAACTTAAAATATCCACATAGCCATTAGCATATGCTATTTTTGTGTGATGCTCTGCCCTGGACCATTCTTCCCCAACCAGCTGTCGCATGAGGCTGGCAGGAATTGCGCTCCAAAACATCTGGAGGACACAGGTTTGGGGGAGGCTGCCTGCTGATGCGCCCCTAATACCAGAAGGCCCCTTTGCAGCGATTGTGGTCTCGAAGCACAGCTGCACCACAGATATGATTTCCATATGGCTTCTGCTAAAATGTCCTTTCTGGAGCAAAATGCGGAAGTTTCCACAAACTGGAATACTTTCCTTCTGCTTGATCCTGCAGCTCTCGGAGCTCAGTGTGACCACATTTGACATCTCCCCGAGATCGCAGAAGGACTCTGCTGCACAATCCTCCTGATGAGCTGATGTTTATTCATTCTTATTACTATTTATTATTTATTAAATTTGTATAGCGCCCTTTGCCGGAAGAGCACAGGTTAGTCCCCAGCATATTAATACATGACGAGAACACAAAATACATAACGAAATTAAAACAAAGAAACCAAAAACTGCCCTCTAAGAAACACATACAGTGGTACCTTGGTAGTCAAACGGATTAGTTGTCAAACAAATCGGCTCTCAAACGTTGCAAACCCAGAAGTGAGTGTTCCAGTTTGTGAACATTTTTTGGAAGCTGAATGTCCAACACGGCTCCCATGGCTTCCGATTGGCTGCAGGATGCTCCTGCAGCCAATTGGAAGCCGCACCTTGGTTTTCAAACCGTTTCAGGAATCGAACAGACTCTCAGAACAGATTAAATTTGAGAGCCAAGGTACTCCTGTACTATTAAATTTGATTAATTAATTTAATTATGATTAATTACTTAATCGATTACATATATTGATCAGATAGAAAAGGGGTTTCCTTTCACCCCCTAAAGGAAGTCATTCCTGCAGAATGTGTCCCGGCCACCAAGGGCTGGATGAGATCTACTCTGCCCACCAAATGCCCTGGGAGAACCCCAGAGAGAACAAGCTGAACGAAGAAGAAGAAGGTCATTAGCAGGTTTTGTGCATTAGCAGGTTCATACTTCCACCAGGATCAGTGGAAGTGGGTGCTCAGTGGTTCTGGTGGGGTTGCTAGGAGGTGTGTGTGTGTGTGTGTGTGTGTGTGTGTGTGTGTCTGATCTCAAGATGGATTGCAACAGGCAATGCAGTAAGCCTGCACCGAATGCAGGGATTGCGTTCTGGAGAGCATGCCTAAAGCCAAAACTGCATATAGTAAAAACACATTGGGTGCAGTGGTGGGTGGGATCACCAAAGTATTTTTTCCCAGATGCCTCTGCCCCCTTTTAAAAGAACTCCACATCCCCCAAGTGCATGAAGTTGAATGTGTACAAATTAAATTTGTGTAAATTGGATTCGAATCCCCACTCGTCATGAAGTTCACTGGGTGATTCTGGGCACCAGTTGCTGCCTCTCAGCCTAACCCACCTTGCAGGGTTCTTGTAGATTTTACATGAAGAGGAAGATAACCATGTACACCACTTTGAGCTCTTTAAAGGAAAAGATGGGGGGTAAATTCAAATGAATGAATGAAATAAGTGTGCAAAACTGCATTCATTAGCAGAAATGTGCAAAAATAGAATTGCAAATACATTTTTTGCTGTGTTGCAAAAAAGGTGCGAACTGAATTTAAGTCCAGAAAACTGAAAACCTGAGAAAATCTGAGACTGACAAATTTGCCCATCTCTAGGACTATGCAGACTTTTTTTGGTCTGACTCAATAAAGGGATTCTTATTTTGCACCAAATGTCTCCTGAGATCAGACCACGCTGAGAGGTCATGTGAGAAGCCCCAGACACAGGTAACAGGGTGTGAAAGGCAGGGATTTTTTTCCCATGCCTTCTCTCTCTCTCTCTGGGGTGCAGATTAGTGCATTCTGTTGGACACCAGCCTCTTTGCAACACCCCTGCCAATAGTAGCCACTTTGTGGAGCCTAGCAGGCCTCTTCCCTTTCCTGCAAAGCAAATTAGCATCCCAGGGAACTAAGGTCTTTTGTTCCAATGGGCTGGAGCTGTAATTTGCTTTTAAGCTTCAAGACTTTCCTCGACCTCTTTCCTGTCCCAGAGGGGTAGTGAGGAATAAGCAGGCCCATTCTTGATAAAGGGTTTGTCTTGGCAGGTCCTCATTTCCAAGGTGCAAGATCCTGTCCGATTACTAAGCACACGTCAAATGGAGAAGAACGAGCTCGATTGTCGGAAGAGCCAACAGCACTTTCCACTGGGGAGTGAAGAGGCCGGGAGAACCACCATCTCCAACGTGGCACCCTCTGGACGTTGTTAGGGACTCAACTCCCCTTAGCTCTTGTCAGCTGGTCTTTGTGTGTCCCCCCCCCCCCCCGACAGCATTTACAGTTGCAGCATATTGGAGACTGGCAGAAAAGAAATATTTCTGTAATGAGGATCAATAGAAAATTGCCTCGTTTGCAGGAAAGGCCTCCAGTTCTAGGAAAATGCATTTGGAATTGATCTTTGCTTGTTTTAGAGCATGCATAGACTGCTTGATAAAAAAATAAACATTTCCATGTGGTGTGCAAATAAAATTAAAGATAGAATGCAGCTGAAATTCACATTCCACTAGAAACAAATACAGTGGTACCTCGGGTTAAGAACTTAATTCGTTCCGGAGGTCCGTTCTTAACCTGAAACTGTTCTTAACCTGAAGCACCACTTTAGCTAATGGGGCTTCCGGTGCCGCCGTGCAATTTCTGTTCTCATCCTGAAGCAAAGTTCTTAACCCGAGGTACTATTTCTGGGTTAGCGGAGTCTGTAACCTGAAGCGTCTGTAACCTGAAGCATCTGTAACCCGAGGTACCACTGTATAGTGTTGCACGACACCCCAGTCTCTAAGCAGTGCAAGATTCCAGGGCTTCCAGGCTTTTAGCCAGGGTTCAAGTTTCCTTTGGAATGAGGGAGAGCAGAGACTGTGGTGTCTTTATGATATATGGTTTATTTACACATATATACAACCTGTGGAGGGGAACAGAGCATTAACACCTCAAGAGGGTCTTGCTTCTCCCGTAGTCACAGCCTTGGATACCAGCAGAAATCAGGCATAGCTCTGCCTCCCAGCTGCCCGGCCTGCAGCCTGCCAGCTTCCAGTTTCCAGCTCCTATAACTCACCTCTGAACTCTGGCCATTGTCTTTCTAACTACCAACCAATTGAGGGAGGGGCCCCCACTCATTTGTTTTCTAGCACAAAGCCACTTCCTTTGTTACCTTAATGGCCCATAGTTAGAGGGCCATTAGCTCACCAGGAAACTAGTCTGGCTATTCCAGAAATTTAATCTGTGCTGGATTCAGGAATTAGAAGGCAGCTCAGGAATACAGTCTATGCCCTGCAAACACATAACACTACCTCCCCCTCTACAAGAACAAGATGTACAAACATCTGCCCCCAGATGTACAAATGAACAACGTATTTTTTTAAAATGCTTCATATGTCCATGTCCAATCTTGCCCCTTTCTAATAGCTATTTATTGGTGTGTGGTTTTCTTTTTTTGTAAATCTGTCCCTATTTTCACCTAAGGAATGTTGAAGGGTATGTTTCCATACCCCGGACAAACACCCACGTAAGGTGTGACCGTACTTATACATACAACTATCATGGTTAAAAACAAACGGGATAAAATATAAGATATATCTGAGAGAGGACTTTGCATTTTTCTATTTCTTTTGTCTTTTCTCTTTTCTTTTCTTTAGTTTGTTTCTTATTGCATTATGAAAAGGTTTTTAATATGTAAAACTTCAAAACAAAAAAAACCAAACATTAATTGTGTAGATTCTGAGTTTTATGGATATCAGTTCACTTTGATATTTAGCTATTGAACTCCCAACGATCTCCTCTCCTCGCAAGCAGCCATCCTGGGACACAGAGAGAGGTCTCCTGGCCTGGGCTCCACCACCAGATTATCTGGTTTGTGCCTCACACAAAGAGAGCCCTGAACCTAAATCCCCATCCCTGCTAGTCCTGGGGGGGGGGGGCAATTTCTTTTATTTGGCCAACATCTTATTCACCATGGCAGAAGGACCATTCTCTAGCTTCTGCACTGAGGGTCTTTGGGGCCCTGTGGATTGAGCATCTGCCCCCGGGCACATGAAAGTGTGGGAAAATGTCCTGAATTATTTCAAATTGCAGGATTTTTATAATTCAAAATTCTGAGCATGTGGCATGTTATTGTATGCATTCAGAATGCAATTTCAGGGTGCCTAGAAAGGTACAGAATCCTCGTCTCCTCTTGGGCACCTCAGAAATTAATAATAATAATAATAATAATAATAATAATAATAATAATATATTTATTCCCCCTCCCATCTGGCTGGGTTTCCCCAGCCACTCTAGGTGACTCCCAACAGAATTAATGATAATAATAATAATAAAAGTGATTAAAACATCAGACATTAAAAGCTTTCTTAAACAAGGCTGCTTTCAGATGTCTTCTAAAAGTCAGATAGTTGTTTATTTCTTTGACATCTGATGGGAGGGCGTTCCACAGGCCGGGTGCCATTACCAAGAAGGCCCTCTGTCTGGTTCCCTGTAACCTCACTTCTCGCAGTGAGGGAACCGCCAGAAGGCCCTCAGAACTGGACCTCGGTGTCCAGGCTGAACAATGGGGGTGGAGACACTTCTTCAGGTATACTGAAATCCTTCTGTCCTTAAAATGATGACGACTTGATCTCAGTTGGGCGTGTGAAGATGCTAACAGAGGTCACTTCTGCTTGGTGTTTGCACTTGACATTCTGAAGATTAGCTGTGATTCCTGCATTGCGGGAGTCGGACTCGCTCAACCTTTGGGTCCCTTCCATCTCTACAATTTTACGAGACGCACAGAACGTCTCCAGGTCTAGGAAGCAGAGAGCTGCCGCTGGCAGAGCTAAGAAGTTGGGATATTGTGTCGGATGATCCTCCCCTGTCTGGCATTTAAAAGTGAACGGGCTTCCTTCCTGAGCGAGGTGGCCCATCTGCCACCCCAAGGGGGGTCTGAGAGCCCTCAATTGGTTTAGGGGGCAAAGATGCCTTGTAAGCAGATGAAAAGAAGCTGTAGCCACTGGGTAAGCTGCCAGCCTTGTGTTCGGCCCATTAATTTGGCACATTGTCTGCAAGATCCTGGCTAAGACGGCCAGGCAAAGACTCTTTATATCCGCTTAGTCACCCACACGCCATCTGTCACAAGCGGCTGGGGGCTGAAAGAGCAAAGTGGGGGTGGGAAATATGCACTCGCCCCTTCCTCCAACATGGTCTCCAAGTTCAAGAAGGTCTCCAAGTTCAAGAAGGACACTGACAAACTGGAACGTGTCCAGAGGAGGGCAACCAAAATGGTCAAAGGCCTGGAAACGATGCCTTATGAGGAACGGCTAAGGGAGCTGGGCATGTTTAGCCTGGAGAAGAGGAGGTTAAGGGGTGATATGATAGCCATGTTCAAATATATAAAAGGATGTCACATAGAGGAGGGAGAAAGGTTGTTTTCTGCTGCTCCAGAGAAGCGGACACGGAGCAATGGCTCCAAACTACAAGAAAGAAGATTCCACCTAAACATTAGGAAGAACTTCCTGACAGTAAGAGCTGTTTGACAGTGGAATTTGCTGCCAAGGAGTGTGGTGGAGTCTCCTTCTTTGGAGGTCTTTAAGCAGAGGCTTGACAACCATATGTCAGGAGTGCTCTGATGGTGTTTTCTGCTTGGCAGGGGGTTGGACTCGATGGCCCTTGTGGTCTCTTCCAACTCTATGATTCTATGATTCTATGTGGCTCTTGGAATGCTTTTTCCATTCTGTTATTTGAATGTAGCACCTACCCCGGTTAGAACAGTGGGTCCCTAACTTTTTTCAGCCACTGCCCACTTGGTTCCATGAACTCATCCCCAGTGCCCCATTCAGAATAAGGGTTTGTACAACCCACGAAGGAAGATAATAGCACAATACCATTCAAAACAGCACCAATTAATTGCAGGTTTGTTTGTTTATTTATTTATTTATTTATTTATTTATTTATTTATTTATTTATTATTAATGTTGCAATACATATATGAAGGGGACGCCGGTGGTGCTGTGGGTCAAACCACAGAGCCTAGGACTTGCCGATCAGAAGGTCGGCGGTTCGAACCCCCGCAACGGGGTGAGCTCCCGTTGCTCAGTCCCTGCTCCTGCCAACCTAGCAGTTCGAAAGCATCTCAAAGTGCAAGTAGATAAATAGGTACCACTCCGGCGGGAAGGTAAATGGCATTTCCATGCGCTGCTCTGGTTTGCCAGAAGGGGCTTAGTCCTGCTGGCCACATGACCCGGAAGCTGTACGCCGGCTCCCTCGGCCAATAAAGCGAGATGAGCGCCGCAACCCCAGAGTCAGCCACAACTGGACCTAATGGTCAGGGGTCCCGTTACTTTAACTTTATGTATATGAAATCTTTACATAATGATACATATACATTATATTTGTAAATTCACATTTTCACATTTCATTATGTACCAACATTTATCCATTTCTTATTTCCTGTGTCTTCCCTCCACCTGTGCGTGACTTCCTTATTATTATTGTATAACTTTATTATTGAGATTGTATTTTTGTATCTTAATAATTAAACATTCAGTCTTATATATCTGCTTAACTTAGCTTAACTTTGTGAAACCAGTCTATACATATTAATTAATTGCAGGTTTATGCAGCATTCGGTTTAAACTACTTAGCTTACCGTAATTCAACAAAATCGAGGAACGTGATCTTCCAGTGACACTAGCTTTATTATTGTTATTGGTGTTCTGTTGCGAGCCGCCCAGAGTGGCTGGGGGTATAAATAATGTTGTTGTTGTTGTTACAGTGGTACCTTGATTCTCAAACTTAATCCGTTCTGGAAGTCTGTTCCAAAACCAAAGCATTCCAAAACCAAGGTGCACTTTCCCATAGAAAGTAATGGAAAATGGATTAATCCGTTCCAGACTTTTAAAACAACTCCTAAAACAGCAATTTAACATAAATTTTACTATCTAATGAGACCACTGATCCATAGAATGAAAGCAATAAACAATGTACTGCAGTCACACAATCAATCAATCAGCAGCTGAACTGGGTTCCACACAGTCACAAAAACAAAACAAAAAAGCTGCAAAAACAAAAATGCAAAATAAATAGCAAAATCAGACAGACCTCAGCGTAACACTCAAATACAAAATTGTGGCACTCAAAATGGAAGTGTAACACTCAAAACGGAGCATGTTCGGCTTCTGAAAAAAGTTCACAAACCAGAACACTTACTTCCAGGTTTGCAGTGTTTGGGTTCCAAGTTGTTTGAGTACCAAGGCGTTTGATAACCAAAGTACCATTGCATTATTATTATTACTACTACTACTACTATTAAAAAGTCTGATATCCATTGACACTTCCAGCAGCCTCCTGCTGCTCCCTGGAGGGTGGGGGTGGGGTGCTGCTGCCTCCTTTGGGAACCATTAGACTAGAACCACAGGAGGCAGGGATGGCCACCAAGTTGGATGGCTTTAAAAGTGGATTGGACAAATTCATGGAGAAGGAGAGGGCTGCCAATGGCTACAAGCCAGAATGGCTAAGTTCTGCCTCCAGGGTTGGAGGCAGCAAAGAGGTATCAGTTGCTGGAAACCACAGGAGAGGAGAGGGCTCTTGTGCTTGGATCCTGCTCTCGAGTTTCCCATGGGTTGGCCACTGTGAGAACAGGATGATGCACTAGCTGGCCTGATCCAGCAGACGCTTCTCATATACTTAGTGTTGGATTAAGACTCCCAGGGCTTGACTCTCCACTCAGTCCTGAAGCTCAGAAGGTGCTCTTGGGCCGGTAACTCATTCTCAGCCTAACCTGCCTCCCAGGGTTGTTGTGGGGATTAAATGAGGAAGGGGAGATCCTTGAGCTCCTTGGAGGAAAAGGTGGGATTGAAATAAATAAATAAAATCCCCTTTTCCCAACTCCCCTCCCGACCTGGCTACTTGTAAAAATTGTGGTTGTTTAGAGCAAAGCATCGCCTGTCACCTGACAACCAGGTCACTCGGGGCCTGCTGGTTGCAAAGACAAGGCTGTTATTCTGTCCGTCAAAGTGCGCAATCGAGGCCTGGATTAATTTCAGGAGATTAACGTCATACACACATAGGGCTTGTTAACTTTCATCTGACACTGTTTGGACTGGGGTGTGGGCAAGGACAGGAGGTCCTTTGAAGGGGATTCCAGGCACCAGTTTCGTTTAGTGTTTCTTGCTCCCTTCCCTCTGGGCTGTTTTTGCAAAAGACAGGTTTGCCAGTGTCAACACAGGGGGCAGGGTTCGTGCGCCAGGTCCTGGTGGAGACACTTCCCAAGCCTGGAGCCCTGCAGAGGTTTTGGACTACAACTCCCATCAGTCCCAGCCAGGACCACCATTTTCATGCTCACTGCCATTTTCATGCTCACTGCCATAAGTACAGTCATACCTCGAGTTGCGTATTTTTTGGTTACGGACACACCAAAACCCGGAAGTATCGGAAGGGGTTACTTCCAGGTTTCATAGAATCATAGAATCATAGAGTTGGAAGAGCCCACAAGGGCCATTGAGTCCAACCCCCTGCCAAGCAGGAAACACCATCAGAGCACTCCTGACATATGGTTGTCAAGCCTCTGCTTAAAGACCTCCAAAGAAGGAGACTCCACCACACTCCTTGGCAGCTCTTACTGTCAGGAAGTTTCGGCGGTCGCGCATGCGCAGAAGCGCTAAATCGTGCTTTGCACATGCGCAGAAGCGCCGAATCGCAACCCACACATGCGCAGACGCGCCGCTGCGGGTTGCAAACGTGCATCCCGCACGGATCACGTTCACAACCTGAGTGTCCACTATAACCCTCTTTTCAAAACGAACTCTGTCCCAGTCAAATGCTGTGCTCACATTAAACCATTATTATGTACTGACTGCCCATTAAACCATGTGTCAAAAAACAGAATTTCTACTATTATCTTCCATTTACAGCCCACTGCTCCTCAAAGGGGTGCGCATGGTTTCCACCAATCCCAGCTTTATCCTCCTCACAACAACCCGGCTGAGAGAGAGTAATTAGCTCAAGTCCCTCAAGCTGGAGCTGTGTTTTCCTGACAATTGGAACTTAAGAGATGAAGCAGAAATGGCCCTCGGTTCATCACCTTCCACATTTGTATCCCACCCTTCCTCTTAAAAGCTCAGGGCACCCAGGAAATGACTAATCCGAGGGCCAGGGGAAGGAGTGGGAAAGGAGGAATCAAGTAATTAATGGGCTGGTAGCTGGAAGAAGCAGGCCTTTTCTGCCTCCAGCTTATTGGAGAAAGGCGCATCGCAAATCTCACAGCAAGATTTCTATATTATGAATGCAGAGCACATGGCTCTGAGCCTCTAAGAACCAGACCAGGAGCGGGGAGTAACTCACTCTGCTCCCATTAGCATCAGCAACCCTTCATTGGGCTTTCATGGACCACTTTGTCAAGGCAGGGCCGGTCCAAGGGGCTTTGCCGCCTGAAGCAAAAGGCAAGAAATTGCCTCGCCCCCTTCCACGTACAAAAAATTAGCAGATCGCTTAATGTTATTTCAACACCCTCCATTGCACCCCAAGGGCATAGCACCCGCACAGAGCTTTCTCCATGCACTGCCCCTCAACATTTGCCGCCTGAGGGAGCTGCCTCACTCTGCCTCATGGCAGAGCCGGCTCAGAGTCTGTGCCTTCAACTGATCACCACCTCAAATGGCCACTTTCAAGTAGAATCTAGTGCTGGACTTTGGCGTGGGCCACTTTGGTGCGGCCCCCATCCAGTCAGGCCTCCCTGCTTATCTTCCTTTGAGGGTTTAAGCCTGTGGCATTTGATTTATAACAGGCGTTCCCAAACTGTGGCCCATTGACCACCACGGCCCCATGAGCATCATTCTGGTGGTCCACAGTAGGCTCACTATGGTACTTTATTTTTATATTTATAGTACTTATATGACTAGGGCTTTTTTATTTAAAAACTATGTTCAAAATTGTGGGTCGTCTTATACACGGACACAATCTCCCCCCACTTTCTCAATTTGGAGTCCCCCAAAATAGGGGGGCGTCTTATACATGGGGGGTGTTATACACAGAAAAATACGGTATATTATTATTACTGTATTATTATTATTATTATTATTATTATTATTATTAGGCTGAGAGGCAGTGACTGGCTCAAGTTCACTCAGTGAATTTTATGGCTGAGCGAGAATTTGAACCCTGGTCTCCCAGGTTTGAGTTCAAAAAAAGCCACACCCCCGCCTGCTCTCCGCCCCCGGTAGTGGAGTATGCAGCTTTGCCACCGCCCCCTCCTTGAGTATTTTCGCTTGTCCTTGAACTCTGGCCACGCCTCTTGCTTGGCTGGATGGTGGATAGAGAGGGGTGAGTGAATTTGTGTAGAAACTAGAATACAGTGGACACTGTACAGGAGGCACGTTCGCAACCCGCAGTGTTCGCAACCTGCAGCGCCGCGCCTGCACATGCACGGGTTGTGATTCGGCACTTCTGCGCATGTGCTGTAGCAGGAAACCCCCCCCAATCATTCAGTTTGTACAAATTTCACACACACTCACACTCGCACACTACATAAGCTACGCTTCTGTTATAAATTCATAGAAAATCAACCATACATCGGATTTGCACTGTTCCACTTTTATTTTACTCCATGAAGGAAGGACTATAAAATGGGGAAGGTTTGATACAGGGCACCCATAATCCCTTCATCATAACAGCACATCCACAGGAGCCCTGCCCAGTTGCTATGCCAACCCTGATGGTCCTAGACAACCCGCAGTCCATCAAGACCATCAAGATCACAAAGAACTTGCATATGGGAGTGGATTCAGCACAGACTGGAACAAAGGACAATAATCAGCTCTTCCCTCTGGGGGCAGGAAACTGCAAACTCCCCTCTGTCACCTGGAAAGTACTCATGGGGAGGGGGAAAGGGGGAACCAGCCAGGTGACAGGACACTCAGGTTACCACCACAACTCCTCCCTCAACCCCTCCTTTCTGTGATGTATGCATGATGTTTCTGGGGGTGGGCTTGATCTACAGGATGGGAATTTCAAAAGTCTTTATAATACCTTGCACACCATTTTTTCTGTGTCCTTCCTCTCTCCTGCAAGTGAGGGGAGCACCCTGTTGCAACAGTTCAATAAAGGCCAAGCCTACAGGCTGCTGTTTTGCTCCAAGTTATCCTGGTTGGTATCTTTGTTTTTGTCCAAGGGAGCCCTCAGATTTTTCCGTTAACAGCGCAAAGCGCGATTTAGCGCTTCTATGTATGCGTGAGCATGAGCACCGAAACCCAGAAGTAACCCATTCCAGTACTTCCAGGTTCGGAGCGGTGCGCAACCCGAAAACGCACAACCTGAGATATGACTGTACTGTCCAAAGGTAACCTGAATCTCAGCTGCCCTGCCCACCTTTACGCCCAAAGGGAATGCAGTCTTTGGATTGGAAAAGGTAGCCTTGCCTCCCTCTGGCTATAAATCTTTCACTTGTTCTAGTCCTGGGCGCCTTCAGGAAGCCTTAGCCCTCTGTGCAAACAACCGTGTGTTGTTTGAGCTGAATGAATGCTCCCGGTGAGAGAAGGTGAATGAGTCCTGGGAACTGCCTCAGCCCTGCCATTGAGTAGCTTTCTAACCCAAGACTTCCCTTCCCACTAGGCAAACACAGATAACACCTGCAAACTGCAAAAGCGCCATCCATTGATAGGAATGGCCACAGCAGTGGCGTAGCGTGGGTTGTTAGCACCCGGGGCAAGGCAAGTAATTTGCGCCCCCTAACCCGTGGATTTTAGTAGGGGCAGAGAGCTGCAAGTGCGAGCGCCCCCCCAGATGTTGCGCCCGGTGCGGCCGCCCCCCCCTGCACCCCCCACACTATGCCACTGAGCCACAGCAAGCGTTGTAAGCATGCCAGAGAGGTTGGGTTGCTTTTTCCCAGTTGTCAGATAGCTATTCCTCTCCTTTCTTGTCCTTTGAGTCCATTGGTTCGGAACCTTTCCTCTGGAGCAGCAGAAAAGAAGCTCGCCCCATCTTCCGTCAGAAACTAAACCTTACGAGGGAGCAGGGTATGTTTAGCCTGGAAAAGAGGAGACTGAGAGGAGCTACGATGGCCATCTTCAGATATCTTAAGGGCTGTCACATGGAAGAGGAGACATGCTTGTTTTCTCCTACTCTGGAGGGCAATGGCTTCAAGTGACAATAAAGGAGATTCCGACTAAACATTCAAAATAACTTTCTGACAGTAAGAGCTGTTTGGCAGTGGAACAGACTCCCACAATAAGTGGTGGACTCTCCCCTGGGGATTTTTAAGCAGAGGCTACCTGTCATGGAAGCTTTAGCTGAGATTCTTGGATTGGGGGGGGGTTGGACTAGATGACCCTCAGGTCCCTTCCAGCTCTAAGATTCTATGATTTGAACGTGGCTCTCATATCACCTCTCAGACTTGTCTTCTCCAACCTAAACATCCCCAACTGATCCTCCTCTTAAGCCCTCGATATAATGCAATATTATCCAGCAGCACCCTTCCCCTTGGCCAAGATGCTTCTGTAATGTTTACTCACAAGTAAATCTTATTCAGGAAAGATCCCGACTCCCTGGCCATATCAAGTGAAGCAGGCTTTGTGCTTTATGTCTTGCAGATTGATTCCAGGGACGGGGTGTTGTTATTTCCTTATGAGTGGAAGTAGGCAATTAAGGAGGAACAGCCAGTTACTGGTAAATTACCCCAATTGTTTCTCTAAATTTCCTGCCCCTTTGTGCATTTCTGTTCCAGTGATGGGGAGGCACTGGGCTCCTTTGGAAGGAAGGGTGGAATACAAATGGGGAGAGGAGAGAAAAATCCAGAACTGAAGTCTTCCCTCCTTAAAATATTAACGCCTCAAAAGCTCTCTACCTGCTGGTGGTCCAGTTGCATTTGTGGTTGTTCATCACAGTATATCTGAAGGAGCGTCTCCTCCCCCATCGTTCTGCCTGGACACTGAGGTCCAGCTCTGAGGGCCTTCTGGCGGTTCCCTCACTGCGAGAGGCCAAGTTACAGGGAACCAGGCAGAGGGCCTTCTCGGTAGTGGCGCCCGCCCTGTGGAACGCCCTCCCATCAGATGTCAAAGCGATAAGCAACTACCTGACATTCAGAAGACATCTGAAGGCAGCCCTGTTCAGGGAAGTTTTTAATATGTGACATTTTAGTGTACTTTTCATCTTTTTTGGAAGCCGCCCAGAGTACCTAGGGAAACCCAGCCAGATGGGCGGGGTACAAATAATAAATTATTATTATTATTATTATTATTATTATTATTATTATTATTATTACAAATCCATACCCTCCAACATTTTGTTGGGGGAAATTGGGGGCACCAAATCTGTCTCTTGCCCCCTCCCTGCCGCTGACCCCCTTCCTCGTCCATCTGGTCACTGCAGAAACCCACTTGCTTGCCCCCGCCTTCCCTCTCCTCTCTTCTACCTCCTGCTCCTCACAAGACACAGCATGGCCTGCAGCAGCCTGTGGGAAGGGTGCCCCAGCGCATGCTGCTTCTGGAAAACTGGGGTATCCCGGATTGGGATCAGTAGCCGGGGCAGCTTCTGTCAGTTCAGGATGTCCCAATTAAATAGGGAGACTTGAGGGGCATGCAAATAAGTGCAGAACTCAGACAGATAGTGTGGTGTAAAGGTTAGAGCCCACTAATGCATCTTTCTTGACGGTAAAATTTCCTTACTGCCCACCAGTGCTCAATAGGAGGAAGATCAGCTTGTGCTGTAGAACTCCCTACCGCCCACCTAGAACCCTGAAACACCCACTAGTGGGCAGTAGGGACCAGGTTGACAACCCCTGATTTAGAGTGTTGGAGACCTGGGTTTGAATCTGCCTGGAAATGCAATGGGTGACCTTGGGCCGGTCACTGTCTCTCAGCCTAACCTACCTCGCAGGGTTGTTGTGAGGATGAAATGCAGAGAGGAGAACAAAGTACAGTGGTACCTCGGATTAAGAACTTAATTCGTTCTGGAGGTCCGTTCTTAACCTGAAACTGTTCTTAACCTGAGGTACCACTTTAGCTAATGGGGTCTCCCGCTGCCACTGTGCCGTGATTTCTGTTCTCATCCTGAAGCAAAGTTCTTAACCCGAGGTACTACAGTGGTACCTTGGTTACAGACGCTTCAGGTTACAGACTCCGCTAACCCAGAAATAGTACTGTCAGGGGCTCAGGAGCAGAGGCACAGGGAAGAGAGGAGATGGAGAGCGAAGGGGAAGAATCCGAGGGGAGCGCAGGAGAAGAGGACAGTGGACCGAGGGATTCCATGAGCCTCTCCAGCGAATCGGAAGATTCACAGAAGGGGGCGCCAGTGGCCAGGGGTAGGGGGTTCCCAAGGGGAACGCCCCAGGAGCAAGGGGGCAGCGGGGACTCCCAGAGCAGTAGTTGGAAATCAGGACCAGCTTCCCCACCAAAGCAGAGTGGGGGGGAAGAGTCCCAAGGATCGGGGCCAGTGCATTCCCCACCAGGGAGAGAAGATAAGGCAGGGCTGACCACACCTCCATCGGAGAGTCAGACAACGGAGGGGAGGGCAGATCCGGCCAGTATCCCGGAAGAGGGAAGCAGTGACAGAAGTAGTGTAACGGTCAGGAGGAAGGTCACTGGGTTGGCGCGAGAGGCAAGTTCAAATGTACAGGAGCGCGGGACAGCAGAGAATGAGGATTGGGAACCGGGTCCTAAAGCCCGCCGGAGGGAGGGGGAGGAGCTAAGCGACTCAGCGTTGGAAGAGTCCAGAAAGGGCAATGCCCCAGCGGGCAGGAGGACCCAGAGGAGGAGAGAGCAGCGTAAAAGGTGGAGCAGGGCTAGGATCTTAAACTGGTGTCATAGGGGAGGAGACTCAGACGGTACTTCGCCGGTCTAGGGTTAAGACGTAGAGCTGCGCGCTGCTGCTTTGAAATGGAAACTGAACCTCAATAAAGACTTTGTACATAACGACAGCCTCGCGTTGGTCCTCTGTGAGCTGGGACCTAGGGGCAGCTCTGACAAGTACCTTGGGTTAAGAGCTTTGCTTCAGGATGAGAACAGAAATTGTGCAGCAGTGGTGCAGCGGCAGCAGGAGACCCCATTAGCTAAAGTGGTGCTTCAGGTTAAGAACAGTTTCAGGTTAAGAACAGACCTTTGGAACGAATTAAGTTCTTAACCCGAGGTACCACTGTATTTCTGGGTTAGCGGAGTCTGTAACCTGAAGCGTCTGTAACCCGAGGTACCACTGTACATCCCCTTGAACTCCTTGGAGGAAAAGGTGGCATATACAGGAAATATAATAAGTAAAGCGGACAGCCAGGTTCTAGGCAGGCAAGCATCAAACTGAGGGTGAAAGAGAAATCACTGCTCTTTTCCAGGGCCGAGACAAACATCTCTGTTATGTGTGCTATCAAGTGGGTAGGAAAGAGTCAACGATTAAAGGGAGAGCAGAATTTTAATGGCTTCAGCCTCAGCCCCACCCTGGCTGCCTCTGAGCTCCGCTTCTGCTGATCACCTGGCCTTCTGCTTGTAAAACCCAATCCGGGAGCCTCCCAGGGCTGCAGCTGGTCTTACCCGAAAGTCTGGAACCTGCAAGGGCTTCTCAGAAGGCTGGACCTGATCTCTTGCCTTCCGTCACCACCGCCCAGCAGGGCGTTTGCAAGGGGCCCGTCCCTCCCTCTTCCTCCCTCGGTCCTCTCTTAGGGATTTCTGGATTTCAATCAGCCGTTCCACAAATTTGCCCCCAGTGCCCCCTGCCTTATAAAAAGGATTACAGTATTCAGAACAGCGGCTTGCGCAGCCGCTAAGGAAGATAATAATGTGATGACATCCAAAACATTAACAATCAACTGCACACTTGTTTGGAAACCCAATTCAAACCGCTTCATTTAATTTGTTCAGCAGTATCAAGGAACTTGATCTAGGGCTGCCAGTGTTTCAAAGTCCGGTGGTCATTTGCACCTCCAGCACCAGGGCCGGCCCATCAATGAGCAGCTGCCTCGGGTGGCACCATCCTAGGGGCATCCCTGCCGGTGACAGAGAACCGAGGAGAAGGGGCTAGGGGGCTTCTGGGTTGCAGAGAGATCTCACAGGGTTCTGGTGAGATCCTGGCTTGTTCGCAGGGTGGCCCCTCAGGTGGTATAGTGGGACGAGTTGGCCCTGCGCAGCGACCCTCTGCTGCTGCCCCCTTGCCTCTTAGCACACCCACCCAGGTAACCCCAACAACCACTTTGGGGGCCACTGATTTAAATCAGCATTCATTGGACACCTCTCAAAGGTTTGGAGTGGATCCACAAGGACACAAAGTGAGCCCTGAAGCAGGATTAGGGCTGAAGACCTATTGAGCCTGGCATCCAGTGTCCCATGAGGACCCAACCTGATACCCCACCAGGAAGCCCACAGGCAGGGAGGGGGAAGAGAGCAAGAGCCCCCCCCCCTGCTGCTGCCCCACCACCACCACTGGCACTCAGTTGCAGCCAAAGAATTGCCATAAAATGCCTCCTGGCCACTTCCAGAGAGCCACAGCCATATAAAGCCTCTTTAAAAGGCATCCCTAACCCCATCCTCAACTCTGAAGCTTGGGGTGTGTGTGTGTCTTTCTGCTGCCTCAGAGCAGTAAAGCCTTTGCCTGCCTCCACTTAGAAGCATAGGATTGTAGATAATAATTGTTAAGTTGTGGGCGAACATAGCAGACGACACAGCGATTTCTCCAGAGCAGCTCTTTACTTGCAAGCTGGACAGAACTGAACAGCAAACAGCTCAGCCGGCCTGCTTTTATAGGCAGCCGGCTGTCAACATTGTAGCAACAACAACCCAGAGTTTCCCGCCTAAAATAACTGACGTGAACCTGAGTGAAAACTATCTACAGTATCCCCCTGCTGGCCCAGGGTGAAAACTTCACTACATAACAACAACAACAACAACAACAACAACAACAACAACAACAACAACAACAATTTGTTATTTATACCCCGCCCGTCTGGGTGGGTTTCCCCAGCCACTCTGGGTGGCTTCCAACAGAATTTCAAAATACAATAACCTATTAAACATTAAAAGCTTCCCTAAACAGGGCTGCCTTCAGATGTCTTCTAAAAATCTGGTAGTTGTTTTTCTCTTTGACATTTGGTGGGAGGGTGTTCCACAGGGCAGGTGCCACTACCAAGAAGGCCCATTGCCTAGTTCCCTGTAACTTGGCTTTTCGCAGGGAGGGAACTGCCAGAAGGCCCTTGGCGCTGGACCTCAGTGTCCGGGCAGAACGATGGGGGTGGAGATGCTCCTTCAGGTATAGAGCTGGAAGGGAGCCCAAGGGTCATCTAGTCCAACCCCCTGAAATGCAAGAATCGCAGCTAATTCTCCCCAGACATCTTCCCTTCCTGTGGCCATCAGGCATCCATGGGGCAGGGGCAGTTTTGGGGCAAGGGAGACTGGGACTAGCCATTTGGAAATGGCCAGGGGTCCACCCCACTTCTTGGACTTGCTCTGCTGTTTAATTTCATCGCCCGGATTTTCTGAACCCCAAATGGAACCAGCGTGGAGTATGTCCCACAAGCCTGGGAAAAGGAGAACGGCTTGGTTTTAGTTAGGGCTCACCCAGGACGCCGTTCCAGAAATTGTCATCACTGCCGAGCTGAGAAGATGCAATGCAATTATAGGGGGGTGGGGAGATTACCCTGCACATTTGCAAAGAATTTAAAAGAGAAAATAAATTAAATTAAATGTTGCACTATGGTCCATGCAAGCACTTTGCCTGTGCAGGGGCGGTGGGGATTGTGGGGAGGGTGCTGGCTGACTCCAGAGCTGCTTTCAGATTAGGTTTGCCAACTGCCAGACAAAAACACGAATCCTGCTCTTCTTCTCCTGTGCCTTTTAGCAGTTCCTTGATGCGCAGAAATCAGCGTGTGGCGCTTTTCATGACAGATCAACCAGAGGTCGACAGGATCACCTGCCAATATCTGCACATCAAGCAGCTGTGAAATGCACAGGCCGGTTGGAAATTTGCCAACCCTGATCCAGATTAATTCTCCAGACATCCAAGTTGTATGACCCAGATTTTTTTTTTGTCTTGAATAGGCTTAGAATCTACCAGCTGCGCTATAATGGGCATTGCCTGCCTTTAATATATTGTGACTGCATTTATCTTTAAGAGGGATAAACTCAGCAACTCTTCTGATGAGATTATATATTATACGTGCACATACAATATATAATGCAGCCGTATATCTCTTTTTATCTTGTGCTTCTGCCCACCCACTCTAATGCTCTAGAAAGAGAAGATTGCGTTTTGTACAATTGGGCATTGAAATGACAATTGCAGGCATTGCTGTTCTAGTACATCTGTATCTCTTGGGATAACAGAACTCCATGTGAGGACTGGAGAAGGCACGAAGGGCATCTGTGCCAGACAGAACGTCTGTCCCAAGAGCTTTGGTGGTGCTGAGCTCTCCGGTCCTTGGCAGAGACCCCCGTCACACAGAAGTTCATTTCCAGAAAAAAGATTGCCTGCTTGTCTCCCTCCTACTGTCCTGGAGACAAAGACTGCCCACCAGATAAGGAGGCTGCAACACTAATCTCTTGGCTCTTTTGCATAATATGCAGAGTGAATTCTGTGCATGATTTGACTGTGTGAAAAGGAAATGAGCTCTGCACCTGCTCAGGGGCACTTTCAGATATCTCCTGCAGGGTTTACACCAGGGGTAGGCAACCTAAGGCCCAGGGTCTGGATCCGGCCCAGTCGCCTTCTCAATCCGGCCCGTGGACGGTCCAGGAACCAGCATGTTTTTACATGAGTGGAATGTGCCCTTTTATTTAAAATGCACCTCTGTTTTATTTGTGGTGCTTGCCTGGAGTTTTTACATGAGTAGAATGTGTGCTTTTATTTAAAACGCATCTCTGGGTTATTTGTGGGGCATAGGAATTTTTTCATTATTTTTTTTTAATATAGTCCGGCCCCCCCACAAGGTATGAGGGACAGGGACTGCCCCTTGCTGAAAAAGGTTGCTGACCCCTGGTTTACACAGAATGGTGCCACCTATCATGAATTAAGCCCTGTGCTCACATCTTGCCCATTGGCTGGTGCTGCCCACCAGTTGCAAGGGATCTTTTGTCTGATGCAGCAGGGCTTTCCTGATGTTCTTTTTATCTTTTGAAGACTTTGTAGGATTTCCCTTTTAGAAGGCCAGGGGCTCCCTCTCTTCTGCTCTGTTTCCTTGGACTCTGCAAAGTACTGGGGTGTATTTTATGCAACAAACGTCTCCTGATGTGTTGGGCTGGGGCAGGTTTTGGGGCAAGGACACAGCCAGGTGGAATTAGGAGGCCAGCAGACCAAACAGCTGTTGTTGGTTTAAATTTTGTTATTCAATGTCTATTTTGGTGCATATTTTATTTTCTATTTTTAAAATGTTTAATCTGCTTTTAATATGGGGTTTTTGCATTCCAGGCCAGGCTTTAATTCTTGTTTTTCACAATACACAGATTTGGAATGAATGGCAACAATTTTTATTTCTCCTGACCTTTATAAAGAGCATTCTGCAGTGGCTTTTCAGAAAGGCTGACTATAGCTAAATGAAAACAAGCCTAGTGAAGTCCTTTATTGAACCAACTGGAGAATATTATTATTATTTTGATGCAAACAATGTAATCTGATTAGGATCTGTTATTCAATACATAACAGGATCCTTTAGCAAGGAGGTCTCTGGTAATACACCAAACTTGAGAGTAGCCAAGTCACCAGGAAAAATATGGCCTTGTGTGCTGCTGTCCCTTGAAGTGCTGCTTGATGGTCAGAACTCAACAGAACAATTTTTTCACAGCATGGTAGTCACCTGCTAATAATGTCTGCAGACCAAACTGCCGCTGTAAAAAGTACAGGGGCAGTGGGCCTAAAAACATTGGCAATCTTAAATTTGTTGGCCTTCTTTCCTTAACTTCTGTGACCCTTGTCAAATTAAATTGGGATCTGGAAAAGTTGAGGACTGAAGCTTTTTCTCCTCGTCCCTTCTCCTTTTCCTTAGAAGAGAATAATTAATAACTCCTATTGCTTTTATTGACCTTTCATCCGCAGGAGAGTTTCTGCAATGCTTGCAAATTTGCTGCCACCCTCTCAATGCAGCTGGGATGTAGGCTGAGACCCTACTTGTCCACAGAGTGTCTCTCCAGAGTGGTGCATGCTCTAGTTATCTCCCGCTTGGACTACTGCAATGCGCTCTACATGGGGCTGCCTTTGAAGCTGACCTGGAAACTACAACTAATCCAGAATGTGGCAGCTAGACAGGTGACTGGGAGCGGCCGCTGAGACCACATAACACTGGTCTTGAAATATCTGCATTGGCTCCCAGTACATTTTCAAGCACAATTTAAGTTGTTGGTGCTGACCTTTAAAGCCCTAAACGCCCTTGGCCCAGGATACCTGAAGGAGCGTCTCCACCCCCATCATTCTGCCCGGACACTGAGGTCCAGCTCCAAGGGCCTTCTGGAGGTTCCCTCACTGTGAGAAGCGAAGATACAGGGAACCAGGCAGAGGGCCTTCTCAGTAGTGGCACCTGGCCTGTGGAACACCTTCCCATCAGGTGTCAAAGAAATAAACAACTATATTGAGGCATCTAATCATAAGCCTGCATTTTTATTGAGGCTTGATCAGGGCCTGTATCTTAAAATGAGCTTAAAGATTTTCAAATGTTCATGCCAGGCAGAAGAGCAGCTGCCTAAGAACCTTGGCAAAATGTTTTTCCTCCTAGACAAGGGGGCCCCCTGATTTATAGCAGAAAACAATTCTCAAAGTCGTAAAAAGGGAATTACAGGCTGACAGCCAAGGTTACACTGACCCTACATATTACAGAAGATAAAAAAGCAGAGAAAAACATAATTAAGAGTGGGTAAATAGTAAAATAAAACCATGTGCCTCCCATTAAACTTGAGCCATATTTTCCTAAGGTTGAAAGGTCAAGAGCAGTGAAAAAGGCAACTGGCTTGGCTGGAGAAGAGGTTTTCTTTCTATTTTTGAGGCTGGAAACTGTTCCTTACTTTGAAAAGGTTTATTCTTCTAAAAAAAGGTTATTTATGTTATGTATTAAATATATTGGCTTAAATGTAATTATGCAAAGGAATTAGAAGCTAAGAAATGTTAAATCCTTATGCTAGATTCTTATTTCATATAGTTGGAAGAGATCACAGGGGCCATCAGCCACCAGCCCAGCCCCCCTTGCCAAGCAGGAAACATCATTAGAGCATTTGTCAAGCTTTTGTTTAGAGACCTCCAAAGGAAGGAGATCTTTCAATGATGATCCTTGACATCTGTTTAAGATAAAAATTTAAGATTAACCATCTGTTTTGGAGGGCAATAGGGCGAGGTGAGCTGGTAATTAAGGTTCCTTGTTGAGACACATGTAAGATATATTACTACTTATTTGTCATTTATAGATAGAAGAATATATAGCTTTTTGTTTCCCATAAAAGGACAGAAGGAAATGGGTGTATCTTTTGTGATTGGTTCTAGCAAACAGCCAATAGGAATTTCAACCAGGCTGATTGGACAGAGGCAGCCACAGGAGGAGCAAGGGGGCTGGATTAAGGAAATATAAGTGCTGGCCAGAATGGCAGGAGGCCAGGCCAGAGCTTGGTAACCATATACCACTGTGCCTCATATTTATTTGTCTGACAAATAAATTATTATTTTAATTTCTCTATTGCTGCGTTGAATATTTCATTCCAGCTAAGCGTTAACCACAAGCAGGGTGCTACAATATGACATTTAGAAGACATCTGAAGGCAGCCCTGTTTAGGGAAGTTTTTAATGACTGATGTTTTACTGTATTTTTAATCTTTGTTGGAAGCTGCCCAGAGTGGCTGGGGAAACACAGCCAGGTGGGCGGGGTATTAATAAATTGTTGTTGTTGTTGTTGTTATACATCCCTTTCACGGGCATTGGGCTTTACAAGAATGTACAAATGATCTGAGTCCCATGAACTTGCTGCAGAAGATGGATAGGGCCGGATGTTTCAGGAACAGCAACAGGGCAATTACAATGTGGTCCATCCCTCGTTATTCATTCTCATCTTCCCACAATCTGCACTTTGGAGAACACCTTGAGGAATGAGGTTACATGCCAGAACTATCTTGATGAATAATGACTGATGGGGCTTCTGTTTCTCAAGGACATGTTTTGTCACGAATTGTACTTAGTTTCCTGTGATGGAGCCTAAGAGGGAGAATTTTTGGTTCATGTCACTTAGCGACAGTTCCAAAAGCTGGTTGCAAGAAGCCACAACAGTAAAACAGGCACATAGCACTGTTTCAGTAGTAGAAATCAACAATCTATGCTGACATTCTGTGTGTTCATTGACACCTGGAAGGACAGATCATCTCTGAGACTGAAGGAATATAATTACTGTTTATATACTGCTGTAATGAAGCCAGGCCATTAAGACTGGGGTGCTCCTGACCTTGTGGCCTGATCTTATGCTTGTCTACTTACAAGCAAGTCTGCCATCCCCAACAGTGGCAGCTTTTGTTTCCTTGCATCAACACAATATAGGAATGAAGTGAGGTTACAGGGAACCAGGCAGAGGGCCTTCTCGGTAGTGGCACCTGCCCTGTGGAACACCCTCCCACCAGATGTCAAGGAAATAAACAACTATCTGACTTTTAGAAGACATCTGAAGGCAGCCCTGTTTAGGGAGGTTTTTAATGTTTGATGTTTTATTGTGCTTTTAATTCTGTTGGCTGGGGAGTGGCTGGGGAAACCCAGTCAGATGGGCGGGGTACGTATGTACGTATAAATAAATAAATAAATACATAATTTATTGAAGTTTACTGCTTGCCCCCTCTTGAGTACTCTGGCAAGACAGCATGTAAAAGACCACAAAATTCCATGGAAAAAGAATAAAATTTAGTCAGAATAAATGCTGTCCCCCCCCCCAAGCTCTCTACATATTAATTTGTATTTACAACATTTTCATGCTACCCTGGATTGTGGTACCTCAGTGTCCTTTAAGACCAGATTCCTGAGTCAAATTCTACCAGTACCAAGACTTACAGGCCAAGAGAGGGGAGAGAGAGAGACTGAGAATTGAATTAGTAAATCTGATTTGACATTCTACTTTTCTCACTGAGAAATACTACATTTTGCATAAAAGATTTCTGGCCCAGATGCAGAACAGCCGTCTGTTGTAAACTTACCCAGCAAAAATGTCCAAGAAACATGCATTAGGCAGGTTTGCCAGGCAGTCACAGCAGACACTGTTCATGTAGGATAATATCCTGCCTGCTGGAGTTCATGGTGGGACTCATATAAGATTATACATGAAAAAGGAGCCGCTTTGATAATATACACCAGAATAATTATTCCTTTGATTTTAGGAGGGTGCAGCTGTATGTGGTCAGTGAATCACAACCCTCATGAACTCCTTACTACATAATTACTAGCTTTTGTTCTTTAACTTAAACAAAGAAATTGACATCTGTTAATGAGTTGGGTGAACATCCGCCTCCCGTTTGTACTTTGTACTTCCTGGGGGGAAAGAATACACAATCCTAGAAACTGGGCTTTTAGTGTTGTAGCTCCAGCCTTCTGGAATGAGTGAAATTAGACTAATGCCTAGTGTCTTGGTATTTAGGTGGCCACTGAATATGTTTTTGTTGGTTTCCCCTGATCCATCCGTCTTATGGAATTTTAATTGTAGAAACAGTTTTATCGCTTAACAGTAGAAATGGTTTTGTTGTGTTTAGAGCTTAATCTTTATGTCATTTTATTTTATTCTATGTCACTTTGATAGCTGCAGGCAGTGTTGTGGTTTATAAATCTGCAAAATAAATGAATAAGCAGCAGCTAAAGGAACTATGTCATTGATGAAATAACTCAGCAGATGCCAGGCTGATCTCTTTTATGTTGGTGGCCGCCGTCACGATGGTGCAGTTGCCAACTCCGACAGACACAGCACCTCTGCAAACACGCAGCATCCCTGCACACCTCGTTGTCACCAGTCACAACACTGTGCACTGATGTGCCTACATCACCCATGTACAGAGGCACAAAATCAATGCCCAGTGGCCAAGCAACACCACGTCGTCCCCCAGCCCAGCCCACACTGTCTCCTTGCATGATGAAGCAGCCCGAGTCCCCTGGGACTCCCAGCACCAGGCGATGCACCCAGGACCGTTCTGTATTGGGCTCTTCACCTTCCCTCCTCTCAATGCTACACTTGGCCTTCACACAAACAGCTGCTGGGAGCTTTTGTCTTAGTGGATTCTTAATCATGACCCAGATTCCCTCCTAAGTCAAGATCCTCCCCCCCACCTTAGGCCAGAGCCAGCTGAGCTGGGCTCATTAAGGCCAGCCTTTTCTAGAGAGGTGTGTGTGTAGACCTTTGGCCACTAGGAGGTTGGGGTTGCCTGTAACCAAAGACCATTAAGATCTGGGGATGATGGAGGCCTTGCACTGTTTTCATGTTCACAGAACCCTTTCCTTCGGTTCATAATGAATGTGAGAATTTGTCCGTGGTGCAGAGGGAGAGGGTGGGCACAGCTCTCAAGGCCACCAAGATGGAGAGAATGGGCACAGAATGACAACCCCCTTCCTGTCTCATAATACCACGAGTCAGGAAGACCCAAGGAAGCAGACTGCAGCAGCAGCTGGCTTCAGGATGGACTAGGAGGACTTCTTAAGAACGTAAGTGGAGCCTTCTGGGTCAAGCCAAGGGGACACCCAGATGCTGCAACAGGAAACCCGCAAGCAGAACTCCAGCATCTAAGAGCGATCTCTCCTCCTGCAGTTTCCAGAAACGGGGATTCAAAAGCACTACTGGCTCCAGCTGTGGAGGCCAAGCTGAGCCATGGCTAGCAGCCACCAGGAGCCCTTTTCTCCACACAGTGCTGCTTCACTTATTAGCTTTTGATACTGTGAGAGAGGTGGCAGACCCCAGCTTTTGTAAAGATGGTGTGTGTGTTTTAAGGGCTGGGTAAATCTATGCAGGAGGTGAGGAACGCAGGAATCTGCATTGTACTGAGTCAGATATTTGGGCCCCCTACCTCCGTATTGAAGGGACATGGGTGGTGCTGTGGGTTAAACCACAGAGCCTAGGAAGGTCGGCGGTTCGAATCCCCACGACGGGGTGAGCTCCCGTTGCTCGGTCCCTGCTCCTGCCAACCTAGCAGTTCAAAAGCATGTCAAAGTGCAAGTAGATCAATAGGTACTGCTCCGGCGGGAAGGTAAACGGCGTTTCCGTGCGCTGCTGTTTTGCCACAAGCGGCTTAGTCATGCTGGCCGCATGACCCGGAAGCTGTACGCCGGCTCCCTCAGCCAATAAAGCGAGATGCGCGCCACAACCCCAGAGTCGGCCACGACTGGACCTAACAGTCAGGGGTCCCTTTACCTTTTTGCCTCAGTATTGCCCCCACTGACTGGCAGAGGCTGTCTGGCAGTGGCTCTACATGAGAGGCAGGTCGGCCACATAACACAGCACCAGACAAGGGCCACTTTGTGCATTAAAATCTGTGCAGAGACGGCCCTTATTTAAAGTATCCCCTTCAACCCATTAAAAACAGACAACAGCAAAGTATTATGAAAAAGTGTACTTCACTCATTTAAATAACTATAATTCAGCGTATTAAGGAAGAAATAACTGGCAATCAAATATAAACACTTTACGTAAATCAAATTAATTTAACCACACAATAAATTAATACATTAAATATTAACTTTCAGTGCAACATATACAGAAGAAACAAGTGTACCGCTGACTAAAAATAATCTTCAGGTTGGTTATAACAGTAAACGTACTTACAAAAAAAGAGGGGGGGTTGTTAACAATATAACCAGAAGTCAACACACAATCAGGAGGGGGGTGTCTAGTTCATTTATCAAACATGTGTCTAATGTGAAAAATTGGCACAGTTCGTCCATTTTATTTTTTAAGAAACATACATACTGATCCTGCTTCTGGTCAAGTATCCAAATTGAAACAGAAGCTCAGGTGGGATCAGATCACAAAGCTCAGGGTTAAAAGGCCATCTCTAATTTCTCAAAAGCATTGCAGGGTACAATTGCAGAGAAACGTACAAGCCAGCTCGTTTATTCAGACTGCAAGTCACTTTTCTGCCTATTCCTTCTTCCAGTGAAAAAAAGGAGCACAGGGTCACATTCTGCAAAAGGTATTTAAAAACACTGCTTTCACACGGCTGCCAAGCCACGCTGCAGCACAAATAAGAGCAAAGTCCTGGGACTGGGACTCCGAGGTTTTTTTAGGCCCAAAATGGGACTTGGGGTAAAGGTATCCCTTGAAGGAGGTCTGAGATACCTGGAGTCCTTACAGCAGCCATTTGCAAGCTGGTGCCCTCCAGATGTTTGGGTCTGCACCTCCCCTAGGTGTATGGTGCTGGGAAGGAGGGGAGATGTGGTCCAAAACATCTGGAGGGCGCCAGCTTGGGAAAGACTGCCTTTCGATGGGGAAATTCCCACCCAAGTGAATTGCTCTTCCTTAGTTCTGCAGCAATCAAGTGACCCTGACTGCACCTCAAGAGTGCAAAAGTCCAAGACGTTTGCCAAAATCCTGTGAACTTCATTTTTCAAACAAGCTGGAGTAATGCCCAGTTTAATAAATCAGCATTGGGGAGGGAAAGGAGTTTAGGGACAATATTTTAAAAAAACTCGTTTTTCCTTGAAGAGCTCAGTTCTCCTCCTCAGGACCGTCAAAGAAATATTTGTGCTGAATGACAAATAAAAAGGGATCGGGCCCTTTAAACGTAGCACAGAATGTCGTAAACTTTAGAACTAAAACTAACCTGCCTATAACTATTTCTTGAAAGGTATCAATCAGATTGGCTCTGGCAGCAATCAGGGTCAACAGGGGTTTTAGACATGCTCAGGTAGGAACATGGATAGGGAATGGAATGGAAATAATGGAAACCAAGCTGGGGGGGGGGAGGAGGAAAGCTAGAAATTTCACAGAAGAGGTTTCAACTTGCATCTTAAATTTCAATTATTCTGCCTACTCAGAAAGAACAGCATGGTTTTTGAGTGATTTTAAAAAAGAATTTCCTTATATATTACTGCCTCCTCTCATTAGGAACTCTGCATTAGAAGCTGTCCTCTGAGGGTCCCGATTCTTGCTTATCAATTTGGCTTACAGAAGAGGGGTTTCGGCAGAATGCGGACCTCCCAAATGGTGAACTTTGAGCCAACAAGAACAGGCCTCTTCCTAACACACCTTTGGCTGCACACTCGGCAAGGGATCAGGACCCTCAGCAACATGCCACACCCCTCACACTCAAGAGCCAGCCCTCTTCCTGCAGAACAAGTATCGGGAAATGGAAGCCCTTCCACAAATCGCCCCCGTCTTTGGAAACATGCGCTAGAATTGTCAGGGCAAAGATGCACAACAAGCCCAGCTGATCCCATGGAATGTTTCCAGACACACAAGTATCTGTTGAAACGCTCCAGTCTCCTGACATTGTCCTGTTAAGGCAGCCTAAAAATCCCTTCCTATTTAGAACCACAAAGGGATGACTTTTAAGAATCCATCCAAAAGTGATTTAAGTAGGATTCTTATCTATTTCAATGAGCTGGGCTTTTTCAATTAGGTGCTAAAAACCATAACCCATGTAGCATCCTTCCCAACATCTCTTGCCTTGTAATCAACACATTTTTTTATGGTCTCTGCTATTCATTCTTTGGGAAAATGCAGCAGAGCAGTCAGTTGTTGTTGTTTTGATCCATTTACACGGAACGAGGGTGGGGGCGAAAAAGAACTTTCTAATTTGGAGGCACAGTGATAATGAAAGCTGGAAATGTCGTTCGGGCTCAAAGATGTTGCTGCTCAGTCCTTACTTTTCTAAATCCAGGTATTCAAAATACGGAAAATGTTAAGTGCTGGTAGATACAAGTCATCACTTTGGAAAATTCATCTGGAGGTTTCTGGATACAAAAAGATATTTTTTTCGGGGGGTGGGACTTGCAGTTGAACCCAGCAGACCATCTTCTCAGTTGGACAATTTAGCTCTCTCAAAATCACTAATGTAGCTCATCACTTCTTTTGAGTCGAATTCTGTAATGAGTGCAGGATCCTAAGACTCTAGTCCATGTTCCATGAAGTCTCAAGCAAGGAGGAAGATTATTGGGAAACAAAGTTACCCTCACCTGAACTGTACACAATTCTTTCCTGGTATCAGACACCCCCTCCATGTGCATTTCTCATAGCAACGTAAACATGAAGCTGTCCGATGTGCACTTTTAAAAAAAATGACCAGCCTGCACTTTTCCTACTCTTTATTTTACTATGTGAAGTCTTTTGAGATTCCTTGGTTATCCATAGGCTTCCATGTATGGATTGACCTGGTGTGTGGCGTCACGTGTCTCCACATAACAGGGGCCGGATTCCCTCTGGCAAAGTTCTGGAAGCACAACGCATGAATGGAGGATACAGACAAGAAGCCGAAAGTTGCAGGGAGTCTGCTTGCCAATACTGTTCTGTCCCCAGGAAGCACCTGTGTCCATCTTAAGTGTCCCTCTGGAATATTGTAGGCCTCCTGTACGATGCTCAAGTGGTCCCTTCTACACACAGCAGTAAGAATCCCAGCAGACCCCCGTCTCCATCAGACAACTGTGAAAACAGGCATCAAAATAGTTTAAGGATAAAGGCTTCACTCTGACTAGGCTGTAGCAAAGTTACGGTATAATACAATGGCATCCAGCATGCAACTAGCTTGCACGATTGAACCTCACACAGCTGAAATTGGGGAAATTAACAGCATGCAAGGCAGGCAGCTTAAAAGCTCTTTCGTGCTAGGTTTTCCAGGTGTGGAAGAGCTTTTAAGCTCTCCACCCTGCTTAATGGGTTCTGGGATGCTCACACAAGACATCGCAGGAACTTGGACAGCCCTTGCGGGAGTGTCCCAAAACCCACATGCTGAGTGGGACTTGTCTGATAAGCAAGGCAGAGAGCTTTTAAGCTGTCGGCCTTGCTTGGGGGGTGGCAAGGCTCACTTGACACACCACCTCCAGAAGGTAAGGATGCTCATACGGGGAAGTTCTGGATGTGTGTGTCCAGCATACAGTGGAACCTCGGTTCCCGAATACCTCCATTGTCGTACGTTTCGGTTCTCAAACAGCGAAAGCCCGGAAGTAAATGCTTCTGTTTTCGAACATTTTTTGGAACCCAAACGTGTGACCCAGCTTCCACTGAGTGCAAGAAGCTCTTGCAACCAATGGGAAACCACGCCTCGGTTTCCGAGTGTTTCGGAAGCCGAATGGGCTTCCGGAATGGATTTTGTTCGAGAACCGAGGTACCACTGTACATATTTTTGCATATACACATCATACCTAGAACATAACCCCCATGTAAGGTATGATTGAGCTATGCAACACTGCATGGAATTAAATGTTGCCTTATAGGACATGTTCTCATGCAACAAGATGTCACTGTCCTCCGTGCACCTCCAAAATCTGTCCTGGGTGGCCGATCAACCTCCCAGTTCTGAGGGTGTGAAGATAAGGGGAGGGTGCTGATCCTGTTGTGCAACTGGAGGTCTGTTCCGCTCACACACACAGCAATGGATATGACCCTAAGTCACAAGCTGCGGGGATGATCACTAAGATGGTAATAGGCAAACCCACAGAGGATGGACCACGAACAATGATGGCAAAATGGTACCCTATGTCTACCTCGCAATACCAATGTGGGGTTGGCAGGGAAAAGAACACAGGGGAAGGCCACCAATTTCTGCCTAGGAGCTTTCAGGTGTACCTGACTTCCCAGTGCTTTGGCCTCATCGCACAAGACAGTGCCAGTATCCTTAAAAGGCAAGACCTCCAGGCTAAACTCAGCAGGGCTAGATGGGCACATGGTGAATTTGATGCAAACTCTGCACACCTTCCTGGAGTAGCAAAGTACCTCATAGATTATTATATAGCTTGTAAGAAGCAGGAGCGAAACTCCTTTCAACGGGGGAAGGGGCGTAAGTTTGTTTGCATGGAGCTCCAAATGAGGACACTCAGGACTGTAAGTCTAAATCAGGAGAAATATAAATCCTCCCATCTGACCAAGTTGGAGACCGGGCTGTAAAATCTATTTTGAATGAGCAGAATTCGGCCCATGCCTCAGAGGAATCTAATTTAAACAGTTGAGAATTCCTGCTGTCTTCTAGTTGTAAGACTGAGAAAGAGGCAGTGTCCTCTCAAAGAGGACAGCAGAATCAAAAAATGTTCCGTTTTGCTTGGTATGCAGCTGATGGAGGACAAGGCTGTCAGTGGCTGCAGGATCAGATCCAGTCTCCCTCGGATTACGATCCAGTGGGGGACAAGGGGAGAGTGCAATTGCACTGCATTTGCCACTGCAAATCTTGCTTCTAGGTCCTGTTTGTGGGTCTCCCCGGGGCCTCTAGCTGGCCACTGTGGAAAATAGGATGCTGGATTAGATTGACCCTTGGCCTGATCCAGCTGCCAACCACTACCTGGCAGCCCTGCTGATCTCAAGGCCTGCATTTCAGTATACAGTGGTACCTCGGGTTAAGTACTTAATTCATTCCGGAGGTCCATTCTTAACCTGAAACTGTTCTTAACCTGAAGCACCACTTTAGTTAATGGGGCCTCCTGCTGCCGCCATGCCGCCGGAGCACGATTTCTGTTCTCATCCTGAAGCAAAGTTCTTAACCTGAAGCACTATTTCTGGGTTAGCGGAGTCTGTAACCTGAAGAGTATGTAACCTGAAGCATATGTAACCCGAGGTACCACTGTACTGGAAATACTTATTTACAGTGTCATTTTGCTTGTTTACCTTCTGTTAGAATTGGTTGTTTATTGGTCCCGTTTAGGTGATTTTGTCATTTTTGTGGATTGTTTTTTGTCTGTTTATTTTTACTACTCTGGGACTGAAACATTCTGTGAAGAGCGGGTTGCAAATACTGCAAATAAATAAATTATCACGTTCTTAACTCTCCAAGCTCTCAGTCAGAGGCCTCTCCAGTTCCTACTTCCTGAAATCCTTTGGGCTGGAAATGCTGGAGATTGAATCTGGGAACTTTTAACCTGCGAAGAGTGTGCTCTGCCACTGAGCTGGAAACTCAATGCAGGTCGTGGCCGTATGAACTATTTCAGGAGGCCACCCTGACCCTCAGGGGGACGTGGGTGGCACTGTGGGTTAAACCACAGAGCCTTGGGCTTGCCAATCAGAAGGTTGGCGGTTCGAATCCCCGCAACAAGGTGAGCTCCCGTTGCTCGGTCCCTGCTACTGCCAACCTAGCAGTTCGAAAGCACACCAGTGCAAGTAGATAAATAGGTACCACTCCAGCGGGAAGGTAAACGGTGTTTCTGTGTGCTGTTCTGGTTCGCCAGAAGCGGCTTAGTCATGCTGGCCACATGACCCGGAAGCTGTACGCTGGCTCCCTTGGCCAATAAAGCGAGATGAGCGCCGCAACCCCAGAGTCGGCCACAACTGGACCTAATGGTCAGGGGTCCCTTTACCTTTACCCTGACCCTCAGCCCATGGAAGTAGCTAGTTTTCACCTTACTACCCTTCAGATTAAACACACCCCTCTAAGCTGCTTCTGTAGCCCCTTTATTTACCTGTCTCTGAATGGCAGCAAGACGTTCCTCCTTTCAGGAGCCCGTTGGGCTTCTCATGTCTGCAGACAACAGTTCTGCACCACTCGCAGTGTTTCCGTATCCTACAGCAGCTGCAAAACATAAGCGTAAGAGGTTTAAGGCAGGGGAAGGCTAGGAATGACAACAGAATGCAGAGGCTCAGTGGTTAGTGTGTTGGATTAAGAGCTGGCAGACCAAGATTCGAATCCCCACTCAGTCTTGAAGCTCACTGGGTGACCTTGGGCCAGCCATTGTTTCTCAGCCCAACCTGCTTCACAGGGTTGTTGTGAGGATAAAATGAGGAAGGGGAGAACCATATACACCATCTCCAGCTATTTGGAGGGAAAGGTGGGATATAACTGAGATAAATAAATGCAAAAGGGTGGGACATCAGAATGTCGTCCGTCCCTACAGTAGAGAGGGTGGCTGGCAAAGTGGGGCCCACTTTGTGACCACCTTCAGAATGGGCTGGCGAGGATGGGCCCTTAGGTTTGTGAACCTGGAAACCCAGGTTCACACACCTGGTCGCTCCAAGCTAGCCCCTTGCACTCTGAAAAGCTGATCAGCCTCAAGTCTCACATTTGCCAGGTTTATCACAATTCAGCCCTGCTGTAATCCCGTTTTATAAGCATCTCAGGCCCTGTGATTAGGCACTATAAAGTTTGTTGCTGGATTCCAGGTTTCCTGTTAAAATTCAGAACTCCTGAATTAGAGTGGAAAACTTAACAGCTGGAAAAATAAATCAAAATGGGGTGTGTTGTCTATTAAAATAAAAGGAAGACTGTTTGGTTTGATTCAAGGTGCTTCACTAATTTAAGATGAAATCTTTTGCACCAGCCTTATAAGAGACCAATAGCCTAGGGAGCAAAGACCCAAAGACAAGAACATTCAGGTGAAACAATCCAGGTGGTAGCTTTTTTTAAAAAAACAAAAACGGGTTTCTGTCTCTCCCTCTCTCTTCCTAAGAAGAACTCAAGCCCTTACATCCCAGCACAACCACTGGAAACACAGAATCTGGGAGTTGGAAAAGACCCCAAGATCATCCAGTCTGCAATGCAGTAAATCATCCAAAAGAATCCTGCTACTGGTCCCCCCAGGGACGCGGGTGGCGCTGTGGGTTAAACCACAGAGCCTAGGACTTGCCAATCAGAAGGTTGGTGGTTTGAATCCCCGCAACAGGATGAGCTCCCATTGCTCGGTCCCTGCTCCTGCCAACCTAGCAGTTCAAAAGCTCGTCAAAGTGCAAGTAGATAAATAGGTACCACTCCGGCGGGATGGTAAACGGCGTTTCTGTGTGCTGCTCTGGTTCGCCAGAAGCGGCTTAGTCCTGCTGGCCACATGACCCGGAAGCTGTACGCTGGCTCCCTTGGCCAATAAAGCGAGATGAGCGCCACAACCCCGGAGTCGGCCACGACTGGACCTAATGGTCTAATGGTCAGGGGTCCCTTTACCTCACTGGTCCCCTGTGTCTCAGGAGTCTGAGCAGCCTCAACTAGAAGCCAGTCATTCACTGTTGCTGGTCCCAGGCTGTGCAATACTTTTCCAGCAGAGATTCAGCAGTCATCCTCCCTGTTCTCCTTCAGACAGGCCCATTCAGCTGCTTAAATTCTGTTTTAGATAAGCCAGTCGTCTCTATGGTTGCCTTTATTTATGGCATTTGATGTTTCACTGTATTTGTATATATTGTTATGCACCAGCTTGATGTTTTCTGCAAGTGGGCGGTATAGAAATACTTTTAAAAATAAACAAAAGGTGAGTCAGGCTCTCTGGTGGCTAGACTTTGGAACTCCCTGCCTAAGGATATCAGGCAGACACCTTCACTGCACTCTTTTTGGCACCTGCTAGGAACATTTCTCTTCAGACAAGCCTGAGATGCTTACAAAGTTCATGTGAATTTTAATCTGTTTTTAAACTATTGTTGTTTTAGCTTTTCAAAATTCTTAAGTTATTGCTGCTCATTTTTCTTAGAGATAATTTTATTGGCTTTCCTTTTTTTTGTAAACTGATTTTTTGGTTTGTTTCTTTTACAAATCAAGCAGTTTAGAAATATTAGGAAATTTTTAAAAAAATTCAGACTAGACTACTGCAATGCACTTTACATGGGTCTGCCTTTACGAACAAATAAAGAACGGTCTGAAATTTTCAGCTAGTACAAAATGCAGCTGCCCTCATGACCCAATTTGTGAGCAAGGATGTTATTAAAACATTACAGTATTTACTACCAACACACTCCTGCATAAATACTTCTCAGCACCAAGAGAAGCGGCAGGACCTGGAGAAACCCGCTGTTGTCAGTGACTGTCCTAACTGGTTTGTTCGTTTTGGTCTCGCTGCTGGCAGAGAATGTTCCCCGAGCAAAGGTGAGAGGAGGGCTGGGGACTTGCTTGAGAAAAGGGATTAGGCAAGGCATCTCGCAAGGCGAGCCACGCAGATTGGGAAACCAACCACAACGACACTGCTGCCCGTCCTCTAAATTACACAGCAAAGACTTTAATTTTAGCTTAATGGGTGGCGTTCCAGTTGCAACACGCATGCCACCATCTCCCGTCCTCAGAACAAAAACACACCGGAACACATGACCTCATTGCAAGAAAGAGCCATTCTAGGACATCCAGGCTGCGGATGGAGAAATTGCCAGGCAGAAAGGGTGGGGGCAGAGGCAGCGCAGGGCGTGTTTTGTTTTGTTTTTTTGCAGCAGGCAACAGCTGAAAACAAAACGCATGTCCAGTTCTCTCCAAAGTGTATTTCTAAATTAAGGGAATCCTTAATTTAATTGCATTTTTTTGCAAAAGATAATTAAATGCTGAAATGCTTCTGCAAATCTACACGAGGAATGGGAAGATGAGCAGGAGGGTGTGTGTGTGTGTGTGTGTGTGTGTGTGTGGTGGAAGAGACATAGTTTCATGCTCTTCTCATCCACAAAGTTAACAAAGTGGTTCAATTTACAACTAAGAATAAATTACACAATATACTATAATGAAGAGACACTTTCAGAAAAAGTTCCCAGTACTTCCAAAGCAGCTGTTCCGGACACTGGGTAAAAGTACGACTTAATTCCACCAGCCTTCTGTCTATATCTTAAGCCAGGGTTTGCAGATCACAGAACTGTAGAGCTGGAAGAGACCCAAACAGTCATCTAGTCCAGTGTTTCCCAACCTTGTGCCTCCAGCTGTTTTTGAACTACAACTCCCATCATCCCTGACTAGCAAGACCAGTGGCAAGGGATGATGGGAATTAGTCCAAAAACAGCTGGAGGCACAAGGTTGGGAAACACTGTAACCCTCTGCAATGCAGTGAAACATGGAGGATTATAAGGGTAACTTGCACTGAGTGCTCTTTACAGATTTGCAGGTCTACCTTGTTAAAGGAAAGTTTTCAGTGTTCTGCATTAACCAATACTGGTCAATGGCAGCTCCTCTGTTTTTAAGCTAGAGGCAGAATTAGGCTGAGAGAAGGTCTTCCCTTTCCATGCAATCAATTGCCTTCAGCATCCAAGAGGCCAAGTCCATATTCAATTTCATCCAGGTGTTACACTTGCTCTTCTTCCATGAGGTTCAGGATGGCATTCCAAGGTGGTTTCCCATCCAAGAACTGACCAGACTTGGGCTGCTCAGGTTCAGGGAGGTGACTGCACCACATGGACCACTCTGAGATGCGACTAACTAAGTGACCAGCCATAGCTCAGTGGCAGAGCATCTCCCTTGCATTCAGTGGGTCCCAAGTTCATTTCCCATCAGTATATCAGGGCTATGATTGTCTCCTGCCTGAAATCCTGGAGAGCAGCTGCCAGTCAGTGTAGACAACATTGAGCTAGATGGACCAGGGCAGGACTCCGAACAAGGCAACTTTCTATGCTTCTAAGATCATGCACACTCTTTTAAACGAATTTCTACCCTACTTTCCAGGGGTGGGGAAGGCTTCCTGAGAGAGACTTGTACATCGCTACAACCAACAGGCTTACAATCTAAAAAGGCAGGGCACAAAAGGAAAACTGGTTGGCAGGGAGGAGGAAATAAGCAAACTCAGCTGCACATTCTTTGTTGGAAGTTCCTCTAATGATCAGCTAGGGTGGAAAAGTCCAAGGAGAGGAGTGCAGAGTTGATGACCCAGCATCCCTTCTCTTGTCTCCTCTGCTGCAGATTGATGCTGCGGTTACCGCCTGGTGACAGCTGTTGGAGGGAGAAGTCTGCTGCCTAGTATGCATTGCAGTCTATGCAAGCAGCCTTAGCCACATGTCAGGGTGAGGTCTGCCTCCAGCCTTCCAAACTGGGAAGCAGGCTGGACTTGGAAAAGGAGATCCTTCTCTCCATCAACTGTTGCTGCCCACCTGAGCCTATTCAGTAGGCTGGCCACCTTTTAAGACATGCATTTTACATAAAACACATGCCTTGGTGCATGCACATGCACACACACGCTTCAAGCTTGCAGAGATGTCAATGTAGAACATCAGTTCAAATGGAAGTTTCACTTACTGTATTAGGACGCAGACCATGATAAGGGCAACAGAGGCTATAACGGAAACCACCACCAGGGCGGTGATGGTTTGCTTTGTCTGGTTGGCGGCCACCACTGCAAGGAGGTCTGCGTGTTCGCATCGCGCCCCAACGTACCCAGAATGGCAGCTGTGACGAGGCAAAAGAAAATCAAGAGCAGTGAGTGCACAGAGGAAAAGACACAAGCTTTTTAAATATATATGTGTGTGTGTGTGTGTGTGTGTGTGTGTGCAGAATTTGAGCCAGATGCTGTTTTCTCACATTCAGAATTAAAATGGGATTTTATCTAAATCAGAGGGCTGGAACGTGCCTAGAGGGAGGGTGGGAAGCAGCTACGGAGGACCTGGTTGGCATTTCCCATTTAGAGTGAAGCGCAAAGTCCTGCTCTCCCTGCCTCACTGAGTTTGCAGTGCTCTTTTGAGGCACGTGTTCCCCACGGGAAAGACTGCACAGTGTTCCCAATCAGGGCATTAGCCAGGCGTGATCCAAATAAACCAATGAATTCTACGTATTTATACTTCTGCTATGTAATGCGAAATTTTAGCTGCTTAGGAACCGTTTCAGCATATAAGTGGCATATATGTTAATTTTAAAACATTAATAAAATAATTGGTATTTTACTCTTCCCCATCTGAACACAGCATGTGCTCTGGATCACGTTGACATGTTTATTCTCTTCGCACCAACTCTCAACATTCCAACAAGGCAAATCTTGCAGAGCTTTTCCATACGTCCCACAAGGGCCCAAGAGCCATCGCCATCCCCTAAGGATGATGGGAATTGGAGTCTTCTTCTGGACTCCCAATTCCCATCATCCTCAGCCAACTTAGCCGATTGCAGGGATGATGTGAGCTGCAGTCCAACAACATCTGGTGATCCAAGAATCCGATGCAGGCATAGGCAAACTCGGCCCTCCAGAGGTTTTGGGACTACAGCTCCCATGATCCCTAGCTAACAGAACCAGTGTCAGGGATGGTGGGAATTGTAGTCCCAAAACATCTGAAAGGCCGAGTTTGCCTATGCCTGGTCTAATGCATGGAGGCAGAGACACTTTCTTTCGTGACATGCCGACTGCACGGTTACTGCTGAATGCAACAAGGTGGGTATTACAAGATGCGAGAGAGAGACTTACACGCAAGCTGGTTTTTCCTCTTGCACCAAGAACCTGCAAGTACCATGGAAGCAAAACTCACTATGAGCATCTGGACAGCTGTTAAAATGAGATCTCACAGCAGCAGCCACTGGTGGACCTAAGAAAGGATGGACAAGAGAGAGAGAGAGAGAGAGAGAGAGAGAGAGAGAGAGAGAGAAGACTGGTTAGTCTTTGGTACCGTTGCCAATACAACTCACACTACATACAATGAAACATATTTCAATCAGCCACTTTGTTTGTTTGTTTTGCAGATACTAGAGAGAGAGAGATTGTTTTAAAAAAGATTTTCATGAGAATTCATCAGCAATGCTGTGCACCTTTATATACATTTCTACATGAAAGTGTACATGATATGAACATTTCGGCAAGCAATTTTCCTTAATATTGGGCTTTTTGTAAAATAAAAATTCACAAATATATGCATTTTTAGGTATGCTTGCCCTTAGTACAAGCATTTATCTACGCACTTCTTGGTTAGAGAGGTGCAACACAAAATATGAAGTGGAGCAAAATTGGAAGGGTAACTTCATTTCAGTTTGTGAATTGTTTCAGAAAGAAGCCAAGCATTAAAATATAATCTACACCAAATTGCCCCCCCCCCATGGCCATCCTAAGGAAACGAAAAGAGCCTGCTGGATCAGGCCAATAGCCCATCTAGCCAAGCATCCTGTTCTCACAGAGGCCAACCAGATGCCCCAATGGGAAACTTGCAAGGAAGACCCAAGCGCCAGAGCAACACTCTCCCATCCTGGGGTTTCCAGCAAGCGGATTTCAGAAGCACTGCTGCCTCCAACTGCAGACAGAGCGGAGCCACCCTGGCCAGTAGCCATCAATAGCCCTCTCCTCCACGGGTTTTTCTAATCCTCTTTTAAAGCCATCCGCTGGTGGCCATCACTGTCTCCTGCAGGCACTCCCATAGAATGGCAAACATGTTTGGGGTGTACAGAAGAGGCTGCACAGAGATACAGTCAGTATATGTTTTTACCCACGAGTTGTCCCTCACCTACCACCAAGGCTCAGCTAGAACGCTATACCTAGAGTGCATGAACCAAGCCAAGGTTTGGCATTACTGTAAGGCAAGCAGAAGGGACAAAGGCACTTAATATTTGTCTACATAAATAATACGGGACACAGGTGGCGCTGTGGGTTAAACCACAGAGCCTAGGACTTGCTGATCAGAAGGTCGGTGGTTCGAATCCCCGCAATGGGGTGAGCTCCCGTTGCTCGGTCCCAGCTCCTGCCAACCTAGCAGTTCAAAAGCACGTCAAAGTGCAAGTAGATAAATAGGTACCGCTCCGGCAGAAAGGTAAACGGCGTTTCCGTGTGCTGCTCTGGTTCGCCAGAAGCGGCTTAGTCATGCTGGCCACATGACCCGGAAGCTGTACGCCGGCTCCCTCGGCCAGTAAAGCGAGATGAGCGCCGCAACCCCAGAGTTGGCCATGACTGGACCTAATGGTCAGGGGTCCCTTTCCCATTTACATAAATAATCATTTAAACATTTCCATTGTTTCTGGATTATATTTTTTGGTTTTTGTCTTATTAAATCAGATTAAGTGTAAAGTATTGGTTGTGTTTAGAATAGATTTATGAAAAATTTAGAAAACGTATTGATTAGAATATTTGTATGAGATTGTATGGGAAAAATACGGAATAACAAATACAATTTTGCTTAAAATGTATATAGGAAGTGCAGCGTAAGCGATGGAAGTCAGTCAATGAAATTTTATTATTGAGATATTTGTAGAATAAATTTGGAAGAAATTCTTCCAATTTTTCTTCTTCTCCTTATTTTTTCTTTTTCTTTTCTTCCTTTTTTCTTTTTTGTTCTTTTTTAATATATGCGTGCTTATCTGAAATATATATGTATGCATGTATTTGCAGTATTTTGCTTGTGTTTTGTAATAATAATGTTAAATAAAATCTAAATAATTTTTTTAAAATTAAAAAAAAAAGAAGGGACAAAGGCAGCAGTAACAGCTGTCAATATAAGGATACTTGTCACACATACTTTTGTGGGGTAGTGGGCTGAGAATGTGCGCTGCTAAGAACACATCCATTTACAGGAAGAAGGTAACTGACCATGACATCATTCAACCTTTTTAGAAGCCATGTGTCTTACAACTTAAATAGTCGTAATAATAAAGGAAGATATATTTGTGCATTTATGCAAGACATTCCTGGGCAGCCTTTCTGGACCCCGTCCTCTCAAAGAGGCTCACGGAATATCACATGCCATAAAGCAATCTTCCTAAATTTGGCACCCTCCAGATGTTTTGGGTGACAGCTTGATGGGAGTTGTAGTCCAAAACATCTGAAGGGCATCGTGCCGGGGGGCAGCTGCCAAAAAATGCCATCTTCCATACTAAGTACCACAGTCACCAGATTGGCAAATTCCATAACAACAACAACAATTTTATTACTTATACTCCACCCATCTGGCTGGGTTTCCCCAGCCATTTTGGGAGGTTTTCAGAATACTGGGTAACCCTCATGAGCAATGCACGCCAATGTATTATTTGCCATTACTTGCAAAAAACACCTGGAAAAAACCTTAGTGCAAGAATTGTACTATGCCCAACTGAATATCTGCAGTAACCAAGGCTGCAATTTTTGCAACATATTTTTATAAGCTACTCAGAGACTATTGTAGTTGAGTCGCATATCAACTGTAGGAGAGCCAATGTGGTACAGTGGATTGACTGTCGAGCTCTAGGATCTGGGAGACCAGGGTTCAAATCTCCACTCTTGCCATGAAGGTCAGCGGGTGACCAGTCACTGCCTTGACTAACCTACTTCACAGGGTTGCTGTTGTGGGGACTGAATTAAAAGAGGAAGAAGAACCATGTATCCCACCTTGAGCTCCTTGGAGAAAATGTAACAAATAAGAAAGAATGATTTAAATAAAAAGAGTTTCATGAGAATTAACTACCTTTAAAAACAGGACATACCGCTTAAAAGCCTCTAAAAGGTTATTATTGAGACAAAAAGTATCCCTCGTTTGTGATAAACTAGAGAGGCTAACAGATCCTTTGAAAGCCACAGTTTGACTGGTTATGAAAGTATTTTCTGAGAGTGCTTTAAGCTGGACATTGTTAGCACTGGTTAAAGATGCTGGCCGACATCTGAAAAATCTCACCCAGGGAAGACGGAGGCTGCAAGATACTTTTCTGAAGCAAGCAACTTCCTTCAGACTAGTCTGCCTGCACTGTTGTGTGGGTGGCTTTACTTTGCTCAAGTAAACCATATGTTGCAGCAGGCAGACAAAAGCTGATGCCACAATAAATCTGCTAGTCTCGGTTGTTAGTGGAGTGCGAAGTGGTACCCTGGCTCCATTTCCCAAAGGCTTCCAGACCCCGAATGACACGGTGAAATCGACGCAGCCGGGCTGCAGTCTGCACACAGCCTTACAACACGATCCTGAGTGTGTTTACTCACCAGATCCAATGTGCCCCCCGCCACCCAGACATCCACGCTTCCCCTCAACTCACAGCAGAAGAGGTAAACAGAATAAGAAGGCAGGCCTTGTGTGAGAAGGTTTGAAGAACACACCGATCTTTCAGATTTCGTATGCAGCAGTATGCAGAACTTAAGAGGTGTGCGTGTCTAGTACGGTTTGGAAGGCTTAATTTCATGACATTAAGCTACATATGTCTGAGCAGAAACGGGATCAGCAGTCTGCTCCTCAGGACTGGACTGCCTCCTGTCATCATTTGGCCCAAACGCTGCCACATAAGACCTGCCCCGCTCAAAATTTTAGTATAGCAGCACCTACCCTCTGGAACTCCCTGCCTCTTGACATCAAGCAGGAGCTGTGCACATTTCGGTGCCTCCTAAAAGCATTTTTGTTTAGACAATCCTGTCCAGATGTTTAGAAAGTTGGTGCACGTTTTAATCCATTTTTAGTCTATTGTTATTTTAACTTTTGGAAAAACCTACATTGTTATCAATTCTTCTTATTGATCATTTTATCTTTTTTGTAAACTGCTCTGGAGGTTTGGTTGGTTTTTTACAATCAAGCAATGTATAAATTATATGAAATAAAGTAAGAAATAAACGCGTCTGACTTCAACATCTCTCCTGTCTCACCTCCATGAAGGCCTGGCCTTAACCCCCTAAGCCCACACTTCCAAATGGATAGAAATATACTTAGAAAAAGCATTTATATATCACTGTATCATTAAAAAATGTCAAAAGCCATTTACATATGTGTGTGTGATAAATAATGAAAAGCTCAAAATGAGAGATCATCAACTAACCAATCTGGAAAGATCTTCTCTTAATTGCCTGCACAATTTCCTGGCGGCACTGAAAAAGTTTTCAGCAGGTGTCTAAATCTTTTGCAATTATATTTGCCCACTCATAGCTTCCTATCCTCGCTTCTCTAACCACTGCCACCCCCACAACTCAAAATTTACACCACAGGTTCCTGAGGACACCAATTTCTCTCCCCTCCAAAAAATGTAACCAACCCAACACCACAAACAGCAAGACCCCAAAGAGAACACAAAAACGTAAGAGCCCAGTGAATCAGCCCATCTAGCCAGCATCCTTTTCTCACAGCAGCTGACCAAACATTACTCCCTGTGACTGGGATAACTAGAGGCAGCCTATAGGAAGTTCACAAGCAGTTAAGGGGTATCCTGTAACTTTGCAAAAGGGATGGGGGAAAACTGTGGTCCTCCGACATCTGGAAGTCCAACAACATCTGGTTGGCCATCAGTTCTCCAGCCCTGCCTTAGAAAATCTGCTTGCTGTGGGAATGTAAAAAAGCGAAAAACTTCTGGGAAATGATATATAATGAGATGAAAAAGATGTTGAAATATACATTTATTAAGAAACCAGAAGCATTTTTACTTGGCATTGTAGGAGATGATATTAATAGACAGGATTTTAAGTTGTTTTTATATGCAGTGACGGCAGCAAGAATATTATTGGCACAAAAATGGAAGCAAGAAGAATTACCGATGAAAGAAGAATGGCGGATGAAGTTGATGAACTATGCAGAATTAGATAAATTAACTGGAAGTGTTCGAAACCTGCGGGATCAGAGATTCTTAGAAGACTGGAGTAAATATACAAACTATTTGAAAAGTAACTGTAATGAACAGATTATGCTAGTAGGACTGCAAGAAGTTTTGAGACGAGGATTATCTGAAATATTGCAAGAAAGACTATGAGGAGAATTATTAGTTAATGACAATTAAGAGTAATAGAGAAATTAAGAAATGCAGAATACGTGATAAAGAACGAAAAATCATCAAAGGTGTTGACAGAAGTCTAAAACATTGTATATGATAAGAAGTTATATTATATGATTGTTGGAAATGATATGTTAAGAAAACCTAATAAAAATGTATAATCAAAAAAAGAAAAGAAAATCTGCTTGCTTTCCGAAGAGATGTAAAATAAAAATCTATAAGCATAAGGAACAACCACAGATACAAGAGAACTACTCTCTCTCTCTCTCTCTCTCTCTCTCTGTGTGTGTGTGAGAGAGAGAGAGAGAGAGAGAGAGAGAGAGAGAGAGAACTTCGCAAAATGGACAAACTGTGGCAAAACTTTTGTGCTGGTTATTCCATATAATGAACCATTATTATGAAGAATGTTTGGTATTAAAGAGATTACCAATAAGTATGGTTCAGGAAACGTTCAGGGTATCCTGATCCTCCCGCATTGTTACGCAATTATTCAACACATCCTGGGCTGTTTTAAATTGTTGGCCAACAGTTGACATGGAAAACAACATCCTGCTCAGCAGATCGCCCCTTATATAAAAAGCCCACCCATTCTCCATTTCAAAGCCCCATCAAGTTCCTGTTGCAGAAAGTTAATGGCAAACCAGGCAGCAAAGCTAATTAAAACCACAACTTCGAAATGTTTCAAATGAGACCCTGGAAGAAATTAAACATCGCTGAAAACTTTTCCTGCATTAAGTTAATATTTTCTTTGAGGAAAAAGGTAGCTTTGTTCCAGTTCTCAAAAAAGAACTGGAAAATGGAAATGAAATACAGTCGTTCTTAATTGTAGTCAAAGCGCAACAAGAAAACGCATGTCACAGGTCAGGTCAAGAAACCGCGCTGGAAGGCCCCAAGTTGACGAAGAAAGCAAATCCCACTCAGAGGAAAATACTATGCAGGACACAAGTCACTTATCTTTTGCAAGACCCCCACTTTTTGCGTGCTCTTGAGTGTTTAGCTAGCTTGGGGGTGGGACACACACACACACACACACACACACACACACACACACAGTGTTCATTCCATTAACTCTTTAGTGGCCACATCCCCTTCACCACCCAAATGTTGCATTTGGACCGAGTAGACCCAGTTTAACTCTCTGCACAGCCATGAAATTCACGGTGGGTTCTGCCTTGAACAAATCAGTCCCAGTCTACCGCACAGGGTTGTTGTGAGAATCAGTGGGGGAGAGGAGGTGCTCACCCAGTACTTCCATGAAGGATATAAATAAAAAATACCCCAAACCACCACCCGACATTTTAAAATTCATTGTTTATTGTACTCTGATTTCAAACGGAACAAAACACAGCTGTAAACAGTGGGAGAAGATAAGCTCACTCAGGTTAGTTTTAAAGGAACATGAGCTTAAGGCAAGGGAAAGAGGGATGTATTGCTGTCTAAGTGTTCCTGCTCTTAACTGTAGTGCTTGCTTTGCACAGATCAGTGACATAATGTCATCTCATTCTGTAAGGACCAGCAAGATAATCTATTGACTCCAATTCCAATATTCATATATGTGCTGTTTACTTGTATATATTTTAAAATTTTACATCTGGATGTTTTATGATGGTCTATAAAGTGGTACCTTGGTTCTCAAACTTAATCCGTTCCAGAACTCCGTTCCAAAACCAAAGTGCTCCCAAACCAAGGTGCGCTTTCCCATAGAAAGTAATGCCAAATGGATTAATCTGTTCCAGACTTTTAAAAACAACCCCTAAAACAGCAATTTAACATGGATTTTACTATCTAATGAGACCACTGATGCATAAAATGAAAGCAATAAACAATGTACTGCAGTCACACTATCAATCAATAGCTGAACTGGGTTCCCCCCAGTCACAAAAACAAAACAAGAAGCTGCAAAAATAAATAGCAAAACCAGACAGACCTCAGTGTAACACTCAAAACTGACGTGTGGCACTCAATTCAGAAGCATAACACTCAAAATGGTTTTGTGGCACTCAAAATGGAGCACATTCAGCTTCCGAAAAAAGTTCACAAACCGGAGTACTTACTTCCAGGCTTGCAGTGTTTGGGTTCCAAGATGTTTGAGTACCAAGGCATTTGAGAATCAAGGTACCACTGCACTTGTAATGCCTAATAAAGGTTTGGGTAAGTAAGTAAATAAGTAAGTAGGGACGTGGGTGGCACTGTGGTCTAAACCAGAGCCTAGGGCTTGCTGATCAGAAGGTCGGTGGTTCAAATCCCCATGACGGAGTGAGCTCCCGTTGCTCGGTCACTGCTCCTGCCAACCTAGCAGTTCGAAAGCACATCAAAGTGCAAGTAGATAAATAGGTACCACTCCGGCGGGAAGGTAAACGGCGTTTCCGTGTGCTGCTCTGGTTCGCCAGAAGCGGATTAGTCATGCTGGCCACATGACCCGGAAGCTGTACGCCGGCTCCCTCGGCCAATAAAGCGAGATGAGCGCCACACAGTGGCATAGCATGGGGGGTGCAGGGGGGCCCGGCCGCACCGGGCGCAACATCTGAGGGGGGGCGCGCTAATCTAGTGGAAGAGACTCGAGTGCTAAAATCCACGGGTTAGGGAGCGCAAATTACTTGCCTTGCCCCGGGTGCTGACAACCCACGCTACGCCACTGGCGCCACAACCCCAGAGTCGGCCACGACTGGACCTAATGGTCAGGGGTCCCTTTACCTAAATATGTAAGTAGGTCTATTGACTCACTAGCATAGGTGGACATTGTTTTAAGTTCAAGCAATCCTGGGAACTGGATCAGGGCTCATTGTGATGCTGGAAAGCAATTAATGAGCCATAACTAGACAGCTGTGATTTACAAGCTGATGAAACAGCCCCTTTGATTGTCCCAGACTTCCACATAAAAAAGGACTCGGTTGCTCCTTTGGTTCTCCTCCTACACCTCTAGTCTGATTAATTAATTTAGTGTTTTAGTTAGTATGCTGCCCTTCATCTAAAAATCACAGGGTAGTTCCCAACATAAAAATACAAAATGAAAACACAAAATACATAATGAATCAAAAACCAGAGAATAATAATAATAATAATTTATTATTTATACCCCGCCCATCTGGCTGGGCCTCCCCAGCCACTCTGGGCGGCTTCCATAGAAAGCAAAAATACAATAAAATATCACACGTTAAAAACTTCCCTGAACAGGGCTGCCTTAAGATGTCTTCTGAATGTCAGGTAGTTGTTTATCGCTTTGACATCTGCAGGAAGGGCGTTCCACAGGGCGGGCGCCACTACCGAGAAGGCCCTCTGCCTGGTTCCCTGTAGCTTTACTTCTCGCAATGAGGGAACCGCCAGAAGGCCCTCAGCGCTAGACCTCAGCGTCCGGGCAGAATGATGGGGGTGGAGACGCTCCTTCAGGTATACTGGACCGAGGCCGTTTAGGGCTTTAAAGGTCAGCACCAACAATTTGAATGTTAATAAGTCAAAGAAACATTTTTGCCTGCCGCCCAAAGATATGTAATGAAGGCACTAGGTGAGTCTCCTTGGGGAGTGTGCGCCACAAACGTGGAGCCACCACAGAAAAGGCCCATTCTGGTGTTGACACCTTCTGGACATCTCGTGGAGAGGGAAACAAAGAAGGGCCTTGGATGATAATCACAGGGTCTGGAGAGGTGGTCTTTGAGGTCTTGCTGTCCTAAGCCACTTAAGGCTTTATAGGTCAAAACCAGCACTCTGAATTCGGCCTGGAAACTAATTAGCAGCCAGTGAGGTCAGGCCAGGATCAGTGTAATATACTCAAGCCATATTGCCCTGATGTGCAGCCTGGCCACCGAATTCTGCACCAGCTGAAGTTTCTGAACCATTTTTAGAGGCAGCCCTACATACCAGAGGATAGATGAGAGAAATTAGACAATCCTTGTCCAGATGGGGCCACAGTTGGGCCACTAGCCAAAGCTGATGGAAGGCACTCTGCGCCACTGAGGGACCACCACCCCTTGCAATGAGGCATTAACTACCTCCTTGGCCCAGCCAGGTCTCCTCTCCCTGCTAGTTTTTATCAGCCAAGAGGTGCTAGCAGTTGCCACTACGACCCAAGCCCTTTGTCCACATCCTCAAGCCTTACTAACTGAAACTCATCCAACACAACAGTATTAGACAGTTGCTTTGGACACCCCTTGAGATTCATCTGCAGTAATAGAAGAGTCAAGATCCTGGGGCAGACTTTGTGACCACTCATTTATATTTAAATGTGCACCTCAGTATTTGTACCTCAGCATTTCTAACATTTTCCATTGTGTTTTGGTGCTTCGGGGCAGGAACTAACTGTGAAACTCAGAAAAGTGCAAAACCCAGAGGAGACTTATGTTCCAACCTGTGCATTAGTTAAGAAGGTGCAAATTTTGGCAAGGGCCACCTGCACATCTGCAAGCGCCAACAGCTCACAGCTAAGCTACTGGGCCCCAGCAGGAAGGGGCTGGATGAGGGTTCGGAAGGCTCACAGCGTCTTAGAATTGCCTTTTTCTACAAGGCGAGGAAACGGGGCAGCAACAGAGCAACGCAGCTCAGTCTACTAGAGCTTCGCTTCGCTAATGTCTGTCCCAACATGAGGAACTGGCATTGAGCATCTTCTAAGAAGGCGGAAATCTTCCCTCCAAGCTTGGAGATTTGCGGAGCCTCCTATAATTTTGTGCCTGCCATTTTGAAGTCAAATTGAACACCAGCCTCTTAGAAAGGAGGCTTTATCCGGCTGCCAGGAGTGATATTTATAAGTTCACCTTCCAAGAGACACAAAATGCCTTTCAACAGGCTGCCGTGTAAATAACCAGGGGATGCATGAATTGGCCCCATACAAACCTCCAGAGCCATTTTGCTTTGAACCTGGGCAAAAGCGTGAAGAAAACACACACACACACACACACATACACAGGCCCTAAGACATCCGGCTTTTTATGGTCCCACCATTCCAAGTAATGGATCATGTGAGACAGGTTTCCCCTGCCACACACCTCCACACACACAGGTATTCTGCACAAGCCATATTTCTTACATTTCAGTGCTTTCCAGAAAGGCAAGTGTTGACATGTAATCTCTTTCAATTCAATCCATTCATAAAATCTACTGAACATCCTATGAGGTGGGAGGGATAGACACAAGACAAGGAATATAGTAAAGAAGAAAAATAATTCAGTGCCCTTTGATTTACTGGGCTATTCCACACATTATGGAAGAAAGAGCTGATCCAGCATATTCCACATAGCACTGCACCAGTGACACCAGAATATTAGTGCAGGAATAGGGAGACCTGGGTTGGGGGAACCCCACGTTCAAATCTCTACATCTGCCTCCCCTAACCTGGTGCCCTTCAGAGGATCTGGCCCAGCCAGCACAGCCATATGATGCTGGGGGTGATGGGAATCGTAGTCCAAATCCTCATTGGGAAACAACTTGAGGAAAGTCTTTAGGTGACCTTTCAAAGGCTCGTGCCAAGATGCAGTTCAAGGTGAAAGCCCTAAGCCCTGAGGCCATCAGAGACATACCTGAAAGGGAGTTTCCATTCAAATTCCAAAAGCTTCCCAAAGGCTTCACAGCCTAAGACCATGCAGTGTGAGATGTGGAGCCAGCGGGTGGGGGAGGGGAAGGGAAGCCAGCCTGGAGCAACTATGGCTGGATGGGTCACTGGAAGTTCACTGGATGCCTGCACTGGAAGCACTGCAAAGGCCAACCATTTGAAAGCTTGGGGTGCTATGCAACTATGTTTTACTCAGAGGTGACCCACTGAAATTAATGACTATGACTAAGGTCCATTTTGCTAATGTTCCTGTAATATATATGAAGCTAGTTATCCTTGCATGCTGCCTTTCAAATGCATTACCACATTGGATAAGTGAATGAATGAATGAATGAATGAATGAAATAATACACAAGGCTCATCTAGGCTTCTCAAGTCTGACAAGGATTACAAGGGTTTGTCAGAGTAATTAGCTTCTGTCAAAGTAATGAGCGGCTGTTTTAAAGATGTAACATTCTGAATTGTTACAATTCCAGTCACAATTCAAGAATGGTACAAACAAAGCTATATCTATATATCCAAGTTACTTAACTGTTACGAAATCACAACACCCAAGTCTATTATTTATAGCCAAGCATGTTAGCAAGAGATTGAGTTGTTCCCTTGGCAAAAAGCCAAGAACCCAGACAGTTATAAATGCCATTGAAAAACCACACACCCCTCTATTAAAAGACAGGAGTCAGTTTAAGTGTGTTCATTTCAAAGGGCAGATTGAGGTGGATCCAAAATTGAGCATGTACACACACCTGCGAGACGAGGAAGCAAGCCCTTGCCGTTTGAACAGAGGAATGCCAGGTGAATACCTGGAATATTTACCGGTAACTATGGCAAAATACAGCCAACTGATAATATTTAACCAGACAGTTGACCAGAAGCTCCATCCTAAGAGACAGGGAGCACCCAGGTGCTATTGTCAATAGCTGCTGAAACTCTTCAGGATTTGGGCATTCTCTATATGCACAGTTATACTTCATCTCCTCAACTTGTAGGCACTTTGGAATTGTCCAAATCACTTCATAGATACTCAGAATTCAAGACCTGAATCACAGGACTCTGTTTGCTTATGAAAGGACTGTGGAAAAACACCAGGAATAGGTCTTCAGATCACAACAGTTATTTGCCTTTGAATTCATTGAAAGTGATGCTAAGAACAGGCCAGAATCACACATTTGCATCCCAGGAAGTCTCTGTGGTACAGAGTGCCTTCTATCAGCTTCAGCTATCAGCTATATCAACTTCTATCAGCTTCAGCTGGTAGCCTAGCTGTGCTATCCTATTGATAACCTAACCTTTGCTGTCTCTGCTCTGGTACCCTCTAGGTTAGATTATTGCAACACACTATATGTAGGTCTGCCTCTGAAGATGGTTCAGAAACTTCAGCTGGTGCAGAATTTGGCAGCCAGGTTGCTTACTGGGACAATACTTGGCGTTAACAAAGGATATTCAGTCACCGGATGTGCAACCATTTGCTTTTCATGAGAAACACAAACCACCTTGCAAAGCAGTGTAACTGTGCAAACTGCTAGTGTAAAAGTAAAGAGAAGTTTGATTATTTCCCTCATCCTTGGATTTCCTCAGTGCTCCTCTGCCACAAACAACAGTTAAACCCAAAAGCCACATTCTCACTTGCCAGAGCAAGGGGAATCTGAATTTTGGAAGGTATTTCACCCAGGGTAAAACAGAGTCACCCATTTTCACTACACACCTAGACAGCTGCAGGCTGGGTTGTAAAGTTGCCTTTGGATTTTATAGCTTCACATAAAAGAACAACTGGTCTGCATTCATCCAGCAGATCTCTTGATCATCTGCAAAGTGACACCTGGGGTGGTCTCTCTCCAAGGGCCAAAAAGTTTGATACAGAGCGCAAGGCTAATGGTCCCAAAGAAGCAGAACACGCCACACACCATGACGCCACTGCAACATAGCGGGAGTGCAAAAAAAACATGTGGCACTGAGTGGAGAAGTCCACTTCCTTAGAACCTACCGTATTTTTCGCCCTATAGGACGCACCGGCCCATAGGACGCACCTAGATTGGGGGGGGGGAATAAAGGGGGAAAAAATCCCCCCCCAGGCATGGGGCTTCCCCCGACCCCAGCCCCCCAGAATGGGTCCCAGAGCGCAGCTTCGGCATCGCTCTGGGAGCTTGCCAGGCTGGGGGGATAGCTTCCTGAAGCCTGGAGAGCAAGAGGGGTCAGTGCGCACCGACCCCTCTCGCTCTCCAGGCTTCAGCAAAAGCCTGCATTCGCCCCATAGGACGCACACACATTTCCCCTTCATTTTTGGAGGGGGAAAAGTGCATCCTATAGGGCGAAAAATACGGTAAGTTTCCATTTAAGGAGGAAAAATATGTTTCCAGTCCTTAGGGTAGCAAGGATTAAAGGGGTCTGAACAAGATCACAGAGAGGGGCTTTGGTACCCAAATTTAAACAAACTTGCTTCATTTGTGTAATTTATATGGATTTGTTTTCCTGGCACAAAGTTTTTAGTGCCTTGAGGAAACAGAATCTGTGTTTGCACACAATCCTAAGCTATGGCTTGTTCTAACCATGGTTTGTTCAATCGTAAGTTGTGTCACAGGCAAGGAAAACAAACCACGGCTTGTTTCTCCCAAACTTGGTTTGTTTTCCAGCTGCTTCTGCCTCATGATTCTGCATCTTGCTGAGCATTTGGTGTGTGGACAAACAAACTATGGTTAAGCAGGGCTGTTGGGTTCGGACAACTCACAGCCCACTGGAAAGGGTCCAGACAGACATGCAGACCAACCATGGCTTAGTGTTTGTTGCAACCAGAGCTCTGGGTGACATTATCTCAAAAAGGATATTGTAGAGTTGGACAATGTTCAGAAGAACCAAAATATTCTAGGGGCTCCCCCCATGAGGAAAAGTTGCAGAATTTGGGACTATTCAGTTCAGAGAAAAGGTGAGTAAGAGGCAACATGATAGAAGTTTATAAAATTATGCATGGCCTGGAGAAAGTGGATCGAGGAATGTTTTTCTCCCTCTCATAACACTAGAACTCATGGACGTCTAAAGAACCTGAATGTTGGAAGATTCAGGACAGACAAGAGAAAGGACTTCTTCACACAGCACGTAAATTATGGAATTTGCTCCCACAGGAGGCAGTGATGGCCACCAACTTGGATGGCTGTAAAGGAGGGTTAGACAAATTCATGGAGGAGGAGAGGGTTAATGGTGGCTATGAGCCACAGTGGCTATGGTCTGCCTCCATGGTTTCTGAACACCAGTTGCTGGAAGCCACCGGAGATGAGAGAGGGCTCTTGGGCTCAGACCTGCTCCTGGGCTTCCCAGAAGAGGCATCTGGTTGGCCACTGTGAGAACAGCATGCTTGGCTAGATGGGCCATTGGCCTGATCCTGCAAGCTCCTCTTATGTTCTTAGCTTTGGCCCAATTATGCTGCATGACTGACTCCAACGTATTTTGTTTTGCCAGCGCCCAGGAGAGGTTTGAGGAACCATCTAGCCTACCGTGGCCAACTTCCCTCTCCAGCAGCATCACTTCAAAGACCCCAGGATTGCCTCCCCCTAAAGGCTGCCGGTTGTGGTTTCAAGGGAGCAAGAAACCCATGTGCAGGATTCCCATACGTCTCAGGCTTGTCTGCACGGAAGGGAAGAAGGGAGGAAGGAAGGAAAGATCCTTTGGCTCCAAAATGCATAAAGTGTGATGCAGCCACATATGACACACCACACAGTGCTGGAAGCCCCTACAGCCAGGACAGCAACGAGGAGACTTCCTCGTAAAGCACTGAAGTTATTATCACGCCAAACTCCTCTCTCTGCCTCCACAGCTGCCGAACATCCTCCTCTTCTCCCACAACTGCAAAGCATCATTAGGGAAGGCTGCCGCCTGATTAGTAACAGACAGAAGCATTTCAGCAGAGATCCTGCCTCCTGTAAAGCTAAGCTGCCCTTTGATCTCAGGACCCGCTCACGCTTTGCATATCCCTCCATGGAAGCCACCCTAACAGCCCAGGGCCAATTTAAATCGCTCCAGGAAGCATCTCATTGGAACAAGGCTGGCCATGTACACAGGTTTAATCTATATAGGAAGGGCGATTTCTGTACACCACAAAAGCTCGGGGTTAATAGCCCAGTGGATTAGAGGATTGCAGAAGCAGATCCCACTCTTAAGCCCAGGGCACTGCAAGTTAAAAGGGAATCAGGCCAAGGGCTGAGGCTCCAGAGACAGAGTAGCTGGTTCTGCATCCAGCCTACAGCTGCTTAATGCTCTCTGTACCACAGCACTGAGCAGCTTTCTCCAACCCGGTGCCCTCCAGATGATTTGGGCTTCCACTCTCATCAGCTCCTAGCATCATACAGCTGTGCTAGCTGGGGCTGATGGGAGCGGTAGTCCAATAGAGGGCACCAGGTTGGGGAAAGGCTGGCGCCAAGACCTTCCTTTGCAAAATGTCTAGGAAGTTTTAAAAACCTACAGACAGAAACACCCCAAACCTACACCCAAGAAACGAAAATGCAACTGCCTGAATAAAGGCTAATGGAGAAAATACATATCTAGGCAGAAGAGCAAAAGGAAGGCGATTTTCCAAAGACAGTTTTGACAACAGCACATTTGGCAAAACTGAGGAGCAGGAACAAGAGGCTGACCACCCCAAAAAGACTCCTAACTGCTGCCTCCTTTCCATTCTCAATCAGCCATACTTTAAAAAAACAAAAACAAAAAACTATTGGATGAAATATTTGGGAAATCCATCACCGCCATGGTCCTTAGAGGTTTGCCGCTGGACCCATTTTGGGTTGATGCAGCAAGGAAATTACTAAGTTCTTCATATTCTAAACTGGGGAAAGACCAGAGAGCTCAATCTATCTACTGGAGAGAGATTGATGGGAGTCAGGTGGGGGTGGGCAGGGCGGGGGAGAACAAAAATACATTCCCTTGGCACCCCCCTTCTCCCTCTCCTTTCCCTGCTGAAAATGAGGAGGGAGGTCCCATCCCTTTTGACCCAGTATTACGATCCCTGCTGCAAGAGGAACAAAATGTTGCAAGGCTGGACCAGCTCTGTGTCATTACCTGTCCTCGAGACCAGAAAAACGAAGCTTAAACAGAAGAGTATAATTTTATAACTAGGCAGCTGTGCAGTCCATTCTTATCAAGCCCTGCTGGAATGAGGAAAGGTTTTTGTTTTTTAACTGAGCTGCCACCAGATACCACCTCCTTCCATTTTTGCCAGCAGAAAACCAGGTTAACAATGCTGGAGATAAGAGAATCTCTCTCCTTGGTTACATCAGCTGAAAATGGGAGCAGCTGAACAAGAGGTGACCTAAAAGTGGTTTAAATGAGAAACCCCAGTCACAGAGATCCTGGCAGCCACACCTCCTGCAGTCTCAGAAATTAATCAAAAGAAAGTTCCCATGTTGACTGCTGGAGAGGGGGAGACCTCCAAATGGAAGTATTTGTATTTATTTATATTTGTTTGCAAGGATCAGGGGAATTAAGAGTGAGCCTGCAGACAAGCTGGAGGAATCTGTGCCAGCAGGCAGCCACCACAGGGCAGAGGCAATGCGTTGCAGTGGTTAGAGTGTTGAGCTGGGAGAGGGGCTGTGACTTAAATAGTCACCCTGCAGGAGTGAACAGCAGCCCAAATCCAAGCTTTCACACACAAGGCAGATTGCAGCCTTGAACCAAGAGGAACTCGTAAAGGTAAAGGGACCCCTGACTGTTAGGTCCAGTCGCGGACAACTCTGGGGTTGCAGCGCTCATCTCGCTTTATTGGCCGAGGGAGCCGGCGTACAGCTTCCAGGTCATGTGGCCAGCATGACTAAGCCGCTTCTGGAGAAACCAGAGCAGTGCATGGAAACGCCGTTCACCTTCCCGCCAGAGCAGTACCTATTTATCTACTTGCACTTGAATGTACTTTCGAACTGCTAGGTTGGCAGGAGCAGGGACCGAGCAACGGGAGCTCACCCCGTCATGGGGATTTGAACCGCCGACCTTCTGATCGGCAAGCCCTAGGCTCAGTGGTTTAGACCACAGTGCCAACTGCTTCCCATAGAGGGACTCTTACTGGTTTGTTATTTATTGCATTTATAGCCCAAGAGGAGCTCAAGAGACCAAAGAACCAAGACCACAGAGAAGCGTTTGACACGTGCTTTTTGACTGACACCCAGCCACACGGGAAGGCAAACAGTGGCAGGTGGCATCAAGCATATTTCATTTTACAACTTAATGAACTCACCACTCAATGCGGACGTTGTGTTCTCCACGGCTTGGCACACAGCTAATACAATACCTAGAGAAGGAAAAATAGCCAGCTTTAAAAACAGGGATCATTTGAGAGTGTCAAAAAAAGCTCAGGCTACTGAAAATCCCACCATGACAAGCATTTTCATATTGTGTCAACCCCCCCCCCCTTATTATTCAGGTACATCAGCAACCCAAAGTCAACACCCAAAACACTCTGATGCAACCCAGCAAGGGTGAAAATTTAGGGTTGTGGTTCAAGGCCTGCATGCCATGCTGACTTCCAATATATTTACTTCCAAGTGAAAGTACAGAAGACTGGGCTGCATGGCTCAAACTATGTTCCCCCTTCTGCACATGATCAAAGGCCAAAGAGTGGATCTTGCAATCAGCTACTTCATAATCAAATTAACAAAAATGAATGGATTTCTTGGCAAGAGCACATGTGGGGGGGGGGGGAGAGCAACTAAAGTCAGAACTATTCAGACTTTAATCCGGTCTTCAACCTTCTCAGATTCAGGAGTCACTTTTTAACTAATAAAATGGGACTTGATTTTAACTGCCCTTTGCAGCAGTTGAAGATTATACAAAGAAAAAATAAAAGTGTTTTTTGTTTTTTTTTTAAAGAGTAACTTGATGGGTTTCAGGAGCAAAGAAACCTCATCTGATAGTGTCCCTGATTAGGACGACTGCATGGGATGGAAGTAGGATTGGGGGAGAAATTTGTTCTGTTTGCATTTTAATATGCACCAAATTTGCAAATGCAACTGAAATGCAGCTCTCTTTCAAAATTCATACACCCAAGGGGACTTCCGGGTTAGCGCCATCGGCAATGGCGGAATTCCTCTGACTGGGAGGAATTTGCATCGTGAAAATTTGGGTCTGGCCGCCACGGCGAAGGCAGAGACCCACTATAAATCACAGGCGGGTGAAGCCTGTGAACGTGGGATTTGGCTGGCACCTTCTGCGCCCCCCCTACTCGCGGAGAAACCCAGTTTCGGGGATCCGGAGTGACGTAGGGTGAGTGGCGCGGTGCTTCGAACCGACTGCTTCCGTCACGGAGCGAAGCCGCACAGCTGTTGCCGGAGAGCGCTGACGTTTTCCTGTGGACAATTTGATTTTAAAGCAATTACCCGTGAGTAGAGTGGAGAATTGGATTTTTAAAACGTCTTAATTTGGCATCGAACGGGGGAGGTTCAAAACAGGAAGTCCGCCTTCCCCTTTTGTAAATAGACTGAAGCAAAGAGATTGTAAGCTAAAGTCTTGGAAAGTCTATCTTAAAAGACTAAATTTCCATCAGTAAAAAAACATCTAACCCCCCCTTGGAAGCAGGAGAAGAGGGGGGAAGTGTGGATCGTACATGCCTGCAGGAGAGAGTGAAGGAAGTTAGAATACTACTGCTCCGAACCTGGACTGGGGCTGCCATTAAGACTGACGTGCTTTGAAATGTTTACGCACTGCAAATAGAACGTTTTTTGACAGCTTGCCAAATAAGAGACATACTTTGTTTTGACTGTCTCCGTCTGACTTTAAAAAAAAGTAACTGAAAACTGTAACTAATTAACTTTATTGCTTGAACTGCATGAAAGGACCAATTGGTTAAAGGTATACAAGTGGGAGCTAAACAGTATAAATTGAGGGCATTTGCTGATGACCTAGTATTGACATTACAGGAGCCAGAATCTAGTACTAAAAGGGTACTGGAACTGATTCAAGAATTTGGACAGGTAGCAGGTTTTAAGTTAAACAAAATGAAAACTAAGGTTTTAGAGAAAAATTTAACTCTGAGTGAGAGAGACAACTTCCAGGAAGAGACAGGATTAACACTGGTCAAGAAAGTGAAATATTTAGGGGTTAATATGACTGCCAAGAATGTGAATCTGTTTAAGGATAATTATGAAAAAATGTTGGATTGAAGTGAAAAAGGACTTAGAAATATGGTCAAATTTGAAGCTATCATTGTTAGGCAGAATTGCTGTGATAAAAATGAATGTATTGCCAAGGATGTTGTTCTTGTTTCAAACATTGCAAATCATAGACAAGACAGATTGTTTCAAGAAGTGGCAGAGAGACATTTCCAGATTTGTCTGGCAGGGCAAGAAGCCTAGAATAAAAATTAAGATATTAACTGATGCTAAAGAAAGAGGTGGATTTGCCCTGCCAGACCTTAAACTTTCCTATGAATCAGCTGCTTTTTGCTGGCTGAAAGAATGGCTGCTTCTTGAAAACACTGATGTGTTGGATTTAGAAGGTTTTAACAATGTATTTGGTTAGCATGCATATTTGTGGTATGATAAGGTAAAAGCACATAAAGCATTCAAAAACCATATTGTTAGGAAAGCATTGTTTAATGTTTGGATAAGATATAAGGACTTGTTAGAAAATAAAACCCCAAGATGGTTGTCACCAATGGAAGCAAAGGCACAGAAAAAACTCAATATGGAGGCCAAATGGCCGAAATATTGGGAAATTTTGGAACAAGATGGAGACAGGATAAAATTGCAGAGTTTTGAAAAATTAAAAAACAAAGTGCGAGATTGGCTTCATTATTACCAAATAATGGAGGCATATAATTTGGATAAAAAAGTTGGCTTCCAGGTGGAAAAATCAAAATTGGAAACAGAATTGTTAGATCCCAAAATTAAGAATTTGTCAAGAATATATAATTTGCTGTTGAAATGGAACACTCAGGATGAAACGGTGAAATCTGCTATGATTAAATGGGCACAAGATGTTGGACATAACATAATGATGGCTGACTGGGAACAGTTATGGACCACAGGTATGAAATTTACGGCATGTAATGCCCTAAGAGAGAATTTAATGAAAATGATTTACAGGTGGTACATGACATCAGTCAAGCTTGCAAAAATTAACCATTTGCCCGAAAATAAATGTTGGAAATGTAATGAGACTGAAGGTACATTCTTTCACCTTTGGTGGACATGCCCAAGGATTAAGACATTCTGGGAGATGATTTATAATGAAATGTAAAAGGTATTTAAATATACCTTTCTGAAGAAACCAGAGGCCTTTCTCCTGGGCATGGTCGGCCAATTGGTGCCAAAGAAGGACAGAACTTTCTTTATGTATGCAACAACAGCAGCAAGAATACTCATCGCGAAGTATTGGAAGACACAAGATTTACCCACCCGGGAAGAATGGCAGATAAAGTTGATGGACTATATGGAATTGGCGGAAATGACTGGCAGAATCCGAGACCAGGGAGAAGAGTCGGTGGAAGAAGATTGGAAAAAATTTAAAGATTATTTACAGAAATATTGTAAAATTAATGAGCTTTAGAAAAATGGTGGAATGAAGTTATATGGCTTTGGCAGAAATGTTATAAGGAACTAGGTACAGATTGACTGTTAATGTATTAAGGGGAAAAAACAAGGTTAGAATATGTTAAGATTAATTACAGGACAGAAAACAGAGGAAGATGGAAAGGAGTTGCTGAAACAGTTAATTGAAGTGGAATACAAAAAGGGAGGCGTGAGGAAGTCAATGAAACAAGTGAATGAAAGATAAGCTTGAAAATATTGGAAGTGTTTTTAATTGTTCTTGTTTTGTTTTGTTAATTCAATGTTTTATGTAGTGTTTTTGCTTCTGTTTTTGTATTGTATTATATTGATTTGTTTAATTCTTTTTCTTTCTTTTTGTAATTTTTAAACTCTTAATAAATACTATTTTAAAAAAAACAAAAACAAAATCCATACACCCAAATTTTGCAGTGCAATTCTCCAACTAAAAAATGCATTAAAATATGTACTGTATGGTAAGGGAAAGGCATACAAAATTGGGCATTAGTGGAAATAACATACTGGACCAACTTCATTACATTACGGGAAAGTGCTTGCCAAAAAGCGTATACCATGCAACAAATTCCGTCTCTTAGGTGGGCAGAACCACAGGCAGAAGTGGACACAGGAACTTTCACTAGCAAGTGGGGTGGGGAACAGTATTTGCTTCACATTGTTTCTTTGATTTTGCTGGAGGTGCCAGCTGGGAAGGAAGAGGAGTTGGGGGGCTGACCCAATCCCTGGACTGGCTCAGAACGGCACCAGCGAGGACACTGGCTCAGATCCCGACCAAGGCAGCTCTTGGCCGAGCCAAACAGCGACCCATAAATATGCCAACAGCATCACCGGGCGTGATGGGAAAAGCTTTGGAAGCGCTTTCGCCGACCTCATCCTTGGGATTGGTGCCCACCATGATTCAAACTGGGGCAGAGATCGTGGCATTCCCCCCGCCCCACAGAAGAAGCACCTCTTCAGCTCAGCCAGGGTTCAGCACCCGCAGAAAACACACAGAGAGAACTCATTAGCTCAGCTGGGAATTCTGAGTTATTAAAAGACCGATGGGTCCACGCGGTTCAAAGGAAGAGTTCTTGGGGGAGTCAGAAGGCACAGGAATGCCTGGCAAGGGCTTCCGATGGATTCTCAAAACACTGAACTACAAAAACTGGCTTTCACACGCAGCTGGTCTTAGTGACCCCCTCGTGGGAAGGGAATCTTTATTTTAATGCGTGTATACCTAAGGAGCTGCCTTACCCCAAGTCAGAGCGCTGGACCAGCATTTGGGACTGAGTCCCTGCAGTCTTCCCCGGCCTGCTTGCCCTCTAGCTGGTTTAGACTACAGTGCCCACTAGTCCCAGCCAATGCACAGGGATGATGGGATTTGTAGTATGAATGTACATAGTATGTGTGCCTGGCGCCTTCATTACATATGTTCAGGTGCCAGGCAAGAGCATTCCCCTTCTCCCAGGTATTGGCCTAATTAAACAATCCATGGGCTTTTAAACCGTGGCGGGCAGGGGGTTATTGTTGTTTGTTTGTTATTATGGTATGCATTTTTGTGTTTTTATGTTATAAACTGCACTGGAATCTTCGGATGAAGGATGGAATAGAAATTCAATAATTAAAATAATAAATCAATAAATTACACAAACAGTGATGGACACCAGGCTGAACAAGGTTGAAATACTGGTTTTGTTTTATTTTAACTGGAGGTGCCACTGTGGTCCCAGTCCCCGGAGCGATCACTACAAAGCGCCCTTGCTTTTTAGTGCAGGGTTGGGGATATCAGAAGCTACCAGTCCAGTCACCTCAGTACTGTCAACTCTGACCGGCAGCGTCTCTCCTGGGTTTCAGGGTCTCTCTCCCAGCCATCCCTGGAGATGTTGGAGGTTGAAGCTGAGATTTCCTGCAGGCAAAGCCAGCTCTGCTCCTGAGCTAAGGCCTTTCCCTACTGACAGAAAATCCTACAGCGCCCCATATTTCCAAGGGGGCTCTCGTTCAAACACTAACCAAGCCTGCCCCCTGCTTAACTTGCAGCTGCTTTCAAGCTGGTGTGCCTTTGTGGGTGGGGGGGGTGGGGGGAAGAGGGGTGCTGAGGCAGGGCTGGGAATTCCAGAGCAGGGGGAAGAAGAGAGAAAGCTTCTCATGCCCCAAGACAGAATGATCAGGTCCACCCAGATGCAGGGCAAAGCCCACATGAGTCACCCTGGTTCGGTTAATCCAGAATAAAGGCCCCTCCTTAATTCTGCTCTTGAAAGAGACACGGGTGGTTTTGGGGAAACTTTTCTGACAATCTTCTTGGCACATGGGAGTCCATGCAAGGAAGCAAGGGCAAGCCACCACAGGCTGCTGTCTCATTGCAGTCTTCTTCATCTCTCTCCCTACCCCCCACCTTGAGTTCACACTCCGACTTCTCCTCTTAATCATCAAATAGTCGCAGTGCAAGAAGACTCCCCAAGCTGACAGGACACACTTTCAACCAGAGACAGGCAATGTCAGCTTCCACAAAACAAACACAAGCGCCTTATATTCATGGAACAGAACTGCTTAAGTTGTGGTCCTCTGCTCTTCACCCAGGGTCTCAGACAGATGAGCCAATGGTCCGACTCTAGGTTGCTTTCTACATCCCCTTCAAAATCATGGCACCCTCAGAGTTCAGAAGCTGCCCGATTCCACAAGAAGGCGTGGCGTGTGACTCTGGCTCTCTGACCAGCCTGCAGTCACTTTGTCAAGAATGCAGGATTGGGCCTTCGGAACTGAGAAGGCAGCACTTTGGGCTCTCAATCAAGCCTCTTGCAGAAGATTCCACAGTGAAGTACAGTAAGGTCACAATTTATGCCCATTTAACAGTCACGAATTCGACCACATAAAGTTGTAAGGGGTCCCAAGAGCCATTTAGTTCAACCCCCTGCAATGTGGGAATTTAAGAAAATAAAGAGCTTCTGGGAAATGATATATAATGAGATGAAAAAGAAGTTGAAATATACATTTTTTAAAAAACCAGAAGCATTTCTACTTGGTATTATAGGTCAGGATATTAATAGGCAAGATGTCAAATTGTTTTTATACGCAACCACAGCGGCAAGAGTAGCCCAGAAATGGAAGCAAGAAGAAATTCCGACGAAAGAAGAATGGCAGATGAAAATAATGGACTATGCAGAACTGGACAAAATGACAGGAAGGATTCGAAAGCTGCGGGAACAGAGATTTACAGAAGATTGGAAGAAGTATACGAACTATTTGAAGAGCAATTGTAATCAACAAATTACGCTAGTAGGACTACAAGAAGTTTTGTAGGAAGAAATATATGAAGTGCTACAAAGAATAGAGATATTGGTTATGAATTTTAAATTTAACAGTGAAAATAAGAAATGTGTACTAAGAGATTAGATTGGAAAATTTTCAGACTGGACTGATGGAAGTCAAAATATTGAATACGATGTTAAAATATGTTTAATTACTTGGCAGATGAAAGTGATGGACTATATGGAATTGGCAGAAATGACTGGCAGAATCCGAGACCAAGGTGAAGAGCCGGTGGAAGAAGATTGGAAAAAAATTAAAGTCTATCTACAGAAACATTGTAAAATTAAGGAATGTTAGAAGGTTGTTGGAATGAAGTAATGTGGTTTTAGCAGAAATGATATAAGGATTAGGTTAAAATTGACTTCTTAATTTGTGAAAGACGTGAATAACAGTATATCAAGATAAATTATTAGGATAAAAACAAAGTTGGAAAGGATTTGCTGAAACATCTAATTGAACTAGAATACAAAAAAGGGAGGTGTGAGGAGGTCAAGGAAACAAGCTGATGAAAAATAAGTTATGGGAAGGTTTGGTTTGTTTTTTGTTCGCATTTTTCTGTGCTGTTTTTTTTCCTTCCTTTTTCCCCCCTCTATTTTTTGTCTGTTTGTATCTATTGTGATGTATTGCTTTGTTTTTTCATGCCTAATTTAGTGTTTTCTTTTTGTAACCTCTGAAACTGGAATAAATATTATTTAAAATATATATATATATGTTTAATTACTGCTGAAAATGGCATGTTAAAAAAACTAATAAAAATTTATATATATAAAAAAATCCAAGCAAGGGCAAGAGCTTAAAAGCTCTTGTTGTGTGGCATCTGCTTGGGCTACCCAACATGGAAGGAGTTTTTAAGCGCTTCTTCTTACTGGGAAGGTGGGGGCACGACTTGCTCAGTGCACCGGCTCTGGGATGCTCTCCTGAGATCTTGAGGGGCATCTGCGTTCTTATGAGAACTCGCAGGAGCATCATTCCAGAGAGGAGGGGCCAAGCACACCTTGCCCACCAAGCAGACCTGGAGGAGTCCGGTGGATTCGCTCTCCCTCCCCTTCACCCACTAAGTAGCTCCAAGGGTTTGGTATACATGGTTTTCGTGCAAACATGGAACCCTTGGACCCAGACCCCCACGTAAGATGCAGTCCCACTGTACCCAGGCGGGGGTGATGGAGGGAGGGAGAGGAAAGAAGAGAAGGGTTGGCTATCCAAGGCAGTTATTCCATTTTTTGTTTTAAAATAATTTTTATTAGTTTTCAATTATAAAAATCCAATACTGTATATGCCACATTGTATCAATACCATATTACCCCACACATTTCTCATTCATTAACATTAAAAAAAAATAACCAAAAAGAAAACACACACACCCAAATCCCCAGACTTCCCTTCACCCCCTCTTCTGGTTCTTTAAATAAACCAAATCATCTTACATTCCAAATCCTTTTACCCAATTTTCCAACTACTAAACAATTAAATTTGTGATATACTGCACAGATATTTTAAATATTCAAATTGTTTTATGCATTACACATCTATGCTTACAGACTATTTCCCCTTTTAAAATAATCCTTATTGTTGCTTTTTGCAAGCGTTTTTAATCTATGTCTGCTGATGTCCCGATTTATTTACAACTGCTGGCCCCTAAATAAAAACCATTTCCCAGACCATTACCCATTCTTTTTTCTTACTTTGGCATATTTAAATCTCCTCCGGAAGAGGCTTCCCATTAGGACAATTCCCAATTTCAGCCCCCTTCCTTCCAAATTTCTCTCTGTCTCCATGACTGTGATTTCACCAAAATTTCTCTAACTCAAGGCAGTTTTTCCTACCGCATATTGAGAACTGTACAAACGCAAACACACACACACTTTGTTCTACTGAATTACATCGGGCTTCCAAGACAAAACAAGCAACAGGCAATAGCAGCACAACAAAGCATTGAGCATTGAGCATTGAGCATCACCAGGGAACATGTTTGCTCCCCAGCTCCCCAGTCACAGCCACATACAAGGGGACGTAATTGGAAGCAGGAGCAAGGAAGTGCAACCACAACAGAGCTCTGCCTGCCTGCCTGGAAGGAGAGCCGGCAGGACCACAAAGCAGGAGGAGCGCTCCTGGAAGGAGAGAAAACTTGGTTTCCCAGCTTGATTCAGAGGAAGTTCACAGCAGCTGTTCCAAAAATGGAAACTGCACAAAGCAAGACAGCAAAGGTGATCCCACCAACGTTTCTGTCCTGGGCATCAACAAAAATCCGAACAGAAAACCCTCCCTTACCATTCAGGATTCTTTCAGAGCAGGAAAAGAGTCTTTTGTAAAAGCTGCCAGTGCTTATGTCTGGGAATTAATTTTGATGGGAAAGTTAACAGAAAGGATACGTGAAAGAAAACAATGTGAGAAACTACATAACTTTTGCATAACATGGTCCTCCATTATTACATACACATCAAAGAAAGAACTTGCATTTAAACCACCTAAGACAAACGGGAGCCTGTGGAATGATATTTTTTAAACCAGCAACTCTAGAAATAATTTTTTATTTGACTGTATTACTACCGTAATTATCTGGACGTAGACGCGGGTGGCGCTGTGGGTAAAAGCCTCAGCGCCTAGGGCTTGCCGATCGAAAGCTCGGCGGTTCGAATCCCCGCGGCGGGATGCGCTCCCGCTGCTCGGTCTCAGCGCCTGCCAACCTAGCAGTTCAAAAGCACCCCCGGGTGCAAGTAGATAAATAGGGACCACTTACTGGTGGGAAGGTAAACGGCGTTTCCGTGTGCTGCGCTGGCTCGCCAGATGCAGCTTTGTCACGCTGGCCACGTGACCCGGAAGTGTCTCCGGACAGCGCTGGCCCCCGGCCTCTTGAGTGAGATGGGCGCACAACCCCAGAGTCTGTCAAGACTGGCCCGTACGGGCAGGGGTACCTTTACCTTTTAGCTGGGGCTGGTTTGGAGGGGGTTAGGGGAAAACTGTATTTGATTGCTTCTACAGTGGTACCTCGGGTTACATACGCTTCAGGTTACAGACCCAGAAATAGTACCTCGGGTTAAAAACTTTGCTTCAGGATTAGAACAGAAATCGTGCTCCGGCGGCAGCAGGAGGCCCCATTAGCTAAAGTGGTGCTTCAGGTTAAGAACTGTTTCAGGTTAAGAACGGACCTCCGGAACGAATTAAGTACTTAACCCGAGGTACCACTGTACTTGATTATATGTCGTTCTTATATTAAACGATTTTTTTTTAAAAAAAAAAATTAAGCTGCCATGTACCATGAGAAGTCTGCATCTGCCCCAGCAAGTTACGTTTGCAGGGCATCAAACCCAACAAGGATGGCATCCCTGAGATGCTCCTGTGCTGCCTGTTTTGGTTGCACAAAGTCACTTTGCACCACACTGTTAGGCTACCTCTCACAAACTGGGCTGTGTGCACACCATGTTGACAAGATTCCAATTCTGAAACCAGACACGCCAAAGTCTCTGGCGAGCAAAGAGGTATCTCACAATCACAGTGAGCAAATTGTCCCCGGTGTAATGAAATATGCAGTGTGGTACAGTGGTTAGCAGAGTGTTGGACTAGGACCTGGGAGAGGACAGGGTTCCAATCCCCGCTCAGTCATAAAGCTCACTTAGGATAGTTGCTGCCTCTCAGCCTAACCTGCCCTACAGGGCTGTTGTGCAGAATAAATGAGGAGGGTGGGAAGCATGTATGCTGCTCCTTGGAAAAATAAAGGTGGGAAATACAGCGGTGCCTCGCAAGACGAAATTAATTTGTTCCGCGAGTTGCTTCGTCTTGCAATTTTTTCGTCTTGCGAAGCGCGGATTCCCCGGGTATTAACGGCTTTAAGAAAAAGGAAGCAAACCCGCAAGATGTTTTTGTCTTGCGAAGCAAGCCCATAGGGAAATTCGTCTTGCAAAGCAACTCAAGAAACGAAAAACCCTTTCGTCTTGTGCGTTTTTCGTCTAGCGAGGCATTCGTCTTGCGGGGCACCACTGTAAATGTAAAAAATAAATAAACCAAGTTTATTGTCATGCAACTCTATCCTATGTATGTAGTGTGATGGAGGCAGCATCTTGAGGGCTGGAAGCATTTACTTCATCTGAAAGGGTTCTGATCTTCTAGCTGCAGAATTCAGGTCCGTGAGAAAATTCTGCCCTCCCTTAGAATTGCACAAGATGAGCAGAGCTATGCAACGTTAGGAGCTGCTATTACAGTAACGTACGTCAGTGTGCTAATACCATGTCCCAGTTGTCTTGTAATGCTGGCATAACAGCACAGATGGTGACTTCATGCCTTGGCAAAAGGAGCCTCTTGAAGACTGTCTGTGGAGAGGACCATGAGGGCTGGTGGGACAGGACAGGGAATGAACATAAGAACATACAAAGAGCCTGCTGGATCAGGCCAATGCCCCATCTATTCCAGCATGTGGGAAATTCACAAGCAGGATTTGAACCCTCTCCCCATCTGTGGCGCCCACCAACTAGTCATCATGGCTAGTAACCATCACTATTCCTCTCCTACATGACTTTGTCCAATGCTCTTTTAAAGCCATCCAGGCTGACGACCATGACTGCCTCCCTTGGGAGAGAGCTCCACAGTTAGGTACAGGAATGGGACCAAACACTGGGGATTCTGCCTAAAGCGGAAAGGGCACCAACACACCTTCCTCTCTCAAAAAAAATTCAAGGGTCCATCTTTTTAGTCAAGGACCCAGGTGACTGTGCACAGTGCCATACGAACAGGATTCTACAAAACAAGCACACCACTGAGCAATTGTTCAAGCAATTTGCAAAGTCAAATTAGGAAAAGCACAATGAGTAGGCGCAGGCCAAGTCAATGCAAAGCGATTCTGTGGGATGTCAAGGCAAAACATTTGCAGCTGAAAGAAAAGAGGCCCTTCCCAAGTTCTTCGGAAGAGGGTGTGTGTATACACGCCACCCCCACCCCCAGCCCTTGCCCTGGGAAAAAAACCACTGGGCTTTGCTTAAGCAATTTTGGGAGGCAAAAAATAAGTGATGAACAATACAGTGTGTTCCTCTTTTTCCTCAGTCAACTGGGGAAAGGCAGCACAATTTTCTGCTTCAGGAGCAGTATACGGTCATTCTTGGTTTCACTGATGCAAGTGGCAGAGAGAAGCTGAACTATGAAGTCCAGAATGTTCTGAAGCCAGCGTGTGACCTACAGTGTGAATCTTCTGCATGAATATACGAGAGCAGTCCTGGCCAACCAGGTGCCCTCCAGATGTTTTGTACTACAACTCCTACCAGCCCCAGTTGGGCTCCCACCAGTGTGAGCATTGCATGGTCATGTTGGCAGGGGCTGGTGGAAGTTGAAGTCCAAAACATCTGGAGGGCATCTAGTGGGAGAAGAGGGCACTACAGGGCCATGGCCTGATCAGAGATGGTCTGCAACAGCAATGTGATTACCATATCAGCCTAAGAACCAAAAAAGAGCCTCCTACTAAACTGAGTGAGGAGCAGGCTAGAAGTGAATTGGTGATAGAAGGGAGGTGTGATTTGGGGGAGAGGGGTCTTCTCCAGTTCATCCTCTTTCTACAAAACTATACCAGCAGCCTTTCTGAACATTACCTGGGGTTCCCACAGGGATGGAAAGATGCAGAGTCTGGTAGCATTTCCCAAAAGTATGCCACAGCCAAGGTGAGCTTCTCAAAGTCACCTCCATCCCCGCCCCCCAACGACTCTGGCCTCCCAGAGGGGAAAAAAAGAGTAAAGTCACTAGATAGTTTTTCCCACAGCGAGGTCTCCATGTGTTGCCATGGGACGCAAATCCTGGTTAGACTATTCAGAAAACCAAGATGCACCCAAATATCCCCCCATGAGACCACCACCAAGAAGGCAGAGGGTTCAACTAGATCATGGGCAGGCAAACTAAGGCCCAGGGGCTGGATCCGGCCCAATCGCCTTCTAAATCTGGCCCACGGACGGTCCAGGAATCAGTGTGTTTTTACATGCGTTGAATGTGTCCTTTTATTTAAAATGCATCTCTGGGTTATTTGTGGAGCACAGGAATTCGTTCATTCTCCCCCCCCCCCAAATATATAGTCTGGGCCCCCCACAAGGTCTGAGGGACAGTGGACCGGCCCCTGCTGAAAAAAATTTGCTGACCCCTGAACTAGATAGATATGTATTATATTTTCAAGTCAGATGGCTAGACAGACAGCAGAGGAATGATGAAGGGAAGCCCCAAAGAGGTTTAACCTTGGGAGGCAAAGTCACTGCAAAAGTTTAAGAATGGCTAAATCAGTGGTTCCCAAACTTATGGTTCTACAAACTCATCTCCAGTGCCACCCAGCCTAGCCTGGCCTGGCCTGGCCTGGCCTGGCCTGGATTGCATGACCCACTAAGGAATATAATAACACAATAAAATTCAAGATAGAAACAATTAATCACACATCCATTCAAACGCCAATTAAACATGAATTTGATCCAGTGATATCAACTTTTCAAAGTCTGATAGTCATTCACATCTCCAGTGCCCCCTGCATCCCCTTGCCTCTCAGTGCCCCCCTAGGTAACCCCACTGCCCCCCAGTGGGAGGGATCGCTCGCTTTGGGAACCCCTGGTCTACACCATCCCAATCACCTGCAGATGGTGGGGCTCACAATCTCTTGCACCCCCTGGGTGCCTGCTGGGTGTTTGGGACTGCAGCCCCTGTCAGCCGTTGTGGCTGAGGTTGATGGGAGTTGCTGTTCTCTAAGGCAGTGTTTCCCAACCTTGGGCCTCCAGCTGTTTTTGAACTACAACTCCCATCATCCCAGACTAGCAAGACCAGTGGCAAGGGATGATGGGAATTGTAGTCCAAAAACAGCTGGAGGCCCAAGGTTGGGAAACACTGCTCTAAGGGTCTTCAGGGGAAGCTGCCCTGTATATATAACAAACAGATATAACATATGGTTTTATATTATAATAATACTGCCTACCAAGGGAGAAATGCAGTTCAAGAGGAGCTGCAATCTGTAAGGAACTGGCTGTGCCTTCTCACTTCACACATGGCCAGTTGGCATCTTAAGCTCCCAAATGCACCTGAAAGTCTCTTTACTCAACTAGCAAAACTGACAAGTTTCGGTGGCATGAGAGAGCATTGTGTGCCAAGAGAAACCCGGCAGTGGAGGGTGGAGCTGCTCCTCTCCCTGGATCGGCTGGGAACAGAAAAGCGAGCAAGAGGGAAATGTAGCAATGCAACAGGATTTCAGCCTCCTTTTCCTAGGAAATTCTCACACAAACATGTCACAACCCTTCCATGCAGCAAAGCAGGCCACAGTTTGGAAACCCACAATAATCAGCCCTGATTTTAGCTAGAAAGTTGTGTGTAAACTGTGTGCTTGGGTAAAAGGCAGCAGTGGGTATAAATTCAATAAGGGAAATGTAAATTAAAAGAGACTCACTGCTTGTTCTTCAAAATACAGTTGTACCTTGGTTATCAAATGTATTGGTACTCAGATGTTTTGGCTCCCGAACGCTGCAAACCTGGAAGTGAGTGTTCCAGTTTGCGAACGTTTTTTGGAACCCAAACATCCAACGCGACTTCCGCGGCTTCTGCTTGAGTGCAGGAAGCTCCTGTAGCCAATCGGAAGCTGTGCCTTGGTTTCCAAACCGTTCCGGGAGTCAAACAGACTCCTGGAACGGATTAAGTTTGACAACCAAGGTACCACTGTATACAAAACCTCAGCTTCAAGCAAACTCTGCTCTAGAAACCTTAAAAAAAGAATCTAACAACAATTTTCAATTGCTCCATTTTCCTCCTTGCCCGTTTCTCAGAACTATCACATGGATATTTTAAGAGATCAAATGAACAAACAATTAAATCCAGCGACTCTGAGATAACTTGCTGCCCCCAAGTATATGCTGGAAATACAGCTGGAAATTCTGGGACATGTGTCCTAGGGCTATGTGTTACTTCATGTGGGGAAGGGCTGTAGCTCAGTGCACCTGCTTGGCATGCAGAAGGTTCAATTCCTGGCATCTCCAGGTGGGCTGACAGAGACCCAAGCCAGAAGCCCTGCTGAGCCACTGCCAGTCAGTTTGGACAATAGTGAGGTGGATAAGACAGCTTGCTATGATCAGTGGCACCCCCTAAAAATACCTCTGCACCCCAAGCAGCCAGTGGGGTTCCTCATGCAGTTTGGCTGGCCTCATTAAAAGCCAAAGCGATCATCAGCACACACGGACAATTAGAGACGCCGTTCGTAAAAAACAAACCAGACACTCAGCTAATGCATTCAGGAATCGTTCCATGTTCATCTAAGCATCTCTTGAGGCAACACTGAAAGTGTTCCTGGTCACTAACGGACTATGCTCCTCAAATACTATTCTGAAAAAGGAAAATCCAGACCTGAATAAAAAGGTGGTTCAAGGGTGATAAAGATCACTTGCCCACCTCATTTGGTGCTATATGTGGTATCAAAGGGTTTTTTTTATTAAAAAAAATAGTTAGTAGATGGATATTCCACGTTCTTTCATCCAAAGAACTTGAAGTGGCCTGCTCAAAGTGGTTCTCCTTCTCCCCCTTTTTATCCTCACAACAACCCTGCAAAGGAGGTTAGGCTGAGAGGCCGTGACTCGCCCTGGGTGACGCAGCGATTGCCATGGTGGACTGGGGATTGGAACCCTGTTCTCCCAGGTCCAGGCCCAATGCACAAAGCACCAAGTGCTGAGAGGCACACAACTGGAAGATTACAATACAGTGGACAAGTATCATTGCCATCACATACTTTTCAACAAGGTTTACAAAGAACCATAGAGCACAAAAATGATGGTTTTTGTACTGAAGAATGCTCTGAGCAGCAGGTAACAGACAGCCTTCCGAATAAGGTCCTGTTTCGAATATCTTCCCAAGCTAATACACACCTCAAAAACATTTCAAGGCCCTGATTGCAGTTTTCACAACTGGGAAAACTTCAGGAATGTTCCTCTCGCCAAATAAGTTACTCGATTCCAAGAGGATAACACCACACAAGGGTCCAGAATTATATGCAGGTTATGAAAGAGAACTGTGCCCTTGTGTGTGATTTTGTATTCCAACACCACTACAAAAGAGCCTGCTGGATCAGGCCAACATGTAGCCAGCCAGATGCTTCAAGCGGGACCTTAGAACCTCCTGTGGTTTCCAGCAACTGGTTTGCTGGAGGCACAGAATAGCCAGCCTTCTCCTCTTCCATGGATTTGTCTAATCCTCTTTTAAAGCCATCTAGTTTGGGGGCCAACACTGCCTCCTGTGGGAGCGAGTTCCATAGTCTAAGTGAAGTCCATGTAGTCCATAGATGACACTTCTTCCTGGAGGTGGGCATTATGTCTTAAGCAACAGTCTATAGGAGCTTTTGCAGAACAAGCTCTGCCTCAACCTCTCATTCTGCTCTGCTGTAACAATACCTGGTCAGCTCCCCAATGTGAATCAATATTGCCAGTGTGAAACACACAAGCCTGCAACAGACCAAGGTCAGGTTAACTGGTGGGCTCAATGTACTACAGAGGACAGCCTTTGCAGGCTTCAGGATTCCTAGCCAGGACAAGGAAGAGGTGTGACGAAGTGCCTCAGGGCACTCTCTTAGCTCCAATGCTGGCCAATATCTACAATAAGCTGCTGGGAACAGCAGCCATTAGAAGTTTTGGGGAGAGGTGACATCAGTACGTTGATGGCAGTCAGCTTGGTAACTTCTGAGCCAGGAGAGGCCGTGACAAGCTGAGCTTGAATCCTGGCAACACAGAGGCCACTGTGGGTGAGTGGTTCCCATGTCAGAAAAACTGGTCAAGTGCCTACCCTCGAATGAGCAGGTTTGCGTTCTGGAGATGCTTCAGGATGCAGCTCTGTCTCTGGAGGCCCAGGAAGTGGTTAGAACTTAGAAGCACCTTCTACCAGCAGAAACTGGTCCAGCAGCTATGACCATAGCTGTCAACCTTCCCTTTTTTTTGCGGGAAATTCCCTTATTCCAGTGCCGTTTCCCACTGCTATCCTGGATTGTTAGATATCCCGTAGACTGCCCCCGGTACAGGAGAGGCTGCTGAGCCCTTATTTTCAAATCTGAAAGTTGACAGCTATGGCTGTGACTGTCCCTTGACTGGGAGTGTTTGGCCACAGTCGTTCATGCAATGGTTGCCTCAAGACTGGGCTACTGCAATGCACTCTACGTGGGGCTTCCCTTGAGCCTGATCTGGAAGCTGCAGTTAGTGCAGGATGTTGCGACACAATTGGCAACAGGAGCGAGACCCTGACAGTATATTAACAGGTGTATCGTTTTCCTCTTACCCCATATATGCCCACTTGACCACTTTGCTTCACGGAAGTGGCACTACTACAGGTGCCCCACAATACCTGTTCTGCAGTTGTAAGAACGCAATCTTTTAGTGTGGCAGCACTCTGGAACTCTCTGCCTCTTGACATGAGGCAGGTATATTCACCATACTCTTTTTGGCAACTGTCCCAAACATTTTCTGTTCAGGTATCCAGACACATAGAAGGTTGATGTGTGTTTTAATCGGGTTTTTAGTTTGTCACTGATTTTTTTAAATCAGTGCTTTAAATAGTTGTTTCTAATTGTTTTTTACTGATAGTTTTATTGGTTTTGTAAACGGCTTTAAGGCTGTATTACAATAAAGCAGAATATAAAGCTTGTAAAATAGATAATCCAGTTTCCAAGGCAGTAGTGCAGCCTTTCCCAGCATGGTGCTTTCATCTGTTTTGGAATGCAGCCCCCACCAGCCCTAGGCCATGGCTGGGAGTATGAAACTGCAGCTCTCACTCCCCACCTCTCTTCTTCCCCAACCTTAAACCATGTATAACATTATACAGTCGTACCTCATAAGTAAAACGGAATCTATTCCGGAAGTCCATTCGACTTCCAAAGTTCCTGCAGCCAATCAGAACCCACATCAGATGTTTGGGTTCCAAAGAATGTTTGCAAACCAGAACACTCACTTCCGGGTTTGTGCTGTTCAGGAGCAAAAACGTTCGGGTCGCAAGGCGTTCAACAACCAAGGTACAACTGTACTGTCTCACATCAAATATAACTGATCTGTAGAAAGGATTCTATGAATGGAAACAGAAACTTTTGCAACCCAATAAAATATTTAATAAAAACAATCTGAACAAGAAAAGGGGGGGAGCAGTTCAGCAGCAAAACAGGGTTTAGGACTTATGAAGTCCAGACTATGCCAGTCTCCTTCCCAAAAAGTTAGTCAACAACACCCAGGCCTTGCCTGCTACACTCAAGTTTGCTGAACAGCTCAGCTGATTCGGCCCCCTGGTCTCTCAAGATGTTCATTAAAATGTGGTGGTTCCGCTTCCCATGCAGGAACGCTCAGCAGAAACTTCTGGGCGCTTTGATCCATCGCTCACTTTCAGAGCCGACATTTTATCCAGATGTTATTTGCCAACCATTGTGCCTCTTTTAGCTTTTAATGAAAATAAACAATCCTATTGTGAAACTTAAACCAAATTGCTATTTCTGGTCTCATTAGTATGATACTAATTTTGACTCCCTCCTCTCATTTTTGCCAGAAAAAAAAAGGAATAGGATGTCTTGTCCCCTGGCCTCAGCTACTGTTTTCCTGGGGAACTTCCAGTCCGTCCCCCCCCCCCCGCAAGTGAGGGAAACCCTTCTCGTGCAAATCCTTTGATTTAAATTCACTCTGAACTCTTGGCCCTTGAACCTGCACAAGTATGTCTGGGACCGATTCACAACTTTCAACACAGAGTAGTGACAGGGCAGGGCAAATAAACTGAATAAGGCTTTTGCAACAGTCTAATCTACAAATCAACTGATAATGCTGGCCTGGGGTTGGTTGGTGTACACAGTGTTTTGCCTTGGGCTACAACTGCCTGCAGAGATTATGTGACACTTCTCTGCTTTTGCTTTACTAAAGCTGAAAGAATATAACCCAAATGTGGCATCAAGTGACCTTAATCACACTCACTTCGGAAGACAGTTAAAGTCACAGGGGCCCCTGAAGGACACTACATACTGTGTCCATATCCAGGTCAGATAGTTAGAAGCTGCAGCACAATTTCAGTTCTCTTACCAGAGCACATTGATACCTAGAACTGTAAAAAGTAGGTATGGTACACCTTGAGAGCACATCTTAGTTAGTTACTGTGCTAGTGTACCAAACAGCCTTTAAAGGTAAAGGACTCCTGGACAGTGAAGTCCAGTCAGAGGCAACTATGAGGTGCGGCGCTCTTCTCACTTTTAGGCTGAGGGAGCCGGCGTTTGTCCACAGACAGTTTTCTGGGTTATGTGGCCAGCATGACTAAACCACTTCTGGCACAACAGAACATGATGATGTAAACCAGAACACACGGAAATGCTGTTTACCTTCCCGCCGCAGTGGTACCTCTTTATCTACTTGCACTGGCGTGTTTTTGAACTACTAGGTTGGCAGGAGATGGAACAGAGCAACGGGAGCGCAACCCATTGCGGGGATTCGAACCGCCAACCTTCTGATCAGTAAGCCCAAGAGGCTCAAGGGGTTAGACCACAGCGCCACCCGCGTCCCATCAAACGGCCTTTAGTTACATCTGACTATTCCAGCGCTGCAAGATAGATCCCTCTTAAGCAGGCAGGGAATGGCTTAAGGTGAGCATGAATCCTCACTCCAGAACTGGCTTTCAGAAGCAGCCTTGCTCTCACTAAACCCAAATATTAGGGTACATGTGGCAATTCCAGTTATCATGAAAAAGCATGCACAAGAGACATCATGCTGAAATTGGAGCCAAGCAAAGAAGTGGCTGAAGATGAAGATCCTCCCTTCAGATTCTTGTGTTGTATTATGCAAAAGTTGGAAGCATGTTCCATGAGAACATGGGAACGGAGCACTTGCCAGCGTAGTTTACACCTGTATACCTTTGGCTTTCACCCAAGTTAAAGACATGCTATAGACTATAGTCCTATAGCTATGCTATAGCTATAGTCCTATAGACTTCTCCAACCTGACACCTTCCAGATGTTTTGGACTAAGGCAGATGATGGTGATGGAGTACATGGAACTGGCTGAGATGACTGGCAGAATCCGGGACCGAGGAGAAGAGTCGGTGGAAGAAGATTGGAAAAAAATTAAAGTTTATCTTCAAAAATATTGCAAAATTAAGGATTGCTAGAAAGATGTTGGGAAAAGAAAATCATGTGGTTTTAGTAGAAATGACATAAAGGATTAAGTAAAAATGAGTTGGTGAAAGAGAGAATGTAAAATTATAGTATATTAAGACAAATTATTAAGATAAAAATAAGGTTGGTAGGATATGCTGAAATAACAAATTGAATTAGAATACAAAAATGGGAGGTGTGAGGAGGTCAAGGAAATAAGTGAATGTAAGCAAGCGATGTATAGGTTTGACTTGTTTTCTATCTTTTTTCTTCTGTTCTCTGGTTTTTGATTATGTTTTTTTTATATGTATTGTTTTTTCGTTTTTTATTTGATTGTTATTATTTTCTCTTTTTTTCTGTAATCTTTAAAATCTTAATAAAAATTTATTTTAAAAAAACAACAGATGTTTTGGACTACAACTTCCATCAGCCCCAGCCAGCACAGAGGCTGATGGGGCTCGGAGTCCAAAACATTTGGAGAGCACCAGGCAGGATATGTCCAACTGTTAAAATAAAATAGAAACAAGCTGCAACAAAATGTACGTCTCTTGCATTCTTTGGGGCCAGAAGGGAAACCTCCACTGATGCCCTCACCTCACTCACCTTCATCAAGCAAGGCTGCAACATCAGTTGAGCAAGAGGAGCATTTGTGAATTGACCCTTTCTGATACAATGCCTGGGAATGAGTTTCTGCATCACCGCAAATACATTTTGGTTGTGTCTCTTTACACATTCTACTTCCAGTCATCAAAACACAAGAGACTAGACTGGCAGGATTTGGGTTCTCTTGAAATGCCCCAAAGATTCTTGATTCAAGATCTGGTCCTGTTCCAACCTATGTCAATTTCACTTTAATCAAGTGCAGCTTTTCTTTTTTAGTTTTCCCTCAAACGTATGGAACCAGGACACAGCCCCCTCTGCCTTTTCCTAGTGGATAGGGCCCATATTCTTTACATGAGTAATCATGCAAGACTTGATTTCTTGCTGCTCAATGTTTGAACTGACTCTTTTGAAAATGGTGTGCTTGACAATATTATTGCGAGGCACTATTAAAGTTCCACCTTCAGCATCTGTCCACGATTACACATTCACACATGCAATTAACCACCTGATGGTACAGGAATCAACAGGGCATGCATGTGTGAACTGCCTGCAAGAGAAACTGACCAGTTTTATGAACCACCATTTGGAACCCTGCCCCTGAATTTGCTCTGTCTATACACACCAGGCCACAGATAAACAAGACAACCCTCCCCCCCCCCCGACATACACCCTGAAGCCTATTAATCACAGCTTAAATTCTGCAACCTGATCCTAAACATGTTTACTTAGAAGCAATTCCCACTTAATTCAGCAGCACTTAGGAAATGAGCAATCTGGATAGTTCTGTATTGTGGAAGCATGCACTATGATTTTAAGGAAGCTCCTTGGGGCAAGGACCAGTCATTTTTGACATATTAATCTACAGCACCATGGTCAAGGATGACACCACCTCAAGCACTCAGCTCTTGGTGTATTTGTGTTGCAAGATCCTTAAGGAAATTGTCAAGTTCTTCACTGGGGAAATCCTGTGATTTCTTGATGAGAAGTTCTGCAACAGGAGGTCAAGGGTTCCTGAAAGGCAGAGCGGCCCAACATGTAGCTTTGAGGGGAGCACTGGATGGGGGTACCCTCTCCATAGCTTATTGGCCAGTGCCAAGATTTATTCCACATGTGCCAAGAAAAGCCTTCCCCAGCCTAGCAGCCGCCTGATGTTTTGGACCACAACTCCTATCAACCCCAAGCAGCATGAGGACTGATAGGAACTGCAGTTCAAAACATCTGGAGGGCACCAGGTTGGGGGAGGCTGACCTAGAACACGACCCAGGTTCTCCCGTTTAGGGATTCCATGATAGGCTGCCGTGGAAAGATATGAGAGCCAGTGTTTTAAGGAACTTACATACATGGGTGAAAAACTGACTGATGAAAAGGAAGATCACCAGGAGATTATTTAAGCACATGCCTGATTAAACAACCTTCATTCATAACACTGAGCTATTAAGATTTCAAAAAACAGGAACTGGGAGCAAGGGAGATGTCTTGAACCCGGGAAAGAATTGCGATAAAGCTACAGAGTAAAGTGTCTAGCCTTTCGATCCAGAAGGTGTCTCATAACCGAAAGCTATCCAAGCGCCTGGTAACTGGAAGCCAGAGGGGACGTCTAGATATAACAACCGAACACTAACACTACTATGCCTCTAACCTGAGAAGATAATAGCTGAACTTTTAATCCTTTGCTAAAACCCACTTGCGCTTTTATACGCCAGGTGCCTCCTTCTTTCCCCGATGCCTGTGGGTCTCAAGGCCCCTTTCCAAACCCAAACGGGTCAAGCCAGACCCCAAGGGGCCGTTCTCCTCCCCCACTTGACTGCCCGGCTTTTATCAGTCTCATTTTAACCTATTATTTCCGCAGTTGATCCTTAGCAGGATTCAGTCCAAAGAACAAACTTCTTAACTGCAACACTTGCTAGTTTTTCTGAGAGTGCGCAGAGAGAGGGGGGAAACTGCTCCCTGCTGATCTGAGCTGCTGGGAGAAGCTGGAATATTGCTTATTCGGTTTAATTTATTACAAGTTACATAACCTTAATGCCCATACAGGAGTTTGGACCCAAGTCAGCCTTCTTTACACCACAGCAAATCCCACAACAGCAAAAGCTCACACCTAGCAGCGAACACCCATCAGTGTTTTTAAAAAGTGCCATTTGTTAAATTCTCCAAAACAGCATCTCTGTAATTATCTGGCTATTTCACATTTCAAAAAGATTGCTAATCGCTCGGAACAAAAACAGCCCCAGTCCATATTGTGCGTTCAGGCTGCTTTTGCCGTGTAATTAAAAGGAGGACATTCACGGGTAAGCAAAGTCACCCTAAAAGGCATTTATTTGCCACCCCCTTTTAAAAAACTGTTTACAAAAAGACAGAAAATACTATGGAGGTCTAAATGCCTCCAGTTTCTATTGTTCAGCCACCAAAGCAAATCTAGTAAGGAAACGGGAGGAGGAACAGCAGGCAGCAGAGAGAAGAAAATACCCCCAAAATGGGGGGGGGGGAGGCGGCAGGGAAGCAGAGAAGGAAGCGAGAGGGGACAGATAATCCGATTGCTTCGCTTTATCAGTCCGTGGCGAAGTCTTGAGCAGAGATGGATTACTTAGAAAGCCTTGTATGTATTCTAAAGCAGCAGGTAACTCTCAGCAGCCACTATGTCCTTTCAAGCAGGTAGTCCTCTGTGAGGCGGCTTGCTGCCTTCCCGTCCTTTCACTGTTTTCCTCTTGGTTAAACAAAATTAGATTTATTGCATTTCTAACCCACCTTTGTCCTTCAAGAAGCTCAGAGGGGTGTGCGTGGTCCTCCCCCCCCTCAGTTGACCACCACAACAGCCCTGTGAGGTGGGCTGGGCTGAGAGGCAGCAAGTGAGTGGCCCAAGGGCACCCAGGGAGCTCACGGCCAAGGGGGGGATTTGAACCCTGGCCTCTCCCAGCTTCTAGCCCGCCTCTCTCTAACCACTGCACGGCACAGCCTCCCATCTACTCTGGCCTCCTCCTCCTCCGCCTCTTCTCCTCCGCGGTATAGCGGGTGGGCGAAGGAGGGGAGGAGCGCTTTCGAAAGCGGCGGCCAGAGACCCCAAGACTCCGCGCACCAGCTCGACGGGACGCGCGACCCTCGCCGCTTCTTCCATCCCATCCCGGGTAAGTTTACTCGCGAGGGTTCCCGGGTGGTTTTCCTCGCGAGCAAAGGCTCAGTTGGGAAGGGGAGCCGGAGCCGCGCCCGGACGGGAGGGAGGGAGGGAGGGGGCCACTTACCGAGGCTGAGGAGGGCCACCTCGGCGGCCGCCGCGCCGACCATCTTGCCCGGCCAGCCGAGGAGGAGGAGGAGGAGGAGGCGAAGAAGGAGCGGCGGCAGCAGTGGCGTCGGCGGCGTCGGGGGACTCAGCTGGCCAGCCCTCGGCCCCCGGCGGCCGCGGCGTCGAGCATTCCCGGCGGGGGGAGCCCCTTCGGAGGGCGAGCAGGAGGCGCGGGCGGCGCGTCCCGAGGCCGGTCGGCAGCGATGCACCTGCGACGGGCGGAGCAGCAGCGAGCGCCTTCCCGGGCCGTCGGACGCGCAGGCGAGCAAGGGCGTCGGTGCGCTCGTCTTGGCGCGGCTCCTTCCAGGTGCGCTGCGCGGCCCCGAGTGGCCCAGGCGGCCAGCAGCGTCCGCCCCTCCTCCTGGCGCTGCGCCGGCCTCCCTCCCTCCCACGCCCCCCGGGCGGGCGGGCGGGCGGGGTGGCGGCTCCGGCCCCCGGGACGCCCTGCAGATGCGCCCCGCGGGCGCTAGGCGGCGACGGGCAGCCGCCAGGGAGAGGCTGCACGTCGGAACAGCTGGAAGTCGGACCCGCGACCCGCCAGGAGGTGGTCGCGCTGCGGGAAAGCATCGCTTGAATGCCTCTGTTTCTTTTGGGGAGGGGGCGGGGGGGGAATATCTCATTTTCCCTCGTCGGAATGAAAACCAGGGGAAAGTTTCATGGGAAAGTTTCGAATTGCACCTTTTTTTTAGGACAGTACTTCCACTCTTGTATGTGATAAAAAGTGCCTTTTATATTTGTAATACAATAAAAATCCTTTAAAAAAAAAAGTTTGGTTTAGAATTATTGCCCCCGAAGAATGAATGATGCTCTAACTGTAAATGTATTTTTCCCTAATGGTTTTCTTTTTTAACTTTAAACTGCTTTTAAAATGATTTTCATTGTAATTGCTTTCAGAGTGTTTGAAACAGTTTCAGAAAATTCCTATCCCTTCTTTTTTCCCCCCCTTTTTGAATTGCGGGTCTGTTTGCCACTGCCCCCCCCCTTGCCCAGGCTGCTTGGCGTGGATGGACGGGGCTGAAAATTCAACAAATAACTCAAGAAGGAGCCACTGGGGTTGCCTAAGATTTTGTAGCTCTGCTGCGTCTTCAGGTGTTGCCATTACTCAAACAAGAGGCCCTGATCCTTCCCAGGTATCTGCAAAACCTCTCCATTCCCAAATTGCATCATGAGAAACAAGGCAGACCTCTCCCTCTCCCCACTCACCAGCTGGGGCAACCCAACAGACAACATATTTTCCTCTTAGTCATTTAGGTGACTTGCACCTATTTGACTTGGGGATGGCCACATTCTGTAGTTTTTGCAGCAGAAACCAAAAGCCAGAAAGTGTGTTAGGATGAGCAACTGGCTAAGAATGACCTGAAATATCTGCGCATTTGTATCCAGACTGGATGGCAGCCATGGGGACAAGCAGGAGAGTGGCAGGTGAGACAACCACTTACATGGAGAGACAGGTAAGGATTGCAGGGGACTGGACTGGATGACCCTGGGGAGGGGTCCCTTCCAATTCTCCAATTCTATGACTCTATGTTAAAGTGCAGGGCTTAAAACATCTTCTTTTAGCTTGAAAGACTAACAGATTTCTTATGTGGGGCTACCTTTGAAGGTGACCTGGAAACTACAACTAATCCAGAATGCAGCAGCTAGACTGGTGACTGGGAGCAGCTGCCGAGACCACATAACACAGGTCTTGAAAGACCTACACTGGCTCCCAGTATGTTTCAAAGTGTTGGTGCTGAACTTTAAAGCCCTAAATGGCCTCAGTCCTGTATACCTGAAGGAGCGTCTCCACCTCCATCATTCTGCCCGGACACTGAGGTCCAGCTCCGAGGGCCTTCTGGCGGTTCCCTCCCTGCGAGAAGTCAAGTTACAGGGAACCAGGTAAAGGGCCTTCTCAGTGGTGGCACCCGCCCTGTGGAAAGCCCTCCCACCAGATGTCAAAGAGAAAAACAACTACCTGACTTTTAGAAGACATCTGAAGGCAGCCCTGTTCAGGGAAGCTTTTAATGTTTGATGTATTACGGTATTTTATTATTTTGTTGGAAGCCGCCCAGAGTGGCTGGGGAAGCCCAGCCAGATGGGCGGGGTATAAATAATAAATTGTTATTGTTATTGTTATTGTTATTATGACATTAACTTCCACAGGTTGCTGCAGACCAGAACAGCTTCTGCCACAATAAATTTGTTGGCCAACATGGTGCCACAAGACTCTTTCTTCTTTGTACTACGACCCTTCTGAAAAGCCTAGATTAATTTTCTCTGTATGTTCACAAACTAAAAATTTAGCTGAGGCCAGTTTTAATGAGCAAGTGTAATAAAAAAAATGTTCACTAGTGAGGCTATAAATAGGGAACCACACTTGGAGTGGGCGGGGCGGGCAAAGGGTGTTTTTTTGTTTCTTGTGGGTGACTATAAGCCAGAAAGAAAAAGGATATTAACACAAAGGCCTTTCCTGCTTAGAAATATGTAGTGAGCCTCACCAGTTATTTTATTTTTTTGAGGGGGGGGTGGGTCTTTCGTGGAACTCACCAGGGTAGTGAAATAGTAGTACTACAACAACAGTTCTAAAAGGCATGGTGCCCCCTGGTGGTCTGGCAGTGGAATAGAAAAGAGCCTTGCTGGGATGGGGGGGGGGAGTCAGACTACAACTCCCTTCAACCTGTGGTCTAAATTACATCTGGAGGGCACCACGTTGGGAAAGACAGTGTGAGTGCTTTGGTTTTTTTTTTTTAATTCTTTTTATTAATTTTCATTTAAATAACCAAAAAAAGAAAACAAACCAACAGTTACAACAGTTACCTGAAACACAAAAACACAAAAAGAAAAATAAATAAATATCTAAACATAACATAGAGATAGCGTCAATTTCCAATACAGTTCTTTGTCTTCTCAATTATATCTTTATATCTTTAAATACTTAAATCGTTCCTCTGCACTCCTATTGACTTCCATCCCTCCCGGTTTCAGGCTTCTTAATATAAGTAGTTTATTTCTCTTGCAGCTAATAATTATAATGGTTTACACATCGTAAGATCTATATCAGTCCTGCTGTAGTTTTTAGGTTCTTATAGTTCCCTTCAATGTATGTCATAAATTTGTGAGTGCTTTGGATGATAGCTGGAACGTATGCAGAACCATTGCCCGGGAGAACACTGCCCGACGGCCAACTGAAGAAATTTTTGCAACACCCAGAAAAGCAAATTTGACTCATTCCTCTCTTTTTTATTTATTTAATCCATTTTTTTGATACAAACATCAACCGCAAAAGACACATACAACAAAAACCATAATAACAGTAATAACACAATTTGACAATTCAGATTGTGATGCACCGATGTACTTATTTGACTCATTCCTTTCCAAACGAAGGTTGCCATGTTTTCAAACTGGCCGCTGTGCCTGCGCCTCTGACGTCTAGCGTCTATGTCCAAACAGCAGGAAGCTTTGACCTCTGCAGATCAAGCTGCTCCATTAAAGGCACAAGGGGGCGGGGAGGGTGTTTTATTCCCTGTCACCTGACAACCCCACTCAACTCCCCTCTGTGTTATTTCTCATCTCTTTGGGCAAGCTTGGAGACCACAATATTTATTTATGTAAATAGAAGGTCGCTCCATTGTAATCAGCTTCCCACTCCTTGCCTGAGTCATTCATAAGCATAGTTGCTACATCTCTGGAGGAAGGAAAACGGCAAACTCAGTGATTATCAGGGCGGTTTGAACCCTGGGGGGGGGGGGAGCGGGAGAGATTTCTTCAACAGCTGGATGGGTTTAGTGAAGAAAAAAAACTAGGCCCATCCTAATCCAGATTATTCAGCGTTAAACAGCTTTTGAGAGAATAAAACTGCTATAGGCATGTTTGCAGATCAGCCCCTTTGCGCCGCGGCAGGGGACCCGGGGAGAAAAAGATGCATAGCAGGTGCTACTTTCACCCACTTTTGTATCACAGACTGCGTCTGACAGCATTTCCTTATTTAATCCCATTGGAGCCCTCGCACCCACATTGCATTGGGTCAACTTTATCTCCATTGCAGCAAATGTAACAGCAGTGTATATTTTACCTTATGCGTAGGGGCTGGGCTTTGCTTTGTTTTGCTTTTCTACAGTACTGGAGCAGAACCATACCAAGAAATCATGATGCCTGACAAGGCCTCTCCTCCTCCCAGAGGGGAGGGGTTGTGAGCGGGAGCAGCTTCCTGCAGGGGCAGGGAGGCGTTTTCGGCTCCCTGCTCCTGATTGCCTCTGCTGCCGCGGCCAAGCCTCCCAGCCGATCAATAGGGCTGGCTGGTGGGTGGGGCTAGCCGCATTTAAACAGCCGCGGCAGCGCTCTGTCCCCAGTCTGTTCATGCTTTCTCCGGATCTCCCGCTCTCCGTCCCTCTTAGGTCAGCTTCTTTTGCGTATTGACCTTGCTATGGACTTTGGTTGGTTGCCTTGGTTGCCCAAGGGGCCTGGTAGGACTTTTTTATCCATTTGGCAAATTGGCACCAGCCTCTTGGTTTTTTCGCCTACCTCGTAGCAATTCGTCACAACTTTCTGGTATTGGCGGTTAGGCATTGGAATATGTGTGCTGTGTTGGAGGACTGGGTATGGGGCATCATCTACCCCTCCTCTTTTGGGTATTCCGATAAAGGAATCCAGCGATCGTGGATCCTGTCCAATGCCTGGCTAGGGCCATGGCATGACCCCCGGTGACGTCATGGGGGAGCTTCCAGTTGTATTTGCATCAACAAGCTCCTCCCATTGGTTGTTAACCCTGATATGACTCCCGGCTGTGCAGGGTGGAGTCTGGTACAGTGGTGCCCCGCAAGACGAATGCCTCGCAAGACGAAGAGTTTTCCGTCTTTTGAGGTGCTTCGCAAGACGAATTTCCCTATGGGCTTGCTTCGCAAGACGAAACGTCGGGCAAGTTCTTGCGAGTTTTCCCCCTTTCCCCCCCCCTTTTTCTAAGCCGCTAAGCCGCTAATAGCCATGCTTCGCAAGACGAAAAAACCGCAAGACGAAGAGACTCGCGGAACGGATTAATTTCGTCTTGCGAGAAACCACTGTATTGCTGTTTCATCCAATGCGTAAGCCAATACTACTCACATGCCGTAACCAATAAAAGTTGTGGCCTAATTTTGCCCATTAACCTAAAATAATGTGTCTTTGTGTCTTATTATAATCCTATGCGGGTGGCGGGTCCTCGACTCACAAGAGCAAGGGTCCTGCTTCCTGTTCTCACAGTGACTGGCCATCAGGTGCCCCAATGGGAGGCCCACAAGCAGGATTCGAACGCAAGAGCCTTCTCCTCTCTGGTAGCTTTCAGCAACTGCCATTCATAGGCATTGCTGCCTCTTACTGTGGAGGTAGAGCTTAGCCATTCATGTCTAGTAGCCCTTGGAAGCCCTCTCCTTCTTCATGAATTGGTCTAATCCTCTTTTAAAGATCACTGCAGATGGTGACAGCAGTCACGAAATTAAAAGACACCTGCTTCTTGGGAGAAAAGCAATGACAAACCTAGACAGCATCTTAAAAAGCAGAGACATCACCTTGCCAACAAAGGTCCATATAGTTAAAGCTATGGTTTTCCCAGTAGTGATGCATGGAAGTGAGAGCTGGACCATAAAGAAGGCTGATTGCCGAAGAATGGATGCTTTTGAATTCTGGTGCTGGAGGAGACTCTTGAGAGTCCCATGGACTGCAAGAAGATCAAACCTCTCCATTCTGAAGGAAATCAGCCCTGAGTGCTCACTGGAAGGACAGATCCTGAAGCTGAGGCTCCAATACTTTGGCCACCTCATGAGAAGAGAAGACTCCCTGGAAAAGACCCTGATGTTGGGAAAGATGGAGGGCACAAGGAAAAGGGGACGACAGAGGACGAGATGGTTGGCTGGTGTTCTCGAAGCTACCAGCATGAGTCTGACCAAACTGCGGGAGGCAGTGGAAGACAGAAGTGCCTGACGTGCTCTGGTCCAGGGGGTCACGAAAAGTCGGACACGACTAAACAACTAAACAACAACAACAAGGTTGGAGGCCACCATTGCTTCCTGCAGGAGTGAGTTCCAGAGTTCAGCTCTGTGTTGCGTGAAGAAGTCCTTTCTTCTGTCTGTCTTCCAACATTCCATCTTCCAACATTCAGCTTCATTAGAAGCCCACAAGTTCAAATATTATGAGAGAAGAAGCAAAACTTTTCTCTATCCACTTCCTCTGTGCCAGGCATCACTTTATTAACTTATATCATGTCACCTCTTACTTGCCTTTTCTCTAAACTGAGCTCAAATGCTGCAGCCTTCCTTCTCCCCCTTGATCATGAAGACCTCCTCCAGCCTTCAAAGCAGCCTTGCCCAAACTGGTGCCCTCCAGATGTTTGGGACCACAACTCCTCATCAGCCTCAGCAAGGGCCATAGCTCAGTGGCAGAGCATCTGCTTCCCACACAGAAGGTTCCAGGTTCGAATCCTGACATCTCCAAGTAGGCCTCGGAATGTCCCCCATTTGAAACCTGGAGAGCTGCTGCCAGCAGTGCTGACAATACCTAGAGAGATGGACCGGTGCTCTGATGGCACATAAGGCAGCTTTGTTTGTGTGCCCAGACATCACAGTGATACGGTGTTCAAAGAAGATCTGTGTTGGCTGGGGCTGATGGGAGTTGTAGTCCAAATAAGGGTGGGTGGAGGAGAATCAGCTTGGGCTGTGCTAGATTTTTATTTTATTTAACTTAATTTGCAGTCACACCTTTCTCCAGATGGCCCCAGGGCAGGTTCCAGAATAAAAACATTAATGGAAAGTATGAAACATTTGACAAAATCCAGGTAACCTCCTACACACAAAAGCCAAGCATTAAAGACAAGGCAACAGTCAATAGCTAAAGCACAACAAAGTACAAATAAGCAGAATACGTGCCCTGCAGATATTTCAAGTCCTACCCAGGCCCTGGGCAAAGAGGGCTGCCTTCAGTTGCAGTCAGCATTAAGCAGTAAGGGAAGGGCCCACCAAAGGTGTTTTTCTTTCCTATTTTATTAGGCCAAACAGGGGCAGCTGACCTTGGCTGATCCTGCTCATTGGTGCCTTGTTTATCTGTTTCCACTTGCTTCATGGAGAGGAGACAGCGAAGAAAGCAAAAATGCAACCAGCATAAACGTGACTCTTATTTTCTTTCCGTGGTTGTCTCCAAGAAATTGGAAGACAGCGCCTACAACCTTGATAACCAAGAACATAAATGAGATGCACCCGGGAGGAAATTCTCCTGCAAAAGCCTCATGAGAATATACAGGAATTGAGGTTGTACTCAGCTAAGTTCCACTCAGAGAAGACCCATTGAAAGGTAGCCAACTAGCCATGCCCATTAACTTCAATAAGACTAGCATTGGATGCAACCCATAGGCAGGAACAATTCTGGGTGGATCAGCTCCCATCCATCACAACTTTTTGTCTGGAACTACTTTCACTCCTGGGACCTCAGCCCTGCAACTATATGGACAATAAATGCTTTTTTAAAAATCCTAAAATTTTCAGAATTAATCTAGATTCTATACCAGAACTAATTTCCTGTAGGGACACTTCCTTGGGAGAGACACTGGCAGGGTTGCCATATTTCAAACAGTGAAAATCTGGACAGAAAAATTGTTGAGTTTTTTGGGGGCAAAGTTGTTGAGTTTTTGTTTTTGGCCAAAGTTGTTCTTTGGCAAATTTGCAAAAGAGAGAGAGAGGGAGTTTTTGAACTGATCTTAAAGAAAATCGCCAAAAATACTGCCAACATGGGTTGCCATGCACCCGGATTTTCCTGGACTTTTTAGCAATTTCCACCTGGACACTGCTTCCGACATTATCCAGGAAATTCCAGACATATGGGAACCCTAGACATTGGACTCCATGAGACTGACATCAGCGTAAACATCTCTAAGATCAGGCTTCTAGTCATTGGCCCTAGAAGTTCTTACAGACCACATCAAGACAGAAACCCTAAAAAGTCCTTACTGGGAAAAGTTATTCCATATTTCTAAGAAAACTTGGTTAGGAACATTTTGCTATTTATTTCTTGCAGTGTTGTTAATGGAGATGGAACTTTAAAGAGTACTGTACGGAAGAACGCTGAAAAAAATTATTGCATTTTTTTGCTGGGCCACATGTGAATATTGTAAGCAGACAAAATCCAGCATTCATTTGAACCAAAAACACTTAGAGATTCCAATTGCATCCTTTAGCTTAGACCTGACTTAAGCATTGGCCAAGCGCTGGCCTGAACATTACCTCTTTGGAAGAGAGTCGGCAAGTCTCCACCACAAGACGCAGCCCACTTTAATCTCCAATAAGTATAAATTTCTAATGCGGCAGTAAAAGAATCCACCTTATATCCTGAAGGAAAGTACTCCGACAAGGGAACTCTGTGTCTGTTTTCAGCATAAAAGGGTTCAACCGCAGGTTTACTTTGGATGAGAAATTCAGGAGATGCAAAAACGTGGCTTTGACATCTCATACCTCCCTACTCCGTTTCTCTTGCAAAAAATAAATAGGAACTTGCCAGGATCTTTTTGGTTGATTCCTCTTGCTAGCAGAATGCCCCTACCTTGAAGCAAGGGGGGGTGGGGTGAGCAACATGCGTATAAAAGGTAAAGGTACCCCTGCCCGTACGGGCCAGTCTTGACAGACTCTGGGGTTGTGCGCCCATCTCACTTAAGAGGCCAGGGGCCAGCGCTGTCCGGAGACACTTCCGGGTCACGTGGCCAGCGTGACATCGCTGCTCTGGCGAGCCAGAGCCGCACACGGAAACGCCGTTTACCTTCCCGCTGGTAAGTGGTCCCTATTTATCTACTTGCACCCGAAGGTGCTTTCGAACTGCTAGGTTGGCAGGCGCTGGGACCGAGCAGCGGGAGCGCACCCCGCCGCAGGGATTCGAACCGCCGACCTTTCGATCGGCAAGCCCTAGGTGCTGAGGCTTTAACCCACAGCGCCACCTGCGTATAGTGTTGGCCAATTTGATCACTTGGTTAGCTGCATTCCTTATAACTACTTATTAGGTGGATATTTGTCAGGCGGGTGTATTAGGTAGATCAGGGGTAGGGCACTTGTATGGTCGGGGATGATAGGAATTGTAATCCAGGTGGATGTGCAAGATAACAAAAGCATTATGGGAAATGAGCTGGGGAAAAAATGTTTAAAATAACGTTTGTAAAAATAAACACAGAGGCTTTTCTACTAGGAATTTTTGGTGCAGAGCAACCAAAGGAACAGAAATGTACGCGATGACTGCAGCGCGGGTACAACTGGCCCAGAGATGGAAAGAAGACAAAGTACAGACCAGAGACAAATAGCTGATGAAGATGATGGACTATGCCGAAATGGTGAAACTGACCGGGAAAATCAGAAACCAGGGAGAGAAGAAGAACAAGAAGGAATGGGGAAAATTTATAATGTATTTAAGAGAACACTGTAAACAACTAAAAACTTGGGCAAGATTTGAGTAATGCTTGTAATGTACTAAAAATTATGGTTAAAATGAACTATTTAAAAGAAATAATAGAGAAAATAAGAGAAGCAGTTGAAAAAAGATTGTTAACGGTAACCATGGAAGAGGGGAAGGGAGTTGAAGGATTCAGGGTTTGCTAAATGATGACGTTGATGTTTAATGTCTGAATTTTAATTTGCAATGTAAAACTTAATAAAAAAGATTGGGGGGGGTGTGTGATAGGAATTGTAGTCCACCAAGATCTGGAGGCCACAGGCTCTCCCCTCTCCTGGCCTACAGCAACCCAGGAAGATCCAGGTTCAGACCCTTGTTCAGTCCAGTCATTCTATCTCAGCCTGACCTACTTTGCAGGGTTGTTGTGGAGATACAGGGTAGATGACCACAACACACTGATTTCCTTGGAGAAAACAATAATAATAATAATTTCACACATTGCCCTTCCAAAATAAAGACTGAGCTTGTCATATGTATGAGAGTTTATAGTTGTGTGATTGCCTTTGCAAACACGTTGAGGCTGGCTGTGTCTCTGTGGCGAAGGTTTGCCTGGATTTGCCCCCACGCTGTGTGCAAAATGTCCCTGTGAATGGGGAAAGCAAACCAAGGCCTCCCCTCTCTGTCTCCCCTTCCCTTCCTTCAGAGGTTAAAGACCTCCTGAGGGTATGAATCACCTTCTGCCAGCCTCCGGATAAACCGGGACTGGAGGGCCACCCCTCAAGGATCAGGTGTGACTCAGCTCAGCAGGAATGCCAAGCATTTGGCCTGCCAACTGTACCTGTGTCCTACTTCCTGCATGGGAGGGTGTTCCCGTTCTTTGGTGCGCTGTGCCAGGTATCTGGGTTTGTTCTGAGAACTGGCTCAGCAACAAAGGACACCACAGTCCCGTCCCCCGTCCCCCGTCCCCCCCCCAAGTGCTGCACAGAGAAAAACAGCAGAGAACTGCTACGAGGTTTCCTTCACCAGAAGGGCTCGCAAGGTGCAGTGCTGCCAACATGTCGAGGGGTCTCCACTTCACAGAACCATGGAACTGTAGAGCTGGAAGGAATCCAAAAGGCCATGCAGTGCAATGCAATGAATCAATTACAGCTTCAACCAGCTTTCACTGCCAGATTGTGGCTGCCTTATTGTTTCTGTTGCTATAAATAATCATTCTCTGGTCTGTTGCACTTGGGCACTGCACACACAAGCACACCTCAGCATTCAATGTAAATTAGATAAATAAAGGTAAAGGAACCCCTGACCATTAGATCCAGTCGCGGACGACTCTGGGGTTGCGGCGCTCATCTCGCTTTATTGGCCGAGGGAGCCGGCGTACAGCTTCCGGGTCATGTGGCCGGCATGACTAAGCCGCTTCTGGCGAACCAGAGCAGCGCACGGAAACGCTGTTCACTTTCCCACCGGAGTGGTACCTATTTATCTACTTGCACTTGACATGCTTTCAAACTGCTAGGTTGGCAGGAGCAGGGACCGAGCAACGGGAGCTCACCCTGTCACAGGGATTCGACCCACCAACCTTCTAATTGGCAAGTCCTAGGCTCTGTGGTTTAACCCACAGCGCCACCCGCATCCCATAATTATATAAATAGACACACATTTTAAAAAACACAATAAATGTTTATTATCCAGAATGTGATTATCCAGAGCTTCCCACCCTACATGATTGTGGCATTTGAATTGTGCTTGAGAATAAGAAAGCGAGATCTTGTTGCAGTGCTGTCCTATGCATGTTTTTTTTTTTTTAATAAATATTTTATTAAATTTTCAAAATACATAGTACAAAATCCCTACACCAAAAAACCAAAGCGAATACACCCAGATAGAAAGAAAGAAATAAAAAAAAATAAGAAAGAATAAGACTTCCTCGCATCTCCTTACCCTGCATTATTTATAATCAGAATGTCAGCAAATTATTACCTTATTTCATACCTTATTTTATACTTTCCACATATTATACTTCTAAATTTAAAATAATTTTTATCAATTGCTCATACCTTAAAGTTAAACAAAATATTGCCTTAAATTTTGACCTTTTCTTGCTTATAACTTAATTTTCTATTTTACAAAGCCTATTCGCTGGAGCTGGTATTTTCTAAATCGTGCAAATACTTAACATTCATACAACTTATAATATTTTTGTAAATAGTCCTTAAACTTCTTCCAGTCCTCTTCCATTGTTTCCTCTCCCAAGTCTCGGATTCTGCCAGTCATTTCAGCCAGTTCCATATAGTCCATCAATTGCGTCTGCCACTCTTCCAGTGTGGGCAAGTCTTGTGTCTTCCAGTACTTTGCAATAAGTATTCTTGCTGCTGTTGTCGCATACATAAAAAAGCTTCTGTCCTTCTTTAGCACTTTCTGGCCGACAATGCCCAAGACGAAGGCCTCCGGTTTCTTGACAAAGGTATATTTAAATACCTTTTACACCCTGCTTGTGGTTAACGCTTAGCTGGAATGAAATATTCAACGCAGCAATAGAGAAATTAAAATAATAATTTATTTGTCAGACAAATAAATATGAGGCACAGTGGTATATGGTTACCAAGCTCTGGCCTGGCCTCCTGCCATTCTGGCCAGCACTTATATTTCCGTAATCCAGCCCCCTTGCTCCTCCTGTGGCTGCCTCTGTCCAATCAGCCTGGTTGAAATTCCTATTGGCTGTTTGCTAGAACCAATCACAAAAGATACACCCATTTCCTCATGTCCTTTTATGGGAATCAAAAAGCTATATATTCTTCTATCTATAAATGACAAATAAGTAGTAATATATCTTACATGTGTCTCAACAAGGAACCTTAATTACCAGCTCACCTCGCCCTATTGCCCTCCAGAACAGATGGTTTAATCTCAAATTTTTATCTTAAACAGATGTCAAGGATCATCATTGAAAGATCTCCTTCCTTTGGAGGTCTCTAAACAAAAGCTTGACAACCATATGTATGCTCTAATGATGTTTCCTGCTTGGCAGGGGGGGCTAGGCTGGTGGCTGATGGCCCCTGTGATCTCTTCCAACTATATGAAATAAGAATCTAGCATAAGGATTTAACATTTCTTAGCTTCTAATTCCTTTGTATAATTACATTTAAGCCAATATATTTTTAATACATAACATAGATAGCTTTTTAGAAGAATAAACCTTTTCAAAGTAAGGAACAGTTTCCAGCCTCAAAAATAGAAAGAAAGAAAGAAAACCTATCTTCTCCAGCCAAGCCAGTTGCCTTTTTCACTGCTCTTGACCTTTCAACCTTAGGAAAATATGGCTAAAGTTGAATGGGAGGCACATGGTTTTATTTTACTATTTACCCACTCTTAATTATGTTTATCTCTTTTTTTTATCTTCTGTAATATGTAGGGTCAGTGTAACCTTGGCTGTCAGCCTGTAATTCCCTTTTTATGACTTTGAGAATTGTTTTCTGCTATAAATCAGGGGGGCCCCTTGTCTAGGAGGAAAAACATTTTGCCAAGGTTCTTAGGCAGCTGCTCTTCTGCCTGGCATGAACATTTGAAAATCTTTAAGCTCATTTTAAGATACAGGCCCTGATCAAGCCTCAATAAAAATGCAGGCTTATGATTAGATGCCTCAATAGATCATTTCCCAGAAGGCTTTCACTTTAGGGCATGTCCACCAGAGGTGAAAGAATGTCCCCTCAGCCTCTCTACATTTCCAACATTTATTATCAGACAGGTGATATATTTTTGCAAGCTTGACTGGGGTCATGTACCACCTATATATCATTTTCATAATATTCTCCTTCAAAGCATTACATGCCGTGAATTTTATTCCGGTGGTCCATAACCTTTCCCAGTCCTCAAACATAATGTTATACCCTATATCCTGAGCCCATTTTATCATGGCTGATTTAACAGTCTCATCCTGTGTATTCCATTTAAGCAGCAAGTTATACATTCTCGACAATACCTTAGTCTTTGGTTCCAACAGTTCTGTCTCTAATTACGACTTCTCCACCTGGAATCCTATGTCCTATGCATGTTTTGGGGAAGTAAATTCTATGTTCAGTGAAGTTTGCTCACAGATAGGATTGCAGCCTAGAAAAACTGCCTGTATTATTATTATTATTATTATTATTATTATTACTATTAAAGTTATTTATAACCCACCTTTTCCCCTGATGAGACTCAAGGTGGCTTACAGATAAAAATAAAAACTGCTAAAAACATAGAAGAACAATAATCAGAAAACAATTAAACATGGATAGAATTAAAACTACATACATATATAAAATCTATTAAAGTCGTACAAATAATTACAATAAAAACAGCACAGCACCAGCCCTTTCATTAAAAGCAGCCAGTTCCCCAAAAGCCTGTTGGAACGGAAAAAATCCTCGTCTGCCTGTGGAAGGACAACAAGGAAGGAGCCCGGCTGGCTTCTCTAGGGAGGGAGTTCCAAAGTCTGAGAGCAGCCTTCAAGAAGTTTGAAAAACCCTGCAGACTTTAGTCTCTTTGTTTCTCCAGAACTTGATTTTAGTTTTCATGCACCAAGCAGAGAGTGTCTGGATTCCCCCTGAAAAGTCTGCAGGGAGAGCAATCAAGACATGCTATTTGGACCTGCTATCAAACTACTTAATTTGGTGCAACATAACTGAAATTAAAGAAATCGGGAATTCCACCAGTGGCAGACAAAGTATTATTTCCCGGAGTACTGCTGCTCTGTGTTCCTCTTCCTTTAGCACCCCCACCATGCTCAGTTTCAAAATAAATCAATAGGAATAAACATGAGCATCTCTGGGCATGCACTGAGTGCCTTCCCTCTCTACTACTGGGCAACTGAATGTCTCTCTCTCCCTGCAGAGCAGTGCTCACTGAATTTTCCATCACTGGACGTTCAGTGTCCAAAGACTGCTGTTCTGCTGCTCAGTTAAATAATAAGATATTTAGTCACTTATTAGCTCAGCTAGAAGCAAACAGGATAAGGAATGTTGCGGCTTGCAAAGTAACGGGGCATGCGCTGTGGAGACCTCAGGGAAGGGATTATTCTGGAGATGGGAAAACTCCAGAACGAATTGTGGAGCCAGGGCTGCACCAAAAACTCAGATCCTCTCCTGATCAAGAAATGGGACCCAGGCAGGGTGAGCGCGGGACACCTATGGCCGGAAAACCAATGTTGCTGCGTATTTCCAAGTTGACAGGTAGATCCGGCACTCTGCAGCAATTCAGCTCAAGGGCAGCCCAACAACTTTCTTTAGGGACTGCAGTTGCCCATGGAAATCTTCACTCTCAGATCACTTCATATAATAATAATAATAATAATAATAATAGTAATAATAATAATAATTTTTATTTATACCCTGCCCTCCCCAGCCAAGGCCGGGCTCAGAGCGGCTTACAAGCAATAATAAAAAGAAGATGAATGATTACAACTTAAAAACAAAAATAAAATACAACATTAAAATAATGAAACATTAAAATATTAAAATGTAGCCTCATCGCAGGAGGAGAAGGAAAAGAAAAAAAGAGAGAGGGAGGGAGGGAATCAAATTGGCTCCAAGCCAAAGGCCAGGTAGAACAGCTCTGTCTTACAGGCCCTGCCGAAAGAAATCAGATCCCGCAGGGCCCCGGTCTCATGAGGCAGAGCGTTCCACCAGGCCGGGGCCAGAGTTGAAAAGGCCCTGGCTCTGGGTGAAGCCAATCTAACTTCCTTAGGGCCAGAGACCACTAGGGTGTTGCTATTTATGGACCTTGAGGCTCTCCGTGGGGCATACCGGGAGAGGCGGTCCCGTAGGTACGAGGGTCCTAGGCCGTGAAGGGCTTTAAAGGTCAAAAGCAGCACCTTAAATCTGACACACTTCTGAGTTCAGGATCAAAGTTTTGAAGTCAAATCCAGCCAGCAAAAGAGGTGGTCACGGTGGGAGATGACCAACACGAACAGCCCATGGGCGCTCTTGGAGCAGAGGCTCAGGGTCCAAGATGCCAACCTACATGGGCCCCACATTCTGCCTGCGGCATGAATTCCTAGTGGACTGAAGCAAATTAGTGTGCCCTAATAGAACTGTCCGTGTGGCTCTGGAAAGAAAAGGCTGAGCCCAAGGCAAGGCCAGATTTATGTATAGGCTAAGTAGGCTGAAGCCTAGGGCCTCTAATTCTAGGGGGCCTCGCCAGCCTGGCCGCTCCCCAGCACTGCAGTCTCCCCTCTCCCCAAATTGCAAACCCAAGACTTCGTGCGCGAGGGCATTTCTCCCCCATTTCAATGACAATTTGCTTCAAAAGGAAAGGTGGACTTATGTATCACCTTCCTCCATAAACCTCTAAGGGACAGGTCACGTACTCAGCTTGGATACCACCCTCCCCCATAATCCTTGGGATATACAGTCAAGTACACAGCAGCCCTCCTTTGAGGGGAACAATGAACATCCATTGATGGTTTTCCTGAGGCCAGGTGTTCCCACAGCCCATCCTCAGGAAGGCCAGAAGCCAGGCACAGAGGAGACTGCCCATTGCATCTCCTTTATTGCCCATTGTGAACCACTGCTCTGAGTTTGCTAAATGTGCTAGAATTTAGTAAACTTCGACATCTGACCAGCAGAACAGGCCCTCTCGGAGGTCCAGAATGTCCTTGCCACCTTCAGCTGTTGAAGCTCCTAACAACACAGAAAAAGGGTGGCCATGCAGCCTAATTTGCACAGGGCAATCCTCAGAGAAAAATTATCAAAGCAACTTAAAGCTCTTTAAAAAAACCCAAAAAACCCCACAAGAGCCAAATATGATTCTGCATTATATTTGGGGGAATTGCTTGCAAAAATGTGCATATCAGGCAAAATTGCATACATATATAAGGAGAAATGCACAAAGTAATTCACGGGGGATCCTGTGTGTGTTCTTTTTAAAAAAAACAAACACAAAGTGATGTGGAAATGGGATGAACTGAATTTAAGATTAGGAGGAGAAACTGAGATTAATCAGATTGGAGAGACGCATTCATTCCTGTTGTGAGGGCCCGACGAAGAGTCTGAGCTTCCTTTCCCAGTGCTTGACAATCATGGGATGACAGCAGATGATGGTTGTGCTCCTTTGCCCTTCCAGAAATGCTGTCCAGCTGCTCTCCCAAGCAGTCACTGCAATGTACCAAGAGACAGAGAGCACCACAGAGGAGCTCCTCGCCTGCCCCAGCATCAATCTGCAGGAGCTGAAAGCCTCTGCCCGAGAGAAGTGAGACTTGTGTTTGGAAAATGACAATTTTCTGTCTAGGAAAAGCCGGCTCCTGAAAGGAGGCCTTCTTTTGGGGGTTTCCAGGAGCCAAGAGGGCAGAACAAGAAAAGCCTTTGAATGGCTATGTAAACGACCCAGCGGGCTGCCAGCAGGGAGGAGACAGGCAGCAGCAGCAGCAGCAGCAGCCCAGCGGAAAAACCATCAGCATGCTCAATTGCCAAGCACAAACACATCCTAAAAGCTGCTGGATTTCTCAAGGGGGTGACCTCATGGAGCAGCACACATAGCTAACTTGGCTTCACCCTGCAGCTGTGGGTAGGCATATCACCAGAGCAGTTTATATTCTCTGTGTGTTTAAAAAAATATTCTGCACCAGTTGCTCCAAATTCCACACTAAGAAAAGTAGAATTCTCCAACCGGCATTTATTCTGCAATCTGAATAAATATGTGCAAGTTCTTCTGGAACTTTTGTTGCCTTGTCATTTCACATTCTGGTTTTTACTACTGGTTCTGGTTCTGGTGGTCAAGGACAGCCAACCTACCCTTACCCAAATCACTGAGAACCTTGTTCAGCCACTTTTCAGCAAATGTTACCCACCAAATCTCTCCACATCCGTAACAGATACAATCCGGCTCCTTTTCAAAGGGGCTGAGATTCTTAGAAAGTCGAAGTCGGTCTGTACACATCCTGTATATTTTGTGCAACGCGGGTACCACTCTGCGCATCCTTAGCAACATCAGTGTAGCTGTGCTTCTGAGCCTTTCACACACAGCCTTCCTGCCTTCCCCAGCCGCCTTGGCGTGGAATACAGCGGAGCAACGTAAAAAGTGCCTGCTGGGTCGATCCAGTGACCCATCTAGTCCAACATCCTGTTCTCATAGTGGCTGAACAGTTGCCTGTGGGAAACCAGCAAGTCAGATCAGCAGCGTAGCGTGGGTTGTCAGCACCCGGGGCAAGGCAAGTAATTTGCGCCCCCTAACCCGTGGATTTGCACCCCCTAACCCGTGGATTTGCGCCCCCTAACCCTAACCCCCAGATGTTGCACCCGGTGCAGCCGGCCCCCCCTGCACCCCCCACGCTACGCCACTGAGTCAGATTTGAGCACAAGAGCCCTCTTCTCTCCTCTTGAGGTTTCCAGCAACTGGTATTCAGAAGCGCAGTACTTTTGTGCAGCATGCTCAGTACAGTGATACCTTGGTTCTCAAATGCCTTGGTACTCAAACGCCGAAGACTGTATGTAAGTGTTCCAGTTTTTCGGAAACCGAACATCTGACGCACCTGTCGGCTATTGTTTCTGGGGTGCCTGCACCAATCAAAAGCTGCACCTTGGTTTTTGAACATTTTGTAAGTCAAACGGACTTCCAGAACGGATTAAGTTTGGCGCTTTAGTTTTTGCTATTTATCTTGCATTTCTGTTTTTGAGGCTTTTTCGGTTAATTTGTTTTTGTGACTGTGTGGAACCCAGTTCAGCTACTGATTGATTGACTATGTGATTGTGTGGAAATGGATAAAAGCCCCCCATCCAAACAATGACTATCATCAGTGCAGGTGAGAAAAAAAAATAATTTTAATTTTTATCATCTACAATACTGTCTTATTTATTTTATAGTACAGTACATTGATTATTGCTTTCATTTTATGGATCAATGGTCTCATTAGGATAGTAAAATTTATGTTAAATTGCTGTTTTAGGGGTTGTTTTTAAAAGCCTGGAACAGATTAATCTGTTCAGAGGGTAGAAGGGTCTTGTATTAGGGACGCCATATTTCAAAAAGTGAAAATCCGGCCACAAAAGTTATTGAGCTTTTTGAACTTTTTTTTTTTTTGGAAGATCAGAAGAAGAAGAAGAAGAAGAAGAAGAAGAAGAAGAAGAAGAAGAAGAAGAAGAAGAAGAAGAAGAGGAAGAAGTTTTTGAGCCACAGTGGTACCTTGGTTGTCAGGCATAATCTGTTCTGGAAGACCATTGGACTTCTGAAACGTTCCACAACCGAGGTGAAATAGGCAGTCGGCAAATTCCATTGAGAAAATAGAGAAACGCGTCTCAGAAGCTGTTTGACTTCTGAGGCGCGTTAGAAAACAGAAGCATTCACTTCCGGGTTTTTTGGCGTTCGAAAGCCGAAACGTTCAACTTCCTGAGCATTCGACAAACGAGGTTCCACTGTATTTTTTTTGGAAATTCCACCCGGAAGCTGTTTCCAATGGCAGGTTCCCTTTTTTAAAAAATAATAATAATAATATTTATTACTTTTAAAACTTACAAAAAATAAAAAGAAGAAAGATGACAAAAGAACAAAAAAGAACAAAAAAGAGAAAAAACAATACAATACAATACAATATATAAACTATACAAAACACAACCTTAACACATTAAACTAAACACAATAAACTAAACAAAACAATACAAAAACAATTTAAAAGCATACATCATACCTTTTCCATATTCTATCTTTCATTCCCTTGTATCATTGACCTCCTCTCACCTCCCTTTTTGTATTCTACTTCTATTAGTTGTCTCAGCAATTCCTTTCCCTCTTTCTCTATTTTCTGTCATATAAATGTCTTAACATATTTTTAATCTTATTTTCCATTAAAACTAGTATACTTATTTAAGCTTAACTCCTTAAAACATTTCCACTAAGGCCATAAAATTTCATTCCAACATTTTCTATCACTCATTAGTTTTACAATATTTCTATATATAAACTTTAAATTTTCCAATCTTCTTCCACCATCTCCTCTCCCCGGTCTCGGACTCTGCCAGTCACTTCCGTCAACTCCATACAGACCATCAACCTGGAGATCTTATGTCTGAGGCTCTTAACTCTTTTCCACGTCCCTTCTGCAGGTCTTCTTCATATTCTCCATATTTTTGGAAGATCAGAAGAAGAAGAAGAAGAAGAAGAAGAAGAAGAAGAAGAAGAAGAAGAAGAGGAAGAAGAAGAAGTTTTTGAGCCACAGTGGTACCTTGGTTGTCAGGCATAATCTGTTCTGGAAGACCATTGGACTTCTGAAACGTTCCACAACCGAGGTGCAATAGGCAGTCGGCAAATTCCATTGAGAAAATGGAGAAATGCGCCTCAGAAGCAGTTTGACTTCTGAGGCGCGTTAGAAAACGGAAGCATTCACTTCCGGGTTTTTGGCGTTCGAAAGCCGAAACGTTCAACTTCCTGAGCATTCGACAAACGAGGTTCCACTGTATTTTGGGGGGGAAATTCCACCCGGAAGCTGTTTCCGATGGCGGGTTCCCATCAATGTCTGGGAAATTCCAGACGTATGGCAACCCCGCCTTGCATACAACCCAGTCCACCGCCACCTCATAACAATACTATGACTAATATAATGCTAATACTAAAAAGTTTAAAGTTTATTTATAGAAATACTGTAAAATTAATCAAAACAAAAAAATTCCTTCCAGTAGCACCTTAAAGACCAACTAAGTCAGTTCTTGGTATGAGCTTTCGTGTGCATGCACACTTCTTCAGATACACTGAAACAGAAGTTTCCAGACCCTTGTATATAGTGAGAAGGTGGGGAGGGGTATTACTCAGAAGGGTGGTGGGAATGGGTGATTGGCAGATAGCTGTGATGAGCCTGTTGACGACTCTTAACGACTGCAATAGGTCTTACAGGAAAAAGCAAGGGGTGAAAAGGTGAAAAATGGCTTTGTCATGTATAATGAGATAAGAATCCAAGGTCTTTGTTCAGACCAGGTCTCTCCATGGTTTTAAGTTTGGTAATAAGTTGCAATTCAGCAGCTTCTCTTTCCAGTCTATTTCTGAAATTCCTTTGTAGTAAAACAGCTACTTTGAGATCTTGTATAGAATGTCCTGGGAGATTGAAGTGTTCTCCTACTGGAAAGAGAAGCTGCTGAATTGTAATAAATATTATTTAAAAAACAAAAACAAAAAACAAATCTATATTCTCGCAGAGAAAAATAAAAGCTCAGACACTGAAAAAAAAAATATATAATCCTAATACTAATTACAACAGGATTGACAAATTGGTAGTACAATTAATGGTGTCCCTGTTTTATAGTGGGAACCAGCGTGGAAAATGTGTCTATAACCTCCTCCCCAGCGCTCTTTTGCTATTCATAGAATCCTCGAATTGTAATGCTGGGACTGTGAGGGTCACCTAGTCCAACTCCCAGCAGTGCAGGAATCTTTTTGCCCAAGGCGGGGCTTCACCCCATGACCCTGAGATTAAAAATCTCATGTTCTGCTGACAGAGTCTCTGCACCTGATCACATAAGCAAGCGAGAATATTGCAAAATTTGAGATGCCAGGGACGCTGCATTGCTCCTTTCCCCTAAAAGTGAGACTGAGATAATAATAATAATAATAATAATAATAATAATAATAATAATAATAAATTTTATTTATACCCCACCCTCCCTGGCAAGAGCCGGGCTCAGGGCAACTAACACCAGTAAAATTACAGTAAAATCATAATGGGGGGGGGGACCAATTTAAAATACAGGTTAAAATGCTATTTAAAATGCAGCCTCATTTTAAAAGTAGCCCATAGATCAAAACCATAAGGGGAGGGAAAACATAAGGGTCAGACTGAGTCCAAACCAAAGGCCAGGCGGAACAGCTCTGTCTTGCAGGCCCTGCGGAAAGATGTCAAGTCCTGCAGGGCCCTAGTCCCTTGTGACAGAGCGTTCCACCACGTTGGGGCCAGTGCTGAAAAGGCCCTGACCCTGGTTGCGATAGATTAATCGGCTCGAGATTAAAACGTGGACTGGTCACTGCAGAGGAAGAGGCTTGGCTTGGACAGACCCGGGGCAGATCTACTATGAAAGTAATAAAGCTTAAACTTCGCAGGAGGGCTCCAAAAGTGACTTCAGTCCACATTGCTAAAAAAATTTAGGTTTAGTAGACTCAATTTGAGTCACACAACTATAAGGTGTAGGAATTTTGTTTTCACACCAGTGACTTTGACATGTGAGATAATCCAGTCCTGCAATTTTAATCAAAATCTGAGGTGTTGTAGTTATTAAAAAATAAGTAAATTGTGATGATCTGTCACAGAACGGTGATCTGTCACGTAAGAAGATAACAGTGGGTACCCAGACCTCGTTGCTGGTTGCGAAGGGGCTGCCATAACTGTTCAAGCTTCAGGGCCCCCCAAATGTAGGTCCGCCACTGGCCAGCCCAGCCCACTGACCTTTGGCTCCTGCCAACCCTCAGCTTCACTGCCAGCCACCCGAGAGATTGTCCTGTGAGCCCCTGTCTCCTGCCAGCACGTCTAGCCAAATCTGGCATGTTTAGGCCTTTCAGAAGATCCTCGTCAAAGAGCTCCTTAATTTTCTTAAGCAGCTGTGTGTGCACAAGGCAGAGGGGGCTCTGGATGGGCTCCGTTGCCTTGAGTCTGTTAAGCGTGGCCCCGAAGCAGCCACCAATTCATGCCCTTCGGAAAGTCAATACTTAGCCCACTTCAGATCTCACTACATAAAGGCCTCTTCAGCAAAGAGTGTTTAATGGGCTTCTGTCTAGTGATGGGCTCAGCGCCACGGAACTGGAGGCAAAGCACACTTAGCAACTGCAAAATATAATCTGCTACCATGTTCTGAGCGTCACGTTTGAGTTCGTTTGCTCCAAAACGTGAAGGCTAAAGCACAGACTATACAAAGCTCTGCTGGAAACAAGTCACCTCCCTGTAATTTAGACTCTGTGAATATTTGGGGTGTGGGGAGTGTCAGGGAACTGCCATCGGAGCCAGAGGGAGAGGAAGGGCTCCAGAGGGATTATGGAGACCATCCCAGGAGGGAGAGAAGCAGCCCATCATCTGGGGAGGGAAATCAGTGTAGCACCAGTGGAGAAGGGGGGCAGATGGGGGAATCGGCGAGGTGGCTCCATGACTCCTCGCCGGAGACCAGCGGGGAGAGCACGGGTCCGCCGCTGCCCACACCCTCCCTGCGCAGAAGGCTTCCGCGCAGGGAGAGTAGGCGGAGACTAGGCGTCAAAGAGCTTCTTTGCTGGAAGAAGTTCAAGAAACGCCCACTGATGGATTCTGCCAGCGACTGAGACAGCCACGGGTGAGTGGCTGTCCAGACAGAATAGGGTTCAGCCAGGTAACTCAGCCAGGTGTGGCGACGACCTACGCACGAGCAACCCCTAGAACCATTACAGGGAGGTTTGGTTTGGCCCTGTTTGGTGCTGTGCCATCATTTCCTTTCGCAGCATCTCCTTCTTCTTCCTGGCTTAGTCTCAAGAGGAATCTCTTCCAATCAGGGATCAATGAAACGATGTCACTGTGCTACAAAGCCAATCAGCTTAGGCTGTGTGATGACACCACGGAAGGCAAGGGAAGGCAACTGGGTGAAGGACAAAGATGGGGAATGGAAACAAAAAAGAAAAAAGGAAAGCCTTTTTGAAAGGAGTATCAAAAATTGCTGAAAGGAGTTTACCAAAATGTTCACCAAAAACTCTGAATAATTTGAGATTAGCGCAAATCCTTATTGCAGACACCTGGGCTGCTTCCAGAACAATGGCTCCTAGGAACACCCAGTCCATTGCAAGCTGCAGGCAGAATAGCACTTGATTTCCCACACTGTAGAAGGTTTGGGTCCCATTTTTGTCATGTTCCGTCCACACCAGGTACACCTATCTACCTGGTGTGGACGGAACATGACAAAAATGGGACCCAAACCTTCTAACTGTACAGACACAGGTGATCTGGGTGGGGAACAGGAAGGTAGCTAAACTAAGCACACATTTACTATAACCTTTGCGGTGAATTCCATGTTATCCCTTGTTTCTTTTTCAAACGATATTTTAATTACCACTAAAATGCTTGTCTAGCTGTCTTTCCCCCCTGTTAATAAGACTTTTTAAATGTTGTGCAGTGACACTGTAATACTATTTTTTTAAAATAAAGAAAACCTAACACAGCCTTTCTTTACATTGTAGAGGTGACCGAAAAGGGTTATTCCCACATTTGTTTCAGAACACTGAAATGTTATAGCAGTCTAACGCCATATTTCAACCAGGGAAGCATCCCTAATTCTAACCCAGTTTTTAGAAAAATATTTTGAAGTGGTTTGGTCATGGAGGCTCCCAGCTTCTCTGTTTTCGTGGCCACCTCCTCCTCCTCCATCCAGCACTGCAGATGCTCCTGATGGAATATCCTTGGCGTGACGGAGACTCCCCTGACATTTTCAGAGTTCACACAACCCCATGCCGCCCCCAGACATTAATCACCATCTGCTCCAACACAGACAGATGTTCTCTGCCGATAACAGCACATTCCCCAGACCGTGGGTTGCCCAATTAATCCACAGATACGGATTAGCAATCGTTATGGTAAGTTCTGAGATGGTGCTCAAAGTCACGGGGGGGGGGGGGGGAAGAGCAGGAGACCTCAAATGGGTGAGTGTCAAGCGATGACTAACACGCTGGAGGGTTTGCTGCACACTTTGTTTTGGCTTGGAGAAGAAGCCTCTTGTGCATGTTAGCAGAGGGATGGGTAGAGTAAGGAGCAAGGCTCCACTGGGTCCTTCTCAGTCAAAGGCGAGATCCCACAGATGCCACCACCCTCTTTGCACAGAGGGCCAACTCTGAAGAACAACTCCCATCATGCTGTGCTGGCTGCAGCCTGCACCCCACAGGATTGAACCCTTGGTCAGAAAAGGAAGCGAAGAGACACAGTACCTCCTTATTCCCCCACCCATATGCCTTGTCTTCTTCTGTATACAGCAACCCAGTAGTTTGTTTCACAGATGTTTGTGTATAAAAAAGGCTTTTCTTTGAGCACACCTATTAAATGGCTCAGGGGTTCTTCAATATGGTGCCTTCCGAATGTTGCTGGACTCCAACTCCCAGCAGCCCCAGAGGCTCCCAAGATAAGCAGTTAGTCGGGATGATGGGAGTTGTAGTCCAATAACTCACTACCACGAAGGTAGATGTGGTATTAGTGGCACCGAAGATGTTTGTGGAATAATGTGTGTGTTTTGGGCTGCTCAATGTTGTTATAAATTTGTGGGATGCCAGGGGCACAGACCTCCCTAAATTCTTAGATTCGGTAAATGTCAGAAATGTTTGGGGTATTAAGGGAAGTTTCCAGACGCTGATTCTGGTAGTGTCAAAAAAGACAGGCCAAACCAGTTTTGAAGACCATTAGCAATCAACAAAGAGACCAGAGTTCTGGCCCATTAAGAATGATTGGCAAGGCAAATACGGCCAGTTGGCAGAGAGGTTGGAGCCCCCTCTCCCCAGTGAGTAGCAGAGGCAAAGGCCCAATGGTAGTAGACAAAGGGCAGGTTTAGGATTTCAATTTAGGCTTGGAGGCTGTTAGCAGCGAGGAGGAGAAGCAGGGGCAGGACTCCATGTGAGCTGCGGATGACAGGCTGGAAACAAAGAGTGACAGAGGATGGCTATTTGCTGTCCTTGGAGTCCCCCTTAAAGGGGAAGCCAGACCCACTTGGGATGTGAATGCTCTGAACTCTCTCCATCTAGACGCAGCTTGTAAATATGTGTAAATAAACCATACTTCATAAAGACACTGCAGTCTCCACTGTGCCTGATTTCTGAAACACAAACCTGGGTAAGTAGCGGGAACCCCTGAAGTCTCACCCTGCTCGGAGACAGAGGTTGCATGTAACAATATGATCGCTGTGAGGATTGAGAGCCAATCTCCTCCTACCTGCTCTGCAGATGGGAGGCCTCTGAATGCCAGATCAGGGCACTATTGTCCTGCTTGCGAGCTCTTCAGATGTTTCTAGTGTATCAGTGGAATCCTTCCTGGATGGGCCTGGAATTAAGCAAGGATCTTCTTTTCTTCTATTGAAAGTACTCAAGAGGGTGAAGAAATTCTGAGGCAAACATTCACATTCCAAATGTGAATTCAATCTTTTAAACGGAAATGTTACACTTGCTACCGGAATGGAGGAATTGGAATCGCTGGTGAGCTTTGAAACTTGGGTGAATCTTTGCAAACATTCATTTCAGGTCTTTGCTTAGGAAATGCCAGCAGGACGAATAATAAAAGAAAATAATTTTAAATGGCCTGTTGAGCTTTCCAAGGCCACAATTTTGCACAACTTGAGAGCTTCCTGGGCGGGGAAAGGCAGCTGTGTGGCAGCCGTCAGGTGCCCATCAGCAGAAAGCACAGAAGGGCCCCCAAACACAGCAGAGCTGGTTTATTGCCACAAGTTGAAATAAAGACACCTTACCATTGAAATAAGCTTTCTCCCCCATCAGATCTATTAAATCTGGAGTGTCCACTCACCTACATGCAGCAATGCCTGTCTGTAGCTCACCAGTAAAAGATATAAAGTTCGCTCTCTATCTTAGAAAACTTGTAGCCGAGCAGACTATGGGATTAGGCTGCCCTCTTCTGGCTACCATGTGTATTCCTGTTAATGTAGCATATGAACATTGCCTGCTACAGTCAAGTAAAAAGTAAAGGGACCCCTGACCATTAGGTCCAGTCGTGACCGTGGGGTTGTGGCGCTCATCTTGCTTTACTGGCCAAGGGAGCCGGCGTACAGCTTCCGGGTCATGTGGCCAGCATGACTAAGCCTCTTCTGGCGAACCAGAGCAGTGCACAGAAACACCGTTTACCTTCCCACCTGAGTGGTACCTATTTATCTACTGCACTTTGACGTGCTTTCGAACTGTTAGGTTGGCAGGAGCAGGGACCGAGCAACAGGAGCTCACCCCGCCGTGAGGATTCGAACCGCCGACCTTCTGATCAGCATGCACATGAAAGCTCATACCAAGAACTAACTTAGTTGGTCTTTAAGGTGCTACTGGAAGGAATTTTTTTATTTTGTTTTGACTATGGCAGACCAACACGGCTACCTATCTGTGACTGATTATCTCAACTGTTTGACTGACTCCTCTTAACAAATTCTCTCCATCTCTCACACCAGACTAGCCCAACCCACAGATTTATCCTCTCTGTCTCTTCTAACTCCAGACTGACTTCTCAACCCCACCCTAACTCTAACTCTTAACTCCTCCGCTTGGGTTCCCATTGGTTAGTCATTTTACAATTAGTTAACCCTTTCCTTATGAACCCAGTATGATGTCACACACCTAGGAGGGCAAACGCCACACTCTGTAATAAAGGAATAGAAAGAAAACCTACCCAAATGACACTGACATGAAAACCCCACGTATACACAAAGTATTAAAAGGCCTTCTCTCCCTGCTGCTGCTTCTTCCCCAACCTCATTCTGTATACAGTGGTGCCCCGCAAGATGAACGCCTCGCAAGACGGAAAACCCGCTAGACGAAAGGGTTTTCCGTTTTGGAGGTGCTTCGCAAAACGAATTTCCTATGGGCTTGCTTCGCAAGACGAAAATGTCTTGCGAGTTCCTGCGGGTTTTTTCCCCTCCCCCCCCTTTTTCTAAGCCGCTTATCCGCTTATCCGCTTATCCGCTAAAAGCTGCTAAGCCGCTAATAGCGCTAATCCGCTAAACTGTCAATGGGCTTGCTTCGCAAGACGAAAAAACCGCTAGACGAAGAGAATCGCGGAACGGATTCTTTTCGTCTTGCGAGGCACCACTGTACAACACTGATGTCTCACATGAAATGTAAAAGGACTCCACAAACTGAAAAAGAGACCATGCACATACTTTTGTAAACCAAGAAAATCTTTAATAAAATTAAACAAACAAACAACCAAATCTGCTCAAGACTCATTCCCATTAAAAGCTTTTCCTCTCCGGCTTTTAATGGGAATTTCCTATCAGTAACATCTACCAAGAGTCAACTGATAGCAGTTCTGATTTATGGGTTAATCATAAGCTAATGTGATTCCTTAATGGGATCTGGCAGCTTGCAAATGCTCAGCTTGAAGTTATAAAATGGTAACCATCCATTGTTAAGACAATTTCGGCAGACGGCATCCAGGAACTCATTGAATTAAGTTGGGTTCTCCAAGTGGGACTGAGAACATCGGCTGCTGCTCACATCCTGGAGAGTCAGTGTTCAAATGCCTCTCTGGGAAAGTGGGAATGATGCAGAACAGAGCAAGGGTGTTGTGTATTGAGTCAAAGGATTTTATATCTGTATTATTATTGTCTGTATTTGCATTAGGGTAAAGTAACTGCCAACGCAGGTGGCGCTGTGGGTTAAAGCCTCAGCGCCTAGGGCTTGCCGATCGAAAGGTCGGCGGTTCGAATCCCTGCGGCGGGGTGCGCTCCCGCTGCTCGGTCCCAGCGCCTGCCAACCTAGCAGTTCGAAAGCACCTCCGGGTGCAAGTAGATAAATAGGGACCACTTACCAGCGGGAAGGTAAACGGCGTTTCCGTGTGCGGCTCTGGTTCGCCAGATGCAGCTTTGTCACGCTGGCCACGTGACCCGGAAGTGTCTCCGGACAGCGCTGGCCCCTGGCCTCTTAAGTGAGATGGGCGCACAACCCCAGAGTCTGTCAAGACTGGCCCGTACGGGCAGGGGTACCTTTACCTTTTTAACTGCCTTTTGGTTCCAGAGGGTACAGCTACTATTGGTTCATTTAAGCTGCTGTATTTGGATCCTCTGTCTTATTGGTTTCCTCCAAAAGGCAGGACTGTGATTGCCTGATATTGTTCCCACCAAAATGTATCCTTTCTAGCTAGTTCCCTGTCCCTATAAATGTAGCTCTCCCCTCCTCAGGTCTCAGTCTTGTTGCTTTAATAAAGAAGTGTTACTAGAGAACTGTCTCCAGCATATTATGTCAAGAGAGCTGAAATCACAAACCCCACGTCACAACAAAGGGAATGGAAGAACTTCAGCCCTAGGTCAAAAGGATCAGTTCAGAGGCGAGAGCATTTAAGTTGTAGGCAAATCCTCACTGGTATCTCCAAGGAGGGCTGGAAGAGACCCCCACTATGCCACCTGAAGCCCTGGAGAGCAGCAGCCAGTCAGTGTAGAGGTGGTGTGGCATAGTGGTAAGAGCAATGTTTCTCAGACTTGGGTCCAGACAACAACTGGGGAGAAACAGTGGATCAGAATGTTGGTCTAGGGCCTGGGAGGCCGGGGTTCAGATTCCTATCTGGCCATGAAGCTCACTGGGTGACCTCGGACCAGTCACTCACTCTCAGCCAGACCCTCCCTTGCAGGGCTTTTGTGAAGAAAGAATGGGCAGGAGCGGCAGAGCCTAGGAAAAGGGACGGGCCGTCTGTCGTTCTCTCACTTTAGCCTGGGGGCTGATGCCGTAGCTGGTGAAGGCATCCTGCCAATGTGGCAGGCCCAGGTGGGTGATCAGGAGCCGGCAGTAAGCGGTGAAGGTTTTGGTGAGGAAATGCCAGTAGAGAGCTCAGTCCAGAAACCAGATCTCAGAATGCGGGGTGACAACTGGAAGAGAGAAGAGAGACTATTAGACCGCAGGATAAGAAGAACGGACCACCCAACCTTTCAAGGGGGTTGAATAAGGAACTCTGAGGCCTAGGGATGATGAACTGGGCCTTGGTGCTTTCTACAAAGGATAAAGGCGTTTCCAAGGGAAATTAATCCTCTGAGGCCCTTCTTTGGGTGCCTCCTCCACGAAAGGTCCAGAGGGTGGCCACACGAGCACGGGCCTTTTCTGCAATGGCCCCCTGCTTGTGGAAGGCCCTCTCTAGGAAGGCTCACCTGGCACTTTCGCTACCTATCTGTAGGTGCCAGGCGAAAATGTTCCTCTTCAACTCAGCCTTTGGCTGATTGACATCTGACAGCTTTCTAAATGTGTTGGGTGGGGGGTGTTTGTTTTTCTTCTTATTTTTATTATGCATTTTGTGTTTTTTATATTGCAGTTTTATGTGGTAAACCGCCCTGAGATTTGTGGATGAAGGACGGTATGCAAATTTTAATAGTAATAATGGGAATTGATGAAAGCCAGGCATAGCTTGCTTCAGGAATACTTCATCAAAGGCCATGATAGATAACAGCCTTTGTCAACCTGGTGCCCTCCAGATGTTTTGGACTACAAAGCATATCAGTCTCAGCCAGCACAACTGTATGGTGCTAGGAACAGTAGTCCAAAACATCTCCCACAAAGGCAAAAGCTAACTGGGGTTTGCAGACAGGGTCGATTAGTGCAGGCAGCTCTTGGGCTGCTGGTATCACACAACATACCTGACTTGGTGTTCCTGTACACAAGGCAGACCTTCCCATTCCCTCCGCACGGGTCCAGCTCAAACACCAGGCTCCGCAAGTCCAAGTGAGGTTTCTCCAGCTGCCCCGTTACCTTTGGGGAGAAAGAAAAGGCTGACCCAGGCTGAGATTTGGATGCAGGGCAAGGAAAACTCAAACCATGCAGTTTGGGAAGCTGGGCGTTGATGGGACTCGTGTATAAGGTCACGGAAACTTTTGGTGGGGCAGCAAGTGGGGGCGGAGAGGGGGACCGAGGTCTCTCATGGACAAAGGGGTGAGGTGGGGCAGTATCTCCTTCATCGTCGGTATCCTCCAAATCAGCATTGGGCAAGGCATAGACGGGCGACGCTCTGACTCAGTTTAGCTTGGAGATGCTGTTGATGGTCATGGAGCCAAGGGGCATCGGGTTGTCTGGGGAAAAGGCAGCCATTACTAGGTTGCTGGCATGGATGCCACAATTCTGTAGAAGCACCGAAGGCTCACAGAACATGGTGCCCTTTGGAGAAGAATCTCAGCTTGCTTGCTTACATGCTTTTTGCAAAAAGCAAGCTCCTAAACCGTCATGGCCACAAAGATGGGATTGGTAGCATGCTGCTGAAATAGGAATCTTTCTGCTGCTGAACAGCTCCTGTTTCATTGCCCCACCTCCCAAATTAAAGACAGAACACAATTTAAGCAGAGGAAATGGGTGTGTGGATGCAATTGTGATCAGATAAGAATGTATTTATTTCTTGTGCATTTCATAGCATTTATATATTGTTCAACAATGAGAAAAACCCTCAGAGCGGATATCAATAAAAATGATCAACAAAAAGTTAAAAAGAGCTATTTAAAATCATTCAGAAGTTATTTATTTGTATACTGCCCATCTGAAGATCCCTGGCTGGTTCACAGCACAAAAACACGCAAAATATTCAGTAGAAACAGGAACAAAAACAAATGAAACCAATAACACCCTCTCCATTAATTAAAATCAATGATAAGCTAAAAACCGGATTCAAACACATGCCATACTTCTTAGCATCTGGGTGGGCTTGCCTGAACAATAATGTTTTTAGCAGGCACCGAAAAAGAGTACAGCGAAGTCGCCTGCCTGTTGTGAATAAGCAGGGAGTTCCAAAGTGGGGCGCTGCTGCACTAAAATATTGATTTATTACATATGCAGAGTGAGTATTATGGGGTGTTTGTATGAGGTGTTTGTAGCGGTGTTGCTCTCAGCCTGGCCTCCCTCCCGGGGCTGTTGGGAGAGAGGGCAGGAAGCGCCATGGAATGAACAAGGGAGGGAAGAAAGGCTCTGGGCAGTTTCCATGCCAACCAGGGAGCTTCTCCAGGTCGGGCTTGGTGCGGCTGGAGCTGCTGAGGCTGCGCCTTCTCCTCCCTCTTCCTCCTCCTCCCTCCCGCATCAGCCTCTGACCACCTGCACCTGCACACCTGGGAGGAGGGAAAACAGCACCAGGTGGGGGCCTTTTGCCTCTTCTCGCCACCCGTAGCTCAGAAGCCGCGCCGCCGTGCCTTTTGGGAAATGCAGTCTTCCCTGTCATTCATTTCCGTTCTGTAGGTGGGGAGGACTAGAGAGCAGGCACTACGAGTCCCAGAAGGCAATGGGCGAGCCGGCTCCCACTCCTCCCTTTCTCGCCAATGGGAGGCGAGAGTCGGGCTTGGGGGCGGGGGGATGTTTGGAGTGGCAGGGGCAGTTGTTTCAAGATGGCGGATCTGGCTGTGGGAGCGGAAGGAGCCGCTCGCTGGAGCAAGGACCGTATCCTTCCCTCAGGAGGGAGGCGGCGGGAGGAGAAGGAAAGGCGTGGGGGCGGGGCTGTTTTGACGGCGGGGCGGTGATAAACGAGGGCAAAGGCTGACGTGGTTCCTGAGCATGTGCAGAGAGCCGCCCCGGTTGCCTCAGAAAACGAGCCCCGCTCGTTCCATGGGCTTTGTCCCCGAGTGCAGAGCCAGGCCCAGGGGCCACGGCTGAAGCCCCCACTCCCAGGGCGGGCTGACCCTGGTCCCGCTCTCTCCTGCCCCTCGCCCTCCTCGGCAAAGAGCGGCTTGGAAATATTGCTGCTTCAGATTCTAGTGCAAATGGTCCTGCCAATACGTTACATTCCGCAGAGCTCCTTCTACGCACAGCGTGGCCACCCTAATAGTCGCGCAGAACTGACACTTGAACTCGGGGCTTCCCGCCTTTCCCGTCAACTCTCTGAGCTTCTGCAGCTGATTTCAAGTTTTGTTTGTACAGTAGTTCCCTGTGGTGGAAGTTTTGCTAACTATGGTGGCTGCCCTTAGGATGAAGACAGGGCTGGTGGTGGGGAGACGTATATTGCACGGCCCTTGAGGGGTCCTCTGTATGATATTGTATGTCTCCATAGCCTCTCCCTTTCAGCCAGGGACCCCCGAGCCCGTCACCCTGCAAAACAGACCCAGAGCCTCTTCGTCACTCCCTCCTCGCGCCCTTTCGGCCCCAGAATGAGGCGTCCCACTTGCAACAGGAAAGACTGATGGTCCCTGCCACCAAGTGGACATACTTCTCTATGGAGCTAGAAAGGGAGGCTCCGACCTCCAGGCTCCCAGAGGCAAAGTTAGTAGGTTCTGGGAGGCCTCGTATTGCAGTTCTACAAAAGAAGGCCACCCTGCACTAGTTAGCTCGGTTGGTTAGAGCATGGTCTGATAATGCCAAGGTTGCAGGTTTGATCTTCGTAATGGCCACCTGCATTTTCTTGCATTTCAGGGGGTTGGACTAGATGACCCTTAGGATTTCTTCTAATTCTGCAGGTCTGTGATTCTAACATCTCGGGGGGGGGGGGCACACAGCTTGCATCTCCCGCTTAAAAGTGCTAAATGATCAGCTTACAATAACTCTATATGGTCATATTCTGGGTGCACGTTACTGTTGCTGCACTACTGATCTGCATTTACTACTCACCTGGACCCTGTGCCTTGGATTTCAACCTTTTTATTTGGCTAAGTACTAGTGCAGTGCAGAATAAAATGTTAACAAAGGCTTATAGCAATAGATAGAAATGGGGAGAGAGGAGGAAAAATAAATAGTACCTGAATAGGGAACAATGTATAAGGAGCAGTATATGCAAGTACTGTAATTGCATAAACGTGCTATTTTGTTTTCCATGTACTGTAATCATTATTTGCATTTACTGATGCTTACTGTCATTATCCACATACACTTTCTTCTTTCCCACGATATCCGTTTGGTATTAATATGTTCACATCCTTTTTGAACTAATTTGCATACATAGGTCTTCAGCTGATGTATTTAAACTAAATCTTTCCATATGGATTTTAGTTTTTTTGGTTGCCCCCCGGGGGGGGGGCAGAGTAAGAAGCTTCCTTTCAGCATCTAGAAGAGATGATGTGTGGAGAACAACTTATTGGATGTAACTTGCTGCCACTACTTGGCAATGGGCTGGTGGCCAACTTAATTGAATCTACTAATTGATAAATGCCTGCTACAGATATGCAGTGTGATGGGAGACTGGATGGTCCAACAGGGAAGGGTCCCATGGTATGGTCTTGGTGGGTGCAGTTTACCCACATTTCTCTCCTGATCCTCCAGATACCAGTACCTGCTTGTAAGAACCCAAGATAGCTTTTTCAAAAATGTGTGACTTTAAAGCTTAGTCTGTGTCCAAAATAAGAGTCTGAGGAGCATTCATTGAGTGTATAGCCTCCAGGAGTTGCTATTATAATAAAGGCTAATACAAATAAATGTGGCTCATTACCTCCGTGATTGAGCTAGTTACAGGGTCTTTAATAAAAGACAACCTTTTCATTCAGGTCTGTTTAAGAGTATTAACAAAGTGGATTTACAGAAATGTCTGTAGTCTCCCAGTCAGTGTTGTGCTGCGTCTCAACTTCAATTTTGATGCAGAAGAATTTTAAGACTAGCTCAATCATGGAGATAATATTTCCAGACTGTAAAACGTAGAATGGAACAAACCTTTTGCCTGTGCTTTCCTTGAATGAAATTGTATTCAGTTTCTGATGAAGAGCAGCCACCTGTCTATGTCCCAGGTATGATATTTGAATGGCTGCCAAATTTAGCTTGAATTGTTGGGTAGTGAATTGGGCCAGGACCTGATTCGGATTCACTCTGTGCATACGGCACATGCACCCTTGTCTCAGCGACTTTGTTTTTTTTTATATTAAATAATATTTATTACTTTTAAAACTTACAAAAAAGAAAGAGAAGAAAAAAGACAAAAAGAAAAAAAACAAGAAAGGGAAAAAACAATACAATACAATATATAAACAATACAAAACACAACATTGACACATTGACCTAAACAAAACAAAACAAAAACAATTTAAAAACATACATTATACCATTTCAATGCCTTATCTTTCATACCCTTGTTTCATCGACCTCCTCTCACCTCCCTTTTTGTATTCCACTTCTATTAATTGTTTCTGCAATTCCTTTCCATCTTTCTCTATTTTCTGTCATATAAGTATCTTAACTTATTTTTACCCTTATTTTCCATTAATACTATAATGCTTATTTATACTTAACTCCTTATAACATTTCTACTAAAGCCATAAGATTTCATTCCAACATTTTTCTAACACTCAGTAATTTTACAATATTTCTATTTCTGAAAATAAACTTTAAACTTTTTCCAATCTTCTTCCACCATCTCTTCTCCCTGGTCTCGTATACTGCCAGTCATTCGTCAATTCCATATAGTCCATCAACCTGGTGATCTTCTGTCCGAGGCTCTTAACTCTTTTCCAAGTCCCTTCTGCAGGTCTTCTTCATATTTATACATGCACTTTATTTTGTCTTCTACTGATCTTGTTCTTATTTTCCTTCCTTTGATACTGAAGAGCAGATCTCGGGGAAGCTCCAACCTAGCAATGCTTTTATTCCTTCTCGACAGGTCAACCAAATCTCCATGGTTGCATCTAAAATCCATAAGGTATTTCAGGACATGTTTCAAAATTCCTCCAAATCCAAAGGCCCCCACAGCTCCAATCTCCTCACGACCCAAGTCCAAATCCCAAAAGTCCGTAAATCCCTGCATGAAGGGATCTATCCAACTTTCCTTCTCCAGTCCAGGCAGGGCTCCGATCCTCAAAATCTGACTTTTTCTAAATTCAATCATAAAAGGCCTCAACTTATAGTCCTCAATTTGCCTCTGTAAGGCTGGGGCTCCCACTTGTATTACTTTAGGTTCAACAACAGCAACTTTCTCCTTCGCCTTCTTGACAATTTGCCCTGTCAAAGTAGATTCCTGTATCAGATCCTGAATAATTTCTGTATTGATGTTCACTTTTTGTCCCAAATTAGTCACTTTTTGTCCCAAGTTATCAATTTTAGTAGTCATAACATCTGTCTTCTTGTGGAGTTGTTCCAACGAGTGACTTATCTTGCATAATGCAATCACTAAAGCTTCTTCTGTCGACATTCTCAAATAGTCCAAGGTCAATCCCTGATTCTCACAGTCTCTTATCTTGCAGTTGGTTCCCCCAGCTCAGCTCTTATAACAGTTTCAAAGGCTCCCTCTAGAGGGAAACAGTTTCTATTTGTGTCAATCCTTTTAAGCACAGTTCAAACAGTAAATATAGTTTCAATTTTCAGTTACTTTTCCTCCTTTTTAAACGCAGAAGAGGACAATGGAAACAATATATTTCTCTTATTTAGCTAACTCAAAATGCGTTCTCTTCACAGCCAATGAACTTCAAAACGTCAATCTTACTGGCAGCCCCTTTCCAGGTTCAGAGCGGTGGTGATTTAATTTTCATCACTCTCTCCTGCAGGCTTGTGCGATCCGAAATTTCCCCCCTCTTCTCCTACTTCCAAGGGGGATTTAATAGTTTTAATCAATGGAAGTTTAATCCTTTGCGGAAGACTTTCCAAGACCTTAGCTTGCAGCGTCTTTGCTTCAATCTATTTACAAAAGGGGAAGGCGGACTTCCTGTTTGAAACCTTCCCATTTCGGTGCCAAATTAAGACATTTATAGATCTTTGGGGAGAGGGCTAGAAGTAAAAGAGCTCAAATGATAACTTAGGGATACAACCTTTTCAGGTCCTTTAGGAGGGCTGGAAAAATCATGGCATGCTTTTAGGCACCATCATCTCATTTTCACAGGTTGGCAGCCAGCCTTTAAGGTAAAGGTAAAGGTACCCCTGCCCATACGGGCCAGTCTTGACAGTCTCTAGGGTTGTGCGCTCATCTCACTTAAGAGGCCGGGGGCCAGCACTGTCCGCAGACACTTCCGGGTCACGTGGCCAGCGTGACAAGCTGCATCTGGTGAGCCAGCGCAGCACACGGAACGCTGTTTACCTTCCCGCTAGTAAGCGGTCCCTATTTATCTACTTGCACCCGGGGGTGCTTTCGAACTGCTAGGTTGGCAGGCGCTGGGACCGAGCGACAGGAGCGCACCCCGCCGCGGGGATTTGAACCGCCGACCTTTCGATCGGCAAGTCCTATGCGCTGAGGCTTTAACCCACAGCGCCACCCGCGTCCCTATAGAGCTAGAGAAATGGCTTAAAGCTGCTGTTTAGGAACATTCGATCTCTAGCTGCTCATATTTACATGTTTATTTGCTTACAGTTAGCCTTCTCCTTCATCATGGAGCCCAAGGTAGTGTACATGCACACGCGGTTCTCAGGCAGTCTCCCTACCCTGGGAGTATATGAGATCAAACTGTGAATAATGTCATTGTACGCGCTGACTTCCTGACAAGTTAGATCCGGGCTTTTGAGTTTCATTTGCCTGCCTAGCCAACTCCCAATTGGCTCTTCCTTACTCAGAAGTATCAGAGAAGGTGAGACAGAATTTTGTTGGCCTGCTTTGACTTGCTTTCATATTCTGACTGTTGTTACTGTTGTTAAAATACTGAAACAAACAAATTAGGTATAATGTAAACATGGTCTAGGATGGTGGCAGCGATGGCAGTCCAATTGAATGCAGACTTTTTCTGCCTCCCTTGCTCTCCTCTTATTCTCCCACAGCTGAAAAGTGGCTGTTTGTATCTGGCTTAGAAGCCTTTTTTTCTTACTTTTTTTGTGCCATCATTGTGGCATTCAAGGGGCAAAGATAAAGTAATTGTGTAGGCCTTGAAAAATCCTCCTTGTCCAGGCGTCTAAAAATCTTCTTTAGCATTTGTAACTGGCTAGATTAATACTTGCGAGCCTGGGGCCAAAATGGAGCAAGCAAGACCAGTTTCTGTCACAGTGCCCAAGGATTAAAAGCTTCTTTTAGGGAGTCAAAACTCTGGATACACCTCCATTATTGCCTGTTCTTGCAGCTGTGTATAGTGTTGTGACAGATGAGCTGCCTTTCAGCCTCAAATAGGAGGAGCAGGAAGCATAGCTGTCAACCTTCCCTTTCCCCCTGGGAAATTCCCTTATTCCAGCGCCATTTCCCGCTGCTTCCCGCTGCTATCCCGGATTGTTAGATATCCCGTAGACTGTTCCCGGGACAGGAGAGGCTGCTGATCCCTTATTTTCAAACCTGAAAGTTGACAGCTATGGCAGGAAGACATGCCTCCTTTTAACAAATCCCTTGCAGCTACCTGTTCATGCCCCCTCCGCCAATCAGGAAGGGCATGATTGCTTTTTAAAAAGCTGGTTTTAATTTTCAGGTCCCTGGCAAAGGAGGAATGAAGAGTGCTTCTCTGAAGGATTTATGTCCTGAAGACAAGAGGCGCATAGCAAACTTAATTAAGGAGCTTGAAAGGTGAGGATAAACTGTCTGATAATGCATCGGGTTTAGGATGAGACTCTCTTTCCAATTACTGTTATGAAATTGAAGCATTCATGTTTATTAAAAGCGTATTACCACTCCTTGCTGGCACAGGTATGATCAAATAGGACATGGAGCAGGTTTTGTTTGTTTGTTTGTTTAAGAAGAAGAGTTTGGATTTGATATCCCACTTTATCACTACCCGAAGGATTCTCAAAGCGGCTAACATTCTCCTTCCCTTCCTCCGCCACAACAAACACTCTGTGAGGTGAGTGGGGCTGAGAGACTTCAGAGAAGTATGACTAGCCCAAGGTCACCCAGCAGCTGCATGTGGAGGAGAGGAGACGCAAACCCGGTTCACCAGATTACAAGTCTACTGCTCTTAACCACTACACCACACTGGCTCTCAGGACATGGAGCAGTTGTCTACCTCTCTCTGTTGCAAGAGACTGCTGCTGCTGAAGGAAGGCCTTCAAAGGGTTTCCTACAAAATTTGTCCCCCTTGTGTCAGGGATGGCCTGGAAAATTGTGCCCTATCTCACTTTGCTGCTTCCCCCCCAAGCATCTACAAGTTCTTGCTTTGGACTGTGACATGCTAACATGGGGCCTGATGGACATGTGTGTTTGGAGACACTGTGAAACCAGCACCCATGTGATCCTGAGAGCACACTCCCTCCCAAAGGATCTTTAGCGGGAGTCAAACGGAGTGCTGTCCTTAGTGTGTGTATCTGAACCCTCCCAAACGAAAAGGTGGGTCCACATGGAAATAATATAAAAAATAAGGAATTTATTATAAAGGTAGTTTTAACAACAAAGTGCAGCAGCATACACTCACAATTCTAGGCACATGAAAAAGCAATATTCGAACTTTCTAAAATAAGCGTTCTCAATAAGGGCCCAAAGTAAACAGGGGGAAGTTAATTAGCAAGATAGTCACAAGTTAGTGCTGCTGAATCTGTGAGTGTGCAGGTGATTTGACCTGAGGTTGCCTGACTCATCCTGGAAGTGCCAGTGCTCTGTCTAGTTTGCATTTTCAGTTCTACAGGATTCCCAGTTGGTTGAAGGAACCGGGCACCAGAATCTTAAAGCAGAGGTTTCAGGATTTCAAAACCTGCCCCTGGTGCCCTTTTGCTTACTAATTATCCTAATGCCATTGTTGCAACCTAGCTTCCTGAGGAGGAGTGAATTGTTATGTATCCTCCTGACCTAGCTGGCAAGAAGGTCAGGGATAGAGACGACAGTTACAACGCTGAATGTAATCTTACAAGGCGGCAGGAGGGTCGTTTCCTATGGCCATCCACTTCAGCCAAACCTGTCTTTGGTTCACTCCTGAACACAAATTGGGGCAACAGCAGAAGCCTCGTTGCTGCTGTTTGTGTGGCTGTGACTTGCACTGCCCCTTTAATAATCCAGCTGCCTAGTACGGGTTTTGCAGGTGCACTCTAGATAGTCTCTGCTTTCTGCCCTCTGAGCTATGGTAAGAGGCTGGAAGATGTGCTGCTGCAATCGATTGAAGGATTAAACAAAGTGGGCTGTATGCTGGCTGTCTAGCAACCGGAAGCAGCGCTAATAAGCCTTGCACCTGCTTTTCCCTGTTCCTCAGCCAAGCCCACTGCCTACTTGAGTTATGCACCATTCATCTTTTTCCTAGTTTAAGCTCAACATGCACCAGTTCTCCTGAGGCCTTGAAGCTGGAGTCAGTTGGGGATAACATGTATTGTTATCCAAATTTGTCATTTTATATAGCATCATTCCTTTTTAATAACACTCCAATTAATAACATATCAAATCTTGCGACATCATAATACAAATAATAAAACCAATTATACATTGCAAATTATATTATTTAAAAAGACTTCCCATGTTCTGGCTGCTGGTCAGGAGAAAATCTTTTGTTTCTCGTTCCTGCACGCGAGTAGGAGCTGGATCGGGGCTGCTCAGCTGGGGAGGTGCAGGCTCTGTCACACTTTCCATTGAGGGGTTCACCGCTGGGGGCTCCTTTAAACTTCTCCCCTCAAAGGAGCCCCCATGCCAGTATCAGAGCCCCTGCACCACCTGAAGGCAGCCAAGCAGAATAGTTGCTGGGGTGGCGAATGTGGAGGCAGCCAGGCAGCTGCGTCTGAGAGCCCCTGAACTGCTGCTGAGGCAGCTGTTGGGCTGTCTCCGCATGGCCACCGATGCTCCTTTCAACTTCTCTGTTGAGGTGAATGCAGCCACGCACCCCTCAATGGAAAAGTGTGACGGAGCCTGCACCTCACCAGGAGAGGCCCCATCCAGCTCCTACTCCGTGCAAGCAGGAGAGGGGGCACTCAAAACGGAAGTGTGGCACGGAAAAAGGAAGTGTCACACTCAAAACAAACAGTTCAGATTCCAAAAAAAGTTCACAAACCGGAACACCTACTTCTGGGTTTGCAGCGTTCAAATTTCAAGTAGTTCGTGAACTAAGCTGTTCAAAAACCGAGGTACCACTGTATGTTAAACTATCCTAGTACCTAGAGTCACTTGAGAATTCTAAGACACTGGAAAAAACAGTGGTTTAAATCAGTGTATTTATGAGTCCTGATTCCAAATGGCATCCCATTGTATCCATGCATGGACAAAAACTGCTCCTTGGTCTCAGAAACCACCATGACATGCTGACAATAGCTAAAGAGTTGTCCAAATGCCTAGTGAACATACAACACCCTCCCAAAAAAACCCACTTTTATATGAATGAGGAACCAGTGATAACCAAGTTCAGTTTCCAATAATAATGGATTCCAAACAACAAATGTTGATCATGGAAAATCCATTATTCATGAGAGTGAAATTACCTGCCTCTCTGCTCTATAATTGGGTGCCTCAATATTTATAAGATCCCTTCTCCTTTTAGGATGAGGCAGTGAAGAGCATTTTTATGAAGGCGACAATTCTAATAAGCAAAGCGCTTCAAGGGGGAAGATGACATTTACTTACTATGAGGCAGGTACTTGGCTCCACTTTATGGGGGAAGATGACATCTTCCCCCATAAAGTGGAGCCGAGTACCTGCCTCATAGTAAGTAAATAATTTTTTTTTACAAAGCCCTCAGCATCTTCGGTCCAGGGTGCCTCAGGACCCTGTTCTACCTCCACAGCGGAAGGCAGCAGTGTTTCTGAAGATCAGTTGCTGGAAGCCACAGGTGGGAAGAGGGAGAGCTCTGTGCAGGTGAAAGATGGATCTTATTCCCAGATCCAGGAGGCCCACTCTTCTCCCATAGTTGTCAAGTGGGCTGGGCTGGAGAGAGAGCACAATTCAGGGCTTGGTGTGGTGGTGGCAGCGATGGGGTCTCCAGTTCTGACATGCTGTGTGCTTCCCCACAACAGGATATTATCGAAGAGGAGCCCCAGGGGGGCTTCTCAGTCACCGCCCTAAAGCAAGCCATGGAGACCATCACCCACCTGACATAAGTACGGTCACTGCCCCACGTATTCCTGGCACCACCCTTGCCATACCCTGAAATTGTACCCTGTACTTCCCCACAACAGGAAATTATTGAAGAGGAGCCCCTGGGGAGCTTCGCAGTTTCTCTGCTCCGGCAAGCCATGGACGCAGTCACCCACCTGACGTGAGTACGGGGAGGTACTTCTAGTACACTCTTCCCTAGGAGGACCCACTTGCCAGTTGCAAAGAAGGTGTCAAGTGGGCTGGGCTGGAGAGAGGGCACAGCTCAGGGCTTGGTGTGGTGGAGGCAGGGATGGGGTCTCCAGTTCTGACATGCTGTGTGCTTCCCCACAACAGGAAGTTATTGAAGAGGAGCCGCTGGCATCATTCGCAATCTTACACCAAGCGACGGAAACCATAATCCGCATGACGTAAGTACAGGGAGGTACTTCTAGTCTCCCTACAGCTTGTCACTGCCCCACCTATTCATGGCACCTCCCTTGCCATACCCTGAAATTGTACCCCTTGGCCAGACACAGTGCACATTTCCTCACCAGGTTTATGGACTGCTGGGTGCTGATCATTTCCTCCCCCCTTCTTTCTCTTTCCTCTTCAGTGCCCACTCCTCTCCCCTAGGAGGACCCACTTGCCAGTTGCAAAGAAGGTGTCAAGTGGGCTGGGCTGGAGAGAGAGCACAATTCAGGGCTTGGTGTGGTGGTGGCAGGGATGGGGTCTCCAGTTCTGACATGCTGTGTGCTTCCCCACAACAGGATAATATCGAAGAGGAGCCCCAGGGGGGCTTCTCAGTCACCGCCCTGAGGCAAGCAATGGAGGCTGTAATCCATCTGACGTAACTACGGTCACTGCCCCACGTATTCCTGGCACCTCCCTTGCCATACCCTGAAATTGTACCCTGTACTTCCCCTCAACAGGAAGTTATTGAAGAGGAGCCGCTGGGCTCATTCTCCGTTGCCATGCTCCAAAAAGCCATGGAGACCATCACCCACCTGACGTAAGTATGGGGAGGTACTTCTAGTTTCCCTACAGCTTGTCACTGCCCCACCTATTCCTGGCACCTCCCTTGCCATACCCTGAAATTCTACCCCTTGACCAGACACAGTGCACATTTCCTCACCAGGTTTATAGTTCATTCTCTTTCCTTTTCAGTGCCCACTCCTCTCTCCTAGGAGGACCCACTTGCCAATTGCAAAGAAGGTGTCAAGTGGGCTTGGCTGGAGAGAGAGCACAATTCAGGGTTTGGTGTGGTGGTGGCAGGGATGGGGTCTCCAGTTCTCTGACATGCGGCGTGCTTCCCCAAAACTCTTTCCTCTTCAGTGCCTTGAGACCACCTCTGAACTCCTTGCAGGCGTCTCCCAGGACCAGCCCAATACATTCTCCACCCACACTCCTCCCTGTAAGGAGGCATCTCTAAATCACAGCAGTCCTGACATATTAAAGTGCCCTCTTAACCTAGTGACAGAGTTGTCAAATTGTCTGAAGGCACATACACGGGTGGCCTCCTTGTCAGTGACCCTTTGTAGAGGTCACTTTGGTGACTGATCTTTGCATTTTGTTTTCTGGTGAAACTCTCAGCCCTGCTTTCCTACTGCCTGGTTCCATAATTATGCTCCACAGCTGCTGAATTGGCACTTTTTCTGCGAGCTTTGGATCATTTCCCCTCCCCCTCTTTCTCATTCCTCTTCAGTGCCTTGCAGCCACCTCTGAACGCACAGGTTAGATCGGAGCTGGTGGAGAAAAGCATCATGAAGGTCTTCTCTCTGCCCTCCCAGAAGCTGACGAAGCTGAGAGATGGGAGCCCCAGGCAACCAGCAGAGATGCAGGTAACTGGACCTTCTGCTTCTAGGGATCTGAACGGAGGGAAATGGCTTGTCAGTACAGCCTGGAACTGTGGCCAGATAAAAAAATCTGAGGGCAAAAGGCTGAGCCGTGTAAGCTACGAATAATGCTGCCAGAGATACTTGGCCCATCACAAGGATGTAACAACCAGAGACCCTGGGTGTATATTCTTGATTCTCTTGGTATGTGTGTCATTTAAAAAGGTGTTCCCTCACCTGGGTAATGAACAGGTGGTATAGAAATAAAGTCTCACCACAACCACCACCCCTGTGGCTCTTTCCCCAACTTCAAAGGATATCCTGCCTTCATTCTGGCTACGGGCTGCAAAACGGTTTTCATTCTTTGAAGAGAAATAGAGTTGAAGAATGCGTCCTTCTCCAGGTGTGCTGCCACTGGCCCCAGTCAGCATGGCCAACAGTCAGGAGTAGCTGGAGTCCAATAACCAGGCATGGGGACCCCGAGGTGCTCCAGAAGTAGAACAAAAGAGCATCTGCTTTGGATCCACAAGGTCCCAGGTTCAGTCCTCAGCATCTCCAGGTGGGGCTGGGAAAATACTCTGTCTGAAGCCCCAGAGGGCCAGCTGCCAATTATCATCTGTAGACGACACCAAGGTTGGAGGATCAATGGCTGGGCTTGGTCTAAGGATGCTCCCTGCATTCCATTGCTATGGCTGTGGTGAGGTGTAGGTTGTAGTATTGCATTTATCATATAAACACACAAATGACAGATCACAACATAAAAATACAAAATCAGAACACAAAATGCTTAATAAAACAAAAACAACTCAAGAGCCATTTAATAGCTAATTCTACTAATGTTTAAAAAAATTTTTAATGCCTTCTTTTTTCTATATCTTTATTTCTTATTTTGCTTATAAGCTGCCTTCAGTCCCTTTCAGGGAAAAAGGTAGGGTATAAAATAATAATAATAATAATAATAATAATAATAATAATGTAGTAAAACAAATAGCAGCAAACTTTCTCCTTTACAAAACAACCCCTTTTTGCAATTTGTCCCCTCTATGGTCCAGGCATGATTCATCAAACTAGTAGCCCAAGCTTTATGAATTTGCAAACCTGGATTAATGGTGGTTCTTCCATATGATGATGGTTATTTCTCTCCCGTAGCCATGGCTGGATTGACTCCTGAAAGACCTGTGAGCAGGAAAGAGCTGTACCAGCTTCCCGTTGAAGTACGTCTCTCAACATTGAACCTAGATGTGAGTAAGCAGGTGTCAAACTGACTTCTGGACCAAGGCTTAACCAGATCAGAATGCTAGTGAGATGGAAAGGCTTCAAGTATTGTTTGTGGTTGTTGTTGTGTTTGTTTTTTATTTTTGTTATTGAAAATTTAATAAAATTATTATATATCTATATAAATTTAGAACCTTTTCAACACAGACACATTATAGACACACATCTAAGCATGGGTATTTCTTAGATCCCAGCCCTTGTCTAGGCATTTGTGTCATTTCTCTGGTGACATAACAACTCAACCCTCTAATAACTCGTATAGGGTGATCCTACAGCACAGGGCCCCAGCCCCATAGCTGTACTCCTGCCAAGACAAAAGGAGCTCAACAAGGATGCAGCAGCAGTTCTCCTTCCACCTGCTGCATCCATTTTGTACACAAAGGGGAGACTTGGCCTTGAAGAAGGGTACTTCTTCAGCCAGCCTTACAAATGTCAAAAAGTTACTAGCCTGCAATAATTGTTTTGCCCCCTCCTCCAAAGTCAGCATGGAAACGCAGCAAAAAGGTGCCTTCTTCCATGAAGGATGGTGGAGGAGAGACACTCTGATAGTCCACTGTGTTTCTGTGATGACTGCGGATGAGACAAGACTACTCTTCCTTTACAGCTAGCCAAGAAATCAAGTGAGCTGGCTGCTCAGTCACCTGCATGAATTCCTGGTTGCCTGAGGCTACTAGGCAAGTCATCAAATACAAGGCATTCTTCAGTGATTTTAAAACCGATCCCTTTCACCTTTTGAGCCTTCAAACACATGGATGTCTCCATCCCCAGAGGTGCCACTTTAAATTGGCGAAGGCTAACAATACAATACTTTTCCCCCTCTGAGAGCTTGCCATTTCTTGCCAACAGAGGCCTGTGGCACAGATCACAAAGAATGAACAAAGGGTTTCTACCCCTTCTATGTGATGCCTCTTGAAGAGCATGACTGGGAGTTGTGGCTAGACATTACATGCCCTTCTGGGTTCAGCTACTCCTTTCAAATAAGTCTTCAAAAGCTAATAAACTTCTTCTTATCTTTGTGCTGCTGCCCAGGCACTTGTCCTGTACTTTTCCAGGCATCCATTGGGGCAGGAGCAGCAGCTGCAGGCACCTATGCCTTCACTTCCCCATTTTGACCTTTCAGCAGGTGTCTTGCTCAAAAATTCCTCTCTTTGGAAATTCCTAGAGGTTGAGCAGACAAGATCAGAAAAACGTCCAAGTTGTTCTTAAAAAGCACTTCCCAAACTGAAGCTTCCCCTCCCAAAAGAGGAAATGAAATGAAAGCAGCACCAAAGAAAGAAAGCTTAAGCAGCCCAGAAAAAAAAACTCTTAATGAAGAAAAACAAACCAGCCCAGACTTGAGAAGGCCCAAGGATAACCCTGCCCAACACCAAGAACCCTGCACCTTGGACTTACTCTTCCCATCCGGAGACAGGGGCCGAACGCTTGGTTGAAGAGTCCTGCAGGGTTACACCACAGACCAAAGATTAATAGTCTTTTTATAGACCCCCGTTATCACATCAGCTGCCTGACTATACTCAACACTTTTATAAGAAGCTCAATTATTTGTATACCAAACAGATTTTTAATGGCGCTGGAGGTACTTGATAAAGCTTTATAATTCCATGAGCAATTAGCCTATGCTCCTCCCTACCATTTCTTAGACAATCATGAAGTTGACAAGTCTTATTCCAAGCCATGTTTCAGTGGCTAGAACAGGATCAATCACAACACAGAACCAAAGACCAGGGAGAGGACCAGAGAGGAGGACAAGCGTAATTTTTGCTGCCTTGTTCCTAAACTCTTCAGAAGGCAATCAGAGCAAGTTTCCACACGTCTGTCATTCAGGGCTGGAACATCCTATCGTATGTAATTCACTACCTATCAATGTGGGCTGGCTGCTTTGGCATAACCCCAGCTTCTCTCTGGATTTGAAGGGCCCAGCCAGGACTCAAGGAGTGGGTGGGTGGCAACAATTAGCACAATACAAAGAGGCTGCAAGCTGATCAACCACTGCACCAGTACTTAGCCAAATAAAGAGGTTGAAATCCAAGGCACAGCGTCAGTAGTAAATGCAGGTCAGTAGTCACTGCTAAAGACCCGTTGGGCGGAGGACGTGCAGCAACAGTTACGTGCACCCGGAATATGACCACATGGAGTTAATCATAAGCTGCTCATCTAGCTCTTTTTAGCTGGAGATGCAAGATGTGTCCCCCCCCTCCCCCCAGAGATGTTAGAATCACAGACCTGCAGAATTAGATGGAATCCTAAAGGTCCTCTAGTCCAGCCCCCTGAAATGCAGGTGGCCGTTAGGAAGATCAAACCTGCAACCTTGGCATTGTCAGCACCACGCTCTAACCAACCGAGCTAACTAGTGCAGGGTGGCCTTCTTTTGTAGAAGTGCAATGCGAGGCCTCCCAGAACCTCCTAACTTTGCCTCTGGGAGCCTGGAGGTCGGAGCCTCCCTTTCTAGCTCCATGCAGAAGCAGGACCATTGGGGGGCAGGGACCGTCAGTCTTTCCTGTTGCGAGTGGGACGCCTCATTCTGGGGCCGAAAGGACGCGAGGAGGGAGCGGCGAAGAGGCTCTGGGTCTGTTTTGGAGGGTGACGGGCTCGGGGGTCCCTGGGTGAAAGGGAGAGGCTATGGAGACACACAAGATCCTACAGAGGACCCCTCAAGGGCCATGCAATGTACGTCTCCCCCCCCCCGTCTCCCCCCCCCCCCGTCTTCATCCCCAGGACGCGAGAGGCTCTGGCTCTGTTTCTCGGCTCCCGGGCTCGGGGGCAACAGCCGAGATCTGGAAGCAACGGCCAACTGCCAACGGCCCCCCGCCCTGCCACGCCCCCCGCGCCCGACTCTCGCCTCCCATTGGCTGAGAGGACCCGGGCTTCGCCCAGATACCGAGTCGGAAAAGCCGGCCAATGGGGAGGCCTCGGGGCGGGCGCGTGAGAAAGGAAAGAGGGGTTGGAGCCGGCTCGCCCACTGCCTTCTGGGACTCGTAGTGCCTGCCCTCTATTCTTCCCCCCAGAGAACGGAAATGAATGACAGGGAGGACTGCGTTTCCCAAAAGCCAACGCGGCGCGGCTTCTGAGCTACGTACGGGGGGCGAGAAGAGGCAAAAGTGCTGTTTTCCCTCCTCCCAGGTGTGCAGGTGCAGGTGGTCAGAGGCTGATGCGGGAGGGAGGAAGAGGGAGGAGAAGGCCCTGCGCAGCCTCAGCAGCTCCAGCCGCACCAAGCCCTGCCTGGAGAAGCTCCCTGGTTGGCATGGAAACTGCCCAGAGCCTTCCTTCCATGGCGCTTCATTCCATGGCGCTTCCTGCCCTCTCTCCCAACAGCCCCGGGAGGGAGGCCAGGCTGAGAGGCAGCGACTGCCAGCCCCCCCCCCCCGAGCCCTTCCTTTTTCATTCGCACAACAGCCCTGGAAGGTCAGCCAGAAGGAGAAGCCCGGGAAATGCTCCAAGGCTGCTTATTTGATGGCATTTATATCCCGCCTTTTTCTCCGAGGAGCCCAAGGTGGCACAGATGGCTCTCTCCCTCCTCCTTTAATCCCCACAACAACACCGAGGTAGGTTACTCTGGCAGGCACTGATTGACACACCCTTAATGGCCGAGTGGGGATTTGAACCCTGGTCTCCCAGGTCACAGTCCAGCACTCTAGCCACTGCACCACACTGCCTCTCCTTCGACTTTGCTATGGCAGAAAGTCCTGCCTGGAGCCTCCCATGTTTTGGACCTGACCTTTGGCACACTTGCCCCCCCCCTCCCAATTAGTTACCTTTGTTTGGAGGAAAAATATCTGCTACTTTCCCTTTTTCTTCTTTTTTAAAGGCTTGCCTTCTCCAAAGTGTACATGTGATCATCTCTTTTGCCCCTGGGATATTTCTAATCTAACATCCAGGCTTTTAAGGCAGAATTTCCTATTTGATCTAGGGACAGGCATAGGCATCCTGGCCCTCCATATGTTTTGGGACTACAACTCCTATGCTCCCTAGCTAACAGGACCAGTGGTCAGGGATGATGGGAGTTGTAGTTCCAAAACAGCTAGAAGGCAGAGTTTGGGGATGCCTGCTTTAAAATATGTGACATACTTTGTTCTTTGTCTCCTAAGAAAGGTGGGGGGACTTTGTTGCAACAGAATAAAGATCTGCCTTCAGCTCATTCATCTCTGACCCATAACGAACTTGGAGTCCCTTAAAAGGGGAGTTAGGCCATTAAAGATACACCCCTTAAGTCTGGTAACACTGTGCCAGGTGGGTCTGATGGGAGTTGTAGTCCAAAACATCTGAAGGGTTGGGGCAGAAGGCTGAGCTGAATGGTGGGCAACATTCCAGACTTTTCTGTGCTCTCCCTTCATCTCCAGAGGGCAAGGCGATCCTCAGATGACCCCGTGGTGGCAGTTAGGGGAGGGAGAGGAAAATCAGCTTTGCTCGGGAGCATTTTGTTCTTTGGACTACAACTCCCATCATCCTTTGATAATTGGCAATTTTGGCTGGAGCCGATAGGAGTTAGAAATCTGAAGGGCACTCGCTCGGCGGGTGTAGCGCGTGGATGCCCGGGGGGGGGGGGGACTTCCAGCGTCGATCTACTTGTGTACACGAAGAAGTATCTGAAGAAGCGTGCATGCACACGAAAGCTCATACCAATAACAAACATAGTTGGTCTTTAAGGTGCCACTGGAAGGATTTTTTGTTTTGTTTTGTTTACGCGAGAGTAAGCTCCCTTATACTCGAAGATTTTTACTTCCACATCACGGGTGACAGAGCTAACAGGGTGGGCATTTGTTTATTTTTGGCTCCCTAGGGCTTGCGTCGCAGCTGCCGCGAAAGGCACGGAGGAACTGGATGCGTCGCGTTGATTTAATGATAGACTGACGTCCGCACGTCCAGCTTCCGATTTCTTGGAAGCGAGAACTATCCGTAGGAGAAGCAAAATCACAAGGTTTTAAAGTCGCTGCTGTGGCTCCACGCATGCCCAGCCATAAGCAAAAGGCAACTACTAGAGTTCGTGCTCTTTCGAATAGGTGTTATTTCATGCGAGCTAGAACTTTCTAAAATGCAGCTCCGTGGAAATCAATGCGTCTTTCGGGCGCAACCGAGCACTGGATTTGGGCTGGGAGAATCTCGAGGCGAGCGCAATTTAAAGTGAGCCACGTCTGCGGCAACCTACCAAGTGTTCTGCATGGAGCGAGGAGTCGCTGGACCTAGGAAACTCTTAAAAGGAGAGTTCTCACATGCTTCTGCCAGTTTTAAAAGAGTGAGGAGGAATGAGCTGTCTTTCCCATTGGAATTTGAAGGTGCAAAGTTGTTTTTAAAACGTTTAGAAGGGACTTTTGAAAAACCATTCCCATAGCCCTCAAAATACGACCGGAATGGGAAAGAGCAGAACGTCTATTTTTATTTTTACATTTATATCCTGCCCTTCCTCCAGGGAGCTGAAGGTGGAATACACCGTTCTCCTCCTCTGCATTTTGACCTCCCAACAATCCTGTGAGGGAGGCTAGGCCGGGGGAGAGTGACTGGCCCAACGCCCCTCAGTGACAGCTTCAGGACCAAGCGACTGGGGATTTGAACCCCGGTATCTCCCAGCTCCTGCTCCGACCCTCGAACCGCTACACCAGTCTTTCCCAACTTCGTGCCTCCAGCTGTTTTTGGACTACAATTCCCATCATCCCTTGCCACTGGTCTTGCTAGTCAGGGATGATGGGAGTTGTAGTTCAAAAACAGCTGGAAGCACAAGGTTGGGAAACACTGCGCTACACCACACTGCCTCTCTCCCTTGCTGCTTCCCTCGGATGAACACGCTGCTGCTGCTGCTGCTGCTGCTCTCTGCCCCTTCCGCCCCGAGAGGGAGTTGTTAAAAAGGAAAAGCGGGAGGGGCGCCGCGAACTCGGAAATTCCCTGGCGAGGCAGTAAGATGCGCCAGTCTATCCTTCGTATCTCTGCCGCTGAGGGAGAAGGTGACGACTTCAGGAGGAGGAGGAAGTTACTTCCGCTAAAAAAAAAAAAGGCGGGAGTGGGTGGGCGTGCGTGCGTGGGGAACTACACTTCCCAGCGCCCTTTGCGCCCGGTGTGCTTATATATGAGGGCTAGCTATGCGAGGGAGGGGTCCGAGGCGGGGCCGGCCTGGCCCTTTTAAAGGCCTGCGAGGGGGCGAGGGCGGCGGTGCTCCTCGTCAGGCTGCGGCGGGGACCAGGTAACCCGGGGTTGGAGGGGCCTTTCCCCGCCCTCCTCTCCCTCCCTCCCTCCCTCCGCTGAGGAGAGCTGGCCCTGTTGAATGACTGCCTGCCGCTTGGCCCTCAGGGCGGTCCCGCCGAGGCCTCCTCTGCTCGCTCCTCCCTCCCCCGCGCTGGCGGCTCAGCTGCCCGGGGGCTCCGCTCCGCCTCGCGGGCCGGGCGACCTTCCTCCGCGCCTCGCTCGGGCGGCGGCTGCTGCCCTAAGGCTGGGCTCCGGGGCCCAGTCAGGTTCGGGGTCCGCCCCGCTCGCCCGCCCGCCTTCCTTTCCCCTCTGTCTCACCCCAGCGTGAAGTGGACCGGGGCCCAGGGTCCCAATCCTCCCTCGGGGCCCCCGGGCCAGTCACTGCTTCACAGGGTTGAGCCCTCTTTCCCCCCCAGCGGTCAGGGCTGTGAGGGAATCAGTTGATGGTGCAGTGGTTAGAGGGACAGACCTGGAGCTGGGAGACCAGGCTTCCTTTCCCCATGAAGCTTGCTTGGTGACCTTGGGCCAGTCACTGCCTCTCAGCCTAAGCCTACTTTGCAAGGTGGTTGTTGGGAGCTGGAGAACTATGTAAGCCACCTTGAGCTCCATGGAGAAAATGGTGGGACAGAAATGCAACAAAGAAGTAAATAAATAAGCAAGGCTACACAGATGTGGTGGACCCAGTGGCGTAGCGTGGGGGGTGCAGGGGGGCCTGGCCACACCGGGCGCAACATCTGGGGGTTAGGGTTAGGGGGCGCAAATCCACGGGTTAGGGGGCGCAAATTACCTGTCTTGCCCCGGGTGCTGACAACCCACGCTACGCCACTGGGTGGACCAGGTTGGTGGGACGCTTCAGGCACCAAGTATGGTATCGGTCCCTGGCACATTGTGTGTATGTGTGTGGAATCGCTGGTTGCCCATCCCATCGGATACACTTTAAGAAGCACAGCTGTGAAATGCATTTGCATGTTTCACCTGCACCCTACTGTCCACTTTGTTTTGCTCAGCTGGTGGGTGGCTGAGGAGGGTGCTGTGCAAACATGGCACGGGCACTCAGCTTGCAAGCTGTGACTCCATCTGGTCCAGGCTGGCTTTCGTCTGGTTGGGGTGGCTACAGGTAGCCCAAGCTATGGCAAGCAGCAGCCTGGTGTGTACTGTGGAAGGTCAGAGTGGATTGGGTTACACCAGGGGTGCCCAAACTTTTTTCAAAGAGGGCCAGATTTGATGAAGTGAACATTGTTTGAGCTTTTTTGTTGAGCTTTTTTAAGGATTTAACCCCAAATTTGTTGACATATACTTCCACGGGGGCCAAATTAGGCTCCCGAAACAGACTTCAGACATGCCTGGGTTACGCTAACTTTTTCTGTAGCATTTAACCCTGTTGTTGATAGGAGAAACCAGACTGGGTCAGCGGGAGCGGGGAGTTGATGGTTTCTGGGTTTTATCTGCAGAAATTTGAACCCAGTGCACTGAGACCACTTGGTGTAAGAGTTGCGCAGCATCAGTAAATGTTTCTTTACTCTGTTTCCTCCTGGTGTCAACCTACTGAGTTTAACTGCACTGTAAAAGGTAAAGGTACCCCTGCCCGTACGGGCCAGTCTTGACAGACTCTGGGGTTGGTGCGCCCATCTCACTCAAGAGGCCGGGGGCCAGCGCTGTCCGGAGACACTTCCGGGTCACGTGGCCAGCGTGACAAAGCTGCATCTGGCGAGCCAGCGCAGCACACGGAAACGCCGTTTACCTTCCCGCCAGTAAGCGGTCCCTATTTATCTACTTGCACCCGGGGGTGCTTTCGAACTGCTAGGTTGGCAGGCGCTGGGACCGAGCAGCGGGAGCGCACCCCGCCGCGGGGATTCGAACCGCCGACCTTCCGATCGACAAGCCCTAGGCGCTGAGGCTTTTACCCACAGCGCCACCCGCGTCCCATTAACTGCACTGTAGCAGACCATAATCTGAAAGAAAAGCAGCTAAGCAAAGCTATCCCCACCCCACCCTACAATGTTTGAAGAAAGCACAGTCAGGAACTGGAGAAGGAGTGAAAGGGGAGTTGAACTGAATTGTCTTATGGGGCAGATAAAAAAAGGTGAGGCTTCAGGCGGCAGCTGTTTCTTGATGCAGCAGGTGAAGAAGTAACAAGTATTTAATCCTTATCTGTGTTGTTTCTCATGGAAAAGTAAGAAACCAGTTTTGATTGCTACATTAGAAGCATGCTAAGCTCCCAGAATAAATGCTGCATTCTTTACTAGAAATCCAAGTGAAGGCGACAACATAGATTCATATGTGGTTGAAAGCTGTTGGCACAAAGCTGTGTTTGGGGAGCTCCTAGTATTGTACTGTGCGTGGCATAAAATCTAAGGCAGAAGTGGCTGCAAAGTTGTCAAGTCTGGGAGCGGTATTTGTTTATTATTTACTTCGTATTATTCAACATGTGTGCATTCTTCCCCTACTCCTAGTTAACTTCACAGGGAAATTCTTTTTAGTTCCTTAAATGTGCTGATTGGGGCTAATAGGAGTTGTAGCTGGAAACATTGGGAGGGCACCAGGTTGGGGATGGTTGAACTAGATAGATTCCCAAGGTGAAGTACACCAACAGAAACAAATGAGAGAACCACTCATGGGTGCACTGAGTTCTTCTGCTTTGGAAGGTGTGCACATCTTTGACATGTTTAACTTACAAAGCCTTGCAAGATGAAACACATCAATACCAGATTAGTCATATTTTCTGGAAAATTTAAAGAGGCTCTAGGTAAATGCAATCAGAACTGCAGGTATGTATATAGTCAAGGCAGGGCCACTGGACTTCTGAGTAGCAGATTTTGATGAACACATTATCTATAGTTACTTTAGATTTGGTGTAAGAAGTTGATAGCAAGGGTCCCAGAAGATCAATGAAATGCTAGTAACAGATTACCAGGATATGTTGAAAGGCCTAGATTGCTTACGAAAAAATAAAATACATAAGCACCACCAGCAGTTCACGCACTTTGGAAGGTGCCAGTGGCCTTATACTGTAAAGGATAAAGATAAAATGGAATTGAATCATATGGGGGGAAATCATTAGTTAAATTACAGAGGGAAAAAATCAATTTAAAAACAGTGCTCTAAGTCAGAACTGTCCATTTCTTTACATCCTGCTGAAATAAAACTGCAAAGCAATTGCTTGCTGTAAATCTTAATTAAACACATTGTTTTAAAACTGCATGGAGCCTTGGAGGGAACACCACATGTTTCTCAGATACTTCTCAATATTTTAGAAAAAATACTTATTTGTATTACCCATACAGCACAATAATTGTAATTTTTAAAAGCAACTTCTCATTATATAACTGCCCAGACCATTCCTATCGCACAAAAAATGAATTCCATCAGGAGCAAACAAGGGGTGGCAGTAATCACTGGGCAGCCCAGTTTTCCCTCTTCTGTTTAAAGTAAATGTTTGACAGGTGCTTTGAGCCAGTTGCAGAGATTACTTAGTTACTAGGCATAAAATAGGAATGAAAGGTTAGCCAGATGGATCAGTAGATTACACTTGTGGTGGCTTTCCAGTACCTGCACCTTGTACCCTAGTATACGGACATGGAATTATTTTGATGACCAAGAAGGATCTCCTTTTACCCAGGTTGTTCTTTGCAAAGAAAATATACAGTGGTGCCTTGCAAGACGAAAAGAATCTGTTCTGCGATTCTCTTCGTCTAGCGGTTTTTTCGTCTTGCGAAGCAAGCCCATTGACGGCTTAGCGGATTAGCGCGCTTAGCGGCTTTTAGCGGCGCTTAGCGGCTTAGCAGATAAGCAGATAAGCGGCTTAGTGGCTTAGAAAAAGGGGGGGAAAGGGGAAAAAAGTTGGAAAAACTCGCAAGACATTTTCGTCTTGCGAAGCAAGCCCATAGGGAAATTCGTCTTGCGAAGCACCTCCAAAACGGAAAACCCTTTCGTCTAGCGGGTTTTTCGTCTTGCGAGGCATTCGTCTTGCAGGGCACCACTGTATCTTTCATAAGAGGTCATGAATTGACCTTTTGTGTTCATATTTAATTCTAAACCATGTCATTTTAACAGAGGAACTTGTAATTGAACTTGGTTTTAAATTGTTATTTACTTTTAAAATCACTGACTTCTATCCACCATAGAAGTTTTGACGAATTCAGCTAGATGACAACAAGTTCTAGATTGTGTACGTTCTCCGTGGTATTATGCAACAGTTGTTACTTTTTATGGTTTAATGTCATTTTTCATACTGTATTTGCTTTGATATCTTGTCTTTCTTGGGCTTCCTTTTGGAAATACATTAATGCCTTTCAAATATTAAAAGAAATGAAAATGTTATAGTGTTCTAGGAAGACTAGGCATGGTTATAATGGGAGGGTGAAGTGCGTGACTCAAATTTGATTTCAGGAAAAAAATCTATGTCATATCTTAACCACAGATGTGTTAAAACTTGATGCAAGAGGTTTTAGCTGAAACACCTAGTCCAAAGAACGCTGGTCGATAAAGAGGTCTAGGAATGGTTGCTTATTTAGAAAAGCTTATTCCAAATATGACAACAGCGTTGACATCTTTAAGGCAATTATTGACTCAAGGTGCTGGATTTTGACTGGAGGTCAATCCTTGAAGCAGTATTCAAGCAGTTAAAAGTTGCTCACTAACCTGCCCAATCGCCTTCTGGCCCAATCGCCTTCTAAATCCGGCCCACGGACGGTCCAGGAATTAGTGTGTTTTTACATGAGTAGAATGTGTCCTTTTAATTAAAATGCATCTCTGGGTTATTTGTGGGCCATGGGAATTTGTTTATTATTTTTTTTTCAAAATATAGTCCGGCCCCCCACAAGGTCTGTGGGACAGTGGACTGGCCCCCCGCTGAAAAAGTTTGCTGACCCCTGCAGTAAGGCAAACCTTGGTGCAGCAGCAAAAAGGACTTAGAAGGAGCCAAGTTGTCTATGAACAAATACAGTGGTACCTCGAGTTAAGTACTTAATTCGTTCTGGAGGTCCGTACTTAACCTGAAACTGTTCTTAACCTGAAGCACCACTTTAGCTAATGGGGCCTCCTCCTGCTGCTGCTGCTGCTGTGCCACCAGAGCACGATTTCTGTTCTCATCCTGAAGCAAAGTTCTTAAGCTGAAGCACTATTTCTGGGTTAGCGGAGTCTGTAAGCTGAAGCGTATGTAACCTGAAGCATATGTAACCCAAGGTACCACTGTAGCTTGTTCACATAGTCTTGATAAGCTTAGGGTGTCAAGCGAACCAGGTCTGAAGCTAAAGGGATATCTAATAGCCACTACAAATGATGGGCTTACTTTAGAATAGTAGTACCACAAGATGTCTGAACACCATATATTAAAGCAAGGGTGTGGGGGGACAGTTTCCAGTGCTTGATTTTTTCCCTCAGAAATGTTCATTAATAATTAATAATGAATGGATGCCACTTGCAAATATTAGGCAAGTTTGTCACTTTCAAAGTCTTAGCTTTGTTTACTAAATATAAGTAATATAAATCAAAATTAAGTTCTGTCTCTAGGAGGATCAACATTTTCTGATGTAAAAGACTCTGTGTGAATTACCCTAACTTGCATAGGAAATATTTCTGTGAAACCCACAGCACTGCATCAGTCAGCTACAACTGAGCTATAAACTTGAGAGGCTGTTCCTTGAAGTCTCTGTGGACTCATATCCCAGATTGAAATATTTCATGGAAAACAAGACAAAAAGAATCCCTGCTGTGTCTCATGAAAAAGATGCTGGGAATGAATTCATTGGATTTTTATTTTTAAAGGAAGTGTCATAATCTTCTGGTTGATTACTGTTCAAAATACGTGAAAGTAGTTGGAAGCAAATCTTTCAATAAAATGTGAAGATAATGCAAATATGCAACATTACCTGTGTAGTAAAATGTAGACAATACACAATTATTAGCTTAGAACCAAGGGTAAATCTATGAAGGAAAAAAATGACAAACTAACTTATCTAATTACAGGAAGAACAGGAAATATGCAAACAGGGACAGGTACGTTTTATAAGACTTTCCATATTAGTGATGGTGGGTGATAACAATTTTATATTCTTCTGTAATTAGATGAGTTATTTTGTCATTTTTTTACCTTCCATGCATTTAATTTGTGCAATTTCAACTGGCTGGCTGCGTTGTGATATTCTTGGCACCACAGGGATTCTGTTCCTGAGAACTTCTTATGCACATCAACATGTTTTACTTTTCTCTAAATCTTCAGCCAGTCTCCTTGGGCTTAATCCACTAGATGTGTCTTAATGAGGACATGGAGTGTAACTAAATCGAGCCTGGAGGCTTATATTATGTATTTGAGCATGGCTAATCCACTTTTTAGTTCACAACAATAACTTGTTGCATTAAGCCTTAAATGATGCTTCCTTTGTGTGCATGGAAGGAGTGTTGTGATCAACTTGATAGCAATCTTGGAATCTGTTGTCATGCATGGAAAGAGACACCCCCCCAAAAAAAAACACACCTTGCAATGGCTGAGAGAGACAAAAGAGTTGTCAATAAAGGACAGTCTTCCAAGGTAGGCTTGTGGGAGCGGCAGAGGGGCTTGTCCATCTGTGGGCTGAGTTTGTATAATCCAGACTTGCTGTCACCTTTAGCATGCCTGGACTTCATGCCATCTGAAAGAGGCATTTCCAATTCATGAGCACCCCTTGAATGCAAAGACCTTGCTTCATGCAGCACAGCGGGGGGAGGAGAAGACGGATGCTTAGCTGAGAATTGCAGCTGGCCAGTGCCAGCTTCCCAACTGCTGCCCTCCAGATGTTTCATGCTGCAGCTTACTGTTAGCCCAGCCATATATATGATGCTGTGGGTAATGGCAGTTGTAGCCCCAAACACCTGGAAGGCACCAAGTTGGAGAAGGCTGCTCTAGAGCAAGAGTGGAGAACCTTTGCCTTCCAAGTGTGCCAGTCATGCTTGCTGGGGCTGATGGGAACTGTGGTTCAGCAACATCTGCAAGGCCAAAGGTTCCCTACTCCTGCTCTAGAGTCTCAGAACTGCATGGATTGAGGCAGGGTCCACTAAGGATGCAGATGTACTTATTTTCTTATATTTTAATATCCTGTGTTTCTTCTGCCTTGGCATTACGGTCAAGGATGAATCAATGAGGAAACTGGGAAGGCCTTTGTGCATGCATGCTGCTGATTGGAGATGGGGGTAGAAAGTGGGTTGGGTATGCTGCCAGATTGACCCTATCTTTTCTTTTAAATTTTGGTTCAGCTGAGATTAATCCCACACTTTTTTTTTCTTTTATTGCAGCAGGTGCCTTCTGATGGTTCCAGTTGGAGGCCTACAGTTGTAGCGAGTGCCCACCCACCCCTCCCTTTTCCTCTTTTCCTTCCCCCCTCCCCTCCCTCCCTCATCTGAATCTCCCCCCCCTCCCCACCACACATGTTGTTGTGTACTTGCACTCACTAATGACAGCGTGGATCATCCTCCCCATTAGCCTCTCTGCCTTCTCGATCACTGGAATATGGATTGTGTAAGAGCTGTCTTGATTTCTGCCTGTGTTCTGCATGAATGGCTAGCCTGGAAAGTCTGTGTGTGGCTGGCTTGTGGCTTCCAGCAAATAAGCAGCAGGTTCTTTCTCTCCCTGAACTGTTGTTCTATTTAGGAGATTGCCAAAGGCAACTCAGCAAATCTGTCCCAAAGCTGTGCTCTGAATAAAAGTTCTAGCTTTTTGTGATAGATCTTGCTGACTCGAGGTTTTGCCCCATTACAGTTTAAACAGCACTTGGGCGACACTTTTGATTATTCTTTACAGTAGATCAGGGTATTCTGGCCAGGGTGGACCCTGTCTTTATCATATAGGGCCTGATTGCCTGACAAAAAGGCACACTGGTCACTGTAAGGGCAATCTTCCCTTCTGTAGTATTATTAAGAGCAAGGTGGGAAAGCTTCCCCTTTGAGAAATGTCAGCAGCTGTGGGGGGTAACAGCCCTGGTGCTGGAGGGACAGGCTTAAGTTCCACGATAACATCTTGTCTTCAGCTCTGCAAGGGCTCAGAAATAGGCTGTGTCCTTGGCTTACCCTGCAGTTCCCACCTGCAGCCACTGAGAGGAAGTTCTCTCCAGCCTCATAAAAGGTGGTGTGCGCACCACAACTTTACTAAAGAATGTTTGCTGAAAACTGGCAGGGACCCTGTGGTGTGCTGTTGTATAGGCAGGCCAGTCTCCCCCCAAGTGGAGACTCACAGGTGTGTTAGACACCAGCTGCCATCAGCCCCAAACTCCTGGAGGGTGGCTGGGTTGGAGAAGCCTGTAATACACCTTTAGCATGCCTCCATTCCAGTGGGGACAGAATGGAAGGTGGTGCTGTACGTTGCTTTTCTGGAAAGGGTTTTAATGTTTCCCAACTCTTTGGGCCCTGGCTCTGGATAGCCAGCTCAGTTAACAGCACTTTGGGAAAGTGCCCTTGTTTTTGGTCCCAGTTACACAGCGGCTGCCACTAATGATTGCTTGTGATGAGGACTACATGCAGCTAAGGAAACATTGCAGAATCATAGAATTGTAGCGCTGGAAGGAACCCAAAGGATCATTCTAGTCCAACCCCCTGCAGTGTAGGAATCACAGCTAAAGAATCCCTGATAGGTGGCCATCCAGTCATCTGTTTTAAAACCTCCAATGAAGGACAGTCTGCCTTCTTTGGGAGTCTGTACCACTTAAAGTCAGAAACTTCTTCCTAATTTTTAGTCAGAATCTCCTTTCTTGTAACTTGAATCCATTAATTCAGCTCCCCCCTCTGGAGCAGCAGAAAACAAGCTTGTGTCGCCTTCCATATAGCAGCCCTTTAGCTATTCAAAAATGGCTATCATATGACCTCTCAGTCTTCTCTTCTCTCTCTCTTTTATTTTTATTTTTCAAAAACATACACACTAATCACTCACAAATACAGAAATACAAAATAATAACCATAAAAAGGAAATAAAAATACATCCATGTGGCTTCCTTCCCCCAATACTCATCATCCCTTAATCTTTAAATTCTTGTTTACATTGCATCTTTTTTTAAAAATAATATTTATTAAAGTTTAAAATGTTACGAAAAGAAAAAGACATAATTCCAAATTAAACAAAAACATAACAACACATCACAGTAAAAAAAGAAGCGAATAGAAAAAAAGAGAAAGAAAATAATAATAAAAAAAGAAAAATAGAAACAATTAAAAAAACACAATGAACCTTCCCATAGCTTATCTTTCATTTACTTGTTTCCTTGACCTCCTCGCACCTCCCTTTTTTGGTATTCTAGTTCAGTTAGCTATTTCAGCAAATCCTTTCCATCTTTCCCAATTTTTATCCTATAATTTATCTTAATATAATGTAACTTTACCTTTCCTCCTTTCATCCATTAACAATCTATTTTTACTTAATCCTTTATAATATTTCTGCTAAAGCCACATAACTTCATTCCAGCCTCCTTCTAACATTCCTTAATTTTACAATGTTTCTGTAAATAAACTTTAAATTTCTTTCAATCTTTTTCCACCGACTCTTCTCCCTGGTCTTCTTGTTTTCATTGCATCTTATGCATCTCATCCTTAATATTCTTAATATAGTAATTCTTTATAGTTCTACTTTACAAGCAATCTATACATATCGACATGTTGTCCTTAGAACAGTGTTTAATCATACAATCTTCAAAACATTGCCATTCTAACCCTAGTTTCTGATTTGTCTGGTATCTTATGGCTGCTGTTAACTTTGCCATTTCTATAAAATCAGATAGTTTGCATATCCAATCTTCTGTTGTGGGTATAATATTTCCTTTCCAATTCTTTGGAAGTAAAAGCCTGGCTGCGGCTGTTGCATATAAAAATAATATTTTCTTACCTTGTAGAATATCCTTTCCCAATAGATATCCCAATAGATAAGCCCAATAGATATGCCTCTGGGTTTTTTTCTATAGAAAATTTGAACATCTTTTTAAACTCCTCGTGGATACATCCCCCAAAATTCTTTAACATTTTCGCAGCCCCACCATACATGCATCATAGTCCCCTCCACCTCCTTACGTTTCCAACAGAGATTGGATTTTAACTTCTTTATTTTGGCGAGTTTAAAAGTGTCATGTATCACCTATAGAACATTTTCATTAAGTTCTCTTTGATGGAGTAGCAGGCTGTAAATCTGACATCGATCTTCAAGAGCCTTTCCCACTGATCTATTTGAATTGCATGGCCGATGTCTTGGGCTCATTCGACCATTACTTTCTTTATTTCTTCGTCTTTTAGGTCCCATTCCAGTATCAGATCATACACTTTGGATAATAGTTTCTTATTGTTTTTTAATAATACTTTTTGTAATTTAGATTCTTCCTTTCCAAAGCCTATTTTTTTATCCAAATTGAAAACATTATTTAATTGGTGGTATTGGAGCCAATCTGTAAGATGGTGCCTTATCTCCTCAAATGACTGTAAGTTGCCCAGTTACTTTCCATATTTAGTTTTTTGACTATGAACGCCTTCAGCGGGGACAGCCACCATGGTGTATATGGTTCCAGTAATGGTTGGTATCTAGTCCACACCTTATACAAAGCACTTCTAACAATATGGTTGGTGAACCCTTGTGGACTTTTACTTTATTGTAACCAAGGTAGGTGGGACGCGGGTGGCGCTGTGGTCTAAACCACAGAGCCTAGGGTTTGCCGATCAGAAGGTCGGTGGTTCGAATCCCCGTGACGGGGTGAGCCCCCGTTGTTTGGTCCCAGCTCCTGCCCACCTAGCAGTTCAAAAGCACATTAAGTGCAAGTAGATAAATAGGTACCGCTCCGGCGCGAAGGTAAACGGCGTTTCCATGCGCTGCTCTGGTTCATGCTGGCCACATGACCCAGAAGCTATTTGTGGACAAACGCCAGCTCCCTCGGTCTATAGAGCAAGATGAGTGCCGCAACCCCAGAGTTGACTGGACCTAACGGTCAGGGGTACCTTTACCTTTAACCAAGGTAGGCATGCCATCCATATCTGTTATCAAAGCTCTCTAAATCCAGTATGTCTGTTTTTTCTAACAGAATCCAGTCTTTGATCCAAATTAGACACTGTGTCAGTCTTCTCTTTTCTCATAAGGCTTGATTTCCAGACCCTTGATCATCGTGGTTGCCCTCCTCTGCACACCTTCTAGCTTGTAAATATCCTTCTTAATCTGTGGTGCCCAGAACAGGACACAAGACTCCAGGCAGGGTCTGATCTAGAGCCACCTGTTCCATGTGGGTCCAGCAGAAAAAAGCAAGAGCTGTTTGATAGTAGAATGGTCTCCCTTGGGAGAATTATGGACGCTCCTTCATTGGAGGTCTTTAAGCAGAGGTTGGATGGCTGTCTGTCATGAATGCTTTAGATGAGATTCCTTCATCACTGGGGTTGTTCCAGATGAACTTGGGGTGCCCTCCAGCTTTACAATTCTTCTTCTATGACAGAAGCACAGAGGCAGACAGACGGGGTGGAAATATCCTAACCCAAACACAAACCATCTTCTGTGGCAACTACAGCCCTGTGTAAACAACCTGGGAGCAGGAATTTGCTTGGGGGGGGGGGCGGGTTTCAAGCCACAGCAAATCAGCTGGCCACTGCAACCTGTGATTTGTGTATTTGCTGAGAAGTTAGTGTTTTTGGCATTGATGTGGAACAACATTACACAGGAGCCTATAGGCCTGCGAGTGAAAGGCTGGTTTTGCGTGGTTCTCTTGTAGCATTTTGGACAGGCAGCTGTGGCAGGGAAGATAAGGCTGCCTACAAGTCTCTCCTGCTATTATGACCCATCAGCCCTCGGATCTGTTCTGGGTTAGCCTTGTTGCAATGGCTTCGTGCCCCCAAGGAAGCTCTCTCAAGGGAAGCAGCTTCCCTCCTCTGACATACTTAGGTGCAAACATAGGAATCCTCTCCTGCTGAGAGCCTCGCTGGACACAGACTGCAACTGGTTGGAACTCAGTAGTAATTTGTCAGCCTAAAATTGGAGGTGGCTGCGGAAGCTGAACATGCAGGCGAATTGGAGAGCAACAGTTGCATTTTTATCTTTGTCTCCCAGATGCTTCTTTGGAACAGCCCTCCTAGCTTGAATCTCTTCTCAGCAGGGCCAGTTTCCTGGGTAAACAACACAAAAGCAGAGAGCAGGTTGAGAGTTCCCAAAGCTCATCGGATTGTGGAAATTTTCCAAAGTCCTTTGTCTTGGTGATGGAAATTTCCAGTCTTGGGGGGTGACACATTTTACTGCTGCTTTATTGCTTACCCTGGGGAAAAGCAGTGGAGCAGGAATTGCAATTCTTTGCCTGGGGCAGTTGATGCTATCCAGTGTCACCTCTGGTCCACTCTGAACAGATGGGAGCTTGAAATGCACCCAGAGAGTGTGTGAGCAGAGCTTTGGGCAAACACTCTTGGGCTGGGATACAAGGGATTCCAGAGCAGCAGGTTTAAGCAGTTTAAGGAGCAACACCAGCCCCTTCTCAGTGCCCTTAGCCTTTACTGGCATATAGGGAAGGGAGAGGCAGAGTCCTTTGAATACTCCTTGGCTGCCTTAAAGACCTACACTGGTCCTCTGACAGGTCAGGGGAAAGGGAGACATTTGTCTTCATCTTAGTTCCTCTTAGGGGCAACCCGAGCAGGTTTTTTTTTTTACTTAGAACAGCTTAAAATATGTTTGCTGCCTGTAAACCTGAATTGTTCTTGGCATAAAAAGAATGATTTGAACACCTTCCAGAACTCTGTTGCCATTCTTGTGCATCCCGTTGTAGGCTTTTAAAGCTTATTTGTTTGTCTGCTTTGAGTTATACAAAGCTAACTGGATGTGCTTCGCTTTTGGAAAGTCAGCTTCAGGTGGTATAGGCGATATAATCTTTGAACAGTTGTTATATAATTTTTATTTGCTGATCCGGCCCCATTTGGCTGCTATGCTCACACATTTTGGTCTGAATGCTTTCATGTCCAGTCCACCCTTAACTGTATTTTTCTGTTCTGCCTCTCACAGGTATGCCATGGCAGTAATGAACCACCATGTGTGTCCTGTTGAGAACTGGTAAGTCTTTCCATAAAGCAAGAGGACAGAGTCCTAGCTCAGGGGGAGAGCAGCTGCTCTGCATGCAGAAGGTCCCCGATTTGCACCACAGAATCTCCTGGTAGGGTTGGGAATGTCCCCTGTTGAAAACAAATCCTAGAGAATTGCTGATAGAGTGTAGACAGAACTGAGCTAAGTGGACTAGTGGTCTGATCCAATATAAGACAACTTCATACGTTCCTTGTCATGTTAGCTTCTTAACATTCCTTGTCCTGCAAAACTGGCCCTGTTTCTTGTTTGTACCCCTTCTTGGAGCACGTTACATTGCCAGCTAACCTGTCCAAACTGTTGCAGGTCATATAATGAGTCCTGCTCTGCTGATTCTGCCAAGCATGGATACCCCAAAAGCTGCTGCACCTTGGAGGATGTCCCTTTGATCAGGTGAGTGGGGAAAGAATTGTAATGGGTTGCAATGGAGCTGTTCTGGGCACAGAGGCTACCCCTGCATCCCTTGTGGGTGAACCAGTTCTGGCTGGAGTTAAAATTGGGCATTGCCTATATGAACAGAAGAGCCTGTTGCATCAAGCCAATAATAAGTCTAGTCCAGCATCCTGTTCTCACAGTGGCCAGCCACATGCCTGGAGGAAACCTGCAAGCAGAATTCAAACGCAAGACCACTCTCTGTGAATCTGTCTAATCCTTTTAAATTGTCTAATTCTCTTTTAAATTGGTGGCCATCACTGCCTCTTGTAGGTGTGAGTTCCATAGTTCAACTCTGCACTGCATGAAGAAGTCCTCTTTTTTATCTTCCCTGAATCTTCCAACATTCAGCTTCATAGGATACCCGTGAGATATAATGTTATGAGACAGAGAAAACCTTTTCTCTATGCCGTGCATAATCTTATAAACTTCTATCATGTCACCTCTTACTTGCCTTTTCTCGTATTGTACTTGGCTTGGTCAGAAATAGCTGTTTTCCCAGTTGTGCCATCTTACAATGACTTCAGAAGTCCATCAGTTTGGCAACATCCAGGCAAATGTGTAGAACAAAGGCATCTTTGCTGGTTTCTCTCAGCCATGCTAACATTCTTGATTCTTTCCCCCCTGCAGTAAATGTGGCACGTATCCTCCTGAAAGTTGTCTCTTCAGTCTTATTGGGAATGTTGGAGCTTTCATGGGTAAGTGCTGCTTCTCCCCTTTCTTCACATCTGGCCAGCAAGCATCAGTAGACAGCATCCATTCCCTCCTGAAGCATAATCTTTCCAGGATACGAGCCCCTGAGAGAGAGGCTTTTCAAGAGCGAGTGCCTGACTTTCAAGGGGCATACAGGAAGCCGGCCTGGTTGTAGAGGAAACGCCTTCTGCCTGCCAAATGTGGCTAAAGGTTGTCTTGTGAAGAGCCGGGGACTGAGGGAAACCCCAATCCATTGCTCGAGGGTCTGTGTTGCATCCAGGGGCATCCTGAAGGTTGACAGATAACTTCCTGGAAACATCCACATCTGCTTAGTCTTTCTCCACATTTTTATACTGATAGACTCTTGAGTCCAGGGGCTTTCTTTCCTTTTCCTTTCTCAAAGCATTCTGCTATCAGAAATGTGGGGGAATATGGAGAAATTTTAAACTTCTGTGACCAGGCAATCAAAAGTGGTCTACACCAAGTAAAACTGAATTCTTTGACCTGTGTAATTGGAAAGAATCCATTTAACTCAGGCATAGGCAAACTCAGCCCTCCAGATATTTTGCGACTACAACTCCCATCATCCCTAGCTAACAGGTCCAGTGGTCAGGAATGATGAGAGTTGTAGTCCCAAAAGATCTGGAGGGCCAAGTTTGCCTATGCCTGATTTAACTTATTGTGACTCTGAGTCACGGAAGACACAAGGGAACCAAATCTTTCACCCACTGAAGCCTGTGTTCACTCTTGCCCCTGGCTGCTGGGATTCCAGCAGGTATTGCCCACATCTTTGCAGTGGCAGAGTGAGAAGCATGCTTTGTTTTATAAAAATAAAAAGGTTGACCTTTTCAAGAAGTTGGGCTCTGTACCCAGGGCCATATCCTGTACTTCCACAGAATTGCAGTGCATACATAAGAGTATTGCTGCTAATTTGTGGGGGCATGAAAGGGGGCCCCCTGTGCCCTGTGCCCTGTGCTGCATGGTATGTCCAATGAGTGTTTGTCTCATAACTTGGAGCAGAATCCATGGTGCCCTCTCCTTAATCTCTCTTGCTTCCCCCAACAGTGCTAGTGATCTGTTTCCTGCGCTATGGGCAGCTGATAGAACAGAGCCACAGTTCCTGGGTGAACACAACTGCACTGATCACAGGCTGTACCAACGCTGCTGGCCTGGTTGTGGTCGGCAATTTCCAGGTTGGCAGAAATTTGGGGAGGCAGCACTGGGTCTCAAAGCAGCTCCCATTTGGGAGTGACATAGTTGAGTTCCTTTTCACCTGGAGTGACCTCTTGCCTCTGGCAAGGCTGGATTATGGCCCATAGCGGGGGTGGACAGGGCAAGAAGCAGAGGACAGAGGATTTTATTTATACAGTCACCCTAGGCAATATGTACCATCTGCGAAGGCAGCCCCACCCCACGTACTCTGTGTTGGAACAACCTAATGCACACATGGAGGAGATGCACTTTGGAGAGCTACTGACTGGGGATGAAATGAGGGAGGGGGTGGCTTGAAGCGACTGGGGCGGGAGCCTTCCCCCAAAGCAAAATTCTCTTGGCACAGCCACTTTCATTGCACAGCCATTTTCATTGGGAGCCAGTGTGGTGTAGTGGTTAAGAGCGGTAGTCTCGTAATCTGGGGAACCGGGTTCGTGTCTCCGCTCCTCCACACGCAGCTGCTGGGTGACCTTGGGCCAGTCACACTTCTCTGAAGTCTCTCAGCCCCACTCACCTCACAGAGTGTTTGTTGTGGGGGAGGAAGGGAAAGGAGAATGTTAGCCGCTCTGAGACTCCTTAAAGGGAGTGAAAGGCGGGATATCAAATCCAAACTCTTCTTCTCTTCTTCTAGTGAGGCTGTGCAGGAGAATTTCCTTTGTAGACTGTGGTCCCTACTTGTCAGCAGGTGTAGGGGAAGATGCCATTTGACTTGGTGAACCCATGACACTTTGGCGGGATGGAAGACTTTTCTTAACTGCCTAAAAATGGAACGAGGAGACCTGCCTTCTTAAAAATAATAATGGGAAAGGTCAGGCTTCCACAATGGAACATGATTGCTCCAGTACCTGTGTTTGGGCTCTCCTTGTGCTTTAGGTGGACTATGCCAAATCCCTTCACTACATCGGAGCCGGTGTGGCCTTCCCGGCAGGCCTGCTTTTTGTCTGCCTTCAGTGTGTCCTCTCCTACCATGTTGCCATCTCTGTCCTGGACTTCTGGGTGGCACATCTACGTGTCTTCCTTACCACTGTGGCCTTAATTTCCCTTGTCCTGAGTATCCTTTTCTGGTGGCAGGGGCCGGGCCACTTGGTGGCAGTGTGCGCTACAGGGGGACACCCATTCCTCTAGAGAATTCCCTCCTTTCTCACACAGGATTTCCTTTCTCCTGAAGGGCTTCACCATGGCTGCGTTATTCTGTGGTTCTTCAGCTTGCCTTCTTGATACCTGTGCTCCCAACCCTGGCCCTGTGCTTCTCTTCTGGCCAGAGACAAGAGGACCTGCAGCCTCCCAGCTAACTCCTGTCCCCTGGCCATGCTGGCTGCAAAGGCTGGGGGAAGTCTGCATCCAGCAACATGGAGAGCCACAAGTTTGCTACCTAAGCTTTTGGGCAGGCATGGGGAACCTTTGGCCCTCCACATGCCACTGGTGCCAATAGATGTAGTTCACAAACACTTGGAGAGCCAAAGTTTTCCACACTTTTTAGGCATTTGCAGTTTACACACACAATTAATTGCCTGGGCGTAGTTTCAGGAAGGTTCTCTGATCCACTGCTTCAAACTGGGCTCAAGATCTTGTTTGTTCATGCGCTGGGAAGGCGTTGCAGCCAGCTAGCCAGCCCCTCATCCTCTGCACACATCCCATTTGCCACAGGTGTCTCAGTTCCCTGTCACATTTGGCCAAACATATAGATCCTTAAGGAGGTCACCACTTCTCAAACCAAAACTTTTTTTTTCACAGGTAACTTTATGCTGTTGACTGCCAGCCAGTTGAAATTACACAAATTAAATGCCTGGAAGGCAGAGAGCTTAAAAGCTCCTTTTGCACAGGAGTTTCCTGTCATGGAAAGAGCTTTTAAGCTCCGTTTTGCTCATCAGACTCTGGGAGGGTCTGGCAAGATCTTGCGGGAACTTGGGTGGCTCTGCAAGATCTTGCAGGAGCCTTCCAGAGCCCAGTAAAGCAAACCTTGCTTAGGGGCTAATACCTGTTTGGTGCACCAGCTCCAGATGGCAAGATCGTTTTTGTGCCATCTCTGGAGTGTAACCCCATGCCAGATGTGAGTTTGCTGTATTTACATCCTTTCCTATAAATGGAACCTTAGGAGGTGTCCAGGTGGTTCCTAAGTGATCTCCCATCCAGGTGCTGACCAGACCCATCCTGTTTAGTAGTTTTAGGAAGGTGGGGGTCCACAGCCTGGGCCTATGGAGCCGAGTCCTAAAGCACCACCAGAGCCCGAAAGGTGGCTGTATCAGTTCTTTCTGTCATGTCTCAGGAGTGGGCGGACTTCAGGCTTGCCAGGTCTACTTGTTTTTGTTTTAAACTATAAATCCAGGATATACCAGCCAGAGCCAGGTGTGAAAGACTCACACTCCAAATTAAAAACAGGTTGCTTCTGTATATAGACTGTGTATAGAATTTGTTTTAAGAATTTTAATGTAGTTGTCCTTCTCACACAAGAAAATCTGCTGGTAGCTTTCTTAATTTTAGCAGTATAACTGAGGAGACAAACGTTACTTTGAGGCTAGATAGGAGTTGGAAAGCCATTCTAATCGATTGGAAAACATCCAGAGGTGTACTAGAGAGCCAGTGGGGTGTAGTGATTAGAGAGTTGGGCAAAGACCTCCGAGACCGGGGTTCCAATTTCCACGTGGCCATGAAGCTCACCTTGGGGACAAGCCATTACCTCTCCGCTTAACCTACTTCACTGGATTGTTGTGGGGATTAAATGAGGGGAGAACTGGGTATGCCACCTTGAGCTCCTTGGAGAAAAAGTGGGGTATAAATGCAATAGCTTAAACAAAGGAATAGTAGGTCCCAGTTCTGCCCACTTTTGCTCAAAGAGGGCCTATTCTGCCAACATCACAAAGCCAGCCAAGCCAACCCACCTTCCGCAGGCATGCCTACTTTTCCTTGACTCTCCCACAGGTGGAATCTTCTTCATCCACGAGAGCTTCCTCCTGCAGCACCTGGCTGCCATCTGCGAATGGGTCTTCGTCATTGACATCCTCATCTTCTATGGCACTTTCACCTACGAGTTTGGTGCCGTCTCCAATGACACCATGGTGGCTGCGCTGCAGCATTCGAACAGCAGGGGGTGCAAATCACCAGGCAGCAGCAGCACCTCAACTCACCTTAACTGTAACCCTGAGAGCATCGCTATGATCTGAGGGAAACGGGTGGGGATGGCGTTGCTTTTCCATCCCACATCCGGCAGCTTTGGTGAGCTGCCTTTTTTTCCCCCAATGGGGGAAGAGGGGCACCTTTTCCCTCCTGGGGATTTTAATTTTGTACCAAAAGATTTTTTTTTTTAAAAAAAGAAAAATATTATTGCTGCCAACACTCTCCTCTAATTCCCCTCTGTCGTTGCTCGGTGCTGCACTCTTAAGGGAGGAAAGACAGTGCCTATTTGTCTAAGAGCACTGGGTGGCAGGAGGCAGAACTCTCAAATAAGCCCCCCACCTATATAGCTTGGATCATGACCACCTTTCCTGAAAACCTGTCCTTGCTGGCAGCTAAGCTTTCTCACCCAACCTACTGCACACACACTCTGGGGGTTTGGACTACAGTTCCCACCAGCATGGCCAGGTGATGCTGAGGCTGATGGGAGTTGTAATCCAATGCACCTGGAGGGCAGCGGGAGGTTGGGGGAGGTTGCTGCAGAGCCTGGCCCTCCTGCTGCCCCACCCCCAGGGCCTGCAAACTGGTGCCAAAGGAAACAGCTGTTTCCAGATTCATTTCCAAGCAGAGCCAGACTCGTTTCCCAAAGGTGCTTGGAATACAGTTTGGGTGCCTGCAGACAATGGCTGCTCTTGGAAAATATGACTGCATCTCACTGCCGCTCCCCACCTACTTTCCTTTTGGGGTGATATAGGGGACCTACGTGAGCTGCTTGAGCAAAGAGGCAGGGGACAGGTGGGTTTAGTGAATGAAGGATACCCCTCACTACTCTCTGGGAGGTGACCACCACCTCCATACTTTGGCCTGTAAGAAGTAATGTGGTCTCGACGCAACAAGAATATTGATGCACCTGGGGAAAACAGGGTGGAGAAGCAACAAAAGGAGACTCTGTCTTAGGGAAAAGACGAATGTCCCCACCCCAGGACTTGGCACACTACCTAAGGCAGATTTCCACGATCTGCCCCATAAGTATCTGGGCTGAACAGGGAGGAGGAGGATTCTGTTCCTCAGCCCCCCATGTCTGAGCTGGTATGTTTGAGTAAAACTGTTTTGGTATTTTTTAGAAGTTTTTTTTTATATATCTCTATATAAAATGTGTATAAAGAGAGTTGTATCAGAACAGCGCTGCCTTGTCTGATGGGTGTGTGTCTGTCTACGTGTACAGCAGCAACAGAAGAGCATCACAAGCAAGGTGCCCCTTCCACACCCTGTGCGCACATCCAGGAATTGCAAAAGGAAGAGTGCCTACAGAAAAGGGAAGGGGGTACACCTGAGGCCCCCCTCCCTCGCTTTGTCTCTTAGGAAGTGGGTCGTAGAGGAGGCTCCACTCTGATAAATGCAATTTTGTCTGGAAGGCAACAATAGGGGACTGCAGCTTCTAACCGCTCTGAAATCACTCTCTCCAGGCAGAATGGGAGAGTGCCAGAGTTTGGTGCTATTTGGTTACTGTTGCAGTAGTTTTCTGCTCCCTCTGCTGTCCCTGGGATTAGTCTCCACTCTGCAATACTACTCTTGGACCCTCTAACCCAGCAGCAGCCATTACCCCGCCTATTTGTTGGCCCGATTTGTCCCCTTGCCGTTGCAGACCTTGGCCAAAAAAAGGCTGTCCTGCATACTTTAAGCCCCTCCTGCATATTTGCCACCCCAACTTAGAGACCAAAATCACACATGCCAAGGGAATGGCCTTTTCTTTAGCTGGGTTTATTGGTTGTGTGTATTTCCAGAGTTTGCTCGCCAAAATGAAGGTTGTCTGCTGTCTCTCTACACACAAAAACAGAGACTTGGTAATAGCAGCCAGCATTTGTACAAACATAGCACCCGAGGGCTGCTTCACAGAAGATGAGAGTACACACCTGCCTTTCTTAGCCACAGAGCCCTCTAAAGTGCAGGAAGAGGGGCAGAGGACCAGTGACCCTCTAGATATTGCTGGACTAGAACTCCCATCATCCTTTACCATTGGCTAAGGATGTTCTGAAGCAGACCCACCACTTGTGTGTAGTTCCTAGTGGTTATCCAACATGGCCATGGCTGAAGATGCTATCCTTTCATCTAGCAAGCTACGCAGAGGACTCATGCAAGCTGTGGGGATTTTGCATGATGTAATGAAGGGTTGGGTAACTTTTTTGCTCTGACAGACCAGATCTCCATCTCAACCCCCTCCCTCTCACTTTGACACTACTCACTTGTCAGTCATCTGTATTAATGGTATCAGACTGACACTTGTCAAGACAGTGCTTGCCAAACAACCAACAATGAAGTGCCTGTCACGTGCTTAAGAGAAGCTTGCTGGGTCAGGAATAATCTAGTCCAGCATTCTGTTCTCACAGTGGGCATCCTGATGCCTATAGAAAACCCCCAAGGACCCGGGCGCAAGATCACTCTCTCCTCTTGAGGATTCCAGCAACTGGTATTTGGAACCTGCTACTGCCTCCCAGATGGGACGCAGGTGGCGCTGTGGGTTAAAGCCTCAGCGCCTAGGGCTTGCCGATCGAAAGGTCGGCAGTTCGAATCCCTGCGGCGGGGTGCGCTCCCGCTGCTCGGTCCCAGCGCCTGCCAACCTAGCAGTTCGAAAGCACCTCCGGGTGCAAGTAGATAAATAGGGACCGCTTACCAGCGGGAAGGTAAACGGCGTTTCCGTGTGCTGCTCTGGCTCTGGCTCTGGCTCTGGCCAGAGCAGCGATGTCACGCTGGCCACGTGACCCGGAAGTGTCTCCGGACAGCGCTGGCCCCTGGCCTCTTAAGTGAGATGGGCGCACAACCCCAGAGTCTGTCAAGACTGGCCCGTACGGACAGGGGTACCTTTACCTTTACCTTTACTGCCTCCCAACTGTGGAGGCAAAAGTATAGCCGTCGTAGCTCGAAGCTTCCATGAATTTGTTGAATACCCTTGTTAAGCCATCCTAGTTGGTAGTTTATGTTCTGTGTGAAGTCCTGAAACTTCCAAGGTTCAGCTTTACTGACTGCGCACAAATAATTATGTTATGAGGAAGAAAACCTTTATCCACTTTCTCCCTGCCATGCATAATTTTATAAACTTCTTTCATGTCACCTCTTGCTCATCTTTTCTCTATAAACTAAAGGGTCCCTAGTGCCGCAACCTTTCCTCACAGGGGATTTGCTCCATCCCCTTGATCATTTGGGTTACCCTTTTCTGATATTTCCAGCTCTGCAATATCCTACGTGAGGTGACTGTAACTGTATAAAGTATTCCAAATGCCGCAGAAGAGATTTGTATAACAGCATTATGATCCCAGCAGTTTTATTTTCAACTCCTTTCCTAATGAAACCCAGCATGGGATTTGAATTTTTCATGGCTCCCGCACACTGGGTCACAATCTTCACTATGCCAAGGTCTCATTCATGGCCAGTCACCGCAAGTTCAGACCCCATGAGTGTATATATATGAAATTAAGATTTTTCTTCTTGACATGCATCGCTTCTGCACTTCTTTGGATTGAACTGCGTTTGCCATTTTGGGAGGCCATTTGCTCAATGGGGAGAGGTCCTTTTGGAGTTTTTCACACTTAAATACAAACACCACACTGAACAATTTTGTATTGCTAGCAAACTTGGCCACCTCACTGCTCAACTGCTCACCCCTAACTCTACATCTTTCATGAACAAGTTAAAAAGTGCAAGGTCAAATACCAATCATTGTTGGGGGAGGCACTCTACTTTCTACATCCTTCCATTCAAAGAACTGCCCATTTATTCCTACTCTCTACAGTGGTGCCTCGCAAGACGAAAAGAATCCGTTCCGCGATTCTCTTCGTCTAGCGGTTTTTTCATCTTGCGAAGCAAGCCCATTGACGGCTTAGCAGCTTAGGAAAAGGGGGGGGAGGGAAAAAACCCCGCAGGAAGTCGCAAGACATTTTCGTCTTGCGAAGCAAGCCCATAGGGAAATTCGTTTTGCGAAGCACCTCCAAAATGGAAAACCCTTTCGTCTAGCGGGTTTTCCGTCTTGCGAGGCGTTCGTCTTGCGGGGCCCCACTGTATTTCCCGCTACTTAACCAAATCCTGATGTACAAGAGAACCTCTTATTCCATTACTGCAAAGCTTAACACAGACATCTTTGATGAGGTACCTTGTTGAAAGCTTTCTGAAAATCAAAGTACACAATGTCAACTAGATCACATATCTATATACCGCTTCACACTCTGAAAGAACTTGAGTTGCCTGCAAATACCCGCAAAACAACCTGGCAGGCCAAAATTGGCCCATAAGGTGAAGGCATGTCTCTTCCCAGGTATTGTAAGAGTCGGCCCAAGTCTTGCCAGAGGAAATGGCAAGAACCAAATCAGGAGAAGAGGCATGTAAATAAAATGGGGGGGGGGGGGAGAGAGACAAAAACAGGTAAGGAGAATTTTCTTGATTTACTGGCTGCCTTGCATTTTGAGCTGTTCTGCCTTCAGCTTCTGGCCACCTCCCCACAAATGCTGCAGGTTCTGGGGCCACAATGCTTTCCGCCAGAGAGAACACACACCCTCTGCCTACTTTGTGATGCCCTCCACATGATCACATACTTGTGCGGTGAGGGAAACTACAGCAAGAGAAGTTACTTAATGAAGCCCGACATTTATTATGGAGGTGCAACAAGCTTTTGGAAGTGGGGAAGGAAGGAGGGCTGCTGCCTTTCTTGGCCCTGGGGGCGCCCTGCTTCCTCGCAGTGTGAGAGAGATTGTGGTTGTCAGCCTGGAGCTGGAAGGAGAGATGGAGGGCATGCCTTCCTCACGTGTACATGGCACCATGCAGATACTCCAGCCGATGCGCCTGCTGTTGCCGCCGCACCTTGGAAAATAAAGGTAAATATGAATGCCTCTGGCTCTATTCACGACTGACTTGTGGCCCCCAGGTGGTTCTCCACGAGATAATGCAGCACCTCAGGCCAAAAGACATACAACTAACCCCTGCACCTGCCCACAGGGATCAGCACTCACCTTGTCCTTCTTGTACTCTTCATATTGTTCGTCGTCAGTGGGCAGCTCATGACGGCAGAGAGGGCAGGAGTTGGTCTGGGCAAGGAGAAGGGAGTTAGCAGCAGCAGCCTCTTGAGAAAAGGAAAAGGGTGGAGGGAGCCATCCCAGGTACCAGAGAGGGAATGTCCCTGTTCCAATACTTCACCTTTCCAAGCCAGGGAAGAATACAGCCTTTGTGGAAGATGTGCTCGCAGGGCATCTTCCTGACCACCTCTTCCTCCTCAAACTCCAGCAGGCACACTGGACACTTCAGCCCTTTGTCTAACCCCCACAAGTGGTTGGAGAAAAGAAAAGGCAGAAAACAGTTCTATCAAGTTGGCTCCACTCTACCAAAACACAGCCCGGCTACACCTTTGCAAAGCTCAGAAATCCTGCCAATCCCATATTTACAAGCATTTTATTCTAATTGGATTTTTCTACTATAAGATTACTAGTGGATTATTGCTACTACAAGAGCAAGGGGTGGAGCATACATGATGGAAAAGCTGGGTATGCCAAGCACAAATACTCCACCCTCTGGATGCCAAAGCCTTTGACAGATGCTGCCAGAACATCAAAAGTCCTCACACCTGGGAGTCATGACATTTTGTGCCAGATTCTTCCTGGAAGTATCATCAATCAGAAAAGACCCTGCTAATTATAATAATAATCCTGCACCAGAGCTGGTGGAAAACACTGCAGAGAGCCCTTGTGATGTAGCGGTTAGAGTGCTAGACTAGGACCAGGGAGACCAGGGTTCAAATTGCCACTCACCCAATGTACCTCACAGGGTTGTTGTGAAGATAACATGGGAGGGGAAGAGTACTGTATACCCCACCCTTCAGCTCCTTAGAGGAAAGGTGGGATACAGTATACAGTGGTACCTTGGGATGTGAACGGGATCCGTTCCGGAGCCCCGTTCGCATCCTGAACAGAATGTAAGATGCGACGGAACGTCTGCGCAGGTTGCGTTTTGCCGGTTCCGCGCATGCGTGTGATGTCATTTTGAGTGTCTGTGCATGTGCGAGCGGCGAAACCCAGAAGTGACGCAACCCGAAAGCACTCAACCTGAAGCACATTCAACTCAAAGTATGACTGTAGATGTAATAAATAAAACTTTTTAAAGGTGACCTTTTGAACTTTGTCATGACCAAAAAGCAAACCTTGAGTATACAAACAGGAAGGCAAGGAAAAGCAGTAGGTGCTCAGCAGAGGCAGGAAAACCAGTAGGCAGGCAAGGAGAGAGATGCACCTTATTGCTGCTGAGCTTGGAAATGGGGGCACAGCTGCTGCCATTGCAGGTGGAAATCAACCTACATCTTGCAACTTTCCCCCAGTTCCCCAGGCAGCTTTGTGACTCATCTGGACCATCTCTTCCACAGAAATTGGGTTGGACGCTTTCAAAGACTGAGAGGTCTTGGAGACATTGACACTCAAATTCTTGTTACTTTCTTAAATGACTGTGCTGGCTGGGGCTGATGGGAGTTGTAGTCCAAAACACGTAGAGAAAGCTGACATAGACTGTCTTCTAACCACAACTCTTGAAGTGCTGAGAAATACAAGGCCCAGAATGAAATCAAAACTACTACCTGCTTGCTGTGGGGTAACAGGCACTGAAGGAAGGCTCTCTACAGCTTGCTTGGCAGCTGGCGGGGGGAGCCGGTGGTCCCAGTCTTCACTCTCCAAGAAGCCCACATCAATCTCCAGGCCATTGAAGAGGGACCTGCATATGTTGGAGAAAAAGAGTGTGAGCAGCCACCACTGGGCTTCCTTGTCAGAGAGCTCTGAGCCTCCAGAGAGCTCGTGATCCAAATTCCTAAAGATTGGAAACTCCTTACATACTTTCTGAGTGAAAAAAGAAAATGAACTCATAATATCTGGGTTTGAGGACTGGAGAAAACATTTGTTTATAGAAAGCAGAATTGTTGGGTGCTATTTTGGAATGGATGTTTTGAATAATTTTCTATATACAGCTGACACAAAAAATGGAAGTTTTCCTTTTGGTTTGTGCTTTTATTTAGATTAGTTTATCTTTGATAAAAAGATATTTGATATTAACCTTTGCATACGTTCTTTCACATTTTAATTGTCAATTTTTTTATTAAAGATTTTCTTGATTTACAAAAGTGTGTGCAATGTCTCTCTCTCTCTCTCGTATATTTATTTTCCCCATGTAACATTTTTACAAATCAGTTTCATTTGTTGAGACATTGGGAAGAAAAGGGGGAAATAGGTGGAGGGGGTGGAAAGATGGGTGGGGCTGGGGGTCGGGCGACGGTGTTTCTATTTTACTTACTATATGTAGGGTTTGGTGTCAGCGTTGCTTGTGCAGGTTTTTTGTTGTTCGCTTGTGTTCCTTTGGTGGTGAGAGAGGTTGGGGTTGGCCTAGGGTGTAGGTGTTCATTTGTGGTTGGCTGTGGTGGTCTTTGTTTTCACGTGTGAGTGGGGTGGGTGGGTGTTTTGGATCAGGTTAGCCATATTGATTTGTATGCCGTTGGTGGATTTTTGTCGTTGTCTTGTTGGGCTGTGTATGTGATAAAGGGGAGCCATACCGGGCTGAAGGTATCTTCTGTTTGTCTCCGTGTCACTTTCAGTTTATTGGTTATTTTTTCTAGTAGGGCTGTTCCCCATACTATTTGGTACCATTGGTCCATGCTTACTCCTGACAGGTCTCTCCAGTGTCTGGTTATGTTGTTTCTGGCTGCTGAAAGTAGGTGGGTTATGAGTTCTTTGTGGTGTAAATGGGCGTTATTGTCTTGGAAGATGTTTAGTAGGGCCAATTCTGGGGTGGTTTCTAATACTTGTTTGGTTATTTTTCAAATTTTAATTGTGACCCAATTTCCAAAATAAGGTGCTCATTTGAACCCAGGGGGATCTTTTCTGCTTCACTCACTGGGAGTAGCAGAGAAAGAAGAGGTGAGATTATTATTTTATTCTGGAAGGGGGAACATGTTTTCCTTCTGAGCTGCCATGAAGGACCTCGGCTGCTTGTTGTGAGACTGGGCTGTCACAGAGCATAGGGAGGAAAGCGTGGGCACTAAACCTCCTAATAAAGGTCCGGATTGTCTTGCGCCCCCCCCACGGCATGAATTACGGCTCCCCCCAACCTTTGCAGAGCTGGAGAGCACTTTTTGAGGTTGACCTGGGTAGACGCCGAGCACAGGAAGCCATGCTTTCTTCGCAGAAGGAAGCCTCGTAAGCTGATCCAGTAGCAGCAGCTTCCCAAAAAACCAAGTGAGGATAATAAACAGTGTGTTTTGGATGGACTTTAATTGGACTAAGTTTATGACCTGAATTTCTGGAATACAAAAAGGGAGTCCATTCCAGAAGTGGTTGAGAGCTGCATGGGTAATTGTATATGAGTGTGGAAAGAAGTAAAAAAAAAGACTTGGAAAAGTGGAGGAAGATGCAACTTTCCTTATCAGGAAGAATATCAGCCATCAAAATGAAAATGTTACCTAAGACCGGGGCTTTTTTCCAGACAGAACTCACCTCTTTAGTGTGTTTCAGCACCTCTGCAGTGCCATTCCCTGGTGGCAGTTTATAATTTTTGGCCCCAGTGGTGAGGTAAGTGGGCAAAGAAGAGAAGTCCCCCTCCCTTCAACAACCTTGGGTTCTCCCCCTAAAAAAAGGTCAATAAGTCCTGCCTATGATGCTATTTCTTTTCAAAACAATACCAGTAATAAGCAATTTAAGTTGTTTTAAACAGTGGCAGAGAGACATATCAAGATTCATTTGGCAGGGGAAGAAGCCAAGAGTTAAGTACAAAATTTTAACAGATATAAAAGACAGAGGCAGATTCTTACTACCAGATCTTGGATTGTATTATGAAATAGCATGTTTATGCTGGTTAACAGAATGGATAGCTCTGGAAGATGTTGGATTATTGGATTTAGAAGGATTTGATAGACAATATGGTTGGCATGCATACCTATGGGATGATAAAGTAAGAGTACGTAAAGGATTCTTAAAACCACATTATAAGAAGCCTCTGTATAGTATGGATGAGGTATAAAAACCTGTTTGAAAGCAATACCCCACTATGGCTCTAGCCCAGGGGTCGAAAAGGTTTATCTTGCCTGGGCCGGATCGGTCCTGCAGAGATCCCTCCATGGGCAGGATCACACGTGCGTGTGAGCGTGCACCCCTGTGATTTTCAGCGTCTGTGCAGACATGATTTCCAGCGCTGCGGAAGCGAGTCCCCGTGCCGCGCCGGTTTAGCGCAGCACGCGAGCGGGCAGCTCAGTTCGGGGGCGGCTCATGGGCCAGTCAAACAACCTCCGCAGGCCGCTTCTGGCCCATGGGCCTTAGGTTGGTGACCCCTGCTCTAGCCCACTGAAGCAAGTTCTATGAAGAAAATGAATATGAAAAAGAAATGGGGCACCTACAGAGACATATTAGAGATCGCTGAATCAGGAGTAATGCTCAAAAAAAAGAGAGGACATTAAGGAATGGATAACAGAGTGGTTCCAATCTGAGATGTACAAAAAAGATAAACTGGAGGGATCTGCTGAAGAAAGTTCTGACTTTGAAAGGGGTTTAATGGAGAATAATGAAAAACTAATTTTAAAAATGTACAAAATCCTGCTGGAATAAGAAACAAAAGATGAACTGGTCAAACCTGCCATGATACACTGGGCAAGGGATGTAGGACACAACATCAAGATGGCATCATGGGAAAAACAATGGGTGATTAATATGAAATTTGCAGCCTGTTACACCCTGAGGGAGAACTATCTAAAGATCATCTATAGATGGTACTTGATCCCGAGTAAACTTGCTAAGATGTGTAAAAAAGGTTCTAATATACACTGGAAGTGCCAAGAGATGGAAGGTACAGTCTTCTACATTTGGCAAACATGCAAAAAGGCTAAAGGATTTTGAATAAGATATTCAAGTTGACGTTTAAAAAACCCACAAAAACCCCTTGGAATAAGGGAATTGGACGTCCCCCAAAAGTTGGTCAGCTTATTTTTATACCCAGCAATGGCATCAAGAATAATATATGTGCAAAAGTTGAAGGATGATGAGATACCAACCGAAGTAGACTGGCAGAATAAATTCACAAGTATGCGGAGTTAAAAAGTTTAACAGTGAAAATCAAAGACCAGGAGGAGTCAGTGTTTAGGGAAGAATGGAAGCCTTTCATAGAATATCTGAAGAACTATAATAACCATATTAATATGCAAGTAGGATATGAATTGTAAACAGCCGTGAAAAGTAGTTTAGATAATGAGGAAGGAGGCTAGTTACAATATGCAGCAAACTACAGTAAGGGGAAATAAGGAAACTATGGAGGGGAAGTTCACATTTATTAGAAAAAACAGTGGAAATTAAAAATGTAATGTCTGCTTGAAAATTCTAAATAAAACATTTTTTTACAAAAGTTCACAGCCCATGAGGAAATATGTGACATTTTAAGATTTTTGTGTGTGCATCCCTTTACACTTGCTTACACTAAATTGCATTTGCCATTTTGCTTCCCATTCATTCAGTTTGGAGAAATCCTTTTAGAACTCTTCACAATTCTCCCCTTGTTCAATGGCCGTTAAGCATTTAGAAATCTAAGCACACATTGTACTTTGCTTTCCAAACCAGCAGTGGGTGCATAATGGATGCAGAGTAAACAGGTGTGCGTACACCGCCGAATAGTGAGGCAGGATTTACCCTTGCACAAGTCATCCTAGTTCTACTTCAGCAAAACTGGTACTTCTACATGCCTGTGAACTCACTTTAGCAATGCGCCCCACCGGTTTTCCTAGAAGAGACAGTAAGCCAGTGGTTCTCAAAACTTTTTTCTCGGGGCCACACTTTCAGAACAAAAATGTGCTTGCACGACACCATTTTTAAAAAATTGATAAAATACATTGGAAACAACAACTAGGATTGTCCACAGAATCACTTGATGCACTTGCTCTCAGTTTGAAAACATATCTATCAATATTCTGCTAAAAAAATTATATATGCTATACCATATAATACTGTACTATACCAAAATGTTTAAATGTTTCTTTGATTGCCCTAGACACACTTCCCGACACGCTTGCCATCCTCTCCTCCCACACCCTTTGAAAACCACTGCATTAAGCTAACCAGCCCATATTTCCCAGCATCCTCCCTGGGATCCCTTTTTAATTGGTGTTGCATTGGCCATGGGAGGTAAGATTGATTTTTATCCTGCTCCTTCCTCCATCCAATCTCCCTTTTTGTAAGATGCCTTTGCTGTGGCTCCTTATTTGCCCTGTGAACTAAGCCTAAGCACATGAAACTGAAACAAGACCTTATTGTTTCCATTTACAGATAGGTAGCCGTGTTGGTCTGCCATAGTCAAAACAAAATAAAAAAATTCCTTCCAGTAGCACCTTAGAGACCAACTAAGTTAGTTCTAGGTATGAGCTTTCGTGTGCATGCACACTTTGGTATCTGAAGAAGTGTGTAAGCACACTTGGTATCTGAAGAAGTGTGCATGCACACGAAAGCTCATACCAAGAACTAACTTAGTTGGTCTTTAAGGTGCTACTGGAAGGAATTTTCTTATTGTTTCCATGTTTAACACGTTTTTGACACAGGAAGCTGCCTTATTCCAAGCCAGATCATTGGCCCAGCTATTTCATTGCTGCCTTCACTGACTGGCAGTAGGACTGCAGACAGTGGTCTCTCCCAAGCCCACCTTGAGATGCTGGGGATGAAGCGTGAGGCCTGAGCATGCAAAGAAGATGCTCCACCGCCCAGCTCAGGCCCTTCCCGTCCCGTTTCTCCTGTGTGGAGTTTTAGACCTGAACGCTAACCACACAATGTACAGCAGTACGTCTGTTTATGTACTTAATTCGTTCCAGAGGTCTGTTCTTAACCTGAAACTGTTCTTAACCTGAAGCAGCACTTTAGCTAATGGGGCCTCCCGCTGCCGCCACACGATTTCTGTTCTCATCCTGAAGCAAAGTTCTTAACCTGAGGTAATATTTCTGGGTTAGCGGAGTCTGTAACCTGAAGTGTCTGTAACCCAAGGTACCACTGTAATATAGAAACAACAACGCAACAGATTCTGAAAACCTTGTCACGGCCCAGAAGCAGAACTGCGGGAAGATAGGAGAGCGGATCTACTAGCTGTGATGGCGAGAGGGAGCCTCAGGTTCAGGGGCAGTCTACCTGCAAGTGGGGGGGACCTGCCTAGGCATGTCCAGACATAGCTGTCAACCTTCCATTTTTTGCAGGAAATCCCCTTATTCATGTGGGACGTGGGTGGTGCTGTGGGTTAAAGCACAGAGCCTAGGACTTGCTGATCAGAAGGTCGGCAGTTCGAATCCCCACGACGGGGTGAGCTCCCGTAGTTCGGTCCCTGCTCCTGCCAACTTAGCAGTTCGAAAGCACATCAAAGTGCAAGTAGATAAACAGGTACCGCTCCAGCGGGAAGGTAAACGGTGTTTCCCGTGCGCTGCTCTGGTTTGCGAGAAGCGGCTTAGTCATGCTCACATGACCTGGAAGCTGTATGCCAGCTCCCTCGGCCAGTAAAGCGAAACCTGGATTTTGAAAGTCATCTAATCTTCTTTGCTGTATTATACTGTATTGTTTTGGGACGCAGGTGGCGCTGTGGGTTAAAGCCTCAGCGCCTAGGGCTTGCCGATCGAAAGGTCGGCGGTTTGAATCCCCGCGGCGGGGTGCGCTCCCGCTGCTCGGTCCCAGCGCCTGCCAACCTAGCAGTTCGAAAGCACCTCCGGGTGCAAGTAGATAAATAGGGACCGCTTACCAGCGGGAAGGTAAACGGCGTTTCCGTGTGCGGCTCTGGCTCTAGCTCTGGCTCTGGCAAGAGCAGCGATGTCACGCTGGCCACGTGACCCGGAAGTGTCTCCGGACAGCGCTGGCCCCTGGCCTCTTAAGTGAGATGGGCGCACAACCCCAGAGTCTGTCAAGACTGGCCCGTATGGGCAGGGGTACCTTTACCTTTACCTTTTTACTGTATTGTTTTAATTAGTGTTTTTATAGTTGTTCTGATTTTGTGTGGAGTGCCCTACCTGGGTGGATGGAGCAGCCAAGTAATTTTCCTTGTCCCTGAGAGGGGGCAATGACAATTATTATTATTATTATTATTATTATTATTAACCCCAGAGTCGGCCACGACTGGACTAATGGTCAGGGGTCCCTTTACCTTTTACCCTTCTTCCGTTTCCCGCTGCTCTCCCGGATTGTTAGCTATCCCGTAGCCTGTCCCGGGCCAGGGGAGGCTGCTGATCCTTATTCTGACACAACCTTGATGGCAGAAAGTGAGGAGGAATTAAAGAACCTTTTAATGAGGGTGAAAGAGGAGAGCGCAAAATATGGTCTGAAGCTCAACATCAAAAAAACGTAGATCATGGCCACTGGTCCCATCACCTCCTGGCAAATAGAAGGGGAAGAAATGGAGGCAGTGAGAGATTTTACTTTCTTGGGCTCCATGATCACTGCAGATGGTGACAGCAGTCACGAAATTAAAAGACGCCTGCTCCTTGGGAGAAAGGCGATGGCAAACGTAGACAGCGTCTTAAAAAGCAGAGACATCACCTTGCCAACAAAGGTCCGTATAGTTAAAGCTATGGTTTTCCCAGTAGTGATGTATGGAAGTGAGAGCTGGACCATCAAGAAGGCTGATCGCCGAAGAATTGATGCTTTTGAATTCTGGTGCTGGAGGAGACTCTTGAGAGTCCCATGGACTGCAAGAAGATCAAACCTCTCCATTCTGAAGGAAATCAGCCCTGAGTGCTCACTGGAAGGACAGATTGTGAAGCTGAGGCTCCAGTACTTTGGCCACCTCATGAGAAGAGAAGACTCCCTGGAAAAGACTCTCATGCTGGGAAAGATGGAGGGCACAAGGAGAAGGGGGCGACAGAGGACGAGATGGTTGGATAGTGTTTTCGAGGTTACCAGCATGAGTTTGACCAAACTGCGGGAGGCAGTGGAAGACAGGAGTGCCTGGCGTTCTCTGGTCCATGGGGTCACGAAGAGTCGGACACGACTAAATGACTAAACAACAAGAAGTGTCCCGAGGCTGCCTTTCGGCTCTGCCCCGGGAGGGAGCCCGCCCGCCCGCCCCCCGGTGCCGGCTCTGCCCCGCCCGGCTCCCCGGGACGCCCACCTGGCCAGTTCCAGCAGCGCCTGGCGATGCGGCTCCTCCTGGCGGGGCCTGGCGCCCGGCTCGCAGTCGTGCTCCTCGAAGTAGGAAGCCATGGCGGCAGCGCCCCAGCCAGCAGACGCGGGCGGGGCGGGGCGGAGGGCGGCTCCGCCCGGGACTCGGCTCCTTGCCAAGCCAACCACAGCCGGGACGCCGCGCGCGCTCATTGGCCCCAGGCCGCGGGCAGCGGGCCAATCAGGGCGGGCGGCGAGACGCGGGGATTCGGGTCGTGGGAAGGCGCCCGGCGGGACTTGGCGGCAGGTGGCGCGGGGGGGATGCCGAAAGGAGGTGGAGGAAGAAGAAGAAGAAGGAAGCGGCCGGCCGGGAAGGCTCTCCATTCCTGCGGCATTTCCCAGCTTTGCTTTGCTCGTGCGGAGCCGCGGCTCAGAGTTCTTGCATTCCTTTCTCGCAAGCAAAGCTGAAGTTTTTTGCTCAGGGGAGGGACAGGCTGCTTTTTCAAAGGTGAATCCCCTCCGAAGCTCCGGGCAGCTGAAAGATGCGTGTCGGCTCAGGAAGCGGGTGGTCAGCCTTCCTCAAGCGCCTGCCGCCTCTAGACGATTTGGACTACAACTCCCATACAGCTGTGCAAGCTGGGGCCTAGGAAAGGCCAAAACGTATGGAAAGCACCTGGGAACATGGGCGTGGACAGGATTTATGATGGGGGGGGCGGGGGGCGGGCAGAACCTCAGTTAGTTAAGTATTTTCATTGATTTACTCGATGGACGTCATTGGCTTGGGGAAGTGGGAGGCATTAGTCAGTTGTGAGGCTGACAATTAACGTTTCTCTGTCCACCGATGTAGGAAAGTTTGGCTTCTGTAGGAAAGCTTCTGCTTCTGTACAAACCGTTCTAGGTTGAGACATTTTCTCATCACCCCAGAATGTTCAGGTTCACACTTAGTTCAAACAAACACGGCATTCTGACCTGTTCTTAATGCATAGTTGATCACATCTATGGAACATGATTGATATGTCCTTTTAAGTCTTACATTATCAATCATTAAGTAATTGTTTTAGGTCTTGTTCTATTAATCACCAGTTATAATTTAATTAGGAGGTTTTCATGCTTGTCTAGTTCTGTGCTCCCTTTCTCAGCCTTCAATCTATTAGTGATTAATACCTATATGTATCCTTTGCTTTGTATCTGTATTAACCAATCAGCACCAAGCACATATATGACATGTATCCTTTGCTTTAACCAATCAGCATCAAGCACATATGTGGCATGTATCCTTTGCCTTGTATTTGTGTTAACCAATCAGCAGCAAGCACATAGGTGGCAATGCTGTATTATTCAATAAAAGGGACTCCCCGAGACATGCTCGAGAGGATGCCTCCCAGATGACACCTGCTACTCGTCTGTCGTTTATTCCAACCCAACACACCATTCTGTGCTTCTGCATTCCTGACATCTTAGAGCAAAAGTATAGTTTGCCAACCCTACTTTGAAAGGAGGAATACGCACACAAACACTGAACATGTGCATGTTAATGTCACTAAAATAATAATAAATCTCAGTGCCATCCAGAGAAGCATCTGGCTGGCCACTTTGAGAACGGGACGCTGGCCCAGCCGGGCTCTTCATCTTTTCTTAAACCACAGCACCATCAGGGACACTGTGGCTTGTCTGATAGCATAATGGTGTCCTAGGGCTGAAGCTCTGCCACCCATAGGAGGATTAACTGAGTGAATCACAAGGTCCTCTTCCACCCCAGCAATTGCTAAGGTAATGCAGCAGGCACACTTCTGGAGCTGTGCTAAAGTACCTAGGCTTTGTGCTGATGAGGAATCTGGAGGTAGTTTTTATGTGTGGGAGAGGCAGCAGAAGGAGTGAAGGCCACAAACCTTGTAGGGGAAGCAACAGACTGATGCATATGTTGAAAAAATTATAGCAGCCTTGGCCACTGACAGGTTGGCAGCATGTGGTAGGACTTATTCTGGCAAAATGTTTTGTTGGAAATCTCTGTAATAATTAATCATGATTTGGTGTCATACCCATTGCTGGTGCTTCTAGAGATTCCTCCCTGAGATTCCTCATCAAACTCTGGTCTTCTCTCTGCTAGCAGCTACCAGGATGGAGATAGCTGTGAGGTGGGAAACAAAAAGGACTCACATATACTCATATGTGGGAAATAGCACTTTTTGAATGTGTGACCCAGCACAGCTGAGTGATTGACAGACAGCCCAAGAGGAATAAACTTCTCGGTGTATGGTCTTCATTTATTGTGTCACATGTATACAAAGGTCTACTTAGTGAATTTTTTGTGCAAGTAGATAAATAGATACCACTCTGGCGGGAAACTAAACAGCATTTCTGTGCGCTCCTCTGGTTCACCAGAAGCGGCTTAGTCATGCTGGCCACATGACCCAGAAGCTGTCTGCGGACAAACGCCGGCTCCCTCGGTCTATAGACGACTGGACCTAATGGTCAGGGGTCCCTTTACCTTTGCTTAGTGAATTTATAATATATGTGTATCTTAATTTCACCCTACGTATAGTATTCCAAGTTGTGCTTTCTCAGTTGGGTTTATGATATTAAAAACCAATATGATACATCTGCAGGGTAACACACCTTTGAAGTAAAAAGCTGAAAATGAACATCTGTAAACGTGTACAGATCACCCGCCTCCCATCTATAAAAAGCTTTAAAAAAAAAGAAATAAATACAAAGCCCTGGTGGGTTCAGGTACAGATGTCAGACCTGTTTGCCATCATCTGCTCTTCTCCGGATGGTCCGCCAGGTGGCAGGGACTTGATATTCAGGTCTGAAGTGCCATCCTTGCTGCACCACTATTAGCAGGATGGTTAACCCATCTCTAAAGCCGCCACCTGGGACGCAGGTGGCGCTGTGGGTTAAAGCCTCAGCGCCTAGGGCTTGCCGATTGAAAGGTCGGCGGTTCGAATCCCTGCGGCGGGGTGCGCTCCCGCTGCTCGGTCCCAGCGCCTGCCAACCTAGCAGTTCGAAAGCACCTCCGGGTGCAAGTAGATAAATAGGGACCGCTTACCGGCGGGAAGGTAAACGGCGTTTCCGTGTGCGGTTCTGGCTCGCCAGAGCAGCGATGTCACGTTGGCCACGTGACCCGGAAGTGTCTCCGGACAGCGCTGGCCCCTGGCCTCTTGAGTGAGATGGGCGCACAACCCCAGAGTCTGTCAAGACTGGCCCGTACGGGCAGGGGTACCTTTTACCTTTACCTTTAAAGCCGCTAAAGGCTGTCCATTCCAGGTGTCTCCACCCCCTACCCCCACCCCCCACCAGAGCTGCTATCTTGTCTGTGGAGCCTTCTATGACTCCAGAAACCTTAAGTTGCACAACTGATACCTGAATGTTCCTGAGATTCTGACTCTGGGCTGGAGGTCCCTGGAGAGCTGACAAAGAGGGGGAAATGCTCTGACACATCAGCAGAAGCTGCGTCTGATCCAGGGGTGACCCATCCTGTTTCACCACCTGAGGCAAAATAGGAATTGCCGCCTCCCCACCCCCCCCTGCCATGTTCCATCACCACTTCCACTACCATTGCACCCCAGCTCTCACCAAACTCAGTGAGAATCAGGGTGCTTCTCAAAGCATTGTCACTTGGCTACGTCCCTGGGCCTGGTGGCTGGCCTGGCTCTGATCTGATCTGATCAACTGCTGAATCAGCTGGATGAAAGGTTGAAGGAACTGGGTATGTTTAACCTGGGGAAGAGAAGACTTCAGAGGAAACATGAAAGCCACCTTGAAATATCTGAAGAGCTTCCATCCTCATGGAACAAGCAAGGTTGTATCCTGCTGCTTGAGAGGCTGAGGCCAGAACCAATGGATTCAAATCTCAAGAAAGGAGATTCCAGTCAAACATGAGGAAGAACTTTCTGATGGTAAGAGCTCTTTGACAGTGGAATGGACTCCCTCGGCAGATGGTGGACTCTCCTTCACTGGAGATTTTTAAACACGGTGGATGGCCATGTGTCAGGGATTCTCTAACTGTGGTTCCTGCACTGCAAGGGGTTGGGCTGGATGGCCCTTGGGTCTTCTCCGCAATTCTCCCAACTCTGCAATTCTCTGACCCAGAGGCTCCAAAATGAGAACACTGTCCCCATAGCAGTGCTATTGAAAGTGACCCAAGGAGTGAATGCTTCAGAAACCAAATATGGCTCTGGTTCCTGGCACACCGAGGAAAACAGAATGCTGGTCCACTACATCAGATAGCCTGAGAGGCACTGCCCTGCAGGACATGGCCAGAAACCACTTTGCTAAACTCCCAGCAACTCCTGCTCTTGATCCCCAATTCCATCCGCACCTGAAACACTGCAGGTGTATTTCAGGTGGGCAGTCACAGGTGTTTGTTTTGTCAGGCATGCACCACCTAGGTACCTGCTGACTCTGAATCCTGTTCCCCTAACATTTACCCCAGGCTGTTCCAAAATTAGGGACACATTTTTTAAAAGAAAAAAGAAAACTCAGAATAAGTCTCTTTAGTTTCCCTCAGAAACTGTCCTAGGATGCCTGCCACCACTTTCTAGGAGAGCCTTCACCAGCCAGCTGTCTGCCAGGGGTTTTGGACAACAACTCCCATCATCTTCAGGCTGTAGCCCAAAACCTCTGGGAGGCAGCTGGCTGGTGAAGTCTGTCCCAGGACACTGTCCTCCACATGAAGTGAGGGGGAAGACAATCGCTCCATTATTGCTTTGCTTTTGTCCTGGATCCCAGTTTTGAAGATTTGCCAGTGCTTTAGTTTTGTGAGAGCAGCATATCCATCACAACAAATGGGAAACCCAATGGTTGCAAAGGCTACAAGCTGGCATGCCCATTAATCTGTGAATTGCAGCCTATTAATATCTAAATGAGCCAAGTTAGCCAGCCAGCTGGCAGTGTGAAGAGCCACCTGCATGGCATCTATGGCCTACTGGCAGACGTTGCCCCCACACCTTTTGGGAAATCACAATCCTGAATTCAGAGACAGGCTTCTGGCTCCTCTCAGCCTTGGGACCTGAGAACCATCTCTAGGTCATCATCACAACCCTATCTTCCTATTTTCTTTGCCTTTCCTCTATTGCTTTGTCAGCAGATGTAGCAATTCATGCACAGCAACTCATTATTATAAAAGAATCCACTTTTTACTGTTCTTGCCACAGAACACAGCAGAAACAAGAGTCTCCCCTCCCCCACATCCATGTTTAAAATAAGAGACATGTTTTTACAAGTTAGCATTAAAGAAATCAACCTATATTCTAGTCACTTGCTAAGCTGAAATTGGAGGAGCACAGTGCTAGGTGGCGGCTAGGAGTGGTTTTGGCTGCTTCCATGCCAGTAATCCTTAAAATTATCTTCCTTATTATCCTGTGCTGCACATGTTATCCAGGCTGCCCCCTCTTCACTTTGGGGCATCTCATAATATGGGGCAGTTCTTGAATTGGTTTGTACATAGGCATATAGACAGACCCCCTTCATATGCTGCTAAACAGAAGATCAAAACGAGGAGGAAAGGTGGGTCTAACTAGATCACTAAATAAGCAGCCATGTGCAAAAATAAAATAATGCAAAGCAATAATGTATTAATGAAAATGGACAAACATCAGGCCATGCTCGTTTCAGAGAGGGAAACAGCTAGCAAAGAAGGGCTAGCGTTCTGCTAGCGCTTAATGGGCATAGCAGTAAAGCTGGTACCTCTGTACCAGATTTCACAGTAAAAAGATCCTGAACTAAGGCACAAATTGCAACAGAGCATGTATTCAATATGAGAAGCATGCAAAGGCTTGTGGCACCTGGGAGAAGAAAACCTGCATGAATTTGGCCCTTGCAGACCTCGCTCTTGCTGCTGTGAACTTCCAGCGCCCTGCCACACCCACATTTTAAATACCCCCAGACCTCCAAAAACAGGAGGAGGGGTCGGCTGTTGTGCTCAGGTGCTGCTTGTGGATTTCCCACAGGTATCTGGTTGGCCACTGCAAGATCAGGATGCTGGACCAGGTGGCCATTGGCCTGATCCAGCAGGCTCGTCTTATGCTCTTAAACGAACAGGACCATCATCCAAACACTGCTGTGCCCCAGGTCTCAAAATCATCTCATCACCTTCTCTGCCACATTTCAGGGCACCCAAATTTAGCTGCTTGGGGCAACTGCCTTTGTTTGCACCATGATCAAAACACAAAACCTAGATTCTGTATACTATGGCTAATTTCAGGAGTGGAATTTGCAGGATGCAGAAAATGATAGGACCTGCTCTGCCAACACAGAGACACACCTCCAGATTTGCCTGGGTATAGGCACAGTAGCAGCGTAGGACCACATCATTTAACTTCTCATAGATTCTCTTCTAGATATGCAATATGCAAAGCAGCTCTGAATAGCAGGTGGCACAGCTCACAGTTGAATGGGGTTGCAAACATACAATGCTTTGCCATTTAGGAACGAGCACAAATATTATCTGAGCACTGTTGCTGGGCGCTAGAGAATGGTGGCAGCAGATTTTTCTCTTGCACACTGTTTCTGCTGCAACAAATCTGTGACCAAGTCCTGCTCGAGTCCATCCAGGACACACCAATGCAAGGGGCAGGAAGAGACAACCTGGCCTGCTGCAGATGATCTGGGAGTTGTCCCACTAAGCCACTCAGGGTCCACCATCAGCCTTTGCTGGGGTGTCCGTGTTTGCAGAACTGGGGAGGGTGAAGTAAAGAACTATGGCCAGGATGAGGATGAGGACTCCCGCGACCACGCCCACAAGGATGACCTTCCATTTCATGTTCTTCCAGCGCATCTGCCGAGCCACTATGCCTGTTGTCTTGGAGAAGGCAACACTCTAGGAGGAAACAGAGAAGGGATGCAGCCTCTCTTATTCATAGGCATACAGGATTGTTAATATCCCACCCTTTTTGGAGGCTCTCCAACCCAAACTATAAATTAGAGCCACACACCCCACAATCAGTTTAGGCTTAGCCATGCTGCAGTATCTGGTGCTCACAGATGTTTCCCACTGTAGGGAGTGGCACTGTCCAGTGAAAGCTGAGGCCAAGGAAAGGTTATGTAGTTCTGAAACTGCTGCAGACACGGGATTTGGATCTGGCACTGGGCGAGGGGTGCAGGGCTTGGAGCATTTCAGCTTTGGTTGAAAGGAACTAAAGGAACGGAAGACAGTAAAGGTGCAGGGCAGAGAGGGATAGGGCATAGAGTTTAGCTTCTAGAGGGCGTAACAAGATGTCATCTCAGCAAACAAATGGCCCTGCCTTCACACTTGCTGAGGTCACAGGAAGGGCAGGAGGCAGTTTTGGGAGAAGCACCCCCCACACACACCTTTCCCCTGTAAATGCTTTCTCCCACTGGCTCCCCACCCCACCACCCAACTCCTCCTGGAATCACTTTCATTTGCAAATCCTGGCTGGGAAAATATAAAATGAGGCATTTGTAAGAGACAAGAGACATTTGCCACAAGGAAGATCTAAAGTTTCCACCAATGTCCCACAAGCCCACATTTAGTATTATGTGTGAATATGGGGTGTGCGTGCGGAATAAGAAGGGGAGGGAAAACTATTTAATTTCAGAGCACATCTCTTGGAACAGCTTTTTCGAAAGGATGCAAAACCTTCATCGTACAAAAGCCCAGTGCTCTGATTATACTGCCTTATTGACACTGTCTTATTAAATTGTATTTTATAAGTAATTTTGGGGGAAGCTACTGAGATTTGGAGAAGCAGGATGCAAGTGTTAAGTAGGTAGCTAGCTAGGTAGGCAGGTAGGAAGGCAGGCAGGCAGGCAATAAGATGGAAATGGACTAAATTTACACAATGTGCAATTACTGGGCAGGGTTTAGATTGCCTGGTACAATATGTTATTTTTTTAAAGCATGGAATCCACATGCTCCCTGCCTGCTGTTTCTGTTGAAATGTCATAAACCAGAAGAAAATATTGATCTGGATTTATCAGCAGCTCAGTGGGCAGAATTTCCATGTTCTCTACGATCCTGAGGAAAGGTTGCAACATTTGGGACTTTATAGTTTAGAGCAGGAGTGGTCAACCTTTTTATACCTGCCGCCCACTAATGCATCTTTCTTGACAGTAAAATTTCCTTACCGCCCACCAGTGCCCGATGGAAGGGGCAATAGAACCCCCTACTGCCCACCTAGAATCCTAAAACGCCCACCAGGGGGCGGTAGGGACCAGGTTGACAACCCCTGGTTTAGAGAAAAGGTGCGTAAGAGGTGACATGATAGAAGCTATAAAATTATGCACGGCCTGGAGAAAGTGAGCAGAGAAAAGTTTTGCTTCCTCTTTCATAATGCTAGAACTCACAAACATCCAATGAAGCCGAAGGTTTGGAGATTCAGGACAGATAAAATAAAGCACTTCTTCCTGTAGTGCACAGGTAAACTACTGAACTGATGGTCACCAACTTGACTGACTTTAAAAGAGGATTAAACCAATTCTTGGAGGAGAAGGCTAATACCTGGCCGAGATGCTTCTGAATCCCAACTGCTGGAAACAGCAGGAGGGGAAAGTGCTCTTGCGCTCCCCGCATCTTACTTTAAGCCATGGGTAGGCAACCTAAGACCTGGGGACTGGATCCAGCTCAATCGCCTTCTAAATCCAGCCTGCGGATGGTCCAGGAATCAGCGTGTTTTTACATGAGTAGAATGTGCCCTTATATTTAAAATGCATCTCTGGGTTATTTGAGGGACATAGGAATTCATTCCCCCCCCCCAAATATATATAGTCTGCCCCCCCACAAGGTCTGAGGGACAGTGGACCAGCCCCCTGCTGAAAAAGTTTGCTGGCCCCTGCTTTAAGCTCTGCCAGGGAGGGGGAAGCCCATATCAACCTGGGCCTCTTGGACTGTGACTCCAAGGGGCAGCAGAAGTGAACTATTTTGTCCTAATAACAGCAATTACTAGACAAAATGTCTGTAAATTGCTGGAGCTGGTGCTCCTCCTTCTTTTCATGGGAGATAATCTTAACTTACAGCTTGAACTTTAGTTCAATAGGTGCTCTTCTACTAGCAGCAAAGCTCATAATAACAAGATCCTGGAAGGATTTTGAGGGCGAGTCTCTGACAAGTTGGTACAACAAAGTATGGCAAATAGCTCTTGCAGAATAAGTAAATAATAAAATAAAATTGGCATAAAGCCTGATGCACAAAGACTCCTTTCTAATTGAAAGACACATTTTTATTACGTACACGGCTAAAAACAAAAACAGAGGACTCCCCTCACACTGTAAAACCCTTTTGTTAACATGACTTGTTTATCCCCTTCTTTACAAGTAGTAGTCTGGGATTAGAACTCATTAGCTTATTTGGCTGATATTTTGCATGTATTACCTCAACATCAGCTTCTGGGTTAGGCTGGGATATTTAATAAAAAAGAAAACTGGAAGAAGGGAACCATTTTGGAGGGGAAGACCACATGATTCTCCTGCTGACGACAATCTACTGCAAACAAGGGTCCACCCATCACTTGTGGGGTGTGCAAAAGCCTACCACCCCAGAAGTGCCTTTTACAAAGGGGCTGCTCCCTCCCTCCAACCTTGCTGTACCTGGTTGCGAAGTTCATCTGCCCTTACATCCAGCTCGCTGAGCTTGCCCTCACGGTCCAGCACTTTGTTATAGTTCTCCAGCATGATCTCTGTCACCTGCTCAGCCTCACCCTGACACCGCTTCAAATTGTTTTCCCCCTGCAGAAAGAGAAAGGAGGATCATAGGAGAAGGAACTCTGGTCCCTCATGCTGCTTGAGGCTGAAACACAGCAGCTGAGTGAGAGGAGGGTACGTGCTAACAAGGTATTGGAAAAACCAGGGCAGGAGGAGAGGACTGGGTCAGAACACCTGGTTGCCCTTTCAGGTCACAGGGAAGTCGAGGACCTTTTGCTCCCATGAAACTAGGAACTTGCCAGGGAGGCTCCAGGTGCAGACAAAGGCCTCTGGAGGTGTCACCTTGCCAACAAAGGTCCGTATAGTTCAAGCTATGGTTTTCCCAGTAGTGATGTATGGAAGTGAGAGCTGGACCATTAAGAAGGCTGATCGCCAAAGAATGGATGCTTTTGAATTCTGGTGCTGGAGGAGACTCTTGAGAGTCCCATGGACTGCAAGAAGATCAAACGCATCCATTCTTAAGGAAATCAGCCCTGAGTGCTCACTGGAAGGACAGATCCTGAAGCTGAGGCTCCAATACTTTGGCCACCTTATGAGAAGAGAAGACTCCCTGGAAAAGACCCTGATGTTGGAAAGGATTGAGGGCACAAGGAGAAGGGGACGACAGAGGACGAGATGGTTGGACAGTGTTCTCGAAGTTACCAGCATGAGTTTGACCAAACTGTGGGAGGCAGTGGAAGACAGGAGTGCCTGGCGTGCTCTGGTCCATGGAGTCACGAAGAGCCAGACACGACTAAACAACAACAACAAAATGCTGGCTGGGACGGATGAGAGACGTAGTCCAACAGCATCTGGAGGGCACCAGGTTGGCAGAGGCTGTTTTAAGTCATGGAGATGGGTGGGAGGGGGTTGTTCTGGGATACAATAACATCTTCTGTCCAATATCGAACTCTAGTTCCACATATTTGTAAACCTGGATGCCTACAGCCAGAGCCGTCCCCAAACCTGTTTTCCCACTTTTTCAAAAGACTTGCTTTCAACAACATAAAGGAATGGTAAGATGGACAATGGATTCAGCCTCCTAAATGCTGGCAGATTAATTGCATTTCAAAGCCAGAAGGAAGATGGGCTCCTCTTGGAGTGAGAGAAGGCAATGTGATGGTTGTTTTTGTTTGCATTTATGATGAAATGTACAATTGTACTTCAATTATTATTTTTTACGACTGCCCTAAAAAACCTCAACAACTTTTTGTGTCTGGATTCTTCTTCTTAAAATATGGCGACCCTATTTAAGCAGCTCAGCTCAGGTGTGTGAGACTTTCTGCCAGGAGCTGGAAATTTCTGTGCTTTCTTTGTTATATGATGTTATGAGTTTGCGGAGTGGGGGCAGCTAGATCCCCATAAATGTGTTATGAGTTTGTGGGGGGCCAGATCCCCCTAAATTCTTAGATTTAGTAAATGTTAGGAATAAATGAATGCTTGGCGTATTAATGGAAGCTACCAGACGCTGAATCCAGCAGCAGCAGCAGGCAGGCCGCCCAGTTTCCCATGCTCAGGAGAAGATGGGTCATTATTAGCAAGGAAGAAAGAGAGAGAGTACTGGGCCATTAAGAATGATTGGCAATGCAAATTCAAATGATGCCAACCAGCCCAGAACTGTGAGGAGAGACTTTCTGCTGGTCATCAGGCAATGGCTCTTCCACCTGCCTTGCCTCACCCTCCAGCCCTGGGAGCATTTCCTAGAAATAATTTTATAAGTTGTGTGTCCTTGTCTCTCAATTTAACCCTTTTATATGGTTTTGTGGTATTTTATGCACTGCGATTTGCACTTATTTTTAGTGATTATAGATTAGTAATGCTTTATTGTAACTGATAAGTGTAAGCTGTTTAATTATTATTTGCTGATGTTTACTTTTACTCAGGGGACGCAGGTGGCGCTGTGGGTAAAACCTCAGTGCCTAGGACTTGCCAATCGTATGGTCGGCGGTTTGAATCCCCGCGGCGGGGTGAGCTCCCGTCTTTCGGTCCCAGCTCCTGCCCACCTAGCAGTTCGAAAGCACCCTTAAGTGTAAGTAGATAAATAGGTACCGCTTTATAGCGGGAAGGTAAACGGCGTTCCGTGTGCTGTGCTGGCTCGCCAGAGCAGCTTCGTCACAGTGGCCACGTGACCCGGAGGTGTCGCCGGACAGCGCTGGCCCCCGGCCTCTTAAGTGAGATGGGCGCACAACCCTAGAGTCGGGCACAACTGGCCTGTACGGGCAGGGGTACCTTTACCTTTACCTTTACTTTTACTGTTTACTATTAAATTCTAATGGATTATTGAATATTGCTTTATTTGATATAAGTTGTTTATTTTAAAGTTATTGTGACTTTTTATATTGGATCAGATTGTTACTATTAATGTTTGATGTTTTATTCTGTTTTTATGTGTTGGAAGCCACCCAGAATGGCTGGGGCATAAATAAAAAATTGTTGTGTAGGAAGGTGAGGGCAGGTGACCTCACCTAGGCCCGAAGTCACCCCCCACCAACCAAAGCAGGCTCAAAGCTTCTCCGAGCTTTTCAAAATAATTTTTCTCAGCAGCTAAAAGGCATTAGCTAAGCATCAGAAACATTCAGCTTGCTGTAACTAAAAAGATTGCAACAAAGGTAGAGAACAGTCCACTGTTTCTCAGGCCTTTCTCATGCTTTCTGGCCTTGCTAAAGAAACACATTGCAACTTGCTTTCTGTCCGGGAACCATGCCAGAACAAGAGATTGAAACATATCTGAACACTCTGAAATCCCCCCCCCCTTCCTGGGAAGGGCACCAAGAGCCCAAGAGTCCCAAGACAGCTTTCTGTTCATGCTCAGAGGAACTCATGGGGCAGGACTCTGGAAGAAGGAGGAGGGATCTGGAAGGGGTATATATGCTTGTGCACAGGGCTGTGAACTTTGTGCATGCTTTTGTGAACTATCACACTTGCTCCTTCTACCAGTTCATGGATGGTAGAAATAAAAGCCTTTTCTCCGAAACTACAGTGGTGCCCCGCAAAAAGAATGCCTCGCAAGACGGAAAACTCGCTAGACGAAAGAGTTTTCCGTTTTGGAGGTGCTTCGCAAAACGAATTTCCTATGAGCTTGCTTCGCAAGACGAAAATGTCTTGCGAGTTCCTGCGGGGTTTTTTTCCTCCCCCCCCCCCTTTTTCTAAGCCGCTAAGCCGCTTATCTGCTTCTCCGCTAAGCCGATAAGCCGCTAAAAGCCGCCAATAGCGCTAATCCGCTAAGCCGTCAATGGGCTTGCTTCGCAAGACGAAAAAACCGCTAGACGAAGAGACTCGCGGAACGGATTCTTTTCGTCTTGCGAGAAACCACTGTATTCCTTGAGTGTCTGTTGACTCCCACTTCCCTTTCCCAGGCGCAATATTTTTCCCACACGAGGGCAAAGCCTCATAAGGCTACAGTTGTTGTCCTATTAATTCCTAAAATTTCTGACTTCCCCTAAGAATCATAGAAATGTGGTGCTGGAAGGGACCCAATGGATCATCTAGTCCGATATTATTGGGTGATATCCTACAAAGTCTCACTCGCAGTAAACCCATATAAATTAATGACTCAATTTAAGCCCATTAATTTCAGTGTGTTCTGAGTATGACTAACTCTGGTTATGACCCATTAACTTTCTAACCAGTGAGCAAGCCCCATTTCTTTATTAACAATTCTACTTCAGCTACAGATTCCACTGGATTTTGTTAGCAAAAGAGCTACATCACCCACACATTATTTTATTTTCCCTCCCTTTCCTTCAGTTTCACCTCTTTTACCTTTTTGGGCCCCCTCCCTTTACAAAGGACTTTAAAGCCGGAACAAACAAATGTGCTAATAAATGGCATCCCTGACTTGTCTCCCCTGTGCATATTTTTGCTTTGTTTATTTTGAAATGTATGTGCTCTTCAACATAAGCATAAAAAATAAGCATTAAAAAATACAATTATGGTATTAAATAAATAATTGCAGCAGAGCTGTACATGAAAAGCAAATATTTAAAAAATCATAAAATGAAAACAGCATTTTAAAACCGGCTGGTTGATGAGCCAGAAAGACTGCTCTGCCTGGCGGCATAAGGCCATCAGATTTAGTACCAGATGAGCCTCCTTGGAAAAACCAGTTTGCCTGCAGGGACCACAACACCGAGGGGCCTCTCTGCCTGCTCCCCACTCTGGTCCTCACCACCCAACTCACCTGAGTAGCCATCTGGGTCTCAGAAAAGGGCCTCAGGTGTTGAGTTCTATGTTCAGGCAGAAAAAGGCAGACTGGGAATAAACCTCTGTGGTGTCTTTGCACTCAGATCTGCCTTTCACTTTTGGCTAATACAGCCAATCTTGTATTCACAGATACCAGCTGAAATGCGTGTGCAGCTGAAATAGGTCAGATAAGGGTTTGCGTGAGATCTGCACCAACAAGATTCTCAGGCTCACAAGGGCTCCATATAAACCAAGTGGGGTGCTCTAAAAATGGCCGCAGCACTGGAGCTCCCTGGCAACTGAGCAGCGGCATAGCGTGGGTTGTCAGCACCTGGGGCAAGGCAAGTAATTTGCGCCCCCTAACCCGGGGCAAGGCAAGTAATTTGCGCCCCCTAACCCGCAACCTGCCGCCGCTGCCAACTTCTTCTTGCTGCTGCCTGGGCTGGGGTATTTACGGTAAGGTAGCCACAGCGGTGGGGGCGGGTCTGTGTCAGATGATCTGAGGCGAGTTGCCGCTGGCGCTGCCGCCCAAACAACGCCGCTTGCCCGGAGGAGGGCAGAGAGGCGAGGAAAATGCAGCATGGCCCAGCAGCTGCAGCAGCAGCGGCGGCGGCGGGGCTGTGAGGAGGGGCTGCCTGGCGCGCCCTCCGCGGCCCTGATGTGTGGGGACCGTGGCGAGCGCTGAGAGCCGCTGCCTGCTGGACGCCTTCAGCCCGGACGTGCACACAGCTCGTCGGTTCCGTGAGACATGGGGCTCTGCTACAGCCTGCGCCCGAGGCTCTTCGGCAACTCCGGAGGCGGCGAGCGCCCCCCCCAGATGTTGCGCCCCGTGCAGCCGGCCCCCCCTGCGCCCCCCACGCTACGCCACTGCCACTGAGTTCACCCTGAAGGCAATACATTCTGAAGTCTCTTGGGCCCACAAATTATGGCTGGAAGCTGAAGACAGCAATACGAAAGTATAAAGGTTCAGAAGAAGTGGCAGTTGACCTGGCCTTGGTCATTCCTGGAGTGTGTCCCCCCCCATCTCCTGTTGGAATTAGAATTCCCCACAGGAAATGAGAAGCAAACACAAACCCATTGCCTGAAATAACTTGTTTCCTGCTGCTGCAATGGGTGGAGGAAGGCTGAACCCACTCAGGGAACCAAGCCAAAAGCCACAGGAAACATAAAGGTCTTTTTCAAATGCTGTTTCCTTTGGGAAGCCGGAGCTGGCAGACAAGGAGCCTGAGGCAATGATCCTGGCTCAAACCAGCCTCTGCTACACCAGACTTGTGTCACGCTGGGGAGAACTCCCAAGGAAGGTGAAGGTCACTGGGAGGAGAGCTCAGGAAAGAGAGCCTTTTCCCCAAGATCCTTTGCATTTGAGGAGGGGAGGAAGAGAAAAGTGCAAGGATAGTGGCTAAGGAAGACTCACCTGGTCTCATGGCTTTGAAGTACACCATGACACGTACAATAAAATCCTATCTTATACTCATCTAATTCAACCATAAGCAGCTGAAGGCCGCTGGTTGAAACCCCACAAGTTATATGCGAGCCAGAGCTCAAAAGCTCTTTTGTGCTGGGTCTTCCCAGCGGAAAAAGAGCTTGAAAGCTCTATGCCTTGCTTGGGATCCAAGGCACTCTCTGTGTGCTGAGTCTGGGGGTGCTCCCCTGAGATAATGATGGCCCCACCAGATCTTGAGAGAGCATCCTGGGGCCTCCAGAGCTGGTACAAAGAGTATGTGCATTTTTGCATATACATGGAACCCTTGGAACCAAACTCCCATGTAAAATGTGATTGTACTGCATTTGAAAGGGTGACTCACGCTGATCCCCCAAGATCTAGAATCACTGGTCTTCAACTGGTGGGCCTGATCTGTGGTGGGTTGTAACAGCACTACTAAATATATGTTAAAAGATTAAGAAATGGGTCCCCCAAATGCATTTTTGGGTTAAAAGTGTGTCTTGAGTCTGAAGAGGTTGGGGATACCTGATCAAGATAATCTCTTGAAGGACATTTTTCAAAATGCTTAGAGGGTTCCATACTGCAGTCTCTATTTGATTCTCTCTGTGCATATTTTTGCATACCACACCAAAGTGGTGTACAATAAGATAAAATACCAAACACTATAGACTCAGTAAACTAAGAGGAATACAGTGGTACCTCAGGTTACATACGCTTCAGGTTACAGACTCCACTAACCCAGAAATAGTACCTCGGCTTAAGAACTTTGCTTCAGGATGAGAACAGAAATCGTGCGGCAGCGGGAGGCCCCATTAGCTAAAGTGGTGCTTCAGGTTAAGAACAGTTTCAGGTTAAGAACGGACCTCCGGAATGAATTCAGTACTTAACCCGAGGTACCACTGTAAAACTATTTGTACAATTGTAAAACACATGTTCCACACCTTGACCCAGTCATACTTCAAGGAAAGCCGTCTTATACAAAAATATAAGGCACTATGTGTGGTAAACCTGAGGGTGTACTGACTTGCCAACACCTTCATAAGGTAAAGGTAAAGGGACCCCTGACCATTAGGTCCAGTCGTGACCGACTCTGGGGTTGCGGCGCTCATCTCGCTTTAATGGCCAAGGGAGCTGGTGTTTGTCTGCAGACAGCTTCTGGGTCATGTGGCCAGCATGACTAAGCCGCTTCTGGCGAACCAGAGCAGTGCACGGAAACAGTGTTTACTTTCCCGCTGGAGCGGTACCTATTTATCTACTTGCACATTGACGTGCTTTCGAACCGCTAGGTTGGCAGAAGCTGGGACCGAGCAACGGGAGCTCACCCCGTCGCGGGGATTCGAACTGCCGACCTTCTGATCAGCAACTGCTAGGCTCTGTGCTTTAACCCACAGCGCCACCCGTGTCCCTGGTAACACCTTCATAAAGGTAAAGGTACCCCTGCCCGTACGGGCCAGTCTTGACAGACTCTGGGGTTGTGCGCCCATCTCACTTAAGAGGCCAGGGGCCAGCGCTGTCCGCAGACACTTCCGGGTCACGTGGCCAGCGTGACATCGCTGCTCTGGCAAGCCAGCACAGCACACGGAACGCCGTTTACCTTCCCGCTATAAAGCGGTACCTATTTATCTACTTGCACTTAAGGGTGCTTTCGAACTGCTAGGTTGGCAGGCGCTGGGACCGAGCAGCGGGAGCGCACCCCGCCGCAGGGATTCGAACTGCCGACCTTTCGATCGGCAAGCCCTAGGCGCTGAGGCTTTAACCCACAGCGCCACCTGCGTCCCTTCATAGTGTCCATTAAATTAACTTCATAGTGTCCATTAAATTCATAGTGTCCATTAAACACCTTCATAGTGTCCATTAAATTAACCTTCCCAGTGTCACGTAGTTGGCCTCTGTAGGTCAGAAAATGCTGGACATGTTGGTCTTTGGCCTGATCCATCTGCAGGAGCTCCTGTGGTGTTCTTCACCCCACAGACATTTCAGAAGATGAAAGTGAAAGCAAACACAAAAACCCTCGTTGGGACCTCACACAGCACTCCACATGCTTTCTCAGAGGCTTGGTACACTAACAAGTGTCTCCTCTGCCTTCATCACAGAAGGTTGTGGCTGAGAGGCTGTGTGGAAATACACCGATGCACCGGCACGCACACGCGCGCACGCACACACACACACTCCTCCATCTGAGCATCTGTGCATTATTCTTTCAGACTGGCTGCCAGCTGCTCCCCTTCCTCACTGTTGCCTCTCCTCTCACACCTGTCACTTCTAAGCCCAGACCTAATGTGGAGAGAAATCTAGCAGCAACGTCCTCCAGGCCTAGTGCCCTCCAGCCACGCGTTGGGCCCGATGAGAGTTGTAGTCCAAAACATCTGGAGGGCACAAGGTTGGGGAACACATGGCGCTGCATTATACCAACATTATACCAACTGCATTATACCAACACTGACTTGCAGCAGCTCTTCTGCTCATCATGTCTTGAGGTGGCCTTATCAGTGCTGCATGTTAACCCAGTGGTTTTAGGCCTCATCTGGTTTTTGTTTTTTTAATGCTACAGATTCTTAGGCATGCATCTCATGCTTAGAAATAAGCACACACATTAAAATATGTGCAATAATTGCTGCAGGAATCTTTCTTTCTGTTGGCGGCAAAAGGTGGCTCTCCCATTGTGATGCAACAAACCAGGCACTTTGCTAGCAGGAGAGGAAAGCCATCAAGAAGAGCCACTCCACATGCTGGGAAAGGAAGGTAGCTCCTCCTTCCAAGTGTTGGGCTTCCTGTGCTCTGCAGCCGGGGATGTTTATTCCCTCCTGCCAAGCTCCTATTGTTTACTGTGCGACTAATTGATTGAGGAAGGCCACAGTGTCAGAACTCTGTGAAGGAATGACCAGCTGACAGAGCACATATCTCATCTCTAACAGCAGAGTCACAGCGGACCAAGACTGAGAATACTCAAGCAGCCTGTTGTCTTTCCTGGGGAGGAAGGCAGCTGAAAAAAGTTCTGATCTCTTGAAGTCAACAGAGGAAAAGCAGGCCAACGCAGTCATGTGAGCCCTCAGCCCTGGCAGCTTTGGAGAAGCCCCTCTCTCTCAGCTCCCTGTCTGAACTGCAATAGCAACAACTCAAGGCTGGTGCCCTCCAGATGTGCCGGACTATCTTTCCTGTTAACCATAGCACCCTATGGCCATGCTCCCATCAGCTGAGACTGATCAGATCTGTGGTCCAAAACAACTGGATGGCACTTAGCTGGGGGAAGTCTAACCCTCCCCAACTTTAGACAGGTGGAGTTAACTTTAGACAGAAAAATACTACGTTTGCACCTCTCGGTAGAAGAGGGAACTAAAACCCACATCCTTCCTGTCAAGTGGGTAAATCTTGTGTGTGAAAACTGAAAACCTTCATGAAGCATTAGAGGAAGACAAATATCTGCAGCATGTTTTCAATATCCACCCAGTGAGGCTCTCAAAATGATTTAATGTTTCCTGCCCAGTAAGGCCACTTGAAGCAGGCAAAGTCAGTGCCCACCAGCCGACAGGCACTCACTTCAAACCAGGCAGTCCTTGAAGAGACTGGCAAAGAGCCCTTTGCAAAAAGCCCTGCTCAGCTGATCGGTGGTGCTTCAAAGTGCAGGGCTCTCTGCAACCCCGGCTTGTTGCTGTAGGACTTCAAAGTGCTCCATCAGCTGGACTTCAAAGTGCTCCATCAGCTGATGTCACTCTGATGTCAGGAGACTGGCGGGTGGGCAGCTCCACTCACCTTTCAAATCTGGCCTGTGAGGGGTAGAGAAGATAAGGATGTGGCTCACTGGCTACCCTGGGAAAATAACATCAGCTGCCTGTCCTCTGAAGTATGCAGTCTGTTGTGCAGCAGGCCCTCCTGACGCAGAGGGAGAGGCAGAGGGAGACAACTGCCAGGTGGCAGGTGCCTGGGGGCAGGCACAGCTATATACACCCCTCTGTCTGTCCTGAAGTCTTAATTTGGCCTGCTGCCTCCAGTGTGGCAGAGGACGCCTTTGCCTCCCAGCATGGCTGTAAGGGCCTGAGCCTGAGTGGGTTCAGGGGGCAGGCACAGGCACAGGCACGAGGGAGTGGGAAAAGGAAGAGCAGTGTGTCACGGTTGCGCCCATCTCACTGTGCAGCCCCATGGCACCTGGGGTGGGCTGCTCCTCCCGCCCCCCCCCTTCCTCCATCAGTGTTCTATCCAGTTCTTACTTTCAACAAATGAAGGGCTGCCATATCTCAAGAAGTAAAAATCCAGCTCAGAAAGCTGCTGAAGCCACAGCAAAAAAGGCCCCACCCCACATTTTGAAACTATTTTTAAGGAAAACGACACCGCTGACATGGATTGCCATATGTCTGGACATTTTTTTACTACACTGCTTCCGACTGCAGTATTATGGGTATGCCTGGGAAATTCTGGGCGTATGGCTAACAAATGAGTACAAAAAAGAACAATATTCCTAAAAAGACACTTTGAAAGAGTGAAAGTGCTGAAGGGAACACAAGGATTTCATTGCTTTGTTCCATCTACACCCAGTCCAACAGAAATTGTGACCAAGGTGTACTGTTTTAGCAATGAGTAAGAAATTTGACACTGGAGGTACAAAATCTCTGAATATGGCTTAGATAACTGGATATGTTACCTGTGAATACAGTGGTACCTCGGGTTAAGTACTTAAGTCGTTCTGGAAGTCCATTCTTAACCTGAAACTGTTCTTAACCTGAAGCACCACTTTAGCTAATGGGGCCACCTGCTGCTGCCGTGCCGCCGGAGCCCAATTTCTGTTCTCATCCTGAAGCAAAGTTCTTAACCTGAAGCACTATTTCTGGGTTAGCAGAGTGTGTAACCTGAAGCATATGTAACCTGAAGCATATGTAACCCGAGGTACCACTGTATATTAAAGCATTGCGGCTGACCTATGTGCTGTTGGTAGACTATGAAAGTGAAGAAGCAACCGCGACCTTTACACCTGCCAGGCCCAGTATCGTCATTTGTTTTCCCATCTAGTCGGGTTGTACTTAAGGCAGTACTTAATGAGCACACTTTGCAAAAAAAATGAAATGTCATGTGCAACAAATGCTCTTGGAAAAATGTTTGGTGTAAAGTATAAATAATGGAAGGATCAATATTTTCAGACACATTTTCAGACCCATTTCTCATGTGTAAGGTTTTCCCCCCATAATTTTGTTTGATATGCATTTTGTTGTAATGTTCATGAAATGAATTACGGTACTAAGAAGAATTCTGTCAAAGTGTTAATTCTATCATGCAATAGCAAGCTATCCTTCAGATTTGGAACACATTTTAAAAAGAAAATCCTGGCTGTTCAGATACCTTTTAACTGAATAACTTTCTAAAGGAATGCCTGAAGTAACTGATATTATAGTTTGAAGTCTTGTTTATTCTGTTATATTTTACTCCAGGAAGACCAATTAATCCTAAATAGAAGCCAATAAGGCAGACATGTACAAAATATTTTTTTAATGTGATCCCATGATGAAATTCTGCAGGTAGCTGTTAGAAATATTAAATAATCAATAATTTTTTTGAAATTTTAAATCATATTAATTTTTAAAATTTTAAATCTTGTAACTGAAATTTAAAATTTAAAGTAAGGTCATCGTGTGACATATCATATTAAAGCCCATGAAGTTTTGAATAGATTGGTGTTTTTAGTTTTGACGTATCTCAATTCTGGGCTGAGCTTTTAAGGTTTTTTTAAGGTTTTGGCAAGACTAAAATTGCCTTCTTCTTTTTTTGAAATCTCAAACCCTCATAACTCAAAAGAGATAAAAACTCTTTTGAGATAAAAACATATATATTTAAGCTGGAAAGGATTTGCTGAAACACCTAATTGAACTAGAATACAAAGGTGTGAGGAGGAGGTGTGAGGAGGTCAAGGAAATAAGCAAAGGAAAGAAAGCTATGTAAAGGTCTGATTTGTTTTTTTTAAATTGTTTGTGTGTGTGTATTTTTTATGTTTTTGTTATTTTTCTTTTTTATTGTTCTTTTTTGTAACTTTCAAAATCTGAATAAATATTATATAAAAAATAAAAACAAAAACAAAAACATATATATTTAAACTTAGTTTTGATCATTCAACAAGTGTACAGAATATTAAGAAAATTGGATGACATGAGGTAAAAAAGTTGGATCACTTGATATGGAATGACCCCCATCATGGGAAACCCACAAGAGGATTTTGAGCCCAAGAATGCTCTTCCTTCATGTGGTTTTCAGCAACTGGGATTCAGAAGCATCGCCCCCTCCAACTCTGGCCAGTGGCCATCACCTTCTTCTCTAATTTTCATAGAATCATAGAATCATAGAATCCTAGAGTTGGAAGAGACCACAAGGGCCATCGAGTCCAACCCCCTGCCAAGCAGGAAACACCATCAGAGCACTCCTGACATATGGTTGTCAAGCCTCTGCTTAAAGACCTCCAAAGAAGGAGACTCCACCACACTCCTTGGCAGCAAATTCCACTGTCGAACAGCTCTTACTGTCAGGAAGTTCTTCCTAATGTTTAGGTGGAATCTTCTTTCTTGTAGTTTGGAGCCATTGCTCCGTGTCCGCTTCTCTGAAGCAGCAGAAAACAACCTTTCTCCCTCCTCTATGTGACATCCTTTTATATATTTGAACATGGCTATCATATCACCCCTTGTAGGGGACGCAGGTGGCGCTGTGGGTTAAAGCCTCAGCGCCTAGGACTTGCCGATCGAAAGGTCGGCGGTTCGAATCCCCACGGCGGGGTGCGCTCCCGCTGCTCGGTCCCAGCGCCTGCCAACCTAGCAGTTCGAAAGCACCTCCGGGTGCAAGTAGATAAATAGGGACCGCTTACCAGCAGGAAGGTAAACGGCGTTTCTGTGTGCGGCTCTGGCTCGCCAGAGCAGCAATGTCACGCTGGCCACGTGACCCGGAAGTGTCTCCGGACAGCGCTGGCCCCTGGCCTCTTAAGTGAGATGGGCGCACAACCCCAGAGTCTGTCAAGACTGGCCCGTACGGGCAGGGGTACCTTTACCTTTACCTTTATGAAATCACCCCTTAACCTCCTCTTCTCCAGGCTAAACATGCCCAGCTCCCTTAGCCGTTCCATCTAGTCTGGTGGCCCCACTGCCTCCTTTTATCTGTCCTGAATCTTCCAACATTTAGCTTCCTTGGGTGCTTACGAGTTCGGGTGTTCTTTGGAAGAGAAAAACTTTTCTTTTTCCACTTTCTCCACGTCCTGCATAGTTTTACAAACTTCTATCGTGTCCCCTCCAAACTAAAAAGCCTCAAACGCTTCAACCTTTTCTCACAGGGGTGTCGCTTCACACCCCCCACACCCCATAATTTCGGCTGTCCTTCTCTGAGCCTTTTCCAATCTTGAAATATCCTTTCTGAGGTGAGGCAACCGAGCTGCAATCTTAACCACCGCCCTTACTTCGGAGTAAGCCCCACTGAATTCAACAGGGCTTCCTTCTGAGTAGAGATGGTTAGAATTGCGCTGTAAGGCAGACGTCCAACCCGCCGCCTCCGCCCCCTACTGGCGCCAGGGCGCAACTACAGTGGTACCTCGGGTTAAGAACTTCAATTCGTTCCGGAGGTCCGTTCTTAACCTGAAGCACCACTTTAGCTAATGGGGCCTCCCGCTGCCAGAGCACGATTTCTGTTCTCATCCTGAAGCAAAGTTCTTAACCTGAAGCACTATTTCTGGCTTAGCGGAGTCTGTAACCTGAAGCGTCTGTAACCCGAGGTAGCACTGTACCTCCAAAGGACTCTGTCTAGAAGGGGCAAACAGATTGGGAAGAGCCTCGCAAACTCCCGGCTGCGCCCGGATTAGGAAAGAAGCTCCCGAAAGAGACGCTGCCCGGCCCCTTCCCGGGGTCTCTTCCGAGGTAAGCAGCGGGCGCGGGATTGGAGCCTCCGCCCCGAAGTGCCCCACGGCAGCCGTCGCGGGCGCGGACCCAGCCCGCAGCGCCGCTTCCTGGCTGCCCCCCGCCGGGGCTGCCCAGAAGCCGGGAGGGAGGCAGGGAGGGCTCGCCGCCGCGGAGCTGCCCTCCGCCGCATTTCCCCCTCGGAGCCGCCGCCGCCGAGACGGACCCGACGGCTGTGCCGCCCGCCCCCTCGCTTCCTACCATGGCTGGCCCTGCGCGTCGGAGAACCGGGCTGAGCTGCGGCGGCAGGACGGGCGCCCGCTTCTCGTCGGACTGGCGGCCGGCCGCGCCGCCGCCTTCCTGCCCCCTCGGGCCGGCGACGGGGCGGCGCTTCGGGTGGCGGCACGTGGAAAGGGCTCGCTTACTCCGCGCGCCGCTTTCACTTTCCTGGGCGGACCCCGGGGGGCGCCGCTGCCCGGCCCCTGGGTGGGCGTCCCCTCGCCCAAAGAGGCGCCGGAGTCCTTGGAGGGAGGCGAGGGAGCAGCCCAAGGTCACTGCCCAGCAGCGGCGTAGCGTGGGTTGTCAGCACCCGGGGCAAGGCAAGTAATTTGCGCCCCCTAACCCGGGGCAAGGCAAGTAATTTGCACCCCCTAACCCGGGGCAAGGCAAGTAATTTGCACCCCCTAACCCGGGGCAAGGCACGCAATTTGCGCCCCCTAACGCGGGGCGAGGCAAGTAATTTGCGCCCCTAACCCGGGGCAAGGCAAGTAATTTGCGCCCCTAATCCAGGGCAAGGCAAGTAATTTGCACCCCCTAACCCGGGGCAAGGCAAGTAATTTGCGCCCCCTAACCCGGGGCAAGGCAAGTAATTTGCACCCCCTAACCCGGGGCAAGGCAAGTAATTTGCACCCCCTAACCCGGGGCAAGGCAAGTAATTTGCACCCCCTAACCCGGGGCAAGGCAAGTAATTTGCACCCCCTAACCCGGGGCAAGGCACGCAATTTGCGCCCCCTAACGCGGGGCGAGGCAAGTAATTTGCGCCCCTAACCCGGGGCAAGGCAAGTAATTTGCGCCCCTAATCCAGGGCAAGGCAAGTAATTTGCACCCCCTAACCCGGGGCAAGGCAAGTAATTTGCGCCCCCTAACCCGGGGCAAGGCAAGTAATTTGCACCCCCTAACCCGGGGCAAGGCAAGTAATTTGCACCCCCTAACCCGGGGCAAGGCAAGTAATTTGCGCCCCCTAACCCAGGGCAAGGCAAGTAATTTGCACCCCCTAACCCGGGGCAAGGCAAGTAATTTGCGCCCCCTAACCCGGGGCAAGGCAGGTAATTTGCGCCCCCTAACCCGGGGCAAGGCAAGTAATTTGCGCCCCCTAACCCGGGGCAAGGCAGGTAATTTGCGCCCCCTAACCCGGGGCAAGGCAAGTAATTTGCTCCCCCTAACCCGGGGCAAGGCAGGTAATTTGCGCCCCCTAACCCGGGGCAAGGCAAGTAATTTGCACCCCCTAACCCGGGGCAAGGCAAGTAATTTGAGCCCCCTAACCCGGGGCAAGGCAAGTAATTTGCGCCCCCTAACCCGGGGCAAGGCAAGTAATTTGCGCCCCTAATCCAGGGCAAGGCAAGTAATTTGCGCCCCCTAACCCGGGGCAAGGCAAGTAATTTGCGCCCCTAACCCGGGGTAAGGCAAGTAATTTGCGCCCCCTAACCCGGGGCAAGGCAAGTAATTTGCGCCCCTAATCCAGGGCAAGGCAAGTAATTTGCGCCCCCTAACCCAGGGCAAGGCAAGTAATTTGCGCCCCCTAACCCGGGGCAAGGCAAGTAATTTGAGCCCCCTAACCCGGGGCAAGGCAAGTAATTTGCGCCCCCTAACCCGGGGCAAGGCAAGTAATTTGCGCCCCTAATCCAGGGCAAGGCAAGTAATTTGCGCCCCCTAACCCGGGGCAAGGCAAGTAATTTGCGCCTCTAACCCCTAACCTGCCGCCGCCGCCAGCTTCTTCTTGCTGCTGCCTGGGCTGGGGTATTTACGGTAAGGTAGCCACGGCGGCGGCGGCGGGTCCGTGTCAGGTGATCTGAGGCGAGTTGCCGCTGGCGCTGGCGCCCAAACGACGCCGCTAGCCCGGAGGAGGAGGAGGGCAGAGAGGCGAGGAAAATGCAACATGGCCCAGCAGCTACAGCAGCAGCAGCAGCAGCAGCGGCGGGGCTGTGAGGAGGGGCTGCCTGGCGCGCCCTCTGTGGCCCTGACGCGCGGGGACCGTGGCGAGCGCTGAGAGCCGCTGCCTGCCGGACGCCTTCAGCCCGGACGCGCGCACAGCTCGTCGGTTCCGCGAGACATGGGGCTCTGCTACAGCCTGCGCCCGAGGCTCTTTGGCGACTCCGGAGGCGGCGAGCGCGCCCCCCCAGATGTTGCGCCCGGTGCGCCCGCCCCCCCTGCACCCCCACGCTACACCATTGCTGCCCAGGTGGCCCGGCCCGGCCCAAGCCGCAGGGCGAGGAGAAGACGGGAGCCCTCCAGACGCCTCCAGAGTGGCCAGCCAGGTGCCTCGGGGAAGCTGGACGTGAGCGCGACAGCAACACCTGTGCTCCCCAGGTATGCCGGAGGCAAAATATAACCAACCCAGCCAGTAGCCACTGGCTAGTAGCCCTTCTCCTCCTCCTCCATGGATTTTTAAAGCTAGTGGCCATGGCTACAACCTGCTCCTTGCTCCATCATTTAAGGATAGGCCACCTGGATTTCCTCTCGCCGTCCTGTGTTTTCCGACATTCAACTTACTACATTGTGTCCCAGTGCTATGAGAGAGGAAGAAAAAGTAATTTGTCTGTTTTCTGTACACCGTGCATAATTGTATATACAGTGGTACATCAGTTTACGAACTTAATCCATTCCGGAAGTCCGTTCTTAAACCAAAGCCGTTCTTAAACCAAGGTGCACTTTCCCTAATGAGGCCTCCCGCCGCCGCTGCCCTTCCACTGTTCAGATTCCATTCATAGACCGAGGTAAAGTTCGCAAACCGGGACACAGCTTCCAGTTTTGCAGAGTTCGTAAACTGAATAGTTCTAAAACAGGGCTGTTCTTAAACCGAGGTGCCACTGTACCTCTGTCATGTCCCCTCTCCCTTGCCTTTTCTCTGAAGCCCCAAATGCCACAAGCCTTTCAAATGAGGGAGTTGCTCCATCCCTTTGATCATTTGGGTTGCCTTTTTCTGAACCATTTTCCAGCTCTGCAATGACCAGAAGTGGACACAGTATTCCAAGTGTGGTTGCATCATAGATTTGTATAAAAGCATTCTGATCATGCCAGCGTTACTTTAATCGTAAAGATCCCTAGCATGGAGTTTACTTTTCACAGCTGTCACACTCTGAGTCAACATTTTAATGCAGCCTTCAACCACAATACCAGTATATCTTTCCTGGCCATCTCAGATCCCATCAAGTGTGTATGGGAAGTTAAGAGTCACTTTATTGCTTGCTTACATTGAATCACATTTGCTATGGTAATATCCAATAATCTGGTCTGGAGAGATCCTTTTGGAGCAACTTGCAAACCTGTTTTGCTTTGACCACCCTAAACAATTTGGTAGCAACAGCAAACGTGGCTACTTCATTGCTCATTCCTCGTGGGCATAGCGGGGGGGGGGGGGCAGCTGCGGACCAATAACTGACCAATCACATTGCAGATTGCTCGGTTCTGCCCTCACTAACATAAAGCCTACCTCTCCAACATAAATCCTGGCTATGCCCATATCACTCCTAACTCAAAGTCACTAAAAAGGTAAAGGGACCCCTGACTGTTAGGTCCAGTTGCGGTCGACTCTGGGGTTGCGGTGCTCATCTCGCTTTATTGGCCGAGGGAGCCTGCGTACAGCTTCTAGGTCATGTGGCCAGCATGACTAAGCCGCTTCTGGCGAACCAGAGCAGCGCATGGAAACGCCATTTACCTTCCCACCAGAGCGGTACCTATATATCTACTTGCACTTTGACGTGCTTTCGAACTGCTAGGTTGGCAGGAGCAGGGACCGAGCAACGGCAGCTCACCCCATCGCGGGGATTCGAACCACCGACCTTCTGATCGGCAAGCCCTAGGCTCTGTGGTTTAACCCACAGCGCCCCCTGTGTCCCTTCAAGTCACTTAGGAACCAGTAAAAAATCACCAGCCCCAATACAACTCATTGGAGAACCCCATTTTTCAAAATGTATGTAGCTTGTATTGGCTTGAAAAAGGGGCTGTGTCTCCCCTCTCTTTTATGACACATTGAGATTGGAAAGCCTGGTGGAGTTGGGGTGTGTGTGTGTGTGTGTGTGTGTGTGTGTGTGTGAAACAGACATTACTTTTTTAAGGTAAAAATTGAAGTGCCAGTACTCTTACTTGATGCAAGCATAGAAGGTGCCAGGACAAAATGGCTGCTATGAGCAGCAAAAGAAAGAGGTGTTAGTACTCTGCTCCAGCATGAGTTGCTGTTGTTGGCATCCGTCTGTCTTGAGTGCGCCCTTGGGGGTGACGTCAAATTCTGGAGGATTGCAGCGCCGGCTGTGGAGACCAATATTGGAGAGACATGTTTTATTGCAGCTGGGGCAGATGAAGGCATCCAGTGAGTACTGTCACCAAGAAAAGACCTGGGGACATGGAAGGGAACAGTGGTGCAGCTTGGTGGCTCCATGTAAATACTGAAGCAACAAACACTTAGATTGGCATCCAGACTCAGAAAGTCAGTTGCTGTTTTAGAGAGTAAAAGGCCTTTGGGTAAGAGTCCCACTGTCATTGATAACTAGGAGTAAATTTGCAGACATATACTTGTGCACACACTCGCACATGGACAGACACTAATAAATGCTGCCTCGCCTCCTGTCTACGTTGTTTAAGCACAAGCAATTATTCCCAAGCCATGGTATTTTGGAGATGCTCCTGGATAGCAGGATGATGGGACAGATTTCCTTGGCAGGTGGTGAGCTTTCCTTTGCTGGAGATACTCAAGCAGAGGCGATCTGACAGGAGTTGGCAAGGTTTACTTCGCCTGGGCCAGTTCACTCCAGCAGAGATCCCTCTGTGGGCTAGATTGTGCATGCACATGAGCGCTCATGCCTGCGATTTCCAGCATCTGCACAGATGCAATTTCTGGCGTCTGCGCAGATGTGATTTCCAGCGTCTGCGCATGCGCAGATGTGATTTCCAGCACCGAGGAAGTGAGTCCCCACACTGCGCTGTGCCGGTTAAGCGCAGTGAGCAAGGACTCGCCAAGTGGGCAGCTCGGTTCGGGGGCAGCTCGTGGGCCGGTTAAATGGCCCCCATGGGCCGCTTGTGGCCCATGGGCCTTAGGTTGCCAACCCCTGGGTGAGAGAGCTATCTGTTAGAGATGCTGTGGTTGTATCCTGCATTGTAGATCTTGTACTGAGCAAAGGGTTGGGGTAGATGACCTCCAGCGTCCCACCCATCACTGTGGTTATATGACAGCAAGCAGGTGATCCTGCTTTTAGGGATTTCTTTGATTTTACATAGAATGCAGCCTTATCTTGGCTTTGTTCTCCCGTTGTTTACTCTTTAAAGTTGCCCAGTCTCCTGAGATGGCAGACATCCAGAGGACCTTCTCTGGTCACCTGCAAGGGACTGATTCTGCATGGGAGCCAGCTAATCTGTGGTCTGTTTCAGTTGTGGTATTCAGCATCATTCATCTCTCCCTCCCCCCCCCCCCCAACTTCCCTAAATGGCCTGAGGCCAGCGAGGCAACTCAAAGCCCACCCTTTCCGAGGAAGCTTGGAGGTCATCTTGACTTACGACATTGTACTCCCAAGTGACACAGCCAGTGGAAATTAGGTTGATGGCTATGGAGAGAGTTTTCTCTCGGGGGGGGGGGGAGTATCCTCTCCCAACAGAAGCTTGCCTGACATGCTTTGAGCTGCATATACACCATACATTTAAAGCACATTTTCCTCCGCCCCCATAAAAAAAGAATCCCAGTTTGTTAAGCATGCTGGGACCTGTAGCTCTGTGAGGGTCAAACTACAGTCCCTGGGATTCATTTTTGGGTGGGGAATGTGCTTTAAATATAAGCTAGTTTCAATGAAATTTTATTGTTGATTCAAATCAACAATCGAAGCCAATGCAGTACCTTGTCATGGACTGAAAAGCAAAGAGACATTTAAAAATGGAAAGCGTAATGCTGGTGGTCAACAAAAGAGGTTTAAAGACTGTCTCAAGGCAAATATTTTTAAAAAAAGTAGAATAAACACCAACAATTGGGAAACACTTGCCTGCGAGCGCTCCAATTGGAGAACAGCCTTTACCAAAGGTGTTGTGGGCTTTGAAGACACTCGAACTCAGGACGCAAGGGAGAAACGTGCTAGGAGGAAGGCACCATTATCAGCTCCCACCTGGAAACCAATGTCCCCACTGTGGAGGACGTGTGAATCCAGAATTGGCCTCTGTAGTCACTTACGGACTCATTGTTAAAACCGTGTTTATGGAAGACAATTTTACTCAGCTACAAGGGATTGCGGAAGGAGGAGGAGGAGTTATCTTTTTTTTTTTATAATAATTTTTATTAATTTTCCAATTTTAAAACAAAACAATAACGACATAAAAACATCCACCAATACAAACAAACACACAAATATAAATTCTTAACCTCATTTTCATAAGCCTCCTTTCTCGGACTTCCCCATACCTCACCTTTTTTGCATCCTTGTTTTACAATTTTTCAGCAACCCTTTTAGCCAATTAAATTTAAATTTGTTATCTTTCTCAATTTCACCTTAAATAACATTTTCAGCTGCAATTCTGCATCTTCCTTCCCCTTGGCATTTTAGCACTCATCAATATTATAACAGTTCTTAAGATAAGCTTTGAACTTCTTCCAGTCTTCCTCCACCGTCTCCTTCTCTTGGTCACGGATTCTGCCAGTCATTTCTGCCAATCCCATAAAGTCAATCACTTTCGTCTGCCATTCTTCCAGTGTGGGGAGTTCTTGTGTCTTCCAATACTTTGCTAGAAGGATCCTTGCTGCTGTAGTGGCGTACATAAAAAAAGTCCTATCCTTCCTTGACACCAATTGGCCGACCATGCCCAAGAGAAATGCCTCTGGTTTCTTGTGAAAAGTACATTTAAGTACCTTCTTAATTTCATTATAAATCATTTCCCAGAAGGCTTTAATCTTTGGGCAGGTCCACCAAAGGTGAAAGAAGGTACCTTCAGTCTCATTACATTTCCAACATTTATTGTTGGGCAGATGATAAATCTTCGCAAGCTTAACTGGGGTCATGTACCACCTGTAAATCATTTTCATAATATTTTCTCTTAGGGCATTACATGCCGTAAATTTAATACCGGTGGTCCATAACTGTTCCCAGTCAGCAAACATAATGTCATGTCCAACGTCCTGTGCCCATTTAATCATGGCTGATTTAACTGTCTCATCTATTGTATTCCACTTCAGCAACAAATTATACATTCTTGATACATTCTTAGTATTGGGTTCTAGCAATTCTGTTTCCAATTTCGATTTCTCCACCTGGAAGCCAATTTTCCTGTCTTGTTGGAGGAGGAGGAGTTATCAATGCCACAGTCCTTGTGGATGAGGCTTCCAGGGTTGTTTCCCCTGCCAGCCTTCTATCACACCCCCGTCTCACTTTCAACACGTCCCCCGTGCAGAGCCTCCCACAGTGCAGGCAGCTATATAGTGTCGCAGCATGTTGGGGGCACAGTGCTTTCATTAGGCCAGCCAAAAGGCCTCAGAGTAGCAAGCCAAGCTTTCAAGTTCCCTAGGACACTTCATTAGGTTGGATGTTAAACAAAGCAGAGAGGGCAGAAGTTGACTGATGGTGAAGCCAGGGATGGAGTCGCAGTCTTAAGATGGAATGCAGGAGAAAGGAGCAGACTTATTTTGTTTAGGCTCTACTAAATGCTATGCAGGTTTCAGGTTGCATCTGGCACTGTTAAGAAACCTGAATTGTTGACCTTTGAAATACGAAATCAGGCTGTTGCTAGGATCTGTCTCCACTTTTTGGTGAAACACTCAACTTCCTTGGTAGCTGGAAATTTTTACACATACACACACTGTCAATTGGTCAATTCGGCTTCCTTTGTTTTTCCCTTTTGTGTTAGGGCTTGCCAGCACTGGAGCTAAATGTGGATTCATCCTGGCCTGTCTTCCCTTTAATGTACATTTTGTCACCCTAGGTGCATCCCAGTGTTTTCCCGGACCTTTCCCTGGGAAAACTATGGGGCTTCTGGAGGCATGGATTCTTGGAAAGTCTGAATCAGAAAAACCCTGCATTTAAAGGGCTCACCTGTTGTTTAATGTAAATAATAATCTTCCTGTGTTTCCATTAATTCTCTGTTGTCCATATGATGTTCTCCTCCACATCATGGCCTTCCCCACTCCTCTCCTTGTTGGAAAAAGTGGGAAATGTCCTAGCCAACATTGGGATAGGCACAGTTTGTTCTGGTGTGGAAAAAGCCTTTGTGTTTCCCACCAAAAACAACCAGGAACTTTGCAACACTTTGAAGACTAAGGGCCTGTCCATATCTTAGCTTAATATGGATTGTGAACCCCTATGCTTCCTTTAATTCCCTCTTGTCCATGTGGCGTTCTCTTGCAAGAGATTTTGCAGTCGAACTCAACAATGCATGTCTATGCTCGTTAGGAAATGAAGGAGTACAGAGCTGTAAATTGCTAGAGAAAGCATGGTTTGGTCACACACCCTCACCTTCAGGGAGGGAGGAAATAAGTAAGGCCCGTTTCCCATTCTTTTTTCTCCCTCTCTTCTCTTTGAATCATCTAACAGAACAGACATTTGAAGCTGGGGCTCCAGACTCATACCATGTATTTGAGACTAACTTCTGTATTTATAACTAATAATAATAATTTTTATTTATACCCCGCCCTCTCCAGCCAAAGCCGGGCTCAGGGCGGCTAACAAGCAATAATAAAAACAAGTTGAATGATTACAACTTAAAAACAAAATTAAAATACAACATTAGAATATTGAAACATTAAAATATTAAAATGTAGCCTCATCACAGGAGGAGAAAGGAAAAGAAAAAAAGAATACCTAACTAAGAATACCTTACCTGTGTTGTTTCTGCTGCAGCATGGAACGATGCCTGAGTGAGACCTCTCATTACTGTAAGTAAGGCATTTAAACTTACTTGAGGGTTGTAGTCTATTCACTGTGAGAGAGATAGACATGGCGGAGCACAATTGTGAGCACTTAATAATGGAACATTTAAAAGTCTAACAACCTCTATTTCCTGTGCTTTGCAAACGCTGCACATATTCTTGCATTGCAGGGGTTTGGACTAGATGACCCTTATGATCCCTTCCAAATGTATAATTCTATGATTCTGTTATTTCTGTTTTAAACTTTGCTGAAGGTTCTTTTGACCAGAGAGTGAGTCAAGATTTTTTAATTCAGCCAGTCGCCTTTTCTCTCTCTCTCTCTCTCTTTCTCTTTCTTTCTTTCTTTCTTTCTTTCTTTCTTTTTTTCTGCAGTGTCCCACACATGTGGGACTTCAGGATTAACTGGTATTGCCCAGTTATTTATTTCCCAGCACCTCCAACTACTGCTATCCCACATTTCTTTTTCCCAAAATCTGGAGATTCCTAATGCATTTGGTGTATCTCTCTAATTCAGATTTTCAAGGTGTAGGAAATACCCAGATTTAGGAAAGAGAAAGTGTGGGAGGCCTTTCTTCTGGGCATGGTCGGCCAATTGGTGTTAAAGAAAGATAGAACTTTTTTTATGTATGCAACAACAGCAGCAAGAAAACTCATCGCGAAGTACTGGAAGACGCAAGATCTACCCACTCTGGAAGAATGGCAGATGAAGGTGATAGACTATATGGGACTGGCAGAAATGACCGGCAGAATCCGAGACCAGGGAAAAGAGACGGTGGAGGAAGACTGGAAGAAATTCAAAGACTATCTGCAGAGGCATTATAAAATTAATGGACATTAGTGTGATGTTGGATAAAAATTAAGTGGTTACCAGCTGTAATGTAGAGGTTGAGCAATAAGTTATGATAAGTTATAACAAGTTATAATAAGGATTTGCTGAATTGAGAATTTGAATGGGAATACAAAAGGGGGAGGTGAGAGGAGGTCTGGGAAACAAGTTAATGGAAATGAGTAATGGAAACTACATTTGTTTTAACTGTTCTTTTTTGCTTTTGTATTTTTGTGTTTTTATTATTTCTTTTTTGTGTATGTTTATTTTTTGTATTAATTGGAAACTTTAATAAATATCATTTTTTTAAAAAAGAGAAAGTGTGGGAGAGTGGTGGTTGGTGGAGAACGCAGCATGGATGAGGGGGGATTAAACGAGGCACCAAGGGATTCACAATCCACATTAAGCCAAGGTAGGGAAAGGCCCTAAAAGATTTATCCACTTTCATGCATCAGATGAAGCATACTGCAGAAAGTTAATGCCGTGATAAACCTGTTCGTCTTTAAGGTGACTCAAGACTTTGTTGCATTTACTTTGCATGCGTGAGAAGATCCTGAGAGTTTCGGTTCCAGTCTTGCACCTGTCCCTGCTTGTCTATGGTCTTGAAGCAGAAGATTGGTCCGCCAGAGTTCCACATTCAAACACATACATCACACCTTCCCCCCTGCCCCCGCCGAATGAAACACCACCAAGGATCAGTTTCACTGAGACCAAGGTACTGCACAGCAGAAGTTGTTTACTATGCTATTACCCTCTTTAGCAAAACTTTCCACTTCTGGAGCCGAAACGGAAAGTGCCATCGAGGGAACGTGAACAGGGAGGAAGACATTTACTTCTCTTCCTAAAACCGTGGAGGCAGTTTCCCACAGCAACCCACTGGGAACTCAGTCAAAGCCAGGCACGCATATCGGGGGGCCCAGTCCCCAGGCTTGTTACAGATGCAAAGGTCAGAGTAGGGCAGCTCTCACTGGATTTGTGAGGGATTTCTGAGTACAGATGTAAAATCAGGCAAGGTGAGATCTTCTGCTTGAGCAGCTGGTGTTCAAAAGGCACACAACAGACAGCATACAAAACAATCTGGCTAACTTTACCCAACAAAGGTTTTTTCAAAAAAGGTAAAGGACCCCTGGACCATTAATTCCAGTCAAAGGCAAATATGGGGTTGGGGCGCTCATCTCGCTTTCAGGCCAAGGGAGCTGGCATTTGTCCACGGACAGCTTTCCAGGTCATGTGGCCAGCATGAGTAAACCGCTTCTGGCACAATAGAACACCGTGGTGGAAGCCAGAGCGCACGGAAACGCCGTTTATCTTCCCGCCACAGTGGTACCTCTTTATCTACTTGCACTGGTGTGCTTTTCATAGAATCATAGAATCATAGAGTTGGAAGAGACCACAAGGGCCATCGAGTCCAACCCTCTGCCAAGCAGGAAACACCACCAGAGCACTCCTGACATATGGTTGTCAAGCCTCTGCTTAAAGACCTCCAAAGAAGAAGACTCCACCACACTCCTTGGCAGCAAATTCCACTGTCAACAGCTCTTACTGTTAGGAAGTTCTTCCTAATGTTTAGGTGGAATCTTCTTGTAGTTTGGATCCATTGCTCCATGTCCACTTCTCTGGAGCAGCAGAAAACAACCTTTCTCCCTCCTCTATGTGACATCCTTTTATATATTTGAACATGGCTATCATATCACCCCTTAACCTCCTCTTCTCCAGGCTAAACATGCCCAGCTCCCTTAGCCGTTCTTCATAAGGCATCGTTTCCAGGCCTTTGACCATTTTGGTTGCCCTCCTCTGGACACGTTCCAGTTTGTCAGTGTCCTTCTTGAACTGTGGTGCCCAGAACTGGACACAGTACTCCAGGTGAGGTCTGACCAGAGTAGAATACAGTGGCACTATTACTTCCCTTAATCTAGATGCTATACTCCTATTGATGCAGCCCAGAATTGCATTGGCTTTTTAGAACTGCTAGGTAGGCAGGAGCTGGGACAGAGCAACAGGAGCTCACCCTGTTGCGGGGATTCAAACCAGCGTCCTTCCGATCGGCAAGCCCAAGAGGCTCAGTGGTTTAGACCACAGTGCCCCTCACACACGCAAACAAATTTCACTTCTGCCATTTAAACACAACCATGCCCTGCCCCCCCCAAGCTCCCTCACTACCAAGGAAATATAAAAAAACAAACAGAAAGACAACCTACCCAAATGACGCTGACATAAAAAACCCACATACTGTACACACTAAGTATAAAAATATAAATTTACCACTTCGTCCTCCCCGCTTTTTCTTCTTCCCCAACTTTATTCTGTATACAACTGATATATGGAAAGACTTTACCTGAGAAAAGAAACGATGCACATACTTTTGTAAACAAAGAAAATATTTAATAAAAATTGTTATACAAAAACGGAAATGGCACACAGCATTTCTTCAGGCATAGACATTGAACAGCAAACATCAATGAAAATTAGGAGACGTCTTATTTTAAATTGGGCATTCTTTCCTGGAGGGACTTAGGGAAAGGTGGAAGGGTGCATTTGAGTCTCCAGTTCACATTCAGCCGGGGGGGGGGGGCGGAGAGACTTCTGTCAGGCTGATTCCCACAGATACTTAATTGTGTTTGATACAGTGCAAAAATATTTTCACAGTTTATTGAGCTTCATGCCATACTTTGGGAGAAACTTTAACTCGCACGGATGGAACATGTCTCAAATGCTTTGCTCTGTCACATGATCTGGCCCTGTCCTAGAGTCACAGTCTTTTGGTCAGAGGTCATCAGCTGCATAAATATGGTTTTGGACACTTCCTTGAGGTTTACAGATGTCAATGTACTATTGAATTACGTGCCAGTCCTTTGGAACCTGGCACAGGGACAATGCAACTAGCTTCTAAGGATATTCAAGATGGTTAAAGCTATAACGCTTCGATATTTGAAGGGAAGGACAAGTCTACCCCATCCCCACTCTTCTTTATGATGTGTGCATTTCTAACTTCGGACTTTTTGTTCAGACCAATATTGTTAAGTTGTGGGTGAACATATCAGACGACACAGCGATTCTCCAATCAGCTCTTGTTTATTCACAGGCCAGAACTGAACTGAACTGAAGGGTTCAGCCAGCCTGCTTATATAGAGCTCCAGTACCACACAACTGTAACAACTTTCTGTAACTATCCAATCACTGAACGTCACTTTCAATCCCTTATTTGCATATGTGGACCTGAGTGGAAACTATCTACAGTATCCCCCTGCTGGCCCAGGGTGAGAACTTCAGTACATAACAAATAATCACTCTTCCATTCATCCAGAACACTGTGGCTTGTGTCTGTCTGTCTGTGTGTATGTATGAGAGAGACACAAACAGAGACAGACAGACAGACAGACAGACAGACAGACAGACAGACAGACAGAGATGGTCCATCAACCTCATCCACAGAAAACAGAACTCTGGCTTTTTCTGGGAATGTTTGCAAATTGAAAAAAAGGAAGAAATCTGAGAATGGTGTTTTTTTAATTGGTTGCAATATTATCAGATTAATGACTATTTTTAAAATGATTTATTCAAAGGTTTCATGGATTGAAGTTCTGACTTTTAAAAGATTCTGCTTGAAGGAAGATTCTGCTTGAAGGAATTCATTTCAAAAATGTATAAATTGTTATTAGAATGGGAGACAAAAGATGAAATGGTTAAATCAGTAATGATACAACGGGCTAAGGATCTAGGACAGACCTTTCAAAATTGTGTGTCGTGACACATTGGTGTGTTGGCTGCAGTGTGTAGGTGTGTCGCACAAATGCTCCCCACGCTTCTACCAGGGATGGAAATGTTAACCTCTGGTTTGCTTGTAGAACTGAATTACTGTGTCTCGAAAAGTGTGTCACCAACATGAAAAGTTTGGAAAGCTCTGATCTAGGCTATAACATAGAAACAAATGTGTAGTAAAGGCTGTGGAAAACAGATATGAAATTTATGAAAATGATGTATAGATGGTGTTTAGGTAAAGGTAAAGGTACCCCTGCCCATACGGGCCAGTCTTGACAGACTCTGGGGTTGTGCGCCCATCTCACTTAAGAGGCCAGGGGCCAGCGCTGTCCGGAGACACTTCCGGGTCACGTGGCCAGCGTGACATCGCTGCTCTGGCGAGCCAGAGCCGCACACGGAAACGCCGTTTACCTTCCCGCTGGTAAGCGGTCCCTATTTATCTACTTGCACCCGGAGGTGCTTTCGAACTGCTAGGTTGGCAGGCGCTGGGACCGAGCAGCGGGAGCGCACCCCGCCGCAGGGATTCGAACCGCCGACCTTTCGATCGGCAAGTCCTAGGCGCTGAGGCTTTAACCCACAGCGCCACCTGCGTCCCTATAGATGGTGTTTAACACCTAACGAATTGTCTAAAATGTATAAGAAGGTTCCCAATAACTGCTGGAAGTGTAAACAAGTAGATGGATCTTTTTTTCATATATGGTGGACTTGCAAGAAAGCAAGGGTATTTTGGGATATGATATATGATGAGATAAAAAAGATGTTTAAAGTGATTACACACCAAAAAACAACAACACCCTGAAGCTTTTCTTTTAGGCATTGTAGGGACAGAAATTCCAAGAAAGATGATTAAGCTGTTTATACAGGATTTTATAGGATTATATAACTAACAGCTAGGATGCTCTGTGCACAAAAATGGTGGTACGCGGTGCGGAAAATTTCTTGTCACACCCCCCCCCACACACATTGATTTTTATTTTTTTATTTTTTTGCAAAAATAGTTAACGTTATTTCATATTTTCTTACAAAGGTATGTGGATTCTGAGCCTCTGATAGCAAGTAGGCGACTATGGACAGATACTTAAATCTACAGGATGGCTTGTGTTTTGGCTTGTGTTATTTTATTTATATGTATTTTTTTTTATTTAATAATTTTTTTTTTTTAAAAAAAAACCTGCAAAGTGGTTTACCAAAACAAAAAACACAAAAACACCACAGCAGTAAAATCAAGAATAATTAACAATCCTACTTTAAAACATACAAAAGCTAAAATATTAAGATTAAAATTACTTCAACTTCCTAAGCATCTAGGTATACTTGCCTAATGAAGAATGCTTTTAGCAGGTGCCCGAAAAGAGTCTAGCAAAGGCACGTGCTTTGTTGAAATTTCAGCCTTCACGACATAGGAAAACGGCCAAGTAAACAGCTATTTTTATGGAGGAGGGTCAAGATATTAACTGATATGCATGATAAGACCTTTGGAGCAGGCATGTTCAAAAAAAGGTTTTTTATGAACTGCCTTAGTAGGGCAGTAATTGTTCCTTGATAATTTGTCACACACACCCTCCATTATGGCACATGGGGCAGCCCGCCCCCCCTTTCCTACGCCCCTGCAAAGCCCATCTCTAGCCCTCTAACAATGAGCAGACCACACTCTGTTAAGTAAGATTAAAATGCTTTACTTACTAAATCCGAAGGTCTGGTTCATGTTTTATTCCATACAGCAGCAAGGAGAACACAGGTAAATTATTATTGGGTGCAAAATACAGAATGTAATTTCAAACATGCAGTATGAACTTGGATCAAGTTAAGATATGTCTGTCCTGGTAGATTACAAGAGAGAGAGAAAGGAAAAAGCAGCTTCACTTTCCCTCTCACGGAGATAAGGAAGCATGACCTAGCCAAGTCTAGTAACACACCTCTCTGGACCTAATCCCTTCATGCACTAACTAGCACTATGCACAATTATGTTTGATTGCAATTTCCCACAGCTATGTTACTGGTTTGGCGGGGTGGGTCAGTCTGGATGATGCCTTGAGTCCCCTCCAATTCTTGGGATTCAGCATCCAGTGAGGATTAGAATCTAACAGAGGATTCTATTGCTGAACTAGTGAGACAGTGCCTTAGCTGGCCACTTAAGTGTCCTCCCCTCCTCAGCATCCAAAAAGAATGAGCTACAACTGATTGTGCCCTCCAGGCCAATGGGTGAATCCTTCCTTCTCTCTGTATCACCTAGTTGCTAGCAAGGAGAACAATGGTGTTTGTAACCTGTGTGGGCTGAGATGCAAGAAGCTGGAAGCTGGAGACACAGAGACCTGCTTACTGTGTGCTGGATCCAAAGCTGTAACTCATGGAGAAGCAAGATCTGTTGGGGTGTTAATGCTGCGAGCCCCTCCATCTTATGCTCAGGTTGTATAGATGTGTAAATAAAACCATATATCTAAAGACACCACAGGCTTTGGTGATCTTTATTCCAAGGAAACCAAACCTGGGGAAGCCCCTGGAGTCTATTACCACTCAGAGACTACGGTGGCATGTAACAGTTTAGATCATTGGAAGCCATTTTTGAACTGCACAGAACTGTATTCATACAGCTTGTGGTCGGGATTCAGTTCAGGTTAACTATTTGTCAGCTGTAGGAGGAGAAATGTTGGTTACATATGTGGCAGGATGCTTGCCCTATCACTGGGGCCAGAAAAAGCAAGGTTCCTTATTAATGCATTTTTTTTTAATCCCTGGAGATAGACTGAGACCTAACTGCACCTCCCTAAATGCACCTCTTTACATGTCTGACAACTGCATGATCATATTGAGCGTTGGGAAATTCCAACTGCCCAAGATCACTATTTGCTTTATAGTCAAAACTTCCTGCTGCCAATTAATATTGTTTTTAAGCCATGCTCTTTGGTTTTGATGCTGATCCACTGCCCAAACACAATGAATCATCATTTGCTCCCTTTTCATATGTAACGATTCTCTTTTCTTTGCCAAAGCTTGGTACTGTGCCAGACCTTCCATCCCACTTTTAATTTTATTTTTGCCTTTAAAATTTTCAGTCTGTTAGGATTCTACCCCCCACTCCCCAATCAGTTCAAAACATTATTCAGCCACTCAGAAAGATTGTTCCATGTTCCTATTCAGAAGCACCACTTTCTGCTTTTCACATGGCTAATAGGGCACAGGAGTTCTGCCAGGGAAAAAACAATGGCATCCCTATTGCCCACAGGGCTTAATAGGTCCTGCACCATTGTGCGGGGGGGGGGGGCTGCAAGAGAAGCCAAGAGCAAGCCTCTCATTGTGTCTCCCTCCACCAAAGCTGGTCTGTGCCATGGTGTGATTTAATCTATTTTTGTTTTAAATAACAGTGTTCAAGCGGTATGATTTGTGGGGAGGGTGTTTGGGGCTGATGGGAGTCGCAGTCATAGTCCAAAACATCTTGAGCACCAGGTTGGTGCAGACTGCCCTGAGCGTTTTAAAAAGACTCGTGAGCCGTGACCACCACATAATGCAGCAGCAAAATTCCATAAATGAATTAAGTGCTGTCAGTCCCAAATCTAGTCAATTTCCCAAAGGTGCAATCAATTTCATTTTTATTGCTTCAATTGTTTGATCAGAGATTTTGATATAGTAACAGCAGTTACAAAGAAAACAACATTTTAAAATACTAAAAAGAAAAAAGAAAGGGATAGCATTTGGCAAGCCATGTTTGGCACAATTACTTTAAGAGGTCTTGTCATGCTTATCTCTGCAGAGATGCACCAGAAGGATAGTGAGAAAGTAGTGAAAAAGATGGAAGAGGACAAAAAAATCAGATAGATCTCTCACATTCCTCCCATGTTCATTTTGATTGATGTAGCCAACATGGCAAAGGAGGTGTCCCTTTCACTTTCACCTTGTGCCATCCACAGTTACTGAGACGGGTGCTTCAGAAGCCCAAGGCACTATGTAGCCTCATTTTCATTTTATTATGACATTGATATCCCACCTTTCCTCTAAGGGGATCAAGCTGACAGACATAGTTCTCCAGTGAGTAAGCAGACCAAGGTCACCCACTGAACTTCATGACTAAGTGGAGGGTTGAACCCTGCTCTCCCAGGTCCCAGCCTTACCTCTAAACCACATTTTGTCCTGGTTCTGCTCCAAGTCAGTTTCATGAAGTGACCTTGAAGTATGTGAGAGAAAGAAAAACTATCTTGGATCCTCTTCCTTATTTTAATCTACGGCAGTTCTGTGAGGAGGCTGTCCATAGAATCACAGAATTGCAGGGCTAGGAGGGAGCCAAAGGGCCATCCAGCCCGCCCAACCCTTTACAATGCAAGAATCACAGCTAAAGAATCCATGACAGATGGGCATCAAATGAAGGCGAGTGCAGCACTTTCCCAGGGAGTCTGCTCCACTATCAAACAGTTCTTCCTCATGTCAAAACAAAATAAACAAAATTCCTTCCAGTAGCACCTTAAAGACCAACTAAGTTTGTTATTGGTATGAGCTTTCGTGTGCGCGCACACTTCTTAATCTCCTTTCTTATAATGTATATCCATTGGTTCAGCCCCTCCCCCTGGAGCTACAGAAAACAAGCTTGCTCTATCTCCCATATTCTTCTTAATTTCCCTAGTTTATTGGACTTTATGGCCCTTTTTGTTGCAACACCTAGTGACCCAGAAGTTAAGCCGCACTGACAACAATGTGGTGCTTAACTCTGAGCTCCGTGCAATGTGATGTTTTGGACTATAACTTCCATCACCCCCAGCCATGCAGCCCTATGATGCTAGGTCCAATAGGAGTTGCAGTCTTAAACATCTAGAGGTCAGGGTAAAGGTAAAGGGACCCCTGACCGTTAGGTCCAGTCGCGGATGACTCTGGGGTTGTGGCGCGCATCTCCGGGTCATGTGGCCAGCATGACTAAGCCGCCTCTGGCGAAACCAGAACAGCGCACGGAAATGGCGTTTCCTTCCCGCCGGAGCGGTACCTATTTATCTACTTGCACTTCGACGTGCTTTCGAACTGCTAGGTTGGCAGGAGCAGGGACTGAGCAATGGGAGCTCACCCCGTCGCGGGGATTCGAACAGCCGACCTTCTGAACAGCAAGTCCTAGGCTCTGTGAAGCCTTATGTCGAGGGATACTCATAGTCCAGTGATCTACAAGGTTTCTGAGGCAGTGGACATATCCATGTTCATCATTATTACATGGACATGTGTACATTGTGTTTCTCTCCAAATGTCTTTAGCACATGTCCTTACCAGCCTCTTCTGCCCAGTCTAAAAGACGAGGAGAGAAGAACTCCAGAGCTGGTGCCTCTCAAACCCTGCTTCTTGTTGCCTCGCTCCATAATATCTACACAGATTTCCATCTTTGGCAGAGATCAGACCAGCTGCTCAGAAGCAAGCTGACCCCTCCTCTTTCCTCCTCTTGACCTTATCGTTTCGTAACAGCATTCCCAGCAGAAAGTTGTTTCAAGGAAACTGGCTTGTGGGAGGCCATCAAGGGGGACAGGGAATGTCCGAGACAATTTCTGAAAAATCAAGAAAGGGGCTTTCCCTAACATAAAATCCTGGATGCCTGGACTTCTAGTGCTAAAGGCAGGGTCAAAACTAGGCTTTATTTCACCCAGGTTAAAGACCCAGTTTGGCACCCCTTATGTGCATTTGCCAGGGATGCGGGTGGCACTGTGGGTTAAACCACAGAGCCTAGGACTTGCTGAGCAGAAGGTAGGCAGTTTGAATCCCCGCGGCGGGGTGAGCTCCCGTTGCTCGGTCCCTGCTCCTGCCAACCTAGCAGTTCAAAAGCATGTCAAAGTGCAAGTAGATAAATAGGTACCGCTCTGGTGGGAAGGTAAACAGCATTTCCGTGCACTGCTCTGGTTCACCAGAAGCAGCTTAGTCATGCTGGCCACATGACCCGGAAGCTGTACGCCGACTCCCTTGGCCAATAAAGCGAGATGAGCGCCGCAACCCCAGAGTCGGCCACGACTTGACCTAATGGTCAGGGGTCCCTTTACCTTTATGTGCATTTGCCAACACACACACACAGGCTGGGAGCCTCAATGGCACCCCTCTAGAGGCTGCACCTGGGGCAGCAAACCTGGCTAGCCCCCCCCCCCCCGCCATAGCTGCATCTCTGCTAAAGGTGGTTCTTCTAAGCATTCTTCTGTGAAAGTCTTCAGTGGTCAATGGAAGAGCTGTTGTACTTTCTTCATATCTCCCAGTCAGATCCCCAGCAGCATACAAACCTTTTTACCCTCACTTAATTCTACTTGTTTCTTTTAAATATTGTGCAAAAATGAAAATGGAATAAGTGTAAGGTTCTTTTTGAGTGAACACCTCAGACTTTCTCTGTCCTAGGTCAGAAAGGTTCCTTTCTTTGTACAAAGTGTGCAGGGAGGTTCGAGAATGTCTGCTATTTATTGTTCATTCATTTATTTGCTAGTGTGGTGGTGGTTAGACAATATTGTGTCAAGCAAGTGTTGTCCCATAGTTTCTGGTGCACTTTCCCACCACTTTCCTGAATGCAAAAGTGTGGTTTTAAATGTAAGTGGGTTTGTTTCAAATTGACTTTAATTGTGGAATCTGAATTTGCTAGTTGCAATTGAATCCCATCCCAAAACAGCAGGAATGCCCCTCCCCTACAAGACAAAAAGATTCTAGGATGTGTGCCTCACTGAAAATTTCAATACCCAGAAGGTAGAAGAACCAAGAAGGGGCTCATCTATCTTGGATCTGGTCCTCACCAGTAGGGAAGAACTGACAAATGAAGTGGAAATACTGGGAAACTTGGGAGGAAGTGATCATATTCTCCTGGGTTTCAGGAAAAAAGGGGAAACTGAGCGTAGTCAGAGACAAACTCAGCACTTTAAAAAGGCCAGTTTCAAAAAGCTGAAGGAGCTACTGGGTGTGATCCCATGGTCGGAAATACTCAAAGAGAAGGAAGTCCAAGAAAGATGGGAGTTTCTAAAAGGAGAAATAGTGAAGGCCCAAATGCAGACGATACCAACAAGAAAGAAAAGTGGGAGATATCTAAGGAAACTGGTGTGGCTGCATAAAGAGCTTACAGATGAGCTGGGAGTTAAGAAGGGCATGTATAAGAAATGGAAGAAAGGGGAAATCACAAAGGAGGTGTTTGCACGAGTAGCCAACAGTTGCAGAGAGGAAATAAGGTTGGCTAAAGTTCAGAATAGCTCAGGCTTGCAAGAGAGGTTAAAAATAATAATAAAGGTTTCTTTGGCTATGTCCGAAGCAAGAGGAGGAACAAGCAAGTGGTAGGTCCTCTCGCTGGGGAACACAGAGAAATGCTATTGGGGACCGAGAAAAGGCAGAACTACTCAACACCTACTTTGTCTTTGTTTTCACCCAAAAGGAAAGTGATGCCCAAACTGTTGATAACAGAATAAATGATGTAAGGAGGGAGCTGCAGCCCATGATAGGAAAAGAGGTAGTAAGGAAACACTGAGCCACTTTAAATGAATTCAGATCTCCAGGGCCTGATGAGCTGCACCCAAGGGTACTAAAGGAGCTTGCAAATGTAATTTCAGAGCATTTGAGAATTCTTTGAGAACAGGTGAGGTCCCTACAGTCTGGAGGCAGGCAAAGGTTGTCCCCATCTTCAAAGGGGGGGGGGGAGAGAGACCCAGGTAACTACCAACCTGTGAGCTTGATACTGATACCAAGGAAGGTCCTGGAACAGATAATTCAGCAGTTGGTCTGCAAGCATTTAGAAAAGGATGCTGTGATTACTAAGACCCAGCATGGGTTTCTCAGAAATAAGTCATGTCAGACCAATCTGATTTCTTTTCTTTTTTTTAATGTAATTACAAACTTGGTGGATCAGGGAAATGCTGTTGACATGGTGTATCTTGATTTCAGTGAGGCTTTTGACAAAGTCTCCCATGATATTCTCACAAGGAAGCTGGTAAAATGTGGGTTTGTAGCTGGTTGACTGACTGAACCCAAAGAGTACTCATTAATGGTTTCTTGTCATCCTGGAAAGAAGTGACAAGTGGGGTGTCGCAGGGTTCTGTCCTGGGCCCGTTGATGTTCATCGTATTTATAAATGACTTGGATGAAGGAATTGAGGGGGTGCTCATCAAATTTTCAGATGACACCAAACTGGGAGGGGGTAGCTAATGTCGCAGAAGACAGAGACAGAATTCAAAACGACCTTAAAAGATTGGAGAACAAGCTAACAAATGAATTTCTGTAGGGACAAATGTAAGTTTCCGCACTTAGGCAGGATGAACCAGATGCACAAATATAGGATGGGGGACACCTGGCTTACTAGCAGTACACGTGAAAAGGATCTCAGGGTCTTGGTGGATCACAAGCTTAACACGAGTCCACAGTGTGATGCAGCAGCAAAAAAAGCTAATGCTATTCTAGGCTGCATCAACAGACGTCTAGTGTCTGTTAGGATATAGTTCCATTCCTCCTTAAAAGAGTCAGGCATGATTGTTGTGTGTCACATGCCTGTTTACTCCCAGCACTGTGCCCACTGGGAGTTTCCATTTTGTATATTGCTTTTGTTCCGTCTGTTTTCCCTGACACAGATGCAAGCAGTCATGTTTTTCCTTTGTTCTGACCTACGTTGAATAAAGCTGTAAATACACTCTCCTGTCTGAATCTTCCGTTGTGGAAACTCTGCTGAAAAGGGTGTACACGAGTCTTGGAATATCTCTGAGGCTCATGTCGCTAATTGACTGGTGCTGTTTCCATGGGAGACCAGTGATCGTCCGGAGACGACGTGCAGGCTGCCTGATGCCTTTGTCTCCCTGGCAGTATCCCAACAGTATCCAGATCAAGGGAAGTAATAGTACTACTGTATTCTGCCTGGGTCAGACCACATCTGGAATACTGTGTTCAATTCTGGGCACCACAATTTAAAAAGGATGTTGACCAGCTGTAACGTGTGCAGAGGAGGGAACCAAGATGATCAAGAGTCTGGAAACCAGACCATATGAGGAATGTTTGAAGGAGCTGGGTATGTTTAGCCTAGAAAAAAGGAGAGGAGATACGATAGACATCTTCAAATATCTGAAGGGGTGTCACATGGAAGAGGGAGCATGCTTGTTCTTTTCTGTTCTTGAGGGGAGGACTAGAGGCATTGGCTTTAAGTTACAAGAAAGTAGATTCTGACTAAACATTTGGGAAAACTTTCTGACAGTCAGAGCTGTTCGATGGTGGAACAGACTTCCATGAGAGGTGATGGAACCTCTCTTTCCCTGGAGGTTTTAAAGCAGAGATTGGATGGCTACCATGGATTCTTTACCTGAAATTCCTACACTGCAGGGGGTTGGACTAGATGGGTGCCTTCCAACTCGAAGATTCTATGACTTTAAGAGCCCAGTCGCACAGAGTCAGTCTCAGCATTGTTGCTTGGCACAAAGGAGCAAATGCCTGTGCCCACAGAACTCCTTCCCATTTAAAAACTTTTTGATATGTTAATAGACCAGCCTTAGAAATGCCAGCAGCACAACCAGGCGCCTTCAGTTGCTCCAGCTGCAACAAAACATGTCTCTCCTGCATTGGCCTCCACAGCCACAGCAGGCACTGTAACTCTCCAATAGTTTTGACTTCATTCCCAAAGGCGCACTCCTGTGTTGTTTCCTGAGTCAGACGGATGCCAACAACAGAATAAAGAAACACAATGGGCCAGGTGGGTGTCTGCTGCCCCCACCAACATACCGTATTTTTCGCTTTATAAGATGCACCAGACCACAAGATGCACCTAGTTTTTGGAGGAGGAAAACAAGAAAAAAAATATTCTAAATCTCAGAAGGCAGAACATCAAGAGGGATCGCTATGCAGTGAAAGCAGCAATCCCTCTTGCTGTTCTGGCTTCTAGGATAGCTGTGCAGCCTGCATTCGCTCCGTAAGACGCACACACATGTCCCCTTACTTTTTAGGAGGGAAAAAGTGAGTCTTATAGAGCAAAAAATATGGTACTTCCTCATCTCCATCCATAAGGGATAAGGAATCTGAGCATGATGCTAGCAAGGGCTCTGCCTGCCTCAGCCAGAAACTCCCTTTATTATAAGGCTGGGCTATTATATGGGAGTCCCAGGTCACTAGGTCAAAGGTGCTTTCAGACAATGGCATCTGTCATCACCTGCCTTCCCCCCAGAGAAGCACTGGGCACAGGGGGAGGGGGAAGGGGAAGAGGGCATCCCATTTGAGGCTCCCATTTAAAACTAGTGCTGCCCATATATAAAGTGTTATCTTTAGCTACCATGTGAGAGTGAGTGAGTGAGTGAGTGAGTGAGTGAGTGAGTGAGTGAACTGTTAAATTTACAGATAGGTAGCCGTGTTGGTCTGCCATAGTCAAAACAAAAAAATTCTTCCAGTAGCACCTTAAAGACCAACTAGTTGGTCTTTAAGGTGCTACTGGAAGGAATTTTTTGTTTGGACTGTTAAATGGTTGTGATAAACGGCAATGAAATACAAAAAGCACAAGCAAGCTGATAATTCAATTAGTTTAAATGTTCATTTCATATACTCAGTGATCGTTCCTGGTAACTGGTTCACATAATTGACCTTACCAAGCCATCTTAGCATTGTAAGTACATTGCAAGTTGGAGTGATGGCCACCAATTTGGATAGCTTTAGAAGAGCTGAGGCTCCAATACTTTGGCCACCTCATGAGAAGAGAAGACTCCTTGGAAAAGACCCTGATGTTAGGAAAGATGGAGGGCACAAGGAGAAGGGGACGACAGAGGACGAGATGGTGGGACAGTGTTCTCGAAGCTACCAGCATGAGTTTGACTAAACTGCAGGAGGCTGTTGAAGACAAGAGTGCCTGGCGTGCTCTGGTCCAGGGGGTCACGAAGAGTCAGACACGACTAAACAACTAAACAACAATAACAACAGAAGAGGCTCCCAGCCATGAGGGCTCTGCTCTGCCTCCATTGTCGAGGCAGCAATGCTTCTGAATACTAGTTGCTGGAAAGCACAGGAGGAGAGAGTTGCTCTCGTGCTCAGATTCTGCTTACTGGCTCCCCATAAGAGACATCTGGTTGGCTGCTGTCTTTTTATGTTTTAATTAACAACTCTTTTTTTTTTTTAATGATATTTATTAAAATTTCAAATATTACACATAAACATAACAACAATACAAACAAACACAAACAAAAACAAGTATATCCTTATTTTCTTATAACTTACTTCCCCGACCTCCTCATACCTCCCCTTCCTGTATCCCAGTTCCTAATTATCAAATCAGCAAATCCTCTCCCTTATTTTTCATTTACCTTTTAACCTTCTTTTTATTTTTACTTAATCATTACCGCTGAAAACCATCTAAGCTTCTAAACCCACGTCCTTCTAGCATTCATTAATTTTACAGTGTTTACTAAGATAGTCCTTGAATTTCTTCCAATCTTCTTCCACCGTCTCTTTCCCCTAGTCCCGGATTCTGCCAGTCATCTCTGCCAGTCCCATATAGTCTATCATCTTCATCTGCCATTCTTCCAAGGTGGGTAGATCTTGTGTCTTCCAATACTTTGCTGTATTGGAAGTATTCTTGCTGCTGTTGTAGCATACATAAAAAATGTTCTATCCTTCTTTGACACCCCTTGGCTGACCATACCCAGGAGAAAGGCCTCTGGTTTCTTCAGAAAGGTATTTTTAAGTACCTTTTTCATTTCATTATATATCATCTCCCAGAAAGCCTTGATCCTTGGGCACGTCCACCAAAGGTGAAAGAATGTACCTTCATTTTCTTTACATTTCCAACATTTATTATCTGATAAGTGGTAAATCTTTGCAAGCTTGACTGGGGTCATGTACCACCTATGGATCATTTTCATAATATTCTCTCTTTAATTAACAACTCTTGTGGGTCAAGAAACCACGGTCTCTATTCAGACCAAAATGACCGGAATCAAATGCACTACTGCTGTGTTAGCAACATCAAAGTGACCTCCCCAGGGTGCAAGCTTGGGCAGTGTGTATGGAGGCCCTGGCCTGCCCAGATTACAGGACCCCATCCTCAGTACCAGGCTGGCTGCAGCAGTTGCCAGGGGGAGGCATACAAGATGCCACCCAACCACCTTAGGGACTCCACTCTGGATTTGTAGCCTTTTATTCTGAAAGTGGGACGCAGGTGGCGCTGTGGGTTAAAGCCTCAGCGCCTAGGACTTGCCGATCGAAAGGTCGGCGGTTCGAATCCCTGCGGCGGGGTGCGCTCCCGCTGCTCGGTCCCAGCGCCTGCCAACCTAGCAGTTCGAAAGCACCTCCGGGTGCAAGTAGATAAATAGGGACCGCTTACCAGCGAGAAGGTAAACGGCGTTTCCGTGTGCGGCTCTGGCTCGCCAGAGCAGCGATGTCACGCTGGCCACGTGACCCGGAAGTGTCTCCGGACAGCGCTGGCCCCTGGCCTCTTAAGTGAGATGGGCGCACAACCCCAGAGTCTGTCAAGACTGGCCTGTACGGGCAGGGGTACCTTTACCTTTACCTATTCTGAAAGTATCTCACCAGGCAGTGGGAGTTTAGGATCAGTGTTTTCCTCCTTCTCCTAGATGGGCTCCCTTCTCAAGTTGAGGAGCCCCATCTGCCCCTCCCGTCTCTGCATGTACAGAAACTGCTCCATCCACCACAGCCTCTCTTTGCATGTAGGGGAAGTTCCTTAGTCACAGAGGCTTTGAGACCCATTAGCTGCCCTCACCTGGTTCAGCTGGCCAATCAAAGCCATTCCTGGGGTGTGACCACTGTCACATGCTGGCAGCTTCTAGGAGCTGTTACCGGAAAAATCCGAGGGCTCCCTTGGACAAAAAGTAAAGACACCAACCAGAGTAAAAGGTAAAGGTAAAGGTACCCCTGCCCGTTCGGGCCAGTCTTGCCAGACTCTAGGGTTGTGCGCTCATCTCACTCTATAGGCCGGGAGCCAGCGCTGTCCGCAGACACTTCCGGGTCACGTGGCCAGCGTGACGAAGCTGCTCCAGCGAACCGGCACCAGAGCAGCACACGGAACGCCGTTTACCTTCCCGCTGGTAAGCGGTCCCTATTTATCTACTTGCACCCGGAGGTGCTTTCGAACAGCTAGGTTGGCAGGCGCTGGGACCGAACGACGGGAGCACACCCCGCCATGGGGATTCGAACCGCCGACCATGTGATCGGCAAATCCTAGGTGCTGAGGAGCAAATCAGCAGCCTGTAGGCTTGGCCTTTATTGACTGTTGCAACAGGGTGCTCCCCTCACTTGCAGGTGAGAGGAAAAGACACAGAAAAATGGTGTGCAAGACCTTATAAAAACTTTTGAAATTCCCTTCCTCTAGGTCAAGCCCACCCCCAGAAACATCATGCATACATTACAGAAAGGAGGGGTTGAGGGAGGAGTTGTGGTGGTAACCTGAGTGTCCTGTCACCTGGCTGGTTCCTTTCTCTCCCCCTCCCCATGAGTCACTTCCAGGAGACAAAGGGGAGTTGGCAGTTTCCTGCCCCCAGAGGGAAGATCTGATCATTGTCCTTTGTTTCAGTCCATGCTGAATCCACTCCCATATGCAAGTTCTTTGTGATCTTGATTGTCTTCTGTCTAGGACCATCAGGGTTGGCATAGCAACTGGGCAGGGCTCCTGTGGATGTGCTGGGATGGTGAAAGGATTATGGCTGCCCTGTATCAAACCTTCCCCATTTTGTAGTCCTTCCTTCATGGAGTAAAATAAAAGTGGAACAGTGCAAAACCGATGTATGGTTGATTTTCTATGAATTTATAACAGAAGCGTAGCGTATGTAGTGTGTGAGTGTGTGTGTGTGAAGTTTGTACAAACTGAATGATTGGGGTGGGGGGTTCCTGCTGCAGAGCCACAGGTGATAACTGAATGCAGGGTGGGGACAAACTACCCCAGAAGCAGCCAACGTGTCCCTCACCAGAGGTGCTACTGGTCCCCTAACATCCTGACAATTAGCTGCTTTTCTTTTAGGAGAAAGAACCTCCCTCTCAATATCTTGAGGAGGAGCTGCAGATGATTTTTTTAAAGGAAGGTTAGCATTGCAAACACTGAAACCCAGAGTTTAGCAGCACCATGGTGTGGTTTTCAGGACAGGCAGGTTCCGATCCACCCACTTGACCCATTTTCTCACTTGGTTAAGCAGGTTGCGGCTATGCACCTAAAACTGGTTGGGGTGGAAGTTAGCGAGACAAAAAGACATACATGGAGGCCCAAGTGCGCCTTTTCCATGGAAGGTACATTAATACCTGCAAGGCACATTCCCCTTCTTTGCATAGAAGTACATCAGCCTGCTCCCCAATGACTTTGCAGAAGGGGGTGGATCCAGTTAACCTCTAATTCTGTCTTCTAGCAGAATACAGCCTTCCCTGACAATCCACACCTCTCCAAGCTCTCTGGCAGAGAAGAGCATTTCCCAACTCTGAAACCTCAGATTCTTTAACTGGGTAATTTCAAGGACTAAGCCAGTAATCTTTTGTACACAGAGAGAATCTGCAACTGAGATAAAGGCTGAATCTGTCAGAGGTAAATTAGCATGGTCCTAAACAGATTGACTCAGGAGTGAGCAGGCCTGCTTTGGACCACAGATAATCATTAAGCAAACACAAGTTGTTTACTAGTTGAGCAAGACCCCACTCCCTGCTTATTTCTCAACTGCACATGACCCACCCAGTTTTCATTAGGCAGTGGTGGTGGTGGTGGGAATCTTCAAAGCAACCAGGAAAGGCAAAACAAAATCTAGTACTTTTCTTTAAAAGGAAAGAATGCCCTAACCAAAGTCAAACCTCAGTCTGTGTTCTACTTTACCAAAAAAGGTTTTACAGTCAGAAGACTAAGATGCAAGTGTAAGTTCACAGCTTTGCAAACAAGAATTTCCCCCCTTTAAATCTTTCATTCGCAATGTGATGTTCTTCAGATGTTTTGGAATAAAACTCCCATGGGTTCCAGCCAGCACTGTGCAGAAGGCTGCTTTAGATAACATGGTTTCAAACCATGGTCCTCCCAAGTGGTTTTCTTTTTAATAGAAAAAAAGGTGTCGGTGCTCAGCATGAAGTTGTTACAGTTAAGTGCTGTACTTCTAACATTTGAAAAAAACAGTGCACAAAAAACTGCCAGTACTACATACCCTTGAGTACCCCCAGAAAAAAAGCACTGGCCTCCCCCTACAAAAACCCATTTCAAATTTTGATTTCTAAAACACCCACATTTTAAAAATCCGCAACATTATGACGTTTTTCATTGGCAGTTCAGTTTAAGAAAGCTATTGACACGAACACAAAACATTATTCACTCCTGCCTAGAATGCTAACATAGAAACACTCTCATTTAGTACCGGTACTTTAAACCATCCTCACAATGTTTTTTTCAGAAACCATTTCCTTGGAGTTTTCATTCTGGACAGCAGGGGGCACTGCTGTCCTTTTAAGTTAGCCAATGCAGGAATTTGTTCCCCAAACCATTATCCTTTTGTATTACATTTGAGAAGATGTTTCCAAACTCTGCATGTAAAAAACAAGCCCCTGAATGCCTAGCATGCTCAACATTGCAATTTGATGGGAAAACGTAAGTGTTGTAAGAAAAATACAGCTCCCTTTCCCTTACGGGGTATCCAAGAGCCCGTATAGAGTCCTTATGTAGACTCTCTATCTGAAGGAGAAAATAGCAGAGGCCAACCAGAGAATATTGAGAAGCAAAGTGGGTAGTAAGCCTGATCTTTATTAAACTGTTGCAACAGGGTCCCCCACTCCCCCCCCCCCCAGGGAAGGAGGAACCCAGAACATTGCTGTGCAAGCCCTTATGTAGACTTTTAAAATTGCCCACCCTGTAGCTCAAGATCACTCCCCAAAACATCATACATACATCACAAAAAGAGGTGGTCCCCAGCCCAGCAGAAATTTGAGAGTGTTGCTTCAGTCCTGTCAGCCAGGATACCCGATAATTGCCTTTTCTGGGTAGCCTGGGCATTCCTTTGAGATGGTAAATAGTTCCTTAATCTCTTACACATATCGAGTGTGCTCAGCTTAACAGATACTTACTAGACTGTATTTACAGGGAGGTGTAAGTCCCTACAGTTCAAAGACAACTAGAAAGCTTTTCCCATTTCCTTCCTCGTTGCAGAGAAATATTTGAGGTCAATTTGGGAGAGTCAAAATGGCTCAGGATTGTTCTCCTGTACTATTTCAGACACATGGTCTATACACACACACACACTATATTTCTCACTCTATAAGACGCACCCGACCATAAGACGCACCTAGTTTTTAGAGGAGGAAAACAAGAAAAGCCAGCAAGAGCCTTAGACACGCTCGCTTGGCCCGGCTCTTTAAAGATAGAGCGGCTCTTGCTGGCTTTTCCGGGAGGTGGGAGAAGGGACTGACGGACTGCCCTCCGTCCCTTCTCCCACCTCCTGGAAAAGTTAGAGCAAGCTGCGCAGCTATCTCTGAAGCCAGCACAGCAAGAGGGAGAGCTGTGCAGCGCCTCTAGTTGTGCTGGCTTCTCAGCAAAGCAGGATGAGGGACGGAAGGGAATCTCTTGCTCTTGCTGTGGTGGCTTCAGCAAAAGCTGTGCAGCGCCTCTTCAGCGAAGTGGGAGGAGGAACAGAAGGGGCTCCGTGTAAGGGCTCCCTTCTGTTCCTCCTCCTGCTTCGCAGAGAAGCCAGCAGAACAAGAGGCGCTGCGCAGCTCTTGCTCTTGCTCTTCTGGCTTCAGTGATAGCTGCGCAGCCTGCATTCGCTCCATAAGACGCACACACATTTCTCCTTACTTTTTAGGAGGAAAAAAGTGTGTCTTATGGAGCGAAAAATATGGTATGTGTTTGCCTTGTACATTTATGAGCATTTATTTTATATATATATAAGACCTTAGAATTCCTATAGCAATAAGTAAACCCAAAGGTGAGTGCACATACATGAGACACAGATACAATTGCCACACGCAGGACCCATTCCAGTTTGGACACAAGGCGGAATTCACTGACTGTTGATATACATAGTGAAAACTGGGAGGTTTGGCATGGTGTGTGTGTTTATTGATTGCTTTAAACAATTTATATATCACTTAACTAAAATAGTCTCTAAGCCTCTGGGCCTGCCCCCTCCCCTGAACAAGCCCAATGAAGTGTTCTGCAGCAGACAAAAGCTAGCACACTATTTTGTAAAATCTGTCATGTAATCGGTGCTTTGGGGAGGGGGGTTACTCAAGGATACACAGTACTGGGCACCTATGATTTCAAATGTTAAAAGCGTGGCACTTACTGTAACAACTTCATGGACTGTACCGGCACCCTTTTTCAAAAAGAAGAAAAAGAAAAAGTACTGGCCCTAATACAGATTTTGGGATCTGAGAGCCAGTGTGGTGTAGAGGTTAGAGCAGTGTTTCTTGATCTTGGGCCACCAGCTGTTGTTTGACTACAACTCCCATCATCCCTGACCACTGGTCCTGCTAACTAGGGATGATAGGAGTTGTAGTCAAACAACAAGCTGGGGACCCAAGATCCAGAAACACTGGGTTAGTGTGTTGGACTAAGACCTAGGAGACCAGTGTTCAAATCTCCAAAAGTGAGAAAAGTCCTCCACAACAATGTGAGAGACTGATAAAGTCATACAGAAAACAATAACTTTAAGTTATTGCTGCTAAAGGTGGTTCTACAAGCTGCTGAGTCATAAGGTGTGCTTAGTTTTTCACACATGGCTTCTCTATTTTGGATTTATTTCTGTCAAATAAATCATGACTTGGTGTAATGTCATTTGTTGTTGTTCATCAGAGGTTGTATTTACCTAAGACCTGCTAGGGAACAGCTGGTTGTTATTACGTCCACATCTGTAAAACCACAGAATTCAAAGAGGGTGTACCTTCTTTTTCCCATGACACACACAAAAATTACACACACACACACATTTTTTTTTTCTTACAGGCCCACACAGCTTCCTCTCCTTTTCTGTCAGCCCCAAGGTCCATCCCACAGTTCTATGAAATGAGTCACAGAGACAAGCTTCTTCTAAACGGATTTCTGTATTAGCCAATTACTTATAAATACATTTATTACAGTGAGCAAATCTGTGTATGCAGGGAGAAACAACAAAAACAAAACCATCAGCTACAGCGGAGACCCTGCAAAGATCCAAGGAACTTGATCAGGAAAGGCAGAAGCCCTGGAGCGGAGGGCCAGGGCAGGCAGAGGAAGAGGGGCAGAGAAACAGGCTCCCATGCTCTGCCATTCAGGGTGGCACACCCCAGGAGAAAGGCCTGCCTCAGAATCAAGGTCTAAGGCAGCCTGGGCCATACGGGCATTCTCCAGATGTTTTGGACTACAAACTCATACCAGCCCCAGTAGTGATGGGAGCTGTAACCTAAAACACCTGGAGGGTACTTGATTGGCAAAGGCTGTCAAGGGGAACTAAATACACAACAGTGAATGAAGCAGAAACTTAGAGCACCTTTAAAAAACAAACAAACCTGCCTCATAGTTTTGGGGTTTTTTAAAAGCCACTTATGGACAAACGTCTCCTCTCCAAAGTGTTCACAGGAGACTTGGATGCCTGGACGCCCTCTGCACAATGCCCATCCCTGCTTTTAAAGGAGAATACAGACATTTCCCCACCCCAAACATTAATTACCAAGAAAACCTCTATACAAGGAGCATCCCCCCATAGGGCTTCTGGGGCTCCCCAAACCCATTCTGGCCAACAGGGAACGCTGATCCCTTCCCCCAAGCAACGTTGGTCAACACTGTCACCTAATTGAGATGGGAGTGACCCAACCAGGTCCCTCAAAGAGGCTGCTTGGGAAGGAGCAGCTAAAGGCACTTTAGGGAATCAGAACCCTCCAGGGAGCAGGAGAGATGAAGGGAACCTTGGCAGCTGCCAGGCACAGATAACAGGAATTGCATCGCAAACAGTTGTTGGCACCAGTATCTGCAGGCTGGAGTGGGGGGGTCAGCGAGTCCCAGGTGAATTTGGAAACTTAGGGAGTGTGGAAACGAAGCTCTTAAGGTCTGGTGGCAGAGATTCTTATTGCCCTGAGGCTAAAGAGAGGAGGAGCTGGTAAGGAAGTCTAGGGAGGGGAGTGTGTTTGTGTGTTCTGAAGGAGCAGTCAAGGACCCCTGACGGCTGTGCTCAGCCAAGGGCCTGGTGGTTCCGTTGGTAATTTTGAGGACTAAGAGAAGCAGTGGCAGACAGGAGCCAGGGTTGGAGTGAGCCGAGAAGATCCAATGCCAGGAGGAAGAGAGTTAGGTTGGGATGACACCCGTAGCAAAGAGAATGATCAAGATCAGGATGATGGCCACAATGATGCAGATGATGATGATCATCTTGGCATTCTTCCACCAGTACTTGCGTGCCACCTTCTGTGAGGTTGTCTTGAAGTGTTCCGACTGCAATGGAGAGAGAGAGAGAGCTGTGAACACAGGAGAGAGACCCCCTCAGCCACACACCAACCAATGTGGGACGGGAAAGGTCTCTTCACAAAACACAAACAAGAATTAAGAACGTGAGATGAGTCCTGCTGGATCAGGCCATGGCCCATCTAGTGAAGCATCCTTTTATCACAGTGGCCTGTGGGAAACCTGCTAGCAGCACTCTCCAGATGCCAGTTACAGCGCTATGAGAGACGGAGGACAACCTTCCTCCATGCTATGCATCATTTATACAATTCTATTGTCTCACCTTTTTGCTCAACTTAGAAGTCCCAAACACTGCAAACCCCCAGGGGAGTTGCTCCATTCCCTTGATCAGTTGCTTGCCTTTTCCTGGAGCTTTCCAAACTCTGCAAAACCCTTTTTTGAGGAAAGTCAACCAGAAGTGAACATAGTATTCCAAATGCAGTTGTACAACAGATTTGTGTAACTGCATCAAGTTACCAGCAGTTTTATTTTCAGTTCCTTTCCTAATGTTACTGGCGTCCCAATATAGGTCAAACCCAGCAGTTGTAAATTTGGCACAGAAATGGACTGGCAGCCAGGCTATAATCATTGTGATGGGTTCAGAATGCCTAGTCCCAGTTATTAAAGTGGCCACCTAGCTGTGGTTTCCAGTCATTCAAGGCAGCCCAACACACAATGCATGGCAGTAGTCTATGTGCTCTTTGCATCTTCTGCAGCTCTATCAGGCCATCTACAGCAGCCATTCCATCAGGAATGGAACTGCAGGGCCTCTCCATCAGCTCTGCTAAGAGACCAGCAAATGCTTGGCTCTGCTCCAAATTCTTTTCATTCCTGCTGCTCAAGACCTCCAAAACTAAGGATTAGTGCTTGTTTCCCCCTCCCCTCGACCTATTTCCTTTTGAGTTGTAAGCCTGAGGGCAATCTTCTCGTTTATATTTGTAAGCTGAGCTTGAGAGCACTTTTTATGTGTGCTGAAAACCGGGATAAAAACGCCAATAAAATAATAATTAGCAAGTGTGTCTCTGTGTTGAAAGTGTCTCTGGAATTCTGTAGATATTTTATAGTTAATATTTTTATTCAACTGTTGTATTACCCATCCTGGGAGCATTTGTTGAAGGGCTGGATAATAAATTGAAATAACAAAAACAACAACAACAACAACAACAACAACAACAACGGCAGCTCATGGCACCCTGTTTCGATCAGGTACCCCCAATTAAGGCTGCTGAGCAACTTTCCAGCCACCAAACCCAGGTGACAGATTCAAAAGTCAGCTAAAATCTCAAGAACCATATTGTAAGGAAAGCAGTGTTTAATGTCTGGATAAAATATAAAGACTTATTAGAAAACAAGACCCCAAGGTGGTTATCACCTATGGAAGCTAAGGCTGTGAAAAGACCCAATATGGAGGTCAAATGGCCGAAATATTGGGAAATATTAGAAAGAGATGGAGATAATTGGAGATTGCAGAGTATGGAGAAACTTAAAGATAAAGTGTGAGATTGGTTACATTACACTCAGATTAAAGAGGCTTTTAAATTGGATAAAAAGTTAGGATTCCAAGTGGAAAAATCGAAATTGGAAACAGAACTATTAGAACCTAAGACTAAATTACTTTCAAGAATGTATAACTTGCTGCTGAGGTGGAACACACAGGATGAAACGGTTAAATCAGCTATGATAAAATGGGCACAGGATATTGGGTATAATATTATGTTTGCTGACTGGGAAAAGTTATGGACTACCGGTATGAAGTTTACGGCATGTAATGCCTTGAAAGAAAATATTATGAAAATTATATATAGGTGGTACATGACCCCAGTCAAGCTAGCTAAAATATATCACCTGCCAGATAACAAGTGTTGGAAATGCAAGGAAACTGAAGGAACATTCTTTCACCTCTGGTGGACTTGCCCTAGGGTTAAGGCCTTCTGGGAAATGATATATAATGAGCTGAAAAAGGTATTTAAGTATACCTTTCCTAAGAAACCAGAGGCCTTCCTTTTGGGCATTGTTGGCCAGAGGGTGTTAAAGAAGGACCAAACATTATTTATGTATGCAACAGCAGCAGCAAGGATACTTGTCGCCAAACACTGGAAAACCCAAGATTTGCCCACGTTGGAAGAATGGCAGATGCAACTGATGGACTACATGGAGTTAGCAGAAATGACCGGCAGAATCCGAGACCTGGGAGAAGAAGCAGTGGAGGAGGATTGGAAGAAATTTAAGGACTATCTTCAAAAACATTGTAAATTGTATGAGTGTTAAGAAGGATGAGAGATTTGAAAACAACAGGGCACCATAAAGTTAGCGGAAAAGATTATGAGAATGAGTGAATTTCATGAGAAAGATAAATTTTGAATGAATATCATGTTAAAATTAGGTATTCAGGATTTTGATAAAAATATTCAAAGTTAGGGATAAAATATTGGAATTGTGTACAATAAGAATGAAAATAAGGTGATAAGTTGCTGGCTAAAGTTTTATTAACTTGGAATGTAGGAGCGAGAGACGTGAGGAAGTCCAAAAGGGAAAAATGAAGAAAAGATGGCTATTACAAGATGTAAAATCTTATGTTTGTTTTATTCTTTCGATGTTTTCTGTTTATTCTGTCTTTTTTTCTTTATTGTATTATTAAAACTCTTAATAAAAAATTAAAAAAAAAACAAAAACAAAAGTCAGCTAAAATCTTGCACATTCCTGTACGCTAGTCTTAGGTGGTACGGCCAACTGCTCCGCCTCTTACCAAGAAACAGCTTAGCAAGTTGTAAATACCAAAGGTAGAATAAAGGGCAGAGGGTGGTTGGGGCCTTCCTGGGCTGCTCAGGGATTAATCAGCCACACTACAAACAGCTCCACCCTGTCCACTATGCTCCTTAGACACAGGACCTCTGGAGCGCTGCCTAAAAGGAGCTGGGCCTTGCGCCTTGCCCACCCTCTGCTTCAGCACCCCTAGGCTGCTCACACAGCTAATGCAGACCAAATTGTCTCTAGAAATGACATGCCAGATTCTGACTTTTGAGTCAGAGGAGACCTCGGTTTAGAAGAGCCCAAGTTGGGAATGATAAAAGGACAACTGGGATCAGCTGCGCACCATGGAGAAAACCTGCATGTTATTTTCAGAGCAGCTGGGAAGAAAATGTGCTGGGTGCAAGTCCCTCTCTGTGGTAAGGAGGGACTTAAGACCCCGTCCAAACAGGACAGGTGTGCAGGCTACTTGCAGGGGAAATCACACTTGAAAGCCAAAGGAGCTAAACATTTTGCCCGCTCTGAATTCTGAGCAGTGGCTGGGCTGAGGCACTGTTATCCGTGGATAAGGAGGAGGAGTTTTAATTTGCAGCAGAAACACTGTGAAGGCAAAGAATGCCTCCGTTGGTTGTACAGTGGGCTACAAACACATGTCTAAATACACCTATAGAGTTAGAACATGCTTGCCACTTGCAACATCCTTGAACCTGTGTGGAAAACCAGAGGATCATACCAAGTCACACCTTATGGTTTTGATGGCACTATTGCCAGAGCCCCAGCAATGTTGAAAAAGCCCCTGATTTATCCATGAGCAACTTCCCCTTCAAACTGAAGCTCTCAAGCTCAGAGCAAGTTTGCTGAGGGCAGGGGGTCTGCACCCTCCAGGTGCCTCCTCCCATCATCCTGAGGCAGCATGGCCAATGGTCAGGGATTATGGGAGCTGTAGTTCAGCAAAACTTAAGACAGCCACAGGTTCCCTAGGTCTGTGTTTCTAACTGGAAAACATCTTTCCTTCCAATGGAAACTTGCAGATGTGGCACAAGCAGAGATAACCAGATGTACAAATGTAAGATGGGGGACACCAGGCTGGCCAGTAGTACATGTGAAAGGGATCTAGGGGTCTTTGTAGACTGCAAGCCTAACATGAGTCTGCTCAGGAATGGAAGAGTACAACTTTACTCTGCCTTGGTCAGATCTCACTTGGAGTTTTGTATCCTATTCTTGACAGCACAGTTTAAGAATTGTATTGACAAGCTGAAACATGTGCAGAGGGAGTGACCAAGATGATCAAGGGTCTACAAACCTTATGAGGAACAGTTAAGGTAGTTGGGTATGTTTAGCCTGGAGAAGAGAACATTGAGAGAGAATCAAATCATAACATTGTGGAGTTGGAAGAGACCAAGAGTCCAACCCCCCAATAACCAGGAATAACCATCTTCAAATATTTAAGGGGCTGTCCCATGTTAGATGGAGTGAGGTTGTTTTCTGCTGGTGCAGAACAAAGGACCCAGACCAGTGGACCCAAATTACAAGAAAGGAGATTCTAACTAAACATTAGGAATAACTTTCTCTCTCTTTTTTTTTTATTAGATAGAATACGCGATGTTATAACTATATGATACTTACCGAAGAGACGGAGGGAAGTCCGAAGCTCGGCAGAGCTTAAGGCTTAGGTGGATGGACAAATGTATAATGAGTGTACAGTGGTGCCTCGCAAGACGAAATTAATTCATTCCACGAGTTTTTTCGTCTTGCGAAAAAGCACGGACTTTGGAAAAGCTTCAAAAATCACCAAAGTCTTCAAAAACCTCAAAAAGGGCTACCGCACCGCGTGCTATGAGTTGCTCCTCAAAGTGAATCCATGGTTTTAAGAAAAAGGAAACAAACTTGCAAGACAAAGGAAACAAACTTGCAAGACGTTTTCGTCTTGCGAAGCAAGCCCATAGGGAAATTCGTCTTGCGAAGCAACTCAAAAAACAAAAAACTCTTTCGTTTTGCGAGTTTTTCTTCTTACGAGGCATTCGTCTTGCGGGGCACCACTGTATGTATTCTATGTGTATATGTAATAATGAAAATCAATAAAAACTGAATAGGAATAACTTTCTCACAGTAAGAGCTGCTTGACAGTGGAACAGACTCCCTCGGAAGATGGTGGACTCTCCTTCATTGGTTTCGAAACGGAGACTGGATGGCCATCTGCCATAGATTCTTTAACTGTGATTTCTGCATTACACGGGATTGATCTAGATCAGTGTTCCCCAACCTTGTGCCTCCAGCTGTTTTTGGACTACAACTCCCATCATCCCTGACTAGCAAGACCAGTGGCAAGGGATGATGGGAGTTGTAGTCCAAAAACAGCTGGAGGCCCAAGGTTGGGGAACACTGATCTAGATGACCCTTGGGATTCTAGGAACTACCGTCACTTTCCCCAATGCTTGCTTGGGGACTCTTCTCTTCTCTACCAAGTCACTAGGCAAGTCCCTCCCACTCTTCAATGAAAGGAGCTTGGTGGTCTCCCGTGAAAACCTCACCCCCTTCGACTCATAGAATCATAGAATCATAGAGTTGGAAGAGACCACAAGGGCCATCGAGTCCAACCCCCTGCCAAGCAGGAAACACCATCAGAGCACTCCTGACATATGGTTGTCAAGCCTCTGCTTAAAGACCTCCAAAGAAGGAGACTCCACCACACTCCTTGGCAGCAAATTCCACTGTTGAACAACTCTTACTGTCAGGAAGTTCTTCCTAATGTTTAGGTGGAATCTTCTTTCTTGTAGTTTGGAGCCATTGCTCCGTGTCTGCTTCTCTGGAGCAGCAGAAAACAACCTTTCTCCCTCCTCTATGTGACATCCTTTTATATATTTGAACATGGCTATCATATCACCCCTTAACCTCCTCTTCTCCAGGCTAAACATGCCCAGCTCCCTTAGCCGTTCCTCATAAGGCATCGTTTCCAGGCCTTTGACCATTTTGGTTGCCCTCCTCTGGACACGTTCCAGTTTGTCAGTGTCCTTCTTGAACTGTGGTGCCCAGAACTGGACACAGTACTCCAGGTGAGGTCTGACCAGAGCTCAGCTCAGCTCTGCTCAGAGCACAAGTCTCAGAACCTACCGTCGCTTCCAGGTCCTCCGTCTTGTTGCGCAGGTGGTCCAGGTTCTCTCCCCTTGCCAGCATACGCTCCACGTTCTGCGTCATGATGTTCTTGACACCCTCCACCTCACTCTGGAGGTTCTTCACCTTGTCGCTTGCCATCCCGGGGGCGCTTCCACCCTCCTGGAGGGAAGAGAAGGAAGGAAGGGGGCTTAGGATGGAAGACCTGGGTCAGCCATGGATGCTGGCAACCGGAAGAAGGAAATGCAAATGGAGCTCCCAGAGTCCCACACACCAACAAATATGGGATGGGAAAGGTCTTCTGCACAACCCTCACAAAACATAAAGAAGAATGCACTTGAGAAACCCTTCCTGTGGCTTCCAGCAACTGGTCTTCAGAAGCATTGCTGCCTCCAATCGTGGATGCAGAACAGTCATCCTGGCTAGTAGCCATCGATAGCCCTCTCCTCCATGAATTTGTCCAATCCTATTTTTAAGCCATCTAGGTTGGTAGCCATCACTGCCTCCATTGACAGACTGTGCAAGGTTGATCCAGGGGATTGTGAATGAAGGAGCTGCTGACTGCCTAGGCCCCTGTTCAGAAAAGATCTCTGTTCCACAATTGCCAGTATCATAATGCCTTTATACATTTCTATGGTTTGACTGTCCTTAGAATACTGTAAACAGCTCTGGTTGCCACACCTCAAAAGGGACATTGTAGAACTGGGTAAGGTGAAGAAAGGGGCAACCAGATTATCAGGGGGCTGGAGAAAATTTAACTTCCCAAGGAGGAAAGGGAACATTTTAGGAGTTTTAGTTTAGGACTAAAAAAAATGTGCACAGGGCACAGGGCATGCCCACCACCCCAGGTGCCCGATCGGCTTGCTCCACCGCTGTCTTCAGCCCAAGCATTGCATTTCCTTGAGCGCAACTTTTTGCACCATACAGGTGCTGTGACATTAAGACTGTTAAAACCATAATGTATTTTTACATTATTAGAACATTACAAAGAGCTGGGCTGCTGGATGAGGCCAAAGGCCCATCTAATCCAGCATCCTGTTTTCAGTTGGTCAACCAGATGCCCCAATGGAAAGCTTGCAGGCAGGACCTGGTTGCCACAGCACTCTAGCCACAGCGCTCTAACCCAGCGGCCAGTATTCAGAGGAACATTACCTCTGAAAGTGGGGAGAACATAGGAATTGTGACTGGGAGTCAGTCAAAACCTTTACTGCATTAGCATACAGCCATAGCAGGATAGGTAAAGGTAAAGGTACCCCTGCCCGTACAGGCCAGTCTTGACAGACTCTGGGGTTGTGCGCCCATCTCACTTAAGAGGCCAAGGGCCAGCGCTGTCCGGAGACACTTCCGGGTCACGTGGCCAGCGTGACATCGCTGCTCTGGCGAGCCAGAGCCGCACACGGAAACGCCGTTTACCTTCCCGCTGGTAAGCGGTCCCTATTTATCTACTTGCACCCGGAGGTGCTTTCAAACTGCTAGGTTGGCAGGCGCTGGGACCGAGCAGCGGGAGCGCACCCCGCCGCAGGGATTCGAACCGCCGACCTCTCGATCGGCAAGCCCTAGGCGCTGAGGCTTTAACCCACAGCGCCACCTGCGTCCCGCCATAGCAGGATAAAACAAACTAAAAATGGTATAGACAAGCAACCAAACAAGATTCAAAACGATATTACTGGGGTTATGACATTTAAATTACCCTAAGACAATAATGTAAAGATTTAGTTGCCGGCGCCGGGAATCTAGAATGCGGATGAATATAAAGCATATAATGGCCCCAAAATAGGCTCGGCACATTAGGTTAAAAAGGTAATGAAAGAATTAAAAGGTAATGAAAGAATTAAAACAACTACCTGACATTCAGAAGACATCTTAAGGCAGCCCTGTTCAGGGAAGTTTTTAACGTGTGATATTTTACTGTATTTTTGGTTTTTATGGAAGCCGCCCAGAGTGGCTGGGGAGGCCCAGCCAGATGGGCGGGGTATAAATAATAAATTATTATTATTATTATTATTATTATTATTATTATTATTATAAAACCGGTCCAGGTCTAGAACATACTACCCAGAGTAGCCCTGAGTTTCAAGGCCTGCACTATAAAGATTGCCACCCCACGTGAAACTTGGGGATTTGCGTCCACAAGAAGCGATTTCAAACAGTCTTCCTTAGATGTGATGGTGGACGGGATCAAGCGGAGGAGCTTGGATCTTATTGGTTCATAAATAGGGCAGTAGAAAAGGAAATGTATGAAGTCCTCTACTTCATTCATTGTGCATGAACATAGACGCTGAGTAATAGGGGTCTTAGAGTAAATCCCCTGCAGGAAGGCCGTGGGTATAGAATGGAAACGGGCCATGGTAAACGCTCTTCTCAAATTGGGCTCCGTCAGGTCTATCAAGTAATTGGCAAATGATCTTACCACTTTCACTTTAGGGAGCCACATGGAGAGGCGAGCTGTGGTGGACTGTGCCCGGTCCATGGCCTCGTCTCTTGTAAGAATCCAGGCCCGGATTTTATGTTGATCCCAAGCTGACAGCGTGTCCAGATCTGGGAGGGAGTAGCGTGCAGTAATAGTCTCCATGGCCTTGGACCATTTATTGCTATGAGAACAAGTTAAAAAGGCTTGCCTGGCTAAAAGGGAACCTGGGGCTTTGATTAATTTACAATAAAAACTAATAATTCTAATGTGGACTCTCGCAACAATGGAGGGGAGGCCCAGTTCTGTTCTTAACTGTGCAGCAATCGAGCCCTTGGGGAGAGACTGGGAGTCATCGCTCGCCTAATCCTCTTTGAAAGCCATCTAGGTTGCTGGCCATTACTGCACCTTGTGGGATCAAATCCCATAGTTTAACTATGGACTATGTGAAGATGCACTTTAAAGGTAAAGGTAAAGGTACCCCTGCCCGTACGGGCCAGTCTTGACAGACTCTGGGGTTGTGCGCCCATCTCACTTAAGAGGCCAGGGGCCAGCGCTGTCCGGAGACACTTCCGGGTCACGTGGCCAGCGTGACATCGCTGCTTTGGCGAGCCAGAGCCGCACACGGAAACGCCGTTTACCTTCCCGCTGGTAAGCGGTCCCTATTTATCTACTTGCACCCGGAGGTGCTTTCGAACTGCTAGGTTGGCAGGCGCTGGGACCGAGCAGCGGGAGCGCACCCCGCCGCAGGGATTCGAACCGCCGACCTTTCGATCGGCAAGTCCTAGGCGCTGAGGCTTTAACCCACAGCGCCACCTGCGTCCCATAGATGCACTTTATTATATATTAATTATGCTATATTATGTACAATTCATATTAATTAAAGCACAGGAGGAACTCAGCATTATTAAAAACCCCACTAAAATGCCAGGAGTGTTAGACAAGGCCAAACAGATAAACAATACTTGTCTCAAGGAAGAGAAACCATTCGTCATCCTTATTCACAGAGATGTTGCAATCCTGGTATCACCAGATTCACTCAAGAATTCCACAGAGTTGTTTCCTCAGAAATTATCAGAGTCAGATGACCAAACTTGGGGATAAGAAAGCAAAGACAACCAAACTCCAGAAGTGGAGACTGCAGTCACCCAGGGGTGCCATCTCACCCTCGGGATTGTGAGTGCTCGCCACCATAACGAGGACGTGAGACATCACACACACACACACACACACACACACACTTGCACAATGCACAAAGTCGCATTGCGCTTTTGGTGGGGGGCTCTTCCTCCTCCTCCTCGCAGCCAGCAAGGCACCCTTTTCCGTGGGGAGGGGCTCAGACATGGAGGCAGATATTCTGCCTCTGCATCTGAGCCCCACCTCCCTGGAAAGGGGGCCTCACTTGTTGACTGCAGAGGGTGGGGCTGAACTGCTTCTGTCTCAGAGGCAGAGCCACAGAGGCTGGTTGGCTGCCTCCCTCTGGTTTTGCTCACTGACTTTGTGGGTGCCCAGCCCCCATAATTATATTATTATGGGTGCCCAAGCCCCCATGGCCCCCTGGAGTTGGCTCCTGTGCAGTCACCATAGCCACAATTTCTGGACACCACAACACATGTCTTCTGAACTAATGCAGAGATACAATGGGCAGTCTCCACTGATTCTATTTTATTTCATTACTATTGTATGAAAGAAAAACTAATTATCAGTTATGACAGACCCTGTAATGATCAGTGTGGAAATTGCAGCTGTACTCAGGATGCCACCTTTCCTATTAACCACTGTGTCACTTTTATATAAAAAATAAAAACCATTTTAGGGAATAGAAGCGTATTACATTATTTAAGGCTCAATTTTTCTAACTGTAATTGCTGCCTTCAATATATTTGTTGTGGGGCTGAATCATCAGTGTCCTGCTTTGGGGCTGTATCCCACCAATTTATAGCAGACCCACAGAACTTAGTGGAGCTTAGTCATGTGCATTTCTTTCCATAGGCCTACTCTGAGTACAGCTAACATTGGCTGCAACCATTTAGTACCAAGTCAGATAAAACAAATGTGGACAGATTTTATTTCAGATGTCATAGAGTAACTGGAATTTGATTTCCACATCTCACTGGCCTGAAGTCTTTTAAAAACAGGTTGTACCACCTGGTGGTAGGCAAGAAAGCTTGGGGACAGCCAGGTTTGGTGGTGAATTCTATAGCAAAGAGCAAAAACGCCACAGCTTAAGGACACCAAACCCCTGCTTCAACCAGCCATCTTCAACACATGAAACCATTCTGTATCTTCTGAAGCCAATCCTGAAAACTTGAGACCAAAGAACTCCAGCTCACGGTCCAGACACATCTAAGGATGTTGGCAGGGAGACACTCAACCGGTGCTCCATCCTACCTGCCCTGGCACCTGAGCCTGCTGCCAAGTCAGTGCTTCTGGAGAAGCTGCAGCAAAGAACCAGGAATGCTGCGCAGGAAGGCACCAGAGGTCTTGAGCAAGTCCCCAGCAGAAGTGACACATACTTTCCACTGGGAATGCAGAATATGCCAAGCATCCCCCAGAACCAGCAGAGCCACTCTGCGGTCAACAGCCTGGCATCACGAGCACACCTTAGACCGGAAGGTCTGAGAAGGGTCTCAACCGCTCTCTCTCTCTCTCTGCGGTCAACAGCCTGGCATCACGAGCACAGCTTAGACCAGAAGGTCTGAGAAGGGTCTCAACCGCGTTCTCTCTCTCTCTCTCTCTCTCTCTCTCTCTCTCTCACACACACACACACACAGAGAGAGAGAGAGAGAGAGAGAGAGAGTCTTCTCCAACCTGGGGCCCTCTAGATGTTTTGGACTGTTGTTTCCTTCATCCCCAGCCCAGAGTTTCTTTAGTGGGAAGTAACAGAATCACAGAGTTGGAAGGGACCCAAAAGTCATCTAGTCCAATGCCTTGCAATGCAGGAATCTCAGCTACAGCATCCATGACAGATAGCCACCCAACCTCTGTTTAAAAACCTCCATGGAAGGAGAGTCTACAGCCTCCCGAGGGAGACCGTTCCACTGTCAAATAGCTCTTACGGTCAGAAAGTTTTTTCAAATGTTTAGTCGGAATCTCCTTTCTTGTAACTTGAAGCTATTGGTTTGAGTCCTACGCTCCAGAGCAGGAGAAAGCAAGCACGCTACCCCTCTCCATGTGACAGCCCTTAAGATATTTGAAGATGGCCATCGTATCTCCTCTCAGTCTCCCCTTTTCCAGGCTAAACATACCCAGCTACTTCAAGAGGTCCTCATAAGGCTTAGTTTCCAGACCCTTGATCATATTGGTTGCCCTCCTCTGCACACCTTCCAGCTTGTCAACATCCTTCTTAAATTGTGCCCGACTTGGTTAAAAAAATTCTTGATGTTTTTGTTGTTATTTTTGGAAAATTAATAAAATGTTATTAAAAAAACATCCTTCTTGAATTGTGGTGCCCAGAATTTGACACAGTATTCCAGGTGTGGTCTGGCCCAGGCAGAATACAGTGGTGCTATTATTTCCCTTGATTTGGACGCTAGACTTCTGTTGATGCCGCATAGAATGTTATTTTTTGCTGCTGCATCACACTGTTGACTCATGTTAAGCTTGTGATCCACCAAGACCCCGAGATCCTTTTCACGTGTACTGCTAGTAAGCCAGGTGTCCCCCATCCTATATTTGTGCATCTGGTTCATCCTGCCTAAGTGCGGAAACTTACATTTGTCCCTACAGAAATTCATTTGTTAGCTTGTTCTCCAATATCTTAAGGTCATTTTGAATTCTGTCTCTGTCTTCTGTGACATTAGCTACCCCTCCCAGTTTGGTGTCATCTACAAATTTGATGAGCATCCCCTCAATTCCTTCATCCAAGTCATTTATAAATACGATGAACATTAACCTGCAACTGTTGGCTACTCGTGTATACTTCTCCTTTGTGATTTCGCCATCTCTTATACATGCCCTTCTTAACTGTAAGCTCCTTAGATGCCTCCCACTTTTCTTTCTTGTTGGTATCGTCTGCATTTGGGCCTTCAATATTTCCCCTTTTAGAAACTCCCATCCTTCTTAGACTCCCTTCTCTTTGAGTATTTCCGACCATGGGATCACACCCAGTAGCTCCTTCAGCTTTTTTGAAATTGGCCTTTTTAAAGTCCAGAGTGTGTCTCTGACTACGCTCAGTTCCCTCTTTTTCCCTGAAACCCAGGAGAACATGATCACTTCCTCTCAAGTTTCCCAGGACTTCCACTTCATTTATCAGTTCTTCCCTACTGGTGAGGACCAGATCCAAAATAGATGATCCCCTTGTTGGTTCTTCCACCTTCTGGGAAATGAAATTGTCAGCGATGCAATGGAGGAATTTGTTAGACCTTACACTCTTGGCAGAGTTTGAGTCCCAACAGATATCAGGGAAGGTGAAGTCCCTCATGATTACTATCTCTCTCCCTTTTGAATGTTTGGTAATCTGCTCTAGTAAGGCATCATCCAAGTCTGTAGTGTGGCTTGCTGGTCTGTAGCAGACACACACAGTAAGGTCAATGTTGTTTCTCTCTCCTACCATTTTTACCCATATAAATCTCAATCTGCTTTTCATGCTCCAGGTCATGGATTTCTTCAGAAGTGTACACATCCGTTATATACAATGCTACTCCTCCTCCCTTCCTGTTTGGCTTATTCCTTCTGAATAGGTTATACCCCTCAATCCCTACATTTCAGTCATGAGTCTCATCCCACCAGGTTTCAGCAATGCCTACCAGGTTGTATTTGCCATCCTGTATTAAAATCTCCAATTCATCTTCTTTGGTTTCTCATCCTGTTTGTTTCCCATACTCTGTGCATTTGTGTAGTGCAAGAGGCTTCAACCTCTGGAGCCCAGCAATGCTGGTGGAGCCAAAAGTGTTGTCCCTGGGCTCTAACAGCAGAACAGGGAGAGCCGTCTTTTTCCCTGCTACCCAGCTGATTGCTGGGCATCTTTCCTGTTATAAGCCTCAAACTGACCAGTTGGTAGTTGCCTGGTCCTCTTCTTTTATTGCTTTTGAAGATGGGGACAACATCTGCCTATCTCCAGTCCACAGGGATCTCACTTGTTCTCCACAAATTCTCATTGATTATAGACAGAGGCTCTGAGATCACATCTGCAGTTACTTTTGTACCTTTGGCTGCAGCTCATTAGAGATTTGATTTGAATTAATTTAAAGTAACTAGGTGTTCCATTACCACCTCTTCCTATCTTGGGCTGCAGCTACCACTCTGCACCATTTATTATATCACCACCAGGTTGGGCGCAGCTTTCTTTTTGAGTGAAGACAGAGGCAAAGCAGGTGTTCAGCAGTTTCGGCTTCTGCCACCCAGTAGCATTTCTGTTTTGTTTACACACAGAGGACCTACTACCTGCTTGTTCTTCCTCTTGTTTCAAACATAGATGGGGAAAAAATATTTTTATTATTCATGCCAAGCTTTAGCCTATCTGACCTTCTCCATGAAAGTGTTGGCTAACCTAAAAACATTTTTACTGGTATAACTCCTCAAAAAATTAGTAAGGGAATAAAAGGACTTTTCCTGTCTCTGGTGGGAATGCCCACAGGCTGCTGTATTCTCAAATGAAATCTTTCAGGAGATATAAAAAATTATTAAAACACACATTAAAATTTATCCTCTATTATCCTTACTAAATATGTTGAAATATACCACGAAGACATTTTGCCAAAAGGAAATTTTGACATGGATGCTGTCAGCTGTCAGGATTTTTACAGCACAACAGTGGAAATGACTAAAAGAAATATGTCTATATCCTTATGGTATAAAAATATATGGAAATTGGTTATTGCAGGAAAAAAACAGCACGTACGTTACAGGTCTCTAAAGGGCTGGAAGATTCCAGTGATTTCTACTCAGTATGGTGGGATTTTATTTTACATAGTTTAGCTTCAGATTCACAGAGAAATATGGACGCCATGATCTTAGATTAGATGTTGGGGTACTTAACTTCCTCCCTGCGCATGCCAGGCCTCTTCTGTGACACACTTCCAGTTCCAGAGGTTGGAAGGGTGATCTCACTAGGGGCGTCTTTGACATCCAAGCTGCCATAATGGCAGTTTGTGGGTCTGGGGGGCCATGTCTTCTCTTCCCATGCCCCAAGGTATGTGCCTAGATCCACATACCGCTTATGTGCCTTGAAATGTTTTTCCTCACTCACTGCCCCAAAGAGGCTCCAAGCACCAAACCCTTTGACTCGGGGCTCCTTTTCGCCACACAGATGTCCAAACCCACAGCTGTGATTTTTTTTCCTTACTAGAAATTGTATACTCCCAAATGCATTTGCAAAAAGGATTGATTCCGTTTGTCTTAAGGATTTGTAAACAGAACTCCATAAGCAAGCTCTAATACTTTAATTTGGCTGCCAAGGAACAAAGGACTATTGGGTTTAATTCTTTCACAGTCATATTCTTAACCTTGTAAACTATACCCAGGTTTTCTCGTTCCCACAATTTTTACACTCCTGCAGGGTTGGTTCAAAGGCTTGGCTTCAGCCATTATAGTTTGGGCAGCTCCAGATACACTTTTCCATTTGCATTCATAATTCTTTGATGGTATTGGGGCAGTTATAAGCAGTCCCACTTTCAATACGGTTTGAGCCTACCAATAGTTTCAGGGTGGACACACTGCTTCATTTCTGGTCAACGCATGTCCTGTAATTTCCTGCTGAAATCCTTTAACTCCTCATTCCACAAATGTTCTGGCTTACTTTTTTTTGTCTCACCTTTGTTGCAAGAGGATACCTCCCAACGGGGGAAGTGGAACGATGTGTGCATGGTCCAGGATAAATACACCACTAATGCACAATGGGACGCAGGTGGCGCTGTGGGTTAAAGCCTCAGCGCCTAGGACTTGCCGATCGAAAGGTCGGCGGTTCGAATCCCTGCGGCGGAGTGCGCTCCCGCTGCTCGGTCCCAGCGCCTGCCAACCTAGCAGTTGGAAAGCACCTCCGGGTGCAAGTAGATAAATAGGGACCACTTACCAGCGGGAAGGTAAACGGCGTTTCCGTGTGCGGCTCTGGCTCTGGCTCTGGCCAGAGCAGCGATGTCACGCTGGCCACGTGACCCGGAAGTGTCTCCGGACAGCGCTGGCCCCTGGCCTCTTAAGTGAGATGGGCACACAACCCCAGAGTCTGTCAAGACTGGCCTGTACGGGCAGGGGTACCTTTACCTTTACCTTTTAATGCACAATGATTGTGTCAGCGGCATGTTATGGTACACCCTCCAAACAAACAAAGCAATCTGGAGGGGCCCTCTGTGCTCTAGCATTCTACTTATAGCTGCTAGAGTCTGAACGGAGGTCAATTTTTACAGAACCACAAATACAAGCAAGCAATAATAGAAATTCAGTAATATATTCAGCTAAAGGTAGGGCATAAGGAATTTAATTTTGAATAAATGTGCAATTAATTGTTTTGAATTTTATTATGTTATTATGGGGTCATGGGTTGTGCAAGCCTCTATTCTGAATAATAATTTTTTGGGGTGATGTGTAGCGGGCAAATTTGGAGTAGAGTCCCTAAGACGGTTAGATGGCACCTGGTATGCCTCCTTCCAGAAACTCCTGCAGTTAAGCTGGTGCCAAATGTCTTGATCTGCTTTCCTTTGGACCACATCAGTGAGGCCAAGACTGGGGTCTTGTCTGGACAGCTTAGGACCTCCATACACATTGCCCAGGCCTGCACCCCAGAAAAGTCACTTCGGTGCTGCTAATACAGCAGAAACAACACGGGAGGCAGCAGTTATGGGTTACCAGTCACTGCAGCCACAGAAGGCGCCATCTCTAACTGTTTGACTCTAGAGACAGACGGATGCCAACAGCAGGGGTAAGTGGCACTGGGGGTGAGTTTATGGAGGCTGTGGCCCAAAAAGTTTCAGATCCACTGATCTAAACTGTGTACAAGGATTACCCTAGAGGGGTGAGAAGTGGCTTTCCTGGACAGCCAGCATTTCAAAATCCAGCATTCCACAGAACAAAGAAGCTGGGCTTTTCCTTGAACATTCTTTTGGCAGCTCTCACATCAAAACTGGAGTATAACATCCCACACACTGCCAGGGCTGGAATTAATAGCTGCCTTATCTTCAGACCTATTCCTGGAAGCTGTTTGCTAGGAAATGCAAAGCAGGAGTCCAAAAGTCTGGACCAGGGCAGGTCTGCTATACCCTGTGCTTGCTTCTCTACACAATGAAAACACCACCACCATTTACAGTCACCCTGAGACAGCTAAGTGCACCCTCCGTACAAGACCCAGCACAGTTCAAGGGATACAGGGCTGAGGTTACACCCCAGGAGGGGTCAAAACCCAGTGCAGTCCTGGGCTCACACCCAAGTCATGGGATAGGCACTCGCTCTCTGCTATCACTCACTTTTGCCCACGGAACCCACTGACCTCACACAGCTGTTGTGATGACAGTCGATAACAGACCATAAAAGCTATTTCCATGTAGAAAAACCACTACACAGCTAATGAGCAACCAGTGCATGCCAAGAGTAATGAGAAGCTGGAATTGAACATGGCAGCCTCTCCCAACAAAATGCTCTGCAGATGTTTTGGACTACAACTCCCATCGGTCCCATCATCAACCTTGGGTGGTGGTGACAGGAAATGTAGTCTAGAAACAGATTCTGGGCTCACCTTTTGCCCCACTTTTTCCAGGCACAGATCTGTACTTAAATGTCAGAATGTTTTCTCTATTTTTTTTGCCCCAGTGAGATCTTGCTCTTTAGCACTCAGTCAGAGCAAAGGTCAGTTTAGGTTTTCTACAGATTGCCATTTGCTCCAAGTGAGCTTTAAAGAGTGGGTTTTTGTGGTGAAAGCTCTGGGGCAAAGAAAAGGGGTGTTTGTGCTCAGACACAGAGCTTTAAAGTGCAGACCTTGCCTGGAGGAAAGGCAAGTGTGGATAAACCCTCACACTATATATTTAAAGTGCATGACTTCCCCCAGATAATTCTGGGAGCTGTGGTTTGTAAAGGGTGCTGGAAATGGCAGCTCTGTGAGGAGGAAAGTACTATTCCCATTGAATATGCTGTAATTGTACAGCATGGATTTGACAGCTGGACGGCTTATGGCTCAAGAATGCTGGACTGGTGTATGAAGAATCCAGAGGACAAAAGAGCAGCATAATAAAGTTTCAGTGATGAGATTAACAGAAGAAATATCCTAGCAGTGGGACGGGCTCTGGACTCTCCTTTCTTAATTGGTTTCTGAGCACGGATCCAGCAGCGATGGGCTTCTGGCATTGGCGGGGGTAGGACTGGATGACATTTGGGGCACCTTGGGGGCAAGATCTCAGTGCCCGCCCCCAGAGAGCTAAGCTGCAGCCAGGGGTGACAACTTGAATAAAAAATGGGGCGGGGGGGGCAGGCCTGCATAATTGATCATATGAGACGGTGCACTATTTGAAGGCAAGGCTCATCAACTTTGGGGGGCGCTGGTCCCTCAGATATTTTATTGGGATGCTAAAGACCCCACAACCCCCTAGGAGTTGGCTCCTATATGGCTGCAGCAGTTCAAGTGTTGGCTTGGGGTCAAGGCGGGCGGTGTTCGGATCCCCGCTCCGCCACGGCCAGTTCCACCTCTCCCAGCCTAACCTGCCTCGCAGGCTTGTTGGGAATGCCCTCCCATCGGATGTCAAGGCGATGGACAACTACCTGACATTCAGAAAACATCTGAAGGCAGCCCTGTTCAGGGAAGTTTTTAATATGTGACATTTTAGTGTATTTTTCATCTCTGTTGGAAGCCGCCCAGAGTGGCTGGGGAAACCCAGCCAGATGGGCGGGGTACAAATAATAAATTATTATTATTATTATGTTGGGAAGACAAAGAGCGGGCGGGGACTCGTGGGGGGGGGGCACAGGCTGCCAAGGAAAGCCGCGAACTGTTGCTGCAGCTTGCCCAAGTGCCACTTGTTGGTTTCTAGAGGGCGCCTGGCAAGGCCGGAAAGGTTTCGAGGAGAAGCCCGGGAGGAGGAGCCCAACTCGCCCCAGCAGCCCAGACCAGGAAGAGCGCCAAGCCTTGCAAAAGAGGTTTCCCGAGGGGGCCGGAGCCGGACCCCCCCCCCCCCGCCGCCGCCACCACTCCTGCCCTGCGCCGCCTCGACGCCGGCCGAGCCCGAGGGCGCAAGGAAGGCGCGCCAGAGCCGGGGGAACCCCAGGAGGGAAGCCGGCGGCGGGGGCGCCCTCGTCCAGGGACGCGGCCTCGAGAGGCAGCCCCCGCCCGCCCGCCCTCCCCCCCCGGCCAAGCGCCCGCTCCGCGCTCCCGGCCCAGCCACGTCGAGGCGCGGCGCCGGACGGGGCGGCGAGAAGGCAGCAAACTCGGCGCGGCTGGAAAGCTCACCATCAGCCCGTCGAGTGGGTCCCCCAAGCAGCCGCTTCCCGGTCCTCGGCCAGCTCCCCGAAACTTCCTGCTTCTCTCTCGCTCCCCGCCGGCGGCCGCCCCTTCCTGTCCGCCTACCTCCTGGTCTCAGGTGGCCCGGGGCGGGTCCTCTCCTCCGACGCCGCGCCTCCTTCCGAGAGAGCGGCCCCGGGAGGAGCCCCACCCCCGCGGCTGCCGCTGCTTTGGGTTTCCTTGACGTGGCTCGAGGCCCAGCGGAGACCAGTGTCTTCAAGAAATAGGGTTTATTAACAGGCATGGGCGTTGCCAAGGGGGGCAGCTGCCCCTCCCTGCCCCCCTAAAGCAGTAAAATCAGTAAAAATACAGAGCAGACTCAGGTTCTGCCATCCCCAACAAAAGGCCTGCCCCCCAAGAAAAAATCTTGGCTACACCCATGTTGTCTTTGTCCATGGAGTTTTCTTGGCAGGGATACTGGAGTGGCTTGCCGGTTCCTCCTCCAGGTGGATCACGTTTGGTCAAAACTCTCCACTATGACCTGTCCATCTTGGGTGCCCTGCTCGGCATAGTTCATAGCTTCTCTGAGTTCTTCAAGCCCCTTCGCCACGGCAAGGCAGTGATCCATGAAGGGTCCGTATAGTTAAAGCTATGGTTTTCCCAGTAGTGATGTATGGAAGTGAGAGCTGGACCATCAAGAAGGCTGATCGCCGAAGAATTGATGCTTTTGAATTATGGTGCTGGAGGAGACTCTTGAGAGTCCCATGGACTGCAAGAAGATCAAACTTCTCCATTCTGAAGGAAATCAGCCCTGAGTGCTCACTGGAAGGACAGATTGTGAAGCTGAGGCTCCAGTACTTTGGCCACCTCATGAGAAGAGAAGACTCCCTGGAGAAGACCCTGATGTTGGGAAAGATGGAGGGCACAAGGAGAAGGGGGCGACAGAGGACGAGATGGTTGGATAGTGTTTTCGAGGTTACCAGCATGAGTCTGACCAAGCTGCGGGGGGCAGTGGAGGACAGGAGTGCCTGGCGTTCTCTGGTCCATGGGGTCACGAAGAGTCGGACACGACTAAACGACTAAACAACAACACACCCATGTACCTAGGGGTTGTAGTTACAGGTAGGTAGCCGTGTTGGTCTGCTGTAGTCGAGACAAAATTTAAAAATTCCTTCCAGTAGCACCTTAGACCAACTAAGTTTGTTATTGGTATGAGCTTTCGTTTGCATACACACAAAAGCTCATACCAGTAACAAACTTAGTTGGTTTAAAGGTGCTACTGGAAGGAATTTTTTTAGTTTGTTTTGACCTAGGGGTTGGTTACGTTCGCCCCCGCCAAGGGCTCAGGGGGGTGCAGAAATCTCTCCACGCTGACTTGGAGTGGCTAGGAGCCTTCCTACCTCTTCCGCACTCCCTTGCCAGGGGCACAAGAAAGCCTAGGTATGCCTCTTTTAACACATCTTTACACTTGGAAGTTTGCAATGGAGGAGGTGCAGAACATTATACCTCAAGAAAAGACCTGCGCAGAGCTTGTCTGAGGCCCAGGAGTGGGACTGTTTTGTTGTTTCTCAGACCGGACTGTAGTTCTTTAGCCCCTGTTGGCCAAGGTGTGAACATCTCTGTTACGTACTAAAGTTCTCACCCTGGGCCAGCAGGGGGATACTGTAGATAGTTTTCACTCAGGTCCACATATGCAAATAAGGGATTGAAAGTGACGTTCAGTGATTGGATAGTTACAGAAAGTTGTTACAGTTGTGTGGTACTGGAGCTCTATATAAGCAGGCTGGCTGAACCCTTCAGTTCAGTTCTGTTCTGGCCTGTGAATAAACAAGAGCTGTTTGAAGAATTGCTGTGTCGTCTGATATGTTCACCCACAGCTTAACAATCTCCGTCAAGGGTAAAGACACCCCACCCTCCTCCTCAGTGCCTCCCCATTGTGAACTCCAGCAGAAGGGAATCTGGCTGACATGCAGCTGTGCTGGGGTGTGGGGAGAGAGATGTGAAGGGACGGGTCACCTTCATTGTGCTCTAAGGCAATACAGTGGGACCTCGGGTTAAGTACTTAATTTGTTCCGGAGGTCCGTTCTTAACCTGAAACTGTTCTTAACCTGAAGCACCACTTTAGCTAATGGGGCCTCCTGCTGCCGCCGCGCGATTTCTGTTCTCATCCTGAAGCAAAGTTCTTAACCCGAAGTAATATTTCTGGGTTAGCGGAGTCTGTAACCTGAAGCGCCTGTAACCTGAAGTGTATGTAACCCGAGGTACCACTGGAATGTGAACCCAGCTGCCCTCAACTCCCTGCAGCCTACACCCTATCCCATAGCAATCCAGAAGCCAAGGACTGGAATGGGACCCTAGTTCAAATCCCCACTGAATCCTAAAGCTCACTTAGTGGCCTGGAGCCAGCTGGTACCTTTCAGCCTAACTTGCTGTTGTTGTGAGGGTAAAATGAGTGGAAGGGAGAACTGTGAACACAACCTGAGCTCTTTGGTGTAAGGTCTTGGGTCAAAAATGTGGCAGGTCTCCAGGGATAGCGAAGGCTCCACTTTTCCTGCATACTGCTGCCTGAAAGTCAGAAATGGCTGGATGAGGAAGAGCAGGCTTTGAAGACTGACATTTTTGGTAAAGTGCTTCACCAAAGGCCCCTTAGATAAGAATACAGATCCTCTTATGGATCATAACTGGTTGAAGAAGAGGAAGTGTAGAGTAGAAATAAATGGACAAATTAAGAAATGGGGTTCTCCAAAGATCAATATTGGGCCCTGTGCTTCTGAACTTGTTTGTAAGTGTCCTGGAGTGTCCAAGATGGTTAAAACCTTGGTTCTGGCTGCCTCAGTGGGAGAGAAGGGAGACAGAAGGCTAACTGCATCTGCTTTGCTGAAAGCTCAGCTCCATTGGAAACCTCCTACCCCTGCACTGCACCAGTGTACAAGGTTTATTTCCCTCCTCTTCCTTCCTGTTCCTCTTTCCTGTGTATTGCTAGATTGTAAGTCTGCAGGCAGGGATGCGGGTGGTGCTGTGGTGTAAACCACAGAGCCTAGGGCTTGCCAATCAGAAGGTTGGTGGCCTTGCGACGGGGTGAGCTCCCGTTGCTCGGTCCCTGCTCCTGCCAACCTAGCAGTTTGAAAGCACGCCAAAAAGTGCAAGTAGTTAAACAGGTACTGCGGCAGGAAGGTAAACAGCATTTCCGTGTGCTGCTCTGGTTTGCCATGCTGGCCACATGACCCGGAAGCTGTACGCCGGCTCCCTCAGCCTGTAAAGCAAGATGAGCGCCACAACCCCAGATTCTTCCTTGACTGGACCTAACGGTCAGGGGTCCCTTTACCCTTTACTTTTAAGTCTGCAGGCAGGGACTGCCTTCGTCTAATAGTATGTATGCCACTCTCCGGGAGCCCTTTTGGCTGAAGGGAAGGGTACAGCTGCTCTAAATAAATACCAAATAAATAATAAAATGCTGCTTGCCTAACAAATAAATAACATGCTGCCACTTTAATGTGCCTTTGCTGCACTGTGGCCATCTATGCACCTCACTGCACTGTCACACATGTGGGTGGCGGCAGCCACAAGACTGCCCAGTCTCTGTGTGTGTGTGTTTGTGAGCCAAAAGGCCTGTCTTGTGGGCTCAGTCTTTTCTCGAGTTATTTGCAAGAACCTCTGCTCCAAGAAACTGACCCTTGACCATATATATGTAACTTCTATACCGCCCTTCACCTGAGGATCACAGAGCAGAATGCAATATAACAACACAAAAATACATAACATAGTTATTCTTTGAACCACCCTGAGATGAATGGTGGTGTACAAATGTAATAAATTAAAACCATCAAGCCTCCCCCCCCAGTTTAAAAGGCCATAGGTTGTTTAATTAGCCAAAGGCCTTAAATACACAACTGATCCCCTCCCCCTTGGCTGGTGCTGCGTGTGTGACTGTGCCCAGTGAAGCAAACTTATCCCCATTCCCCCCACCCCACATTGCACTCATAAACAAGCCCCCACACCTGCTCCCAGTCTACTGGGAAAAGAGTGACTGATTTTCCTTGCCCTTGCCCCAGTGCTATTCTTCTAGAAAAAGAGGCAATGGTGCCCACCTGAGAGGTGCCAGAGCTGAGTTCCTGCGAGTTCCAGCTGAACCCTGCCCCTGCCTGAGACCCTTCTAAGGAGAAGCTCCTCCCTAAGGGTTGTCTCCTGCTCTCTCTGACATTTTTGTGGGGGCTGGACGCCAGTGTGGAGTAGTGGTTAAGAGCGGTAGATTTATAATCTGGGGAACCGGGTTCGAGTCTCCGCTCCTCCACCTGCAGCTGCTGGGTGACCTTGGGCCAGTCACACTTCTCTGAAGTCTCTCAGCCCCACTCACCTCACAGAGTGTTTGTTGTGGGAAAGGAGAATGTTAGCCGCTTTGAGAATCCTTTGGATAGTGATAAAGTGGGATATCAAATCCAAACTCCTCCTCCTCTTCTTCTTCTTCTTCTTCTTCTTCTTCTTCTTCTTCTTCTTCTTCTTCTTCTTCTTCTTCACCTTTGATCAGGAACATGGAAAGAACTGACTGGTAGTCTTTTAAAAAGCATTTGGCGCTTGTCACCTTTAATTGTTGTAAATTGGTGTTGTTTTTTACTTGAATGTCAGATCCTGTCAGACTGTGTCAGATCCTGGCCAAAGCACTAACACTCATTGGATCCTTCCATCCAGGTGGGTTCAAATTTGCTCAGCAACAACCCAGTGGAACAGGAAGTAAAGCGTAAACAGTTAAAACCACAAGAAACTGAAACAAATTGCTCAGTTTATTAGCATAAAAAGCTTAATGGTGTTATGAAATGATAACATGAAAATGTATGGAATTTACAGGAAATAAAATTGCATAAGATAAAGTGTTTGAAAATAAAGCAACTTAAATATGATGAAATTTAAAGCAAAGCAATTATATATATAATTTGCATATACTAAATGGTGTAAACTAATAATTAACATCAACAAAGCAATTAATATGAGTAAATAACAAAGCAATTAATATGAGTAAATAACATAATCTCCCCAAATTTGGCCATATATGTCATGCTTTCACTTTTGTTTTGTCTTCACATTGGTTTTCTGGGACTTCATCTCTGTCTTCTGAAGCCAAAGTCTCAACCAGTAGCACTGAAAGCAGAAGATTTACACAAGGTTCAAGCAGCTTACAGAAAAACAATACAGACATGTCATAGTGTTATCCATCTCAATCCATTAGGGCTTCTTTGCTGTGTGCAATAAACTTTAGCACAGGGTATGCGGGCACAATAGAGCCAGATTAAAAAATGGGATTTGAGTTCAAAATGCTTAAGAGAACATGATTTAGATAAATGGTGTGAATTGCCCATTATGAAACACATGAATTATAGACACTTTCTTTTTATATTTGTATTGTTTATAGCACCTTGGGTGTCAACTGAAAATAAATAGCAAATGCATGTACTTTTTGGCTGATGGAAAAGTACCCTTTTCAGAATTTTGCAGAGCAAATCACACTGTTCCTTGTTTTTCCTTTTCCAGTTGATAGGGCCCATCTGCACTATACATTTAATGCACCATCATACCGTGTTAAAAACTCAGGTTTTCTTCCAAAGAATTCTGGGAGCTGTAGTTCATTAAGGGTGCTGAAAGCTGTTAGGAGACCCCCGGTCTCCTCATAGGGCTACAATTACTTCTCTGAGTTCCTTGGGATGAAGGGTTGATTGTTAAACTACTCTGAAAATTGTGGCTTGTTACACAGAATCTGATTCTCTATGTTGCAAAAAAAGATATGCGGCATTTTTAGAAGAAGGCTTTCTTCAATCAAACCAATCAAATATATAGCTATATTCCAGGACGCGTGGTACAGTACCAGGCGTCCTGTGTCAGATTGGCTGTTTTTCATTGAGTTGCTATTACCATTTGTGGTGCCAAGATCATCTATAAAACCAGGGATTCCCCCCCCCCCCCGGACAGAACTCAGGTGGGTGCCATTGACACCTGAGGGAGGCAATGGGAGGCAACCATGGTGAGTTTCAACACCTCTTTTTCTAGAAAAACAGCACTGTATAAGACTTATTCTTTTGACAATGTAACATTGGTATCACCAAAATATTCAGGAAATTAATTTGGACAACAAACGATAACTTATTTGGTAACATTTGTCATTTCTGTCAAAATTAAACTCCCCAATCTTGAATCAACTGACATTTCCATCATAAATGGTAAAATGCACACATTTATTGCAATAATCAGGTGATACAAAAGAAGACATTTTTTGACATTTGCAAGGGAGTAGGATACCACTTGTGTAGTAATTTGAAGGGTTTTCCCCCAAAGGAAACTGGAAAAAGTGAGATTCTGATTGCTAAAAGCTCCTCCCCTTTGGAGCCGGAGCGTCCGGATCGGTGCCAGGAGTAGAGGGAAGATCGCGGCCACGCTCCACGTCCACCCTCCCTATCCAAAGGGCTGGAGCAAAAAATGGCTCCCTTAAAAGGCCACCACATTCCGGGCTTTTACGATTAGAAACGCGTGACAAACGTGCATAATGTGCTGGAACCCGAAGGCATCACCGGGAAGCAGAATGCTGGGATGCTGGAGGAGACCAGCGAAATCATTAGGCATTAGAACCATTCGTGTCGATTTTTTAATGCCAGTTTATTTAAAGACCAACCACCTCCACGTCCTCAGTGTGATCATAGCCGTCCACTTTCCCCTTGTCTTGCGAGGAATCCTATTCGGAATAAGGGAATTCCCCTTAAAAAAAGGGGAAAGTCGACAGCTATGCGCTTGATTCTCCAACTCTCCGTTTTAGTCTCGCCCACCCATCATGGGGGCGGGTGGAGAATACAGCTGACGGGCCAAGGCTGCTTTGCTGGGCGGCCCGTCCCGCTCCTCCGCCCGGCCCGCGCAGGGAGGCGCCTCCGCGGAGCCGGAAGTCAGGGCTGCGCGGCGCTGCCTGGCTTGCCCTCCTCTCTTGGGGGGCTTCCCTGGCCGGGACTCCGCCGAGCAGACGGCGCGCGCTCTCGTTCTCCCACCGCCACGTCGAGATGGGGCCGGGGCGCGTGCACGTTGCGGGTATGAGCGGGCAGACGGGGGGGGGGCGAGGTTCAGGTTCAGGCCTCTCGGGGGGGTGGGGGGTGGGGAAGGGCCCCCTTCTTCTTCTTCCTGCAAGCCCAGCTGGGGCGCAGCGCCCGCCCCCAGGACTGGCAGCGCGTCTCCCCGTGGCAAACGCCCCCCCCCCCCGATGGGGCGAGGAGGGCAGGCTCTGCAATCCCCTCTTTTAATTCCCCCCATGCCCAGGGCAGACAACCCGGGATAGCCTTAAGCAGTGCTTTTTTCTGGGGGGACGCAGGGGGACGCACCAGTGGCGTAGCGTGGGGGGTGCAGGGGGGGCTGGCCGCACCGGGCGCAACATCTAGGGGGGGCACGCTCGCCGCCTCCGGAGTCGCCGAAGAGCCTCGGGCGCAGGCTGTAGCAGAGCCCCATGTCTCGCGGAACCGACGAGCTGTGCGCGCGTCCGGGCTGAAGGCGTCCGGCAGGCAGCGGCTCTCAGCGCTCGCCGCGGTCCCCGCTGCTGCAGCTGCTGGGCCATGTTGCCCTCCTCCTCCGGGCAAGTGGCGTCGTTTGGGCGCCAGCGCCAGCGCCAGCGGCAACTCGCCTCAGATCACCTGACACGGACCCGCCGCTGCCGCCGTGGCTACCTTACTGTAAATACCCCAGCCCAGGTAGCAGCAAGAAGAAGCTGGCAGCGGCGGCAGGTTAGGGGTTAGGGGCGCAAATTACTTGCCTTGCCCCGGGTGCTGACAACCCACGCTACGCCGCTGGGACGCACACCCCTAAACATTTTGTGAATCTAAGTTTGGCCTCATTGAGGAGCAGTATTTCAATATGAGCAGGAAAATGAGAGTACCTCTAAACATTTATATCTTAAGGGGAAAAAGCACGAGAGTTGTGTCTCACTGGTCGCTGCTCTGCCCTTTTAGCCATAGCTGTCAACTTTCAGATTTGAAAATAAGGGATCAGCAGCCTCAAAATTAAGGGATCAGCAGCCTCACCTGTCCCAGGGACAGTCTACGGGATATCTAACAATCCGAGATTGCAGTGGGAAGCAGTGCTGGAATAAGGGATTTTTCCCGCAAAAAAAAAGGAAGGTTGACAGCTATGCTTTTAGCTAGCAACCAGATATGCCTTTTATTTTAAAGTAATAAGAACAACCATATATATCTTTTAAAAGCTTAGAATAATAGAACTGTAGAGTTGGAAGGGACCCCAGGGGTCATCTAGTCCAACCCCCTGCAGTGCAGGAAGCACAGCTGAAGAATCCCTGACAGATGACTATCCAAGCTCTGCTTAAAAACCTCCAGGGAAGAAGAGTCCACCACTTCCCAAGGGAATCCATTCCACTTCATTCACTTTTTTTTTGGGGGGGGGAGTAAAGGGTGCAATAGAATACAGTCTGGGGGGGGGTCCTCAACATTTTACACTCCCCCCACCCCAGCTCAGCCTGCTCCTTCCTGCCTGGGCTGTCCCTTGGTCACACCAGAGTGTAAGGACAAGACTTGGCCAATATGTGCAACAAGGTGAAGTAGACAGCAGGATTTGGGGGGGGGGGGATTTTATCAACAGCCAGTTTGAATTTGCTGTGTGTGCCTAGCAGTGTGCTGGTTTTCAAAATGCAGATTCTCCCATTCCTTTGCCGTTGGCAACCTCTGGTCTCTTTAATTTGAGAGACACCAGTATTATACCAGCAGAGGCTACTTTTCCTGTTAGAAGGCAGTAGCTTCTTCTGTCCCCAAGTCACTGGAAAAGCAGCCTCTGCTGGCATAATGCTGGTGCCTCATAAATTAAAGAGACGAGAGATCCTGCTGCTGGGTCAGGGGGTTGCTTAAGGCCTCTCAGCACCCTTCACAAACGACAGCCCCTGGGAGTCTTTTGGGCAAGCCTTGACTGCTTAAAGTGGTTTGATACGGCTTCGGTCAGTATTGTTCAGATTTGGGACCATCTCAGATGTACTCAGCAATTCTGGGATTGAACTCCGGGCTTTTGCATGCAAAGCTGACGCTCTGCCCCTGATCCACGACTCCTTTTCTCCCTCTGGGGTGCAGCTGCCATCCTTTTCATCTTATTTTTGCAGGCACTCAGCTGTCAGAGTCTCCTGCCAGCCAGAAGAGGCGAAGCAACAAGGAGGAGGAGCCTGGGCCCTCGACCCTCCACAGTTGGACCAAGCGCCTCCTGGGCTTTGAATGGGCCGATCTTTCCAGCTGGCACCATTTTGTCTGCTTACTTAACAGGCCGACTGACCCTGCGGCACTGGGCATCTTCCGCTTTCTCTTTGGTGAGTCTTTTGCCTTAAGAGTGCTGGCCCTGGGAGGCCGGTGTGGACTGGAGAGTGCTTGATATCTGTAAGGATAAATCCTTTTGGCATAGGTGTAGTTTAGGAAAGATTCCAGGATGTCAACTGCTTTCAGAAAGATGCTGATCTGTGCCCACAGCAGCAGCTTTCCACAACCTGGTGCTTCTGGGATCTTTTTGGATTACAACTCCCCTTAGCCAGTGGAGCACAGACTGCATATTTGCTATCAGGATGGATTTAAGGTGCTCAGTTTGGTGTATCAAGCCCTTGGTAGCCAACCTGCTGCTTGAAGGAGCACTTTGCCTCATTGCTTGCCTTAAGGTGGAGAGGCAGTGCTGATAGTGAAGATCCTCACAAGTTTAAAGGCTCCAAAGAAAGCAGTGGACATCAAATGATGCATTGAGGATGAGCAAATAGCACAACATCAGCATTGGTGGATCAAATAAATCTAGCCAAGTTTCCTGGCTTCAATCTGTAAATATAGCAGGGCCTCCTTGGTTACAGCTCCCAGGATATGGAATGCCCTCTCCTTGGAGATTTCCTTTCTGATGCATTCAACACTAGCCTAAAATAATAAGAAGAAGAACAGCGACAGCGGCAACATCTGGAGGCCACTAGGTTGCAGAAAGCATTTCATACTGTATCCGCAAAGCTCCATCCCTCCCATGTGTGTCTAGGCTTGAGTCCCAGTTGACAGCTGAGGTTCTGCTCCATGTTACCTTCAGCAGTAAAGCTCAAGAAACAGGGTCTTTGGGGTCATGGTGCCACACATGTGGCATTCCTGTCTCAGTTGCTGCCTGTCTCTAGGAGCAAGGGAAACATCTCATCTGGATCTTCAGAAAAGCTGCTGGAAACCCCTGTTGTTGGCAATCATCATTTTCTTTTACAGAAGTAGGAAAGCAATTATAACACTAACAGTACAACATGATAAAATAATAATAATAATAATAATAATAATAATAATAATAATAATAATAGAACATTACAGCGAAAGTACAGTTGCTTGAGAGACCACTGCAGAACTAGGAGGAGAACATAATGCAGAGGACACAATCTTACGCAATCTTATTTGTGAACTAAGGGCCTCCAAAGGTTGAGGTGTGAGTCAGGAGGGTGGACTTGACTATCTGCCTGACTAGCAAACACCAGAAGAGGCCACCACATACTGTCAAACCCCCAATCCTATCAGAGCTGGGATTGTTTCTTTGTGGGCCTTTCCTTTCCTTTTTGCTGTCATAGAAATTTAAAAAGGGTTTCATTCTCTGGTACCCTTTTGTCGCAAGCCATGCTGTTGGTCCTTTGAGGCTGAACATGGAGCATGAAATACAGGTACAAAGCCTGGGGTGGGGAGGACAGGTGAGCAGGACAGCTGCAGAGTGTGCATTGGTCACTTTCTTGCTGTTGTCAGGAATTGATCCAGGCTAAAGACTCCACATACTCAGTCTTCAGCAGCTGCAGGAAATCTTGGAAGAAAGGGCATTTTCCTTTCCAAGGAATGCTTTTGAGGACCTTGCCTCGAGTGCAGGAAACTCACCTGAGCTTCCCTTGGGCTGGCAGGCATAAGATAGTGCTCCCTGCTAGTCCACTCCGTGTCGCTTGGTCTTCCTGATGTTTGCCACGGTTGAAGCCAGGAAACTTGGCTAGATTTATTTGATCCACCAATGCTGATGTTGTGCTATTTCCTCATCCTCAATGCATCATTTGATGTCCACTGCTTTCTTTGGAGCCTTTAAACTTGTGAGGATCTTCAGTGCACCCTGTATTGAGATGTAAATGCAACAACTACCAGACTTTTAGAAGAGGCTTTCAATGTTTGATGTAGTACAGTATTTTAATATATATATTTTTGGAAGCCGCCCAGAGTGGCTGGGGAAGCCCAGCCAGATGGGTGGGGTATAAATAATGAATTATTATATTATTATTATTATTATTATAAGGCCTAGAAAGGGTGGTGGGCAGAGTTAAGAGAGAGCATGGCCATGTTGAGACCAGGAATGGGTGTCAAGAGCCCAAATTAGGTGGCTTTCCTCCTCTCCTCCCTCATGCTGTGTTTGTGACCTTTTGGGAGATGCTGGGTGCAGGATTCATAACTGCTTTTTCTCTGCATGTGATGGCCGCTGCTGCCCTCCTTTCACACACTCTCTGCCATATCTCTTGCAGAAGGAATGTCTGTTCCTACACGCCTCTTTCTTTACAAAGCTGCCCACAGGGCCTCTTTGCCAAACAAAATAGATGGGCTGGTTTTCCTGAGAGCTGTTGGGGAAATAATTTCATGGTGGTTGCAATCCAGTTCAGTGCACAGGATGTGGAGGAATGCGCTGCTTTTTTAAGCTGTGGTGTTTCCCTCCCGTACTGGAGCCAGCTGGTTTTGGTGGCAGCTGCAGAGATGCCACATCCGTAGCTGGCAGCAGCTTTTGGCTTCTCATTTTGGGCCAGTGCTGCTGGCCTCTTTCTTATCAGCAGTGATAGGAGACTTTGGACTTGGGTATGAGAGATCAGGGTGTGATGCCATCATGGGCTGAACTGGATGGTTTGTCCTAAAAACTAACAAGAGGTGTGTGTGTGTGTGTGTGTGTGTGTGTGTATGTACAGAATGACAGAGCTTTCCTTTGAATCACTGCTGCTTTCAGTGGAAAAAAAATTCTACTCTGTGTTTTGAAACTCTCTCTGAGCCCCCTTCACTCTTCATTTGTGACACACATCTGACGGTTCCACCGTTATAAGTCCACATGACCCTCAGCATTTTCTGGAGTGGACTGCAGTAGCACACAATGTACCAATGTGGTGTACTGGTTAGAGTGTTGGACTAGGGTAAGGTAAATGTAAAAGACCCCTGAATGGTTAAGTCCCGTCAAAGGCAACTATGGGGTGCGGCGCCCATCTTGCTTTTCAGGGAGCCGGCGTTTGTCCACAGACAGCTTTCCGGGTCGTGTGGCCAGCAGGACTAAACCACTACTGGTGCACGGAGGACCGTGACGGAGGCCAGAGTGCATGGAAACGCTGTAAGAGCCAAGGGTTCAGATCCTCATTGCATGCCTGTTTCCTTCCAGTGTTTGACCCCATTCCACCCCACATCATTCTTCTCTCTGGCCCTTGCCTAGGTTTGTTGATGGCCTTGGACATTCCCCAGGAGCGAGGCTTGAGCCATCTGGACCACAAATACCTGGATGGGCTGAAGGTGTGCCGCTTCCCCCTCTTCAACTTCCTGGAGCCACTTCCGCTGGACTGGATGTACCTTGTCTACACAGTGATGCTGCTGGGTAAGGACACTGGGAGAAGGCCGGGGAGGTGGGGTGGACCAGCCCTGCAGTGTTGGCCCCGCCTTGTTTCCTGAGCTTTGGGGCCTTGTTGGGTTGAGTCCGGCTGCAGAAGGTGCTCTGGCGACCTGACCTTGCCTCCCTCGCTGCAACAGGTGCTTTGGGGATCATGCTGGGCTGCTTCTACCGCCTCAGCTGCCTGCTCTTCATGGTGCCTTACTGGTATGTCTTCCTCCTGGACAAAACAACATGGAACAACCACTCCTACCTCTACGGCCTCCTGGGCTTCCAGCTCTTGTTCATGAACGCAAACCGTTACTGGTAAGGGATACCCCTTTGCTTTGCTTTCACCCAACAACCCTGATGTCAGGTTTTGCAATGCCTCCTCTTTGCTCACAACATGCTTATGCCAAGTAAACACCTTTCCCGACATTTCAATTACACAATTTCAGCTGGACATTTGAACAGCTTGTGTCAGGAGTCAGGAGCAGGTCAGCAATGAAAAAACATCAGTGTCAGTGAAGTTAGCTCTTTATTCCAGGAAACCAAAACAGTGCAGTGATCACAGCAACTCTTCCCAGTAGGTCTTGCTACATTTGTGGCCGTTGCGAGGACTGAAGGTCCCCGGGGCCTTCCCAGTGCCTCTCTAAGGCCCCTCTTCCCCCAGTTCCTTCCCCAGCAGCCTAAGGCTACTTTGTCTTGTCTCTCTTTGCTCCACCCTCTTCATTTCTCTGTGTGTTCTAGGAGACCAGCAGGGAGGAGAGATGGTCGCAGCAGGAGGGGGAGCTTCCTTGGCTTCTTCAGCAGCATGCCTCCACTTCTGCCTATTGACCTCCCTCTGCTTCTGCTTCTGCCACAGCCTCTTCCTGCTCACTAAACCCTGTTACGTCTTCAGCTTCCAACACATCCTCCTCCCAGTCTGCTCCCTCTTCTCCCTTCTGACCACTTGTCATCATCCCACCACCAGTCCTTGGGCTCTGAGCCTTATTCCCCTGGGGGTTCCCCAGCTAGTGCCTTCCACCCCCCTCCACCCCTGCCTCCATCCAGTCCAAGACACCTGCAGGCTCTGGCATGAGGTCCCTAGGAATTCTCCAGCAGCTGGAGGAGGAACATGAGAAGACATCTTACTCACTTTATCTCATAAAATTTATATGCCACTTGATTGGAGAAAGAAACCTCAAAGTGGTTTACAAAAAAACAAAACAGTGAAATAATTGGTAAAAATAGTTAAAAACAGCTACTCACAACATTTTAAAAAATAATTAAAATAAATAATAAGCTGAAAACCAGATTAAAACACCAGTCAATGTTCTACATACAGTATCTGAGCAGGCTTGCCAGACAAAAATTGTGAAAAGTGCACAATGAAATGCGCCTGCCTGATGTCAACAGGCTGGGAGTTCCAAAGTGTGGGTGCCGCCACACTTACAAACTACAGTGGTACCTCGGGTTACAGACGCTTCAGGTTACAGACCCAGAAATAGTACCTCGGGTTAAGAACTTTGCTTCAGGATGAGAACAGAAATCGTGCTCCGGCGGCAGGAGGCCCCATTAGCTAAAGTGGTGCTTCAGGTTAAGAACAGTTTCAGGTTAAGAACGGACCTCCAGAACAAATTAAGTTCTTAACCCGAGGTACCACTGTAAATGCAAGTCATTGATATTTAACTCATGTGCATGTCGGCACCAGCAGATGTTGGTCTTGCACTGCAAGGCATTGGCCACATTTCACATGAAACCACAGTTGAAAATTAACTACGGTTTAATGTGCACAAGTAACCTGCTGGTGCACACTGTTCAAGGGTGTCTCCTATGCTGCTTCCCAGCTCCTGCCTTTGTGCCTTGGCTTAGTGTTAGGTGAAAACCTGACCTTATTTCTCTCTGTACAAACCATACGTAGTAATCCAGTAGCAACCCTTGGCTACCACTCAGGGCTTGGATTCATAGGTCATGGCCTGGAATGTGCATCTTCACTGCGCTTAGTTTGCCCATGACCAGCTCCAAACTGTGGCAAAGACAGATTCCAGGTGCCGGCTTTCTGAATAGCTTCTTCTGACACCCCCACCCCCCCTTGTTGCCACTGGAGAAGTGACGGTGGCTTCTGGGTTTCAGAAAGATTTTGTGGACCTCTTGCCAGAAACCGAATGCTGCAGCTGTGTGACCCTAGCAAGCAAGGCTTCAGCGGAGGTGTGGGGTGTGGGAGGCAGTGGTGGGAGAGGCGGCGGCAGGTGATAAAATTGGATGGGCCACCCCTGACAGCACCACCTTTTTAAAATGTCTTGTGTTGCGGTGGGCTGAAAATAATATTTCAGAATTCTTAAGTGCCATCACTCAGGAGGATGCCTTAGGCATCCAGAACACCTCTGGTACTGGCTGAGCTGATTTGGACCCCCCCACACACCTTTGTCTCGATTTAAAATGGTCCATGGGTAGCTTCTCAGTCCCACTGGAGGCCTCTTGGTAATGCATCTCTTTCCTTTAGGTCTATTGATGGCCTCTGGAATCCACAGAAGAGAAACGCGCATGTTCCGTTGTGGAACTACACGCTGCTGCGCACACAGGTAAAGCGCTGCTGTTATTTCCCCCTACCCCCAGCCCCACCCCACCCCAGTATGCAGACTCCTCTCAGTGTCTGCAGGGCCTGTTCCCTTCCAAGGCCTCTTCCAACTGGCCCAGGCCCTTATTTGGAACAAACTTTTGGGGAAGTTGGGAAGTGTTCTGCGATTGCTTCCCTGTTCCAAGTGGTTAATGTGTTTTAAAATGTCCTCAAGCAGTCGGTGGCAATTTAAATTTGTATTTCTTTTTTTCCTTTTTTCCTTTGTTGGGGGTGGGTGGGTGGGATGGATATTTGGTTGGGGATTAATTTTAGTATAATTGTTCTGTTCCTTTTGTTGTTGTTGTTTTATTGGTTCTGTATAGTTTGTGTTTTGTTTTTAAGGGGCGGGATCAGGGCTGCCTGGAAGTGGGGCCCAGCCAACATGATGGCTGGGACAAGTTCCACAGGGGGGGGGGGAAGCACTGGGACATCCAATCTCGGTGATCATGGGCAGGAGGCGGAGGTACACTAAGACCAGACCATGTCATTACCGAGGAGGCAGGTTTAGTCGTTGTTTGAAGACTATCCCTGCCTCCGGGTGAGGCCTTGACCGGATGGATACTGGAATCAACAGGGGAAACCCACATGACCTGAAGGTGTTGCTGTGTAATGCCAGGTCAATGATGAACAAAACCACTGCCATCCACAACCTGATTGTGGATGGAGGATTTGACCTGGCATGTGTGACAGAGACCTGGTTGGAGGAAGCAGATGGACCTGTCCTTGCCGCTGCTTGCCCACCAGGTTTCTCTTACGCACAGCAACCCAGGTCATGTGGGCGGGGAGGGAGGGTTGCAGTGATTTTTAGGAAGTCACTAGCTTGCACCAGGCGTCCTACTGGGAAGATCCAGTTTTCTGAGTGCATGTTCTGGAAGTTGGCCAATAGGGGCAGTACAGGATTCCTTTTGGTGTACCGACCTCCCCGCTGCACCAAGGATTCCCTGTCTGAGCGGCTTCAGGTCATGGCGGATTTTCTCCTGGAGACACCTAGTTTGGTTGTCCTAGGAGATTTTAACATCCATGCCGACACGACCTTACAAGGGGCTGCTCGGGACTTCGTGGAAAGCATGGCCTCCATGGGGCTGTCCCTGAATAAGTTTGGCCCAACTCATAGTCATGGACATGCCTTAGACCTGGTGTTCACCTCTAGTGACGTGGGTGATCTGACACAGTAAAAGTGAAACAAAAGAAGTGCCATGGTCAGATCACTTCCTGGTGCAACTGGACTTCTCTGCGACCCTTCCCCTCTGCAGGGAGGTGGGACCTATTTGGATGGTCCGCCCCCACCACTTAATGGATCCAAATGGTTTCCAGAGAGTGGTAGGGGATGCTTTATCCCATGTTGATGGCCTTTCAGCTGATTCCCTGGTGGCCCGCTGGAATGCGGAGTTAACCAGGGCTATCGACTGTCTGGCTCCAAAGCGCCCTCTCCGATTGCATGGAGCCCGGACAGCCCCGTGGTTTTCTTCGGAGCTGAGGGCGATGAAACAATCGCTGAGACGGCTAGAGCGTTGGTGGCAGAAAACTCACTCCGAATCTGACCGGACACAGGTTAGAGCTCAACGTCGAGCCTACCAAGTGGCAATAGCGACGGCGAAGAAGACTTTCTTCACCGCCTCTATTGCATCTGCAGAAAATAGTAGCAGGAGACTCTTTCAGGTGGTCCGCAGTTTAACGGAACCACCTTTACCGCCGGGGCCTTGTAAAGACCCCAAGATCTCCTGCAACGATTTTGCAAAGTTTTTTGCAGATAAAATCACTCATATTCGGAAGGAGCTAGACACCACCGTGGGAGCAGGGCTGGGGCGGGAGAGTGCTAGAGCTCTGTCTGGTCAAGTTGCATGGAATCAATTTCAATCCGTTACCCCCGAGGATGTGGACAAGCTGCTTGGACGCGTGAAACCAACCACCTGTCTCCTTGATCCTTGCCCATCCTGGCTAATAAAAGCAAGCCGGGAAGGGCTGGGCGATGGGCTCTGCGGGGTGGTGAATGCTTCCCTCTGTGAGGGAACATTCCCAGATCCGCTGAAAGAGGCGGTCATTAAACCGCTTCTTAAAAAACCATCTTTAGACCTGGCCAGTATGGCCAACTATCGCCCAGTCTCAAATCTTCCATTCTTGGGCAAGGTGACTGAGCGCATGGTTGCTGAACAACTCCAGGCACGCCTGGAGGATGCGGACCATTTGGATCCCTTCCAATTGGGATTCAGGCCTCATCATGGGACTGAAACTGCCTTGGTCGCGCTGGTTGATGATCTCCGGCAAGCTAGGGACAAAGGTGAGAGTTATTTCCTAGTTCTGCTGGATCTCTCAGCGGCCTTTGAAACAATCAACCATAACATCCTTCTGGACCGTCTAGAGGGGCTGGGAGCTGGGGGCACTGTTATACAGTGGTTTTGCTCCTTCCTCCTGGGCCGTGTTCAGAAAGTGGTGTTGGGGGATGAGTGTTCAGATCCCTGGGCCCTCACTTGTGGGGTGCCTCAGGGTTCCGTCCTCTCCCCCATGCTTTTTAACATCTATATGAAGCCGCTGGGAGAGATCATCAGGGGGTTTGAACTGGGTGTCCATCAATATGCAGATGATACCCAGCTCTACCTCTCTTTCAAATCAGAACCAGTGAAGGCGGTGAAGGTCCTGTGTGAGTGCCTGGAGGCGGTTGGAGGATGGATGGCGGCTAATGGATTGAAGTTGAATCCTGACAAGACAGAAGTACTGTTTTTGGGGGACAGGGGGCGGGCTGGTGTGGAGGACTCCCTGGTCCTGAATAGGGTAACTGTGCCCCTGAAGGACCAGGTGCGCAGCCTGGGAGTCATTTTGGACTCACAGCTGTCCATGGAGGCGCAGGTCAATTCTGTATCCAGGGCAGCTGTCTACCAACTCCACCTGGTACGCAGGCTGAGACCCTACCTGCCCGCGGACTGTCTCGCCAGAGTGGTGCATGCTCTAGTTATCTCCCGCTTGGACTACTGCAATGCGCTGTACGTGGGGCTACCTTTGAAGGTGACTCAGAAACTACAACTAATCCAGAATGCGGCAGCTAGACTGGTGACTGGAGGCAGCCGCCGAGACCACATAACACCGGTCTTGAAAGACCTACATTGGCTCCCAGTACGTTTCTGAGCACAATTCAAAGTACTGGTGTTGACCTTTAAAGCCCTAAACGGCCTCGGCCCAGTATACCTGAAGGAGCGTCTCCACCCCCATCGTTCTGCCCGGATGCTGAGGTCCAGCGCCGAGGGCCTTCTGGCGGTTCCCAATTTGCGAGAAGCAAAGCTACAGGGAACCAGGCAGAGGGCCTTCTCGGTAGTGGCGCCCGCCCTGTGGAACGCCCTCCCATCAGATGTCAAAGCGATAAATAACTACCTGACATTCAGAAGACATCTTAAGGCAGCCCTGTTGAGGGAAGTTTTTAATCTGTGATATTTTAGTGTATTTTTGGTTTCTATGGAAGCTGCCCAGAGTGGCGGGGTACAAATAATAAATTACTATTATTATTATTATTATTATTATTATTATTATTATTACTGATGTGTCCTCTGGAAACAAAGCAGCCTCTGTGTAGATGGATGAGCCAGGACTCCCCACCCCCACAGAAGCAGCATGGGCTCAGCACTGACACTGATGGGCTGTGACTTTCCAGGTTTGCAGGCCAGAGTCTTTCAAAACCTTACCTGGGCATGCCAGGAATTGAACCTGGGATCTTTTGCATGCAAAGTGTGTGCTCTGCTGCTGAGCAAGAGCTCACCCCCTTCATTGGGGGATATGTAGCAAGGTCCTTTCCTCGCCCCGAAGGTAGTTTGGAGATGGGCAACCCCTTTGGTCCTGCCTGATGTCTTGTGCTTCAGAATCTAACTCCCAGATTCTTGGCCTTGTTCCCGAGCAGATCTTCATTGTGTACTTCATTGCGGGCATCAAGAAACTGGATGCGGATTGGGTCGAAGGCTACTCCATGAGCTCCCTTGCTCACCACTGGCTTTTCAGCCCCTTCAGGTGAGGAGGAAAGGGAGGGTGGGAGGGAGGGGGGAGGCGGAAGCAGTGATGGAGGAGAAAGGTCAAGGAGTCACACAGGTGGAAGGTTCCAGCCGCTCCCTTCTGCATCCTAGATTTGGGAGGGTGGAATTCCCATGAAGGGTCTGGCTTCAGCTAGGGATAATACTTGCTAGTTTTCAATTACAATCCAATAATAACCGCATTATAACAATACTAATTTATAATACAATTATTAATACCAATTGTTCAAATACCAAATTATATAATTTAGATAAAGTGGCCCCCTGTGTGCTAGATTTGATGAATTGATTATTTGCTTTATTTCTGCGTTCCAAAATCTTATTAATTTCCAGTCATAATGTTAATCCCTTATACAACAACTGCAATATTAAAAAGTTATATTTGTGTTGGCACATTAAATGATTTATAAAGCTACAAGTGAGGAAATCATATTATATTCTTGTTCTTCCTGTGTGTGGCAGTTATTCTGTCTGTGGTGTTTCTTCCTGTCCTTGTAAGATGTTATGTCTTTCTTTCCCCCGGTTGTTGCTGTTATCCATCATGCCTTGGGAGGAACTGATATCCCATTGTTCCAGAAATTTCTCCATTGCTCTGTCTTGTGCTTCATTGTTTTGCAACTTTTGCAACAGCTGCAAAAGTCACTCTGTCCCAAAAAAGAACCTGTTTTCACCATTTTCCCTCTCAGTCTGGGAAGAAGAGTGGTCTGTCGAATTGCAGACTCAGTAAAGAACCTTATCAGTTCCTTGGCAGTTCACAGACGCCTTACATCCTTCCTTCCAACTGAAGATATATGATATATACTTCCAATTAAATTAAATTCCAAGTCCTCTTAGCATTATTCAGTTCACTCTGCAAATAATAAAGGATAGGGAAGAGTCGGCTCTAAGTTTCTATCATTAAGCCTTTTGCAAAATAGTGTTTCCCTCCCTTTCTCCTTTTTTTACACACACAGTTCCATATTTATAATCCAATTCTTTCATCCTCGCTTGTATAATTTGAACTAACATTCAGAGGAGAGTTGCTGAATCATAAATATAGAGAATAAAACTTTAAAGAAACCATAGGCTCTCCTCTCTGCCCACTGTCTTTTTCACCAAATGAAGTCTTATCTTCAGTTTTGTTCTGCGTTTTGGGATCTCATCTCTTCTAGCACACACCTGTACTTTAGTCCAATTAAGCTCCAACTAACAGGAGAACCTCTGCTTCTTAATGGCGGCATTAGAGGGTTTCCGGTGGGCGAAATGTTTTTGCACTCAGCTCCTCCCTGCCCCCCCGCATTCCATGCCAGAGCAAGGTTATGAACTGCGAGTGAAGCCCCTTCCCCCTGTCCCTGGGGGGAATTTGCAAGGATAATTACCCTCAGTCATTCTTGTTTTTCCTTCTCTCACTGTCATGGAGTCTGGCTCCATTAAGGCAGAGCAGAACCAGAAGCCCCTGTTTGGTCCACATTTTTAAGTGAGCTGACCTCCAACCACTTTGATGGATTGGAATGTGATTATCCTTTGGACATGACCAAATTTTGTGATACAGTTCCTGGCGCAAAAATGTACACACACACACACACATATATATTAATTTGCAGGTTTAAAACTAAAATAAGTTTAGAAATGCATTTGTGATAAAATGCATATTTAAGTTTAGAGTATGATTTCGTCTTACATGGGGGTTCAGTTCCAAAAGTTCGGCATTTACATGAAAACTGCATATACCCAAACCCTTGGAACTGCCCTGCAGCTAGTGAGTGAGGGTAGGGGGAGGGAGAGAGTCCCCAGTTCTCCCAGAGCCCTCACGCCAAGTGGGCCTTGCACACACAACAAGCAAGGCAGAGATCTCTTTTCATGCCAGGTAACCCAAGCAGACATGGTATGAATAGAGCTTGGTTGAAATCATGTGAGTTAAATGCATGGAAGATTTGATCATACTGTATATTTAAACAAATATCTGCATGGGCTTTTTTTAAAAAAAGAAGAGACTTGTGAATAAACACATAGAAATTGACATTGCTGTGCATCCCTAGTCCTGAGCATAGGCCATTCACCTTCACCCACCACTTCTCAGTTATGCTGTGTCTTCTATCTCAGGTTGGTGCTTTCAGAGGAGATGACCAGCCTGCTGGTAGTTCACGGTGGGGGTCTCATGCTGGACTTGACCGCCGGCTACCTGTTGTTTTTTGACGCCACCCGACCCGTGGCTCTTGTCTTTGTCTCCTACTTTCACTGCATGAACTCCCAGCTCTTCAGCATTGGTAAGTTCTCCAGAAGTCCAAACAACTCTCTTCTTCGCAAGAAGGTCAGGAGCCCTTAACTCCTGCCTTGTTTGGCTTTGGCCGTTAACCACGCTCCTGCTCGCCTGTGGTGAGTAAGAATCCCTTCTAGGTAACCAGGCAAACAAGTTTTTTTGGCTGTTTGGGAAAAAATGTGGGCGGTTCCTCACATCACCCCCCCCCCTTTCATAGTATTAACGGGCTGCAAATTGCTAACATAGGTTCATGGGGGGGGGGGAGATTGTAGCTTTTGCATACACTTGCAAGCCTATGTTAATGCCGTTTGGGGTAGTTTGTGTGACAAACTTGGTAATAAAACTTCCTCTTCGTCTTTGTTTTTGCAAGGTGGTGGGTGGAAGATGGCCATTGTACCTATCCTCATTGGGCTGGTATTGCAAACATCTCCTTCTCTGGCCTCCCTGTCCTAATCCACAGAAGTCCAATTTTCCGGCTTTATTTCTTGCCCACAGGTATGTTCTCCTACACCATGTTGGCCACCAGCCCACTCTTCTGCTACCCAGACTGGCCGCGCCACCTGATCATGAAGTTCCCAGCCTGCTTCCAAAGGCTCCTGCCCCTTTCAGAGGCTCCACAGCCCAGCCAGGAGTGTGTGTATGGAGGAGCAGGGCAGCAGAGGTTAGGCAGAGGAGCCCAGAAGCTGGGGTTGCGGCAGAAACTGGGGGCCATCTTCACAGTGTTGTATGTGCTGGAGCAGCTATTCCTGCCCTACTCCCACTTCATCACCCAGGTGAGACAGGCCTGCTTGGCAGAAGCAGCCAACGTGGTGGTGTCTTCTGGGTAGCGTTGTGTTAATCATGTTAATTCACAAAGCCCTAAACAACATTAGTCAGACCCCACCTGGAGTCCTGGAACAATTTCTGGGCACCCCAGTTTAAGATGGATATTGACAAGCTGAAATGTGATCAAACTGAAATGGAGGGTGAATGAGGAGGTAAAGGGTCTGGAAACCAAGTCTTATGAGAAGACTGGGAGGTGATGAGATATCCATCTTGAAATATATAAAGGGCTCTCATGAGGAAGATGGAGCAAGTTTACTCCTGCTCTGGAGGGTATTGTGGGGTGTTTCTTAACTCTTGCAGACGTGCATATATATATATATATATATATATATATATATATATATATATATGGGTCTTGGAGCAAAAAGTGCTGGATGTTGTCATTGGACAGATAAGATTTTCCTTGACGTGGGTCCTCTGGGAAGCAGAAGATGACGGATCTGGGCTAACAAAGTGGGAGGGACTGAGGAGACCCCACCTGAGCCAGTGCAATTCTTCCCATGGTGCATTTCTTTCCCAGCTTTCCTGCAAGTTTGAGAGGTTCCCTGGTCCAGATCTACACTGAAATATATTGGTGCAGGATAGTAACGGCAGAATCTTAATCAGGATTGTGAGGTGAAATATCTGGTTGCTGGTAGTTTTTAGTCAGAAAATAATACTCCAAAGTGGCAGCTCAGGGCATTGTCCATGACTGTCAGGCTTGGAGGGTGAAGGAAGAGGGAAAACAAGATCCTTTCTGGGAAAAGTCACCAGATTTCCCCTCAACTCCTTGTGCAGGGCTATAACAACTGGACAAATGGACTCTATGGCTACTCGTGGGACATGATGGTCCACGCACGCTCCCACCAGCATGTGAAGATTACGTACCGTGATGGTCTCACTGGGGAGGTTGGCTACCTCAACCCTGGGGTCAGTTTCTCTGCCTTTTCATTTGCAAGGGGGCGGGGGCAGCTTTTGGCTACTTTACTTGGGCTGCTTCCCACATGGCAAACTGCAAATCAAATAATAGAATTGTAGAAGGGACCCTGAGGATCATTTAGTCCTGCAAAGCAGGAATACACAGCTGTCCCATACAGAGATTGGACATAGGGATACATTGCATGTCAGGACAGAGGCGCCAGCTTGTGAGGGCAATAGAGGGCGGGTGGGCAACATTGCATGTGTGACATCCTAATGTTGGGAGGAGCTGCGGGCTGAGCCAAACACACGACTTCAATGGCTGGCATCTCCTCCTCTACCTCCTCTTGGCGCCGCCACCAGCAGCCGGCAGCTTTGACCCTCCTGCCCCTTTGTGAAGGAGGAGGAGGAGGAGGAGTCGGCCACTGGAGCTGTACTATGCTCGACTCCACACTTCACCTCCATGCATTTAGAACATTGGGGGGCCCAGCCCCAAAATATGGGGAGGGGCAAAAGAATTGAGCCCACAAGAGCTGGTGCCCCTGGTCGGTTACATGGTTGTATTCAGACCACTGTACCTGTGTCAGTTTTAACTGCAGGAGTGTGATGTTTGTCGAGGCTGCCTGCTATGTATCTCATAAAATAAGCTCATGCCATGTGTGACAGATATGTAGGGAAGTGTTCATATGCTGTGTATTGCAAGTTGCTTTGAGTTAACTTTATGCAAAACAAGAAAAGGGGGAAACATGCAGGGCATATCCGGTGCCGTGGTGCAAAGCTCCCTCCGCCGCCGCCCCCCCCATTTCCCAGAGTTGTTAACCTTTTTTAAAGGAGGACGGCGCTGCCGGCAGGGCTGGAGGAGGCGGGCAGCAGCTGGAGGGTGGGAAAGAGGCGGAGGCTGGACGTGGCGGCTTCCGGCTCAGCTGGCCGCTTTGTGCCGCGGTGGCCACGGCAGATGGAAGCTCCAGGCATGGTGCGGCATGGCGGAGGCAGGCAAGGGCGGCAAGCTGATGCCGGGAGGTGCCACGTCCAGCCTCCGCCTCTTCCCTGGCACCCTCCAGAACTTGGCGCCCCGGCGTCCCACGCCACTAGCCTCTATGGGAACATGACTAATTAGTGCAAGTAATAATCATAATTGGGAGGATCACTGCACAGCCCACCCACTTCAAAGTGTTTTCCTGAGGATTTCAGGAGATGGGAAACCTCCAAATGATACTTACAAATAATTACTTGTTGATACTTGTGGGTTTTCTGCCATGTTTATATATACACACAAAAATACAAGCTGTTTCGTAGACCAAGATGCATCAATCTGGGATGCCTAACTTTCTTTTGGAATAAAAATCCAGCTTTTAGAGAAACATCTGACTGGGTTGCCGCAGCCACTCTGGGTGTTTCATCAACCTCAGCTCTGGGAAAACTACAGAGTCATCTGAGCTCCATGCAATCGGAGAGGGCGCTTTGGAGCCAGACAGTCAATAGCCCTAGTTAACCCCACATTCCAGCGTGCCACCAGGGAATCGGCTGAGAGGCCATCAGAAAGGGATAATGCATCTCCTTTGGAAGCTGTTTGGATCCATTAAGTGTCAGGGGAAGACCATTTGAATCGGGTTGCAGAGAAGTCTAGTTGCACCAGGAAGTGATCTGACCATGGCACTTCTTTTGTTCCACTGAAACTTAATGTCAGATCACCCACATCCACAGAGGTAAACACCAGATCTAAGGTGTGTTCATGGCTATGAATAGGGCCATATTTATTCAGAGACAGCTCAGTGGAGGCCATGCTTTCCATGAAGTCCCAAGCAGCCCCTTGTCAGGCCATGTCAGCATGGATGTTGAAATCAAGCAGGACCACCAAGCCAGGTGTCTCCAGGAGAACATCCAACATGACCTGAAGCAGTTTGGGCAGGGAATTCTTGGTGCAGCAGGGAGGTCAATACACCAAAAGGAATCCTGTACTGCCCCTATTGCCCAGCTTCCAGAACATGCACTCAGAAAACTGTGTCTCCCTAATAGGACGCCCGGTGAAAACTAAAGACTTCCTAAAAATCATTGCACCCCCCTCCTTCCCCACCCACATGATATAGGTTGCTGTGTGTAAGAGAAGCCTGGTGGATAAGCAGTAGCAAGAACAGGCTCATCAACCTTGTCCAAGCAAATCTCTGTTATAACATGCTAGGTCAATTCCTCCATCAAATCATGGATGGCAGCAGTCTTCTGAATCATTACTTGGACAGTGTCTTGTGGGACACCTGTAGCCTTCTTGTCAGGGCCAGACCTGGAGGCAGGGATAGTCTTCAAACAACAACTAAACCTTCCTCAATAATGATGTGGTCTGGTCCAAATTCAGCAGCTGGAACAAATAATACATCTAAAGTGCAGAGAGGTGAATTTGCATGAGCTGCATAATCTTTGGAATCTTCACTTTCTAGCTGTAGAACTGTTGGGATTTTGGGTACTGATTGCTAGACCTTGCTGCTCTTAAGACCTCTCACGGCAGCAAGTCTGTCCTCCTGCCCTCCCATTCTCCTCTTCCCTGCACCCCCCCACCAGCCTGCCACCCTTCTTGTGCCCCAGCTGAGACTTGCATGTGTTAGGGCAGGTCTTCACCCAGAGTCGACGCTGGAGGGACCACGCAGATATGGTGAAGCAGTATGCCACCTGTCTCAGTCAGCTGCTGCACAACTATAACATTTCGGAGCCGGAGATCTACTTTGATATTTGGGTCTCGATCAACGATCGCTTCCAGCAGAGGTGAGTGGGCTGTTCCAGCAACAGAAATGCCCTTGAGATTGCTGCTTGCAATGACAGTAAAGCAAAACTGGGGAGCTTCCAGCCCACAGGCCCAATCAGGTTCCTCGGTCTTCCCCAACTGGCCAGCAGGCTGCTTTGGCCTGGCCATGCCAGCTGTGTGGCTGGTAAAGACATGGCTGTGCCAAAAACGGGGCTGCCAGGCCCTTCCTGTCATCTAATCAATGGCTCCTGCAATGCCCCCTGCACTGTACATCAGCTGATCACTGGAGCTTTCAAAGCACAGTGCCTTTGCCTGGATGGTTTGATTTCAAGCCAGGTAAGGAGATCACTTGATGTCATTGTGACATTGGGTGATCGGCAGGCAGACTGTCTCTTCACCTGTTATACTTGGTCCATGGGAGGTGGGGAGGGGGAATTATACAAGCTGCACTAACAATTCCAGTAAATTTGGAGTGCTATACAAGTGTTGGGGAGGGTGGGGGTGGAAGTTAGGATGTTGCTTCCCATCATGCAGTTTCTTCGTAATATCACTGACTTTGGATAGAACATTGAAGAACCACCTGTCCTTAAATGAGTAAACCTCTCATAAACTCAAGCTGAGCCCATCCTGCAAAGCTGGGTGATGAGCCAAATCATTGTGGTCTGTGACTCAAAAGATATTCTGGAATTGAGTGCATGGAAGGAATGACAGCCGTAATGGATCGGAGGAACACAGCCATGCAGGCAGAGCCCTCTTCCTTGCTAGTTATATTGACTTGACAATGGCCGGGGTCCTTCTGATTTGGGTATCTTCACTTTGCCCATGTCACCCCCCTCCTTAGACTCTTTGATCCACATGTGGACATTGTGAAGGCTGAGTGGTCCCCTTTCCAAAAGACGACATGGGTGAAGCCTCTGCTGGTTGACCTGTCACCCTGGCGGACAAAGCTACAGGAGATTGAGGACGCCCTGGACAACCAAACCGAGGTGGTCTTCATTGCAGACTTCCCAGGTACACCTGTGCTGTTTTTTGCCTTCTCCTGGAAACGGTATCCCTGTTTAAGCCAAGTCTACACAGTATTCTTTGGCATGTTGCCTTTTGCTTGTGTGAGCAAGTTGCCTTTTAACTGCCTGTGTAGGGAAGCCATTGCAAGAGACTGGTGAAACTTCACCTGGGGGTGATCTTGGGGTGTCAGAGCAGCAGTGGTCTTGGGGCTGCTCCTGGGCGCTCTGTTGCATTCCAGCTGCTCATCTCCCAGTTGTCCCCCATGGCAGGCCTGCATCTGGAAAACTTTGTCAGTGAGGACCTTGGCAACACTAGCCTTCACTTGCTGAAAGGGGAAGTTGCAGTGGAGATTGTCAGCACGCAGAAGAACCACACGCTGCAGGAAGGAGACAGGATACAGGTGAGGGGGAAGAGAAGCCTGAGAGGCGATATGACAGCCACTTTCAAATATCTGAAGGGCTGTCCCATGGAAGATGGAGCAAGCTTGTTTTCTGCTGCTCCAGAAGGGCTTCAAGTTACCAGAAAGGATATTCCGACTAAACATTAGGAATGGCTTTCTGACTGTTTAACTGTGGAACAGAGTACCTGAGAAGGTGGTGGACGCGCCTTCCTTGGAGGTTTTTAAGCAGAGCTTGGAGGACCATCTGTCAGGGATTCTTTAGCTGTGATTCCTGCATCGCAGGGGGTTGGACTAGATGGTCCCTGGGGTATCTTCCAGCTTTACAATTCTATGGTTCTATGAGGACCGAGCTGAGCCTTCGCAATTGGAGAGCAGGGGAAGGGAAGCCTTTTCCAGCCGCGTCCAGGACCACCAGTGATCCTGATGCTCTGCCCCAAAGCACAAAGGAAAGGCAATGGGCATCTAACCACCTCTCGACCACCTCACATCCCCCAAGCCCACTGAAGTATTGGAACCTTCACCCCATGCGCAATACTTGCATGCACTGCTGAAAGGCTGAGGCTTCATGGTCAGGCACATGTTTTGCATGCAGCAGGTCAAAGGTCCAGTTGCCCAGTATCATCTCAAACAGCAGCAGGGCTGGGAAAGACCTCTGCACTCCTGTGACCCAGGAGAGCCACTACCAATCGGGGGAGCAGCACTGGCTCAGATGGATCACTGCTCTGTCATTTACAGTGGTGCCCCGCAAGACGAATGCCTCGCAAGACGAAAAACTCGCTAGATGAAAGGGTTTTCCGTCTTTTGAGGTGCTTCGCAAGACGAATTTCCCTATGGGCTTGCTTCGCAAGACGAAAACGTCTTGCGAGTCTTGCGAGTCTTTTCCCTTCCCTCCCCCCTTTTTCTAAGCCGCTAAGCCGCTAATAGCGCTAATCCGCTACGCTGCTAATAGGGGTGCTTCTCAAGACGAAAAAACCGCTAGACGAAGAGACTCACAGAACGGATTAATTTCGTCTTGCGAGGCACCACTGTATACCACATTAAGGGCTTGTCCACACTTCCACTTGTCCTGTGCCTAGAAAGGATGGGTCTGAGTGGTCTTCTGCTTAACTGAATGCTTTCTAGGTATGGGCCTGAACACTTTCCATGGGAAAAGCCTCTCTTGAGAGTTAAATCAGTCAATGACCACACTTAAACTGCTGCTATATCATAAAAAGCTGACTATCTCAACTTCAATATAGCCCATTTTCTCTTTTGAACTGAATATGGCCCCTCTTGTGCCTTGTGAGAACTCAGAATCACAAATACAAACAAACCGTGACCAAAGGAAATAGTTTTGAAAGTAGTAGGAGCAGAAAAACTTTACAAAGCAATAAAGGTGTTTTGCTCTAGGCTCTCACCTGGTCAGTCATAAATAAGCAGTCAACATGCTTGGAGGAACCTGCTCCAGCCCTCCTCTGCCTCACAGCACCCCCACCCCAGTAATGGGGAGTACTGTCCATTTTGGGAACCCCTGCTGTAGATGGTGGGGCCCAAGCAAAATGAGGCCAGGGCCCTGTGTTGATATTCCAACTTTGCTCTCTTCCTCTTGGACACAGCTGCCGCCGGGGAAATACCACAAAGTCTTCACAGTGTCCCAGGAACCCTCCTGTTACATGTACATGTACGTCAACACCACAGAGGCGGCTCTTGAGCAGAACTTCACTCGGCTGCAGGAGTTGCGGGAGAAGGTGCAGAATGGGACAGGTAAGGCTGGGCAGTGGTTGGTGGGGCAAATGAACTGGGGGCCTCAGAAGGTCTCCTGGCTGCCCCGCCAGCTCCAGGGCACCAGCCTCTGCTGACACAGTCCTCCTCTATTTCACGCCTGCTGCTGGGACAGGCCAAGGACTGGCCTTGGGCTCTTCAGTCCCAAGCGGAAAGTTCAAGGTGCCTTCAGGTGCTTTCAGCAGGGCAGCAGCTGAACAAGGAGCAAAAAGGGTTTTCTTGTGTGTGTGTTTCTTGTGGCTGATTAGCTGCTCTCCCTGTGCAAAGGTCAGAGGGGGCAGGGTTTCTGTTGAGGCAGGTGACTAGCTGTGGGAGGAGCTTATCAGAGCTTATCAGATTCTGACAAACTGGAACGTGTCCAGAGGAGGGCAACCAAAATGGTCAAAGGCCTGGAAACGATGCCTTATGGGGAACGGCTAAGGGAGCTGGGCATGTTTAGCCTGGAGAAGAGGAGGTTAAGGGGTGATATGATAGCCATGTTCAAATATATAAAAGGATGTCACATAGAGGAGGGAGAAAGGTTGTTTTCTGCTGCTCTAGAGAAGTGGACACGGAGCAATGGTTCCAAACTACAAGAAAGAAGATTCCACCTAAACATTAGGAAGAACTTCCTGACAGTAAGAGCTGTTTGACAGTGGAATTTGCTGCCAAGGAGTGTGGTGGAGTCTCCTTCTTTGGAGGTCTTTAAGCAGAGGCTTGACAACCATATGTCAGGAGTGCTCTGATGGTGTTTCCTGCTTGGCAGGGGGTTGGACTCGATGGCCCTTGTGGTCTCTTCCAACTCTAGGATTCTATGATTCTATGATTAAAACCTCCTGGTTTCTTCCATCCAGTCCAGCATCCTGTTCTCACAGGGCACAGCCAGATGTCTGAGGCAGAATTCCACAAGCAGGGCAGGAGTGTAGTAGCCTCTCTCACCTGCTCCCAAACTCACACAAACTGCCTCTGAGGTGAAACATAGACATTGTGGCTAATAGCCATTGCAAGCCTTAAAGGTAAAGGGACCCCTGACCATTAGGTCCAGTCCTGACCAACTCTGGGGTTGCGGCGCTCATCTCGCTTTATTGGCCGAGGGAGCCGGCATACAGCTTCCGGGTCATGTGGCCAGCAGGACTAAGCCGCTTCTGGCGAACCAGAGCAGCGCACGGAAACACCCTTTACCTTCCCGCCAGAGTGGTACCTATTTATCTACTTGCACTTAATGTGCTTTCGAACTGCTAGGTTGGCAGGAGCAGGGACCGAGCAACGGGAGCTCACCCCATCGTGGGGATTCAAACCGCTGACCTGATTGGCAAGTCCTAGGCTCTGTGGTTTGACCCACAGCGCCACCCGCATCCTCCATCAATTTCTCTAATCCTCTTTTAAAGTTTGTGGACATCACTGCCACTAGTGGGAGTGAGTTCCATTGTTTGACTCTGTGCTGGGTGAAGAACTCCTTTAATCTGTCCTGTGTCTTCCCACATTCAGCTTCACTGAATAACCATGAGTTTTAGTATGATAGAACTCCCTGTCCACTTTCTCCACACCAGAGATAATTTTATACAACCTGCCATGTCTCTCTCTCTCTCTCTCTCTCTCTCTCTCTCATCTCCCCTCCCTGCCAAGTCCCATTTTTTTCTAAACAAAAAAGTCCCAAACACTGCAGTTTTTCCTTGAAGGGGAATTGCTCCACCCCTTGATCATTTTGCTTGCCTTTTTCTGAAACAATGTCCTTTTTTGAGGTCCAGCACCTGAAACCACATAGAGAGTATCCCAAGTGCAGTCGCACCACAGGTTTACACGATAGCATTATTTCATTTTCAAGCGACTCTCAGACTTCTGATACTAAATCCTGATATTGCCCCCACCCCCAGAAACAGAGCCCCTCCCTCCAGAGCTACAGCCCATCTTGGACAGCTCCATGGAGAACGTGACGCAGGTGGACCCTGTCGTGGAGGCCTTTCTTCGCCGCCAGTGGCGCATGGAGGAGCTGCAGAAGCGCCGCAATGCCACACTGGCCGAGCGCTTCCACCGTTTCATCACCAAGAAGTACTTCGTATTCCGCAGGAGGTGAGAAAAGCCTTCTCTTTCTGCACAACGTCTGCCCATCCCTGCCATTTCTTGCTGGCTTAACCTGGTCCACTTTCTGGCTTTGGCAGCTGGATGATGCTGTGGGCACCCTGTAGTCTGGCTGCCAGGGTGACTGAGTCCATTTATTTACTTCATGTTTTTGATAGCCTGCCTTTCTTCCAAGGTGGGATTCAAGGTAGTCTCCACCGTTTAAAAATGTTGTTATAAAATAAGGTAAAGGTAAAGGTACCCCTGCCCGTACGGGCCAGTCTTGACAGACTCTGGGGTTGTGCGCCCATCTCACTTAAGAGGCCAGGGGCCAGCGCTGTCCGGAGACACTTCCGGGTCACGTGGCCAGCGTGACATCGCTGCTCTGGCCAGAGCCAGAGCCAGAGCCGCACACGGAAACGCCGTTTACCTTCCCGCTGGTAAGCGGTCCCTATTTATCTACTTGCACCCGGAGGTGCTTTCGAACTGCTAGGTTGGCAGGCGCTGGGACCGAGCAGCGGGAGCGCACCCCGCCGCAGGGATTCGAACCGCCGACCTTTCGATCGGCAAGTCCTAGGCGCTGAGGCTTTAACCCACAGCGCCACCTGTTATAAAATACAAAGTAATAAAAGAAAACTAGTTAAAACCAAAAGTTAAAATGCATCAGAACACATTTAGAGCCAGCAGTTAAAATATACAGTGGACGCTCGGGCTGCGAATGTGATCTGTGCGGGATGCACATTCACAACCCGCAGCGGTGCGTCTGCGCACACGTGGGTTGTGATTCAGCACTTCTGCGCAAAGAGCAATTTAGCGGTTCTGCGCATGCGTGACTGCCGAAACCCGGAAGTAACCCATTCCAGTAACCTAAAACATCTGTAACCCAAGGTATGACTGTAGTCTGCCCTGACAGCAGCCAGTGATCAGCATTGTCTGCACCTTGGTTTTTAAAAAAGGCCTCTCTAAACAGAAAGGTCTTAACCTGCTGGTGGAAGGATAACAAAGAGGGAGCTAGCCTCTCTTGGGAGGGAATTCCACGGTCTGGGAGCAGCCAGAGAAAAGGCTCCCTCTCTTGTCACCTCCCAGCTGTGCCTCTCCTGTTGATGGGACTAAGAGAAGGTGAGTTCACCCAGGCAGGTTCATATTGAGAGATAGGATATTTTGAGTAATCTGGTCCCAAGTCATATAGGGCATAACCAGCACTTTGAATTCTGATTGGAAATGGACTGGTAGTTGGCAAAATTGTTTTAACAAGGGAGCAACGTTCAAAGGGTCGTTTGTTTTTCTGGGGGTTCCTCTTCACAGTGCCAGTTTGTCTTAATGTTTTAGAAAAGGCCCTTCCCTAGGCACACAGTCTATGGTGGTGAAAATGCACAGCTAGGGCCAAGGAACTAAATCCTGACCTCCCCTGCAGGCCAACTTCAGTCTGTGGGTGGGGCTGCCCACCTGTCAGTCACCCAATGTGATGGCAGCAAGAGAACAACCTCAAGGGGGTTCTGCTCTCTCGGTGCCCGTCACCTGGCCTGCACTGAGAGCAGTCTCACTGGCCAAACCAAATGGGGAATGCTCTAGGGCAGAGCTTTCCAAACTTTTCAGGATGGTGACCCACTTTTTAGATATGCATCACTTTGCGACACGGTAGTTCAGTTTTAGTAGGAAACCGGAGGCTAAACTAAGAGCATTCGCTCGACACACCTGCACATTGCAGCTAACGTGTCACGGCACACAGTTTGGAAAACTCTGCTCCGGGGCCACAATGTCATATGCTGATAATCATAAAACAAAACAGCAACAACAAAACCCTCAAATCAGTTTACAAAACGGATAAAACAATAATGATAATTACCAGCAAAAATTAATAAAAATTAAAGACTTTCAAAACGTTAAAATAATAATATATTAAAAGTATATTAAAACACACATCACCTTTCTAATCTTCAGCATAGGCTTGTCTAAACAAAAATGTTTTAGCAGGTGCTGAAAAGATTACAGTGAAGATGCCTGCCTGGTATCAATAGGGAGGGAATTCCAGAGTGCAAATGTTAGAATATTGAATTCTAACGAGTGTGGAAAGAGTCTTATGTGGCACCTGTAACAGGGTCAGTTCCATTGATCTAAGCGGTTGACTGGGCATATAACGGGGTGAGACGATCTCACAGGTAAACTTGTCCCTAGTTCTGAAGGGCTTTATATAGTAATAGTAACACCCTGAACTTTGGCAACTAATGTAGATATTTGAGCGGAGGTCTTATGTGCTGACAGGGTCTCATTCCTATCAGCAACCATGCTGCAGCATTCAGCACTAACAACCGCTTCTGGATTAAGCGCAAGGGAAGCCCCACATAGAGAGCATTGCAGTAGCCTGCTCTTGAAGAAACCATATCTAGTGCATGCAGACATTAAACTGATAAGGTGAGTTCCTTCTGTTTCTCTGCCTTCTCAGCCTCCTGATGACCTGGATTTCTCTGCGGAACTTGTTGTTGGGCCGCCCACCCCTGGAGCAGCTGGCACAGGAGGTGGCCTATGCCAACATGCAACACGAGGAGGTCCGGACACCCAGCAGTCCAGACACGGTGCCAAAACAGCCAGGGCGTTCTGAACTCTGAGCAGCAGCCGTCGCTACCTCAGGTGCCAGCCCAGCAGCAGCAAGGAGGCTCTCGCAATGGGGCCAAAGGATGGGAAACTGGGGGAACACTCTGAGCGTGCAAAAGAGCCCCTTGCTGGACTGTGTGGCTTGCCCTCCCTCCCTTTTCTGGATTTCTGCTCTTCAGCCAAGGCTCTTGTACTGGCTTACTGAGACCCATTGCCTCCTGCCCACCTCCACTGGCCTCTGCTGTCTGGAGACTGGTGTATTAAGGGGCAGTGCCCCACCAGCGCCCTCCTCCTCGGTCTCACTGTTGCCTGTTGTAGATTCAGCGTGGAGGAAGATGATGGGGACAAAACCAGCATTAGTCACAGAGATTTTGACCGTCCTTTTAAAAACACCCAGAGGTAGCTGCTGTCTTGGTCCAGAAGAGAAAAAAACTCCCATATCCACAAACTGGGCAATGCATTTGCAGGACCAATGAAAATGCTGCAAAAGAGTGAGCAGGTTTTCGAGGTTTCTAGAGCTGTTCATGAACCTGAATGTTAAGCCAAACTGTGAATGTTGGGAGTTTTCCCAGCATTACTACCTGAGATTATTTTCCAGCTAATGTTGGTTGAAGTTGAAGGGGGGAGGGGTTGCCAGGCAATGGGTTGGCTGGGCCTGATGGGAGATGTAGTCCAAAATATCTGGAAGGGTATTAGGTTGGGGGTGGCTGCTCTACCACTTGAGCTCTGGACACACAAGAGTTCCAATTTCACACAATTGGAAAGGAACTGGAAACCTTCACTGCCGTCTGGGTATCTATTACAGATGGGCTTACAGTAGGAGTCCTCAGGTTTGTCTAAGAGCCTTATAATTAAGTCTAGAAAAGAGAAGGTTGTGACGAGCTCCAGTGTGACCAAGGCAAAAAGTGTTCAATTTCTATTAAAAAGTACATTTTATCAACACGTGTGTGTCATTGATTGTCTTCACTGTGAGAGCTCTTCACTCACCCTCTTGAGGGGTATTTTGACAGGGCTATAGGCAAAATTTTCCTAGTAGTGATGTATGGAAGTGAGAGGTGGACCATAAAGAAGGCTGATCGCCGAAGAATGGAAGCTTTTGAATTCTGGTGCTGGAGGAGACTCTTGAGAGTCCCATGGACTGCAAGAAGATCAAACCTCTCCATTCTGAAGGAAATCAGCCCTGAGTGCTCACTGGAAGGACAGATCGTGAAGCTGAGGCTCCAATACTTTGGCCACCTCATGAGAAGAGAAGACTCCCTGGAAAAGACCCTGATGTTGGGAAAGATGGAGGGCACAAGGAGAAGGGGACAACAGAGGACAAGATGGTTGGACAGTGTTCTCGAAACTACAAACATGAGTCTCACCAAACTGCGGGAGGCAGTGGAAGACAGGAGTCCCTGGCGTGCTCTGGTCCATGGGGTCACAAAGAGTCGGACACGACTAAATGACTAAACAACAACAACATAGGCAAAATTGCCATTCTGGGTCTTTGTGGCATCAGGATGGGTGGCTTGGCTCGTGGCTACCACCCCTGTGTATACTCTGACTCCATGTGTGGTTCCTACTAGTGGCTTATACCTCTCCTGTTGTGCGTGGTGGGTGTCTGTGTTGTGTGCATCCCATGGCAATAGTTGCTTCATAGCACTTGAATTCAGGACCACCCAGTGAAATTGGACTTGGAACAGAAGGGAGGAAGGACTTCTTCAAACATTGTCTTAACTGAACTCCTAACCATGTCCATTTAGAAGTTTTTTTAAAAAAAATTTTTTTTTATTAGTTTTCCAATTTTAAAACAAGTCAACAACAACATGCAAACATCAACAAATACAAACAAACATACAAATGTAGTTTCTTAACCTCATTTTCATAAACCTCCTTTCTCGGACTTCCCCATACCTCACCCTTTTTGCATCCTTATTTTACAGTTTTTCAGCAACCCTTTTTGCCAATTAAATTTAAACTTATTATCTTTCTCAATTTCACCTTAAATCATCAAACAATTTCAGCTGTAATTCTGCGTCTTCCTTCCCCTTGACATTTTAGCACTCCTCAATTTTGTAACAGTCCTTAAGATATACTTTATACTTCTTCCAGTCTTCCTCCACCGTCTCTTTCTCTTGGTCACGGATTCTGCCAGTCATTTCTGCCAGTCCCATAAAGTCGATCACTTTCGTCTGCCATTCTTCCAGTGTGGGTAGTTCTTGTGTCTTCCAATACTTTGCTAGAAGAATCCTTGCTGCTGTAGTGGCGTACATAAAAAAAGTCTTGTCCTTCCTTGACACCATTTGGCCGACCATGCCCAAGAGAAATGCCTCTGGTTTCTTATGGAAAGTACATTTAAGTACCTTCTTAATTTCATTATAAATCATTTCCCAAAAGGCTTTAATCTTTGGGCAGGTCCACCGAAGGTGAAAGAAGGTGCCTTCAGTCTCATTACATTTCCAACATTTATTATTGGGCAAATCTTCGCAAGCTTGACTGGGGTCATGTACCACCTGTAAATCATTTTCATAATATTTTCTCTTAGGGCATTACATGCCGTAAATTTGATACTGGTGGTCCATAACTGTTCCCAGTCAGCAAACATAATGTCATGACCTATGTCCTGTGCCCATTTAATCATAGCTGACTTGCCTGTCTCATCTATTGTATTCCACCTCAGCAACAGGTTATACATTCTTGATAAATTCTTAGTATTGGGTTCTAACAATTCTGTTTCTAATTTCGATTTCTCCACCTGGAAGCCAATTTTCCTGTCTTGTTTAAAAGTCTCCATTATTTGGTAATAATGGAGCCAGTCTCGTACCTTGGACTTTATTTTCTCAAAGCTCTGTAATTTGAATTTGCCACTTTCTTGTTCTAAGATTTCAAAATATTTTGGCCATTTAGATTCCATATTAAGTTTCTTCACCTCCTTAGCCTCCATTGGTGATGACCACCTAGGAGTTTTATTTTCCAACAAATCCTTATATCGAATCCAAACATTGTATAATGCTTTCCTAACAATATGGTTTTTGAAACCCTTGTGAACTTTAACCTTGTCATACCATATATATGCATGCCAACCAAACCTATTGTCGAATCCTTCCAAGTCCAGAATGTCTGCATTCTCAAGAAGTAGCCAATCTTTCAACCAGCAGAAAGCTGCCGATTCATAGTACAGTCTTAAGTCCGGCAGGGCAAATCCCCCTCTTTCTTTTGCATCAGTATGTATCTTAAATTTTATTCTGGGCTTTTTGCCCTGCCAGACAAATTTAGATATATCTTTCTGCCACTTCTTGAAACAGTCTAGTTTATCCACAATTTGTAATGTCTGAAACAAAAATAACATTCTAGGCAATACATTCATTTTGATCACTGCGATTCGGCCTAACAAGGAAAGCTTCAAGTTCGACCATATTTCTAGATCTTTCTTTACCTCTGTCCAACATTTGTCATAATTGTCTTTAAATAAATTCACATTTTTAGATGTCATGTTAATCCCCAAATATTTTACTTTCTTTGCCACCGTTAACCCAGTTTCATTTTGAAAACTCTCTCTTTCAACATTTGTTAGATTTTTTCCCAAAACTTTAGTTTTTTGTTTGTTCAACTTAAATCCTGCCACCTGACCAAAAACTTGAATTAACTCTAAAACTCTTTTTGTACTAGTGTCTGGCTCTTGCAAAGTCAATACTAGATCATCTGCAAATGCCTTCAATTTGTAATGTTTGGCTCCGACCTGTACTCCTTTTACCAGCTGGTCCCCCCGATCATATACAACAAAACCTCCAGGACTGATATAAAAAGTAATGGGGATATTGGGCACCCCTGCCGTGTCCCTTTTTCTATAGAAAGTTCATCAGTAACCACATTATTTACAATTAACTTTGCCTTTTGTTCAGAATATATTGCACCTATACCATTTTCAAACCTTTGGCCTACCCCCATCCCATGGAGATTCTTCTTCATGAAGTTCCAAGAAATATTATCAAAGGCTTTCTCCGCGTCCACAAAAATTAAAACTGCCTTTGTATTAATATTTACAGTCAACAGTTCCATAATGTCAATTATATTCCTTACATTGTCTGATAAATGTCTTCCTGGGAGAAAGCCTGCCTGGTCCTTGTGAATCTCCTCCACCAACACCCTCTTCAGTCTTTTTGCTAATATGTCAGCAAATATTTTATAATCCACATTAAGTAATGATATAGGGCGGTAGTTCTTGATCTGATTTTTTTCAGTTTCAGTCTTTGGTATAAGTGTAATAAAAGCTTCTTTCCACGATTCAGGTGCCTTTTTCCCCTCTAATATTTCATTACAAACCTCCTTAAGCGGCTGTATTAACCATTCCTTCAATGCTTTATAGTATCTGGAGGTTAGTCCATCTGGTCCTGGAGATTTCCCTAGTTGCATATTTTGAATGGCACCCTCTATTTCTTGGTCTGTTATTTTCTCATTTAAAACCAACATACTTTGTTGCGAAATTTTTTGTAATCCATATTTCTTAAGAAAATCTTCTATATCTCCTTCCTTCTCCGGCCCCTGTGCATATAATCTTCTGAAATAGCTCTGAAAACAGTTGCTGATCTCATTTGGTTTAAAAATGTTCTTTCCATCCACTTCCAAGTTTGTGACTGTGTTCAATTTCTGTCTCTTCTTCAATTGCCATGCTAGAAGTTTCCCACATTTGTCCACTGATTCGAATGTCCTCTGTCTCATTTGCTTAATTTTCCATTCTATCTCCTGGTTCATCAATTCCATATACTGCATCTGATAAAACTTAATTTCTCTCAAAATCTCATGAGACTTTGGTTTAGACCTCAATTTCTTTTCTCCTTCTTTTATTTTTTCCAGAATCTTATCTTTCTTCTCATTTTGTTTCTTCCTCTTTAAAGAATTCTGTTGTATTAGGAAACCTCGCATCACGGCCTTGCTTGCGTCCCAAATCACTCTTTTCTCAACATCTGTCCTCAGATTTATCTCAAAATAGTCCCTCAAAGTTTTTTGGGCCTTTTTGTAAATCTCCACATCTCTGAATAGGGTGTCATTCATTCTCCATCTGAAGGAACCAGCTATTGTTAATTTCATTTCCATCTTTACTGCGTTGTGGTCGGAGCATGTCTTTGGGCAGATTTCCACTTTTTTTATCTTTGGAGCCATTCCACTAGTAGTCCATATTTGATCTATTCTTGTCCATGTCATCTGTGCCTCTGAAAAGAATGTTCCCTCTCTCTCAAGAGGGTTTCTTGTTCTCCAGATATCAATCAAGTCCATATTTTCAGTCATTTCAAAGAAAGTCTTAGGTAGTCTCCCGTCCTTAGAAACCACCTGTCTTTGTGCTTTGTCCATATTAGTAGAAACCACGCCATTCATATCTCCTAACAAAATCACCTTATAGTCCAAGTAGTCCATTAATATCTCATGCAATTTCTTGTAAAATTCTGCCTTCCCTTCATTTGGTGCATAAATGCCAACTGTCAAAAAATTTTCTCCTTGGATTTGTATCTCAATTGCCAAAATTCTTCCATGTTCATCTTTAAAAATCAGTTTTGGGGCCAATTTCTCCTTTGCATAGATCACCACTCCTCTTTTCTTAACTTTGTCTGATGAAATAAATTCCTGTCCTAATCTTTTATTTATAAGCAATCTTCTATGTGTCCTTGTCACGTGGGTTTCTTGTAAACAAATCAAATCCAATTGTTCTCTTTTCAAAATGTGAAAAACCTCACGCCTTTTTCTGGGAAGATTCAGTCCATTACAGTTCCAGGTTAGAAATTGCAGAGACATTATTAATTAGTTACCTCCAGCTGCTCCCTGCAGCTGTTCTTCTTCCGTTGGTGACTTAAGTCCAAATGTCAGGTTTCCAAGATCTGTTTCAGAGATTGATTCTGGCACTCCTTTCAAAAGGTCCTCCTCGTTTCTGTCCAGGAATTGTTCTTTATCTTGCACTGTTCTTATTTTAACTTTCTTTCCTTTGAAGTTAAAAGACAAACCTTGTGGAAATTCCCACCTAAAAGGTATGTTGTTCTTCTTCAGCAGGTCGACCAGATTCTTATAATAAGTTCTTACCTTCAGAATGTATTTTGGGATGTCCTTGTAAATTTGCACAGAAGCATTTTCAATCTGAAGAGTTCTCTGGTAATGCAAGTTTAGTATTTTATCTCTTTCCTCTTTAGATCTCAAAGTTATTAGACAATCCCTTGGAATCTTCCTGCCTTGCCTTCTGCCCAATCTGAAGGCGGTTATTATCTTGAATTCTTCTTCCTCTGGGTTTACCTGCCAAAATTCTGAAAGTTCTTTTGTGAGAAAGTCCACTAGGTTGTCCCCTTCACTTTCAGGGACCAATCTAAATCTTAAATTCCTCTCCTTCCTCTGCATCTCCCACAAAGACAAGGCCGCCTCATGTTGGTCAAGCTTCTTACAAACTGGTATTAAGTTTTCCTGTGTGGTTTCTGCAGTAAATTTAGCTTCTTCCGCAATTTTTCGGATTGTAGCGTTTTCTTGAACCAATTTATTTATAGTTTCTGTATTAGATGTGATGCTTTTGGTATTTAAATCTAATTTTGTTGTAAGTTCTGTCAGTTGTTTGGTATTTTCCGTGCTCTGCTTTGTCAAGTTTTCTAAAGATTCATTTATTTTAAGTAGTGCTTGTGTCACTGAATCCATGAATACACTTATTCCTTTCTCCTGTCCAGCTGCGCCTGTTGGCAATAAGCCTGATATTGAGCCCCTTTTCTTTTGTGCAGCTTTAGCTTTAGATCTTGTTGCTATCTCTTCTGTGGAGCCGCTCATGTCCCAAGGTCGTTCCCACAGGAACAGCTCTTAAGTGGAAAAATCCAGTGACTTGTTTTTTGACAGTCTATGTTACAACTGTTACCTTTCAACCCTCTAGAGGGAGCAATTCAGTATATCCAATAAGCAGAAGAAACAAAGAAACCAAAAGCCCTCAGAGGGAAAAAGTTTTTAACAACAATCTTTCAATCTTCTAATTGCAACAATGTTATTTCTGTAGAGTCCCAAAAATTATATCCAATAAAGTCTCCGCTTTGCAGCAGGTCTTATCTGACAGTCCCCTGTCAAAGTGCTTCACCCAGGCAGTCTGTTCCCAGAGTCAGAGACAGCAGAAATTTTTCCCTTAAATTTTCTCTCATGCAGGTTAAGCCAAATTCCCTTTTCTTCCCCGCCTGCTCCTGCTTGCTGGGGGGGGGGGGAGTTAAAGTTCAATGTCAAAGTTAAACAGTTCAAAAAGTTCAAAGTTACTTTTCCTTCAATTGCAGCTTTCTAGTTCCGTTGCTTTAAGAATCATGCAATCCGGGGGAGGCAGACTTCCTTTATTTACCGTCCCCGATTTCGGCCAAATTTCAAGAAATTTTTATAGTCCCAGTAAGGTTTCCAATCCTACTTACGGGTATTCAATTTCAGTCCAAATTTCAGGAAGGAATCGGCGCTCTCCGCCTATGGCGACGCGGCTTCACTCCACGGGCTGGGTAGCGACTCTCAGCACCGCACGCACCCCCGATGCCACTCCGGAGCCTTTAAAAAGGCACCTTAACAGTAAGGGGGGGCGCAAATGGTGCCCACCGAGTCTCCTTGTTCACAGGCTTCCGCGCCTGTGATTTTAGGGGGTCCCCGCTTCGCCGTAGCGGTCAGACCCGAACTCGTGAAGCAGTCCTCCTCCGGAGATCGAAGGGAGGACCGCCATTAAGCGCTGGCGCCGACCGGAAGTCATGTCCATTTAGAAGTAAGTCTGTTGAATTTATGGAGCTTCCACTCAGGTAAGGGGTTAGGATTCCCACTATGGGAACTGAGGGTCACGTTATGGGATTACTATTGGCTTAGATGGCCTTCAAGGGGGATTGGACAAATTTATACCACCTGTAACTCTCCATCATTTGAGGTTGAATCCTGACAAGACAGAAGTACTGTTTTTGGGGGACAGGAGGCGGGCAGGTGTGGAGGATTCCCTGGTCCTGAATGGGGTAACTGTGCCCCTGAAGGACCAGGTGCGCAGCCTGGGAGTCATTTTGGACTCACAGCTGTCCATGGAGGCGCAGGTCAAATCTGTATCCAGGGCAGCTGTTTACCAGCTCCATCTGGTACGTAGGCTGAGACCCTATCTGCCTGCAGACTGTCTCGCCAGAGTGGTACATGCTCTGGTTATCTCCCGCTTGGACTACTGCAATGCGCTCTACGTGGGGCTACCTTTGAAGGTGACCCGGAAACTACAACTAATCAAGAATGCGGCAGCTAGACTGGTGACTGGGAGCGGCCGCCGAGACCACATAACACCAGTCTTGAAAGACCTACACTGGCTCCCAGTATGTTTCCGAGCACAATTCAAAGGGTTGGTGCTGACCTTTAAAGCCCTAAACGGCCTCAGTCCAGTATATCTGAAGGAGCGTCTCCTCCCCCACCGTTCTGCCTGGACACTGAGGTCCAGCTCCGAGGGCCTTCTGGCGGTTCCCTCGCTGCGAGAAGCCAAGTTACAGGGAACCAGGCAGAGGGCCTTCTCAGTAGTGGCGCCCACCCTGTGGAATGCCCTCCCATCAGATGTCAAAGCAATAAACAACTACCTGACATTCAGAAGACATCTGAAGGCAGCCCTGTTCAGGGAAGTTTTTAATATGGGACATTTTAGTGTATTTTTCATCTTGGTTGGAAGCCGCCCAGAGTGGCTGGGGAAACCCAGCCAGATGGGCGGAGTACAAATAAATTATTATTATTATTATTATTATTATTATTATTATTATTATTATGTGCTGGGTTGGATGTTGAAATGAAACTAAATGGTAATCTATGTGAGAATGGAATGCTGATTTTAAGAAACTGTTGCATATTTCTGGAAGCAAAGACTGTCAAAGGGGAGAATAATAAAACCCAAGATGGCGAAAACACTGCTGAACACTGCTGAGTGAAAATTACTAGACAAACAGCTGATAGATTTAAGAGCTGTGTGAAATGTTAAAGGAGATCAGAGAAATATCAGACAAAAGAATGCACAGGACCTATGGGAAAGGTGTTGATCCAGAACTGCCTGAAAATAAAAAGGTAAAAGCAAAATGGACGACAGCAGACGTTGGAATGGAATGGACATCCACACAGCTGCCTGGAGGACTGGATCAGACAAAGGATGCTGTTGTGCCTCTGGGAGAAGTGAATGGAATTATGAACAAAAGCAACTGGAGATGACAGAGGCTGAGAGAGAAAGAAAAAGCTCCCAAGATTTTTGTGCCTGCCTTGGCAAAAGTATGTGAAAAGGGGAGGGGGGGACTTTTCCTTTTTCCTTTAAAGCAGGATACAGAATATGGCCAACAGGAAATGGGACTGAAATATATAATTGTTACATACATAATTGGCAGACACAGAATTAGAAGCCCTCCAGTACTTGTTCTATCTTTTCTATGGTTTTCTATTTTCATTAACTCTAGATTTACATTTTGTTTTGTAATTTGAAGTTCTCTGTCTTGGCTAAAGGAAGATACAGGGAGGTGATGGACCGAGAATGAAGGGCCTTGCATGAAGGGCAGAGGAGAGAGGGTCTCCCAGGGTGGGAGGCCGGGGGAAGAGGGGGAAGCTCCCAGGAGAGAACCGAGAGGCTCACTCTTCTGTGTGCGAAATAAGGGTCAAGATTTAATTTTGATAAAAGGATTTGTAATTTCCTTTTGTTCATCTCTTCTTTCTCTTCTTTATTTCTTTCCTTTATTCCTTTTTCTATTTTTCTTTTCTAGATTAGTGTGATTTTTTATTGTATTTTATGTTGAAAACTTTGAATAAAAAATGATTTTAAAAAATCAATGGCTCTTCCCTGAGAATTATAGCTTTGTGAGATTTGAACTTGGAGTTTTGAACTGGGACTGCCCATCACTTTATAGTTACAGGTAGGTAGCCGTGTTGGTCTGCCATAGTCGAAACAAAATACAAAAAATTTCCTTCCAGTAGCACCTTAAAGGTAAAGGTACCCCTCCCCGTATGGGCCAGTCGTGTCCGACTCTAGGGTTGTGTGCCCATCTCACTTAAGAGGCCAGGGGCCAGCGCTGTCCGGAGACACTTCCGGGTCACGTGGCCAGCGTGACGAAGCTGCTCTGGCGAGCCAGCACCAGCGCAGCACACGGAAACGCCGTTTACCTTCCCACTATAAAGTGGTACCTATTTATCTACTTGCACTTAAGAGTGCTTTCGAACTGCTAGGTGGGCAGAAGCTGGGATCGAAAGACGGGAGCTCACCCCGCCGCGGGGATTCGAACTGCCGACCATGCGATCGGCAAGTCCTAGGCACTGAGGTTTTACCCACAGCACCACCCGCGTCCCTTTTCCAGTAGCACCTTAGAGACCAACTAAGTTTGTTATTGGTATGAGCTTTCGTGTGCCAGTATTGGGGGGGGGAGGTGTTCATTTGCAAACCAGAAATTTAGGTTTACAAAAAGAAGATTAACACGTTCTGACACAACAAATCCACTTTCTTTTTAAAGTCCTTTTTCACTTGGGAAAATGGCAGAGAAATTGAACAAAAGGTATAAGATAAACAACTGATGAGTGGAAAGATGTATAACCTTCATGCAAGCAAATCAAGATGAATGTCCATTGGGCTAAAGTTTCCCTGCCAAAAAATCATAATGCTTGCTCAATAAAGACGGGATATCATCATCCAAGCTGCATGCAAGTAAATCTAGGAACACAGGGAACTGTTTTATACTGTGGGTCCATTTAGCTCAGTACTGTATACACTGATTGACAGCAGCTCTGCAAGATTTCAGGCAGGAGATTCTCCTGGTCCTGCTTGGGGTTGAACCTGAGAGCTTCTCCTGCAAAGCAGCCCTTCCCTAATCTTGCTCAATAAACAGGCTGCCTGGAGGAGCCTCTCATTTTGCACTTCTTTGGCTTGCCCCAGTCTACAGGTTTGTTTCCAAATGTGTGACTCGCGGCCAACAATCTTCACTTGCTTCTGACTCTGAGGAATCGCCCTGGACCAGTTTGCTAGGATATGGCTGATATTAAGGTCGGGGGGGGGGGGTGTAGGACATGGCATTTAAATTCTTGTTTAGGACAACAGTTGCATTAGATGTAATAGGAAGGAGAGCTTCCTTCAAAGTCAGGCTGTCGCAGCTCCAGCAGGTGCTGCCTGGACAGCTGCTTAAAGCTACCACAAAGTGTGCAGCATTTTCTTATATCCTCACCATAACACAGCTAATTATGTGGTGTATGGCAGCCTGGCCAAATGAATCATCTGTCAGCTGTGAAAGCAGATCCCAGAACGAAACCACTTTCACAAGGGGATTACAAAGCACAGGAAACACAGGTGATTACCAGCAGGTGCCTTTGATACCTACATCCGTCTCTTCCTCTGGCCCTTTGAAATGACTCTGATATGCTGCAATTAGGGACTGCTGGGAAGAGATGGAGGGTGGCTGCTGCCTTCCTCCTCTCCTCCTACTTTGTTTTGAAGTTGGGATCAAAGGGATTTGGAGTGTCTGGGGGGTCTGGAGAGGAAGGAAAAGTGAGGAAATGCTGCTATAAATAAGGCTGAACTCTCCAAGGTGCATGCTTAACTCCTTTAGGTGCAAAAGGCAATCAGTGCCTTATTCTGACAAGCAGCAACCCACAGGTTCAAAATACTGGGGTGAAGGATGTGTGTTGCTCAGTGACTTTTCCCCTAGGAAGGAGATCAGAAGGTGCTTTGCTGTCTTCCAGGGAATATAGACAATACTCTGAGTTGGGAATGGAGGTGAGGTTTCTGCTTGGGATCACTTGCCTCTGCTCCCCATTGACTGCTATGGTTCTTGACTTCAACACCATCAGGGGCTCAGCTGAAGTATCCAGCTCCAAAAAGGTGAGCACTTTGGTGGGGGCTGTTTTTCAAGTAACATTTGCCAGTTAAGTGCTCCAGGATAATAAGTAACAATGAGGTTACTCATTATCTCTGGACTCGAAAACTCTGCAGGCTATATCAAATGCTACAGACAGCTGCAAAATCTGCTTATCCAGCAACTGGAAGAAATGATGATGATGATGATGATGATGATATAATAATAATAATAAATATACTCTGCCCATCTGGCTGGGCTGCCCCAGCCACTCTGGGAGACTTCCAACACACTGTTCTGTAATCCTCTGACAATAGAAGACCGGTTTTGGGCTGGGGGGGGGGGGAGGGAAGGTCCTCTATATAGAAATGATTAAAAATGATATAATTTAGAAGTGCATTGAATGAGCAACCAAGCATGCTTTTTTGGAATGATTGTTGCTATTTGTTATGCTCTGAAATGATTAATTTGATTTGTTACATTTCTATGCTGCTTTTCAGTCAAATGGATCCCAAAGTGGCTTACAAACAATAAATAACAATAACAAGTTAGAACATCACAAATACAGCATAAATCATATAATTAACAAATGATCACTGAAACAATTACAATCTCTAACACAGTTAACAAATCAGCAACTGAAAAAATAAGCCCAACAACTAAAAAGCAAGCCAAACATCACAATTAAAAGTAATATAATAAACAAAAATCAAGACACTATAATCCCTGCAATCTTGTAAATATACCTTTTTTGCGAATTTATAAGTTAAACAATTGTGCAGTTGAACATCAATTCTACTAGTTAATATTTTTATCATTTTTTTTTTTTAAAAAAAACATTTTTTAAAAATATGTGGATGAGGTTAAGTTTTGCAGGAAATACAATTGCAGCCAGAACTTCCATATGCTGACCTGGAAGTTTAGTGGAACATATTTCTGACTCAGAAGAATCTAGACTGGGCTGGTACTGAGGGAGTTAGAAACTGATGTGGATTTATTGAATGCAGTGGTAGACTGAGAACAGCCCCAAACTCTGGTGGCTCTGACAAATTGCCTGTTATGATGTAACTGCTGTCTCCGAAGCACCTCCTGCCCCTTCCTTTGGTGGAAGGAATCTTTCAGTGGCATAACCTGGGCTCCTGCTGGCTGTTAGATGAGTGCAGGTGTGAGGAACCTCTTACCCAGATGGTCCTCAACTGTGACTCCCGTCAGCCCAAGCAAGCACAGGTAGCGCTCAGAGACGATGGGTTCAGCAAGATTTGAAGTGTCAAAGGTTCATACCTGAATTAGTGCTTGCTAACACAAAAAAGTGCCTGGGCAGAGGGTGGGGAAGTAGGGAGGAGAGTAAGCTTGTGGCTGATCAAGTTCCCCACCCTGGAAAATCTGAGAAAATTGGTGGCATCAGCTTTCCAACAGGTAATGTACTTTCATTCTCCACATCTTGTCTGGGCTGAAAACTTTGCTAGTGGTACTTGAGCAGCTGAAACTTAACTTCCCTTTCAAAGAGCTGGAAGCCCCTCCATCGCTTTTAAACTACAGCCCTGAGGCAGAACTCCTTGTGCCCAACACTCCCCCTGTAGGGTTGCCCAGCCTTTCCTTGGGCAGGATTCCATCACCTCTCCATGCTGCTAGAGCTGTTTCCCTTCAATCCAGCTTGCAGTTTAAACTCATGACATCTTGCTCTAGATCCTTTTTGGATGTAAGAATCTAAGGAGCAATGAGTTCTTTCCAAAGGCAAGCCTTCCGCTATGCACACAGAAAGAAGCACCTGAGTTGAAAATGAGGGCCAGCACAACACATTATGCTGCCTGTGATGGACACCAGAATAGCCTGGCTGGATCAAGCCAAAGGCTCATCTAGTCCAACACCCTGCTTTCACTGTGACCAACCAGGTGCCCTGAAAGCAGGACCCGAGAGCATCAGCACTTGCCAGTGTGGTGTAGTGGTTAAGAGCGGTGGACTCGTATTCTGGTGAACCGGGTTCACTTCCCCGCTCCTCCACCTGCAGCTGCTGGGTGACCTTGGACCAGTCACACTTCTCTGAAGTCTCTCAGCCTCACTCACCTCACAGAGTGTTTGTTGTGGGGGAAGAAGGGAAAGGAGATTGTTAGCCGCTTTGAGACTCCTTTGGGTAGTGATAAAGCGGGATATCAAATCCAAACTACTACTCCTCCTCCTCCTCCTCCTCTTCTTCTTCTTCTTCTTCTTCTTCTTCTTCTTCTTCTTCTTCTTCTTCTTCTTCTTCTTCTTCTTCCCCCACGTGATGCTCAGGAACTGTTACTCAGAGGCATTTGCTGCCTCCAGCAGGGGAGGTGGAACTGAGCCATGGTGACAGGGGGCACCCCTCCCCAATTCCACACGCGGAAGCAGCCTTAACATGCAGTTGCACCTTTCTCCAATGCTGCAACTTCCTTCAGCCACACATGAAGCAGCAGACTTATTTGGGTGGAGTGTAGAAGAAAACAAGCTATGTAGCAGACCTCTCTCTTTCCACCAACAGCGGAGGCTTAGCCAGCGGGTTTCGAAGGAACTGCCTGGCCCCAGCATTTGCTGCCTGAGGTGGTTTTCATTTGCAGGCCTGGTTGAGACTGTATTGTAGCTCCATTTCTCTCTCTGGACCCTAACATGACCATGTCTTTTTCTCCACAGAGTGCCCAATGCTTCACAGACAAAGACTGCCCAGCTGGGAGGTTCTGCAACAAGGCCTGGGAAGAGCTGCCCTTCTGCGCTGCTTGCCATGGGCTACGGAGGAGGTGCCAACGCAACACCATGTGCTGCCCAGGGATGCTCTGCATAAATGGTAAGCAGTGGCTGCAACAGCAAGGCTAGGGGAGGAGTATGTTAGATGTTCCTTGTCTGCATTGTCACCTAGCTAAAAACCACATTTAGATATGCTTTTATTTAATCCATAATTGTGCTTGTTTTGCTACATTGTTGGGCTCCTTTGGGAGGAAGGGACAGAAATCTGAATAATGCTACTATTTATTGCATTTATTTATTTTCTCCAAGGAGCTCAAGGTGGTGTCCATGGTTCTGCCTCTAGTCATTTAATCCCCACAACAGCAGTGTGAGGCAGGTTAGGCTAAGGGGCAGTGAATAATAGCCCAAGGTCTTCCAGCTCCTAGTGTAACCACTGCACCACACTGGCTTTATATTTGAATGGAACCTGAAAAATATGGGAGAAATATCTGCAGAGCAACTTGTAATGTAAGAAGTCCATCTACTAATTACTGCTAAAGTCTGGTGGTGGAGGGAGTGTACATGATGGCCTGTGGTGGTTCAAGCAAGAGAATCACTTGCGGTGGGGGGGGGGCAATGAGTGAGGCAATTGTCTAAGGTTAGAATTCCCCATCAAGAGCGGAGATGTTCCATGTGACCACATTATATAGCAGTAATGTGGGCCTCCAGAGGTTGTTGGACTCCAGGACCATCAGTCCCAACCAAGCATGAGTAATGGTTGGGAATTATGGACATTGTCTCCCACCAGGATTTGAAGGGCCACAGCCAAGCTTAGCTGCACCAGTGATAAAGAATTGGTAAGCTGTGCTTGATATGGTTGGGAAATGGGTACAGTGTCCTAATAAAGCGGGGGAAACCTACAATTCCAACTTAAGCTAGTCCAGGAGTTGCCAAACTTTTTGGACCAATGGGCACATTTTGGATTTTAAGAGATCTGGGGTGCCAATTACAAAATGACTGTTGAGGGTGCATAACTTAACACAAAATCAGATGGACAACTTGACATCTTGTGGTTAGCATAAGGTTCTTAGAGGTGGCTCTGTCCTGCTCATCCTGATTGTGGAGACCAAAAAATACTGTGTTTTTTAATGTGTACCCAAGGCTGATTAGATCATGTTGCTGCCTAATGGCAAGAGGGAGCATTCCTCAGTACCAGGAAAATTATACCACACTCATGCTTACAGAAATTGCTTAGAAGGTGCCACACATTTTGCTTCACCCCACTTCATGGTTGGGCTGGCCCCAATTGTTAATACAAATTCCATTTATACATCACTCATAAACATATCACACACACATTGACATGAGCAGGTGTGCAGGCAACCACACAGAACAGAAGGCACTGGAATCCATTTGCATTTCTGGTCCCATCTCTCTCAGATGACTCAAGATTGCAGGTCCAGTCTCTAGCAGAACTTAGTGCCCTCCAGATTTTTTGGACCACAACTCCCATCAGCCCCAGCTAGCATGACCATATATGATGTTGTGCTTGATGGGGCTGCGCTGGCCAGGGTTGATGGGAATTGTAATCCAAAACCCCTGGAGAGCACCAGATTTAGTCCCAGAACCAGGAATGGCTTTTGTCTAAGACCTTTTGTCTGAGAGCCAATGTGGTATAGCAGAGTGTCAGACTAGGACCTGGGAGAGACCAGGATACAAATCCCCACTTGGGCATGAAGCTCACTGGCTGATGTTGGGCCAGTCACTCACTCTGTCTAAGCCACCTGACAGGTGTGGGGATGAAATGAGGAGGGGGAGAATCGTGTAAGCCACCTTGAACTCTATAGATGAAAAGGTGGGGTATAAATGGCAGGGGAGACCTTAAAAGAGCAGCTGCCAGTTGCAGGTAGAATAATGCCAGGCTAGATGGATCAGGGTTCTGACATGGTATGACAACTTAAAAAATATATCACTATTCTCTTTCCACTCAGAAGTGTGCAGTCAGACTGAAAAGACGACTCTCGTTGAAGAAAAGAAGTGTGAGAAACAGGCTGGGTTGAGTTCAATAGCCGCAGTCCAGTGCCTGGTTCCAGCAAGCAACGTCTTGAAGAAAGGAAATACTCAAACACCAAACAACAAAGGTAAGAGAAGGAGAAGTGGCAAGGGCTGTGCAGCTAGGCTAGGAATAGGGATGGGTCTGCCCTGGGTACAGTGCTTGCCTCCTCCTGTCTCCAGGCAAAGGAAATCAGGTGACACTTCAGATGTGTGTATGGGATGCTAGATATGGTTTGCCCTTTTAAAGTTGGTTTGATAATCCTAATTACTGGCCTTCCCTAGCATTTCTATTTAACTGTATACCAAGAACGTCAAACTCTCAAGAGACTGCGATCTACTCAAAGTATAAAAAGACTGGCTGTGATCTACCCATTGTCATTGCCAGTAGTTAAGTTGTTGAGTTTTTTTAGGATGTGCAAGGTTGGTTTTAGGAGGAGTGCATTAAATCAATCGCTCAACGGTCAGCTTACCTCCTGACTTACCAAACTCTGCTACCGACGCACGAAAATAAACCTATCAAAGCAGCACCGCCGGCAGCGAGGGAAGATAGCGCCGGGGGCAGGGCGTGTCACAATCACTTTAGAGAGCAACAGGGAGATCACATACTAAACTACTGTGATCGACCTGGGACACCCCCGCGGTCAACAGGTAGATTGCGATCGACCTGTTGGACATGTCGGCTATTGCAGTCAGCGAAGATGTTGGGTCAGAATTTTTGCATTCTCCATAGCTGGCCAGGGCACCAAAATGTCTGTATAGTAAAAATGGTAGGCAGTCAGTGGGCCTGTCAAATCTTTCTTATCAGAGTCCCTCACCCTCCAAAGAGCTCAGGATCCCTTTATGCTCACAAAACCTGGTGAGGTAGGTTAAGGGAGGAGACTGGCATAGGGTCACCCAATGAGTGGAGACTTGAAGCCAGGTCTCCCTAGTCTTATATCCAGTGCAGGGAGCCTTGTACCACACTGGCTTGCAATGCAAGATACTGAGCACTAGCAGAGAATCATGTAGAGTTAGAAGGGATCTCTGGGGGTCAACTATTCCAATCCCCAGCAACACAGGAATGCTTGAGCCAGAACTAGGCATGGGCCAAAGAGCAAAATTAAGAGTATTATTATTACAATTTATTACCTACCTTTCTCTCCAAGACCCCAGGGCAGGTTACAAATTAAAATACAATATTAAGAACAGCTTAAAGAACTTGCAATCAAGGAAACAAGATGTTTCCTAAAAATATACATGTTGTGGGAAAAGTAAATAAGTGCTTAAGACATATTTTTCAGAAAGCTGTCTAGTGAAGGTGCCTGATGCACCTGTGGGGAGTCCCACAGCTTGGGGCTGCCACAGAGGAGGCCCTCTCAAGACCATGCCACAAACTTCAGAGGCCAGTGGAACAATCCAGAAGTCCCTCCGTGCTTATCTTGGCACCCGAGAGGGTCTGTGGGGAAGGAGGCTGGAGGGTTAAGGGAAATAGAACATGAGAGCATAACTTAGCAGGGCCAGCAGCATCAGAAGTTCCTTTAGTCTCTCACCCTTGCCAGTTTTCTCCTCTGGGCTGAGGGAGAAAAGCAGGTAAGCAAGGAAGAAGCAGTACCTGCTGCTGCTGCTGTTGCTTCTATTTGCCCACCCATCCACCTAGGGAAGATCTCGCCACTCCTAGGGCCTTGGAAACTGCCCTCCCTTGCTGACCCCTGCCTGGCAAGGGTCCTCTTGGGCTATGCACGCTGCACAGGTTAAGAGCTCTCAGCTGGATTTCAATTGTGCACAATTTCCCTACAGTTGAAGAGGGCGAGAGTTGCCTCCGCACCTCCGACTGTGCTGCGGGGCTCTGCTGCGCTCGCCACTTCTGGGCCAAGATCTGCAAGCCTGTTCTCAAGGAGGGCCAGGTGTGCTCCAGACGAGGACAGAAGGATGGCTCTCAGGGACCTGAAATCTTCCAGCGGTGTGACTGTGGCCCAGGACTGTCTTGCCAACTGCCACTCAGTGGAGAGCCCCAGCGATCACGCTTACGAGTCTGCCGGAGAAACTGACGTCACTTTTATCAGTCAGCTAATATCGGAGTCCTCATAAGCCAAAGATGAACTCCGCCCAGTAGGAAATCTAAATCCCCAAACCACATATATTTGCCCTCCTTACACTGCTGCTGCTACTTTGTAGGGTAGATAAATGGCTCCCTTCAGATGGGTTGTTGCTCTCCCTGATGTGTGCCTTATTTTAGCTTTTGATACTTGAACTGTGCCTGTGCCTTTAATCAAGAGGAGACTGCAGTGTTGACACCCAAGGTGCTAGCCTTGGCCTTTTGTCTGGGATAGAGTAGCTCAAGAATCTCCTCTTCTATTAAGCTTGACTTTCAGTGGTCCCACCATTAATAGGAGGCTGGGTTGGTGGGACAAGGGGCAGGGAAGCCCTTTTGATTATGTCACCCGAATGACAGAATGATCTTCCCAGAGATGTGCTTTTTAAGCAGGAGCATAATATGGTTCTGTTTCAGCAGTCATATTTTTAAGTGAAGAATTTTTGCGATTTATCATTTGACTTTTTTAATCACTCCTGTGTACAAACATGTAGTGAAAGGCAGGATAGAAACTTGGTTATGAACATGTTGATAAAGACACTTGGCGGCAGAAAATTGTTGAGGGGTTGTGGCACATGGGCAAGAAGCTGTTGTATACTGCTGTAAACTGCTTTTTTATTTTTACAAACGTGTTGTACAGTACAAATTTTATGAAATAAATTATCTGTGCATGGCAAGACAGGTGCAAGAGACTTTTAGATTACATGGAATGCATTTATCACTTGTGTGAAGCAATGATGTGCTTCTATAAGCATGCTGGCTGCATTTCCTTTGGATTCAGCATGAACTCTAATTTTCCAAACTGACAAAGAGATGGGGTTAATAAAGGAGAAAACAAAAGGAACACAAGACCTCTTGTATGTTGATGGAAGTGACTAGACTACACCTACCTGTGAAAAACAAAAGGGTAGCACTAAGCCACGCAGGAAGGTTTTTGGTACCAAGTTTCCATAATACTCTGGTTTCTCTTCACACTGAATAAATCTTTTGCCTTTTACCATAATGTGCTATGTAACATCCAGTCCTTTTTGTTCTGTTTACATCTGTTGATTTGTTATTTGTCATGAGAGAAAAATAATTAGAAAAGAAAAAAGAAGTATATATCTCTGTCAAGTCAAAGGGGCAGTTCTGACCCAGGCATTTAGTTGGCAGAACTTCCACATGTGGACACCAACTGAAACTTCCTTCAGCCCTGGCAATGGGCTGGCTTAGGTGGCACAGAGCAAGCCGTGTGTGGCACTGGAAAGCACCATTCTGATGCTCAGGGTGGACGCCAGAGCAAGGAAGTAGTTAAGAGCTGCCCAGGAGGTCCATCAAGTAGGGCAAAGTTGGGAAACATGTTGCTGGACTACACCTCCCATCAGCCGCAGTCAGCACAGCCAAGGAGCAGAGGATGCAAACTGCAGTCCAGCAACAGCAGGAGGGTCATGTGGTCCCCACCCAGGAGCAGCTGCTGCCAGGCATATGCATCTGGCAAGCCTACAGAATCACAGAGTTGTAGATTGGAAGGTACTCTCAAGGGTCATCTAGTCCAAACCACTGCAATGAAGAAACTACAGCTGAAGAATCCCTGGCAGATGGCCACCCAACCTCTGTTTAAAAACCTCCAAGGAAAAAACCTCCACCACCTTCCAAGGTATTCCATTCCACTGTCAAACAGCTCTTACTGTTGGAAAGTTCCTCCTAGTGTTTAGTTGGAATCTCCTTCCTTGTCATTTGAATCCACTGACTTGGGTCATTTTGAAAATGCAGTATGGGCAAAATATGGTCTCAATTAGATTGTTCCAGTGAATTGAATGAAATACGAGTTGACTTTGTGGACAATGCTTTTTCACACCCCACTTGAAAGAGAGGTAGAGGCCATAAGACAGTATGTATCCTGGAGCACTTGCAAGGTGAATGGCGTGAGAAGGGTAGAGTTCATTCAAGGATTCTGATTCTCTGTGTATGCACAACTGAAACTGAGTACTTAGGGCTAGATGCAAGTCTTTACCTCTGAACTACCACCTGCCCTCCAGTCAGTCAACAAGTGTCTGTGTTTGTACTTGAATGCTGAGTCACAGCGCTGGGCTTCAGTTCCCAAGCCCTTACTTGCTCCTCTAATTAAATTTTTTGAAGTTGAACTGCTAATTAGTGCTGCAGCTCTGTGTTGTGTAGCAGACCTCAGACTGCTATGTGAAAGCCTAACCTTTTCACTTGGGTCAAAATACATCTCTTAAGCCAGATCTGGGGAATCTGTAGCTTTGCAGAAAGAAGGTAAGTCACAGCCAATATACACCAGCTAGCGTTTTAATTCAGCACACACTACTGTAAAGTTCCAAAGACATTTAAAAACGAACAACACACTCACTTCCCCAACAGGATTAAGCAATAAATTACAGTCTCAGGCTAGATTGCCACCACCTCAACCTAAGAAATTAGCTTTTCAAAGCGCCTGGGATTGGGAGAGCAGTTATTCACTCCGCTCCTTTGGCTCGCGATACTTCCACTGGATGTAGTCAAAGATGTCCTTCTCACTGTTGACAAGGAGGGGTTCCCCAGCAACTCCTGAAAACACACACAGTGCAAATGGGGATGTGTGAGTTAAGTCCACTGGTAGGAAGGCAGGTTTATGGCAAAGCACTCCACTCCACACCCTCCAGAGTTATAAAATCAGTATTATGTGAACAGTATAGAAAATGAATTGCATTTCTTGTGGACACAAATGCTATTTTGCAAAAGCAGAATCAGCAACAGACCAGCAGGTAGTGGAACCAGCTCTGTTAGAGGGTAACACTCCAGAATGCAAAAAGTGAGGACCAGGGTGTGGGTGGGTGTCATGGAGGGGGAGACAGGATACAAACAACAAAGGGAGGGGTCATAGCTCGGAGGCAGAGCATGGGCTTTGGATGCAGAGTTCCAGATGAAAAATCCCTGGCCGCATCCGCAGTCAGAACTGGGAAAGGCTTAGGCATGAAAACCTGGAAAGCTATTGCCACTCAGTCCAGGCCAGCTTTCCCCAAGCTTCTGCCTGCTAGATTTTTGGACTACAATTCCCAGCAGCCCCAGACAGCATGGCCAATGGCCAGGTATGATGGGTATTGTGGGCCAACATGCACTGGAGGGCACACACGTTGGCAAGGCTGGCGTAGACCAGTGGTTCCCCAAACCCATCCCCACCAATGGACCACCTGAAAATTGTTGATGATCTTGCTGCCCCACTTGGGGATTTTTCTGCCTGTTGCAGCAACTGGAGTGGGCCGTGCTAGATGCTATAACATTTTTACCTGTTACTTTAGGGATTCTTTTATTTCTTATATATTGTATTCCATAGGAATCAAATTGTAATATAATCATATGCAGTATGTAAGAGAAGAAGCAACAGAAACACAATTAAAAATAATTTTGGATATTTAATGCAACAAATGTGCCATCTCCTGCCTTCAATCACAAACCCAGAGACATCTTCAGACCACCAGGATAAAGCTGGTGGGCCACTGGTGAGCCACAGACCAGTTTGGAAGCCCTGCTGCTAACAACCTTCACCTAGAAGGACCGGCAACCCAGGGAAGTGAGCAAGACCCTTCTTCTGGACACTAGAAACATTACCCTGTCCCTACCCACCATTTTTCTTCACTATCTCTTTTCAGCCAAGAGAGCTAGATGTTCATTTCCAGGAAGCAGACAATGGAACCAGAAGCCAAGATTTATGGCACGGTTGCAGTCGAGACAAAGAAACACAGACAGTCTCAAATCCATCCCCTAAAAGAGGAGATATGAGCACTCACCAGTGATCCCCAAGGGCCGGATTGTGTATTCATTGAGGGTGAAGCCCATTTCCAGAGCATGGGTTCTCATGTTCTTATTGAATATGTCGCTTCCAGTGAAGTACAGAACTCCACAGTAATACTGATCCCTGGGAATCAACCTGTAGAGCAGAACCAAGAGGGGAAGCACAATAAGAACCTAAGAAGAGCCTGCTGGGTCAGATCAAAGGGTGCCCATGCCGTTCTCACAGTGGCCACCCAAATGCCCCAATGGGAAGTCTGGAAGCAGGACCTGAGCACAAGAGACTCTCCTCACTTGAGATTCCCAGGGGAGGAAGGTCACAGCCATCCTGGCTAGTAACTCTTGATAGCCTTGTTCTTCATGAACTTGTCCAATCCTCTTTTAAAGCTGTCTAGATTGGTGGCCATCACTGCCTCTTGTGGCAGCCAGTTCCATAGTTTATGTGCTGCGTGGACAACTCTTTTATTTGCCCTGAATCTTCCAACATTCACTGGCATTGAACGGCTCTCTGTCATGTGCAGAATGGGGGCAGCATGTTGTCAAGCTTTGCCACCCTTCAAGAAAGCACCAGCAATGCAACTAATATCTGATGGCCATGACTGCCAACATCACTGTCTAAACCACTTTACAGCTTAGAGAATATTGAATTTAGCCATTCAAGAGTGGGATTCTAAACGTGGAGGAATTTGTACCACCTAAATTCTCTTATGGTATTCTCTGATGAAGTCATCTTTATTCTCTGATGGAAGATTGTCTCTGACCATGATAAAGCAGTCTCATTCACCTTCTATTGTTGCTGTGTTTTAAACCATGGGCACTACCTAAAATGAATCTTTTGCTTTGCCAATATTAAAATGGCTATGTTTCTCTTTCCCCGGCTCAGGCTGGCAGTGGCCTGCAGAGTGCCCATGTGCCTCTCTCCCTGGCTTTGCAGATAAAATCGCTCAGATTTGGAAAGAGGTAGACTGCAGTGTGGTAGCAGGGCCAGGGCTGGAGAGGGCCACAGCTGTCTAGTCAAGTTGTATGGGATCAGATTCAATCTGCTACCACCAAGGAAGTGGACAGGCTGCTAAGACAAGTGTCTCCTTGATCCTTGCCCATCCGGGCTCATAAAAGCAAGCCAGTCTTTGTGGGGTAGTGAATGATTGAGCGGGTGGTACTGGAACCACTACAGACACACCTGAAGGGTGCAGACTATTTGACCCCCTTCCAACTGGGTTCAGTCCTCATCATGGGACTAAATCTGCCCTGGTCACACTGGTTGATTATCTCTGGTGGGCTACGGACAGAGGTGAAATTTGTTTCCTGGTCCTGCTGGATCTCTCAACGGCTTTTGAGACCATCGACCACAATATCATCCTGGACTGTATTGGAGGGCTGGGAGTTGGGGGCACAGTTATGCAGTGGTTCCACTCCTTACTCCTGGGTTGTGTCCAGAAAGTAGCTGTGATCAGACCTGTGGGGACACACTTGTGGGGTGCCTCAGGGCTCTGTCCTCTCCCCCATGCTTTTTAAACTGCGGGGAGAGATCATCATGGGGTTTGGGCTGGGTGTTCACCAATATGAGGATGATACCCAGCTCTAACCTCTTGTTTAAATCAGAACCAATGAAGGCTGTGGTGGGTCCTGTGTGGGTGTCTAGAGGCGATTGGAGGGTAGATGGCGGTTAACGGATTGAGGTTGCATTCCAACAAGACAGAAGTACTGCTTCTGGGGGACAGGGGGCAGGCAGGTGTGAGGGAACACCTTGGTCCTGTGTAACCATGTTCCTAAATGACCAGGTGCACAGCCTGAGAGTCATTCTGGACTCACAGCTGTCCATGAAGGCGCAGGTCAATTCTGTGTCCAGGGCAACTGTCTACCAGCTCCATCTGGTACACCGACTTGAGACCCTGCCTGCCTGTGCACTGTCTCCTGCTTGGACTACTGCAATGCTACCTTTGAAGGTGACTCAGAAACTACAACTAATCTAGAACACGGCTGCCAGACTGGTGACTGGGGAAGTGAGGTTACAGGGAATCAGGCAGAGGGCCTTCTCGGTAGTTGCGCCCACTCTCTGGAACGCCCTTCTATCAGATGTCAAGGAAATAAACAACTATCTGACTTTGAGAAGACAGCCCTGTATAGGGAAGTTTTTAATGTTTGATGTTTCATTGTGTTTTAATTTGTTGGAAGCTGCCCACTGTGTCTGGGGTAACTCAGTCAGATGGGCTGTGTGTGTGTAGTCGTACCTTGGATTCCGAACACCTTGGTACTCGGATGTCTTGGCTCCCCAACGCCGCAAACCTGGAAGTGACTGTTCCGGTTTGTGAACTTTCTTTGGAACCTGAACGTCCAACGGGGGGCTTCCACGGCTTCTGATTGGCTGCAGGAGCTTTCTGCAGCCAATCAAAGCCCCCCTTTTGTTTCTGAACGTTTTGGAAGTCAAACAGACTTCAGGAACGGATTCTGTTTTACTTCCAATGCATGACACTCTCTCTCTCTCTCTCTGTATTACTATTTATTCCATCTAGCATACCAGTGCAGTTACCAACCCCCTGTCCTCCTTGAGATTTACCTGATATCAATCCTCCTGTAAGGGTAAGCAGTTTCCTCATCTTTGCTTGGGAGCTGACACACTCCCTATAAGTTAAAGAAAGAAAACGTACATACATACACACATATATATGCAAAGCAAGGAAAACACCAAAAATCATTAGGCACCCTTAGAGCCCAACACCTTTGATCAAGCATGCTGCCCCCAGTGTACCCCATACCTGGTGTCATATGACAGAGACTCAGTGTAAAAGCTAAACAGCTTGTGGAGCAGCTTCCCCCAGAGCAGAATTTCCTCCCAGACAAATCCCTTCCAATAGGCTGGGATTGTAGTTTTATTTTGCAGGTAAACCTACACTCTTCAGTTCAGCAATTCTTTGGCTTCAAAAGAACCAAACGGTGATTTTCTGAAAATGTTCACGAATGCTGGGATCTGGACTGGCCTCAGGAGCACTGAGGATCTCTGGGGTGGTTGGGAGAAACTGCTTACAAAAGCAGGCTGCAGGGCTGCTTGTTCCAGAGATCCATTTGGACAGGTACAGGCAGCAACCGCAGGATCGCAATTTTTGTGCCCTGCAGGGCCAGCTAGGTTTCTCTCAGACATGTACCCATAAAAATAATAGGTATGGAACAGCATGTCAGTCGAAACAAGAGTTTGCAAAGATAAGTTTTTTTAAAAAAGGGGGGTTCCACACCCATCACAGAACATGCATTTTCTTGGTCAAGATTTAGGACCGAGGGCTCAGTCTAAATGCAGCCATTTTAGCACCACTCACAATTAAGACGTTGAGAACAAGATATCTGAGGCCTGCGGAGACACACCTAAACTGGATGTGAAACTTGATAGCACACATCCGGAGCAGGAGAACACTTGATGGTCTCTCTCCAAATAAATGATGCTTTCACTTTGTTCTTTGTGGCAAAACCCACATCAAAGGGGGATTAAGTATCTGCATCCTGACAAAGAATCTGTTACTGAAACAAAAAACCTGAGATTTTCTGCAGCCAAAAAGTCTTGCCCTGCAACTCCACACAGCTGAATTTCATAGGAACATTTTAGGGAAATGCACTTCCGCCCGAGGTCAAACATGAAAGGGGGTTTCCTTGACTTCAATACCGACTTGGAATTTTAAAACTTGCTAGCATTTCAAAGAAGAGGGAAGTCTGGGCTCTCTTAATTTCTCATGGCTCATAAATTGGCATTCCAATTGTCAAGGACTAAAGAAAGGAGGCAAGAACTCAATTACTTGGGATTCTCTGTCTTCTCCTCCTGCAGGTTTGAGCATCTTTCAAGACATGCGGAATAAAAACACTCACCATGAACTTGGTGTCTCCCTTCGAAAGCGTATCTGTAATGAAGTGGATGTTTTCCAGTTGCTCGACCACTTGATGCAAAAGCTTTGGCTTCAGAAGGAATAATATTTGTCATCATTGAGTAGATAACAAAACACACTTGTAATGTTTATTCAATGCCTCACAAAGTTGCCATCAGCAGGAGTCTAGAAACTGTTTCTCCTCCTGCAAGAATATTTGAGGGCTGCTGGGAGGCTATTCTCTTGGGAAGAGCAGCAGCAACTTAGAGCCTCTGCCCTGTTGAACACTCTTTTGCCTTGAAATAAGGCCTAGTGCAGGCCATCTTGTTTCTGGCGCTTACTACGACTTTTCACTCAAACCTTCCTAGATCAGTTGTTAGTTATGCACTATGTTGCATCTCATTGGTCAATGTGAAGTCTGAAATGCATTTTATGCTGTTTTATCTTGACTGTTGGCAGGCTATGCCTTTTTTCCCTTTAAGATTGATAGGTGCTAAGCAGTCTAAAAATATTTTCAAATTACTAAATAGAGAACAGGGACAAGGGAAAGTCATTTTACTGCCTGAGGTGGAAAGACTAAGGACAGCCTCCTCTGAATCACAACCACTAGAAAGTTCTTAGGCACAAAATGAGAAACTTGTTTCACAGACTTTTATGTAGCAGGTCTTCCCAGTGGAAGGTGTCCACAATGGAGCAGATCTGTCTGTTGCCTGCTCTGGTGACTCTACTTGTTTTTGGAGGCAGCTGCAGCAGCTTGCTTTCCCTCTCTGTATAGGGCAAGATTTGAGGCACAGAAGAAAATTGTTCTTGCTAAAACTGGGGATTCTGGTTGCCTTATGACTGTGTTAGGCAGCAGTAACCAACATGGCGCCCTCCACTGTTGTGAACAACTCCCATCACCTATGAACACTGACTGTGCTTGGGAGCTGGAGTCCAACAAAATCTGGATGGCACATCTGTTGGTTACCCCTTGTATTAGGGATTGGGAAGAAATATTACTGCAGGGCAGACTTGGGATCTGTCCTGCCTCACCATGCTCTGCCTGTGCAGATGCAAGTCATGGAGTATTATGTTTGCACACCAGTATTTGCTGCTTTTTTATGAAGTCTGTAATCCAAACTCATATATCTTCTGAGTGGTTTTTTTTAATGCAATAGACTGCAGAAAGCACCTGTTTGGAGGATTCTGAAGTGAAGTTTGGATGGGTCAAAAGAATATCCATATCCCCACTTGATTCTGCACCTGTCAAAACCAGAGTATAAGAAAATAAGAATCCTTGCTTTCCAGCCAAACCTAGAAACTTTGTTTTTATTTCCTCACTTCTACCCTTCAGCTCTGCTGTGGTCTGCAAGGTTTAGTTAGATCTGCAATTCAGGTAGGTAGCCGTGTTGGTCTGATGCAGTTGAAATAAAAATAAAAAGTAAAAAATTGTCTAGTAGCACCTTATAGACCAACCAAGTTTGTTCTGGTATAAGCTTTCGTGTGCACAGGTATCTGAAGAAGTGTGCATGCACACAAAAGCTTATACCAGAACAAACTTAGTTGGTCTATAAGTGTCAGGGAAGAGTTAGAAGTTTCCAGTTTCTCAGAGGGAGAAAGCATTCCCCAAGGGGGGGGGAGGGGAGCAGTGAATCTAATAGAAGAGAACAGGGAGGGACCGGCTGTTCCCAGGAAAGGCAAGGGTTCAGTTCTAGCTCAGATTGGGAGGAGGGGAGATACAAGCCAGCTCTAGCCAGGAGGGTAGGAAAAAGAGTGGGAAAGTGAAGGGAAGGGCGCGTTCACCATTTTGAGGGTGGCTGGTCACGGAGAAGCAGAGCTCAGAAGGTATCTGAAAGAAGTGACTCTGAGGAATAATATTTAAGAACTGTTTATAAGATTGTTTTGTTAATATGCAATAAAAAGTTATAAAAGACAAGAAGCGTTTATGTGGTGATCTGAAGAGGACAACGACCAGACCTGACAATAAGGTGCTACTAGCACCTTATTTATTTATTTTTTATTTCTGCAAGTTTTACAAGTTCCACGTCTGCCTCAGTTAAGTGACATAACTAATGTTGGGATCTCAAGCATGATAGATTTCCACCCCCCAGACTAATAAATACTAAGCAGTGTAGAAGTCACCAAGAAAACACAAATAAAATTAACAAAGTTTTTAAAGACAAATATACAGAACAAGGTTCCATGTCCTTTACCCCAGTCAAGCATTACAGAAACCTCAGAACTGTGCCAGAGAGGACACAATTCCCCACAGCAACTAACAGAGACTCACCTCGACGGAAACTGCCACACACTGTAGCAATATACGTGGGGTCCACTTTCTTTACCTCGCTCAAAACAATTTCCTGTTTGGAACAAAAAGAGATCAAGTAATTTGATCTTTCTTCCACAGATCCCTCCTTGCCTTTTCCCCCAATGAGGAAGATGGGTGCTTTTCTCACCTGCATCTCTAACATCTCTTTCCGAGGAATTCTTTTCTCAAAGTCTTCAAAGTACCTGCACATGCAAAATAAATGAGGATAAGGAAGCAGCAGTGACTGTGTTCCTGGGCACACCAATTTTCAAGTTCTTTTGAAATTTAAATCCACCGACTCTTATAAATCTCTCCCAGTTACGCAGTGCAAATTCAGATGTAATTCAAGTACTAATTCGCATATGTTCTGCTTTGCTGCCCAAGTTTTTTTACTGCTGTTTTACAGGATGTGTTATATGGATTTTTGTATGGTTCTTACTGGTAATGCATTGTTCTCTGAGATTATTGTGCTTAGAATCTTCATGCAGCAAGTGACTAATACCAATATTGTGTCAGCTTTAGAATGAGTATTGAACAAAACCTTCTATCATCTGATAGATATAATATGCCAAAGCTATTGTTTAAAACAGAACACTTCTGACACAGGCCAAGCAATATGCACAGCAAAAAATATCAGTGATACATGAATGCTGCTTCTCAGCATGACTTTGTTATAAACCTTCCTTTTTCAACAAGCCTTTTAAAGGGAGGTTTTTATCTCTGTCTGTATCTGCATTGAATTTTGAAATTGTTTTTATGTGTTTCTATTGTTGCTTTTTTATTAATAACTTTGGGATATTTCATTTAATTTATGATTCACTTACCACAAAACAAATAAAACAAACACATCATTGAATTGGTCAGCAGCACTACTGCCCATACAATGAATGTTTCACTACTAATGGCCCATTTTGCAAGTAATTCAGTATCACAGAATTTCAATCAAGAAACCACGGAGGGCAAGTCAGACCCTGACCAACACCACAGACTGCTGAACAAAGGTAGCTAAAACTTGCTTAGAGATTAACATTTGGCAACAAATGAAAAATCTGCCATGGTGTTGCTTCTGAATGTATTATATTAAAAAAGCTCTATGCAAGTGTGCCATCAAATAACTACAGTGGTGCCCCGCAAGACGAATGCCTCGCAAGACGAAAAATTCGCTAGACGAAAGAGTTTTCCGTCTTTTGAGGTGCTTCGCAAAACGAATTTCCCCATGGGCTTGCTTCGCAAGACGAAACATCTTGCGAGTCCTTGCGAGTTTTTTCCTCCCCCCCCTTTTTCTAAGCCGCTAAGCCGCTAATAGCGCTAATCCGCTAATAGCCGTGCTTCGCAAGACGAAAAAACCGTAAGACGAAGAGACTCGCGGAATGGATTAATTTTGTCTTGTGAGGCACCACTGTATAAATGTCCATAACTGAACCTTTAGAGCACGGTTGTCAAACACAAGGCCCGCGGGCCAAATCCGGCCCGCCAGAACTCGTCATGTGGCCCGTGTAGCCGCTGCCGGAGTGTTGGAGTGTTGCCAACGTTACTGAGAGCAAGGGGTATTTTCGAGGGGAACCCCGTGGTGGCAAGTCTGGGCAATGGCTGAAGGCGGGAAATGGAGAGGGGTGGGAATGGGGGTACCTTTTGCGTCTTTCGCCTCCTGCTCCCCCTTCGGCTCCATGGCAGGTGTACGCCGGTTGCTAAGCAACCGAATGAAAGGTGCGCCAAGATCCCTGGGAAGTTGAGTTCAAAACCTGCTTCGGCTAAGAGTGCCTGCGCAGCAGCAGCAGCAGCATAGTAAGAAGTAACGTCGATGAGCAGCTTGCTCGTTTTTCTCCCCTTCCCCCTCCGATTACCCTAATATAATAATATACGCTGCTGTGCACAATGGAGACAAAGCTACAAATATTTAAGGAATTCCAGGGGGAAGGAAATATTTATTTACTTTAGTCATTGCCACTTGCAAATGTATATAATGAGTAACATCGGTTTCTCTCCGTGCGTGTGAAATCGGGGAGTCCTATTGAGTTCAATGGGCTGCCTCCCAAGTGTGCCCGCTTCATTTAAAATAATGAGGATCGCGCCTTTAATAACCGCATTAACCGGGCAAAAGGGTCTTCCTTCCTGGAGGTGTGTGTGTGGGGGGGGAGCCTTCCTTGCTAACTTTTAATTGTTACAATGCCTGCCAACATTTTTCTGGTAGGTTTTCTGTGTGCCGAGCAGAAAATCTGCCGGTGTGGCTACAGTGAGGGAAAAAGGCAGCACCTGTTGAATTTCCTCTGCGGAGATCTTCCAGGAGGAGCAGGGAAATATTCCTCTTATGTGGTTGCCAAATGAGTGCCCGTCCACAGCTCTCCATTTTCTAATACCCATTTTGTTTTATTGGTGGGACGACCGCATTGCTCCAGAGGAGCTAATATTAGGAGTAGAGGGTGAGGTTTGTTTGCGCAGAGGGATCCGGCCGGTGGGCGGAGGAGACGGCGCCATGGCCTGGAGCTGGCGATGGCAACACCTAGGGCTCTTTCTCGGCCTCAGCTGGCTCCCGACAGGTGAGTCTTGGGGGGCGGCGGGGACCGGAGCTGGAAGGCGGAAAGGTGCTGCCTCCTGATCTCCATGATATTTCGTCTTTTCCTTGCTGGCGACGACTGGTTTTAGTAGATGATTGTCTCCTAAAGTTTCCTCCCGCCCGATTCCTTCCTGCTCCTTCGCTTGTTTACAGTACCTTCCTGAAAGGCAGGTCTCCAGGCTAATCGGGCATGTTTTAAGTCTCTCCATATTGTTTTTATTTTGATCTTCTTGGTCCCAGGGAGGAGAGGTTGTAAAATTGCCCAGCATATACCGTGTGTGTGTGTGTGTGTGTGTGTGTGTGTGTCCCCCACCTTTTAAAATCGTATTTGCTGTAGTTGTAAACTTACATGCACACAGAGTGGATACATATGTAAAGAACTTTTGTCCTCCACAAAAATACAAGAAAGGGTTGAAATCTATGTACTAGCTAACATTTGGTGTAAACAGTTTAGCCACAATTCTATTTACTGTACATATGTGTAAGCATGTGAAAAGTTCACTGGTTTATCTCCCCATTGCCCTCCTAGATATTAGGTGCAGCATACTTTAAATAAGATGTTGATTATTATCAATAGGACTGTAGCTCGGCTGCTTTGGAGGAAAATGTATGTACAGTGCAATGTGTAATGGCAATGAATTAGACTAGATGGAAGTATGCCTTATTCAATAAAATTACTGTCTGTTACCAAAAATCATTTTTCAATAAATTGTACAATAATTGTACATTTGAATATCTACTTGCCATTATTCTGACTATGTTTCTGCTTTCAGAGCTAGTTATAACTTACATTATTACAAAAAACAGTAATAATTGAATGCAGTGACAATAATTTATGATAATAAAGAGTGGACACATAGTCCTACAGATACAACCGGCCCTTTGAGGGTGACCAAACTGCTGATGTGGCCCCCGATGAATTTGAGTTTGACACCCCTGCTTTAGAGGAAGAAAATATGCAGGTCTTACTTCAATCCAATTCGCTGATGATGGTTCAATTTGTGCTCATTTTTTCTTAGATCTAGAAGGAGCAGAGTAATGAAATCAGTTAAGCATGTTATTAAATGAGTATCTCTTCCAGATGAAGCATTTATTGAGCGACTGTCCGGATTTGCTCTCACAAAACTTGCACAGAGGCTATATGCCATCACTGTCAAATGGTTGCTCTCCTGAACAAATCACTGTATTTTCCCATCACTTTTTTGACTACAGAAGTCCAATCTTTTTCAAAAGTGGATTTGTTGTGTTGCTCTTGCTATTTATATTGTACTGTGTTGTTGTTTTATTCTTTAAAGTTGGTTATGAAAAAGTACTCTTATGATGCAAAGGGCACATGGAGGCATCTCCTCATGCAGGCCTGTGCAGTCTAGAAGCACCCCTCAAGAGAGGAGGAAATGTTTGGCACAACTTTCTTGGCACTGGATATATCGACAATCTGGGATCTCTGGGTTGTGATCCCAAGGAGACAGACAAAAGGGAGAAGTGGGTCACAAGCCTGATTACTACAGACCCAATTTGGTTTCTCCCTCAAAATGTAATAGCCCCTGAAATACAAATAGTTACTTGCATTAGCTTTAGAAAGAATAAATGTTCTCCAAAATTAAGTAAACAAATTAAACCAATCATCAGTTATAGAAACAAAGAAAAACCATCCAGTTGATCTAAATCAATTCAGCCAGAGGGAAAAAAATTCAACCTGTCAGTCCAAAGCTGTCCTGAACAGTAAAGTTTTATGCATTTCTGGAAGGCAAAAGAGAAGGACCTTTGTCAGAGCAGCTTCTGGTTATACTTCAGATGGCAAAGACCATCCTAAACATGAGGAAGCCATTGGTGGGGGCAGGGAGAGGGAACACGGTGTAACGGGAGGAGGAAACTCACTTCAGTTTCCTCAGGCCAGATATGAAATGGCAGGTTAGAACATATAACAGTGTTTTTAACACTGATTGGGAGCCGCCCAGAGTGGCTGGGGAAACTCAGCCAGATGGGCGGGGTATAAATAATAAATTATTATTATTATTATTATTATTATAAAAACCCAGCAACACCCCACCCATCACCCCAAAACAGTAATTCACATACCAAACACCAAAGGACACCAAAAGAAATCCTTCACTTTTCAACAGATAGGGGTAAAGAGGTGCACCTTCAGCAACTGATAGCTGCCAAGTGATGGTGCCAGATGCTCCTTCGGGGGAGGGAGTTTCACATCCTTGCTGCTATTGCTACGCCCTCTCATCAGCTGCCATCCCTCAAACCCCTGAAGGTGGCAGAACAGAAAGGAGGGCCTCCTCCACTGATCTTGATCCCTGGGCTGGTCTATTGGAGAGGGTGATGGTATTGGGAGGGAGTATTGGATGAGGGGGGAGATGGATAGGGCAGGAGAGCTATAGTTGAAGAGTCCCCCTAGTCCTGTCTAGGCATTTCCAAAGATGGAGGCATGTTGGCCTAGCAGATAAGCAGCTTGTTCCCTCAAACTCAGAGAGACAGCCACAGCGGACTCACCTTCCAGAGTTTTAATTCCTTCGTCCACAAACTTCCTGGCAGCCGCAGGCCTACAAAGCAACAAGGTTTGCTTTGAAGTTTGAAGAGAATCTCCAGCATAACATCTCATGCAAAATTTCACTCCATGAGGATGTGTCTGCCATGGGACAGATTGCTGACCCAGGGCAAAGAGTGGAAGAGTTTTAGAATTAAAATGACAAAAAGAGCAGAATCTTGGACGGCAGAGGCAGAGAATGTCAAAGCCTTCCAACGGGGAGGAAATAACAGCTGATTGAGGATCCAAAAATATCTGGAGGGCACCAAACTGGGGAAAGCTGGATTATGAAACTGGGACACTGTCAATAGCAGCACCAGAAAGTGAATTTAAATCTCCTCAAATTTGAGATCAAATGCATTCAAGAAACCCGGTTTCAAAGCTCATTTCTACCCTTGATTTTAAAAATGCACACACATTTACCCTATACCGCTGACTCTGGTCAGGAAATTGATAGACGAGCTCGTATCATCCTGTCGGATCTAGAAGGAGAAAAAGAACGGGCTGTTTCCAACTGCAGAAATGAAACAGCTAGGCAGATTATGGCAGGGAAATGGTTTCTGTGAAGCCTGAGTGAGACATTGCTTGGTTCACTCAGCCAAAGCAATACCTGCCTTTGTCTCCTCCCAGCTATGTGATGATGGGATGTGCGGGTGCACAGGAGGCAGCGGAGACAGAAGCAGCAGGGGAAGATTTTCAGCTTTCACAAAGAGCTTGCTGGATCAGACCAATGACCAATCTAGTCCAGCACCCTGTTTTCACAGTGGCCAACCAGATGCCTGTGGGAACCTGCAGGCAGGATTCGAGCACAAGAGTCCTCTTCCATCCTGTGGTTTACAGCAACTGGCATTCAGAAACATTGCTGCCTCCAACTGTGGTTGTAGAGTTTAGCTACTGTAGCTAGAAGCCATGGATAGCCTTCTCCTCCATGAATATGTGTAATCGTCTTTTAAAACCATCCAAGTTGGTGGCCATCACTGCCCCCTGTAGGAACGAGTTCCACAGTGTAACTATGTGCTACGTGAAGAAGGACTTTCTTTGATCTGTCCTGAATCTTTCAGCATTCAGCTTCACATGAGATAATGATGATGATGATGATAATAATAATAATAATAATAATAATAATAATAATAATAATAATAATAATAATAAATTTTATTTATACCCCGCCCAGAGCCGGGCTCAGGGCGGCTAACACCAGTAAAATTACAATAAAAACATAATAAAAAGGGGGAAAAACCAATTTAAAATATAATTTAAAATACAGCCTCATTTTAAAAGGAGCCCATAGATCACAACCATAAGGCGAGGGAAACATAAGGGTCAGACTGAGTCCAAACCAAAGGCCAGGCGGAACAGCTCCATCTTGCAGGCCCTGCAGAAAGATGTCAAGTCCCACAGGGCCCTAGTCCTTTTTGACAGAGCATTCCACCAAGTCGGGGCCAGTGCTGAAAAGGCCCTGACCCTAGTTGAGACCAATCTAACCACCGTGCGACTTGGGACCTCCAAAGTGTTGTCATTAAGGTCCTCTGCAGGGCATACCAGGAGAGGTAGCTGTTCTTGACAGAGTTTGGGAATCATTAAGGTGCAGCATGGGGGACAGATCTGACCAAGTAGTATCAGTAGAGCAGATGCTCTGTGTGCAGAATGAATCAGGTTCTGTCCTGGGTATCTCCAGGTAGGGCAGGGAAAGTCTGCCAGGCAGTCTGCAGGCATGGGACACCACCCACAGGAAGTTTATTTTTATTCATTAAATAAATGTTTCTTAACTGCCTTTCTTCTAGAGATTTCAAGGTAGTGTACGCAAGCGTTAGGAAAACTATTCACCCCATTAAAAAACCCAAAATGACACTCCACGCTCTTTTAGTAAACCTCTTTGTGGTTTTATTACAATCAAATGGTGTATAAATGTTGTGGGTAGGAAATTTAGAAACAATATAGAAGGCCAACTAAGTTGCATATTGTCAGGGACTCAGCGGGAGCGCAGGGAGGAGAGGAGATGGAGAGCGAGGGGGAGCAATCCGAGGGCAGCGTAGGAGAAGATGACAGCAGCCCGATAGATTCCGTGAGCCTCTCCAGCGAATCGGAAGATTCACAGAAGGGGGCGCCGATGGGCAGGGCAAGGGGGGACCCAAGGGGGGCACCCCAGAAGCAAGGGGCCAGCAGGGACTCCCAGAGCAGCAGTTGGAAATCAGGACCAGCTTCCCCACCAGAGCGTAGTGGGGGGGGGGGGGAGTCCCAGGTATCAGAGTCCACATATGCACCACCAGCGAGAGAAGATGAGTCAGGGTTGGCCACGCCTCCATCGGAGAGCGAGGGAACGGTCAAGAGGAAAGTTGCAGGCTGGGCGCGCGCGCCAAGTTCAAATGTACAGGCGAGCGGCACAGAAGGTAGCCCGGATAGGGAACCTGGTCCTAAAGCCCGCCGGAAGGAGGGGGAAGAATCATCAGGGTCAGCGTCAGAGGAGTCCAGAAAGGATGAAACCCTAGCGGGCAGGAGGGCCCAGAGGAGAAAGGAACTTAGGAAGAGGTGGAGCAAAGCGAGAGTGTTAAACTGGTGTGGAAGGGGCGGAGACTCAGACGGGACTTCGCCGGTCTAAGGTCGAGACGTAGAGCTGCGCGCTGCGGCTTTAAAATGGAAACTGCACCTCAATAAAGACTTTTGTACATAACTACAGCCTAGCGTTGGTCCTCTGTGAGCTGGGACCTGGAGGCAGCTCTGACACATATGTATACTCATACTTTGCATATACGTACTTTTGGAGTGAAATATGATACCACTTGTACAAAACAGAGTTATAAGAATCCAATTAGTTACCTTTTCCAGCTTTCGTAGTTTTCCAGTAGATAAAAATTCATCAATCTTTTCTGCAATTTTAGCTCCAACTCCATCCTTTAAAAAAGAAAAGAAAAATGAAAAAATGGGAGAGCTACACAGGAACTTAACTTACAACAGCGAGCAAGAGAGTGAAGCACATAAAACAATGTTGTAAAGAATAAAGCATTCGCCATAACAACATGGAGGACGAGTCCTCCACCTGCCTGGGACTTGCATTCCCATTGTCCCCCGGTCAGCAAAGCCAATCAAAGTGCAGAATCCACCAGGAGGTTCTTCTGTGCTAGCCCCACTGAGATGATCAGAAGCAGCGCAAGAACATTGGTTTTGTTTTTAAGTTGCACAGCTCCTTTAGAACGTGCTACTTTCACACATGAACATGCCCAAAGCAGCTCACAAGACAAGAGCAGCAATACAGGAACAATAATGTACATCAAAACAGCATTACTACTATGGTCTGCTCCCGATAAGCTTCAAAACACAATATAGCAATTCAATAAATGACAATTCTACAACAGTTTCTCCTGCCAACCTAGCAGTTCAAAAGCACGTCAAAGTGCAAGTAGATAAATAGGTACTGCTCCGGCGGGAAGGTAAACAGCATTTCCGTGCGCTGCTGTGGTTCACCAGAAGCAGCTTAGTCATGCTGGCCACATGACCCGGAAGCTGTATGCTGGCTCCCTCGGCCAATAAAGTGAGATGAGCGCTGCAACCCCAGAGTCATCCGCGACCGGACCTAATGGTCAGGGGTCCCTTTACTTTTACAACAGTTTATTTCAATCAACCAAATGTTTAAACAATGTTCCAAGTAAATTGGAAGTTAGCATCAACAACTAAACAACAACCAATTTTGCATATTAATTGTTATAATAAAATAATAAGCTAAGACACAGCACAAATCCCCATTCTTTTTTCTCATTGTGTTTTTATTTTTACTTTGGCAGATTTCAAGCCATAAATTTGAATATATTTGTGGTAAAATTTGTAAACATATACAGAATCTGAAGATGAATTTTATCAATTCTGAATTATTCACAAAAGCAATGGGGACCTGCCTGTTCTTAAGGGACTTACCAGCTTCTTTGCTTCAGCTCCACTTTTGATCTTGCTTGGATATTTCGATATCACAGAGGCTGCCTTTCTGTATGCAGCAATGAAAAATCTACAGTCATATTTTGGCCCCCCCAAAATTGGCACACAGCATGAGATCCCCATTGCAGTTCCACTAAAAAGCAACACCCTTCCAGAAATTACAATCAATTATAGAGAAGAAGCAGAAGACAGAAGTTCAAATATAGGATCTCTCTCCTCAGAGAGCTGGCAGACAGTAACTGTATACATCCAGGCCACTCACTTTGCAGATCTCCCTACTCTGCTCCAGTGCAATCCTGTACTGGGCCAAGTGTCATGGTCTGCTGGCAAACAGATTATTTTTTTTCTTTATAGGCCACTTCATATTCCAACAGAAATATCTAAGCAGTTTACAAATCCCAACGAAAAGGATTGAGTATAAAAATATGATATAAATTAGACATGCAAACCCAACAACTATTACTGCCGCTACTACTACTGATTCCACATTGTTGGTAACATAATTAAATATCTCTTAAAATGTAGAAAAATAAATCATATACAAAACATCAAAATATACCGTAATGCAAATAACACATTGTAATTACAGTGGTGCCCCACAAGACGAACGCCTCGCAAGACGGAAAACCCGCTAGACGAAAGGGTTTTCCGTTTTGGAGGCGCTTCGCAAAACAAATTTCCCTATGGGCTTGCTTCGCAAGACGAAAATGTCTTGCGAGTTCCTGCGGGTTTTTTTCCCCTTTCCCCCCCTTTTCCTAAGCCGCTAAGCCGCTTATCAGCTGATCCGCTGATAAGCCGCTTAACAGCTGATCGCTAAAAGCCGCTAAACCGCTAATAGCGCTAATCTGCTGTCAATGGGCTTGCTTTGCAAGACAAAAAAACCGCTATACAAAGAGCCTCACAGAACGGATTAATTTCGTCTTGCGAGGCACCACTGTACAGTATATCATTATTGTTATTAAAGAACCCACATAATTACCAAAACCATTCACACTACATAAAACTAAACCCACAACCCACACAAAGAAAATCATTCAACAGACTCCTAACACCCACTGTCACTCCATCCACTCAATTCTCACTTTAAAAAGCACACCTAATATTGAAATAAAGAACATTATATTTCCACTTCTGCACAGGGTTTGTATTTTGCAAAAGTAAAGATGTTCCTTTACTTTATCTCAAGAGGTAAGACTAAGTTCTCCTAAGATGCTGTCTCTGTTTTGCACTTATTCCTGGAGACTCAGCCATATTTTGAGGGGGGGGGGACGCTGATGGGGATTTGCTGTGAAACAGTGTCAAAATCTGAGGTGGGGTGTCAAAGTACCACCATTGCAAGAAACCAAACCCACATGCTATGAAATGTCCTTATTTCGAAGCCCTCTGTAAAACTGCTTTGCCAAAGAATCGGTGGGTTTCCAAGCCAAGGCAGATCAGATGATAGCAGAGATCTTACCTGTATGCATTGTACTTGTGAATGGCCCTGTTCACATTCCTCTCATAGTTGGCCAGTTCTGAAAAAAATATTCTAGTTAATTGTGAACAAAAATCGCATAAATTGGGAGATTCATCAACCTTTGAATGTCTGTTGAAAACTTTTCCTGGAAATATGGTCAAGGTTGAAACTCTCCTTGTTAGGCCGAATCGCTACTATTAAGATGAATGTATTGCCTAGAATGTTGTTCTTATTCCAGACGTTGCAGATTGTGGACAAGATGGACTGTTTCAAGAAGTGGCAGAAAGACATATCAAAATTTGTCTGGCAGGGCAAAAAGCCCAGAATTAAATTTAAGATTTTAACTGACGCAAAGGATAGAGGGGGGTTTGCCCTGCCGGACTTAAGACTTTATTATGAATCAGCAGCTTTCTGCTGGTTGAAACACTGGCTACTTCTTGAGAACGCTGACATTTTGGATCTGGAAGGGTATGACAATAGTTTTGGCTGGCATGCATACTTATGGTACGACAAGGTAAAGGTGTATAAAAGTTTTAAAAACCATATTGTAAGGAAAGCATTGTATAACGTTTGGATTAGATATAAAGATTTGTTGGAAAGTAAAACCCCTAGGTGGGTGTCACCAATGGAAGCTAGGGAAGTAAAAAAGCTTAATATGGATTCTAAATGGCCAAAATATCATGAGATTTTAGAATATGATGGCGAAAGGGTGAAACTTCAGAGTTATGAGAAACTAAAGCCTATGGTTCGAGATTGGTTGCACTACCATCAGATAAATGAGACGTTCAAACAGGACAGGAAAATAGGATTTCAGAAAGAGAAGTCAAAATTAGAAATAGAATTGCTGGAACCCAATACTAAGAACTTATCAAAAATGTATAACTTGCTGTTAAAATGGAATACACAGGATGAAATGGTGAAATCAGCTATGATTAAATGGGCACAAGATATCGGTCATGATATCATGTTTGCTGACTGGGAACAGTTATGGACCACCGGTATTAAATTTACTGCATGTAATGCCTTAAAGGAAAATATTATGAAAATGATTTACCGGTGGTACATGACCCCAGTCAAGCTTGCAAAAATATATCATTTGCCTAGCAATAAGTGTTGGAAATGTAATGAGACTGAAGGCACTTTCTACCACCTCTGGTGGACCTGCCCAAAGGTTAAAGCTTTCTGGGAAATGATCTATAATGAAATTAAGAAGGTCCTTAAGTGGACTTTTCCTAAGAAACCAGAGGCTTTCCTCTTGGGCATGGTGGGCCAAGTGGTGTCAAGGAAGGATAGGATTTTCTTTATGTATGCCACTACAGCAGCAAGAATTCTACTGGCAAAGTATTGGAAGATGCAAGAATTACCTACTCTGGAAGAATGGCAAACAAAGGTGATTGACTTTATGGGACTGGCCGAGATGACGGGCAGAATCCGGGACCAAGGGAAAGAGACAGTGGAAGAGGACTGGAAGAAATTCAAAATATATCTTAAAAATAATTGCAAAATTGAGGAATGTTAAGATGTCAGGGGGTAAGAAGTAAAGAATTGCAGCAGTAAATAAAAAACTTAAGAAACTTTTGATGAAAGGGAATTAAGACAATGGACCTAAGGGTTGCTAAAGAATTATTAAATAAGGATGCAGGGATGGGGAGGTATGGGGAAGTCAAAGAAAAAAGGGTATGAACCGATGAGCTTGAAGTTATACTGTTTTATATTGTTCTTTATTATTTGTGTGGAAAATTAATAAAAATTATTATAAAAAAAAATGAATGTCTGTTGAAAACTTTTCCAAGCTGCCAAGCTTATGCAGGCAATTTAGAAAATATATATTTTCATAAAAGTAGTACCTTGGATCCCAAACGCCCTGGAACTCGGATGTTTTGGCTCCTGAATGCTGCAAACCCAGAAGTGATTGTTCCAGTTTGTGAACGTTCTTTTGGAACCTGAACATCTGACTGGGCTTCCGCGGCTTCTGATTGGCTGCAGGAGCTTCCTGCAGCTAATCAGAGGCCGCAATTTGGTTTTCAAACATTTTGGAAATCGAACGGACTTCCAGAATGGATTCCATTTGACTTCCAAGGTACAACTGTAGCTTGTTAATGATCTCAGATTCTAAATTTTTACATGCTTTTATTATATACAGATATCACTGTAAACCACTTTGATATGATATAGTGGTATATGCTTTTTAAATAATAAATAAATAAAAATAGGGCCCAGCTCAGGTCAAGCTCAGTATGATTCAGTGCCAATCATTTAAATGACAGAGATAAGTGACTGCTCAACTCTACTTCAACTGAAATGCATGAAAAGAGGGTGCTCTATTTGCATTGGATTGTGCCCATCTACACTGAAAACATAGAAAGATCTATAGATATAGGGACGGGCATAGCAAATAAAAAGCAGAAAATTAAGCATAAACACTGAGGCCAGACCAAGAATAAAAAGTGAGGATACAATTTTCCCTGTTGCATGTGACTATACTGGACAGCTTGCAGAGCCACACCACACATCCAATGCATGTGACTTTCCCCAAAGAATATCGGGGACTGTACGGTCCTCCTCACAGAGTTACAATTCCCAGCTTCCTTGCCAAACTACAGTTCCCAGTTCTTAAAATGCAATAGGATGGTGCAGATCTGCTGGGCAACTTACATCATTCTTTAGTATCGGCCATGCTGGCTGAGGCTGATGCGAGTTGGGAGTCCAACAAGGATCCCACCCCTGGGAGGAGCCCAGCCACACTTGAAAGGCTTAAGAGGTTTTATGATGGCATCAACATCTGTGGACTGGAGCTCATGTAATCCAGTTCAAGAGGAAGCTTGTGGACACTCCAGACATTTGACTAGCTGCTGTGAAAAAGAGGCTGATGAACTGGATTAGAGAACTGGGATTAGAGAACTGGGCCAAAACAAACAAGATGAATTTTAATAGGGAGAAATGTAAAGTATTGCACTTGGGCAAAAAAAATGAGAGGCACAAATACAAGATGGGTGACACCTGGCTTGAGAGCAGTACATGTGAAAAGGATCTAGGAGTCTTGGTTGACCACAAACTTGACATGAGCCAACAGTGTGACGCGGCAGCTAAAAAAGCCAATGCAATTCTGGGCTGCATCAATAGGAGTATTGCATCTAGATCAAGGGAAGTAATAGTGCCACTGTATTCTGCTCTAGTCAGACCTCACCTGGAGTACTGTGTCCAGTTCTGGGCACCACAGTTCAAGAAGGACACTGACAAACTGGAACGTGTCCAGAGGAGGGCAACCAAAATGGTCAAAGGCCTGGAAACGATGCCTTATGAAGAACGGCTAAGGGAGCTGGGCATGTTTAGCCTGGAGAAGAGGAGGTTAAGGGGTGATATGATAGCCATGTTCAAATATATAAAAGGATGTCACGTAGAGGAGGGAGAAAGGCTGTTTTCTGCTGCTCCAGAGAAGCGGACACGGAGCAATGGTTCCAAACTACAAGAAAGAAGATTCCACCTAAACATTAGGAAGAACTTCCTGACAGTAAGAGCTGTTTGACAGTGGAATTTGCTGCCCAGGAGTGTGGTGGAGTCTCCTTCTTTGGAGGTCTTTAAGCAGAGGCTTGACAACCATATGTCAGGAGTGCTCTGATGGTGTTTCCTGCTTGGCAGGGGGTTGGACTCGATGGCCCTTGTGGTCTCTTCCAACTCTATGATTCTATGATTCTATGATTGGATTTATGGTCTACACCAGCCTTTGCCAACCTGATGCCCTCCAGATGTTTTGGGCTACAACTCCCATCAGCCCAGCTGGCCAGGACTGATGGGAGTTGCAGTCCAAAACATCTGGAGGGCATCAGGTTGGTGAAAGCTGGTCTCCAGGGTACAGGTCTCACAATGAAGACAGCTGTGAACCTGTTCCCATGTGGGCATGTGTTAATGGTTTGTTTTTATACTTGTTTTCATTTTATTATGTATTCTAATTTTATATCTTTATGTTGTGAATTACCCTGTGATCATCGGATTAAGAACAGTGTACAAATTTAATAAATAGTAACAGTCCTAATGGCAAAATAAGTGGAATAATTCAGCACCTTGCACCCTCTTTCTACATGAACCCCCCCCCCCCATGCAGCCTGTTCTGTCCTTGACCACTTCTGCCATTTCTTCTGCCTTTTCTGCTGGTTTCTCTTGATGACTTGCCTTTAATAACTACTTAGCCAGGAGAGGAGGTGGGGCTTGCCAGGCGAAAGCAGCTCTGCCCTGCAGCTTCCAAAAGCCCAGAGGAGTGGTTCTGAAACTTTCAGAATAAAAATTTGTTTGCAGCACACCAATTTTTTTCTTATGAAATGCACTAGAAAGTGCAACAAGGATTGTGCTTGGCATCACCTGATGCTCTTGCTCTCATTTTGAAAAGATACCTATCAATATTCTGCAAATAATCATAATCATAATAACAACAACATTTCTATACTACACTAAAGTACTTTCAGTGATACCTCAGGGTTAAGTACTTAATTCGTTCTGGAGGTCCGTTCTTAACCTGAAACTGTTCTTAACCTGAAGCACCACTTTAGCTAATGGGGGCCTCTTGCTGCGGCCACGTGATTTCTGTTCTCACCCTGAAGCAAAGTTCTTAACCCGAGGTACTATTTCTGTGTTGGCGGAGTCTGTAACCTGAAGCGTCCGTAACCCGAGGTACCACTGTATAACCATATATGTATTTTAGATAATTTGTAACACATACACCTATATACTAGGCAAGCGTATACGAAATTGTAGTTTTGCATACATGGCGATATATTATACTTTTCATGTACTTTTCACTTCATTTTGTTCGGGACGCCGCCCGCCGCCCTGGCCCCCCTCCCCTTATGGGGCCCCCCCGGCAGGGAGGGGCGAGGCCTTCTTCCCCCGAGAAGGGACCCCCGCCCGCCCCCCGCCCGGCCACGCACCGCTCAGGAAGTCGGTGATGCCCTCGTTGGGGTTCTCCTGCGGCGCCTTCCTCTTGCTCATGGCGGGGACCAGGCCCGGCTCCCTCCCGGCGGCGCTCCGAGGAAGCCGCCAGGGCAGCTAGGCCGATTCAGGGCCAACTGGGGCCTCCCAGGCGCTCCGACGTCATTCGGTTGCGCCAAATAGAGCCCCCAGAAGGCGGAAGTGGCCTCTTCGCTCCAATGAGGTTCGCGTCTCTCCTTTCTTGTCTCTATGGGAGGCGCGTCCGGAAGTGACGCAGCACGGTTCCGGAAGCAGGAGCGTCAGGAGCTGCCTGAGAGGAGAAGATGTGAGTCCGCTGGTCGCCTTCTTGCGCCGTCTCGGTCTGTGCTGTCCGCCCGCCGCTAACCGCGCTCTGTCTCCCTTTTCCCCTCGCAGGGCCAAGGTCACTTTTAAGGTCACGCTCACCTCAGACCCGCGGCTGCCTTACAAAGTGTGAGTCCCCCCCCCCTCCTGTCAGCGGCCGCTCGCTTTCCTGGCTGCGCATGCGCGGGCCGCTGAGCCACATCATTCTCTAGCGGGCGGAGGGGCGGGGCTTTTCTACAGTTTAGTCAGCCTCTGCCGGGAACCGCCAGAGGGCGCTCCAAGACGGCTCATCATAATATAGGGGTAACCGTAGGGGCACGGGTGGCGCTGTGGGTTAAACCAGTGTTTCCCAACCTTGGGTCTCCAGCTGCTGTTGGACTACAATTCCCATCATCCCTGACCATTGGTCTTGCTAGCAAGGGATGATGGGAGTTGTAGTCCAAAAACAGCTGGAGACCCAAGGTTGGGAAACACTGGGTTAAACCACTGAGCCTTGGACTTGCCAATCAGAAGGTCGGTGGTTTGAATCCCCGCGACGGGGTGAGCTCCCATTGCTCGGTCCCTGCTCCTGCCAACCTAGCAGTTCGAAAGCACATCAAAGTGCAAGTAGATAAATAGGTACCACTCCAGCAGAAAGGTAAACGGCGTTTCCATGCGCTGCTCTGGTTCGCCAGAAGCGGCGTAAGTCATACTGGCCACATGACCCGGAAGCTGCACACCGGCTCCCTCGGCCAATAAAGCGAGATGAGAGCACAACCCCAGAGTCGTCAGGGGTACCTTTACCTTTAACCGTATATTATGACATACTTGACTCTGCAGGCAATCTCAGTATTCCGTGCAACAGTCCTGTAAGATAAGTCAACATTATTCCACATGCCATATTTTATTTTGTTGTGGCCTGTCTTCTCCAAGCAATTTAGGGAATTAGGTTTTGAGTGCAACTGGCTTGGTCTGCCCTTTACCTTAAATATAGTGAAAAAGGGGGACATGCAGGAAGAGCAAGTAGCAACCTTTCTTCCTCCCGGCTTTTAGATCTTAGGGGAATGTATTGTGAAAATCAGCTGCTAACTAGAGATTTGTAGCTGCTGGAATGCTTCTTTCGTATTAGTTGGGGAACTAATTAGGAAATCTTATTTATGGTTTTCTGTAGACTGAGTGTGCCTGAAAGTACACCATTTACTGCTGTCTTGAAGTTTGCTGCAGAAGAAGTAAGTAAGGTTCTGGCAACATCCAAATTGCACCTGCTATTGCATTTCTTTACATGTTTATGTTTTTAAAAAATGTATTATATTTCCTTTTCAACTAGTTCAAAGTGCCTGCAGCAACAAGTGCCATCATAACAAATGGTGAGTGTTTTCCCCCTATAACTTAGGAAACTTTGAGGTAGACCTGGTGCCAGTGGCCAAGATGTTCAGGCACTTCAGGTGTCCAAAACTAATCCCAGTGCAGGTTCCATCTATTTTAATAGGACTAATGCAGGAGAAATTCCAGTTGATTCTGCCTAGGAAGTTCATGCTTACCAATGTTTGTAGGCTTCTGTGATGCAGCAGCAAGCTTCCTTTTGGTTATTGAGAGGAGTTGCTGGTTAATGCTTCCATGTGTTGACTGACTTATTTACTTTCCCCCCACAGATGGAATAGGGATAAACCCTGCACAGACAGCTGGTAAGTAGTTATTTGCAGTTTGATTTTTAAAAATGGAATATTTTTCTATGTAAGTTTTTTTAATACTGTCATTTTCTCAAAAGGATGTACAGTCATAGGAAAAGGAAAGTACACCCTCTTTGAATTCTTTGGTTTTACATATGAGGACATAACAACAACTACCTGTTCCTTAGCAGGTCTTAAAATTAGGTAAATACAACCTCAGATGAACAACAGCACATGACATATTGCACTGTGTCATGATTCATTTAACAGAAATAAAGCCAAAATTGAGAACCCGTGTGTGAAAAACTAAGTATACCTTATGATTCAATAGCTTGTAGAGCAACCTTTAGCAGTAATTACTTGAAGTAATTTTTTTCTGTATTGCTCAGATTGTTGTGGAGGAATCTGGGCCCACTCTTCTTTATAACGTTGCTTCAGTTCATTGACGTTTGCTGGCATTTGTCAATGCACAGCTCTCTTAAGGTCCCTCCACAGCATTTCATTTGGGTTGAGGGCTGGACTTTGACTGGGTCATTGCAACACCTTGATTATTTTCTTTTTCTGATGATAATTGCTTATGATCAATTAAACAAGGGTGTTTGATTAGCAGCAGCTATCTGCTACTTAGCTTCTTAATTCCTCTGGAAGCAGTAAGGGTGTGCTTAGTTTTTCACACATGGCTTTTTCATTTTGGCTTTATTTTTGTAAACTACATCATGACATGGTGCAATATTTACTTAATTTTAAGTAAATAATATTAAGTAACTATTACTGCTAAGATTATTGTTATTATGTCCTTATATGTAAAACCGCAGAATTCAAAGAGGGTGTACGTTCTCTTTCTTTTTCCCCATGACTGTGTGCTGCAGATGAGCTATGCAAGTGACATTTAAAAAAATCTCAGCCAGACCTCTCTAGCTTCCTGTAACCAACCTTGTCAGAATCTTTAATTTTGTCATCTCTGCTTAGGTGTTAGCAAGAGAATGCAGCAAAGGTGTCTTAACACATTACAGAGAACTGTTCACATGCATCTGCTGTGACCTATCAGACTAGAACAAGTCGCCTTCATGGCTTACTTCCAGTAGCAGCAAGTCATTTACCCAAAGCCTTACCTTGGCTTACAATGATTTATGCTTACCTTTTTATGTACTCTCATGTAACCAATTTCTTTTCCCCCTTCCTCATTAGGAAACGTCTTCCTTAAGCATGGCTCAGAATTACGGCTTATTCCCAGAGATCGTGTTGGGAAATGTTAACATGTGTACTTACTAGATAAGGTAAATAACCTGCAAAAAGGATCCGTAAGCATATTCACTTAGGAATTAACCTACTATATTATAATGCAAAATACATTGTATTTCCCTGTGAAATCATCGTGCATCAGCTGTCAACTCCTGCCAAGAAAAGAGTGGCCTCAGAGGTTGGATGGACTGCTTAGAATTGACTGACCCACTGAAATTTTACTGAAAGACTCCTATAGAGAATCATCTTACAGAGTGGCTGGATTTTCTTCTGAGGAAACAACTTCTTCTAAATCGAAGCTTATTTCTAGTATATGAATGTCTTTGACTTGATCCAACGGTTCCTTGCAAGTGTGGAAGGACCAGTATGCATCAAAAGCTACCCCATTCACTAGGGTTGAGCAGACACTGTCACGTGCAGTGGAAATAAATCTCCATTGAAGTAAACTGGGAAGTCTACTCCTGGGATCTTCCCATATTGCACTCTGAGGAGGTTGGAGCCTGGCAGCTGCCATTCACAGCCATAGCAGATTGTTTGGATGTGTTGATGTGATCATGTGTGTTAAGACCTAGTAACATTAAATACCTGGTCATAAGGAGCCCAACTGAGTAATATCACTATTAATCAAATAACAAAATGGGAGATGCTCCAGTGTTTGTTTCAGTTACGGAAACTTGTTTGCACTTGTATCAGGAATTCCAGCTCTCATTTTTCATTCCATTAAAAGAAATCATTTAAAGGCTTTGGTTGCTGTTTGGGGGCAGAAATGTTTGTAGCGTTTGTATGATTTAATTGTGCCAGCCTCCGTCTGTTTGTTTTCTTCAGAATGGCTTTGTCTAGCTTCAAGTTGGTTCATTTTACCCCAGATGGATAATAAATTATACTTCATATCATTAACTTGCCAGGCCTTTGCATATCAACACAAGAACCTTGAATCTGGCTCACTAGCATATTGCCTTGTTGAGTCAGAAACCAGGGATACCTCTACTTATGTTTTCAGAAGTGGGGTTGGGGTTGCAAATCCCTGAGCTCATTTGCCAAGTTAGTCCCACATCCAAGCCTTTCTGCTGCTACTGTCCATCCTCGGACAAATGAGGTGTCAGTGAACAGACTGGCAAAAGATATTTTCCTGCAGTGGGGAGGGTAACTTATTTTGCATAGGCCTGGCTAGTGGAACAAGTGGTAGGGGGAACACATCCAAGGACTCCCTCCCCTGCAGAAAAGGAACCCCCACAGAATGTTTAATGTCACATTTCTAATTGTGGAAGATGAATAAAAAGCACGTATTTGTAGTAGAGGCTCTGTGCACACATTGTTTTACTGTTGTGGGCCTGTCTTCTTTAGTGTAGGTCTTTCTTTGACACAACTAGGTAGTTCTGTGGCAAAAAAGGGATTGAGTGCGCAAATCTGTTTAATTCAGATGCTGCTTTTTGCACTTGAGCATTATGGAGGTGGGAATCATCAGCAAGGCGTGACAATACTGCTGCTTTTAGGTATCCCACTCAGCCGTGCATAATCACTAAAGCCATTCTGTTTGGAGAGTCCTGGCAGCATAGCCTCATGAAGATCCCCCCCCCCCACTTTAGAACTTATTAGCTTGGGGCAGGAATCAAGAACTGATATTCTTAATACAATTGCTGCCTGTAAGGGATCTCCAGTTAGGCAAAATGTTTCGCTCCCCATACAAGGGAGGTAAAAAACATTTCACTATCTGTAAAATGTTTTGGTAAGCAATGGTCTAAGAAACCTACCTAGAAACACCCAGCAATCTACATTCAATGCTTGTGAAGATTTAAACATTTCTCCTAGAAGGCAATGAAGTCAATGATTAAAGAAAATTATGTACACAAAAAGATACGTTTATTAAAAGTGACAAAGGAACAAAACAAATGAAGGGTCCTCTTGTCATGGAGGACAGGAATGAGAGAACAATACCCCTGATTCCCTTGCAAAGGCCAAACAGTTCCATGGTGATGCCTCCTTGCTAGGGCTTCTGGCTGAGAGCAGGCCCAGCTGTGGCTATGATGGAAGAGCTGGTCAAGTTATTGCCCAATGTGATAAGTGTGGTGCCAGCTCCAGCGGACAACATGCCTTGTGGAAGCAAGTGTCTGTTTGCAAGACTCTCCCTGGTGTGGATGATGGTACTGCTGTCGTCCATGACAGAAGGCACCCTGCCCAGGGTCTCCACAGTCCCAAGCGCATGACCTTTGGTCAGATTCACCTTCTCCACCCTCTGTCCTAGGGCTCGGTCACCCTTCATGGCTGTTAGTGTAGAAGTCAGTATCACCGTCTTGGATGTCGTCTGCAACACAGGTCCCACTTTGGAATGCACAAGGCTGCAGGGTGTGCTAGCTGGGGTGGAGGTGGCGAAGGTCACAGCTCCCACGGGGGCTGAGGAGGAGCTGGAGGAAGCAACGGCAGTTTGGACTGCTGTGGGCTTCACAGAGACGGAAGCGGCCTCTGCCATGACAGATTTTGTGAGGGCAGACAGTTTGGCATCTGACATCACATACAGCGTCTTCATGGGGCTTGTGGTGGTTACTATGCAGGAAGAGGGACAAGAAAGGAGTCTCAGTTGGTGCCCAGGTAATTAAACATCTCTACAATCAAGCACCAGGGTGTCATTTACCAGGCACCACCTGCACAGACACAATTTCAGGAGAGATCCATTATCACTCTATCCTGTTGCACTCAATGTCAGACTGACCACAATCAGTGACATTCAAATCAGTGAGACAGCCAAGGCCACTATGCTCTCTAGCAACATACAGACGCTTCTGATAATTTTTAGAAGACAGTATTCTCAATAACATTCAGGGGAACCCCCAAATGGTGCAATGGGCTGGGTAAACATGAAAGTGGTAGCATTCTCTCCCATATAATTTCCCACCTTTCTAAAATTGTGCCTTGGGAAAAGAGTAGATTGTAAATACTAGGGATTCACATAAAAATCTAATTTGCTTTTGCAGACTCTAGAAGGTTATTTTCTAGGTACTGAGAAGGTACCCAGAAATGTAAGTGGTGGGGAAAAAAACTGCCAGGAAAGCTGCAGGAAATTCGTGGAACCAAAGGGGTACTGTCTCAAAAAGGTTTTGGACCCTCTGTTCCATGCAGTATATGGGCGTTCCTTCTGCCTAGCCCAGGGGTCTGCAACCTTTAAGACAAAAAGAGTCACTTGGACCCATTTCCGAAGGAAAAAAAAACTGGGAGCCGCAAAACTCGTCATTATAAAAATAACTTTTTTGTCACTTTTTTATTATTTCTTTGTTTGACCCATCAGAATTACTCCTCCTCATAGAAATAAACGTTAAATTAACAAGTTACCTTTTTGTGTGTGTGTGTTCTTCACTCCCCTTCAAAACAGTGACCAGCGTACATGCCCCCTTTCAATGCAGTGACCAGTGTACATGCCCCTTACAATGTAGCGGGTGGGCAGGCGGGAAGGTGACGTCGGGACGGTGCGTGACTAACGCACGCACTGCCCCCATGCGATGTCACAGCCAGTACAGCACTCGCCACAGTGGGGAGTGTCAGGGCGCACAATGCGCCTCCTCCCCTCACTAGTATCCGCCCCGGAGCCGCGGCAAAGGTGTAAAAGAGCCACATGCGGCTCCGGAGCCACGGGTTGCAGACCCCTGGCCTAGCCTAATGACAGGCATTCTGTTTTAAATGAATAAAAGAAACTAGGCTGAGCACATGAGCAACCTAGCTATTTGGATTGTTTCATATTCAGTTGAAATGAACATCAGCGGCTATCTGCCTAAAAAGAGGACAGCTGTTCACCAATGACTACTAAAAGCAATGACCTGCTACATGATGTACCCCCGCAGCTGGATTTCTAGACGTTGCTCAGATGCCACCATTTCTCACCTACAGATAGTGCTGGTGGCGCCGCCGAGGTTGGTTGAGATGTTGGTTCAGCAGGAGGCATCTCTATGCCAGCCTTGGCTTTGCCAAGTTCCCCCTGAGGCAACAACTTGCTGGAAGGAGTGGAGCTGGAAGCTGCACCGGTGAAGTTTCCAACTGCACTATCTGCAATCTGAAAAATATAAACACAGAAAAAGAAGAGAAATGGAGGGCAACGAAATGACATTTCTGGCCGTAAGCAACTCAGAAGTGTGAGTAAGAAAATGGAAAGAACCAAATACCAAAAGTTATGAGAAAGAACCACCTATACTGCTATAAAAATGTTGTGTGACATGTACATAGAATTATGCCAAAATGTTCATTATTAGAAGGGAAAACCTTGCTTGAATGCTGTAGAAGTGCATAGCAAACAAACGTTTCCCAAGCATACGCTTCTTAAGACTGTTTGCAAGCCTTAGTAGTGCTACTTAGGGTGTAGGGGTGCCCTTTTAACATTGTGCTGCAGTTCCAACTTGTGTATTTCTGATTCCCGGAGATGTAGGTATAGGATGCACACCGGACCTTTTGACCAGGCTGACTCAATAGATCTTTAAATATGCACCAGTAAGTCCCCAGACACTTCTTCAGCATTTAAGCAAAAGCAGGCTTTGGATTCATACCACAAGTCCATCCCAAATATCTGACATGACACTTTCCACAAGCTCAGAATCAGACGCTCCCTTTATGGGGGTGGGACTGAGAAAACAGAGTAGAAAGTGCATGAAGTGGGTTCCATTACAAACTAAATATATACTACCTTCTTTCTTGTAATATATGTTATCTTCTTTCTTTTAATAGATGGGACGTGGGTGGAGCTGTGGTCTAAACCACTGAGCCTTGGGCTTGCGAATCAAAAGGTCGGCAGTTCAAATCCCCGCAATGGGGTGAGCTCCAGTTGCTGGGTCCCAGCTCCTGCCAACCTAGCAGTTCAAAAGCACGCCAAAAAGTGCAAGTAGATTAACAGGTACTGCTCCGGCAGGAAGGTAAACGGTGTTACTGTGTGCTGCTCTGGTGTCGGTGTTCCACTGCACCAGAAGCGGCTTAGTCATGGCCACATGACCTGGAAAAACAGCCTGTGGAGCGGACAGACGCCAGCTCCCTCGGCATGTAAAGCGAGATGAGCGCCACAACCAGAGTCATTCGCGACTGGACTTAACTGTCAGGGGTCCTTTACCTTTATGTCACTTACCATCTGGTTTAGCCAGATTTTGCCAACCTGGTGTCCTCCAGATCTTTTGGGCTACAACTCTCCTCAACCCCAGCCAGCACACAGATTCATGGAGGATGAGGCTCTCAATGACTACTCATCACAGGGAGTATCACAGAAAGTGTGTGCTTCTAAACACCATCTGTTGGGGGACACATGTTGGGAGAGGGCTATTGCGCTCATGTCCTGCTCTTAGGCTTCCCAAAGAGATCTCTTGGACCAGATGGACCTCCCTTTAGGTTTAACCAAGATAACTCAAAGTCACAAAAATAAACAATGGCAAAGAGGACGAAACACCATGTCCTCCGTAATGATAGAAGGGCTAAGGGGGATTTGCCAGAGGAGGCAAAACCAGCTAGGTGGGTCCTGTGGTAAACAAAGGTGACAAAGCTTAGCTTGGAGGCAGCTGCTGCTACTAAGCCCATAAGACAGCCAAAGGCTGGCTGGAAAACCCTTAGAGCAAGAGAGAAGAGGAGAAGGCCGAGTGCCCAGGTCAAGGCTTGGAGACAGTTCTTTGACTCTTCTGTCCCTAATGTACCTCACCTGAATGCTAGAGCTCCAGCAGGCAGAATTACCTGGGGTGGAGGTGGTGGGGACCGTAGCAGCAGCTGTTGCTGCTGCTCTTCCAGCTGGGGCTGGATGCTTCCCATGGCTGCCTGGCTGAGGGTCGTGACTCGGCTGGCCTGTCCTCGCAGAGTCACTGTGATGGTGGTTGGAGCTTTTAAGCCTGGTGGAAATGGAGGGAAAAAGTCACTGACCCTATTCATACATTTATTGTTTTTGCTACTGAATTCTGATTCACGCCAATGCAAGTTTCTGAATGAAGGAATACTATAGCATTCTGGCTCCATGCCTGTTGTAGTTGGGTGTTTCTGCCCCAATCAACTCGCTCCCTCATCAGTATTGCCACAGTGACCTCAGCATACCCACTGGCAAAGCCGTAATCCAAGGAAAAATGACACTAGTCACCACAGAACATAATTATTCCCTATTCTGCCATTACAGCTGGACTCTTACCTGTCCCCTGACCAGAGATGTGAGCCAAGCCAGGAAGGCTGCTTGCAAGTTTTGCTAGCCCCCCATTAGTAAGCAGCTGGTGAATAGTGGTGGGCTTCCCGCTTGCTGAGCCTCCAAGAGATGCCAAGCTTGTGGCAACTGGGATGGTGCGGACGATGGTGCCTGTACTTGTGGTGATGGCGCTCAGGTTCTGGAGTGGGGCTGAGGTCTTCAGCGCTGAGGTCTGCAAGGTGGAAAAAGAGGAACAGGTTATAAGAATGATACATCGCTGAGCAGGAGGCTCCTCCCTTTTCCCTGCTTCATGCTAAGATATCTAAGGGGTTAACCAGGTTTCTCAAACTTGGATCCCCAGCTGTTGTTGGACTACAACTCCCACCATCCCTGACCACTAGTCCTGCTAGCTAGGTAAGGTAAAGGACCCCTGGATGGTTAAGTCCAGTCGAATCCGACTAGGGGGTATGGTGTTCATCTCCACTTTCATGTGAGGGAGCCGGCATTTGTCTGTAGACAGCTTTTCTGGGTCATATGGCCAGCATGACTACACTGGTTCTGGTGCACGGAACACCATGACAAGTGCCAGAGTGCATGGAAACACCATTTACCTTCCCATAACAGTGGTACCTATTTATCTACTCATGCTGGTATGCTTTCGAACTGCTAGGTTGGCAGGAGCCGGGACAAAGCAACGGGAGCTCACTCCGTCGCGGGGATTCGAATCACCAACCTTACGATTGGCAAGCCCAAGAGGTTTGGTGGTTTAGACCACAGCGCTGCCCACATCCATAACTAGGTATGATGGGAGTTGTAGCCCAACAACAGCTGGGGATTAATGTTTGAGACCTTTGGCCCACTGGTTGACCAGGGACCCCACAGGTTGCTCACACGGACCTACCTGAGCCAAAGGCCCTGCAGCAGCAGCAGCAGCAGCAACACTTGTTGGGAGAGCGGCTGGCTTTGTGCCAATGTCCTGCAGGCTGAAGCTCAAGCCTTGAAGGAGGCTGCTGGCAGAAGCTGCCCCTGGAGATAAACAAAAGAGAAGCAAGAGGGTTATTCATTCTGTGCTTCAAGAAACAAATTTGCTGTCTGAACCAACAATCTGATCCCGTCAGACAACTCAAGAACAGCTTTGGCGCTAACAACCCAGGGTAGCCAGCCAGATGCACACTTCTCTCCCCATTCAGCTGACAGGCCTGGACTGCACATCTGAAGCCACCCCAAGCCTCTGTGAAATGCAAGAGGAGGCTCCCTACTCATGTCACCCAGCAGCTCTGTGCCAGAGAGGCGTGCCTTATGGAAGGAGAATAAAAAGAAGAAGCATTGAGCAGGTGAAGGCTGCAATGTGAAGGTTGTGTTCGCAAGAGAACCATGAGAGAAGGACGGAACAACATTCACAAAGGAGCTACTGCTGAGGACAAAGTAAGGAGAGAAAGATAAGGAAGTTGGTATGCCTTGTGATTAAAGCATTAGAAACAAGAAGAAACTATTGTTATATATGGAATATATAACAATATATTATATATGTTATATATATGTTATATATATTGCTTGTAAGAGCATAAATGCTAGTGCTTTTTTTTATATCTGGGGTGTCACCCCTCAACTACTTGCCAGCTGAGGTTGTGTCTCACTGGCCTTATAAGGCCAAAATAAATGTCCTGTTGGACTGATAACTGGTGTCTGGATTTTATCGGCCATTGCAGGCTAAACCCACAGGGTATATTTCCCCAAGAGCCTGGCATCAACACCACTGTCTTTTTGGAGTGGTGCTAGGTGGAAAAGGCTTTTAAATAAGCACTGTGAAGTTTTTTGTATTAACTCATCCTTACTTATTCCATTATTGATCATGTCTTACCTGCTATCCTGGTTTTGATTTTCAATTGATGGTTTACATTGTTTGTTTAATTATTTGCTTTTAAACCTTTCATTGTTAGCCACCCTGGAAGCACTGTTTGCCGAAGGCCTTCAGAGTGGCAAATTTAATAAAAATAAAAATATTCAAAAAATGAGGTCTTCTCAATCTACCTTGATGCCAGAGTGCACAAGCACTAAAGGCATTCTCAGATGCAGGCCAGAGGCAACGGTTGCTTTCAGAGGCCTGGTGGGGGTAATCTTGCCTTTTCACAGAAAGAGAGAGTCAGAAGTTACCTTGGACAGCGTTGCTCGGCTGGGCCTGCATACAATGTGCGCCACTTGCCACCAGCCTGTTCTGCAGAGCATGGAAAGCACTTGGGGCTGTGCTGCTAGGGATCGTGGCCAAGGGGGTGGGACTGATAGAGGGGCTGTCTGCAGCAGAACTTGGCCTGGGAGGGGGAGGAAAAAAGGAAAAGCAGTTAAATTATTAAGCACACACACACACTGCACACAGATCTTGGCATGGGGTAAGAGGAATTGCTCAGCCACAAATGAGATTTGCTTTTCCTCCAAAGGCATTGTTTGGCTCCCCTGGAGCCACTTGCTCTGCAGGTGCACTTTCTGGGGTGCGTCTGCGCCAGTGCTTGCAGCACATGGTAGCTTGGCTTGCATAGTTTCTTCTGTGCCATGCTGACTGTAGGCCACTTCACACTTACATGCACTTAAAGAATGAAGTGAATAAACTTTAAGAAGTTTTTCTCCCTCTCGTGTAACACTAGCAGTAGCGTGCATCCAGTGAAGCTGAACCGTGGAAGATTCAGGACAGATAAAAGAAAGCCCTTTTCCACACAGTGCATAGTTATCGACTATGGAACTCCCTCCCACCGGAGGCAATCATGGCCACCAACCTAGATGGCATTAAAAGAGGATTAGACAAATTCATGGAGGAGAAGGCTATCCATGGCTACCAGCCATGATGGCTCTGCTCTGCCTCCACTGTCTAAATACCAGTTTCTGGAACCCACAGGAGGGGAGACGGCTCTTGTGCTTGGATCCTGCTTGCAGGTTTCCCAATCTAGTTGGCCACTGTGAGAACAGGATGCTGGACTAGCTGGGCTTTTGGTCTGATCCAGCAGGCTCTTCTTATTTATTTGGGTAGTCCTGCTGGACCACAACCAATGACCAGTCTTGTCCAATTTGCTCCATTTCCCATATTAGCCAGCCAGGTGCATATGAGAAGCCCATTATAAGGGCATTAAGGGGCTCTTCCTGCTGCTTCTTCACAGCACACAGTGTTTAGTCCCAGGAGGCCCAGGATGGTATTGGTAGGCCCATTCTCCACAGATGTGTAAAATCTCCTCCTAAGGGTGGGACAGATTATTGTAACCATTTATTAAATTTCTATACCACCCTTCATCCGAAGATGACAGGGTGGTTTACAATATAAAAATACATATCGTAATACAGTACCCCTGCTGAGCAACTGACCATCATTATTACACACACTGTTCTGAAAGGAAGGGAAGATTAATTTTTAAAATGAATGAATGAATGCACCGTGCATCAATGAATTCCATAAATGAAGCATTTCTCAGAGTTGGATGTGTGAACTGATTTCCATGGGGAAAACGCTGGTGATTTGAGATTAGCAAGGCAACTCTTTGTGACAACTCATTCACAAATGTAAAGGTAAAAAGGTAAAGGTACCCCTGCCCGTACGGGCCAGTCTTGACAGACTTTGGGGTTGTGCGCCCATCTCACTTAAGAGGCCAGGGGCCAGCGCTGTCCGGAGACACTTCCGGGTCACGTGGCCAGCGTGACATCGCTGCTCTGGCCAGAGCCAGAGCCAGAGCCAGAGCCGCACACGGAAACGCCGTTTACCTTCCCGCTGGTAAGCGGTCCCTATTTATCTACTTGCACCCGGAGGTGCTTTCGAACTGCTAGGTTGGCAGGCGCTGGGACCGAGCAGCGGGAGCGCACCCTGCCGCAGGGATTCGAACTGCCGACCTTTCGATCGGCAAGCCCTAGGCGCTGAGGCTTTAACCCACAGCGCCACCTGCGTTCACAAATGTAGCCTACCCTTAAAAGATGCATGAATCGGTCCTAAATGCATCGAAGGCCAGCAGATACTCACTTGGAGGTGGCAAGCAATCCAGGCGCCTCCTTTACAGCCAAGGTGGATGTTCCCAAGGTTGCAGCAATAGGCTTCCCTGCGGCTACTGCAAAAGGAAAAAAAGGAGTAAGAGGAGTCAGTTTCTGCTGCAGTATGTCTGAAGGACTGAAAAAGACCAAGCATCAACCTCCAATAACCCATAGCCTGACACTGCCGCGAAAGATGCAAGAAATACCACGTCACTATGTGACTCACTCAGCACATACAGCAGAGTAACAACTGGACTGGATTCTAGACTCCAAACAGCCTCACTGCCTCCAAAGCACCAGGCTGTCTAGTTTGGAAGCAGCAATCAGCACTCCTGCCTGCTGATTTAATTTATACTTATTTCCCTTGTTCTGTTATGCCAAACACCCTTCTTTCTTTACTACCTCTTAGCACTGGCCAATCATTCATAGCAGGGCTTGTCTTAAAGCATCTCTCATATAAAATACACAGGAACAGAAGCAAGTTAAAATCACGCGTTTATTGCAGTGTTTTGGATACAAATGAAAATCTGTCTTGCACATTCCACCTGTCCACGTATGGTAAGAGGGAATTCTTGTTTGGTTCAAGTTTACTTCTGCATTTCATTATTGTCTGTGAAAAGAAATAAAGTTTGGATAATTAAAAAATTAAAAAGGGACAGAGACTTTCAAAGCTGATAAATTTATGCCCCAGTGATTAAACAGGGATTAGTTAATTTGTACAGTAAAAATAAATAAATCTACTGTTGAATTAACTAAAGGGAAGATTTACAAAAGTATAACATTTTACAGCTTTGGAAGTCTCCATGTCCAGATGTGCTCAAACTATGTGAAGCCCTCTTCGTAGAAGGGTTGGCTCGACAGCCTACTCTTGCTTCCATTTTAAAAGCCTTAGCTGATTTATCCCCAATAAATGTTTCAAGTGTGGCTATCCTATCTCCTGCTTCACACTGAGCTTGGGCGCCCATGCAAATCACTAGACCACTCTAGAAGGAGTTCCCGTTTAGCAATGTGCTGCTGCTGTTACTTCATGTGCTCATCAGCAAATACAGTCATTCCCATTCAGGGTCCTTCCCTCATATGTGAGGGCAGCGAACCAAGATGTGCAATAGAGTGTGCCCTCCTTCAGGGAGCTGTGGCCACTCCCAGCCCCTTACCAGCATACTTGTATAAGCCATGCACACATCCGCACAGTTGCTGCATCCAAACATGCTACAGGTTAGGAAATCATTTGCAATCAACTACATATTTCAGGCTATGAGAATGTTATGAAACAATAATCACATCTAGAAGCTGGCTTTGCCAAGAAATCTGAAATCACAAAGGATCTTCCAATGGAAGTCAGCATCAGTCCTAGAAAGAGCTTTTCCTATAGGGGATCTTGAGCTCCCAGGTGGAAGATTTTGTGGAAAACACTTCAACCTGTTAGCTTTGGAAAAGCTAAATATATTGGCTCAGAAACCAAATGCCATGGACATCAGAAAGAAGAATATTTTAAAAAAATTGAACAGACCACTGGCAAGGCCTTTAGAAATCAACTTGCCCTAGACATGTTCCACAAAGCTGTTTTCTGCCTCCCATCAACCAGAATCACATTTTCTGGGGAACAGCTGTAAACTTAGTAGCCATGGCCCCCTGGATACCATGCACTATGACGAGGGTAAGAGGCAGCCTTGTAAACACCTTCCAGTGTTAGCTGAGGGCTTTCTTGGAGCTGCTGTTTGTGCCTTTCTTGCTCTCACTTTGCAGTGCAATCTGCAGAAATCCATACAAGGGGCCTCAGTTTTGTGATGGCCATGTCTTTCACGGCAATGCTTTATTAGTTCAGCTCACAGAGCAACTCTAACATAACTAGATCCCAACAAATTCTCCAACTCTAGCTTCAAAACCCACCTGCATCCAAGAAACATTAGGAAACAGTGCAGTTCCTCTTTTGTTTATAATGCTACTGCAACTCAGAGCTGCTCATGAAAAATATTAGCTAATTATTCCCTGGAACTAATACAATGGCTTAAACCTTGCATGTCAGATAATAACATGTTTTAGGCCCTTGCTCTGCACTGTCCCATACACTAGACCAAACCATTAATCCACCAGCCTAGTCTAGCACTCTCCCAACCAAAACGCCACTTGAGGTGATTGACACACATCTCCTGTGACCTTTAGACCCTCCCTCCTCACCACTGGTCACCTGTAAGTGAGCTATAGTTCCCAGGACTCACTTTCTGGCGGTGCCTCTAAGGGGGCTCCATTCCCTGTGTCAGCAGATTCTCCATGGGAGACGATGGTCACCTTGATTTTGGCTCGCTTGGAAGATTTGCTGCAGTGAGTTGGACTGGGGGCCTGGTGCCTCTTCAGCTGCATTCGCACATCTTCTTTCTCCCTGGCCTCTGACTGCTGCTCTGAAGAGACTGAAACCAGAGAATACAAGGCAGTTTGTTGAAACTAAGTGTACAGGGGAAACCTCACAACACAAACCTGTGCATGTGCCCAGACACACATCCCTGCAGTTTCCTCCAGGCTACCCTGTGCAAAGTGTCATTTTGCTTCACAGGCGACAAGAACCCTTCTTCTCTTTCTTTGAAGCTGTCACCTCACCTGCCAATCATCAGCATTAAATAGAAATTAATCAGGGGTGCCATTCAAGCTGCAAACTAGGAGAAGGGAAGGAGGACTTGTAGGATATGGATGGAGGGACCAATAGGTAAAGGAAGAAGAGATCAGCTACTGGAGAGGCATTGTGAGCTGCACTCATGAAATAGATGGACTTCATTTCAAAACGCAGGAGCTCTTTCCTAACGGATGTACCAGATTCCACAGCAGGGCTGCAATCCTAAGCAAACTTACTTGGAACTAATTCATTCAGAAATCACCAAGACTTCAGCCAAACAATTTTAAAACTTGGTCTTAATCTTATTGCTTTCATCATAATTTATGTGCAAGTAAACATGGTTTACTTTGAATCCCCGTGATGGGGTGAGCTCCTGTTGCTCGGTCCCTGCTCCTGCCAATCTAGCAGTTCAAAAGCACGTCAAAGTGTAAGTAGATAAATAGGTACCGCTCCGGCGGGAAGGTAAACGGCATTTCCGTGCGCTGCACTGGATCACCAGAAGCGGCTTAGTCATGCTGGCCGCATGACCCGGAAGCTGTACGCTGGCTCCCTCGGCCAATAAAGTGAGATGAGCGCCGCAACCCCAGAGTCAGCCATGACTGGACCTGGGGTCCCTTTACCTTTTTAAACATGGTTTACTTGTCGGATTCTCTCTGCTAATGCCTTCAACACACAACTCATGCTAGCTAGGTACTTTTTCCTTCTTACTGCAACACTCAGGCTTAGAGATAAAAGAGTGGTGTGTTTCAAGTCCCTAAAACCACACCCCTTTAGCAAAATTCAGAACTCTCTTCCTGGGTCAGACCAAACAGCAAACTGGACAGATGGCTTCATTACTGGTTCCCATCTTTCTGGGAACCAAATGAGGTATTCACAAGAACCAACAACGTTGAAGATCTTCTTCTCTGAACATCTCACAAACAGGGATTTTTTTCAAGCTTAAAGCCCACTCGCCCCAATATGTTATCATTCCACAATGTGGAGATGATAGAGAAGCCACAGCATTGAATAAGCGATGTTTTTGCTCTGTAGTGTTGGGCATTGATAGCTAACGGTACCAAGAACAGCTGAGAGTAAAGCTCAGTATTTGTTTGTCCTGGATAAGGAAACAACCCATGAACCTGATTCATGCCAAGCAGCCACTTTCACCAGGGCCATCAGCATGGAGTCAGTTTTCTGTTTACTAAGACAAAGAGTTAACACATTGCTTTGAAACCTGGTGCATGCTCTGCTCCAAAGTCACTCGAGACATTTTGCTGAGAATGTGGAGAATCACATTTGTGTGTGTGTGTGTGTGTGTGTGTGTGTGTGCTCACAGTAGTCCAAAACAACCAAGTACTCCACACAGGACTCCAGAGGTGACTAAGCTACAGCTCTCCAGATCCTGATGGACTCCAGCCCCAAACATCAGTGATGTTGGCTGGGGCAGATGGGAATAGGAGTCCAAACACATCTAGAGGTTAGCCACCCCTGCTCTCTTCTGTTCACCAGCAGCTCAGAGCCACCAAATTTAATGGAGCAGAAAGTGAATGCTGAGCCGGTCCCCAGGCTGAGGCACCCCAAGAATTCTACGGGAACTCTGTTGGCTTTGCTGCTGCTCTGAGGTGAATGAGGATACCATTTTGAGACTAAACTTCTGTGCAGGCTGGGAAGGAAACTGACAACCTGCATTTGTTACGGTAGCCCAGCAAGTTCCAACTAACTGGCACTGTTTCTATGTATCCAGACTGCTGAAGAAAGCCAAGTCAAAACGTAGCCATTCTTTACTGAATAAACTGGCACCAAGCACTGTGTTTTACAAAATTAGCGAGAGCTGGCTACTTAGCTAATGTTACAGTGGTGCCCCGCAAGACGAATGCCCCGCAAGACGGAAAACTCGCTAGACGAAAGGGTTTTCCGTTTTGGAGGTGCTTCGCAAAACGAATTTCCTATGGGCTTGCTTCGCAAGATGAAAATGTCTTGCAAGTTCCTGCGGGTTCCCCCCCCCCCTTTTTCTAAACCACTAAGCCGCTTATCCGCTAAACCGCTAATAGCGCTAATCCGCTAAGCCGTCAATGGGCTTGCTTTGCAAGACGAAAAAACTGCTAGACGAAGAGACTTGCGGAACGGATTCTTTTCGTCTTGCGAGGCACCACTGTATTTTCATAGTGTATGTGGTACTTTTCACACACAATTCTACTCTGAGATTTGTTTGGATTTCATTACTGTTGCTTTGGTTTAATATTGTTGTATGCACTTGTACTAGGTGGGAATCAGGTCTCCTGCCGTGACAGGGATGCTGCTGCATTCCCCCATCACAGAAAATCCACTGTGGAATTCAGTTCATACCATCAGATTACAGGAACAGAACATCAGAGCCACCAAAGCAATCTGGGGTAGGGAGCAAGCAGCCTCCTCCAGATCAACCAGACAGCGAAGGGGCAGTAAACCTCAGGCAGGCCATGTCCCAAATGTGCCTCTCCAAGCCTCTCCACCTGGCCTTTGGAATTGTCCCTGGGTCACGCCCCAAACTGGTCCTGCTTCACACCTCAAGTGTTTTTGCCTGGCTGGAATATGCCTTTGTAATAATGCCTCATTTGTCTAGATGGATCAAAGAAAGAGAAGGGCGTGAGAGTCTGTGTAGAAGCTAGGCTACCAAACAAAGGTAAAATTTACATTTATAGCTCCACCTGCTTTTGCATCTGGCCCTGCCGACCAGTAGAATGCGGCCCTTGGAAGGCTGCCCAGAAGGAATCACCCTCACCTCAAAAAACCACCCTTATTAGCACAAGGCCCTACCAGAAATGCATTGCCATGCATTTATCAGGCCACACTTCCATCACAATTAAGCTTGGGCAAGGAAAAATTCCTAGCGGATTGTAGCCCATGATGGGTCACGATCTGTCTACCAGATCTCTCCCACTTTGCCATCTTTAATTTCTAGAGTTCAAAACCCACCAAGACCAGGTGGCAGGCAGCCTGCTGCCTCCTGAAGAACAGCTGGTAAAGCTAGCCTCACTGCAACACCCCAAACTTCCCCTGCCAACTGTTCATCTCCCTTTTGTGGTAGCAGTTTGCAACTTCCAGGAGCACCAAGGAAAAAGCAGGGCTGGAACAGCTGGGCCGGTCCAGGCAGAAAATAGTTTTGTTTAGGCCCACTGCAAAAACTGCCTCCAGCAGTAATGAAATTTTCAAAGCTATGTAAAAAAAAGTGGGGTGGGTGGGTAGGAAGAGAAGCTGCCCTCTATAGCTACTTTACTTCAGCTCCTGCTAAAGCAACAGGAGGAGTGGGAGAAGGCAGAAGAGGCCCCCAAACACTGCCAAAGCAGCGCAAGGAGGGAGAGAGGAGGAGGGTGAGGGAAGAGAGGCAGCAGAGGCAGAAAGTGAGGAGATACTCACCAAAGAGGCATGAAGAGGTGCCAGGAGGAAGAGATTTCCTCACCAGCATGTTTTGTTTCAGAAAGGCAGCAAACTGAGCTGAAATGAATCAGAGAAAATTACAGTCCTGCAGCTCATGTTTTTTTGGGGGGGGGCATCCCTCTGACCCACCATGAGAAGAGAAACTCTGCGGCTGGCTGGCAAGTAGATCCAAGAGGCATCTCTAACTGGCATGGCTATAGCCCAGCCTCCCCCAACCCTGCAAAGCGGTGCTAGCCAGGGCTGATGGGACTGTCAACAGTTCAAAAACATCTGAAGGGCACCAGTTTGATGCAGAATCCTATAGCATATTGCCTGTCACTGGGGCTTTGAGATCACCCACTCCACCCTGACCAGCAGAACCAGGCAGCAACTTCTGTCAGAGACAGCAAAAGCAGGTTTCTGACTTGTTCTCTCTCCCTCACTGACTGCACTTTCAGCTATTGCCTGAGCAGGGTCACTTACTAATACAAATCACACGAAGTCATTTCAGGCATATTTAATTATAACTGCAAAACACTTGGCACAAACAACACACAACACATTAGGAAGCAAAATGTTACTGCGGATTGTCATTGTTTAGGGCTCAACACAGCAGCACTCCAAGTACCCACTCTTGAATGGAGGTATGTGGCATAAAGCCTGCTAGCACTGGCCAGCTGCTACAGTAAATTTACGGCTACCTTAAGAGTTTGAATTCTAAGAAAGCAAAGGAGTGACCATGCTGCCACACATGCACTTATTTTGATCTGCTGCTAGGATGTGCCTAAATCTGTAATTTAGAACAATCAAAGCATAAAGATTTATTTAGAGGGTGTTTAGCACTTACTGCTGCTTTTCTGAAGGAGTGATGCCTTCATACACAATTCAGTGTAGGCTTCACAATGAGACCTAGAATTTGAGTTGGCTGACAGCCACAAAGGCCAGAGTGACAAGGACCATAGGTGATCAAACAACAGGGCAATCTGTTTCAACCCTTGACAAATGCTGTCTCTCTCCCCCCCCCCATGACCTCATGTATTAGAGAAGGAGAACAGAGGCCAGACGGAGAAGGAGAAGGGGGACTATGAGAAAAGTAAGTTGCTCAGCCAATCTGGCACCAGCAATATCCAGCTGCATCAGCGTTCACCAGCCTGGTGTTTTCCAAGAGTTGTAGGAGTTTTGGATGACAGCTCCAACCAGCCCAAGTGAGATCAGGTAAAGGGTTGCTGGAGCTGACAGGAGTTGTAGTCCAATATATCTGGAGGGCAGCAAGTTGGCAAAGGCTGAGCTGCGATGCGCAACACACTCTCATCACAGGACAGTTGTGGGTCAAGTGGCAGCCAAGGTAGCCCAGCTAAAAACACAGGAAGCTCCTTAGCTCAAGTCAGGCTACCGGTCTATTTAGCTCAGTATATATTATCTACTCTGACTGGCAGCAGCTCCCCGGGGTCTCAAGCTTTCCCAGACCCACCACCACAGCTCCACTTTATCTGGAGGGGGGTGGAACTGGGACCTTCTGCATGCATAGCTCATTGAGCTGTGACTCTCCACCCTTCTCTGATCAAGTTTCCTGCCCAGTTCTAATTTAGGGGATGACTGTAATGAGGATGGTATTGCTCCATTAGCCTGCCCATTCCTCCCTCCACAGCAGGCATGAAGCAAAGAAAGGGTAAAGCTTGGCAGCACTGAAACAGAGTCTGGGCTGAAACTCATCTGCTGCCAAAGACAAGAGTCCCAGCAGAAGATCTGCAATTAAAAGCTCAAGGGAAAGGATCTGTATTTTCAAGGACAAAGAGGAGGAGTGGTCGCTACTGGGAGCTGGCAGGTCTGCTGAGCTGCACTGGGCACGCAGAAAACCAGACTGAAGATGAGAGAAAACTCCCTGCCTCGCCCTCCGCCAGTCTATCATGTGCCTTTGCAATCTATCATCAGTGCTGTTCTCTTCCCTTGGAGTCACCTGCATTCACCTCACAGACCAAGCCACAGAGCACAGCCTGCACAAGCTTATCACCATGAAGGATGAAAGGCACCTGTTGAATATCTCTATCCCCCAACATACAAAACCATCACATATGCTTCAGATACTCCATTACACAGTCTACTGATGAGGAGACACAAATCTGCACGGGCACATTATAAGCCTACAAAAGCCACAATCAGCAGCAGGAGAGCAGCAAGGAAACAAAAGCTACTAAACAGAAGACTCCAAAGGCCCATTAAAGCGGCTGTTTCTGTTCTGGAGGAAGTGACCCCTTTCTGAAAGTTGCTTGGAGGCCCCAGTCTAAGCATTCCCAGGATGCGAAAAGCTGCCCCACAAAGACAAACAGGCAGACTTACCTTGAGCCTGCTTGTGGGTCAGCGCTGCTGCAGCAGCTTCTGTCCGCTGCACGGACCTCTTCAGCAACTGGGTAGCCCCAATCTGACTGGATTTCTGAACTGATGACACAGTGGCCATTTTAGCCTTAGGACTGGAGGTGGGGCTGCTGGATACACTGGAGAGGTCCTGCCCAAGGGAAAAAGCCCCCCCCCCCAAATACCATTATGGGTGCACTACAATGAACATGTTTAGTAATGCTTAGGATCATGGACTTGGAAAACTAATGACATGGCAAGCAATGGACCCCAACACCTCCCTGCTCTCATGACTGAGTCCCATCCCTGCTACTGGCTCCTTTAATCCTCCCAAGAATTCTGAATCTTTGCTTCTCTACCCCTGGGTCTCACGATCAGCCCCCCTCCACCACCTTTCATATACAGGGCTCACTGCATCCCTCAGTTCCATGCTCACATCTCACAAGTATGACAAGTAACAAGTGCCCTCAGAACCTAAGTGACCCTTATTATAAAAGCTGGAAGTTTGTTTTTTAGAAAACTAAATGCAAGAAGGAAGAGCAGACTAAGGTGAGCACATTTAATCTATACAAAATAAAAAAATTCCTTCCAGTAGCACCTTTTATTTATTTATATATTTTTAATTTATTTTTATTATTATTACTTTTTTTGACTATGGCAGACCAACACGGCTACCTATCTGTAACATTTAATCTATGTTTCCAAATGTGGCTGGCCGTGCTCCTGTGGTATAGGGTTCCAAAGGTGGCCCTGAGAATTGTGTGGGCAATGCCTGGGAAAATCTAAAGCTGCAGCGTGAAGGTGCCAGAATCTTTCTTTCTCTTCTTTTGGCACATTCTGCTGTTGTCACTGCAACTCTTTGCAAGCACACATGCTTTCCCCACCACCGTCATTACCTCTGACCCGGAAGGTGAAGCCGGGACCTTGGCTGCAGGGGAGGCCGGCCGGCTGCTTCTTTCTGGCATGTCAAAGGACAGATCCCGCCTGGCCAAATCACGTGTCGTTTTCTTCTTCTTCTCAGCATCTAGGTCCCGAGGGTCAGAGCCTGAATGGCTGTCTGCCCGGGTGAGCACTCCAGTTAGGAAGTCAGCGATCTCATCCTGCAGAGGCAAGAAGACGGGGTTAGGTTCTTAAGAGCATCCACAAAATAAACGTGCAAATGGTCTAAATGAAACTTCTTGTAGTTCAAATTATTTGCCAACTCTCTCTCTCTCTCTCTCTCTCTATATATATATATACACAGTGGTGCCTCGCAAGACGAAATTAATCCATTCTGCGAGTCTCTTCGTCTTGCGAAGCACGGCTATTAGCGGCTTAGCGGCTATTAACGGCTATTAACGGCTTAACGGCTTTAAGAAAAAGGAAACAAACTCGCAAGAACTTTCGTCTTGCGAAGCAAGCCCATAGGGAAATTCGTCTTGCGGAACGACTCAAAAAACGGAAAACTCTTTTGTCTAGCGAGTTTTTCGTCTTGCAAGGCATTCGTCTTGCGGGGCACCACTGTATATATATGTGAGGCCACAACTCCCAGTCCTTCCCTTTACACTTACTTTTACTATTCTTATGCCAACAGAAAATTTAATGTGCTGAAATGTGCTAAGGGGGCCTTCAGAGCAACAGAAAGGATTATGTGCTGGTCCCTGCAGAAGGACCTCTGCCAAAGAGGGCAATGTAGAGATTTGCTTTCCACTGTGTGGCAGCACAGCGATGAAAACGCAATGCAGCAGGAAGCCATATGGAAGATTAGGGAATTACGGAAGGAGCGACTAGCCTCTCGGTAGGCTTCCACACATGACTGAGTGATGGCACTTTTGCACCCTGCTAAAACAGGAGACAAGACAGTCTTATGCTGGGGGCCTGAAAGCATTTCCTGCCCAGGCACAGCTTTGTTGCCAGCCTGTGACACCCTTGGCTCCCTCCCAGCAGTGGTGACTCTTGCCTCAAGTGAGCATAATTGCTTTTGGATAGGTTCAAGTGTTTCTCTTGCAACTGACAAGGGACAAAGAGACAAGGGTTTGAGAACCTTTGGATTCTGCCCATCAAGACCCAAGAGTAGACTGGGCAGGACCTGAAATGCGGAAGAGTGGCTAGATGAGTCAGGTGAGGGCTTACACCGTGTCTACACCACTATGAGTAGTCCCATTGAACTTAATGGGCACGACTAACAGGTGAATAAATTCCAATGAGTCTACTCTGAATAGGACTGAGTTGAATAAAATCATAGAATTGTCAAGTTGGAAGGTACCCTTCAAGGGTCATCCAGCCCAACCCCCGGCCATGGAGGAATCCCTGGCAGAGGGCCATTGAATCTGTTTAAAAACCTCCAACGGAAGAGAGTCCACCACCTTCCAAGGTAGCCCATTCCAATGTTGAAACTACCCTCTATGTTTTGGACCACAGCTCCCATCATTCCCAGGACAATATGGCAGTACTGGCTGCAGCTGATGGGACCTATAGTCCAAAACATCTGGAGGACATCAAGTTAGGGTTGGCTTTTTGCCAAAATTATTTAGCACAGAGAAGTGATTAGGACCTCATAATTTATGTCATGTACTTGAGTAGGGAGATCTGTTTACCTGTATACACCTGTCCACCATGCTCTGAGTCAGGCCTTCTGATTTCTTTTTGGCTTTGCTAATCCTATTATTAAAAAAAACCAGAAAACCTGTCAAAGCACACACTTCCTTTGATTTCCTTCTCCTTCCCAATTCACAGTCAGAAAGCTGATAGTAGAAGATGACCCCTGAATGTCAATCTGGTATTACCAATGTTTTTGTCAACTTTGCACAAAGTTACCTGCTCTGGATTTATATGGAATCAAGGCTGACTTGACTTAACTGACTAGAAGCGACCCTTGCTTTTCACCAAATACAAACAGCAAGAACGCTGATTAAATTTACTGGCAAATGCCAGGGGACTAAGCTAGTCTGTCCACTATGAACTGCACACCCCATTGTTCAAACTGATGTTCACATTCTGTGCCCCCATTTTCTTGTGTACCTTAGCGTCCTAACTTATGGCAGTGAATTATGGGCAGATGCTTTTCATACAGAAAGTTCTAGGTCCAGTCTCTGGCATCTCCAGCTAAGGGGTGCTTGAACGACACTGGCAGATGGATGGAGGGACTTATCAGTCTGACTCAGTGTTAAGGCAGCTTCATGTGTGTGTTGGTGTCGTTTCAAAGTTTAAATCAAGACATACATGCAAACTCCTAGGTGCAGAGCTCCCTTTGACCCCCCACAGAATATTTGAGGGGGTTGGGCTACCCAAAGTTGCTGGGCATTGCCACTCAAATGGTGTGCATGCGCCATTTCATGAGACTGATTATGCGCAATAGGGCTTACCTCCCCCCCCCCCCCAGCATTTTATTCAAGTTGACACTCCTGAATAAAGATTTGTTTGAGTTTCTCCACAGCAGGGATGGAGAAACCTCCAGCTTTGGGGGAGGGGAAATGGGGGCACTCATAGCTTTTCACCACACTCTTTCCCCATCCCACAGCCCTTGCTGGTCCTACTCTGCACCTTTCTTGAGAGTTTGCACCTCTGGACTCTGATAATGCCTTCTGCTGGCCTAGATGAAGGATAGAGAGGAGTATCTGCATATAGGCTACTGTGCAAAAGTAAGATTTAGATTCCTTGCTGTATCCATTTTTGCCTCTGGCTCTGTCCACCAACTGGCATACAGCCCCCAAAGATTGCCCAGAAAAGAATGTGGTCCATGGGCTGAAAAAGTTTCCCCAGACCCACTCTAAGAACATTAAGAGCCTGCTGGATCAGAGCAATGGCCCACCTAGTCCAGCCTCCTGTTCTCACAGTGGCCACCCAGATCCCTGAGGGAAACCCGCAAGCAGCACTGGAGCACAAACGCATTCTCCCTATTTTGGGTTTCCAGGAACGGCTATTCGGAAGCATTGTTGCCTCCAACTATGTAGGCAGAGCATAGCCATCAGAGCAACCGACAGCCCACTCCTCCATTAATTTGTCTAATCCACTTTTAAGGCCATCCAGGTAAGTGGCCATCACTGATTCCTTGGAGGGGGGGGCAAGTTCCAGAGTTTTATTCATTATTTATTTATTTAACAAAATTTATACACTGCCTGATTGTAAAAAAACAAACTTCAAAGTGGTTTACAAAAGTGGTTTAAAACTTCTAAGCAGGAAGCAGTTTTAACTTTGCAGGTCAACATACAGTTTCCCTACCAAGGTTCTTTTTTTAACAAAGAACCTCATGGCCTAGATCTAACAATAAACTCGCCCTGGCTGAACACACCTCAGATTATCATCAGCTCCTCCAACCACGACTAAGCTGTTTTCAGCTCGAAGCTTCTCCCGGAAATCTTCCATGGCTTCACTATTGCACTGAAGGGAGTTCTGACCAATAACAAAAAGAACTGGAGTCTTCATGTCCAGAAGTGGGTCATCAACATCCTGTCGTGGAAAACAACACATCTCTTAGTTTTAGAAGTGATAAGGAGGGTACACTTTGCTGCTGCTGCTGCTGCTGCTGCTGCTGGGCAAAATGCAAGAGCAGGCTTCATATCTGCTACATATTTTTAAAGTAGGGAACCAACATGCAAAGCATTCCTGGTATGTTGTCGGTAACGTAGCCAAAAAGCAATCCACTCCTCACACCATGCTGTAAAACCAGTTTATTAGCTGACAATTTCAAATTTAGCAATTTCATGCTTACCCCTCTGGGCCCATCCACAGTTAAGAGAGGGAACCCAAGACACACAACAGCACTGACATCCTCCATCACTGAAACCTAGACATGGAAACAAAGGAATCACATTTCTATAACTACTACAGGATACGTTTAGCCTGGTAAATAAAAAACTGAGAGGAGATATGATAGCCATCTTCAAATATCTCAAGGGTTGCCACATGGAGCTTGTTTTCTCCGGCTCCAGAGGGTACGACCCAAACCAATGGCTTCAAGAACTTTCTGAGGGCAAGAGCTGTTCAACAGTGGAACAGACTCCCTCGGAATGCGGTGGAGTCTCCTTCCCTGGAGGTGTTTAAGCAGAGGTTGGATGGCCACCTGCCATGTATGAACTAGTTGAGATTCCTGCATTACAGGGGGTTGGACTAGATGACCCTCGGGGTCCAAACCAACTCTACAATTCTTTTACTCTATGACTATGTAGCTCAACTGGCAATCCATGTCCAGTAGTCAGGAAAGATGATTCTGTGGCTAATCTGTTACAGTTGTATTTGCTTTTCAAGTACAGTGGTGCCCCGCAAGACGAATGCCTCGCAAGACGGAAAACTCGCTAGACGAAAGAATTTTCCATTTTGGAGGTGCTTCGCAAAACGAATTTCCTTTGGGCTTGCTTCGCAAGACAAAAATGTCTTGCGAGTTCCTGCGGGTTTTTTTTCCTTTCCCCCCCTTTTTCTAAGCCGCTAAGCCGCTTATCCGCTAAGCCGAAAAGCCGCTAAAAGCCGCTAAACCGCTAATAGCGCTAATCCGCTAAGCCGTCAATGGGCTTGCTTCGCAAGACGGAAAAACCGCTAGACGAAGAGACTCGCGGAACGGATTCTTTTCGTCTTGCGAGGCACCACTGTACAACAAAGAGTAAAACCAGACTTTTCCTTCCTAATGCATGTGCTCACTCTTTCCAAAATGCAGAGTCAGTACAGTACACCTAGAATCTTTAAGGCCCCTATATCTGCACTATACATTTAAAGCACTATCATGCCCCCAAAGAAGCCTGTGAACTGTGGTTTGTTAAGGATGCTGAGAGTTGTTAGGAGACCCCTATTCTCCTCACAGAGCTACAATTCTCAGATTGGTTTAACAGTTAGTTCCTTTTCCAAGAAATCCTGGAAGTGTAGCTTGCATCATTAGAGGAGCTTGCTTAGACTAACACAGTGGAACACAGCTTTCCCAAATCTGATGCTCTCCAGATGTTTTGAGCTGTATCCAAGGGTACTAAAGGAGCTTGTGGCTGTAATCTCGGAGCTTTTGTCTATGATCTTTGAGAATTCATGGAGAACAGGTGACGTCCCTGCAGACTGGAAGCAGGTAATTGTTGTCCCCGTCTTCAAAAAGGGGAGGGGAAAGGAGCCCCAGGTAATTACCGACCAGTGAGCTTGACATTGATGTTAGAATTCCTGCTCCATGATTGCAGTCATGGGATTTTTGTCTATCACATGACAGTGTATGTTTTGACTCCACAAAGTGGGAAGTGATGGAGACAGGATGTTTGTGTTACTGTGTTCCGTGAAGTGGGACTAGTGTCCTTTCCCCCCCTCTTTGCTGTCTGATGCTAGAGAGAGAGGGAGCCATGTTGCAGTGCTCCGTGTGTGTTTATTTTTTTAATGTATTTTTATTAAAGATTTTCTTAATTTACAAAGGTATGTGCAATGTCTCTCTCTTATTTTTCCCCCATGTAACTTTTTTTTTTTTTTTTACAAATCAGTTTCATTTGTTGAGACATTAGGAAGAATAGGGGGAAAGAGATGGGGGGGGGAAAGGTGAGCGGGGTTGGGGTTGGGTGGTGATGTTTCTATTTTACTTAATATATGTGGGGTTTTGTGTCAGCTCCATGTGTGTTTATATGTAAATAAAGTAATTAGCCAAAATGCTGAGTTGCTGAGTTGCGTAACGCAAACTGCGAACACTCTGCAGATTCCTAAGCATGCCAGTGTCTGTTGGCATCGGTCGATGTGATGTTCGGGCTGAAGAAAGCTTTTGAAGCTCCCGAACGAACGGCCAGGAGGGAGAGAACATGCCAGTCAGGCTTGTGTCTCTGCCAGGATCCTACTTGAGTGTAGGACAAGCTCCTGACAATCAATACCCTTCCAACTCTACAATTCTGATTCTACAAGGATTCTCATGACAACCAAGGACAACCAAGCAGTGCTGCCTGGGGCTGATGTGTGCTGTTGTCCTAAGCAGCTGGAGGATATCAGGTTGGGGAAAGTTGGGGAGCAGAATACTTTCAGGTCCTATGCTTTGGATTTTATTCTGCACGTACCACACTGATGCGATTTCCTGCAGTAAGCTAGTACAGTAATACTGGAGGTATAGACAAGAGAGCGACATACATGACAGGCCACCAGAGCTCCTGTGTTCCAGCCAATGAGGATTACTGGTTTGTGAGAGAAATGGTTGTGGATCTGGAAAAGAAAGGGAAGGCGGGAAATTCAAAAGTTAAGTAATTTCCAAACTGGAAGCCACACATACCCAAGTGAAAAGTTTTGGATTTATAGAAGCTTGAGGGAAGTTCACCACTACTACTTGGATTTAGCTACTCCTGTACCCACCTCCATAACTTTGCCTCTCACAGCACCGATCATGTGCTCCAGGCATTGCAACACTCCAACACCACTGCCGTTATTCATTAAATGGGTAGCAACAGGGATCACCTGCAAGACAAGCAAAGACAAGCGGATTAAACAGCAATTCCATCACAGTCCAAGTTATATTGCAACCAAAAGTTACATCTGTGAATTTCATTGGAGGGGAAAACACAAAGATCTGGGACTCTGCAAACTGTTGAGTTTGTAAATATCTGGATTGTCCTACTCCACCTCAATATGGTTCTAGCTTTTTATATGGTGTTGGGCTGAATCCCCCCAACCATACCAGACATTTCTTCCCTGATGTGGGATTACAAATACGCTACAGAACTGTGGAATTGGAAGAGACTCTAAAAGCCATCTAGTTCAACCCCCCTGCAATGCAGGTAAGGTAAAGGTAAAGGTACCCCTGCCCGTACGGGCCAGTCGTGTCTGACTCTAGGGTTGCGTGCTCATCTCGCTCAAGAGGCCGGGAGCCAGCGCTGTCTGGAGACACTTCTGGATCATGTGGCCAGCGTGACTAAGCGACATCTGGCGATTCAGCACCAGCGCCGCACACGGAAACGCCGTTTACCTTCCCGCTATGAAGCGGTATCTATTTATCTACTTGCACTTAGGGGTGCTTTCGGACTGCTAGGTGGGCAGGAGCTAGGACCGAACGACGGGAGCTCACCCCGCCGCGGGGATTCGAACCGCCGACCATGCGATCAGCAAGTCCTAGGCACTGAGGTTTTACCCACAGTGCCACCCACGTCCCCTGCAATGCAGGAACCACAGCTAAAGAATCCATGACAGATTGGCCAGCCAACCTCTGCTTAAAAACCTCCAATGAAGAGCAGTCCACCACCTTCTTAGGAAGCCCAGTCCGCTGTCAAAAGAGTTCTTACCATCAGAAAGTTATTCCCAATGTTAAGTCAGAATTTTCTTTCTTGTCATTTGAAGCCATTGCTTTGGATCCTACCCTCTGGAGCAGCAGAAAACAAGCTTGCTCCATCTTCCATGTGACAGTGACAGCCCTTGAGATATTTGAAGATGACTATCTCCTCTCAGTCTTCTCTTTTGCAGGCTAAACATGCCAACCCCCTCAACTGCTTCTCATCAGGCTTGGTTTCCAGGCTCTTTATCATCTTGGCCACCACCTTCTGCACATTCCAGCTTTACAATATCCTTCTCAGACTGTGGTGCCCAGAACTGGGCATAGTATTCAAGGCGGGGACTTACTAAGGCAGACTAGAGTGCTACTATTACTTCCTTTGTTCTGAATACTATACTTCTGTTGACGCAGCCTAGAATTGCATTAGCATTTTTTGCTGCTGCATCACACTGTTGACATGAAGCCCAGAGGTGTCCCCCATTCACCTGTTACCTGCCCAGGGTATTTCCCAGTACTTCCACTTTCATGTGTGCCTGATCTCCCTCTCCCGCAAATGGTTATTCTACACTTGTTTTCCATCTAAATCCAATCCAAGAAGGGAATGCGAGTCTACAGGAGTCTGTGGGGTCCCTGCAACTGCACTGAAGGCGGGGAGGGAGGGGACATAGCTTGCTGTAGGAGAATGAGAACAGGGTGGTGAAGAGACACAAACCTTTCCCAAGCAAGAGAGTTGTGACTGCCAGAATCGATGCCGCCGAGAAGTAGGAAACATTGAATTGGAGGGTCCAGAAGATGCCAACAAGATGAGGGGAGAACCAGGCAACTTGCTCTTGGGAAAACAAACAAATCCAAGAGGTTAAAAAAAAGCTGCTTCTCAAAGAGGCTCTAGCCCCTTCAACAACCACGTCTCCAAACACGGTTGCTCTGCTGAGATACAGTTTAAGTCTTGACAACCAAAGCTGTCTTCAGTCAAGGGAAGACATTCTGTACTGCCTTTGGGATTTTAAAACCACCAGCCTTTTCCCAATTTAGCAGCTAAATATATCTGCTGCCCTCCCCCAACTGACTAATTCAGAGGGGAACAAGCAATGGCCTTTTTAAACCTCAATTTTTATCTCTGTTATCTGCTAGCTCCCAGCCACCTCCATTTCCACGTGTCTGCTCTCTTCCTTCTCCTGGCAAAAGCCCACTGCAACAGAGTGCCCTCTCAGCTCATCTCATTATCTAAGCCAAGGTTTGGCTTAATGTGTTGTCTGAACTTTGTATTGTGGCTAAAGCTCTCTCCTCGCTAACCACAAGCTATAGCCAAGAATAAGGGCCAGGGAGGAACAAGAAGAAGAAGAAGAAGAGTTTGGATTTGATATCCCGCCTTTCACTCCCTTTAAGGAGTCTCAAAGCGGCTAACATTCTCCTTTCCCTTCCTCCCCCACAACAAACACTCTGTGAGGTGAGTGGGGCTGAGAGACTTCAAAGAAGTGTGACTGGCCCAAGGTCACCCAGCAGCTGCATGTGGAGGAGCGGAGACGCGAACCCGGTTCACCAGAATACGAGACTACCGCTCTTAACCACTACACCACACTGGCTCTCAAAGTGGCTGATAGCTGCATTCCGGGAGCTGGCATGTTTGCATGTGAACCTGCTCTTAGAATAAAAATGAAAAACAGCAGCAGCACAGAAATAAAACCCAGGACCCCCTCCTCTTCCTGATGGCCCACAAAACACCTACTGGTTTGTTATGTGAAAGGACACCTATGGCTGGATCCCATGGTCGCTTCAGCAAGAGGGAGAGGGCCTCAGCTCCTGCCGCTCCTGTCTTTGCAGTCGAGGACAACAGCATCCGGTCGATGAGGATGGGAATCTGAAACACATTGATAAGCATGTGATGGAACTCCAGAACACAGACATTCACTCTGCATAGTGACAGGAAGACATTGGGACTCTATAGCTGGTTCACTATTATTAGTACATCAATGGTTAAGGGCTGCCCAAATAGGGGTGGGGGATGACGACTAGAGACCTCCTGAAGCAAAAAGGCTCTCTAGCTTCCACTTCCCTTATAAAGGATAACAGCTGAGAGATTTATACATGAGTAGCTTATACATGAGTATTACTCCCAAACACACACACACAGAAATTCAAACCTACAGCATCTTAAAGGAGAGATTTGTGTTCACTCTTTTCCTAGCACTTAAGTAGCATTAACCTGAAAGGTCAGCATTCATGTATAATTAGAATTATATGGAATTCAAATTGTGGTATAGTATGATCACGACTTGCATGGGGGTTACGTTTCACAGACGAAGTGTACATGCAAAAATGTGCATACTCAAACCACACTCTTGGAACGTCCCCCATGGAACCATGCTTGACTTCCAAGCTCTCTACTTTGCTTACCAGGCTCTGGAATGCTTAAGTGGGAACTCGGATAGTACCAAGACTTCTTATGAAAGCATCCTAGAGTCCAGTAAGCAAGGCTTCTTTTTGTGCCAGGTTTTCTGTGCAATTAATTTGAGGGATTTCAACTAACTGCCTTTCAACCACACAAGGCTGAAATTATGCAGATTAATTGCATACACAATGCAGTCGTACTGTACAATAAAATACAATATGTAAGAAATAAAAGCAATAAAAGCAGTGTTTCAAAACCAGGCAACATCTAGCACAGCACATTACAATAGCCCCAACAAACAGAAAAAGGATAAAGTGGTCCACTAAGACCTTCAGAAAATGTCAAGTGGTTGGGAGGGGGAGTTTGGGAACCGCTGGTTTATAAGGAAAAGAGGTGGCACCTTCCTTTAAGTAGAATGCTTTGCCTAAAGAAGAAACATGGAAAGAAGGATTAAAAAGTGTTGGTGGGGGGAACCCCTTCCCCAACACATCATGTTCACTCACCTTTCCTTTAAGAGTCTGCAGGGCATCTAGGTAAGCAGCCAGCATAGGCAAACTAAGGGTTTCCACCAGTGTCGAGTGAAGCCACTGGATCAGCTTGGTATCCCAGCTGATGCTTGCCAAAGCCTGACGTACACGCCGGGCACATTTGTCCACTGCTATCCTCCTGAGCACCGGTTCGTTGCAAGCCTGTTGGAAAACAGAGGAGAAGGACCCAAAGTGAGGTTGCATAACAAAGTGTGCTGACTGCAGAACAAAGCAGCAGTGACAAAGCCTGGAGTTACAATGCCTATGTCTCAGATGTCAAAGTAGAGATGAGACCTTCCCGACTTCATGGGACAAAACACAGAGGTACAAAGGGCACCACACATTTAATAAAACAGACAACCTGTCAGAGGGACTAGAAGTTCAGAAGAGGGAGGAGCAAGAGCAATGCTATTCTTACCCCTTCATTGGCTAACCGGGCCAGCCTGTCAGACTGTAAAGCTTTGAGGATTTTATTGAACAGCTTATTCTGGGCTATTGTCCAGCCAGATCTGCAAAGGAAAAAATCAAGTTAGCAGTTCACCTTCAAGGTCAGCCTGAGGGCAGAATTCTCACATGCAAATCATGGGCAGAACCACAAGCAAAAGTAGGTGGAGCAGTTCACACAAATATGACTTTTGTAGAAAAGGACAGTTTCTAGATACATTTGAACACACCTCTCTGTTCTCAATCTGGGCAGTCAAAACACATTATGAGAGTTCAAAAAGACATTTCAGCCAGGCAAAAGCCACCAAGGAGGTTATGCAGTAGGGCAGTGAGGGTGTGGCCTGGGGGAGTCCCAAGGGCCAGCTAGAGAGTCTTGGAGGGCCACCTTCAGCCCCCAGAGCCTGAAGTTCCTCACCCCTGCTCCTGTTAAACAAAACTGCAGCTGGAGGCACCCAAAGAGTACTGATTGTGGCCTAGATCAGATGGAAGAGGAAACCATGGTTTGATGCTACAAGAATGGGCAATTGTGAGCCCTGGACTCACCCACTCCCCTGCATTCTCTCCTCTTTTACCTGCCAAAAATGGAGATCAGAAGCCTGTGTTCTTAAACTAACCAGAGTTTCCTGTGGCATGTCTATAACTACAGTTGGCAAGAATAAGCCAGGACTGAACCACTATCTAAATAAGTCACAGTTTTCATTCATTGATGTGATATCCAGGCAGGAAATCATCCTGTATGAAGCAGTTGCAAGTTAACCACAAAAATGTTTGGCAAACACACATGCACTCTCCCAAGGCCCACTGCTAACCCAAAATGTCTACACACATCTTGCAACAATGATCTGCATTCACTACCCAAGGATTTTGGAATTAAAGCCGACTTAAAGAACCCTGAACACTGCCTAGTCCCAAATGACCTCCAGGCTCAACAAGCAAGCAAAAAAAAAAAAAAAAAAAAAAAAAAAAAGGAAATGGCACCACCAAAGCATAAAACAATCTTCTGTCCACTCCCCAATTTATTACCTGTTCATATGCTCCTCCCAGTCATCAGGTGGAGGTGGCGTATCAGTGTCTGTGCGGGCAAATATCACATGGCGCTCACACTCATTCATCACAGTGCGGGCTTTCTGGTTGTCGTAGAGTGGCACAGGTGTGGGAGTCACTGTTTCCACATCAATGGGAACATCTGCCTCACTGAAAGCAGACAAGGCAAGGACATGTCATGGAACAGAGCAATCAGCCTCCGTTTCCCACCCCATAAAAGCTATATGTACCTGCAATACAAAGGATCACATTGAGCAAAAAGGGAGCTCTGGATAAATGGGTAAGCTGGGGTAAATGGGAAGCTGAATCAGAACAAAGGTCCTGCTAGCTCGGCTTTGTCTACATTGGTTGACAGTGGATCTCCAGGATTTCAGACGGGGACTCTTCCCCAGCACTCCCTGGAGATGATGCTTGAGGGGGTTATTTCTTGCCAGGGGTGGCCCTTCCCATTTCACCTGAGGCAAAAGAGTTAGGTGCTGCCCTGTGCATGCTATGCACCCCCTTTACCATCTCTACCAAAGCCTTACTTAGCAATGTTATGCAGCTGTGGCTTCCAGCGAAATCTCACTAGAACTCAGAAGCTGCCGCAGCCACTTCTCCTCACTTCTTCAGTGGCAAGGCAGGTCTGCCCATGGAGGAGCCCCTTGGATTCTGCTACCTAAAAGGCATTGGTGATCCAAAATTGTCAGATACAGATTTTTAAGGACATCCCCAAATACATTTTAGAGGTGAGAACATATTATAAAAGCCTAGCAGATCTGCTGAAGAAAAACACCATACCATTCAGATGGGAGTTTCCACAAGGATTGTCCTTTAACTTTAAAGGAAGGAAGATTAAAATAAAAACAATTCAGGACAAAGAACAATTTCTGGAGAGATACCTGGAGGATTTGCAGAAAGGAACCGTGGAGGAGAGGGAACCGCCTGATATAGCAAATTTGTCATTTGGACTTTTACCACCACCATCGGAGGAAGAGCAGAAGCTTGGAGCAGTTGGAGGAACAGCTACTTAAATACTTAAATACAAAATGTCTCTGCAACTCCTTAGTTGGAACTGTAACGGTTTGAATCTTCCTCGGAAAAGACGACAGGTTTTTCACATTTTGAAGAAAGAACAATTAGATATAATATGTTTGCAAGAAACCCATATTGCCAGGATACACAGGAAATTACTGATAAATAAGAGACTTGGTCAAGAATTTATCTCATCAGACAAAGTAAAGAAAAGAGGTGTGGTGATCTATGCAAAGGAAAAGTTGGTTCCAAAATTGATATTTAAAGATGAACAAGGAAGATACCTGGCAATTGAAATACAAATTCAAGGAGAAAAGATACTAATTGTGGGAGTTTATGCCCCAAATGAAGGGAAGGCCGAATTCTTCAGGAAGTTGCATGAGACATTAGTTGACTTTTTAGATTATAAAATCCTAATGATGGGAGACATGAATGGAGTTGTCTCAACAAACATGGACAAAGCACAGAGACAAGTGATTTCAAAAGAAGGGAGACTACCAAAGATCTTTTTCGAAATGACTGAAACAATGGACTTGATTGATATTTGGAGAACAAAGAATCCTCTAGAGAGGGAGGGAACTTTCTTCTCTGAAGCAAAAATGACATGGACAAGAATAGACCAAATTTGGATTTCTAGCAGTCTGGCGCCAAGAACAAAAAAAGTAGAAATATGCCCAAAAACGTGCTCCGACCATAACGCGGTGAAGATGGAGATGAAACTAACAACAACTGGATCCTTTAGATGGAGAATGAATGACACCCTATTTAAGGATGAAGAGATCCACAAGAAGGCCCTTAAAACATTAAAAGATTACTTTGAGATTAACAGGAAAACAGATGTGGAAAAAAGAATAATCTGGGATGCAAGCAAAGCCGTGATGCGAGGTTTCCTAATTCAACAAAATTCTATAAAGAGGAAGCAACAAAATGAGAAGAAGGAAAAAATTTTAGAAAAAATAAAAGAAGGAGAGAAGAAATTGAGGTTTAAACCAAAGTCCCATGAGATTTTGAGAGAAATAAAGTTTTACCAGATGCAGTACATGGAGCTTATGAACCAACAAATAGAATGGAAGATAAAGCAAATGAGACAAAGAACTTTTGAATCAGCGGATAAATGTGGGAAACTTCTGTCATGGCAACTGAAAAAAAGGCAGAAAATGAATACTGTAACAAGTCTAGAAATGGATGGAAAAATTATCCACAAACCCAATGAGATCAACAATTGCTTTCAAAGTTTTTTTAAGAAATTGTATGCACAAGGGCCAATCAACGAACAAGAAATAGAAGAATTCATCAGAAAATACGGTCTACCAAAAATTCCAGAACAAAGTAAAAGGATCTTAAATGAGGAAATAACAGAACAAGAAATAGAGGGTGCCATTCAAAACATGAAATTGGGAAAATCACCAGGACCAGACGGCCTGACGGCCAAATACTACAAAATGCTGAAAGAATGGCTGATACAACCATTGAAGGAAGTTTGCAATGAAATTTTGAAGGGGAAAAAGGCACCTGAATCGTGGAAAGAGGCTTTCATCTCACTTATACCGAAAACAGAGACTGAGAAGAACCAGGTTAAAAACTACCGCCCTATATCTTTACTCAATGTGGATTACAAAATTTTTGCAGACATTTTGGCAAAAAGATTGAAAAGAGTGTTAGCAGAAGAGATTCATAAGGACCAAACAGGCTTTCTCCCAGGTAGACATATGTCAGACAATGTGAGAAACATTATAGACATTTTGGAGCTGCTGGACGTTGACATTAACAGGAAAGCAGTTTTGATTTTTGTGGACGCGGAGAAAGCCTCTGACAACATTTGTTGGACCTTTATGAAAAAGAATCTCCAAGGGATGGGGGTAGGCCAAGGTTTTGAAAACGGTATAGGTGCAATATATTCTCAACAAAAGGCCAAATTAATTGTAAATAACGTGGTAACAGAAGAAATACCTATAGAAAAAGGTACACGACAGGGTTGCCCAATATCCCCTTTGCTTTTTATATCAGTCCTGGAGGTTTTGTTAAACATGATCAGAAAGGACCAGTTGGTTAAAGGAGTTCAGGTCGGAGTTAGACATTATAAATTAAGAGCATTTGCAGATGATCTGGTATTGACCTTGCAACAGCCAGACACTAGTACTAAAAGAGTATTAGAACTAATTGAAATATATGGTCGAGTAGCAGGTTTTAAATTGAATAGACAAAAAACGAAAGTGTTGGAAAAAAATTTAACAATGGAAGAAAGAGAGAGTTTTCAGAATGAAACAGGCTTGGAAATAACAAAAAGGGTAAAATACCTGGGGGTAAACTTAACATCCAAGAATGTGAACTTATTTAAGGATAATTATGAAAAATGTTGGTCAGAAGTTAAAAAGGATCTGGAAATATGGTCAAGGTTGAAACTCTCCTTGTTAGGCCGAATCGCTACTATTAAGATGAATGTATTGCCTAGAATGTTGTTCTTATTCCAGACGTTGCAGATTGTGGACAAGATGGACTGTTTCAAGAAGTGGCAGAAAGACATATCAAAATTTGTCTGGCAGGGCAAAAAGCCCAGAATTAAATTTAAGATTTTAACTGACGCAAAGGATAGAGGGGGGTTTGCCCTGCCGGACTTAAGACTTTATTATGAATCAGCAGCTTTCTGCTGGTTGAAACACTGGCTACTTCTTGAGAACGCTGACATTTTGGATCTGGAAGGGTATGACAATAGTTTCGGCTGGCATGCATACTTATGGTACGACAAGGTAAAGGTGTATAAAAGTTTTAAAAACCATATTGTAAGGAAAGCATTGTATAACGTTTGGATTAGATATAAAGATTTGTTGGAAAGTAAAACCCCTAGGTGGGTGTCACCAATGGAAGCTAGGGAAGTAAAAAAGCTTAATATGGATTCTAAATGGCCAAAATATCATGAGATTTTAGAATATGATGGCGAAAGGGTGAAACTTCAGAGTTATAAGAAACTAAAGCCTATGGTTCGAGATTGGTTGCACTACCATCAGATAAATGAGACGTTCAAACAGGACAGGAAAATAGGATTTCAGAAAGAGAAGTCAAAATTAGAAACAGAATTGCTGGAACCCAATACTAAGAACTTATCAAAAATGTATAACTTGCTGTTAAAATGGAATACACAGGATGAAATGGTGAAATCAGCTATGATTAAATGGGCACAAGATATCGGTCATGATATCATGTTTGCTGACTGGGAACAGTTATGGACCACCGGTATTAAATTTACTGCATGTAATGCCTTAAAGGAAAATATTATGAAAATGATTTACCGGTGGTACATGACCCCAGTCAAGCTTGCAAAAATATATCATTTGCCTAGTAATAAGTGTTGGAAATGTAATGAGACTGAAGGTACTTTCTACCACCTCTGGTGGACCTGCCCAAAGGTTAAAGCTTTCTGGGAAATGATCTATAATGAAATTAAGAAGGTCCTTAAGTGGACTTTTCCTAAGAAACCAGAGGCTTTCCTCTTGGGCATGGTGGGCCAAGTGGTGTCAAGGAAGGATAGGATTTTCTTTATGTATGCCACTACAGCAGCAAGAATTCTACTGGCAAAGTATTGGAAGATGCAAGAATTACCTACTCTGGAAGAATGGCAAACAAAGGTGATTGACTTTATGGGACTGGCCGAGATGACGGGCAGAATCCGGGACCAAGGGAAAGAGACAGTGGAAGAGGACTGGAAGAAATTCAAAATATATCTTAAAAATAATTGCAAAATTGAGGAATGTTAAGATGTCAGGGGGTAAGAAGTAAAGAATTGCAGCAGTAAATAAAAAACTTAAGAAATTTTTTATGAAAGGGAATTAAGACAATGGACCTAAGGGTTGCTAAAGAATTATTAAATAAGGATGCAGGGATGGGGAGGTATGGGGAAGTCAAAGAAAAAAGGGTATGAACCGATGAGCTTGAAGTTATACTGTTTTATATTGTTCTTTATTATTTGTGTGGAAAATTAATAAAAATTATTATAAAAAAAATAAAAAAAAATGGATTCTGCTACCTAAGGCAGCTACTTCAGTCTACCTCATGGATGGGCCAGCCCTGTGCCTGGGCCCTTCGGCAGGCAAAAGCCGGCATTCTACTACAGTCGTACCTTGGAAGTCGAACAGAATCCATTCTGGAAGTCCGTTCGACTTCCAAAACATTCGAAAACCAAATCATGGCTTCTGATTGGCGGCAGGAAGTTCCTGAGTTCCTGCAGGAAGTTCCCATCTCCTGGTCCAGCATAAGTGTTGGTACCACTGCTCAACCTTTCAGCTTAGTTTGAAAGAAGCACATGCAAATCCTCAGAAGAAGGGTGGCAAATAAAGCAATTACAGATACCTGCACACAAAATATCCCTAGTAACTCTCACATAAAAGTAAAACTCACATGGCATTGCTATCTTGGTGTCTCTTAGGCGTGACGAACAGCAGACGAGTGGGACGGGCATTGCTGGCATCGGGGTGGGCGCTCCATGGCTTGGCATAGCTGTGGTCCAGGAAGACCAGGTCTAGTTCTCTCTCATGGACCGACAGCTGAAAAAGCAGAGAGGTCCCCATCCTCCGTGCCGAGGTTTGGAAGTCTCGCTCAGTGCCTCGGTAAGACATGTCTAGGTCGTATGTCTCTGCTACTAGTGCTGGCACAATAAAATCTTACGGCTCCACATTCTTGCTGCTAGGGAAGGATAAAGAAAGAGTAAACAGTGTGAAATAATCTGCTTCTTACCCGTGTTAAGCACATGTTCAGCCATCAAATGAAAACAACAATGTGCATACAGAGGCAATGCCCCCATTTTGCTCAGTTACTCCAATCGAGTCATTATCTCCATGACCTATGAATCAGGCACAAAAATCAACACAAAACAATACATCATAAAACTGATGCAATAATAATAAAAAAAAACCCAACCACATGCAGAGCTTTGTGTGTATCTGTTTATGTGCATATTTCTAGGGAGGGAGTCCATGGCTTTCACCAGATTCTCCAAGGGGCCTGTGCCCAGACCAGGTTAAGAACCACTGGGTTAATGTATCAGGCTAAGGCTGGGGAGATCATGGCTACTGGTCCCATCACCTCCTGGCAAATAGAAGGGGAAGAAATGGAGGCAGTGAGAGATTTTACTTTCTTGGGCTCCATGATCACTGCAGATGGTGACAGCAGCCACGAAATTAAAAGACGCCTGCTTCTTGGGAGAAGGGCAATGACAGGCCTAGACAGCATCTTGAGAAGTAGAGACATCACCTTGCCAACAAAGGTCCGTATAGTTAAAGCTATGGTTTTCCCAGTAGTGATGTATGGAAGTGAGAGCTGGACCATCAAGAAGGCTGATCGCCGAAGAATTGATGCTTTTGAATTCTGGTGCTGGAGGAGACTCTTGAGAGTCCCATGGACTGCAAGAAGATCAAACCTCTCCATTCTGAAGGAAATCAGCCCTGAGCGCTCACTGGAAGGACAGATTGTGAAGCTGAGGCGCCAGTACTTTGGCCACCTCATGAGAAGAGAAGACTCCCTGGAGAAGACCCTGATGTTGGGAAAGATGGAGGGCACAAGGAGAAGGGGGCGACAGAGGACGAGATGGTGGGACAGTGTTCTCGAAGCTACAAACATGAGTCTGACCAAGCTGCGGGGGGCAGTGGAAGACAGGAGTGCCTGGCGTGCTCTGGTCCAGGGGGTCACGAAGAGTCGGACACGACTAAACAACAACAAGGCTGGGGAGACCCGGGTTAAAATCTCTCATTATTCTCGAAGTTCAATGGGTGATACGGGACCAGTAATTTGCTTTCAGCCTAACCTACCTCAGAGGGTTGTACCTAAAAATGATAGGGTTACCCCGCCGCTCTCTCCAACCTCTGACCAAGGCCACTGAAGCCGCTCAGAAACACCCAAGTGCGAAGAGCAGCAGCAAAAAGAGCCCCTGAGCATGTACAAAGCGCCCAGAAAGTCTTCTGCCCCCCCCTTCCGCCAAATCTGGAGCTTCCGTCTGAAACGAGCGCTTGATATCAGAACCTCTTTCTGGACCCAGAGAAGGAGCAGCTATTCCTCACCCACCTCCGGCCAGAGAAAAAAGGCGAGGGGGCTCAAGGCCGGACCGAAGCCCCGGAACCTCTCGCCGGAATCCAGCCAGGGCAGGCCTCAGGCCTCAGGCCTCGGGCGCATTTGCGCATGCGCGGCGCTCTCCCCTCTCCGGAGCCCCACGTGACTTTGGAAGGGGAGGGAGAGAAGGAAAACCCGGCCGGCGGATCGGTTCCCGGCACCCGGAACGCGCTTAGTGAAGAAGGGACTGAGATTTGCAGGCGCCAGGGATCTACATGCAACGGTTGCTGCTTGTTTTGTGCAGGAGATCCCTGCAGACAAGCAAAAGGCGTGAATCATAGAATGGTCGAGTTGGAAGAAACCCCGAGGGTCCAGCCCCCTGCAGTGCAGGAATTAAAGCATGCATGCCAGGTGGCCAGCCAGCCTCTTCTTAAAAAGCTCCCAGGGAGGGAGTCCTTCTCTTACCGCCAGAAAGTTCTTCCTGGTGTTTAGTCGGAATCGCCTTTCTTGTAACTTGAAGCCATTGGTTCAGGTCGAGCCTCCAGAGCAGGAGGAAGCAAGCAGGTCGCCTCCTCATGTGGCAGTCCTTGAGATCTTTGAAGGTGGCTACTGTTTCTCCCCACAGCCTTCTCTTTTGCAGGCTAAACATGCCAACTCCCTCCACTAGCCTTCCTCATGGTTTCCAAACGCCGCCTGAGAAAGCGGGCTGGCTGCTTTAGTCCTCCTCCCCCTGCTTTCTCCCTCGGCCTGACTCGGGACCCCCTTCCCAGATGAACCCAGTTCGAGAGGAAGGCGATTCTCGAAGCCAAATAACACCAGGGAGGGGGGAAGCGACGTTTCTTCTCTGTCCTGCGCACCAGCACCATTCGCACACATTGATGCTCCCGGCGGAGAGGGAAAGGCGCAGTTCTCCCAACTAGCCTGCAGGGGCCGCTGCTGGAGGCGGGCGTCGAGGAGTAGGGGGGACACCCTTCTCGACGGCGCGCGGGGATGACGTCATTCGAGCGCCGGGGCTCGTTGCTTTTCGTGCCGGGCGTGGGAACCGGAAGTGCTGTAGGAGCAACTGCAGCTTCCCGGCCCGGTAGCGGGTGGCTCGGCGTGGAGATCGAAACCTTCGGGGGCCTCAGAGCCATGGGGAAGAAGAGTAAGAACGGAGTCCCGGACAGGTGAGCGGTACCTGCCTCGCCCCCGGTGGACGGGGAGCCCCGGACAGGCCCTCCCGCGCCCCGTTGCAATCAATCAATTTCCTTTATTCGACCGATAGTCAGAGATAAAACACAATACAGAATTATAAACTAAAACATCATAAAGGTAAAGGTAAAGGTACCCCTGCCCGTACGGGCCAGTCTTGACAGACTCTGGGGTTGTGCGCCCATCTCACTTAAGAGGCCAGGGGCCAGCGCTGTCCGGAGACACTTCCGGGTCACGTGGCCAGCGTGACATCGCTGCTCTGGCCAGAGCCAGAGCCAGAGCTGCACACGGAAACGCCGTTTACCTTCCCGCTGGTAAGCGGTCCCTATTTATCTACTTGCACCCGGAGGTGCTTTCGAACTGCTAGGTTGGCAGGCGCTGGGACCGAGCAGCGGGAGCGCACCCCGCCGCAGGGATTCGAACTGCCGACCTTTCGATCAGCAAGCCCTAGGCGCTGAGGCTTTAACCCACAGCGCCACCTGTGTCCCTAGGGGTACATAATAAGGGCCACAGTACTAAACCTCTCCCAGATAACCCACATCAAGGCATTCAGTTATACGTTTCCGAAACTTGAGTGCCAGGAAAAGGAATTTAGCCACTGACAAAGTTGTTTTCCCAGAAGACTTATTTAGCAGATATGCTGTCTGCTTTCCTCTTTGTCGGGGACTGAGCTGGGATAAGTATGGGGTTATAAGATACTGTCTTAAATCGTTGTAGAAGGGACAGCTCAGTAAAATGTGCTCTGTGGATTCTACCTCACCCAACGCACAATGGCATAATCTCTGGTCACATGGGACTCCTCCATATCTTCCCTTCAGAACCGCCAAGTCAAGAACATTCAGCCTAGCCGCGGTAAATAGTCTGCGGTATTCCACGTAGTGGATATCCGCCAGGTAGCGAGCTGGAGCAGCCTGATGCATCTGCTCCCCCAGAAACAACCCAGGTTTCACATGGGCTATGTCCTCCTGTCTGGCAATATCCCTTAATCTTTGGGCGATCACCGCCTTTGCGTGGCTATACGTCATGGACTCTATATAAAGGGAGGACAACCCGCACTTCTGCACTTCCTCCACTATCTCCCAGCGCCCCGTTGTAGTGAGGCGCTGGAGCTGGGGTGAGAACCTCTCCCTCCGTCTTGGTCAGCCCCTCGCGTGGGAGGCTCGTGGGAGCTTGTATGTCTGTTATATACCGCTCTTCATCCGAGGATGACAGGGTGGTTTACAACACAAAAACACATAACAAAACAAGGAACATAACACGAAACAAAACCAATAACTCCCCCCCCCAATACACAATATAAAAGGCCATAGATTGTTTAATTAGCCAAAGGCCAGGGAGTAGAGGAATGTTTTCCGCATCACGTATGGCCTTTGAATCATATACAGTGGGACAATTGGAAATTGCAGAGTTTGGAGAAAATGAAGGATAAAGTGCGAGACTAGTTACATTACGCTCAGATTAAAGAAGTCTTTAAAAATGATAAAAAGGTAGGGTTCCAGGTGGAGAAATCGAAGTTGGAAACAGAATTGTTAGAACCAAAGACTAAGGTATTATCAAGAATGTATAACTTGCTGTTAAAATGGAATACACAAGACGAAATGGTTAAATCGGTTATGATAAAGTGGGCTCAGGACATTGGGTATAATATTATGTTTGAGGACTGGGAAAGGTTGTGGACCACTGGGCTGAACTTCACTGCATGCAATGCTCTGAAGGAAAATGTAATGAAAATGATATATAGATGGTACATGACCCCAGTTAAACATGCCAAAATATACCATTTGTCTGATAATAAATGTTGGAAATGTAAAGAACATGAAGGAACATTCTTTCACCTCTGGTGGACCTGCCCTAAAGTGAAGACCTTCTGGGAAATGATATATAATGAGTTGAAAAAGGTATTTAAGTATACCTTCACTAAGAAACCAGAGGCCTTCCTTCTGGGTATTGTCGGCCAGAAGGTGCTAAAGAAGGACCGAACATTTTTTATGTATGCAACAACGGCAGCAAGGATACTCATCGCTAAGAGCTGGAAAACTCAAGATCTACCCACACTGGAAGAGTGGCAGATGCAGCTGATGGACTATATGCAACTGGCCGAGATGACTGGTAGAATCCGAGACCTGGGAGAGGAGAGGGTTGAGGAAGACTGGAGGAAATTCAAGATTTATTTACAAAAATATTGTAATTTGGTTGAATGTTAAGAAGGATGCTAGATCATAAATAATTGCTCACCACTGAATTAGATCTGAATTTGACGATAAGTGAGATTAAGGAAAATACAAATTTTTTTGGAGAATTGCTAGATTTTATGTAAATGAGGGGAGATAAGATTGCAAACAAGTGGGTAATTTGCTTGGAAAATTTTTTTGTAACGATGTAAGTGCGAGCGGGAGACGTGAGGGAGTCCAAAGAAGTGACGAAATTATGTTATGATATAAGTAATGTTGTTTATTATTTATGCATTTGTATTCAAAAAACTTTAATAAATATGTATATATATATAAAAAAATGAATCATATACAGTGGTACCTCGGGTTACAGACGCTTCAAGTTCCAGAAATAGTACCTTGGGTTAAGAACTTTGCTTCAGGATGAGAACAGAAATCCTGCTCCGGCAGCGCAGCAGCAGCAGGAGGCCCCATTAGCTAAAGTGGTGCTTCAGGTTAAGAACAGTTTCAGGTTAAGAACGGCCCTCCGGAACAAATTAAGGACTTAACCCGAGGTACCACTGTATATGGCAGGAGTCAACCATTTATCCCAACAGTAGCAGGGTGCCCCTATTCTGCCCATAAAGTTCCATTGTCACTTGGCCATAAAGGTAAAGGTACCCCGATCGTTAGGTCCAGTCGCGGACGATTCTGGGGTGGCGCGCTCATCTCGCTCTATAGGTCAAGGGAGCTGGCGTTCGTCCGCAGACAGCTTCTGGGTCATGTGGCCAGCATGACTAAGCCGCTTCTGGCGAACCAGAGCAGCACACAGAAACGCCGTTTACCTGTTTATCTACTTGCACTTTGATGTGCTTTCGAACTGCTAGGTTGGCAGGAGCAGGGACCGAGCAATGGGAGTTCACCCCGTCGCGGGGATTTGAGCCGATGACCTTCTGAAGTGTGCTTTCCCTAATGAGGCCTCCCACTGCTGGTGCCCTTCCACCATTTGGATTCTGTTCTTAGACCAAGGTAAAATTTGCAAACTGGGACACTACTTCCAGTTTTGCGGAGTTCGTATACCGAATCTTTCGTAAACAGGACTGTTCTTAAACCGAGCTACCACAGTACTTGAAATCCAGGATTTCCAACAGTGCCATAATGCCATTTCATCCAATCACACCCCAAAGCAGCCAAATGATGATTCCTTAAAAAAAAAAAAATGTTAGTAATTAGGAAAAGTATTGCTTTCATAGGGGTATGTTGTTGTTATTTTTATTATTAATTAAATTTATATACTGCCCATCACCTGAAGATCACAGGGCGGTTGACAGTATAAAAACACAAAAACACATAGCATGCTGTGTTTTGCTCTGGACCGCACCAGTGAGCCTTGTCATCTGGGCAGACCAGGACCTGCATACAGGCAATCCTCATTTTGCACAGGGGTTCCGTTGACCCAGTTTTTGAGGGTCAAGCCTGCATTATCCCTCCTCCCATCCTAGGCTGTATTTTATGGTTGTCTTACAGTGGAATAGATTGGGATCTAGCTTTTGTATGTATAGCTGTCGTTTAGATGCTGTTAGTGTGAATGGTGTTTTAATGTTACCGAAAAACCCAAATCCCTGTGCTGAACAGACATCTTCTCCTGTTGAATTGTGTCTGCTTTCTCCATCATATTTATGCAGAAGCAGTAAATTTCATTTCATTTCACTTTTAAGTGTAAGGTCTCTCTTCTAGATGGACTAATTACACACCTCTTGGAAAGAGAATACCTGGAACACGCTTTATAGCTTTTAAAGTTCCACTTAAGAAGGTAGGTATGGCATGCAGTTTTTGGGGGGTGGCGCTATGTGTTATGTAAATGTAAGGTTGCTCTTGGTCTGTTTGCATTGTGCTTTAGTCCAAATTCCAGAGCTCATGTTTTCATCTGAGCAAAGTTCGGTGTATAGCAGTGGTTCCCAGATATTTTTGGGCCACTATTCCCTTAGTTCCATAAACATCTGCAGTGCCCCCTAGCCTATAAAAAGCAATATTTAGCACAGAGGTTTGCACGACCCACCAAGGAAAATAGGAACACAATAAATTTCAAGACAGTGGCAATTAATTGCACACTTATTTAAAATTAATTAAAACTTTTTAGTTTAATAAATTCAGCAGTTTGATATAGGCTTGGCCCTACGTCCAGATTTCCCTGGACATATCTCAACAACTTTTTTGTCCGGATTTTCACTGTTCGAAATATGGCAATCCTATTAAAACAATTTAGTTTCATAAATTCAGCAAAATTGATTAACTTGATCCAGTGATAGTTTGATATAAGCTTGGCATATGTCCAGATTTTCCCGGACATATCTGGAATAGTGCAGTCGGCAGCAGTGTTCGGGTGGAAATCAATAAAAATGTCCGGGAAAATCCAGACTTATGGCAGCCCATGTCGGCAGTGCTGTTTTTGCTATTTATCCATAAAAATAGCTCCAACCACTTTGACCCCCCCCCAAAAAAAACCTTTGCCAAAAGAACTCAACAACTTTTCTGTCCGGTTTTTCACTGTTCGAAATATGGCAAGCCTATTTTGATGGTTATTCACACCTCCTTTGCTCCCTTGCTTCCCCCTTGCCTCTTGACTCCACCTCACGTAATAACTTCAACCCCAGGTGCATAACTGGCTACTTTAGGAACCACTAGTGCAGGGGTAGGCAAACTACGGCCCATGGGCCGGATGCGGCCCAATCGCCTTCTCAATCCGGCCCATGGACGGTCCAGGAATAACTGTGTTTTTATATGAGTAGCATGTGTCCTTTTATTTAAACTGCATCTGGGTTATTTGTGGGGCCTGCCTGGTGTTTTTACATGTAGAATGTGTGCTTTTATTTAAAATGCATCTCTGGGTTATTTGTGGGGCATAGGAAATCGTGTCCCCCCCCCCAAAAAAAAAAATATATAGTCCGGCCTACCACATGGTCTGAGGGACAGTGGACCGGCCCACGGCTGAAAAAGGTTGCTGACCCCTGTGACTAGTGTATAGGGTAATTGTATCTAAGGTTCTATTCGTAATATTCTAATTTAGCTTATCTAGCCTTGCCAGTTCCCAGCTGCAAGGATAAACATCCCAGTTCTTGTTGTTGTTGTTGTTTGGTCATTTAGTCGTGTCCGCCTTTTCGTGACCCCATGGTCATTTAGTCGTGTCCGCCTTTTCGTGACCACATGCACGCCAGGCACTCCTGTCTTCCACTGCCTCCCGCAGTTTGGTCAAACTCATGTTGGTAGCTTTGAGAACACTATCCACCCTTCTCGTCCTCTGTCGTGTCCTTCTCCTTGTGCCCTCAATCTATCCCAGTTCTTATGACTGGCCTAAAACTGTAAAAAACAAAAAACACACACATAAAAACACCAGGTCACAAGATACTATGATTACCATTATTTCTGGTAATTTTAGTTCAGTGTAAGATTTTGAGTGTCTTAGAGTGCTGAAATAGCTTTAATACTATGTGTAGTAAACTTAAGCAATATAAGACTATCCAAATACAGTTGTACTCTCCTTTGGATGCTTGTCAGGGGGTCTAGATGCAGCATCCAGTGAAGTAGTTCCATTTGTGCAAGGATTTCTGCCTGTGCTATGGAAATTTCATTGTGCAAACTGAAATCCTTGTGCTACTATGTTAGACACTACCCTTAGAGTTTAACAGCAACCTATAACTGTTGGTTGAATACTCTACTTTCTTTTCAGACTTTTGATTGGAAACTTGCTCCAAATGAACGGTTTTCTCCATTAGACCTTATTAATCAGGTTACAGAACAGAAAGAAGAACTTGGCTTGGTCATTGATTTAACATACACCACCCGCTATTATGAGCCAGAGGTAAGTTCAGTTTCCCAAACTTATGTGAAAGGGGTAGATACTGTCTTTCGTAGCTTTCTCAATGTGGAATTGGTTGTTAGCACTAGAATCTTGTTTGCTGAAAAATTGTTCTGCTAAGAACTGAAATGAAACTTTGAAAAAATGAATTAAAGTTCCTTTTCAGCATGCAGTAGCTATAAGCAGTGCCATGTGGACTTTTTAAAATGTGGTGTGTATTTAGGGGCTCAGATGTCAAGTAGATATGACACTCTGGGGGGTTTCTTGTCAAGATGAGTGGAAGTATTCCTCTGATTTTCATTCCTCTGCAAACAACATCACAACAGGCTGAGTTTTCTGCCTGAAAAGAGGGGTGGGGTTTATAATCAATCCTGGCCATAGCTGTTTTCTAGGAAGCTATTAAAAGCAAGTTGGTTTTGGTTATATTTGTATGATACGGTCATGTGAACAGCTAATCTGTAGGCTATAGGAGTATCATGTGACTTTGCATCTTGCTCTCCAGACCTGCAAGAACACTGCATGATCCAGTAACTGACCTACAGAAGATGGTGGTTGGCTTTAGGGCAGGTGTGGCAGCCCATGGACTAAATTTGGTTTACTGCACTGTTTGCCTAAAACCACACCCGCCTATCCCACACCTGATGTCATACGCAACATCCTGCAGAAAGGAGAATCAAGTTCAGTTCTGGTTGGTCACAATCTCACCTCACCCCTGTGGGTTAACTTCGACATCTGGGTTAATCACCCACCTGTCAAAGTTGGCCCATGAGGTAGGGAATGATAAAGATCTGACCTACTGGGCCAAAAAGATTCTTCGCGCCTGCTTTAGGGTAGTGGGCAGGGCTACAGAAGGAGTATTAAAAAAAAAATCCTTTTGTGACCCAGGGAGAATTTCTAACTGGTTTGCTGGCTTGACTATGGTCAGACTAGGTGGGTGATGCAATTCCATTCTGAGCTGCCTAGGAAGAAAGTGAGTGCTGAAAGTATGGAGAAGTGTGCTGCGATTTTAAAAAATAATTTCTGCATTTAAACCCGGGAATAGTCCTGTGTGGTTGGTTTGTTTGGTGTACATTGCAACTATTTGTGTTTCATATGTTCTTGCAGGAGCTCCTAGGCACGACGCAGTACTGCAAAATTGTAACTGTTGGCCATGAAGTACCAAATAATGAGACAGTGTTTGAATTTAAAAGTGCTGTTAAAAAGTTCCTGATGGAGAATCAACATAATGGTGAGCATGATTTGATGGATTTATCTAAGACAGCAGAGCAATTATGAAGGTAGCCATTAGCGATTGTGTGGCATGTCTTTTTTATTTTACTGTATTTTTCGCCCTATAGGACGCACCGTCCCATAAGGTGCACCTAGTTTTTTGGGGGGGAAATAAAGGGGAAAAAATTTATTTCCCCCCCAGGTGCGGGGCTGGGGCGGGGGAAGCCTGAGCTTCCCCCGACCCCAGCCCCCAGAACAGGCAACTCTCTGCAAGCCATGGGAGCCCAGCGTCGGGCTCCCACGCCTTGCAGAGAGCTGCGCGAAGAGCGCAGCACGCCCAGCCTTCGGCATGCAGGCAACTCTCCGCAAGCCGTGGGAGCCCAGCGCAGGGCTCCCGCACTTTGCGGAGAGCCGCGCGAAGTCTGGTGCGCACCGACCCCTCTCGCTCTCCAGGCTTCAGCGAATGCCTGCATTCACCCCATAGGACGCACACACATTTCCCCTTCATTTTTGGAGGGGGAAAAGTACGTCCTATGGGGCGAAAAATACGGTAGTTGGATAGATGCTTTAGCTGGTTGGCTGGCTGAACCATGCCATGGTGAAAATGTACATGGTGGAAACAGGCATGTTCCTGTCCCCACTGGCTTGCAGTTTAAAGGTGGATATTGGGGAAGGGAGGAAGGAGGGGAGAGAGGAGGAATTGTTCTCTTCTTGAAACATGCCAATCTACCCTTGGCAGCCAATCTGGAAGCTAAGTTCCTGCTCTTTATGAATGGAAGCACTAGGGTACTCTTTCTAGCTTCTGAGGCATGGCAAAACTTTACATGAATTTGCTTTTTCAGAGTTGCTGTGTATAACTGTGTTTATGCACTGCAGAGATTAGTGTTTTATCTAACACTTGACCATAAATATCATTATCTCCAAACAATTGTGGCGAAGGTCAGACAGTACCTGACAAGCAACTTGATGAAGAATAAAGTTGTCTCTGCAACTGAGCCTTTGTTAAACCAGTTTATGCTTCCAATTTCCCTAGACAAGCTTATTGGCGTTCACTGCACACACGGTTTGAATCGAACTGGTTACCTTGTTTGCAGGTAAGTTGCTCTTGAAACAAATCCAGGTCAGCAGTCTAGTTTGATAGTTGGAACATGTTATAAAAATGAATAATTGAGTATCTGCCACAAGGGTTCTTGCTTCAGTGTAAATTCAATAAATCCTCCTGGATTGAAGTGTTCATTTGTTTACATTTTTATATACAAGGGCCGTCTTCCATGCATTAGTCAGTTAAGCTGGTGGGTTGTGACGTGAAGCTGGATCATAGCTTAACTAAAAATGGGTCATGTCAGCAGTCTGATTATTTCCCTGTAGTTTTAATAGTTTTAAGAAGAGATAAAAGGAGAGATGGCCATAGGGCCTATATTCTATATTTATCAAATTTGCCTAAGTTGCAACTTGGAATTAAAGGTATGTTCTGAGTTTGAAAAGGTTGGAGAAACTGTCCTACATAATTATAATTCTAAGAGTGAGGTGATGTTTTATTTCTTAGTATCATTTTGTGGATTTAGCCAGGCTGTCACTGTTATCCAACAGGTTTTATCTCAATTTTAGGTTTTTTTAAGCCGGCATGGAGACCATGGAGACTTCCCAGCTGACCCCAAAACATAGATTCAGAATACCCTTCATTCAAACCTTTATTAATACACTCCTTCAGAATAATTATGAGATGGGATTAAACTAACTTTTACTTAGAGTAAATAATAATAATAATAATAATAATAATAATAATAATAATAATAATAGTAATATATTTATACCCCGCCCATCTGGCTGGGCCTCCCCAGCCACTCTGGGTGGCTTCCAACCAGATATTAAAAGCACAATACAGCATTAAAAATTAAAAACTTCCCTAAACAGGGATGCCTTCAGATGTCTTTTAAAAGTGAGATAGTAGCTTATTGCCTTGACATCTGATGGGAGGGCGTTCCACACGGCAGGCACCACCACGAAGAAGGCCCTCTGCCTAGTTCCCTGAAATTAATGGTCATGGCTAACTTGGGCTTATTAATTTCATTGGGTGTACTCTAGTAAAAGATAATTGACTACAACTCATAGCTTTTACAGCACTTTAAAATAGAACACAGTAGACAGCATGGTGTAGGTTCCTAAGACATTCTGTTTTGAGTGATGTTTTAACTGTTCCATTATGTGCAGTATTTTGAATGTTGTTGGCTATGATGAGCTTCCTTTCAAGAGGAACAACAGGTATAAATCTAATGAAATAAGTTTGAATTCTAGAAATCTAGCATCTATAGATAGTTTTAAATCTTAGCATGCTCTAATACCACACTCTTTGGGTGATCAGACCAACATAGTTGGTGTAAATCTAACAAAAACCCCAGATATGTAGTCTGAAGTGATGATTAATACAACTCGGGTATGTAGGTAGTGCCTCTTATAGACAGTTCTGGGCCTTTCCCCCTTCTATTATCTGTTGGTCCAAAGTGCAGGGCAGTAATCTTAGGTACTAGCATGCTAGTATTTCTAGAGAAATACAGGTTTATTGTTTTTAAAGAAATTACATACAGCCTGTTGCCTTCAAACTTTCTATCATTAACTTCTGTTCTTATGAATGCTCATTTGTCTATAGCTAAAAATCTTGCTGTTCTCTTAAGGTACCTAATTGATGTTGAAGGAATGGATCCAAACATGGCAATAGAATGTAAGCAACGCGTACTTTTTTGTTGAGTTGGGGCATTTGATTGTTTCCCCCACCACACCCCAAAGCTGCCTCATTAACTTCAGGTTGGAAACCGGTTCAGCATAAGTCTGTGTTAAACTAGGGCTTATGTAGTAGATACCCACAGCTCTCCTCTTGACATTGAGACTTTACTAGAAGGACACATGTAGAATTTATATTGCATTGAGTTAAACAGATATGCCAATAGGGACTGATACACTCTTCCCAAGTTTTCCATAGGTCCCTTCTCATATGACCTGTTTTGTTTTGTTTTTTCATTGTTTCACTTGGAACGTGAGCATTATGCCATTAAAAATGGATTGAGAGCTGATGCCATAAGTGAGCTGGAAAGTCAGGTTTCATTTCAGCCACAAACTTTTATTTTTTTCCCCAAATACATTTTTATTGAGGTTATACACATAACAAACATACAAACAGATACAAAAGAAAAAATTATAACAAAAAAAAAAAGCGTCAAGATATACAAGCCAACTTTTTCCTCTCTCTAACTATACAAAGATAGATTAATCTGGCTGTTTCACAAAACAGTAAACGATTAAAAAAAACAAAAAAAAACAACACACACACGCAAAAACCACCTCCTGGACTTCCTTCCATCCTTTTGGTAAGTATCGAATATCTGCTTCCATTACGTATTTGATTTTTAATCTATAGGCCTAAATTCACACGCTGGTAGTATTGTTCTGACCCCGCCAATCACATTAAGCATTTATTCCAATATAGTTCCAGTATTTACTCCAATTTTTCAGAGATTTCTGTTCATCGTGGTCTCTTAATTTACCTGTTAATTTATCAAGCTCAGCATAATTTATCATTTTAATTTGCCAATCATTTATATTGGGGATAGTTTCCACTTTCCAATATTGTGCCAATAAAATTCTCGCTGCTGTGGTGGCATAGAGGAATATCGTTCTATCTTCTTTCTTAATATCTTTACCCGTCATTCCCAGCAAAAAGGCTTCGGGTCTTTTGGGAAAAGTGTATTTAAATATTCTTTTAAGCTCATTGTAAACCGATTCCCAAAAGCCTTTCACCTTTTTGCATGTCCACCATAGATGATATAGGTCACCCTCCACCTCCCCACATTTCCAGCATTTCTTATCTTTTAGTCTATACATTTTGGCCAACTTCACAGGGGTGTGGTACCACCTATATAGCATCTTCCAAACATTTTCTCTCAGAGACATACATGCTGTAAACTTTATATTACAATTCCACACTTCCAGCCACCTTTCAAAATCGATATTATAACCAAAGTCAATTGCCCATTTAATCATTGCCTCCTTCACCTCCTCGTCCTTTGTATACCACTCTAAAAGTATGTCATAGATTCTAGATAGGGTTTTGTTTTTACCTTCTATTACTTCTACATTGAATTTTGAATTTTTGTCATCAAAACCCAACTTCTTCTTGTCCTCTTTTAGCAAATCATTCACCTGGTGGTATTGCAACCACCCAGTGAATAGATTTTTTATCTCTTCATAAGGTCTAAGTCTTGGCCCTTGGTCTGTTTTTCTTAACATTTCCTCATAGGTGGCGTTTTTTTCCTCCATGTTTGTTTTCTTCACCGTTAAAGCCTCAATTGGTGAGATCCACCATGGGGTCTTTCTTTCAAGGAGATTTTTATTCCTTTCCCATGATTGGTATAAAGGTCCTCTAAAAATATGATTTAGAAAGCTCTTGTGGACCTTCACTTTCCCATACCAAAGGTACGAATGCCATCCGTACCAATTATTAAAGCCTTCTAAATCCAGTAGATCTCTTCTCTATTCTCCAGTTTTATCCAATCTTTTAACCAAAGTATGCAGGCCGCTTCGTAGTATAGACTTAGATCCGGGAGAGAAAAGCCCCCTCTTTCTTTTTTATCTATCAAAATTTTCATTTTTATCCGTGGCCTTTTCCCCTGCCAGATATACTTTGCCAAGACTCTCTGCCACTCTTTTAAACTTTTAAACTTTTAAAGTGGCCTCAGGCAAGCCACATTTCTCTCAGTGCATCTGCCCATCTGCATTTTCCAGTCTGTAGTATAGGGATCTCCGATTGTTGGATTAATTACGATAATACAGTAGTTCTCAGGCATCCTGCTTTCAGGAAACCATTTCTGAATCCAGTAATCTACCAAGGAACTGGTGTGCATTTCTCCCAGAACCTCAACCCTTTGCTGAGGATTCAGGGACATTTTCCTGGGTACATAAGAGTGCTGGCTAGGTCTATTGGGAATCCCATTGCCCTGAGCAAATCTAGAATGCACCTAGAACACAGACCCAGCACTCCATTGCAACTACTATTGATTGTTTCATTGGGGAAATCACTGGACTCCCTGGAATCCGCTTTGAAAGCCATAGCCTTTGTGCATGTGGGAACACTCTTTAAGTATTTGAATATTGGCAAGTAACAGCCTGATGTGGTGCTGTTTATGCTTAAAGGGACTTGATGGGAGGAATGAGGTCTTTTTATAGAAATAACTGTTGCCACCAAATCTTGTGTGTGATTGAGCTTACTTCAAAGTAAATGTGCACAGAATTGCACTGTAAATCTCGTTTTCTCTCTTAGTGTTTAACAGGTGCAGGGGGCACTCAATAGAAAGGAAGAACTACATTGAAGCCCTTAGGAGAGGATCTGGCAGAAGGCAAGTCATTTTTGTGTTCCTCTTGCTTTATTTAAATATTGCTTTTGCTTGGAAGAAGCAGGAATTAGTTGCAGAAAAAGGTTCTGTTGTAGCATCTGCCACTAATTTTTCCATCGGAGTACTTGTTCAGGAAACTACTGGGATTGTAGGACCCTCAGATCAAAAGCCCTACAGGCCCTGAGTTTGGATCCCTTTGCAAACCAACAATTTACCTTGTCTTGTGCCACAGACACAGGGCAGGTATTATAACAGAGGAGAGAACAAGAGAACAGGCACAGTGTGCTGCAGAGGAAGTCAAAAGGGACACATTTGTAATGGGCAGAGGAAAGGAGGACACACCCCTTAAAAACCTTCCCAATCCCAGAAGGCCATACTGAAAATGTCATCTGAAGGCCTTCTAACACTGAGGATTGTTGATGTTTTACTGTCTTTGACATTAGCTATTTTTAGGTACTGTAATCCACCCTGCAGTTTTACGATGAAAGGCAGGATTTTAGTTTTCTAAATAAAGGAAACATGGTAAAAAGGTAAAGGTAAAGGACCCATGGAGGGTTAAATCCAGTCAGATTCAACTGTGGGGTACAGTGCTCATCTGCACTTTTAGGCTGAGGGAGCTGGCGTTTCTTCACAGACAGCTTTTCCAGGTCATGTGGCCAACATGACTAAACCACTTCTGGCGAAACAGGACACCATGACATGTGCCAGAGCGCATGGAAACACCATTTACCTTCCTGCAGCAGAGGTACCTATAAATCTACTTGCACTGGCATGCTTTCGAACTGCTGGGTTGGCAGGAGCTGGGACAAAGCTACAGGAGCTCACCCCGTTGTGCAGATTCAAACTGCCAACCTTACAATCGGCAAGCCCAAGAGCTTGGTGGTTTAGAGCACAGTGCCACCTGTGTCCCCTAAAGGGGCAGTTGGAAACCTGTTTGAAAACATTTCTTGTTTCCCCATAACTGTTTTAGAGATCGCTTTTTCATAACTTTACACCACAAATAGTCCTGTGTACTAGTAAAGTCATTTTCATAAATGCCAATGCTTAAAATAGTCAAATTGACCCTATCCACACAAGCAGTTAAAGTATTCACATGTATGGGAGAACCCTAGGAATTGCAGAAATACAGAAAACATTTAGAAGGCAGAAAGACCTGTATGATGGGGATGACTCAAAACAGCCCAGTGAAGACTGAGCATCCTCAGTGGCAGAATGCTGAGTGAGGAATAGATGTGGAATGGAATATCCTGAATGAAAGCATGTTATTGCTGGCTATAAGAACACAAGTACTCCACACTGCTACATGTGTTGTAGGTCCCACTTGTAGCCTCACAATTTCCAATGGAAATACCTTAATGGCTATTCCAAAGGTTCTTCCCACCCCATATGAACCAACTCCATTGTAAGAGGAAGCCAAATGAGACGTCAGCTTGCCAATATATTTCTTCACTGTGATTTTATGTACTTTTGTTGTAAACCGCTTCAATATATTTTCTGTGAACTAGCAACCTATAAATAAACAGGACCACAATGACTGCCTCTCCCCATATGAATAGACCCAGACCCTGCAATCATCATCTGAGTCCCTTCTTCATGGGACCCTTTCTGTGGTGGCTCACCTGACGCCTTCGTCACATATATTTAGGCACCAGGCAAAAACATTCCTCTTCTCCCAAGCCTTTGGCTAATTAAACAAAGTATGGCCTTTTAAACTGTGTGTTTGGGTGTATTGTTTTTGTTTGTTACTATGATACATATTTTTGTGTTTTTATATTTTATATTTGATCCTTGGTATAAAGGACGGTATAGAGGTTTAATAAATAATAAGAATATACCTCTATGAAAACAATACTTTTCCTAACTACTAACATTAAAAATCTCTTTTTAAAGGAATCATTATATGGCTGCTTCAGAACGTGGTTGGATGAAAGGGTACTATGGCCCTGTTGGAAATCCTGCATTTGAAGCAACATACAGTCAGCAACATTTGCAGCAGTTCCCACTGGAAACACCAAGGTCTCATTTTTTGCTTTCTAGACATCCAGTATGGTCAAGTGAAAATGGAACTTTATGCATAGAATAGGGACACCCTGCTACAGTGGTGCCCCGCAAGACAAATGCCTCGCAAGACGGAAAACCTGCTAGACGAAAGGGTTTTCCGTTTTGGAGGTGCTTCGCAAAACGAATTTCCTATGGGCTTGCTTCGCAAGACGAAAATGTCTTGCGAGTTCCTGCGGGGTTTTTTTCCTCCCCCCCTTTTTCTAAGCCGCTAAGCTGCTTATCCGCTAAGCTGCTAATAGCGCTAAGCCGTCAATGGGCTTGCTTCGCAAGACGAAAAAACCGCTAGACGAAGAGACTCGCGGAACGGATTAATTTCGTCTTGCGAGGCATCACTGTACTGTCGAGGGAAATGATTGAATCCTGCCATTTATATGGTTCAAAGGCTACCCTTGATGAGCAGCCATCTCTTCAGCTCCTAAGTGATATGCGTTAAAGCCAGGGTTGCCTTGCAGGAATGCGAAAAGCAACTTTGCCCTTAGGCTTAGGCACTTGGGCTTGGGCACTTGAACCATACCGTTCTTGCAGTCTTTCTCATTCTTTCTTTTACAGGCACTTCCCACCAAGGAGAGGAAGGGGTGGACAAAACCCACATAGGTAAGAAAGTGGGGGTTCCAGGGAACTTCTGAACACATGTTCTGTCTAGTCAAGGGCAGTTCATGTTCTGCAGGACAAAAAATTACATTTCTATCCTCACAATAAAACGTGCAAATAAAATTGGAATAGCTCAGCTTAATTTGTATAAGCTGTTTCTAAAAGATGGGATTCCTGGAATATGTATTTACATGAAATGCTGGATTTTGTCCTTGTGTTGTAGAATTTTGGAATGCCCAGAATACACTTAACCTTGCCTAAATTGCTGTCTGGTCTACTTTTCAATTGTTAATGGCAGTGTATCAACTGAACATGATTTTATATCTTCTATGCTAGTTAAAGAAATGCAAAGTACTGCAAGATATGAAAACTGAGCTGCTGCACTAACAGTAGATGCTTTTTGTCTAAATAAAGTAGGCAGGGAGTAATGAATTGGCTCCTTTCCTACAAGCTACAGTACTTTATTTGCACAGGTATAGTTTTCCCTAAGGCAGTTCGTGGACAGTGTGGAGGAATGGTTTTGTTCTGGGGTAAAGACATCTGAAATTGATCACTGACAATGAGGAGCTCCTCCCAGCAGCTGGTTCCAGAGGGTGGCCATCTTAGCCTTTTGAACCAAAAGCAACAGTCTTGTGGCACCTTTAAGACTAGCAAACTGGCTTTTCTTTCCGCTCAGCATTGGTTGATAAAGCAGCAGCCTGTACCAGACTCAGAATTACAGCTGAAAGCTTGTCTGCTTTAGTGTTGCTCCAATCTCTCTGCCCTGGTGTACTGCACCCAGCTCAGCTCTCAATACTCTCTCAATAGCCTAAGTTTTATGAAGCAGACTCAGAAGGCTCCGATTACAGCATGGGTTGGAGTGTTGCGGTGCAGGCTCTTCAATACCACTTGGCTCTGCTCTGAAATTTGGTGCTTTCTCTTTCAGAAAACCCTATCATACCAATCACAGAAACCTCATCGACTGTTATGACAATGGTCAGTCTGTTTACCATCCTCAGTACCTCCCTACAGCTGACATCACTCACCAAGGATTGGATTACTCTGTTAGGTCCAGCCAGGGGCTACACTATTCATCTTACCAGCAACAATTGCAAGGACATGCGGGGCCTCATTTTCCAGTGCAGAGTCCTCATTATCCACAGCAACAAGGACGATATAAAATTTACAGACGGGACCGTTGAAAACTCTGTTGATGGAAACCTAACAGGCAAGGAGGACACAATCTCATACTAATGAACATACCATAAATGAATTATTGCCTTGCGATTTAGCCAGCAGATGAGACCCAACAGGTTACAGTTATTATTGTTTATTTATTACTCACCTGCACTCTGTGGTTCCAGGGCAGGACCACTTTGTACCACATCACACCAGTGCTGTGTAGTTTTCATTTTGTGATTGCTTACCAGCAAGATGTAGCCATTCCAGCCATTAAATGAATTCATAATTGATAAGTGCTTATTGGCTGGTCTCCTGAAATGTCTCTTATTAAAGTCATGTTTGGGAGTTATAAGGCTCCTCAGTGCAGAAGCTGCTTCCACAAATGTTAGCAAACTGACCTCAAAATTTGTGTTAAATAAAGATTACTTTCCCCTGCTCTTGACGTGACCCTCCCAAGAGGAAAATGGACTTGGTCCTTTCAAAACGGATTTCTGGCTCATAAATCAGTTCAACTCCAGTTTGCAACCAGATTCAATGAACTAGTTGCTGCTTTCTCCGTAACCTGGGAACTCTTCCTATAGTCCTATAGGGATGCTGTCAGTTGTACCAATCATAATGTGTTTTCATATGTAACTGAAGCTGTGTGGGTCTGGACCATGTAGAACCAGCGCTACCCTATAATGAAACTTACAGTAATCCCTCATTTTATACATGGGTTTGGTTCCAAGGATCATGTACAATCACCAACATCATGTATAGGGTGTGGTTTTTTTAAAAGCTCTTTGCACACCTGGTAACCCCAAATGGATCTGGTGCAAAAAATGCTTTTAAACTTTCTGCCTTGCTTCAGACTTGAGTTGCCCAATTGACTTGTTGCTGTTTCAACAAGCTCACCTTCAACCATGTTTGTCTGAAATTGTGCGGGTCAAATGTGTGTAAAGTGAGGGGTTACTGTACCAGATTTGGGAATTTTCTAATCTTGGGTTTTTGTTTTCTTTTGCCTTCTATTACATAACAGATGTCTCATTTGCATTGATCTATTGGAGTTGATATTTCACATACACTGTATTATCATGCTGTGGGGGTGGAGTATCTGCACCTGATACTACCCTCAAATTTAATTGTCGTGTGCAAATCTTTTGTAAGCTGCAGTGAGAGCCTCTTGGGGCTATGGAGCAGAACATAAATGCTGTATTCTAAATAAATAATAGCTGTATCCTCCATGAATCTGTCTCCTATCAAAGCTAGCGTGGGAGCTACCACCACCTCTTCTGAAAGTGAATTCCATAGTATTAGTTATGTACAGGATGAAGACATTTTTGGTGCTCATTGTTCAGTGACATTTTGGTTGGTCCTAATGAGGCTGGCCATGGGCCCTGCTTTACAGAGGATGGGCCTTAGTCTGAAGATCTGTCAGAGGAGGACAGGGCCTCTGGTCTGGTTTAAAGATAACCAGAAGGAAGGAAAGCACAATTTTTTGACAGGGTGGTGCTCAAAATTACCCACCACCCCGGAAAGCAGAAAGAGTATTCCTGCATCTTAGACACCTGCTCCCATTCTTGATTTGCATTCTGCTTTTCCAACAACAAATGTTGAGCTCAAAGCAGCTCATCATCATCATCAATTTATTGTTTGGACCCCGTCCATCTGGCTGGGTTTCCCCAGCCACTCTGGGTGGCTTACAATAGAACATTAAAAACATGATAAGACATCAAACACTAAAAAGTTCCCTAAACAGGGCTGCCTTCAGATGTTTTCCAAAAGTCAGGTAGTTATTTCTTTCCTTGACATCTGATGGGAGGGCGTTCCACAGGGCTCCACATATTCACAACAGCATTAGGAGGTGGGAATGTAAACACTATAATATCAAATACAGTATGAATAAAGTAAACAATAACAACAAATACATCAAAACAATGGATACAATTCAGTGAAATCATAATTCATAGTAATTAGAAATATTGGAAGGAGCTGCTGCATACCAGACCTGTGCCAAGTGACATTGTTGCTGTGGGAAAGAGCTTCTTCACTCAGTGCAGCAGGCAGCCTATTCCCAGACAGTACGATCTGTCATAGTTTTTCCCACTACAAGCAAGACACATTCCTGCTAAAGGGCAGCAATTATTTCTGAATTTGCACCTACACATGTACACGAGCACATTCGCATTTCATGCAAAACTCTGTCCATGTGCCCTTTTAAGGTAATGTGCATATACACGTGTGTGTGTGTGTGTGTGTGTGTGTGTTTGGGGGGTGGGGAGGCGATGTGCAACTGGACCCCCTTATCCTAATAAAAGTGTTGCCCAACTGCTGCTTTCGAATGAAGCTTCCCAGCCAGGGAGCAGGACGTCTCCAGTCTCTGCAAGGGGGGAACTGCTGCCCAACCGCAGCCACCCTTAAAAACTTGCAATCCCCCGAGCGACAAAACCACCCTCTTTCACCTCCGCCCGGGCTGGTGTGCACGTGGGGAAGGGGAAGAGTTCGAAATTGGGTTTCTCCAACGAGAACCCGGAAGCCGCCTATCGACACTCAGCAGCGACCCTTCGCCTAGATATAGCTCTATTGAAATATCTCTGTGGCAGGAGGGCCGGGCTAGAGAAGCCGGAAGTGGCCTCCCGGAAGTGGCTCATGTTCCGTATCTGCCTCCGTCCGTCGCTCGCAGGTCTGTGCAGCCCAGCCAGGAGAGGCGGCCCGCGCCCGCAAGCCCAGGTGAGTCCGGGGCCTGGAAGGCGGCCTAGAGTTCCGCCAGCCGCGGCTCCCGCTTTGCTGCCGCCCTGCGAGCCTGCCGCCCCCAGCAGCAGAGCTCTCGGCCGCTTCCCTCGCCGTGCCGGGGGGCGGGAGGGAGGGAGGGAGGACTGTGGTTGCTGCTTATTTGCCTACTAAATTTGCCATAGCTGTCAACGTTTCCCCCTTTTTTAAGGGAAATTCCCTTATTCCGAATAGGGTTCCTCGCAAGGAAAGGGGAAAGTTGACAGCTATGGAATTTGTGTACCGCCCTTCACTCGGAGAGCCCAAGGCAGTTCACAACATCAAAATGCAAAATGCATAATAAAACCCTCCAGGAGTGGACGCCCACCCAGCGGTGGCAGCCGATGGTTAGGGTGACGGGAGCAGTAAGAGGACAAAGCGAGCCTTGCAGCCGGATCGGACCAAGGAACCGCCTAGTCCAGCACCTTTTTCTCACGGTCCTTCAGTGCCCATCAGACGTTGCTGGACCCAAAGGTGGATTTAGAGGAGCTCAATAGCGCTGGGTGTGGAGCCTCGAGGGCACCTGAAGCAGATGCCACAACAGTGATGTAGAATGAAAAGCAAGAGGTGGGGGTGTGCGCAGAATTTTGGCACCACACAGGGCACCACTGCTGGACCATCACCCTTGATCATTGGCCATGCAGGCTGCAGGGCGTTGGGAATCCAGCTGTTGTCCTAATTACAACGCTGTCACTTCAAAGAGCCACATCAGCACACCCTCTGCTCGCTGTTTGACCAGAAATGATTTTTCTCCAGCTCTGCAGATATCATGACAATAATCATGTATTGTCTGCTCTCTCTATAAGGATCTTATAAGATCCCAGCGGTGAGAGAGCCAGGGTGGTGTAGTGATGAGAGAGCTGGACCAGGCCAGGTTCAAATCGTCACTTGGCTTTGAAGCTCCTTGGCCAGTCACTCTCTCACAAGCTCATCACGGAGCAGCCTGCTGGATCAGGCCAATGGCCCATCTAGTCCTGCATCCTGTTTTCAAAGTGCCCAACTAGATGCCTGCCAGGAACATGCAAGCAGGACATTGGCGCAACACTATCTCTTTCCTCCTTCGGTTTCCAACAACTGGTATGTGGCGGAAGAGCATAGCCTCCATCATGGCTAGCAGTCATTAGTCACTACCTTCTCCATGAATTTGTCTGATTCTGTTTAAAATCCATCCAAGTTGGTGGCCATCACTATCTCCTGTTGGAGCGAATGCCATAGGTTAACTTAACTGTAGCCCAACATCATGTTCTAGATTGTGGTAGGAGATCCGTGTGTGATTTCCTGGCACTGGAACAGGGGGCAGCGAGTAGTTGCCCAAGGCTTACCTGTTGTCTTGCTAGCAGTGGTAGGGCTTGAATGCCATATCCAGTTTTCTTTCTAATCCCTACCACCAATTTAAATTCAACCTGATGTTCTCTGGATGTTTGGCATATAATTCGGTTTAAGCCTGTGCTGCTGTATGATTCTGGGCTTGATGGAAGCATAGCTTTGCTGGTTGGGACTGATGGGAATTGTAGTCCAAAATATCCCAGATTGGGAAAGGCTGATCTGGGTGCCTTCAGTTGGAGGATCAGTCTGGACTTCAGGACAAAAAGACTTTAGAAAGATGGTTGTGTAATCTCTGTAGCAGAGGCACCAAGAGTCGTGTGTATAGCATGCTCATCTAGTGAATGAGAGGTACAGCACAAGTTGAGTGTCACAGTTTAGTATAAAAATCCCAAATGCACACATTACCTGAGGCAAAGCTATTTGGGAAGGTTGCTTATTATCAGCAGCTGAAAAGGGGAGGCTGTTCGGAAGTCACAACTCCTATTCTAGCATTAAAAACATCTGATGAAGGGTAGCATCATCATCAAGCTGACTACAGTACCAGGTGAAACTATATTTAAAGGCTGCCTTTCTATCCAAGGCAGTGAACAAAAAGTACATTATTATTATAAAACATTAAAAGTACAAAAAATACCCAATATATTAAAATATAATTTAGCCCGTATAAAAGCCATTTCCTGAGCAGCAGCAATATGATGAGAGGGAGGATTTCTAGTAGCGAAAGGGAGGTTTCCTACTAAAGTTAATTTAGCAATTCCTTATAATTTGGTCTCTTAAACAACTTGTAGTAGCCAGTTCCTGCTTCTGAAGACACAACTGGTAGTGGAAATGCTTGTTGATATGCTTTTTATAATTAATACCTGAGACACTGTGACCTTAAGGTTTATTGGATTGTAGTTATAAGATGTGTTTTCACCAGCATTCTTCAGTTACACAAATATTAGAGCTTAAGTTTATATGAGAGTCCATGCCTCCGTGTATCTTCCAGAGATTTCAGTTAAAGGGTTTATCTGGATACAAATGGTTTCATATCAATTTTCTCTACAGACGGACCCCCTATGCCTGACCACGCAGATGTCAGCCTGCCCCCAGAGGACCGGGTCAGGGGTCTTATCCAAATGGGCAGTAGTGTGGAGGTGAATGAAGATGTCCCACCTCGGAGGTACTATCGTTCCGGACTTGAGATCATCCGGATGGCAACTATCTATTCTGAAGAAGGCAACATTGAACGTGCCTTTATATTGTACAACAAGTACATCACGTAAGAAATTTGCATTGCTCAGTAATAACAGAAGAACCTCTGTTCTGATAAGCCTGTTAAGTACCATTGTATTGTAAACCAGCTGGGCCAGATGGAGCTTATACGAGATTCTTGCTCAGTTACTTATTGTGACTCAGGTGTGCCGGTACTGGCTTCTTCCCTCACCTAAGTTTTTAATCAGCAAGAAGTAGATGACTTTGTCTCATCCCAAACCTGAGCCTAAGGGTTTATCTAAGCAACCTGTCAAATCAACCCTCAACTGCATTTTAATCTTTGTGGATACTTCTGTAAATCTTGATTCAAAGATGAGGCAAGGGTCCAGCCTGCATGTAATGGATGTGCATTCAGTAGAAGGGCTGTAGCTCATAGGTAGAACATCTGCTTTGCATGCAGAAGGTCCCAGGTTCAGCTCCTGGTTTCTCCAGGTATTATTATTAATTCAATTTATATACCACCCTATACCCAGAGGTAGTGGTGGGAATGTTGCCTGTCTGAAAGCCTGGATAGATGCCACCAGTCAGTGTTGACAGTACTGAGCTAGCTGGATCAACAGGCTGGCCTATGGGTTGTATCAAATGTTAGTCCTACTTGGAGTAGACCAATTGAAAATTAAATACATGACTAACTTAGGTTCATTCATTTCAGTGGTCTACTCTGAGTAGGCCCAAGTCCCCTTTACCAGCTTTGTCTGGTTCTCCAGCTGCAACCATTCCTGGACAAGAATTGCCTGACCAATGTAGTCCAGACATTTGTAACCTCAAGACTAGATCACTGTAATCCACTCTACTGGAGCTGTCCTTGGATCTGGTTTGAAAGCTCCAGCTGATGCAGAATGCAGTGGCCAGACTACTGGTGGGGCAGTGGACCAAAAACATGGGACACCTTTGTTAAACATTCTGCTCTGGTTGCCCATCTGCTACTGAGCCAGTTCAGGGTCCTTGTATTCATTTACAAAGCCCTGGACAATTTAGGTCCTGGGTACCTCAGGGATCGCCTGAACTCTTATATCCCAGCCCAACCCTTATATTACTGAGATCATGTGCAGAAGCGTCATTGGTCATTCCCCAAGTTGGTGGTGCTCATTCTGCAACAGCAAGAAACCATGCCTTTAGTGTCATCAGCACAGTCCTGTGGAACACTCTGCCAATCTCTACTGGCAGAGATTAAGCAGGCACCCTCTGTGCCAACCTTTAAGTGCCTGCTGAAAACCTTGCTGTTCTGCCTGGCCTATGCAGGCAATTAAGAATACAGCCTTTCACAATCACTAATTGGTGTCTGTTTTTAACTCTTTAATATAGTTTTATTGTACAATTTTATATTTCAGGGATGTTCAACTCCCAGTAGACTGCGATCTACTCACAGTATTAAAAAACTGGCAGTGATCTACCCATTGTCGTAAAAAGACTGACAGTGATCTACCCAAAGTTGTTGAACTTTTTTTAGTAAGCCAAAGTTTGCTTTTTGCTTTTTTTGCTTTTTTGTAAGGAGATCGCTGAGGGGCCGGATATCTAACAGGAACACCCTGATCTACTGATAGATTGTGATCTACCTTTTTTGAACATGCCTGTTATATTTTATTGCTGTAAACCACTTTAATGCAGTTTCTTTTAGGACATAGCAATATAGAAATATTTTTAAAAACAAAATAAAATATGGTACAAGCGCAGTGGGGATGGGGAAGATATATGAGCATGTCACTGGTGTAATGTCTTGGGCATGAAAAGCACCATGTTTTGCTCATCACTCCCAATAGTCATTAATACAACAGCTGCCGGGGGGAGGGGAGTTGGGGGCTGGGTGAATGCTGTAAAAATTACTTCTGGGGGAGGGCAGAGGGACCTTATTGATTCCATGATATGAGGATGAAAAGTCAAATGAGTTTCTTTTAACCCAGAAAAGTAGTTTTTGTAATTACCGTATTTTTTGCCCTATAGGACGCACTTTTTCCCCTCCGAAAATGAAGGGGAAATCTGGATGCGTCCTATGGGGCGAATGCTCTCCAGGCTTCAGGAAGACATCTGCAGCCTAGGCAGCCCTGCGGGAGTTCCCGCAGGGCTGTCTAGGCTGTGGATAGTAGTTTGCTTCCCGGAGCGTCGGGCGCCCTGAAAGCAGAGCGCCTGGCGCTTCGGGAACACATCCGCAGCCTAGGCAGCCCTGCAGGAGTTCCCCACAGGGCTCCCCATGCTGCGGATAGCAGCCTGCCGCCCGGCGGGCAGAGCGCCCTGAAGCAGAGCGCCCCTCGCGCCAGGCAGACATCGGCCAGCCCCACAAGCTCGGGGGACAGCAGGGAGGCGCAGCGCCGCCATCCACCTGTTCCTCGACCTGGTTTGGTTTCCCCGATCTGCTTTTGGGGGGGGGAAATAAAGGAAAAATTTTTTTTCTTTATTTCCCCCCCAAAAAACTAGGTGCGTCCTATGGGACGGAGCGTCCTATGGGACGAAAAATACGGTATCAGCAAGCAGGCTCAAGGGAGGTCTCTAGGCTGTAGCACTGACTGCCAAACTAACAAAAACTGTAACTTGCCTGGAGTGCAAAAGGATTTGCCAGGTTTGTGTATTTAATTTATTAATTTATATCCCTCCTTTCTCCCAAACTGGGATTCAAGACAGCTTGCAACATTTGAAAACAACATTATAAAATACCAATGTTATAGAAACAAACAAGTTGAAAACAGTAATTAAAATACTCTCACTGAGAGAACTGAGATTACAGGGAACCAGGCAGAGGGCCTTCTCAGTAGTTGCTCCCGCCCTGTGAAACACCCTCCCGTCAGATGTCAAGGAAATAAACAACCATCTGACTTTTAGAAGACATCTGAAGGCAGCCTTGTTCAGGGAAGTTTTTAAGATTTGATGTCGTATTGTGTTTTAATTTGTTGGAAGCTGCCCTGAGTTGCTAGGGGCGTATAAATAAGAAACTGTCACCACCACCACCATCAGAGCACATTTAGAACTGGCAATTAGAGTGCAATTTGCCCTGACTATAATGGTCTGCACCTTCAGTTTTTAAAGGCCTGTCTGAACAGGAAGGTCTTAGCCTGCTGGTGGAAGGATAGCAAAGAGGGAACCAATCTAATCTCTCCTGGGAGGGAATTCCACAAATTGGAAGCAGCCACAGGAAATGCTGTCTCTTTGGTCACCACCAACCATCCTTAAGTTGATGGGACTGAGAGAAGATCCCCGAGAATCTTAGGGAGATGCAATGTTTCAGATAGCCTGGGCACAAGCCATATAGGCTCTTATAGGTCATAACCAACACTTTGAATTGTGCTCAGAAACAGACTGTTAGCCAATGAAGTTAGCTCTCCGTAACTGGCCTCCAACAGCAGGTCTGCCTGGCTGCATATATTGACATGTAGCTTCAGTTACTCATTCAGTTCAGCTTATTTCTTACTAGGCCAAGAGAATCCTCTTCCATTCCTCCCCTGGGAAAGAGGGTCTTTATTTTCACTTGTTGGCATTCACTGATTATTGAGCCGTGAGGTTCACATTTTCCCTTCAGTGTTTGAATGAAAAGCTGATAGCTGGCTCAGAGTTGCAGTTTAAGGTTACCCAATCAAAGGCATGTTGTGTTTTTTTATTGTTAAGATGCCACATATATCAGTCTTAACAATCTTCTAAGTTTGCTTTGAGGGACGTGGGTGACGCTGTGGTCTAAACCACTGAGCCTAGGGCTTGCCGATCGGAAGGTCGGCGGTTCAAATCCCCGCGACGGGGTGAGCTCCCGTTGTTCAGTCCCAGCTCTTGCCCACCTCGCAGTTTGAAAGAATGTCCAAATACAAGTAGATAAATAGGTACTGCTCCAGTGGGAAGGTAAATGGCGTTTCTGTGCGCTGCTTTGGTTCACCAGAAGCAGCTTAGTCATGCTGGCCACATGACCCGGAAGCTGTACGCCGGCTCCCTTGGCCAGTTTAGCGAGATGAGCGTTGCAACCCCAGAGTCGTCTGCGACTGGACCTAACGGTCAGGGGTACCTTTACCTTTTACCTTTTAAGTTTTCTTTGAGAGATTTGGGAGTCAAAGCTGGGGGCAGGGTGAGGGAGTGGAAATCTTCCTACTCCTAGGAGACAATATCAAATTTCTAATGAGCTGTGTTGTTGGGGTTTTTCCAGTAACATTGAAAGTCGCTTTACTGTTCAGCCAGTTTTTTAGCAGTACCTCAAAATCCTCCCTCAGGATTTGGATTCCACAAGAGCAGCCTTCCTTGTAGCCAAGAAGGGATATTGGCACTCTTCATAGGCGGTGATGTCATGCATATCACAGGAACCTCCCATGCAGTTACTCGCTTTCACAACCTTTACATTCATTCAGTTCCCAAGCAAAATGCCTTTTCTTTCCTGTCTTGGATATGATTGGCTGCTTTCCTTCAGAGCCCAGTGTATTGCATTGAGCTCCTCCACCCCCTCCCCTTTAGTGCTGTGGGCTAGTTTGTGGCCTCTGTGTGTTTACTCAGAAGTAAGTCCCACCAGAGGACGAGATGGTTGGATAGTGTCTTCGAAGCTACAAACATGAGTCTGACCAAACTGCGGGAGGCAGTGGAAGACAGGAGGGCCTGGCGTGCTCTGGTCCATGGGGTCACGAAGAGTCGGACACGACTAAATGACTAAACAACAACAAGTCCCACCAAGTTTGTTAGGGCTTACTTCTGAGTAAGTGTTCATAGTGTTGCAGCTTTAGGGTTTCAGGTGCTGTTGAAATCCTTTAACATGCTGAAAATCTGCTTCACAGTTCGTTTCAAAACTTCTCCAAGCGAATGTTAAATTCTTGGTAGTTCCAAAAATGGAAGTGGGGGTCTAGTATGGTCAGCCTTCTCTCCTTTCCAATGGCTGTTGCTGCCACCATTACCCAGGCATCTTCTATGCACAATTTTCCTGCTCCAGCCCCATTACATTCAGTACATTTTTTCCTGATTAGCATCACCTTCAGCCTTGCTTAACCTTCCATGCTTCCTCTTTTATGGGCATTTCTGGGAAGAGAAACTGGCCAAGGGACCTGCTAAGTGTAAAACTTGGTGGATCCCTTCCAGCTCTGCTCCCTCTTGGCAGCCACCTAAGCCTCCTTTAACTAAACAAATCCTGCAACTGTGATTCTGCCATTGCAGTAACAAATGCAGCAACAACGAGGAAACTCTGTGTGGATTACAGTATAAATGGTGTTTCTGTTTTGTCAGGCCTTGTGCAGGACCGTCCTTACTGTGAGGGAACTCGTCTTGGAGGACTAAGCATAGCGTAGCCTAAATTATCCATTTTGGGAGGGCTGCTCAACCTGGTCCCACCAGGGATGCTCAGACTTTTGAATGAAGTTGGCACAGCCATTGCGAAGTGCTTCATAGGTGCAGAGCAAATTTGCTCAGATGATGGGAGGTTGTAATGGGGAGGTACTGAGAAGCAAATGTGCTTCCCAAAGGATCCTCTCCAGGGGCAGAGTGCCTTTCCAGAAGGCAAATGCAGTGGCAAGACAATAAAACTGAGGTGGACCTAGAAACATTTTTGTTTACTGTGTTTTCTTTAGAATTTGGAGGGGTTGGATAAAGTTGTTTGGAGACTGAACTCCTGGTTGGCCAATCTTGGCCTAAATCAGCATCAGAATGAAAGTACATTTAAGTTGCTAAAATAGGACCCTTAAGATGGCAGCTGAAAACTAAATTGTCAGTTATGTGCAGGAGGCTGAACCATTTCCATTTATGCAAACCTGTGCCTGAATTAGGCTTGAGCTTTGCTTTGATGCTACTTGGCAGGCCAGGTTTTCCTTTGAACAAATAATTCCCTTGGTCTTTGCTTGTGTGGAGGAACAGAATATCCAGATTTGCAAATTATAGTCTGCTCCAGTACCTGACTGTGGGGACCATTTCCATTAGAAGGAGGAAGTGGCAGAAAGCTCAGCTTTTGCCCAGGGACTGTTTTGTATGCAGAGAGTCAAAATGTCTCTTGGGGAGCAAGTTTGCCATTTAAATAGAGCTATATGAGCAACACAGATGCAATTTTCCACAGAGATTGCGATCCTGTGACCCAAAGCCCTAGGTGTGATATTTTGAGTCTGTTTGAGATGCAGTTTCCTGTGGAGTTCCTGTGCTAGAAAAGTCTTTAGTTTGTGGTGGAGAGGAGGATTGTGTCCTGGAATTTTGCTGTAAAAAATGTAAACTGAAATTGTGATCCCAGAGTCCCCACATGATCAGGGTATGTAGGCCTGATCTTAGCCACACAGGATTATTGTATTGGACCTGGAAATGCTGTAACAACCCAAGTGTGGTCATGGTTCTCCTTCCTACATCTCAGCTGCCTGTTCTCACTTTCTTTGTTCTCTCTATTCCAAGGCTCTTCATAGAGAAACTTCCGAAGCATCGTGATTACAAAACTGCTATCATTCCTGAGAAGAGAGACACAGTAAAAGTAAGTGGCCACACTGGCCGTAATGGGGAAACTTTGTTTTAAGATTTTCCTCTTGAGAAAAGCTGCTGTAGCTCCCAGATACTGGCAATGAGGAAGAAGCTGTTAGTCTATCACAAGCATATATAGAAACTATTTTGCAATGAATTATGTTACAAAATGCAGGCACCTGAGAGAGAGAGAGAGAGCGCACACTAAGAAGTGTGTCACCCTTCCTTGTAAGTTTCTGTCCTGACTCCCTCTCCCTGCTGTTCTGTTGCACAGCTCCAATTTATTTCAATGGTGCTTGCCTATGCAAACATCCTGGTGGACTGTTCCAGGCCCCTCTAATAATGGTTCTTATTGTCACACTGCTACTGATCGCAGCTTCTGTTTGAGTTCTAAAGAACTTAATTTTCATTCTTCCTTTCTCTCCACCCAGAAACTAAAAGAAGTTGCATTTCCTAGAGCTGAAGAGCTGAAAAAGGAGCTTTTAGAAAGATACAACAAAGAATATGCAGAGTACAATGTACAAAAAGTGAGTAACAGGAGGAGAAATGCATGAGCTCCAGATTGTGCCTCTGAAGACCACAGCTTGCAGGGAATGATGGCTGTTTGGGGTCTGTTTGTGTTTGGTCCTGGTCAAACAAGGAAGCTGACATGCTATCCCAGCACTGTACCCCAGCTACCCTTGGTCTCTCTCCCTATTCCAGCAACTGGTATTCAGAAAAAAAATCTAACTCTTCCATCTTCATCCAGAGTGGCTATGGAGGTTCTGCTCTGGTGTCTTGGGGTCAATAAAGGACTGGATGGGGAAGAACAAATTTGAAGTTAATATAAATGAGATAGTCTTGCTTATAGGAGTTTAGCCTGTTGCGAATGGGAGTAACACTCCCCATTAAATCTCAGATTATAGTCTGAGTGTTCTCCTGAATCCAGCCTTGAGCCTGGATGCTCAAGTGATGGCCATAGTGAGGAATGCCTTTGCCCAGTTTAGGTTGGTACACCAAATGTGCCTGTGCCCAGAAAATACTGGTTTAGCCCTGGTGACACATGCTTTAATTACACCTGGATTATAGTGATGTTCTTTCCATGGGGTGGACTTTGAAGAATTGTCCATGAACTTCAGCTGGTCCAGAATGCAGCAGCTGGATTTCTTTTTGAATCTGCTTTTGCCTGTGAGACCCAAGGACTGCCATGGGCTGCCTGCGTTGCACCTTTTCTCACCTGGTCCCTTGTCTGATGTTCCTGATGCAGAAGAAGCAGGAGGAAGAGTTTGCCCGCAGCATGGCTCTGCAGCAGCAGCTGGAAGAGGAGAGGCAGAGGGTGGCCAGGATGAAGCAGCAGCAGGCCGAGCAGGAGCAGTTCAATGCATTCGAGGAAATGATCCGGCGCCAGGAGCTGGAGAAGGAGCGCCTGAAAATCGTGCAGCAGTTTGGGAAGCCAACCCCCAACACCTCGGATGGCCCCTTGGTACCTGGCGTGCTCAAGCCCTTGAGCCCCAGTGGAGGAGGAGTGGTGCCAAAACCCCCCAGTGTGGACAGGTCTCTGAAACCTGGAGCTTTGGGGATCCCAGAAAACAGTTAGTATGTCTTGACCCACCTTGTTTGGCTACTGGGTGATAGATCTCCTTCCCTTCCACATCAAAACATGAACAAACCCCTCACCTACAACATGAGAGTATTCTAAAACTAAATAACTCTACTTTTGTAACACTTAAAACCCTGCTTGTGCCGATCCAGATCTCTGTATTGTAGAGTGTTGACAAGATGACCCTTTGGGTTCCTTCCAACTCTACAATTCTGATTCTAGGATCTGGTATGTTCTCTGCAGAAGAGACAGATCCCTCTGCTACTGTTTTGCCATCTGAAGCTGAGCCGCCTCACAAGCCCGTTTTATTTCCTGCCCTGCCCTCATGCTCTTGAGTGGCCATAGGCGTGCATGCACGCGGGGCCGTGGGGCCAAGCCCCCCCCATTTTCACTGAGGGAGCTGTCCCCTCTATTCCACAGCCAGATGGGCTCTGTTGGGCCCTCCCACAGCTGTGACTAGGCCCCATCGGGCCTTTGAGGGGGCGCAACGGCCACTGTCAGGCCTCCTCCCACTGTTGGATGGAACCCAGCGCACCTGAATGGCCAGTTGCAGGGACAGGATGTGACAAGACAGCCGTTCTCCAAGGACCCAACAAGTTTGTGGGCTTCAGTGGTTGATTGGAGAAACCTGGGTTCTAACTTAATCCTTGAATATTCACCCACCTTTCATCCTCCCCCCCTCCCCCAATTTTCCTCCATCTGCTCACTGAAAATATTATCAGTTCTTTCAGAAGGCAGTCTTGAAATACAGTCATACCTCGGGTTGAGTATTTTCAGGTTGCTGCCCGTGGCGACCCGGAAGTAACGGAGTGTGTTACTTCCAGGTTTCGCCGCATGCGCAAATGCTCAAAATTACGTCACGTGCATGCGCGGAAGCGGCGAAATGCGACATGCGCAGACGCGTCTTACGTTTACTTCAGGATGCGAACGGGGCTCCGGAACGGATCCTGTTCGCATCCAGAGGTACCACTGTACAGAGAATCCTGCAGCATTGAGACATTTTTGCAGTGGAGCGGCGGTCATGAGTTCTGTTAGTAGGTCCCTCCCTGTGGAATGTAAGGGGTGACACACATACAGTGGTACCTCAGGATAAGTACTTAATTTGTTCTGGAGGTCTGTTCTTAACCTGAAACTGTTCTTAACCTAAAGCACCACTTTAGCTAATGGGGCCTCCCGCTACCGCTGTGCCACCAGAGCACGATTTCTGTTCTCATCCTGAAGCAAAGTTCTTAACCCAAGGTACTATTTTTGGGTTAGCAGAGTCTGTAACCTGAAGCGTCTGTAACCCGAGGTACCACTGTATCGGAAAGGGCTTTTGGACCTTATGCAGCACACCTGAGCTTTTTCTTTCCAGGTGTGCATCCGCTTACCAGCAACAACTTTGGGCTACCTCTTAATTCTGGTTGAAATAACCACTGGCCCTTTTTTTAAAGTGCTGGTCTCAAAACAATCTTCCTGTGGCCTGTTCTTCCAAACAACATATCATGTAGTAAATCTGAGTCTGGACCATTCAGTTCAGATTGCAGGCATTGACTCATACGTTTGAATTCTTCCCTTCCTCCCTCCTGCACACAATCATAGTGAACTAGCAGTTCAGGGTAAAAGCTTAGGCTAGAACCTGATATATGCCTGTGACGTTGTACATCAAAATCTTCTCTCCTCTCTGCAGATACTACTATAGAAGGACTTCGCCGTGTGACTGTCCCCAGAGAACTCTGTCATAAATTCCTCCAGTTGGCGGATGCAAACACTGCAAGGGGTGTAGAGACTTGTGGAATCCTTTGTGGGAAGCTGGTAAGGTGACTTCTGGGATAATTACATCAATATTTGGTAGTCCCCGGTTTCAAGACTCTCAAGTTGCTGATTTGATTACTTGGAAATATTTGTGTTTATTAATATTAACTTGCTTTACATCACTTAAAGAACATGGGTGCATATATCAAAGCTGTTGCACATATGTAAAACTAGTTGCCTGATGTGAAGTCATGGAACGTTCATGAACACTCTTTCTTGCAAAAACTCACCCTGAGGGGATACAAGTTGCAAAAAGTCAGCTTTGTTGAGGGGCGTCTTTTGGAGGAGAGTTAGAGACAAGGGAGGGTGTGTGCTGTCAGCAGGAGTGGTGGAGAAGCAGCAAGACTGAGTGGGCAGCAGGGCTAAGAGGTAATAGATGGAGCCCAGAGGCCATGGACAGACAGATGGTGGTGATGTCAAAATATTTCACCAGTGCAGGAGCCTACAATACCACCCTAGACTGATGCTGCTCTGGATATTGAATAGTACAGTTTATAGTTTCACACCTTCGAAGGTTATGGTGGCTTCAATGTGTTTTGGTAAAATGATAAATGAATCTTTTTTTTTTTTTTAAAGATGTACTGCAACCTTTGCTTTAGTTTGTAATACATTAGGACCACTTCTTTCAATTTTTTAAAATGAAGCTCTTAACATTGAACACTTGAGAGATTTTTTCAGCTTGGCTTTTATATTTTTACACTGTAGCCAGAAAGCCAATTTTACCCATTTTTCTTTGCCTTCAGCCTCCCTTAAACTTCTCTAGGTGGGAGATTTGTTCATCTAGGCAGCTTTTGCCCTTTGGATTCTTAAAGTGGGACACAGGTGGTTTTTTAAAAGTAATTCAGTAAAATTTAACAACAGCAAGGCAGCGGAGGGATGTAAAATCAAGAGCCAGCAGCAAAACAGACCTTTTAATCGATCTGAAAATATTTCAATGTTCTCTGGTTATGGTATGACATGATATTTCTAAATTTTGTTTTATCTCTTTGATTTATCTACTCTCCTTCATTGTTGGTTTTTAAACAGAGGTTGGGTGTCCATCTGTCAGTGAATCTTAAGCCGGGATCCCTACATTGCCAGGAGTTTGGATCGGATGGCCCTTGTAGTCGCTTCCAATTCCATGATTCTGTGATTACACTGTTTAATGACATTTATCATGGGTTGCTTGTGTTATGGGAATGCTGTGTATAAATGCTGGCATTGATCAGTTCGCCACTTCTCAGTCAGTTTCTGCAGCCCCAGCAAGGCCCACAAGTGGTGCCTGCCTTGAGCCACCCTTCAAACACATTTTTGCTTTTTGGTTTTTTTTTAATAATATTTATTAAAATTTCAAAAGAGTTACAAAAATGAAAAAAGAAAACAAAAAATACAAAATGCAGAAAAAATAAAGAAGCAATTAAAAACATTTCAATCTTTCCATGTCTTATTTTTCTTTTACTTATTTCCCTGACCTCCTCACACCTCCCTCTTTTGTATTCTAGTTCAATTGTTGTTTCAGCAAATCCTTACCCTTTTTGCATTTATCTTGATACTTTATCGTAATATATTATAACTTTACATTTTAACATGTTAACTATCCATTTTTACATACCCCTTAGCCACCTTATTGCTAAAACCACTTAGCTTCATTCCAACCTCCCTCTAACATTCCTTAATTTTGCAGTGTTTCTGTAAATAGACTTTAAATTTCTTCCAATCTTCTTCTACTGACTCTTCTCCCTGGTTGCGGATTCTGCCCGTCATTTCCACCACCTTCAAACACATTTTTGCATCAGCAGTTGCATTCAGGGGCTGCACAGTGCCCCAAACAGAACATGGGAGGTTAATGTGGTGTCCCAGGGGTGGTGGATGTGTCTGAGAGCTGCCATTTTAATTTACCATGGAACACCACTCTCTTGGAAGCACTGTGGGGAATGTGAAAGGGCGCTGATCCAGAGTAGTCTGCTGCCCACTGCCTCAGTCCCTACTGGGGCGTTGGCAGGTGACACTGAGGTAGGAGAGGGGCTTACCTGTGGGCACTGTGCCATGGGCTCCCTCCTACCTAGAACCCCTTCTAAGAGAAATGGAATAAAAATATGGGTGATAGAGGAGGCAGGGAATTGGGGGGAAATCCTTACACAGCAAGAGGAAATTGGCATTTTTATCGGAAGGGGAGGTACAGCCTAGTTCAGGCATCCCCAAACTCGGCCCTCCAGATGTTTTGGGACTACAATTCCCATCATCCCTGACCACTGGTCCTGTTGGCTAGGGATGATGGGATTTGTAGTCCCAAAACATCTGGAGGGCCAAGTTTGGGGATGCCTGGCCTAGTTCATAGAACTGTGGAATTGGAAGGAACCCCAAGGGACATCTAATTCTGCCTGTTGCAGTGCAGGTGAGGCTGGTGGGATCGGCAAGAGGGCATTGAAAAATCACACCAGAAAGTGTGCAGTAATTGGAGGAGGAGGGAAAGCTGAAATTCACTAAAACATCCAAACTGTCCAGGTCTCTAACGTCTCTGAAGCTGGGAATGTGGGGTTGGGCCATTCCATTCGTAGGCCATTATGTTTATGTCACTGGGGCTGTGTGGTGTTTGAATGGAAGCACTGTTGGCTGCTGCTAATTCCTCTTCCTCTTCCTTGCCCCCTTGCCCTTCTTTTTTTCCTTCCAGATGAAGAACGAATTCACAGTAACCCATGTCATCATCCCCAAGCAGCACGGGGGCCCTGACTATTGCAACACGGAGAATGAGGAGGAACTCTTCCTGATCCAGGATCAGTACAGCCTTATCACTCTGGGATGGATCCATGTAAGCCTTTGCTCAAGGCCTTCCAGGTGCAAAAGCCTGTTTGTGGGTGTACTTGTTACGGGCTGAGTCTTTGCCAGGTTCTTGTGCTTTCCCCGCAAAGCGATTGGCTGCTGCCTGCTGTAGAGCAGAAGACAAATTCAGAGATTTGTGGAAGGTCCCAAAGCAACCTGCTGCTGGGGGGTGCAAAACCCTAGTGTGCTCCTCTTGTGCAGTAGAACTTTTCAGTGAATTGTGACTACTTGCATGCCTGTGTATGGTGGGGAGGGGGGGTGGAATTACCAAGTGGATTTTCTTTGGTGCTTATCACACCCAGGGCCAGCTCTAGCATTGGGCACAGTGAAGCAGCAGCCTCAGGCAGCTACTTTTAAGTATCATGAAAGGGCAGCAAACTGCTGTTGCTGTTGAATTGCTCTTGGGGGGGGGGTTCTTGTGGGATTTTCTGCCTCCGATTTTCTGTCATTCATTTCAATGGGGCTTACATAGGAAAACTTCTTTGCAGATTGAGCTCTGTGTCCTAGTCTTTGTGCAGGACAACATTTGAATTTACTTATCAAGCACCCAAATATTTATGATCAGAAGTGGTCAGCACTGCACCTGCTTATTCTCTTCTTTCCCCAGTCTGGACTTAGATTGCTAGGGTGGGGGTGGGGGTGGGGAATATGATCACTCTAATAAAGAGCTATGAAAGGTCATGTTAATGTTTCCTTAGGGAAGCAGGAGCCTTTTCCACTTGCTTGGTGGTTGTCAAGAATGAACCATGCCTTTCCTGGTGCTTGATTTAATTTCTCGATCTTTTCCTCCATCCTTATTTAGACACATCCTACCCAAACAGCTTTCCTTTCCAGTGTAGATCTACATACGCACTGCTCCTATCAGATGATGCTGCCGGAGTCTATAGCTATTGTTTGTTCGCCAAAATACCAGGAGTAAGTGTTCAATTTATTTGTATTGCAGACTAAATAAATGTGCTACGTTCATTCCATTCTGCACCGCATTCTAACAGAGGTTTGGTGCTTAGGCCAAGAAGAGAGGGCAGATGAGGCCTAGGAGTAATGTAGAAGGAGGGGATTTAAAAATAATATTAACCAGGCCTTTTTCTTCAGCCAGAGCTCACAGGAACTCAGCTCCAGCCCCTCAGAGGTGGGAGCCATTGCTATTCTTAGAGAACAAGGGAGAAGTTCATGGGGAGCTCTGGCACCTCTTTTTCTAGAAAAATAGCTCTGATAATAACCATAAGAAATGTAGATAACCCTTTCTGCACTTCAATAGAGTTTAAAAGATTTTGGAAAATTGGGACAATGGGGGGGGGGGGAATTAAGGATGCAAGGAGGAACTAAGTTCCACTAAGGGGATTATGCACATTTAGCAGATGAATTTGTATCCTTGTGCCTCCAAAACATACGTTCCTCACCCCACCTTGCAGATTGTGTTAATAATAAGCGGTTCTAGGATTTCTTTCTAAACAATTAAATAAGACTCATTGACTGCTAGTCATAGTAACATAGTAATCAAAAGAGGCACCAGGTCTTTGAGCACCAGTTGCTGGGAATCACAGATGGGGAGAATGCTGCTCTTGGGCTCCTCCTCCTGCCCAGGATGACTGAGATCTGGTGTCCTAATGCATTCCACCTTGGGTAGGACCTGCCCAACCATTCCTATTGGCTAGGGCCCACTCCCAGGCCAGCCTTGAACCCTTAAAAACAAGCTTTCTTATACAAACTACAAAATGAAACAATAAACCAATAGAAAATAATAAAAGAGAAACAATTTACAATTACAGTGGTACCTCGGGTTACATATGCTTCAGGTTACAGACTCCGCTAACCCAGAAATAGTACCTCGGGTTAAGAACTTTGCTTCAGGATGCGAACAGAAATCGTGCTCTGGCGGTGCGGCGGCAGCAGGATGCCCCATTAGCTAAAGTGGTACTTCAGGTTAAGAACAGTTTCAGGTTAAGAACGGACCTCCGGAACAAATTAAGTATGTAACCAGAAGTACCACTGTACACACAAATTAAAATAACCCCAACCCCATTTAAACATTAAAAACCACCCCACTCCAACCCAAAAAACAACCAGAATTTTAAGCCCCATGGATTAAAATTATCTTAAAAGCATTTTAAAACACACTAACATGGAGCAGGAAAAACAATAGCAGACCCCCCCCCCAGCACTGCCCCGAGAGTTCATTGCAGTGAATCTGCCCCCGCCCTCTAGGCCAGCTGGCAAAGGCCTTGCAGAAGGAGCAGGCCCTGCAGTCCTCACCACAGCAGATCAGTATGTTCAGTATGAGGGGTTGGCTGTTCTTGGATATTCTTGGATATTCTTGTCTTAAATTCCTTCGTTTATGACAATACCATCCTTCAGTATCTTCTCACCTTCCAACATTCTTCACCAGACAGAGATGAAATCTCCTTTACTGTCTTTGCCAAACCAGCACCTCCCATTGCCTAACCCTCCTGCCCATTTACTCCTCTGTGACAACCAGTGCCGTTATACAGCCATTCCACCACAATTTTCTCTAAAATTCTTAGCTATCAGATAAGAATTTCCAAACTTCTTCTGGGATTTCCATCTGCAGATCTCTCTCCCGTTTTCCTGTATCTATGTGATTTGCCTCCCAGTTTTTAAGAATTAGTAGGGCTCTTCTTATGCTATGTTCTTTTCATGACTTTCTGATGACTTTTGTTGTTGTTGTTGTTGTTGTTGTTGTTGTTGTTGTTATATGCACGTATTAGTCACTTCTTCTTTTACAAAAAGTAACTCAATAGTACAAAAATTAAAATCAGAATGGAGATAACCCTAAAAATGCATTCATACATATAAAAGGCAAGTCTAGTACATCCCATCCACTGGAAGAGACCACAGATACCTAAAATATTTTATGTATGCCGCTTATTTTAGTGTAGTTCAGTTCAGTTTAGTTTATTAAATTTATACATCATTTGATTGTTTTTTTTTTAAAAAAAACCAAAACCTTCAAAGCAGTTTACAAAAAATATGTAGGAAACCCAGAAGTGCTAATGATTGAGATTTCAATAAATATGTTACACAAAACTTGTCCCCCTAAAACCTGCTATCAGTTTTGAGGCATACAAGTGATTTTATTTACAATCTTTCTAGGACTGGATTCTTTAAATTGACAGACCATGGCATGGAAGAGATCTCTTCCTGTAGGCAAAAAGGGTTCCATCCACATAGCAAAGATCCCCCACTCTTTACAGTAAGTATATCCAAAGTGCATTGGCCTGGTTCTTGCTGATTCCCCCAAATCCTGCCTGTACTGCAATGGCATGCTAACAGAAAAGCCTTTATCCAATTTCTGTTCTGATGCCTGCTAGGGTCAGAGAATGCCTCCTCTTTCTCTCCCCACTATTTTAGATTCTTTCTCTGTGTAGTGCTGGAAACTGCCAGTGAAGCAGGATGGTGTGGATTTTTCTCCAGCACAAAAATATCAGAATTTATAGTGGGATCCTAATGCGTGTTTAGGAGTGAGTCCTATTGAATTTAAGGGGGCTTACTCAAAGATTAGGATTGCAGCCAGAAAAAAGAAATTCCAGTGGGTGTTGGAGCTTTTGACTGCAGAAGATATTCTCAGCACAAACTCTTGCAGCAAATTAGAGCTTCCGAAATGCTTTGCTGTCCCAGGACTAGCCCTTGGTCCCATTGCTATTCAGGGAATCTGGGATGGAGCCCTGAGGCAGAGGCAGCTGGGAGTTGGGTGTGTGATGGCAACCCAGATCAGCTGGGTGGGGAGCACATTGTTCCTAAACCTCTCACTGAAGGGGAAATCTGCTGGTGACGTTGAGGTACTTGGAATACTCTAAGACTGCCATGCGCCATGTACAATTACAGTGGTACCTCTAGATGCGAACGGGTTCCGTTCCGGAGCCCCATTCGCATCTAGCAGCAAGCGTAACTAGCAACGGCACGTCTGCGCACGCGCACATCGCTTTTCGCCGCTTCTGCGCATGCGCATGACGTCATTTTGAGTGTCGGCGCATGCATAAGCGGCGAAACCCGGAAGTAACACGCTCCGTTACTTCTGGGTTGCCACTGAGTGCAACTCAAACACGCTCATCCCGAAGCACATTCATCCAAAGGTATGACCGTAGTATCACTTTCAGCCTGTACATTGTGTTGAATTTAGCCACCCCACCTACTCTTGACTGCTGTGGCCTTCATTTCCTTTTCCTTTTTCCTTTCAGACCTGCAGTCACGTGACTATCCTGGAGCAGGAAGTGATGGTACTGGACCTTCGATAAAGCAAATGCCTTCATGCCTTTCTCAGCCATTAACTGTCCTCTACATTAATTTACGATGACTAATAATACCCCCTCTATGCAGCAGTTCCCAAGGCTCTCCCTGTAACGCCACAAGAGTTTCACATTCTTTCTGATCTCAGTTGTTAAATTAGGGAGGAGAGAGGAACTCTTAGGAGATATCACTAAACTTAATTCAAGTAGTATTTGGCTGCTCACTGATCCTCTTCAGGCTTTACTCTGCTGAACTTTAATCCAAAAATCAAGCAAATTAATAACCTATAAAAATCTGTTTGTGATATGCTGAGCGCATAAATTCATCTGTTTCCTCTCTTTCAAGCTGCAAACATAGAATTTCCTCCAAAGCTCATAAACACCGATGGAAGCCTTTGGTGGATTCCCCAAGTGCTGTGCCAATAGCTCAACTTCTTGTGAGCGACAACAAAATGATGTTTACGTTGGAAGGAAATGAACATATGCAGGAAGATTGTGTTTTTTGTTGTCAGGAATTCTTCAAAAGATAAATAAATCACAAGTTCTTCCAGGCTTCCGTTTCAGGGAGAGGGAGGAGATAGGAGTTACAGGAAAAGAGAAGCCAAAGGAAGGGATTCCATAAATAGCTTCTTGGTTCCATTCTTGGCACGGTTTGCCAAAGGATGGATCTGCACTTGATTTGTGCTATGAACTTTCAGTTCCAGCAAGTGCCGATATGCACTAACTCAAGTTGGACAACCCCTTAAGTAATGCTTTAAGGCCTAGACCAGCAACTTTAAGGCCTAGACTGAGGGTTAGTTCGATATAGAGATTTAAAAATAGGTTTACTGTTGGAAAAACGACTCTGGTACCTCTACATCTTGTACCTGCCCTCGTATCACATTGCAGTGAAGGGCAGGTTTAAAATATTTTAAATAATAAATAAATACACCTATAAAAAGAACATAACTCTGCGGCATGGAATGTTTACTGGGAGCGGAGGGGAAACTGACAGCTGGCTGGGAGGGTGAATAGAATGGAGAAGATGGAAAGGGAGGAAGAGACACAAAGATAAGAAGCAAGCAGAGAAGACCCATCTCCTTGTCTGCATAGGCCATGCCCTGGTTCACATTGAAAAGCCATCTACTGTACAATACTCCCAGGTACAGAAGTGAGTGCTACCTTGAAGAAGAAGAAGAAAATCAGTGGAGAATTTCAATATTTTTATGTAGTTGGCTCCAGCACCAGTGTGTCTAACCTCACCCCCAATACCCTAAAAGATAATAGCAAAATGAAAATATATAAAAAATAATATACAGTGGTACCTCGCAAGACAAATGCCTCGAAAGACGAAAAACTCGCAAAACGAAAGAGTTTTTCGTTTTTTGAGTTGCTTCGCAAGACGGATTTCCCTATGGGCTTGTTTCGCAAGACGAAAACGTCTTGCAAGTTTGTTTCCTTTTTCTTAGAACCGTGCATTCACTTCGAGGAGCAACTCATAGCACGCGGTGTGGTAGCCTTTTTTGAGGTTTTTGAAGACTTTGGTGATTTTTGAAGCTTTTCCAAAGTCTGTGCTTCGCAAGACGAAAAAATTGCAAGACGAAAAAACTCACGGAACGAATTAATTTCGTCTTGCGAGGCACCACTGTATATTTATTTATTTATATTTATAAATAAAAATTAGAGAGAGAGAGAGAGAGACTGTGTCAGACCAACACGGCTACCTACCTGAATCTAGCAAAATGAAAAGTTCCTCTTTTTCCTATTCAGTCTCAACTGCACTGCAGGGCTGTCATAAGCCACTCTCTCCCACCCTTCCCATCTGCAATATGGAGAATGAACTGGAGTTGCTTTGGAATTTGCAGCAGAAGTTGTTTTAAAGCACACTTAAGTAAGAATTGAATAAAAAAGCAAGTCCCATAGTTTAGCCATGCATTATGGGAAGAAGCCGTTTATTTTATCAATATCTGCAAAGCTTACAAACTATGGCGGAGAAAGCAAGTCACTGGCAAGAGGGGCTGCTAGGCTTGGGAGCTCCAGGCAATGAAGCATATTCCCTTGGCAGCTTCTTAAATCTCTTCCCATGCAATGTGAGTGTGTGTTGGGTGTTACACTCCACTTAAGTGAGGCCTAGCCGGCCTGGCAAACACCCCACATGAATTCTGTTTGCATCTACATCAGCCTTCCTCAACCTGGCGTCCTCCAGATGTTCTAGACTCGTAATTCCCATCAGCACAGCACTGCCCAAGTAATTTTGCTTCCTGAGACAAAGGGCAAGATGGCACCCTCCCATTCCCCCAACAGAATCTGATCAGCAGTTGAATCTTACTTCACCTTTGGTGATGGGTCAGAATTGTAGAGTTGGACCCAAAGAGTCATCTGGTTCAACTCCCTGTAATGCAGGTATCACAGCTAAGGAATCCCTGACAGATGGCCTTCCAACCTCTGGTTAAAAACCTCCGTTCCATTAACCACATTGGCAGGCAGGGCAGGAGGACCAGCAGAAGACAAATACAGTGTAAAAAAAGTAATAATAAGAATTCAGGAATAAGGAATCAAATGCAGCTTTGGTTTTAAAATAGTTGCAAACCTAACATAAATTTGTACATGAAATAACTTTATGGAATCAAATGACAATTAAGAAAGAACAATGTATATCTGCCTATATCCAAAGCCAAAGAGCACAAACACAGTATACTGACAAAATATAAACAATGGGAACATGATGGTGATGATTGCTATTACAGTGGTACCTCGAGTTAAGAACTTAATTCGTTCTGGAGGTCCGTTCTTAACGTGAAACTGTTCTTAACCTGAGGTACCATTTTAGCTAATGGGGCCTCCCGCTGCTGCCGCGCGATTTCTGTTCTCATCCTGAAGCAAAGTTCTTAACCCGAGGTACTATTTCTGGGTTAGCGGAGTCTGTTACCTGAAGCGTCTGTAACCTGAAGCATCTGTAACCCGAGATACCACTGTATCACCATTATTTATTACCCAGCCTTCCCTGTAACATTGCAGGGTGGGTAACAACAGTTTAAAAATACAGCATTAAAACAATTTGAAAAACTTAACAATTACAAAAAAACACAATCACAAAAAAACAACATAAAATGACAATAGCATCTAACAAAAAGTAACAAAAATTCATACAGTTGCTTGTATAGAAATATTCATGGCTGTTTTTCTAATAAGATATAACTCACAAAGTATCACAGAACCCAAACATGTTCGGACCTCTGTCTTTCTCAGTGGTCTCTGTACTCTGGACACAAAAACTGTTTGGTGTACAAGTATATATTGTGTGTGTGTGTGTACATACACATGCACACACACGTGTAAATGGAGGTGCTCCCCCAAGCATATGCCACCTGTGCCCCAGAATCCTTTGCACTGCAGTGCGGTTTCACAGCAGAGAACGGTAGTTCTTGGGCCAGCTTGTGGCATGGCAGGGGGTTCCTGGAAAGCACAAACATCCTGAAAAGTGCTCTCTAGTGTGTGAGGCTTGGGAGGCATTGCCCAGTGGCAGCTGCTTCCCTGGGCCAGTCCCCGGAAGTGTGGTTTTTCTGCTTTTGGAGCTCAGGCTATGAGCCTCCCCCCTCCGCCTGCTGGGAGATGCCAAGGATTCCCGCAGCTTCTCTTCCTCCTTCCCGCTGGCCTGTTTTGTGTCATAGGTTTCTGCTGCTTCTCTTGCTGCTGCAGCTGCATTCCATTCCAGTGGCAGATGCTGGGATACCAAGCGCCCGGTGGGGCTGCGAGGGAAGCTGGATTGGCTGCCTGGGTCAAATGCTTCCTTATTAGGCTGTCCACTGCCTGTCAGGGTTTGGGGCTTTCAAGTGCAAGTGTTGTCTTTTCGCCCAAAAGCTCCCAGGGTTTCTATGAAGGACCCCCTTCTTGATCGGCTCAGTGGGCGTTGGCTTCCTTCTTCGCTTGAGCACACGGCAGCCTAAAAGCCCTCCAATTTCAGGACTGCAGTGGGCAAGGCATCCTGGAAAGCAGGGAGGGATGTCTGGCACCCCTGACTAGGTAGATCAGGGGTCAGCAACCTTTTCCAGCCGTGGACCAGTCCACCGTCCTTCAGACCATGTGGTGGGCTGGAGTATATTTTGGAAAAAAATATGAACAAATTCCTATGCCCCACAAATAACCCAGAGATGCATTTTAAATAAAAGGACACATTCTACTCATGTAAAAACATGCTGATTTCCAGATCGTCTGTGGGCCAGATTGAGAAGGCCCCAGGGCCTTAGGTTGCCTACCCCTGAGGTAGATCTTGCCCCAGAGGAAGGACTGTAGCTCAGTGGTTGGGTATTTGCTTTGTATGTAGAAGTTGAATGTAGAAGCCACATGGAGCAATGGACTGACTTGGTGCAAAACTGAGTCTTTGACCCAGGTGAAATACAGTCTAGTTTTGCCCCTGCTTGGTATAAGGCAGCTTCTTGTGTTGCTATTATAGATAGCAAACCGGGGATGGGGCTGATCTGAAGTGGAGTGGGCCAGCTTGCAAGTGAAATCATAGCAAAAACAAACAAAGAGAAGTGTGTAAAGAACATCTAATGCTTCACTTGCAAAATGGCTGCTTCTACCTCAGCAGCACTTCTGAGGTGTCAGTCTGAGGGTTCCAGGCACCTACTCAGGTTTGGTTTCCTTAGAATGCAGGCGTGTGGAAACGGTGGCATCTTTAGGATATATGGTTTTATTTACACATATATGCAAGGGGTGACTGGAAAGTTCGGTGAATGGTCACAGAAATCGGAGAGTGAGAAATAATTCAAACATCCAATTGGCATTGGAAACCCATGGAATGCTCACAATTGTGGACGGAGAGGAAGCTGTAACTCAAAAGATACTATATGAGTGGTTTACACATTTCCATGAAGGGCGGCAAACCATCGAAGTTGACCCTCAGTCTCACAGACTGCCGACGAGCAGAACAGTGGCAAATGTCGACAGAGTTCACGAGCTATTGATATGGGATCAGTGTTTGTCCATCTGAATGATGGTGGATGTTAATCAGTACATAACAGTGGAATAATTGCATATTCCGCGTGAAATCGTTACTGAGTTGTCCCACCCTCCATATTCTCCCAATCTGGCCCCACTGGATTTCTTTCTTTTTCCAAAACTGAAATTTGCACTAAAAGGGCACAGATTTCCCAACATTTCAAACATCCATGCTGCTGTCATGAGGGAACTGAAGGCAGTATGAAAAGAGGACTTCTCCAGAAGTTTCCAACAGTTCTACGAATGTTGTCAACGGTGCATTGCATCAGAGGGGCCTACTCTCAAGGCCTGTAAGGTATGTATGCTTGAATATTTCTCGCTGTCCGATTTCTGTGACCATTCACTGGACTTTCCGGTCACACCTTGTACAACCTGAGCATAAGGTGGAGGAGCTCACAGCATTAAGATCCCATTAGAACTTGTTTCTCCATTTGGATCCAGCCCAGAGCAAGCAGGTCTCTGGGCTCATCAAGACTTCTGCTTGCCCCAATGCTTTCTATTCACTGGTGTGAGCAGTTTTGCATGTCCCTCAGCTTTCCCTGGGAAAATGCACTCTTGACCGCTCAAGAGGTTTTCCCATGGAAAACCCGATAGCCATTTGGTTTGATTCAGCAGTAAACTGTGGGTTTTCCTGGGGCAAGGCAGTGGGGCAAATGGAGGTGTGGCTGAGCCTGTACAACTTCCATCCTGTTTCCAGCTCAGCTCACCCATGCTACTCCTGGCTCTTGTTATCCTACCCAGCAGCTAGGTGAGGAGGGTGGAGGAAAGACCCACCCTTAGCCTGGAGGCCCCATCATTATTTTGGGATGCTAATGAAGACACTTAAGTAGCCAGGTAAGGTCAATGCCTTACAAATAAATTTGTCTGACAAGTCCAACAACCTCCTCTGTTAGATTCTAACCATCACTGGGTACCAGACCACCAGAATGAGAAGGGACTCAGGATGTTTTCCAGATGGATCCCCCAAACCCACAACACTAATTAGAGAAGTCAGATAATTTCCGAGCTGTATGATAAGCCCATATGGAATTTAGAGGTATTTTATGATACCCATCCCCTCCATCAACTGAATGTGAGCATAACCGACGAATGCTGACCCACTCCTCCCCAAGTGGCATGGGGTTTTTAGTTTAGGCTGCTTTTTGATGTGTTTGTTTTATTGGCATTAACAATAGCAGCCACAGCAGCAGCAACAACAGAAACATAATAAAACAATGCTTGTTAAACATGGCTGTGTGTCGTATCCAGTGTAAAGCTAAAGGGACCCCTGACCATTAGGTCCAGTCGTGACCAACTCTGGGCTTGCGGCGCTCATCTCGCTTTACTGGCTGAGGGAGCTGGCGTACAGCTTCTGGGTCATGTGGCCAGCATGACTAAGTCGCTTCTGGCTAACCAGAGCAGCGCACGGAAATGCCGTTTACCTTCCCCCCGGAGCGGTACCTATTTATCTACTTGCACTTTGATGTGCTTTCGAGCTGCTAGGTTGGCAAGAGGAGGGACTGAGCAACGGCAGCTCACCCCGTCGCGGAGATTCGAACCGCCAACCTTCTGATCGGCAAGTCCTAGGCTCTGTGGCTTAACCCACAGCACCACCCGCGTCCCCGTATCCAGTGTAGTGATGTGCTAAAGTCATTTCGATTTATACTTGCTCTATGGGTGAAATATTTTGTGGAACATTGTTGCACGAGAGAATGCATAAGCAGGTTTCTGCACTCTTTGCCGCACCATAGACTGCACAATCTGTTGCATACTGCTGATCCCTCTGCCTGTTCCCAGGTCTCAAGGAGGCTTCCCTTTGCCACTGTGAGCTATCAGCATCTATCTGCAACTCTTGCCTCCCTCCTTTGCTGCTGCTGCTGCTGCTGCTGCTGCTGCCCACTCCTAGGAGGCTCTGCCTGGCTACTGTGTACATTTATTTTCCTTAAAAAGGCAGCAGGGAGTTTCTCAGCCTCTGGTTGGATCTTTTAAGGCAGACTTCGCCAACCTGGCCTCCTCCATATGTTTGGGGTTAAATTAAAGCAATAGCTTCACACAGTGCTTAATATAGCTCTTCATCGCCTGGCAATCTCTTTACTCATCTCACACCATGCTTTTATTATGTTTACTCAGAAGTAAGTCCTGTTAGCAAAGATCCTCTGCAGCTTTAGTGAGAAGGATTCTCCTTAGTGTTTCTGCATCTAGTAGTATGGTAACTTCCTGCTCCATACAGGATTGCTCCTGTCAAACTTGCATTGGCAGGGAGTACCACAGGCCCATTATAGGCTCAGGCACAATAAAGGCCAACCAAACCTCAGGGGCCTGGGAGACCACCAAAAGTTTGGCAAATCTTGTGCTACTGAATTAGTTGCTCCTCAGCTGCTCTGTTATGCTTATGGAGTCATTACATTGATTTGTTAAAGCATTTTTATTGTTTTATATGTAATTGCTGTTTGTTTTTGTTTTTTATTTTTTTTACATCAGACATGGTTTTAACTGTTTTTAAGGGAAGATTGAGGCATTTGCTCCGAGGAGGCTAAGTTTATCACATTATAAGATTTTTATAGAGTCACAGAATTGCGGTGTTAGAAGGTGCACAAGGTTCATCGAGGTCAACCCTTGCAATGCATGTATGTAAGTTATTGCTTCATATATGCTTTTGCTGCATTGCAAATTGCACTGAGATGCCTCGTAGGAAGCGATTCATTAATGAAACAAATAATGTGACCAAGTTTGCTGATAATAGCAAATGGTTCAGCACAGTTAAAACAAAGAGAGGTTGTGAAATGCTCCAGGGACCTAGTGAGGGGGGCATCAAAGTGGAAAAGCACCCACCTTCATGTATATGCCGTTGTATATGGGGTTGTGACCGATAGCTTCAGGAAAACATTGGTGTAATGTGGGGCTGCTCGGAAAAAGGCGAAGAGCATGCTAGAGAACAATTTGGGAAAGAAAGCTGCTGATATCGTAATGCTGTATGTTAAGTTGTGGGTGAACATATCAGACGACACAGCGATTCTTCAAACAGCTCTTCTTTATTCAGATGCCAGAACAGAACTGAACTGAAGGGCTCAGTCAGCCTGCTTATATAGAGCTCCAGTACCTTGTTACTGTAACAACTTTCTAAAACTATCCAATCACTGAACGTCACTTTCGATCCTTCATTTGCATAACTATCTACAGAATCCCCCTGCTGGCCCAGGGTGAGAACTTCAGTACACACCCGGGGTGTGACTCCACTATCAACATCCACTTGGAAGGCTGAGTTCAGTTCTGGTCCCTGCATCTCAAAAGCGGTATTCTAGAGCTGGGAAAGGTGCAGAAAATGGTAGCCAAAATGATCAAGGGGCCAGAGCAAATATTGAGTGCCATCAGAGTGGCACTGCCAGTCAGCTATAGAGAATCCTGTACTAGGTGCCCAAGAGGCATTCAGTGCCTTTCCTCGTCACTTCCCTTTCTGCACAAAGCCTGATCTTTGGGGGAAGTTGGTTGCAAGGCCTCCCGGTCAACTTCAGTTACGCAACCTGAATTGCATGGGACGTGACTGAATCCTCCTGGAAAATAGTGATAGTCTGGAAGTGCCCTGCAACTAGTCAAGAGGGGCATCTACCTTACTGGTGCTGAAACACCTTCCTGGGCTTTCTCCCTGTCCCCATGCCCTAATAATAATAATAATAATAATAAATATATTTATACCCCACCCGTCTGGCTGGGTTTCTCCAGCCACTCTGGGCGGCTCCCAACAGAATATTAAAAACACGATAAAACACCAAACATTAAAAACTTCCCTAAACAGGGCTGACTTCAGATGTCTTCTAAAAGTCAGGTAGTTGTTTATTTCCTTGACATCTGTTGGGAGAGCGTTCCACAGGGCAGGTGCCACTGCTGAGAAGGCCCTCTGCCTTGAATGCTCTGTGTTGCTTGGAGCCAGGGAACCAGGTGGAAGACCACCTTTTCCACCATGAGCTTCTGGGGCGCTTGGGTAACCTTTGCAAGCTCTCCTCCAGGGACCCCCAGCATGTGAGGTAGGGGGCAACTGAGGAGGGAGCCTGCTTAGTGGTAGCACCACAGCTGTGAAACACTCTGTGTTCTTTTGGTGCCACACAAAATCCTTTTTATTCTTAGAATCATAGAATCATAGAATCTTAGAGTTGGAAGAGACCACAAGGGCCATCGAGTCCAACCCCCTGCCAAGCAGGAAACACCTGCAGGAGCACTCCTGACATATGGTTGTCAAGCTTCTGCTTAAAGACCTCCAAAGAAGGAGACTCCACCACACTCCTTGGCAGCAAATTCCACTGTCAAACAGCTCTTACTGTCAGGAAGTTCTTCCTAATGTTTAGGTGGAATCTTCTTTCTTGTAGTTTGGATCCATTGCTCTGTGTCCGCTTCTCTGGAGCAGCAGAAAACAACCTTTCTCCCTCCTCTATGTGACATCCTTTTATATATTTGAACATGGCTATCATATCACCCCTTAACCTCCTCTTCTCCAGGCTAAACATGCCCAGCTCCCTTAGCCGTTCCTCATAAGGCATCGTTTCCAGGCCTTTGACCATTTTGGTTGCCCTCCTCTGGACACGTTCCAGTTTGTTAGTGTCCTTCTTGATGGCAGTGCTTCCCATTGGTGGTCAGCGGACACCAGGAGGACTGCATAACCCACCCAGGAGGTCCGTGGCATCACTCACATAACAAAAACAACCATTGTTGTTGTTGTTGTTTAGTTGTTTAGTCGTGTCCGACTCTTCATAACCCCATGGACCAGAGCACGCCAGGCACTTCTGTCTTCCACTGCCTCCCGCAGTTTGGTCAAACTCATGTTTGTAGCTTCGAGAACACTGTCCAACCATCTCGTCCTCTGTCGTCCCCTTCTCCTTGTGCCCTCCATCTTTCCCAACATCAGGGTCTTTTCCAGGGAGTCGAGTCTTCTTATGAGGTGGCCAAAGTCTTGGAGCCTCAGCTTCAGGATCTGTCCTTCCAGGGAGCACTCAGGGCTGATTTCCTTCAGAATCGAGAGGTTTGATCTTCTTGCAGTCCATGGGACTCTCAAGAGTCTCCTCCAAAACAACCATAGAGATATCAAAATGTTCAAAAGAACATTCAAAAGTCTGTGCCTTGGCTTTTGAAAAACAGGCGTCTGCGGTACTAAGCTATTTGGGAGCCACTGCTCAAGACCTTTTACCCTCCGTGGTTTCTGTCTACGGTTCTGGTTGCCTCACCTCAGAAAGGGTATTTTGAAGTGCAACCAAGATGATCAAGGGCATGGAGCGACTCACAAATGATGAGAGGTTGCAGCATTTAGGACTTTTCAGTTTAGAAAAATGGTGAGTAAGAGGCGACATGAAATAAGTCTATAAAATCATGCATTGCATGGAGAAAGCGGATAAAGAAAAGTTTTTATCCTTCAACCAGAACACGAGAACTCCTCAACATCCACTGAAGCTGAATGTTTGAAAAATTAATGGCAGGTAAAAGAAAGTCCTTCTTCACACAGTACATAGTTAAACTATGGGACTCACTGCTACAGGAATCTGTAATGGCCACCAACTTGGATGGCTTTTAGAAAACGATTAGATAATTCCATAGAACAGTGGGTTATCCTAGTTACAGTGGCTCTGTTCGGCCTCCACAGCTGGAGGCAACAATGCTTCTGAATACCAGCTGCTAGAAGCTACAGGAAAGGACAGGGCTCTCATGCTCAAATCCTGCCTGCAGGTTTCCCACGGGTGTTATGTACTGAAGTTCTCACCCTGGGCCAGCAGGGGGATACTGTAGATAGTTATGCAAATAAGGGATCGAAAGTGACGTTCAGTGATTGGATAGTTTTAGAAAATTGTTACAGTTACGTTGTACTGGAGCTCTATATAAGCAGGCTGACTGAGCCCTTCAGTTCAGTTCTGTTCTGGCCTCTGAATAAACAAGAGCTGTTTGAAGAATCGCTGTGTCATCTGATATGTTCACCCACAATCTAACAACAGTCATCAGTTTGGCCACTGTGAGAGCAGGATGCTGGATTAGATGGGCCATGGGCCTGATCCAGTGGTCAACCAGATGCCTGTGGGAGCCCCACAAGTGTAACCTAAGCACAAGAGCACTCTCCTCTCTTGCAGTTTCCAGCAACTAGTATTCAGAAACATAACTGCTTCAGATCATGGAGGCAGAGCAGAGCAATCACAGCCAATCGCCATCAAAAGCCCTCTGCTCTATGAATCTGTCTAATCCAGGGGTAGGCAACCTAAGGCCCAGGAGCCAGATGCGGCCCAATCGCCTCTTCAATCCGGCCCGCGGACGGTCTGGGAATCAGTGTGTTTTTACATGAGTAGAATGTGTCCTTTTATTTAAAATGCATCCCTGGGTTATTTGTGGGGCATAGGAATTCATTTATTTCCCCCCCAAATTATAGTCCGGCCCCCCCACATGGTCTGAGGGACAGTGGACTGGCCCACGGCTGAAAAAGGTTGCTGGCCCCTGGTCTAATCCTCTTTTAAAGCCATCTAGGCTAGTGGCCTGTGGGAGTGAGTTCCATAGTTCTAGTGTGCGCTGCGTGAAGAGTCAGACCTTCCAGAGAGTGCTGGATTTAGGGCAGTGTGGACACACACACACACACACACACGGCTCAACAACAACTTACATTTGCATGGGTGCCTATTGAGAAGATCCATAAAAAGCAACTGTGAAAATAAGAAATATTTAGGAGTATGCCAAATTTTGTCTTTGATCAGGGTGCCATATTATGACCCTGTCCCCTCCTGTCTCAGTGGATTGGGCCCTTGATAATGAAGAGGAAGGGCGTGCATTTGGGTTTCCTGCTTGTGGAACCAGAATGTCTTGGTCTGACTCTGGCCATTCTTGGTAACTTTCTCACCTCTGTCCCTGGACCGGCTGCCACTTCCTCTCCCAGTACAGCTTATAAGGACTTGCCCCTCACTTGCTTACTGAAGTGTAGCATAAAAGGAGTCAGTTCACAAATGAGGCGTTGCTTCCCAACTTTTCCTCTGCATACATTTTTCTGAAGATAATAATTCACCGGGCTCTGTTCTACCATCAGCCCAAGGTCAATATAATGAAATAAAACACCTTATATGGCTAACATACTATCCATTGGCCTTTTTAGGGTCTTGGCTTGGAGAAGATCCGCCTCTGAGGTTTTATAGTCTCGCTGGTATTTATACCAAAGGCATCGTCAGAACAGAGTCCCCGAGGAAAGGAGTTTTCCTGTGCACTTGGTGAGTAGCTGCAGAAAGATTCTGCTTGCATGAACCCTCCTCTTGGAAACTGCCTCATTCAGGGGCAAGGGAGACTTGGGAACCACGTTGCTGGCTGGCCAGGTTTGGAATGCACCTGAACATTGCTCCCTGTGTGTGCCTCTGGGAGAAGTGAGTGGCCTAAGCTCTGCCACTTCATTGAAGGTTTCTGACGGTTTTTGTGCCAGTGTTAGCGGCTGTGGCTTGCCTCTCTCCACGACACACTTTGGAGGCAGAGGGAAAGACCGCGACTTCTTGGGTTTATGGTCCAATATGCAAATCAGGGTGTCAAGTCGTTGCTGTTTTTTAAAAGCGCAACCTGGTGTTTTGGATACCACTTTTGGAGAAAGCCAGAAGTTTTTGACTACTATTCCTGTGGATGCTAAGTAATTTGAGATTATCTGTCACATGTTATTGATTGCCTAGGGCTAACCCCTCCCCCCACCCAGTTCTTGATTCCATACAGCTGCTTTATTTTCAATACTTGCTGAAATTAGTATTAGCTGTGACTGTTTCATCTTTCTTTACATGATAAAAGCAGCCTGGTGTGCCTGAATCTGAAGGAAATATGTGGGGAGGGGCCTTTTTTCCCTTTGGAAGCCAGGGGTTGGAGAGATTATTTCCATTTTTGGGAAAAGCTTGTGAGAAACCTCGTGTTTCTGTTTACTCTCGCCCAGAGTCCTGGCGTGGGATGCCAGGCTTGCTCTCTGATTCATGCCTGCAGCTTGCGGAAAATTTAGAAAAATTCCAGAGGACACAGAACAAGGCTTGCGTGTTAGAAAAGGAAAGTATAAGTATGTGATACAATTGCATCCTCCAGGGAAGGAAATCTGAAGTAAAGTGATCCAAAATCTCTGGCGTGTGAAAACTCTTTTGTAGAAACCCAGCATGAAAGTAACTGCACTCTGCACCTGCTCTGTGACACCTCCCTCTGGTAAAATCCTGGAATTCGGAAAAGAATCAGAGTCTGAGGGTTGGTGAGCCCAGGTCCAGTTAAGTCATGTTCCTTGGAGACCCACTTTTATTTAGTATTTATTTTATTTAGTATTTATTATTTTATTTATATACTGCCCTTCATCAAAAGATCCCAGGGTGGTGTACAACATTAAGAACACACTTTAAGACAGCCACTGTGGTGGAGTAGCTGGAGTGGCCTGGCTTGGACCTGGGAGAACTTGGGTCAGTCTCTTACTCTTAGCCTGAACTACCTTACAGGGTCGTTGTGAGGATAAATGGGGGGTGCGGGAAGAGAACACCTTGAGCTCCTTAATGGAAAGGTGGGATATAAATGCCAGAAATAATTAATTAAATAAGATGAGACTCTCAGAACCAGCTCTGCAGATGCTCTAAGATATATTGTCACTTCAATCTTTGATTCTTTGGAAATGGTATTATTTACATAAAAACCTCAAGCTTTAACCCTGAGTGGCATTTGAACCAGATGATGTGTCGAAGCTGAATCAGTGGAACAAGCCATGGCAACAGCAGGGAAGTCGAGGCAGCTGTCTTCTGGTCACGATGGCACCTTAGGCAAGGGATGAGATGTGAAGGGTAGGGTGTCAGATGTGGAGGAGCTGGCTGGAAGAGGGGAATTCCTTGCTGGATCAGGCCAAGCGAGGCTCATCTAGTACAACAATCAGTTCGCAAGAGGAGCCGCCCCACTGAGAAGCGGGGCAGGCAGGCATGCAATTGTTGGCCTGGCTTTCCCCTGTTGATTTCAGCATCTGGCATTCAGTGGCTTTTTTCAGCTGGAACTCATTGGAACTGGGTTCCGGCACCTCTCAGGTGCATGACATTGTTGTTATAAGAGAATAATAAGGGAGGCATTCATGGTGAGTTCTGGCAGCTTTTTTCTAGAAAAATAGCACTGGGTATACTGCCTCTGCACAGAGTCTCCACATATGTATTGTGGGTAATGGCCAACCCCTAGCCTCCATGAATTTATCCATTCCATTTTTATAAGCGAGAGTGGACGCTTCAATCATTTCAGCTGCTTCCTGCAGCTTGCAGTTGTTTTCCCGGCTTTTGTGAATGGAAACAATCAAAGGAGGGTCCTCTTTGTATCAGAGTCACCTGTCCAGAGACCAGCTAAATCATGAGCTCAGCTTCATGACACATGGGGCTTACTTGCCATGATTCTCCTGCTCACACAAGTATTGCTAAGGGGTTTTCTGTCTGGCCTACTGTGTCTTTGCAGTTTGCTCCAGTGGGTGGGTTGCATCCCTTGATGTTTTCGGTTGGTGCCTTGAAACGGAATTGGAGGACAGCCCCAAAGTTGCTAAAGCAGACTTGCTCAGACTTGGGCCCTCCAGATGTTCTGCACTACAACATCAGCCCTTGTATACTATGATGGGAATTGTAGTCCAAAGCATATGGCGGATGCCAGGTTGGGTCAAGGGGACAAATTCTTTCTGATCACAATAGGTCCATTAAAAACCTTTAGCTGTTTTATGCCAGCAAAACTATCATGGCTCCCCTCAAAGAATCCTGAGAATGGCATTTTGGTGAACATCCTGGTGATAGATTCAGGTAGGTAGCCATGTTGGTCTGATGCAGTCTGTGTGTGTGTGTGTGTGTGTGTGTGTGTGTGTGTGTGTGTGTGTGTGTTGTCCAGTAGCACCTTAGAGACCAGCTAAGTTTGTTCTTGGTATAACCTTTCGTGTGCATGCACACTTCTTCAGATACGAAGAAGTTCTTATCTGAAGACGTGTGCATGCACACAAAAGCTTATACAGTACCAAGAACAAACTTAGTTGGTCTCTAAGGTGCTACTGGACAATATATATATATATATATATATATATATATATATATATATCTCAGTGATAATTCTGCTAGCCATCCACCCTCACAGAAGTACAGGCCCCAGAGCAGGTTCCTTGCAGAAACGAAATGACTGTCAAACTAAATCTGCGCTGCCAACATGCTTTATGGGGTATCCTCTCACAGTTGGATTCACTGGCTGCCTTCAAGTCAGTTCTTTGGTCAGTCTCTGTGTTTAATGCTTGCAACATAATTGAATCCCCTTCTGCCAGTCCTTCATTCAGGGCTGCCTGAGCCAAAACACAAGATTCCAACTCTACAACTATAGCATTCTATGATTAGTGCAAATTTATCCAATAAACATATTTTTGTATGCAGTTTGACTTATATATGCAGCAACATCCCCCAATAGGATGCATTTTTGTATGCCATTTTCAGTAATACATTAATTTTTATGTGCACTTTCTCTTAGTATGTGCATTTTTGTAAGCACTGGTTGGCAAACTGCACCACAACATTCAGATGAGCATGAATTCTGAAGGATGATTCTGTCTTTTGGTTTGTATATTGTTTTGAAAAGAGCAGATTTGATAGCTTCAGCTTTAATTTAAATACTTTATTGTCACTTGTACAACTTGTATACAGTGAGATTACAAGTGAATCTTGGATCGAATTCCCCCTCCTCCTCTACCTCAGAAAGAAAATGTGTAAAAAGCATGTGTGTTGTCCCCAGATATGCAGTGACTGCCCACTATAATAGCAACTCCCACTCAACGCTGGGAGATCAGGCTAGCTTGGAGGGCAAAGTGCACACACATCTCCATCCTCAAACCCCTCATTGCCACTCCCTGTAGCATCTGCTGCCTGATGCCTTTGCCTAATGATGCCTCTTGCTTTCACCAGCAAAGACCCCTCCTGCACATTCCCTACATATCCTTCCTGATCTTCCCTCTTCCAGGTCTCCTGTGTCCCAGCACCACCGTCAGTCGAAGCCATGTGTGAAGAGGAGACAACCGCCCTTGTTTGTGACAATGGCTCTGGGCTGTGCAAGGCTGGGTTCGCCGGTGACGATGCCCCCCGTGCCGTTTTCCCATCCATTGTGGGTCGCCCACGTCACCAGGTTTGTGCACAGAGTTCCCTTTGGGTGCTTCTAATCAGGGATTTTTTTCCAGCTGGAACTCACAGCACATCTCAGATGGATGCAAGAGAATAAGGGAGGCATTCATGGTGAGTTCCGGCACCTCTTTTTCTAGAAAAATAGCACTGTTCAGAGCTGGGACTTAGTTAGACTGGTAAAGAAAAAGCAATTTATATGCGTTGTGTGTGCGATATAACATTGTGCCACCAAATGGCAATGTGGAATCCCGTTTTTCTCTACCTGTTTAAATTTTCAGCGCTTTAAACTGAAACACTTCTTTGATGTGTCTAGATCCAGTCTTGGGCTATGGACTCAGCTATACAGCTGCAAATAAAACATTTTAAGTGTGTTTTAAATGTAATATACAAAGTGGCATTAGATGGCAATAGTGAGCCTTATGGAAAATTCAATGTATTTTTAAAAAGGCATTTTCAGAACGGTTTTTATATGTGTGTAGATTCCCCTTATAACTCCCATCAGCCTCAGCCAGCATGTGCAAAACATCTGGAGGGCACCAGCTTGGCAAATGCTGATGCATGGCATATACACGGGATAAAATGTATTATTACCCAAATTATAAGTATACAAATGAATTATCCAAAGAAACACAAGATGAAGAACTATAAATCTTAAATAAAAAAAAAAAGGAACACTACAGTTTATTAGGAACCATCAATAGAATACATATTCAAAGGTCATAGTAGGAAGTAATTGTACAACTAAATGTGTTTGGATGTAAGAAATTGGTAGTTTCATAGACCAGTAATTCTCATGTAAGATACTGTAGGACCCCATATTTCATCAGCTAAATGCACCTTGAGATTTGCTGAAAGTGTGGCAGCTTTTTCACTTTTAGAGTATCCCAGAGCTTTGCAAAGTCTCTCTCCTGTCCCACTTTAAAGAATTGGTAGAGCAAATTTACCAATATTTGGAAAATACCAGGGTAGTAGAATCATGGGAGTTCAGAGCCAGCCACATCAGAAATTCAGCAGGGAAAAGATTCCAGCAAATTATTTGATTGAATAAGATAGAAGAGGATCTGTTTTGAATGTTTTGGTCATAAGCAACTGTTTGTGGGCAAAAGACTCTGACAGGTTAAGGTTTCCCTTTTTTTCTGGGGGTGCTCAAGGGTATGCAGTACTGACACCTTTCCCCCTGTTAAAAGAGTAGCACTTACTGTAAAACTAAAAACTCCTCTAAAAACTATGTGCGTGTTATGGTCGGGTGCGTGTTATAGAGCGAAAAATACGGTACCTCATGCCTGGGGAAGGATGAAGAGGGGAGTTTATGACGTTCCTCTTCTTGGTTCCTAGGGTGTGATGGTGGGGATGGGCCAGAAAGACAGCTACGTTGGGGACGAAGCCCAGAGCAAGAGGGGGATCCTGACCCTCAAGTACCCTATTGAGCACGGCATTATCACCAACTGGGACGATATGGAAAAGGTGACTAGCTCTCCTCTTCGTTAACTTTTTAATTCAGATTTTGAATGGGAGGTGTTTTTTTTTTATTAAAACAGAAAAACACAGACAATATCCAGGAAATAAAACAACTTCTCAGAGTCTTGTATAATGTGTAAATCAGCAGACCACCTACTAAACCTTCCTTCTCCAGCCTTGATGTTTCTGCGAGTTTGTAATAATATTGTATCATTTGATATGATCAAACAAATAATAGGATAACATATGAATGGCAATTGATCAATTTCTTGCTAGATTCTGTGGCTTTCCAATTGCATTTTCAACCAATTCCAGAAATATTGTAGGAATTAGAGGAATTTCATACATAACAGTGGCTACAGAATAATCAGTCATTTAGCTGAGCCAATGTGATGGTCTGAAGACACGACACACCAAACTTAATGACATGATGATGGCCTACTTCCATTTTATAAATAAAGCATTTTGCTGCTCTTACCCACCAAAAAAGCTTTAAAGTATTAGTGTGTATAGTCACCATCCTCTGTACTTCTTTGGACCCTAGCAGCTGGGGTGACCAGACTTTATGGCTTGGATCAGGCATAGGCAAACTCGGCCCTCCGGATGTTTTCGGACTACAGTTCCCATCATCCCTGACCTGTTAGTTAGGGATGATGGGAGTTGTAGTCCCAAAACATCTGGAGGGCCGAGTTTGTCTATGCCTGGCTTGGATCCTAAGATCCAATGAGGTCCATGTAAGGAAAGCAATTCTCCAGGCCCTTGCCCCAGGTCCATGTGATACTGCACAATCTGATCTGCATTCAGGTTGCTAGGCTTTATGATAGAATTAGTGCCATTCAGTCATGAAAGATTCACAGTTATGGAACATACGTGTTTGGGCATTATGGAGGAATGACAGTGGCACTGGTCTGAGGAATGACTGCGTTTCCTGAGCAACCCCCCATAGAGGCAAATTGACCAGGTTATTTTGCTTTAAGGGAAAGTGTGCCTGATAGCAGTAGCATACAAATAAAAAATGGCTTATCTGAGTCAGCAGCACCAGCTGGGCATGACAGGCAAGACCCAAAGATGGATGTAACATTATGGAGTCTTTTCACAATCACTGGCCAACCTGAACGCTTGTGACGTGTTGAGAATGAAGTCAGGCGAAACAAAGCCCAGCACATGCAGGCAACTCTTGTTTGTCCACTTTGACCAGATTTGGCACCATTCTTTCTACAATGAACTGCGAGTGGCTCCTGAAGAACACCCCACACTTCTGACAGAGGCACCCCTGAACCCTAAGGCAAACCGAGAAAAGATGACCCAGGTAAAACCTGCTCAGCTGGACAATGTACAATGAACATGTACTGCCATGATGTATCTGCTTCAAGTGGTGGATTTGGGAAGCCATTAAGGGAGGTGAGGCAGAGCTGGGGGGGTTCCCCACACAAGCCTCATTGAGATGCCTTCTGCAGCTCCTTTCCATTTCAATAAGATTTGTGCAGGAGAGCAGAATGTGCTCTCGAGACCGAAGCCTCCTCTATCCAGCCTTGGAAGAGTGGCGTGCCATTCATTCTCTCTTTTCCCTTCCTAGATTATGTTTGAAACCTTTAACGTCCCTGCCATGTATGTTGCAATCCAAGCTGTGCTGTCCCTCTATGCATCTGGCCGCACCACCGGTGAGTGCTTAGCTTCAATTGCCGAGTCTTCAGAAGTCTGAATTCCGTGCACATCCACACAAATCTGTGATGAAAGAGAGCCAGTGTGGTGGTGTGGTTAGAGTGTTGTTCTAGGACCTGCGAGACCAGGGTTCGAATCCTCACTCATTCAGGAAGCCCACTGGCACAATAACAGAGGTGGCCTGGAGTGGGCCTCCAGGGTTGAACTCAAACTGCTGGAGAATCACAGCACCTGCTGATAACTTGTAACTGCTGCCTCCCATGTTTTTTGCTGTTAGCAATACCAAAGTGACCTCCCATGGGGCGCAGGGCTGAACAGTGTGTGTGGAGGTTCTGGGTTGCCCGGGCAAAGGGCAAAGGAAAGCAGCATAATACTTTCGGCACCAGCTTGGCTGCTGGAGTTGCCAGAAGGAGGCGTACAAGGTGCCATCTAGTTGTCTTGGAGACCCAACTCCAGATTTGTGTAGGGTTTAATCCATGGGTAGGCAAACTAAGACTGGGCTGGATCCAGCCCAATCACCTTCTCAATCTGGCCTGCGGACGGTCTGGGAATCAGTGTGTTTTTACATGAGTAGAATGTGTCCTTTTATTTAAAATGCATCTCTGGGTTATTTGTGGGGCATAGGAATTCGTTCACTTTTCTCCCCAAAATATAGTCTGGCCCCCCACAAGGTCTGAGGGACAGTGGAAAAAGTTTGCTGACCCCTGGTTTAATCCTTAGCCTTTTCTTCTCCCTAAGATGTCCCCGCAAGACAGCGGGTAGTATTTCGATGTAAGAAGAGTGAAATGGGGGTTGGGGACCCACAGCATTTGTGTCACAGTCTTCCTTCCTCTTCCTCCTTAGGTATTGTTCTGGACTCCGGTGATGGCGTCACTCACAACGTGCCCATTTACGAAGGTTACGCCCTGCCTCACGCAATCATGCGTCTTGACCTGGCTGGTCGCGACCTTACAGACTACCTCATGAAGATCCTGACAGAACGGGGCTACTCTTTTGTCACCACTGGTAAGGAGGGGCTGGATCCTTGGAGCTGACGGCAGGGACCTAGATGGGGCTGCTCCAGCATTGCTTTTCTTCTTTACAGTATTTTAATTTTTTACTTTTTAAAGAAAAGCTCAGATAAGCACTTTTATATTGTCATGTGGATCAAGACATCTTAGCGTTGTCTCCTCGTTGCATTTTTTGGAGGGGGGAAATTGAAAGTAAATGGGGAGGAAAATAACACATTTTGTTAGATGGGATTGCCTTACCCCATCCATTGGAATAATAGAATTGTAGAGCAGGAAGGAACACAAGGTTCATCTAGTCCTAGAAATTATAATAGTACAATAAAATATAAAAGACACACGGACATACACTGAGAGGAAATGGGTAGAGAGAGGTGTATTGAAAGAAAACTAACAATAACAACAGCAATAACTAAGGTAGGGTATATAAGACAGAGGACACCAAAGAAGGAACAAAGGGGGAGGAGCAAAGAAAGGATGAAAGAAGAGAAAAGGGGAAAAGGGAAGGAAAGAAGAAAAAGAGGGAAAGGAAATGTGTGTGTGTGTGTCTGTGTGTAATGCAGAGGAGAGGTATTCAGAAGTCAGATACTGTAGTTGAATATAGGTAACAAGGGGAGATAATAATAATAATAATAATAATAATAATAATAATAATAATAATAAAAATAATTTATTGCCTTGACATATGCTGGGAGGGCATTCCACAGGGCAGGTACCACTAGCGAGAAGGCCCTCTGCCTGGTTCCCTGTAACTTCACTTCTTGCAGCGAGAAGGCCCTTAGAGCTGGACCTCAGTGTCTGGGCTGGATGATGGGGGTGGAGATGCTCCTTCAGGTATGCTGGGCCAAGGCCGTTTAGGGCTTTAAAGGTCAGCACCAACACTTTGCATTGTGCTCGGAAATGTACTGGGAGCCAATGAAGATCTTTCAGGACCAGTGTTATATGGTCTCGGTGACCGCTCCCAGCCACCAGTCTAGCTGCCGCATTCTGGATTAATTGCAGTTTCCGAGTCACCTTCAAAGGTAGCACCACGTAGAGCGCATTGCAGTAGTCCAAGCAGGAGATAACCAGAGCATGTACCACTCTGGAGAGACACTCTATGGGCAGGTAGGGTCTCAGTCTGCGTACCAGATGGAACTGGTAAATAGCTGCCCTGGACACAGTATTGACATGCGCCTCCATGGACAGCTGTGAGTTCAAAATTACTCCCAGGCTCCGCATCTGGTCCTTCAGGGGCAGTTACCCCATTCAGGATCAGGGAGTCCTCCACATCAGCCCGCCCCCTGTCCCCCAAGAACACTACTTCTGTCTTGTCAGGATTCAACCTCAATCCATTGTTATCTTCAACCCTTTCATTCCAATAGCTTATGAAAAGGACCCATCATTCTAGGAACTTATTCCCTCTTGTTGGCTTCTGACTTCTCTTCCTGAGTATTCCATTTGAACAGATGTTAATGTTTGCCATATTTTCTTTAGCCATTCTTTCACTTGGTGGGGTGCAGCAGTCACTGCAGTCTTCCAATATTTAGTGATACAAATTCTGTCTGCATTCTCATTTCTGTTATGAAGATCAGCTTACATATTGCATGGTGCTTGTGTGGAAAAATATGATATACTCCCCCCACATATGAGACGACTGTACAAATGGGTGTGTTTTCTTTTGGGTATGTGCATTGTGTGACTTGCTGTTCAACATCATGCCTAGCTTTGTTAACCTGCGGCAGCCTTCCCCAACCTGGTGCCCTGCAAACGTTTTGGACTACATAGCCCATCAGCCCGCGTCAGCACGGCCGCCTCTGGAGAGAACCTGGTTGGGGAAGGCTGACTTAGGGCATACCTTCACTGCAAATATAAGTGAGTGCTAAGTCGCTTTTAACTATTGTGGCCTTTTTCACTGTGCGGAGAGTTCGCTAGGAGTTGCCCTTGTGGGATTGTGCTGAGAATCTTGACAGAGGGCATTTCCCAAGGTTGGGTCTACTGGGAAAAGTAAATTAAAACAATTCAATTTGGTACGTCTTAGTTCATCTACCATCATATCATCATCTTCATTTATTAATTTATATACCATGCCTCTGTCTTTCACAGCTGAACGAGAAATTGTGCGTGACATCAAGGAGAAGCTGTGCTACGTCGCTCTGGATTTTGAGAATGAGATGGCAACAGCTGCTTCCTCCTCATCCCTGGAAAAGAGCTATGAGCTCCCTGATGGGCAAGTCATCACCATTGGCAATGAGCGATTCCGTTGCCCAGAAACTCTTTTCCAGCCTTCTTTTATAGGTGAGTCTGCATCTCTGGAGTCTGGGGTCAGAGAATCTGAAGTAATGCATGGGAAACAATATTTCCTTCACTCTTGGGTTGATATTTCAACCTGAAAAATCATTTTTTGGTGTTAATATTTCATTCAAAAGGTTTCAATTATAAAGAAATAAAGTGATGCAAAGGAAAAAATGAAAAAAAAAAGAAGGCACAAAAATGTGTAGAAACAATATACGGATAGATACAAAATACAAATATATCCTAACCCATACATTCTTGTATAAATTAGATATTATTATGCTAATGCGCATGTAAATATTAATAGTCCACTACATTTTGTATAAATTCATTCCAATTTTGTCATATTTATCCAAGCAGTCTACGTCTGTAAGCATAAGTTGCAAGTGTTATCATATTGTCAATCCATTTATAAAAGGGGATTATATCGTTATTCCAGTTGATCAATATCAGTCTCTTGGCTATCATTAGAGCACAGAGAATCTATTTTCAACCTCCAGATGTTTTGGGACTACAATTCCCATCATCCCTAGCTAAGAGGACCGGTGGTCTGGGATGATGGGAATTGTAGTCTCAAAACATCTGGAGGGCCGAGTTTGCCTAAGCCAATAGGTAAATAGTTCAGTCAATCATGAAAAGAAAATGGAGCCTTACTTCTTGCATTCAATTTATTCATCCCTTGCTTCTCCCTCCGAAGGGAATCCCAAAGCAACTAACAACACCATACAAAAAGTACAATCATCTCAAAAGACAAAGCAATATTTTATTTGACATAAATGCTAGAATAAACCGATAGATACATTTTGCATTCAGTACTTAAGAAAACAACAATTCAGTCAACAATGCAAAATCCATAAACAATGGAAGAAAATGAATTCTTCCCATTCCTATTATATAATTATATATTATATAATTTTACACTACAATAAAATTAAAAACCATAGCAATTTTTAAAATAAGGTAGCACATAAAGCCCAGTGAAACAGCAACAGCTCTTAAAGGCAAACCAACAGCAGTGGCTTTTGCCAGTTGACTACAAAGGCTCTGATGGGAGAGGGATGCAAAGATGTTTGAAACATGCTCCCCAGAAAGGAACTTAATTCCAAAGTTTCATCAAAGCCAACCATAGATCAGTGGCTGAGGCACTTGCAGAAAAGAGAGCCAGCATGGTGCTGCGGTTAGAGTGTGAGACTAGGACCTGGGAGAGAGCAGGGTTCGAATCCCCACTGGGCCCTGAAGCTCACCTTGGGCCAAGCACAGCCTCTCAGTCTAACCTACCTCACAGGGTTTGGTGGGAATAAAATGAGAAGGGAGAGAACTATGAACACCACTTTGAACTCCTTAGGAAAAAATGGTGGGCTATAAATGCAATAAAACAAATGAATAGCTCAGGTTCAGTTTTTGGTTTCTCCAGGGCTGGAAGTCTCCTCTGTCTGAAATCTTGGAGAACTGCTGCAATACAGCTAGATGGAGCAATAGTCTGACTCAGTGTGAAGGTTTTTTCCTATGTACCTCTCAGTTGGGTGGTGATCAGTGCTGAACTGCCAGAGGAAGTTCGTCTTTCTGAGTTCCCATCTGAACTGGGTTCAAGCTACTGATTTTGGACCATTCCTCCTAGGCATGGAATCTGCTGGCATTCATGAGACAACCTACAATTCCATCATGAAGTGCGACATTGACATCCGCAAAGACCTCTATGCCAACAACGTCCTTTCTGGAGGCACCACCATGTACCCTGGAATCGCAGACAGAATGCAAAAGGAAATTACAGCCTTGGCTCCCAGCACAATGAAGATAAAGGCATGTCTGCCCTATTTTCCTCCAGGGTTTGAAATACTGTCCCTTAGCAGCCGCCTGGCCCCATCCCACCTGCAACCTGGCAGGACAGCACATACTGATGGGAACAAAGATCCATGAGTGTGCTATGAGAGGGGATTACCCATGAGTTTTTGGGACTGCGCCCCTTTCAGTCATCAACCACAGGGAACTCTTTGCTGTTATGCTCTTATGGGTATTGGCCCACTGACATGCCTATGGAAATAATCCAAAATTTAATATTATCTGTAGTAGTTGGCATATATCTGATGATAGCTGTGGGTCTTGACATTTCCTCAGGTCAGAACTGACTTTTTGATTGTGCTTAGTCTCACACCTTACTTACTCGGTAGCCGAATGACAATCAAAAACGTCACTCATTAACCCTCTTCTACAAATGTTTTCACAGATCATTGCTCCTCCTGAGCGTAAATACTCTGTTTGGATTGGTGGTTCCATCCTGGCCTCTCTCTCCACCTTCCAGCAGATGTGGATCAGCAAACCAGAATACGATGAGGCTGGTCCTTCAATTGTCCACCGGAAGTGCTTCTAGAGGCCAGAGCTAGATTGTTCTAGACCATGGAGACTCCTTCCTCCTCCTCCTCCTCCTTTTGCAATTCTTTCTAACTCTTCAATAAGCATTAAAACGTTTTTCAAACTCTGCCTGTGGCACTTTGTCCCCTGTTGTTGTTGTTGCTGTTACCTACCTTGCACCCTAAGGCTCAGGGCAGGTTACAACAATTTAAAATACCATTTTAAAACACACAACAGTTTTTAAAAATCACAAAAAACAGCGTGGGTCCTGAAAATATACATTTTAGGTGTCAAAGGTGCTAGGATAAAAATACGTGTCTTCAGCATACAATGGAAACTACCGTATATAGTGAAGGGCCAGGTGTACCTCTGTGGGGAAGGAATGCCACAACTTAGGGGCTGCCACAGTGAATGCCCTCTCCTGGCCTACCACCACTCCAAACTTCTGTGGGTTGTGGAACTACCAAGAGGGCCTGCTCTGTTTGGGGCCTGAGTCCTTTTGGGCTTAAAATGTTGATGTGATGACCCTGAATTGGGACCAGAAATGAACTGGCAACCAGTTCAGTTGTTTCAAAACAGCAGCAACATGAGATCTAAACAGAACCCCAACCAATAATCTGGATGCTGCATTTTGGACCAATTGAAGTTGCTGAGTCGTTCAAGGTCAAGCTCACGTACAACACATTGTAATAATCCAGCCTGGGAGTTACCAGAGCATGGAATACAGGGGTTAGGTCTTTTGTATGCCACTGGTCTTCACATCTTGCCCTTGAGTAAACTTATTTATGTTTTATAAAGGGAAGGTATGCAATTCAGAGGAGTAGGGGTTGTTCAAATGAAATATACCTTTACCTGAAAATTCAGTACTTCAGATGCTAGTCTGTTGCATGAAAAACAACAAAGCCACGTTGGCATCTTAAGAGGGTTGAATCAAGACCACGATGGTCCCTGGGCCAGCAGCGTTTAGTGGGTACCCTACTTTACTCCCAACTCTAGAGTCGCATGTATGACGTCTTGGGCATCTGAACACACACACACTCACACACAAAAAAAGCATGTTATGTGCAACAATGGGGTGGTAAGCTCTACTCCCACTCAAATTAATGGGCCTAAGTTAGTTATGTCCATTGATTTCAGTAGGTTTACTGTGAGCAGTGCTTAGTTGGATACGAGCTATGTGGGAAACATTTCTACATATCTTAAAGCAGGCGTAGCCAATGTGGTGCCTTCCAGATGTTGTTGGACTGCAGCTGTTGCCATTTGCTGACCATTAATCCGTATACAGACCCCTGTGTTGCAATATAGACAAGCTGAACAAAATAACACAACACGATGGCCAATACCAATGGCACAGAACACTACAGTGGTACCTCGGGTTAAGTACTTAATTTGTTCCGGAGGTCCATTCTTAACCTGAAACTGTTCTTAACCTGAAGCACCACTTTAGCTAATGGGGCCTCCTGCTGCTGCCGCGCCGCCAGAGCACGATTTCTGTTCTCATCCTGAAGCAAAGTTCTTAACCTGAAGCACTATTTCTGGGTTAGCGGAGTCTGTAACCTGAAGTGTATGCAACCTGAAGCGTATGTAACCCGAGGTACCACTGTATTTATAGACTAATCCAAATGATCAGAAATTGCAACCAAAGTCTCTAAATCTTCTTCACTAGTCGTGGTAGAGTAATTCAAAAATTTGATATATACATAATTTTAATGAATAATTGATTAAGATTGGCTAATGAAGCATTGAACGAAACAGATTGGTTATTCGGAAACTTCTGTTCCAGTGATATTTGATGACAGATTATGGGATGCGGGTGGCGCTGTGGGTTAAACCACAGAGCCTAGGACTTGCCAATCAGAAGGTTGGTGGTTCGAATCCCCGTGACGGGGTGAGCTCCCGTTGCTCAGTCCCTGCTCCTGCCAACCTAGCAGTTCAAAAGCACATCAAAGTGCAAGTAGATAAATAGGGACCGCTTACCAGCGGGAAGGTAAACGGCGTTTCCGTGTGCGGCTCTGGCTCTGGCTCTGGCCAGAGCAGCGATGTCACGCTGGCCACGTGACCCGGAAGTGTCTCCGGACAGCGCTGGCCCCTGGCCTCTTAAGTGAGATGGGCGCACAACCCCAGAGTCTGTCAAGACTGGCCCGTATGGCAGGGGTACCTTTACCTTTACCTTTTATGTATATATCAAACTTTTGAATTATTCTACTGCGATTGGTGAAGATTTAGAGACTTTGGTCACAATTTCTGACCATTTGTATTAAATAGTGTTAATGCCATTGTTATTGGCCATTGTGTTGTGTTATTTTGTTCAATTTGCTGACCATTGGCCATGCTTGCTGGGACCAATGGCAACAGCAGCCCACAACATCTGGAGGGAACCGAGCTGGCTGCATCTTCTGCACTTCACCGAAAGCAATACTGGAAAGGCCCCTTCGCACATTTGACTTCTTCAGTGTAAGCACTGGCCTCACGCCAAGTGCTGCGTGGCTTTCCTGGCCCTCTTTCAACCTGCACATGCTGAATGTGGCCACCTGCCTCAGGGAAGCCTACCTGTTTCCCCTGCTGCCTATGTCCAGGGTGTGGCCATTAGGGCGGAGCCTGGAGAAAGGACAGCATCTGGAACATGTTCCCCTGGCCCCTTGCTCTGGTGGAGACCCCTTGAAGGAGACACGTGAAGGGGGCTTAAAGTAAAGGTAAAGGGACCCCTGACCATTAGGTCCAGTTGTGGCCGACTCTGGGGTTGCAGCACTCATCTCGCTTTACTGGCCGAGGGAGCCGATGTACAGCATGTGGCCAGCATGACTAAGCCGCTTCTGGCGAACCAGAGCAGCGCACGGAAATGCCGTTTACCTTCCCGCCGGAGCGGTACCTATTTATCTACTTGCACTTTAACGTGCTTTTGAACTGCTAGGTTGGCAGGAGCAGGGACCGAGCAACAGGAGCTCACCCCATTGCGGGGATTCGAACCGCCGACCTTCTGATCGGCAAGTCCTAGGCTCTGTGGTTTAACCCACAGAACCACCCACGTCCCTTCCAGTGAAGGGGGCTTGACACATCACCAAAGGGAGCAGGGCGATGTGCTGCCTCCTGCCTCCTGCCCCCACCCCGACCCCCTTCCACAGGCAGGGCACAACCTCCTGCTCTTCTGCTGCCTCAGGCGGCTGCTTCATTCCGCCTAATGGGTGGGCCGGCTCCGGTTCTTTGGCAACTTTTCTTCACTAGAACCCCTGTTTTTAGCTCTGTGGCACAGAGCTGTGAAATGCCACTCAAATGTGTACCAGGAAATGCTTCGAGCTATTTTATATCGCAGAAAGGCAGAGTTTGCCGAATGGCACCCTTTCTGCTCCTGAGCTGTGAGAGGAGAAGTGGACTCCCTCGTGCTTTTTTGTTACGGGCTGCAGGGAGAGGAGGTGGCTACTCCCGAGGAGACATGCACGGGGTGGCGCTGCAGGCGCCTGATCCTCTCCAAACATGACTCCAGGGTGCCGCATTGAACAAGCACTCCCTCCTGCCCCGCAAATGGCCGTCCGCGGGAGTACTGCTGCCCCGAGCTGGCGGAGCCCAGCGCTGGAACAAAGTGAACTGGGCCCCTTTGGGCTTGGCGGGCTCCGGAAAGACACGAGTGACTTCGGCAAGGCGGGGGCGCAGGCGCAGTAGCTCGTCTGCGCCTCCCGGCTCGCTCGCTCGCTCGCTCGCGCGGCTCTGCGCTATGGCTGCGGCGCGGGAGGCCGGCAAGAGGCTCGCCATCGAAGGGAACATTGGTAAGGGGTCTGGGGAGGGGGCGCGGGAGGAGCGTGGGGGTCTTTTCTTCCATGGTATGTCGGCAGCGCCATCCTGCGACTTGGAAGCGCCCGTCCAGCCGGGGAGGGAGGAGGAACTCTGCACTTGCTCAGAGGCAGCCTTATTATTGCCTTGGTCGCACCAGGGCTCGGGCCCTTGCACGGTTGCAGGATGTATGCATTAGGAGCAATGCTCCGCCCCATTCCCCGTCTTGCACCAGTTGGGGAAGACGCGCAGGCTCGGGCTTTGGCGAGCCTCCAGGGAAGATCTTGGTTGGGTGGTGATTGATTGATTGATTGATTGATTTACTATATTTCTATGCTGCTTTTCATTCAGATGAATAGCAGTCAGTTACAAACAGTAAATAACATTCCAAACTCAACACGAATCGTATAGATCAGATAACAAATCATAAGTAAAACCATTACAATCCATATAGCACCATCAACTAAAAAGGTTAAAGCATGAACTGGTGCCTCCGCGAGTGTTCAGAAGTGAATGGAACTTGGTGGTGGTTGCAAGAGCGCTGTTAGGTTGGGTGGTATTACTATGCCCCATAATATGCAGAAGGGGGTGGGGCCAGGGTGAGGTGCCTGGTGGGTCACATGCACACCATACGTTTGAAGCACTTGGCATCCGAATCCTGGGAACTGAACTGTGGTCGGTTAAGAGTGCTGGGTATTGTAGCTCCTTGAGGAGCAAACTACGGGTCCCAGGATTCTTTGTCCGATGAAGCTGAGTGTTGGAATATTCAGGACAGGGGGGGGGGGGAATGTCCTCCTTCATGCAGCATGTAGTTAAACTACGGAACTCGCGTCCACAGGAGGCAGCAGTGGTCACCAACTAGGTGGCTTTAGAAGAGGGTTGGACAAATTCATGGAAGGGAGGGTTGTTGATGGCTGCTGGCCTCCACGGTCGGAAGCAGCAGGGCTTCTGAATACCAGCTCCTGGAAACCACAAGAGAGGAAAGTGCTCTGTTGCTTGAATCCTGTTTGCAGGCCTGACAGGCATCTGGCTGGCCCTTGTAAGAACAGGTTGCTGGACCAGATTGGCCAGATTCCAGCAGGGTCTTCTTCTTACGTTCGTATTTTATTTATTTCATAAATTTTATATACTGCTTGACTGAAAACGCCCTCACACCCTCAGAGCTGTTTGCCAGAATGATTCTTAGGGGGAAGCCATGTGCTCCAAGTGTGTGGTGTGAATGTTACATCCCATCTCCACGGCTCATTCTCTGCACAATGTAAGCAGAATGAGGTTGCTTTTCCTTTTACTGATATTTGGAAACACAGTATAAGGAGGATGTTGGCTAATGGGCTAATGTGCTTTTTGCTCTGCCAGCGGTGGGGAAGTCAACGTTTGTGAGAGTGCTCAGAAAAGCCTTTCCAGAATGGTCCATGACCTCGGAACCAGTGTCCAAGTGGCAGAAAGTTCAAGCTGCTGGTCCCCACCAGGTAAGAGTCGAGATGTAAAACTTGTTAGGTCTGTAAGGAACTGAGCTATTTTGGTTCAGAATATTGTAATCAATCAACTGGGAGTTCTTCTTCAGTTCAATAATTCTGAGCAAAGGGGAAACTTGCCTTCTTACCAAAATAATCATTCAGATAAAATAACCATTCACTCTCGTGCAACTTCTTTTGGCACCAAAGAGTAGTCACCCTCTTTGTGCTAAAGCAGGATTCCTCAAACCAGATGTTTTGAGACTACAATTCCCATCATCCCTGACCACTGGTCCTGCCTAGCTAGGCATCATGGGAGTTGTAAGCCAAAAATATCTGGAGGGCCGAGTTTGAGGCATAGCTGTCAACGTTTCCCTTTTTTTAAGGGAAATTCCCTTATTCCGAATTGGATTCCTCGTAAGAAAAGGGAAAAGTTGACAGCTATGGTTTGAGGAAGCCTGTGCTAAAGGTTATAAGAACAGTAGAGCCTGCCAGATCAGGCCAGATCCTGTTCTCACGGTGGCCAAGCAGATGCCTGTGGGAAACCTTCCAGCAGAAATGACTGCAAGAGCAGCCCTCTCTTCTCCTGTGGTTTCCAGGAGCTGGTGTTCAGAAGCCTTGCTGCCTCCAGCTGTGCAGGCAGAGCACTGCCATCATGGCTTATATAGCCACCAATAGCCTTATCTTCCTGAATCTTCCAATATTTGGCTCCCCTGAATGCCTACGAATTTTAGTGTTCTGAGAGAGGTAGAAAAATATCTCTCTATCCACTTTCTCCATACCATGCATGATTTTATAGAGTTGAAACAAACTTCCTCTAAAGATTTTTAAAGACTCCACCCATCCCCTATGCTGTTCCTTATGTGCTGTGTTTCCATTTATCCCAGCTTGCTGGCTGGGACTGAAAGGAGTCCAAAACATCTGGAGGGCACCAAGTGGGAGAAGGTTGAGCTGGAGGGAGGCGAAGAGAAGAGGAATCTTGCAATATCTTCACATGGCACAGGTTCACAGGCCCTGCTGTGGCGTCCCCCCAGAAAACACGCACTTTGTTTTGTTGTTCCTGTTCCGTTCGGTTCTTAAATCAGGGGTTTAAATCAGGGGTTTAAATGTCAGGGGTTCAGGAGCAGAAGCACAGGGAAGAGGGGAGATGGAGAGCGAAGGGGAAGAATCTGAGGGCAGCGTAGGAGAAGATGACAGTGGCCCGAGAGATTCCACGAGCCTCTCCAGCGAATCGGAAGATTCACAGAAGGGGGCGCCGGTGGCCAGGGCAAGGGGGGTCCCAAGGGGGACACCCCAGAAGCAAGGGGCCAGCGGGGACTCCCAGAGCAGCAGTTGGAAATCAGGACCAGCTTCCCTACCAGAGCATAGTGTGGGGGGGAAGAGTCACAGGTATCGGGAGTAGCGTCTCCCCCAGCAGGGAGAGGAGAGGAGTCAGGGCTGACCACGCCTCCATCGGAGAGCCAGACAACGGAGGGGAGGTCAGATCCGGCCAGTATCCCGGAAGAGGGAAGCAGTGACAGAAGTAGTGTGACGTTCAGGAGGAAGGTCACTGGGTTGGCGCGAGAGGCAAGTTCAAATGAACAGGAGCGTGGGACAGCAGAGAATGAGGATTGGGAACCGGGTCCTAAAGCCCGCCGGAGGCAGGGGGAGGAGCTAAGCGACTCAGCGTCTGAGGAGTCCAGAAAGGGGAATGCCCCAGCGGGCAGGAGGACCCAGAGGAGGAGAGAGCAGCGGAAAAGGTGGAGCAGGGCTAGGATCTTAAACTGGTGTCAGAGGGGAGGAGACTCAGACGGGACTTCGCCGATCTAGGGTTTAAGATGTAGGGCTGCGCGCTGCGGCTTTAAAATGGAAATTGAACTTCAATAAAGACTTTTGTACATTACGACAGCCTAGCATTGGTCCTCTGTGAGCTGGGACCTAGAGGCAGCTCTGACAGTTTGTCTCTTAAATTATTCCCCGTCACAGGCCTCTCCATCTCAGAGCTTTGCAAACCTGCTTCAAATGATGTATCAGGAGCCCTCGCGATGGTCCTACACATTCCAGACTTACTCATGCCTGAGTCGGCTGAAGGCGCAGCTGGAGCCTCTGTCTGTGAAGCCCCTGAAGATGTGGGACCACGTGCGGGTTTTTGAGAGATCTATATATAGTGATAGGTATGGTGCCACAATCTTGTTCCTGACGTTGGCAGCAGCAGCAACAGTGAGATGGGGCCACAGGCCAAGAGAAGTGGGGAGACGTTTGCCTTTTGAAAGAACTGTACATCCCCTTTTGAAATGTCCTCAAGTATTCAGTGCCCCCTCTCCATGTGCAGAGTGCTCTGCAGTTTCTTCCCACTCTTGCATTGTTGTTGAATGTCCGTGCAGTTCCTTTCAACTTATAATTGGGGAAACTAAGGATGCTTTGCCACTCCTTCCATTGGAGCCTCTTCCCTACAAGGAAGAGGAAAACCTTCCATTTTGTAATGATGAATGGATGCCAATTGCAAATACAATATTTGGGAAGCTTGGCGGTTTCGCATTTATCTCTGACTTGCCTGTTCTTCTTCCTGTGTTTGTTGCTGTGCGGGTGGTTTAACTACATGGTCCTCCCCCAGGTACGTCTTTGCCAAAAACCTGTATGAGATTGGCCACCTGGCAGAGATTGAGTGGGCAATTTACCAGGACTGGCACACTTTTCTCCAGCAAGCATTTGGGGACCAGCTTGACATCCATGGCTTCCTTTATCTACGGGCACCTCCAGAGGTAACTGAAAACCTCTGTTATATTTATTAGACACTTCGCCACCTCCCACCCTCAAAAATGAAAGTCAAAGTGATTTACAAAAATGAAGATTGAAAGCAAGTGTTAGGCCAGATGGTCCACTCCTGTAGGAGACTGTCTGCTACATCTCTGTCTGGGTCATTGCTCTGGCTGCCTCACCTTCTACTCAGCTGAAGGCAGGTAAATCGGCAGGCCTGTTGCATTGGATGTGAATGGATCCTTCAAAGTTGGCACCCTGGGTGCACCTTCTCCCAGTCAGGAAGCATGTCCGTGAAGGTTTGGGTGGGCTTCTTTAATCATAGAATTTTAGAGGTGAAAGGGACCCAGTGGGTCATCTAGTCCAACCCCCTGCAATGCAAGAATCATGGCAAGTTTTGACTTGTATACATCAGCAGTGGCTCTGCTTTGTTAGCCCAGGGGCCACATTTTGTACCAGCAAGTTCTCCAGGGGCCGCAGTACGTATTAGGCATCATCAGAAAAGTCGGTGTGATGACCAACACACCTGCGCATAAGTGTGCGCACGCATCAGAACACCACACATGCAACACACATCACACCACTGAGCACTCATGCAGAGCAGAGATTGTGAAGGAGGGGGTGGTACTTGGTTGTTCCAGCTAAAAACACAGCAGTTTCCTCCATTGCAACCTAGAATGCGTTTCCAATTCAAGAGGGAGAACGGAGAAGACCATGGAAAGGGAAAGCCACGAGAGAGTTAGTGTGGCCAACCAGGTGCCTTTGAGAAATCCACAAGCAGGATTAATAATAATAATAATAACAATAACAACAACAACAATAATAATAATAATAACAATAATAATATATACCCCGCCCTCCCCGGCCAATGCCAGGCTCAGGGCAGCTAACATCAATAAAATCACAGTAAAAACATAATAGGGGGGAAAGAGAGGGGGTCGGGAAGGAAAAAAAACCCCCCAATTACAATACAGGTTAAAATGCAGCCTCATTTTAAAGTAGCTGATAAATCAAGACCATAAGGGGAGGGAAACATAAGGGTCAGACTGAGTCCAAACCAAAGGCCGGGCGGAACAGCTCTGTCTTTCAGGCCCTGCGGAAAGATGTCAAGTCCTACTGGGCCCTAGTCTCTTGTGACAGAGCGTTCCACCAAGTCGGGGCCAGTACTGAAAAGGCCCTGGCCCTAGTTGAGACCAATCTAACCACCTTGCGGCTTGGGACCTCCAAAGTGTTGTTATTTGTGGACCTTAAGGTCCTCCGCGGGGCCTACCAGGAGAGGCAGTCCCATAGGTACGTGGGTCAAGCACAAGACATTCTCCCCTCCTGTAGTTTCCAGCAACTGATATTCAGGACCCTTTAGCCTTGTAGCCATCACTGCCTTCTGTGGGAGCAAGTTCCATAGTTTAACTCTGGGCTGCATGAAGAGGGACTTCCTTCTGTCTGTCTAGAAACTTCCAACATTCATATTCATTGGATGTTCAAGAGTTTTATTGTTATGAGAGAGAGGGAGGGAAAACCTTTTATCTATCCACTCTCTCCACGCCATGCATAATTTTATAAACTTCTATCCTGTTGCCAGTTACTCACTATTTCTCTGAACTAATAAGTCCCAAGTGCTGCGACCTTTCCTTGTAAGGGAATCGCTGCATCCCCTTGCCTGCTGTTTTCTGAAGCTTTCCCAACTCTACAATATCCTTCTTGAGGTGAGGACTGTACACAGGACTGCATTCCAAATGTGATCTCATCATAAGATTTGCATAACGGCATTACGATCCTGGCAGGTCTATTTTCAATGCCTTTCCTAATGATCCCTAGAATCGAATTTGCTTTTTTCACAGCTGCTGCATTCTGGGTCTATAGAAAGTCACTTGGGACTGGATCAGGCTTGCATTGTTTGCTCCATTGGTAAACCTCCTTGGGTGTGAGAGTGAAGTGTGCCTCTCTGGCAGAACAGGAGTTGCTGGCTTTAAGGCAGCGTGGGGCTCTGGCGCTCATGGCACTGGCCAATGAATTTCCCTTTTCCTCCTTTCAGATCTGCATGGAAAGATTGCGCCAAAGAGGGAGGCCTGAAGAGAAGGAGGTCCAGCTGCGCTACCTGGAGCAGCTTCACACTCAACACGAACATTGGCTCCTGGAGAAGAGCACAGAGTGAGTCACAGGCGGAGCAGCAGCAGAGAGCTGGCTGCAGTGGGAAGGCAGTTGTGGCTCTGCAGGCAGCGCCTGCTCTTTGCTTGAGCCTCTTCTTTTTGGTCCCACTCAGTTGTGTCATGTGGCAGGTGTATGCTGGTGCCAGAGCACCCACTTGATCCCACACGGAAGAGAGAAGCAGGCAGCCAAGCCACAGTTCCCGTCACCTGGAGATGAGGATGATGATTTACATCCTACCTTCTTTCCTTCGAGGAACTCAAGGCGATGTATATGGTCCTCTTGCTCAGTCCTCTTGCCCAGCTATGATGCAGGACAGCAGCAAGGGCCGAAAGGAACCAGGAAGTCTTGGTAGCACAGAAATGGGTGGGCCAGAGACCACGAGGTGCAGGAGGGCAGCTGTGTACAGACGGGTGCTGTGTCCTGGGCTGTGCACAACTCAGGCCCCAAAATAAGATATGTGGCAGGCAACATTTGGAAGTGGGCCATGGGGTGTATTTGCCATTCGCTTCCCAACCAGAATCCTTAACAGTCTCTTGCTCACCAGACACAATTAGTGGGCTCTGGATCACTCTAGAGCAGCTTTCCTAACAGTAAGTCAGACCTGATCCAGATTACTCTTTTATGATTAATTTGGGATTACTTATTGGCAGAATTTTTATCCTTTCCCATTGTCACAGTTTACAGGCCACTACTGTGTTAGTTGCAGTGTTGTTGCAAACCAAAGAGAGGCTGGAAGTTTCCGTTCTGCAGTGGGAGCGATGTGTGAAATCACAAGCTAGCTCAGCCTGCTCCAACTTTGTGCCCTCCCCATGTTTTAAGCTGCAACTCCTATCAGCTCCAGCTAACATGGCTGTGCTCCCATCAACTTTGGGGCACTGGCTGGGGCTGATGGGAGTCGAAGACCCAAATCTCTGGAGGGCATCACGTTGGGAAAGGCTGCTCTAGGGATTAAGTCGTCATCATCCTTTATTTTTTATTCATTCTGTTCCATTTATGAATGCTTCCTGTAGTGACTAAGAATAAAAACAAGTTTGTATATTTTAAACAAGTTCAAATCCAATGCATGTACAGACTGGGATATAAATCTCTACTGCACTTCTTTTAAACCTGCAAGATGTATTTTGCATGCTTTATTCTGAACACATTACTAGGGTTTTCCAGCTGTTATTTAGAAGGAAGAGAGGTAGGAAGGAATTATTGTTGCTTTACACCAGCAGTTAAGGCGACTACAACTTCACCCCTCCACCAAAAAGCAGAAGAGACTGTAAATTACAGGTGCCCAATGTTATCTTCCGTGCTGTTTAATCAGTAAGGACATCTGACAGCCTTGCATATTGTACTCACTTACTACTGAGCTTCTGGAATCCAGTGAGTCTTTGGGTGGTGATGACTTCACTCAGCTGAGCTCTCTTCCCACACAGAGCCTGTCCATCAATTTCTGAACCTTAATCAGTGGAAGCAAAGCAGATGAACTTCCATGTTTTGCCTTGGTCTTTCACCCACAGTCCTCTTGCTCTCAACCTTTAGTTAGTCATGTCCATCTTAAAGAAGAAGTGTGTTTTCCAGTTCTACAGTATTAGTTTTCAGAACCAAGCTTTTTAAAAGCTTACATAGTTGTATACAGGTAGGTAGCCGTGTTGGTCTGCCATAGTCAAAACAAAATAAAAGAAAAAAAATTCCTTCCAGTAGCACCTTAAAGACCAACTAAGTTAGTTCTAGGTATGAGCTTTCGTGTGCATGCACACTTGTACTATACAACTATACTATAGTTGTATAGTACGGGCAAAATGAGCAGAGTAACTGTCAAGCACGATCAGAACATGGGACTATCTGATCTCCCCTTTCCACTGCTTGTGAATTCTAAAGATTTAATTCATTTTAAATGAAGCCCAATTCTATATCCCTACTTACAGTGGTACCTTGGGTTACAAACACTTCAGGTTACAGACTCCGCTAACCCAGAAATAGTACCTTGGGTTAAGAACTTTGCTTCAGGATGAGAACAGAAATTGCATGGTGGCGGCGCAGCGGCAGCAGGAGGCCCCATTAGCTAAAGTGGTACCTCAGGTTAAGAACAGTTTCAGGTTAAGAACGGACCTCCAGAACGAATTAAATTCTTAACCCGAGGTACCACTGTACTCATAAATGTGGGGCACTCCTCCTTTCTTATTCTGACATGTTTCTTCTTGTGATGATGCAGACATTTGCCCAAAACTTTGTCTCCCTCACTTGTGTTCCTCTTGATGTTGCATGTAATACTAAACAATAGTCAGAAACAAACTATGGCTTACTGTGAATTTGTGTGTTCACACAGTTCAAATTACACCCACCCTTTGCCAAGCTGGGAGTAAACAAAGCCACAGTGCTGGCTTAGCATTTTGTGTGAACCAGCATTGGTAGTTTGCATCTCTCCAAAGAAACTATGAGTAGGAAGTCAAGAACAGGACTTTCGGGTTAGCGCGATCTGGTTAATGGCGGATTCCCTCCGAGCTCCGGAGGGAATCGGCTCCGCTGGAGAAGGGTTCTACCGCGACGGCGACGCGGGGACCCTCAGAAACCGCAGGCGCTGAAGCCTGCGGACTTGGTGACTCGGCGGGCACCTAAAGCGCCCCCCGACCCACGAAGAGCCTTTTTAAAGGCTGCGGAGAGGGTAAGGGGAGCGTCGTGGTGCTGTGAGTGGACCGCTACTGCAGTGGAGCGAAGCCGCGAGCCATGGCCGGAGACCGCTGACTTTCTTCCCTGAAATTCGGACTTTAATTAATCCGTGAGTAAAATGGAATTTGGACTTTAAAATTTCTACCTTTGAATTCGGTACGATCGGGGGATGTGCTAAAGGGAAGTCCGCACCCCCCTGCTTACAGAAGATTTAAAGCAAGGATTGGAGAACTAAGGTGGAGAGTTTTTTCTTTTTGGTGTTTTTTAAAAGATAATATTTTCATGAATTTGACAGAAGAAGATTTGTGCTGGAGAGTAAGAGTGGAATTTTAGAAGTCTTTGTCTAAACCCCCCCCCCAGACCCGGGAGTGTCCTGTATGTGAGCTGGAGAAAAAGGAACAAGGAGTTTGACAGCTGTCAAAGGAGCTGTCAAACGGGCAGTGAAAGTTAAAAATCTTATTATTTAACACCTTTCTGGACTAAATTTGTTATATTTGAATTAAACTGGTTGGGAACAAAGTAGTGAAATAACAAAGTAACGGACTGTTGGGAAAATAATAAATAATAATAATAATAATAAATTTTATTTATATCCCGCCCTCCCCAGCCGAAGCCGGGCTCAGGGCGGCTAACAACATTAAAACAGTGTGACATTATAAACATTATAAAAATGAATTAAAATCAAAATTGATGGCAACCATAAACTAAAGCTTTGTAAAGATTGCCAGAGGAGGGGGTCAGGAAAACTATTAAGTAACCAGAATCCCCCTAGGGGAAACATTGAAACACTACAATGGCTGCAGATGGAAAACTACAGGCAGAGATAGAAAGAATGTTTTTTCTCGTGGGAAAGTTGCAGGAGCAGACTACGGCTATGAGTAAACAACTTATAACCTTGAACTCTAAAATAAGTGACTCTGCTGAATGCACAATGGATTTGACCGGGAAAAAATCTACAGCTGAATTAGAAGAGATAACTTCGGAACAGGAGGAGAGGGAACAAGGGCCAGTACAGATGGAGAGTACCAACCAGAAGCCTACATTGTCAGAACATAAAGAAGAAGACCTTTGGATTACAAATCTGCGAAAGATGCGAAAGAGGAGGGAGGAAGCCCCTGGAACACTTGGAATATTTGAATTTAAAAGAAGCAAGAAATATGATTGGGGCTTCCTCTTTGAGTATGGAAGATTAGCTGACCTTTCGCAGCAGCTGGTATCAAGCACTTTGGATGGAAGAAAATCTGACGAGACTGAGCTAGAACTCCTTCGAGACCCGATGACCAACAAAGAGGGCTACCAACAAAATCGGCAGAGAGAGACTGACAGAGATTTAAAGGCCTCAGATGTGAGGAATCCAGGCTAAAAACTGTTTTTGTGGACATGGGGACATTGGGAAGGGACAGAAACCGGGGCGGGGGGGGGGAAGAATTTTTTTTAAAAAATGTTTATGACCTTTGTGTTTGATTATTATGACCTATTTTTAAGATAAAAGGGAAATTCGTGGAAGGAATTTGAGTCGACCTTAGAAAAGGATTTAATATTTATAAGAAAATTGGATAAGTAAAATTTGGCCAAGTAATAAGAATTAAGTATTTCTTTAAAAATATATATATATAATAATAATATGTAAAGGATGAGAGATATGAACTTGCTGAGCTAATTTAATTGAATTAGGATGTATGAAGGGGGGGTGGGGGGAGGTCAAGAACTGGGGTTAGGAAAGTAAGGATATGAAACTTTATATGTGTTGTCTTTGTCTGTGTGTGTGTGTTTGTGTTTATAAAATGTGAAAACTCAATAAAAATTTTATAAAAAAAAAAAGGAAGTCAAGAACAAACCTTCACTTCCGCCCTTGCTTTGTTTGGGTTAGTGTTTGCACACAACTCTAATCCATCACTGTTGTTTGTTTCCTCCCAGTTGGCAAATGGATGAGCAGAGTGGGTGTGATTTGAGCAGCACGTATCAGCTTGCTGACACATTCGTAGTAAACTATACTTTGTTTCTGACCATGACTTACTGTTAGGTGAAAGCCAGGCCATTAACTAGCTTGTCCCATCCTTCCTCACTATAGCCTGTCACTACAAACACACACCATTCCCTGTATCCCAAGTGAAGGCAAATAGAGAAAGCAGAGGTTTGGCTTGCAGTGAGGTGACCTATGGTGTTGTGAGCCTCAGTGTTACCTTAGACGAAGAAGTTTGGGGCTGAAAGACGGAGGCAGAGCGTGGGTGCATGGAGGCTAGATTGTTAAGTGAGCACATTGCCGAAAATGCTTGCTGCTTACATGATGCAGAAATTAAGGTGGGCACCTTAAGTTACAATTTCTGCATTTTGGGATGTGAGTAATGGAATTAGAAAGTGCCTTAAAAACGTGTTTTTTTTTTATCTGACGGTAGAATGTATTTGGCTTTGTTTCAAGGAAATCCATTGAATTATATGAGTCATGTTGACGGTGCAAGGCAGCAAAATTTAGCTCCACTGTGGGTGTATAATAGTCAACATATGCACTATGCTTTAAGATGTTGAAAGCTCTATCTCTGTGTAATAATCTATAATCCTTGCGTGAAGCTGCAAGAGAGGCTGTTTTATAAAATTATTGCTGGTTTTATTAACTTCACAGTGTGATCAACAGTTCAAGGAGTAGATTTGGTATACTGTATAGTATAAGCCAGGGACATGGGTGGCGCTGTGGGTTAACCACAGAGCCTAGGCGGTTCGAATCCCCGTGATGGGGTGAGCTCCCATTGCTCGGTCCCTGCTACTGCCAACCTAGCAGTTCAAAAGCACGTCAAAGTGCAAGTAGATAAATAGGTACTGCTCCGGCGGGAAGGTAAACGGCGTTTCTGTGCACTGCTCTGGTTCGCCAGAAGCGGCTTAGTCATGCTGGCCACATGACCCGGAAGCTGTACGCCGGCTCCCTCGGCCAGTAAAGCGAGATGAGCGCCGCAACCCCAAAGTCAGCCACAACTGGACCTAATGGTCAGGGTTCCCTTTACCTATAGTATAAGCCACTTTTATCTCCAAATTGCTCTGGGATGGCAATATGTTGTTTTTTTTAATAAATATTTATTGAGATTTTTTAAATACAAAAATAATAAACAATATGACATGTATCATAACATATTTTCAAAGCTGCTTTGGACTCCCTCACGTCTCCCGCTCCCACTTGCATCATTGTAAAACTTTTTCCAGCAATTTATCAACTTGTTTACATTCTTAAATCTCATTCATTTAATTTAATCTAATAATTCTCCAAAAGATTTATATTTTCCTCAATCTCACTTATCATCCAGATTACATCTAATTTAGTGGTGCTCAATTATTTATGATCTGGCATCCTTCTTAACATTCAACCAAATTACAGTGTTTTTGTAAATAAATCCTAAATTTCTTCCAGTCTTCTTCAACCCTCTCCTCTCCCAGGTCTCGGATTCTGCCGGTCATCTCAGCCAATTCCATATAGTCTATCAGTTGGATCTGCCATTGTTCCAGTGTGGGTAGATCTCGGGTTTTCCAGTGCTTGGCGATGAGTATCCTTGCTGCTGTTGTTGCATACAGGAAAAAAGTTCTGTCCTTCTTTATCACCCTCTGGCCGACAATACCCAGGAGAAAGGCCTCTGGTTTCTTGGGGAAAGTATACTTAAATACCTTTTTCAACTCATTATATATCATTTCCCAGAAGGCCTTCACTCTAGGGCACGTCCACCAGAGGTGAAAGAATGTTCCTTCATTCCCTTTACATTTCCAGCATTTGTTATCAGACAAATGGTATATTTTGGCAAGTTTAACTGGGGTCATGTACCATCTATATATCATTTTCATTACATTTTCCTTCAAAGCATTACATGCAGTGAAGTTCAACCCAGTGGTCCACAACCTTTCCCAGTCCTCAAACATGATATTATACCCAATGTCCTGTGCCCACTTTATCATAGCCGATTTAACCATTTCATCTTGTGTGTTCCATTTTAACAGCAAGTTATACATTCTTGAAAGTACCTTAGTCTTAGGTTCTAGCAGTTCTGATTCCAATTTCGATTTCTCCACCTGGAACCCTAACTTTTTGTCGCTCTGGGATGGCAATATGGTAAAGCTGAGGATTACAACAGGGGCAGGAATTTTTGGGTCCGCAGAGAGAATGCGCCCCCAGGCCTCTGTGTCTGGCCCTTGGAACATTCCCCAGGCCATGCCCCTCACTGACCCTGCTTCACACCCTTTTTTGGCCTGGCTGGAATGTAAGCTTGAACTCTTGATTGTCTGGATGGATGATGGAGGTGTGTGTGTGTGTGTGTGTGTGTGTGTGTAGAAGCTACCCTACTGCACAAAGGTAAATTTTCCATTCATTCTTCTGTCACCTGTATGTTACCCCGAGAAGATTGCCTAAAGGGAATGTGGCCCCTGGTCTGCAAAAGGTTCCCTTTGCTCTGCTTTCAACAACCTTGGCATGTAGGCACTGAAGGGAATGAGGTGAATTAATGAGACAACTCAAAGTCAATGCAGATGAGATCATTCAAGGAAGTGAGCTGAACTATCCACTGTAACTGAAGCCACAATATTGATTGTATAGTGAAAAGAATTAAGGAAATAACATTCTTATTGCCCCCACAGGATTCATTCTGAAAACATAAGAAATGCTCCAGTCTTGCTGCTTGATGTCACAAAGGATTTTGAGGATGACACAAATGAACAAGGGAGGCTTATGTCCCAGGTAAGATTTCACTTCTCTGAAATGTGAAAGCTTTGGTATAATGCACAGAACTTGCGTATTCTTCCATCAGATTAAAGTTGGCACCGCAAGCTACCAATTTGCCTTAATTGTGTGTCTCTTATTCCCTGGAACTAACATGGCAACAACTGAACAAACAATTGTTTGGATTTTATTTGAAGATCTGTTTCCTCTTTTTGCAGGTGAAGACTTTTATAAAGACTCTCTCAGGGGAGGCTTTCCCTTCTGCGTCTTCCGCTGCCTCCTAGCCCAGGATCTCACAGCAGGCTCCTCTGAGTGGATGGCCACCAAGAGAAAGCAGTCCTTAATGGTCAACTCCATTGGGAGTTAACAGCTCGGCCAGGTCAGAGGTGCTTGCAAGAATTAAAGGTCTCTCTGCGCACTACTTGCAGGGGAAAGAAGCCCTCTGGGCAGCAAAACCCCAACCTAGTCTACAGATAGAAAGAAGAATTGCAACAGGTGAAAGAGAGGGGTGTTGGGGGCAATTTCACTTGGGCTGGGTGAGCTCAGAAGCCACGCAGAGGCCTCTGTTTGGCCAAGTGAGAGATCAGTCTTCTTGCCTGGAAAGGGCCTGGCAGGGTGCTCTGCCACGTGAGAGAGTAGTGGCCCATTTAATACATTTGGGCAGTGGTGCATCTACTTGGTTTTGTTGGTACTGGCTACCAGTGGCTCCCTTGCCATGATTCTGGACCTGCTCCCTCCCCAACTTCTGCTGCTGCATTTTCTCAGGGTGTGGAGTCTCAAGTTCTTGAGTCTATATGCGCCCTCAATTCCTGCTACTTACTGTGATAGCAATAGACACCTTGGGCTCACTTCTGTAATATATTATTTTTAAGCACTCTGCACTTAGACACCCACCTGAGTTTCCTAGGCACTGCAGGACCGTCTAACAGTGCCCAGTTCCTGTGCATCTGCACACCTTTCCATTGTCTGTGCATCAATAGCCTCCCCCTTGGAGAAGAGAGTTTGGAAATTGATTGACACTGAAACAATCCAGGGACCGACCGAGGAATCTGGAAGGTTCAGAGTGTGAAGAATAGACTGAATTCTGTACAGTTGTGTTAGCATCTGTATGTGACAGATGTAAAAAAACCCAAACATGTACTTGAGTTTTTCAAGGGGCTGTTGTCTCTTCTGCTGCTTCCCACCCCCAGTGCAACTCTTACCTATGTGATGGAGGCCTCCTGGGCTATAGCATCTCTGTGCATGAAGGCCACTGCATGGTTGATGTCACACACAAATATAGCAACTGTACGTTGTTTTCGAGAATACTTTTCACCCTCTTTATCTGCCTTTATCACATTTCAATGAAATTTATCAAGTTTATCCTACAACTATAGCCCTCTTCATTCATTGCTTGTGCAAAGGGGCAACATGGATACAAAGGTTTTAATTTTTTTGTAGATTTTCCTTCAGCACAAACATCTGCAAAGTTCCTTTTAAAAGAAATGGAATAAATTGGATGTCTATCTATGAGCAGTCCAGTTTAAAGTTTAAGATAGCCCTGTGGTATAGTATCTTAAGACGCTAGAGGCGCACACATTACCATGAATTTTGCAGAGAGGATATGAAAAGGATGCCCAGTGCCTCTGTGGATAGTAAAGTTCACAAAGTTGACTTTGGGAAACTGGAATATGGATGTCCAAGTATTTTTGTCCATGCATGTTTCATCCTTTTCTCCTCAAGAAATAGTTCTGTTGCGTTTGATGTTGCCTTTCCAAGCCTCAGTAAACCTATATATGCATGTTCATCAGCAGTAGATGGAATGACGTGTCACCCCCTTACTTTTTGTACATAGCATTAAAATTCATGCACCAATTATAAATAAGCCAAAGTACAAAACACTCCCTTTTTAATGCAGTGCTTTTTACAATCAACCATTCATTAGCTTTCAATGATGGGTGTTGTCAACATTTAATTTATCTCTCTTCTATTGTATAAAATTACTGTATTTTTTTTAAGGCTGCTGTGTATGATTATGGCCTGTGTCCAATGGTCTGTTGAAGTTCAGAGATTCTGTTTCCAAAGCTACTTGCAGTATCCTTAGAAAGTTTTGGAGAAACCATTTCTGCCACTGGGCTATTGTCCTTATATACTCAATTGCACTGGGGGCATCAACATTTACTGCAGCTGAAGAAATGTGTATGGGGGGGCAGCTGCTGGAGATCCCCTCCTCACAGTGTTCTTGAATGTTGGGTCCCTTGGTGTGGTTGGATACTCAATTCCCATCATCCCCACAGCTTAGCCCAGTGGTTAGGGAGGAGTAGCCCGGAACACTTTTCTCCTTTGTGTTTTTTACTACATCCATTTGATAGTTTCTGTCCCTGCGCAAGGATATCGTTAGCATGTTACAAAATCCTCTGGTTGCAGCCCTCTTTGTGTTGCTTCTGTGTAAACATGCAGTTGACCCTGAAGATGTACATGCTTCTTGGAGTTGAATGGGAGCAACCACAGAAGTGGTGTTAGCCATGTAGACTCAAGCTCATCTTAAGCCAATTCTAAAAAGAATTGACTTCTGTGTTCTAGTCTTCTACTCATCTCAGCCTCCCCCATTAAGAGGAAGGCTGCTTCTGTACCACTATAATGTGCTTTTTAAAAGATTCAGTACACTGATAAACCTTCCGTTTGTAGATAACTGTATTCTTCTCGAATTTGTAAAATGCTCCAGTTAAATCTAGGTCCGTATAGTTAAAGCTCTGGTTTTCCCAGTAGTGATGTATGGAAGTGAGAGCTGGACCGTAAAGAAGGCTGATCACCGAAGAATTGATGCTTCTGAATTCTGGTGCTGGAGGAGACTCTTGAGAGTCCCATAGACTGCAAGAAGATCAAACTGATCCATTCTTAGGGAAATCAGCCCTGAGTGCTCACTGGAAGGACAGATCCTGAAGCTGAGGCTCCAAGATTTTGGCCACCTCATGAGAAGAGAAGACTCCCTGGAAAAGACCCTGATGTTGGGAAAGATGGCGGGCACAAGGAGAAGGGGACGATGGAGGATGAGATGGTTGGACAGTGTTCTCGAAGCTACAAACATGAGTCTGACCAAACTGCGGGAGACAGTGGAAGACAGGAGTGCCTGGTGTGCTCTGGTCCATGGGGTCACAAAGAGTCAGACACGACTAAACAACGTTAAATCAGTAAAACGAGTAACTTTAAAACACGGAGAAAGGGAGTAAATAAAAGTCTGCCTTCCTCTCGTGACACTAGAACTTGTAGACTGTTGGAAAACAAGCCTTCTTGGGAGAAGCTGGCAACTCTCCCAGGCTCTGGCTTGTTTACCGGTGACCTCCCTGGCTGCAATCCCCGGAAGACCAGGGTAGATCTCGATAGGCGACATTTCCCAGCGTGGAAAATGCACACCCCCTCCCTCCTTGCATACCGGCAAGAGTAAAGGAGATAGTCAGAAAGTCCTCTACATCTTGTTTATTTCTGACTTTGCAGCACTACAAAAAACATGTCCGAACAGTTCAGTGTTCAGCAAGCAAGTGGCTAAGACTTCCTTCACACATGCAACAGGAAGGTCTTGTATTACACACACGACAAAGACTATTAAAGCCTGTGAACTTCCGGGAAGATTCTTTTCCACAGCTAGTTACATCATTTGATGTAAACAAGCTACCAGTTTGCAGCTGCATTGCTCTCATATCGTAACATAGACATCCAGTGAAGTTGGAAGATTTTAAAAAGTCATTCTTCACACACTAGGGAACCTGCTCCAACAGGAGACAGTGATGTCTACCACACATCCTGGCTCTGCTCTGCCTCCGGCGTTGGAGTCAGCAATGCTTCTCAATACCAGTTGCTCAGTCTAAGCCACAGGAGGGGAGAAGGCTGCATGCACTCATGTGCTCCTTTTTGGTTCCCCACAGGCATCTGGTTGGCCCCTCTGAGAACAGGATGCTGGGCTAGATGATCCAGCAAGCTCTTCTGATGGTCTTAGTTCTTGTTCTGCTGGTGACGGTGGTGGGGGAGGGCAGGACTTGAAAAGACCCTTTCATTTCATATTATATCTCAATGGTGTATAATATTTTTGTAAGGGAAAAGTTGTCCTGCTGCAGTTCACGTGGCCACCAGTTTCTTGCTCCTGCAAAATACAGTGTGAGGACAGACTTAGGCTGGCTGCAGATAGGTAGCCGTGTTGGTCTGCCATAGTCAAAACAAAATTAAAAAATTCCTTCCAGTAGCACCTTAAAGACCAACTAAGTTAGTTCTTGGTATGAGCTTTCGTGTGCATGCACACTTCTTCAGATAGGTATCTGAAGAAGTGTGCATGCACACGAAAGCTCATACCAAGAACTAACTTAGTTGGTCTTTAAGGTGCTACTGGAAGGAATTTTTTAATTTTGTTTTGACTTAGGCTGGCTGGGCAGAGAGTGAAAGAGCAGTGGGGGGTTGGGGCAGCAGAGGCTGGGGGGGGGGGGAGAGTGAGGATGGGCAGGAGACCCCCCCCCAAGACACTGCTCTCTGAAGAGAAGGAGAGAGAAAAGCCTTCAACAGCCCCCTTTTCCTTCAAACTTCTGGGGTTTGTGTACAGAGGGGCACTTGAAGGCATGCTGCCTCCCCACAGCTGATAGGCTTCCCCACGGCTGCATTTCTCCTTCTGACCTCTGAGGTTAATTATATACCTATACACAGACAGGTATCTTTTCCTGGGTTGCATCCAGTGTGGTGTTAAGTAACTTGTTCTATTAGCGCTTGTGTGATGGAACTCCTCCACCCTTTGCACCCCCCTGATTTGTTCCGGGGTTCACTCCGATCCTCTGGAGCAGATTTAGGGAGGGTTTGGGGAATACACAGGGGCAGGAGAGAGGGGAACTTTTGTTGCACAAATCTTTGTGCTAATGGAACAAGTACATTGGGTGCAGTCCCATGAGTCAGATCCTTGGTCCAGCCAGCTCAGTGTTGTCTACACAGACTGGCAGTGATCCTCCAGAGTTTCAGACAATGGGTCTTTCCCAGCCCTGCCTGTGGGTGCTTGGGTTTGAACCTTCTGCATGCAGAGCAAGTATTATTGAACTAAGGCCCTCCCTAGTTGTAATGGTGTTTCTGTAGTTAATATGAGGAATATGAAAGTGGTAGCAACAAATGCTCTTTGCATTGAAAAAAGGCAGTGGTTTCTGTCTTGAGTAGATGGAAGAGTGGATTTTGCTCATAGCCACGCCCCTCCGGTGCACTCCTGGATGTGGGCTTGCAAAATCTTAAGTTTGGACAGCAACACAGAAAGCTACCTTACACTGGTCTGTCTAGCTCATTATTGTCTACCTTGACTGCAGCAGCTCTTGGGGTTTCAGACAGGGAGTCTCTCTTTCCCAGCTCTGATTGGGAGCTTAAAAGAGGAGAGGAAGGCGGCTTGCAAAAGCCTTGGGGAGCCCCCCACCTCAATTCCTTTGTCAGTCCCTGATCTTACTCTAATGTTAAATGGAGTGTGGGGTTGCAAGATCTGAGAGAATTGACCCTGAAATCTCTTGCCGCTTTGAGATTGGGGTGCATGCAACAATATGCTCCTTCCAAGTTCAGAGGTGGATGCCTCTGAAAACCTGTTCCTGAGTACCATGTGCAGAGAGGGTGACCATGCACACCGATCTTGTTCATGCACTTGCCAAAGGCACCTAAAGGTTGGTGGCTGTGGAAACAAAGGCTTATCTGCCTTGGGAGACAATGAAGTACCTTCCTAATTTAGTCAAAAAGAGCCCTGCAGAACACGACAAGTTTACCGCACTCTGGAATAAGATGCCAGTGAAGGGAAAAGGCCTTTTAAAAATCTGCCTCTTGATTTTGGTGATGCACAAAATCGCTTTGCTGGGGAAATAACTACTGTATTTGAATTCGGTGGAGTTTCATTGGTCTGGTAAATGCATTTTAAAAGTTCGAAGCTGTGGCTGCACACTAGGTGGTTTATTTCAAACTCACTTTCCTGACACTGGAGTTTAAATAAGAGCCTGACAGACTCTGGAAGAACACAGCTCTGTCCCAGCTTGGGAGTGAAGCGCTGTTAGGCTGGGAGACGTCTTGGAGTCAAATGTCTTTTCCTACCCAGATCAGTGTGATAAGTTAAATATTTTTTGGTTGACTGCTGTCCACATAGTTAATCTGAAAGTAAGGAGGCTCATGCTCAGAGGAGTTGGTTTTCAGGCCAGGAGAAGCTGGCTGCTCCTTTAACATTGAGGGCTTTTTAAAAATTATTTTTACAATCTGGAGGCTGCTATGCATACTATTTGTTTAATGAATTAAGAATCACTTCCCACAAAACATCCCAAAGTGAATAACAACAACAACTACAAAAAAAATGCCAATAGAAACATCAACACTAAAAAAAATGTGTAACTGATACATAAAGAACAGAAGTGTTTTATTGTTGGCAGCCTGTCAACTGTCAAGTTATAACATACGAATTAAAGGGGAATCAGCAAATACTATATTACAGGTGCTGTGGGACGCAGGGGGCGCTGTGGGTAAAACCTCAGCGCCTAGGACTTGCCGATCGCATGGCCGGCGGTTCGAATCTCCACGGCGGGGTGAGCTCCCGTTTTTCGGTCCCAGCTCCTGCCCACCTAGCAGTTCGAAAGCACCCTTAAGTGCAAGTAGATAAATAGGTACCGCTTTATAGCGGGAAGGTAAACGGCGTTCCATGTGCTGCTCTGGTGCCGGTTCGCCAGAGCAGCTTCGTCACGCTAGCCACGTGACTTGGAAGTGTCTTTGGACAGCGATGGCTCCTGGCCTCTAGAGTGAGATAAGCACACAACCCTAGAGTCTGTCAAGACTGGCCCGTACAGGCAGGGGTAACTACCTTTACCTTACATTACAGGTGCAAGCTCCAAAGGTGTGTCCAACCTAATGCCTTGATGGGAAAGCTGACCAAAGAGCTGAAAGGGCATCCAGGTGGCATTGGTTTTGTTGCTGGTGACTTTTGCTTTATAAAGGTAAAGGACCCCTGACAGTTACCGGTAAGTCCTGTCGCAAATGACTCGGGTTGCGGCGCTCATCTCGCTTTCAGGCCGAGGGAGCCGGCATTTGTCTGCAGACAGTTTTTCCACGTCATGTGGCCAGCATGACACTGGTGAAACCAGAGTAGCGCACGGAAACGCCGTTTACCTTCCCGCTGGAGTGGTACCTATTTATCTACTTGCACTTCCATGTGCTTTTGAACTGCTAGGTTGGCAGGAGCAGGGACCGAGCTCACCCTGTCACGGAGATTTGAACCGCCGACCTTCTGATTGGCAAGCCCAAGAAGCTCTGTGGTTTAGACCACAGCACACCTGTGTCCCTTTATACATGCTTTACACAGTATGTTAAAAAGGAAGGAACAGACTCATGGACAGCTCTGGAGGGGACCTGTTTGGGTAAGACTAGGACTATGTCCACACCAGACATTTAAAGCACTATCAAAACACTTTTAACAGACATGGCTTCCCCCAAGTATCATAGAATTGCAGAGTTGGATGCAGGAGCGTCGTGTGGGGAGGCTAGAGGAGCAGTTGCCCCAGGCACATTTTTGGGGGGGTGGGCGCATTTTATTCCTTGCTGCCCTGCCAGCCGCATGCTGCAGTGCCGTTGTCCACCTGCAGCCCTTGGCAAGCGCAACAGGCATGCTCTCAAGTAGCGCACTCATGCTGCTCTGCCAGCCGTGCCCTGCTTTGCGATGCTGCAGGGCTGCCTGAGGAGGATGCAACAGATATGCTCCCTTCCTGTTCAGGGCACATGCCTGTTGTGTCCTCATGCAGCTTTGCTGCATCTCGGGGCAGGATGAATGCACCCTTTGGGTGCATGCCTGCTGTACCCTCCAAGGGCTGGGGGCAGGCAGGGATGCAGCACAGCCTCGCTTGGCAGGGGGTCGGCAGCGGTGTGGGCTGGGCATGGGCTTCATTCACCCTTCATGCTCTGCCCCCTGGGTGAGTGCTCCCCCTGGGTGCACAACCACCCTCCTGCCCCAGGCACCACCACACACACTATGCCGCTAGTTAGAAGGGACTCCCTGCATGCAAGAATCATAGCTAAAGCATCCCTGACATATGGCCATCTAAGCTCTGCTTAAAAACCTCTACTAGGGAGTCCACCACATCCCAGTACAGTGGTACCTCGGGTTACAGATGCTTCAGGTTACAATTAAATTCTTAACCCAAGTTCTTAACCCAATGTACCACTGTATTGGGTCAGAACAGGCTTCCTCAACCTTGGCCCTCCAAATGTTTTGAGACTACAATTCCCACCATCCCTGACCACTGGTCCTGCTAACTAGGGATCATGGGAGTTGTAGGCCAAAAACATCTGGAGGGCCGAGGTTGAGGAAGCCTGGGTCAGAATCTACTTTCCTATGATTTAAATCCATTGGTTTGGGTCCTCCCCCCCCTCTGGAGCAGGCAAAAACATGCTTACTCCATCTTCTGTGAGATGGCCCTTTATATATTTGAAGGCAGCTATCCTATCACCTCAGTCCCCTTTTCAAGGCTAACATTTCCAACTCCCTCAACCATTCCTCATGAGGCTTGATTCCTCTGGGAGTTGTAGTTAAGGGTGCTGAGAGTTGTTAAGAGACCCGTGTTTCCCTCGCTGAGCTACAATTCCCACAGTGGTTTAACTGTCCCGAGGGAACTCTGGGAATTGCAGCTTTGTCAGGAGAACAAGGTGGTCAACTAGTAGGATGTGGGCAAAGATGGAGCCAGCCATTTTGATATGGGTATGGGGGACATGGGTATAAAAATGCTTTAAGAGGAAACAATGAAATGCCAGGGTTCATAGAATCATAGTTGGAAGGGACCCTGAGGACCATCTGGTCCAACCCCCCTGAAATGCAGGAATATGCAGCTGTCCCATATGGGGAGTTTAGTGAGCAAAGCCAAAAGGGAGTAAGGAATTAGTAGAAGTTCTGCCTCTCCTATCTTTCCCTCTGCTGCTTTCCCCATCTCTTCTATGTGTGCTTGGGGGGGGGGGGGGAGAAGAACTGGTGACTAGCACTCCTCCAAAACAAAAATAAAAAAAATCATTTCCCTTGATAAAATTGAGTGTGTTGAGTGTGCATTCCATAGATCTGAGGGGCAAGGTCATATTCTTTGCAGTGTTGCCAGATGACAAGAACATTGCTACGATCCTCACCCTCCTACTCACTGGCAAGCCCCACAGAGCAGCACAAATCAAGATGCAACTGATTTAACTGCAAAGTGTGTGACGAACTGCTGTACTGCTTGTTGTTGTTTAGTCGTTGAGTCGTGCCCGACTTTTCATGACCCCATGGACCACAGCACGTCAGGCACTTATTTTATGAGATAATACTGAACTACAGTGGACCTGTGATGCTGTGTGTGGGCGTAGCTGGGGGTAAATCCTGGCTATGCCCAGGGTGATGTGCAGATCATGTAACACACAATCTCCTCTTCTGAGCAAAACTTTTGAATTTTATTTTTCTTGATTTTTCACTTACATTGTATGTATTTTTGGAAACAGCCATGCTCCCCCCCCCCCTTCATACACTTCATTGGGAAAGGGCGCATACGCCTGGTTAGAAACACTGCCCTAACCTAGCATAAAAACCCAAGAAGAGTCTGCTGGATCAGCCCAAAGACCCATCCAGTCCACTTGACACTGAGATGGTCATGGTGTGATTGGACGGTACCACTTTAATCTGCAGGTGGTGGTGGTGGTGGGGGGAGACCTGTAATTGAATGGATGCTCTTCCAACCCTCAAAAATTTCAGACACATAAAAGTAATATTATAGTGGCCAGGTTACCTCTTTCCCCCCTGATATGATGCTACTATTCTGTCGTGCATGAAAAGCACTTGAGCCCCTCCTGGACGTCTGGAGCGGCCCAGCACGGCCACACTTTCACTCCCCCCCCCTTAAAAAGCCCCTGAAGGCTGCGGCCCTTCGCCCCTTTCCAAGGTGGGCTTGGTTGGGCAGGAGCGGAATCCCTTGGCGCTCATGCCCAACAAGGGCCCTGGTGGGTGCACGTGTGAATGGCTCATGCGGGAACAGGCTCGGCTCTTCAAGAAGCTGAAGCATTTCTAGAGCGCGGCCACTTTCCGGAGAGCGCGTGTGGCCCGAACAAGTTTTTAAAATGCCCGTCGAGGGTCCTCCGGCTTCCTTTCCTCCTCTGCCGCCCTTCCCTCGCCCCGCGAGAGGGGCTGGGAAGCGCGGCTGAGGCGTCTCGTGTGGAGGCGCGGCGGGGCCGGGGAGGGGCGCGCGCCGAGGGCTGCACCCCGGGGACCCTGGCCCTCCCGCTGCCTCGCCCGGAGCTCCTTCCCACACGCGCGCGTGGGCAGGAGCGGGTCACGGAGCTGCAACTTGGCGAGCCCGAGGCGCGGCCGCTCCGGAGCAGCGCGCGCCCCGAGTCTGACTGGCACGGCGCGGGCGGGCGGGCGGGCGGCGCTGAGTCAGCCCCGCGCCGGCAGCAGGCCGCTCGCTGCTCCCCCCGGCCCGGCCCGGCCCGGCCCAGCCCCCGCCCAGCAACCGCGCGGGGGGGGGGGGGGAGAGAGAGAGAGGCACCTCCAGAACAAAGAAGCAGCGGCAGCAGCAGCAGCAGCAGCAACGTGCGCTTCCTCCTGCTCCGCCGCCTGCAAGACGCTTCCCTCCGCCGCCCCGCCGAGCAAGCTGCAGGCGGGGGCTCCCGGCCTCCCCCCCCCCGCCCCAACGGGCCCGATCCTAGCGGTTCCCCTTCCCAGGAGGCGGCGGCGGCGGCGGCGGCGGCTGGTGCTGGTGGTAATCCAGGGCTCCTTTGTGTCTTGGGCGGGGGCGGCGTTTGGAAGCTCCTTCTGGGGGCTTGACCAGCCGAGAGACTCGTTTGCCCGGAACACAACCCGCTCTTCTCTGGCGGAATGAGAGTCTTTTAGAAAGCAAGAGGAGGAGGCAGAAAAGTTCTCTCAAGCTTTGCCTGCGAAGCTTCAGGGAGGAAGGTCCTTCCACTAGGGAGTGGATCTCGCGTGGGGGTGGGGTAGGGTCGCGTTTCTAAAGTTTTAAAAGGGCGTTCCCACGGAAGAGCTTCCTTCTCAAAACAAATAAAAAACGACACTTTTTAAAATTTTTGCTGTCTTGGAAACCCAAGAGTGCTGTGTTGCCACCAGTTCGATGTGGAATGAGCTTGGGCTGACGTGTGTATCCAGCCTTGATGTGCTGCATATGGAGGGGGTGCTGTGAGTAATGGCCCCCACTCCCGCCCCATTCCTCTTTAGGATACTTTGCTGAGGAAGTGTGACTTTGGACCACCAGGTGTGGAGGCTCGAACTGAACTCTCTCCTGATACTCACCCTGTCCAAAGTTCTTTTCTCTCCAGGATGGTCCATGTTCAGAGCACCTCTGACCTCTGTTGTCCTAAAGATCCCAGCATTTGGGGGTGTAGCACCCTGGGAAGAGAGAGAATATCGGGAAAGAAATGTAGATGAAGTACAGCAAGGAGAATAGTATATCTTTTTTGTTGTTGGAGCGAGTTGGACTCATTAGGTGACCCAAATTATTCACCAAGGTGTTTTTGAGATCTTTGTTCTGAAGAGGTACAAAGTCTTGCACAGCTTCATGCCAGGGCATCACCCTAAACTGGCTCCATTGCCGTTCTCTGCCACTGCAAAGTCATGAAAAAGATCTATTTAGTGCCGCCACTTAACAGCACCCTGGAGGGGGCCTGTCGCTCCCCTGACTACAGTGAGATGCTGAGCACAGCCAGCGGTGGCTCCCCAACCACAGTGCAGAATGAGGGTTGCATTGGTGTGGACTCTGCCTCCCAGTCCCGGAAGAAACGAAAGCGCTGTGGGCTCTGCACACCTTGCTTAAGGAAGGAAAACTGTGGGACTTGCACCCATTGTGTGAATCGAAGAACCAGCCACCAGGTCTGCAAGATGAGGAAATGTGAAGCTCTGAAGAAAAAGAAACTGGGGTGCATGAGAGAGGTAAGTGTTCCTCTTCTTAGACGTTTGTTTGAAGGGATTCCTTCTGTTGCCGGGCTTCTGTGGCACTGCTCAGTCTGGGAGTGACGGGAGCCCCGGGACCCTTTGCAATATTGAAGAGGATGTGCATTCTTGGATTGTGCCCAGTTGCACATGATCTGTGAGATGTGGCTCAGCTCCCACTGTGGCACTGGCAGAAGTGTGGATCTGGGACCACTGTGGGTTCCTTGCGTACTTTCAGATGCTCTGTGAAACTACAGTGAGGGATAGCGTAAGGCGGTGGCTGAAGAGCGAGAGGTTTCTTAGGAGTAACCTGAGAGACAGCCCACTTTTCAGTGTAAACTTTTAATGTTTAAAAAGAAGTGGCTGCTATCCTCTTCTGCAAGTGACTGTGTTCAAAGAATGGAAGGGGAATGAACAAAACTGAATGGACCAGAATTTGATTCCTGGGTGGGATGCATTTTGACCCAGGCACTTGTTGAGGTGGTGGTCTGCAAAAGGGTGAGCAAACTAGAATTGTGGTTGACTATAGAACATAGTTGGAAGAGCCACAGCTGTGTGCCATTTTGAGGGTGGTTCATGGGGTGCACTCCTCTTACTGTGTTCTGCTTTGTCAGTCTCCCTAAAAACATGTGTCTTGAAATGGTTGCTTGTACTGTATAGTTGGGCCAAAACCCTCTTGGGAAAGCCTCTAAGTCTTAGAATGATAGAATGGTAGGGTTGGAAGAGACCACAAGGGTCATATAGTCTAGCTCCCTGCAATGTAGGAATCTTTTGGCTAATGTGGGAGTTGAACTCACGACACTGAGCGTAAGAGTCTCATGCTCTACCAACGGAGCTATGCTTGCTTTCTTACTGCCAAAGTGAGTGGTGGGAGCTTCTAGAGAGCAGCTGCCTGCACGTCAGTCTGGATACTGTAGCTCATAGCTGGGTACAGTGGTACCTCGGGTTACGGACGCTTCAGGTTACAGACTCCGCTAACCCAGAAATAGTACCTCAGGTTAAGAACTTTGCTTCAGGATGAGAACAGAAATCACGCGGCGGCGGCGGCGCGGCAACAGCGGGAGGCCCCATTAGCTAAAGTGGTACCTCAGGTTAAGAACAGTTTCAGGTTAAGAATGGACCTCCAGAATTAATTACGTTCTTAACCCGAGGTACCAGTGTACCTTGAAACCATCTGCTGCCCTTCCTGAAAGTGAATGTTTATTAATAAGGGATTCCGTCCGTATAAAGGTAGTTGTTACATCATGGTTAGCAATTAGACACATGATGTTCAGCCAGATGGGAGGTGTGTCATGAATTGCTAGTACCATGACATAATAGCAACTCATGTGGGTGGAAGACTTTAAGCTGCTTCCTCTTATCAGAGTATGGGATGCTGTAGAAGCAGCATAAGCAAACTACGCTGCTGCACAACGCCACTTCTAAATGAAGGCAATGCACTTTCAAAGTTGATTTTACTGGGTAGTATGGTGGCACATGCTGGAGGTCATTGCTCTGTGGCTGCTTTGCATGTGATTCAATGTTGAGATGCGGCCATGGGAAGTTGTAATTTGCACAAGACTCTTTTCTGTTCACTTTTTTCCATGTGAAGGAGACCGCGGTTCCAGTGTTAGAAATTAGTCAGGTGCATTTTGTGACCACATGGAGATTTCTGGATGCCAGGTTGCAGACTGACATCTCCATCAGGCAGGTCCTTCCAGCTTCCTTAAGCAAGTAAGCAGAATAACTTATTTATTGCATTTATATCTCACCTTTTTCTCCAAGGAGTACGTCGTTTACTCCCTTCCTCAGTTAATCCCTACAACAACCCAGTGAGGTAGGTTAAGAGGCTGTGACTGGCCCAGGGTCACCCAGTGAGTTTCATGACTGAGTGGGGATTTGCACCCTGATCTCCCAGGTCCTAGTCTGGCACTCTAACCACTACTCTACACTGGCTTCCTGGAGTACCTCTGCTATGGGGCAGCTATATGAATTAAGTAAATAAATAAATTTGGGGAAAGCAAAATGTAACTCAGAGAAGGATCTGAAATATTTTCCTTGAAGCTTGAATTTGTTTTATTCTGGATTATTTTATTTTATATTATATTTCAATGTGTTGTAAATGGCTTTGAGATTTTTGCTTTAAAATATAAAGCAGGATGTAAATGAAATGAAGAAGAAGAAACTTCATTGGTGAAAAAATGGCACCTAGACATTCTGTTGCGGCGACCGTAACCTAGGTTTAAGGTGTCATTTGGTGATTAGTTTACACTTCTGAGTTTCTAATACCGCTCCTTGCCCAACAGAGCAGGTTGTTAGTGATTGTTAATTTCTCTTCATGGAAGGTTAAGTGGTAACACCTCGTTCACCTTCAGCATCTGGCTCTTCTTGTAATTATTATTATTGTTACATTTGTTATCTCAGGTGTCAAGGTAAAGAGATGTGTCTTCAGCATTCACCAAAAGTCATATAATGAAGGTACCAGAGGCATCTCTGTGCAGAGTGAATTCCACAGCAGAGGCTGCCATAGAAAATACTACCCCCAAACTTTGAAGGAGGTAGAGCTACTATGTGGGCCTCCTCTGCTGTGCTTAACACCCTAGAGAATCTGTAGGGAAGGAGGCAGTTTTCCAGCTACCGGTATTTGGAGCCAAAGTCACTTTAGGCTTTACACTTGAGCATAAGCACGTTGAATTGGGCCCTGAAATGAACTGGCAGCCAATGCAGCTGTTTTAGAACGAGGCTATAGGAGGCAACCCTAGCCAGTTAACTGACCACTGCATTTTCAACCAGTTGAAGTTTCCAAGCCATGGAAGGGCAACCAAAATGGTCAAAGGCCTGGAAACGATGCCTTATGAGGAACGGCTAAGGGAGCTGGGCATGTTTAGCCTGGAGAAGAGGAGGTTAAGGGGTGATATGATAGCCATGTTCAAATATATAAAAGGATGTCACATAGAGGAGGGAGAAAGGTTGTTTTCTGCTGCTCCAGAGAAGCGGACACGGAGCAATGGTTCCAAGCTACAAGAAAGAAGATTCCACCTAAACATTAGGAAGAACTTCCTGACAGTAAGAGCTGTTCGACAGTGGAATTTGCTGCCAAGGAGTGTGGTGGAGTCTCCTTCTTTAGAGGTCTTTAAGCAGAGACTTGACAACCATATGTCAGGAGTGCTCTGATGGTGTTTCCTGCTTGGCAGGGGGTTGGACTCGATGGCCCTTGTGGTCTCTTCCAACTCTAGGATTCTATGATTCTATGATCTTTGAGGGCAACCTCACATAAAGCACATTGCAATAATCTTGTCTGGAAGTCGTCAAGGCATGGAGTACTATGGCCAAGGCATCTCAGTCCCAAAGGGGCTGTAGCTGATGAAACAGCTGCCGCTGCAAATACACATTTGTAGGCTCCAGTGACAATGTTGGAACAGGAGTACCCCCAACCTATGAACCTGTTCCTTCTGGGCGAGTACAACCCCATCCAGAACAGGCATTTCCTGGATTTGAGAACTTGGAGCACATTACATTTGTGTCTCTTCAGGATTCAGCCTCAAAGTTTTTGCCCACATCCAGCCCATCATTGCCTCCAAACACCTGTCTAGCATCTCAGGCACCTCTCCTGATTCAGATGGAACAGAGATGGGTGTCATCTACATATCTGTGACACCTCACTCCATATCTCCTGATGACAGCTCCCAGAGGTTTCATATAGATGTTAATAACATGATAGGCAAGATAAAAGCCTGTGGGACACCACATGACAACTCCCATCAATTGCATTGGACAGTGCCCCCATCACTATTTTCTGAAGTACAGTGCCCCCAACCCCCTTCTCCTTGAGCTGCTCCATTATACTGTGGTCAGTGGTATCAAAAGCTGGGGAGAAGGCATGAAGAACGAGGCAGGTCCCACTGCAGTCAGATTGAAATGTATCCCATTATTCAGCCTCCTCCAAGTGTGCTGGAATCTGGACAGCCATCATCCTCTTGAACACCTTGCCTCAAAAAGGGGATACTTGCCACTGAGTGATAGTGGCTTAACCCTTCCGGGTCCAGGCATATTCCTATAGACTTCTGTTTTCTCTTGCAGACAAGAACCTAGGCGAGTGAATCCTCAATTCTTTTAGACAAGAGTAGATGTGTTCGAGACCCAACCAGGCATGGTGGAGAGAGAGAATGAGAGAGAGAGTGAATGAATGGAGCACCTTAACTTGATCATTTGCATATTCTAAAAAGCAACTTCTTTGATCTTTTAAGAGAGGGAGAGAAAGAAAGTTTTGTGGTTGCCATGCACAGAAGAATGGCGCATGTTGAAGGATGGTTGTGTCTGCATGAGGCTGCACTGTTTGGGGCTGCTGTTAAAGACTGTTTGGAAACTTCAGTTGGCTCAAAATATGGGTCCAGAATGCTATTGGGAACCTAGCAAATGGATATGCAGTGGTACCTTGGTTCTTGAACTTAATCTGTTCCAGAAGTCCGTTCAACTCCAGAAACTGTTTGAAAACCAAGGCACAGCTTCGGATTGGCTGCAGGAGCTTCCTGCACTCAAGTGGAAACTGCTATGGACATTCGGCTTCTGAAAAACATTCAATAACCAGAACACTTACTTCTGGGTTTTCAGTGTTCGGGAGCCGATTTGTTCAACAACGAAGCCATTCGAGAACCGAGGTACCACTGTAATGCCAATCTTATTTTATCAACTACATTACTTCTGGGCTCATTTTTAAAGTGCTGATGGTTTTAATGGCCTGGGGTCAAGTCAATTTTAAGTGTCTTCTTTGCCTAAGTCGTGAGATTGGCATTAGGAGTCCTGCATCAACTATGAGGTGTAGGACCTTTTATGAGCGGCAATGCCAAAACTTAGTAGGGGTCCCCCTGGAGAGATCAGCTGGGCCCCCCTCTTTTCCTCCTTTTAGGTGGACTTGAAAGCCTGCCTCCCCTTCTGCTGTTAGTTGCAATAGTATTCTGTTTGTAATACAGTGGTACCTCGGTTTACGAACTTAATCCGTTCCGGAAGTCCGTTCTTAAGCCAAAACGGTTCCTAAACTGAGGCACGCTTTCCCTAATGAGGCCTCCCACCGCTGGTGACCTTCCACCATTCGGATTCCGTTCATAGACCGAGGTAAAGTTCTCAAACCAAGACACTATTTCCGGTTTTGCAGAGTTTGTAAATCAAGTCGTTCTTAAACTGGGCTGTTCTTAAACCAAGGTACCACTGTAGTAGGATTGCCTGTTATATCTTTTTAAACATTATCTTGTTTTAATTACATATGAGATTGCCACTGTTTACTTTGATGCACACCACTTTGGATGCAAATATATGTGAAAAAGTGAGGTTTAAATTGATGTAATCTGCAGTCAAGGGACTTGGCTGATTGGTTTGGGTCATCCTGCAACCATGTGCTAGCATGACTCCTTCCTTACTGTGGTTGTGTGCCTTCATTCTACAAAGTAGAAAGTTCCATCTGGATGTCATGATGACAGAAACTGTCAACTGGTGGTTGGCGCTGCCCATTTTGGAGGCTAGAGCGCGAGGGAGATGGTTTTGTTTGTGTAGGGCAGGGCTTGGCAGATAATCTTAAGATACAGTGGTGCCTCGCAAGACGAAATTAATTCGTTCCGCAAGTTTTTTCTTCTTGCGAGTTTTTCGTCTTGCGAAGCACGGTTTCCCATAGGAATGCATTTAAAATCAATCAATGCGTTCCTATGGAGACCGTCCGGGGACAGAGGGGAAGGCGCGCGCCTTCCCCTCTGTCCCCGGAGATTGTGGGGCTGGCAACGGGGAGAAGCGATCTTCTCCCCGCCGCCCCTTGCTTCAAAAGAGGTCCGGGGACAGCGGGGAAGACGCGCTGCGCTTCCCCGCTATCCCCGGAGCTTGTGGGGCAAGCTTTGTTTTGCGAAGCAAGCCCATAGGGAGATGCGTCTTGCGAAGCGGCTAAGAAAACGAAAAACTCCTTCGTCTAGCGAGTTTTTCGTCTTCCGAGGCGTTCGTCTTGCGGGGCACCACTGTACATAAGGATTTACTGATAGATCTCTGGGTGAGTTGAAGCAGATAGGCCAAGATTTCTGACTTTTCTGACGTCCAGTTTATTTAATAATGCCAACAACAAAATGACTTCCAACTCCAAAATTATATTGCTGTGATGAAGAAAGCTGGGGAATAACCTGTCATCTGGCTGGCCGCTCTGAAAACAAGATGCTAGAGAGATGGGCTGCTGGCTCTTACTAAGTTCTGAATCAGGACTGAATTTGTGTGGGGCAGCTCCACTCAGTTCTGCCTCTCAAAGCAAAGTCCTAGGTTCAAAATTCTTTTCATTCAAAATGTATGTCTCTTGCATTTGGATTTTGAGGTTCTAGTAAAGAATGAAGTACATCCCATAAATCTGAAAGTTGTTCCACTCAGGATGGCAGGGAGTTGGTGGGTGTGTTTGCAGTTGCTGGTGCACTGGCAGGCATATACCAATTGTCTGGTCAGTAAAACCACAGCAGGGATTTGGGCCTAATGTTTTTTGAAGCAGTGAGGGTTTTGTTTAAGTGTGTGTGTGTGTGTGTGTGTGTGTGTGTGTGTGTGTGTGCAGGTTGTGGTTAAGGGTTCCTTGCCCACTCACTGGCCTTGCAGCCAAGAATTGCCTCCCTTGTAGCCTTTTGAGGTGGGAGGAGTATCTGCTATACTTACCACCTGCGTATGTTCTGTGGGGGTTTCCCTCTTATTCCCTGACCTATGAAAACTGAGACAGTGCTGTTGTTGCTCTGCTCTTCTATGCTAGAAGTAGGAGGCATGTGGAGAGAGAATTTCTGTGAAAGGGAGACTTGAAACTAAATTTAAAACCTCTTGTGACACTTCTGCATTATGTAGTTCTGCTTCTCAGAGAAAGGAAACTCCTCTGTTGGTGCTTTTTTGTCTTGTAAGCCACTGGTGCTGGCCTTCCTGTCAGTTAGTGACTAATTTTCCAATTTTTGCATGTTGCATTTGTGCAGCCTGAGCAAAGAAGCACAGGCAGGAACTTCTGACTCACAACATTTACCTACTTGGGAGGAGAGAGGGAGGAAGGTACTGAAACGCCTAGGGCCACCTTAACACGTTATGCCACGTGCTAATCACCTGAGGACACTAGAAGAGCCTAGCTGCGGGATCAGTCCAAAAGGACCCATCTAGTTCAACACCCTGTTTCCACAGCGGCCAGCCAGAAGCCTTCTTAGCACAGCAGACACTGTGTCAGTCCTATAATCTGAAGGTCCTGAATTCAAGCCCCAGAGAAGGCAAATTGCAGCTTTCTCATTTGGACAGCTGGTGTGGTGCAATGGTTGACCATGACCTGGAAGACCAGGGTTCAGATCCCTTCTTGGCCATGAAGCTCACTGGGTGACCTTGGGCCAGTCACCATCTTTCAGTCTAACCTACCTCACAGGATTGTTGTGGGTACAAGATGGGGGGGGGGAACCATATAAATCATCTTGAGCTTCTTGGAGGAAAAGGTGGTATAGGCATACATACATACATACATACATACATACATACATACATACATATGCCAGCCAGCCAGCCAGCTACCAAGCTGGACCTGAATGCAACTGCAGTGCCCTCTCCACCTGTAAGTTTCCCAGTCCCTGGTAATTAGAAGCATGCTGCCTCTGACACTGGAGAAAGAACATGCTCATTGCTAGTCGCCATTGATGGTCTTGCCCTACATCCATTTGTCTGGTCCTCTTTTAAAGCCATCCGCATTGGTGGCCATCACCCACATTGGTACTTTAGTTGAAGTTTGACTTGCATGTGCCCACAAGTCAAGTCCCCCAAGAGAGAATGCCACTCTAGTGTGCGCCACAGCACCTGTGCAGATCGTTGGGAGGCTTTGTCCCAATGCTTGTAATCCAGGGAGGAAGCAGCAGCCCAACACTGTAGCACAACTGGGCCTGTGGGACCCCTTACCCACATTTGTGTGCTCCGTCCATGGAAGGTTCAGAGGATGGCAACAGAAGAGCAAGCCTTTATGGTGGTAGCCCCGTTTGTGAAATGCTCTCTCCAGGGAGGGAATGATGCCTGTTGCCATCTCCATATAGTTTTAGGTGCCAGGCAAATACTTTTCTTTTCCCTTGGACTTTTGTCCCTTAATTTGAGGGACATTGTGGCTGCTTTTGGTGAGGTGGGACATGTAGTCTAGTATTTTTCATATAATTATAGAATTATAGAATTGGAGATGGAAGGGACACAAAGGTTTATCTAGTCCAACCTCTGCAGTTTAGCTGCGTTTTCCCATCATTTTGATACTGGTGGTGTCTATAGGTTTTTATTGTTTTAAATTGCTTTTAAAGTAAGTTGCTTTGAGTTACCTCTGTAAGAAAAGTGACAAACACATACAATTCTTCCTCCTCCTCCTCCTCCTGCAGATTTGCCATGCCTGGTCTTCCTGCTAATGATGCCATTCTTCCATAGAATCACATTGGTTCCATAGAATCATTGGTTTGGATTGTGCCCTCTGGAGCAACAGAAAATGTGCTTTGAGCATGTCCCCCCCCCCAATGCTGCTTGCTGAAGCATGTACTTTCCCTATCTCAAAGTTGGAGACACACTTTTACACCAGAGAAGGGTTCTTTTTTTTGGGGGGGGGGTTTAGAAACGACCCACCTGTGGAGGAGCTCCCCCCACCCCAGCACCTCTCAGCATGACTCAGAATTGCTCTGACGTCCAGGAGCGCACAGTTCCCCACTGTACCACTTGCCCTTCAACACGGTGGCTGCCGACTGTAGGTGGGGGTTGGGGGGGGGAGCCAGCGTGGTTGGGTTTAACAGGGTATGTGAAACGATGCACATGATTTCACAGCACTGCCAACACATCATCCCATACTTACTAAGCACACCGGCTCACGCACCAGAAATATGGTACATTGTCAATTACCAAATCCGCCCACACAGCAGATCTGTGAGCAGGTCAACACTTGCCTTTAAAAGCTCGCTTGTGACGACAACAAGCACAAGAAGCTTCTGTGTCTGTTTCCCCCTTTTTTCTCTTTTTCCCCTCCCTCCTTTTCACTTTCCCTTTGCCTTCTCTTTTCCTTCCCAGCCAGAGGCAGCCAAAGGCATTTGGCTCCTGAGCCAGAAAATCTAAATGACATCATCCCTGCCACCCCTCCCCAAAAAAGTTAAAATAATGAACTCCATTATTTGGTGGGGAGGGACCCTCAGCTCAGTGGCAGAAAACATGCTGTGAGCGCAGAATATTCCGGTTCATGCCTTGGTATCTCCGGGTCAGGCTGGGAAAGATTGAAGCCAGAGACTGTGGAGAGCAGAGGATGCTGCTGATCAGTGTGGGTGAAGGGTGGGAATGCCCCCACCCTGCTAAGGGCCACATTCTGTTGGGGGCAATGTGTGTGTGGGGGGGGGACGCTTTCAGGATCATCAGCTTTCAGTGTTACGTATTGAAGTTCTCACCCTAGGCCAGCAGGGGGATACTGTAGATAGTTTCACTCAGGTCTGCATATGCAAATAAGGGATCAAAATCGACGTTCAGTGATTGGATAGTTGCAGAAAGTTGTTACTGTTGCTTTGTAGTTGAACTCTATATAAGCAGGTTGGCTGAACCCTTCAGTCCAGTTCTGTTCTGGCCTGTGAATAAACAAGAGCTGTCTGAAGAATCGCTGTGTCGTTTGATATGTTCACCCACAACTTAACAAGTCTCTCTCTCTCTCTCTCTCTCTCTCTCTCTCTCTCACACACACACACACAGCGTGCTTCCATCCATCCATTCACCTTCCTTCTCTCTCTCTCTTCTTCCCCTGGAGTGGCAATTAGGGTTTTGTTTTCAGTTTTAAATTAAAAAAGCTCACATTGGTGTCTATGGAAGCTCCCCCCACTCTGTCCCCAAGCCTGATTGCCACACTTGGGAGTTAGGTGGGGTTTTTATCGTGTTGGCAGTGTGTGGCAGGGTGGGGAGCAGGGGGTTAACATTGTAGATTGAGTGGAGCTGGAAGCATCTGTGGGCTAACTCATGACAAGACAGCTGCCTACATTTTGAGCACAATTGCTGACAACTGGCTCTTTCTCTGCCACCCCCAGAGGCAGGCCGCCTCAGCTAGCCTTAATGGTGCGCTCAGTCCTGTCCCCAGATTTGCCTCATGCTCTGGACATGTTTATGCTCTGTCTCTGGCTCCTCCTGCCCTCCCCCAAATCAGCCAGCGGTGTTTGGAGGCAGAGAAAGTTTAGTCTGCCTCAAGTCTTACTCCAGAGGTGTGGCGTACACTGGCTTGCAGGCAGAGGGAGCTAGAGACCCTCTCTGAGACTTGGCTGTGCCACAGTTTTGTGGACCTCACACAAGTGTCCAGGATGTGATTGTTCAGTGGGTTTTGTGCCGGTGACTTGGGGGCTGGCAGGCAGGGATTCAGACCTGGTGCACCACCAATTGTATGATGACCTGAGTCTTGATAGTTGCAAAAGGCTCACCAAGTCATGGACTGAGGTCCTCCCAAGTCCTCCATCACTTCTGTTATGGAGACACAACCTCTTTTAAAGCTTGGGGACAGAGAGGTGTTCATTAAAGATTTAAGCCAGTTGGAAAGCTGTTTTAAATAGCATCCTTTTCCTTTCAAAAAACTCTGGAATTTGTTGCTGTGTGTTGAAACTTGGGTAAGCTGGCAGGTGCCCAGTTTTCTTAGATGGGAGCCATGATAGTTGATAAATCGTTTTTGAAACGGATTTCAGTGTGTGGTGTAGGCATGTCACATGACCTTTCTTCCATGGGAGGTCCAGAAGGTGGCAACACAAGAAAGGGCCTTTTCTGCAGTGGCTCCCCACTTGTGGAATGCTGTCCCAAGGGAGGCTTGCCTGGCGCCTTCATTGCATATCTTTGGGCACCAGGCAAAAATGTCTCTCTTTAACCAGGCCTTTGGCTGTTTAACATTCTATACCATTTTAAATGTGTTTGCGGGAAGGGGATTAGTGGCTTGTTTTTGTTCTTGTTTTTATTATGTATTTTGTGGTCTTGTTTTGTATTTTTATGTTGTGAATTCCCCATGATCTTTGGGTGAAAGGCAGTATATAAATTTGATGAAAAGTGAATAATAAAAGGTAGGGTTATTGTTGTTGTTACAGCAATTATACACTGAGCTGTGCTCCTTCCTGTGGAGCAGGAGGAAGGAGGATGCAGAATGAAGCCTCTGTTTCTATTTGGCACTGTTCAGACATAGTGGCCAAGCCATAGCTTGTTGTGTTGTGAACAGACTTCAGACTCACCTGCTCCAATCTCTTTCCAAACCTTGCCACCCCCCCCCCATCTAGTTTAAATAAGCTGAGGGTCTTGGTGAACCACTGAATTTTTTTCTTCTTCCTGTTGTAGCAATTGCAACACACTGTGCTAGTTGCAGTATGACTGTTAATTGTATTTTTAATTGCCTCTTTTATTTCTTACATATTGTGTTACAACTTGAATTCCAGGGAACCTTTTCCAAGTGTCTCATGTTCACCCTGGCCGTTTCTAGTATATCCTGCTCACCTTGTGGGCAGACTGGGCTGCTGAGTACTTACAGATGCTCTGCAAGCACCTCCATAAAAGCTCATGGACCACTGCTGATCTGCAGGTTTGGGAGCCCCTGGTGTAAACCATAGTTTGTAATATCCAGATTGGGGAAACCACGGGTTGCTTAAAACAGGAAGGGAATTGTAGCTCATGGTGTTGGGAGAGGGAGTGCAGTAGTGTTTTAATGACAGCCAAACCATGTTGTTTGAACCAGGCCTTAACTTTTCTCTTTAACCGTTGTGAAAGTTTATTTGCTGGTGGAAGTAAGGTATTGTTGGACAGTTTCTGCAAATCAAAATTTTTGTTGGGACTGCTTGCACTAAACTGTATATGTTTGAGAATTCACAAGTGACTTGGAAAGCTGTCACAGATTCATTTTTAATAATATATTGCAGGGAAGAACTATTTAAATAAGAGCCACCAGAGAAGGATTGGAACAACTGTTAAAGCACTTTTGGTTTTTGAATACACACTCCAAATCTAGCTGTCTGTTTCTGTCATAAATAGGTATTTGGCTTAACCCTTGATCTTACATGTACCGTATTTTTTGTCCTATAGGGCGCACCGGCCCATAGGACGCACCTCGGTTTTTTTTTTTTGGGGGGGGAAATGAATTAAAAAAAATTATTCCCCCCCCCCAGCCGCGGCTGCCACCCCAAGCCTTGTGCACGCCTGCCCGAAGCACGGGGCACCCTCTGGAGGGCTCCGCATGCTTCGGGCTGCAGGCTGCCGCCCCAAGCCTCAGGAGGTCCCGCCGGGCACGCAAGGCTTGCGGACACTCGCCCCAAGCACGGGGAGCCCTCCGGAGGGCTCCCCGTGCTTCGGGCGACAGGCTGCCGCCCCAAGCCTCGCGCGCTCGGCGGGACCTCCCACCAGGCGTGCAAGGCTTGCGGACACTCGCCGGGGCTGCAGGCTGCTGCCCGCAAGCCTTGTGAGCCTGCGGGAACTCCCACCGGGCTTGCAAGGCTTGTGGATAGCTTCCTGAAGCCTGGAGAGCGAGAGGGGTCGGTGCGCACCGATGCCTCTCGCTCTCCAGGCTTCAGCGAAAGCCTGCATTCGCCCCATAGGACGCACACACATTTCCCCTTCATTTTTGGAGGGGAAAAAGTGCGTCCTATGGGGCGAAAAATACGGTATATAGTGTTAAAATCAAGGGGGCTTACTCCCAAGTGCCTGGTTTTTTTATTATTTAAAGAAAAGAATGATGTGTTTAGCACGCCCCAATTGTAGGACTTCACCTCCACCTCGGTTACGACTTTCTTCCTGATTCTATTGCCAGCCAACTTTTAAATTGCTGTTTTTCCTTCCTTGCACAAAGTTCCCTATGTGCATATTGAAACTGTTTGAAATCCTCACAGTAGGCAAAATGGGTTAATTTGCATATATAAGTACACCAGATATTATGCAGCACATTGAGACAGGGATCAAAGCTAATGGAAGCTCAATCATCTTTGGTCCAGTACCAAAGAAAATGTTTAAGAGGTGTTGATAGTGTCTATTCCTCCAATCTAGCTGCTTTTTCTGAGGCAAACCATGAAGTTAAATGGTTTAACACAGCAGCTTTATAATACCTTTCAAAGCGTGGGAATACAATACCCTCATTCTCAGCTCACAAAAGGTCAGGAGCCAATTCTTGCCATCTGATCAATATTAAATATCAATATTGCCATCTGACTCACCTTTCTGAAAATGCTTTATGTTTAAAAAGTAACAATGCACCCATGGGTCCCTGGGCATCAAGCCCCTTGTACTCCTGTTTGAAGGATAAGTTGGAACCCCCAAAAGCATTGCTTCTAGCATAATAGAATCATAGAATCATAGAACTGTAGAGTGGGAAGGGACCATGAGGATCATCTAGTCTAACCCCCTGCAATGCAGAAATATTTTTGCCTAATGTGAGGCTTGAACCCATAACCCTGAGATTAAGAGTACCATGCTCTACTGACTGAGCTGTCAGGTTCCTGTCAGGCAGCCCATTCCCTTCATGTCCTCCTTGTGAGCTTCCAATGATGCATCTGGCTGGCCAGTGCTGGAAACAGAATGCTAGATTATTTATTTAGTCAGTTAAAAGCATTTTTATCCTGCTCTTCAGCAAATAATAAAATACAAATGTGACCTTAGTGTGGCTTTATAAATAGGCAACAGCAGTTTACTGCAAAGCCCAGCTTTCAGTTGCCACTCATTCAAGGACCTGAGCATCCTTGGCGAAGTGCTGCTGTTTTCACCTGTACTTTGCTCTTCAAACAGTGCACAGAAAATGCTCACTTTCAAAAAGCAGTTCTCTGCAACTGCCCAGGAGTAGCAGTATTATCCCTACAGATCCTTGCGAGGCTTTCTGTTACTTCCACATCTCTCTCTGAAGCCAAGAGATTTCTGCAGAGATTCACCACCCACCTCTCCCCTTCTTGCTGCATCACTGACGTCCCTGGCTGTTTTGAGAGTGATGCTGTAGTTGGGAAAGTGCGAGCTGTGTTACCATGCCGACAGTGCATGATGATGTTTTCAGATTGTCTAAAATTGCTTTTTATCTGGCAAACTCATATTAGTGTGGTGGCTGGGTGGTTTCATGCCAGGCAGTTTACAGGGTTTATGTGTGAGTTTGCCAGCTGCGTAGGGAATGTGAAAATAAGTTGGGTCCATCTTTGCAAAAATTTGATAGGTAGTGATTGTGGCTTGCATAAATTTGCTTTCATTCCTGTGTCTAATTGCCTTGTTGTACACTGCCATTATATAAACAAATGAAGAATAACTTGCATCTGAACTTCTGTGTGTGTGTGTGTGTGTGTGAGAGAGAGAGAGAGAGAGAGAGAGAGAGAGAGAGAGGCGTTTCATAAATCTGGAATAGATCTGACTAATCATCTGGTCCCCAAATCTTGATGTGATACATCATGATCATAGTGAAAGTACTATTTTTGGAGTGGATTGTTTTTAGTTGTTGTAGTTGTGTTTTTTTTTAAAAAAGAAGTGCACTGCCAATCCTGTTCTCACACATTTCCTAAGCCAGGATTAGCCAAATGCCCCCTAGATGTTGTTGGACTGTATCTCCCATCATCCGTGACCATTGAGCATGCTGGCTGTGGTTCCAACAGCATCTGGAGGGCACCATGTTGACTAACCTTGCTCCAAGGAGCTGCATCGGCACACCCTCTGATTGCTGTGTAGCTTGTACAGTATTGACCAGAAATGATGTATCTCCAGCTCTGCAAATATCATGACAAGAATCATGTGTCTTCTGCTCTCTCTAGAAGTGTTTTATTAGGTCCCAGCAATGAGAGACCCAGAATGTTGGACCACAGAAGAGCCTGATGGATCTGACTAATGGCTCATATAGTCCAGCATCCTGTTCTTAAAGTATCCAATCAGATGCCTATGGGAAGCCTGCAAACAGAACCTGAGCACAACAGGACCTCTCCCCTCCTGGGGGTCCCAGCAACTGCAGACCCTCCAACATTTCTCCAATGAAAACAGGCATGTCCCATTTAATAATAATAATAATAATAATAATAATAATAATAATGCCCTGCCCATCTGATTGGGTTGACCTAGCTCCTTTGGGTAGCTTCCCATGTATATAAAGGTAAAGGGACCCCTGTCCATTAGGTCCGTGGCCGACTCTGGGGTTGCGGCGCTCATCTCGCTTTATTGGCCAAGGGAGCCGGCGTACAGCTTCCGGGTCATGTGGCCAGCAGGACTAAGCCACTTCTGGCAAACCAGAGCAGCTCAGGGAAACGCCGTTTACCTTCCCACCGGAGCGGTACCTATTTATCTACTTGCACTTTGATGTGCTTTCGAACTGCTAGGTTGGCAGGAGCAGGGACCGAGCAACAGGAGCTCACCCTGTCGCATGGATTTGAACCGCTGACCTTCTGATTGGCAAGCCCTAGGCTCTGTGGTTTAACCCACAGCGCCACCCGCGTCCCTCCAATGTATATAAAAACAGAATAAAACATTAAACATCAAAAAAGCTTCCCTATATATGGGGCTGCCTTCAGATGTCTCCTAAAGGTTGTATAGTTACTCATCTCCTTGGCTCAGGGGGTCAGATAATGCCATACCCTCCAACATTTCTCCAATGAAAATAGGGACATCCTAAGGAAAAGTGGGACATTCTGGGATCCAATCAGAAACCAGGTTGGCTTCTGCAAATCTGGGTCTGTCCCTGGAAAACAGGGACATTGGGAGGGTCTGCAATGGGTATTGAGAAGCATTGCTGCTTCTGACTGTGGGGGCAGAGCAGAGCCTCCACCCTGCTTGTGGAGTTCCTATTAGGGCACCCGGTTGGCCACTGTGAGAAATGGTAGATGCTGGACTGGATGGAGCATGGTTTTGATCCATCAGGGCTCTTACGGTAGCCATATGCATCACCATGAGTTGGGTGAAATTGTAACGGAAAGCCAACTTTGTTCCAAAATTGTTGCTCTCTCTTTTGGAGTGACTGTGTATCCTTCTGGTTATATCTGCTCCTTAGTCTTAAAACTGTTGGGTTAAATGCCAGCCTTGACACACTGGTAACAGCTGAGATTTATGTATTTGTTGTGCTTTAGTCCATGCCTGCAGAAGAGTTCTGTGTAACTCAAAAAAGCACTTCTATCATTTTATCATCACAGTGCTTGCTCTGTGTTTTTTCTTCTGCTGGACTTTGGGGCTATAAAGGGTGGGTTTTAGCAGAGCTCTTTCAGTGGGGCTGTCACGGGTGTTGTTTAAATGCAAGGGGAGGAGACATACAGTGTTTCCGTAGCGAATAGGGGTGATTTTCAGCTGCTTGTGTGTTAGAGGCAGGCAGGGGCCATGGACCTCTGCAAAAGAAAAGAGGAATGGGTCTTCTCCCCCTCCCCGCCTGTTTTGTTCTAGAGGTCACTATTGATTAGAGGGGAAAAGGTGAATGACCATGGCTTTTATTTATTACAAAAGATCACAGTGGGGGATCTTCACTGCAAGAAGCAAGTACTCACTGACCCATGAAAACCTGTCCTCTCCCCACCCCACACCCTTTCCCTTTTTACTGCATCGAGACTTTCTCATTTAAACATCAGCTGCTGTCCACATTGAGGTGCTGGTTAATGACTAAGCAGCCACTCAGCCCCAAAGTGACTTCATTACTTTTCAGGTGATGGCAGTTGGGTCAGTGGTAAAGCTCATGTCTGGAACAGGGTGTATGAGCCATTAGTGTTGAGTTCTTTGTTTTTGGTGGGTCCAGTTGCTCTAAAGTTTGGTTGTTTGTGTGGTTTTGAAACCTACCTAGTTCATTGCAGAGACAGTAACTGATTGAGATCATAGAATTGCAGAGTTGGGAGAGACTCAAAGGGTCATTTGGTTCAAACCCCTGCAATGCAAAGATACTGGTTGTGGTTGAAGCCTCTCTCTAGTGAAAAATTGTTCTTAAGCTAGTTTTGATTCATTTCCCCAATATTCCACCCCAGATAGCATAGCTATAATTGCACTGGGAACTTTCCACCAGTGGTTAAGTTCACTTTTAGAGTAATAGTAATATTCACACTTTCTCTTAGCATTTGAGTGTTAAGTGCTTCACATTATCTCTGTCAGTGGAAGGCAACTTTAATCAAGTTAAGGCAGCCTTTCCTAACCTGTTGTCTTCCAGATGTTTCTGACTAAAAGAGCTGTGCTCACCAAGACTGATGAAAGTTATGTGGTCATATCCATACCATATATTTAAAACACTCTTAAAACACCATAATAGTCATGGCTTCCTCTAATTTATTTATTTGTGGCATTTATATGCCATCTTTTTCTCCATGTAGATCAAGGTGGCTTACATGCTTCTCTTCCTCCCCCACAACAACCCTGTGAGGTGGGTTGGCTGAGAGTGAGTGGCATCACTCAGTGAACTTTGTGGCCAAGTGGGGATTTGAACCCTGGTCTCCCAGGTCTTAGTCCAACCCTCTAACCATTATGCCATACTGTTGATTAAAGGTGCTGCCTCACAGAGCTCTGACATCCCCAACAAACTACGTTTCCAAAGAATCTCCATGGCTGGTAAGAGTGCTTTAAATGTGTGGTGTTGCTGTGACTATATTCCAAAACCTCTGCAGGACACCAAGCTGGAAAAGGAGAGGCTAAGGATGGCAGAGGAGTGTGAAAGCGATAGGGTTCCTCATTGACCAGCTTAATACCTGCTGGCTTTCCTGCTGGTGAAAATTGTTCTTGAACAGGCTTCCAAATGTGTCCTTTGCCTGGAGGAAGTTTTGGCTCCTTCCACTCAAGTGCTTCCTGATTTCTCTTCTCTTGCTTTTTGGCCTTAGAGGCTTAGATGGCTAACAAAGAATCACTATGTTCTGTGATTAAGAGTTTTGGATCAGGCCTGGGGAGACCCTGATTGAAATCCTGATGGCACTTGGTTGCATGATCCCTCTCATCCTAACCTGCCTCACAAGGTTGTTGTGAAGATAAAATGGTGGCAACCACATATGCTGCCCAGTCTTCAACAATCCCTCTGGAAGGGATGTCATGATGGAAGATCTATAGCCAGGGTGATGAGCAGAGCCTCCATCTCCTCCCCTGCTTAGAGGCAGGGTGGGGGCAGAGGCAGCTGCATTGAGCTTATGGATGTTCCAAAGTTGGACACAGCTGTAGGGGGGAAGCCCTGCCCACCTCTTGCAAGGTGGAAGGGGGCGTGGGCAGGTCCCCAGAGTGCGCAGGATTTTGAAGACCCTGTGATGTCTGGGTCTGCTTGGAATATGGAAGCATAAGTGGGCCAGTTAACTTTTTATGTGAGCTCGACTGCCCTAAGTGGCAATCTGCAATTGTTTTGGACCCAGGTTCAATGGCACCCAATTATGTTGTGTGTGGCTTTTTTTACCCCATGTGTCAATCTTTCTCCTTCCTTTATCAGATTCCAATGCCTTGCAATAGTAACTTATAGTTGTTCATGTTGCTACCCAGGGCTGTGCTTCATTTAATCACAAAGGGAAAAGGAAAAAAGAAAATCTGAACTTTGCAACCTGTATGCATTATGCAAATTAAGCAGCTTTACCCATATTATCTTAGCTGGCATAAGACGTTCTCCTTCTGCTTGGCATGCAGAGAGCAGTGGACAGGAGTGCAGGGCATCAGGCAGGCTCATGACCTCCTGGTTGCTGGAGCTCCTCAGCCTTCTTTGGCTTTGGACATTTCATTCGGCAACATTTCCAGTGCACTCTGATCTCCAGTGTTTTCAGCATCACTGATGTCTCTTCCCTCAGAGGCTCACAGTGGCTCCCCTCTTCTTTCCTGGAGGCAGCCTTATCAACTGGGATTGGGAGTGTGTAGTGTGTGCTTGCTTGCTTGGCATGCGGGCTCAGGTATGGGCTGGCCATGCCCACTTTTGCTTTGGCCACACCCACTGCTGGCACGCAAGCCTTGGAGGGTTGGCTGACGGGAAATGCAGGCCTCCAGCTGAAAAGGCTCGCCACCCCCTTGCACGGCACCTGTAGTCATGAGGAGCATTCAGCCTCTGGCATGCACAAACAGGTCTGGCAACCAGTTTACTTGCATCTGCTGATTCCAGAAATGTGCTGGATTGCGGTAGAGTGAATTCTTTTCATGTAGGCAGCTGATTTCAATCTGGGACGGATTTCTACAGATGATGGGACAAGTCTGTGCAGATCTTGTAGAGCAGAATGTGACTGGGCACGCAGCTTTCTCTTTAAGAGCACATTTCCATGTATTTTGCATGTCTGCATGAATGTGCTTGGCTGTCTGAGATGTTCCTATGCATGAGGAATAAGCTATGAAGGTTGATTGTGCAAATGTGTTTGGGAGCTGGGTGTCACCCTTCTGTGTCTGCTGTGTTTCTGTAGGGCCCTCTGTTGCAATAAGGGACACACCTTTTTTCTTGTTTGAATGAGACAACAAAGACCATTCTGAGAGGAATGATGTTAGTCCTGCAAACATTGCCTGCAAACTGTGATCCATCAGCCTAAGTATGACATAGCCTTTATCCTGGGATTGCTTAGTCAGTAGAGCATGGACTCTTAATCTCAGGGTTGTGGGTTCAAGCCTCGCATTGGGCAAAAGATTCCTGATTGCAGGGGGTTGGACTAGATGACCCTTGGGATTCCTTCCAACTCTACAATTCTGTGATTCTATGATACTATGAAGACTCACATTCCACACACACCCTGTCACCTAGATCAAGTTTATAACCTTAAGCTTTCAGCAGACTCTTGAGTAGCAAAAGCTTTGTTGGATTGCTCAGTTTTGAGTTGGATGTGAGGAATTGTATATTAGAAAGCCTACCTGTCAGGGGGAAAAATCTGTTGCGAACTGAAGAGCCCTGCTGAATTGGACCAAACATCCACCTAATTCAGCATTTGGATTACAGCAATGGCTGGTCAGTGACACACCTCTTGGGACTCACAAGTGGGCCAAAAAAGGCCTTCGCCTGTTGTTCGTTTTCATCCAGCATCTGGCATTCACAGATGTACCATCTCTGTCTCAGGCAGCCATCCCCAGTCAGCGGCCCTCCAGATGTTGTCAGCTTCAAACAATGGAGCTGTAGGATGTTGGAACTAATAGGAGTTGTAGTACAAAACATCAGGAAGGCACCAGGTTGGAGACTGTGGATGTAAAGGCTGTCATGGCTGATAATCCTGGATAGCCCTCTCCATGAAGTTTTCAAACCCCCCCCCCTTTTAAAAGCCACCTAAACTGGCTATGTCTTCTCTTCATTAGACAGATTGCGTCTTGCATTTTTACCAGGGTTTAAATCCCTACTCCGCTTGTTGGGTGACCTTAAACCAATCTCTGGCTCTCAGCCTAACCTGCCTCAGGGTTGTTAGAATAAAATGGGAAGGACCATGCACACCACCTTGAGCCCTTTGGAGGAAAGGTGAGATATAAATGTAAAAATAATAAAAAAGAAAAGCATCTGAAAGCATAGTTGTGAAAGAACCTAGCAACCATGCTTTTATGGCAGCAGAGTGCTTCCTTTTATCTGAATCTGCTGATAAGAAAATGATTGCGTTAGAGTGAGGGGTTCCACAAAAGGAGAATTGATACATGAAATACAGACCTGCAGTGTGGGGAAGATAAAGGGTGACCTGCCTGACCAGGAAGCTGAATCGCTCTGACCACTAAAAAATGAAGAGCATTGCTAGAAAAGGTTTGGGATCTTTGCTGTGATGGCAAAATCTATGACATGTTATTTGTGAGCAAAAGAAAAGAAAAACCAGCAATAAAATTGGAAGCCATTTGTTGAACACTGTGACCGGGGGAGGGGGGAAATACATTGCTTCCCCATTCAAAGGGTGGATTTGTGATGTTTCGGGTGTGGATTTGAATCCTGATCTCCCAGGTTCCAGTCCAGCACTCTAACCACTACACCACACTGTTTCTCATGATTACATGCATTGCATGGTTCCTAAAGAGTTCTAATAGGAACAATTATTGCTAACTAAGTCTTTGAACTCAAATCTTTTGAATTTTTTTCTTTGTATGTGGTTTGTTTGTGGGTGCATTTTTCAGTCTGTTATTAAAATTTTCGTACTGTTGTAATATTAAAAACTGTGGTGGAAATGCACAGCATTATTTGTTTCGTGCAGAGCCACATGTGGCCGTGGTGCCCTTGCCAGGCGTTCATAGCATTCTTGGAGATGCCTGCCTTACTCCTTGCCAAACTCGCCCTGGCAGGCGCAGTTCCTCCTCCGCGAGAATTGGCCCACGTGAGTGAATGGCCTCATCCTTGCTGTGGACTTCCTCCCCCGAGAGCTGCTTCCCTCAGTAATGTGTCCATGCAGGGGAAGTAGCAGAGTCCCAGCTCCATCCCTGGTGGACAGATCTTGGCCGGAGTGGCACTGGGTCAGTAGAGCAGTGGTGACAGCTCTGGGTGACCCTCCTCGTCCTTCTCCTTGCTTTGGACTGCTGCCTCTGTGAGGCAGGTGAGAGCTCTGGGGGGAGGCAGCTTCAAAGCCGTGCCCACCCTCACCGCCCTCCTGCTCTGGCGGCTGCTGCTGCTACTGCTGCTGGGAGGGTTGGGTTTTCCCCACCCCACCCCTCCCCTCGCCCTGCCCCTCCTCCTGTGAGGCAGGCAGGCAGGCAGGCAGGCAGGCGGAAGCCTGGGCATGCATGTCACGTCCACCCTGCTTGTTTGGTGGGGAGGGGGGGAAGAGGGCTGGGAGCTCGGCAGTATGATAATGACTCTAGCGTCTGGCAGGAGAAAAGCCCCTGACTGCACCAGGGTGTCTGTACCTCCGCTTCAAGGAGAATGAGGCAAGATGGCTGCTTGGTAGCGATGGAGGAGGCTCGCTGGGGCTGAAGGAAGGCTGGCTTTTGGGGGGAGGCGAGCTGGCTGGGGGGCAGCACAGGGAAGCGGGCCAGCAGAGGGGGAAGCTGCAGAAGGAAGGTTTGGGGCGAGGTAACAAATGGATTCCTTTCTTATGTTTATGTTCAAAGACCTTTAAAAAAATAAATGCAAGCCTCCCGCACCATCCCTTCCTCCTCCTCCGCCTGAGAGGATTATTGTAAATGGAGGATGAACATTTAAATAACCCACCACAGGCCTGGCAAATTAAAGCTCTCTTGCATCTTGCTGGATACCTCGTTGTTGTTGTTTTGCTTTGGCTGCTTTCTAAAATTTAATTTTGATAGTTGTTGTTTTCTTTCTTTCTTTTTCTTTTTAAAAAATTCCTCTGCAGGTGGAAATAAAGGACAATAAAGACACCAGCACACGGGATCGAAAGCCAGCGGTGGAGGTACTGTTTCTTTGTATACTTTTAAAAAGACAAAAGCACTGAAGGGGGATTGGGAAGTGGAAATACGGCCAACTGGGAAAGCTGAGTGTGTGTGTGTGTGTGTGTGTGTGTGTAATATTGCACTAAATCATACACACACACACACACACACACACACACGCCTCCTGGTTGTCAGTTTCTGAGGCTTGCTTCTCATCCACAGTTGGTGTGTATGTGTTGGTTTTCTTGGAGTTCCTTTGGAGTTCCTTTGCGTCCAAAGAGCAGGCAAGCCATGATTTCTCTCTCTCCCTGTTCCCCAGATCTCTGTATGAGCTCGTAAAATTATCAAAGGAGACGAGACTCTTTGAAACAGGTGTGACATCATCCTGATGTAACCATGGTGACTGCCTTAACCTTTCTGTGATGTGGCTTGAAGTGACCGCTTGGTAGCGATGGTGCAAAACAGGAACTTTCCCTCTCCTAATTTTGGGGAGGTATCAAAAAGGGGGAAAGCAGGTGAGCAAGTTTGATCATGTGCTTGTTCAGAACAAGGCCAGTTTCTGCCTCCTGTTATGCTGATCTTTGCGAAGAGCAACTTGACAACTGAAGAGCTTATTTTCCATGTGCCCCCAACAGAATCTGGTCTCATGGGCTGCTCCAGATCTGAGAGCTGCTTGTGGGAAAATCCCTAAGAGGAGGCAGTTATGGTGATGATGAAACACCAAGCTCAGCATTGCAGCTTGTGGCGGTTGGGTGTTCTTGGTAGATATGAGAGGGAGGGGAAAGAGAGTTGGAGAGGCTGACTTTTCTGACTGGTCTGATAGAAGGTCGCACAACCATCCTAAGATTTGGCAATAGTTGCCATCCTACCAACCGCAGGTGATATGTGGGTTGCATTTCTCTATTTCCTGTTATCCAAGGTTTTGTTCTTTCCCAGGCTGTCCTTACACTACACACTCAGGTTTGGTTTATTAAATTTCCTAAACACTTTATTCTAGAGAAAGGCTCAAGGTGTCTTACAATTTAAATATGCAAAGGTTAGAAAGAAAACTGTATGGCTAAATTCCCAGGACTTACTTAATATTTTCTTATGAAACAATATGAATCTGCCTTTCATTGGCCACTTATTGCCAGCAGCTAGGCTGGTATTCTGAAGATACTGGAAATTTCTGGAGGGTACGGCAATAACCACATGGTATAAGGAAGTCTGCCAGTTAGCACTTGTGAAAAATATCTGACTAGAAAGTTATAATTAGTGAGGGGTTTGAAACAAAAGGACACATTTTCAATGGATTGGTGCGCCTTTACTAAAGAAGACATGCTGGAGCCTCCTTTACACTGCAAAAGTGTTGGTTGGTATAACTTTAAGCTATAATCTGTTCTGATATGTAATGGTCACTGACATCAGAGTACTCTGTAACCACTTATCCTGGGGCACTTTGGGGAGGTGGTGATGGTTCTGTTCTTATATTGCTCTTTGTTGACCAGTAACGTAAGAAAAAATGTAGTCACCTCATTTGCTGAGGATGAAAAGGTAAAATATAGCTGTGTGTTGTCTGTGCACTGATGACAGAACATTCCAAGCCTCTTGATGACCCCACTCAATGGTTTCATGCAGATGTTAAATAACATGGGGAATATCATACTGGGGAATCGGTGGGGCCGAGCAACATCCCCTCAGCACTACCAGCTGGACCTACCCATTCAAGTAGGAGTGGGACCAGTGGAAAGCAGTGTCCACACCCCCAAATTTTATAGTCCCTTCTGAAGGATATAATGGTTGAGGGTATGGAAAACTGCTGACAGATCAAGGAGAACCAGCAGGGTCAGATTCCCCCACCCCTCTCCTGGTACAAGGTGGCCAAAGCATTCTCTATGCCAAAACAAGGCCTCTTCCCCAATTGAAATAGCTCCAGAAAATTGGCTGGTTCAAAGGAAGGGGGAACTTACCTGTGTCCTAAAGTTATTAAAGTCTTCCAGGTCCAGAGAGGGTGTCGCTGCCTCTTTTAGGTAGCCTAGAACCTCTCCCTCCCACAAGGAGACATTGAGCCATCACCTCCTGGCTGGATTTTAATGAGCCACAAGACACAAGGATGCAATACACAAGTAACTGCATGAAGAAGAATTGCACTTTGTCCTTGGGCTTCACCAGCAGAAATTCATTCAGGTAAAACCAGAGAGGAGATACTTCTCTAGATCTCACGCTTGCTATAATAGTGGGATCCAACCCTAGTACATGCAAGCAGCTTTATCCGCAAAATATCTTACAGATATGGTACAGTGGGCACTATTCAGCCTCCTTTGAGCTCCAAACTATCTGGAAAAGTTCAAGCTGGATGGCATAAAGAGGTGGAAAAGAGGGTTTCCCCATCACCTCCATTGCTACTGAGTGGGCATGAAACATGAACACATACCAGTGTTTGGTTGTCTTCACTGGGATTTTTTTCTCTCTTCCTGAGCTCAATCTGTCTCCCAGCCTGGTTTATCATTCTCAGATCTGGGGGAGACCAAAGAGCTTTCTGAGCTTTGCTAGACAAGGAAGCTTTCTCAGGAGCAGTTGTGTCAGCTGCTGCTCAGCTCTCTTCTGCATTCCACGTTTCAACCAGGACTTCAACTGGAGAGCCAGCATTATCTGCTGGAATAGCTCATAAGGCCCTCTGGAAATCCATATCCTCTCTTGGAGGTACATAACCGGGCTCCTGCCAAGTGGGACCACCAGCTTCTCAGACAGCAGATTTTCCTTGGAACTGCAACATCCGAGGGTGAACTCCCCTTTGCCACCCCTTTTGAGATTGCCAGAAACACTGATTCCCACAAGGAAAAGGACATTGCCCCTCTGCTGGCAGTGTTCCTCTAGCGTCTTCCTCACCTTCAAGAGCAGGGCCAGATGGAGAACAAGCACACCTGCTCTGCAGATTGTCCTGCTGCTGCTACTCCAGCTTGCTCCTAAACTCCTCTTCAGTGGCGGAGCTTCATGTTCTGGCACCGAGGCGGGGGGCAGAGAGCAGGCGATGGCGGCGCTGGTGCACGCTTTGGGAGCGTGGTGCCCAGCGTGGGCAGGGGGGCAGCCGCAATGGCACCCCACTGGGATCGCGCTGCCGGGGGCGGTGCGCTCCCCCCACACTCCTCTTCCTCCGCTAGTGCTCCTCTTACCAACCTGTTGAGGCCGCTCCATAGGTATTTTCATTAGGAGAGTCTCATGAAACTGTTCCAGGCTTGCTGGAGCAAATCATAAGACTCCCAACTACTCAAAAGAACTTTCAGCTGGACCTATTATTACCTAGACTCTCCTTCTTGATTAAATTGTTCCTACAGATGATTCTCAAACTGGTCTTTGTATCTGCATGTGACCCTTCGGTCATGACTCACTTCTTTGAGCCACTGATGCACACTGTTATGTTATGGATCTGTTGCTTTTGTTACTGTATCCTATAATTTGTACTGTGCAACAATTTGTTTTAAAATAGTAATTTTAAAAGAAGAAAGTAGTCCGATCATATAACTGACTGCTGTACATTTCCTGGCACAATTCAAGTGCTGTTCTAATCTATAAAGCCTTCCAGTTTGGTACCCCAACACTTCTAACAGGTCCAGAATCTACAGTAAGGCACTGCCCTTTAGAACCAATTAAAACCTTGCAGAATAGCAAGCAAATATTCAGCTTACTCAGAACGCTTCATCAGTTAGGATGTTAAACAAAACAGGAAGCCAACATGAGGAGGGGCCTTCTCTGCAGTGGCTCCCCGCCTCATGGAAGTTCGCCTGGCGCCTTCATCATACACCTTTAGGCGCCAGGCAGAAACATTCCTTTTTAACCAGGTCTTTGGTTGATTTGATTGACATCCCATGCCCTTTTAAAATGTAGTTCTTTTTTTTTTGGGGGGGGGACACATTCTATTGGGTGGTTTTTATTTTGATTATATATTTTGTGGTTTTATATTTTGATTTTGTTCTGTGAATCACCTCCAGGTATAGGGTGGTATATAAATTTAATAATGATGATGATGATTTGGGGGGGGGGAGGTGCGAGTGGTGTTGAACTTAGAATGCCAGGGGAGTTTTGCAGATGTTATTGAATCAGGTGCTCAAGGTGTGAGGCAGATTGTAAGAAACAACCTAGTGCTGTTATGCTTTCTCATTTTTAAAGGTAAAGGTAAAGGTACCCCTGCCCGTACGGGCCAGTCTTGACAGACTCTGGGGTTGTGCGCCCATCTCACTTAAGAGGCCAGGGGCCAGCGCTGTCCGGAGACACTTCCGGGTCACGTGGCCAGCGTGACATCGCTGCTCTGGCCAGAGCCAGAGCCAGAGCCAGAGCCGCACACGGAAACGCCGTTTACCTTCCCGCTGGTAAGCGGTCCCTATTTATCTACTTGCACCCGGAGGTGCTTTCGAACTGCTAGGTTGGCAGGCGCTGGGACCGAGCAGCGGGAGCGCACCCCGCCGCAGGGATTCGAACCGCCGACCTTTCGATCGGCAAGTCCTAGGCACTGAGGCTTTAACCCACAGCGCCACCTGCGTTTTTGAGAGTATATAAATTACAGTTTTTACTCAGGTCTAGTTCAGGCCCTCATCACCCTAATTGGGTTCCCTTGGAAGGCAGAGTGAAAAAAAGGAAAGGGCACTGTAGCTGTCTTCATATTAGCAACTCTGGATATTAGTTTTTAGCTGCTATGCTATGGAGAAAATCAGATAGGAACTACGTTCAGGAACATTGCCTAATGGGTGGAGCACATCCAAAGTTAACTCCCATCTTCAGGTGGTAGACTACCATTTCCTTGTGGTTTCAGGATCCCTCTCATGCATGTCATATAACACTCTCAGCTTTTCTCTCTCCTTTCTCCGTTTTATAGCATCTTGCCTGTTGAGAAGTGCTGAATAACTCAAGGGTTTGCTCACAATTGTGTGATATTTTAATTGGTCCTTATTAAACTCAACATCCCTATTGTGGATTTTGAGTGTTTCTTTGCCACTGTAAAATTTCATTATCTGATTGTTATTCTGTGTTTTCAGATTACATCCATATATGTGGGGGGTTGGGAGGGAGGCTAATGGAAATGATTCTGGAAACACAAATATCTTTGTATGGTAGGAAAAGCTAAGAAATGGAGAATTGTGATTCCTGTTAGCTTGTGGCAACTTGGTACACAGTAGAGTTGAAGGCATTCCCCTTTCCTCCTCCTATCTCCTGCCCATCACTCAGAAGCAGCACCTCTTAAGTATAGTAGCAGTGCCAGCGCTTTTTTCAGCCGGAACTCACTGGAGCTCAGTTCTGGCACCTCTCAGGTGGGCTCCTTTGCTATTATAAGAGAATAAAGGCCATGTTCATGGTGAGTTCCGGCCCCTCTTTTTCTAGAAAAATAGCACTGAGTAGTACTGAGAAATTCCATCCATGTGTGGCAGGGCCTTAGAATGCTCCCTTTGTGCATTCTGAGCTTGGCTTTGTATAATTAATGTGCGTGGGGTGGGATTCAAAGTTTGTCTATTCCTCTGAACTTTTTTTTTTTAATGAAGTATCCTATATCTTACTCCAGCGTGTTTGACTGCGGCATTTCAAAGTTAGCTGAAACCTGTTGACAGTAATACCACTTAGCATTTTTAGAGTGCATTTCAAAAGTCCAAAGTGAAACACATTCAGTATAGTCTCAGTCACCGTTAAAAAAAGCCCTGGTGGGCAGGCTGAGCTCTTTACCCCCCCCCCCCCCATCATAGGCTGGTGGGTAGTAGAGTTAGTTGATGAATATGTGGGTGAGGTGAAATTTGGAATAGGAGAATTTTCCGTTCTTCCTGGTGGCTCATTTGCTTCTGCTTCTCTTACATTGTCCCGTGGAAGCAACAAGTGCCCCTCCCTTTTTGCAGCAGGAGTGAGTCCAAAACATTGAAAGACATTCATGAACTGTTGCAGTTAAAACCTGAATTTACTGTACTTTGATACATAGCTGCCTTATGCTTGGAGATCTATGCAGTGGAAGGCTCCCTTCTTCAAGAAGCTCAGTGCAAGCATAGCAGTGCAATTTGTGTAAAATATTGCTATATTAGTCTCAAACATTATAATGACCATCTGCAATTGTTCAGTTATAACCTGAAAAATATAGCTCTCCTATGCAGTCTTATGCTCAGTTCTGGGCATCACAGTTCTAGAAGGATATTGACAAACTGGAATGTGTGCAGACGAGGGAGACCAATATAATCAAGGGTCTGGAAACTTAGGAGGAACAGCTGAGAGAGTTGGGCATGTTTAGCCTGGTAAAGAGGAGACTGAGAGGATATATGATAGCTATCTTCACATATCTAAAGGTTTGTTTTATGGAACGTGCAGCAATCTTGTTTTCTCCTCCTCGAGAAGGTGGGGCCTGAGCCAACGGAGTCAAATGGTAAGAAAGGAGATTTCAACTAAACCAGGGTACCTCAAACTCGGCCCTCCAGATGTTTTGAGACGACAATTCCCATCATCCCAGTACAATTCCCATCATCCCAGTATGTTTCCGAGCACAATTCAAAGTGTTGGTGCTGACCTTTAAAGCCCTAAACAGCTCGGTCCAGTATACCTGAAGGAGCGTCTCCACCCCCATCGTTCTGCCCGGACACTGAGGTCCAGTGCCGAGGGAATTCTGGCGGTTCCCTCACTGCGAGAAGCCAAGTTACAAGAAACCAGGCAGAGGGCCTTCTCTGTAGTGGCACCCGCCCTGTGGACCCTCCCACCAGATGTCAAAGAGAAAAACAACTACCAGACTTTTAGAAGACACCTGAAGGCAGCCCTGTTTAGGGAGGCTTTTAATCTTTAATAGACTATTGTATTTTAATATTTTGTTGGAAGCCGCCCAGTGGCTGGGGAAACCCAGCCAGATAGGCAGGGTATAAATAAATTATTATTATTATTATTATCCCTGACCACTGGTCCTGCTAGCTAGGGATCATGGGAGTTGCAGGCCAAAAACATCTGAAGGGCCGAGTTTGAGGAAACCTGAACTAAATGTTAGAAGGAACTTTCTGACGGCAAAAGCTGTTCTACACTTCTATTGTTCTATGATCCTATGATTCATAGTAAGTGCATGAAATAGTCCTGATCAATAGAGTACTGGTAATTGATGTTTAAATACAATGACTTTGAGATTCCATGTATGTTGATTTCTAATTGCTTGGGTAGGGCTGGGCAATATCTGGTCTCCAACACAACGATATATCACTATTGCAATTTAGTGATACATAATGATGTCTGAAACATTGAGCTACGTGGGGTGGGGTGGGAAGATCAACTGCCCTGAGACCTCTGGGTATAGGGCAGTATATGAATTCAATAAATAATTGTCATCATCATCAGGCGGAGCAGCAGCCATGGGGTGGGGTGAAAGAGCGGTGCGGGTGGCGAGTGTGTGAAGGAGCAGCCTTTGGAGACTGCACAGGTGTGTATGTCCGGGGGGGGGGGAGATCAGGTGTGTTGGTGAGCAAAGGAACATGGAGATTGGGCAGTTGTGGGGCTTGAAGATCAGGCATTTGGGTAAGTTAAGGACACACAGACAGAAGGGAGCAAGGGAGGAAAGAGGCTGGAATGACACAGGGCTACTTACTGTATTTTTCGCCCTATAGGACGCACTTTTCCCCCTCCAAAAATGAAGGGGAAATGTGTGTGCGTCCTATGGGGCGAATGCAGGCTTTCGCTGAAGCCTGGAGAGCGAGAGGCATCGGTGCGCACCGACACCTCTCGCTCTCCAGGCTCCAGGAAGCTATCCACAAGCCTTGCGTGCCTGGGGGAACTCCCCCCGGGCGCGCATGGCTTGCGTGCGGCAGCCGGCAGCGCAGAGCACGGGGCACCCTCCGGAGGATGCCCCATGCTTCGCGCAGCTGTCCGCAGCCTGCCGCCCAGCGGGCGGGGCGCCCTGAAGCAGAGCGCCCCGCGCGCCGGACAGACATCTGCAGCGTGGGGAGCCCTGCAGGAGTTCCCCATAGGGCTCCCCACGCTGCGGATAGCAGCCTGCCGCCCGGTGCGCGGGGCGCCCTGAAGCAGAGCGCCTCGCGCGCCGGACAGACATCGGCCAGCCCCACAAGCTCGGGGGACAGCGGGGAGGCGCAGCGCCGCCATCCCACTGTTCCCCGACCTGGTTTTTGGGGGGAAATAAAGGAAAAAAAATTTTCCTTTATTTCCCCCCCCCCAAAAAAAAAGTAGGTGCGTCCTATGGGACGGAGCGTCCTATGGGACGAAAAATACGGTACTTTGTGGCATCTCAGCGACCCAGCATTGGCAGTGGCTTCATGAAACCGTGCTTTCTGCCAGCTGCTTCCAGGCAAACGCACATTGCATGCATGCACACGCTGTGATGTATTGCCACATCAGTTATTCTCAAACTGTTATCATGATGTGGTCTAGAAACCGGTATTGGACGATCAATATCAATATATTGGCTAGCCCTATGCTTGGGTTAAACTTTTTCAGTTGGGTTCCAATTTCTTCTGTGCCTGCCATCATGTGTGGTGATCCAGATGTGTTTCCTTCTTCTGAAACTTCCACCACCAAGAACAAGAATCTTCCTTCTTCTGAGTCAGAACGTTGAACACTGACTGGCAGCGATTGTCCCGGGTTTCCCTACCTAGAGATGCTGGGGATTGAATCTGGACCTTTTGCATGCACAGCAGATAATCTACCACCGAGTTATGACCCATCTGTTTGGTCTGGATTAAAAGACCCCTTTCTGAGACCTGTTCCCTTGCTGTAAAGGTAAAGGTAAAGGTACCCCTGCCCGTACGGGCCAGTCTTGACAGACTCTGGGGTTGTGCGCCCATCTCACTTAAGAGGCCAGGGGCCAGCGCTGTCCGGAGACACTTCCGGGTCACGTGGCCAGCGTGACAAAGCTGCATCTGGCGAGCCAGAGCCGCACACGGAAACGCCGTTTACCTTCCCGCTTGTAAGCGGTCCCTATTTATCTACTTGCACCCGGAGGTGCTTTCGAACTGCTAGGTTGGCAGGCGCTGGGACCGAGCAGCGGGAGCGCACCCCGCCGCAAGGATTCGAACCGCCGACCTTTCAATCGGCAAGTCCTAGGCGCTGAGGCTTTTACCCACAGCGCCACCTCAGTGCATATTTATAGCCCCATACTTGCAACATTGCATGTTAGACTGTTTTTTTCCAGTGCTCTTGTGAAAGGGGACCATAATACTCAGTGCAGTGTCTTGCACTAAACCAAGGTTATGCTGCTCATGATCCAAGAGCTGGGTGCCTCTTATGAGCCAAGCATTTTCTGGGATGTAGCAAGAGGTCCTGGAACTTTCAGAGGTTTTGCTTGTGCTCCTAAAATATATAATTGCCCGGAGCAACTGTTTAGGTTGCTTGTGTAATTGGGTCAGTCCAGGGGAAATTTTTCTAAATTTATATATGTTTGACAAATTATTTTCAGTTGTTTATTTGCAGTTGTCAGGAAGCAAAACACAAAGTGGGGCAGTGTAAGGGTGTTGCTGAAAATTGCTGGTTCCACAGGACTGAACACCTTGAGCCTCCTATGTCTGTTTTGTAATGCTGTAAGGGATTTTCTGTAAGGGATTTTCTGCTCTAAGGGACGCAGGTGGCGCTGTGTGTTAAAGCCTCAGCGCCTAGGGCTTGCCGATCGAAAGGTCGGCGGTTCGAATCCCTGCGGCGGGGTGCGCTCCCGCTGCTCGGTCCCAGCGCCTGCCAACCTAGCAGTTCGAAAGCACCTCCGGGTGCAAGTAGATAAATAGGGACCGCTTACCAGCGGGAAGGTAAACGGCGTTTCCGTGTGCGGCTCTGGCTCGCCAGAGCAGCGATGTCACGCTGGCCACGTGACCCGGAAGTGTCTGCGGACAGCGCTGGCCCCTGGCCTCTTAAGTGAGATGGGCGCACAACCCCAGAGTCTGTCAAGACTGGCCCGTACGGGCAGGGGTACCTTTACCTTTACCTTTAAGGGATTTTCAGATGTTGATGAAGGCTGTGGTCTCAGGCTGAGCTGCGTGGGTGTCAGAGGGGCAAGAAAGGCAAAGGAATGTCTCTTTGCTGCTGGCAGTCTTCCTTGCATCCCACTTTGTGGATACTTGACTCCCATGCAATTTAGCTTAATGAGTGAGATAGGAGGCGAAGGTGACTCCTCCACTTTGCTGTCAGGAGAGGGTCTTAATTGTGATTGCTTTGCTGATGTGTGGAGGCAGCAATAATTTAGACTCAGACGGTATCCTCCTGCTCATTCATCTTTGACTCCTAAAAATACTTGTGTTGCAAGGTCACAAACTGAGCTGGTGGCATGGTTATAGATCTAGCTGCCTTACCTAGTTAGACCATTGGTCAGTACAGCCCAGGTTTCCCACTCTGATAATGTCTTTGAAGGTCCAGGTTGGGTCCTTTTGCAACCATTGCCTCCTGAGACCCATTTAACAGGATTAGATGCTGGAAATTGAATCTGTGACCCGGTGCCTACAGAGCCTGTGCTTCTGCACTGAGCTATAGATCCTCTCTGACTGAAACTACAACTCCTATGATCCCTGATCATTGACCAACAACATCTGCTGGGACACTAGGCTAGGGAAAGTTGCTCTGGTGTGAAGTGCCACACAAAGACAAGGAGCTGGTGCAGGATGAAGCAGAGATGCTGGAAGCCAAAAAGACACCAAATGCTCATAAGAGTCCAGGTGCTGCTGTTAGGAGGAGAGGCAGTGGGTGTGTGCTCAAAAGAGCAAAGGCTTGTTTTAAGTTGCAAAAGACCTTTAATTCTTCAGGAACCATCCTATCGTGCAATCCAGCTCAGAGCAAGCTATGTACACTGCAGCAAACAAGTAATAATCTCTGAAGGGCCAACTATCAGAGTTTCTCATCAAGGACAAATATAAGTGAAACAAGTTGGGGGCGGGGAGGAGACAGAAAGAAAGAAAGAAAGAGAAAGAAAGAAAGAGAGAGAAATATGAGAGATGCACCCTCTTGTCTCCTGGAGCTAGACCCCAAGGCCTGTTTAATATGTGTACGTACAGTATGTACTTTTATAATCAGGGCTTTGTGGGTGTTGCAGCTTTGGCCCAGAAGGGAGTATGATATTAATACTAAGCACAGAAAATGGCTTCTTGAAAACCTCAGCCCTGTCCCCTTCTTAAAAAAAACACCACAAATTGCAAAGCACGTCTTCTGAACCAAGTTTGTGGACCATACGTGGTGGGATGTCGGAAGCTACCTAAGGGTGTGTGTATGTGGTGTAGTGTGGTGTGCAGCAGTGATGGGGGTGGGGAGTTGTACTGTTAGTGCCTGGTGCAGACTCTCCAGGCTTTTCTTATTGCAAGTAGATCAGGATAAACTATGCAGAACAAGACATATATATCAACTTTAATTTACAAAGCTGATCCGGGTCTCAGAATCCTGCATTTCATATAATTGTGGTGTTGGAAGGAATCCAAAGGATCATCTAGTCTAGCTCCTTGCAATGAAGGAATCTCAGCTAATTTCCTGGTACAGTCATACGTCTTGTTATGTTTGCTTCAGGTTAAGTCTATTCAGGTTGCGTCCCGCGGCGACCTGGAAGTACCAGAAAGGGTTACTTCCGGGTTTCATCGCTCACGCATGCGCAGACATGCAAAATGATGCCATGCGCAGAAGCGGTGAATTGTGACCCGTGCATGCGCAGACGCAGGTTGCGTTCCTTTCAGGTTGCAAACGGGGCTCCGGAACGGATCCTGTTCGCAACCAGAGGTACCACTGTATAGGATTTTGGTTTTCATATTTTTAAGTACACATAGTTCGTTGTCCTGTGCAACTCCTTTGGACAGCAGCACTTCCTTATCTCATATGTATCCTCTCAGCAACCTTATGTGGTAGGTCACTAGCATAATTCTTGTTTTATTTCCGTGGAGAAACAGGCTGATTTGCTCGAAACGAAGAAGTCCAGAGCAAACCTGGAGTTTTTCCTTTTTAAATAAAGGTTGGAATGCCAAGTTAAAGCAGAGATAAGAAAAGTTTTATGAAACCTATGAATCACCCCCAGTATCTTCTTCAGCCATCTGTGATAGTCTGCTTCTGGTTACTGTCTCTGATTCCTGGGTTTTGACTGTTCCTTTCCCACAGATGAATTGGACGCTGGTATTTGGTTAGATCTCTAATTCTTCGAGAGCCCATATCGAAATGTGACCCTCTAGGTATTATTGACTACAATTACCACCAGTCCCAGCTAGTTATGGCCAATGGTTGGGTGGGGGATCCTTGGCAGAGGATCATTAGTAGTGCTGTATGCTCATGAGGTTTTGCCTTATGTCCACAAAGACCAGGGCTTTTAGTGTGGTAGCACCTGCCCTTTGGAATGTGCTCCCAATGAAAATCAGGTGGGCATTGGCATTTCAACACCCACTGAAGACTTGTTTGTTCACCCAGACTTTCCCTTAGGGTGATTCAGTTGTGTTGATGTACGAGGGGCGTTCATTAAAGATTTCCCCTGACCCACTTCCAGTGATCGTAGGAGGATGAAACTGTGCATACATCTCTCCATAGGTAACGTAGTAATTTGTAGCTCCGAATTCCTAACAGTTTCTCTGTTACGGGTGCTAACGTGCAGTAATGTCTGCACATCATGCAGCGGTCATCAGGTTCTTGTACTTGAAAGGGCGCACACCATGGGAGACGTTCGATGAGATGAAAAGGACTTATGGGGAGGATGCCCCATTGTATGATGTAGTCAAGCACTGGCATCGTCAGTTCAAGTGTGGTCGGACTTCAGTGGAATGGCTCCCATTCCTGGGTGACCACAGTTCTCCATTGATGAAGACACCATCCGGCAAGTGGAGGCCGCCATTTTGGAGGATCGCCGCATAACCTTTCACCAACTAGCTGCAGATGTCAAGATCAGTGTGGGCTCTGTAGAAAAAATAATCCACGACCATTTGCACATGGGAAAGGTGTTTGCACGGTGGGTTCCCTGGCTGTTGACGCCTTTCCGGAAGCAGGAATGAGTCACATGCTCACGGGCTCTTTGGGCCACGTGTCACAAAAACCATGATGACTTCTTCACCAGATTAATTACTCAGGATGAAACATGGGTCCATCATTATGACCCAGAGACTAAATCCCAGTCCAAACAATGGAAGACCTCTGCCTCACCACCTCCAAAGTAGGCACATATCTAACTGTCAGCAAGCAAGGTCATGCTCCCGGTCTTTTGGGACCAGCGCGGAGTAGTGATGATGGATTTCCTGGCAAAGGGTACCACAGTTACTGTGACATATTATGCCTCACTGCTGCAGAGATTGCGGAAGGCCATCAAAATTGAGAGGTGTGGTATGCTGACCAAAGGTGTCTGGCTCCTGCAAGATAACACAACTCACATGTTGCTCAGACTGAAGCACGGTCCTGTGGCTATGAAATCCTTCCTCACCCTCCGTATTCTCCTGACCTTGCGCCATCGGGCTTCCACCTCTTTCCAACCATGAAGTTATTTCTGAAGGGCAAGCTTTTTCCAGATGATGAATTGCTGATTTCTGAGGTCAAGTCATGGCTTCTGACACAACCTGCTGACTTCTATAGACATGAGGTCTCCACAGACTCTTGTTGGTAGCTATGTAGAGAAGGACTAATAACCGTGTCCTGTTTCATTTGTCTCAATCCATGGGAAGCATGTCAGGGGAAATCTTTAATGAGCGCCCCTCGCATTAAGCTGATCTAGCGATTTGTGGTCCCATTATGAATGTAATTTGTATTGCTGATATTGTGCTGTTCACCACAATAATATCTTCTATACCATTGGTATGGCATGGAAAGTTTATAAATACGTAAAATACAGTGGTACCTCAGGTTACAGATGCTTCAGGTTACAGACGCGTCAGGTTACAGACTCTGCTAACCCAGAAATAGTACTTCGGGTTAATAACATTGCTTCAGGATGAGAACAGAAATCGTGCTCCGGCGGCGCGGCAGCAGTGGGAGGCCCCATTAGCTAAAGTGGTGCTTCAGGTTAAGAACAGTTTCAGGTTAAGAATGGACCTCCGGAACGAATTAAGTTCTTAACCAGAGGTACCACTGTAATTATGGAAGTTGTCACTCAACAGCACCTGCAGGGTTCTGCATCCTTGTGATAGACTGAACAAGTAGAATTCTGTGTTGACCCATGTTAGAAAGCAGGTGTGGGGGGGCAGTCACATTAAAATATATGTGAGTATCTTTGTTGGCATCTGTCTGTCTCGGAAGACAATGGAAGAGTGTACCTTCAGGGGCGAAGTCACAGCGCCTGCTGTGGCTTTCAAGACCAATATGGGAGAGACATGTTTTGTTGCAGCTAGGGCAGATGCAAGTGTCTGATACACCACGGCGTTTCTTCTCTCTGCACTCCTTCCAGTGGTCATTCGTTCTCTGGTCACTGCTGTGGATGCACGACCCCTGACCGCTGTTTCCAGGCACTGCAATTGTCTGCAAGGGATTCCCACACAGCAGTTAGTTATTTGAGTATACACTAAAATAATAATAGCAGAAGTTAAGTAAGGGTATGCGATATTACGTGATTGCACCTCCCATTTGTTTGCTTTTGAAAAACTACTATTCTAAAACTTTCTCTCAGATATTGCTAGGAACTTTTTATTGATGTGGGAAGCATTATGGAAAACATGATTCCTTCACCCACCCACCCACCCACCCACTACTGCAGTCTGAAGTGGAACTGTCCCAGATTCTGCTGGCTTCTTCTACTATTGTTCTTTGGAATGTGGAGAATTGATCCGTTCAGTGCTCTCCCTACCCCTGCACACCAAAATTCTCTATGCCTGTAAACCTAACCTACTTATCCTTTGTTGTATTTGTGACTCTACTGGAAGACAAATGATGATAATATTTAGCATTTATAGAACTCATTTCTAGTGGTTAAAGCACATTACACAACATTATTGGCTTCTCCTATGTATGCACCTGGGTAAAGTATTACAATATTACAATACAGTACAGTGGTGCCCCGCAAGACGAACGCCTCGCAAGACGGAAAACCCGCTAGACGAAAGGGTTTTCCGTTTTGGAGGCACTTCGCTAAACAAATTTCTCTATGGGGTTGCTTCGCAAGACGAAAAAATCTTGCGAGTTGCCGCGGGTTTCCCCCCGCTTTTTCCGCCCTTTTCCTAAGCGCTAAGCCGCTTATCAGCTGATCTGCTGATAAGCCGCTTCTCAGCTGATCGCTAAAAGCCGCTAGACTGCTAATAGTGTTAATCCTCTAAGCCGTCAATGGGCTTGCTTCGCAAGACGAAAAAACCGCTAGACGAAGAGAATCGCGGAACGGATTAATTTCGTCTTGCGAGGCACCACTGTATTACAAACATCAATAATTTATTGCTCTGTGGAGCCACAGCTTGAATTTGCCTTTCTTTATCCATGGTATAACTATTTCATTAAAGGCAAAATCAAGAGAGGAAGGAAGGTGCCATTTTTAAATGGGAGAAGCTTTCAGCTTCCGCCTTGGCATTGTCTCCCACATTGGTTTCCTAAGGCCACAAATCTGGTCAAAACTGCAGAAGCACTTTGGATAATGGGTGTGCCTCATTTTAGAGTGTTTGGGACATTTGAAAGAGTATCCCTTCTCCTCCTCCCACCTGCCTGGAGATGAGGCCTTACGCAGCGGTGGTTGGCAGTCAAAACTACCAATTGGTTCTTGCTGCAGTCTGCTTGCTTGCCCGCCTGCCTGCCTGCCAGCACGTGGCTTTTAGGTTTACAAACATTGCAGGCTGTGTGTACACCTCCCTCTGAGCCAGCAGACCTCAGCATGGTCCTAGGACTTGCAGATTGTGGATGAGGAGCTGGAAGACAAGGGAGAGCAGCATTTCCTTGAAATGATGGTGGCACCAAAACCTCTCTTGCTCTAAGCAGGTTCCTTTTCCTTTTCCTTTTTTCCTTTTCCTTTTCTTTCCTGTTGATTCATTTGGCTACTTGGGAGACACAGCAGGAAATCTGTGCAAGTCGTGGTGCTGCCAGAAAGTGTGTGGGATTCTCCTCTGCATAAGTGATTTGTAGAAGCAGACCTCTCACCCCCCACCTCCGCTTGCCTGCATGCAGAAGACTATTTAAGTGCCTGTTTTTTGCAAATTTAATCTTAGGTTTTGGAACGGCACACTGGGAATAGAAAATAGGAGGACTTAACGCTGGACCAACTGTTATTGCTACATAATGGGCGAAATACGTTTTCATGTTCAGCCTGCTGTTTGTGTTTAGTAAAAAAACAAATTTTCATAAAAGCATTTTGGAAGATGGAAGTGTGTGCTTTTTTGGGCATTGGCTGGGATTTAATTACTTTGGCTATTTTTAAATTTATTTTGTTGCTTTTAGAGTGACTGGAAAAGGGAGCTGAGAGATTGGGGGACAAAGAAGTGGGAGAAGGAAAATGCTTCATATCAGATGAAAATAATGATGCACGGCCAGTTCTGGCAAGCAAGGCTACCTAGTTAATTGTGTCCTCTAGAGTCAGCTAATTTAGAAGAGAGGGTGGGCAGGAGGCACCACCACAATCAAAACACATTGGTTATTTGAAGGGGAGATGTGGGGCGGGTGAGAGTTGTATTGGTTCAGCTTTAGTATGTCAGCAGCAAGCAGAGCGCTCTCCTCCCCCTTCCTTGCTGCTGCTGCATTTGAAGATGGCCTTTTCCACAAGGGCTATTTTTAGCCACCCGTCTCCAGGCATTAATGGCAAAAAGAGTGACGCCATAGCTCTTGTGCGTGAGCAAGATTTCCCCTGCAGCTCACTCACGTTTGATCCTCTGGCACTGGGGAGGGGAAGATGAGAGGAGGGTTGTGAAAACTAGATTTGGGGTTTAGCCACAGATCCTTTTTTGTCTCAATAATGCACCAATATATATTCTCTCTCTCTCTCTCTCTCTCTCTCTCTCTCTGTGTGTGTGTGCGTGTGTGTGTGTGTGTGTGTGTTGCCTGGTCTGCTGGAAGAGAAGAATATATTCCTTCCTTAATGGAAACAACATGACTATTGAGAGAGACGCAGAGGAATTTCTCTGGCATCCATTTCTTGGAGGCCTCTTAGCCGCATTAATTCTTGAAGCACACTGAATGCATGTTGCTTGATTTACAGCTGTGTTCAGATTTTGGGAGGTTTTCTGTAGTGGGGGCAGCTTTATTGTGAGGCAAGGGGAGGCAACTATCAGAGGTGCTGGATTTTGGAAGTCATGGACATTGATATGGCTGTTAACTGTGCAAGAACACAGAAATGCTCCTTTCAGTGGGGCTTGCAGAGGGGCTCTTTTTCCTAACTTATTTGTGCCTTGTGTTCATTAGCTGAGGGGAGGTGTCACTTGAATTGGCTAGCTTGGGTACCAAAACCAGGCTGAACCTGTCCTTACATCAGGAACGCAGTGTGTTTCTGAACACATGCAAATTAAAACTTGGGTGAGTTGTTGGCAAAGGTCTAGAGACCTTTTTGTGAAATAGGTGGTCTTTCTTAGAAGCCTGGAATTTGAGGTGCTCTTTAGATTAATTCAATAGACCCATTTTGCTTAGGTCAGCCTTCATGGGTGTAGCCAAGGAGGGCAGGAGGGGGCAGCTGCCCCCCAAATAAATACAAATCTGACGTTTCCCCCCCTAACAAAAGCCTGCTCCCCTAACAGAAGCTTGTTCCCCCTAACAAATATCCTGGCTATGCCCATGTCAGCCTTCTTCAGCCTTGTGGCTTCCAGGTGTTTTGCATTAAACCTTCCATCAGCCCCTGCCAGCAATGCCTAGAACATATTGAAAAAGCACTTTAAAAAAGCAGGGGGTGGACTTTTCAGCAGCTGTGTGTGTAGCAGAGGCCCAACAATAGCCCTGAAACAACCACCATTGCATGGTGTCAGCCCACTAAAAGCTTCCCTTCCCTTCCAGTCTGATATCAAGCAATGACTTGAGATCAAGTTGTTGTGATCTAGTAAATACATCCCATTCATGTGACCTGCTTGGAAAGTGGAGTGGAGAAAGTCAACAGGTCTCACTTGATACAACTTGCCCTAAGACAACCTTTGCTAACCTGGTGCCCTCTAGATGTTTTGGACTACAATTCCCATCAGGCCCAGCCACCCTGGGCATGCTCCCACACAATACCACATGGTTGTGCTCACTGGGGCTGGTGAATATTGTTGTCCAAACATATGGATAACACCAGGTTGGGGGAGGCTGGCTTAGATAGTTACGTAGCTTTTACATAGCGCTTGTCCATATTGCATTACATTTACTCAGGTCCCAGGCCAATATTTTGGGTAGGATTAACCAGAAGCATGTTTGTTGCTTCTGGCTAGGATATCAAGTGGCAACCTTTGTGTGCCAATGGGCTCTCGCAGAACTGTTGTCCCTCATAAACTTCTGCATTGTCCCAGCCACGTGATTTTCATGTGCACATATCTGATTGCTGTTCACCAAGGTAAGAGCAGTGAAGTGGCGTTCCTGTATGTGTGAACCAGTTGAAGACGAGTCAGTAGCAAAATATGTCAAGGTTCCTTTTGCCTTCTCTGTAGCCATGAGATGGTAAATGGAAGTTCAGCGAGCACTGTTCCTATGATGTGGCATGTGCCTCTCCAAATTCTTGAAAGAAGGCTAATCTATGCAGGCGGGCATAGTTGAGAGAGAATGCCTCAACTTCTATACTTCTGCAAAGATATATGTGCTTGATTCAGGAGCAAATCTTGTAGTTGCACATGGGGGGGGGGGATGTCTCATTGGGAAGTGGATTCTGTCATTCAATCCTGGTAGGAACACTCATGAGCAAATTAAGTGAGATGTTTTCAGGTGTGCACGCCCATGCAAGTCAGACTCAAAAGACAACCTGAGCATTGCAAATTTTTGCATTGGTACTGGCCCCAGGGTGCTGCTCCACAGTACTACCCTGTCTAGGAGAGCCCCTCAACTTTAAATTATGGGGTTTGTACATGGTTTTGGAAGTCATTTGGATCTCTTTTTTAAAGTTTCTTCAAAATAAAAAAAATTCCTTCCAGTAGCACCTTAAAGACCAACTAAGTTAGTTCTTGGTATGAGCTTTCGTGTGCATGCACACTTCTTCAGATACACACAAGAAGTGTGCATGCACACGAAAGCTCATACCAAGAACTAACTTAGTTGGTCTTTAAGGTGCTACTGGAAGGAATTTTTTTATTTTGTTTTGACTATGGCAGACCAACACGGCTACCTATCTGTAACTTAAAGTTTCTTATTTGTCAGAGATTGGAAAGCATTTTGGGGCTCGGCTCCTGAAGGCCCAGGTAGAATTTTATAACTTAGGAGTGTAGACACAGAGACATACATGGCTTGAATGGCAAGTCTGCTGGGAATCACTTTCTAGCTACAACTTTCTCAGGGAAGACAACTTTCAGGCAAACTGCTCTTCCTGTTTGCAATAGAAGCCGGCTGTGAAGAGTGCTAATTGGCTGTCTTTTGTGACAGTCATACAGTCCCTTCCCCCTTCCTTTCCTGGAGCTGTGTTTCAAGTAGCAGGGAAACTGGCTTTCGAAAAAGGTTGGGTGTGAAAGAGCCACACAAATAGTTAACTGGATGAGAATGCCAGGCATCTGATTTTGGGGGGCAGGGAGGGGAGAGGGACTCCAAAAACCTCTCTGGATCAGCTGGATTTGGAACTGGGGTTGTGCCGTTGTGTGTGTCTGGGGTGATGGGGGAGCAAAGTTGAAAAACATTTCAGGATGCATTTCTGTACATTGGTAGGTACGTCAACTTCAGCCACTTCTAAAGAAGGCTAACAGGACCATTGTGATACAGTAGCCTAGCCTATCAGTTACCACATGATCTAACAGACTCTGTGTGGGGCCATTGTTGAAGATTGCTTGGACACCAACATTGGTTCAAGTGGTGTCCCCTTGCCTTTGATGAGAATGACCCAGAGGTATTGCAACACTTGTTTGAAATAGCTTATCATTCAAAATTTTTGGTACTGGCCTTGAAAAGCAGGCCAGGGTTCGTGATAGATTAAGGGCTGTTCCCGCCTTGTCTGTGAGCTCTGCAATGCATTGATGTCATCAGCTGAAGAGGTTCTAATCCAGGTACTGACCTTGTTTGAGTCCAGGCTGAAGGACAAGGGCCTTTTCAGTGGTGGCACCCTATGGTCTATTCTTTATGGAGGATCATACAGAACGTTTCTGTGCTCCGGCTGTATTGGAGGGGGTGGTGGAATACAATAGAATTTTGGACCACAAGAATATTTTCCTTGAGAGTGGATCTGTTACCGATTGCTTTGCTGCTGGTTGTTTTTGGTTGCCCTTCTGCCTTATTTCTATTGTTGTTGTGCTTGGATTTTGGGATTTCTGTGTGCTTTAATGGCAGAAGCAGTTTTGAGAACTGAGTAAAGGTGACAGGATATACATTGCAAAATAAAAACGGCAATAAAGATGCCTGGCTCTCTTGACTTGCTACAAATACTATCTGTGCAGTTTCTCCCCAACCTGGTGTCCTCCGGATGTTTTGAACCATACTGGCTAGGGCTGATGGGAGATTCAGTTCAAAACATCTGGAGGGCATCAGAGTGGTGAAGACTGGCTAAGAGGATTGAGAGCTAAACAGTGTGGAAAGTGCACAGCTGCCAGAAGTATTGGAATGATACGGGAAAGTTTGGAACATTCTAGTAGTCTTTGCATACATTTACCCCTTTACAGGGGTAGGGGCTTGCTTCTGGGGAGTGTAACTGCCACACTGCGGGGAGAACCTGGAAAGTGAACCTCTGTAGATTTATACACTAACTGTGTTCAGAAATGTTACAGATTAAATATTAGGAAATCATTTATTTAAAGCGGTGGTTCCCAAACTGAGTGGTAGTGCCCCCTGCGGGGGAGGGCAATAGGGTTACCTAGGGGGACACTAAGAGGCAAGGGGGTGGCAGGAGGGCACTGGAGGTGTAAATGACTATCAGACTTGAAAAGTTGGTGTCATTGGATCAAGTTCATTAGTTTTGTTGAATTAATTAAATAGTTTTAATTGGATTTTGCATAAATGTGCAATTAATTGATGTTTTTAATTTTTTGTGTTATTAACTGCCTTTGTGGACTATGCAAACCATTATTCTGAATAATGCTAGGATAGGATAGGATAGGATAGGATAGGATAGGATAGGATAGGATAGGATGGGATAGGAGGCACAGGGAATGAGTTTATGGAACCAAGTGGGCTGTGGCTCAAAAAAGTTTGAGAACCACTGATTTAGAGCATTTTTACTTTGCACTTCAAGAATTGTTTGATCCAAGTTTGGAGGCTCTTCTGTTCTTTTGGGGGGTGTCTGAACTCAGAATTATTGTCATTCAAAGGCCTCCTTACTAATTTTGTTTAATTCTCTCCCTGGCCCCCCATTACTGCTAACCTGGTATAGCCACACTTCCAAGTGTTTGCATAGCCAGAGGAAGAATTGATGGTTTGTTTTAAGCCATTCATTCCCTTCCCTGAGTAAGTGTTGGAAACATGAGTTCAGAAGCTAAGAGTGCTTCTGCTAGGGGAGACAGCTGGTCTAGATGTAAGGGAGAGGACTGACTCCAAGTCTTTTCATTCCCTTGGAACTTGCTCCATCATGTTCTGACTCAAACAGCTGCTCCAAGGAGCTTGGAAAGCCACAGGGTTTGTCCTGCCAGCTGGCTTCCCCCTGGACATACTTGCTTCTGCTGTGCGCTGTGTGGATACTATGATGGGGAGTTCAAGTTACGGTTTGGGCACCAGCATGAATGGCTGTGTTCTTGAAGACACTTCCTTTCCCTGGCAGCCCTTTTCTCTGACATCGTGGTTTCGCTTTGTCACCGGAAGGTTTGTGCACATGATGCAATTTACAGCAAGACACATCAGGAACTTCCTTACTGAGCTGAAATAAGGGTCCATCTATCCACCTGAGTATCATTTGGCTCCCAGCTACTTTCCAAGTTTGTGGCAGAGGGGCTTTCTTGTTGGAAAATTAGGGGCCTTGCATGGAGGCCACCAAAGAAATTTTGCATGAGCATGCTTAGGGGTGGGATTCAGCTAATGAGCCCCACCAGTGGAAGCGTACACAAGGACTTCCGCTAGCGCAACAGGACTCCCCTCCACCACCTCCTACAAACTGGCTCTGGGGAGAGAACCCCAGGAGAAGCATGCAGGAGGAGGAGATGGGAAATGATTCTGTTAGGCAAGCAGAAATGACAGGCAGAGCAATCTGCTTAGCAGATTAGACTGAATTCCTCCTAACTTCCGTAGACTGTTGTTCTTGAGGTTGGGCTGGCTTTGTGGGCAGCCTCAACACTTGTGTTAGCAGATTAGAAGAGCCTTGCTGGATATTAGCAAAGGTCCATCTAGTCAAGCACCCAGGAGCAGGAGGTGAAGGCAACATCCATATGCCAGCACTGCTCTCCAGGTAATAAAAGACCTGCTGCTTCCACTTCTTGAGGTTGTGTGTAGCCGTGTGTGATAGACCTCCTCTGCCAAGAATTTGTCTGATCCCTTTTTTAAAAGGAGGCAATGGTGGCCACCAATCTAGATGGCTTTAAAGAATGATTAGACAGATTCATAAAGGAGAGGGCTATTGATGGCTCTGCTCTGCCTCTGCAGATGGAGGCAGCCAGGCTTCTGAATACCAGTTGCTGGAAGCCACAGGAGGGGAGAATGCTCTTGTGTTCAAATCCTGCTTGTGAGTTTCCCACCAGTGTTAGAAACTAAAATATATAAGCTAGTCACCAAATGGCACCTTAAACCTAGGTTCCAGTTCTCACAATGAAATGCCGGGGTGCCTTTTTTACAATGGAAATTATTATTATTATTATATTAATTCCATTTCCATACCGCTTTAAATTTTAAAGAAAAATCTTAATGTTCTTTACAATGCATTAAAACACCAAATGAAACAACCCAGAATAAAATAAATTCTGCATGCTTCAAGGAAAATATTTCAGATTCTTCTCCAAGTGACATTTTGCTTTCCCCATATTTATTTACCTACTTATTTTATATAGCTGCCCCATAGCAGAAGTAGTCTAGGAAGCCAGTGTGGCATAGTGGTTAGTGTATTGGACCAGGACCTGGGAGATCAGGGTGCAAATCCCCACTCAGTTATGAAGCTCACTGAGTGGCCCTGGGCCAGTCACAGCCTCTTAACCTACCTCACTGGGTTGTTGTAGGGATTAAATGAGGAGGGGTTGAACCATGTACTCCTTGGAGAAAAAGGTGGGATATAAATGTAATAAATAAGCTGTGGCTCACTAGCTTAAGAAAGCTGGTGGGGCTTGCCAGATGGAGATGTCATTCGTCAGCCTGGCATCCAGAGAGCTCCACGTGGTTGCAGTTGACCCACGCCAGGGACACAACCCGTCTGGTGTTTTGTTTGGCTACTGGGAAAAGGATGCTGGTCTAGATGGACCATTGGCTTGATCCAACCGACTCCTCTTACGTTTTAAGCCGTCTAAGCCAGGGGTGATTCCCACATTTTTCAGTTCTGTAAATTAATTATGTAATCATAGAATCACAGGAATCTCAACTACAGCATCCATGACAGATGGCCATCCAACTTCTGCTTAAAAACCTTCAAGGAAGGAGAGCCCACAAAACTCCCAAGGGAGACCATTCCGCTGTCAAAGAGCTCTCACTGCCAGAAAGTTCTTCCTCATGTTTAGCTGGAATCTCCTTTCTTGTCCTGTTTTGACAATGGAATGGACTCTCTCAGAAAGTTGTGGTCTCATTCATCAGAGGTTTTTAAAAAGGAGGTTTGATGTCCATCTCTCAGGGAGTCTTTAGCTGTGATTATTGCATTGTAGGGGGTTGGACTGGGATTTCTTCCAACATTATGATTTTATGAGGATGGTCTTACTTTTGTCTTTTGTGGATCTCCTGCCGGTCAGATTCCTAGGATGTTCCTGAGTTCCAGTATTATGGGAGAAAGAGAAGAGAAACTCTGTACACTTTCCTCTCTGCCATGTTTTAGCTGTCAATCTCTGTCATGCCCCCACTTTAGATGCTTCGGGTGTGTGTGGTGTTGATAATGCTGAGTCTCTGCACAACTGGCTAAATCCATGTGATAGGCAGCTTACAGAATCATAGAATTGTAGGGACCCCAAAGGTCATCTTCAATGCAGGAATCACAGCTAAAGAATCATTGGCAAGCTTACAGATGTTGTGGCTCTTAAGTTGGTGGATGCGGTTTTTTACAGCCTCCAGCTCCATAGGGATTGGGACTCAGCCTCTTGTGTTGCAATCTATTTTTTTAAAATCGTTTTTTTTGGTTTTTCAATATATACATCCTTTATGAAATATCTCTCTAACAATTTTCCATTTTTCCTGCCCCCCTCCCATGGACTTCCCTCATACTTCCACTTTGTTTTACTTTCAATTTATTCATCCTGCCTATTATTTCCCCAATTTATTCCTAATACATTTACATCTATTTTTATTTTATTTTATACATTTGTGAATGTTTACTCAAACCCTGCCAATGAGTCCCAACTCTTCATGTTGTCTCTTCATATATATTGTAAATGGTTCCCATTCTCTTTTAAAGTCTTTGTTGTCCTTTTCATGTAAATTTGCTAATTCTGCATATTCCATGAGTTTCTCTTGCCATTGTTCTTTCGTTGGGGTTTCTTCTGTCTTCCAAGCTTGTGCTAGTAAAATTCTTGCCACTGTTGTTGCATACATAAATAATTCCAGTTGTCTTTTCTTATTTCTTGATCTAAAATCCCTAGGAGGAATGCTTCTGGTTTCTTAACATAAGTCTTTTTAAACTTTTTTTTCAATTCATTATATATCATTTCCCAATAATTTCTGATCTTTTTGCATTCCCACCACATATGATAAAATGTACCATCTTTTTCTTTACGTCTCCAACAAGTTTTCAATCCCGTCTTATACATTTAGCCACTTTCTCTGGTGTAATGTACCATCTATACATCATTTTCATATAATTCTCTTTCAATAAAATACAGTCTGTAAATTTTAAATTCAGCTTCCCCATCCTTTCCCAATCTTCAGATTATGACCTATTATGACCTAAATCTTGAGCCCACTTTATTTGTGCTGACTTTACCGTCTCATCCAACGTTTCCCCGTATAGCAGGAGATTATACCTCTTTTTAAGTAATTTTGTATCACTCTTGATAATTTCTTTTTGAAAGTTTGAAACTATGTAACCAAAACCTCTCTTATCATCCTCTTTGAACTGTTCATTCAACTGTCTATGATGTAGCCAACTTGGCAAAAAGACTTTCAATTCTTCATACTCATTTAGTTTCAATCTTTCCCCCCCATCAATAATTCTCTAAATGTCAGCCAGCCGCCTCTCCTGTTGAATGGTTTTAATGCTAATGCCTCCACTGGCGAAAGCCACCATGGGGTTTGGGTTCTTATTATATGGTTATGACAGCCTTATTATATGAGTTTTTTTATCTTTCCTATACCATAAATATGAATGCCAACCAAATCTATTATTGTGCCCTTCCAAGTCCAGTATTTCATCTTTCTCTAATTTAATCCAGTCCCGAATCCACGTAATACATGCTGCTTCATAGTACAGTTTAAAGTCTGGGAGCGAAAAGCCTCCTCTGTCTTTTATATCTATAAGTATTTTATATTTTATTCTAGGCTTTTTCCCATTCCAGACAAACTTAGAAATATATTTTTGCCGGTTTCTGAAGCAGACAAGATTACCTATTATCGGTATTGACTGAAATAAAAATAACATCTTTGGTAGTGCATTCATCTTTATCACTGCTATCCTTACCATCAGGGAAAGGTCCATTCTGTTCCAAATCTCCAAATCTTTCTTGATCTTATTCCAAACTTTCTCTTGTGTTGCTGCAATCTAAAGATATTGGGACTGATGACCAAGTGAGGTGTGACACTGGGAACCTAGAGTGGTTTGTGAAACACTCAGATGAAACAACACACAATACAAATGGCACAGTTATTTAAAATCTATATTATTCATTGAACCCAGCATATTCACAGTGAAAATTCTCCAACATCTCAACAGTGACATAAAGGAAAACCAAGGGACATTTATGTATCCATTTCCCCCTAAAGGTCTGGGTAAAAACATGTGACTTGACACCGGAAGATTGTCAGTGAAGGAGACAAACAATACCTCCAGAGGATGAGAGCTCCACAGTTGGAATGCCACCACATTGCCACACAATGGACAATGCCTATTTACAGAACCACAAGAACCGTTTCCTCCATAGATCTCAAGGCTTTGAACTCTCCAGGGAGAAGATGGGCCAAGATGGAAAGAACAAGCACAAATCCTTCCATTCTAATACACAGAATGTATTATAAATATATGCAGAGCAGTGGAGGAGCTTGTATCAGTGCTCTCCTGTCAGGGACCGGCAGGAGTGTGTACCAGGGGAATGGGGGCTGAAGGCTGACTCGGGGGATGGGAGAGGGTGCCAGTGATTTGTGGAGGAAAGAGTTGGAGGCAGGGGATGCTTCAGAGCTGGAGGTTGAGCATGGGATAGGTTGGAGGAAGAGGCAGGTCAGGCAAGAGGCAAGCCAGGTGCTCTCCCAACCTCTCCTGCACCACTTTCTCCCAGAATCAGGAGGGGACTGAAAAGGGATGAGCAGAGGAAATTTTCACATAGGTGCAGTCTGTGGCTGCATGTGCATAAGGTACATAAGCTGGTGGAAGAGGCGAGGGGGCCAGCCGCTGCGCTTACCTTCCCAGGGGCGTGATCCATAGCGCATTTCATCTCAGTGGACTTGAGCAGTTCTTCAGGCACTGAACAAGTGGCCTTGAAACAATTGCTGCTTACTTGTGAGTAAGCATGTCTTTAGGGCTCTTAGTGTCTGTGCATCCAGCGGCAGGGCAGCGTTGCGGCGTCTCCTGGCGGCGCAGGTGGAATCTGGCGGGGAACAGAAAGCGGGCTTTGGGAGGTGGGAGGAGCTGGCGGTGGGCACTGCCTTGTCTCCTTGTGACAGGAAGAAGAGGCCGAGTGGTGGCGGCTCTGCCAATCAAACGCTGCTGAGCTAAACCAGGCGCGACGATTGAGTGGCAGAGCCGCCGCCGCTCGGCCTCTTCCTCCCTTCACCATCACTGGGAGTCTTGGCTTTGCGGCGTGGGTGCGGGCTGGATTTACGACCCAGGTGGGCCTGATCTGGCTCACAGGCCTTAGTTTGCCAACCCCTAGTGTTGACCTAGGAATAGAAGCCTAGATGCTAGATTGGTGTGCATAGGCATCCAGAGCTGTAGAAGCAACTGTGTTATCTTTGACAATCAAGAATTACTGTATTTTTCACTCTATAAGACGCACCAGACCACAAGACACACCTAGTTTTTGGAGGAGGAAAACAAGAAAAAAAATATTCTGAATCTCAGAAGCCAGAACAGGAAGAAGGATCGCTGCGCAGCGAAAGCAGCAATCCCTCTTGCTGTTCTGGCTTCTGGGATAGCTGTGCAGCCTGCATTCGCTCCATAAGACGCACACACATTTCCCCTTACTTTTTAGGAGGGGAAAAGTGAGTCTTATAGAGCAAAAAATACGGTAACTATCTGCCATGTGCATTCCTTTGGTTGTGAAGTGCCTAAGACCCCCCCACTCCAAAAAAGCAGTTTGGAAGGCAATTTTGAGTGGAGAAAGAATAAGAGGGAGCAGACTTAACAGCCCCTCCTTTCTACCGTTCTTTTTCTTCCAATTAAGGATGCATTTTCACTACAAAATAAAATAATATTGGAAGACTGACATGCACTCATGCACCAGCTGTATACTTTGGCCCTGAACCTATGCCCTTTCCATTACAGATAGTCTCCTCTTGTTATGGTATATATAGGAAACACCATTTTAAAGAGGAATTTCTCCTTTACGCACAATGAAAAAGCCAGAGAAATTGTGCAAAGTAAGAAATCATGCTATAGAATTTTGCTTTTCTTGCCATAGAATTTGAGCAGCAGGCATGCAGAAACTTAAGAAAGAGAGAGAGTACACATGCAAGCTCCACACCATCCTGCCCTGGGACAAGGAGGAAACCAAGATTAGATTAGGCTCCTGTCCTGCAGACGCGCAGGCAGGCCTTGCAGGTCATGTGGGAAGAGCACTGACTCATGGCCAGCATCACGAAACTTCCAGTATTCTCTGGGTTTCACTGGAGTACATGTGTCGCCCAAGAGAAGTGAACTGGGCATAGCAGTGGCTGCACTCTTTGGGGCTTGGGGCTCTGGCTAGTTCCTTGTGCTGCTTTGAGTTTTCCAGAGCGGATTAACCACAGGTGTCTGAAAACGTTCTCCCTATGCTATGGTGACAAGCAAAGGGGACACGAAGCCCTATGCTTTTAGTGATTATATTCTGTTTGCAGTTACTCTTCCTCAGGTATCTTCAGAACATTGTCCTCCTTCCATTTGCACAGTTCGGAGGTTGCATTCTTGCTGGACAGTTCGTGAACTTGCAAGCCTTCTGTGGTGAGAGCATGGCGGGGCCAGCGAAGCAAATTGAACAGTTCAAGAAGTGTGTCCACCTTAGAAACAGGATTGCTGCTCATGGCCTTCTTTGTGAAGAACCATGGGCGAAGAAAGCTAACACAAAGGAGTTCAGTGGAACACATCATAGGGCTCAGGCTGGGAAAGTCATGGCACTGATAAATTCTTATCAGCATCATATTTGATTAGTGTTGGATACAAATTGTCCAGCAAGAACCATCAGGGAATGTGAGGCAGATCCCAAAATGGTGCCTTCTTTCCTGCCTCTACACAAGGAATAAAGGGGGGGGGGAGAAAAAGATTGACACTGGGATCTGCTGCCCCTGTGGGATCCTGCAACTAAGGCAGATGCCTCACTTTTCAGTGGCAGGAGGAGGAGGAGGAGGAGGAACCAGCCACTGGAGCTGTGCCATGCTTGCCTCCATGCTTCGCCCCTGCACTTTTTGGTCATTGAGGGGCCCCAGCCCCTATTCCAATAATATTTGGAGTGGTGGCCAAAAGGGCTCAGCCCCCCGGAGCTGGTGCCCCTGTGTGTAGCTAGTTCTTCTGTTTCTGGGAGAGATCCTGATGGGTTCCCCCTGCCCCAATGGTTAAACCCACAGCCCTTGGTTTGCCTCCCATCTGCAGTCCTCATAGTGGCTTATTTTCATTTGCCTCTTGAGTCTCTTGCTTGCTGCTTGTCTGAGTGTAATATCAAAACCGGCTGGTGCAGTTCCAGCCCACTATAATGTTTAATTTCCCTTTGTTTTCTTTTGGGGAGTTGGCAGGTATGCTCTTTGGCTCTTTAAAGACTCAGAACCTGCTGAGGCAGCTCCAAAGTCTCTCTCCCTCCCTCCCTCTCTCTCTCTCTCTCTCTCTCTGTGTGATTCAGTATTTGCATGTGCCCTTAAAAAAGTAAAATAAATAAATAAGTGAGCTATTAACAGACTTAGTTCAGCCTCAGAGCTGTGGTTCCAAGGTTGCTCCTGATTAGAGCCATGTGGTGAAGGAGGGGATTGTTACAAGGCCACATAGCCAAGCCCTTTCGCTCACTACCATAGCCAAGTCCTTCCAGAGTTCTCAAGACGGGTTTGTGTGCAAATGTAGGAAACAGCTCTTAAAATACCTTTTAACAACACTGACACTTCAGAAGACGACCAGAAATATTTATTCAGAGGATTGTAGAAGATTTTTTTTTTTTGGGGGGGGGGTGGAGCTCCAGAATTGGAGCATGTACACACACATCTCATTTTTGTCTTTCTTAGGCAGGTTTTGCCTGTTTGTGTTCTTTCAAACCAATTGTGAAATGGGAGTGGGCCTCCTGCTTGGCTTTTAAATCAGGGCAGGGATAATCAGTAAATAAGTGAATGCTGTTTGTTGTTGTTGTTTAGTCGTTTAGTCGTGTCCGACTCTTCGTGACCCCATGGACCAGAGAACGCCAGGCACTCCTGTCCTCCACTGCCCCCCGCAGCTTGGTCAGACTCATGCTGGTAACCTCGAAAACACTATCCAACCATCTCGTCCTCTGTCGCCCCCTTCTCCTTGTGCCCTCCATCTTTCCCAACATCAGGGTCTTCTCCAGGGAGTCTTCTCTTCTCATGAGGTGGCCAAAGTACTGGAGCCTCAGCTTCACAATCTGTCCTTCCAGTGAGCACTCAGGGCTGATTTCCTTCAGAATGGAGAGGTTTGATCTTCTTGCAGTCCATGGGACTCTCAAGAGTCTCCTCCAGCACCAGAATTCAAAAGCATCAATTCTTCGGCGATCAGCCTTCTTTATGGTCCAGCTCTCACTTCCATACATCACTACTGGGAAAACCATAGCTTTAACTATACGGACCTTTGCAGATGACACAACCTTGATGGCAGAAAGTGAGGAGGAATTAAAGAACCTTTTATTGAGGGTGAAAGAGGAGAGTGCAAAATATGGTCTGAAGCTCAACATCAAAAAAACGAAGATCATGGCTACTGGTCCCATCACCTCCTGGCAAATAGAAGGGGAAGAAATGGAGGCAGTGAGAGATTTTACTTTCTTGGGCTCCATGATCACTGCAGATAGTGACAGCAGCCACGAAATTAAAAGACGCCTGCTTCTTGGGAGAAGGGCAATGACAGGCCTAGACAGCATCTTGAGAAGTAGAGACATCACCTTGCCAACAAAGGTCCGTATAGTTAAAGCTATGGTTTTCCCAGTAGTGATGTATGGAAGTGAGAGCTGGACCATAAAGTGAATGCTATTACATGATAAATACAGCACATGGAACAATGCTTTTAGCTTGGTTGTGTATGTATGTGTTTGTGGTTCTCCTTGGTATGTGAACTCGGGTGTCAGAAGAACGTCTCTAATTTTATCTGTCAAAAGCTGAAGGATTGGCCTCTGAATAATTGGGTTTGTGCACCTCATTCATTCATTAATTGACTGGGGGTTTGAAATGGTTAAGATACTTCACATAGAATCATATAGCTGGAAGGGACCTCAAGGGTCCTCTAGTCTAACCCCTGCAGTGCAGGAATCTCAACTAAAGCACCCAACCTCTGCTCAAAATCCTCCAAGGAGAGTCCACCACCTTCTCCATTCCACAGTCGAACAGCTCTTACTGTCATAAAGTTCTTCCTGATGTTTAGTTGGAATCTCCTTTCTAGTAATGAGCTTAAACTTCATATAATTGTTGTCTTTTAGAACCATATGGATATGTGACATTTATTCTGGCCCTTCAAGATGGGGGATTCAGAATGTGCTCCAAAATGGTTAAAGAGATATTCCCAGTCTGAGCCCTATATTGTATGAGATAGCAGCACTTTTTGCACCTTACAGTTAATAATAGAGGCATGATACTTTCCTCCTAACGGAGCATGAACATAGCGTAGAACAAGATTTGAGAGAGGGGCATTTGCAGTAGCAGCCTGTACTGTACACGTGTGCTCAAAAGCTTCACTTACTAGAGTGTTATAGGATAGGTAGCCTTTGATGTGTAACAACTTGACGCTTTGATGCAACGAAAACTTCGATTGGCTTCTAATTGGCTGCAATGGGAAAACGTGTCTCTCTCATAGCGTGATGACTAACACTTCCCCCTTGCTGTCCTTAAACTTGGCGCTTCCCACCAGCAGTGAGGAACTGAGCCTGGAGTCGTGTGACCCAGGACCGCATGCCCCATGAAACGGATTTGGAGATGTGACCATGTGATGTAGAGGAGGAGCAATGTCTCTGCAGTACTGGGGACTTCTGGATCCTGTCAGAGGGATCATTTACGAAAGAGAGACTGGGAATGGGAGGCAGGTTCTCCGCTGCGCTTACCTTGGAAGGGATTTCGTTAGGATGAGACGATGCTCTGACGTCAGACTTGTAGTACTTGGAGGGGGGGGGGAGGGAGCTGCAATTGGCCACAGCCATGTTTCCGCGCTTCTGTTGCAGCGAGCGCAACTGGTTCCTTTTAACAGAACGGTCAGGAGGGTCATCTGAGGTAGTTTTGTAGATGTCTGCAGTAGGAAAACACAGCACTTGCAAGACGCAGTGCTTTGAAGAGTGGGCGACTTCTTGTGCATACGTCAGTTTGTGGAATTAGATTTTATTCTTTTTAAAAATACATATTTTCAAAAGACCTTTTGGAAAGGTGAAGGCCTTCCTCATCCAAGCCTGCTGGGGTGTGGCTTCCCCCACCCCTTCCAGGGGGAAAAAGTCTCTTCCTGTCTCCTGCAGCAATCCAGTCCTCTCTGACTCTATGCAGCACTGCAGCCATCCTGGGGACGTACGTGCAATGTGCAGGAGGGATAATGGCCCCCACAGCTGTTCGGAGAGGGGAGGGGGAGGTCTGTGTAGGCTGAATAACTAGATCACTGTTACCTCCTCTGCAATCGGTCTTCAGTTGTGGCATATCTCATTTTCCTCGGGATTCCTCCATGCTTTGCTTTTCTTCTCCTTCGCCGTATTTGGTTCTCTCTTGGCGAATTCTGGAAATGTAAGTGCTTCCTTGTGCTGTTTTCCCCTCTTCTCCCCCTCTCCTCTCTTGCCTGCAGTTTTCCAAGATGTCTGTCTGTCTCCTTCTTTGTGTTCGCTGGTGAAGTGATTGACTGGTTTGTTCTTTGCACAGAGCACTTAGCCAAAGGCAGCTTTTTCTGCACACAGAATGGGCTGCCCTCCTGTAAGCCGAGTTCACAAATCTGGTGTGTAAGGCAGCGAACACACATGTCATTTTTAACAAACAGGATTTGCAGCACTGTAGCTAAACCGGAGGAGAAAATGGGGGCACCATTAGGGGAGGCTGAGTGCACTTTGGAAGCCCCGTGAAACGCGAACCTTTTGATGCCTCTGTCAACATTTTGCTTGCTGTTTCTGAATCATGGCAGTGCCGCTGTGCAGAAGGGGTTGAGGCACGAAGATCTGCAGACAGAGCCCAGAGAGTGAATTGTGCCGAGTATGTAGGGAGGCAGATGCAGTTCGTGGTGTGGAGGTTACTCTGTCATTTTGGTTTATTGCTTTTTTTGCACCTTGCAGCTTTGCAGTGGAGTTTTCCCATAATTGCATCAAACCACAAATGGCTGCTAACTTTTTGAAGTTGGATTTGAAACCTTTGCCAAAATCCTTGAGGTCATTTTCCCTTTAACATTGGGAGTTCTTTACATTTTTTGTTTTAAATTCTAAAAGAATGTAAGCCTTTTGTGTTGGCGGTGGGGTGGGAAATATGTGACCCCCCTCCCCGCTTCCATTTTCCTCTTGTATTGCTATTCCCTCCCCCCCTCAAGCCACGGTGAGGTGTGGTGGGGGCAATGTTTTGTTATAAAGCATTAGGATGACTTTGTATTTGGGGTGCTGCTTTCTCCAGGAACATTTAAGCAAGGGAATGCATGCCACATAAATGATCCTTGCTCTGGGACCAGCATGTCCTCCAGGGGATCTTTGTTTGCAGAGGAGGAGAGGAAACCAAAGGGTTTGTTCGGATCATGGAGTTTTTGCAAGGGAGCTGGGTGGGAGGGGGATGAATGCACAAAAGGCTCTGGCAGACCCTGCTGCTACTGCTGTGCTGGGAAAGAACAAAGGAATGGATAGGAAAACACAGGAATGGGTTAACAAAAATGGGCAAATTTAATCTTCAAAAAAAAAAAAAAATACTTGTAAAAATCAGCAGCGTTCCATAAAAGCTGGTGTATTTATCTAGCATTTCAGAAGTTGGCCAGCCTAAGTTAGATTGTTGTGATTTCAGGATAAGGTAAACTTGCCCCAGCTTGTTGCCAAGACTGGACTCAAATTTGCTGCTTCTTTTTTTAACACGGGCTGCAAGCATAATTGGGGATGCATTTTATTTCTGCTCCCCCTGCTTCTTGAGGGAGGAATTTGCTTTGCAACCTGGTGTTTGTCCACATGCAGTTGCACCTGAATGTTGGAAGATTCAGGACAGCTGAAAAAAACAAACTTCTTCATGCAGCACAGAGTTAAACTGTAGAATTGACTCCCATAGGAGGCAGTGATGGCCGCCAATCTAGATGGCTTTAAAAGAGGATTAGACAAATTCATGGAGGAGGAGAGGGCTATTGATAGCTACTAGCCACTATGGTTACACTCTGCCTCCACCGTCAGAGGCGTATGCTTTTAAATACCAGTTGCTGGAAAACATAGGAGGGGAGGGGGCTCTTGCCTTTGGGCCCTGCTTTGGGGGTTTCCCACAGGCCTCTGGTTGGCCACTGTGAGAATAGGATGCTGGACTAGATGGGCCATTGGTCTGATCCAACAGTCTCTTCATGTGTTCTTTAATCAGGTACACTGCCACTGAACAATGTCTCTTCCCCTGAACACTTTTGAGGTGTAGACACACCTGCTCCCACTCCCAACACGTCATATAAGCACTGGGCAATGGGCTTTGTGGGATGGTAAATGCTTCCCTCCATGAGAGAGTCTTCCTGGACCCACTTAAAGAAGCGGTTATTAAACTGCTTCTTAAAAAAACCATCTTTGGACCTGGCCATTATGGCCAATTATCACCCAGTCTCAAATCTTCCATTCTTGGGCAAGGTGGGTGGTCACTTGAACAACTCCAGGCACATCTGGAGGATGCAGACCATTTGGATCCCTTCCATTCAGGGTTCAGGCCTCATCATGGGATTGAAACTGCCTTGGTTGCACTGGTGGATGATCTCCAGCGGGCTAGGGACAGAGGTAAAAGCTGTTTCTTAGTTCTGCTGGATCTCTCATCAGCGGCTTTTGATACCATTGACCATGGTATCCTTCTGGATTGTCTAGGGGGGCTGGGAGCTGGGGGTGCTGTTATGCCGTGGTTCTGCTCCTTCCTCCTGGGCCATGTCCAGAAAGTGGTGTTGGGAGCCCTGGGCACTCATTTGTGGGGTGCCTTAGGGCTCTGTCCACTCCCCCATGCTTTTAAACATCTATATGAAGCTGCTGGGAGAAATCATCAGGGGATTTGGGCTAGGTGTTCACCTATATGTGGATGATACCCAGCTCTACCTCTCCTTTAAATTGGAACCAGTGCAGGTGGTGAATGTCCTGTGTGTGTGTGTGTGTGGAGGTGGTTGGAGGATGGGTGGTGGCTAATGAATTGAGAATGAATCCCGACAAGACATAAATATTATTTTGGGGGACAGAGGGTGTATGTGTGTGGAGGACTCCCTGGTCCTGAATGGGGTAACTGTGCTCCTGAAGGACCAGGTGCACAGCCCGGGAGTCATTTTGGACTCACAGCTATCCATGGAGGTACAGGTTTATTCACTGTCCAGGGCAGCTGTCTACTAGCTCCATCTGGTATGCAGGCCGAGACCCTACCTGCCTGCACACTGTCTCGCCAGAGTGGTGCATGCTCTAATTATCTCCCACTTGGGCTACTGCAGTTCACTCTACGTGGGACTGCCTTTGAAAGTGACTCAGAAACTACAACTGATCCAGAATGTGGTAGCTAGACTGGTGACTGGGAGCAGTTGCTGAGACCATATAACACCGGTCCTGAAAGACCTACATTGACTCCCAGTATGTTTCCATGCACAATTCTAAGTATTGGTGCTGACCTTTGAAGCCCTAAAACCCCAGTATACCTGAAGGTGTGTCTCCACCCCCATTGTTCAGCCCAGACTCTGAGGTCCAGCTCTGAGGGCCTACTGGCAGTTCCCGCACTCTGATTATGTGAAACTACAGGGAGCCAGGCAGAGGGCCTTCTTGGTAGTGGTGCCCACCCTGTGGTATGCCCTCGCATCAGATGTCAAAGAGATGAGTAATTATATAACCTTCAAAAAACATCTGAAGGCAGCCCTACAGTGACCAGTTGCTCTCTCTTGCCAGTTGCTCTCTCTTCCTCCCTGTGTGTGGTGGTGAGGGTTGTGCTGAGAAAGAGAGATGGTGGCTGTTGTTGTCTGGGCCAGAGGGAGAAAGTGAGTAGCCAGTGAGCAGCAGCCATAGTGAATGGTGTGCCCCTTGCTGGGTTTGGGCCCTGGCAGGTGCTGCCTAATGATACCAGTTGCTGGCAGGTTTGTGCCTGGAATAGTTCACCTACATGAACACCCCCATGACTTTTCTCGGAAGTCTTTGACACATAATAATAATAATAATAATAATCATATTTGGCACAGTTATTTGTCTCTGCAACCCACTGTCCATGTAGCTGTAACCAATAGGCATGCTGTCCCTTCCTTGATCTCCTATCCCTTCCTTTGTCAAGTTGTAAATATACGTTCTGCAAGGTTAGGACCTTTTTCTTTGCACAGTAACTTGGATGGTGTGGTATAAATAAAGTTGATCCCAAATAGCATTTTGGGTTCACAGGGTGGGGGAGAGGTTGGATTTGTACCTCATAAGAACATAAGAAGAGCCTGCTGGATGAAGCCAGTGGCCCATCTAGTCCAGCATCCTGTTCTCACAGTGGCCAACCAGAGGCCTGTGAGAAACCCACGAGCCGAATCTGAGCACAAGAGCACGCTTCCCTCCTGCGGCTTCCAGCAACCGGAATTCAGAAGCACTGCTGCCTCCAGCTGTGGAGGCAGAGCATCGCCAACATTACTAATAGCTATTAATAGCCCTCCATCAATTTGTCCAGTGCTCTTTAAAAGCCATCTAAATCACTGGCCATCACTGCCTCATGTGGGAGTGAGTTCCATAGTTTAACCATGTGCTTACTACTCCCAAAACCACATATCCTCATTCCTCTCTTGTCCCCTGGATAATCTTCTCTCAGCTCTCCTCCCTTCATGCCCCAAAGGCCAACTCACAGCCCACCTTTTCAATCTGGCACCTACATGAATTGCTTCACCAATCCAGTGAATAAGCTGCATGGAAAGAATTAGAAATATCAGCTCAGCTAGGATTTCTCCAGAATAATAATACTAGAACAATATGGTGGCTGAGGCAGCACAGTCAGGCAAACAAGCAAACAAACAATACTAGGTAGTTATATATTTTATTCTATTAATAAGTTTCTATACCACCCTTCACCCAAACTGCTCACAGAGTGGTTTACAAAAACAAACATAATAAATGGAAACATTAAAACATTCTCATAAATTCTAGAAGTAGCATAGTTAGAAACACCATAAAAATTACTTGACCCATCAGCCACTGAAAGCCTGGTGAAAAATATGGAGTTTTGATCTGGTGTCTGAAAGAATACAAAGCTACACACCTCTGTGGCGAGGTCACGCCACCACCAAAAAGGCTGTTCCAGAGATGCCTACACCACATACCTTTTTTATGTAGGAAACACCAGGAGAGTCTCTCTCACTGATCTCAAAACATGGCTTGTGTGATAGGGGAGAAGATTTTCTCTCAGATGTTTCTTCCCCAGGCTTAATCCAGGCTTTAAATGGCAACATAAGCACTTTGAATTGGGCCTGCTTGGCTTGGGAACTGAAGGAATCAAGCAAAACTAGGAATGGCAGGGGGAAAAGTTGTGGGCTGGACAGTTTGTAGCTGGTTGACTGGCCAAATCCAGAGTGCTCACTAATGGTTCCTTGTCATCCTGGAAAGAAGCGACAAGTGGGGTGCCGCAAAGTTCTGCCCTGAGCCCATTGTTGTTCAACGTCTTTATGAACAACTTGGGTTGTATTGTGAGGTTGATCATCATATTTGCAACTGACACCAAACTAGGATGAGTAGCTAATGCTGCAGAAGACAGAATCAAGATTCAAGATGACTTTAACAGACTGGAGAACTGGGCCAAAACTAACAAAATGAATTTCAGTAGGGGCAAATGTAGGGTTCTACACTTAGACAGGAAGAACCAGCTGCACAGATATAAGATGGGGGACACCTGGCTTGCCAATAGTTCATGTGAAAAGGATCTAGAGGTCTTAATAGACCACACACTTAACTTGAGTCAACTGTGTGATTCAGTAGCAGAAAAAAAGCTAGCACTATTCTAGGCCGAATCAACAGAAGTCTAATGTCTAGATCAAGGAAAGTAATAGTACCACTGTATTCTGCCTTGGTTAGACCACACCTGGAATATCGTGTCCAGTTCTGGGCACCACAGTTTAAGAAGGATATTGACAAGCTGGAAGGTGTGCAGAGGATGTCAACCAAGATGATCAAGGGTTTGGAAACCAAGTCTTATGAGGAAGAATGGTATGTTTAGCCTAGAAAAAGGGAGACTGAGAGGAGATATGAGAGCCTTCTTCAAATATCTCAAGGGCTATCACATGGAAGATGGAGCAAACTTGTTCTATTCAATGGCATCAAGCTACAAGAAAGGAGATTCTGACTAAATATTAGGAAGGACTTTCTGACAGAGCTGTCAAGAGTGGAACAGACTCCCTCAGGAGGTTGTGGCCTCTCCTTTCTGGAGGTTTTTAAGCAGAGGTTGGGTGGCCATCTGCCATGAATGCTTTTAGCTGAAATTCCTGCATTCCAGGGGGTTAGACTAGAGGACCATTTATATCCTTTCCAATTCTATAATTCTATGATTCTTTGAATCACGAATACAGAGGGAAACCTTTCCTACATCTACACAGGCTCATTTCAGACATAGATCAGGGAACTTAACTTGATTCACTGTGATAAAGGAACTGATAAACTATGGCTTGTGTTGGGCTGGTAAACCAGAATCAGAAACCGGTGTGGTTTGGTGTGGTGTCTGAATTGGAAAAGCAGTCATGGGACTGCTAAACAGAAGAGAGCAGATAATATATTCTATAGTAGATGATACATAATATATCACGTTCAAGGCACTGAACATACATTATCATGTTATGAAAACAGTGGTGTGAGGTAGAGATCTGTATTACTAGTCCTAGATGGCAGATGGTCAGGGCTCCACAGTATTTGACTGTGGTAGCCAAGCCACAAACTGCAGCTATCGGGATGCTGCTTTTTCACTGTTCCCCGTCTTTGTATCTTTGCTCAGTGTCAGCCACTATGCTACCTCAGTTCAACCTTTTTGAGTCCATGGCTCCCTTGATGTACATTCTTTCTATGGCACTCCTATGGGGCTCAGGAGGCCAGTTGGGTCACCTCTTGCCTGCAGAGTGGGCAGCCTCTCACCCCTTTTCGAACACCCTCCCTTGTGGAGTGTTCCCTCAGCCTCCTCTCCTTGGGAGTCCTCCAGGCAGCCACTGCTGCCACCCTGGTCTCTGAGCTGCCCCCCTGCCCAAAGAGAGGTGCCTCCTCCCACTGCCCCATAGGGGCCTGGGAAGCTTCCCCTGGCCAGCCCCAGAGGCACCATTCGCCTGGGGAGCTTGTAGCCAGGGCTGCTGCAACAAACAGCTGTGCAAGCCTTTGGGAGGCAGAGATGCAAGAGGGCATCAGAGGAGGGAGGGAAGGAAAGGGGGACAGAGGCCAGTGTTGCCTGTGGCACCCCAGACTATCATTCAAGACACCCCAGGGGGCCATGGCACCCTGGTTGATAACCCCTGCCTTACAGCATCCTTCACCAACCTGGGGTCCTGAAGATCTTTTGGACTACAACTTCCATCAATCCCAGCATCATATGGCCTTGGTGGCTGGGGCTGGTGGGAGCTGTAGTCCAAATTGTTGAAGGCTGCCTCACAACCTTAATTTTTGAACTAGGAATTAATCTACTAAGAGGAGTGAAACAAAGGGAGCATTTCTCTCCCAAAAAGTTTGTTCATTTGAGGAGCTGCCGAAGTTAACTGATGCCTTCTCTTTCTTTCCTGGTTACACACACAAAATACCATTCCTCTTTTGTTGCCCTTTGTTGACTACTTTAGTTTCATGAATACCTTCTGGTGAGAGATTTTGTCAAAGACTTTTAGAAAGTCTAAACCTGCCTTATCAACTGAAACAGCCTTAGTTGCAAGGACATTGAAAGCCATGATAAACTTGATTAAATTTGTCAAAGGAAGGGAGAGGAGCCCAGGAATTTTACTCCTGAAATGTTTTAGGTTGGCTTCTTGGAACCTGAAATAGTTTTCCAGCACTTGATAGCTTCTCTACAGCATAATCTTAACTTGGAAAATATTCAGTGGTTTTGCTTGTAGTTGTTTCATTTTCTTTTTTGGGGGGAAAAATTATGCCTGTGCTTTGAAGTGATGGCTTTGAAGAGGGGTGCGCCTCCTCTGGGTCCTACCAACAAGTTTCCTTCTAATGAAATGGCTTTCAGATGTTTCTTGGCAATGTGTTTAGTGGACATAATAGACTGCGTGTATAGCTGGTGTTGGAGTATTATAGTATGAAATTCAAAGGAGGAGCAATGGCCCTTCCTAACCCTCAGGGCACTTGATCAATTATGAATTTTCCCCACATGGTTTTTGCAGGAGAAACAAAAAGCAACTCATGGATCAGTTCAGCTTTTAGGATTCTGAAATGGGCTTTACTTAGGAAACTGCCTTGGTCGTCCTGATGATTATTTTCTTCTTGGCTCAGAAATAAAACTGGTGACCAGTACACGTTCAGGGTCTCTGAATAGTTCAGCTGGTAGAGCATGAGACTCTTAATGCATAGGCAAGGGACAGTGAACCTCTTTAGAACCCAGTGAACCCAGTTGAAAGCTGTCTGTACTGCCAGGTGGTTTTTCATCTGGGCACATGTGGAGGAATGCTAAACTACGAAAGCTCAAAGCCGCTGAAGCTGACTTTCCCATTATTTTCAATTCCACAGCATTAGGCCTCATCAATAGGTTGGGAGTAGGCTCTAATTGGCTGCAATATAACCTAGCAGGGAAGCAGCCTAGAACATTTCCTAGGTTAGAGACATATGTGGGGTTTGCAGGACAGGCACAGCCAGTGTTGTGGTCAACCAGAAGTAGCCACAACCCCCCCTTCCTGCCTGTGCACAAGCTACCCCAGTAAACACCGGCAGCCCTGCTTGTTTCAGGAATGCGGAGCAGCCTTTGCGAGAGGAGGGTTGAACAGCTGCTGTATCCTTGACCGACTTGGACAGAGCCCAGGCAGCTTCCAGACCTGCCTTATCTGCTCTCTGAGCAGGGCTGCGCTTCACATTGGCAAGAGCTCACACAGAGAGGGTGTGCGTGTGTGTGTCTGCAGGGGTGCGTGCACACCTGTGAGTGGGTTTATGTGCAGGGTAGCAAAAGCCTTGTTTACAAGACAACCACAGGCAGCTTCTCCAAGAAGAGGCTTGTTGGAGCTTGCCCACTCCACTGGCCTGTCAGTGCAGAGCACAAGTCGCTTAACAGGCTTCTGGCCTACAGTGGTGACAGCAGCAGCAGCAGCAGCAGCAGCAGCAGCAGCAGCAGCACAGGAGAGTGAAATAATAGTGGGAAATCTTGCAATCTTTGCAGAGCTTTCCCATACTATGTTAGAACTCCCAGATGGAGGATTTCTCAGGTCCTGTGGCTGCCTAGAAGTTACTGGGCCCAAGTTAATGTGTTAATGTTGGCTTAATGAGAGCCAGTGTGGTGCAACAGCTAGAGTGTTGGACTATGACCTGGGAGACCAGGGTTCAAACCCCCACTTGGCCATGAAGCTCACTGGGTGACCTTCGGCAGTCACTGTCTCTCAGCCTAATCTACCGCTCAGGGCTGTGAGGATGAAATGGGGAGGAGGAGAACGATGTATGCCACTTTGAGCTCCTTGAAAGAAATGGTGGTATAAAAATGTAATATATAATATAAACTTACAAATCCTGAATGATTTGGGACCCAAGTACCTCAAGTACAGTGGTGCCTCGCAAGACGAAAATAATCCGTTCCACGAGTCTCTTTGTCTTGCGGTTTTTTCGTCTTGCAAAGCAACCCTATTAGTGGCTTAGCGGCTGTTAGCGGCTTAGCGGCTAAGCGGCTATTAGCGGCTTAGCGGCTTAGAAAAAGGGGGGGGGGAGCGAAAAAAATTTCAAGACTCGCAAGACGTTTTCGTCTTGCAAAGCAAGCCCATAGGGAAATTCTTCTTGTGAAGCGCCTTGAAAAACGGAAAACCCTTTTGTCTAGCGGGTTTTTCGTCTTGCGAGGCATTCGTCTTGCGGGGGCAACACTGTACCTGATGGAGTGCCTCTTCCCATACTGACCAGTCCAGTAATGGGAACAGCCATGACTCATTGGTAGAGCATCTGCTTTGCATGCAGAAGACACCAAGTACAATCTCTGGCTTCTCCAGGTAGGAAACATTCCCTGCCTGGGATCTTGGAGAGCCGCTTCCAATCACTGCAGACAAGACTGAGCTAGGTGGGCCAATGGTCGTGTTCGGTATAAGGCAGCTTCCTATGTTCCTAAGGCTTTCAGTTCAGCAGAGGGGCCCCTTCTCTTTGCACACCGGCAAGTGTTGCTTGCTGTGTGTGGGTGCAGGATAGGCCCTTCTCCTTAATTCTTCCCCAGCTGTGGAACTCCCACCCCCTAGAGGCACAGATGGTCACATCACAGATGGGCTTCTGGCACCTAATCAAAACAAACCTCTGTAAATAAATACCCAGGTTTTGGAGAGCGTGGGGTGAGCTTTGCTTTGGTATTCTGGACCCACAAGTGTTGTGCTTTGACCACTGCTTTTAACTGCGTTTTGTTGTATCTTCAGATACACTGAAACAGAAGTCACCAGACAAAAATGACAAAGCCATTTTTCACACTTCTTCAGATACACTGAAACAGAAGTCACCAGACAAAAATGACAAAGCCATTTTTCACCTTCTCACCCCTTGCTTTTTCCTGTAAGACCTATTGCAGTCGTTAAGAGTCGTCAACAGGCTCATCACAGGCTATCTGCCAATCACCCAATCCCACCACCCTTCTGAGTAATACCCCTCCCCACCTTCTCACTATATAGAAAGGTCTGGTGACTTCTGTTTCAGTGTATCTGAAGAAGTGTGCATGCACACGAAAGCTCATACCAAGAACTAACTTAGTTGGTCTTTAAGGTGCTACTGGAAGGAATTTTTTTATTTTGTTTTGACTGTTGACTCGTGTTAAGCTTGTGATCCACCAGGGTAACAATGTATTATTATTTTCAACCTCTCTTGCAAGCCTGAGTTCATTCTGAGCTTTAGGCAGCCTGACTTCCCCCCTACAACTGTTGGCTACTCGTATATACTCCTTCCTTTGTGATTTCCCCTTTCTTCCATTTCTTATACATGCCCTTCTTAACTCCCAGCTCATCTATAAGCTCCTTATGCAGCCATACCAGTTTCCTTAGATGTCTCCCACTTTCCTTTCTTGTTGGTATCGTCTGCATTTGGGCCTTCACTATTTCTCCTTTTAGAAACTCCCATCTTTCTTGGACTTCCTTCTCATTGAGTGTTTCTAACCATGGGATCACACCCAGTAGCTCCTTCAGCTTTTTGAAATTTGCCTTCTTAAAGTACAGAGTGCATGTCCGACTACACTCAGTTTCCCCTTGCCTCTGTTTCCTGAAACCCAGGAGAACATGATCACTCCACCCAAGTTTCTGAGCACTTCCACTTCATCAATTAGTTCCAAAAAAGCCAATGCAATTCTGGGCTGCATCAATAGGAGTATAGCATCTAGATCAAGGGAAGTAATAGTGCCACTGTATTCTGCTCTGGTCAGACCTCACCTGGAGTACTGCGTCCAGTTCTGGGCACCACAGTTCAAGAAGGACACTGACAAACTGGAACGTGTCCAGAGGAGGGCAACCAAAATGGTCAAAGGCCTGGAAATGATGCCTTATGAGGAACGGCTAAGGGAGCTGGGCATGTTTAGCCTGGAGAAGAGGAGGTTAAGGGGTGATATGATAGCCATGTTCAAATCTATAAAAGGATGTCACATAGAGGAGGGAGAAAGGTTGTTTTCTGCTGCTCCAGAGAAGCGGACACGGAGCAATGGCTCCAAACTACAAGAAAGAAGATTCCACCTAAACATTAGGAAGAACTTCCTGACAGTAAGAGCTGTTTGACAGTGGAATTTGCTGCCAAGGAGTGTGGTGGAGTCTCCTTCTTTGGAGGTCTTTAAGCAGAGGCTTGACAACCATATGTCAGGAGTGCTCTGATGGTGTTTCCTGCTTGGCAGGGGGTTGGACTCGATGGCCCTTGTGGTCTCTTCCAACTCTATGATTCTATGATTCCTCCCTACTGGTGGGGAACTGTTAGGAGAGTGGGTGGTGCTGTGGTTTAAACCACTGAGCCTCTTGGGCTTGCTGAATGGAAGGTTGATGGTTCGATGGGGTGAGCTCTTATTGCTCTGTCCCAGCTTTTGCCAACCTAGCAGCTCAAAAACACACCAGTGCAAGTAGATAAATAGGTACCGCCACGGCAAGAAGGTAAATGGCATTTCCGTGCGCTCAGTATGGCTTGGTGGTCTATAGCAGACACACACAATAAGGTCACTGTTGTTTCTCTCTTCTACAATTTTTACCCATATACTCTCAATCTGCTTTTCATGCTCCAGGTCATGGATTTCTTCAGAAGTGTGCACATCCTTTATGTACAATGCTACTCCTCCTCCCTTCCTGTTTGGTCTATTCCTTTTGAACAGGCCTTAGGGGTTGTAAGTGGCTGTAATGGAGAGAAGACAGTAAACGTTTCTTCCATAGACTTGCCTAAGTTAACATCTTAGAACCTAAGAGCATATGCTGCATCAGGACAGTGGAACATCTAGACTAGCATCCTGTTCTCACAGTAGCCAGCCTGTGGGAAACTCATAAGCAGGATTCAAGCACATGAGCACTGCTTCTTCCAACTGTAGAGGCAGAGCATAGCTATCATGGTTGTAGCCACTGATAGCCCTTTACTCCATGAATTTGTCTAATCCTCTTTTAAAGCCGTCTTGTTTGGTGGCCATCACTGCCTCCTGTGTCAGAGAGTTCCATAGTTTAACTCTGTGCTGTGTGAAGGAGGACATTCTTCTGTCTGCCCTGAAGCCTCCAACCTTCAGCTTCTCTGGATGTCCACAAGTACTAGTGTTATGAGAGAGGGAAGAAAACTTTTCTCTATCACTTTCTCCATGCCATGAATAATTTTATAAACTTCTGTCATGTCACATCTTACTTTCTCTAAAAGTCCCAAATGCTGCAAACTTTTATTGTAGGGTAGTCTTTGTATTGTAATTTATTTTTAACCAGAGTAACAGCAGTGCTTAGGCCCATTTTGAATGGCTGTGAGGGCTCAAGGAAGCAGCCTTGAAGGCTTGTGTTAACTTGAATTAAAGGATATATTGACTAAGTATCTCTGTTTAAGGGATACAGTTAACACTATCAAAATGTTTCCCTAAAACGAGATACTTAGTCAATATATTCTATTGGGCAACACTACTAAAATAACAGGCCTTTCTCCTGTGTGTTCATATGGATGGTGCTACTTGCATAAAGCAATAGCGTATAAGGAAATGAATGTCAATTGAAGAATGCACCATATGTACAGCAATGGCCTTTCCTGGAATGGTGAGATGGGGAAGCACCTACCTGGGTGCTGAATTTTCTGGCTGAATTTTCTGGCTGTTTAAAGCACCACCTTCTTCCTAGTTGAGAGGCTCCAGTTGGAAGAGTGATAACCCAAGTGGCGCATACATAAGCCCACAAATTATAGAGGGGTTACATTTTAGTTGTTGTTGTTGTTTAGTCGTGTCCGACTCTTCGTGACCCCTGGACCAGAGCACGCCAGGCACTCCTGTCTTCCACTGCCTCCCGCAGTTTGGTCAAACTCATGTTAGCTTCGAGAACACTGTCCAACCATCTTGTCCTCTGTCGTCCCCTTCTCCTTGTGCCCATAATCTTTCCCAACATCAAGGTTTGGAGATCACACCTAAAGCCAAAATTGTGTATAGTCAAAACTCATTGAGTTCATGGCGGATGGGATTGCCAAAGCTTTCTGTCTGGGGCAACCCAGTTAGATGGGTGGGGTTCAGATAAAAACATCACCACCACCAAGATGCTGCTAGACTGCTAGGTTTGTTTGCTCCACTAGAACTCATTATTTCTGTTTTTCTTCTCTTGTTTCAGACCGGTTTGGGGTGCAGTTCAGTTGATGGACCCAAAACAGGCCAAATGGAAGAAGGGCCATTTAGCCATGTTGAAGAAAGAAGGTTGAGCGAGGACCGTCTGCCTGGCCTGGCCAATGGAGGAGGATCCCAAGCCGCTGGAAGAGGGGCCATGCTGATGGAAACACCTGCATGGCTCAACAGCTCCTGCGCTGAGCAGAAAGCCAACTGGGAGAGGCTGCCATCTGCCCCAAGCCAGGGAGACTCCTCCAGCAATGCCAACTTGGAGGGCGCTCAGAACTTGGTGGATTTCTCGGCAGCAGCAGAAGCAGCCATGTCTTCACACGGGATGGTGCCTCTGCGGTCCCCTTCCTTGCTGAGCATGCAGCTGTATGAGAAATTCAACGCCGAGATGAATCGCAGCAGTGGGGTAGACAATGACCTGGCAGTGCCTCTTTCCAGCACCTGCTCTGGCAATGAGGACCTGACTGCTCTCAAAGCTGCTCTGAATTATGCAAAGCATGGCGTCAAACCACCCAACTGCAACTGCGATGGACCCGAGTGCCCAGACTACCTGGAGTGGCTTGAGAAGAAGATCAGATTGGCCACTGGAGAGGACCAGAGCTGCATCCCACAGCCTCTCAGCCAGGAACACCAACCCCCCTTAGACAATGGTGCTAATCACAAGCTGATGCCTGCTACAGAAGAGAAGGAGGCTTCTTGTTCCCTGGAGGCCCTCCCTCTTACGGAAAATGCACTGAATATTGCGAAGGAGAAGAACATCAGCCTCCAGACAGCCATTGCTATTGAAGCCCTCACACAGTTGTCAGCTGTTCTTCCTGAGCCAGCCCGAGAGACTCCTCCCCCTCCTCAGAGTCCCTTGCAAGCCATGGCATTTATCTCCAAGGAACAGCTGGAGCAGCCTTCCCGTTTCCCGGCACACAACCACCCCAACTCGGTGCTATCTGAATCCGGTGCTGAGCTGTACCAGAGCCAGGCCTCAAAATCATACATGAGCCACAACCTGCTCCAAGCTCCTGCATCATCAGCACCATCTTCCTGGCAGCAGGGAGCAAAGGTTGCTCAGGATATGGCCCCCTATTGCCTTGATCGCAACAACGGGCATCTGGAGCCATCAGAGCTGTTCCCCAACTCCTCCACCCCGCAAAAAGTGGAGTTCCCCGAGCAGTGGGGTGATGAAGGCAAGCTGAAGAGCAGCCTATGGGGCCTGCATGCCAACACCCCTCCTTCTCCACTGGTGAGTGATCCCATGGCTGAGCTGGAGCAGCTACTGGGCACTGCCACGGACTGCATCAAATCCGTATTCAAGCGACCTGAAGCAATGCCCGGCAAAGCCAAAGCTGCCAAGCCAAAGCAGGAGCCATTCGCCCAGAAGGACGACAGCCCCAGCTACCCCAAGGCAGCCTCCTCCAGCCCACAGCTATCGCAGCTCCTGCAGGAGACGAGCTTCCACAAGAAGACCCAGAAGGCTCTGCAGCACCACCTCCACCACAAGCGCAGCCTTTTTGTGGACCAGAAGACACCTCCGGGAAGCCCCCAGGAGCAGATGCCAAACTGGTGGGCTCCCAGCACCCAGGCCCAGCCACCACCGCTACCAAAGCCATCGGAAAAGCCTGTCAAGGAGAGGAAGAAGAAGGTCCAGCCTGATAAAAATACTCCAGCCAAGCCGCTGCGCAAGCAAGTCCAGATCAAGAGATCCAAGCAGAAGGATGCTCAGCCCCTCTTCCTCCCTGTCAGCCAGATCAGCTTGGAAGGACTCCGCTCGGCTGCCACTCCAGAGCGTCCGAGCAAAGAGATGCCGCCTGAGCAGCTCCTGATCTCCAGCACCCCTCCCAGGCTCCTGCCCCCTCTTCCCATGCTACCCAGCCCTGCAGAGCAGTCTCCATTGCAGAAGTTACTTGAAAACAGAAGCCCGGCTCCCAACACTCAGGAAACATGCTGTCCCAACCAGGAGGAGAGCCACTGCTACTACCCTGAGAACTCTGCATGCAACACGGCTTCCCTTGCCACTCCTGTGCCTGGCTTTGCCCCTTGCTCATCCTCTGTGGCCTGCAGCAATGGGCACGAGGAAGCCTTCCACAGGACTGCAAACCCAGCAGACCACCCTCTCTTCGCCCACAGTTCCATCGCGATGGATGACAAGCTGGAGGAGCTGATCAAGCAGTTTGAAGCGGAGTTTGGAGAAAATTTCAGCTTTCAGAATTCTGAGCTTCCTGCCCCACTGCTCCTTGGGGATGGGCCACTTTCAGCCCCCCACCCTCCTCCTCCTCCTCCTTCTCCTCTGCCCCCATTGTCTTCTCTGAGCCATTCTCCAGAGCCCACGGTGGGCTTAGAAGCAGCTCTCCAGTCTCCGACTAGCAAGGGCTGCCCCCTGCCCCCGACAGGTGCTGCCAATGCGGGTCACAAAACGTTACCCCTCTTGCCAGGGGCTGGGCAGCCTTTTGAAAACCCCTTTGCAGCTCGGTCCCCTAAGCAGATAAAAATCGAATCTTCTGGTGCTATTACCGTGGTGTCCACCACGTGCTTTTACTCTGATGAAAACCAAAACACAGATACCGCTTCCATGGAAGGGACACCAACCAAGGATAAAGTGCCGCTCATGCCTACTCTCAGTGGATTTCTGGAATCTCCCTTGAAGTACCTGGACACGCCAACCAAGAGCTTGCTGGACACGCCTGCCAAGCGCGCTCAAGCGGAGTTCCCGACTTGTGACTGTGTGGGTGAGTCATGTGATTTCCCTGCCCCCTTGTGTCTTGCAAAGGAATAATCCTGATTTCTAAAAAACGAAAACAAGTGTTGCCTGAGGGTGGGTTTCAGAAGAGGGTGTTTGTGTCTGTGCTCGCGTGTGCACATGTGCGGAGTTGCATGGCATTTGCACCCTCCACATCAGGATTTTGAGCTCTTGCAAATAATGCTGAGGCTTTCTGTGTTAACTCTGGCACAAGTTTGAAACAAAAATGAATCTGCAGCACAGGTGCGAACCAGCCTGTGTTGCCAGTCCCTTCTAAAGGATTACTTTTCACAAAACAACTAGCTGAGTCATTTTTACTGACTTCTCTTCTGGTAGGGTAATGGGGCCTAAACTATGTGTATCTAAGTCAGTGACCATCACCACACCTTGTAGCAGTGAGTTCCCTTAGTTAACTGTGCATAAAGTGAATAAGTGTTTCCTTTTTATCTTCTTAAGAAGCGTGGGACTTGTTGCATTTAAGGAGTGCAGGGGCACCCTTGCCATCATTGAGGAAGCTTTAAAAAAGTTGTTTGCACACAATAAGGAACTGTAAGGCCATGTTGCCTGCACAGCATCTGATTGTAGGTGTGGGGTTAGCTGTATGGGAAAAGAGCCTTCAGCTGAGTACAGGTGAAGGGAAGGGCCCCATAGGGTTTTGAGCTGGCAGCTCTGCCCTTTCCCACATCTTCCATTGATGACCCCTGCAGCAGAGGTGCCAACTTGGGCCCCAGATTGTGGGTGCCCAGTGGCTCATGCACGACATGATGTCATTGCGTCACTTGCGTCACCATGTGACGCCCACTGCCTTGCCTCCACTGGCTCTCTGGCGCAACGGCAGTGACTGGGACAGGGCCTCTGTTGGCCCCATGGAGATGGCGCCTATGTCATGCCATGTGATGTCACATGCACAATGTTTTGGGTTGCCTTTGGGCTGCCTGGCTGGGCATCCGGGCCCCCCAAAGATGGCACCTATGCCCTGCAGTGTGGTGGCTGTGAGCTGAATACACCACATGGAAAAGTCAGCTCTTTGTGCTGTGCACATCAGCTTTCTCCATATGGGGGAGAAATAATGCAGTAAGAGAGAAGGCAGCCAAGAGGAGTTACTAAGGACTTATGCCATCAGCTGCTGGTGATAAAACCAGACGGCGCTGCATGTCCATTATTGGTCGTTTGTCTGGATGGCTGCTGTCCAGCTGAGATTTGTTTTCTCTTTCTCTTGGCACTGGGCCACAAAGATGTGCTTGGAATAAAAATTAGGGTTGGGTGAGAAAAGGGCGGTGGTGGGGGAAGCAGGAGTTCCTTTGTCCCTCAGAAACCTTCAAGTCAGCAACTTCCAACTTGGAAAGTGCTTTAACCCCTGTGGAAAGGAGCCTATGCCAACATGGCACACTCCCAGGGGGCCATATGGTGGGAATTGTAGTATAACATCTGAAGGGCATCAGGATGGCAAAGGCCAATGTAAAGTTTGTAGAGCACCAGCCATGGGCCAGATGTTGTACTGGGCAAGTTCTGAAATATCTCCAAAGTCTCTTGCTACGGCTGCCACAATGTTTGAAGAAGCTGCACTTGGTGTGATCTCCACCAACACCGTGCATTATGTAGCAGAGAATTCTGATGGTGGCCACAGGACTCAGCCCACTTACTGGCCCTGTGTCAGTTTGTAGCTAATATTGGTCCCTCCAGATGTTGCTGAGCTGCAGCTTCCATCACCCCAGACTTTTGGCCAGGCTGCCTGGGGCTGATGGGAGTTGGGATCCAACAACATCTGGAAGGCCTAGCGTCAAATCATTCCTGCCTTTCATAGATATAATATATAAATGATATTGGTTTTCCTTTACCATGGCTATATGTTTAGTTTGAATTCCTGCCCCATAGAGAAGTACCAGCTGCAACTCTGGGGTGTGGGGACCTGTTTGTGGTCAGGGCCCAACAAATTCATAAGCCAGCCTTCCTAAGCATGTTCAAAGTTATCTGTAAGTTACCAAGTGGCCAAAACTGAAATATATGGTGTTAAGCCTTCCAGCTAGTATCAGCAGCAGCAGCAGCTACAGCAACAAAAAAAGCAATTCTAGGATGCATGTTGCTGCCATTGGCTGTGCTCAGCGGGGCTGACAGGAGCTGAAGCCCAACAACATCTGGAGGGCATCAGTTTGCCCATCCATGCTTTGCATAGAATCATAGAATTGTGGAGTTGGAAGGAATCCCAGGGGTCATCTAGTCCAACCCCTTGCAATGCAGGAATAACAGCTAATGAATCCCCAACAGATGGCCATCCAACCTCTGCTTAACAACCCACCCCCCACAGTGAAGTGGAGTTCATTCCACTGTCAAATAGCTCTTACCTTCATAAAGTTCTTCCTAATGTTTAGTTAGAATCTCCCTCCTTCTCATGTGAGTGTCTGGAGGCGGTTGGAGGATGGATGGCAGCTAACAGATTGAGGTTGAATCCTGACAAGACAGAAGTACTGTTTTGGGGGGACAGGGGGCGGGCTGGTGTGGAGGACTCCCTGGTCCTGAATGGGGTAACTGTGCCCCTGAAGGACCAGGTGCGCAGCTGGGGAGTCATTTTGGACTCACAGCTGTCCATGGAGGCACAGGTCAAATCTGTGTCCAGGGCAGCTGTTTACCAGCTCCATCTGGTACGTAGGCTGAGACCCTATCTGCCTGCGGACTGTCTCGCCAGAGTGGTGCATGCTCTAATTATCTCCCACTTGGGCTACTGCAGTTCACTCTACGTGGGGCTACCTTTGAAGGTGACTCGGAAACTACAACTAATCCAGAATGCGGCAGCTAGACTGGTGACTGGGAGCGGCCGCCGAGACCATATAACACCGGTCTTGAAAGACCTACATTAGCTCCCAGTATGTTTCCGAGCACAATTCAAAGTGTTGGTGCTGACCTTTAAAGCCCTAAACGGCCTCAGTCCAGTATACCTGAAGGAGCGTCTCCACCCCCATCATTCTGCCCGGACGCTGAGGTCCAGCGCCGAGGGCCTTCTGGCGGTTCCCTCATTGCGAGAAGCAAAGCTACAGGGAACCAGGCAGAGGGCCTTCTCGGTAGTGGCGCCCACCCTTCCAGCAGATGTCAAAGCGATAAACAACTACCTGACATTCAGAAGACATCTTAAGGCAGCCCTGTTCAGGGAAGTTTTTAACGTGTGATTTTACTGTATTTTTGGTTTTTATGGAAGCCGCCCAGAGTGGCTGGGAAGGCCCAGCCAGATGGGCGGGATATAAATAATAAATTATTATTATTATTATTATTATTTGAATCCATTGGTTCAGGTCCTGCCCTCTGGAGCAGCAGAAAACAAGCTTGTTTCCTCCTCCATGCGACATTCCTTCATATATATGAAGTTGGTTATCATAGCATCTCTCAGCTTGTCTCTTCTCCAGGCTAAACAGACCCAACTCCCTCAGTCGTTCTTCATAAGGTTTGGCTTCCAATCTTTTGATCATCTTGATCACCCTCTATGTCTCAGCCAACCTCTCTGGCCTTCATGCTGTCTGCTCTTGTGAATACAGTGGTGCCTCGTAAGACGAAATTAATTCGTTCCGCAAGTTTTTTCTTCTTGCGAGTTTTTCGTCTTGCGAAGCACGGTTTCCCATAGGAATGCATTGAAAATCAATCAATGCGTTCCTATGGAGACCGTCCGGGGACAGAGGGGAAGCGCCGCGCGCCTTCCCCTCTGTCCCCGGACCTGTTTAAAGCAAGGGGCGGCGGGGAGAAGATTGCTTCTCCCCGTTGCCAGCCCCGCAATCTCCGCGCGCGCCTTCCCCTCTGTCCCCGGACCCGTTTTAAAGCAAGGGAAGGGGCAGCGGGGAGAATCGCTTCTCCCCGTTGCCGCCCCTTGGTTCAAAAGGGGTCCGGGGAGAGAGGGGAAGGCGCGCGCGGAGATTGCGGGGCTGGCAACGGGGAGAAGCGATCTTTCCCCGTTGCCGCCCCTTGCTTCAAAAGAGGTCCGGGGACAGCGGGGAAGACGCGCTGCGCTTCGTTTTGCGAAGCAAGCCCATAGGGAGATGCGTCTTGCAAAGCGGCTAAGAAAACGAAAAACTCCTTCGTCTAGCGAGTTTTTTGTCTTCCGAGGCGTTTGTCTTGCGGGGCACCACTGTATCTTTTGTTTGTATTTTTACATGCATTGATGTCTTCCTCTGCCAGCTTCCTCTAGCAACCTCTCCAGGCAATGATGCTTTCAGAGGTGCCACTGAAATTCCCTTCTCCAGCTGTTTACAGTGAATCTATCTGTGTTGTCCTGCTAAGTCTCTTGGAATATTTTGTTATACAGCAGGTCATACACCTTCAATTTGGTGGGGGAGTTGCTTTTCAGGTTAGACCTTCAGCCCTGCCCTGGACCCAGTCCAGTAAGGCTGTCCTTAGCTTCCCAACAGTATTAGCAGGCATAGGCAAACTTGGCCCTCCAGATGTTTTGAGACTACAATTCCCATCATCCCTGGCCACTGGTCCTGTTAGCTAGGGATGATGGGAGCTGTAGTCCCAAAACATCTGGAGGGCTGAGTTTGCCTATGCCTGGTATTAGGCTCAGCTTTTCCACCTGGAAAACAGGCATAGTTTCTTCCTTCCTCACTGTATTTTCAGAGGAGTAATGAGCTCATCAAGTCCGTCCGTCCCCAATCTGAAAAAAGGCTCAGTGAAGGCTCAATGATAATGAGTGACTGGTTGAATCAGGCTGTAAGTAGCTACAGTGGTGCCCCGCAAGACGAATGCCTCGCGAGACGAAAAACTCGCTAGATGAAAGAGTTTTCCGTTTTTTGAGGTGCTTCGCAAGACAAATTTCCCTATGGAAACGTCTTGCGAGTTCTTGTGAGTTTGTTTCCTTTTTCTTAAAGCCGCTAATAGCCGCTAAGCCGCTAAGCCGCTAAGCCGTTAATAGCTGCTAAGCCGCTAAGCCGCTAATAGCCGTGCTTCGCAAGATGAAAAAACTGCAAGACGAAGAGACTCGCGGAACGGATTCATTTCGTCTTGCGAGGCACCACTGTATGTACCTGGTTGCCAATGGTAAGTAAGAAATTTTTGCAAGTGTCCAGTGAGTTTTCTTTTAGGGTATATCTTATTAACTTAAGGACCTCTGGGCAGGTGGGCTTGCAACTTTTGTGGACTTGTTTGCAAAACAATTTTACTGTTTTAACAGTTATAAAGCCATCTTACATGTTGCTATGTCACTGATTAACTGATCTTTGGCTGGCCACTAATAGCTGAGATTTGGTCAGCATAGACCAACCATGCCGATGCCTTTGCATTTCCTGCCCTAGCAATGGAACTGGCCAAGATTTAAAGATTTCTGTTTTGGGTCTCTTGTTATTTTAAAATAGCTTGGCAACTGAGCCAAGTGTAGTCTGGCCAAAGCCAGTCTCATTCAGACTTCAAAGAAAAGACCGGCTGTGTTTACACCCAACAGAGGGCAAATCCTTGCAGCCTGCAAGGAAAAAGAGATAGTGGAGCAACTCTCACCTTACTGGAAGGTTTGGTTGCTTTTTTGTTTGCTTGTTTCAAGAACAAATATGGGAAGAAGGAGATGATGCTTCTCAATTCTGGAAAGGCAACTCCATAGGTGCAGCTTCCAACAATTGCCACAAAGCTGAAATCATGCTGCACCTAGGTTGGTGGCTTTTGCTGAATTGGTTTTGATGAGAGCCAAGCACCAGTGTTCTAAATTCCCAGGTAGGTACCAGGCGCATTTTGCTACTGGCACAGGTCCAATCACGACTACGTGGAGAGTTTGGGGCACCAGGTTGGCAACTGAGCCAACTGACTTGCATGCAGTCCTCCATCATCAGTTCAAGGAAAGTACAGTGGTGCCCCGCAAGACGAATGCCTCGCAAGACGAAAAACGCGCAAGACGAAAGAGTTTTCCGTTTTTTGAGTCATTCCGCAAGACGAATTTCCCCATGGGCTTGCTTCGCAAGACGAAACGTCTTGTGAGTTCTTGCAAATTTGTTTCCTTTTTCTTAAAGCCGCTAATAGCCACTAAGCCGCTAAGCCGTTAATAGCTGCTAATAGCCGCTAAGCCGCTAATAGCTGTGCTTCGCAAGACGAAAAAACCGCAAGACGAAGAGGCTCGCGGAACGGATTAATTTCGTCTTGCGAGGCAGCACTGTAGGTGCAGGGCTGAGTACAGAGATATTTGACTGTGCTGCAACCTCTCCACAGGCCACCCAAAGGGAACTCACAAACCACTGTTTAAAAATCTCTGCCTTGTTCCATAGTTAATATCATTTCCATTTCCATTGGGTGTGTTTCTCCGTCTTGCATACTGGGACAAGTGAATTGTTGTAAGAGCAAGCTACAGTCAAGCAATGTAGTTGAGATCATAAACATGTAGAATTGTAGCATTGGAAAGGACCCCAAGGGTCATAGTCCAAGCTCCTGTGAATCGACATCCTCTTGTGGTGACTATAACCTAGGTTTAAAGCGCCATTTGGTGCCCTGCTTATATATCTGAGTTTCTAACACCACCAAGCACTTGCTTGATTCAGTCATTTAGGATTGCAGGAGCCTTTGGTGTGATAGTTGGCTGAAAGGGACTGTGAATCCCCCAGGACCTTCTAGGGCTTGACAGCATGAACTGTCTTTTCCATTTACTCTCAGAGTCAAAGGTATGGAAGGTAGCAAGTGGTAGTTTCCTGGGCTTTACTTGTGACTCTGCCGGCAGAATTGGGCCTTGGATTTGTACTTACCCTTGCACTTGGACTGTTGTTTCTGAGGGGAAGAGAGTGGCATAGCAGTGAACTCAACCCAAGGTGGGGACTCTTGTCTTTCCAGCTATGAAGTGGTATGGTGTCCCAAAGGTTCACAAGCTCATAGAATTGTAGAGTTGGAAGGGGCCTAGAGCGTAGTCTAGTCGAACCCCCTGCAAGGCAGGAATCACAACAAAGAATCCCTGACAGATGGCGTTGGGTCACTGTTGCCAACTTGTGCATGAAATGGATGAAACAGATTGGGCCAAAATCTGATCCATGGTCAGTGACCTTGGAACTCCATTGAAGCTCTAGTCTGGCCTTCTCCAGCTGCTCTCCAGCTTTTTGGGGCTACAGCTCCCATCAGCACCAGCCAGCATGGGTTTGCCATTGTTCTGATGATCTATGAGAAGCTGAAGAAGCCCTAGTGGCAGGGCAGTGAGGGCTGAGGACCCTGATTTCATTCTGTGTTATGCGTGCTCCTAGAACAGGCATAGGCAAACTCTGGCCCTCCAAATGTTTTGGAACTACAATTCCCATCATCCCTAGCTAACAGGACCAGTGGTCAGAGATGATGGGAATTGTAGTCTCAAAACATCTGGAGGGCCAGAGTTTGCCTATGCCTGTCCTAGATCTCTGACAGCTGCTTTCAAGGGGCTTGCAAATAAAGCTTCTGGAGCCCTTTTTGGCATTAATGCAGTGTCAGATGGGAAAGGCTTGGTCTGGTGGACCAAATTGGCATAATTAAGCCTGAAGGCACAGGTAGGAATGTTACTGTGGCTTTTCACCATCTTACTAAGACCTGCCTTTTCTCCCAGGCCAACTAATACTGCCTTAGGTCTAGATGCTTTTGTACACCTCATGGTCTTAGTGCAGTAACGTTGTGTTGCAGTGTATGGAATTGCTTTTAACTGACCTTAGTCTGTTGAACTACCTTTATATTGTTGTACAACTCTTTGGGGCTTCTGGTGAAAAATGATTCTATGAAATAAAAAAATCAAATAAAAAAATAACTTCCATGAGTAGCCTTGTTGGTTTATTTGAAGAGGATCCCAAAGTCATAGGAGAGCAATAAATTGATTAGGACCAAGTGAAATGTCACAAACAACATGATCATTCTTTCTGCAGATTTTTCTCTGTGATATTTTGTGATACAGATTTCTCTGTGATACAGATTTTTCTCTGTGATATTTTGGTTGGCCCCAGACTGTTTTAACGGATCACCTTTAATTAAGGTTTAAGGATGCAGTCCTAACTAGGGCTGGGCAATATATGCTTTCCAACATCGTAATATATCGCCAGCAAAACTTCACGATGTGGCGGTATATTACGATGTCCGAAAGGAGATGGGGAGGAAGAAGGCAGTTGCCAGCCCTGGATGCGATTAGCATCACCCTGTGCAGCTTCTACCTCTTCCTGGCAAGGCTGGGCAGGTGATACTACCCTGGGCAGAGCACAGCAGCCAGGGCACTGGAACCGCCAGCCACAGCTCGCCCCAATGATAGTCTCTCACTGTACAAGCGGCGGCTACCACAAACCACTGTTCTGCTCTGTGCAAGGAGGAATGGAGGGAGGAAGCGGCACTCACATGGCCAGGGAAATAATTGAAGGCACTGGCTTGCAGGCAGGCAAACCCCACTCCTGAGGCCAGCGGCTGGGCTGTGGGGTGTGTTTGGGTGTGTGGGTGGGTGTGAGCAGGGCCAGAGATTAGTGATACATTGTCTGATTGGAAATTTTAAAATCGCTCTCGCAATTTTAAATTTAAACCAGTTTCAGGCAACGTATCGATACATTGCCCAGGCCTAGTCCCAACCATGTCTACTTAGAAGTAAAGTCCCATGTAATGGAGCTAACTCCCAGATAAGTGAGGTGAGGATATTTGCAACCTTAGTTAATTAACTGATGAAAGCAGTTTCAGCTGAGAGAGGCTACATAAATAGCTAGCTGTTGCTATTTTGGTTCCAGTTTGTTATTGTTATAAATACAGTGGTACCTCGGGTTAAAAACACTTCAGGTTACATACGCTTCAGGTTACAGACTCCGCTAACCTAGAAATAGTACCTTGAGTTAAGAACTTTGCTTCAGGGTGAGAACAGAAATTGTGCTCTGGCGGCGTGGCAGCAGCGGGAGGCCCCATTGGCTAAAGTGGTGCTTCAGGTTAAGAACAGTTTCAGGTTAAGAACGGACCTCCGGAACGAATTAAGTACTTAACCCGAGGTACCACTGTATAACATTATTTTGTTAGGAAATAGAAGATATTGGCAGCCATCCTCTTTTCCCATCAATGAGTTGTAGTTTTTGTTTACTAAATTGTAGGTTATATTATGACAAAGGGTAAATCTCAGCTCCCAGCTAGTTGGTATGGTATTCATTAGAACTGGCTTATTAAGATGGGCATGTGGACCATTTGGGAGCCTTTCAGAGATGCAGAGCTGAAGGCATTCCTGTTTTTCAGTCAGATACCTTTGTTGTGCTCTGTGGAAACAGGAAACAGAAGCACTTTGTTTTCAGAGCTGGGAGGGAAGGAGGAGAAATAAGTTTTGAGCTCAGGTCAGGGTTGCCATTTGAGCAGTGAAGAAATTTGTATTTGTAGCTTACCTTAATTACTAGGTCAGCAGACCCGAGATCTTAACCAGGAGGGCTTTCCCCTGATCTTGCTTACGGCCTCTAGATGTGGCTGCACTTTTGTCTGGGGTTGCAAATATCAGCCTGGGACCAGTCCTTTTTGCTACTCCAAGTAGGTGAGAGCTCCCTGCCACTTTAGGATCTCCTGCATGTTTCTTAAGGCATTTGAATGAATATTATGAAATACACAGCAGTATTGCAGAGGGAGGATGCACATCTTTTAGCCTGTACTTTTGCTTCTTTAACACTACTTATATATAAAATGCCACCAGCTCTCAAGGAGCCGACAGGGAGAGCAGGTCATTTGCAGAACAGAAAATGACAGTGACATGGCTGCTAACTTACGGTTAGTTTCTTTATTAAGGAAGCAGAACAGAGAAAACGCTGAGACTTCTGAGGACTGCTGCTAACTAGATTAGGCATCCCCAAACTCGGCCCTCCAGATGTTTTGGGACTACAATTCCCATCATCCCTGACCACTGGTCCTGTTAGCTAGGGATGATGGGAGTTGTAGTCCCCAAACATCTGGAGGGCAGAGTTTGGGGATGCCTAATCTAGATGAACCAGTTGCCTGGACTGGCTTGTAACTCCCCCCACTCACACTCTAACCCTCTATGTCAAGCACCTTCCTAAGGGCCTTCTCTGTTTCTGCCTGGCTCTCTGCTCTGTGACTGTCAGCAGAGAAGCAGTCAGGGTGGCTCTGTGGTGGAGCTGCCAGGTCTGATTCCTGTGGGCACTCACCTCTCTTCCATCTGTGGAGGCATAGCATAGCCATTGTGGCTGGTACCCATCTCCCTCCCCTCCCTGTTCAGGCTTGGAATTGAGCTTGCAGAAAGAAGCCACAAACAGCAGAGTTCCCCTCTTACTTAGAGAGTTAGTATAACGCTTAGCCTGTTCTTGATGATGTCACGGGGAAGACAGCAGAGTCAGGTGTCTCCCACAGCTTCCCCTATGAAACTCCAACCAGCCTACCTGCCTAATTGACCTTTCTTGCTGCTGCGGTGGCAGCAAGGGAGTAGTTGGGACTGGAGAACCTCCAGCCAATGACCTCCAGTTATTGGACTCTGTCAGCCTTAGCTAGCCTGGCCAGTGAGTCAGGATAATGGGAGTTGTAGTCCAGCAACATTGGAGGGCACCAGTCCTCTACTCCTAGAATAAAGGAAATTTATTTCTTTGAAAATAATTTTAGGCCACTTTTGAGCATAAGCTTCCAAAGTAGTTTGTAATTTATCATGTTGTGTAAATCACAGTGCAGTTTAAAATCCCAGTTGTGTTTTGATGAGCTGTGCGTCTGCTCTCTCCCTCCCCACCTCCTCGTTTTTGCAGTTTCAGTGGGGCATCTGACCAAGGGCTTCATTCTGCCCACCTTCAGCTCAACAAACTTTCAGTTACACCTGTTCCCTTTGCTATAAAAAGGCAAAGACACTGAGGTGAAATAAGTCATCTGGTTTTGTTTTTAAACAGAGCAAATAGTGGAAAAAGACGAAGGGCCCTATTACACCCACCTGGGATCTGGACCAACTGTGGCAGCCATCAGGGAACTCATGGAAGAACGGTAAGTTGCAAAACATGCACAGTTTAAAAAGATTTCTTCTCTTTTCTCTTTTAAAATTCTTGCATCAAAATAGATAACCTTCAACACTTTGATTCTGCAATCACCATAACTCCCTATAAAAGGGAACCAATAGGAAAAGGATTCAGGTGCCCCATATATTTTTTTTAAAGTTTTTAAAACAGGTCATTTTGGCAGAAGAGATATTTCACAAAACAGCTGTGTCAAAAATAGAAATTTTCCCTTGTCAGGTATAGGAGGTGGGGAAGGGGAAGGGAAAGAAAGTAAGAATAAGGTTTTCATGCAAGTGACTCCAAATCCTTGCCTGACTTGGAGTGACACAAATTTTATATATTTACTGAAGTTCTGTGCAAATCTGGAATACTGAAAAACTTACATTTAAAAGAAGAATGAAAAGGAATGTGTGCCTGACAGGTATGCAAATACCTGTGCACATGTCCCCAGTAGACTTTGCTGTGATTCTGTGGGAATCTGGAATATTGGAAAACTTGTAGTTCAAAATTAAATTAAAGAAGTGCTTACACACAAAGAACCAAATACTTGCACACAGTGCCCACAATGTGCCTCAGACTTTTGGAACTTACAGTGTGTGGGGAAATACTATTTGGGAGCCAGTGTGGTGTAGTGGTTAGAGCAGGCATAGGCAACTTCCCTCCAGATGTTCTGGGACTACAACTCCCATCATCCCTAGCTAACAGGACCAGTGGTCAGAGATGATGGGAATTGTAGTCTCAAAACATCTGGAGGGCCGAGGTTGAGGAAGCCTGGCCTAACCTATCTTGAAGGGGTGATGGCAATTAAATGAGGAGGGAGAAAACCATGTATGCCACCTAGAGCTCGTTGTAGAAAAAGGTGCGATAATAATGCAACACGCAAACAGCAGCACACAGCGTGAATACATCCCATCAGGCGCTACCCACTAGTGTGGACAGGAAGCACCAAGATGGGCTTGGGAGGCATAATAATTTTGAAAGTGCTCATAGATGGTTGAAGGTATACAAATGTGAATGTGGAAACAGTGACCCACATATGCCTGAAACCTTGAATGTCCTAGTGTTGGTGCAGCCTTGGTGGAGATTCCTCTGCCTCTGGACTTACAGACCTCTCTGTCTCTTCTCCTTTCTGCTTTAGCTCTTAGTTCTGCAGGCGTACAGTCTCAGTCCTCTGTTTTGACTGGCAGGTCCATATATGCTGAGTCAGGCATTCAGCCCAAAGACAAAGGGCCTGAGCAGACCTCTTCATTTTCCTGTTATATGGCAACATGCATTGTGGCCTGAAACCAGCCAACCCAGTTGAAGAACTGATCTGAACTTGTTTGTGTGTTACTGATCCTGATCACTCTTTCTTACCACCTAGACTTTTAAAAACACATGAGAAAGCAGTTTAAACATACTAGCAAATTGGTTTCCTCCTTTAGAGAGAAGGGTTTTAATATAAATTATACTACACAAATTATATATGTGTATGTAAAAGTAGCCTCCTGCCAACCTAGCAGTTCGAAAGCACATCAAAGTGCAAGTAGATAAATAGGTACCACTCTGGTGGGAAGGTAAACGGCGTTTCCGTGTGCTGCTCTGGTTCGCCAGAAGCGGCTTAGTCATGCTGGCCACATGACCTGGAAGCTGTACGCCGGGTCCCTTGGCCAATAAAGCGAGATGAGTGCTGCAACCCCAGAGTCAGTCACGACTGGACCTAATGGTCAGGGGTCCCTTCACCTTTAAAGTAAAGGTAAAGGTACCCCTGCCCGTACGGGCCAGTCTTGCCAGACTCTAGGGTTGTGCGCTCATCTCACTCTATAGGCCGGGAGCCAGCGCTGTCCGCAGAAACTTCCGGGTCACATGGCCAGCGGGACAAGCTGCATCTGGCGAGCCAGTGCAGCACACGGAACGCCGTTTACCTTCCCGCTGGTAAGCGGTCCCTATTTATCTGCTTGCACCCAGAGGTGCTTTCGAACTGCTAGGTTGGCAGGCGCTGGGACCGAACGACAGGAGTGCACCCCGCCACGGGGATTCGAACCGCCGACCATGCGATCGGGAAGTTGCGTCCCCCCCTTCACCTTTACCTTTATGTAAAAGTAGCAGTTGTTGAAGTACATTATCTCTTAGTTGGTTGCCTCCAACTAAATTCCATTCACAGTAGAAGCATTGAAACTAATGGGCCTGTGTTAGTCATGTCCATTCATTTCAATGGATCTTCTCTGAGTAGGACCCACTGATATTATTTACACGGGGTGGGGGGCAGCACACATCTTTTTTGCATATTCAGATTCAATGAAAGTAAACCCTTCAATGTAAATTTGGTTAATTTTTTTTTAAAGGGAAGATATGCCTCTAATCTTTATTTAAAAAAACCTCCCAAAGTAAGGTGTATTTTGTTTTTTTTTAAAGGTTTAATAATTACTTGTGAAATGTGGTAGAAATCTATTGGAAGACAGCAGATGTCCTACTTCGCAGGGTTGGTGTGGGGATTAAATTAAGCAAGGGGAGAACCATGTACTTCACCTTGAGCTCCTTGGAGAAAACGGTGGGATATAAATACAATAAAGTAAATAAATAAAGTCCACATGAGTTTTCTGAGAAGGGAGGAGGGAGCATGCAGCTTGTTTCTCATCCTCCAAATCATGGTTTGGAGAATTGTGTGAAGACTGCCATGTTTTAAAAAGGGAAGGTTGGGCTGCTGAGGCTCACATCCTCTCAGGTTTAAAAATGTAAGATGTTCAGGTACTTCTTTGAATTGTTGCCAGTAGAAGTGTTGTCTCCCTGGCTCATCCAGAAGGTCACTTGAATTTTAGGTATAACATACAAGAAAGAGGTGCTTTCCCCCTCTTGTTTCCATTGAGGAGTTTTACCCAGGCAACAGGGAGGCTTAGTGCTGCAGACTGCTTGCAGGTGGGCCGACACATGTTCAGACTGATTAGGTTACTCCCCTGCAGTTGACTCATAGACTGCTGAAGAAGCTGAGTCACCTCTAAACACATTGCCACTGAATCACCATCGCAGGCAGCACAACCAGGGCTGGGAGGCTGACGATCCTAAAGGCGGAGGTGGGAAAAGAACCTCTGTGCATCAATAACTGATATGAAGAACAGCTCCCACGCTCAGTGAGTCCTTTTGAGAAGCACGTCTTCTGCAGTAAAGTGAAATGCAACCTTTTCCCAGTGAATAGCAAAGCCCCAGTGTGTGACCTCCGGTATCTTGGAGGTACTGCTCTTTGGGAAGGTTGAGTTGCAATTAATAGAACTAAGGTATGAAGTTGTATTTGCCTGTCTCTTAGCTATGATGCCCTGAAGCACTGGGATGGCAAAACAATAACCACACCAAGCATTTTAGAGTACATGTTGGGTGAAACATACACAAACCAGTCCTGGCTTTCATAAGCCTTGCACTTCCATGTAGCCTCCCTTTGCTCTTCCTTTCACACAAGCAGCTGAACAAGTCATGCTTCATTTCCTAACCACAGCTTCCTGTTGCATCCAAACTCCTAAACTATGGTGAACAGCTCACAAACAAGCTAGAATATTAAACCATGGTTTTGAAGTTAGCTTACTATCCTGGCTAGCAGGGCTGTCTTAAGCATATGCGGGACTGGGGTGCAAAGATCTGCCCGGCACCTGCCTCCCCAGGTTGCCCAGTCCTAGGCACGCAGGAGGGTGGAGTCGGCTGGCTGTCTCAGCTTCTCGCTTGCTCGGTTGCCCCTGAACTTGCAGCACAGAGCCACCCGCACCAGAAGAGCCCTCTGTGGCGCTCCGACTGACGGGCGGGCTCTTCCCCGGACTCAACTCTCGGGCCCCGGACTCTTGACCCTGAGATCAAGACTCTTGACCATCCCTGAGATCCCAGCACCTGGGTGCCCCACACCCCTAGCGCCTATGGGTAAGACAGCCCTACTGGCTAGTTTGAAAGCCATTTGGCAAGTGGAAGCCCAACCCACCTTGTAATCTTTCTCCAGTCTTTCAGGAAGAGGTTTCACTCAGATAGTCCTCTAGAGCAGAGCTCTCAGTCATGTGCCCTGTTTGTCTTCCTAATGTTGTGACTTTTCCAACCAGGTATGGTGAGAAGGGAAAAGCCATCAGAATTGAAAAAGTGATCTACACAGGGAAGGAAGGAAAGAGCTCCCGCGGTTGCCCCATCGCGAAGTGGGTAAGTGGCTGCCCTGCTTTCCCCTGACATTTAGCATTTATCCCAGAAACCTGGCTGAATAGCAGTTCCTATGCAGTCACTGCCAGCAAACAAGAATGTTCCCAAATTCTGCCCAAAAGACCCTCAAGAACTCTCATTGCAGAAATAGTGGAAGGAAGATACAATTTCATAGTGGTGGTGGTAGTGGAGGAGGAGGAGGAGGAGAGGGGCAAGGGCTATCACCTAGGATGCCACTTCACTCCAGTTGCTTGGGCAAAGCAATGGAGGAAAGCTTCTATAGCCCACTTATGGTCTTTCCAGAGGGATCCGGCTGGCCACTGTGGGAAACAAGATGCTGGACTGGGTGGGCTTTTGGTGGTCTGATCCAGCAGTTAGGCATCTCTTATGTTCAGGCATTGATGTGGAGACTGTCACCAGCCAACAGAAGTACAGCACTGCCACGCCAGGGCAATCAGCAGCAACTGCAGTTCCTTCAATTGTATGGAAAATAAGTCTACAGTGTGTCACTTTGCCCCATTAATGTTGACTTCTCTTTGGGCAGTTCTGCCCAGGAGGTTGGGCAGCACCACTCTGGCCCCGTTGGGGGAGGATGGCAGGGTGAGGTTGGAGGCCGTATTTTCCTTAACCAAGCAATATCCTCTCCTGTTTTCCAGGTCATCAGGAGGCACAACTTAGAGGAGAAGCTATTGTGCCTGGTGCGACACCGTGCTGGTCATCACTGCCAGAATGCTGTCATCATTATCTTGATTCTGGCCTGGGAGGGGATCCCTCGTGCCCTGGGGGACACCCTGTACCAGGAGCTCACTGACACGCTCACGAAATATGGAAACCCCACCACCCGGCGATGTGGGCTGAACGACGAGTAAGTTCCTTTAGCCCTGGCCAGGCTGCTGGAGACAAGAGGCTGGTGGGACACAGCATTTTCCCAGAGATCCTGGCCGGGAGGAGACAAAGCAGCTAACCACAGCCCTGTTCTGCTTGTGTGTGTGTGTGTGTGTTTATTTGCCCATGGTTTACTCTGCAGTATGAAGTTTGCCTCACTTGCCTGAGCAATGGAATTGATTTACTGAAAGTTTCCTTGGACTGGGGAGAGGCAGGTCCTTTATTGACTCCTGATTTCTGCTCCTTAAGAGGTGAACATGTTACCTCAAAAACTAACAAGTTTCTCCTGCTTTCCTTCCTTCCTTCTCTCCCCTGACTACCATTGATTAGGGGCCAAATGGAAGATCCTTGGGTCCATATCAAACTTGCCCCCTCCAGGCCAACATTTTGAGCTCTTCCCTGCTTAAAATTATCAGATTCAGTGATAATGGGAATTGGCAATCCTTTTTTAAGAACAACAATCTTGACATGAGACAAAAAATGCTAGAACCACACCGTCAGAACCACCCCCACCAGAGCACTTTTACCTTCTGGAGCTGTTGTGCCAAATGGGCCTTAACCCTCCCACACAACGCAAAGGGTTTTTTAATTTTTAAGTTCTTTGCCTTGCTTACCAGCTCTGGGAGGCTCTCATAGGGATGTGTGAGACATCATGAGAGCCTCTCAGAGCCCACATGAGAGCCTTCTAGTAAGCAAGACCGTAAGCAAGTCAGAGATAAAATGAGACTTTATTTGCATTAGCCAGTGGCCATAGCAACAGTAAAACATTACAGTATACGCAGAAAAGGAAATTTGATATAAGAGCACAATTTAAAGTCCTGAATCAGCTGTCAATTAGTGGCCCTTATTCTGATTGCCCCTGCTATGAACCTAGCAACCTTTGCTGTTGTCTGCTCATTTTGATCTGATAGAAGAAAGGACATTGTGGCAGTGGTTGAGCGCCCTGGGATGGTTAGTACGAGTGGGGTGATGATCTCATTCCTCAGGTCTTTGTAGAGATTGCAAGACAGGAGGACGTGTGCTGCTGTTTCGGTGCTACCATCTCCACAGGGGCAAAGACGTTTCTCAGGCGGGATCTTTTGGAATCGACCCTCAAGTACCGCAGATGGCAAAACAATCCAGTCTTGCAAGTGTAAAAGCACATCTGTATTTTGGGATAATAAGTTTGTGCAGATATGGGGCCAGAGAATCAAAATGGAGAGGTGGAAAATGAACATACCAAGGGCAGAATTTCCTTATAGTGGCCAAGTTATTCTGATGTTCGATATCTTTTAGACATTGACCAATTAGACTGTTTGCTTTAGTTGGGCCCATAGTGAGTAGGTGTTGTGGGGATAGGCCACAAAAGTGAAGTTTTTCATAGACGGTTTTAAGCCAGGCACTTTTATGGGAGTCTTGAAGTACTAGGGATAGTAAACTGGGGCGGGGGGGGGGATTTGAGTTTACGCGGAGCCAGAAGTTAAGAGTTCTTTGCCAAGTCCGTACTTCTACTAAAGGGAGACTTGCCTCCAGTCTCAATGATGCGTTTGGGACGCATGGCGGTACAGAAAAAATCTGCCTTAGAAACTTTGATTGAACAGCTTCCAAAGTGCTAAGGTGGTTACCAGTCCAAATCTGAGCCCCATATAGTAGCTGTGCTAGGGGTTTAGTTTAGAAGATTTCTAGGGCTGATGGTATATGTTTGCTACCCTTTGTATGGAAAAAGCAAGTCAAAGTCTTGGCACTTTGGGACGCTTTTTCTTTTGCACATTTTGGTGGGGCCTATATTTTATTGAGAAAACCATAACTTTGGCTTTCTGATAGTTTACGACCAGGTGTTCTCTCTGGCAATACACTGAGAATTCTCTTATCAATCTTATTAGACCTATTTTTGTTTGGGATAAGAGGACCGCGTCCAGTTTAGGGGCATGGAACTCTGGAGATGTTAGGCACTGGACCATGTCATTTATGTATAGGTTAAAGAGTGCCGAAGCTAAAATGCATCCTTGCTTGACTCCCTTTGTGGCTGGTACAGATCCTGTAAGTTGGCCATTTGTAGAGCAACGCACTTTCAGCACAGTGTCTTTATAAAGGCAGTTAATCAGATATAATAATCTTTTGTCTATGCTTGAGGTGTTCATTTTAGCCCATATAATTTACTAACTATAGTCAAGAGGCTGATAGGTCTGTAGCTGGCCGGATCCGATGTAGGCCTCTTTTTGAATATTGGGATGATTACAGCAATGGCCCAGCTGTCAGGGAGTAAACCAGAAGAATCAATGTGAGAGAATATTGCCCCAAGCAGAGGTGCCCACCAGTCAATATTGGACTTCAAAAGTTCTGGGGGCAGGTGATCAATGCCTGGGGCTTTCTTGTTTTTTAGCTGCGTAATTAGGTCTTTTACCGCAGTCGTGGACACTGGGGGCCAAGCTGGTAAGTTTTCTGGAGACACTGTTGGGTGATTAAGGGTGAGCATCCTGGTCTAGGAAAAGTGAGCTTTAGTACTGCGTCCATTCTTAGGGTTCAACAGTACAAATTGGCCCACTCAATGCTTCAGTAGGCCTGATATGGTACGCCAGAAACAGGATGTGTCTTTGTTGTACGAGGCCTTTATTAGGCTGTACCAGGCGTTTCTTCCATCTCTGCAAGACAGAGAGCTTAAAAGCTGTTTCTGTGCTGGGGAATACCCTGTACAAAAATAGCTTTTAAGCTCTCTGCATTCTGTGCATTCAATTTGTTCAGTTTTAGCCAGCCAGCCTTCAGCCAGGTAAAGTTGAAACTGCACATGTTACCTGTACACAATAAATCGTTACCTGTACACAATTGTGAGTTACCTGTACACAATAAATCGTAGCTATGTGTGTTAGAAAGCTCCCATGATTATGAATACTTATTTAGAGATAAGACCATAAGATTTAAGCTCATTAAAATATTGCAACATATTAGCCACTGATAAGACAGGTATACAGTGGTGCCCCGCAAGACGAATGCCTCGCTAGACGAAAAACGCGCAAGACGAAAGGGTTTTTCGTTTCTTGAGTTGCTTCGCAAGACGAATTTCCCTATGGGCTTGCTTCGCAAGACGAAAACGTCTTGCAGGTTTGCTTCCTGTTTCTTAAAGCCGTTAATACCCGGGGAATCCGCGCTCCGCAAGACGAAAAAATTGCAAGACGAAGCAACTCGCGGAACAAATTAATTTCGTCTTGCGAGGCACCACTGTACATAACAGTTAACGCACTATGTTGTAAGCACACTAAGAGTTAATCTTGGGAATAAACTTCACATCACATTAATATGAGCACAACCCATACCTCCCACATTATTAGAAAGCAAAGGAAATCCCTTTAACTGCTTTATAAGTCAATGCTTTTTAGAGGTCAAGTGTTGGTTTATGGTTGTGCTCCCTTGATGGGCACCTCCTGATGGGGAGATTTGGCCTTCCCAACTCATTTGTGGTTGACACCTTTAGATTCAGTGGGTTGGGAATGGCAAGAGCACAGGTCAGTAGCTCCATTTGGCTGCTGTGGACAGCATCTGAAATGCCTTCCTTTGTGTTCATCGCAGCCGGACCTGCGCATGTCAAGGCAAGGACCCCAACACCTGCGGTGCCTCTTTCTCCTTCGGCTGCTCTTGGAGCATGTATTTCAATGGGTGCAAATACGCTCGAAGCAAAACGCCCAGGAAATTCAGACTTCAGGGAGACAACCCCAAAGAGGTTAGTGAGACACCCACCCACCACATGCCTCCCTTTGTTTTGCCTGTTCATTTTTCAAGGGGGATTAGGGCTCCAGGGTTCACCAGAATCTCTTAAGGGGAAGAGCAATGACGCGGGATTCTGCCAAAGTTCATGTGAGACTTCCCCAAAAGTAGGCTGACCAAATACCTGCTTGCATTTGGTCAAGCAAGTCATTGCTTCCTTCTTGTAAACGTGAAAGGGCTGGAAAGTAGCCTCTACAAACCATACCAGAAATAAGTGGATGGAAAAAGTTTTGGAATTTGTCCTAATGGCAAAAATATTTAAGAACTGAAGGAGGGGGCTGCTGGCGGCACTAACAGGGAAACTGTATCACAAATTGTAACCATTGTACTGATTACTCCAGAATGAATTTCTTGCTTCCTCATTTGAAAGGTGTTCACAGTTCTTATAAATAATATAGGTTATTGATCACTATGGATCCAACTAAGTTCTGCTCACAGTAGATCAAGTGAAATGAATGAACCTAAGCTTGTCATGCCCATTAATGTTGGTGGGTCTACTGTGAGTAGGACTGGCATTTGGCTACAACTCTATGATGCTAGCTTTTAATATTTGGTAGAAAGGACTGGGTCTTGGTGAAACGCTTGGAAGTATTACCCCTTCTTTTGGAAATGTCCTTGCCAGCAGCAGTTTTTGATGCAGCTCCTTTGAAATGCTTTACTATGGATCCATTTAAAAAAAGGTGAAAGGGTTAGAGGCTATTGTCCTGTAGAAAAGCCCCTGCTTTGTGTGCAGAAAGTCCCAGCCTGAATGAATCTCTGGCATTTCCCATGAAAAAGGATCGCAGGTGATGACAGCGAGGTAGGAAATGACTCTGGGCCTCAGGGAGATGCTTTTGGCTGCTGGGCATAGGAGATTGAACTAGGTAGTCTGACTCATCAATGAGCAGCTATGACTCTCCCATCTCTCACTGCAGGAAGAAGTTCTCAGAAGAAGCTTTCAGGACCTGGCCACAGAAGTCGCCCCACTTTATAGGAGGCTGGCACCCCAGGCCTACAAAAATCAGGTACCTGGAATGGCCCACCATACAGCTCTCTTTTTATTGTGCTGCCGATTTAGGTATAGATCTCAGTGGTTCTCAAACTTTTTTCTCTGGGCCATATTTCAGAATAAAAGTTTGCTTGTGCCACACTGAATTTTTGGCTGGGGGTGGGGTGGGGACCAGCTTCTGGCAGTGCTTGACTGGTAACATTGAACACATCTACTTGATATGCTCACGGGACATCCAGAAAGTATAAAACAATGCAGCTACATAAGAACATAAGTCATTCCAAAATATTATTATAAAGGACCTCTTTGATATGTACCCTACAGTGAGAGGCGTGAGCTTGTAGCATCACTTGATGCTCTTGCTCTCATGTTAAAAGATAGCTATCCATATTCTGCAATAAATAAATGATACTATACAATACTGAAATGTTTTAATGTTCCTTTGCTTATCCTCAAATCTTCCCACCGCACTTGCCATCCTCTCCTGCTGGTGTGCCACAGCCTTTAAGAACCATTGACCTATCCTGTCTATGAGGCTGTTGCCAAGGTCTGTTGCAGGAAATGCTCTGATTTGTTGTATACTGGTTTGACTGGTTTACAGCAGTCTTTGCCCAGCCTCCCATCTTCGAGATGTTGTTGGAACTCAACTCAGCTCCCAAAACATTGGCCAGCACTGCCTGGGGCTGATGGAAGCAACGTCTGGAGGGAACCAGATTGGCACTAGAAGAAGGCAGTATAAAAATATTGAGCAAACAAAAGTTAGTTAGTTAGTTTGATTTATTACGGCCATTGGCCCATATCGAAAACAATACATCAAAATTTATCCATAAACAATACAATTTAAACAATTCCAAGTTAAAACACCCATATAAAACCAATTTTACTTCAATTAAGTAAACACTATACACAATAAGCTCCCTCTATGTAAACCGCAAGGGACGCAGGTGGCACTGTGGGTTAAAGCCTCAGCGCCTAGGGCTTGCCGATCGAAAGGTCGGCGGTTCGAATCCCTGCGGCGGGGTGCGCTCCCGCTGCTCGGTCCCAGCGCCTGCCAACCTAGCAGTTCGAAAGCACCTCCGGGTGCAAGTAGATAAATAGGGACCGCTTACCAGCGGGAAGGTAAACGGCGTTTCCGTGTGCGGCTCTGGCTCGCCAGAGCAGCGATGTCACGCTGGCCACGTGACCCGGAAGTGTCTCCAGACAGCGCTGGCCCCTGGCCTCTTAAGTGAGATGGGCGCACAACCCCAGAGTCTGTCAAGACTGGCCCGTACGGGCAGGGGTACCTTTACCTTTACCTTTATGTAAACCGCAATTCAAATCCCTCAGATTTTGGGGGATATGCGTCTTAGTTCTGGCACTTATTGATGGTTCTTAAGTTTAGCTAAGCTGTTAGAGTCGTACAGTGATCCATTTCTCCTCTTTTGAAATAAGACATTAATCAGGTATCTAGCGACTGCAAGGGATCTACTTGTGTCTTCGTCATTTAATAAGTATATTATTTGGGCTTCCTGAGGTCTGACAGCAATTCTCGATAAATATGGGGCCAGAAACTTGGACCGTGAAGCCGAATGTAATGGACAACAGAAGATTATATGATATAACGATTCTATAGATCCACTTTTACAGTCGCAGAGGAGTGAGATCTGTCCGTTGGAGAGTCTGTTACCCAACACAATTGATGGGAAAACATTGAATCTAGCCTTTATAAAGGCATACCTGTGCATCACCACAGATAAGGTAGTTAAATAAGATGGAAGTTTCGTTGGTGGTGTTAAGCCAAGGTTTAGCGGCGAACAGGTGCCACCACCTGTCGCAATATTAAATTGTAAATCCATCTCCTCTAATTTGTGAGTTATAATTCTCTTGGCAGAAATTAAATCCAATTTTAGTAGTTCAGATGGAGATAGTCCTAAGGACACAAGTTTCCCATGTATTATTTTGAGCAAACAAAAGATGGAGCCCAGGATGGGGCTAGGTAAATAAAGGTTCAGGTCTTTGTGTAATCATAGAATTCTAGAGTTAGAAGGGACACAAATGGTCATTTAGTCCAACCCCCTGCAGTGCAGTCTTGTTTTCAAGGACAGTCCAGTCTTGGACTGCAACTCCCATCAGCTCCAGGCAGCATAATGGTGGATTCCAGGGCAGATGGGAGGGTAGCCCTGGTGGCTGGGGCTGATGGGAGTCCAAAATGTCTGAACAGCACCATGTTGAGAAAGACTGCAGTAGTCCATTGAAAGTGTGGCTGTTGCTTTTGTCTTGGCCCTCAGATTTTAGCCCTTTGTCCCTTTACAGCTCTAACAAATGCCCCCCAAGAGAGGCATGCCTAGCCCCATCTTTGCCCACTTTTAGATTGGAGGCAGGGGCTTTTACCTTCCCCCAGCCTTTTGGTCTCTTCTAGTGGTGCGGGAGCTGTAGTACTGCCTCCTCTCCCTATCTAAAGCTATGTTTTTAGCCTTTATTTGTGTTGCTGTGTTGGTTTTGTTTTGTTTTGTTTTGTTTTGTTTTGTTTTGTTTTGTTTTGTTTTTTATTTATTTATTTATTTTATTTTATTTTGTAAGCCATTTGAGTTGCTGCTGCTGCTGTTGTTACATTTACATTTATTTATAGCCCGCTTTCTCCCAGGTGGCTTACACAAATTAGAATGACACAGATAAAATGCAAAAATTAAAAATGTATGAAAGACAATTGTTACAAAATAATTAAACTCCATCTGATGTCAACTCCAGGGTGACTTCAGTATCGTCTTATTTTTATTCTACTCCTGACTGTATTCTGTGGGGAGAGGGAGGGTTAGGGAAATTAGGTGAGTTTTTTTGTTTTGTACAACTTCATGCTTTGTATTTAATAATAATAATAATAATAAGACAACAACAGGTTTTAAAAGTTACATATTAATATAAACAAACAAACCATACGTCTTTCCCAAGGTACTGCTGTGATTTGAGTTGCTGTCTTATCTCATCAGGTTACAAATGAGGATATAGCAATAGACTGCCGGCTTGGACTGAAAGAGGGGAGGCCCTTCTCTGGTGTGACAGCATGCATGGACTTCTGCGCTCACGCTCACAAAGACCAGCATAACCTTTACAATGGGTGTACTGTGGTAAGGAAGCATCATCGCTCATTTTATTAATTATTCATTGCATAAATGATACAATAACAGCATTCGTTTTCCTCAAGGAACTCAAGGTGGCATACATGATTCCACCCCCTATATTTTTATCCTGTGAGGCAGGTTGGGCTGAGAGGCACAAAGTCACCAGGTGAACTTCATGGCTGGAGGTTTGAACCCTGATCTCTCCCAGATCCTAGTCTAACATTCTAACCACTACATCTGGCTCTCATTTTGGTTTTAGTGTGTGTGTGGTTTTTTTTGTTTTTTTGTTTTTGCATTTCTTTCTGGAAAGTTCCACAGGGGTGGCTGTCTTAGCCGGTTACAGCAAAGCTGCTAAGATTCTTGTAAGCCATTCTTCACCAACATGGAACTTTCCTTTTTTATATATATATATAATATTTATTCAAAATTCAAGAATAACAAAAAACAAGAAAAGAAAAATACAAAATACAAGATACAAAATACAATGAGAAATAACAACACCCAAAAAGAAAAAATACATCCACTTAGGAAAAAAAAAACCTGATCAAACCTTTACATAACTTTCTTCCTTTACTTATTTCCTTGACTTCCTCTCACCTCCCAATTTTGTATTCTTATTCAAATCATTATTTCAGCAAATCCTTCCAACCTTATTTTCATTTAAGTAGTTTAACATAATATATTACAATTTAACGTCCTCTCTTTTCGTCAATTTCATCAACTCGTCTTTACTTAGTCCTTTATGTCATTTCAACCAAAACCATCTAATTTTCTTTTTCCAACATCTTTCTAACAGTCCTTAATTTTACAATGTTTTTGAAGATATACTTTGAATTTTTTCCAATCTTCTTCCACTGACTCTTCTCCCTGGTCCCGGATTCTGCCAGTCATCTCAGCCAATTCCATATAGTCCATCACTTTCGTCTGCCATTCTTCTTGGGTGGGCAATTCTTGTGTCTTCCAATACACCAACATGGAACTTTCCAAATGCTTTGGACAACTGCCTCCATCAGCCAAATTAAGATGCAGCTGACTTCGTGCATTTGACTAAATGAACTCTAATCCATGGAAACTTTCTGACGTAATCCACTTGAAGGTGTCACTGCAGTTGTGGAAGGAAGAGTAGGAGGCTTGTTGGCCAAGCAAAGATATTTTGTCTTTATTGTGTGAAAGTGAAGCAGAAACTGAAACACAGCTCAGGGAGACCCAAATTAAGGGAGTACATGGCCTTAAGACAACCTTCGACAACTTGGTGTCCTCCAGTTGTTTGGCTACAACTCTCCTGGTTGGAGTTGACGGAAGTTGTAATCCAGCAGCGTCTGGTGGGCACCAGGTTGGAGAAGTCCACCTTAAGGAAATGAAATATGATGCCTGAATGAGGATGGATGGATGACTCTGTGATCTGTGTCATGTTTGCTGGTTGGAAGATTCATGGAGGAGAAGGTTCTTGATGGCCACAATACATGATGGCTCTGCAGTTGGAGGCAGCAGTGCTTCTCTAAATACCAGCTGCTAGAAAGCACAGGAGAGTAGAGTCCTTTTGTGCTCGTCTTGCTTGTGGGTTTACCTTTGGAGCATCTTGTTGGCCCCTGTGAGAACATAATGCTGGCCTAGATGGGCCAGTGGTCTCATCCAGCATATGTTCTTATGTTAGGCATTCAGCCATATACTCATGGTGTCTCGCTTTAGCATTTTTTATTTAAAAGTGTTTCAATATGTGCTTCAAATACCCATTTCTAAACACATTTTCTTTCAAGATACCACATTTTAAAATGCCCCATTGTAAATGTTGTGAGCCGAGGATTGTTTTGCAATATTCAGAGCAGTGCAAAATCCACGGGATAGTGATGTTACAATCTGCACACTTGTCAGGGAAGGGCCGTGGCTCACTGGTAGAGCGCTGGCTGTGCAAGCAAAAGCTCCCTGGCATATCATTGGGGGATGGGAGGCACTCCTGTCTGAAAGCCTTGAGATCCACTACCAATCAGCACGGGCAATACTGAGCTAGCTGGACCAATAAGGCTACTTCCTCTTTCCCATGTTCTACATCAGGTCAGTTCATATCAGGAAGATGGAATTTCTCCACCATCCCTAAGGTACCTTGCAATTAAAAACAAAGCAAATAGGTCTTGAGGAATTCAGATTGAGATTACACTGGGGAGGGGGGGGGAGCTGAGAGGAGGGAATGTGTGTCGTCCCCCCCAGTTTGCTTAACTTGTAGAAATAACCTCCAAGCTAGAGGGGTGCTGTGGTTTTCAATGGGAAAACAGTTTTGGAGTTAAGGTTAACCCTTTGCCTGCCATATTGCCCACTCTAGATCCCCTCCCACTCTAATAGCTGCAGTTAATACTTTACCTGTCATAGTGGGTTTTCTCTAATTAACCAGATCAGTTGAGGTGTTCAGGATAGCTTTAACTGGTTAAATAAGCGGCCGCTGAGGAATCTGCAAAGGTTTAGTCCAGGCATAGGCAAACTCAGCCCTTTGGATGTTTTGGGACTACAACTCCCATCATCCCTAGCTAACAGGACCAGTGGTCAGGGATGATGGGAGTTGTACTCCCAAAACATTTGGAGGGCGAGTTTGCCTATGCCTGGTTTAGTCCATAGGCCTATTAATTACACAGGCTTATACACAGGTACTTGCTCTCACACACAGAAATTAAGTCACCTTCCCAGAGGGAAAGCAGGCCTCTGTTATCAGAGCTGCCCAATTCAGAGAGAAGAACAGGCTGCCTCCTGCACAAACATTATTTTTTTAAAAAAAATAATATTTATTAAAGTTTTAAAGGTTACAAAAGAGAAAGAAAAAAGAAAAAGAAAAGTACAATCAATTTTAAAAAAAACAATACAAACAATACAAACAATTAAAAAACAAAAACAAATCAAACCTTCCCATAACTTAACTTTCATTTGCTTATTTCCTTGACCTCCTCACACCTCCCTTTTTTGTATTCTAGTTCTGTTATATATTTCAGCAAATCCTTTCCATCTTTGTTTTTATCCTAATAATTTATCTTAATATACTATAATTTTACAGTCTCTTCTTTCACTAATTACCAATCCATTTTTACTTAAACCTTTATATCATTTCTGCTAAAACCACATAACTTCATTCCAACATCCTTCTAACATTCCTTAATTTTACAATGTTTCTGTAAATAGACTTAAAATTTCTTCCAATCTTCTTCCACCGACTCTTCTCCTTGGTCTCGGATTCTGCCAGTCATTTCCGCCAGTTCCATGTAGTCCATCACCTTCATCTGCCATTCTTCCCTGGTGGGTCCTGCACAAACATTATTGTCACAGAACCCCCTATAAGGTATTTAGGTAGAAAAACTAGCCAAATATATTCATGATAAATAAATGAGAAAGATGGACTCTAATGCAAACCTCCTAGATGGAAAAGATGGCAACAGTTAAGATTATGATACCTCCCAAAATACTATTCTTCTTAAATCTTCCACTCAAAGTAGACCTAAGTATAATAAAGGCATGCCCAAAACTATGGGCAGTTTTCCGTCTGGGAGAAGAAAAAGCCTAGGGCATCTGCTGAGACATTAAGAAATACAATAAAAGATGGATAATTGTCTTTCCCTTCATAACTAAACTTCTGTTAACTGTTGCCAGAAGATTTCTTTGTCAAAGTTGGGTAATAAAAAAAAAGGAGAACATCATCCATGAGAGAATGGATAACTAAAATACGGGACGTAGTATGTGTGGTTAAGCTTACATGTATGGTGAGAACTAGAGAGGGTAGACAACAAGGAAACATCTTCATTTTGAAACGGAGCCTTTTCATAATGTACTGGAGTGGAGTAAAAGGTACAGGAGAATGCAAATCCATTTGTGTTACTTGGAACTTCGTGATACTAATTTATTATGTTTGATTTTGGTGTGGCAATCTTTTCCTTCATGTTTAGCTTTAGATACCACATTTTACTCTACTTTTATTTCATTTTATTCGCCATCTGTTATTATATTTTTTATGTTTTGTTATATACACACACAAACAAAAACAAAACAAAACAAAACAAACATTCCTGACACATTAATTAGACAGTCTGAGTGAGCAGATTCTTCTAGCAGTATCCTATCCTTTCACACACTCTTTTTATCCCACATGTAGCCTGCCTATCATGGCATATATTATAAATTCATACTACACTATTCACAGCTCTATCTCATCACATCAGTTTGACCTAAATAAATAACCTGTGATTAATTGGCTCAGGTAAAGTGAAAGTATTTGTTCAACCAGCTGGCAATAGATATGCCGTCTTGAAATTCTCATTCTTCTAGGCATGCCTGAAGTCACCTTTTAGACTCTGGCCTTGCCGTTTTGTGTGTCCCCATTGAATTAGCTAACTGGGACTCCTGTGTGTTGTCTGGCCACTTCTTTAGGTGTGTACCTTGACAAAAGAAGACAATCGTACCACTGGGAGGATACCTGAGGATGAACAGCTGCATGTCCTTCCACTGTATAAAATGTCCCCCACCGATGAGTTTGGCAGCGAGGAGAATCAAGCTGCAAAGGTGGGCACAGGGGCAATCCAGGTTCTCACCTCCTTCCCCAGAGAGGTGAGGAAGCTTCCTGAGCCAGCCAAGTCTTGCAGGCAGAGGCAGCTGGAAGCCAGGAAGGCAGCTGCTGAGAAAAAGAAAATGCAGAAGGAGAAGCTGATTACACCTGAGAAAATCAAGCAGGAGGTTTTTGAGATGCCACCACTTCAGCAGGATGAAGGTGAGGGCAACAGGGGTTGGGAGCTGAGAAGGCCACTTGTCTTGTGCGTTTGATGTGCTAATCTGGTTAGGTTTCTTACACAGCTGCTGTTGGGATGCAGTCTGATCAATAGTTTTCAAAGTTTCTGCCCTTTGGGAATGCTTTATTAATCAATATCTCCGTTGAGGCACTGCTAGGCACAAGCAAAGGATTGTGGGACATGTTTTTGGGTGACAATCAGATTATTAGCTAGCCATCTGGGCCTCACCATTTTCCTGTGCAACCTGTGTACTCTCTATCAGCTTTTCCCAGCTTGGGACCCTCCAGAAGTTTTGGACTACAACTCCCATCAGTCCTAGTCTGCACTGCCATATTGGCATGGCTGTGCTGGCTGGAGTTGATTGGAGTTGTAGTTGAAAACATCCAAAGGGCATCAGGTCCAGGAATGCTACTTTAGAACAATATTTTTCGAGTTAGTTGCATGCCACCCGACTTACTCCAAAGTCACCACCAGTTGGAAAGCACGGCTCAAGAGCATGGCAAAAAACACTTTCTGCACAACTTAGAGGAAGATTGGTAATGGTAGATGAGTCTTTCCCGGAAGATTGCTGTCCTCAATTACTATTTTCATTTGTAAATTTCATTTCTATTCCACACTTTGTCCAAGCAGTTCAGGTCAAGCATTCATGGTTCTCTCCTCATAAGAAAGAACCCTGTGAGGAAGGTTAGGCTGAGAAACAGTGACTAGCTCAAGGCTTCCTCTAGACTGAGTGGGTTTTTGAACTTGGGTCTCCTAGTCTAATATTCTAGCCACTATACCACAATGACTTTCTCATTCACATTCTTGTTGATGAATCTCTAAAGCTGCCAGGAAAGCAGAGGGTTTCATGGAACCTAGGTTGATGATGAAGATGATGATATTTGCATATTCAACAAAGAAAGAAAGAAATTAAATTAAATTAAAGAAGGGGGGAAACAAAAAAAATCAGCATAATCATAATAATATACTAATAATGCCAATAATAGTAGACCATCATCCATTCACATTGTAGATACAGTTGCCATCAGCACACAAATCTTAAAATGAGACATATAAGTTAATACAAGCCATCCAGATGTCGGGCCAACCATATGAAATTGATGCCTATATGAAATATGTCTGAATGTAGCCGGGACGGTAAGGTAATTATGTAATAGACGGTGGGTGTTTATCCTTCCGGGTTTGAGGTATAAGCCTCTTAGGTTGTCTTAGTTTTGAAATTATCAGCATTGATAATTAATGATGGTGCGAATGACCACTGTTGGTTTGGGTGGCAGAAATCCTGTTCAGAAAGCTTATCTTCAGTTCTGTGAGAAGCCCCAGGGCAAGAAGCGAACGGCATGCTCCATAAAAATTCTGGAGCATCACAACTTGCTCCATTGTTCTCTTTCCTTTGTTTTTGTGGTGGGGACTGGATTGTAGCACTGCTGCCAAGATCACAAGATTTGCCAGGAGGATTTTGCAAAGGAAAATAAATATGGTTGGAATGTGCTTTGCAGGATGATTTGAGATTCCCTCGCCCATACCCTGTCTGTGGGGGCAGAGATATATCCATGATGCAACATTAGTGATGTGTCTTAGGCAGTGCAGTCACACACACAAGTCAAGTGCACAGAGAGAGAGAGGATTTCTCAGTTTTCCTGAAGGTGGTCAAACTTTGCCACTTAGGAGGATAGTGCAGACTATCACAATGTGCATGTAGCCACTTGGTTATGTTTCCCCCTCCTAAATGGCGTTCTTAGACACTCAGGCAAGGGACAGAAACTCTGCTAGTGTAAACAGAACACTAGCCAGAAGAGTGGCCCAGCTCTTCAAAGGTCTTGCGCCAAAGAAGCAATCCTGTTTCTGCAAATTAACATTGGTTCTTGTTTTGCATCTGCAGATATGGCTTTGAAAAGTGGACATTCCCAGCGGTCAGTCAAACCTTCCATCAAAGTGGAACCTCAGAACCACTACAACACTTTCAAGTACAATGGGAACGCTGTTGTGGAAAGCTACTCGGTGCTGGGGAACTGCAGGCCCTCTGACCCATACAGCATGAACAGTGTTTACTCATACCATTCCTACTATGCACAGCCTAACCTGCCTTCCATGAATGGGTTGCATTCAAAGTTCTCTCTTCCATCCTTTGGGTATTATGGATTTTCCAGCAATCACATGTTTCACTCCCAGTTTTTGAATTACGGTGACACAAGGAATGCACCCTGGGCAGGCACCAGCTACGAGAAGAAGCCTGACGTCCAAATGTTGCAAAATAACTTGAGCCATGGTTACAAGAATTCCGAACAGTTAGATGAAATCCCACCCACTGTACGAAACAAAAACCACCACCAGCGCACCTACGAGAGATCCAGCAGGCATTCAGGCAAGCCCACGGCTGTGCCCCAGAGGTGTAACTCTGTCCCTGCAGAAGCCCTGTCATTTGCACAAAACACAAACTGCTTCAATCACCGAACAATCAAGCAAGAACCAATGGACTCTTTGTCACACATGGAGTCTTTTCAGAGAGCGGCTGCTATTAATGGCCAAAATCCAAATCTGAACCTGTCTGATTTGTCCATGTCATCTCAGAATGGAGGCCCAGAACAACAGTGGAGCCCTTACAAAGTCAACAGAAATGAGTCCCCTTCGGACAGGACTAGTCATGCTGAGAGCCCTTGGAACATGTTTACACCCAATGACAATGCCGGCGTTCTCAATGCAAACACACAGAGTAAGTCCAGCTTGTTTGGTTCCCACTCAAATGCTACCAGGTTACCACAGTCCCACCTCTTGGAAAAACAGTGGAATATGTTTCCTACAGAAGGACAGCCTTTGCCACCTGGCCCTGATGTGCTGGGGAAATCATGGAGCCCTTGCAAAGTCAACGAGAACTCTTCAGCCTTTTCAGTGAATTCAAACCTTCAGGAGAAGCCCTGGAACTTGGGGCAGCTGAATTTTGGTTCCATCAAGGGAAACTCCAGACTTCAAGATGAACTTTGGGGTTCTGCCAAAGCAGATGACAGAAGGACTCCTACACCGGGCACAGGATTACCCAGCAGACCATGGGCTTCCTTTGGCTCATTGCCCTCTGTGGCATCAGGTGTGTGTGGGGAGAAGCCATTCCCTTCCTTGAAAGCCGATGGTGGTACAATGCTTCTGGATGCTGGCCAGGAAGAAAGGCCATGGGACTCATTCAGCTTAGATGACAGCATGGAAGAGACACCCGAAAAGAGCATCAAGGAGGAGGAAGAGGAGGAGGATGAAGAGGTGTGGTCAGACAGTGAACACAACTTTCTGGATGAGAACATTGGCGGGGTGGCAGTGGCTCCAGCCCACGGCTCTATCCTCATAGAGTGCGCAAGGCGAGAGCTACATGCCACCACCCCGCTGAAGAAGCCCAACCGGTGTCACCCCACACGCATCTCCCTGGTCTTCTACCAGCACAAGAACTTAAACCAGCCCAATCATGGACTTGCCCTCTGGGAAGCAAAGATGAAACAGCTGGCAGAGAGAGCCCGGGCGAGGCAGGAGGAGGCAGCCAGGCTTGGGCTCCAGCAGGACATCAAAGCCTTTGGCAAGAAGCGGAAATGGGGAGGCAGCTTGGCCACTGAGCCCCAGCAGAAGGAGAAGAAAGAAACTGTCCCAACCCGGCAGGCCCTGGCCATCCCAACAAACTCAGCTATCACTGTGTCCTCTTATGCCTACACCAAGGTAACTGGGCCGTACAGTCGCTGGATTTGAGCAGAGCGCAGCTGGCATGGGGCCATTTTACCTCAAAGTCTGCAGCACTGGAACACAGTGCTGGTTTGTGGTGCTTTTTCCTTCGTGTGTCGGAGAGAAATACGAAGCCAGGCCAAGTGTGACATTTCCAGTATATTATCTGCACTTGGGAGTTGAGCTGAAGAAACTTATTGCTGTTAACATTTTTCAGTAATCTAAAAATATTTATATCTGTGCATTTTTAATCTGTACATCATGATAATGGCAAGAGAAATTTGTAGTGTCCTTTCGCAAAGGAGAGCTTTTTAATTCCATTCCAAATACACATGTGTATATTGGATTTTTAACAGAAATTATTACAACTCTGAAGGGGATTATGTGACATAGAAGCAAAAGTTTAAAACTCAGTTGCACCCTAAGCCAATAAGAATCTGCACCATCCATCACATCCAAGTGGGGTAGAAATCTCACTTTAGATACCTCCCAGAAACCAAGACTTACAATTAAAGTAATTGTATAATTTGCTGTGTGATGGTTTCTTAGAGATTTAGTAGATCTCTTCCAGGAAGGAGAAAGGTTGGTGGAAGAATTAAGTAGAGAAGACAAGAGACTACAAATAGGCAACAGTTTCCACCTCATTGGTTTTGAACAGAGCATAAAATTTTGTGTGACACTTCTCTTAACTTGGGAGGGGCCCCCAACAGAATAGATGGATTCACACAGTGGGAAAGCTGTAAAAAGGTGACCCAATTTGCCTGTTTCAATCCTCAAGACAACTGAGTCTGCCTAGAGCATCTCAGGGGAGTACCAGTCCTCTGGCATGAGTGCAGCTGGCACACGTTGCTGTCTGTGTAAAAATTATGTCGTGTAAACCACTGCAAAGTCAGGTTTGCTGTCAGCTTGTGGCCTAACTTTAACCAGTTTCAGAGGAGGTGGAAATGAAAAGAATGAAGATAAAGATATTATTTCTGCCACTGCGTGAGGTTACGTTTTTATTTAAAGGCAAGTTCTTGAATGAAGTTCTTTTGCCAAGGCAAGAGGCAGCGGCTGTGCAGCCTGTGTAAAATTAAGCTAGTTTAACTTCTCCATTAACTGTTTTGGCATAAATATCTTACCCAGTTAAATTCATGAAGGAAGGAACTGAGAAAAGGACAGATTTAAGGAGAAGAGGTGGAAGGGGAGGTGGGGAGGACTGGGTAGAAGAGAAGCATCATAAAACAATATTTGGAAGGTGCTGTGTTTGCCCAGGAGGTGACCTGTTGATTTTCATGTCTCTCACTCTGTGGGACTCACAGAATAGCACTTAGCAATGTTTCGGTTCTTGCCAAATTTATCATACAGTGTAACCATCCACACTTAATTTTTCTGTAGGCTAGGCCTGACTATTTTGAACTGATGTCCGCCTCACTTTTGAATCTCTTATTCTGTAGTGGTAAAAGAAAAGCCACTCTGGAAACAAAAGTATCTCGGGCTGAGCTCCTGTATCTTTAAGAAACCATCATGGCAAACCTCTTTTTATCATCTCTGGTGCAGAGTCCAATGAAAAGGAAGGACACAATAGATCTCCTTTGTGCTGTGTTTTCAAAAGGTGCATGCTTACCAAATGAAAATGTCCACACACACCAACCTTTACACGTGGACATTTTCAAATGCAAAAATGAAATTGGCTTATTGTAAGTTTTATTTTATTTTTCTTGTGCCATTTTTTAAAGAGGAAATATCAACGTTATGTGATAACTGATTACTGCAAAACAGCTGGTGCTTTTCAAACTTTGAATCACAACTTTTTAAGGTTAACCTCTCTTTCCCCATCAGTAATGCAAGTTGTCTTAAGAATAGCTGATTCACGTAAGTGGCTACACTCTCTGAAGCCAGGCCTCCCCTCGACAGAAGCATTGTGTTGCTAAAATGATGATAGGAAATCTTCCCTAAATTAGGATGAAATTCACTCTAATTCAGAACCCTTGTACTATTTAAACTACACCAAAAAAGTTTACTTATATCAGGGTTGGTTGTTGTTGTTGTTTTTATTTAAAAAATCTTAATAGGACAGGGCGCAAGGACAGAAGTGTTGTGTAGGAGGAAGTTTGTGTCTGTGGTTCTTTTCCACATTGTGTGAATTTCATCCTTTACTGGGAAAATGTTAATGATGAAGTCCCTGCTGGGCTTTAGGTGCTCTCACTAAATTTGCTCAGAAAATCTCCATGAACTTCCATTGGAATTGGGGGTAGAACCTTCCAGCCTTGAGGCAGCACCTTCAAAGCGTCTCCTCAAAATGGGTGCCATCTTCAGATTGGGTGGCGGCAACTCTTTTGGAAATGGGTGCAAGAGTATTTTGCTGCCTTATACTACGGGTCTTTCTGTAGAAAAAATGGGAGGTCTGACTCCTTCAGCAGAGTAGGTCCCCTATGGCTTTGATAAGCCTGTGCATGCGATTTCTCAACACTGCAGAAGGCCAGAAGATCAAACACGTTCGAGATCTGAAACTGATTATTCCTTGGCCACCTCCTTCTGCACTTAACAGGTGCCTTTTGAGAAAAAAAAATGGCTTGCAAATTAAAACCTGTACATAGCATTTTGTTTACTACGGAACCTTCTCAATCCTCACGCGCTGGAACAGGAAAAAAACTAAACAAAACCAGGATCTCTATACAGCATCCTGAGTGTTTTATGTGGTTCTGATTTTAAACTGTAAATAGAGAAAGATTTTTTTAAAAAAGCACTTTCACCAAGATTTAAAAGAAAAAAAATTACCCAATAACTTGAAGAGCAGTATGTTTTAAAACAGATTATTGCAGGAGAAATGTAAATAGAAACAAAATATTTAACATGCTTTTCCGTCCTTTTTTTGTTTTTACTGTATTCTGTAAAGATGCTTTTTTTTTTTTTTGGCAAGGGGAAAATCAATGAATGATAATTGATTTCATATGCATACCCATGAGCGTATCGTGCTTGTTAAGAATTGTTCCAAGTCAGATTTATAGGAAATGTTCTGAATGTCCTAGGATGATAGTGATGTCGTCCCATGCAAGGCCCGATCCGCCACTTCTGTAAATCAGCCATTGATTTCAGTGGGGCTGCTCTGAAGGCCATTCTACATGTTTGTCGAATCATGGACTAGTAGGCCTGCCTTGATTATATCACTTCAGGCTTCAGGTGGGAAAATCACATTTCTTTAAAGATTCACGTGGTCCCTCACCCCATAAACAACTACACGAAGTGGAACAGCTTTCTCTCTGTTATTTTAGATTTCTGCATGCAGGGAGGGTTGTTTATTTCTATTTAATGTTGAGGCGTCTGCTATCTGAAGTCTGCTGTGGTCCAAATCCAGGAGGTCTCTGCATAAGCATGTAGCTCCAGCCCTCAGTTAAATCACCACATATTCCATCTTCTCAGGCTTTTTAGGCCAATGGCTGCTTGCTATTGACTAATGTAGAATGGATCCGTTAGCCGGCTGTAGTTGGGGGAAAGCATTGGACTTGTATCTCTTTCCAAAAAGATTTTAGTTTGGTTTTTTGGTTACTGTAATTTCCTTGTTAACGTCTCATTTGACTTTCCTATTTTAAAGGTGTTGCAGGGGTGCCTTGGAAGCTTCATTTGCATGACTTTGGAGAGCAAGAAATTGTAATATATGTGGGAAGGGAGGTGTTTCGTTTGGAGGGATGTCGCTGTGCATCTGACCTGTTGAAATCCTATTGTGTGTTCTGCTTCCGTTTAGGGATTTTTCTGAGCTGTCTGATCATGGCATAATGTGGCTCTGGAGCTGTAACTTTCTGACCTAGCAATGGTGCCCTTAAGATCTCTGGGTGAGGGAAATACCTTTTTGTAGAGGCAAGTTTAAAGAACAGGAGCTGTCTTGGGAGTCAGAAGGTGGCAACGCAGGAAGACCCATGAATTATTCCAAATTTGACTGTGTCCATTTCCACTGTTTTTTTCACAATAGGAATAGAGAAAAGAAGAAAAACGAATTGGCAGGGCAAGTCCTTTATTTGTCTCACACAAATAATCCAAAAGACCAAATGGTGCTTTCCCTTCACACTGACGCAAGTCCAGAGTGAATAAAACTGGAATAATTGTTCCCTATTGAAATTGTGTGTCTAAGGCAAAATTCTCATTTGCTTCATCTTAGATGGGTTTCTCTAAGACTTTTGGACTGAGATTCTCTCTCTTTTTAAAAAAAGAAATCTGCCACTCCAAACCCATTGTGCCAGGTGTTTGCCAGTATAATTTGTTGATCCTGGTGCAGATAGGAGGCAATCCACATGCTATTTGATTCTGGCAATGGCAGTATTAAATCTATAGCAGCATTATGTGAATGCCACCATAATTTTCTGCAGCACATACGTTATATGCACACTTTAAAACAAGGCTGCTAGAAGTAAAGGCAAAACTCCTGACTCTCAAAATCCTGAATAAATTGATGTACTTAGTATATTTACGAGTAGGGTGCAATCTGAGGTTGTTTCTCACTACGTATATAACCTACCTCGAATCTCAGTTGTTGGGAAAAGTTACCATGCCTCAGATTTATGAATAGAACTGTGCACAGATTATCTACTCCTGCTTTAAAAAAAAAAAGGGGGGGGAAGAATTATTTTATTTGGCAGTCATCTTTTTGCTTGCACATGGACAATTACAGCTCCTGTTGTGGTCAGGGTCATTTAGAAAAGTAAATGGAAACAGATATGTATTTATTTACAAAGGTGCTTGTAAAAGGTGTCTTAAGGGCACCACGTTGGCCCGACCATTCTAAAGTCAACGGGGTAGTGCTAAAAAATGATTACACTTCTCAGTCATAGGAAGTTGGATGTGCCATTATGGCAGGTCTCCCTCAGTCTGCAGCAACGTTTGTGAGCTTAATTATGCTGTTCGTTGCATAGAGCAGCCTTCCCTAGTCTGGTCCCCTTGAAGGACCCATCAACCCCGGCCAGCACAGTCCATGGTCATAGGTGATGGGAGTTGGAGAGCACGAAACTAAGGCTGCCTTAGCTCGTACATCTCTATATGCCCATTGAACATCCTATTGTGAGGTATGGGAAGCCAAGACCACCAGGGCCTTGAGCATCATGTTGGCCTTTTCAGAAAGCATGAATCCTGACTGCAGCCCTTCTCAAAGGCAAAGCAACTTCTGCAGGACGGTAGTGAGAAATTTCTTTGAAATGTATTTTTTGGGGGTAGTGACATGAAACAAGTTAATAGCAACTAGCCCTCAATCATAATAGCTGATGGTGCTAAAATTACAAACAAAACTGTAATCCCTGGGAAAAAAATCTTGAAAAGGGGATCCAGTGGTGCTCCAGCTGAAGTTATTAGCAAACTCCCCTTAAACTTCTCTGGGAGAAATTTGGGTTGGTTAAGGTCCCTTCTTTAAGTGGATTCTTATTTCCTCTGTATGCTTTGCTGAGCTACTGGGCCACCGTGAGTGTCATCTGTTTAAAAATATTTCCTTTGGGGCGCTTACTCTTCTGGGTTAATCAAGAGCTCAAGCAGATCATGGTAAATAATTATTTATGAAGAAAAAATGCATGGACCAAACAGTACAGAAGGCAAAGGAACAATTCTGCATACAGGGGGTCCAGTTTGGGAAGGTGACAAAAAGGCTCATTGCTTGTGAACTTGCTATGAACTTTTGTGTGTGTGTAACAGGAATGTTGTGTTGCTGTCTCTGGTTAGCAGACAGTTGAGGAGCTGCATCAGTGAGACACGAGGTTATCCCATTATATCAGTAGAGTTAGAGAGCTCCCTTCTTTCTATTTATCATAGGTTGTAACTGTGTCCCATAGAAAGGCAGAGAGAGAGAAAAACGAGCAAAGAAGCCCTGAGTTGCTTCAGCTGATGCAATGTCTGCACTGTAGGCTAAAGACACAAATTTTAATAACCGAAATCTTCTGATGAAATGGTGCTATCTTGGTGGGTTTGTTTTAAAAAAGGGTGTTTGGGCTTGTTTGTTTTTGCCAGATTCCATCTTGCTATGGTGCTACAGTATATGTCAAACCAGAGAACTGTACAATTAACTGATAATAGAAAGTTTCAATGTTTTAAATACATGTTTTTTTTAAAGTCTATACTCTGAGTCTGAAATTTACAGCTACTTAATTTTTAGCTCATTTACATGTGTGTAGATCCAGCAGAGGTTACTTTGGTATAAATGACAACTATCCACATCCTAGGGCTAGATCCTTAGCTGATATAAATGGAGCAGCACAGCTTAGGATCAGATGCTGAGAGTTATCTTTTGACTAGTCCTACTTCGCTCAGTGGAATCAGGTGCTGGCAAAACTACCACCAGTGAAAAGGGCTTCTGGGATCAAGCTCAAAGGAAGTTTAACTATGAATAAGTAAAATTTAAAATGCTTTCCTTAAGCAGCTGGAAAATAAGGTACTACAAACTACTTTGAGATAACACTTGTGCCAATTTAGCAAGTGTGCATGGTGCAGGTATATGTAACATTCTGTATTGGTCATTATTATGCAAAAACAATGGGTGCTGAATTGGAAGTTTTGAGGTCACTCCAAGACAGAGCAGCTATTTATAAAGCAATGTAGTTGCGTCTTCTCCAGCTTGCTTGCTTGCTTGCTTTTATAGTTAACAGCAAAAAGTTATGACTTAGTCCTGCATTCCTTAACCAAGGAAAAATCCTTCTTGGACCACATCTGCATCTCAGTGTAAACAGGTTTATTCTATAGATGTTAATATTGAAAACGGACCCAACCTGTTGAAGGTTCATAGTGGAGAAGGGAACCAGGGTCTGGTCACACATGCATTTGCTACCCTTTAGTCTAAAATGCCTGCTTCATTCTGCTACTTTATGATGGCTTTTTCTTTGTATATTGCTATTTGTGAGTAGTTGTGTCTGAAAGTTTTACAAGATACCTTTTTGGTGCTATTTATTTTCTCTCTCACTCTGTCTTTCACTTTCTCTCTCTCTCTTTTGTTCACAAGACTTGTTTTAAATGTGTACAGAAGCCAGGTTTTCATCATATAATAAGCTTGCTGTTATCACAATACATACAAAAAATACCTCAGAAACAGAGTATTGTGGCAACCTGTGATTCAGTTATAGCTAATGGGATTGATACAAATATTAGAAACAAGGTGTGTATTTTATTACGTCAACACTGTACTTGACATCTTATAAACTGTATGGCCTTTGTAGTTCTATTCTTGGGCAAGTTCTCACTTTCAAAATAATTAAACATAATGAGGAATCAGTGTACAGAACTAATAAAAAGGTGAACTGGGAGAGTGGTGCTTTCATTTCAGTAAACAGTAGATTTTACTGAAGTATCTCAGAACAGTGTATGGCCCACATGGGAAAGCATTTTTAGAAAGAAGATCTTAAGCAGCTACATTATCAGTAATCAAATAATAGTTTCTGCACATTTGGTTTAAAAAAATCTGCCCCAATCTCAAACTCTTTTTGCTGCAGAATTTGCAAAGGTTTCCAATGAGGTTTTGATCTGGGAACAGCAAAATCCTGACTTTATTCATCACCACCCCCTCCCCCCCGCCAGCAAAAAGTGCATTATTTTTTCAAATATGCCATCCAGTTGGATTACTCCACTAAGTAGTTTTGAAAATGCAGAAATGACAACGCTGGGTGGACTAAGAAACAGATTCCAGGGGCAAAGATGAAATGTTGGTGCTAGATTGGGACAGATCCCCAGCATATTTCTCTTAGCGCTCTACCACTTCATGGACAGTATGTGACTTGTTTTTCCAGACAGCAAATTATAAATCTTATGGTAACTAGCAAAGAGCAACATTCCTGTATTCTCTTAGGAAGGCAGTTCTCTGTGGAATGCAACAAGAGTCTCGCCTGCATTAAGGATATTTCATGGTCAAGATGTGAATTGTTGTTTCCCTTTTTTGCCTAAGAATAGTAAAGCAAATTGGCCAATTTTGTCTTCTGCTCCAATATCAGGGATATATTTTACAAGTGGTTTTTGTTTGCCATCCTTTTCCTCCTTTTTTGACACCTGTTGTTTAGAGTTTACTCACTGCTGTTCAATCTTTGGAAAACATCTGCTGTCCAGCTGGCTTTTGGCTTTTGATTTTCTTTTTGCGTGTAAAACTAATTAAAAAGGTATAAAGCTGACTTCTAAATACATTTTTTTTTTAAATTTAAGAGAAATGAGGAAAAGAAACAGGTTGGATTTGGCAGACTAATTCAGTTTAGTTAACCGAAGGCTGTAACTTCTCAATGTATTTGATTTCTTGTCTCTTTGAATTCACATTTGGTAAACGAGACCTCCAGTGGAGGCCACCTTGTGGACCACACTTGAAGATTTCTTTGTTGATTTGTGACTGTGGCTACTTGAAATGAAGTTTATCTGGGGTTGGTTGACAAATGGTAGATTTTACAATGTCTCAAGGCAATAGGACTTGTGTATTAAACTGTAGATATCCTTAGTATGGTAAATTTATGCTGATAATTTTATTTTGTATAATTTCCCTCTCTTGTCTGTATTTTTTTTCCTTTCACACTTCTCCCTTCAGTGTCTCTGAAAATTTATTTTTAGGATGCCTAAAAATTGCAAATATGGACCCTCCTTTTTTTAATTTGTATTTTATTATGTTACACAACCAACTGGTTTGTGAAATGTATTATTCCCGATATCTTTAAACTATTGTGGGTGTTTTAATAAATTTTATATTTATTTTTTGCACTCAAATTCTGTGTGTTTTTTTCCTCTCCATCATCCAAGCTTAAGATTTCTTCTCACATTACATTTAAATGGTATTGCAGTAGTAATGCAAGTCATCAGGCTGAATTGCCATCTGCCTTATGCCCGTCATGCCCCGGGCCTCAGAGGACAGAATCCTGCCCTGGCCATGCTGACACTCACTCAACTGCGTGGTCCTCCTTCATGGACGACAACGAGCACGTGGGATGCCTGTCCTTCACCCTTCCTGATACACAGAATAATGTGGCTGGACTGCTTGCTCAACTCATTTGGCTAGTTTCCTATTACGGAGGTCTAAAACAGCAATGGACACACTTAGTTTTCCTGGGCATGTCCATCGAGTCTTCATTGTGACACCCTGCAGTGCCCCCCCCCCGGCTCAGTGTTCAGTGCAGGGAAACCAGTTGTGCTGCCCTAAACCCGCCTCAAAAATCATGCCTCTGCACTCTGGCTTAGCAGACTCTCTGAGCTGCTCCTCTGCTGCTCTGGCTGGCTGGCTGAGGAGTGCAGTCTCCTCTGGCCACCTTGGTGGAGCAGCATAAGGGACTGGGGGTGGGTGCTGATACAGCTCCTTGCCAAGGGCGCTAGAGAGCCTAAGTATGCCTCTGATGCAAAGTCCAATGCCTGTTTTCCTCTGTGTCACATACACACAAACTGCCTTCCTCTTTCTCAGTCAGGTTAGGGCTACCCCAGCAATCTCCCTCTGCCTTGGGCTTGGAGAGTGACTCTCTGGGCAGTGGCATAGTGTGGATTGCCAATGCCCAGGACAAGGCAAGCATTGCAACCCCAACCTGTGGACTGTTAGCACTACCTGAGTCCCTTCCACCAGTCCAGTATTGAACCCCTTCTTACCCCCAAGCATATGCATTGCATTTTAAGAAAATACTGATGTAATTAAAGTAAGATGCATTTAATGATAGTATGCTTAAATGTATTAAAAATCGCTTGGTTTAAATTTGTGCAACTTTTTCAATAACAGTCTTGGAATCTACATTGAAAGCTCTCTCCATGGACAGTATTGCTAGATTACTCATTGTAGATCTTTTGATACATTTTGATTAAAGTTTTGCGATCCTCAACATGGGATGCACTTTTTTCACAGTTGCTGCCATGCACTTGGGTAGCATCTTCACCACCTTGACCCCGAGGTCTTGCTTTGAAGTTGGTGCAGGGGGGAAATCATAGGAGGGTGCAGGGACTGCACGAAGACACAAGAGGGTGCTGTAGCCTAACAAATGAGGATCAAGGAAGCCTTAAAAGCAAAGCTAACATTCTCCTGTTGCCTCAATGAGCCAGGATGCCTGCTCCCTAAATGAAATAGGAAAATTTGGAGACTTCGCACATATACGGACACAATGCATGCAGAGTGCTGTGGGCTTGTGCTCTCAGGGCACAACAGCTCTCCCAGGATTTCATTCTGAACTTGCAAGAAATTGATCTTTAGTGTTGCAGCAACCACAGTTTATTTCATAAAATGTATACGCTGGTTTATTTGGTTTTTTTTAATGGTTAAAGCAGTTTTGCTAAAAAGATACAAGAAAAATTATCAATAAGAAAGAAGAATAACCATAATTTAAGACTTTAAAGTTTAAAACAACTGTAGACTGAAAACATTAAAACTTGCACCAACTTTCTAAGCATCTGGGTAAAAAGGGTCAAGGGACCATTAGGTCCAGTCGTGGCCGACTCTGGGGTTGCGGCGCTCATCTCGCTTTATTGGCCAAGGGAGCTTCCGGGTCATGTGGCCAGCAGGACTAAGCCGCTTCTGGCGAACCAGAGCAGCGCATGGAAACGCTGTTTACCTTCCCGCCGGAGTGGTACCTATTTATCTACTTGCACTGTAGGTTGGCAGGAGCTGGGACCAGCAACCCGACGTTGCGGGGATTTGAACCGCCGACCTTCTGATTGGCAAGTCCTAGGCATTGTGGTTTAACCCACAGCGCCACAGCATCCCAAGCACCTGGGTAAAGGTAAAGGTAAAGGTACCCCTGCCCGTACGGGCCAGTCTTGACAGACTCTGGGGTTGTGCGCCCATCTCACTTAAGAGGCCAGGGGCCAGCGCTGTCCGGAGACACTTCCGGGTCACGTGGCCAGCGTGACATCGCTGCTCTGGCCAGAGCCAGAGCCACACACGGAAACGCCGTTTACCTTCCCGCTGGTAAGCGGTCCCTATTTATCTACTTGCACCCGGAGGTGCTTTCGAACTGCTAGGTTGGCAGGCGCTGGGACCGAACGACGGGAGCGCACCCCGCCGCAGGGATTCGAACCGCCGACCTTTCGATCGGCAAGTCCTAGGCACTGAGGCTTTAACCCACAGCGCCACCTGCGTCCCTCTAAGCACCTGGGTAGGCTTGTCTAAACAAAAATGTTTTTAGCAGGCTCTGGCCAGCACCCTGTGAAGGCATCTGCCTGATGTCAATAGGCGGGGAGTTCCAAAGTGCAGGTGTTGCCGCCCTCCAAGGTGGAGGTCCCACGTGGCGCCAGCGGCAGAGCCAGTGCCGCCGACTGAGTATAGGGAGTAGGACCGCCTGGAAGGTGGTGGCCTCTTCTTCGGCGGAGGGGAGAGAACCTTCTGCTCCGAGCTTTCCCGCGTTAACTCTATGCTCTTGGGAGAGCCGGAAGAAGGGGTGGCATTGCGACTCTACCGTTTCCTAACTCTGTGCTCTTTGAGAAGACCCGAGAGGAGCAACCCGGCTGCACGGCGCACGCGCGAAACGTCATCTTCCAGCGCCTCCAAGACGCGCTCCCTTCTGACGCAGCGGCGCGATGGCTGCCGCCGTCGCGAGGATGGCCGCTTGTCGGGGGAAGGTCGGTGACCTGTGGGCGGAGAGCTGCGGCCTCTTTGTCGGCGCTCTGGGCCGGAGGCCCTGGAGCGGGGAGGCCCCGGGCGGCGCCGCCCAAGCCCCTCCTCGGCCCCCGGCGCAGCCCCCGCGGGGAGGGGCCCCCGGCGCCCTCGCCTCTGGAGCAGCGCCGTCGCCCCAAGGACGAGGAGGGCCCCTCCTTTGCCTTCCCGCTCCCGGGCAATAAGGCGAGGCGCTCGGGGAGGCTGCTGCCTGACGCTGCGCGTGGGTCCCCCCTTCCCCGCCCCCCCCCCCGAGTTTCTGGTTTATTCTGCGTCGAGTTTCTGGTTTATTCTTGGTAGGGATCATAGCTGTCAACTTTCCCCCTCTCTTTAAGGGAAATTCCCTTACTCCGAATAGGATTCCTCGCAAGAAAAGGGAAAAGTTGACAGCTATGGTAGGGACCCCAGTGTGGAATAACTTGTGGGAGAGTGAGAGGCAGGCATCTTATTTTACTGCGTGTGCCATTGTGATTTAGGGGCTTGTCAGTGGTGGAGCATGCCCTTAGCACGCAGAAGGTCCCAGATTCAGTCCCAGCATTTCTAGGTAAGGTTGGGAAAGATTTGGGGCTGAAACGCTGGAGAAACACTGCCAGTCAGTGTGGGCAAGACGAAGCCATGTGCAGTGTGACTCAGGTGGTGGCAGCTTCCCATGTTCCCATAGGGACGTTTGCATCCTTTGCTATGATTATAGTTGGCTTTATTCTGACGATATCCCAACTAACACAAACTCTTTCCATTTCTCGTCAGATCCATTTTCTTCTGCGCAATATAGTGCGAACCTTTGCTTCACAGACGGAGGGAGAACTCAGGGTGGCACAAGTGCTTAAAGAAAAGTTCCCTCAGGCTGCTGCTATCAAAGTAGTAGATATATCAGGTAATTAGCAAAGCCTCAGGCTCTGTCTGAACACTTGCCATTCTGCAGGCTTTCCTGTGATCTGAATCATTTCTGTAGATAAGATTTGGAGAAAGGCATTGCTTTGTGGTTAATTGTAATTTTGGGTTAAGATTAAGAGTTGGCATTGTGTGCCCCTTAGTCTACCTTGTGGGTTTACATTAGCCTAATGAGAAATACTGTTTTTCTCATTTTGCTCTTGGATGCCTTTAATAAAGGTACTGTATATTGAAAAATGCAGTGGCAGTGCTCTTAGAGAATCAACATGTAGAGAGAAATGAAAAGGCTAGATGAATTTCCCCCCAAATCTTGTAAATTCTAAGTCCAACTAACAGGCAGTTGGTTGCCTTAGGTTTCCCATGTTGTTGTTGTTCTTTGGTGATCACTCGTAGCCAAATAAGATTGTTTTCCATGAATATAGTCTTAACAGTGTGTCCGTAAGTGACTGTGGAGGCCAATTCTGGAGCTGCAAATCTTTCCACAGTGAGGACACAGGTTTCTGGGCAGGAGTTGATCACGGTGAGGATTTGCCAAACGTGCCTTCCTCTTAGCTCATGCAGAATACAATGCAGTTTTCATTTGGTATCCACTGCAGTCACGAACATTTCATTTCATTATTTAATATTTTATACCATGTCTTGGCTGCCAAAGTACAGCATAGAACACAAAATAAAAATCACCTCCGCAAAATTATAATCAATAATGAAATTGAATGAATCCTAAAACTAAAAAATAAAGTTAAATGTTAGAATGAAATAAATTTTGTAAGCCAGGTTTGGGCCATCTATTAAAACAGGAAGAGCAAAGTGGCCCAGATATGCTCCTTGCTGAAGTATATTCCAAAGTTCAGGCAACACCACAGAGAAGGGTTGACTTTGTGTTCCCACAAATCGCACTAGTGTGAAATCTGGGGCACAGAGCATTGCTTCCCTTGAGAGTGGGGTAGAACATATGGGAGGATCCTGAAAGTATAGAGGACCTGCACTATGAAGGTAGTTGCCAGGATGTTGAATTGGGCCCTGGAGCATATTAGACCAGAATAAAAGTGATATTGCACTGTGACATTCCATAGCTCCCAAACATGGCGAGCAGCACCTTCTGTTATCACTAGCTGAGAAACTTAACAGGAAAGTAGCACCAAAGAGAACCCCACTGTGTTCTGAAGAGCTGGAGAGCCAGCATGGTGTAGTGGTTAGGAGTGGTGGACTTATAACCTGGTGAACCAGGTTCGCTTTCCCGCTCCTCCACATGCAGCTGCTGGGTGACCTTGGGCTAATCACACTTCTCTGAAGTCTCTCAGCCTCACTCACCTCACAGTGTTTGTTGTGGGGGAGGAAGGGAAAGGAGAATGTTAGCCGCTTTGAGACTCCTGAAGGGGAGTGAAAGGCAGGATATCAAGTCCAAACTCTTCTTCTTCTTCTTCGTCTTTGTCTTCTTCTTTTTCTTCTGAAGGAAGTGTAACCTTGTGCATAATGCCAAAACCGACAAGCCTCCCAACCTAGGCTCTGCCACCGTCATGATCTTTGTCATTAATAAACAACTTGTTTGCCCTCAACCATCCATCATCATAGGCTTATAGAACTGTAAACTTGGAAGGGATCCCAAGGATCATCTAGCTCAACCCCTGCAATGTAGCAATCTCCACTAGATCATACATGACAGAAAGGCACAAATGACATATTGTAGAGTTAGTTATTATAAATTGTCATGTGGTTTCTGTTACCATGTAGATTTCTTTCCCTGGTTGATCGTGTGACAACCCCCTCCAAAAGCCTCTATTTAAAAGTGATATCAAGCTAAAAGAGCATAGGGAATTGTTAAAATAAAATAGCTGAAAATATGGTAAAATCAAATCCATTTTGTCAAGGTGGCTGTGGAGCAATGTATGAAATCCATATAGAGTCTGAAGAGTTTAAGGAAAAGAGGATGGTGCAGCAACACCAAATGGTCAATCAGGTAAGCAGGTTAAGATATTCTGGGTTATCTATCTCTGTGTGGGAAATTATATTACATTTTCAGTTTCATGGATGGTGTGGATCTTGAGTTTTTGAGTTTCAAGCATTTTGCAGGATAATCTGCTCTTTTCTGTTCAAGCTCCCCCAGACTGTTCCCTATTCCATTTTCTTTGAATTAACTTAATTGTTCAAGTCTTTGACCTTAGTTGGGATGAGCTAATACAAGCAGTAGAATAAATTTTTGCATGGCCAGATGTTTAGAGCATGCTTATAAGTTGTTTTGGGTTACCTTGGACAAGATAAACTGACCAACAGTTACAATAAATAACAACAACAACAACAGAGATGGAATACTCTGAAGGTCGGTAACAATTCACCTGCTGCTCAGTGCATTGCAGTAAACAGCATCCATACCCGGACACAAATAGCTTCATTTTTTAACTAGTTGGGTTTCAAAATTCCACAAGCAGATGGCCAGAAGCACCTTTCCCCACTTTGAAAGCAAAATACATTGGATCAAATAGAAGCTGCTACTTTGAATTCTGTCTGTGCTTGAGGGGGTGTCTTGAACCATGCTTGGGTGTTGCCTTTTGGTCTTTGAGGTTGTTTCACCCCACTTTTTGTGTAGCTGCTTGCAATGCTTTCTTCCTCCAGGCTTTAGGTGATGAAATTAAAGCAATGCATGGACTACGGATATTTACTTCTGTTCCCAAGCATGGAAGCTAGGAGTGGCTGACAACATGCAAGATTTTCATATTCCAGAAACTGGTGAGGCTCTGAGAGAATGCTGCTTAGCACATGATACAGCCAGATGCCTTTATTTCTACCCTCCCATGCTTCTCCATCTCCCTCTGATCTACAAACTACAAATAAAATCACTGTGCTGATGTGCTGTAAAATAAGGGTACCTAAGGCTCGTTTCAAAAGCAGTATTTATTTCAGATGCAGAGGTCAGCTCTCTTAATTGCATTGATTAACCTCTTTTCCCCAAGAAGACTCGTGTCAGAGTATTGTGTGAGTCTTTTTTGCCAACAGCTGTAGAGAAAGAATGAAGAATATTGTAGACAGGAAGAAGTACTCCTTGATATCCACCCCTCTTTATGCAAAAGTATGCCAAAATTCAAGGGAAAATTATAGATGAAATGTGCTGCACTTGTTTCTGGGGTTTATGGCAATTGAGGAGCTCAAAAGGAATTTCAGAACAACAACTTTAGAGAGATTACTGAAAGAAGAATGCAGATGCCTTGTACACAGAGTGCCTTCCTTGTAATAAGGTTGCTTTAAACCAGCTGTTACAAACAGCGCAGTTTTCCAGGGTTAAATGATCCTAGCAACATTGTTTTATTAGCTGTGATGAGCAGGGCTGCCTGTCATGACCTTTCTAGGAATGTTACTGCAGTTAGTTTCTTGAAATGTTAAATGAGGCGTGATCTTTGGTGAAGAGTCATTTGCCATTTTAGCATGAGCAGCAGTGTTGAATTCTGAATATCTAAAATAAAAATGCTACTTAAGTTTTCTTCCAGTCTAACTGCAAAGCGCTCTGTATTCTAATAGTATTGTATAGTGAGCTGACCTGGAATACAAAGGGACTTGTTGGACTGCAACTACAATTAGCCATATGTCACACTGTGGTCTCTGGGAACCGCCAGTACCATTGCGAGGCAACCCACTGTAATATTGGTATAGGATCCTTTGCACCCCCTGCAGCAAAGTTGAAAGGGCAACAGCATCACTTCAGGCTACAGAGAACGCAGCAACAGTATTAGACAAACCTCAGCAACCATGGCAACGTTGCTGACACCCACCAACTACACTGCAGCATTAGAATGTCTTCACATTAACTGCGTGCCAGGAACCAAGCCATGCATAGTGACAGGGTACCCCTGTAATGCCATACTGCTCATCACACAGATGAGACTCAAACTGGCAGATACTACAGCACTTTCACCATTGTTTGAACCACTGTGGTGTCCTCAACACAAGGCAAGTTTTTTTTAATTGCCACTTTAATAGGGTATCTTCCTGTGTGTTTAGTTCTCTGTAAATCTCACTGGAATCAAGAACTGAAGGGAAGATATATGCATGTTTTCATTACATAAACAGTCCAGCACTCACTGCAGCTGGGGGATTGAATCCCCTTTTTCCACATACAGAGCTTGCCAACAGCAGCCTTGAAAGGGAAGCAGAATGAGGTGCAGAGGAGAAGGAAGATGGAAGCCCCTAAGAACTGCTGTTGATTGTGGTCACTTGCCATTCATATTCAACAGTTCTGATCACTTAGCCAGGCAGAACACAGTATGGAATGTGAGCATTGGATACCACCTGCTAAGTGATTAATGTTACAAAATGGCTGTGGAACGTGATGGAGCAGATCGTACATCTGTGCCTCAACACACTTTTGTCTGTCTTTTAGTCATGTTAATAGAATCATATCAACTTATTGTCTGTTGGCACTATAAAACACCCACTGTGATCCTAAAACATAGCTTGTGCTACAACCTTTATCACAGAAATGAGAGTGTTTCTTCAAATAAAACATAACCTCACTGTATCACTGAAGTCTTGTTTTGGAGCTGTTTCACCAGAGTTCTAGTCAATTATTAATTCATTTTCTTGACTGCTTTCCACAAGAGTCTTAAAGCAACTTACAAACACTATAAAAATAAGAGTATTTAAAATTGGCAATTAACACACTAAAATCCACTAATATAATCCCCTAATATTTAATAAACAAATGAAACGATGGATAAACTTGGTCACCATAAAAGAATGCCTGCAGGAGCCGTAATGACCTTAACATTCAAATTCTTGGGAGAAGAGAAATGTCTTTGTTTTGCACCAGAAAGATGTTAATGTCCCTGTTCACTTGAATAACTGAGAAACTATGGATGGACTTAGGGGACTGGCCTGCAAACAGACTGGCTTCTCATTGTAATGAGAATAGTGAAAATATTGGTGTAAAACCAGTCTCCACAAGAGGGAGAGAGGAGCCGTCCTTGCTTCATGGTACAAGCAGGAGGAAAGCAAGATGAGCTTAAGGTAAAGGTAAAGGTACCCCTGACCATTAGGTCCAGTCGTGGCCAACTCTGGGGTTGCGGCGCTCATCTCGCTTTATTGGCCGAGGGAGCCGGCGTACAGCTTCCAGGTCATATGGCCAGCATGACTAAGCCGCTTCTGGCGAACCAGAGCAGCGCACAGAAACGCCGTTTACCTTCCCCCTGGAGCGGTACCTATTTATCTACTTGCACTTCGACATGCTTTTGAACTGGGCAGGAGCTCGGACCGAGCAATGGGAGCTCACCCCGTTGTGGGGATTTGAACCGCCGACCTTCTGGTCGGCAAGCCCTAGGCTCTGTGGTTTAACCCACAGCGCCACCCGCGTCCCCTATGCATGTATACTCTGAAGTAAACCTCCTTGTGCCTCTTATTATTTCTCCTCCTCCTCCTCAGCGCATTACAAACGTTTGAGGCTAGCTTGAAACTTGCAGGGGTCTTATTGGCAGAGGAGATTGTTCTTCTGTCACCTCCCACCTCTGGGAGTGGCCCTCTGGCAAAAACAAGTGTGTAAAATACCAGGTGTTAGACCTGCTTTTCATGTTTAGTGGGCAGTATTTGAGTCACTACTAGAGATGTATGTTTTTGTGGCAAGAATAAGGCAATGAGTGGTTGTGTTGTGGGGGTGGAGAGTATTGAGAAATACAAAGCACATATATTTCTAATCATACCTTAGCACACTTTGCTGATTAAGAGCATGGTAATTTGTTTTGCAAACAAGCATGTTCAGCAGATATATGAATTAATCTCTGCATGGCATAAAACACCCTTCCCCAACTTTGTGCCCTCAGGCTGGTTGGGCCTGATTGAAGTTGTAGTCCAAACCATCTGAAGATCACCAGGTTAGGGAAGGCTTGCATAGAAGTCCATGCTAAAGAAAGTAGAACCCAGCACAAATTTCTCACATCTCCATCGCTGACCTTATTTAACACCAGCTACTGTGTGGGAAAAGCCACTGGGAATTGTGTTACATATTATAGTGGGCTCTTTGCCAAGCCTTCCAGAGATTTTTTTCTCCCTGCTTGCCTGGGAGACTAAAAGCAGCAGGAGAGCTTCCATCAAGCAAGGTCGTCTGAGGCTAAGCATCTATATGCACACTGAGTACAGTTGCCTAGCAGGCTTTGATAAAATCAAAGAATTGTAGAGTTGGAAGGGATTCCAACCCCTGCAAAGCAGGAGTCTTATCTAAAGCATCCATGATGGCTGGCCATCCAATCTCTGCTTCAAACCTCCAAGGAAGGAGAGTCCACCACCTTCTAAGGAAGCGCATTCCTGATGTTTAGTTGGAATTTCCTTTCTTGTAACTTGAAGCCATTGGTTTGAGTCCTACCCTCCAGAGCAGGAGAAAACAAGCTTGCTCTATATTCCATGCGACAGCAATTAAGATATTTGAAGGTGGCTATCATATCTCTCAAGGGACGCAGGTGGCGCTGTGGGTTAAAGCCTCAGCGCCTAGGGCTTGCCGATCGAAAGGTCGGCGGTTCGAATCCCTGCGGCGGGGTGCGCTCCCGCTGCTCGGTCCCAGCGCCTGCCAACCTAGCAGTTCGAAAGCACCTCCGGGTGCAAGTAGATAAATAGGGATCGCTTACCAGCGGGAAGGTAAACGGCGTTTCCGTGTGCGGCTCTGGCTCTGGCTCTGGCTCTGGCCAGAGCAGCGATGTCACGCTGGCCACGTGACCCGGAAGTGTCTCTGGACAGCGCTGGCCCCTGGCCTCTTAAGTGAGATGGGCGCACAACCCCAGAGTCTGTCAAGACTGGCCCGTACGGGCAGGGGTACCTTTACCTTTACCTTTATCATATCTCTTCTCAGTCTCTCTTCCAGGCTAAACATACTCAGCTCCTTCAACCATTCCTCATAAGGCTTGGAATTGTTATAAAATTTAGAGTGCGCACACATAGCAGACACACACTTCACAGAAAACCAATCCTTCGCCCTTCAAAATATAGGAAATATTTTATGAGAAAATTACACATTAGTTTAGCACACAGAACAATCCCCAAAAGCCCTCCTGACTCTCAACTAAATATTTCCCCTGCAGAAGAGAAACCTTTCTCAATAGTTCTTTCACTTTCAAATCCTGTCTTAAGGGCATATTTTGTGTATGAATAGCGTGGGCCTGGCACCTGGATGAGAACCAAACTATTTACCATCTCAAAAGAATGGCCAGACTGCCCAGGTAAAGCTATCAGTAAAACCTTATCAGATATCCTGGCAGAAAGGAGAGAAGCCACAAAATCAAATTTCTGTGTAGACTGCCTCTTTCTGTGATTTATGCTTTTAGTGCATAGTCTTTGGCATTAGGTTGGGCAACGTCTATAAAGGGGCTTGCACTCCTTTATATTCCCCACTACCTGCAAGGAGGTGGGGAACCCTGTTGCAATAGAAAAATAAAATCTGCCTTGCTTTCACTAGATCTTGCCTCCATCCATCCTTGTCTGACCAATCATGGACTTATGGGACTCGAGTCCCTTGGGGAATAGGGCAACAAAAGCCAACCCCCCATTTTTCTACAAGTTTCCAGACCCTTGATTATATTGGTTGCTCTCCTCTGCACATGTTCCAGCTTTTCAACATCCTTACTAAATTGTGGTGCCCAGAACTGGATACAGTACACGCTAGCAAGGTTATGCTTAAAATTCTACAAGGCAGGCTTAAGCAGTATGTGGATTGAGAACTCCCAGAAGTGCAAGCTGGATTTCAAATGGGCAGAGGAACCAGAGACCAAATTGCAAACATGCGCTGGATTATGGAGAAAGCTAAGTTCCAGAAGAACATCTACCTCTGCTTCATTGACTACGCAAAAGCATTTGACTGTGTCAACCACAGCAAACTGGCAAGTTCTTAAATGGGAGTGCCTGATCACCTCATCTGTCTCCTGAGAAATCTCTATGTGGGACAAGAAGCTACAGTTAGAACTGGATATGGAACAACTGATTGGTTCAAAATTGGGAAAGGAGTACGGCAAGGCTGTATATTGTCTCCTTGCTTATTTAACTTATATGCAGAATTCATCATGCGAAAGGCTGGACTGGATGAATCCCAAGCTGGAATTAAGATTGCCGGAAGAAATACCAACAACCTCAGATATGCAGATGACACAACCTTGATGGCAGAAAGTGAGGAGGAATTAACCTTTTAATGAGGGTGAAAGAGAGCACAAAATATGGTCTGAAGCTCAACATCAAAAAAACTAAAATCATGGCCACTGGTCCCATCACCTCCTGGCAAATAGAAGAGGAAGAAATGGAGGCAGTGAGAGATTTTACTTTCTTGGGCTCCATGATCACTGCAGATGGTGACAGCAGCCACGAAATTAAAAGACGCCTGCTTCTTGGGAGGAAAGCAATGACAAACCTAGACAGCATCTTAAAAAGCAGAAACCACCTTGCTAACAAAGGTCCGTCTAGTTCAAGCCATGGTTTTCCCAGTAGTGAGGTATGGAAGTGAGAGCTGGACCATAAAGAAGGCTGATTGCCGAAGAATGGATGCTTTTGAATTCTGGTGCTGGAGGAGACTCTTGAGAGTCCCATGGACTGCAAGAAGATCAAACCTCTCCATTCTTAGGGAAATCAGCCCTGAGTGCTCACTGGGAGGACAGATTGTGAAGCTGAGGCTCCAGTACTTTGGCCACCTCATGAGAAGAGAAGACTCCCTGGAGAAGACCCTGATGTTGGGAAAGATGGAGGGCACAAGGAGAAGGGGGCGACAGAGGACGAGATGGTTGGACAGTGTTCTCAAAGCTACCAGCATGAGTTTGACCCAACTGCGGGAGGCAGTGGAAGACAGGAGTGCCTGGCGTGCTCTGGTCCAGGGGGTCACGAAGAGTCGGGCACCACTAAACGTCTAAACAACAAATGCCTTTCTTTGGCCTGGACGCTCGACTTCTGTTGGGGCAGCTTAGAATACCGGTAGTATTAGCTATTTTTGTACTGAGAACCAAACACACAGGAAGATACGCTACTAACTCGCCCCGCGTCTTGGACCCCGCAGTGGAAACTTCCCCCTTTCAGAGCACAAGAAAAGAGAAGCCTGTACAAGCCACGGCCACGCCCCTTCCCTCTGATTGCTTTATTTCAGGACCTGTAAACGCGCTCTTCTTTCCTGCGTTGACCAATCAGGACTTTCGATGGCCGTTTCAGCCCGTCCCTCCTTCCCGGGTTGCGTCAGCCTTTCCCGCGCCGCTTACAGTAGAAGCCACGGAGCGCTCCTCGGGCGCCCCCCGCCCTGCATTGGCGTCACTCCCGGCCTCGCCCAATCGGGGCAGCCGCGACTCTCCCCTCGCCGGAGCGCGTCACTCCCCTTTGCGGCCAATGGCGGCGAGGCCGGCTTGGGAAACGGGGCGGGGCGGAGCCTTTATAAGGCCTCGCTCTGGCGCCGCTGCCGCTTCGTCGCCCCTCGCTCTTCGCCCGCCTTGCCGGTCCCCGTCGCCATGGCAACCGCCTCCGCGCTCCCGCTCTTCCGGATCCTGGCCCGAGCCGCCCCTTGCTGCTGCCCGCGCCTGCCCGGCCCGCGGGGGACTCGCCGGCTGCACCTCACGGCGCCCAGGTAGGGGGCGGGGGCGGGGGGGGGTCGCGTGTTGGGCGGTGGAGCCTCCCTGGCCGGGCGCAGTCTACCCGAGGAGGAGGAGGATGGTGGGAATGGCCAGGGGGCGACTTCAAGGCTTCCCCCTCTCTTTTCCTCCCCCGCGTGTCCCCGGCTTCCCCGGCCGCCGCCTTGGGAGAGGAAAGGGGGCAGGAGGGGCTGGCGGCGACCCCCCCCCGCGACCCCCTCCCCTCCCCTCCCCGGCCCCTCTCTGCCCCGCTGCTTCCCTCGGGGAGCCCCTCCCGGGCGGGCGGGCGGGCGGGCGTCGTGGCGCCACTCCCCCTGGCGGCGGCCCGGAGTGCAGCAGGCTGATGAAATCGCGCCGGCCGCTTGCATGGCTCGGCCCCGAGCTGCCGCCGCCGCCGCCGCGGAGTTTCGCGCCGCCAGCCCGGGGTTGCCTCCGTGCCTCTGGAAGGGAAGCTGATGGGGCGGGTGACGGGAATGCTTTATGCTCAGTATTATGGGCACCGGAGGCGCAGGGGCTCCCCAAGGCTTCCAGGAGCAAAGAGTTGGGAGGTGCAGTGTGTTGTGCAATGGTTAGTGTTGGGCCAGCAGCCCCCTCGGAGACCCCAGTTCACTGTCTCTCAGCCCCTCCTACCTCGCAGGGTTGTTGTGGGAGATTATTCGAGGAGGGGGAGAACCACATGCGCTGCCTTGAGCACTTTGGAGAAAAAAGGTGGGCTATTAAATAAAGACATAAATAGTCGTTGCTTGAAAAGGAGTACTGAATCCTGTCCCTAGAAACCTCCTGAAGTGGAGGGTGCGGGTCCCCAGACTTTCAAGGGCAAAGTGTGGAGCCCTAATTGGGAAAGGGGCACCTGTCATCTTTCTCTCTCCCTGGTGCTCTTATCGCCTGAGGAAGCCTGGTCTGCTTGCATGCAAGATAATATTCTGCAGAGCACAGTTGCACTTTCCCCACTTCATGAAAAACAGCTTTGAGAACTTGGTTGGTGTTGGGCAGACAAGTTTCCCAGGCACTTTTTGAGATTCTGGAAGTTTGAAGAGTGTGCAAAAGGAATGTGAGAGAAAGACGATCTCTTTCCACAGCAGATTTGCCCTGTGGGTATCTGTGTATCTGATTCACCAAGACCCATTGCATGCTAGCCAAAACCCCAGCATGGCTGGCTCACAGTAGCAGCAAGGGGGTTTCCTCCCTCACTGCAGCAAGAAATGGAACTTTCTTCCGAGGCTGCACCAAAATATCCTCCATTCTTTGCAGAGAGATAGTAGCTTGAGTAAAACACGCTTTTGCCTGAATATATTTAAATGTTGTTCTTCCAAATGGGCTCTGTGAAGTCATTCTACTCATACTGCAGTGGCAATTGCATGTAGAATTGGGTATTTTCTATTTTAGAGCAAGAGAAGGCCTGATCTTGTTCTGGAGCTCATCCTTCTTACTCTTCACAATGCCTATGAAGGCAGTTATGTAATGCCTTTGTGACAGTTGCTCGTGTGAAGTTTTTAGCTCCCTTGCATTCTTGCTCCATTTTGCCAACTGTTGGCTGTTGAGCGCATGCATTTGGCTGCCCTCCCCCCCCCCATGTCCCTGTCCTCCTGACTCCCATGAGATCTGTGAACCTTTAAGTGTTGGGTCAGATAGCCTGGGAATATGTGTAAGCTGCTCTGTGGGGAAGTAATGAATTTCCAACAAGGCACTCCTAAGCTTTTTGGGGATCAAATGCTTTAAAAACTCTCTGCTTGCAGGAATGAAGCAGTTGTCATTTCTGGGAGGAAGCTGGCCCGGCAGATCAGGCAAGAAGCCCGCCATGAAGTGGAGCAGTGGGTTGCAGATGGAAACAAAAGGCCCCATCTCAGTGTGGTTCTAGTTGGTGAAAACCCTGCCAGCCACTCCTATGTCCTGAACAAAACCAAGGCTGCGGCTGATGTAGGTATGTCTTTCCTGGCCAGCGTCTTCTGCGGTATTAGTCATTGCACTATTGCTGGCAGAAAAAAAGGAGGTCTCAGATGAGTCCCCACAACTCAGCTTGGTTTGTCTCTCCTCCTGACCATCTCCTGGAGCCTGTCTCAGCTGCTGCTTCCTCACCTGCCCTTTGTTTTGAGCCGGGTAAGCTCGCCTTACCTCAGGAATACTGGCTGCAAGTGGTTCCCAGGGTTTAAGAGAGGCATCCTTCCCGGCCCTACCTGGACACACCCAAGACTGAACCTGGGATCTTTTGTATGCAAAACAAGTGCTCAGCTGCTGAGCTACAGGCCTCCTCTAAATTTTGGGCAGTGATGGGGCTGGGGTGCAGACGGGTGTGCCTTTCAGCTATATGGCAGACTGCAGCAGGGTTTGGCCAAAACTGCCTCTCCCCCTCCACAGTCCACTTAATTTTGGTTTCTCTGGCTTCTGCCATCTCACCCCTAATGCTGCTGCTCTAATAATCCTGCTTCACTTTTGTATCAGTAATTGTTTCAAAGCTTGAGGTGGGAAATTGAAGTAGGACTTGAAAAGATTCAAGCTGGAAAATGCAGCAGGTGTTGCCTCTTTAGTACTTCCTGCTACTGTGGTGGTATTAGTAGCAACAGCAGAGATCTAAACGCTTTAAAACAATATTTTGGGTTGCTGAGCTTTGTCAGAACTCTGCCTAGGCAGCAGTTGCTTTTGGGGCTTCACTCTAGATGTGGCTTTTGAATGGAAAATGTAAAAGGAGAGAGACCCCAGGGCTTGGCAGCCACTTGAGGTTTTCATTTCACGGTCAGATTGCAGTTACTGGATCTTCACTGCCTCATCCACTCTTGCTGTAGTTTGACATGAGGACAGTGAGCCTCATGTATCCTAAAGAATGTACACAACATTTTTGCACTGTTAAGCAACTCTGGTATTCATGGCTTCATTTAGCTGGCTCTAGCAATTCCCTTGCATAGTTTGCAAGCCTGCTAAGTGTTTTGGGAGGGGAAGTGCTAACCAGGGGCAAAAGGCACAGGCTCACTGTCTGTCCAGATGTAGGATCATAAATAAAGACACTTGGGCTTTACCAACTCGTGGACGTTGTCACAATTAAAAGCCCTTCCCCATAGACCAGGACACAATGTTCACTAGAAAAGCCAAAATGGGGTGTTGCTCACTGCATCTATTATTTCTTTTGCTTCTTCAGAATACTTTTCTAACAAACATTTCAAAATCGATTGTATTCTGCGTTTCCATCTGGATCTGTTCCGTATCTTAATTTCGTGTGTGCTGCTGTTTGCCTATTGTGTTCCTTCTCTCCTTTATTTTCCTCCATAATGACTTTTTTAAAAATTGTAAATGGCTTTGGGCCAGGATTCTATTTGATTTCTCCCCTCCTGCCCCCCAAATAAAATAGAATAAAGTTTACACTGGAGCCGTTCCTTGACTTATACTCATGAAATATGGATTACCAACTTCAATCGTCTTTTGACCCTCTTTCATCACTTTTGGTACTTCTAGGAATCAGCAGCGAAACGATCCTGAAGCCGGCCTCCATCACTGAAGAGGAGTTGCTTGATTTAATCAGCAAGCTAAACAATGACAGAAATGTAGATGGCCTCCTGGTTCAGCTCCCTTTGCCTGGTGAGTGCCGTGCTTTAGGAGAAGCTCTTCATCCAGCATCCCTAGACACATACCCATAAGTGTCAGCTTCTGATTTCCCCCTCCGATCATCCTGTTCCTGGGATTACATGCATCTGACTTCTTGCACTAAAATCTCTCCCCCCCACACTTTTCCCTCCAGAGCATATTGACGAGAGGAAGGTGTGCAATGCTGTGAACCCCGAGAAAGATGTGGATGGCTTCCATGTGGTGAATGTGGGCCGGATGTGCCTTGACCAATACTCCATGCTGCCAGCGACACCTTGGGGCGTGTGGGAAATCATCAAGAGAACGGGTAGGTGTTGGTGTGCAAATACTGCTGACCTTGAGTCGCTTGAAAGAAGGCAGAGCCTGACTTGGGTGTTCTGTGTTGCAGGGATTCCGACCCTGGGCAAGAATGTGGTTGTGGCTGGCCGGTCAAAGAACGTGGGGATGCCCATTGCGATGCTGCTTCATACGGATGGGCGGCACGAGCGCCCTGGAGGTGAGGGTCTGGGGGGCCTTCAAGTGCAAGCTGCTTTTCCCAGGGATTCTTTTCCTCTTGGTCCACTTTCCTGGTGAGACGGAGGCTTTTATGATCTTTGCAGGAGGCAGCAAGTCATGTTTGCTGCGAGTTTGTGTCGCTGTGTGGCCCCAGACTGATAGCTCCACTCTGATACTGCCTCTTGCTTGCCTGGATAGAAAAGGGTGTTGGGTGTTGCAGGGGTGGGGGCTGCATGTGCAAAACTGGCTTTTACAGTACAAAGTTAAGAACCACACTTGTCGCTCCACCCACTGCCTGCATGTTGCCCATATAACCCTTGCCTTATATGGAAGGTGTGCCTGCCCCACATTTCCCCTTCAGCTGAAGCCTTTAACTCCGAATCGTTAAACTGTTGTTGTTTTTTAATGCGCTTTTTCTTGAGGCACTGGGAGGTCTTGGCTGGACCTCTTAGTGGGAATATACAAAGTAATTACCGTATTTTTTGCTCTATAAGACTCACTTTTTCCCTCCTAAAAAGTAAGGGGAAATGTGTGTGCGTCTTATGGAGCGAATGCAGGCTGCGCAGCTATCCCAGAAGCCAGAACAGCAAGAGGGATCGCCTCTTGTTCTGGCTTCTGAGATTCAGAATATTTTTTTTCTTGTTTCCCTCCTCCAAAAACTAGGTGCGTCTTATGGCCTGGTGCGTCTTATAGAGCGAAAAATACGGTAAACCCAAACTGTTTCACGAGGCGGGCGCGAGGAGTGCAGACTCTGGGGGTGGTAGGAGCACGTGGCGAATTGCCAGAGGAGACTCTGCCCCATTCCTCCTCCCTAGCTGCTGCTTGCCCTTCTGAAGGCCGTTGAGGCTTCTGCCAGGAGGCCCGGTGTGTCCTGTTCTGACTGCAACTTCTCTTTTCAGGGGATGCAACAGTAACCATCTCTCACCGCTACACTCCAAAGGAACAGCTCAAGCAGCACACGATTCTTGCTGACATTGTGGTTGCTGCTGCAGGTAAGATCCTGGGTGGCTTCTTTAAGAAAAAGAGCCTGAAAGCAGAAGCCCTTGAAGAACACGGCTGCCATGCTAAGAATAACTAGGAAGGCTTCCGCTAGGAGTCTGAATGCCGACGCTTCTGCCTGTGGAATTTCACATGCTGCTTCAAGCAGATGGCTGTTGGCTTGCAATGGCTGCCCTATGTTATGATGGATGACAGGCACCCTTTGTCAAGCTCTCGGGCTTTGTCCTGTGGACGTCTGCCTGTGGCCACATTAAATGAAGATCAGTAGCTGCCTTAGATGTTACATGCAGAAATGAAAGTGAAGGAATTAAAATGTTAACCCCTGAAATGTTGCATTGCAGGCATCCCTAATCTGATTACAGCCGATATGATCAAAGAGGGAGCTGCGGTTATTGACGTTGGCATAAACCGAGTCCGGGACCCTGTTACTGCAAAACCAAAACTTGTTGGAGATGTGGATTTTGAAGGTAAGCAAGGGTGCTTTGTCTTTGGACCCCCAGCCCTCACAGGGACTGGTCTTGCCTTGCCTTAGGCCACCTGACGCCATGCAGCTGTTTTGGAGTATGCCTCCCATCCATCTTGTTCTGACTGGCTCTGATGGGAATTGTAGTTCAAAACATATTGAGAGCGCCGGGTTGGGGAAGGCTGGGTTAGGCAGATAGGCTCCTGCTGTCTCAGCTATCCTTGGGAGGGTTGCAGTTTTGAACGAGCTGCATAGCTTCTCCTATAAGGCAGTGGGTTAGCTTGATGCAGAATATATCCGGTTACTTGATATCTTACATAAAAAAAGATTGTAATTCTTCCTTGTAACTTCATCCTGCGACTTCTGTCTTGGATGGAGCAGCTGGTGGGCTGCGAATTTTGAATCTGGTGCGTGCTCCTGGCAGCACGGAGTGGACTCTTGCGTGTGACCTTGTTTCAGCTAGTAATGGCAGGAGTTCAAATTTCTGAAAGCTTCAGCACATGCAGCTCTTGATACTGTAAATATCAGCTTAGCTAACGTATTAAGACAGTTTGCCCGACAGAGAAACACCTAGATCTGGCCAGTTTTTTTGTAATGTGAGGATGGGTAGCTGCCCAGAACTCCTGCTGAATGTGCACCACTGTGTGGTTTGGGGCTTCTGGCAAAAGGGCCTGACTCTCTTCCCCTACCAATTATTCTGGCTGATAATATGGAAATACTCTTAACTATGGAAGGCGTCTAGAATGGAGAATATGAGGGGTGCAGGCAGTGGACTTTGAAGGACACTGTAGCTCATTAGGGTTTTTTTTGGTGAAGATTAATAAGGATTCTAAGGGACGCGGGTGGCGCTGTGGGTTAAAGACTCAGCGCCTAGGGCTTGCCGATCGAAAGGTCGGTGGTTCGAATCCCTGCGGCGGGGTGCGCTCCCGTCGTTCGGTCCCAGCGCCTGCCAACCTAGCAGTTCGAAAGCACCCCCGGGTGCAAGTAGATAAATAGGGACCGCTTACTAGCGGGAAGGTAAACGGCGTTTCCGTGTGCGGCTCTGGCTCGCCAGAGCAGCTTCGTCACGCTGGCCATGTGACCCGGAAGTGTCTCCGGACAGCGCTGGCCCCCGGCCTCTTGAGTGAGATGGGCGCACAACCCCAGAGTCTGTCAAGACTGGCCCATACGGGCAGGGGTACCTTTACCTTTACCTATGGTATACACATTTTTATGTTTTTATATTGTAAACTGCCCTTTGATCCTTGGGTGAAGGGCAGTATAGAAATACAGCAACAATTTTGTCCTTGATTCGCCTCTGTCCTGCTTGCAGCCTCCTCCTCGGGCTTTTGACACTTGTTTTCCTTCTGTGCTCCATCATCTCCTTTCCTCCTTTTCCCCAGGTGTGAAGCAGAAAGCCAGCTACATCACTCCAGTCCCTGGTGGGGTTGGGCCCATGACAGTTGCCATGCTCATGAAGAACACCATCATTGCTGCAAAAAAATTGTGGCGGCCTCAGGAGCTGGAAGCCCTAAGTGCCTAATGCTGGACTTCCTAGGGGCAAGCAGCGCCATTCCAAATCTCTTCCCAAACACAGCCTAAGGGACAATGCAATATTTATTTATTGGCTGAAAGGGCATCAGAGAGTCTCGCTCTGGAGTATTTATTTTAAAGCAATTTTTTTCCAAGGCAAAAGGGTCCAACATGATACATGATTCCGATCATTTAAGCGTCTGCATTTATGTGCAGGAACCAAGCTTGAGGTTAGGATAGAGGGGAGTGATTGTGCTATCTCTCAAACCCAGTAGGAAGCTGTAACTGAGGGCCAAGTGTGTGTGTTCATTGTACAAAATGTGTCTTGGTGTGTACATGGTGCAATTTCAATTCACCAGCCTCTGCTGAACCCAGGAGATACTATGTTATCTGCTAGGATTATACCACAGCTATTCTGGAGTCAGATATTGCTATTTTCTACAAAGCCTTATTTGTATAACCTTTCAAAGCTCTTGTAACAAAAGTTCTCAGTTCCTAAACATTTTCCCCCCGAAGATGGAGTGGACTCAAAAGCTAGACAGTATTTTGAGATATAGTGTTGTGTTAGCCTGCAAAAACCTGGGTGAAGTTCGCTGTGCCTGTTCAAGCTTGCTTGCTATTTACATGGGCTGTTACTGGAGCTTGGAGGTTGCATTTGAATAAAAGTGATTCACATAGCACATTCAAACGTTTGCATTCCAATGTGTGCACTGATAAGGGGGATCTTAATTGTGCAGCAGCTGAAGAAGAAGAATAGTAACTCGGTGGTAAAGCGTATGTGTTTTCTGCCAAAGGTCCCAAGTAGTATCCCTGGCATTTGTGTCCCCAGGTTTTTTTGAATACCAAATCTCCGTGTGACCCATGTGGTTTTTTTGCAGTCTGGTAAGAGTCCCATTTTTTGTGACACTTGACATTTCCGACATGTGACTACATCTGATAACACTCTCTCTCTCCAACCTGGTGCCTTCTAGATATGTGGTCAACAGTGCCCATCAACCCCAGCATCATCCAGCTATGCTGGCCATGAGTCATGGGAATTGTAGTGTAAAGCATCTACAGGGGCACCATGGTGTGGAATCCTGACTTACGGCACCCAAGTCATTTTAGATGGTATAAATCTGAGAATCCTTAGCAAAATACTGAATTGGCTCTTGAAGATGAACACGATTTTCATGAGCACAACACAAATGGAAGAGGTTCAAAAATTTATTAGACTATAAATGTTACTATAGTAGCAATGTAATAGCTCTGGGGCTGAAAATCTTTTGCTTTAGAAATTGTGTGTGTGTGTGTGTTTGTAGTGGCACTGAGCACCGCAGTGCTAAGTAGCTGATGGCGGGAGTAATAGATTTCATAAGCCCAGGTGCATGAAACACTTGGCTTCCACAAACAGCCTTTTGATTTACAAATCCTGCTAAAACTTTATAACAGTATTGTTAAAGCAGCCTCTACTAAGCAGTACACAGTAGTGGTACAAAATAAGTGAGGAAAATATACAAGGCTATGTTCAAGTTCAAGTTGTTCTTGCAGCCTTCACTGGCTTGGCACCTTCCAATGGTTTAGGAATCCAAATCATACGAACCTCCACTAGCCTGGCTAAGCTACAACGGACTGATGGGGCACAAGTTTCAGGGAGGCTGAGTTAATTCTATTTAGAAGTAGTTGCCCAGGCATAATACACTGTTTTGTTGAATTTTGTCCAACAGTTAATGGGTACTTGATTGACATAATATGATAAATAGGATGCTAAATTCAAGTTTTTCTTTTGTTTTGACTTCAATATTTACAAAGTTACAAGGAAATCATCATTAATTTCACACAGGTTCAAACCAGGTGCAATATTTAGCAAGCCAGAATATTCTGTACATAAGAGTCCTGTTTTAGAAGTAAAGTATCCTTTCCAAAGAAAATATCAAGTCTTTGAAACTGCACAATAGGGAAGAAATGGTAACTGAAAAAAATCTGATTCCAAGATGTTTTTTTTCTGACAAGTAGAAGGAATGATCTTTAAGCCAGTTAAGGCCAACAGCAATCAGCAAACTATCAGATAGCTTGACAGCCAGGTGACAAGCCACACACTCACATTTCTGTTGTAGACCGCCTTTTTCTGTGACATGTGTGTTCTAAAGCCTTTAAAAGTTCTTGTGCTCCTTTGATCTGGGTCCTCACCTCCTACCAAGCAGAGGGGCGGGGGGGACTTCTGTTGCAACAGAATAATAAAGATCTGCCTTGCTTTCACTGGATCCTGCCTCAGCTCATTCTTCTCTTGACCAATAATAGCTCAGTTGGTTAGAGCAATAGTGCAGATAATGCAAAGATTGCAGGTTCAGTCCCTGTATGGAGCAGCTGCATATTCCTACATTGCAAGGGGTTGTTCCATTCCAACTCTATGATAACAAACTTGAGTTCCTTAAAATGGGTGTTAGGCTGTTAAAGCGCACCCTCCAATTTCTTGGGGACAGTGGTATTGGCGCACACCGAGGGAGGTATCTCATGGCACTGTGGTTGGCCAGGGATGCCATGCTGGGAACCCCCAGCTCTTAACAGAAAACACTCATTCACTAAGAGCTTACCCACATTTCCTCGAGTTCAGATGGCGAAGGTGACCATTCACTTGGAACCAGCTTGGGGCCTTCATGGCAAATGCACAAACAACCAGCATTTCTCATGAAGGAATTCCACGGGAGGTGTCTCCTTGGGCAAATTGAGAGTCATCAGAAGTCCAAATCTGCTTTGCTGCAACTGGGTTCTGTTGCTCCTCCGCCTTCGTCAACAAGCATGTGCAGCATTCAGATAAATGATACGTCATTTGAAGATGGCAGTAATCTGGCTCCTCCTGCCTCTGCAATACTATGGTTGATAGTGAGAGAGAGGGTTTTCTACAGGAATGGAAGGTTTTATACGCTTAGCTACAAAGTGAATAAAAAAGCTACTGGCTCCACTGAGAGATGTCCTACTGAAATCCATGAGCCATCAGAGGAAAAGACCAGCAGGTCCAATTGGAAGGAACTGCTGCAGACCACAGGGAGGAGCTGACCGAAGACACCCAAGTCCAAAAATGATACTGTTCCTCCATCCAAGGAGCTCAAGTTCTAATAAGTTCCTTTGTTCCCACAGACTATTAAAGTCCTATTTCCATGTTGCTTGGATGGATCTTAAGCTGGAGATCTAGGGTCATCATGGCACGTGACCAAGCAGGATGGAATGTCACAAATTGTCTAATTTTCTGATGCTAAATGTGTGTATATATATATATTTATACAAAGGACCCCCCATTCCTGGGACTATAGAGTGGTCTCGCTGCCCATGTCCCGGGGTTGCTTCTCTGTGTCAGTGTCTTCATAATCTGACTCCATCTCTATCTTCACCTGGGGCACAGCACAGATGGGATTTCGAGAGTAATTAAATGCAGGAGAAGACGGGCAGGAAATCTTCAGGTGAAGTGTAATACTGGAAGAAAAGCAGAAAAAAGGAGGTTAGTTGGTCAGACCATTGCAGCCAAGGAATTCTATTCTATTCTACTCAGGCCTTGTTGTCCCTCTGCCTGTCAGCTCATCATGCGGCACATCTGAACAAATCCCCTTTCCACTGCTCTCTTGTGGACCCTGAAGGCTCACGAAGCAGCTGCAACCTGGTGCCCTCTTGGCTCCCTGGCCCACAGCTCCAATCCTTTCTCACCTTGCCACTTCCTCCTGGCCTGACCATGGTGGTGGTGGTGGTGGCAGAGTTGGGTCCAGCCCTGCTTTTTGGCTTGGCCAAAGCTGCCCTTTGTTTCACTGGGTGCTGCTCTTCAGTCCATTGCTTGCTTTGCTCCACTTCCTCCAGCCATCCTGTGCCTTGGCTAGTTGCACAGGCTCTCTCCTCACTCTGAGGACAGAGGGCTTCCTTCCAGTTGCCTCACTGTCATTGTCCTTTTCCTCATTCCTTCTCCTTCACTTAACATTCCTCATACCTCCATTGGCTTGACCTCAGCTGCCTTGCCAATTATTTAATTTATTTACTTATTTATAGCCCACCTTTTCCTCCAAGGAGCTCAAGGTGGTATACATGGTTCTTCTCCCCCCTTTTCATTTAATCCCCACAACAACTCTGAGGGAGGTTAGGCCGAGAGGCAGTGACTGGCCCAACGTCACAAGCAGTGAGCTTAATGGCCAAGTGGCAGTTTGAACCCTGGTCTCCCAGGTCCTAGTCCAACACTCTAACCTACACTGCAATAGCCCTCCCTCCGTCCCTCCCTCCCAAGGTGTCTTTCCAGCTGTCAGCTGGCGCAGCAACACTATTTGTGCCCTTTATTTGACTCAGAGCTAAATGGACCAGTTTTTGTGTCATGTCACTGAAGTTGACTTGAAAACATTAGTTGTTCCATGAAATGCTCACATTTCATATTTTTATTATGCCAATCTGTGCTGCAAGACTAGAAGATAGAGGGTTGGGGGCCCTCAGGAAATCTCCACTTGGACATGTTCACCTGGATGAGTTGCTCTCCAATTTGTGTGCTGTTTCAAAGTGCCAAATAAACATTTCATTGTGTAAATCAGTGCCATGACGGCTTAACATTGTAGGGCATAGAAGTAAGAGATGGCAGAACCCTTTGCAAATTGAAAAGGGGTATAGCAATGAGGCATTTCATTACTAACCCCTTCATAATTGTTAATAATCTTCCTATTCTTAGTTCGCCTTTATCGGGGTTTTCCCCTGCATCAAAACTCAGCCACTGCCATCATAAGAGAACAAGGGTGGTGTTCATGCTGAGTTACAGCACCTCTTTTTCTAGAAAAATAGCACTGCCCCTTATAACCCCATCTTCTTCTGCTTTCTGCCCCCCAGATCTGGAAGACTCTCTGTTTGCATTTTTTTACGTTAAAGTAGGAAGGCTGTCAGCTGACCAGGTGTGTTGTTTACCTGCGATCCAGGTCTGACCCGTTAGGAGATGCATCAGAACGCAAAGCTGCAGCTGGAAGACCTCTTTCCTGCAGAGAAACAGAGATGGCTATGAAACTGTTTCAAGGCAGGGGAGGAGGAAAGCATGAAATGAGTAAGAGAGAGGAAGAGCTGCAGAAGGAAAGGCCCAGCTGGTTTCCAACCAAGTTCTCATCACCCATTCCCAAGGTGCCTCCATCCATCACTGACCACTTTCTTGGAAGGAACTGTTTAGTGAAAAAGGATTTTGGATTTAATGAAATTTGCATGCCCTGCCCTGCCCTCAACCAATTTTAGTAGAACTACGTTCTTCCAATAGTCTTTTAAAAGCAGTGGCTTGAAGCCACCCCCAAATGCAAAAGCCTCACCCCACCCCATCCCTCTGGCCCCGGGAGTGCTTTAGGGCAGGGAGTGTGGGCTCAGTGAGAACATGACACACCATGAGATTTCTGGGAGCTCATGACCTCTGGGCCCCTGTTGGCACCCCCACTTCCAGAAATTAACATGGGGCACAAGCAATCCATCTGTGCAAAGCCCAACTGAAGTGAGTGTCACCCCTGCTGCTCTGCCCCAGCTCCCACCCCTCTCAACGGGACTCCTGGCAGCTGGTGAACTGTTGGGCAGACTTTGCCCTCAAAGCACCACACTGGTTTGAATCCCACTCTGCTGCCACCGGTAACAGCATCCAAAATCTGCTGCCTCTCACCTTGCTCATGGTATGGCGGCCTCTGATGACTCCACTGAACTGGAGCCTTCTTGCAGGAAAAAAGTGAAGTGTGTATATCAGACATAGGCATAGTACGGAAGACAGGCATTTACGAGTCCTGAATAACCCAGAACACTCTTCACCTTGGCTCTTCTGAATGCTCTTCAGCTCATCTCAGAGAGGTAGCACGTCAGTTTTTGCATTGGGTTTATCAACCTGCCCTTTCCAAAAAGGCTCACAGGACGGCTGGTGGGTGATTACTGGTCACAGTTCAGGATCCTTCCCCAAATCCTTTCAAGTGCATAAGGGCCTAACACTATGCATTCCACCCAAGAGCAGGAAAGGCTGTTCCATGCAGAGTGCAGAGGGGTGATTAACCCTTTCTCCACCATCCACTGGGACGCAGGTGGCGCTGTGGGTTAAAGCCTCAGCGCCTAGGGCTTGCCGATCGAAAGGTCGGCGGTTCGAATCCCTGTGGCGGGGTGCGCTCCCGCTGCTCGGTCCCAGCGCCTGCCAACCTAGCAGTTCGAAAGCACCTCTGGGTGCAAGTAGATAAATAGGGACCGCTTACCAGCGGGAAGGTAAACGGTGTTTCCGTGTGCGGCTCTGGCTCTGGCTCTGGCCAGAGCAGCGATGTCACGCTGGCCACGTGACCCGGAAGTGTCTCCGGACAGCGCTGGCCCCTGGCCTCTTAAGTGAGATGGGCGCACAACCCCAGAGTCTGTCAAGACTGGCCCGTACGGGCAGGGGTACCTTTACCTTTACCTTTACCACCATCCACTACATCTCCCACTCCCATGCTTTCCCTCCCACTGGGTTTCAAATGCCTCTTTGCCTCCCCAAGAGAAACACAGCTCCGCCCAGCTGATGGATTTACTGCTGAGGAACTGGACTTCACTTCTGAGAAGTGTTTTAGTGCAGAACTTCATTTCCTGCAACTAGAAATAAAGGACTCGGCCATCAGTATTACCCAGGATATGTTGCAAAATGCACCTATGAGGTCCTCCTGAGATAAGGCCACAAAACTCATTTGCATTACAGCCCACACAGGAGTTTAGTGTGCAATTGGTGCTGCTCATCCATGCAAGCAGCCTACAGATTCCACATTACATTGCTGGCATCACAATGTCACAGCCTGTATTTCCCAGTATTTAATATGAGTTTACTCTTTTCATGGAAAATCTGATAGGAACAGTTTAAAATTAGAAGGGTAAAAACCTAGGTACCCATTTGTGATATTCACATGACCCCATTTGCAATATCCTCTGCCTGGAGGCAGCCCAGGATAGTTTTGCGGCAAGTGTCAGCAACAGAAGAGATCTAAGGTTGTTCTCGAAATCCTGAACATCCCTAGGATCACTGTGAGCCAGCTAAATGCTCATAATATCTCCAAACTGCAAGCTCTAAATGGCAACCTGGAGTATCACTGGGTGTGCCAGGGGCCTTAAAGGGGTGCCTCTGCAGAGCCCCACTGCAGCATCATGTGAGCTGGGTATGTTTAGCCTGGAGAAGAGGAGACAGAGAGATGAAAGGACAGCCATCTTCAAATAACAAAAGGAAGATGGAACAAACTTGTTTTCTGCTGCTCCAGAGTGCAAACCTCAAACCAAAGGATTCGAGTGACAAAAAAGGAGATTCTGACTAAACATTAGGAAAGACTTTGTGATGGCAAGAGCTGTTTGACAGTGGAATTAATCTGAAGAACTGGAGGCAGAGAATAACCTAAAAGCACCCAAATGCTCTGTCGGTCTCCTTATCCCCACCCTGCAAACCTGTACACATTACTTCAAGCTGCAACGTGAAGTCAAGTTATGTCTCATTCTCTCCATGGGTTAGTGTGATTAGTAACCAACAAAAGATAAAGCCCCACTGAAATGAAGGGGAAATATGCAAGAAGACACGCCCCCTCCTCTTCTTGGCCAGTTCCAGTTCAGTTCAGTGGCTCTTGTGTCCAAAGGTTTTAAAGTTGCTGAGTTAGCTGTTAATTAAACATCTGGCAGCGCGTGAGCATGTTACTTACTGGAAATGCAATGCATACTGTTTTGGGGTTCAGATGGGACAGGGTCCAGTGGGATGGTTATGACAGAGGGAGTGGGAAGCTTGGGCTGGGAGAAAAGGGGAAGAGAGACAGTGAACAACTCCAGTGGTGCTGAGAGGGCAGGCACAACACTCAACCCAAAGGAAAACACATACAATCTGAGTATTTGGAATACATCGCACCCTCAGATTCATAGGAGAAGCTGGGCAGAAAATTAGCCAAGTTACCATGACTTTTCCAAAGCACTTCTCATAATAAATTAAAACTCTTTCACAGGGACTGTAGTAATGTTTCAGTTTGAAAATTTTGGTCACTCAAAAACAAACTAAGTTAAAAAAACCCTCAATTTAAAAATAAGAACAAACTTGATAAGCAATTCATTGCTGGGGCACTGAAATGTCATAATGTGTATTAAATTGTTGAATTGTTTATATATTAAAATAACCAAACCATTATTTTTGAGAGAAAGGCATTTTCATGAATGCAAGGGGCTGGCGAATTATTCTTTCTTTCACAAAAAATTAAATTGCACACATTGAAACATACTAGGTGTACATCAGGTCTTTGAACTTCCATTGCTTTGGTTTCTTGTGCTTAAGAACATCAGAGGAGCCTGCTGGATCAGGCCAAAGTGGGCCCATCTAGTCCAGCATGTCCCACCACACTGCCCCCAAGCGTCACGGACACACCTCGTCACTGCTATCATCCTCCCCTTTGTTGCCTTTCTTCTTTTTCTTCTTCTTGTCATCCTCCTTCTTCTTATCCTTTTCAGGGATGATGTTATCAATCCATGCGAGGTCATGTTGGGAAAAGACAAGGTCTAGCATCTTCCGGACTAAAATCAAGGCTAAAATCTAAAAGGAGAGAGAGAAAGAGAAAGAGAGAAAGGAAAACAAAAACCCACCAAGACAAGGCTCAAATAATCCAGCATGAAGACTATGAGTTGTTTAGAATCCAAGTACCCAAAGTGCAATGAACGAGATCAAATTTCAGTGGGTTACAGGTTGATTCCTTGTGGGGGCTGATTCTGTGGCAGACCTGGGTTGGTGTAGAAGCAGCAGCAAGAGGAGAACTCCTGGCCATGATACTGGCAGGCCGAATTCTTAGGAGGGGATGCAGTTTGGAGTGGGAGGTCATTCATGTTTCTTACTCCTTGCCCAAAATTTCACATGCGGAAGGCACAGAAAGGCTGGTTTTGAGCCTGGCACTTAGGTGGAGCAATTTTTCTTTTGCACCCTGACTCAGACAAAGAGATGGTCTACAGATTAACTGCTTCCCATCCCATAGAAACAGAGATATATTTCTCTCTCTGGACAGAAGTTGGCATTCACTGCTTAATTTCATCCAACAACCTGGAGCCCTGGTTTGGTCTACAATTCCCACCAGTGCTGGCTGGGGCTGCTGGGAGTTGTAGTCCAAAACATCTGAAGGGCAATAATTTGTATTGGTTTTATAAATGAACACAAACTGTAAAAAAACAAATCTATATAAAGAGATTCTCCGAATCTCAAAACTTCCCCCCATCCCCTCCATGGGGTCTCATTTTAGACATCTACAACTGCATATTCAGCCACACTCCAATTTTTATATCAAACCATATTGTCCATAATATTTTTACGCTACAAGTGAGTCAAAATCCTGGGAAAGTTGCTTTCTTTAGTAACAAAAGAGCTCTGAATAAGACACATTTTGGGCAACAGATCATTGGCTTTGTGGGTGGATGTGCACATCTCAGAACCTTCTCCCAGTGGGCCCTAGAACAGGAGACAACAGTGAACATAGCTGCCTACCATCACAGGGAAGATTATGGCTGCCACAGTGGATTTCAGGATCCAGAGGACAGCCAGACAGACAATCTGAACCATGGTGAACAGGTGGATTCGCCGCAGAGGGACATGCCTGAGGTAGACGTAGTCAGGCTGGTGTTTGGCTGGCATCAGGAAGAGCTTGCAGCGATCCCAAAACTGTTGGGGGAAACGGAAGGATTAGTTCTGGGGAGGTGGCCAGTGATGAGGAGTGGCAAAGATGCTGAAGCAATCATTGAAGGTTTTGTTAAATGCCAACAATGTACAGTGGAACCTCGGGTTACGTACCGTCCTCCTTCGGGTAATGAGCTCCGCTAACCCAGAAGTAGAGGCCCCTAGTTGCAAACTTTGCCATGGGATGTGAGCGGAAGTCATGCGCCAGTGGTGTGGCAGCAGTGGGAGGCCCCATTAGCGAAAGTGCGTCTCAGTTTCGGCTTAAGAACGGAATGAATTAAGTTCGTAACCGGAGGTACCACTGTACAAGAATCTGTGCTAAGCACAGAATTTTATAAGGTCCATTTTCTGTGGGCTGCTGTTAGGGTTGGCTCAGATGCAGGTCAGCACTCAAATGCAGAAATGAGCAGGAAGTTTAATTCTTTATTCAAGGAAACAGTGGCGTAGCGTGGGTTGTCAGCACCCGGGGCAAGGCAAGTAATTTGCGCCCCCTAACCCATGGATTTGCGCCCCCTAACCCGTAGATTTGCGCCCCCTAACCCTAACCCCCAGATGTTGCGCCCGGTGTGGCCGGCCCCCCCTGCACCCCCCACGCTACGCCACTGCAAGGAAACAGTAAAGAACGCAGGGAACCCTCAAGGCAGGACCAGCCTCCATAGCACAGTTGTCAGGAGTGACGGTTCCTGCTTCCCACTTCCCCCTAAAACCACTCTTCCTCCAGAGGCCACCAACACAGACGTAAGCTACGGTGGGAGGGAACTTTGCCCACTTGGCTGCGCACTGTGATGCTAATCATCTCCATGGCCGGCAACTGCCTTCTTCCTCCCCGCCTCCTTTCCGACATTGTAATATACTACCATATCACAAAGTTTAGCTGGCTGTATATTACTATGCTGGAAAGCAGATATCACCCAGCCCTAATGCATAGCTCTTCATGTTCTTATAGGTAACAGGGCAAGACAGGCAAGCTCCTGAGAAGCTTCACGTGCAGAGTCTGAACCACTGTCTGCTCTTGACTCTTCTTTCTCGCTCACGCCTGTTGCTTCTTCAGCAGCCCACCATCCCTTCCCTCCTTTGTCTCCTGACTGTCCTCAGTGTCCCACCACCATCCCCAGAGCTTGTACCTTTGTCCTCTGAGGCTTCCCTAGGGGATTCGCCAGCTAGTGCCTCCCCCCACTCCTCACCACCCTGACAGCTTGGTAGTGGGGCTGGCATCTATAGATGGAGCAACCAGGCACCTGCACCTCAGCAGCAGCCCCACAGACAAGGATCCCCTGGGCTTGGTGCAGTAAGGAGATGGGTTCCCTGAAGCAGGTGGGCCTGTGGATGCTGCCTTGACCATGGGACCTCCACAAACTCTGCAGAAATGTAGCCTACATTTTTCTGAGCAAACTATGCCATTGCTAAGTAGAAACCTGGCCACTTACGCAATAACCTGAGTGGGTAGATAAAGGTGGTGATTGCCAAAATCCTTATGAAGTTGCCAGAACAATTCATGTTCTTACCTGGATGCCATTAAGCGAGGCCACTCCCATGTAGAGGAAGACTCCATACAGGACAGGCATTGGGATGTACTATGGAGAGAGAGAAGGCAGGTGAGGCCACCTCTTTATCAGACATTTCCACAAATGCTTTTGCAGCGGCTGCTATGGCATGTTCCCTTGATTAATCTGCCTTTAAAATGATGAATCACTGAAGGCTGCAAGACTATGAATGCTCACTTGTTAGTAAGATCTTTTGAACACGGCAGGATTTATATCTGAGCAAATATAGATAGGGCTGAACTGAAATTAATCTGATGTAGATGTTGAGATTGGACCAAAGCTTTGGATAAAAATAAGAAACCACATGCTAAACCTATGCTGAAGATGATGACAAAAATCTCTGGAATGTGTTACCTTTAGAATAGGAGCCAGGAAGACAGATATCCCAGTCAGAACAAAGACAATTATTCCCGTGATTCTCTGCTCCCTGAAAAAGAACAGAAGCAGTAAAATTGAGGATTCAACTGTTACCACATTCTCTGTTTGTGGTTCACAATAATCTACAGCATAGCCCCATGAATGTTGACTTGGACAGCATTCAGTGGAGCTTACCTCCAGGTAAGTGTGCACAAGATACAGCCTAAAATTATTGCGATGCTCTACTACTCATTACTGCGCATGGATCGGTTCCTCCCACGCCTAGTATAAGTACTGTTAAGAGTGTCTGTTGGTGTATGGCTGAGAAATGATCTACAAATTTAGTAAGAAACAAACAAACAAACAAATTTAGTAAGAAACAAACAAACAAACAAACATTGTTGTACTGTTTACTCAAATGGCAGAACTGCATAGGATTCTGATTACATTATGCTGCTGGCAGGCCAGTTTTAGTGGCTGCTGGCATAACAGGACCACTGAACTAAGATCTAAGTAAGGTGAACAGGAGGCAGCCAGAAACACAGTCTGGTATAATAATATGTCCCCCAAAACCCACATGGTCAAGGAGGAACTTATGTAGAGCACTGTTACACTGCGTTTCTATTCGCAACTGCCCTTTACAGGTGAGTTCAAGGAACCCTCACCTCACTCCCAGGAACTGAGGCTGCTCTCCTGGTGCACTGGTCTCTGTCTCCATCTTTAAGCTGTCAATGTGTGCGATGGAAATGACTGTGGCTGCTACATACCATGGTAGCCCCATGAATGAACAGACCGCCATAAGGATGCCCACCCAAAAAAGGTCCAGATGATAGCCTGCAGCTTTCTGAAACAAAAGGACACACTGTTTACATAGAAGGAAATGGATTCTACCCCTTTAGCCAAGTAAGCTCTCAATATAAGGTAAAGGTAAAGGTACCCCTGCCCGTACGGGCCAGTCTTGACAGACTCTGGGGTTGTGCGCCCATCTCACTCAAGAGGCCAGGGGCCAGCGCTGTCCGGAGACACTTCCGGGTCACGTGGCCAGCGTGACATCGCTGCTCTGGCCAGAGCCAGAGCCAGAGCCGCACACGGAAACGCCGTTTACCTTCCCGCTGGTAAGCGGTCCCTATTTATCTACTTGCACCCGGAGGTGCTTTCGAACTGCTAGGTTGGCAGGCGCTGGGACCGAGCAGCGGGAGCGCACCCCGCCGCAGGGATTCAAACCGCCGACCTTTCGATCGGCAAGTCCTAGGCGCTGAGGCTTTAACCCACAGCGCCACCTGCGTCCCAAGCTCTCAATATAACCAACACATTAAAACTAGGATTTGTGGAGGATGCTGGGACCCTAAGGCTAAGCATTTGTAACAACTTATGAAAAACTAGAGAAATTGAAGATTAAGGCACAGCCAGAAGTATGGTCAGGCATAACAACGGGCCGGTGGAAAAAAGAGCTGTGATAACTCCTGTCTGCTTCAAAGGGGCAGAGGATCTGTTCTGAATACAGAAGGTTTAATCTCCAGCATCTCCAGGTAAAGCTGAGAACAATATACAGGACACACAAAAGGGAATGCCAGACCCAACCTCTAAAGGGTCAGCTAAGCCACAAAATTGGGCTGGAGCAAAAGAAAATGTATGGATTGCTATTAAAATTGATATAAAACAGAATTCAAGTTTAATCTTCCCCAAAATTTAAAGATACATAAACAATGAATGAAATTTCTAAAATGCAATAATTATAAGGTAAAATGTAAAGGTAAAGGACCCTTGGATGGTTAAGTCCAGTCAAAGGCAAACACAGTGGTATCTAGGTTTACATACACTTCAGGTTACAGACTCCGCTAACCCAGAAATAGTACCTCGGGTTAAGAACTTTGCTTCAGGATGAGAACAGAAATTGTGCTCTGGCGGTACGGCAGCAGCAGGAGGCCCCATGAACTAAAGTGGTGCTTCAGGTTAAGAACAGTTTCAGGTTAAGAACGGACCTCCGAAACGAATTAAGTACTTAACCCGAGGTACCACTGTATGGGGTTGCAGCGCTCATCTCACTTTCAGGCCAAGGAAGCTGGCATTTGTCCACAGACAGCTTTCCGGGTCATGTGGCCTGCAGGACTAAACCACTTCTGGCGCAACCGAACACCGTGACAGAAGCCAGAGTGCACGGAAATGCCGTTTACCTTCCCACCACAGCAATACCTATTTATCTACTTGCACTGGTGTGCTTTCAAACTGCTTGGTTGGCAGAAGCTGGGACAGAACAATGGGAGCTCACTCTGTCACAGGGATTTAAACCACCGACCTTCTGATTGGCAAGTCCAAGAGGCTCAGTAGTTTAGACCACAGTGCCACCCATGTCCCTAATAATTATAAACATAAGGTAAAGGTAAAGGTACCCCTGCCCGTACGGGCCAGTCTTGACAGACTCTGGGGTTGTGCGCCCATCTCACTTAAGAGGCCAGGGGCCAGCGCTGTCCGGAGACACTTCCGGGTCACGTGGCCAGCGTGACAAAGCTGCATCTGGCAAACCAGCGCAGCACACGGAAACGCCGTTTACCTTCCCGCTGGTAAGCGGTCCCTATTTATCTACTTGCACCCGGAGGTGCTTTCGAACTGCTAGGTTGGCAGGCGCTGGGACCGAGCAGCGGGAGCGCACCCCGCTGCGGGGATTCGAACCGCCAACCTTTCGATCGGCAAGCCCTAGGCGCTGAGGCTTTTACCCACAGCGCCACCCGCATCCCCCAATTATAAACATAGCAATGATAAAATGAATGCTGCAGGTCACGGGCACTTCAACCCACAAGGGGTCTTCCTCAGCAGCCGATAAAAAAAGAAATTACAGAGGTGTTACCAGAAGTAAACATTTGACTGATCTAAACAGATACGGTGAGCTGACCAATTGTTCCACCAAATAATTCTGCATGCATGGGAAGACTGGAGATGAATGGATTGAGAGAGAACAGGAATTTTTCTACTGCCCAATCATGTATATTTCGAGGGTATTCTCCAGGGTTCTGAATATCAACTGTCACCCACCCACACGTATTCATCCTGGGTTGTATTCTAGAAATTTCATTCATTTTTAAAATGTATGTTTATATTTTCAGATTAACTTTCAGATTAAAGTTGAATTCTATGTTATATAAATCTTAGCAGCATTCCATACACATCCTTTTGCTCACACCCAGTTTTCTGTCAGGGATGGGAAAGATTCCTGTGTGAAACCTGGGGAGCATGGAGTCTTTATGCAAGCTTGCGGATAATTGATCAAAGAGATTAATAGAAGGGGAAATGTTTCCCTGGGGCCAATGGGATGTCTGAGAGGGGTCTTAAGAGCCAAGGGGTGCTGGAGGTCTAAATGATTATCAAACTTTGAAAAATTGGCATCACTGGATCAATCCAGTGATGTAGTTGCGTAGTTTTAATTGGATTTTGCATAACTTCACAATTAATTGTAAGGGAAGATTATTCATTGCATTTATATCTGACCTTTTCTCCAATGAGCTCAAGGTGGTACACATGGTTTTGTTAGGAGCGTCCTACTCACGTGTAGGACCCTGGCAGAGACACATGCTCAACTGGCATGTTCTCTCCCTCCTGGTCAATCGTTTGGGAGCTTCAAAAGCTTCTTCCAACCTGAACATCACAGCGACTGATGCCAAACGGCATTAGCACACTTAGGGATCCGCAGAGTATTCACAGTTTGCGTAACAGAACCAATAGCACAGCATTTTGGCTAATCTACTTTATTTACATATAATGCACTTGGAGCATTCTGCTTTAGCTCCTTCCTCTTTCTCGTTAGACAGCAAAGAGAGAAAGAACAAAGGACAATAGTCCCACTTCACGGAACACAGTAATACCAAAACATCCTGTCTCTGTCACTTCCCACACTGTGGAATGAAAACATACACCGTCATGTGATAGACAACAATCCCATGACTGCAGACATGGGGAATGTATCTCCAACAGGTTTTTCCCCTGCCCATTTAGTCCCCCTGGCAACCCTGTGAGGTAGGTTAGGCTGAGAGGCAGTCACTGGCCTCGAAGGTCATCCAGTGATTTATAGGACGGCCGAGCGGGAATTCAAACCCTGGTCCGGCACTCTTAACACCACACTGACAACTTCTACTTCTAGACTCCGCAAAGATTCCTGGGATAGTGAGACTCTTATTCTCATGGCCATAGGTTCAGGGGTTGGACAAGATGACCCTTTGGGTCCCTTCCAGCTCTACAGTTCTTTGAATCTATGAATTTTATTATCTTTCTTAGTCGGTTGTGCAAACTGCTGTTCTGAATAATGATTTTACAGGGTAGAAGGGAATGGAGATGAGTTTATGGATCCAAGGGGGCAGTGGCCCCCAAATATTTGGGAGCCACTGGTATAGACAACACTGAGCCAGATGGAGAAATGGTCTGACTTTGGATAAGGCAAAGTTCTATGTTCCTGGCCTTGTATACTGATCCTATCCCTTTCCTTCTCCAAATGAGTGGGCCTTTGAACTCCATGCCCACCAGGGCTCCATCATCAATGCCTTCTCCCAGGTTTCACAGCAGACAGTTTTCTCTCTCTCAGTGGGTTCAGTATTGGTGAACACCCAAGTTGCAAGGCAAGGAAAGGAAAGCATACCCGGAGCTTGTGCTCCTTCCTGTTCACTATGACGGCTGTAATTTGCTGGTCCATGAAGATCAGGATGGTGACCAAGAGAGCGGGGAGCGCGCTGGCCAAGTAGATCCACCAGGGATTCTTGCCAAATGGGAACACGAACCATCCACGGTCCAAGCGAGTGGGCTGTAAATGCAATTCAAGGGTAGAAGGTTACCTAGCACCACATTACGAGTATGGCACACAAGACTGGCGGCAGGAGCCCTACATTTCTTGTACGCTGCCTCACAGCACAGGCCTGCCTTGTGTGGGAGGGCGATTTCTCTCTCACTTCAGATTTCAGCATCAAAAGTGCTCAAATGGAAAGCAGAAATGTAGCTGGACAGGGGAAGCCCAAGAGCACATGATATGGTGGTGGGATGGAGGGGCTGTTAGATGACCCGTGCAGGCCTATACAGTATCTTAAGACATATTGAAACAAACAATAAGGAAGGTTGAAATGAATTGATTACTTCAGTGCAAATTTATCAGGGGTAAGGTGGAGGCACCGGGGCTATGGGCATGGGCAAGAAAATACTTGATTTGCACAAATTAAGTGAACCAAAAACACAGCTGTCCCTGGAAATTCTTCTTTTTCTGAATTCAGCAGTGCAGTTCTCCAACCAAATAACATGCACAGAAATATACATATTAGGGGAAAGTGTGGACAGAAAGGCAGGTAGCCAAGAAAACAGAATAAAGGTATGTATTATGCTAGGGGAATGTGTATACTGGGCAAGATTGCATTAAAATGTGTGTATGAAATGAAATAGGAATGCAGACAATTTTTAATGAGGACTTCTTCAAAAATGGAAATTGATGTGGAAATGTGAAGAACTAAATTTGACATTAGAAAAATGGAACCTCAAATAAACAAAATTGACTAATTCATCCAGTTCTAGTTGGGGCAAGTTGGCGTTTTGACCCGATCTACCTCTATGATGGTCTCATTCATTGATTTTACCTTGAAATCTGTAGGCACTTGTAGTTTTGGAGTATTCAGTCCAAAAAGACAATCAAGACCAACAAACATTAGTATGGACATGAAGATAGAGAAATCACTAATAAGCTTTCGGAGCTAGAAAAGGAGCAAAGGGAGAGGAGACATACCAGAAAGAAAGCAGAAAGTGGCCGTGTTAGAACATTCAATAAGAGAGAAAGAAAAGATTTCAGTTAAGAATTTTTTTTATAACAAACAAAAAAATTCTTATTCTACTTTGAAGGGAGAGAGAACCCTCATTTATGGATATTAGTTACAATACATTTTTCAGCATACTGGGGTCCAGATCATTCTGCCCTCCCCCATCCCTTTCAAACACAACTTGCTTTGCAGGCTCCAAGTTCAGCATTCTCTGAGACACTGAAAATCCTACATGCAACTCTCAGTCCTTGATCTTTCAAATCTGACACCGCTGCCCTCTTGCCTTCTGTTCTGCATGCGCACTATCATCATGGTTGTGGCACCCAGTGGTGTCCCTCTCGGCTTGGTGCCATGTGTGTGGAACTGGTGGCGCTGCCCTAAATCTGCCTCTGGCTTGAGGTTACCCCATTCCTGAGATATACCAGTTCACTTTGATCATTGGTTGTTCAAGTAACTGGGCCAGCCAACCACAAAGCAGTAACGAAACCTTGAGGCTACATGGAGAAGTTTTGGAAGCAAGCAAGCAAAGGGGTGGAGCAGAGGGGCATTAGGAGATAAGAGCACATCAAAACCCACAAGGGAATCCGAACCTTAATTATACTGGGCACATGCAATTTGGGAGTATCCAGTCCCAGACAGGCATCTATTCCACAGAAGAACAGGATGGAGAAGACAATGGAAAAATCAGCAATCAGGGCCCTGACCTAAAAAAAGAGGAGACAGGGTTTGGAAGGAAAAGGCAAATAAAGTGGAGTGATGACACAGAGGGACCCTTGGCATCATTTTTGCTGCCACGCAGGTAAGCAGGAAGGGGAGCCATCTGCAGGTTTGCAGCTTCTGAGAGCTAGATGAGCAGACACACAGAGGTTTCAAGCTCAGGCTGGTTAAAGCAACTGGTTCACACCTCATTTTATTTCAGTTTCATACCTGTTTGGCTCAGAAGAAATCATTGCCTTTTTTCTGTATGAATGTGCCTTCTCTTAGAGTTGGAAGTGCTTTTTCTTACTAAATTTGTGCAACTGTTTTAAACTGTTTGTAGCCCTGCTTAGGGTGAAGGGCAGGCAAATAGATAAAAATAAAAATAAAAATACAATTGTACCCACCTTCATCTAGTTGGGGGGAGTGTTGGATAGAACTGATTAACATGTAGCCTATAGATCTTTGGGGGACCCAAAATGTTTTCCTCCTAATGAGACTCTTAATCTCTGGGTCATGGGTTTGAACCCCATGTTGGGCAAAAGGATTCCTGCACTCAGTGGCGTAGCGTGGGGGTGCAGGAGGGGCCAGCCGCACCAGGCGCAACATTTTTTTGGGGGGCGCGCTCGCACTCGCAGCTCTCTGCCCCTACCTGGCTCACTCACTCTCTCTCACTGCAGTGCTGGCTGTGTGAATCCGATCCGAGCTGCTGGGTCGCCGCCCACTGTGGAGAGGGAGGGTGCCAGGCGTGCGTTGCGGTGCGGAGTGGAGAGAGAGCGAGGGAGGGACTATCTGGGGGAGGGACAGTGCAGCGGCCGCCCAGCGCAGCGCTGAGCGCAGGAGAGAACCACACCCGACCAGCCCAGGCAGCGGCAAGAAGAAGCTGGCACCGGCGGCAGGTTAGGGGTTAGGGGCGCAAATTACTTGCCTTGCCCCGGGTTAGGGGGCACAAATTACTTTCCTTGCCCCAGGTTAGGGGGCGCAAATTACTTGCCTTGCCCCGGGTTAGGGGGCGCAAATTACTTGCCTTGCCCCGGGTTAGGGGGCGCAAATTACTTGCCTTGCCCTGGGTTAGGGGGCGCAAATTACTTGCCTTGCCCCGGGTTAGGGGGCGCAAATTACTTGCCTTGCCCCGGGTTAGGGGGCGCAAATTACTTGCCTTGCCCTGGGTTAGGGGGCGCAAATTACTTGCCTTGCCCCGGGTGCTGACAACCCACGCTACGCCGCTGCCTGCACTGGACCCTCGGGATCCCTTCCAACTCTACACTTCTATGATCAATTGCCCCCCTTTGACCTGGTTCTGTGCCCCCTTGCAGAGCTCACGGCTGGATTCAGGCTTGGATGCATGTCACTTTCCTGATAGTACTTCCAGCGGATCAACTTGCATTTTGTGATTGAAAAGTTTTGCTTTTGGAGTATAGAGCTGTCTTCCCCAACTTGTTGCCCTCCAGATGTTTTGGATTACTATTCCCATCAGCTTCCAGCCATCTTATCAGTGCTATCTGGGGCTGATGGAAGTTGTAGTCCAATACACTGGAGGGCACCAGGTTGGGGAAGGCTAGTTGAGAGGATCTGTGGTTTTACTTACCTTTGTCGGAAAGTAGCGACTGAACTTGAATTTTTTCAGAGTCAAAGTCATGGAATAAGTCCCAAAGAAGAGAATGAAAGACATGAGGGCCAGGTCAGGGACGAATTTGCAGGACTTCCCCACCAGACTTCCTCCATATTTCAGACATTCCTTTTTGCTCAGCTGGGTCCAGTCCAGAGCTGTTACATTAATAGGATTGTACTTGAAAGAGGGAAGAAAACAAACCACAATATTTTTAGGATGTTAAACAATAATTTGTTTTCATTGTCAAGTAAAATGCTGTTGGTCTTAAAAGGCACAAATCTCTTGAATTTAGAAGATTAACAATGTTCCTAATTGCTGTCCTGTTTGAAAAGCATCGGGGGAAGTGTAGAGTATATACTAGAAAATGAAATAGTAGTAGTAGCGGAATTGACTGGTAATACAGTTTTTCACCTGGGACGCAGGTGGCGCTGTGAGTTAAAGCCTCAGCGCCTAGGGCTTGCCGATCGAAAGGTCGGCGGTTCGAATCCCTGCGGCGGGGTGCGCTCCCGCTGCTCGGTCCCAGCGCCTGCCAACCTAGCAGTTCGAAAGCACCTCCGGGTGCAAGTAGATAAATAGGGACCGCTTACCAGCGGGAAGGTAAACGGCGTTTCCGTGTGCGGCTCTGGCTCGCCAGAGCAGCGATGTCACGCTGGCCACGTGACCCGGAAGTGTCTCCGGACAGCGCTGGCCCCTGGCCTCTTAAGTGAGATGGGCGCACAACCCCAGAGTCTGTCAAGACTGGCCCGTACGGGCAGGGGTACCTTTACCTTTACCTTTACAGTTTTTCAAGGTTGCACAAAGCTCTTTTGATATTTTTGTTTTGCTTTGTACAGTGTTTTAATTCTTATTTATTTTATTTTACATTTCTTACTGGCTTATTTTAACTTCATAATAAAGTCTTGAAAATTGAAGAAAAGTTACTGTATTTTGAAGATTATCACAATTAACATTCACACCCTCTTCAACAAGTTTGACCTATCTAAAAACATTTTGAATTGCTCTGATTTATATGAGCAATCATACTCCACTCCTTTGCCATTTGTAATCAATGAAATGACACTACCAAATCCCATGGAAAAAAGCAGCTGCAGGGTTGGAAGGCAGATAAAGTGTGAAGAATCCACTCAAGCAATGCAAAATACCCACTGGGTGGCAGCAGTCATCGTTGTTCAACTAGGTACCTGGAAATGTTGATTCACAGCACAGTTCTATGATTTAAACAACTTCGCAGGTGTGCTCAAGGGAGTTTGCTCCTGCGCTTGCCTCTGGCTACCTGCTGTGTTTGTACTTGATGGGAAATTTTAATTATGCCATCCTAGCTGGGGCTGATGAGCATTGTAGTCTAAAACATCTGGGGGGCGGGGACTTAATCAAATCTTTTTTCCTCAGCCTAATCTACATGCTTTGTAGATTCACCTTGATATAAAAAAGGTAAAGGTAAAGGACCCCCGACAGTTAAGTCTAGTTGCAGACGACTCTGGGGTTGCGGAGCTCATCTCGCTTTACAGGCTGAGGGAGCTGGCATTTGTCCACAGATAGTTTTTCCAGTTCATGTGGCCAGCATGACTAAGCCGCTACTGGCGCAACGGAACGCCAAAATCAGAGCAGTGCACAGAAACACCGTTTACCTTTCCCTTCCCTATTTATCTACTTGCACTTTGATGTGCTTTCAAAATGCTAGGTTGGCAGGAGCCACTCACATCCCTCACCCTGATATAGGATGCATTTAATCTGATATAGAATATGCATATTTGTTTTGCTGTGTCAGGGCTGTTCCCAATGTCTTGCTTGTCCTTTGAAAACACTGGTCAGAAAGTGAAAAAGAAATGGCTGAATTCTCCCTTCTTTTATTCGTTTACTTCTTAATAGATTTCTTTACTGCCCTTCACCCAAAATGGCTGCAGGGGCCACAAATAAGATTTTAAAAAAATACAATAAGCAAAACATTAACATGGTTCTCATAAATTACATTAAAATGTAATTAGCATCATCATTCAAATGACAAACAATCAGCCTCTGAAAGCCTGACCAAAGAAGGTATGTGTTCACTTGGCATTCAGAAGAATTATAGAATCATAGAATCGTAGAGTTGGAAGGGACCTGAAGGGTCATCTAGTCCAACCCCCTACAATGCAGGAATCTCAGCTAAAGCATCCATGGCAGAATATAAACATGGGAGGGAGGCCATTCAATGGGCACAGAGCCACCACGGAAAATGCTCTTCTGCCCTGCCCCGCACTAGAGCACCTCCTTTGACACAGAGACCACCGGGGAGCCTGCTCCTCTGATCTTAGTGCCTGAGCAGGTCAAGGCCCAAGCCTGTTCAGGCCACTGAATGTCAACAGAAACACACTGAACTTGGCCTGGTTATTGCTGAGATATCAGAAAAGAAAGTTTTATAAATGCAAGCAAAGAGTTCTGTCTTCATGGAAGTAACCCTGATTCCACTGGCTTTATCTAATTTTGCCTACTCTATGGAGTTAGGTTAAACATGTAAACAAATATGCAAGCAGGAGTTATTATATATGGGAGGGGAGGCAGAGTAGAAAATAAATCCCAGCTACTTACCACAGAAATGTTAGTGTTGTTTGGGGCCAGTGGAACTGAAGCATTGAACAATGTTGTATTCACTGCAGAAAAGGAGTTAGTTAAGATTTTAAAAATATATATATTAAAGAAAAAGTCTCACTCCGGACATGAAATCTTGCTTAACAAGCCATTGTTCTCTCCACTGGCTTGAACTGTTTTGAATAATCACTATTTTATAGGCAAAGCAGAATCACAATCCAAATTCAGTTACAAATTCCAGGGTGGGACCCAGAATCTCCAGTCAGTTGCATGATGAGGCATGAAGCTTGAAACATTGACAAAACTCTGACCAAATTTGGGGATGCAAGTACAGATTCTTGTTGGTGGGTTAACAAGGAAATGCCTTTCTGCCTGAATGAGGTTTGGCAAGTTGGAGGACAAACGCCCTGGTTCTAACTCCAGCAGAAACTTCTCCCTGATTAACATAATGTGTGGCCTTCCAATTTGGCTTCAGGGGTGACTTCAAAAAGCCAAATTAGATGCCTCCCAGATACCCAAGGTGTCTTTTGGCACATATTGAAACAGCTGACCTTATATAATAGCTACTGCTCAAGAGACTGCATGGCTGAGAGGCAATGGTCCAATTCAGATCAACCAGGAGGACAGTATCTACAACTGCACGGAAAACTCTCCATCTTGGAAGAGGCAGTGACTGATCCTTATTTGATCCCATATTTGCTTCCAGACATCCTGGATGCCAAGCAAGGCTGTCTACAAAAATGTAACTATCTCAAAAATAAAGAGCCATTTACAACAGAGAGGCAGTGTAATGTGATGGTGATATTGCTGAGCCTTCATCTACCTGGTGCCATGCTAGCTGCAGCTGGTGGGAATTATAGCCTAAGACATCTGAAAGGCACCAGACTGTTTAGTTCAAATCCCAACTCAACCAAGATGCTCACTGGATAATCTTGGGCCAGTCTTGATTTCCCAGTAAGCTACTAAGTCGAGGTGTGGGGTGCCACGCATGTTGGCAAACTATTTGAAGCCCAGCCCATTAGAACACACACAATCACATTTTGAGAAGTTGCAGTTCAAAACAGACAAGATACTCACCTGTTATGAGAAGGGAGAAAGTGGCAGGAAGAACTGACCAGGTGACTTGTTCATAATCAAGACTTGTAACTTATTTTTTTTAATTAAAAAAATACCACATAAATATGATTTTTGTACTTTGCTAGGTTGCATTCTTTGGTACAAACCTTTTATATTCTGCAAGTATTGTCCCAAGACAAGAGATGGAGTAGAAATTTGTTTTCGTTTACATTCTGACACAAACTCACCTAACTCACACTTCCCAAACTAGCTTGCAAACTGAAACAGTTCACAATGCAAATTTTGAAATGCAGCTTGCAAAAAAAAAAAGTGCATAAAGAGCTTATGTTAACAGAAGGTGTATGTACACATTAGTGAAATGAACCTTATAAAAAGAAAAAGAAAAATTGGGCAAAATTGTGTACAAAAATGTCTATGTTTATGAGAAAAGTGCATGAAAATGCATATAATTTTCTCTGTAGTTTTTTATTGTAAAATGATGCAGAAATAGGAACTCAACTTAAGACTGGAAAGCAGGAGAAACTGAATTTAACAGATCCCTCAGTCCCTACTGAAAGCCACCACTGTGGCAAATACAAATAGAAAACACCCACCCACCCTCCAAAATTTGTGGTCAGTGGGTAGCATCTTCTTCATGAAGCGTTCTTCATCTGCCATCCTGGATTCTCACTGCAAGAAAAAGGAGTCTCTGGATCCTTTCCCACCCACCTTTTCCAGAAGAAAACAGAGAAAAAGCAGGCCACCTTTCAGGGAAAATATGAAGAGAAATTCCAAATAAGCAGCACTGAAACCAAAACAATCCTTATAATACTACTCCAGAATTTCATACCAGGGGATCTCAAAAGATGTGCTTTTGCCAATAGTAGTGAAGTCCAGAACAAGTCAGCATTATCCTTACAGATTTACAGGTGTGGTCTATCTGCTTCAGCTTGGTCAGGTAAACACTTGAGGTCAGTCACAGGTGGCTTGAAGGAGCTGCGTGGCCAATAAAGGCAGCAGGTTGACTCACCGGCGTCTCCTTCACTGGACTCTCTCACCCCCACTGAGCTTATAGAGATCAGGCCTCAAGCAGCCAGGTTCTCTTCTTGGAAAGCCTCCTTGCTTTGGGGACCACAAATATTTAATTCATCTCTGCTCAGGATTCCAGAATGATAATAGTGGGGGAAAGGAAAACATGTGGCTGAAAATAACTCTTATCAGCCTGAACGAGCCCCAACATGAGCAATTTTGTGCAGAAATGTGTGTTTGGTTTTGATCACTGGGTCAACTAAGCCAAGCTGTGGTTCTGCATTATCTCAGCGATAATGAATCTTCCCAGTGGAGGACAACATTAAAGGAGTTAATGAAGGAGAAGTGATTGCTGGGTTAGAATCAGAGTTTTTGGTACTATTGGGTCATAACACTCCACTGCTGAAGAAAAGCAAAATAAGACCAAGCAGAGAACAGAGAAAATCACTGTTATTCATTCCAGATTCCTTTATGGGGTTACAACAAAGTTTCTCTCCACAACTGTCAGTTTTTTCCAGGACCAGACATATTTTGTGATTTCCACTAGCTTAAAAAGTGATTGTTTCATTACCCAACTTAAAAGAATTCTGTAGCATTGGCTGTATTATTCTTATTCTTATTTAAATGGTTTGGATGAGAAGGCTCATGAAATGCTTTATGTAAGCTGTGTATATTCAGAAGTAGTGATGAAAGTAATAATTAAAAACAAAAAAGGAACGAGTATCAAATATTAAATAATTTTAATATTTATAAAATGATACTCACTTGAGATTGAAAGCAGCCAAATAGATGTGTGCAGCAGAGACAAATATGGTACAAATCAGTTACAGTAATAAAAAATCATAACTAATGAAAAGAGAAAACAAAAAAAGCACCAGAGGGCGATTATAGCAAGCACTCTCAGTATAAAGAGGAGAGAGATGTTTAATTCTGATACCATTTATGTAAAAACATAAAATAACAAAATTAAGCTGATCTGTGGAAGGACCATCAACAACATGCAAAATGCTAAAAAGAGAATGTACCAAATTATCCTACGGTGCAGACAAGACAATGTCAGGGACCAAAAAGCTGGTCTCAACATGGTTCAGCATCCATTTCTGGTTTGCCCACAAGCTAACACAGAACTGAATCCCATCCATGGTTTCTGAATGACTGGAAATGGATCTGGGCTTCCCACAGCCACCCTGTTGTTGCTGTTGTTGTTATGTTTACAGATAACATTACTACCCAGTTATCTGCAAACATCACCCCGTTGTTGTTGTTGTTGTTGTTGTTGTTGTTGTTGTTGTTGTTATGTTTGCAGGTAACATTATTACCCAGTTATCTGCAAACGTCATCCTGTGTCCAATTCTGGGCACTACAATTTAAGAAGGATGTTGACAAGCTAGAACATGTGCAGAGGAGGGCAACAAAGATGATCAAGGGTCTGGAAACTAAGCCTTACGATGACCTCTTGAAGGAGCTGGGTGTGTTTAGCCTAGAAAAGAGGAGACTGAGAGGAGATGTGATAGCCATCTTCAAATATCTTAAGGGCTGTAACACGGAGGAGGGAGCATGCATATTTTCTCCTGCTCTGGAGGCTAGGACTTGAACCAGTGGCTTCAAGTTACAAGAAAGGAGATTCCAACTAAACATTCGGAAAAACTTTCTGACAGTAAGAGTTGTTTGACAGTGGAATGGTCTCGCTTGGGAGGTTTTTAAGCAGGGGTTGGGTGGCCATCTGTCATGGATGCTGTAGTTGAGATTCCTACTTTGCAGGGGGTTGGAGTAATTGGCCCTTCCAACTGCATGATTCTATTTGGTACCTGGTAATGCAGTCTGCATCAGGTTGCTTTGGCTTAGAAAAAAGCTTAGCTCTGCTCTGGTGCACACACAAACCTCTCGTGGATGTGGACTGCCCAACTCACCTCAATGGAAAAAGCAACAGTGCGCACACAGAGGACACCCATTAATAATAATAATAATAATAATAATAATAATAATAATAATTTATTTATACCCCCCCATCTGGCTGGGCCTCCCCAGCCACTCTGGGCGGCTTCCATAGAAACCAAAAATACAGTAAAATATCACACGTTAAAAACTTCCCTGAACAGGGCTGCCTTAAGATGTCTTCTGAATGTCAGGTAGTTGTTTATCGCTTTGACATCTGCTGGAAGGGCGTTCCACAGGGTGGGTGCCACTACCGAGAAGGCCCTCTGCCTGGTTCCCTGTAGCTTTGCTTCTCGCAATGAGGGAACCGCCAGAAGGCCCTCGGCGCTGGACCTCAGCTTCCCCCAGTGGAAGTGTTTGGGGAAGTCCCTGGGCTCAGGTCAGAGCAGTCTCTGCCCACATCAGAAGCCCCTCTCCTAAGGAAACACTGAACTTACTGGAGACCTTGGCAGTAAAGTGGGAATTTTACCTTCACCTTCAGTCAGGCATGGAAAGGAGACTGGCCAGTGTAGCTTTTTGGGTTTGTTTGTGGGAGAAGCAGGTGCAAATTTTAGTCATGAAGCTGACTAGGGAACCTCAGACAAGCCCTCAGTTGGTTGCAGCAAGGGGAAATTGCAATAAGAATGAATCATAAAGTGCTTTGTGCACTGTTGATGCAACCTTCCCCAACCCGGTGCCCTCCAGATGCTTTGAACTGCATCAGCCTCAGCATCCAATGGATGTGCTGGTTGGAGCTAAGTAGTTGAGGTTGCTTCTGTGTATGGGGCTTAGAATCAGTAATACCTCTAGTGGCCAGAATGAACCTTGGGCATAAGGCTCTCTCCTTAGATGCTCAGGAGACGTTGACTGCCAGGAGCAGCTTTGATCAGCTGCCGTTGCTTCACCAGCCACAGGTCCTGCTCAGAGTAATGGATCTAAGCTCCTGTGCTGGTGACATCCAGACTGTATTGCTCTCTGTGTGGGGCTACCCTTAAAGGGTGACAGTTGGGAAACTTTGATAGCTGCAAAAAGCAGTCACTAGAGTACTAGTAGGACAAAGTCAAGCTCACAGTACACCTACCCTACATCAGTTAACACTGGTTGACCATTTGTTCCTGGGTTCAATTTAAGGTGCAACCATTGACCTGTAAAGCCCTAAGCACCCTGCGACCCAGATACCTGGAGGTCCCCCTTCACCCTTAAGAATCCAGGTGAGTCGCTTTAAGATGATAATCTCAGCAGAGCAGAATTATGCTAAGTGCTAAGGGATAGGCTTCCTCCGAGAACATGCTCAGCCCAAGGATTTTTGATGAGTAGCAGAACCAAGCTCACAAGTCCTTCAGTACAAAAATCCATGCCTGGTTTCCCCCACAAGCAGTATTTTTCAGCAATCTAAAGTGGGAAAGCTTTTAAATAATTGCTATAGACAGTCAGAAATCCTTTTCTCATCTATGGCAGATCACCAAGAGATCTGCCAGTAGCTCCCTGTCTTCCTGATTTAGAGAGCAATCATAGGTACGGTTACTCAGTCAGAATCAAGTCACACTGAATTCAACAAGCCTTCCTTCCTTCCTCCCAAGTAAGTGTGTATTGGATTGCAGTTTTACTGAACCCTGGGGTAATGTCGATAGATTTCACAGCCACCCAAGAGCCACCACAAACAGTTCCAACAACAAAGTGAAGTTCGTATCTAAAGTTCAAAAACCTAACACAGATGGTGGGGGTAGCTGTGTTGCCCATGGCCTGTGATGCCTCAGTTAAGTGTCCATAATATCTGAACACATTCTATAGAGAATTTAGAACAGCAATGAACACTATCAGGCTAGGGAACGCGGAGGCCATGTGTCCTTTGGTGGGGGTGAAGGAAAGGAGATAAACCAGCAGCAGAAGAGTGACCCCAACAGAAGAGGAGTAAGTAACTGCAAATTCATTGCATGAAAATAATGTAGAGAGGAGAGTGTGACCTGAACCCCCCCCCCCAATGAATGCCTTTTCCTCCAGCTCAGGATGGAGACAAGTAACCGAGAAGTCCAAGTTGGAGCTAGAGAACATATGAGGATGCAATAACTTCAATAGTTTTTTTTTAAACTGCAAAATTTCCATGTATTTTGTTCCAAATACCACTTCTTCTGAGAGTTAACGTTTTCTGCTGATTTATTATTATGCAGAGAACTCTGTTGCCCTTCAATAAAATAAAGGTAAGTTTTGCACTTTTTGAGCAAATATATACTTGAGAAATGGCAAGTTTTGGTGCAGCTCAAATGGGCAGGTGCCCCCCAGGAGTGGGGATGAGGGAGAAACTCAATTCAGCTGAATCTATCAAATTTGCACTTTCCAAAACAATATAAGAACCGAAACATAGCTGTCCATCAAAATTCACACTTACATGAATTTTGCAATACAGTTCTCCAACCAGACAGTGTTTACAAAAATGCACATAATAGGGGGATATGTGTATAAAAATGAATATATTAGTGAGAATTACAAAAGTGCATTTTATCAGGAGAAGCTGTTTGCAAAAAATGTGTTTGTTAGTCAAAAGTACAGACAAAAGTGTGTTTATTAGGAGAAAATCACATTAAAATGCTGAAGAATTTCCATGCTGTTTTTTAAAACTGCATCCTGGGAGTTCATGCTGATGGTCTGTTAACAAATTGACTAAATAAATAAATAAATAAATAAATAAATAAATAAATAGCCTTCTACAATACAGCCACTGTCAGAGAAGAGTACATCATGGCTCTGGAAAAAAAGAATTTGGTTTCTTTTTCCCTGATGAGATATTAAATTGTCTTGTAAGTCTGCTCACCCCTCTTGGTGTGGTGGCATTGCAGGACAGTGGAGGCTTCACTGCGGCCCCAACGAGGGAACTGGAACCTGCAGTGCCCTTCCTGATAGCCGGTGGGGGCATAAGCCCCTGCCACCTATCAAGGACAGGGTCCTAGCCCCAGACGGCAGTCCCTGCGGGGGTCACCCTATTTGATGTAAATCTTAGGAACCCCCGCCTGGATTGACCACGCATCACTTCCAGCAGGTGGGCCAGAAGTATTTAGATTGCCCCGTGCCCAAGCCAAACCTCTTTCATCTGTATTCAATAAGGTTGTGGCCTGTTTTGACCTAAAGCCAGTCTTATTGGTCTCTTATTTGCATGGGTTGGGGTATGGGGAGCCCGATGCCTGGTCCTGCAACTAAGATTCTCTCTTCTTGCAGTTGTAGTATCAAACACTTTATAGATGTTCAGGAAAACTTTTCAAATGTCAATATTATAAGTGGAGATATATCTAGATCATGGGTGCCACATCAATTTTTTTAATTTTAGTAGAACCCCAAGACCAACCAATGAGAGACTGGTGGTGTTCTTTTAAGAGGAATGGTTTTTTCCTCTTAAATGATTTTTTCTTCTGTAACTCTCACTGAGTATTACAAAATGAAAGTAACTGGGTTTTCATATTTTATTCATCATTTGTAGAAGTGGAGTTCTTTGGTCGTTAGTTAAGTTTGTCAGTTTAAAATAAAAGTAATCAGTGTTAAAGAAGCACATGAATTCATCTACCACATAAATCAGAGATGGGTTACAATAACATGAACTCAATTTTTGTTTTGTTTCAATCTGCTTATATAAAAAATAAGAGCTCTTCTCCTTGGGAGTATCTCAGAGAGAGCTTGCTAACTGAATGTGCAAATAAATCCGGACTCAACTCTGTGTGAAGGTATCTCAAATTCAGCACCAAAGAAACAACAACTTATGCATCTCAGATGAATTAGGCAAATTTGCTGATATTTTCCTATTTTTTGTAATATCTTCTGCTGGGATGTATTTTTACTGAGGGGCAACTACTCTGCTCGATGTCACTGCTCTTTCCCTTTCTGGAACTTCACACATTTTCAAGCTCAACTTCACAGCCATAAGGACTCCAAGCTTACATTACAAAAACCCAGAAAGCTGGAAAAACCTCAGGAATTCGAATTCTGTATACAACACCATATACCATGCATGTGCCTTGACCTTTCAGTGTGCATGCAAGCCTCTTTGTGATCCATCAGCTTTAAAATCTCACATGGAAGGAACATTGATAATGTTGAAGTAAGATTCAGTTGCCAGTCCAGTCAGCTTCTGTGAATGGCCTCTGCCTCAGGCAGCAAAATGACTTGGGCTGGCCTTGACTCTGACTGACAGACCCCGGGGTCATTGGCTCTTAAATAGCATTTTGTTAAAATGCTGGTAAAATTATTTAGTACACCAACCACCAATTTAACTTGAACACATGGAGACTTCTTGCATGCCAGTTTTCACCCGCTTGCCTCAACATACGATGCCTCCCACACAGTGCACCCCGATGCCACCTCTATGCACAATGCTCCTGGTCACTGGCCTGAGCACATCACAACATCATGCAGAAGAAGCCCCAGTGAAGAGGGGCAGCCAGAGATGCCTCTGCTATCTCAAACCAGTCTTTCTTTGCAAGGATACGTCAGAAACCTTTTGCAGGACTCATTTCCTTCAGGCACAGGGTATCAACACAGAACTGTGGTTCAAACAATGGATGGCAGCAAGGAACGCACACCAGGATTGCATCAGGACAATGCAAGACTTGTACTCACCTGGGTCTGGAGCAATGCACTCGCACTTATACATTGTCACGTAGTCTGGCTTGAAGCCTGCATTGATGGGGTAGTACTTGAAGGCTCCAATCATCTTCTTGATGGCGTCGTAGATGAAGATGAAGCTAATGAGAGTGGAGAACCCTTCCTCAGTGAACCGTGTGATGTATTTTATAATGAAGCTGGCATCTGTAGCCACCAGGATAAGGCACTGGAGAGCAGAGTGCAAGCCGATCCAGAGGCGAAACTCCATGTAGTCAATGCCATTGCCTCTGAAATTGGAAATGACATGAAGTCAAAGGTTGTTTTAAGTAATACTAATAAGACATTTGATCCTTATAAGGAAATGCAAGAAGAACCCGTGAATGATGTTGCCATAATTCATCTAGTATTTTCTTTAATTAGGGTCCTGCGAGGCTGCTCGTCCACTAGCCCAGGAGGCTCCCACTGGTACAATGGAGCCTCCCTTCCTTTCTGCAGCCCCCTCAACTGCTGATGCAAAGAAACATATAGAAAGGAGAATTCCTGCGTGCCAAGATCCAAGTCTGGGGCAGTACTCTTTGGTGAGACAACCCCAGCAGAGACTTAATAAAATCACAAAATCTGCAGCAAAGCAAAATGCGGAAATATAGGCTGTTAGACCTTTAAAATATGTGCCCCTCCAAGTGAGTTCCAAAATTCCCCCTTAAAAAGTTTCTTTCAAAATGTTTTCTTAAAAGGTTTATTTCTTTCCCTCTCTGCCCAGTACACAGTTGGGAAGTTAAAAATTGTTTACTTACAAACTCTCCAAAGGTCAGGTTTATGTGCTTTTCCATACATCAGTCAGAAAAGATGCACAGGAATATACCAAAATAATTATATCCCGGTTTGGAAGGGAATAAAGAAGGATCTGGAGGTGTGGGCCAGAATGAAATTATCATTTTGGGGAAGAATTTCTACGATAAAAATGACGGTGCTACCAAAGATGTTATTCTTATTTCAGACCTTACCCATATTAAAGGGTATAGGAAATTTTAAAGAATGGCAAAAAGTGATTTCAAGATATATCTGGCAGGGGAAGAAGCCTAGAATAAAATTTAAATTACTGACGGATGTAAAAGAAAGAGGAGGCTTCGCCCTGCCAGATATGAGACTATATTATGAAGCAGCCTGTCTATGCTGGTTAAAAGAATGGATAAAGTTAGAAAATAATGAATTATTAGATCTTGAAGGATTTGATAACAGATTTGGGTGGCACGCGTACCTTTGGTGTGACAAAAAAAGGGTTCATAAAGGATTTGGAAACCACATCTTCAGGGGTTCATTAATAGAGGTTTGGGAGAGATACAAGAATATACTGGAACCAAAAGTTCCACACTGGCTGTCCCTGTTAGAGGTAATAAGTGTGAAGAAGATTAATATGAGAAACAAATGGGCCACTTATGGGGAATTGATAGCTAATGAGGGAGGAAAATGGAAACTGAAGCCATATGAACAAGTTAAAGATCTAGTTTATGATTGGTTGCACCATTACCAAGTTAATGAAATATTTAAAAAAGATCTGAAGGAAAAGGGTTATGTGGAAAAGGAATCAAATTTCCAAAAGGACATTATAAATAATGAGTATAAAATTCTGTCAAAAATGTATAAGATATTGCTGGAATGGAATACGAAAGATGAAGAGGTTAAATCGGTAATGATACAGTGGGCAAAGGATTTTGGGTACAATATTCAATTTGAAGATTGGGAAAAACTGTGGAAAGAGCATTTAAAATTTACAGCATGTATTACACTGAAGGAGAATGTGATGAAAATGTTTTATAGATGGTATATGACACCTGTAAAATTAGCAAAGATGTATAAGGTTGACAACAAATGTTGGAAGTGTAAAGACAAGGAAGGGACATTCTTTCATCAGTGGTGGGAATGTAAGAAAGTGAAAAGTTTTTGGGAAATGATATATAATGAGTTGAAAAAAATGTTAAGATATACTTTTGTGAAAAAACCCGAAGCTTTTCTTTTAGGTATGGTAGGAAAGGACATCAGAAGAAAGGACTGTAAGCTTTTCCAGTATGCGGTAACGGCAGCCAGAATCCTGTTGGCTCAGAAGTGGAAACAAGAGGAAATACCGACGATAGAAGAATGGAGACTAAAAATGATAGACTATGCAGAACTGGACAAATTAACTGGGAAAATTAGATATACTAAAGATCAAAAGTTCATCGAAGACTGGGGGAAATTTGTGGATTATCTGAAAAATATATGTGGTGTGAACACAACGCTAGCGGGATTTAAAGAGGCACTGTAAAAAAAGAAAATAAGTATTGTTTATGAGAAATAATAGGAGTAAGGAGGAAAAATGGCAATACGAAAGAAGGGAATGTGTATTAAAGGTGTAACTACGGATGATTGTCAGAGACGTTGAAGGAAGTCAAAAAATAACTATGATTTGTTGTATGCGGGATTGTACGAAGAATTGGAGGGAAATTTATAAAATGTATAATAATAAAAATTATTATAAAAAAAAAAAACAGAAAAGATGCACAGGAAAACTTATTTACAAAGTGGTAAAAGTCCCTAAACTATCTATACAGGAAGTCAGGAGAGGCTTGTGAAAACTGCAACAGCTCAGACCTCTTCACATGCTGAGCTTCTTAGGTGGACTGGGGGAGAACAAGGGCTTACTCTATGGTATCAAACCATTTGTGCATAAATTAGACTGAAGCATGTTGGATATATGAGGCTGGTTATCCCACAAACACCCTGAGGGAGTTGGATGAACATCTGGAGCAGATTTTGAGAGTGCCCAGGGAGTGAAACTCTGCATCTGCCATGTTGGATGCAACCCTTGTTTATTCATACATTTTGCAGAGCCCCTTTCACTGCAGACATTTCCAACACAAATCAAAACACAGCACTTAAAACAAAATGACAGTTAAAACATAAATGAGCAGCAGAACAGAATCGAACAATCCTAAACTGCAGAGCAGGGTTAGCCAAATGCAATAGAACGAAGCAAGCTTACTTCTGTAAATTAATCCTGTTAGGAATGATTTCACTTACTTGCTGAAATCGTAGAGAAGTTTTTCAAAGATCAGGATGGGTCCTGTGCTGCTCAGGATAATGAGGGGCTGCCCAGCAAAGAAGCAGAACACGGCCCCTGCCATTGCTGTGCCAAGAAAGCTCTCCATGACTCCCTGGTGGGAGGAAAACAGCTAAATGTCAATAGGTGCCATTTTGAGTGCTGTAAAAAATGACACTGTTTGGGTGCAAAACAACATCACAACAATCATTGCCACATGTTCAAGAGTGCCTGGGTACCAGGTACCTGTGGATAACAGGGTAGGGCTCTGGGACCCCGGGCAGCATGCAGAGTCATGTCTGTGCTGATGGTTCTTCACTCACCTGCAATGCTTTGTTCTACATGCCCACATTTGGAGATGGAAGATGAGCCCAGGTGCACTCAGATGAACACCCACCTAAATACGGACAGCTTCAGTCCCACAAATATGCATTTAAGCATTTGTTTATGTATTTTCGTACAGGATGGAATGGTTTCTAAGAACAAACACATTCATAACTAGCCTGGACCATGATTCAGCTTATCTGCCTATTCCTAGGGAGCACTGCCTGTTCCTGAAGCCTCCGTTTTGGCCCAGACTTGCCTGGTAGTTTTCTGTCGCATCCCCCAGCAGCCCGCCAAACGTAATGGCATTTGTGATGCAGCCGAGGTAGATGAAGAGGATGGCAGAGATGGACTGGATGTGAAAGCCCTCATAGAAGTCACTGGGAAACCAGGGCAGCTTCCTCTTGATATCCAAAAATAGGCCACCACAGAACCTGGAAAGGGAACAGGAGAGGCTGGGCACACTCTGCACCAGAGGAAAGCACATAAGAGCCACTGAGGGAGAGCAGGGTTGGAATCCCCACTCAGCCATGAAGCTCACTGGCTGCGCCCTTGGGCCAGTCACTCCCTCTCAGCCTAACCTACCTCACAGGGGTGTTGTGGGGATTTGATAAGGAAGGGGAAAACAATATACACCACCTTGAGCTCCTTGGAGGAAAAGTGGGCTACAAATGCAAATACTACTACTACTACTAACAACAACAACTGAATAAATAAATAAACAATAAATATTTTTTTTTAAAAAAATACGTTTCCACAAAAGTCAAATTCTGTGACTAGAACATATTCTGCAAATCAAATAACTCTGGCTAGATTTTCAGTGTTGCCCTGTGTATTCTAGTTCTGCTGGCCATGGGGGGAAGACACTAGCCAGCACAACACTGTGGCTGCCTTCACACAACAGTTCATTCTGTTTCCCCAACGGTTAATTTCCACATTATATTTGAGCTTTCACATGACGTAAAAGCCATTTCCAGAAATCTAGCAGAATACTGTGGAAGTTTAGTGCTCTTTTTCATGTTAATTGCTTCCAGAAAAAAACAAAAAACAAAAACAAAGCTGTTTATAACTCCATTAACATCTATCTATATCTATCTATCTATCTATCTATCTATCATCTATCTATCTATCTATCTATCTATCTATCTATCTATCTATCTATAGCTATCATCATCATCATCATCATCACAGAGTGGTTCACAACATAAAAGTACAAAATGAGAACACAAAATACTTAAAAAACAAAAACAAACCAGTAGCCCTTATAGAGAGAGGTGGTCCTTGAGGTATTGTGGTCTTGAGCTGTTTGAGGTTTTATAAGTCAAAGCCAGCACTTTGAATTGGGCCCAAAATGTATTTGGCAGCCACTGCAGTCAGGCCAGGACTGGTGTAATATATTTAAACCGTCTTGTCCCAGTCAGCAACCTAGATGAAGGTTCTGAACCATCTTCAGAAGCAGCCTCATGTAGAACGCATTGCAGTAATCTAACCTTGAGGTTACCAGAGCACAGACAACAGAAGTTAGGCTATCCCTGTCCAGACAGGGGGCTGGAGGGCAAAAGTGGTGACCTCCCTGCAGCCTGTTCCTGAAGGCTCCTACTCTGGTTAGGTTGTGATGATGGACGTGAACCTGGCTAGGGACTAAGAGTTGAGAGCCCAGCATAGATGGCAGATTGCAGAGAGGACTATTATTATTTTTTGGGGGGAAAACACCCTGTTCTACACATTTGCAGTAGATCTGGGTTTGAATACATATATTTGCTGCCACATTATCTAGTTTGGTCCATGATCTCAGGAGCTCTGTACCACGGGTGAAAATATCTCCAGCTTGATGACTGTGTTTAGCGCTTTCCCACAGTCCCTAAACAGATTCTCTTTCTGCTCATGGTGTCCAGAATGTTTTGCTTACCTTCCAGTCCAGATAAGCTCCTCCCCAATCTCATGCACAGCTGGCATCTCATCATCTTCGCTGCCTCCCCCACCACCGCCCCCTCCGCCCCCTCCGCCTCCGGCTCCTCCGGCCGTGCCATTCATTTGTCCAGCCTCACTCAGGGAAAACACAGATTTTCTGGTGGAAGAGAGAAATAGCAAAGTGTTAGGAAACCTGGTCCCTGAAGCGCAACACCGCTTAGCCCAGCCTGCAAGCCTTTGTTCCTTTGAGGTGCTTAGAGCCTCCCTTTTACCTCTTCTCAGCAGAGGGCACTTTCTTGGGTGGCTCTATTCTAATGTTTGGGTCCCACTCTCCAGGCGGCAGAACGATGACCTCGTCCAGAAACTCATCTATTCCAGCTATCAGGTCATCTCTGTCTCTAGCTTTGTAGGCGACATCGCTGAACAGCTGGAAGTAAATGTGAAAACAGGAATTATCTGGACAAGTCACTACCCAAGAAAATGCAGTGGAATACAATGGAGAGTGTTAAGTTGTGGGTGAACATATCAGACGACACAGTGATTCTTCAAACAGCTCTTGTTTATTCACAGGCCAGAACAGAACTGAACTGAAGGGTTCAGCCAGCCTGCTTATATAGAGCTCCAGTACAACGTTACTGTAACAACTTTCTGTAACTATCCAATCACTGAACGTCACTTTTGATCCCTTATTTGCATATGTGGACCTGAGTAAAAACTATCTACAGTATCCCCCTGCTGGCCCAGGGTGAGAACTTCTGTACATAACACTGAGCCTCATTTCTTATGTGTAAACCAGTCTCCACTTGCGTAATGGAACTCACCACCCTCTACCTGTGTGCTCTCCAGATCTGTGCTAGGGTTCCCCCCCAACCTTCTGGAGCAGATCTGGGAAGGGCACTGGAGGTGGGAGGTGTCATGCAAGCAGAAATCCTTCACTGACTTAGTTGAACCCTTTGGTTCAGTTCCATTGCAGAGTTGGCTATGTGTTTACCACCTTTCTGCACAAGGTACAGAATATGCCTTTTGTAATGCTGACCCTGGGTTATGCTATTGCATGACATCCTCAATAAAATATGAGAGCAGCATGGGTGTAGCCAGGATTTTTTTAGGGGGCAGGCTTGGGGGGGCAGAACCTCAGTTAGTTAAGTATTTTTATTGATGTACTTGGATGGGGGGGGCAGCTGCCCCCCTTGGCTCTGCCCATGGAGAGGAGGCATCTACGAAGACATTGAGAATGCACTTACATCATCTACCATGAGGGTGGCGATGGCTCTGCCAATTTCATTGTAGGATTTTGCCTTTCCAGTGGGACCCAGGAGGATAAAGAGGAATCTGGTTTAAAGAGGGGGGAAAAAGCAAACTCATGAAGCATGAATGATGATATGCAAGCCATATCACTGTGCTGTTCCCAGCTTAAATGACAGTTACACTACTTCAGTGTCTCCTAACATGGCCCCCTTAAGCTGTTTAGGACTGGGGCTGATCAGCTGCGGCTGATGAGAATTGGAGGGCACCAAATTAGGGAAAGCTGTACTAGGCAAAACAGTTTCTATCTATTGCTCCCTTTTGAGGCTTCTATCCTAGACTTCTCCTAATGAATTAAAACATCTTGAACTCCTTGGGTGTTATTTTCCTTTCAATAGTTAACATGCAAGTTATATTGTTCAGACAGATTTGCTCTGCCAAAATGGGACTATAATGCCTGCTAATTTCACTATTGCTGTCTAGATGTGCTTTGAAACATTACCTTGGTGTTTGGTACGTACAATGGGCCAGTTACAGTCACGCCATGCAGAAATTACTATTGCTTGTAGCTGCATCAATTCCCTGAGACTTAATTCTATAGCACAGAAAAAATTATCTGTGCCTATAGTTTTGGGAAATAAAAGCCAGTAGCTCCTGATGTGTCATTTTTCTGCTAAATGCAAATATTTGACAGGTCTGGGCTTGGTCAGTGTACGGTTGGATGGCTGCCTGCAAACTGTGTATTTGCTGCTTTGGGCGCAGTGATGGAAGAAAGTGGAGATAAATATACATGTAGCAAAATAAAATTAAGAAAAATGGAAGCAGAGTTGAGAATGCTCATCAAAACGAATCCCAGCAAAAGAGTGTACTTTCATGGGATGGTGTCCAAATGGCAGGCATATTTAGGGGCAGAAGGCGTTCTTTCTGAAGGCCTTGCTTTCAGCCACCCTCTCCCCCTGTCTTTGATTTTTTGTAGGGCTGGGTGGGGGGGGTGGGGCCACAATCCTCCTTTTAATCATCTACCTACCTCGTTGGGACAGGCACTTCTGTCACTCCACCCAGCATGGTCGACTGAATGAGCCGGACAAACGCTACAAACGGCTTGTCCAGGAAGTCCACCTCTCCCACAAGGACATTGGAGGCCTCAGCATCTTTGGGGATCTTCTTAATGAATTTGTTTTTGAGCTGGGAGGAAAACAAAAGCATTTCTCTAAAGATCAGCGATCCCCTTCTTTCGATTTGTCTCTTTCTGCCTGAGTCAAAGCAAGAGCAAACTCCTTGCCAGCCTGGGACTCTTAACACTCACAATGTGGCTGCAGTAGGATCTGTGGTAATTTCCATTTGCATGGGCAGGCGGAGACCATGGGCGACACTCGCGTGGAATAATGACTCAAGACAACGTTTTATGGGATTAAAATTTGGCCACAACTTTATTAAAACTTCAGCTGTAGGGAGACCTTGGCTTAGACATTGGGCGTTTATCCCTCCCAGTCCCCGGCCGGGGTTCTGGGAAACATCAGGGTTATCCATATGTGGGGATTGGGCTGGTTCTGGAGAACGTCTGTTCAAGCAGAGAGCCCGCTCCCCATTTCGCCACCGTCGCAGGGGAAAGCAATGACAACCTAATGGCATATGGCCAATGCCTCCCCTCAAAACAACCCCTTTAACGGGGAACCCTGAGATCGCCACCACCCCCAATTTAGGGAAGATAGACTAAAGGATTCCGCCCAAGGCCTGAAACCGCCAAGGTTGTGACATTTTGCTATGGGGAAGGCAAAACCTGCCAATGCAGGAGAATTCCTTTCCGGCCCTTCAACAGCGACCATAATGTAGCAGCGCCTGAGTACCTGTGGAGAAGAGGTTAACCTGCAAAAGAAGGCTTAACTAAGGGAGGGCAGGGTGGGAGAAGCTCTGAAGCCGACTGAGAACTCCCAGGTAAGTTCCGCCCACAGTTGCGTGGGCTGGTTGATCTCTCCCCTTACCTGGCCAACTCTCTCCTGGCTACACCCTCCCCCCAGCTGGGACTGGGTAACTGGCAGAGGTAGGTGGCTACCTCCAGGTGTCCGGGGGGCAGGTATCTAGGCTGTACTGCCGGGAGCCACATGGGATCAGAGGGGGGGGGCTGCGCATGACTGCGCAAAAGACACCCCCCGTTTGATGTGGGGAGTGGTCATTGTGAAATTTGCCTTGAGCAGTTCCCACCGCAAAAGTCACTTCCAAATCCAATTCTGTGCCAACCTCTGCAGATTTCCTGTTTTACACCTCAGCTATTACCCTCAATGTTTACAATAGTTCCAAATTATTCACCCCTCAGATTCTACAGCAGTAAATGCTGCCCTCGACAAATGCTAAAGTCGCTCAGTGATGTGGTTAGTACATCCTCTATTGAGAGTGTTTTTATTTATTAGCCATTATGCCAATTTACTTAATTTTAATCTGTTTAGTAGCTGTACCTCTTGAAAGCCTAGCTGTATACTTATTTAATGTTGCTGGAGACTGGGTTCCAGCCATCTTAGTTTTGATTCTCGGTAGTTTTACCAAATGTTGAGGATGGAGAAGAAATTTGATTCAGCATGAATTTAAAGCTGAACCTATCAAATCTACACCTTCTGAAACAATGTGTAAACTGAAAAACAGCTGTCATTTGAAATTCACACTTATCAAAACTGTGCAATTCCGTTCTCCAACCAAAAAATGTTTACAAAAATGCATATATTGATTTTGTATGTTATATTGGCTTAACACCAAATTGGTTACTGTGTATGTACTATGTTACTACTATGGGAAATCCAGTTTTGGTGTTTATAGTTTCTGTTTGTTGTTCTTATTGTTAAAATTGTTAATAAAAACATATATATTTTAAAAGGAAAGCAAAAAAGAAACTATAAATATTGTCAAATGAAATCATATTTAACAGAGACAAATGCACATAATTATGGGAAAGTATGCACAAACATGAAGATATCGTGAAAATAACATACAAAAATGTGTTATATTAGGAAAATTGCTTGCAAAAATGCCTATTTTAGTCAAAACTGCATATGAAACTGTTTATTAGAAGACATTTGCAGTAAAATGCTGATCAATTGTCACAAGTGTTTAAAAATAAATAAATTCACAAACTGCTGCAAAATGTGGAGAACTGAATTTAAGATTGGAAAACTGGGAAACAGAACAGGGGCACTGACAGATCCATCCTTACTGAAGGTAGACTGTATGGCTGTAGTGTCATTGTAATAATTATCCTAAATTGGCCTGACCTGACTACAACTCCCATCAGCCCCAGTCAGCAAAATCACAAGATGTGGGTGCTTAGGGGAGCACAGCTGTACTGGCTAGGGCTGATGGGAGTTGTAGTCCAAAATTCTGGAGGCTGCCATATTGGTATAGGCAGACTTAAATCAATTTTAGTGGTTCATTGGGAAGCTCTACTGTGCTGTCATTAAATCCAGTGGAGCTTCAGTGGTAGAACATCCCTGTGGACTGTGCCTGAAGAGTATGAAATTAATCCAGAGTGCCAGAACTTGACTGTATAAGCACCCACCACTTCCCTTGCTCACCACTTCCCTTGCTCACTTCCAGAGAAGCGGACACGGAGCAATGGATCCAAACTACAAGAAAGAAGATTCTACCTAAACATTAGGAAGAACTTCCTGACAGTAAGAGCTGTTCGACAGTGGAATTTGCTGCCAAGGAGTGTGGTGGAGTCTCCTTCTTTGGAGGTCTTTAAGCAGAGGCTTGACAACCATATGTCAGGAGTGCTCTGATGGTGTTTCCTGCTTGGCAGGGGGTTGGACTCGATGGCCCTTGTGGTCTCTTCCAACTCTATGATTCTATGATTCTATGATTCTAAGTCCTCCCCATATGCCCACCACAGAACATCACAGTATATTTATATTTTAGGAACAAGGAAACTGCCTTATATTGATCCATCTAACTCAACACTGCCAACACTGACTGACAGCAGCTCACCAGGATTCCAGACAAGGGTCTCTTCCAGCCAGCAGCGGGTGGTGTGTTGGAGACATCCATCGAAACAGATGAGTCACTGCTGCTTACTAAGAACAAGAGGAGGAAGTGCAAAGGCATTGGCAGAAGTGCTGGATTGACTCTGATGGTGCCAATCTCCTGGCCATCTCCCACTTCCTCTTCTCCTTCTCTGTAAGCAGCAGCAACTCACAGTCAGGAGGTCAGATGTCATAAGTGAGAACTGGCATCTTAAGTAGGGCTACTAAGAGAGCTCATAGCTGAGTAACATGATTCAGTGTCTAACAAGTTTTCATAGCTCGTACTCTAAACCACAATGCTATGCTAAGTTCATCATCTTGATCACATATCCCATAAGTAAACATAAAATGTGTGGGATAACCAGCCTCATATAACCAACATGCTTAAGTCTAATTAATGTATGGAGGCATTAATACCATAAGAGTAAGCTGTCCTGCCAGTCTTAGCTATGACCACTTCCCCTTATCTTGGGAGGCACTAGGTAATCAAGCCTTTGTTCTCCTCCAGTATACAGTACACGTGAACTTTGGTGTGTGAGGAGTTCTGAGCTGTTCTTGCCAGCCACATGGCTTTAACAAGCCTCTCTTGAGTTCCTATACCAATAGTTTAGGAACTTTTACCACTTTCTAAGCAAGCTAAGTTTTACTGCCTGTGCAACTTTTTCTGAATGCTGTATGGAAAAGCACATAAACCTGACCTTTGGAGAGTTAGTAAGTAAACCATTTTAAATTTACCATACATGTGATCTTTCCCTATGCTGGGGAAACAGGGAAACTTTGGTAGGAACTTGAAGGAGCATATTTTAAAGGTCTAACAGCCTAGATTTCCACACGGATGCATATTTTGCGATTTTAAAGCTCCACTGGGGTTCTCTCCCAACTTGGATCTTGCTCCCAACTTGGATCTTGGGATCCAGAAATCCCCCCCCCGAAGGGTGCTGGGATACAAAGGAGAGAACTTCTTTGATCTTATTACTTCTGTAGGAAGGAGAATTCAGCTTTTGATAAAACACTTTTGTGGAATTCTTTCTTCTTTGCAAACATTGAAGCCATTGCAGCAGAAGAGCGAGATATGGATGTAGTGGAGGATAGAAACCTCATTTAACAGATCCATGCCCAAGACTCTTCTTGTCCTTTTCTGGCTGTTTCATTATTATTAGCCTAAAAAGGCTCAATAAACTTCAGGCTGAGGTTTATTATAATCTATATGCTGGCATGAGGAGAGGCATGTGAGTAAGGCAAAAAGCTCTCCCTCCTACCCACTGCTGCCACCCCCCCCCTTTTACTAATCTTTTAAATCCATAATGGAAAAAAGCCAACAAAGCTTTTGGAATAAGCAGAGAGCAGGAGGTCGGAGCAACCTCTAAGCTTCATGTAAAACTTCATGTAAAAGTCCCTTTGTAGTGGCCCTACTAGGCTGATTAAGACCAGTGTTCTTTTGGGAGCAAAATACTTTGCATGCCTTCAGGTTAACCCTCCCCACACCCACTTTTCAAGCAGGAGACATGAACTTGCATTCAGAAGCTGCCAGATACCGAGTCAGAGCAATCGTCTGGAGTTCACTAGCAGAGGCTCTCCAGGATTTCTGATGGATCTCTCTCAGCCACACCTAGAGATGCCACGGACGGAATTTAGGACCTTCTGCATCATGCAAAACAGGTGCTTTGCCACAGATGCGCTGCTACAGCCCTTCCCTTTGTGTCAAAACAAATACTTACTGTGGAGAACTATGGAGGTGACCCCAAAGCACTACTTCTAGGGCTGCCACTATACTGCCCCCTCCACCAGTGCCAATGCCTTTGGCATTAGTTGTGTGGGATAGCTCAGTTGGTAGAACATGAGACTCTTAATTCATGGTTGTGGGTTCAAGCCCCATGTTGGGCAAAAATAATCCGGCATTGCAGGGGGTTGGACTAGATGACCCTCATGGTCCCTTACAATTCTAAAATTCTATGATTCTCAGGCAAAGCTTTTTCATGCTGCCCCTATTGAATTTCTGTCAAAGCCGCTTGTTCATGTCAACACTTCCCAGAATTCTTTGGGGCAAGCCTTGACTGTTTAAAATGGTGTGATACTGCTTTAAACATGTACTGCAGATTGAAACATGTACTACTTTAAACATGTACTACTGACTGAAAAGCCATCACTTCCTGATGCCATAATCTCACTGGGCAGGGGTTTAATGATGTCTATTCCAGTTATACTATTTATTCCCCATCCTAACCCATTCCCTCCCTCAGAGCATCATCCATATGTGTAGGCCAGGATCATAAACTGGTCAAGTGTCCCTATTTTCCAGGAACGTCCCTGATTTACAGAAGCCGTCCTGGTTTCTGATTTGATCCCAGAATGTCCCACTCATAGCTGTCAACTTACAGATTTGAAAATAAGGGACCAGCAGCCAAAATAAGGGACCTGCAGCCTCACCGGTTCCAGGCACTCCAGTCTTCCTGTCCTCCTGCAGTCTGGTCAAACTCATGCTGGTAGCTTTGAGAACACTGTCCAACCAACTTTGTAACCAGAGGTTCAACTGAATAGAATCTGAATCACATGCACCACAAGGCCTATGCAGCCTCAACTTAAGATGGCTCCCCGGCCTGGCTTTGCACTGCAAATTTTGCAGCAGCACGTGCAACAAAATGGCGTCCAGCATTCAAAAAACCCCTCAGCTTGCATTAACTAGCCACACACAAGGCATACAAGCTCCACCCCCCAGTCGTTCTTAGACTTCTTATTGGGTGAGCAACACAGCCAAGCAACACAGTTGGAGCCTCCCTCCTCCCTGGCCGGCAGGGAGGGAGGGAGAGGAGCTGCTTCCTTTGAAATTTAAGGGACATCATTTAAGGGGCATTTAAGGGACATCCATCAATAAGGGACAGCAGTGGGACATGGCGCTGGAATAAGGGACTGTCCCGCCAAATAAGGGACACTTGACAGCTATGGTCCCACTTTTCCTTATTTTCATTGGAGAAATGCTGGAGGGTATGGAGTCATCCAGCCTCCAAGACTTGTAAAGGCAGTCCTGTGTAGGGAGGTTTTTTTAATGCTTAGTGGTTTTTTTAAATGTTTTTATATATGTTGGAAGCTGCCCAGAGTGGCTGGAGGAACCCAATCAGAAGGGTGGGGTATAATAATAATAATAATAATAATAATAATAATAATAATAGAACAAGACGTCCCTATTTTCATCGGAGAAATGTTGGAGGTAGCTTCTAAAAGAAATGTCATTTGAATTTACATTCCTCAGTACATCCATTCCTTTCACGAACTCCTGTCACTAGCCCTGTCAGCTGCTAGTGAATGCTCAAGCTGCCACCGCCACCACTCCCAATGCAATGGACATGGCTGCTCAAAAGTGAACTCCAAGTCCCCCCTCCCCATTAGGATGAAAAGGGATGGGGGGGGGGGAATCCGTCAATTCTGGTTCTCTCAGTTCCTATTTTTCCAAATCATAAATTAAGTTATCCAGATTCTGCAGCAACTTGCGATTATTATTATTATTATTATTAAATTTTCATGAAAATTCACCAGCATTTTGGTGCAAATATATCCCAATAATATTTTTGTTGGCAGTTTTGATTAAAATGCATTTTTGCAAGCAATTTTCTTAATATGATGCAGTTTTGTACATTATTTTTGTGAATATTTTAACTTTCATGCACACATTCCCCTAATACATTCATTTTTGAACAGACCAATTGATTGGAGAATTGCACTACAAAATTTGAATAAGTGCAAATTTTGAAGGATGACTGCTTTTTGGTTTTCACAGCATTTTAGAAAGTGCAAATTTCACAGATTCATTTTTAAATTCAAACCTGTTTCGTTGCACCTTTCAGAAAGCAGTTCCTGCTTTAATCTGTTCCCTCCTCCTGCCATCCTTCTGATGTTGTTGAAAGCAGGCCACTTGACCCTGCTGCTGCTGCTGCTGCACCGTGGAGCCTGTCCTTACCATGGACAACAAGACGCCTCTACTTTGGAAACAAATGTATTCACATACTTTAAGACATGTGAAGACCACTGTAATGAATCCTTCATAAGAGGTACATCCTGCACAGCAATGAGAAGTTCTGAAAACAATTTCAAGTTTGTTTTATTGTGACAAAGAACACACACGCAGGAAAACTGCAACTGGTTCTCGTTTTGGGAAGCCAATGACTACATTCGTGGCTGACATTTGGTCCTAGGGGTTGGAAACCTAAAAGAAAAGATTTTAGTGTTTGGGATTTCCTACCTGATCTGTGCTTGGTGTATCTGTGATGTCGTTCATGCTTCTGCTTTGTGCATGGCCTAAAGGAGTAAACACATTATGCAGCTATATATGATAAAATATCATTTATTTATTGTTTAAAAAATTGAGAGCTGAGATTCTAGAAATTCTGGCTAGAGATTCAGGCTTTTATATTGTCTGTCCTTGATGTGATTTCTTCACCAAGAAGCCGCTACAACCCAACCCTGAGTATACCACCACAAGATTTCTCAAACTAGATAGAATCGGGGCAGGCTATAAATGAAGATTGATTTGGGGAGCTGAGTATATTCATACAATCCCTTCATAGCCCAAGAAGACCTCCAACCACATTTTCTGCAACACATTCATTGTTACCACCAATTTGCATATGTGGCAGAAAACTTATAGATAGATAGCTTACAATATACAGGCATTAAAAAGAAAATGTCAAAACCATGTTGAGGAGGGGATATTGAAAGAAAGGAAAAAAGTGGTCTTTGAAGATGTGTGAAGGAATTTGCTGATGAGTTTTATGGCCCTCTGCTCCTGAGATGCTACTTTTGCTCTGCCTGATAAGGCAGCTGCCTAGTTATCTAACTGTAACCTCTGCTAGTTACGTGACTTAATTTCTATGTACTAGTAAAACTCAGGCAAGGAAATGCCTCCATATAAGCCTGTGCAATTTACAAGCCTGTGGACTCCACTTTTGTGGTTCCCCAGCAGCTGCTGTTATTCTGACCAAGTGAAAGGTGTTTCAAACATCACAACTGGTGTGGTTAATTGAAGGAAATTCACTGCACCTGGTCTCATGCTCAGCACCAGAAATGGCTTTCCTCCATCATCCTGCCATCCTGGTACCACAGTGACATGCACCTGTGCGGAAGTGTATCAGGACAAGTGTGATGGCCTGGGATTCCGATTCAGAGGCTGAACCAGAGGAATCCCAGCCTGCACAGGAGTCCCCGCCTCCAGGGCCGGCTGAACTGGGGCAAGGCCTAGATTCTGAGGAGCCTGCACCTGTGTCAGATCCTCAAGAGCAGGCACCAGGTGAAACCCTTCTGGCCCCAGAGGTGCTTGAGGACTCAGTGGCTACAGGTGAGCCTCCTCCGGGGCCCAGTAACCCTTCGGCCTCTCCTGAACTACAGAGGCTCAGGGCAGAGAGGCGAAGGGAACTGGTTGCTCCCAGGAGGAGTGCTCGCCTTAAGGCCAGAGGAGGCGGGGCTCCTGGGGGCCGGGACCGCCCCTGGCCTTAGAAGAAGATAAAGGCCAGTCAGCCCGGTCCCAGGTTGCGGGAGCAACGTCGTTGTTGGCTTCAGACCTTCCAGCGTTCCTGTTCCCTGCCCGGCCTCCTGCTCCTGACCTTCCAGCGTTCCTGTTCCCTGCCCGGCCTCCTGCTCCTGACCTTCCAGTGTTCCTGTTCCCTGCCCGGCCTCCTGCTCCTGACCTTCCAGTGTTCCTGTTCCCTGCCCGGCCTCCTGCTTCTGACCTTCCAGTGTTCCTGTTCCCTGCCCGGCCTCCTGCTTCTGACCTTCCAGCGTTCCTGTTCCCGCCCGGCTCCCAGTTTCGGACCTCGCCTCTCATCTTGTGAACTCTGACTACGATCACGGTACCTTTCCCCCGGGACCAGCACAGTAAGGATGCCAGGGCCTTCCTCCAAGTGCCAGGACATGGGGTTGCCACAGTAACTTGTTCCCTGCCTGCTGAGTTCTCTCCCGCCATTCTGTGACAGGAAGAACTGGAAGGAAACTCACGTAATCGCCCATAGCTTGCGCTCTGCCTCATTCTGAGATCTTCTGATGAACGATGAAAGCTGGCCCCTGCAGCTGGGCTCCGGACAGGGCTACGATCTGCAAACACGAAGAAAGAAGATTGGAAATGAGAGGAGCAGCTTGACACCTTGGAAAGGTTGCACTTTGCATTTTTCTTTTTGAGACAATGAACAAAGCAAATTGTTCATCACTGCCTCAATGCCTCCATGAAAGCCATTTTCCTGGCTGAAGTGAAGGACAAGATGGCACCCATTCCATAGACCATTGACAGGGCAGTGTCCTCCCCCGAGTGCAGCAGGCTGGCTTAAGGGAGCGTAGGGTGGTAGGGCATTTGGCACGGACATCTCTGTCTTCTAACACCTCACTGCCACCCCCCAGCATCTGCCACCTGAGGCAGCTGCCTCACTCTACCTAATGTGTGGAATGTTTCTATACATTGCCTACATTATGAATCTGGATATGATCCTACAGAAGAAGCCAGTGTGGAGCAGTGGTTAGAGTGTCAGAATCGAACCTGGGAGACCAGGGTTCAAATCCCCACTCCGCCACGGGGCTCACTGGGTGACTATGGGCCAGTCACTCCCTCTCAGCCCAACCTCCCTCGTAGGATTAGACATAACCACCCAGGGGTCCTTTACCTTTACCTGTGGAGATTAAACGAGGAGAAAGGAGAACCATGTATGCCACCTTGGGGGGAAAGGTGGGATACAAATTCAACAACAACAATACAACAACTATGGGTGTGAATGCACCCAGGGTGAATCTCTGTCTATACTGCCACTGCAAATGGCCTGTGCAGAATGGCAAGCTGGGCAACCTGGACTAACTTGTGTTTGAGACAGATTTGCCAATATCTGCCAGTGATCGGTGGATGGGTTTCTTGGTCTGATGACGGTGTTTTCTCAGGAGCACGTAGCTTATTTTCTCGCGCAGTTCTGGTTTCAGCAGGCCGTCTTCTATCTGCTTCTCAATGACATCATCTGGGAGGGAGATATCATACATGTTATTGGTCTGCAGGGCCACCCCATCCCAGGTCGGGTGCTTAACTGTGACAATCCTTGATGCCGCAGAAGGAGGGGGAAAGTCACTGCCATAAGCCTTGTTAGTGCCAAATAAGGCTCCATCCATCCATCTAGCCATCTATATCTATACTCTATCTATCTATCTATCTATCTATCATCTATCTATATCTGTCTGTATCATCTATCTATCATCTATCATCTATCTATCTATCTATCATCTATCTATATCTGTCTGTATCATCTATCATCTATCTATCTATCTATCATCTATCATCTATCTATCATCTATCATCTATCATCTATCATCTATCATCTATCATCTATCATCTATCATCTATCTAATCTATATCTATCTATCTATCTATCTATCTATCTATCTATCTATCTATCTATCATCTATCATCTATCTATCATCTATCTATATCTGTCTGTATCATCTATCTATCATCTATCATCTATCTATCTATCTATCATCTATCTACTTATCATCTATCATCTATCATCTATCTATCTATCTATCTATCTATCTATCTAATCTATCTATCATCATTATCTATCTATCTATCTATCTATCTATCTATCATCTATCATCTATCTATATCTGTCTGTATCATCTATCTATCATCTATCATCTATCTATCTATCTATCTATCTATCTATCTATCATCTATCTATCTATCATCTATCTATCTATCTATCTATCTATCTATCTATCTATCTATCTATCTTATCTATCTATCTATCTATCTATCTATCTATCTATCTATCATCTATCTATCTATCATCTATCTATCATCTGTCTATCATCTGTCTATCATCTGTCTATCATCTATCTATCTATCTATCTATCTATCTATCTATCTATCTATCATCTATCTATCTATCATCATCATCATCTATCTATCATCTATCTATCATCTATCTCTATCATCTAGCTATCTATCAGCCATTTGGGATGAACAGCATGTCATGAGACTAAGAAATGTGTGTGTGTTTTTTAATGTTGTATTTTAATCTTGTTTTTAAGTTGTATTTCAATTAACTTGTTTTTATTATTGGTTGTTGGGACACGGGTGGTGCTGTGAGTTAAACCACAGAGCCTAGGACTTGCCAATCAGAAGGTTGGCGGTTCGAATCCCCGCGACGGGGTGAGCTCCCGTTGCTCGTTCCCTGCTTCTGCCAACCTAGCAGTTCAAAAGCACGTCAAGTGCAAGTAGATAAATAGGTACCACTCCGGTGGGAAGGTAAACGGCGTTACCATGCACTGCTCTGGTTCGCCAGAAGCGGCTTAGTCATGCTGGCCACATGACCCGGAAGCTGTACACCGGCTCCCTTGGCCAATAAAGCGAGATGAGCACCACAAACCCAGAGTCGGCCACGACTGGACCTAATGGTCAGGGGTCCCTTTACCTTTACTTATTATTGATTGTTAGCCGCCCTGAGCCCGGTCTTGGCTGGGGAGGGTGGGGTAAAAATAAAATTATTATTATTATTATTATTATTACATTCACAGTCATACTTAGAATGGATTACTGAGTGCTAGTATGGTTGGTAAAGATATTTGACCACCCAGTTCCTAGAAATACATGCTGATAACTCAGGATTTTGCTACTTTGATAGTGATTTCACTAACCCAATGACCCGTGACAGGGACTTATTCGCGGCAGTGGTGGTTCCCCATCTGTGGAGTGTCCTGGCTGAGGTGTGCTTGCCCCCCCCCCCACTATTAACATGCAGGAGGGATATTAAAACATTCCCATTCACCCAGATATTTGATGACTGAAAAACGCCTAGCAACCTAGAAATTATAAGCTGTGACAGTATGTGACTGGTTTTTGTTTGTTTTTAAAAATTAGATGTTCCTAACGTTTTAATTTTTAAAAGTATATTCTTAGTTATTTTAAATTTTCTAAAGAAGTTTTTGTTTTATTTTTAATTGCACTGTTTTATTACTTTGTTGTTTGCTGCCCATGGCTGCTTCTGGAGGACAAAGGGTTGTAGCCACACAAACAATAAAATCCCCTTTCAGAAAAAATAAAATACTCAGTGCCCCCCTGGAAATCTACCTCCTTTAAGCAAACAAAAGAAGAAGTGATAAATTTGTGTTCTTTTATGTATCTCTACTTTCTCCTTATGTCCTACAACATAGTAAAGAAAGATGTTGTTGTAAACAAGGCAGCTTGAAATTATAAAATTATTTATTAAAACCCATGGGGCAGACTGGAGAGAAGCCTGCCGGCTCAGTCCAATCCGCCTGCCATTGGCCAAATAGGCAGGCAAGCTGCAATCCACTTCCTGGGCCTGGGGAAAGCCAAAAAGGGTTCCTCCAAGCCCAGGAAAACCCAACGCCTCCACGACCACTGGATCCAGGAGAGACATTTTTGCCATCCTGAACAGCGTCTGATCTGGTGTTAAGCATCATCACACAATAGATGAAACATGTATGAATGGTTTTTCAAAATTTTCTCCTCTTGTTTCTTTATGCTTCCCCTGCCTCCGTATTTTTATTCAATGCCCCCCAGTTGCACCCAGGCTACTACAGCCCCCTGGATTGTCCCAGCACCCCCAGGGGAAAGTATTGCCCACTTCGGGAAACACTGGACTAGTCATGGGTAGCTTTAAAAGAGGATTAGACAAAATTATGGATGATAAAGCTATCAATAGCTACTGCTTGTTGTGAATCACTTTGAGTTGCTTTTGTAAAAATAGAGACTAGTAAGCTTAATAAATAATAATAGCCACAATTATGTTCTATCTCCACTGTCTGAGTCAGAATGTCTCTGAAAGATCAGCTGCTGGGAATGACAAGTGGGGAGAGGACCGCTGTTCTCAGGCCCCACCTGCAGGATTCCCATTGGGGCACCTGGTTGGCCATGGTGAAAATAGGATGAAGGGCTAGATGGGTCCCCCTTTAGCAGGACTCTTCCTATTGACTGAAATACATTACAGTTCATGGTCCTGACACCACCCCTCATTACTGGTTGAATCACAGAATCATAGAGTTGGAAGGCACCCCAGGGTCATCTAGTCAAACCTCCTGCAATGCAGAAAACTCAGCAGTAACTTCTGAATGCCTCATTGATTTGCTCAGCAGCTTCTGAGTGGATTGTGCTTATAGTTGCATGTCTGAGGTTCATACCTATTATTTGCGGCAAGGAGTAGCCATCTAGATTGAGCATCACGGTACCCGTCTGCAGACAAGTGCGTAGCTCAAAGAGGCTATGCAAAGATAAGGTTGACACGTGTGGTTTGCTCCATCTCTCCCCTCCTTCTTCTACCTTCTCTTCAAACTTAATCCACCTGAGACAAAGATGGAGGAGATGAGACATGAATAGTGCTCAGCATAAATGATACACATGTGGGATGACCAACATGTCTTATAAATGCATGAATGGGTTAATGCCACAGAGCAAGCTGTCCTCCAGGCATAGCTAGGGCAATCCCTCTCCCCTTGGGAGTAAGGTAATCAAGCCTATTGTTGTATTTCAGTCTACCAGATAAGCTCAGTGTGTGAGGTCTGAGCTGGTTGCCACCAACAATATAGTTGGTGCAATCACACAGTAAGTGTCTCTTGGAACAGCATGCTTAAGTTCTGTTAAGAGGCAAGGCAGCGATTTTCACTTTTGGCAGCATTCAGGATAAAACTGCAAAAACATACAGTGTATTTTAAGAGTATTTGCTATAGTTGTTGTTGTTGTTCCCCATAGTAATAACCAAATAATCAATGCAAGGCAGTCATCTTTTTGTTAAGCAAAATGATACGTCTGTTGCATGGCTGGTACTAGGGCCATTTAATGATTTATGGCCACTTCCAGACTGTCACTAATTTGCAGATACGTATAATTAAATTGTACACCAGCAAATTTAGGCTGCAATTAAAGTGAATTTGGAGCCCCTGTGCAACAAGTCCACTCTCAAAAATGAAACAACTCCCCAATGCTTTTATGTTATGAAAAGTAACGGGAAAATGCACTAGAACGATGATGGTGATACTGGGCGATGAATATAACCTCCATGCAAACAAATCCAAATGAGTGCTGCTCAATAAACAGCAATGTCATATAACCATACACAACCACTTTGGGCTATATATAAGGATGAACGCTTAATAAATAGGTCATCTGGAAGAGCGCCATACAAGTGTCATTCAGTTATAAACTACTGCTTTAAAGAAGTCATTACAAGTGATCCGACATAAGGGAGGGGGTACTTTTAAAAACAGTATGTCCAAAAGTCTGGACTAAAGTTTTATTTATTTCTAGATTGCCTATTGACCAAAATCTTCTGGGTGGTGTACAAGAATCAATAAAACGGCAGAAGAGCTCCATTTTGGCAGGCCCAAAATTTTACTTTCAAACTCCTTCTTGCTTAAGGGTGTGTGCATTTAGTCACTTAGCTCCCTATGTAAATTTGGAATCTGATATCTTTCCATCAGAATTCATTCTGATTTCTTTGTGGGGAAGTGATATGGTATGATTTGATCCTGATCCTCATGCCACTTGGCCACAGCCATGGCTTTCCGCAAAGAATCAAGGGGACTGTCATTTGTTAAGGGTGCTGAGAGTTGATAGGAGACCCCTATTCACCTCACAGAGATGCACTTCCCTGAGTTCTCTGAGAAGAGGGATTGATTGTTAAACCTTCTGGACATGGGGGTGGGGATATGGGTCTCCTAAAAGCCCTCACCACCCTGGACAGATTACAGTTCCCATGATTCTTTGGGGGAAGCCATGACAGTTCAATGTGGTACATATGACCCTGCTTTAAATGTATACTGCAGAGGGGGCCATAGGCTGTAACCACCTTGTAGTAGGGACCTTCATTTTCATAATTTGTAAAGGATCATGAATACGGATTGTGCTATAACCAATTAACATCAAGTCTTCCTTTGCAAATTCTCCTCAGAACACAGGAGCCAGGCATGTGCACAGAAATGGGGAAATCAGAATGACTGCACAACAAAGGCTGAATAACCTCCCTGCACACTTTGTACAAACAGTGCAGGATGAGTGCCCAAAAAAACAGTTTGTGACCCGTGTCACAGAAGTACATAATGAGTTGTGATCCAAAGGATCTGTGGAAGAAGGCACCACAAGTCAAAGGCAACACATTTTAAACATGGCTGTTATTATCTTTCTGTGTGCAATACAAGTATAACAAATAAAAGTGGGGTGTGTAGACATGAATATTCTCTTTTTACTCCCCCATCCCTACCCCCTTAGCATTGCAGTACTGTATATAACCAGGAAAGTAGGAGCATTACAGTGAGCTGTAATGTTTCTTGCTTGTTGATGTGCCATTTTTAGGCAAAGGAGGGCAGAGAAGTCCTTCCCTTTCCCCACCCCCAGCACACACATTTCAAAGCACATGTACTTCAGGAATGCTTTGATATGTGGCCAACTCACTGGTTCCTCTGTACCAGGTATGCATGCCAAAGGTGCAAATCCCTTTATTCAAAGAGGCAAATGTTTAGCCTATCTTGATAATATTGCTTCAGAATTATTAGAGCAAAACAAAATAACCCTAATAAATGCTCATAAAATATGCTCCTGTTTTGCAATTTAATCCAGAACAAAGAGCAGGCTGTGAAAGTTTCTCAGCTTTCAACTAGCTGGAGAACTACAGAGTTCAATGGCTGCAATGCCTGTGGGCAAATGGTGGCTGGGACCACCAGCAGGTGGAGTCAGAACCAATGACAGGCAGAGTCACTCTGCTGCACTGGATGTAAGGAAACAGGCAGGTGGGTAGGGGCTGGCTGAAAGCAGATGGCATTTGGTGGCCAGTGCCTCATTTGTCCTAATGGACCAGCCTCCATGACTGTGGGTCCTAACACAGCTGACAGAAATATCTTTAGGTGCCATTTACCATCTCTCTGAAGCCACTGGGAAATGTCATCAAGTGTAATGAAGCAGCAAAAAAGGCTAATGCTATTCTAGGCTGCATCAACAGAAGTCTAGTGTCCACATCGAGGGAAGTCATAGTCCCACTCTGTTCTGCCTTGGTCAGATGCCACCTGGAGTCCTGTGTCCAGTTCTGGGCACCATAATTTAAGAAGGATATTGACAAGCTGGAACGTGTGTAGAGGAGGGCGACCAAGATGATCAATGGTCTGGAAACCAAGCCTTATTTGGAATTTCCATAGAATGCTGTTTGCTCCAATTCAGCTTTAAATAGTGGGTTTTTGCAGGGAAAGCTCCAGAGCAAAAAAGACACTCAGACACGGAGCTTGAAAACACAGAACATGCCTGAAAAGTGCAGAGGGAAGTGTGGCTAGTGGGAGGCCTTGGCACCCCAAATTTCAGTGGCTCCTAGATCTGCCTTTGGTACGGCTAAGCCCTGTGTTAGGTTGTCTAGGATGGGAGCTTTCTATTTAAAGCAACTGTGCCATTTTGATTGGTGCCGGGCTCTGAGGATGAAAATTCCTATTTTGACTTGCCAAAGGTTCATTTGCAAAGTACCAGCCTTTTACTATGCGAAGCGAAGCCTAGGCACCCTGCAGCTAAATTCCTGATCTGGATTCCTAAGTCAAGGAGAGCGGAAATCCTGAGCTGGCAATGCTAAAATGCTGACAAAGAGAGGCAAGCAGAAAGCCTCGTGGACTGTGGCAGTGGTACAGAAATTCAAACGGTTTCAGCCATTGGCATTTTGTTTGTAGAATAGGAAATGCACAGCGCTCTCACCCTGGAAACAGTAATGTATGAGTGTTTGATGGGTCAATCTCCACATGTTCAGTGGACAGTATCCTGCCCTGTCATAATAGATACATGATAGGGGACATGTGATTTTTAAGAACGCAATAATGTAAGAAGAGTCTCACTGCAGTAACAAGCCAAGGACTCATCCTGTTCTCACAGTGGCCAGTCATATTCCTCCAGGAAGTCTGTGAGTGGAACTTGAATGCAAAGAGGGTTTGGGGGCTAGCACAACCTTCTGGGACTCACGGAAATGTATTCACTGAAAGGACCTGCAATCTAGCACGGCTGTGACAGGACGGCCCTACCTTCTGGAGATCACCTCAAGCAGCGTTACGCTGGGAGGTCGCAGTAACAGGCCCTTAGCTTCTCTCCCACAATATTCTCCTCTGTTAGAGCAGAGATATGTTTCTCTCTCTCAATAATATAAGGAGAGCGTGCTGGATCAAGCCAAGAGCCCACCTGGTCCAGCACTCTGTTCTCAAAGCGGCCACCCAAGTGTCTATCTATATAGGAAAGCCCACAAGAAGCACAACAATGTTCTATTGCCTTTTGCCTAACTCAGCGAATTTTCTTGGACGGGCTCTGCTTAGAAACCAGGGATTAAGACGTTTCTGTTATGTAGGGCTCACTCAAGCTGTGCTTATCCAGAGCATGGCTGTTGCCTTTTCTGGGGGCTTTTCAGTATTGCCCAGCAGAGTCTCTACATTGTTAACCCGTGTGCTAGGAAGAAAACTCCATGCTTTTGAAAATCTCCTCTTCCTGCTTGATAACCATACTAGACATTCTTCTTAAACAATCATTATCACAGCTACCTAGAATGCGGATGGTCACCCATCCTAGAATGTGGACGGTCAGAGACCACCCCTCTTAGAATCATAGAATCATAGAACTGTAGAGTTGGAAGGGACCCTGAGGATCATCTAGTCCAACCCCCTGCGATGCAGGAATACGCAGCTGCCCCATACAGGGATCGAACCTGCAACCTTGGCGTCTTCAGCACTGTGCTCTAACCAAGTGAGCTAAGCAGGCTGCAGTCTTCTTGGTTCTCTGGAGCAGCCTTTTCCCCTTCCAATATTTTGAGTTATTGGCTGCATTCATAGGCAGTTTGTTCTGTTTTCCTGACATTTCCCTAGTTTTAATTTCTGCATTATATTTGTGCTTTCACACAACAGGAAAATGGCTTTTGGCAGCTCTGATATACAGGAGCTATTCTGAATACAAAACCCAAGTATGAAGGTTCTGCCTGCCCCGTCCCTCCTGGCACAGAGGGAGCACATTAGACAAGGTCATTATGTGGTGCAAGCTTAGAGCCACTGCGGGGCATGTGGGGCAGAGGGAGACAGAGTTAATCAAAATCTATCTTATTAACTGCCTGACCTCACGGCATTGATCCCATTTAAACATGGCATAAACACCCACAAATCCCTTTGTTCTTCACCATTGAGAGGCTCAGCTAGGCTCAAACCTGCTATTCGAGTCCCAGACTCTTCCCCTCCCTGCTGCTCAAACTCAGGATGTGAAATTTAGTAAATAATAATAATAATAATGAAAAAACGACTGGTTATAAAGCCTCAGCTGGAAAGGAAATTCCATGTGGATTTCGTTTGTGTGAAAAACGTTAGTAAGCTGGTAATTCAATAAAGTAAGGACATCTTGCATTCTCTCTAATACTTTGATAAAAGTTATGGGGCTTTTAAAAGGTTTACTTTATTGGTTTGCAATAAAAGAGCAAAGTTAACTCTTTAACTGCTGGCTGCAAATAGGCCTCACAGCAAGGTGGCTTTTTCTTGTGACTTATTCACATAGTTCAGATTTATGCTACCAGTTCAGCATGGGGCTGGCCTAAGGGAAGTGACTTGCACACTGCCAAGATAATGTTTAATTCAGACTCAACAGCCTATTTCCTTGAAGGCAAACCCCACTGTGGCTTACTTCTTAGTAAATGTGCTTAGGATCTCACTCTGAGAGCTCTAAGTTTGCGGGAGATGGCCAGAGGAGATTGGGTGCCAACTGGGGAAACTGGAGGAAACAGTGTGTGTATGGCAGGGGAAAGTCACTGCAGTTGGCTGCAGCCTCCATGCAGGAAGGAAATGGTAAAGGAAACTCTTAAATGGGGTTGGCCAATCTGCAGCCCTCAAAATCAGCTCCAAGCCTGAGCCCAGTGGCAGCAGAATGGATTTAAGAACATAAGAAGAGCCTTCTAGATCAGGCCAATGGCCCATCGAGTTCAGTAGCATGATCTTACAGGGGATGACCAGACGCCTTTGGGAAACCAGCAAGCAGGACCGCCCCCCTTCCTCTGGTCTCCAGCAGTTGGTCTTCAGAAGCATTGCTGCCTCCAACTGTGAAGGCAGAGCAGGACCACCCTGGCTGGTAGCCTTCAATAGCCCTCCCCTCCATGAAGGATCCATGCTGGTCCAACAAAATCTGACCATGGTTTCCTGTTATGTGTGAACCAGCTTTTGGTGTGTTAATTTCTGTTCTGGTTGCAAAACAGAAAGCAATGAGCACATATGAAACGGGCTAGGACTGAAGGCTTTCAATAGCTTTCTCCACACACCCACACTTTGGATCACTGGACAAGGTAATAATCCTTTTATCCCTGATAAATAATATTTTGCAGCTTTTAGTTTGCCCAGAAGTGGGTCGGCCAATTGGTGCCAAAGAAGGATAGAACTTTCTTTATGTATGCTACAACAGCAGCAAGAATACTTTTTGCAAAGTACTGGAAGACACAAGATCTACCCACCCGGGAAGAATGGCAGATGAAGGTGATGGACTACATGGAACTGGAGGAAATGACTGGCAGAATCCGAGACCAGGGAGAAGAGTCGGTGGAGGAAGATTGGAGGAAATTTAAAGACTATTTACAGAAACATTGTAAAATTAATGATGTTAGAATGATGTTGGAATGAATTTATGTGATTTTAGCAGAAATGTTACAAAGGTTTAGGAAAAAACAGACTGTTAATTGGTGAAAGGAGGGAAAGTAAAGCTACATTAATATTAAGATAAATTACAGGACAAAAATTGGAAAAGATGGGAAAGATTTGCTGAAATAGCTAACGGAACTAGAATACAAAAAAGGGAGGTGTGAGGAGGTCAAGGAAACAAGCAAATGAAAGATAAGTTATGGGAAGATTCGATTTGTTTTTTAATTGTTTCTATTTTTCTGTTTTTTTATTGTGATGTGTTGCCTTGTTTTTGTTTAATTTGGTGTTTTTTCTTCTTTTCTTTTTGTAACCTTTAAAACTTCAATAAATATTACTTAAAAAAAAAAAAAGTTTGCCCAGAAGTGACAGCGTGGCAAAGAAGACTGCGAATCAAGGCATCTCGCAAACCAGGTTCTACTCTCTTAAAAATTATGGCCTGCCTCCAGCAACGGCCTTCTTCCTTCAAGAGCGCATACCTCAGGAGGAAAATGTGTGAGTCACCCAAGAGAAGCAGCTGCTTACAACCCTCCAGCTTTTTCCATACCTGGCTGATTCCTTCCACTCCATTTCTTCTCCATCATGCTGGAGCGTGTCCATCTCAGTGAACAGGGTGGGGTTGGGGGGATCGTCATCTTCACCCAGGATATATCGGAGGCGTTCAGCAGCTGGAGACACTGAGCCAAGATTGGAAAAGATAATCAGTGACAGGCAGGTGCTATTCACATGTTCCAAATTTTCAGTTCAATTGCTCTAGAAAACTATCTAGAAGAGATGGTGATGATATTTTATTTATACCCTGCCCATCTGGCTGGGTTGCTCCAGTCACTCTGGACAGCTTCCAACACACATAAAAATAATAAAAATAAAATAAAACATTAATAGTAGCAATCTGATCCAATATAAAAAGTCACAATAACTTTAAAATAAACAACTTATATGAAATAAAGCAATATTCAGTATTATTATTATTATTATTATTATTATTATTATTATTATTTCAACTTATACACTGCCCTATACCCGGAGGTCTCAGGGCAGTTCCAACAAGACTACAACATATAATGTTGTATATGAAAACAAATTTTAAACAATTAAAAACACTAGCAGGATTGACATAAACATGAACAGTAAGAAATAACTTAAAGGGAGCAAAAATGTTACATTTGTAAATAGGTTTGAATTGGTTATGCAATAAGATTACAATATAAAATGAGGAACCACACAGAGGGGCGGAGGGAAGTAAAAGAAAAAGCAGGTTGAATTTGTTTATATTTATAGTTTGTTGTTAAAATATTGTAAAATGAAAAAATAAAATATTATAAAAAAGCAATATTCAATAATCCATTAGAATCCAATAGAAAACAGTAAAATTAAACATAAGCAAATAATAAACGGTTTACACTTATCAATTACAATAAATAATTACTAATCAATAAAAATATCAGCAAATCACAATGCATAAAATACCACAAAACATATAAAACCATTTAAAATGATCAAAATGAGAAACAAGGGCACAAAACTTATAATTTATTTATTTTCAACTATCCCTGAGCCACTCTCTTTCCAGCTGCTTCTGCTATTCTCAAAGTCATGGTCTGGGAAAGGCTCCTAGGGCTGAAGGGTGGGACAAGGCAGGGGCCTGATGACCAGCAGAAAGTCTGTCTCCCTTCAGTTCTTCACTTAAAGATCAAGTAAAAGAGTAGGGTTTGTTGCAAGGAATGTAGCTATGGTGAAATGCTAATATACTCTTCGGAGGTCCCACCTTGAACCTTGTCAGTGGGGCTGAGCTAACCCAAACCTAATCTGCTTTTGGTGGTAGTGAGAGCCTTTCCTACCTTGGTGCCTCCAGCTGTTTTTGACTACAACTCCCATCAGTATATTTAAGGCACGATTGACTGCAATACCTTTCCTCCAATTACAGTACAGTCATACCTTGGGTTACAGACGCTTTGGGTTGTGCACCGTGCCGAACCTGAAAGTACTGGAATGGGTTACTTCTGGGTTTCGGCGCTTGCGCAGAAGTGCTGAATCGCAACCTGTGCGTGCGCAGATGCGGCGCTGCAGGTTGCGGATGCTGTGGGTTGCAAACGTACCTCCCCCACAGATCACGTTCGCAACCCGAGCGTCCACTGTAATCTTTGGAAATTGTGGTGTAGGTTTAACTGTTATACTGTCCTTCCAACAATAGGTGGCACTGTATCCAGCTGAGACCATGAGCCATGCTGTTGTTCTGGACCAGAGCTTTCCAAACTGTGTGCCACGATACATTAGTGTGTCAGCTGCGGTGTGTAGGTGTGCCACATGAATGCTCTCCATGCCCCACCCAGGGCTGGAAAGGGAGTGGGCAGCCTGCTGGTTTACTAGTAAAACTGAATTAGTGTGTCACAAAATGATGCGTAAAAGGTGTGTCACCAACATGAAAAGTTTGGAAAGTTCTGTTCTAGACTGTTCTTTCTGCAATAAGGCTGTTCCTTAGCTACATGACCAACAAAGTGCATCACATAATCCCATACATCCTGGAAGACGAAATGAAACAATGGGTGCACATGAAGATAGATAAAACCAGAAACACCCACCCTCTACAGCGAATCCATTCCTCCAAAACAAACTAAGGAAATTCCCACAACACTAAACAGATCCACCCAATGCCTTCTTAAAGCATGGGAGGAAAAAGCAAGAAAACTGGTCCCATTCCCATCGCCACTAATTCCCCTGGCCCAACACCCGCTATTCCACCAAGAATCCCAAAGCACCCAAATAAAAACCTGGCAAACTAAAGGCTATATCGCCTACCGACTTTTACAAAATTTACAACCCCATATCAACATGGGAAATATAAGATAAACTAGGGGACACTTGAATACTCTGGCTGACCCTAGCACCAACTACAAGCCTTCCTAAACAACCAGCTACAAAAACAGCATCCACCAGGCCACTGACGAGCTTTGAGAAACTCCTCCTAACAACAGAGGGACAGAATAAAGGGGTGGCCTCTACAATATATAAAATCCAAGACTCTACAAACCCTCTTACCACAATTAAAAACCAAGGAAGCATGACATAGGATATGAATTAAACCCTACCCAATGGTCTAGACTATAGACCACCATTTAAATCCATCTCAGCCAATAATAGTAGTAGTAGTAGTAATAATAATAATAATAATAATAATTTATTACTTATATTACTTAGGGAGAGAACTCACCCTAAAACTTATACATAGATGGTACATAGCAACATGGAAGCTGGCACTCATACACCCAGGAATCTCATCTAAATGTCGGAGAGACTGCACTTCCATAGACACACACGTCCACATGTGGTGGCAATGCCCCAAAGTTCAATCTTTCTGGATATCAGGGCTGCAGGTAATAGAAGTACAGTGGTGCCCCGCAAGACGAATGCCTCGCAAGACGGAAAACCCACTAGACGAAAGGGTTTCCCGTTTTGGAGGCGCTTCGCAAAACGAATTTCCCTATGGGCTTGCTTCGCAAGACGAAAATGTCTTGCGAGTTCCTGCAGGGTTTTTTCCCTCCCCCCCCCTTTTCCTAAGCCCTAAGCCGCTTATCAGCTGATCCGCTAAAAGCCGCTAAACCGCTAATAGTGCTAATCCACTAAGCTGTCAATGGGCTTGCTTCGCAAGACGAAAAAACCGCTATACGAAGAGCCTCACGGAACGGATTAATTTCATATTGCGAGGCACCACTGTACAGCACACACACACACACACACACACGACAAGGAATTCATAAGTTACTTGCAGCAGCTAGAAATATCATAACTAGACACTGGAAGGAGCTATGAGGAGTGAACATAGACCACTGGTACCAAAATGTATGGAAAACAGCCCTACTAGAGAAGTTAACCAACAAACTCAAAATACCATGAGGATAAGCAAAGGAGGACACCTTCATCTCAGTATGGCTTCCCTTTATCACATACACCGCACAAAAAGACAGCACAACCTCTCCTCCCCAACAGCATATGAATCAGTATGGCTAACTTCATCCAACAACCCCCCCCCCCTGCACACACAAACAAGCCACACTGCAATCAACAGAGCACAACCAAACAAATCTGGGACTTCCAACCTCTTGCAGTATCAATAAAAAGAAATAAAGACAGTCATACCTCAGGTTGCGAATGTGATCCATGCGGGAGGCATGTTTGCAACCTGCAGCGCCGTGTTTGTGTCTGCGCGTGACGTGATTCAGCACTTCTGTGCATGCGCGTGACGTCATTTTGCACTTCTGCACATGTGCGAGCACCAAAACCCGGAAGTAACCCGTTCCAGTACTTCTGGGTTCGGTGCGGTCCGCAACCCAAAGACGCGCAACCCACAGCGTTCTCAACCCAAGGTATGACTGGACATAAACAAAGGACTACCCATGTGATGCTGACACAAACCCCTACACTAGCAACAGACAATAGAACAATACTCTCTCTTTCCTCCTCCCTTTTCCCTCATGCAAGATGTATATGACAAAATAGATAAATGTAAATCACTAAATGCAATCAAACTCTGAAAAAGCATACAAACTGAAAGTGGAGACAACAAATGTATCTTTCCGTGTTTATCTATTTTTATTTTAACAAAACAAAACAAAACTTTAATAAAAACTTAAAAAAAGAAGCTGTTCCTTGGCTAAGCAACCAATTTGGCCTGGCATCGTCTCTGAAATAACCCGACAGAGCCTTGTGTGACTGCTGAAAGGCAGGTTCCCAGCACCTTTACTAAATAAACAACAGTCCCCAGATTTCCTTGAGAGTTTGGTGGATTAAACCACTTGTAAACTGCCCTGAGATCTTTTTATGAAGGGCGGTATATAAATTTTAACAACAACAACTTGCTTTAAGATTTTACTGTTGATGGGCCCTCAGTTTTTCCTCTCCTCGGCACCCCCATCTCCCTCCGCTTTCTCTCTCTCCTTTCCTTCTTCAATTTCCTTCTAACAACTGACAAAGGAAAATGGGTACCTGAGAAGTTTTTAATACTTGGGCTGTTCAAGCTCATTCAAAACACATTCCTTTCCCTCCAAGAATTTATCGGCATGATAGTTTAGCCCACATAGAGTTACAGTTCCCCCAAACCCTTAACAAACCATCGGGCTCAGAACTCTCTGAGGGAAAGAATGTGCTTTAAAGGTATATTGCAGGTGTGGAGAAACTTTGGCCCTCTGGATGTTGCTAAATTACAATTTCAAACTAGAATCACAGAATTGCAGAGTGGGAAGGGACGCCAAGAGTCACCTAGTCCAACCCCCAGCCTCCATTCCAGCTGGTCAATATCCTTCTTAAACTGTGGCACCTAGAACTGGACACAGTATTCCAGGTGGGCTCTGATGAAGGCAGAAGAGAGCAGGACTATTATTTCCATTGATCTGTTGATGCAACCTAGAATTGCATTAGCCTTTTTTGCTGCTGTCTCATGTTGTAGACTCACATTAAGTCATAGCATATCCCGCAACATTTTGGAAGAACAAATGAGGGTACACACCCACCACCAACCCGCTGCCCCCGTTGCTCACCCCCTCATCACACACCCCCTCCCTCCCGGCTCATAGCTTTTTCCACAGCCTCCACCTCCTCCTTCTTCATAGCCTGAGCCTGCGCCAGCCAGTGCAGCCTCGGGAGAAGCTGCACCGAGCAATACAGCCTTGCGAGAAGCCATGTCAACCAGCCCATTTTTTGGTCCTGCGCTCTGGTGTGAGCCAACTGACTCGCAGCACAGGGCAGGATGGGAAAATGCTTGCCTTTTGGTCCTGCATTCTGGCGCAGTCAGAGCATGGGAGGCAAAACGGAACATGCAGGATTGGGATCAGAAGTCGGACCGGCTTCTATGAATCCAAATGTCCCACTTTAAATGAGATAGTTGGGACGCAGGTGGCGCTGTGGGTTAAAGCCTCAGCGCCTAGGACTTGCCGATCGAAAGGTCGGCGGTTCGAATCCCTGCGGCGGGGTGCGCTCCCGCTGCTCGGTCCCAGCGCCTGCCAACCTAGCAGTTCGAAAGCACCTCCGGGTGCAAGTAGATAAATAGGGACCGCTTACCAGCGGGAAGGTAAACGGCGTTTCCGTGTGCGGCTCTGGCTCGCCAGAGCAGTGATGTCACGCTGGCCACGTGACCCGGAAGTGTCTCCGGACAGCGCTGGCCCCTGGCCTCTTAAGTGAGATGGGCGCACAACCCCAGAGTCTGTCAAGACTGGCCCTTACGGGCAGGGGTACCTTTACCTTTACCTAAATGAGATAGTTGGGTGGTATGTCTTAGTTCAGCAACTTCTGGAGGGACAATGGTTCCCCACATCATGTATAGTCCAAGCAGCAAACAGAGCCAACCGGCAGAGAGGAACTGAGAGAGATTTAAGAGCCTCGGATGTGAGATCTCCAGGCTAATACTATATTGAGACTGATGGACACTTGCTGGGGACTGAAACCGGGAAAGGGGTGAGTGGAGTTTGGGAATCCAAAGGGTATACAATTATAATTTGTTCTGTTTTTATATTGTTTTGCTATTGGTATGAAAATTGGGAAAGTCGTGGAAGGGAAATTTGGTCGACATTAGGAAAAATGTTTAAGAATGAGTACTGATGTATAAGTATTGATGTTTAAGTTTGGATAAGTTAAAACTGGTTTTTAAAATGATCTAAACTAAATGAAGATAAGGCTTGCAAAAATAAATTAAGGAAATGGAAGAAAGAGAAAAAGTAAAATAATAACATGTTAAAATAAATTATTAAGTAAAGTTGAGAAATAAGTAATAAGGATTTGCTGAGCTAATAATTTAAATTGGAATACAAGAAGGGGAGGTGTGAGGAGGTCTGAGAAACAAGTTAAAGGAGAATAAGCAATTGAAATTCTATGTGTTTTTAATTGTTTTTAAGCTTTGTATTTTTGTACTTTTGTCATTTTTTGGGGTCTATTTTTGTTTTTGTTTTGTTATTGAAAATCCTCATAAATATTCATTTTAAAAAAATAAAGGCCTTCCAGCCCAGCCCCTCTCCTCCGTGCTCTGGTGCAAGGCAGACTATCAACCCCCACAGATCACCCTACTGCAATCCAGGCCCGAGGCTGCCACAAGCAGGGAGCAAACTTGAAGTCCCTTGGGCAGATTCCCTGCAGAGAGCCAAGTAAATCATACGGCAAAAAGAACCCCGGAACCAGAGGCGCCAGCTTGTGAGGGCGACATTGTGCGCAGGACATCAGGAGGTGCCATGGCAGAACCAAATGCAGCGGCAGCGTGACTTCAATGGCCGGTGGCTCCTCCTGCTGCCGCATTTTGGCCAAAAGGGCTGGGCCCCTGCCCTGAACTGCACACAGTGGGTTACAAACGCTTCAGGTTACAGACTCCGCTAAACCAGAAGTAGTACCTCAGGTTAAGAACTTTACCTCAGGACGAGAACAGAAATCGTGCGCCAGTATCACTGTCCTAACTAATGTGGAGATTGGCCGGATGCAGGCAGAAACCACCTGACAAAGCACTTGTACTTAAGTGAATCTCCCCACTCATTAGTGGCAGAAAAAGTGACTTCGGAATCTTCAAATATCAAACGGCTGTCAAATGGAAGATGGAGGCAGTTTGTTTTCTGCTGCTCTGGAGGGCAGGATTCACATAACAAGAAAAGAGATTCCGACTAAACATTAGGAAGAACTTTCTGACAGTAAGAACTGTTTGACAGCAGAATGGACTCTCTCAGAAGGTTGTGGACTCTCCTTCATTAAAAAAAAACCAGGTTGGATGACCATCTGCCGTGGATTCTTTAGTTTTGTCCTGGATCTTAGACAAGTCAACCAAAGAACTGCAACCCTAGACTAGATAATTATTCTATGAAGCCAGAAAACCCTTTGGCACAACAAGATCTTTGCGCATTTTTCAGTGGCCCAGACCCGTCAGATTCACAATTTCAGAATGTGGCAAATAGCCGCCAGTTGTCCCAGCACCTCAGATGAAAAGACCCTTTGAATAATAATAATAAGCTGTTTGAGGTAACAACTCATTAAAAAACAATATGCCCATTCAGGACCCATCAGTATGAAGATAATTAGCAATTCATGCCTAACTCCTTTCACAAAGAGGGCTTGAAATATGGAACGACTGGCAAAATAGAAAATAATGGCGAAAGGGAGTACTGTTGGCTTGCAGAGATTGTTTTTATTTGGAGCTTGATGAGATTGGGACCTGATAGTCCAAGCAAACTGTGAAGCTGAGTTGGCCCTTGGGGTTCTGTGCTGCCCTCCTAAACGTTGGGATGGGAGAGGGGTTTGTTTGGTCTGTGCTTAAAACTGAATTGACCCCGGGTTGTCTCCAAGTAAGCTCTACTCAGAGTAGACCCAACTGAAATTAATGAACCTTAGTCATGTCCATTAACTTCAGTGGGTCTACTCTGAGTAGGGCTATGCATTGGCTACAAGCATTTATTAACACTTATTGGATTAATAAAATGATTGGAAAGTAATAACCTTTCAGATTTCACACTTCTCCAAATATTTCAATATGATTCTTAATTTAGAAACTGTACCAAAATGCATAAAAATTATATATTTAAGGGTAAAGTAAAATTCCACACATTATGATAAAATACATATGTAAACACATAATTATGATGAAAAGTGTTTTAAAGTACATATCTAAGTATGAATATTTTGTACAGATATTCTAAAATTGAAGACTAATGCAAAAATGGGACAGAAAAGACATATATTTACATTATATTTCCCATTAATTGATATGTTTCAATGTTTAGTTTGTTTTACAATGACTTTAAAATGTTATAAAGTTCACATATTCTAACTGATCTGTTTGTTGCACTGTCATGTTGTGTTTCAAAATGATTTAGTATCCGTTTGTTCTTGTAATGAAGTATTGTATTGGTTGCATTTTTTGTTGTTGTGAGTTGCTTCGAGGATACCTATATGGAAAAGCAGCACACAAATTTAAATAATGAATAAATTTAAATGACAAACGCATGCAAAACAGGTAGACCTGTGAGGGTTGAAGTGCAGTTCCCAGGACTCTTCCCTGTGAAGGAACTGGAAGGGTGAAGGAAGTGCCTGGCTGCTCAACTGCTCACTCAGCGCTGCTTGCTGAGAACAAGCTTGGCAGATTTCCTTCTAAATCTCCACGCTCACATGGTTTTTAGATCTTTGGCGGCATGCAAGGCAGTAGGCAGGGCAGCCTTATCCCAGTAGCTAGTGTGTGTTCATAGACTGCATGTGTGTATGGGCATAAAAACAAATTCAGAAAATAAAGGAACTGCGAATATTGATGTTCGAAGACAGGTTTGAGTTCTGACATCACCAGCATTTCAAGTGGGAGGCTAATGCACCTATTACTCACAAGTTTCTTCAGCAAACCATGAGTTGTCCCACAGACAAGCAAAGATGATGTGGATTATTTCTCCAAAGCTCATTCCCCCACACCCCAAGCTGCTCTTGTGACTGGGCAGTAGTTGTTACAAACCCCAGGGTCGGGGGGGGGGGGCGGCTTTTTCAGGAGTGGATGTGTTACTGCCTTTTTTAAGGGAAGCAGATGCTGTTCCATTGCAGTGGGTGCCGATCACCACACCCTGGACCCACCTGGTCAGCCTGCTCAGACTGGGTTTCACCAGACAGGATGGACAAGGATCAAGTGAGAAAGCTGGTTACATCATTGCAGGTGTCTTCTTGGCACCATCAGGCTATATATACTGAAACAGACCCCATAAAATATGGGAAGGCACAGTACTGGAACCTTGACTGAATTTGCAAGATTTGCACAGCACTATGGAGCCGAGCAGTGGGACGCAGGTGGCGCTGTGGGTTAAAGCCTCAGCGCCTAGGACTTGCCGATCGAAAGGTCGGCGGTTCGAATCCCTGCGGCGGGGTGCGCTCCCGCTGCTCGGTCCCAGCGCCTGCCAACCTAGCAGTTCGAAAGCACCTCCGGGTGCAAGTAGATAAATAGGGACCGCTTACCAGCGGGAAGGTAAACGGCGTTTCCGTGTGCGGCTCTGGCTCGCCAGAGCAGCGATGTCACGCTGGCCACGTGACCCGGAAGTGTCTCCGGACAGCGCTGGCCCCTGGCCTCTTAAGTGAGATGGGCGCACAACCCCAGAGTCTGTCAAGACTGGCCCGTACGGGCAGGGGTACCTTTACCTTTACCTATGGAGCCGAGCAACTTTTTAATCCACTGAGTGCCATGCAAACTGGTGCTGAGTGCTCCAGAAGGTCACCCATCACTTCTGCCTTTGGACCACCTGGGACAACTCTACTGGATTGCTCATCAAGGATGCAACACAGGTGGACTCTCAGGAGAGAGTGGGTCAATAGTTCTCCTCCCCTCCCGTCCCCTCCCCTCCCCACAGCGAAACAGAGTCTCAACAGGATCACTGGCTTCACTTTCTGGAACCGCCCCCCCCCGAGTATTCAGAGATGTAGCATGAGTCTCCAGGGGCAGACCAACTGACTCAGTTCCCCATCCCGGCAAGGTGGGTCTGCTGCACACAGTCCAAACTTCACCAAGAAGTGGCCTGATCATGCCTGAATGCCGTGGTGCCATGTGGTGGATCTTAGGTGAGCACTATCTGCTTAAAATAAAGTTAGCTTTAACGTGTTAGAAGTTAATCTGATTATAAAAATGTCTGTGCTCAAAATCCTCCAGCTTGTTCTTTCACACTGGGTACAAACAGTGAGCATTTTTGTGTTTCAATGTGTATATATGTATATATATGTGTGTGTGTGGTCATAAGATGAAATCCTAATGCGGCAAATGTGTGCTAAGTGCCACTTGCTTTCCCTCCTGGAGAATGTTCCTATTTTCTGCCAAAAGAATCACAATGGCCCCAAAAGAATAGGATGTTCGCTATTACTATAGATTAGCCTGATTTACTTGCTAAGAACCTTGAAGCCAAACTACTGGAATGAAGGTGATATCGTCAAGTGCTTAGTGGACTTCAAAGCCTTGGCAAATTTATTTCTGGTTTAGGGTTTCCATCACAAAAGCACCCAAGGTGGGACAAAGGGTCTTTGGGGTTAAGATGTTGGTGTTAACAAAACAACCCAAAGCTCAGTGTTAGGAGAAGAGTTGCTTGTGGCACCCGCCTGGCATGCAAAGGTCGCAGGTTCAATCAGCAGTGTCTCTCAGTAGAGCTGGGAGAGGTCCTTAGAAGCCGTGTTGATAAAGCCAAGCTAGGTGAATCCAAGGTTTGCCTTATAAGGCAGCTTCCTTCCTATGGAGCAAGAATTCTGGGTCTGAGATTGCTCAGTTCACAGCTTGCCAATGATCTGGAAATGTGACTACAAATGTTATCACTGTAAGAACATGAAAAGGTCCCACATAGTTTTTAAAGTTGGAGAGCCTGTCTGCTTCACATGGGCAATGGTGCCCACGGCAGTCTCAAGTGGCTGCCCCAGATTATGCAAGCAATTTTGCAATAATGCAGAGTCTGGTGGGGCAAAACTCTGGGAGTGCAAGCAGTTGAGGAATTATACCTTGGCATCTCCAGCGATATGGCAAGGGGTCCTGAATGGAAACCTCTTGCGATGTGCACTTTCCCAATAGTACCTGATATTGCCTGTGGAACTCACTCCCACAGGAGGCAGTGATGGCCACCAACTTGGATGGCTATAGAAGAAGATTAGCCAAATTCATGGAGAAGAAGGGTATTGATAGCTACTAGCCATAACAGTTATGCTGTGCCTCCACAGTTGGAGGCATCAATTGCTGGAAACCACAGGAAGGGAGAATGCATTTGAGCACAGATCCTGTTTACTGGCTCCCATAAGAGGCATCTGGTTGGCCACATCTGGTTAGTCCTAGAACAGGATGCTGGACGAGATGGGCCATGGGCCTGATCCAGGAGGCTCTTCTTATGCTCTTACGAGCTATGAGCAGGGTTGCCAATCCGGGGGGGGGGGGGGGGGGGAGAGACTATAGTCATTAATCATAAATGTTTTGATAAATTAAACCTGTATAATATAAGTGTGAATATGAATCAAACCATAGTTTGGGAGAAAAACACTGGCATCCGATTCTGTATGCCAGTATTACACTGCAAGAAAAGGGAATGTCTGCAACTTTTTTTAGCTTTTGTGAGTTCTTGTAGTAGAACTGATGACTTAAAAAAAAGAAGTGCTGGAAATATATTTAAGGAAAAAGCAATTGATTCATCAAACTGATTATCATAGAATCATAGAGCCGGAAGCAACTTCAAAGTTCATCTAGTTCAGGGGTTTACAAACTCGGGGGCCTAATTTTTTTTGCCACCACCGATTTTGATGAAGGTGGCAAACAGGGGTGGGGGGATCATTTGAAGAAGACACATGTTGCTGTGGGTAACAAATCATCTCCTAGTCACTCATCAGATTGAACATTTGATGAGTGGAAAGAGGGGGTGATACAGCCCCGTGCTCATTCAATCTGCATGGATCATCAGAGGAGGGGGTGCCTGGGTGTGTGGTAGTGTTTGGGGGAGAGTGTGGGGTGACCACACCCACTTGTTACCTCTGTACAGTCGACTAGTTTGCACACACACTTGCAAGTGCTTCTTTATTCAGGAAACAAAGAGGCATTATTAGAGTTCTAGCCAGGCAAAAACACTCAAGAAGGATGTGAAGCAGGGCAGGTGAGGGGCGTGGCCTGAGGAGGTGGGATAAGGTTGTGGAGGGCGAATGATTTGGGGATAGTCCAATGAGCTGGACAGAGAGGCTTGGAAGGCTGCATTTGGCCCCTGGACCCCCCGGCCTATAGCAGCATCACAGGGCTTGCCCACACTTCCACTTGTACTGCTGCTTTCCCACTTCATCCTCGAATCGGAGCAAATGTCCATTGTGTTTTCCACAGACTGATGTTTGCTCCAAGTCAGCAGTAAAGAGCAGATTTTCCCGGGGAAAGGAGTGGAGCAAACAGAAAACCATTCGAATCCATGGCTAGAAAGCATGAGACAAGTGGAAAACTTCTCTAGGCACGGGAAAGCAGAAATGTGGATGAGCCCACAGTGAATAAAAACAGTGAAAAAATTACCTTCTGTTCCACAGGCATGCTGGCAAGAGGTTTTGGTGAAGGACTTAAAGTTCCCAATAGCAGAAAATGTGTGGAACGCTATATGGAGTGAAGCTCCTTTAAGAAACATATATTCCCAAGCTAGAGAAGTTGTGCTGAAATTAACCTACCAATGGCACTTTAACCAACTAAGGGCTCACCCACAATTCCGTTTGTCTCATGTCTAGAAAGCACGGGGCTGAGTCGTTTTCCCTTGATGCTGCCCCTTTCGCAGGGAAAACCTGCTCTTTCTCTCTAAATCAGAGCAAACACCAGTCCTGCCCAAACTCGAATGGCTGTTTGCTCTGACTGAGCGCTAAAGAGCAGTTTCCCCTGGGAGAAAGGAGTGGGACTACCAGGGCACCGTCATAGAGGAGCCCCATCCCACATGAGAAGGATCTCTCCTGCAGAATGTGAGGCCCAAGCCAGCATATATAGGTGGAGGGGCTCCTTCAAGAATCTGGCTCCTAAACTGTTCAGGGCTTTCAATGGGGAAAAAAAAAACCATTGAATTGACTTCAGTATTGAATTGGCAGCCAGAACAGTTCATACCAGATACGGATTATATGATCTGTCTATAGTATACTGTTCCCCTCAAATCTCTTGCAGCTGCATTCTGCACATTTTTATAAAGTGTATCCCTTTTTAGAGTATGTGATGATAATCACTTATGGAGAATTGCAATTCTGATTCTTTGCTTCCAAGACTTCCTCCAAACCTTCCTGTGCAGAATTTTACTCATCAGATTCCCTTCCAAAGGGGCCACATGACTGGCTCATGGAGAACAGCCATGCAAATGTTCACATTCATTTGGAGGCACATTCATTTTTGATTAAGGTGTTCTGATTTAAAGTGATGCTTTCTTGAGGTGAGAGAAAGAGAAAGAGAAAGGAAGCGAGAGAAAAGGCTGGATATAAAAGTGACCAGTCAATCAATCTGAATGTTTCTGGTACAGCACAAGCAAATAATAAAAAAAAAGTTTTTCCTTTTTAATGGTTCATTACGATATCCCAGGAGACCAGAAGATCTTTCCTGGGAACAAGAGATTCTTGGATTTGCATTTATTCATTTCCTTATTCATTATTTATTCACTTTCCTTATTCATTTATTTAAAATTTAGAAATCATGTTTCCATGGTGCCAAAGGGTGCACAATAAGCAGCCATTATTAAATCCTAAAACAACGAGGCTGTGGGGGATGGGTGGGGATTAAGATCCTAAGGACCACTCTGCTCCCCCATCTGGCTTTCCACAGTGGCCCCTGGGTGCCACAGAGCAGGTGCGCATGAGGGCAGCAGCTCTTTCCTCCTAATGTCCTCCAGCAACTGGCATTCAAAGGGTTACTGTTTCTGACACTGGAGGAAGCACAGAGTCACCAGGACTCTACAATTCTATGTGTCTGCTTTAAAAAAAGTAAAAAAGTAAGGGTCCCCCCCTCCCACTTTGCATCCGCTCCAGAAGCTTAACCAGTTAACTGGCATATTAGCTGCTTGTTCATTTCAACTGTGTGCTACTGCATTAGAAGAACAAAACCCAAAATAATAATTAAAAAACATCACAGCAAAACTACGGGTCACTGAAACAAACAGAAAACAAAGGAGGACATTTAAATAGAAAATAAGGGGTTTTTTTCTTTCCTTTCCCATTTCCCCAGCTTAAGGCCTAAGCCGATCTGTCTATGGGCAACACGTAACCTCGGCTGCATTCAGCTTTTGCTGGGATCCACGAGGCATTCTATCCGACTGGAGGAAACTTCATCATTCAATATTGTGTGAATGGATGATCTTAGGGTCGTTTTACAGGTCTTTCCTCTCTCTAAACCTGCTTGTGTTGGGTTTCTGATTGGGGTCACTGGTGCTGACAAAGAGCCATTTGCGAAAGCGGAGAGAGCGGCTGTGGAGGGCAGGAAACAGAACAGCCAGGGCAAATTCTTAGTGCTCATTCACCTACGAGACCTTTCTTTCTTTGCAGTCAAACCAACAAAGGCACTGAAGCCTAGCTGTGTTTGCCAAGTATAAAACACACCTGGAAGGTGGCCGGGGGGGGGGGAGCTTTAAACTCTATCACTGAAGGAACCAGAAGGTCTGCAAAACGCAATCCATTTTTGATTGCTCCTGTTGGGCGATGGGGGTATCTTCCATCTTAAAAGGAGGATTCCGAAAGAAGCAGGTTAAATCTTTCGGAGCTCTGATTCAATAGAACAACTATGGATTGGAGGGTTTAAAAAAAACTTAAAACACTGATTATGTTTATATCTAAAGACATTATATTTCAAAAGTGCCTCAGATGCTCACGTATTTAAGGCAGTGGGGGCTAGTATTTTGGGGCCTAAGGGCCACATTCTTTTCTGGGGGCCACAATCTCTCATGTGCACTCTCACATGTACATGGGACATGTACACACAGAGGCAGATACCTACACACAGACCCCCTCTCACTCCTCTGCTGGAGGTCCCCCCCTTTCTGCTCATCAGGTGCTCAATCTGAGGAATGAGGAGGGGGTGATTTGCCCACCTCAGCACTGTGGTGTCTTTAAATATTTCTCCTCATATTGCCATTGCCAGAAAAATTGGTGGGGGCTCTGTGGGCCAGTGAAATGGGCCCAGAGGGCTAGGAGCTAGTAGTCACCCCTGCTTTACAGCTACAGTGGTACCTCGGGTTACATACGATTCAGGTTACATACGCTTCAGGTTACAGACTCCGCTAAGCCAGAAATATTACCAGGATCTTGGGTTAAGAACTTTGCTTCAGGATGAGAACAGAAATCATGCAGCGGCGGTGCAGCGGCAGTGCGGCGGCAGCAGGAGGCCCCATTAGCTAAAGTGGTGCTTCAGGTTAAGAACAGTTTTAGGTTAAGAACGGACCTCCAGAACGAATCAATTTCTTAACCCGAGGTACCACTGTACTCTCTTGCAGAGAGAGATGATTAAGAAGATATATTTGTTGGAGTGGCACATGGGTACTCACGCCCCGAGACTGCCTGTCACTGGTATGAGCAGCAAGCAGTACCTTAGTCTCAGATACAGACCCCACAGTGATTTGGATGCATATTTTGGGGACGATGGAAGTTATAGGAAGGTTGTATATTTGCTTCTGCAAATGGAGATCTTGTAACTGCTATGTTTATTTAGACTTTATGTTGGGGAAGGCTGGTTGAAACAGAGAGCATACAGAAAGCAGTCTGGTCTACTGGGATACTCTGAGGGCCTTTGATACTTCAACACAAAAGATGCAAGGGGAATTTGGGAAAGAGATGCTTTGGTCCTGGAATTCAGTAACACTGTATTTCATGGTGCAAATGTACAAGGCTCACACTACAAAAAAAAAAAAACCCCAGTTGTCCTTCATTTGATGTTATCAGAACTGCTTCTTAGGTACTTTGAAGTTCCAGCACACATGCATGGCTTACATGTCTCATACCTCCAGTATCAGATCACAGTTTATTTATTTTTTACTTGCTTTTCCTTACCCTGTATCTCAGCTCATGCATTTATATAGCCACTACCTTTTCTGCCAGCTTCATGCATCTGATAAAACAGGCTTCTGCCTACTAAATCTCAGACCCAAATGTATTAGCTACCCCTCAGGACTAGCTAATTATATCACATAAATCTTTGCATAGGAAGAAATAGATATGTATGGCAGATGAAGGCTGCACAGCAAATTGTATCATAGAATCAAAAATTTTCAGCACTAGCTAATCCACAGAGAGGATGTAGACACAAAATATCTCAATCTCCCTCTTCATTAACAGCTGATGACATGTTCTAGCAGCATACCTGCTTTCCATCACTCATAAACACAGACATCTGGTTTCCTTTGCTTCAAATCAAACTAGACACAGAATTTTTGCACTTCTTTTTTTAAAAAAAGATTCCTAGACTCTTTTGAAGAAGAACATATGGGGGCTATCAGATAGAGAGGAAGAAAAGACAGCAGCAAATCCAAATGCACACCTGAAATTACAGTATGAATAGAAATGCTGATTTAAAACACCAGTCCTTTTACCTCTGACCTTTATGCACAACACTTGCTTAGGCATCCATGTAGCTTTACATGGAGGAGTTGTCTATCACATTCTTTTCGGTGCCTCTCATCTGAGTGGACAGTGCACCATTTCAGCCACCACAGTTTCCAAAATGCTCCTTTGTCTTACATTTAGACACCTGTCTAAGGGGAAAGAATTTGGTTGCGCCACAGCCCCTGGGGGTTGCCATCCGCAGTCCAAATTTGTTCCTTTGGGAGTGTCAGATACAGTACCCAACCTCCCCTTGGGCTGTAAAGAGATGAAAAGGCAAATCAAGACTCCTAAGCAGGAGATCGTAACAAAACCTTCAACAAGACCGCAAGGCAGACTACAAAAAACTCTCAGGTGAAAGCCAAAGGGCTTTCCAGACCCCAAGATACTGAAAATATGTGAAATGATTTCCTACCTGGAAATGTTTGGAATCTGTCCCCCATTTTTTTCCTGGCTGAAGAAATATTCACAGCACTACACACACACACACACCCCACCCCCAAAAAAACCCCAACCAAAATGCAGCAGCAGCAGCAAAAAACAAGACCCTCAGACTTATTTTATCCACCCTGTGTAGTTAAACTCCACAGCTTACTGAGCAGATTATAGGGCATACGAAGCCCTTTCCTTTGCCCTCAGCTCTCATGACGTGAACTTACCAAATAAACGCGATGCCTCAGAAGAGGTGGGCCTGTTGGTGATGGGGGGGGGGTAGTGAGAGGAGTGAGGTAGACAGAGAAGATGGAAAACAACAGGACCTTTTAAAAGTATATGTAATCCCTTCACAGCCAGAAATGTTAAACATGACAACGCCTGCTGCAAACTATTCTGAGGAAGCCAACTTGGATAAAATATTGTGGGGGCCCAGGCAAACCCAGCCCTGCATAATTGATCTTATGACGCAGTGCACACGCACCATTTGAATGGGAATGCCCATCAACTTTGTGCGGGGCCGGTCCCCTCAAATATTTTATTGTGGGGGCCAAAGCCCCCATGGCCCCTAGGAGTTGGCTGCTATGCTTGAGACAGACGGATGCCAACAAGAACTTTCTCCAACAGTGCAGGAAAACACAGCCATCAATATCCCTCTCCTGCATGAATTTGTCTAATCCTCTATTACAGCCATCTCTGTTGGTGGCCATCCCTCTGAGCCCAGAAGGAGCCATTTCCACAGTTTAACTATGTGTTGTGCCAAGAAACACTTCCTTTTATCAGTCCTGAATCTTCCGGCATTCATTTTCACTGGATACCCACAAATTCTAATATAATTGCAGAGGAAGAAAAATACCTCTCTGTCCACTTTCCACATGGAATCCATATCCTAATGCCCTTCTATTGTGTCCCTTTATTCTCTCCTCCCTCAATCAAACACCCCAAATACTGTAATGTTGCTCCTTCCTCTTGATCATTTTGACTGGACTTTTCTGAACCTATTCCAGCTCCACCATGTTCTTTTGAGGTGAGGCAACCAGAAATGTACACAGTATTCCAAGTGTGATCACACCATAGATTATGATATCAACAATTTCAATCCAATTCTAGCCACTATGGAGGGAGCTGTACCCGAAATTACAGGAATTTAAGATTTGGATCTCAATCCTTAGTAGAAACAAATTTTGTTAATTCGTTAATTCTGACAAACAAAATACCGGTAGGTAAAGCATCAGTCTCAGGGAATCAGAAGCTGCTGGATGAGGCCAATTGTCCATCTAGTCCAGCACTCTGTTCTCACAGTGGCCAACCAGAAAACCCACAGGAAAACCCACAAACAGGATCTAAGGTCAAGAGCCCTCTTCCCTCCTGTGGGTTCCAGTAACTGGTATACAGAAGCATCGCCACCTCCAATTGTGGATATTGGATTTACAACAGTAAAAAGCAGTTGTCTAACACAAGAGGACAACAAGAGCAGATGACTGGTTTAACCTTTGCCCCTTAATGAATATCCATCATTACTTCACTCCTATGAAAACATCATGCAGTGTTCTATTGGGGATTTCACAGTGTGAGATAGGGGGCAAATATTGGCCTTTGCCCCAAACACTGAGTGGCTGAGCTAGCCATGGAGAAGGGCCTCACCAGAGAGTTGAGATGGGTAGTGCCGTGTGTCTCTGTGTGCAGAACAAAGAGGCACACTGGTCTGCCCCTCCCAGGATCCTTGCAACTTCTTGGCCTCTGGCCGCCCCTGCCCACCCTAATGACGGACATTGTGCTAATGATTTTGTAAAACCCAAGCAAAGTTCCTTACTGAGTGCACCATGGAAAGCAGACAACTATTTTGGTATGCAAAATGCTAAGCTTTCCTAAGGAGCTTACAGACTAGGCGAGTGAACAATTCCATGTTGGCCTCCAAAGCAAAGTCTGCAGACTCTGCCATTCGCAATGGAGGATATTAAAATGGTAAACCGTGTGTGTGTTCTCTTCACTTCTGGGTTTCCTACAGCAAACAGATACTTTATCCCAAACATCTCTCTCTCCGTTTTAATTTTAAGCTTTCAAGCAACAATGGAGTTCTGGCTCCCAGGGCCATAGTGAGAGGGTGGCCAGGTGGGCCCCTGCCAGGGGCACAGGTGAGAGGGGGGCACAAAATTGGCTAAAAATATGTCCATATAAAAATATGTCCCAATTAGGGATGCGGGTGGCACTGTGGGTAAAACCTCAGTGCCTAGGACTTGCTGATCGTATGGTCAGCGGTTCGAATCCCAGCGGCGGGGTGAGCTCCCGTCTTTCGGTCCCAGTTCCTGCCCACCTAGCAGTTCGAAAGCACCCTTAAGTGCAAGTAGATAAATAGGTACCGCTTTATAGTGGGAAGGTAAACGGCGTTTCCGTGTGCTGCGCTGGTGCTGGCTCGCCAGAGCAGCTTCGTCACGCTGGCCACGTGACCCGGAAGTGTCTGTGGACAGCGCTGGCCCCCGGCCTCTTAAGTGAAATGGGCGCACAACCCTAGAGTCGGACACGACTGGCCTGTACGGGGAGGGGTACCTTTACCTTTATGTCCATAAATAAAAATATTGATTATTGCCTCATAAGAAAAAGTTTTAAATAGAGGGTGAATTGAATGGGGGGGTTTGGAGGAGAGGTGGAAAGAAGAGCTAACTTGTCAGTGGCCAGGGGGCGCAATCTGGACAGTTCTGCTAGGGGCGCAAGATCACCTAGCTATGGTTCTGCTGGCTCCTTAGTCAAAGAGAGCATGCAGCCTTCCTTTTTTTGGTAGCATAATGTGATCTGTCTTGCAAACGTTAATCTGCAAAAAACAAACCAACCCCACCCTCAAGTGCAGGTAGGGAGTGGGACTGGATGATCTTGGCAAGAGAGATCTGATTGCATATGCAGAGCCACCAACTTATTTCTTGTAGAGATGTGTTTTCAACTTCTTCCTGATTCTGCAGCCTCTACCTCACTCCCCAAATAATGCATGATGAGCTGTGTGGAAATCAGGTGTTGTTCCTTTTTCCTTTTTCATGCAGACTGCAAGGAATTGTGATCACTTGCCCTCCCTCTCCACTGTCAAAATTTAGCTTGTGGGCTCCCAGAGGCAGCGACTTGTCTTTCACTTAGGCAGGGTTTGTGGGATGTAAACACAGGAGCAGTCAATGACAACATTCCTAGAGTTAGAACATGGGGAGGGATGTCTGTCTAGCAAGCAGGTAAACTTCCTGGGGACGGACTTCCTCCGCATGTGACCAGAGGTGGGTGTGGCCTCACCTGTGCAGGTAAATGATAAAAGCACAGGGCAGGCAGCCATATCTCTCTCTCTCATCTTCATCTTCTGAAGGAGCAACACGCCCTCTTGGCTCTCAGCCAAGAGAGGACAGTACTATCTTCCTATAAGATAGATTCTAAGTGTATGTAACCTTTTTTAAGCTGTCTGCCTTCTGGGATCATATTGTGAACAGAACGTGAGTAAACTCTTTTATACTTTTATGAAGACTGTGGCGTGTCTTGTATTTTAAGAGGGAACAAAGGGGAAATTACCAGAGTAATTATTATAGAGGTTCTAGTGAACCTGTGCAGACGTTACCGTTGCGAACTAAAAGGGGAATGTCATAAACTCTGCTGATATTTTGGGAACTTGTTAGCGCAAGTTGGATAAGGATATAATTAGTCAATATATCCTCTCCTGCACCCCAGAACATTCCCACAGGGTTGGCAGCAAGGGTTGGCATGGTTGGGCATTTGCTGGGGACCCAATGACAAGAGCCCCCGGGACCTGCTGCAGGACGGGCGCACCTCCTCCGAAACCTGGAGCCAATACTGTGTTTACAGCAGTGGCGTAGCGTGGGGGGCGCAGGGGGGGCCGGCCGCACTGGGCGCAACATCTGGGGGTTAGGGTTAGGGGGCGCAAATCCACGGGTTAGGGGGCGCAAATCCACGGGTTAGGGGGCGCAAATTACTTGCCTTGCCCCGGGTGCTGACAACCCACGCTACGCCACTGGTTTACAGTACCATGTATACTGATAGCAGTGATGCAGAGATAATCATGATGATCCTAAGGAATTCTGAGCTTTATGTCTCCCCCTTTTCCCACTCACTAGTCCTGCTGGCATTGTCGTTTCCATTCTCATAGCTGATCCTGCCCCCGTCGTCTGTGTCTGAGCGGTCCTGGCGCTCATAATGCCTCTCACTGTCGCCGTTCTTGTCCCGACTGGACGACGATCTCCTCCTGCGCCTCTTTCTCCTGTAGCCCCGTGGCACTGGCACCCCAATGTAGATGGAATGGTAATCTGCTAGGAAGAGGAAGAAGACAGAGGCAAAGAGAGAGTGCAAGGGAGGGAGGATCAGAGGGGGAAGAAAGAGAAAGGCCCACAAGGCAAAGCTCCAAAATCATTCCCAACAAATCTCTTGGGCTCTCTTTCATTCTGTCCCTGGCTCTGTTGGAGGGTATGGAGTTATGTGACCCCCGAAATACCACCATTGGAAAAAATCTGAAGGCAGCCCTGCTTTTTTTAAAAAAATATGTTTAAAGTTTTATTACAGTGGTACCTTGGTTTTAGAACAGTTTAGTTTATGAACAACTTGGAAATAGAATGCTGCAAACCCAGAAGTGGGTGTTCCGGTTTGTGAACTTTGCCTTGGAAGATGAACATGTTCCGCGTCCTGTTGAGTGTGTTCCATTTGTCGTTTGTTTTTTGTTTTTAAAAAAGAGCCTTCCTGTTGAGTCTGTTGGCTGTTGAGTCCTGAGAACCCACGCAACGCAGAGGTAATATTTGGAGCTTTTGTTTTTGCTATTTTTTTTTGCATTTTTGTTTGTGTGGCTTTTTCATTTTTCTGACTGTGACTTGTTCTTTGTTTTATGGGACTGAATTGTGACTGTGGCTTGTGACTTTATTTTTTGTGACTTGTTTTTGTGACTGTGTGGAACCCAGTTCAGCTACTGATTGATTGATTGTGTGATTGCAGAAATGGATACAAGCCCCCCCATCCAAAAAATGACTATCATCAGTGCACCTAAGAAAAAACAATAATTTTAATTTTTATCATCTACAATACTGTCATATTTATTTTATAGTACAGTACATTGATTATTGCTTTCATTTTATGGATCAGTGGTCTCATTTGATAGTAAAATACATTTTAAACTGCTGTTTTAGGGGTTGTGTTTAAAAGTCTGGAACGGATTAATCCGTTTTGCATTACTTTCTATGGGAAAGCGTGCCTTGGTTTTAGAACGCTTTGGTTTTGGAACAGACTTCCGGAACGGATTAAGTTTGGGAACCAAGGTACTACTGTATGTCATTTCAACAAGTTAATTAATTAATAATTAATTAATTAATTAATAATAAATAAATAAAATTAATAATTAATAATAATTAATTAATAATAAATTAATAATAATAATAATAATAATAGAAGCTGAACAGGGAAAGCATGCAAGGGTGATATTTTCTTCATGCTGATGTTCAGATGCCCCATAAAATGGGATGCTTGGAAGGTCTGTAATTGTGCCCTGCCCATCTGGCTAGGTTGCCCCAGCCCACTCTGATGGTTCTGCTTTGCCTCTGTAGTTAGAGGAAGCAATGTTTCTGAATCCCACTTGCGGGAAACCATTGGAGGGGAGAGTGCTGTTGTACTTCAGTCCTGCTTGTAGGTTTCCCACAGGTGTATTGTTGGCCAATTTGAGAACAGGATGCTGGACTGGATATGCCAATAACCCTGCAGGCTCTTCTGATGCTCGGATTTTCCGAGTTTTGTGGCCATAAAGGTTTTTGTTGATTGTGTTTATTACGATTAGTTTAGTATTTCTGGTGTGTTTGTAAGTCACTTTGGGTCATTTTAACAAGCGAAATAATAATAATAATAATAATAATAATAATAATAATAATAGAAGCTGAACAGGGAAAACATGTGAGGACAATACAGTTGTACCTTGGTTTTTGAACATCTTAATTCTCGAACATTTTGGCTCCTGAACGCCATAAACGTGGAAGCGAGTGTTCTGGTCTGTGAACAATTTTTGGAATCCAAACAGGGCTTCTGCGACTTCTGATTGGCTGCAGGAGCTTCCTGAAGCTAATCAAAAGCCGTGCTTTGGTTTTGGAAGTCAAAGGGATTTCCAGAATGGATTCTGTTTGACTTCCAAGGTATGACTGTCTTTTCTTCATGCTGATGTTCAGTTGCACCATAAAAAGGGAGTGTACAAGGGTGCATGCCTTCGCTAGTGGCCACAATGGAAGGCAGACAGATCAAACTGTGACACATGGAGTCAACCTACCATCTTCATCATCATATCTCATCCTGGAGGTGCTGAGGCCTCTCTCGCTCATTGCATCTTCATCATCCATCATGGCCAATCAGGGGATGCTTAGAGTACAAAGAGTAGGAGGCTCCAAACTACAAGAAAAAAGATTCCACCTAAACATTAGGAAGAACTTCCTGACAGTAAGAGCTGTTTGACAGTGGAATTTGCTGCCAAGGATTGTGGTGGAGTCTCCTTCTTTGGAGGTCTTTAAGCAGAGGCTTGACAACCATATGTCAGGAGTGCTCTGATGGTGTTTCCTGCTTGGCAGGGGGTTGGACTCGATGGCCCTTGTGGTCTCTTCCAACTCTATGATTCTATGATTCTATGATTCTATGAACAATTAAAGTCTTCTGGGTTTGGTTTTGTAAGAAAATCATTTTTATTGTTATTTCTCATCAGGACCTACACAACATAAGAGAGAGCTCCTCCACACCCCTGTCTTAGCTATCTATGAAAACAATGGCAGTGTCATCAACACAATGTAGTCAAGCTGGCACATTTTCACCCCATCTTTCTTCCTCTCTCTCTCCTGTAAGGAACTTCCCAACAGAGCAATCCTGTCCCTTTAAAAAATTGGACGTCCTTTTATCCAGATCTCTAGATCAGATTTTGGTAAGCCTCAATGCAGTAGGCAAATTAGAGTCCTGTATGACATTAGCGCCATCATACACCATCACCTCCATTTTATTTGTATGCTTCCTTTCTACAAAAAATGATGCCCAAAGTGGCTTACAATAACAATGAGAACAATAAATCACAAAACAAGGGTTGCCATATTTCAAAAAGTGAAAATCCAGATACAAAAGTTGTTGCAAAATTGCTAAGCTGCTGGGGGGGGGGCAATATATATATAAAAGAGTTTTTAACCTATTTTTTTAAGGACATTCTCCAAAAAAAATCAACACTTCCAATATGCCAATATGGGCTGCCATACACCTGGGTTTCCCCGGACATTTTAACCGGGTTCCAAAAAATTCCACCCAAAAATTCGACAATTTTTGACAGACGAATTCCAGCTATGTCCAGGAAATTCCAGATGTATGGCAGCCCAAATAAAACCCACTGTCTCAATAGCAATTCAGCAATAACAAAACTGGAACGTATATCAGTATCAATATCAACATAACCTTATAACACAAAGCTTATAAACTATGGTGTTACGGGCAGCAGAAGTTGTTGAAATAAATAAATCAAAAATATTATTTGTTGGGGAGGGGTGACAGGGACAATTCTGGATTCTGGGACTACTCAACTAGTTCTCCATAGTTTTTGCAGGGTGGGTTGGTAAGGTTGCTTTGCAGTTAAGTTTTTCACAATAGTTTAACTGTTTAAATTATGCTTTTTAACTAGCTTTTGTTGTTTTTTTTGGTATATTTTAATTACATTTTTTTTAAATTGTCTTATTGTGTGTGCCTTTTAATAACTGATGGATTTTGTAATTGATTTTACACTTGCAAACCGCTCAGAAGCCATTTGGGCATGTGAGCAGTAAATAGCAGTAAAATCATAAATAGTAAATAGGTAATCAAATTTCCTCCACGTAGCATTGGCTGTTAACCTTTTACCTGTGAATCCCAGCGGGGCAGAAGAAAACAGAAATTTCTGATTCAGCGGGTAACTGGCCAAGAAATCAGAGAAGATGGCAAATTGAGTGATTGCTGATGTGCTAGTCTTTGTGATGGTGTTTTGCACTTCTAAAAATGGCATCAGCCTGATCATGCAAGCCAGTGATTAGTCACAACCAATGTAAGTGTCAGCAAGGGGCTTTCCCTCACCATCATTTTAAGGCTTCTTCATGCTAGTGAACTCCATTTTGCCAGGGAAGGCGAACTAAGCAGAGGCTTAGGGAACTGGCACAAGAGCATCCTTTACCCATTAGCATTTGTCACGTATAGGAACCCCATCATAGGAAGCTGCCTTTTACTGCCCCAGACCACCTAGCTTAGCACTGTCTACAATGGTCATAGGCACCAGCTCTCCAAGGTTTCAGGTAGCAGTCTCTCCCAGCCCTACCTGGAGATGCCATGGCTTGGGACCAGGATAACCAGAAAGATCACCTCACTCCTTATATACCCAGCTGAGGTGAGGGCCTCTTGCAGGTGCTTTCTTATCAGGAGGCCTGTTCCACACAGTGTAGGAACCGGGCCTTTTGTGTAGCGGCCCCTGCCCTTTCAAATTTGCTCTCCTGGAATGTTACGCAGGCACAACCTCCTAGGCTGCCTTTTAATTGCCTGCTGAAGACCTTCCTTCAACACGTTTCAAAGTTGAGGTCTGCTTCTGTACTGGAATTGTTTTAAAGATGTTTTTATAGTGTTTTTGCTTGTTGTTTGCCACCCTGGGCTCCTTTCGGAGGAAGGGCAGGATATAAATAAAATGAATAAATAATCGAACAAGGAGGCAAATAGAGGTGGGGACTCATGTGACTGAATGACACTCCCCCATACTTATTTTTTTGAATGCCCTGAACCTAGAAAACATGAATGGCACTGGGAAATCTAAGCTAGCACCCTTTCCCTTTGTGTCTAGTTTTACGGGGGGGGGGGGGGGAGTTATGGAGGATCATTCAACCAGCTGCCACCTGCAATCTAAAGTGGCCCAGGCGCACACAAGTTTATCACCTCATCTGCTGCTTGAGAGATGTAGGTCACACAGTCTACTTATTAAGGCAGAATTATTGAACAGCAGCATATTCATCCACAAAGAGTGTTTCTTCCAAGGCTCAGCTTAAGCCATAGGTTCAAATTTCTATTCTGTGGCATCTTTCCCTGTATAGGACCTGCAGAGTATCTGAGTCTTTTTTTAAAAAATAAAATAAAATAAATCACGAATGCATATTAGTTTGCTAATTATTTCATGTGCCCTGATTGCCCTTCATGGGTGTCTGAAAATGAAAGGGTGATTGCTCATGGCAGGAAAATCAATCCCCTCCAAAGTCACTTTGAGACTGAACCAGCAGCCAACAGGGCTTCCACCCGCTGCAAACTAAGAGCTGGAATCCATTCATTTCATTACTGCAACACCCTGACCAACAACTAAGAGAAAATATTGTTGCATTGCAGCTGCTTAAGGAATATAAATACTAATTTAAATATTTATTATGACTGCTGCCAGCCAACTGGCAAAATTTTAGTTGATTAATCATCTGAGTTTTTTAATCAGCCTATTGCAGTGACTTTACAAGTGGCCCCACCACACTGCAAGACTTAAAAGATAAGTTGCAATATCCCAAATAGGCTTACTATGGAGTAAGTACCACTGAAGTCAATAGGCCTTTTCTTTGGTTAAACACGCACAAGGTCAAGCTGTTAGTTGATTAAAGCACCCAGGAGAGCTTTTTGCCTCTTTGATATCCCACTGTCCTTTTTTGTCGAATGAAAATCCTAAGCTAGGAGAAACCACGGTGCTCAGTGTTAATGCAGGCTGCCCATCTCTCTCTTTTCTGAACAATTCCAGCACCTGACAGGACTACAAAAGTTGAATAAGTATTGCACTACTCACGCTTGAAGCGTCCCAGGAAATACTCCAAACTGAGTTCAGGGGATCTGCAGCCAGTCTGGGGCTCTATCAGGTCTCGGGTGGCTGAAGAATGAGCATAGAAGTCACGGACGCAAGGGCACTATTGACTCCCAGTGCCCAAGGCTGCACAGCCTCCCAAATGAGGCCACCAGGATTGATTCTTTCAGAGCACAGTGACATCACATCATGGGACACAGATAGATCCCCACAGACGCTGCACCAACAAATACTGCTTCGCTCAGATAAACGCAATCAGCTTAAAGTAGCCAGTCTTCAGGTGGTCCACAAGCCAAGATGGATTTTCGTTTAGGGCTCTGATCTGTTGGAACTCACAGGTGGAGGGACTGAAAGGTCACAGTGGATAAAGTTTAGGTGAATTGTTTGGATGGTGCAAAAGTGATGGAGTTTCTGAATGATTCAGAGGGCATGGACTCTACCACTGAGTAGCAGATTGGAACAGCAACAAATCCTATTGGGAGGGGCAAATCTGCAAATTTCACTTTCTCTCTTAAAATCAGTTCTCTGCTTTTTAGCACCAATGTCTGTTTTTTAAAACAAAACAAAACAAAACAAAACAAAGTCCTCATGAAAATTCATCAGCATTTTAAATGCAATTTTGTCTTAATGCATTCTTGCCTAATATACACATTTTTGCAAAGCAATTCTCCCTAATATAATACATTTTTATATTAGTGAATACATTTTTGTATGCATTTCTAAGCACACCTAACCCTACTGTATGCATTTTGTAGACATTACTTGGCAGGAGAAGAACCGACTTTCCAAATTCAGAGAACAGTAAATTTTGGAGGCTTTTGGTGTTTCCGCTTGCTTATTGTTCTTGAAGGTGCAAAAGTAGGTAGCTTCACTTTTAAATGTGTGCTGAATCAAATTTATGCCCCATGCCTCCTACCAGCTATGATAAAAGCATCTGGAAAGGCCGGTCCTCAAAATTTGAGCCTCAAATGCAAGTTGCACCATTTCAGTAACCTCTCACATTTGCTTTAACCCACTATGCTGATTGCCATAACCTAGATTGCAAAAAATAAAAGGTACCACTATTTGAATAACCCTAGAAATCATTCTTTGACAAGTGTTGTTCTATGACATCCCATATAAGAAGTTCAAGGGATCAGAGGCAACCTGTACCCTGAGCTGATGCAGAAGTCATGCACTGAATTCTTTAATAAAAGCTCTGGGATTTCCTGAGCCATGAGTTTGAGGCTTTCATCCAAGGGTGGGAATGAGGGTAGCTGTATGTGTCATGTATGTATCATGTGCTCTGACCTGTGCCTCCTGTGCTAGCTTAACCATCTCAGAGATGCCACACTAGAGACCCCATCCTGAGCCCTGCCTTAATCCCAATTCTCCCCCATCACCCCCTGCACCTCAGGTACAATGGCAATGGTGGACCAGGCAGAAAGCCCAACATCATTAGGCTGGCATACAGTTTTAGTAGCAGGGTTCTTCAGGGCAGAAGGATCAACTTGTGAGGAGCAAGCAGGCCCAGCTGAAGCCATTGCTCATCAGAGAACCAGGAAGAAACAGGGACTATTTCAGTCTGTCTCCTCTGGACCTCTACTGGATTAGCAGCAGCTCCCTTTGGAGCGCAGTAACCCCCCAGCACCTGCTATGACTAGGTTGCTGAATTTGGCAAATGTAAGCCCATAGTCCTCCCGGCCCCAAGGATTAGGCTGTCAATGGCTACTAGCCACATGGCTATGCTCTGCCTCCATAGTTCGAGGCAGCAATGTTTTTAAATACCAGTTGCTGAAAGCCACAGGAGGAGAGAGTGATCTTGTCCTTGAGTCCCACTTGCTAGTTTCCCACAAACATCTGGTCAGCCACTGTGAGAACAGGATGCTGGACTAGATGGGTCATTGGCCTGATCCAGCAGGCTCCTCCTATGTTCTTAAGTTCTCATTGTGCAAGGGAGAAAAGGGCACCAGGAACAGATACTTGCTATGATTAGCTCTAGATCTCTTTTCTGATAGGAGTGTGACCCCTTTGGCAGCTCATACAAGAACTGCAGCAAGAGCTGCAGACAAGGCTTTATTTACCAGGCAAACAAACAGGACCAGACACAAAAGGCCTGCCATTCCTATCACACCTGGCAACTCACTCCCGGTTGTGTAGCCATTGATAGGATGACCCAAAAACTGGGTTTAAGTCTCTACCGGACATATGCTAATCAGAATCCACTATAGTTATGGTTTGAAATGGACAATTGATTCAAATTGTGGGACGCAGGTGGTGCTGTGGGTTAAACCACAGAGCCTAGGACTTGCCGATCAGAAGGTCGGCGGTTCGAATCCCCGTGACGGGGTGAGCTCCCGTTGCTCGGTCCCAGCTCCTGCCAACCTAGCACATCAAAGTGCAAGTAGATAAATAGGTACCGCTCCGGCGGGAAGGTAAACGGCGTTTCCGTGCGCTGCTCTGGTTTGCCAGAAGTGGCTTAGTCATGCTGGCCACATGACCCGGAAGCTGTACGCCGGCTCCCTTGGCTTGTAAAGCGAGATGAGCGCCGCAACCCCAGAGTCGGCCACGACTGGACCTAATGGTCAGGGGTCCCTTTACCTTATAGTTGTTATGGTTTGAAATGGACAATTGATTCAAATTACAATTAGTGGTGAATTAGGTGAGGTGCATACATCTCCAACTGCGATTAACAACCAGTTCCTAAAATTCTATTCGAACCTGTATAGTAAACCAGAAGAGGTACCGGAAGAGGTTATGGAATTTTTTATTTTTTTTTAACTACCAGGGCTAGAAAACACATGAAAACAACTAATGATGTCTCCAATATCAGAAGTTGAGATTAGGGAAACAATATGAAATATGGCAGTTGGTAAAGCACCTGGGATAGACGGTTTTCCAGTGCAATGGTATAAAAAATATATTGATCTCCTGTCACCTAGATTATATCAGATATTTAGAGAAGGAATCGGCTTAACACTATTCAACCAGGCTTATATTACTGTTATTCCAAAGCCCAGCAAGGACCTCAGACAATCTGCCAACTAGAGCCCAATTCGTTTGATAAACATTGATACAAAAATATTAACAGTGATACTGACAAATAGACTCCAAGGAGTAATACCAACTATTATTAAAAATTACCAAACAGGGTTTATAAAGATGAGACAAGCTGCAGATAACATCAGGCTGGTAGTGGATTTGATAAATTTAAACAAAAATAGTGAAGATTTAGCTATACTGTCTCTAGATGTGGAAAAAGCTTTTGATAAGGTCCACAGACAATATATGGAAAAAGTACTACAAAAATTTGGTTTTCTATTTGACTTTATAAAATGGATAAACATATTATATTGCTCCCCTACACTAGTAGTTAAGTAGGGGAGTTAAGACAAACATCATAATGTCTGTACCTTTCACATTATCTGGAGGTACCAGGCAAGGCTGCCCACTTTTGCCTTTGCTTGGAGCCCCTGGCATGTATTATTATTAGACAGCATAAGAAAATCTTTGGTGTAATTCCTCTTAAAATGTAAACTAGCCTAGGTATTATGCTCATTTTAAGAGCGTTGACTTTTCTTCACACGGTCAGGTTCAATGACTCTCATCTGTCGATGTCTATTGATACCTCATGATATATTCTGTTGATGTTTAATGATGCTAATTTAGATAAGTCTTGTTGTATTAATATGCCTAGATATGCAAATATGAAATTGGTATTGTTTAAACAGTTGAAGCAAAAAGTTATTTCCTATTAACATCAACTCTGATTTGGACCAGTTTATAGTATATCCATAGATATTGCGAAAACATCTATATTTTGCATTGATATTGGAACAGTACTGTGAGGTTTCGTGATAAACAGAAGAATATCATCTTCAAACATTACCAATTTGTATTCAAGTGAGTTTTGAATTACAGCAAAGATTTCCTTATGCTGTCTAATAATAATACATGCTAGGGGCTCCAAGACAGGGGTGCCTGGCGTGCTCTGGTCCAGGGGGTCACGAAGAGTCGGACACGACTAAACGACTAAACAACAACATATTGAAAGATTTTTGGCAGGAGGTAACTGAAACTATCAACAGAACTGTACGGAACAACCTTACATTTACAGAGCAAAATATCCTTTTGAATTATATGCCCAGCACATGGAACCTTACAAAAGGACAATACAAATGGACTCTCCGTGCCCTTACCATGGCAAAAAGACTGATATTGATAAATTGGAAAAATAAAAACGTGGCTCTCTTCTATGACTGGATTGAAGACTTATACAAACTTGCAACATGTGAACAACTTGCATATAAATGCAGACTTGCCATGGACAAATTCAATGATATTTGGAATCCATTCTTACAAATACTGTGATAGGTTAAGATCTGGTGAAGTACAATAACAGCTTTGTAAAGTATACAATTTTGGGTTTTTCTCCCTCCTCCCTTTACTTTCCCTTCTACATGGGTGCTGTTTCTCTGTTTCTATTTCTTTTATTTACGTCTCACCATGTTTATTGCACATATAATTATGTACTTTTTAACTTTCAATAAAGATGTCTGGTTAAAAAAAAAAAAAAGTTACAAGAAAGGAGATTTGAAGTAAACATCAGGAAGAACTTTCTTGTACAAAACTGGGTCAAATACATGTTGTAAATGTAAAGAAGGGACTTTTTATCATATGTGGTGGGAATGTAAAGAAGTTAAAATTTTTTGGGAAAAGATGTATAATAAGTTGAAGAAAATGTTTAAAATGACATTTGTTAAAAAACGAGAAGCATTTTTGTTAGGGATTGTAGGACAAGACCTGCCAAGGAAAATAAAGAATTTATTTATGTATGCAACAACAGCGGCAAGAGTCTTGATAGCACAAAGATGGAAGAATGAGGAAATCCCGACAAAAGAACAGTGGCAAGAGAAATTGATGAATTATGCAGAACGGACTAAATTGACATACAAACTGCGAGATAAAGACAACTGTGACTTTAAAGAAGAATGGGAACTTTTCACAAATTATTTTAAAGACAACAAAATGAACTGAACTCCTTGGCAGGGTTTTGAATAAACATACACAAATTTACTGATTGATAACATGGTAGACAGATAATGTAAGGATTTGTTTAATTTTATAACATGCAGAGAATAATATGTGTTGAGAAATCAGAGAGAGCAGCTGAGGGAAGCCTTTGAGGGAGGGGAGGGTGGGTTTGAGGGGAGTGGGGGGGGGGAGAGAAAAAGGGGGAAATAATGAAAATGATATGTTTTGATATGCTGTGTGGAAATTGTTAATAATTTATTGTTTTTAAAAGAAGAACTTTCTGATGGGGCAGGCTGTGGACTCTTCTTCCTTGGAGGTTTTTTAAGCAGAGCATGGATTGCCATCCGCCATGGATGCTTTAGCTGGGATTCCTGCATTGGAGGGGGTTGGACTAGATGACCCTTGAAGCCCCTTCCAACTCCACAATGATTAATATGATTCTACACGACCCCAAAGGGAAGCATGCAAATAGGATCTGAGCACAGGAGCCTTCTGGTTTACAGCAACTGGTGTTCAAAAGCATTGCTGCCTCTGACAGTGGAGGGAGAGCAGAGCCAGCTTGAGAGGTTTTGCTGCTATAGGCCAACCCCCCAATGCCCCACCTGCCCCTGTGATGATGCCCCACTGAAGATCTGTGCCCTTGCCCCTCCCCCACCATCCTGCCTGCATTGCCACCCGCACCACCACTGTCCCCTTGCCAGGGGCTGTGGTGAGGGTGCAGCGGCAGCAGTGAGGTAACAGCATTGTGGTGGAGCTGGCAATGGAGCAACGGCAGGGGCGGGAGTCAGATCTGCTGCCTGAGGCAAGTGGCTTCACCTTGCCTCATTGACAGACCACCCCTGAGGCAGAGCAAAGCCTTCTCCTTCTCCATGAATTTGTCCAGTCCTCTTTTAAAACCATCCAAGCTGGTCTGTGCTGGTCCCGGGGGGAAGGTACCGTGATCGTAGTCAGAGTTCACGAGATGAGAGGCGAGGTCCGAAACAGGGAGCCGGGCGGGGAACAGGAACGCTGGGAGGTCAGAAGCAGGAGGCCGGGCAGGGAACAGGAACGCTGGAAGGTCAGGAGCAGGAGGCCGGGCAGGGAACAGGAACACTGGAAGATCTGAAGCCAACAACGACGTTGCTCCCGCAACCTGGGACCGGGCTGACTGACCTTTATCTTCTTCTAAGGCCAGGGGCGGCCCCGGCCCCCAGGAGCCCCGCCTCCTCTGGCCTTAAGGCGAGCACTCCTCCTGGGAGCAACCAGTTCCCTTCGCCTCTCTGCCCTAAGCCTCTGTAGTTCAGGAGAGGCAGAAGGGTTACTGGGCCCCGGAGGAGGCTCACCTGTAGCCACTGAGTCCTCAAGCACCTCTGGGGCCAGAAGGGTTTCACCTGGTGCCTGCTCTTGTGGAACTGACACAGGTGCAGGCTCCTCAGAATCTAGGCCTTGCCCCAGTTCAGCCGGCCCTGGAGGCGGGGACTCCTGTGCAGGCTGGGATTCCTCTGGTTCAGCCTCTGAATCGGAATCCCAGGCCATCACATGGTCATTCTGCTCTCTCCCTTCATCAACAGCTACATGTGTGGCAGTAGATGAGCTGGACTGGTGTCCAGCTTCAGTAATGGACTGGATGGGAGCAAATAAACTGAAGCTCGGTCCAGATGATTGATTGAAGCAGCTGAGTAGAGACAAAAAGGGGTCAGGCCATCCAGTGATAGTCTGAATCTGTTATGTAGTGAAGTTTCACCCTGGGCCAGCAGGGGCATACTGTATATACCGTATTTTCCCCTCTATAACACGCAGATTTTTTCTCCTAAAAAGGAAGGGGAAATGTCTGTGCGTGTTATAGAGCGAATGTGTGGTCCCTGGAGCCGAAAAAGCAGGCAAAAATCAAATCGCGGGTCTCCTAGAAGGGAAACTTGAAAAGAGGAAGCGGCTGCTTTCCTCCATTCTGCCTCAGGGTCTTACTGCCCACCCTCCTCTGTTTCGTTGCTGTGTTTGCTCAAACGGAACAAAGAGCAGGGAAAGCCCCTCCCCTCCAGGCAAGCAGAGGGGAAAGTGTTGTCTCTGTGCTCCGGAACTGCTGAGGGAGAGGGAGAGAGAGGGGGGAGGGAGGGAGAGAGAGAGGGAGGGAGGGAGGGAGAGAGAGAGAGGGAGGGAGGGAGAGAGAGAGAGAGAGGGAGGGAGGGAGAGAGAGAGAGGGAGGGAGAGAGAGAGAGAGAGAGAGAGAGAGAGAGAGAGAGAGATGGCTGGCTTGGGTGGGGGGAAACTTTTGCCTTTCTTTCCTCCCTCCCGTTAAATCCCTCTCCTGCATTCCTCCCCTCCAGGCAAGAAGAGGGGAAAGTGTCGTCTATGTGCTCCGGTACTGCTGGGGGAGAGGGAGAGAGAGGGGGGAGGGGGAGAGAGAGAGAGGGAGGGAGAGAGAGAGGGAGAGAGAGAGAGAGATGGCTGGCTTGGGTGGGGGGAAACTTTTGCCTTTCTTTCCTCCCTCCGTTAAATCCCTCTCCTGCATTCTTAGCCAGCTGCTTCTCTGCACACCCCTCTCATGTCCCTTCTTTGTTTTTCCTTCGCTCCCCACTTAAAATGTGGTTACAAAGCATAGATCCACATGGATCCTCAGGATCTTTGCATTGGGTCACCCCAAATTCACCATCAGATCACATAGCATGTCCATGGCTACAGCCTGCCCCCCCAAAATCACGCACCCACTGTTGCCTGGGGCTGCAATGGTGCAAAAACGTAGTTACAAAGCATGGATCCACAGGAATTCTCAGGATCTTTGCATTGGGTCACCCCAAATTCACCATCAAATCACATAGCATGTCCATGGCTACAGCCTGCACCAAAAAAATCACGCACCCACTGTTGCCTGGGGCTGCAATGGTGCAAAAACGTGGTTACAAAGCATGGATCCACAGGAATTCTCAGGATTTTTGCATTGGGTCACCCCAAATTCACCATCAGATCACATGTCTGTGGCCACAGCATGAAGCCCAAAAATGATACATCCACTGTTTCATTCAGAATGTTTTTCCCTTTGTTTTCCTCCTCTAAAAACGATGTGCGCGTTATGGTCAGGTGCGTGTTATAGAGCGAAAAATACGGTAGTTTTCACTCAGGTCTGTAGATAGTTTTCACTCAGGTCCACGTCAGTTATTTTAGGCGGGAAACGCTGGGCTGTTGTTGCTACAATGTTGACAGCCAGCTGCCTATAAAAGCAGGCCGGCTGAGCTGTTTGCAGTCAGTTCTATTCCAGCTTACAAAATAAAGAGCTACTTGGAGAAATCGCTGTGTCGTCTGCTATGTCAACCCACAACTTAACACTGGCGACGAAGGATGGGATGGATGGACATCAGAGCACAGCCAGATGCGGCCAGCCTCTGAACTGAGCTGAATCACTGAGCTGAATCACAGAGCGAAATCACTGGACAGAACCAATTCAGAGCTGACTGTTCTGGCTAAGAGCACTGTGTTCCATCCATCGCCCTTCACCCCGGCATCGGAATCATGGCTTCACTTGTGCCTCTACCGCCGTTTGCGGCAGCCTCTGAATCATGGGACTCCTACCTCGCTCGGTTCGACTGCTACCTCCAAGCCAACGAGCTGACAGCAGTATCAAAGGATCGGAAGCGGGGCCTATTCCTCAGCCTCTGTGGGCCTGAGGTGTTTGAGACGGCCCGAGCATTGGTTGCGCCTGAAGCAGTCCAGGCAACACCATGGGACACGATCCAAGAGAAGCTCCGCAACCACTATGCACCAAAGCCGTCCAAGATTGCTGCCCGCCATGCGTTCTACCACCGGAACCAGGCAGAGGGGGAGTCAATCAACAACTACACCACCGCCCTGCGACAGGCTGCAATGCACTGTGAGTTCCGAGACTTAGACGATGCCCTGATGGATCAAATCGTCTGCGGGGTCCGGGACATCCATCTGCAACGGCGTCTCCTCGCCAAGCCAGACCTCACGCTACAGAAAGCCACTGAGGAGGCTGTGGCCTCAGAAGCTGCTGAACGCTCCGCCCAGGAGATCCGCAAGTCCAGCAGCCCGCGTCTTGCTAGGGAGCCAGTTCCAGTGCATCATGAAGAGGCCAGCAGTGATGAGGCATCCTCCAGTGAAGACGATGACGTGCACCAGACAAAGCGGGAGCGCAGGAAGTTCCAACAGAAGTCCAAGGGCCAACCGGAATGTGCTGGCTGCGGAGGCAACCATTCCCGTGCCAAGTGTCGATTCAGAGACGCCATCTGTAGGAAGTGTTCCAGAAGGGGCCACATCGCTAAGGTCTGCCGATCGGCTCCGTCTGACACCCCCCCTTCATCGACTCGCAAGTCCAAGTCTTCACTCCAGTCTGCCAAGGAAAGTTGTTTCGCTCTCACCAACTGCCGCTGCCCGTCTGGAACCACGATTGGCCAAACCGACTCGCCTACGCGACGCAAGCTGAACGTCACGGTGCTCATTGAAGGAGCTCCATGTGACATGGAGATCGACACCGGGTCTGCCCTGTCCATCATGTCATGGAGCACCATCAAAAGACTGGTACCCAGAGTGTCCAAAAGGCAACTCAACTCTCACCGCATACACCTGAGAGACTACCAGGGAAACGACATTCCCGTGGTAGGCGTTGGCCGGTTCCGGATTGCCTTCAAGGATTTTTCGGGCCTGCTCCGGTTGGTGGTGGTCGAAGGTCAGCGGCCAAGCCTCCTAGGGCTAGACTGGTTTGATGCCCTCGGCCTGGAAGTCACCGGCATCAACTGCATCTCTAACGCAGAGACTGAGGGTCTGGTCAAAGACTTTGCCGAGGTTTTCGACGGCACCTTGGGGCAATATACAGGTACGCCCATCTCCTTTAGCCTTGATCCACAAGTCGCCCCCATCAAGCTAAAGCCACGCCGGGTTCCCTTTGCTCTCAAGGCTAAGGTGGACGAACAACTGGACAAACTGATCGCCCAAGGAGTTTTGGAGCTGGTTGACCACGCCAAGTGGGAAACCCCCATCGTCACGCCTGTCAAGCCAGATGGGTCAGTGGGAATCTGCGCTGACTACAAGTGCACGATCAACAAGGCACTTCAGCAGCACGCTTATCCGGTTCCTGTTGTCCAACACCTGCTGCATTCCCTGGGTGAGGGTAAGGTCTTCGCTAAGCTGGACCTTGCCCAAGCCTATCAACAACTGCCCGTCGATGATGCCACTGCTGAAGCCCAGACGATCGTCACCCACCGGGGGGCATTCTGTTGCCGCCGGTTGCAGTTCGGGGTGAGTGTGGCTCCTGGCATCTTCCAAAGCCTTATGGAGCGTCTCCTGCAAGGGCTTCCGGGCGTGGTACCATATTTTGATGACGTCTTGGTGTCTGCAGACTCACACCAGCAGCTGTTCGAGCGCCTCCGTGCCGTGCTGACCAGGTTCCAAGAGGCTGGGCTCAAGGTAAAGAAGGAAAAGTGCCAGATCGCCATTCCACAGGTAGAGTTCCTGGGCTATTTTATCGATGCCTCCGGCCTTCACCCGACCACATCCAAGATCCGCGCTATCCAGCAGGCCCCCACCCCAAAGAACAAGACGGAGTTGCAGGCGTTCCTGGGGCTGCTGAACTTTTATAACATGTTCCTGCCCCACAAAGCCACAGTGGCTGAGCCTCTTCACCGACTCCTTAGCACAAAGACGCCTTGGGCCTGGGGTCATCGGGAGATGGCGGCCTTCAACGCCGTCAAGGCTCTCCTTTCATCAGACAGTGTGCTGGTACAGTACAGTGAATCCAGGCCGCTGGTCCTTGCCTGCGACGCCTCACCTTTTGGCATCGGTGCTGTCCTTAGTCACCGTTTTCCAGACGGAAGAGAAGCACCGCTCGCCTACTTTTCCAGGACGCTATCTCCGACGGAACGGAATTACAGCCAGCTCGACAAGGAGGCACTGGCACTTGTGGCTGGAGTGAAGAGGTTCCATGAATACCTCTATGGCAGGACTTTTGACCTCATCACTGACCACAAGCCACTCCTGGGCCTCCTCGCCGGTGATCGTCCAACTCCACCAGTCCTCTCGACATGCATGCTGCGATGGACTGTTTTCCTGGCTGCCTACCACTACCGGCTCATCCGTCGCCCCGGGAAATCGATGGGCCATGCCGACGCCCTCAGCTGTTGCCCTCTTCCAGCATTTGTGGAAGACCCGGCTCCAGCTTCATCGCTCCTTCTGATTGAGGATCTTCCGGCAGCGCCTGTATCGGCTGCCACTGTGGCCTCCGCGTCTGCCCAGGATCGCACCATCAGCCGGGTGCTCAACTGGGTGTGGAGGGGGTGGCCACAAGGGCCTTTTGCATCGGAGTTCCAGCCATTCGCAACCAGACAACATGAACTCTCAGCTCATCGCGACTGTCTGCTGTGGGGAGACCGCGTCGTGATTCCCCAGGGACTCCGTCAGCGCGTCCTGGAGGCTCTGCACGTTGGCCACCCGGGAATTGTCAAAATGAAGGCGTTGGCTCGGTGTTACGTCTGGTGGCCTAATATGGACGATGCCATCACTGCCTGGGTGTCCGCCCGTCAAGCGTGCCAAGAGTCGAGGCCTGCACCACCGGCAGCTAAGGGACACACCTGAGAGACGCCAAAGACACCCTGGTCGAGGGTGCACATTGATCTGGCTGGCCCCTTTCACGGCCGGACCTTTATGGTAGTGGTGGACGCCTATTCCAAATGGCTGGAGGTCGCCCTGATGCCCTCCACCATTACCGAAGCCGTCATCCGGGTGCTGCGAGGCCTGTTTGCAACGCATGGGTGTCCTGATGTCCTTGTCTCTGACAACGGACCACAGTTCACGTCAGGCACATTTGAGCGGTATCTTTTGGGACTGGGCATCCGCCATGCCCTAACGGCACCCTTTCATCCATCCAGCAACGGGCAAGCGGAAAGAATGGTGCGCTCGGCAAAAGAGGCACTGGTGCGCCTGGACCGGGGAGACTGGCATGAGCGGGTCGCCGAATACTTGTTCGTGCAACACATCACCCCTCATGCGGCCACAGGGCGGAGTCCTGCTGAACTGCTTATGGACCGCCGCCTCAGGTCACCGCTCGACCGGCTGCACCCGGACTTTGCCGTGGCTGAACCCCCAGGCTGTGCCAACGCGCCACGGTCATTTGTCCCAGGAAACCAGGTCTTTGCCCGGAACTATGTGGGGGACATTCCTTGGGTGCCAGCCACAGTAGTGGGAGTCACTGGACCTCGCTCGTACCAGGTGGCACTCGAAGACGGACGCTTGTGGCGACGGCACATAGACCAGCTTAGGCGCAGGGTTGGGGACTTGGACACTACCGTGGTGCCCCCAACTGCGCTTGCGGCTCAAGAAGAGACACGTACAGATGGCGAGGCCCCACCTACACCTCCCTCGCAAACTGCCAGCGTGGAGCCGAACCAAGCCACCTAGGGTCGCACCACAGCCTCAGCAAGAACTGTGTGGCCCTCTGGACTTGGCTACCAGTCCCCGGCGGTCTGGCAGAGTTTCCAAGCACCCAACTTATTTAAAGGACTATGTTGTTGGACATGTATCACTGTTGGTCTAAGTATGGGAAATGTAACCGATATGCTTTTGTGCCTAATTGAACCATTACGCGTAGTGCTGTATATAAGGAAACCATTACGATTGTAACTAACGCCTTATCTCGGTGGGGAGGGGTGTTATGTAGTGAAGTTTCACCCTGGGCCAGCAGGGGGATACTGTATATAGTTTTCACTCAGGTCTGTAGATAGTTTTCACTCAAGTCCACGTCAGTTATTTTAGGCGGGAAACGCTGGGCTGTTGTTGCTACAATGTTGACAGCCGGCTGCCTATAAAAGCAGGCCGGCTGAGCTGTTTGCAGTCAGTTCTATTCCAGCTTACAAAATAAAGAGCTACTTGGAGAAATCGCTGTGTCGTCTGCTATGTCAACCCACAACTTAACAGAATCCATTTCACAGTCCTGGCAAAGTTGTCAGCCACTTTTCTATGGCTACCAAAACCATGAAACATGTATTCCAAGAAAGTCTCTGGCACATGGCTGGGAGAAATCTAATGATCAGCTGGAAGTCCCAACCACACCCCCTCAATGGACACTGGAGAAATAGTCTCTTGGCAGGAAATAAATGGCACTACAGCAACCTCAGTTCGAGAGAGAGACAAATAGATCCATTTGGGCTTCTATCAGCCTCTCATTTTCCAATCTTAATTTCATTTCTGGCACACCACAGGGATGTGTGCTAAGTCCCTACCTGTATTCATTGTATACATACAAATGTGTATCATCTGACCCTTCTACTGGAATTGTTAAGTTTGCAGATGACACACCATAATGGGTTTAATAACAGGTGGAGACGAATCAGCATATAGAGGGGAGGTCCCAAAAATATCTACATGGTGCCTAGGGAACAACTTGCATCTTAATATCAGCAAGACAAAGGAGATGGTGTTGGACTTTCAGAGGAAGAGAGGAGAACTAGCCCCGCTGGGGAGGGCTGTGTGGAGAGAGTCTCTTCCTTTAAATTCCTAGGAGTTTACCTCAGCGAAGACCTTACTTGGAAAATCAATGCAACCCAGGTGGTTAAGAAAGCCCAACAGAGACTCCATCTCCTCGGAGCATTGCGGAAGTACAATGTCAATCAACAGTTGATGATCTCCTTCTACCAGTTCACAATAGAAAGTGTCCTTTCATACTGCATCATGGTGTGGTACGCTGGTTTGACATCAACTGATAGGAAGTGCCTACAGAGGGTGGTGAATACAGCACAAGATATTATGGGCTGTCCCGTGAATCCGCTGGATGAACGTTGCCTCAGGAGAGTGAGAAAAATTCTCAGGGATGATTCACACCCTGGCCGGCACTTTCTTGATCTCCTGCTCTCGGGCAGAAGATATAGAAGCATGATTAGTCGCACCAACAGGGTAAAGAACAGCTTCTATCCGTGGCCTGTTAGGCTGCTGAATGAAAAGATAACAACGGGGCAACTGACTTTCGGGTTTGGTGGGTGTGCGTCAGTAAACGAGGGGAATTAAGACTAAGAGAGCTGAGCAGGGGGTGCTCATGTAATCTCACTGTATACAAGTTGTACAATAAAGTATTTCAATATTTCCACTCCAGAGTGGATTTTTTAAAATTTAAATAAAATCTGAGTGAACATTTGTATGCATTTTCCTGCACATTCCCCTAACAGACACATTTTTCTCTGATACTTGACCCAATATACTCTTTTTTTGCAAGCAGATGTCCCCAGTACAATGCATTTTTCTTTGTATCTTTACTATATAACTATATATAACTTGGAGCACACTTTCCCCTTTTGGTTTTTCTTTTTTGGTATGCATTTTTTTGTTGAGGAACCACACTGCAATGTTTGAAGAAGTGTGAATCTTGAAAGACAGCTGTGTCTTAGTCTTTGTACTGGCTCCATCAGGACAAATCAGAAAATGCAGAATCTGAACAAATTACTCCCTTGTGAATTTCAAAGCACACACACACACAGACGCCAAACAACGAAAAGGAAGCCCAATCAACTCTTTCCCAAACCTATAATAGTGCCTTTTGGTCCACAAGGTGGTGCTGCACAACCACACTCTTTACTCCGCCGGAGGAACGTGGGCAAAGGGAGAGTCAAGCCATTTCTTACTGCTGGATTTTTAGGCATTTTATTTGTCAACACCTGAAATGCCTGATGTAGAGGGAAAGCCAAGAACCTTCTCTGTTGTTATCCAGGCCTATCCATGCAGCCTCCCTCCCTCCTCAAGTGTGCTCCAAAGGGGCTGAGCAAAACAAAAGTGAAATCCAGAACAAGGCAGAAGTGTTGATGGCTGGCAGTCCATGCATTATGGAGGGGGGAGCATCACTTTTTCAACATGGGATCATACCCTTCCCAGACTAATCCTGAACCCTGTGTTGGGGAAGGGACATAGCTCAGTGGCAGGACACCTGCTTTGCATGTAGAAGGCCCCAGGTTCAATCCCCAGTACCTCCAGGTGGGGCTGGGAGAACCCCTTGCCTGAGACCCCAGAGAGCCACTGCCAGTCAGTGTAGACGACTGTGAGATAGATGGGCCAGTGGTCCGAGTCAGAAAAAGGCAGCTTCCTGTGATCCTCCATGGATGCAAGTGCAAAATCAGCTACATCTGTCCCACTGAGTGACAGGAAGTTGCCCATTGTCGTACAATTATGGTTTAGCTCTGCCCTGAATGACTGTAATGGACTTTGCATGGATCTGTCCTTGATGGTGGTGTGGAATGTTCAGCTTGATGGCTGGGTGTGATGGACATTTTCCACTGGTAAGTCACATCAAAAAAAGATAAGAGGGGAGGGTTTCTAGGTCAGAGGGGGTCTTCCCAGAGAAAACTGAGCCATGGCATCTGTTTCTAGAACTCCCGCTCTGGGGTTGCCCCACATTCTCCCAGAATCCCATTTGGCTGGGGAAGCTCTTATCTGGGTTTAATGCACTTCTCAGAGCAGGGTTCCTTCATGAGTGAGTTGACCAGCACCATCTTTTGATTCAGTCCTTGAAACAGAAATTATCAAGCCAAAGAAAGCAGGAAGAAAAGCTGAAGAATGAAGAGGCAGCACCAGCAGCAACGGAAACAAAAGCTTGCATGAAATGGAATGTTCTCCATTGTTAGTAGGACACAAATATAGAGGAATGCCATTCATTCATTCATTTCCCACCCTTCTCCCTAAGGTCCCAGGGCAGCTTGTAACATTAAAACAGATTAAGAACCATTTTAAACAACTTACATACATAAAATGAAGCCAAGTCCTAAACACAGGCATCTCAAGTGTCAAAAAGCCAAAGTGAAGAGATGTACCACCACATCACCATCATCATTATTATTATTTAAATTTGCATACTGCCCGATATTCGCAGGTCTCAGGGAAGTTCACAAGATAAAACCACAGTATAAAAATACAATATACGTAATCAAAATAGAAACAAAACCAACCCAATAACCCCCCAGCAGTACATTTTCAAAGGGCATTGGATGGGAATGAGCCAAATGCCTGGTTAAAGAGGAACGTTTTTTCCTGGCACCTAAAGGTGTAAATGAAGGCACCAGCTGAATCTCCTATTCCAAATGGGTGGCTGAAAACTTTTTTATTCAGACAAGCATTTGTTGTTTGTGTTTGCTGTGTTTACTGAGATTGTGTGTTCTCCACTGCTATTACTGGTTGTTCTTACCAAGATTTGCCATTATTACATGGTTTGTATCACTGCAAACACAACAGCAGTTTTTCCTGCACTGTCCCAAGGGCAACACTAGATTCAGCAGGCACTTTCTGCGTCAACTTTTAAGTGCTTTCTGAAAACTATGCTATTCCATCAGTCTTATGCTGGTGATTAACAAGAAATCATTCCACAGTAGTTCTCCAGTTTCCAATCTTAACTTTTTCATATGGTTTTCATTGTTTGGTTTTACATACAGTTGTTGTGAACCACTTTGGATGGTTTCTTTATGAATTCATGGTATTTAAATACTCTTATTATGCATTTATTGGAGTTATATCCCACCTTTTCCTTCAGTGAGTTCTAGGCGGCATACAAAGTAATCCCACAGCAGCCCTGTGAGGTAGGTTAGGCTGGGAGCAAGTGGCTGGCCCAAGGTCACCCAGTAAGCTTTGTGGCTGCGTAGGGATTTTTAAAATTAATAGCAAACAAACAAAACTATCCACCAAATAGAGGGAAGAGGAGCTTTCATTAGGGTGCATTTACCTGGTTGTGGCAGTTCCAAATATCCAACAAAAAGTAAAGAGTCCAAACCAGCCCCCGCTTAGAAACTGTGCACTACTCAAAAGCAATGCATCTAACTCTTCCTGTTTAAGGAGTTCAGCCCCTCTGCAGCGCTAGACCTGCTCCTTGACCTGCTCCTTGACCTCCTTGCTGCCCCAGCCAGGCTAAATGCAGCAGAAAGAAGCCACACCAAGAGGAGTGCAGTGGGGGATCGCGGCGCACTACACAACACCAAAATCCAGTGCCCCTCTGCCTCTAGCGCTCCACTATAAATCATAGTTGCAGTGTTCCCAGCAACATCCCCAAGGCTCTGTGCCCAGTGCCACTGAACTGGTTGGGCTCCCTGAAATCCGTCTCTGTACACAGGCAGCACTCCTGGCCAGCTCACTTCATTTTGGTGACTGGAGTTACAGTTATTTTGGGTACTTATTTCTCTGTTAGAAGCGGGTTCTCCAGAAATCCACTGCCTTTATTAGTCATCATTCAGCTGTCATGCCCAGTCCACAGTGGGCTAATTTGTGAAAGGCCGAGTGATGTATAATCTAACCTTTTGCGAACTTTTCCAACCAAAATTCTATTATTATTTCCCCAAGGCCCTTTCATGCTTGCTGGGGTGCATTTGTGTTTACTGTTTTTCCTTCTTCATTCACTCTCCCTGTTTCCGAAGCTATTTCTTATTGTGGCGATTGTGTAAGAGCATCTTGACCATCATGTAGGCAAATCAGCATCTTATACCCATTCCTGCCCCAGTTCCAACCCCAAATCCTGTCTTAAAGACCTGATTCATGCAAGAACATAAGAAGATCCTGCTGGATCAGGCCCATGACTTGCCTAGTCCAGCATCCTGTTCTCACAGTGGCCAGTGAGATGCCTCCATGGGAAACCTGCAAGCAGGAACTGAGCACAAGGAATGCTTCCCGTCACATTTGGGGGCATTTCCAAGTGTGCAGAGTCTTGACTTGCCATCAGGATGGGTTATGCAAATGAAGTTCAGTCTGCCCCCCAGGTGGAAATTAGTCTCCTGGCATGCCCCCTCCACGCACCACCATAGTGCTATGCATGTCCACAAATTCCAAACTACAGCGTTTGTACAGTTAAACCTGGGTGGGTGGGTGGGCCTGTTTCAGCATTTGGCCTCATTTCATGTGGCCCTAAGCACCACCCAGCTTTCTGGGCCCACTCCTGCTCCTCTGGGAATCGCTTCCCCTGTGTGGGGTGCTTGGAATGCTGTAGACGTTGACCCAACATGCGCTCTACTGTCCCTCAGCTCTGGACTCTGCCCCATCTATTATGCTACCACCACTTGATTGTGGGTCAATGGCTCTTCATAGGGAAAACATTCTCCACTCCTGAATTAAATAAAGATCTGACTTCTAATCGGGTAATCAGCCACAGAAAGAAAACCCTAGAGACTGAGAATCTATTAACCCTGATTATAGAACAACTTTAGGTTGCAGTCCTATATAGTTACTCATGAAAGTCTGCCCCACTGAATTCCTTGGGGCTTACTTCTGATTATTTGGACATGCAAGGTATTTTATTCCATGTAACTGGATCAGAGTCAGGAGCTGTTTAGTCTCTAGTCAACCACCGTCTGCCACCCCACCATCTGTTCATCCAACCAGTCCTTGAAAATACCTCAAGGGCTGCCTCACCCCACAGGAACTGACCCAGACCCTGTGACAAGCATCCGAGGCCCTTCTTCGTGGGTTTCCTCTGCCAGAGGCCCAGAGGGTGGCAAGACAAGAATGGGCCTTTTCTGCAGTGCCTCCCCCCTTGTGGAATGCTCTCCTCAGGGAGACCTGCCTGGCTCCTTCATTACATATCTTTAGGCACCAGGAAAACACATTTCTCTTCTCCCAGGCCTTTGGCTAATTAAGCAACCTATCTGTTATGAACTGGCAGGACTTTGGCGAGGAGGAAGAGGATCCTGGTGAGGGGTGCAGCTGGGAGTGGGTCACACGGGAGCCAGCTGGGGATGGGGAAGGAGAGGTTAGTGTAGACAATACTCACGGGGTGACAGAGGATGATGAGGAGCCAGGGGCCAGTGCACAGGGAGCCGAGCAGTGGGACCCTTTGCCAGAGCCAGAGAGGCCCCCATCCCCACAAACATGGCAGGTGGGGCACTCCGGAAAGCAGAGGCCTAATTCACTAGCTGGCCAGGTGGGGAAGAAGGCATGTGATTCCCTTAGCTGGGGCAAGCTGAGAGCAGGTGTGGGTCAGAGACCTCATCAAGCCCAGATGCTGCAATCAGCAGGCACAGGGTCAGAAGGCAGCAGAGCTGAGGTGCTGTGTCTGCTCAACTGCCCATGTCGAGGGACCTGGTCTTGGATACTCCTGGACCTCCACGGGTTTCTACTTCAGGCCTGATGCTGGACTGCATCCTGACTTCGGACTTGGATTGACCCTGAACCTCATTTCTTTTCTTTTTTTAAAAAATAAATTTTTATTAAGATTTTAAAGGTTACAGAAAGAAAATAGCAAGAGAACAATCGAAAAAAAGAAAGAAAAAACAGTACATATAATAAAAAAAATCATCAAAAAACAGAAAAAAGAAAAAAGAAGAAGTAAAAAAACAAGTCAAACCTTTAACTCACTTACTTACATTCACTTATTTCCTTGACTTCCTCACGCCTCCCATTTTTGTATTCTAATTCAAACCCTGAACCTCATTTCTTGACCTTCAGCTTTGGATATTGGACTGTGGAATTTGCAGATGCCGATTGAGTCTTGGCTTTTGGACTTGGTCTTGGCCCACTGTCTGTCTGGCCACAGGATCAGCAGACTATGGCCTTCGAAACCGTGTGTGTGTTGAGGGGGATTGCTGTTTTTGATTGTTACTATCAGTGCTTCCTCGCTTTTTTTATAGAAAAAAAGGCGCCGGTACTCACCATAAAGTTGTTACAGTAAGTGCCACACTATTAACATTTGAAAATAGGTGCCAGTACTGCGTACCCTTGAGTAACCCCAGAAAAAAGCACTGGTTACTATTATATGTATTTTTGGGTTTTTATATTGTAAACTCCCCGGTGATCCTTGAAGGGTATTACAGAAATTTAATAACCTAATTTGATTCTCAACCGAAGGTTTCCCCCCACCCTTGCACCTTATCTGGAGTTGTTTTTTTACTTTTACAGTCTGCATTAGGCATCTCCTAAACTGTTTCTTACCAGTTTTTGGTTAGGCTGCACCCTTGCAAAGTGAAACGGGTCTTACTGATAATAGGTTTTGCAGAATTCTGCCTTATCTGCCATTGGCTCTGATTTGAACTATTATTGGCCTCCTAATTTTCTGCCCTTCCAGTCCCAGTGGACCCCAGCCAAGACGCTCAGAGGGAATATGCAACTGTGTTCCACCCTGCTGTTCTTGTGCATTGACTGGTGTTGCATGTGTATGGCTAACATGGTAGCAATACCAGGGCTGTCATGATTGGCAGCTGCAAGAGAGAGTTGCTGGGGAGATTGTGGGCATGTCATCTGTTGCCCTGTTGCTTCTGCTAGTATTCTGCTGTTCTGCCTGGTCGTGGTGATGGCCACCTTAGCTGGTCCCTAGCCTTGTCCCTGCCACTGCTTCAGCACGGCATTTAGATGAATGGCTCCAGCCCCACGTGTCAGAATCACTTCTGACTACCTACCAGCATTGCATTGCAGCAAGCAAAAGTGTGCATTTATGCAGTTTGTCCTTGGATCATTGCTGAAATTCTGCCCTTTGCATTAATGGTTAGACATTTCCATGCTTAGTATTAACCCAGAAATGGAAATACTCATTCAGCCATCTGCCTTCGTCTCTCTAGCATTAGTGAAACCTGGCAGCTTAGCGGACAAAATACAAAACACTGTACTATTGAGGCATCTGATCATAGCCTGTATCTATATCAAGGCTTATATTTTGATCAGATTCCTGTATTCTAAAAATTAGCTTAAAATTCACAAATGTTTCATGCCAGGCAGAAGACCAGCTGCCTAAGTACTTTGGCAAGATGTTTATCCTCCTGGACAAGGGCCCCCCCTGATTTATAGCAGAAAACAATTCTCAAAGTCGTAAAAAGGGAATTACAGGCTGAGAGCCAAGGTTACACTGACCCTACATATTACAGAATATAAAAAAGCAGAGAAAAACATAATTAAGAGTTGGTAAATAGTAAAATAAAACCATGTGCCTCCCATTAAACTTGAGCCATATTTTCCTAAGGTTAAAAGGTCAAGAGCAAATGGAAAAAGCAACTGGCTTGGCTGGAGAAGGGGTGGGGTGTAAACAGAAGAAGAGGCTTCTTCCTATTTTTATTTTGAGGCTGTAAACCTTCCTTTTTACTTTGAGAAGGTTTATTCTTCTAAAAAGCTACCTATGATAATGTATGAAATATATTGGCTCAAATGTAATTATGCAAAGGATTTAAGAAATGTTGGATTCTTATTTCATATAGTTGTAAGAGTTGTAACTATCCTGAAATTAAGTCAGCCACCAGCCCAGCCCCCCTGCCAAGCAGGAAACATCATTAGAGCACACATATGGTTGTCAGGCCTTTGTTTAAAGACCTCCAAAAGAAGGAGATCTTTCAATGATGATGTGAACTCAAGATCCTTGACATCTGTTTAAGATAAAAATTTAAAACTAATATCCATCTGTTTTGGAGGGCAATAGGGCAAGGAGGGCAAGAGGTGAGCTGGTAATTAAGGTTCCTTGTTGAGACAAATGTAAGATAAATGACTACTTATTTGTCATTTATAGATAGAAGAATATATAGCTTTTATTTCCCATAAAAGGCAAAAGGAAATGAGTGTATCTTTTATGATTGGTTCTAGCAAACAGCCAATAGGAATTTCAACCAGGCTGAATGGACAATGGAGGAGAAAGGGGGCTGGATTGAGAAAATATAAGTGCTGGCCATAACGGCAGGAGGCCAGGCCAGAGCTTGGTAACCATATACCACTGTGCCTCATATTTATTTGTCCGACAAATAAATTATTATTTTAATTTCTCTATTGCTGCGTTGAATATTTCATTCCAGCTAAGCGTTAACCACAAGCAGGGTGCTACACTATAATTATCCTGTGCCATTTACAGAGTGGTATTTTTGCCTGGGGATGACAAATGCCTGCCATTTCTCAGCCAAACATGACACACAAATTAAAAGTGAAGGAGCAGTTTCCAAGCCCAAAGACTGTAGAGTTTTCTCCTTGTGAAAAGAAGCCCACTTGTTCTGGAATGCAGAGGTTTGTGGAAGACAAAAGGGATTTTATTTCAGAGCCATCTGAATTTCTAGTCCCAGATCATAGCTCGTTTGCAAATGCAGTTTGTCCACCCTTGCTCATTGCTATTATTTTAAAGATAAGGCAAGGGTTGTTAAGGACAAACTGGTGAATCCACACAGGAACTAAGAAGAGTAGGATTCAGTTCCACGCTCTAAGAACAGACCTGGGTTGAATGTGCTATTTGGGAATTAATATTTTCTCTGAAGATATTCCAGAGGAGTAGCTGTGCTAGGTTATGTTGCAGAAGAAGAAAAAACCCCAAAGAATTTTGTTGAATTGACTGGTGAATTTATTATGGCATGATCTGCAAAAGCTGATGCCATACTAAATTTGTTAAATATTTAAAGCGCCACAAGACTTTTTTTGTTTTCTCTGAAAAGCTTCACCTTGGGATCCTACAGGATGAATTCATTCCTGCGCAGAATGATGCTCATGTCCAGCTAGGTATGAAACGAGTGCTAAATGATTTATGCTGCTCTGCAGCCATGCATTATACATCAAGGGGCCTGGCAATGGAGGAAATCAAAGCTCCATGAACGCTGCTGTTCCAGCCTGACAAGGCAAAGCACCCACAGATGAGCCTTCATGCAAAACAAGGCGGAAACGACCAGTGGGAAATGGCCTCTGGAAATATCAGATGGAGGCAGGATCGTGAATAAAAATGAGGGCATTTTAAGAGCCCCTTTTATTTATTTATTTATTTTAAAAATAAAGTCTACTAAGGTGGAAGGAAGAGGATAGGACTTAATAATTTACATGTAAGTCCATACACACCTCTGCTTTAACATGTTGTCTGCTTTACAGCCTTGTATATTACATCTCAGAAAACCTGCAATGAAGCTTAGAGGCTTGGTCCAAGACCCAGGGCTGTAGCTCAGTTGTAATAATAATAATGATAAAAAGTAAAAAACATGGGATGCGGGTGGCGCTGTGGTCTAAACCAATGAGCCTCTTGGGCTTGCTGACTGGAAGGTCAGTGGTTCGAATCCCCACGACGGGTGAGCTCCCGTTGCTCTGTCCCAGCTTCTGCCAACCTAGCAGTTCGAATCCATACCAACACAAGTAGATAAATGGGTACCACTGTGGCAGGGAGGTGAACGGCGTTTCTGTACCGTCTTGTTTTCTGTAACGGTGTTCTGTTGCGCCAGAAGCGGTTTATTCATGCTGGCCACATGAACTGGAAAGCTGTCTGTGGACAAATGCCAGTTCCCTCAGCCTGAAGTGAGATGAGCACCACACCCCATAGTCACCTTTGACCGGACTTAACTGTCCAGGGGTCCTTTACCTTTTTTTACTACTACTATTATTAATAATACGTTGTTTTTGTTTTTGTTTGTTTCCCACTCATCTGGCTCATATAATTACACCCATTACAGCACATATAAAAGCATAGTAAAATGACAAACATTAAAAAATTCCTGATACAGGACTGCTTTCAGATGTCTGTTGTTGTTGTTGTTTGAATTTATATACTGCCCTATACCCAGAGGTCTCAGGGTGATTCACAGAACAAAATCAAAATATAAAACAAGATATATAATCAAAATAAAAACAACCCAATAAGACCCCCCTTATATCCTTGGCATCTGATGGTGGGTGGGTGCCACTCTCAAGAAGGCCCTCTGCCTGGTTCTCTGGAACCTCACATCTTTCAGTGAGGGAACCACCAGGAGGCCCTTGGAGCTGGACCTCAGTGTCTGGGCTGAAAACACTCCTTCAAGTAAACTGGGCCTCTGTTGTAGAGCATCTGTTGTACATGCACAGGATCCCATGTTTAGTTGCTGGCACCTGTAGGTTAAGGGGTGGCCTTACCCCTCTGAAACAATGGAGAGCTGTTGCCAGTCTTAATATAATAATAATTTATTATTTATAACCAACCCATCTGGCTGGGTTTCCCCAGTCACTCTGGGCTGCTCCCAACAGAATATTAAAAATGTGATAAAACATCAAACATTAAAAAATTCCCTAAACAGGGCTGCCTTCAGATGTCTTCTAAAAGTCAGACAGTTGTTTATTTCCTTGACATCTGATGGGAGGGCATTCCACAGGGAGGGCACCACTACCAAGAAGGCCCTCTGCCTGGTTCCCTGTAACCTCACTTCTCACAGTGAGTGAACTGCCAGAAGGCCCTCAGTGCTGGACCTCAGTGTGTAGGCTATGCTGAGCTAAATGGACCAATGGCCTGATTTAATATGACCAGTGAGTGCCACTGCAGAGGTAGGATGAATCCAGAATTCCCCAGTCTGTGTTCAACTACTTACTCACTTGACCAGCATATAGCATCTGTTTAAAAGGGCCTATTTGCTTTATTGGGCACTGATCAAATAACACCAGAGTGTTTGTTTAGCAGTGCTATGTATGCTAGAACGTACCAGATGTTTTCCATAACTACAATAATTTGTTACTACAACTCACTGGGAAAGCCCAAGGCAAAGCACTTAGATCTGGGCAGGGATCCAAGATCTGGATCCAAGTGCAATTTAAATTAGCATTCTTGGTCTATTTAGACCCAGGGTTGTACCAGCCACCACTGCCCAGCCACTCAGGGACCTCCTGCTGCAACAAGCGAAGCTCCTTCTTTCTGTTCAGTCCCATAGCCTGGTGGTGCTGAGGACTTCTAAGAATGTCAGGAGAACCCTGCTAGATTAGACCAAAGGTCTAATCCTCCAGCCATTTCCACAGATAATGGCCAACTAGACGCCTCAATGGGGAGCCCACAGGCAGGGTGTGAGTGCAACTCTTGTGATTTCCAGAAACTGGTATTCAGAGGCATACGGTTTCAAAATATGGCTGTAGAACATAGACCTATTTTCCAGGGTTACTCCCAGATTTATATAAGCCATCCCATTTCTGATTTGATCCCAGAATGTCCCACTTGTCTTTAGGACGTCCCTATTTTCATCAGAGAAATGTTGGAGGGTGTGGAATTATGCGAACCCTGAACTAAGGAAATAAGTAACTATACAACCAGGGCTTTTTCAGCTGGAACTCACTGGTACTCAGTTCTGACATCTCTCAGGTGGGCTCCATTGTCATTATAAGAGGATGAAGGAAGTGTTCATGGTGAGTTCCGGCACCTCTTTTTCTAGAAAAATAGCACTGAAGGTGGTCCTGTAAAGGGAGGTGTTTTGTTTTGTTAATGTTTAATGTTTTTATATATGTTGGAAGCCAGAATGGCTGGGGCAACATTTTATCAGATAAATATTGTAGGGTGTGCTGGTAGTCATTGCAGACCTGATCCTCTTGTAAAGCCATCAAAGTCTGTGACTATCACTACACCTTATGGGAGCAAACTCCATCATTTAACTATGTGCTATGTGAAGAAGTAGCTCCTTTATGTCTGTTCTGAAGCTCCAACCGTGAAGGCAAACTCTTCCATTGCCTCCCAAGACAGATGGATGCCAACCAATGTGAATGTTCCAATAGTCAGCACCATTAGATAGCTCCGAATTCTAGTAATATGAGAGAATGAGAAAAACTGATTTCTGCCCACTTCCCCCAGACCATGCATATATTATGTGTCAAAGATGTTACAGTTAGAGCTCCACAGCAGCCCACATCAATGCTAAGCACAGATACACATTTGCTAACAACATTGCTGGTGGATGGCGATATCCCTAGAAGGTGTACATCAGTGGTGGACTGGTTGTGGGTGAACAAATTTCAACTTGGTGCAGATGAGATGGAGCTGCTGGTGCAAGGGGTCTCCCCATTCCACCGGTAAGCTGGAGAAATTCCTGCTCTGAATGAGGTCACAGTCTCCTGTAAGGATGAGGTTTATAGTTCTGTTAGGTCTTGCCTTATATTATTATCAGGATATCTTTCTCTCTCATAAAATGGTAGAGTTGGAAGAGACCCCAAGGATCATCATGTCCAAGCCCTTCTGAGGTAGCTCATTCCACTGTCAAACAGCTCCTCCCCTTGGAAAGTTCTTGTAATTTGAACCCATTGGTTTGGGTCCTGCCTATATATATAATATTCGATACACACAAAGACCAGGTCAGATCTGTGCTTAATAGATAACTACTCTGCACCTATTTGGTGGTTTGGGAGTGTGCAGCATGTGATTATTGCTGAGCTGAATCAGGGTCTTCGTTGCCAAGGCTGACACCCACTTTTTGCAACACTTTGTTGTAGTAAAATTGCCAGAGTGCCAAGAGGAAATCCCTTCGATGTTTTTTGGCAGCACAGTGACACCAATTTACATGAAGACATGCTTGTTCCTCAGTGATGCCCACAAAGGCAGATCTGATGACTATACAGCTATGACACCATCCTTATCCCTGGTTGACTGGGTTTATGTGGCCTTTAAAATGGTGTGAAGTCAGAGCTGCAGATAAATATAGGGGATTTCAGGGGACCAGATGCATCTGGGTGAGAAAAGAGGAGCATTTTGGAATTTTACACGGGATGCAAACATGTGCGACTTTCATGTTGTACCTGCTCCTACATTCCAGGATGCTTTCAGTGGAAGATATTGGATAAAGGCAGGAACATATTTTATTTCCAAAAAAGACATACAAAAAAAGTGTGGAATCATAAAATAATAAAAAATGCTATCTCAGGACACTCACCAAACCCAAATTAACCCACATTAACACCAACCAACCACACCCTTCTGAAGACTGTGTGAGATTTTAAAGACATAGCACCCTTTGTCATACCTACTTCTCGCTTTGCTAAATGAAACAAATCACAATGCTACCCTGCATCTACGGATGCACTAAGCCTTGACCAGACTCTCTCAGAAAGCCGGTCTTGCAGACAGTCCCAAAATACAATCAAACTTTACTCTGGAAGATGTCATCATTTACTGTGTCATCCTCTTTGTCAAGGACTGGTAAGTAGCCACCTTCACGGGGCAAACACCAGCACCAACCAGCACCAGTGAGGTCCAGAGAGGCAAAGTCAAAGTCAGCCATGTCTAGTGCCTTGAAATCCACAGTGTCCAGCCTGTAATGAATCTCGTTGAGCTTTTGCCAGTATAACCAGGCCATCACCAAACCTACTGCCTGCAAGAAAAGATGGAGACAAAATTACTTGTTAACATGTGTGCTTTAAAATACAATTATGACAGGGTATGTATGTGTACAGCCAGGGTTTCCCTAATACAACAGTGTGAGTATGCGTAACCCAAGCAAAGCTGCTTTGATAGAAGAACCTGCAGGGAAAGTTCACAGCAAGTAAGAACAGCTGTGTTTACCTTCCATGGTCCAGCACAGCAGCCAACGTGCAAAAGGCAATGGGTTCATTTGGGCACTCTAGGAAGCTAACCTTATTAGCAGCAGAGGTACCTTTAGTCGGTCCTTGCAAAAAAGCTAATGCAATTCTAAGGCTGCATCAGCAAAAGTCAAGTGTCCAGGTCAAGGGAAGTCATAAAGGTAAAGGTAAAGGGCCCCTGACAGTTAAGTCTAGTCGCGAACAACTCTGGGGTTGTGGCACTCATCTTGCTTTATTGGCTGAGGGAGCCAACGTTTGTCCACAGACAGTTTTTCCGGGTCACATGGCCAGCATGACTACACTGCTTCTCGTGAAACCAGAGCAGCGCACGGAAACACCGTTTACCTTCCTGCCGGAGCAGTACCTATTTATCTATTTGCACTTTGACGTGCTTTTGAACTGCTAGGTTGGCAGGAGCAGGGACCGAGCAATGGGAGCTCACCCTGTCGCGGGGATTCGAACTGCTGATCTTCCGATCAGCAAGCCCTAGGCTCAGTGGTTTAGACCACAGCGCCACCCGTGTCCCAAGGGAAGTCATAGTCCCACTCTATTCTGCCTTGGTCAGACCACACCTGGAATTCTGTGTCCAATTCTGGGCACCACAATCTAAGAAGGATGTTGACAAGCAGAGGAGGGCAACCAAGATGAGGAGAAACAGTTAAGGACTTTAAAAGTACAAACTTGAAGGCCTGATACAAGGAGTGTGGTGTGTTGCCCTTACAGAAAAAATGACTCTCAAATTAAGAATGGCAAGAAGAACAAAGCATGAAGATACCTTTGTGGGAGAATTGCAGATCTTCATTTCGTTCACAAATTCTCCAGAAAACCAGAGATCAGTTTTGTTTATACTAGCTTGTAGATCCCTTAATACCATGTTTTATAGATGCGTAGTTTTATTAGTTGTGATGTATGTGTGGGAATGTAGGTTTTCATAATGTATTTTTTTGGGGGTATTTGGTTTATTTTATTTAAATAAGGATCCTGCGCAGTGGAAGCTCATTTTCAAAAAGATTGCTCATATTGCTTAATCACTCTAAAACCTACAGAAGCCCGATATATAATATTAGATTGAAAAAGAACTCCCTTTATTGCCTCTGCCAAGAACAGCCCAGTTTATGATTCAGTCTGTTAACCGTCCCTCTGATGTGGTAGTGCACACATCCCAACTCCCTGAGCAGTGAGAGGTCGAAAGGCAGCGCCATGAAGGCTGTGCAGCATAAGCCTGCTTATATTTACTCAGCAGTAAGTCCCAATGCATTTAATGTAAAACTAGGGGTTTAGCAACTAGCACAAGCTGAAATGAGCCTGGTGGGTGGGATTCTGGCTCACACATCAACTTTAAACCATTGGGTTATGAAGCTGGTTTGTTCAACTAACTGCAGCTTGTAATAAATGACAATCTCTGGTTTGTATGAAGTAACAAGCCCGATTCCATGAAAGCAAAACTAACTTCTGTTGAACACTTTCCCCAAGGAGTAGGGGCGTGGAAGCTCAAGACTTGCTTGGGTTTGTAACAGCTAATGGACGTAGTATTTAACCATGGTTTACTATTACAGTGGTACCTCGGGATGTGAACAGGATCCGTTCCGGAGCCCCGTTCGCATCCTGAAGCGAACACAACCCGCATCCGCACGTCGCTGTTTCCGCGTGATGTCATTTTGACTGTATGCGCATGCGCGCGCAGCGAAACCCGGAAGTAACGCGCTCCATTACTTCTGGGTCTCTGTAGAGCACAACCTGAAAATACTTAACTTGAAGCACAATTATCCCGAGGTATGACTGTACATGCGAATGCAACTACTTGCTTCACTGGGATTTATTTCTATGACATCACATGAATGGACTGCTGAAATCACGTTGATGGACAGTTCTGTGGGCACAGTGGATCCCTGCACTCAGCAGAATTCAACACCCTCGCTTCCCACCAGCTAATGAGCAGGGAGAGCACAAGTTCTACTTGCTTCAGATGTGCACAGAGTCAGTCCTGTGGGGAACTAGTGCATGCAGTCTGTTCCTGCAGAAAGCTGTTCAAATCTGCTTGGTTTGGCTGTGTGCATCTGGCTGGACTGATCCCACCCGCCCATCCGCTGATCGATGAGGAGTTCAATCCTGCTTGGTCACTAGCTCCCTTCACCCCTGCTAGCCAACTTTGACAGGTAGGTGGACTCGCCCACCTCTCAAATCTTGCCCGCCTGTCAAAGTTGGCCTAGGTGCAGGGGGCAGGTAATTAAATATCTGGCGCATGGGGCCAAGAAGGTTTCCCATCCCTGTACTCCAGTATACTGTCAGAATAACTGTAATAACTACACAAGGTATAATCCTGCCCACCCTTCACCGTGTGATCCCAGGTTGAGTTGCAACAATTTAAAAATACAGTATTAAAATTAGGTAAAACTAAATGAGTAATAGTGCAATGCTATGCATAGGAGCCAACTCCTAGAGGCGAGGAATCTTTGCTCTCCCCAAATAAAATATTTGAGGGGGTCACTCCCCCCCCCCAAGTTGATGGGCATTGCCATTCAAATGGTGTGCATGCACTGCATCATGTGACTGATTACGCAGGGCGGGGCTTACCCCTCATGTTATGCATGTATAAAAAGGTAAAGGGACCCCTGACCATTAGGTCCAGTCGTAGCTGACTCTGGGGTTGTGGCGCTCATCTCGCTTTATTGGCCGAGGGAGCTGGCATACAGCTTCCGGGTCATGTGGCCAGCATGACTAAGCCACTTCTGGCGAACCAGAGCAGCACATGGAAACGCCATTTATCTTCCCGCCAGAGTGGTACCTATTTATCTACTTGCACTTTGACAGCAGTGCTTTCGAGCTGCTAGGTTGGCAGGAGCAGGGACTGAGCAACGGGAGCTCACCCCGTCGTGGGGATTCGAACCGCCGACCTTCTGATCAGCAAGTCCTAGGCTCTGTGGTTTAACCCACAGCGCCACCCATGTCCCCTATGTATGTATACTCTGATGTAAACCTCCTTGTGGCTTACTCACTGGTGTGCTTAGGACTGCAGTCTTTGGTGTAATGCTTGGGGTTGGATTATGGCCTGCTCAGCCATGAAGCTCACTTTACAGGGTTGTTGTGAGGATAAAATGGGGAGGAGAACCATGTGACCACCTTCAGGAAAAGGTGGTATATAAATGTAATATTTATTTTTTTAAAAATGTAACAAAAGCTCTGCTTCAGTGTATAATATGCCAAACATATTTGGCATAATATGCCAAGAGCTGAGGCAGTGTTGGGTACCAGCACCTAACTTATGACAGTAAAGAAGGATTCGACAAATTCATGGAGGATATATTATATATATTTGTGTGTAAACACATGAAAGCTCATACCTAGAAAGCTTATACTTAGTTGGCTTTGAAGGTGCTACTGGAAATATAACACACACACACACACACACACACACACTGGTACCTCAGGTTAAGTACTTAATTCGTTCCGGAGGTCCGTTCTTAACCTGAAACTGTTCTTAACCTGAAGCACCACTTTAGCTAATGGGGCCTCCTGCTGCCGCCGCGCCGCCCAAGCACGATTTCTGTTCTCATCCTGAAGCAAAGTTCTTAACCCGAGGTAGTATTTCTGGGTTAGCAGAGTCTGTAACCTGAAGCGTATGTAACCTGAAGCGTATGTAACCTGAGGTACCACTGTATATATATGGAAATATTCTTCTAAAGACTGTCTTAAGACAAAAAGACTTGATTCTCTTAAGGGAGTTCTTTTTGGATCATCTTTTAATAATTTTTTTAAAAAATCTTTCTTCTTGTTATTTATTACAGTGGTACCTCGGGTTAAGTACTTAATTGTTCCGGAGGTCCGTTCTTAACCTGAAACTGTTCTTAACCTGAAGCACCACTTTAGCTAATGGGGCCTCCTGCTGCCGCTGTGCTGCCAGAGCACGATTTCTGTTCTCATCCTGAAGCAAAGTTCTTAACCTGAAGCACTATTTCTGGGTTAGCGGAGTCTGTAACCTGAAGCGTATGTAACCTGAAGTGTATGTAACCCGAGATACCACTGTATTACTATGACAAACCAACATGGCTACCTACCTGAAACATGGAGGATAAGTTTGCTAGCAACTACTAGCCATGATAGCTATGCTCCAGTCCTACTGCTGGAGGCATTACGTCTTCAAAGACAGTATCTGTTTCTAGGGATCACAAGTGGGGAAAGCACAGTTGCAGGCAGGTCTTGCCGGTGGGCTTCCCATGGGCATGTGAGCACAGGATGCTGCGTGAAATGGACCTTTGCCCAGATCCGTCAGCCAGTCTCTTCTCGTGTTCCTGCGTTCCAAGCATAATAGGAGGACACAGACTCCTGAAAACAGGTAGCTTCCTATTATGTGGGCCGCTATTCGTAACGTAGATAACCGTCTGGAGAAGCGCTGACAGAGGCTGAGATTCCAGCAACTGCCAGATCAGCCTAAAAATCTATAAACGGGGCCTTTGTTATTTCAGATCGAGAGAGAGCTCAATATGGTATACTGTGAGCAGGAAAATGTATTCATTAGTGACAAGCGCTACTTCTTCATTCGCAAAGTGGGCTTATTTATAACTTTCCACCTGATATCTCCCTTGATAACGGTCCCAATGCAGCAATTGCAAGCAATATACTATAACAGAGAATGTGTTCTGTTCTTCAAAAAATAATCAGGTAGAAGCTGTTAGCTAGGAAACAGATGCTGATGATAAATAATGATTGTAAGAGCATTAATCAGCACCATCCTGTGTGCACTAGGAACAGCAGGCATTCAGGAAAAATCAGAGAAGTTGCTTGATTTGCGTTAACTCCTTGATCACTCCAATGACAGCTTATTTGCAGGAAAACAGCTTGAACCAAATTCAATGAAACTATGGCCTACAGCAGACACGTCTCTTCTCCCTCCCCCAGATATATTGTTTAAGAGTCACTGCCACCCATTATATGTGCGCTCATAATTTTAGCCCATAAAATTTTAGCTCATAATTTTATGGTTCTGAGATCAGAGAGGTTGTGTGCATGTCTGCATGTGTGTGCTTTAAAAATCTGCAGTGCCTCTTTGATTAGACAATCTTAGCCAGGGAAAAAATCAGTAAGTGTTCACATCAGTCTATCATACTGCCTTCAAGTCTCTTAAAAGTTGTCCTGTATCTCCAGGTAATGATGTTTTTTTGATGCCACCAGCTGTGATGAAGAGCAGCTATGGTGAAGTTGTTTGGCTCAACTTCATTCAGCTTTTCAAGCTAGTGAGGTTCACATAAAAGGCACCAACTATTTCTACTTACAAAGGGTAGTTGGGGATTTTCTGGTAATTGTCCCTGGAAAATCACCCTGCCTGGTTTTCTTTTTCTTTTTGCCTTAAAAACCTTTGAAAATTGCACTAAGTTGCACTGCTGCCATAATAAACACACCCCAAACTAAAACCAATCCCTGCAGCCTCTCATTCTTATAAAATACTGCTATACTTAGAAGCTATTCCAACTCTAAACCTCCGTGGGTAGCACCAGCAATCTGGATATTATGGTTGGTTGTACTCTATGTATGTTACCTTGGCAGAATCTTTGTTTTGAAAGATAGGATATAAAGAAACAAGCATCTGCATGAAAACCTCTACTTGCAACATAATTTTGCAGTCATAGATGATGACATTGTATTGCTAGCATGTCTATTTGCATACCTGCTGTTCTCCTAAGAAATTATTTCTGGTGTGGTAGGTCTTTGGAATCAGTAAGTTTGGTGCTGTGCTGAATTATCCAACAGGCAGACCACACATATAGTTAGGGATCCAGCAAAGCAAAAAAAATGAGAAAATTTTGAAAGAATTTGACATATTACAAATAAAGCGGCTAAGTATGAAGTAATCACCATGGGGAAAATCAGAACTCTGATTTCCTTATACTCCACACTCCTCCCACATTTTTGGCCCTCTTTTTATTACTAATATCCACCTAAACCAGGGAGACATTAACAAAATAATGCAAGAAAAATGGATCCTGTCATGTGCTGCACATGACATACATGCATGCACATTTCAGCACACATGTAAACTTTGTCATTTCAAAAAATAATTTTTTTTTGGTTTAGTATTGGTTTTATTTTGAATTACACACAGGGGTTGGGCACCACAATCTTTTCTGTGCTTAGGACCTCTAAAGGTCTTTATAGAGATTCAGGGCAGATAAAACAAAGTCTTCATGAAGTGCATAGCTAAATGATGGAACTTGCTCCCACAGAGGGCCGTGATGGCCACCAACCTCGATGTCTTTAAAAGATGATTAGGCAAATTCACGGAGGAGGAGAGAATGCTCTCAATGGCTAATAGCAATGATGGCTATGCTCTGCCTTCATAGCTGGAGGCAGCAATGCTTCTGAATATCAGCTGATTGAAACCGGAAGTGGGGAGAAAGAGAGAGTGCTCTTGCCTTCCAATTCTGCTTGCAGGTTTCTCATTGGGGCATCTGGTTGGCTACTCTTGAGAACAGGATGTTGGGCTAGGTGGGCCTGATCCAGCAGGCCCTTCTTAAGTTCTTATTTCTCAATTTGGCCCTGGCTTGGTGAGATGCTTTCACGCAACAGTCAGTTTTCAGATTAATACCAGAGACGGCTCCCAGACAGGATGGTCACTGGTGAAGATAGATTTGTGCAATGCATACAAGCTCAATTTGCTTGCTCAGAAGTACAGTGGTAGTTTGGGTTACAGACACTTCAGGTTACAGACTCCGCTAACCCAGAAATAGTACCTCGGGTTAAGAACTTTGCTTCAGGATGAGAACAGAAATCACGTGGCCGCAGCGAGAGGCCCCATTAGCTAAAGTGGTACTTCAGGCTAAGAAAAGTTTCAGGTTAAGAACGGACCTCCAGAATGAATTAAGTTCTTAACCCACTCTATCTGCGTGTAACAGTGTTGGTTGTGTTTTTTTTTTTAGCATAGCAATTCTCAAGGGTTTGAGTTGCCTAACTTTAGATTGAATAAAATAATTTGAATTAAATTGAATGAAGCTGTGACTGATGGACACACACCAACTGCTAATTTGCTCCAGGTGCTGTAAGTACAGCTAGAAATTAGCATTTGGCTAGAAAACACAACTGTCTCTATAATGTGACCACCCATCTACGTGGAGATGTCACAGCAGAGGAGAAACACCCACAGTGTGGTCTAAACAGGTGCATGCAAAATTGTAGTTTCTGCTTGAGGCATGTTATGTGCTCTCCATGAACAGCGAGAAAATGCAGTTTCCCTACTCAGGCTCTTCTTAAGTCTTAATCTGGCCCTGGGCTGGTGGGATACTTTCAAGCAACAGCCTGTTGGCAGATTAATGCCATTGACTCTCATGGCTCAGTTTAGCTACATTTGATTTCTAAAGGGCTCTCACAGCTGTTTCTTCAGAGCTTCTGAACTGTCACTTTCTTGAAAATTAGATTTATACCAATGGCGATTAGTGTCAATATGAAGAGAACTAAGTGACAAGAGCAATATTTATTAAGTTAACCTGAACAATTTCTGTTTCGTGTTGGCTTTGTTGTGTATAAACAATACTAATGACTTTCTTTAGTGCTAATCGATCTGGTAAACAGCCTTGTAAACTGAAATGGGTGAAGAGAAGAGTTTATATGAAGTGCTCTATCAATTAGACAACACTGTCTCTGTTAATTGCAAGGGAACATACAGAAGTCAGGAGATGGGCTGAACAATTAGCTGCTGACAGCCATATCCACTTAACTATGAATTAACAGGTGAATGTTTTCACTGACAAATCCATTTACACCCTGGAGAAGCTGGGATGCACTCTTATGATAGTCACTGAATTCTCTGTGATAGTTCAAGTGAAAAAAATGTCATCTGGTTTTACATTACCCAGTTAAAAATAAACAATGGTGTGTCGAGATGAGAGCTCTTAAAGGTACCATGTGCTCCTCTGGTCCCATTTTGTAAAGTATATGTGTGAGACAACTGCAGTAGTGCTGTGAACTGGGCTTGTGTATTGCAGGACATAGCCATAAGGACAGAAGAGCCTGCGGGATCAGGCCAAGGGCCCATCTAGTCCAGCATCCTGTTCTCACAGGGGCCAACCAGAGGCCTGTGAAAGACCAGGGAGCAGAACATGAGCAGAAGACCACTCTCCTCTCCTGCGGTTTCCAGCCACTGGCATTTGGAATCATTGCTGTCTCCAACTGTGAAGGCAGAGCAGAGCCATTGTGGCTGAATTTAAGCCATCCAAGTTGGTGGCCATCCCTGTGTCCTTGGGGAGCAAGTTTCATAGTTTGACTATGTGCTGCATGAAGGAGTCCTTTTTTTATATGTCCCAAATCTTCCAATTGTCCTAAATCTTCCAACATTCAGCTACACGGAATGTCCATGATTCCAGTTACAGATAGGTAGCCGTGTTGGTCTGCCATAGTCAAAACAAAAAAAATTCCTTCCAGTAGCACCTTAAAGACCAACTAAGTCAGTTCTTGGTATGAGCTTTCGTGTGCATGCACACTTCTTCAGATACACTGAAACAGAAGTTTCCAGACCCTTCTATATAGTGAGAAGGTGGGAATGTCCATGAGTTCGAGTGTTATGAGAGGGAGAAACAACTTTTCTCTGTCTACTTTCTCCATGCCAGGCACCATTTTTTAAACTTCTAGCCTGTTGTATCCCTTCTATCAAAGCGATACAAGGGAGCCATTATTGCCTGTGGTGTGCAATACACCACACTGCTGTCTCAGGTCAAACACTGGTGACAATGGTGAGAAAAAAGGCCCATTGGCTGTAGGTTCACCACCACTATTTTAAGCTGTATGTAGCTGTGGTGTAGTGGTTAAGAGCGGTAGTCTCGTAATCTGGGGAACCGGGTTCAATTCCCTGCTCCTCCACCTGCAGCTGCTGGGTGACCTTGGGCCAGTCACACTTCTCTGAAGTCTCTCAGCCCCACTCACCTCACAGAGTGTTTGTTGTGGGGGAGGAAGGGAAAGGAGAATGTTAGCCGCTTTGAGACTCCTGAAGGGGAGTGAAAGCCGGGATATCAAATCCAAACTCTTCTTCTTCTTCTTCTTGTGCACAGCATTTACCAAAGACATAAAACTGAAAATAAGGCAAGCTGCTGGGTTTGTTTGTTTGTTTTTAATATAACTACCTCCCCTTCATCCCTCTGCCCCACTGGTGGTAGCACCATGGGAAGTGCAGGGACTGGGGAAGGTTAGGGGGAAACTCGTAGGCAAGTTGTTTCTCTTCTCTTCTCTCTCCTACACTGTCCCCCACGATGGGAAAGCTCCAGGGGCCATCATAAGGCTCAAATACTGGCTTGTAGCTGTGGATTCTTACCAAAAGAGAACCATCTCCCTTGCAAAAAATTATGAAGGATGCCAGCATAATGGATGGGATCAGTTTGAGAGCAACCAATAGAGTAACACTTGCAATTCAACAGACCGCTGTGGGGAACAGACACTGTCCCCCTGGTTTTCACCTCCCTAACCACCTACCCAGTCTGCCCAGTTTGCATGAGTGTTACCCAGCAAGATGAACACTCTCCTTCACTTCCTCTAATTTTAGGGATGGATATTGATGACTTGGAGAGAACACAGACAAAAGCTTTTAAAACATTTTCTTCCTTTTTTGGTTTTGTTAACAGTTATACAGTCAAAGTGCACCGAGTCTTGTGATGTGTGAAGACCAAAAGGCCAGAAATTGTTTTTACTGTCCTATAATATTAATAAAGCATCCAGAATATGCTTTTCTCTAAAGCCATGCAGATTCTGGCTAATGCAGTGCAAGTTATTATTACTGCATCTGAATAATCTACTTAACAAAACTATATTGACATTTGAAAGAAGAGAGCTCAAGTTTGTTTATCTTGGCAAAACCATCACTAACAATTTTTTTGCTTAATGTGAATAATGTGTTTATTGAAGCAATGGACAGTTTTCAGTTTTATGAGGTGCTAAAGAGCATTCATTTCCTTCTTTTAAAACACTTTGTTTTTGTAAATGATATGCTAAGTGCCTCCCTGTCACTTAGCAACCTTCCCTGATTTTCAGAAAGTCTTCTTTGAGGATTATAAATGGATGTTAATCAGCTGGGGGGTTGGAGGGTTGCTATGGCTGGAGAGGACTTTGTGTGCTTCGAGGAAGAGAGACATTTCACCTGCTTATGTTAAGGGGAACAGAAGCAGTGAATGGGAGGAGGGTGGCATTCCCCTGCTTGATCACAGCAGCCATTGCAAAGGGAGAGGGCAGCGCCACAGGGGCTCCCTGCCAGCTCTGCCGAAAGACCCCCAACTCCTCCTCTCATTGAAACCTTTCTGCTCCAGCTGCTCTTCGAAAGAATTCTGTTACTATGAATCAGTGCCTGGGTTTTCTTTTTTCCTCTGCTCGCGCAGTCCCTTTTCCTTTCGTGGAATTCCGAGCAGGGACTGTCCAGCACTGGCATATATGTAGCCTGTCCTGGAGACTCTTTCTGGCTGAAGAGTGGGATAGAAATAATTCAAAAAGTTGTGATTAAGGGGCTTGTGTGGTACTGCCATGCACTCCACCAACTAGGTTATGCGATCCAATGCGGCCAGGGAGTGGCCTCACTGATTAGCTTCCAGAAAAATGCCAGCTAGCATTATGGCTTCCGTTTCAAACCAGAGCTCAACGCCAGTGCAGTCCATGGCTCTGTTCCCGAACTGCTCAGTGCTTGGAGTTCCCCAGCTAGGCTGGAGCCCTGGCTTCCCTCCGCACTCTAGTTAGCCAACCTGCAAGCGCCAATCCTGGTGCACCCAGCTGTGCCTTTTACCAGCTGCAACTGGTTTGACAGCTATGGCCATTCCTGGACTGGGAGAGCCTGGCCACAGTAGTTCACTGGTTATTTCAAGCTTGGATTACTGCAATGCACTCTGTGGGGCTTCCCTTGTGCTTGGTTCGGAAGTTGCAGTTAGTGCAAAATGCTACAGCATGATTGCAGCCCTGTTTAGGGAAGCTTTTAATGTTTAATAGGTTAATGTTTAATGTTTAATAGGAAGCCACCCAGAGTGGCTGGGGAAACCCAGCCAGATGGGCAGAGTATAAACAATAAATTTATTATTATTATTATTATTATTATTATTATTATTATTACTACTACTACTATTATTACTACTACTACTACTACTACTACTGACAGGAGTGAGGACTTGTCAGCATAGAACAACTGTGCTCAGAAATCTCGGCTGGTTTCTGATTTGCTACTGGGTCAAGTTCAGGTCGTTACTATTAGTATAGGGCCTTTAACAACTTGGGACCAGTTTACCTGCAAGATCGCCTTACTTCATATGCACCCATTCACTGCTTTGATCAGCAGAAATGGCTCTGTTTCTGGTGTCAATTTGTAAGAACTCCCTTCCTGCTTATGTCAGCCAGGCACTACACTGTACTGCCAAAAATATTTTTGCTTAGACAAGCCTACCCAGAAGCTTAGAAAGTTCATGCGAGTGTTAGTCAGTAATTTTAACTTTCTGAACATTTTAAATTATTGTTGTTAATTTTTCTTATTGATAATTTTATTGTTTTGTCGTTTTTTTGTCAACAGCTTTGTGGTTGTGGTTGTTTTTAGTCATCAAGCGGCGTATCAATGGAGACCACTCCCCATGCTTGCTCTGCAACTTTCACATGTGGAAACAGCTTAAGCTTCCACTCCCCTCTGATCCAACGATCTGCTTTGGATCCTGATCGCTGCCTGGCTTGGATTGTGCATCCCTGATGTGAGCTTCTGAATCTTCTCTCCTGCTAGAACATGAATCTGCTTTTGGCTCTGTTAGCATGAGGTTGACTCTGGCTATTCAGCCTAAGTCTCCAACCAGACTACCTGAAGACAAGACTGGCATCCAATGAATTCACAACTGTAGATGCTCAAAAACAGCCTTCCACAAGATGGTGCCCTCCAGATTAGGCTGCATCTCCCATCAGATCTACTCAGCATGGTGTGGACTGATGAGAGTTGCCATCCAAGACAACTGAAGAGGTTGGAGAAAGCTGCTCAACAAACTTGTGGAGTATTTGCAACCCTCCGAAACACAATACAAACCTCTGCTCAACTGGCTTAATATTTATTCATCACACTTATACCCCACTTTTCCCTTCAAGGAGCTCAAGATGGTGCACACACTTCCCCCCTTTCAATTTTATCCTCATAACAACCCTGTGAGGTAGGTCAGGCTGAGAGACAGTGACTAGCACAAGGTCATCCGGTGAGCTTCATGGCTGAGCAGGGACTTGAACCCTGGTCTCCCAGGTTCTATTCTGACACTCTAACCACTATGCCACAACTGGCTCTTTAGGATAGTTAACGACACACATGATGTGCGTGCTTGTCACCAACATCATCTTTCTTCATCAGTGTGAAGAGCCTGAAGCCTCTGACTCTCGTGTCCCAGTCCCTGTTGGATACAAAGGTCATGGCACTAGCTGACTGGAAGGAGTCTGTGGACACATTAAAAAAGGCTGTAGGGCTCCAACCACATACAGGATTTCCCAAGGCAGAATAAAGCAATATTATGACTTCCCTTGTGTTAGTTTCCTAGAGATGAAGAGACAGAGTGGTTTTCTGATATGTGTAACAGATTGGAAACACAACTGAAAGCTAATGAAATATGATTAATTCTCCATTTGTAACAGCCATGGCATAAGTGGCTGTTAAGCAGTAACAAGAGCATTTTTGGGTACATGACTGAATAATTTTATGATATATGAACCGGAAGTATGATAAATTATCTGCCCTGATCAATTATCTATGTATCTGAATATGCATTTAAAAGAGGTTTTACTGGATAAGAAGGTTAGGAAACTTGAGGTCCATGAGCAATGAAACAGAAAACAACAGCAGGAAGCTTTTGATTAAAGGTACAGGAGACCTACAAAACTTCAGCTGTGTTTTGCCTACCCACTCTGGATAGATTGGAGTGTAATTGGGGTTTACTGCAACCCATTTTCAGTGCCACAAATCAAGTTGAAAAAACATGGAAGGAAACTCTGGCAATTTTTCCATGTTGCTATCTGGAGTCTCTGAAAAAACGAGGTAAGGATCAGAATTCCAGAGAAAGAAATCAGGGGCTGTCAGTTAATGCAAATAGCCATACTGAATAATTTGGTGAGGGGCTGAGAGATTAGATATAGTTATAATGATTTTTTAAAAATAAAATAAAATCAGAAGTGGTTGTCCTGCATTTAATAATAATAATAATAATAATAATAATAATAATAATAATAATAATTTTATCAATACCCCAACCATCTGGCTTAATTAATGCAGAATTCTGTCTCTAAAAAAAGTATTTGGAATGTAGTTTCATGGTGATATATAGTAAATAAGTAATGTCTTCACCTCTGTTTTGGGGAAAAACACACACCTCTGAATAGCCATCCAGGAGCAACACATTGTTTACATACCTGTGGAAACAGTAGAGAGCAAACAATTCCAAAAGTGGCTTCAAAATTGTCTTTAAGCCACAAGCCGACCGCATGGATGCAGCCGCGTACGTGAATAGTGGCCACCAGCTCCAGGCGCTACAAAGAGAACAAATCACATTAAAGGCAATATTTTGAGTCTGAGTAAGTCCCTCAGCTCTCCTTGTAAATTACATGAAACTAACAGGGATCTCATGGGTCTACCAAAAACCAATTAGAATTATAAGATTTGATTCCAACATAGTGAGTCCAAAACAGCGTGCCTTGGAATCCCAGTTGCTGGGAATTGCAGGATGAGAGAGAGCTGCGGTTGAGCTCCATTCCTGTTTGTGGGCTTCCCCTGGGGGCACCTGGTTGGTCACCATGAGAAGAGGAGGCCTGATCCAGCAGGGCTCTTGTGACATTTTATTTTATTATAATTTTTAAACAATCAAACAACATTTCAAATTTAGCAATCATTCTACCTCCGACTTCCCCTCCCTCCATCCATGGTTCCCTAAAAATTTCAATTTATGCTGCATATTATAGTTACTCTATACCTTCACCTTATCTCACAATAAAAACAAAAATTTCGCTCCCACTGCTCTTCTTACTCAAATCCTATTTGTGTTCTAACTTTTTTACACTGAGTTTTATAAGTATTCTGCAAACATTTTCCACGGCTCTTCTTACACTCTTATTCCAGAAGCCAGCCAGATGCCGCAATGGGAAACTCACAAGTAAGACACGAGTTCCAGCTTATGATCCCTGGCACCTGGTACTCAGGAGGTAGCCCACAGGTGTTGGCAGCCTTGTTCCCCATGAATTTGTCTAGCTTGCATTTAATGCCAACCAAGATAGCTGCCCATCCTGTGGAACCAAATTCCACACCTGAACTATGTGCTGTGTGAGGAAGCCTTGCCTGTCACCTGTCCTTAAGCTCTCACTATTCGGCTTCATTGGGTGAGGACCTTGGTTGGTTCGACTATTACACAAGGGAGGAACAAAATGCCTCTTTATCTGCTTTGCTCCATGCGTATGTTTATAGCCTCCATGATGTCCTCTTCCCTTACTAAGCATCCCTTACTCCCCCCTCGTCTGCCCCACAAAGCACAACCTCCTCCCTCCACAAATGTCTGCTACCTAATGCCCGACTCAGCCCTCAGGTACCTTAAAAATATGTGGTTACCTCTTTATTTAGTGTCTTGTATCCACACAGTGTGTTAATGACTTCTCCTGGGGCCTATTAAGAGAGGAGGAAGAAGATCCAAGCTCAATAACAGTGCAGGTGGATGGTGGGAATTTGTTGTTTTTAAAAGTCACAAGAAAGGTAAAAGAGGGTAGGATTCTCTCTCTTTCTCTTAAGACTTTTCACCAGACCACAAAAATTGTTGACAAACCAAGCCACAAAGGAGTTTAATAAAGGCCACTCTCTGACCTTTTGAACACTTGCATTTGGAGAGTCAAAACTTTGCACTGAAAGCATTTCAGACTCTGCAGCAGCTTTTAAGATGGCTGGAAGTCTCCTTTAGATACTGTATTTTTCACTCTATATGACGCACCAGACCCACAAGACGCACCTAGTTTTTGGAGGAGGAAAACAAGGAAAAAAATATTCTGAATCTCAGAAGCCAGAACAACAAGAGGGATTGCTGCGCAGCGAAAGCAGCGATCCCTCTTGCTGTTCTGGCTTCTGGGATAGCTGCGCAGCCTGCATTCGCTCCATAAGACGCACACACACTTCCCCTTACTTTTTAGGAGGGAAAAAGTGAGTCTTATAGAGCAAAAAATACGGTATATTTGGGTCTTCCCTCTGGCACGTCAATCCCCTGACCCCCGGTTGTCACAGCGGTGGGGAAATAGGTATAACTGCCAAACATTTTGCAAAATTCCAAGAAGTGATGAGGGTGATGCAAGGGGGGTGGGGACAGCCTGAAGGTACATCAAGAGTACATGTGGAAAGGTGTCTTTTTTCAGCCTTTGCTCCATTTGCTAAGGTAGATCTATTCACTTCCAGTATGCCACCTCCATTCACAGAATCATCAAACTCCATCTACTCCAAACTCCTCCTATTCATTCAAGGAGAAGGCTGTCCTATGGCCACGTCTGCATTAGAAATTTGAACTATTATAACATAGAATCCTGGGAGCTGTAGTTTGTTAAGAGCCTAAGAGCAGTTATTAGAGGTCTCCTAACAACTAATGGACACGGGTGGTGCTGTGGGTTAAACCACAGAGCCTAGGACTTGCTGATCAGAAGGTCAGCGGTTCAAATCCCTGTGACGGGGTGAGCTCCCGTTGCTCGGTCCCTGCTCCTGCCAACCTAGCAGTTCAAAATAGGTACTGCTCTGGCGGGAAGGTAAACGGCGTTTCCGTGCGCTGCTCTGGTTTGCCAGAAGCAGCTTGGTCATGCTGGCCACATGACCCGGAAGCTGTCTGCGGACAAACGCCGGCTCCCTCGGCCAATAAAGCGAGATGAGTGCCGCAACCCCAGAGTCGGCAACGACTGGACCTAATGGTCAGGAGTCCCTTTACCTTTACCTTTAACAACTATTAGCATCCTTGACAAACAACAGCTCCCAGGATTCTCTGGGGGAAGCCCTTTAAATGTGTAGTGTGGGCCTAAGTAGCTGGGTAGGTGGTGAGTTGTGATTATCTCTTTTTTATTTAAACAATTTATATACCACTTAACTACAATAGTATCTAAGCGGGTTACAAAGATACTATACAAAAATATAAAGATCAGTTAAAAATACAAATTCCAACTTTAATTAAAATGCCTGCTGGAATAAAAAGAGTCTCCAGCAGGTGTCAGAACTTCTGTAGGGAGGGTCCTGCTGAACCTCAGCTTGAAAGGAGAGCCATAAAATTGGGCCCACAATGCTAAACACACAGCTACTAGCGGATATGAGCCACACATCTGATCATCTAATTCCTTATATCCCAGCCCAAAGAAATGCAAATTGCATCTTTTGATCATTTTCTTTCTCCTCCATGCCTTCAAGGCAGACTTAATTTTCATTTTCAGACATTGTCTTTCTGACAGAAAAGGTTTTCCATAAATAATGATGTGTGACGTCTTTGCATAATCCTGTATTCCTTTTGACTCTTGCGGAACCCAAGGTCCAGGAACTGAACACGCAAGTCATGACTGGGCCTCCAGAAAGCAAAGGAATCCCTTTCCATTGATTTCCTTTGTCAGCCAAACACATTTGTAGTAGAGCCAAACAGAGAAGTAATATCAGTCCTCCTCATAGTAAAACCGAGGAGTTCTGAAGAACAAAGAAATCTAGAAGTGATTTTTTCCCTTTTCCTTTTTACTAACCACCATAGAATATGATTGAAATGCTCTTGGGGCTAATGCATAAACGTGAAGTGACTGCGAATTTCTATCTGGGTTACATTTCAGGCAATTGTCCCTTGTCAATGGCATTTAAGCTAGAGGCAAAGAAGGGAGGTTTGGATCCCAAGGCCAAAATGAAAGCAATTCCATTAAGGTTGTATCCTAGCAGGGGAAAGTTCAGGCATTGGTTCAGGGTAATTGTTACCCTGGCAGTTGCAGTAACTGAAATGCTTTATTTACCACAGGCCACGGGTGATATTAAATATGAAAGGTAGCAATTGGTCGACTAAGAAGGTGGGAGACAGCAACACAACAGAGGTTTATAAAATTATGAAATGTGTGGAGAGATAAATTATTTCCTCATGCTACAATTTGCCACAGATGAGAAGTGAGCAATGGGGGGCCGCCAGAGGGGCATAAGGAGGAGCTGAGCAAGCATTTAGGGCAGCCTTTCTCAACCTGTGGGTCCCCAGATGTTGTTGGACTACAACTCCCATCATCCCTGAGCTCTGGCCTTGCTAGCTAGGGGTGATGGGAGTTGTAGTTCAACAACATCTGGGGACCCACAGGTTGAGAAAGGCTGATTTTGGGTTTAAGAGCTGTATAATGAGTATGGTGTCCCACACAGCTGGCTGTGCTGTCATGATGTTGCCCTCGTGGCAAGATGGTGAGGGAGGCACTCAAAACCAATGACTCGTCTGGAGGGAAGCTTTGAGAAGCAGACTGAAACCCTACAAACCACAATGGCTTCTCCTCTGCAACCCCCAAGTCTACGTCGGTGCCATACGAGATACCCTGTGAGAAAACAACTCTGGGTTCATCACCCTCCAGAGTTAATGCAGACCAGCTCAGACTCCCTCACTCATAATCAAATTGTGGATGACTTGATTTCTGAGGCAAAGGACAACATTCTCCACCCTCATTCAATGTACAAAAGCTGAGTAGACAGGCAACGGAACCTTGGTGACAGGCACAAGGCAGGGCTTCCAAAACAGGCCTTTTGCAGCTTTCTTCTCCAACATATTGCTGCTCTCCACACACCCTGCCAGCATCTGGCAACTAAAGTGTCCCCCCGACTAGTGGTAGGTCCTGAAAACTGATGCCTTGATATATACTGACCAGCACCAAGTATGGTGTAGTGGTTAGAATGTTGGGCCAGGACCTGGGAGCCTGACGGTCAAATTCCTACTTGGCCAGTCTAAGATACCTTGCAGGGATGTTGTGAGGATAAAATGGAGGGGGAGGAGAACCATACACTCCACTGTATGTTCCTTGGAGGAAAGGTGGGATATAAATGTAAAACAATAATAATATAGCACTTAAGACCTGAGGGTAGGTTGGTGTGACTGTTGAGAACACTGCGGTTGAGCAAGGGACTGAAAGGTGGCACAGGCCACCACATCCAGATGCTTATAGCCACTGTAGGGGTGGCCCTCCCTGCTCCCTGCTGCATTTTCCACATAGGATCTCAGGCACATAGTGCAAAACTAATCAAGCAGTTTGATTATATATTTTTCTCTGTGTAATGTGGTCTCCTCCCTAGGTCTCATATGTCAACATGGTGACTTGCTGTCTCCTTTGGCCTCCACACTCCACTCTCAAATATGTTGCAGTGCATGCAATGAATTGTTCAGAAAGTGCTCCAAGGAGCTGGTTTCTTGTCTGACATGACCAGCACATATACTTCAACAATACACCCGCCCCAGGCTTTTCTGGTTTCATGCCAGATGACAGACCTTCCAACTCCATTATTTTAAGTATAGTCAAGATGGAGTGACAATCAAACTTGCTTTTCAATTCTATAGAAACCAGATGTCGCACCTCAACCCAGCTCAGAATAGCATGAATGGACCAAATGGTCTTTCTGCCAGACTTTTAACCAGTGCTGTTTTTCTAGAAAAAGAAGTGCTGGAACTCACAATGAACACCTTCCTCATTCTCTTAGAATGGCAATGGTGTCCAAATGAAAGATGTCAGAACTGAGTTTTGGCGAGTTCCAGCTGAAAAAAAGCTCTGATTTGAACAATAGAGTCCTTGGGCCTTAGCACTGCCAGGGAGCAACAGGGAGACCAGCAAGCCTGTACTGTTCCCTCATAATGCATATCACCAGATATCATTTCCTTGGACACCAGATGCATAGGAAACTAAGATTAGTTCCATTCTATCAGCAGAAATGATGCTTCTTTGTTCTTTGGATTCCAAATGAGCATGTCCTTTTTCTTAATGAATCTCATTGCTCCAGAAAATTCAATAGTTCCAAACCTTTAGGCGAGCCAGAGTTATAGCCTCTGAAAACAAAAACCAAATAAAACTGCTTGTATATGCATCACATAAGGAGTTGTATACCAAATTTGCATATCATGTTTTCTTTTGCAGAAGCCAACAACCATCAGTCATGTATATGCATGAATGCAGGCTGTGTTTAATGGTTGTTGGATCAGTAATCTTCTAAATTGCATCTTCTAATGATACTTTGCTCACCTGGTGAAACACTTGGACTGGAACAAAGCTAGGCAACTAACTCATAAGCCACAATTTATTTGATCTCTGTGTGGGCATTCATTGCTAGTGATCACTGCCAAGTTCTGGAACAGATCTTGGACAACATGTACTTCCTTGCCATCAATTTTCACTGCTTTCTCTGATCTCAGAGTCACAGCTCTATTCTTCTTTAAAAAGACACAAATATAGGCTAATTTCCCAGTCATGTTCCTCAGTATTCATGAATCAGTATCCTGGCTATATTCACACCCATGCCACCCAGCACTTACTCTCACTCAAGTTACAACGTTGTTCTGGTTTTAGCATTGCAAGGATGGTCTGATACATCTTTGTCCATGCACAAACATGAGGACTCAACCTGCAGTTCCCTTGTGGAAGCAATTTCATCTAGAAGGGGGCTTGCCAGGAGCCACACCACACCCAAAGCAGGGCTGGCCCAAGATCAGAGTCCAAGCAAGTGGAGCACACAACAAAGAGTCAGGTGAGAGGCAAAGTCAGGGCAGTTCCGTGGTCATTTTTTACACAGGCAGGAGATTCAAAAGCAGGCAGAAGCACAGAGCCGGTAAATATACATTGTTCCAGAAGTTCTTCAAGCTCAGCACTGGGGTTTTTTAAACTGGAGCTGGTGGACTGAGTCATGACAGTAGGGGAGGCCACTAAGATTTTGCATGGACTCACTTAGGCACTGTCAATGACTAGATCTACCATAGAACCTTCTTCATACCACATCCTTATGCTAAGGCCCAGCTGTTCATCTCATGTTCCTCATGAAAGCCTGTGCTGGACTCCCAAGATTCTTCCCAAAGTGATAATTTATTCTGTCTACAAAGGGCCCTCCTGAAACATTGAGTAGAGTTCAGGTTTCCTTTTTGGAGGTCAGTCATATTCCGGAGATGAACACATAACTGCTTTGGTGAATTGAGTTTCATTTGCTGCTGCTGTGTGTAAATATAGTTTAAGACCTTTAGGTGTGTTTTTCTGCCCTGGAATGCAGAATTTGCAAAATTCAGCACTGTAAAGGACATCTTTCTCTTTCTCTTAGCCTCTTTCCTATCCAGGGGATCCACTGGTCACCAATGGAGGTGGAGGCCAGACCAAAGTTGGGGAGACTCTTCACCGAGCAGCTGCAGTTGCATATATCACCACATGGGGCAACAGTCAGCAATTCCTGATACCTGCTTCTTAATGGTACCACTTGCAAAGCAGTAAATTGGTGCAGTGGTACCTCTAGTTACAAACCTAATTCGTTCTGGAGGTCCATTCTTGTATATGATACACTTCAGTTAATAACTGAATTATTTGCACCCCCATTTTAAAATGGAACAACAAAAACCAAATTAACCAGAAGTGTACTTTAAGATTTTATTTCCCACCCCCCCCTCCAACATAGTTGTAGTCATATTCCAAAACTAGCACCTTGGTATAATAATAATAATAATAATAATAATAATAATAATAATAATATCTACACCCTTCCCATCTGGCTGGGTTTCCCCAGCCACTCTGGGCGGCTTCCAACAAAAGATTAAAAATACATTAAAACACCAGTCATCAGTATTAAAAAATAAAACCAAAATATTATTTTAAAAATATATATAAACCGAGGTTAGAATTTCTCATTTGATATTACCCAAGTATCTATATTTCAAAAAACAAATGAGGCATAACATGCAGGAATAACAAATTAACCCCCAAAGCCTCATTTGAACCCATAACTTGGTGTTCAGGAGGTCAATGTTGAACAGCTCATTTTTTCTGAACATTTTTGTATAAGACACATTTGCACTGTCATTTTGTCTTTTCTGCCCTGGACTATTGTGTTAAGGGCTAGTTCTGCTGTAAGGGTCTGATCTAGAGACAACACACTCCCCAGCCAGCTGTTATTGCAAGCCCATCAATTTGTTGGAGATCTCAGAAGACAAACGCAAAAATGTTTGAATGCACTACTGGTCTCAGGTGTTCTGTTTCCTCCAAAAAGATATTGCCTCTTATCGCCATTGTTAGAATGATGCCTTTAGGTGTGAGAGTCACATTAAGCAATGAAGTCCTTTACCAATAATTCTCCCTTCCTAAGTGCTTAGAGAAGAACACCCCAGAAAATAAGACTGAGCAGAACTAACAGAGTTACAAATTCCCTCAGTGGTACTCTGCTGCCATTCAGAACATCAATGGGCACAGCTGAAAAACTCAGATTTCCCTTCCATGAACAGTTCCAATGCCTTTAAATATATAATGTATCAATGAGTTTTAGATGTTTTAATCTATGTGTTTAATTAATTAATACGAATACTATTAATGTGCAATGCAAAAAATTCTTAAAGGCCTGGCAGCAAGGTGGCAGGCAGAATATTTTTATTCACTGATTTTCCAAGCGTGTGATTCCAGACAGCTAGCCTTGGAGAAAGGCATATTTCATGTCAGGGGGTGGGGGTTGGTAGAAAGAATACTGGATTGTCAAACTGATTGTATTGGATACCTAAGACTTGTGGACAAATTACTCATTTAAAAAACCCCAATTAGTTGAGGTCCTCCAGATTACAGTGGGGCCTCGCAAGACGGAAAACTCGCTAGACGAAAGAGTTTTCCGTTTTGGAGGGCTTCGCAAAACGAATTTCCTTCGCAAGACGAAAATGTCTTGCGAGTTCCTGCGGGTTCCCCCCCCCTTTCCCCAAGCCGCTAAGCCGCTTATCCGCTAAGCCGCTAAAAGCGCTAATCCGCTAAACCGTCAATGGGCTTGCTTCGCAAGACGAAAAAACCGCTAGACGAAGAGACTCGCGGAACGGATTAATTTCGTCTTGCGAGGCACCACTGTATATATTTCCCATGTGACCAATGGCTTTGAACGTAATCCATCCCAGATCTCGTGAATACATTTCTGTTCCTAGGAAGTGACTATTGAATGTCCTTGAAATATATCATACTTCCTCACCTGACTAAAGCCAGATATCATAATCGTCTCCTGATTCTTTTGGGTGATTATTTATTCATGCATACCTCTGATGTTTTATGCACATTGATCTGCATGCAAAGGAGTTAGAAGGACTTGAGTTCTAGCACCTCCATTAAGAAATACTCAAGGATGGTTTGGAGCGGAGGGGGTGGGGAGCCTTCCGCCATGTAAGCAACATTTACTTGTATGCCAAACCCAGGCTGAACATCATTTCAGGGAGAGAGAACTAGGGCAGGCAGTCCGTTGATGGAGGAGCACACTCTGTGCCAACACGGAATGCTTAAACTCTCTCTCCCCCGCCCTCTGCAAAGAGGAATCTGGGTACCTTCTGGCTGCAAAGTAGATAGTGGCTCACAGACACACACACACACACACACACACATGCACCCAAGAGAAATCCCAGCTGTTTTGTGATTACTTCTGAGGCAAGACAATGGGATCGAGCCGCCGTAAACAATCCAGCAGGAGCAAGGCACTTCTAGAACTGGAGAACTGAAGCAAATCATCCTGGCATTATTCTCCTCACTTGCTCTTCCTTGGTGGAGAAGGGATCCATGTTGTCCGCACAGAAAACAATTCAGGTGTCCCAGGATTTTAGTGCACTGTGACTATGGATTAGTGGGACATCCCAGGAACAAGAAAAGTAGCAGCAAAGACAGGCGTTTATGAACTCTATAGATGAAGTCATGTTTTAGCTAAAAAATGTGACCTCCCCTTTCTTAGTTTGGAAGCTTCCTGAAATTTGTTCTGCCTGTGCCATTGCAGATATAGGTAATAATTACCATACCCCTATTTCAGGGAGCAGGGCTGGTGTTTGTTTTATTTCTTTATTAGATTTATATACCACCTTTACCTTCCAGGTTGCTCACTGTGGAGCATGTAGTCCTCGTCCTCCCAATTTCACCCTCACAACGGTTCTGTGAGTTAGGTCAGGCTAAGAGATCACACTGACTGGCCCAAGGTCACCCAGCGAGTGCCATGGCTAAGTGGGGATTCAAACCCTGGTCTCTCAGATCATGGTCCAACACCCTAACCATTATGCAACACTGTCTCTCTGGATTTGAGAGGGTGTGGGTAATGCCAGCCTCCCTAATGTAGCCCAGTGCTGTTACACCAGATGGATGAGAACTTAGAGTAGAATGGGGGGGGGGGGGCAAAGACTGTGAAGCTGAGTTGTCCTCCATATTCTGCCCCCTTCCAATATTGGGATAGACTAAATCACTGCACAAAACACAGAGAACACCAGAGACAGTTAGTAAAGATGGCACTGAATTCTGCATTGCAGGGGCTTGGACTAAAACTCTCAGCGTCCCTCCCAACTCTAGTTCTATGATTCTGTTTTTCTTTTTTAAAATGGCTATATTTATCTGGAAGCATTGGAAAGAAAGCCATCCAGGCCAGGTGAAGAATGTAGCTTCAGAAATCAATTTCCAGCCCAATTCACAAGCCATTTAAACTAATGTGATTCAGTTTAAGTGCTATTTTTTGAATCAAATAAAAATAAGCACTCATTGCGCTTGCCATCTTGCAAGTTTCCAAGAATGAGGAGGCAGAAGCTCTGCCCCTGGTGATAATGACAAGTTAAATATGGCCCTGGTGGGATGCAATGCTTGTCATAATGAAAAAGCTTGTTCAATTCTTTCTGGCACATCTAGTGGATCTCAGTGTGGAAATTAGTTCACTCGCCTTTGCAGTAAAGGCCAAGGCAGGTTGCAGTGTAAAAGGTAAGTCCTCTCCTGCTCTGACAAGCCGCTGGTTTTGAAAAGTCACCAGTAAAAACAGCTGGTCGTGTTCTGAGAACGGTCACACAAATTATCTTTGGGATGTGAATTAATGGCTTCTATTTCAAGGGAGATATAATCCCATGCAGAATTTAGTTCACAGTGTCAATGGAGCATGTTATTTTGATTGCCCCATTTCTTTTATGGATGCCATGAAGCTTGGCCATCAGTCTGAGCTGAATCGGGAGCCGCTCTTAAATCTACAAGAAAACTGCAAGTCTGGCTCAGCTGCCCCTTCCTGAAACACAGAGTGGAGTGAAAATGCAACACAGGAATGCTTGGTGTTCCAGGAAGGGGCAGCTGAGCCACACTTTTGCAATTTCCCATCTAGCACAATACAGTGGTTACAGATGCTTCAGGTTACATACGCTTCAGGTTACAGACTCTGCTAACCCAGAAATACCATTTTTTTGCTCTATAAGACTGACTTTTTCCCTCCTAAAAAGTAAGGAGAAATGTGTGTGCGTCTTATGGAGTGAATGCAGGCTGCGCAGCTATCCCAGAAGCCAGAACAACAAGAGGGATTGCTGCTTTCATTGCTGTTCTGGCTTCTGAGATTCAGAATATTTTTTTCTTGTTTTCCTCCTCCAAAAACTAGATGCGTCTTGTGGTTTGGTGCGTCTTATAGAGCGAAAAATACGGTAGTACCTCAGGTTAAGAACTTTGCTTCAGGATGAGAACAGAAATCGTGCTCCGGCAGCGTGGCAGCAGCGTGAGGCCCCATTAGCTAAAGTGGTGCTTCAGGTTAAGAACAGTTTCAGGTTATGAACAGACCTCTGGAACGAATTAAATACTTAACCTGAGGTACCACTGTACGGTAGTATTGTCAACACTGGCTGGCAATAGCTTCCCAGGATTTCAGACCCAAAAATCTTTTCCCAGCCCTACCTTGAGATGCCAGGGATTGAATCCAATATCTTCTGCAAGCAAAGCGCTTGCTCTATTTTATTGATTTTTTATATTCATTCTTGCATATAAAGGTAAAGGTACCCCTGCCCGTACGGGCCAGTCTTGACAGACTCTGGGGTTGTGTGCCCATCTCACTTAAGAGGCCAGGGGCCAGCGCTGTCCGGAGACACTTCCGGGTCACGTGGCCAGCGTGACATCGCTGCTCTGGCGAGCCAGAGCCGCACACGGAAACGCCGTTTACCTTCCCGCTGGTAAGCGGTCCCTATTTATCTACTTGCACCCGGAGGTGCTTTCGAACTGCTAGGTTGGCAGGCGCTGGGACCGAGCAGCGGGAGCGCACCCCGCCGCAGGGATTCGAACCGCCGACCTTTCGATCGGCAAGCCCTAGGCGCTGAGGCTTTAACCCACAGCATATACACCCCACCTTTTTCTTCAAGGATCTCAAGGTGACATCATCATCAGTTATTATTATTGGTACCCCATCCATCTCATTGGGCTGCCCCAGCCACTCTGGGCAGCTTTCAGCATATGTAAAAACATAGTAAAACATTAAATCTTAAAAAGATTCCCTGCCTTCAGATGCCTCCTAAAAGTGATATAATTACTTTTCTCCTTGACATTTGATGGGACATCATTCTACAAGGTGGGTGCCACTACTGAGAAGGTCCTCTGTCTGGTTCCCTGTAGCTTCACATCTCGCCGGGTGGGAACCACCAAAAAGCCATCAGTGCTGGTTCTCAGTGTCCAAGCTGGAGACATGGTTTGCCCCCTCTTTAATCTGTTAATCCCCAGAACAACCCTATGAGGTAGGCTGAGGCTAGGCTGAGAGGCAGCAACAGGCCCAAGGTCACACAGGGAGCTTCATGGCTGAGTGGGGGATATGAACCCTGGTCTCCCAGGTCTGGGTTTGACACTCTAACCATCACAGCAGGCAGGCTCTTGGAAGGGAGCTTCCAAGTTCTTCTGAGGCACATCTAAAAAAATCCACTCCCCACCCGCATGAATGGAGAAAGCGGCCTTTGCTCTACCTTAGTATTGCCTGCACTGACTGGCAGCAGCTCTCCAGGGTATCAGGGAATCTCTTCCAGGCATATGTGAAGGTGCCAGGGATTGAACTTGAGGCCTTCTGTGTGCAAAGCAGATGGCTTGCCACTGAGCTACAGTCCCTCTTCTTAAATGAATGGGAGCAGAGTGCCATTCACTGCCCACAAGGGTGGTCCAGTCCTGCAACTGTGATGAAGCTCAGTTTGGAAGCAGGATCCCACCCCCAAACTGAGAAGGAAGAGGCTCCCTCTGTCTTCCACTCTGTTACACCTCTCCCACCACTAGACTGCCTAATGTCTGCAAAGCACGTGGATCCTTGGACAAAAGGTCTCACTGAACTGTACACAGCAATTGTGTAGCAGGGATCACGTGCACCCAGAGAACTGCACATGGAGGGGACTGACAATGGGATTTAAAACCCCAGGAATACCCCCCCCTCATGTGCCTTTCATGTACCAGCTTGGCACCCCGCCGCACTCTGAATCACAGAAGCTAAAACCCAAGGAAACTCAAAAGCAATGGCAGAGCTGTGCCGGCTCCCACAGAGAGGTGACAAACACAGCACTTTTTCAGTCAGCCACATACTCAGAGCTCTTGCTACTGCTAACCTCCATGGGACTTGATCTTCATTAATGTTGTTAGCCGCTCTGAGCCTGGCTTTGGCTGGGGAGGGCGGGATATAAATTATTATTATTATTATTATTAAACCCATAGCGTTCTAGCCTGCACCAAAAATAACTTTATCTTGGAGGCAGAGTGACCAAGTGATCACTTCAACTAGGCTGCGCTGGGTCACAGAATCATAGGCTTGGAGGATACCCCAAAGGTCATCTAGTCCAACCCCCTGCAATGCTCAAGAATCCCTGACAGGTGGCCATCCAACCTCTGGTTAAAATCTTCCAATGAAGGGGAGTCCACCACCTTCCCAGATAATCCATTCTACCGTCTAACAGCTCTTGCCCTCAAAAAGTTCTTCCTAATGCTTAGGTGGAATCTCCTTTCTTGTCATTTAAATCCATTGTTTCACTTCAAGCTTGCTCCATCTTCCATGTGGCAGCCTTCCAGTATTTGAAGATGACTCCCAGTCTTCTCTTCTCTGGGTTAAACATACCCAACTCTCTCCAGCACTCCATGTAAGACATGGTTCGCAGACCCTTCATCATCTTGGTTGCCCACCTCTGAACACATTGCAGCTCATCATTGGACACAATGAAGTTTACGTATTTTGGAGCATGGGGGTGGGGTGGGGGGACATATTTGCAGCCACATAGAAGTGCCAAAAATAAATAAGCAGTTTTCCTAATATGTACAAAGAATTAAGGAATAGAAAAAACCCACCAATAGAACATTATTGGGAGGGAAGTACAATGGTCCTGTGCTTTGAAAAACAACTTAAATCTATTTATGATGGGACTATAAACAGTCATTGACAAGTTTCCCCTGTGTAGTTCTGGGCTGCTTCATCACCATTCTCCTGATCATTGCAACTCCACGAGATGAGATCTTGCATGGAGCCCCAGACCAAGGAAGGTTGACAGTTATTTTGTGTTTCTTCCATTTGCGAATTATTGCACCAACTGTTGTCACTTTCTCACCAAGCTGCTTCGCAATAGTCTTGTAACCCAGTCCAGCCTTGGGCAGGTCTACAATCTTGTCCCTGACATCCTTGGACAGCTCTTTGGTCTTGGTCATGGTGGCTACTTTGGTGAACTGATCTGCTGAATTGATTGCTTCTGTCGACAAGTGTCTTTTGTACAGGTACTGTAACGAGCTGGGATTACAGGTAGGTGCTTCTAATCTCAGCTCCTTACATACAGTGAAGATACCAGGTAGCCTGACATCTGGCTGGTTGACAGGGGATCAAATACTTATTTCACTCATTATAATGCACATCAATCTCTGACTTTTGTCTTCTGGGTTTCTGGGGTTTTTCCTGTTGTTATTCTGTCTCTCACAGCTACAATAAACCTACCATTAAAATTACGGACTGGTCATTTCTTCGTCAGAGGGCAAACGGGCAAATTTAACAGGGGATCAAATACTCCCCCCCCCACTGCACAATACTGAGTGGATTTCAGAAAGTCAGTGGGGAATGAGTACCACATGGTCCAGAGGGTGCAATCTTAACTGGTTAATTTTGAAGGCATTTCTTGAAACAAAAACAAACCACTGAAATCTCTGTGGCTGGAAGTTTTTGTTTTGTTTTTTAAGACCCAACCAATTCATGAAAGGTAACGATATCTGCAGATATCTGGCAGGATTGTCTGAACTCCAATAACCCCTTTGGTAGAAACTCTGCAGCAACCCTCCCCTCCTCCAAGTATATCTTGCCTTGCCCTCAGGCGCCTAAGATCAGTCATTATATTAAAAACACAGTCTTATAAACAGCGGATAAAAGCAGCCAAGAATCAATAGTCATTCAAGGGGAAAGACTAAAACTATTAAAACAATGAAATGTCATTAAAAGCTTATGTGGATCACATCAAGTTCATATATATCAGCTTAATGTGCTTTGTCCCCACTTTGTCCCCAAAAGCCATCAGATGAAGGATTTGGAATTGTTTTCAGGAGGGTTTGGTGGCATGGTGTGACACAGAAGAAGGAAGCAATATTGAATACTGGATATAAAGGGACAAAGTGGCAGGAATCAGGCGGCTGCAGAGGAAGGGAAATGCCTCAGACAATGAGCTAGGCTGAGAATGTGGGGATCTTGGAGTTACTGGTTTCAGCATCCAGAGCTGGACAATACTAGGAGCAGCAGGACCCATCCCTTGTAAAAACTTATTTAATTCTGGAAGATCGATGTCACAGTTCATGGGGACAAATAAGTTATAAATACAGGTGAAGAGGGAAGGGGGGGGATACACCTGAACTGCAAAAATCTATTTAGATGCTAGTCTTTTGGGGGCAACTCACATTCACCAAACATGCTAAAACTTGACAAAGTTGCAGCATGTGATAATCACAGTCACTATGCCTGTTTAACGTCTCTCTCATGTATATATATTCTATGAACTGTATATGCATTCTATATGCATAGAAATAAGGCTATTGTCATGCTGCAGTTCACATGGCTGCCAACAGGTGGCCACACCAACTGCAGCATGACAAATGGCAAGCAGACAAGCAAGGAAGCAGCATGGGGGGGGCAGGAGGCTCAGGCGAGCTGTTTAATGGAGGAGGGGATGCCCTTTGCACAGTGGTTTAGCAAGCTGCTATGTGAAGCCCATCTTCCCTCCATTAAATGCAGGTGCAGCAAGGTTTAATGAAGAGGGTGGAGGCACCACATAAGGGCTAAGCAATTATGTGAAATGCCTCCTCTCTCCTTTAAAAGAATTGGGGTGAGCTGTGAGGAGTGTGTTGGGATATCAAGCCCTTTATCAGAGGAACTGGCAACAATCCTAGGCATCCGGCTTGATTCCCTGTTGACCTCCCTGGCTGCATTCCCCAGCAGGTGCAGGCAAGGTCTCGATCGGCGATTCTTCTCAAACATGAGAAGAACACCCCCCTCTTTCCTGCCCCCCCCCCCCCGGGCAGGGGAAAGAGATAGACAGAAACGTATTTACATGCCTTTATTTCTGTCTTTGCAGCGTTACAAAAAACATGACTGCTCTCTTCAAGCTCCAGCAGTGAAGAGACAAAAACTTCCTGTACTTCCTGTACAGCTCATATTACACTCTGAGGTAATTCCGGTGCTTCGCACTGTGAATTGACTGCCCCTCTGATTCCCACAGGCAGTCCCAACATGCTTACTTTTCAAGCTAGCACTTTGCAGCTGCATTGCATCCATATCGTAACAGAGAGGAGCAGGGAATAGGCAAGAAGGTGGCTGGGGTGTAAAGGGAAAAGGGTTCGGCCAGTTGTGTGGGAAGGGCAAATGGCAAAGCTGTAGGCAGAGTTGGAAATTGGAGCAAGACGCTGTAGTGCATCTGTAGTACAATAATATACAGGCAACTCCCCATCTGTGTGCGATCAACATGTGTGCGCCATTTTTGGCACTGCAAGGGGGCGGAACAGGTTGGCACACATGGTGCCTTGGAATGCAACTTCTGAAAATGGGGAGTTGCCTGTATTTATTAACCAACTGCCTCTCTCTTCACCCCTATCAGATTGGAGATGCTTCAGGGGGCTCTGTGGTTAGATGTGTATTGCTGGGGCTGTAACAGTACCTAGGGCTTCTGCCTGAAGTGAAGCAATGCAAGAAAGCCACTGAGCCACACCACCATCACCACCAGGAGTCTTCAGCAGGAGTGTTGGGTGCTTGCCAGTGACCCACAAAAAACTGTACCACTGCAGGAAGCCCATGACGTTGGAGAGAGGTCCACCTAACAACTTCCTTTTTCTTTTAGAAACTCACAGTTTGCACTTCTTTCATCTCACCTTCTTGATACAGCATGTGTAGGGCACCCCACAGGAGAGAGGACCGCTGCTGTTGCAGGAATGGTATGGATTCACATGCCAGTCTCTGAATTCATCGCCTCCGCAGCAGGAAAACTTGGGGGGGGGGGGAGAAAGGAGATAGATAATTGATAAGAACATGTGAAGAGCTCTGGGTGGATCAGACCAAAGGCCCATCCTGCCCTTACAGTGGCCAACCAGGTGCCCACTTTCAGAAGCCCACAAGCAGGGTACGAACACAATGCTCTCTTGACTCACAGAATTTTAGAAATGTGGAGTTGGAAGGGACACCTGGGGTCATCTAGTCCAATCCCCTGCAATGCTGGAACGAAAGCTAAAGAATCCCTGGCAGGTCGCTATCCAACCTTTGTTTAAAAACCTCCAATGAAGGAGAGCCCACCACCTCCTGAGGCAGCCTGTTCCACTGTCAAACAGCTCATGCTGTTAGAAAGTTATTTCTAATGTTTAATTGGAACTCCCTTCTTGCAATTTGAATCCACTGGTTTGGGTCCTACCTTCCAGAGCAGCAGAAAACTAGCTGGCTCCCCCCCCCCCCCACAAGTAACAGCCCTTTAGATATTTGAAGAAGGCTATCACATTGCCTCTCAGCCTCCTCTTTTCCAGGCTAAATATCCTCAAATCCCTCAACCTTGTAAGGCCTGGTTTGTTTGCGTGCTTGTTTTACATCTCAGGAACAGGAGGACCCAACAAGAAGCTTAGAGCCAGTGCTATTCCCTTGTATTCTGCACCCATGTTCAGAGGCAGCTGGCGATTATGAGGAGAGCTTTGTTGCCCTCACCTCTTGCTTGTGGGCTTCCCACCTGCATCTGGTGAGCAAGATCAAGATGCTGCACTAGGTAAGCCTTTTCATCCTCAAGCATCCCATCTCAGCTAACCTTTGCCACTGCTTATTTTATCATCATGGAGACCATAGTGGAATGGAGGCGGCTTTCTTTCTCTTTAGCAAATATCTGCAAAAATGTGCAGAACTGAATTTAAAATGGGGGGAAATGAGAAACTGAGAGAACTAAAACTACAAAATCCTTCTATCCTTGGTCTCCAGTGAGCTCTTCTCCAAAAGAAGTCTTCTCACCTGCCAAAAGAAGTGGGGAGCACATAACAGTATAATATATTTCAAGTACCATGGGCATGAATGGTGTTCCCAAGAAGAAATCCACAGCACTTAGTTGACTTGGCACTTTATCTGCACTTCAGTGAGCGTGGTTTAGATCAATTATATTCTGTACTGATTGTTTTTCCCTCCCTCCAGTCTTCACATGGCCTATCCCTTGATCTGGGACCCAGTTAAAGCCATTATCTCCTTGCCATATTCAAAAACTTTGCAAGGAGGTATAAGGGATCCAGAACTAGGGTTGCCACCCTTGTTCTGGCAAAATATAGGGCTGGGCAGGACGGGGGTTGGGGGCGATTTTTTTTAAAAAATCTGATGCTGAAATTACTTCAAAGCAATCTATTACAATCTATTGCTGCCTAACAGGATGGCCTCTCTGGAATTTGTCACATGCACACACAAATTTGTAAATCTCTTTGTGCTTCGCCACCCAGAGCTTAAATGAACAATCTTTCACACACATACAGTGGTACCTCTGGTTACGAAGGCTTCAGGTTACGAGCTCCACTAACCCAGAAGTAGCTGCTCCTGGTTGCGAACTTTGCCCCAGGATGCAAATGGAAATCGCACAGCGGGAGGCCCCATTAGCAAAAGCGCGCCTCATGTTAAGAACGGTTTCAGCTTAAAAACAGACCTCCAGAACGAATTAAGTTCGTAACCAGAGGTACCACTGTACATTTGGAGAGGATCCCTAACTTGGCCTAGAAAGTGGTGTGTGTGTGTGTGTGTGTGTGTGTGTGTGTGAAGAAGAAATACAGGACAAACTACATCCTTTATTGAATCAATACAGGATGTAGCGTTTTACACTGAAACACGGACGATTGATCCTCTATTATACAGGACAGGTGGCAAGCCTAAATGGGTGAACATCATTTGAGGCCGTTCTCCGTGTGCCTGCTCCACATGAGGTTCAGAGGGTGGCAACACAGGAACAGGCCTTTTCTGTGGTGCTTTAGACTGATTAAACAAACAATCTATGGCCTTTTAAAATGTGTATGTGGGAGAGAGCTTATTGGTTTGTTTTTGTATTTTGCAATGTATTTTGTGTTCTCATTTTGTATTTGTAAACTGCCTTGTGATCTTTGGATGAAGGGTGGTATACGAATAATAACCCCAGCTTGGTCCCCTCCAGACGGCTTGGACTACAACCTCCTTCAGTCTCAAGATCATATAGCTGTGCTGCTTGGGGCTGATGGGAGTCATAGTCCAAACTAATCTGGAGGGCACCAGGTTGGGGAAGGTTGCCTTGCGTCCTAATTTCCTTGCCACTCATCATTATGTCTTCACATCTGCAAAAAGAGGGAAATGTTTGCCTTCTCTCCTTTCCCCTCTCACCCCATGAAAATCCACACAAGCTAATAGCATGCAAAATCATTCATACTATATTGGTTCTCCGATTCACAGGGCTGAAATTAAATCTGCTTCATTTGCTTTGAGAATACATTATTTCTGCAGGCAATCAAGATATTTCAATGCTGGATGCAGAGACTTATCGCCTTCCACCTGTCTCTGTTCTCATTGGCCGGCGCTTGGGTACATCCATCCTCCTTGTAACTCACCTGCTGGGCTGCATTTAAACACCAGCAGTTTTATGGAGCTGGTGTAGTTGGGAAATTAGACTGAACCAGAGGCCTCTAGGGAGTATGTGGGAAATCAGCCACAGCGGTCACAGCAAATGAACAAAATGAGCATCCCTTTCTCCAGAAATGGTTTGTGGCAGGTAGATCCAGTTACGTGTTTCAATTCTGAAAGATAAACAGCTCACAACAGGCAGCAGACATTGGTGGAGACCAGCCAGTCTCCAAGGCATGTTTCCATGAGTGTATGAAGAAGTGAACCTATGGGACTCTGTTTGCAGGTGGTGAATTGGGGCAGCTGCTTCAGCTCCATTTGGGGGGACATGGTTCAACAGCTCTTGGGAAAGGACTGGCAGCTGTGGGCAGGTCTTCTCTATCCTCTTAAAAAAACAACAACAGCTGTGAAAGCTGCTACCTTCAGTGGTGCAACAGCATGAACAGTGCTATGGCCACAGCCTGCCTGCCTGCCTTCCTTCCTGAGCAGCTAAAGCTTTGCTGCCACCGCCACCCTATCTCTGTGGCCAGTAAGCCCTGTCCTGTCTCCACTGACATTGTTCCAAGGATGGAATTGCAACCCCTGAAACAGTCACCCCAATAGGAAAAATAGGGCAGCAAATTGGGAAATGGCTTTCTCAGTCCACTCCATCCTTGGACTTAATTCAAAGTGCCAGTACTGACCATTTCAAGCCCTTCACAGCCTGGGTCCCACTTAGAGGCTGCCTTTCCCTTTGCTCCGATGCTCTTCTAACTTTGTGCAAGGTGGAAATTGTCCCAGGGAGAAGCTGGACCTTCATGCCAATTGCCCCAAGGCAGTGGAACTGCTTCCTGGAGCACATAATTCTACTCTTTCTCATTGGGCTTCCACAATTGTGTGTGTGCAAAGCACATCTCTTCTGCTTGGTTTTTGGTTTGACTGGATGGTTTGCTTAGGTTTTTGTTGGCGGTGGTGCTGCTGCTGTTTTTTTTTGCTCCTTTTCACTAGTCTGTTGAATTTATTAAAAAAAAACATATTTATTTATTATGGTACCCCAGCATCAGTGCTGAAAAAGTGGTTGATAAATGTTTTAAATAAATAAAATGGCTGCAGGCTGGTCATCAGGGGGTCTGTTATACTGTCCTCTCCCTCAGACCGCACAGCCAAGGAGACATCCCCACAGCGCTCTGAAAGGGAGAATTACACAGCACAAACCAGAAAAGTGTCACAAGATGGATTTGGGGGTGGAATGAGGAGGGATGCGTTTGACACCCCAATCCTTGCCTCTCAATAAGAAAAGACATTTCAAATTCAGCCTGCTATGGACATGCACTGTGGAGTCTGCTTGATATGCAGATAAGAAGTCAGTCATCAAGGGAGACATCTCCCAAAATTGTAGCCATTAAACTGTCTGGATAAAATAAGCAGAAATCAAGAAGATTTATGGACTCAAGACAACCACTCTCTCATTGGACTATAATTTGTACTATTTATTGCTTTTGAAATTGGTCTTTTCCTTTCATACTTGGCTCCTCAGTCAAAGGAACTGGAGATGGCCAAGACCCTTTGCAAAAGAATGATCTTAAGAACTGCAAGAACCTGAGAATTTTGGTTTCAGATCTATACTTTATCTTCTTGGTTTTTCAAATACCCAAATGAACTTTGATCCCTGACCAGTTTTTCTCAATATTAAGTCTCAACAGGAAAGCAAATATCATTTTGTTGACATAAATCTGCTCACCCCAACCTGTAGCCGTTCAGATATTTTCAGCTATAACTCTCATCTTGGTATATTATTTGCACAAAGTCCTGCAAAAATTGATTGTATACCTATGAGACTTAGCTCCTGCATCTTGTGTTTCAAATCAGGGTATGTTTTCCCATTGATATAAGAATAATAATAATCTTGATTTATCTTACAAGTAAGCTTGTAAAATTATCTCTCTTCCATAGATGAAAGGATCTATTTAAGCAGAGTAAGCTGAAATGAATAGCAATTGTAAAGGTATTAGCCTTTTAACAGAAAACTAATCAAAGGCTTAAGCTGTTCCATATGCAATAAGCACAATTAAAAAGTCCCCAAATCTCCAGTTCTCCCAAATGTTCATTTTCTAAGCTTGAATTAGGAAGCCTGCTCTGCCCCAGAGTTTCTGCAGTACTCCTGTGATCCACACATATCTGGTACCAAAACCAATCTGGTGCCCTGTGATTAATTCCCAGTGTTCCCGGATGTGCTGAGTGAGTGCTGCTAAACAACAGGAGGTCATCTTTTAAAAAGCATATCACCCAGACCCAACTTGCAGCATTTCTAGCCAACAGCAACTCACACACCTCTGAGAAGTAGCTGCCACCATGGAAGTGGTTTGGACAATATCCCAGAAAAATCAGCTAGATGGGAGACCAAGAACATAAGAGCTATCCTGCTGGATAAGACTGGGTGGGTATCCTTCATGTCCAACAAGGGCCTGCCAGATTCCTCTAGGGAACTTATAATATGGACATAAAGGCAAGTACCCTTCCTGTTAGTTCTCTACAGCATCTAATGCTCACTGTCTTTGAATGGGGAAGGCTGCTTTGAGTTATCAGTCCATACTATGAAGCCTATGAATTGTGGGGGGCAAGAAAGGAAGATGCCCAAAGTAAATGAGACAGCCCGAGGCAACTTCTAGTCCAGTTCTCCAAGTCATCTCTCAGCAAGGAGATTCCCATGAAGAACAATGCTATTCCAATTTCTGGTGCAGTCTTGGGGCAACAGCAGGGTCTTCTCCAGCCAGGAGCAGCCAGGATTCATGGCAGTGGCATTGCCGCTGCTTCTTACCTGGATGGGGCAGGGCTGGGGTTGGGCGCCTCTGTGGGAGCACCAGATTGTCTCCATCATTGCTCCCACACAGTGTCCTGTCTCCCAGTTGCCGAAGAACAAAGACTGGACAGAAAGTTCTTTCCAAAAGCCTAAATGCTTATATTACTGTGGTACATGGGAACGGTTGGTTTAAGGCCCTTCAGAGGTAATCCTAAATACAGCTACAACAAAGGCAGGTTCTCTAGCTGGCAAGCTCTGAAAGTTGATATGACACTATCACAATCCTTGGCTTTCCTATAGATAGGAACAAGGAGGACTTTTCTTAAGGCTGTAAGCATTTCTGCAATCTCCTGCTACATTTGTGTTCCCTTCTCTTTTGACTCCTTCTCGACCTAGGTAACAGGACAGGTGTCTCCTCCCCCCCCCCAGGAGGTGGCTGGGACCATTGAAACACCCCTCTCTGGGCAGGCAGAGCTACTCCCAGGATAGGATGGTGCTGGAGTGGGCATGCCAGAAAGTGGCTCTGCCAAGTTTGGAGAGGGTAGCGGGAACACAGAGGGAGGTGACACTCATGGCTCCCATTGTGGGGATGGTGAAGGCAAGAGAGCAGCTGAGGAAGGCTGCTCTCTGCCGCAAAATCCTAGCAGATTCCTCTACATCCCTACTCTTGGCCAAACCTCCCTCCGCAGCGTTCTGACTTGGCCAGCCCCTGTCGCGACTGCCAAGGTAAATACTGATGGTGCTGCTGTCACCAGCCCATCCGCCACTCCAGCCTGCCTCCAGCTCCTGTCTCCATTTACATGTGCATATCCTGTTAAAATATCAAACTCTGCTCACTTCTGGATTCTGTCTCTTGGACATGCCAGAGTATGACAGGATGCTGGAGTTGGCTTTTATAAATAGGTTGTCACTGTCAAATTCCTGCATTGAGATTTTAATGGCTGCCATGGCTGTGACCAGCTGTTTAGAAGATGGAGATGAAACAGAACGAGCCACAAAAGGAGACAGAGGGAGCCATGCATCCTGCTAGCTGGACTGTAAGAGAATCGTCTGGGATGTGTGTTAAGGATGCATTTCAATTATATTCCCGAGGAAAATTCTCCTGTAAGATGCAGAGCTCCAGAGGTGAACCTATTGTCAAAGCAGTTTATATTTATGAGATACAGCAAAATAGTTTACTCAATTCAAAGGGTGAAACTGAATGCCGTTCTATTACTATTGTTCCATTACTGAAAGAATGTCAATTTGCCAGACTGAATCATCTCATTGCACTGGTTCATGCTAGCACAACAGTTTACTTGAATCTGACCCAAAGTTTTTAAAATAATGGGTGGTATTCAATAGGTTTTACTCCAGGTAGACCCACTGAAATGAATATGACTAAATTAGGTCCATTCATTTCAATGAGTCTACTCTGAGTAAATCTTAGTTGACTACCACTCATTATTTTTTTTATTTTTTTTTTGCAATGAGGCATTCCCACTCCTTTGATTTGTTAAGAAATGAGTTTTGGAATGCAAAGTACAGTGACCAGTTAGGTATATAAGGGGTTATTCCTACATTGCAGGGGTCAGCAAACTTTTCCAGCAGGGGGCCGGTTCACTGTCCCTCAGACCTTGTGGGGGGCCGGACTATATTTTGGAGAGAAAAAATGAACGAATGCCTAGGCCCCACAATTTAGAAGGCGATTGGGCGGGATCCGGCCCCCAGGCCTTAGTTTGCCTACCCATGCACTAGATGACCCTTTGGGTCTCTTCCAACTCTGCAATCCTATTATTCCATGAGAATATTCTAGGTATCCTTGTACACCAGCACCTTTAACCTAAGCCCAGTAGCTAACAGGCTGCCTGTGCGAGTCTTTCAGTAGTGGTGTGACACTTAAAGGATTACTGATAAGCAAATTGAGACTTCTAGTAACCGGCCTTGTTTTAGGAAGGCAGATTACCTCATCATCATCATCACTTTTAATTTGTATACCATCTTTCTATTTTACAATACCCAAGGCGGTTTACAAGCTGAAGAAATGAAGAATGTACACCTTATAACAATCCAATCCAATACAAAAAGATGATAATAAAACATACATTTAAAATAAGCAACTTATATCAAAGAAATATTCAACAATCCATTAGAATAGTATAGAATATTAAATATCAGCATATAAAAAATTAAACAGAAATCCACTCTTAACAATTATAATAAATAATTTCTAAACTATAATCAATAAAACAATGGCAAGTCACAGTGCATAAAATATACAATACAAATTGAGAAGCAGAGACTGGAGGGTGGTGCAAGGCAGGTGGAAGAATTCAAATTCTGCTCATTTGAAAAGAAGAAACTCCTCACACTGCAAGAAGATCAAACCTCTCCATTCTGAAGGAAATCGGCCTTGAGTGCTCACTGGAAGGACAGATCGTGAAGCTGAGGCTCCAGTACTTTGGCCACCTCATGAGAAGAGAAGACTCCCTGGAAAAGACCCTGATGTTGGGAAAGATGGAGGGCACAAGGAGAAGGGGACGACAGAGGACGAGATGGTGGGACAGTGTACTCAAAGCTACAAACATGAGTCTGACCAAACTGCGGGAGGTAGTGGAAGATAGGAGTGCCTGGCGTGCTCTGGTCCAGGGGGTCACGAAGAGTCGGACACGACTAAACGACAACAACAACAACAACCACCACACACACACACACACACACACACACACACACACTTGCATTGGCAATCACAGGACTTCGTTTTTCCACAATATTTGCTCTACTGATGAAAGATGAAGATGTCAAACTTTATCATGTACTCAAGTGGTAATTAATGATATACACAAGAGCAAAACAAAGCATAATGTTTGCTTAGTTTTGTTGGCCAGTTTTGAACACAGCAGCAATTGGCAGCTGCAAAAAACATTGTTGGAGTAATCTGGAACATTTCCTCCCAAAATGCTTGATTGGCTTATCTCTTTGTAAAAGAGTGAAGGAATAGTCACTGGGAGTTGGGATGGAGAAATCGGTCAATTTCAGTTTCTCTTGGTTTTTACTTTCCCCAGTTTTTAAGTCTGTTCCCTGAATTTCCATGTCAGCTTCCAATTTATGCTCTTGGAAATACCTGTCAGCATTCTAGTGCACATCTTTCCTACTGTATACATTTCTGTGGATAATCTTGCAAGCAATTCCCCCAACAATGTTTTTGTATGTTATTTGGATGCGGAGTGTAAGGCAAGGCTTAGTGTGGGCCCAGAGAAGTCCCCAGTTCACCTAATACACCCCTGGTGTGTGCACAGTCGACTACAACAACCTGGCACTGGGCTTAGAGGCCTCTAAGCATTAGTGGAAAACTGTGCACATCCCTGCCTCACCACACAACATTTGACGCCGCCTCTGTTATACCTGTGCTGGATACTCTACATGTGCAGAAAGCATTTCAGAGCCCAGAATGGATGTCAGAATCCATCCTAGATTGTACAGTCCACTCTAGAGGAACCAGCAGGACAATCTCCATTTGTTCTGAGGTCAGTCAAAACACCTTGTACACAGCCTGCTAATAACTGGGAGCGGCCGCCGAGACCATATAACACCGGTCTTGAAAGACCTACATTGGCTCCCAGTACGTTTCCGAGCACAATTCAAAGTGTTGGTGCTGACCTTTAAAGCCCTAAATGGCCTCGGTCCAGTATACCTGAAGGAGCGTCTCCTCCCCCATCGTCCTGCCCGGACACTGAGGTCCAGCTCCGAGGGCCTTCTGGCGGTTCCCTCACTGCGAGAGGTCACGTTACAGGGAACCAGGCAGAGGGCCTTCTCGGTAGTGGTGCCCACCCTGTGGAATGCCCTCCCATCAGATGTCAAAGCAATAAACAACTACCTGACATTCAGAAGACATCTGAAGGCAGCCCTGTTCAGGGAAGTTTTTAATATGTGACATTTTAGTGTATTTTTCATCCTTGTTGGAAGCCGCCCAGAGTGGCTGGGGAAACCCAGCCAGATGGGCGGGGTACAAATAAATTATTATTATTATTATTATTATTATTATTATTATTATTATTATTAACAGAATTGTTATTAGTTATCTATTCTAACCTCATGTGATGTTGGAAACATAGCTAAGGTTGGTAGATGGCCTTCCAACTTCTGTTTAAAAACTTCTAATGAAGGACAGTCCACCACCTTCCCAGGTCATCTGTTCCACTGTTGAACAGTTATTGCCGTCAGAAAGTTTCTCCTAATGTTTATTTGGAATCTCTTTTCTTGCAACTTAAATCCAGTTGTTCAGGTCCTACCCTCTGGGGAGCAGCAGAAAACAAGCTTGCTCCTTCAATGTGACAGCCCTTTAGAAATCAGAGGATGGCTCTCCTATCACCTCCCAGTCTCCTCTTTCCCAGCTAAACATACCCAACTCCCTCACCAGCCTTGGTTCCCAGACCCCACCCTACCCAGACCCACCAATACTTTATGCTCATACTGAGAAAAACAAAAACTTACCTTTTGCTGGACAAAGTCCAAAATATTCTTGAAGTCCAAATCATCATAGTAGTGTCTTATCCCATCCTGCACAGTGGAATGGAAAACTGAATTCATCTGGAAAGAAGCAGAGTCCCAAATGTGAGAAATGCTCTCCAACAACAGATAGGAGGTTAGCAAGGAAAGGCCTTCACACAACATTGCAAGGCGTGGTGCAATCTCCCTTGCAGGGACAACAAATGATGTGCTGTCAGAGCATCAGTTGCTAAACAACTCCCACCCTCAGAAAGGAGTAGTGCAGTGGTACTTTGGTTTAAGAACAGCCCCGTTTACGAACTATTCGGTATATGAACTCTGCAAAACCGGAAGTAGTGTTCCGGTTAGCAAACTCTATCTTGTCTATGAATGGAATCTGAACGGTGGAAGGGCCATGGCGGTGGGAGGCCTCATTAGGGAAAGCACACCTCAGTTTAAGAATGGCTTTGGTTTTAGAGTGGACTTCTGGAATGGATTAAGTTCGTAAACCATGGTACCACTGTACTGGCTATAGAAAGGCAGTGCTTTGAAATAATCACAGTCCATTTCTCTTTGACCTTTTAGACAACAAGCATTTTCATAAACACAACAGGAAGAGACTTGGCACTTTCTACAGAGATGGTGCCCTGAGGCCATCAGGGTGTATTCTTGGTGCAATGGAAAAGTGCTGGAGTTGCAAGTGCTCAGCACAGCTCCTCTTCTGACCAGGCAGAGACTTTGTTATGTGCCCAGTGAGATTTGTGGGGAACAGAGCCTGGAACTGAGGACAGACAACTAGAGGCAGGTAGCCTGCTGCCATTCTGCCACTGACCAGGGCCAGCATTGGAGGACCTGGGAAAGGTCTCAATACAGAGACCTGGACTTGTTCCCATGAAGCCCAAAGCCCAGCTGAGCTCTTATATTCCAAAACATGCCAGAGCCCCACCCAAAGAACTTAAAGCAGGGAAAGCTCTTTGGCCTGGAGCAATATACCATATTTTTCGCTCTATAAGACGCACCAGACCATAAGACGCACCTAGTTTTTGGAGGAGGAAAACAAGAAAAAAAATATTCTGAATCTCAGAAGCCAGAACAACAAGAGGGATCGCTGCGCAGTGAAAGCAGCAATCCCTCTTGCTGTTCTGGCTCCTGGGATAGCTGCGCAGCCTGCATTCACTCCATAAGACGCACACACATTTCCCCTTACTTTTTAGGAGGGAAAAAGTGAGTCTTATAGAGCAAAAAATATGGTATTTGTGGTGCTGTTCCCTTCAAAAACAGAAAGACCTGAAAGCTTTTCCTTTGTGAAGGGGTCTCCTTTGTGTTTGAAAAATGGGTCACAGGACACAGTGCCTCTGAAGAAAGCAAAGGGTCTCTCCTGTAACTGGGCACAACTAAGCAACTAAAACTCAGTCCCTCAAAGTTCTCATGTGAAGGACACCATGTTTTTTTTTTTTTTAAAAAAAAGACACCCATATTCTTTCAACAGCCTTGATTCTGCAAAAGAGCCTCCTCTTTCCATGACATCCTTGAACACATTTGTAAGAATCCACACACTGTAGATCCTGTGCTGCATTTTGTGTCCTGAATCCAACCATGAAAATTAAGAAAAATATGCAAATGAATAAGCAAAATGATGGTTGGGGGGAAGGCTGCTCTGCATGGGGCACTGACATTGCTTTTCAATTTTTAAGCAGTTGCTTTTGATAAATTTAATTATGCACATAGCAAAGTTTACTAGAAAAAAGATACATATAGAGAGAAAAACCCAAGATGGGTGCAATCAAAGATTCTTCCCATATATTCCTAGAGAACATACCCTTGGGGTTATTTTGATACGGCAGATGCTTCAAATTAAGCAGTAATTGAATCTAAAATGCATTTCACAAATACTTCAGAAGGTTCCTGCATCCCTCAAAGCTGAGCCCCTAATGCCGGAGGAGTTACTTTCTGAAGGAACATTTGCCATCTGACTTCTGACAAAGCCCCACCAGACACAAACCCCGAGAAATATTAATGAAAAGAAGCTGTTTGGGGTTTTGTTTTTTTGCTTAAACACACAAACTCACCAACTTACTTGGCCTAATTAATTCTGACATGAAAATTACAGAGGTTGGGTGAGCAGGAGAATAAATGTGAATACAAAGAAGAGGAATCTGACAGAGCAAAGAAGGCAGAGCCAGGGAGAAGTGAAGGCATGTCAAGGTGGAAAACACAAAGAATATTTTTTTATGAACCCCCCCCCCCAAAAAAAACCCCTGTATCCCAAACACAAAATGTCACGTTTCAACACTTCCATACTTCAGATGAGGCTGACAGGTATTCCCCCCCCCCCCTTAAATCCCCAACATTAACTTAAAGGAAAACCACATACAAAAAAATTCATAGCTGACAACCTTGCCAACCTTCTAAAAAGACAGTCAATCTCCTGCCCAAGCAGTTGACTCCCCCAGGGCAGTTCCTACATTCATCTGGAGAACAGAGCCATCACACATTTTGTTTCCTAGTCAGGCATGAACAGTGGGCAGCACAAAAGCTCAGTTGCAAATACAGGCTAGAAATCTGGATGGATGAGATTTAAAAACACAAGAACCTAAGTTGAGTCTGCTAAATCAGGACAGTGGCCAGTCTAGTCCAGCATCCTTTTCTCACAGCAGCCAACCAGATCTGAGCACAAGAGCCCTCTCACTTGCTGTGGCTTCCAGCAACTGGTATTCAGAAGCATTGCTGCCTCCAACCATAGGGGCAGATCACAGCCATTGTGGCCAGTAGCTATCTGCATGGGGAAAACCCTGAAACCCTCCTTGCTGCCTTTCTAGATGTGTATTCCCAACATGATGGGGCTTCTGAACATGGGAAGAGGAGCTGGCACCCTCCCACACTGCTTGCCTCACCTGAAGCAGAGCAGCTAGACTCTGGACTCCTGGACCTGTTTGCCACAAAATATGTCAGCTACCTAGAGCTATGTGGGGCTGGCTCTTAGTGCTGCCGCTTCCCCTCTCTAAGACTGTGTTTGTCATTAAAAATAAATAAATGCTGGTTAGGTAAAGGTAAAGGGACCCCTGACCATTAGGTCCAGTCGTGGCCGACTCTGGGGTTGCGGCGCTCATCTTGCTTTATTGGCCAAGGGAGCCGGCGTACAGCTTCCGGGTCATGTGGCCAGCATGACTAAGCTGCTTCTGGCGAACCAGAGCAGTGCACGGAAACACCGCTTACCTTCCCGCCAGAGCGGTACCTATTTATCTACTTGCACTTTGATGTGCTTTCGAACTGCTAGGTGGGCAGGAGCAGGGACCGAGCAATGGGAGCTCACCCCGTCGCAGGGATTCGAACCGCTGACCTTCTGATTGGCAAGTCCTAGGCTCTGTGGTTTAACCCACAGTGCCACCCACGTCCCAAATGCTGGTTAAATTTACATTATTTAATTCGGTTAGAAAGCTAGAGTCTGAAAGGTAAATTAAAAGGTGGGGGGAGAAGTAACACCTTTAAATAAATGTTATTAATTGGAAGGAAAGCGTCTATGGGATGCTAAGCAGCAAGACTGGTCTGCCTGGCAAAATAGTGTGTGCCTTGCACCTCTGTTTCTACAAAGGCAAGATGCTTCTAAAAACAATGAAAACCATCTAACGCCCTAAATAGGCACCAGAGAGCGTGTCCAGAATCTGACCAAATTAATCTAACAACTCTAACCTGCAGATTCTGCTGTTCAGTGCTCACCTCTGCTCTAGGCAAATAGATATAAAACAAGCCATGTAATTTGCAGAATTATTAAGGACTTGAGAGTGAAAAGCACCCTGTGATTGTTGCGGTCTCAGTATTTGTTACACACTTTGCATCCATGAGAACCTGAAGCTCCTTGAGAAGAACATAAGCAGAGTCTGGTGGATCAGGCCAGTGGCTCATCCAGTCAAGCATCCGCTTCTCACAGTGGCTGACCAGATGCCTGGGGGAAACCAGCATGAAGGATTTGAGCGCAAGAGCCCTCTGCCATCCTGGGGTTTCCAGCAACTGGGGTTCAGAAGAACTGCTGCCTCTGAATGTGGAAGGCAGAACGTAGCCATCATGGCTAGTAGCTACCAGTAGCCCTCTCCTCCTCCGTGAATTTGTCTTAGCCTCTTTTAAAGTCATTCAGATTGATGGCTCTCACTGTCTCCTGGGGAAGCCAGTTCCATGGTCTAACTCTGCATTGCGTGAAGATGGAAAACAATGAATGCAACTTATGGAGTCATTTTGAGCTTGGGAGTGATTTTGGGAGTCACGGCATTTGTGACACACTTTGCATCCATGAGGACTTGGGGCTCCTTGTTCTTTTTGTTGCTTTTAAGAAGGAAGATGGGTTTCCATGGGCAGGGCAGGTGCTGTGCTATGGAGCAGGATCTGTGCACCCCTGGTGGTGCAACACCTGCTGCTCCTGTCTATATCCTGGTGCCAGCCTGAAACAATGCAGAAATGATTTCTCCAAGTTCTGCAGTTTCATCGGGCAGAGATAAATTTCAGTCTGAAAGAAGAGGAGAACAAAGTGTGGAGAAAAGAGCTCGGCACTCAATCATACACCTAATTGCTCTGGCATGGCTGTTAAGTTATGCACACACAGAAAAATTACTTGGGTAAAAAAACAAACCTGCCAGTCCTTCTGAACATTCACAGTCCACTGAACAAGATGATCTCCAGTCTCTCCCAAAGGGGTCAAAACACACATTGTAATAACTCGTGTGGGAGGCTCACCTGCTTTTCAAAGATTATTTCGATACACAGCAGCAGCAGCTCAGTAATAAAGATGGCCAGCAGAACCCAGAAGAACTAGGCAGAAAAGAGAGAAGGGTGGGGAAGAGAAGGGGATTTTGTATTTCTTTAAAGGTAAAAGTAAAGGTACCCCTGACCGTTAGTCCAGTCGTGGATGCTTTAAGAGGTCACAAAAAAAAAACATGAATAATTCCCCACCCCTGATGCTATAAGTCAGGCCAACACCAAACTGGATGTCCATCAGTCCTAGCTGGCATGGCTGGCATCCTGTGGCCGTGCTGAAATATGAACTAGACACAGAACATTCTCCCCATCCCCCATCCCCTCTGGGGGGCAGTTCAGCTCCACACATTTCCCCTCCTACCCACCCTTGGCTTTTAAACCAGGTGACAGCAGAATAAGATAATTCAGCACGCAGTGTCAAGCCTTCATCAATGTGAAATAGGAGAGAGAGGGAGTGATGCCTGGTATGAAAACTGGGATGAAGGTAGGTCCACTTTCACCTGTGCAATGTTGGAGGACAGGGTTGTATCATCATTGTCACCCACCCAACCTGTACCAGCAGGTACAAGGGCATCTTACAATGATTTAAAATTCAGAATTAAAAACCATTAAAACAGATTACAGTCATGGGAATATAATGGGCTGAGAAAGCTCTCATCATGGGAGTCAAAGGCCAGGGAAAAGAGGTTCAGCACCCCTAAACTCCTCAAGAAGGAACTGGTTCCGCCTTCTTATTTCATCCTTGTCAACCCATCCCAAACATGTTGCTTCCCTGCCCCCCCCCCAATCCTTCCTGGGCACAGGCGGGGACATCATTTTATTTGTGTCTTGGGCAAAGCTTGGGGCTTCTATCCTCCCACCAGCAGAGGAGTATTTAGGAGAGCAAAACCATTTTGGTCCACTGGGCACAGATCCTCAGGGGCACTGCAATTATGATGCAGATTGAAAGGCAAGAGGTGGAGGGGGCGAATTTTGGCACTGCACAGGGTGCCACTGAAATTTAAGACCCCAAGGTCTGCCACTGCCATCAGCCCCAGCATTCTATGGTCACCCTGGTTGAGGGTGCTGGGAGTTGCACTGCAAAGGATCCACCAGGGATCCAGGTTGGGTATAAACTGGATATAAACAGATTAAGACCAACCAAATTGGTCACATTTTTCTTGTGCTTACATCAGACTAACATTCCTAAGAAAATGCAAACATTAGCACAAGCCAAGACACATAAATTAGGGCACTCCCAAGTTACCTTCCCATTACTGCAAATTCAGCATGCTGTGGAATGAAAAGAAACCTCCTACATAAAACCCAAAATGAGATGTTGAAGCACCAAATTGCCAGATGACACCAAACTGGGAGGGGCAGCTAATGCTGTTTAAGGCAGAATCAGGATTCAAAATCACACTAACTGGAGAACTGGACCAAAAATAACAACATGAATGTTAATAGGGGCAAATGTAAGGTTCTTAGGAAGGAAGAAACAGCTGCACAAATATAAAATGGGGGACACCTGTATTGCCAGTAGTACATGTGAAAAGGATCTAAGGGTCTTGGGAGATTACAAGCTTAACATGAATCAACAGTGTGATGCAGCAGCAAAAACAGACAAACAAACAAACAAACAAAAAACAGAACAAGGGAAGTAATAGTACTGTTCTGTTCTGTTCTGTTCTGGTCAGACCACAGATGAAGTCGTATGTCCAGTTCTGGGCACCACAATTTTAAAAGGATATTGACAAGCTGGAAGGGCGACCAAGATGGCCAGGGGTCTAGAAACCAAGCCTCATGAGGAATGGATAAGGGAAATGGGTGTATTTAACCTGGATAAGAGGAGAATGAGGGGAGTTATGGTAGCCATCTTCAAATATCAGACCATAATCCAGTAACAATACATATGGAAATTAAAAAGCAAACAAAGCTAAAGTGGAGGATGAACGATGAGATATGGAGAGACGACCAATGGGTGACGCAAGCAAAAATCAAGTTAGCGGAATTTTTTGAGATAAATGGGAAACAAAATACAGATATAAATGTAGTTTGGGACGCAAGTAAAGCGTACATGAGGGGTCTTGGAATACAACAAATGGCAAGGCTGAAGAAGATTAAAGACAATAATATCCAAGAGCTAACTAAACAGATAAGAATTAATGAAAAAGAGTTGATCAAAAATCCAAAAAGTCATGAAATATTACAAAAAATAAATTGCAATCCCATATCTCTAGTATATTAAATAAGGAATTAGAAAATAAAATTAAATGGGCAAAGCAAAGGTATTTTGAGTCCGCCAATAAGCCCGGTAAATTGTTAGCATGGATGGTAAAGGAAAAGCAAACAAGAAAAGTTATAAATAAAATTTTGGACCAAGGGGAGGAAATAACAGACCCAGTAAAAATAAAAATAAAATTCCTAAACTTTTATAAAGATTTATAAAGATTTGTATAAACAAGAACATTTAGAGGTTAATAAAATGGAAGAGTATTTACAACAAAATAAATTACCAAGAATTGAAAAAGAAGAAGTTGAGGCCCTAAACTCCAATATAGAAATAGATGAAATAGCACAAGTAATAAAAAAAATGAAGAGTGGCAAATCGCCAGGTCTTGACGGAATCACACTAATGTACCATAAGAACCTGGAAGAAGTAATCCTCCCTACATTACAAAGAATAATGAATAATATACTGGGAGGGAAAGATACACCACAATCATGGAAAGAAGCACTGATCACTCTAATCCCAAAACAGGAAGTGGACTTGACAGACATGAAAAATTATAGACCAATCTCCCTGTTGAACACAGAGTATAAAATCTATGCTGGGGTGATGGCTAATAGATTAAAAAAGATTCTAAACAAAATAATCAGCAGAGACCAGGCGGGCTTCTTACTGGATAGACATATAAAAGACAATACAAGAATAATAATTGATCTGTTGGAATATGTGGAAATGAAACCAAATAAAAAGATGGCCATGTTATTGGTTGATGCAGAAAAAGCTTTTGATAGAGTATCATGGAATTTCCTATTGGAAACTTTCAAAGGTCTGGACACAGGGGAGAAAATAATTAATGGAATTAGGGCGATATATGATAACCAAAAAGCAAAATTGCTAATAAATAACGAGATCACTGAAGAGTTCAGCATTGAAAGGGGGACAAGACAGGGGTGCCCTCTCTCCCCACTTCTTTTTATTGCCACCCTGGAACCACTTTTAATAGCAATAAGAAAGGATAGAAATATAAGAGGAATTAACCTAGGAACTTGATACTACAAAATTAAAGCCTTTGCCGATGATGTACCGTATTTTTCACCCTATAGGACGCACTTTTTCCCCTCCAAAAATGAAGGGGAAATGTGTGTGCGTCCTATGGGGCAAATGCAGGCTTTCGGTGAAGCCTGGAGAGCGAGAGGGGTGGGTGCACACCAACCCCTCTCGCTCTCCAGGCTTTGCTCTCACGTCCAGGCTTCGCGGACCTCTCAGCAAGCAGCAGGAGCCAGCACTGGGCTCCCACAGCTTGCAGAGAGCTGCCTGTTTGGGGGCTGGGGTCGGGGGAAGCTCGGGCGGGCCTCCTCGCCCCAGCCCCGCGCCTGGGGGGGGGAATAATTTTTTTCCCTTTATTTCCCGCCCAAAAAACTAGGTGCGCTTTATGGGACGGTGTGTCCTATAGGGCAAAAAATACGGTAATTGTAACCACTGAAAATCCAGTGGAAAGTATCCAAAAAACGCTTGCACAATTGGAAGAATTTGGGAAGGTCTCGGGGTTCAAACTGAATAAAGGAAAATCCAAATTATTAACGAAAAATTTATGTAAGTTGGAACAAGAGGAACTGGAAAATACAACAGGTTTAAAGGTAGCCAATAAGGTAAATTATTTGAGGGTTTGGATCACCAATAAGAATATAAACCTATATAAGGACAATTATGAGAAGACGTGGAAGGAAATAAAAAAAGAATTAGAGACTTGGGGAAAATTGAATTTGTCCCTGTGGGGGAGAATATCCACAGTTAAAATGATGGTATTGCCAAAGATGATTTTTATGTTCCAAACAATACCTATAATTAGAGGCGTAAAGTGTTTTATTTATTTTTTAAAAATAATTTTTTATTAAATTTTACACAAATATCTCCAATTAACAATACCCAATTAATATATTTTTCTCTTTTGGACTTCCCTCAGCTTCTCTGACAATCATCCGTATTTAAATTTATTATCTACGCATTCCCAAAATTAATATCGCCTTTTAAGATCCCTTTACAAACATATTTGCATTCTTGCAATATTCCTTATTCTTTCACAAAGCTTCTTTAAAACCCACTAGTGTTGTTTGCTCGTCACATACACTTTTCAAATACTCAGAAAATTTTCCCCAATCCTCAATGAACTTGTGATCTTGTTGATATCTTATTTTTTCAGTTAGTTTATCCAGTTCTGCATAGTCCGATAACTTCATTCTCCATTCTTCAAGCGTTGGCGTAAAGTGTTTTAAGGATTGGCAGAAAGACCTTGCCAAGTTTATTTGGCAAGGGAAAAAACCACGCATAAAATTTAAGCTACTAACAGAGTTGAAGGAAAAAGGAGGCTTTGCGGTCCCTGACCTTAAACTGTACTTTGAGGCAGTGTGCTGGACATGGATTAAGGACTGGATATTAATTAAAAACACAGAAGTCCTAGATCTGGAGGGATGGGATATTGTGTACGGGTGGCATGGCTACATAGGCTATGACAAGGTTAAATCCCACAAAGGATTTTTAAATCATATTGTGAGAAGGGCATTATATGAAGTATGGGAGAGGAGTAAAAAATCAGTAGTAACCAAAACACCATGGTGGCTGTCACCAATGGAATCTATGTCGGTTCACAGGATGAATATGAACAGCAATTGGCTAACATATAAGGATTTAGTAGAGGAAACAAGTAGTGATCCGAAAATAAAGAACCTAAGTGAATTGAAACAGAAGGGAATAACCTGGCTGGAGCATTATCAATAAAAGCCGCCCTTGAAAAGGATAAAAGAACCAAAGGATTTGACAAAAAAATATCCTATCTGGAGAAGGATATTTTATATAATAATCAAAAGACACTTTCTAAAATGTACAAACTACTTTTGAATTGGCAAAGAAAGGAGGAAGATATCAAAGAAATTACAGTAAAATGGGAGAGGGACCTGGGACATACGATCAAACCCAATATTTGGGACGAATTATGGACTAAAAATATAAAATTCACGGCTTGTTTCCTTATAAGGGAAAATCTTATGAAAATGTACTATAGGTGGTACCTGACCCCTGTAAAACTTGCAAAAATAAATAAATCAAACAATAACAAGTGCTGGCGATGTAAGGAACAGATAGGAACATATTACCATATGTGGTGGTCCTGTCTAGAGATACAAAGATTTTGGAATATGATTTATGAAGAGATAAAGAGATTGATAAAAACTACATTTAGCAAGAAACCAGAAGAATTTTTACTAGGAATGGTTTCAGATAATATTCCCAAAAACAAAACTAGGCTATTTATGTATGCAACGTCAGCAGCAAGGGTTATAGTGGCAAAACACTGGAAAGATAAAAATATACCCACTAAAGAGGAATGGGTAGTCAAATTGTGCGAGTACTTGGAGCTCACAAAGCTGACAGATGCAATAAGAGATAAATCTAAAAAGTTTGTGAAAGAAGAATGGGAATGTTTAAATAATTATTTAGGGGACAAGGGCTCAGCAAGAAAGATCTGGCTATGTTTAGAATGATGCCGCATAGATACCTGATACCAAGATGAGGGATTCCTTTGGAATGCAGATAGAGTTAATTGATAAGAATAATGATCTGTTGTGAGCTTGACGGAAGTGTGCAATTGATGAGCTTTCCTGCTTTGGCTCATCTTCCTTTTTTTTTTTTCTTTTTTTCTTTCCTTTTTTCCCTTTTCTTTTATATTTCCCATAGTTGCTTATGTTCTGTGTCATGTACTTCGATATTTTTTGTAGTTTCTTTTCATTACTATTAAGGAATTTTCCTTTGTAATTTTTGGTTGTTTATATTTATATGTACCTGTTTAAGCAAAATAAAAGCTATTTAAAAAGAAGAAGAAGAAAAAGAAACCAAGCCTCATGAGGAATGGATAGGGGAAATGGGTGTATTTAACCTGGATAAGAGGAGAATGAGAGGAGTTATGGTAGCCATCTTCAAATATCTTAAAGGCTGTCACATCGAAGGTGGAGCAAGCTTGTTTTCTCCTGCTCTGGAGGGAAGGACCCAAACCAACGCATTCAAGTTACAAGAAAGGAGATTCTGACTAAGCACCAGGAAATATTTTCTGACAGTGAGAGCTGATCGACAGTGGAGAAGTTTCCCGTAGAAGGTGGTGGACTCTCCTTTGGAGGTTTTTAAGCAGAGGCTGGATGGCTATCCATCATGGATGCTTTAGTTGAGATTCCTCCCTTGCAGGGGGTTAGACTAGATCATGGGTAGGCAAACTAAGGCCCGGGGGGTGGATCCGGCCCAATCACCTTCTAAATCTGGCCCACGGATGGTCCGGGAATCAGCGTGTTTTTACATGATGTGTAGAATGTGTCCTTTTATTTTAAATGCATCTCTGGGTTATTTGTGGGGCACAGGAATTCATCCCCCGCCCCCCCCCCAAAAAAATATAGTCCAGCTCCCACAAGGTCTGAGGGACAGTGGACCGGCCCCCGGCTGAAAAAGTTTGCTGACCCCTGGACCAGATGATCATCAGGGTTCCTTCCAACTCTACAATTCTATGGTTCAAATGTTGTTTTAAACTGCATTGACTTTGCCTGAGGAAACCTTTTACTCTTCACTAGCTGAATTCTAGCATTATCATGGTCGGAACAGGGAGAGCTGAAAACATTATTGCCTTCATAAGGCCATAGCCGTAACTTGGGCTCCAGCTTCTTCCTGGACTTGACATAGTTTACAAACTGAGAGCTAGTCTTGGAAGCAGACTCCCTCATTCTTTTCCTTCCCCTCCTCCGGCATTGAGTCACATTACATGATGTGCACCAATCACAAATCACAGCTCCCCTCAAAGCCACAGATCCGAACCATGTTTTGAAGAGAGTTTGCAAACTATGGTTATGAGGAAACAAGGTATCTGTAACAAAATAGCTTGTTAACATGTACAGTTATACCTTGGTTTTTGAACAGCTTAGTTCTCGAACATTTTGACTCCTGAACGCCACAAGCCTGGAAGTGACTGTTCTGGTTTGCGAACTATTTTTGGAAGCTGAATGTCCGACAGGGCTTCAGCGGCCTCCAATTGGCTGCAGGAGCTTCTTGCAGCCAATCAGCAGCTGTGCTCTGGTTTCCAAATGTTTTGGAAGTCAAACAGACTTCCGGAACAGATTCCATTCAACTTCCGACTGTACTGGAAAGCTGTACGTAACGCTGGACCAAGAAAGAGGGTAAAGAGAGTACATGTTCATTAGGCTGATTCTTAATTGTTATTTGCTTCAACCCCACTTGACAGTGATCCTGGCGTGACCTTCATATTTGGCTGGAACCCTCTAATCTTTGCATTCTTTTGTGACAAGAGACATCATCTTCTATTTGCTAAGGGGGCCAAATTCAACAGAGCTTCTTGGAGGATTAATTTGGCTCAAGTGCCTGGCAATAACGTCACCTGCTAAGTAAGGAAAAGAAATTTGGCTCAAGTTCAAAACAGACGAGATAGTTAATAAAGGGTTCAGCTACCAATTTATCACATTCTCAATGGGACAGGAGAACAGGAACAAATCCCTCATTACATTAAACACAAACTGCCATCCATCAGCCATCCTTAAGAAGCCCATCAGTTCCAGATTCAACAATAAATTACTGTTCCAGCACCGAGTTCGGGGCCAAAATTAATCACTTTGTGGTGCCTGCTTCCACAATAACCCAGGGAGAGTATTTTAACTGCTTGCTTTTAATTTCATTTAACTCGGATGGGTTTACCACAGGAGAAAAGAATTCAGCAACGGGGAGAGAAGCTTGTTGTCAGACAGAGATGCAACTGAACATGGCTCAAGTAACATTTTGATATGAGAGTAAAAGCTGTTGCTTAGCCTTGGAAAAGCATTTGTGTAAAGAACAGCAGGGGGTGGTCCCTTTACAGAACCTTCAGCTAGAAGCAAACTGGATGAAGGGCCTTGGAAGTCCCCAGTTCACCTCCAGCCTCCATTGGAGCAAGTTGCTCACTGTGGAGCTGGAAGCACCAGCCTATCTTGCTGTGTAAAAGGTAAAGGTACCCCTGCCCGTACGGGCCAGTCTTGACAGACTCTGGGGTTGTGTGCCCATCTCACTTAAGAGGCCAGGGGCCAGCGCTGTCCGGAGACACTTCCGGGTCACGTGGCCAGCGTGACATCGCTGCTCTGGCGAGCCAGAGCCGCACACGGAAACGCCGTTTACCTTCCCGCTGGTAAGCGGTCCCTATTTATCTACTTGCACCCGGAGGTGCTTTCGAACTGCTAGGTTGGCAGGCGCTGGGACCGAGCAGGGAGCGCACCCCGCCGCAGGGATTCGAACCGCCGACCTTTCGATCGGCAAGCCCTAGGCGCTGAGGCTTTAACCCACAGCGCCACCTGCGCCCCATCTTGCTGTGTAGGCACGTGCAAAAGCCAAATCAGAACAGCACATTCCTTTGTGGGTGAAGTTTGATACCATGGAAGCAAAGGTGGTTGGGGGACACAGAGACATACAGGGGACTTCAAAGTCTTTCTGAAGATACATTTTATTAAAACAAGGAATACAGATGCGAGTCTGGAGGAGGGTTCAGCTGTTGGCAACTCAATGCCTTTAGTGATGTTGCATACAAGGTGCTCTACATCCAGCAGACACAATGTCACACTGTGTTGCAGCTGTTGGTGCTTGATTAGACTGGTGTTCTTTTAAAGTAAATATTGTAAGTTTTCTAGTTCAGTTTGTCCCAGTAAATAGGCTGTGCTATTTTGTTCTTTTTGGATCTTCATGAAGGCTTCTGACATTATCATTTAAAGTGGTCTTTTCAACTTATTAAATGGATTCTGTAAATTTTTTACAGTGTCCCTGCAGAGTCTTCGACTCAGAATGTGTGCATCTGGGACCATTAAAAGCATCTTCAGAATCAAGACCAAACTCCTCTCCCTATTTAAAACCCGTTGCACCCTTGTACTTTTTCCTTGCACCCATTCCACAGCCTTCCCCAAACCTGAAGCCCTTCGGCTGTTTTGTGCTAAAGGTAAAGGTAAAGGTACCCCTGCCCGTACGGGCCAGTCTTGACAGACTCTGGGGTTGTGCGCCCATCTCACTTAAGAGGCCAGGGGCCAGCGCTGTCCTGAGACACTTCCGGGTCACGTGGCCAGCGTGACATCGCTGCTCTGGCGAGCCAGAGCCGCACACGGAAACGCCGTTTACCTTCCCGCTGGTAAGCGGTCCCTATTTATCTACTTGCACCCGGAGGTGCTTTCGAACTGCTAGGTTGGCAGGCGCTGGGACCGAGCAGGGAGCGCACCCCGCCGCAGGGATTCGAACCACCGACCTTTCGATCGGCAAGCCCTAGGCGCTGAGGCTTTAACCCACAGCGCCACCTGCGCCCCATCTTGCTGTGTAGGCACGTGCAAAAGCCAAATCAGAACAGCACATTCCTTTGTGGGTGAAGTTTGATACCATGGAAGCAAAGGTGGTTGGGGGACACAGAGACATACAGGGGACTTCAAAGTCTTTCTGAAGATACATTTTATTAAAACAAGGAATACAGATGCTAGTCTGGAGGAGGGTTCAGCTGTTGGCAACTCAATGCCTTTAGTGATGTTGCATACAAGGTGCTCTACATCCAGCAGACACAATGTCACACTGTGTTGCAGCTGTTGGTGCTTGATTAGACTGGTGTTCTTTTAAAGTAAATATTGTAAGTTTTCTAGTTCAGTTTGTCCCAGTAAATAGGCTGTGCTATTTTGTTCTTTTTGGATCTTCATGAAGGCTTCTGACATTATCATTTAAAGTGGTCTTTTCAACTTATTAAATGGATTCTGTAAATTTTTTACAGTGTCCCTGCAGAGTCTTCGACTCAGAATGTGTGCATCTGGGACCATTAAAAGCATCTTCAGAATCAAGACCAAACTCCTCTCCCTATTTAAAACCCGTTGCACCCTTGTACTTTTTCCTTGCACCCATTCCACAGCCTTCCCCAAACCTGAAGCCCTTCGGCTGTTTTGTGCTAAAGGTAAAGGTAAAGGTACCCCTGCCCATACGGGCCAGTCTTGACAGACTCTGGGGTTGTGCGCCCATCTCACTTAAGAGGCCAGGGGCCAGCGCTGTCCTGAGACACTTCTGGGTCACGTGGCCAGCGTGACATCGCTGCTCTGGCGAGCCAAAGCCGCACACGGAAACGCCGTTTACCTTCCCGCTGGTAAGCGGTCCCTATTTATCTACTTGCACCCGGAGGTGCTTTCGAACTGCTAGGTTGGCAGGCGCTGGGACCGAGCAGCGGGAGCGCACCCCGCCGCAGGGATTCGAACCGCCGACCTTTCGATCGGCAAGCCCTAGGCGCTGAGGCTTTAACCCACAGCGCCACCTGCGTCCCTTGTTTTGTGCTAGGCCTGCCATTATCAGCACCAGCCAGCTAGAGATCTGCAGAGCAAACAGAAGGCAATAAGGGGAGGGCAGCCAATGCAATGCTCTGGGATGCCTTTTCTAGCCCTCTCAAGTCAAGTCACAGGCAACAAAGGCTCTGTGCCAGCAAGGCAGACCCACAGCCATGGATTGCCCCCTACAGTTCCACCCACTGTTTTCAAGAGGAGAGCTGGACTGCTCAGTCTTCATTCAGCTGGAGGGAATCAGACATGCTGCTGCCACTTTAACTGTGGGAATTCACATACGAAGCTGCCATTGGTCCATCTTGCCGAGCATGGCCTCCACTGATGGAAAGGAATTCTCCAGGGTCTCAGGAAGGGATCACAGATACATCAACAAAGGGCAGCCTAACTCATGGGTCACCCATGTGGCCCCTGCACGCACAAATGTGCCCTCAGAGACCTGCACTGGTGTAATTGATATACAGCTTTTTTCAAGTCTGATTTGGTGGGACAGGTGTGTGAGAGATTGAGTGTGTGTGAGAGAGGGGGGGGGGGTTGGGGGTGGGAGAGAGAGAGACTCTCTGTGCTTGTTGGTTGTACCTGTGTGCATGGTACCCACAACAGCTCCTTCAGTTTGCAAATGTGCCCCAGTAGGTTGACCTCTGAGATTGCAAGCCTCACTCTGTACTGACTTCAGGCCCTTAACCTTGGTACTTCTCACTTATTATTTGCCCCCTGCAACCACTTGTATGTTACATGATTATATGTGTACTCAATTTGCATCTAGCTTCTTTGCTAAACAGATACAGATCCCATCTTTTTTCAAAAGTGGTGGAGTACTTGTTTTCTACACAAAGGTGCCAATCCCCAAAATCTCCAGATATGGGTCAAATTCAAGGGCAGGCTGTTTCACCTTGCTGAAAATTGGGGCATAATTTCAGGAGGGTTGACTCCAGGGACTATTTCATGATGCCTCCTTGGAAAGAAGTGCTTACGGCAGTGACAGGGACCAGTCTTTCCCCACCTGGCATGTTCTCTGGCCTCAGAAGTGGGGGGGGGGGAGGTTTTGCCTGGTGAGCCACCATCCCTCATCCCTGGACCACCCAGGTCAGAAGTTGGGCCTGGGAGATACCTGGTTTTCAACATAATGATTTTTCACCAGCTAACCATCATGATATACAAGCAGTATATCTTGATGTCTGAAATAAGGAGGGGTCACTGGGCTGTCCTTCCCAGCAATGTGCAGGATTGTGGTGCCTCAGCTGAGGGAGGGAGGGAAGGAAGGAAGGAAGGAAGGACAGAAGGAAGGAAGGAAGGCACAGACAGAGGGGCAGCACTCTTTCTTAAAGCACCAATATTGTGGTTTAGGGGAGGTGCTGAGGCTGGCACTGTTCCGCCATAGGAGGGATTGGGGAGGGGAAATGCAGCTGAAAGGGAATGCAGCCAGCTAGCCAGAGGGAGCCAGCTGTGACAGAGCATGGTCCATCTCAGCACTTCCCGCTCTCCTCTCCTTCCTGCCGCTTGGAGGGAAGCAGCCAGCCAATCACACTTTGGGGGAGGCAAAATGGTTTTTGGAAGGCGGCAGCCAGCAATCAGCACACACAGGGACAGGACTTCTCAAATTGCTTGCAATTATACCACCCTGTGGCATTTTGAAGGCTGTTCACAATTCATTGCCGGTTAAATATAATGAAACGGTTATCATGATGTGGGCTTCAAACTGGTTTTGAATGATGCCTACACAGGCCTAGCTGGGGCTTTGCTCTAGTCCTCTGACCATGCACTCCTCACTGGCCCCCTGCCACAAGAATGAATGGCTGCAGACCTGAGCAATGTCCCTTTAAAAAACAGGCAGTTTCTCCCCAGACCAGCCAGCCTTCAGAAGGCCTCAGGATGCTTCACGGTGCCCCTTGGGTGAGTACCAGCAGCATCTGCCAGAGTGCCCAATGCCTGCTGTTATCTGGCATGACCTACACTGACTTAACGTATTAGGCTCAAGCTGAATTAAGGCCACATTCACACCATACATATATGGTGCCACTTTAAATAGTCATGGCTTCACCCAAAGAATTATGGGAGCTGTAGTTTAAAGGTGCTGAGAGTCATCAGGAGACCCCTAGTTCCCTCCCAGAGCTATGGTTCCTAGAGTTTCCTTTGATGTAGGGTTAGTTGTCAGACGCTGGGAACTGTAGCTCGGGGAGCAGAATTAGGAGTTTCCTAATAACTCTCAGCATTCTTAACACACTACAACTCCCAGAATTCTTTGAGGGAAGCCATGACTGTTTAAAGTGGTATCACAGCAGGAGTGCTGGAATGGCTCCGCTGGTGTGCTTGCACAGAGCCAGCCTCACCCTGCCTTAAACAGGAGTTGCATTTCTTGTGGGAGACTATTGATGTGGCTCCATCACACCATTTCTGCCCTTTCCACCAGTAACATGGTAAGCACATCCTTAGTTTGGGGCCCAAACAGTGGCTGACTTGAAACACATTTTCTCAATTCACCACTGAAGAACTGGGTAGCAATTTGGGCAGGTTCTTCTCTCAAACACACATCCCTTCCGTAGAAGCACATGGCAGCACTCACTTCATGAGAAAACAACTTCAATCCAAGGAAACTGAAGCTGAGTAAATTTCTGTAACCCCTGGAGTCTCTCACTGCTTGGAGGTTGGGGTGCTGTGTAACAACACTAATATAAGAAGCCCAAGAGACATCATCTGAGACTGATGACAATAAGGTACAAATTCAAATATGGATGTGGAAAGGGCAGTGAGATCTTTCCACAACCAAGCAGAGAACAATGGGTGTTTATACTTTCAGCTGCCTTGAAGGATCAGAATCCTGTCTCCAAGATGTGCTTTAGATTTGAAAAGGTGCCTATCACTAGCTCATTTCTGTCAGGCTTGTCTGTTACTACACTTGACTTGGCTGTTGCAGCCTTTAGAAGGAATATTTGAGAGCGAAGGCAGGCAGGCAGGCTGCTGCCCATTTGCATCTCACAGATCTCCACACTGAAATAACGAGTGAGGAACACTTTTCTCCTTCATTACACATTTGCAGCTGGAGGCCAGCTAGAATGAAGGAGGCGGGCCACATCAGACTGACACCAAGGACAAGCAATGGAACTCTAAAATCCATTATTTATGAACAAGACACCGTGCTGCTTGCAGAATCCAGATTCTCACAAGGTAGGAGCAATCCCATGACTTTACAAAGATCAACCACCTCTGAGATTTAACAACAAGATCAACTAAAAATCTAGAGACACATCTTGTGCTTTTTCACGCTGTCCTCCTGTGTGTTGGAAAGGATTGCTTCACACAAAGTAAGAGCCAACTCTAAAGAAGGAGTGGGAAAACTTGGGGCCCTCTGGGTATCGCTGGACTACAATTCCCATCATCTCTGAGCGCAGGCCATGCTGGCTGGGGCTGGTGGGAGCTGGAGTCAAAATCTTCTGAAGGGCACCAACCTGGTTGGTGAAGGCTGTTGCCCTGCATCATAAATCAAGAGACCCAAGGAAGCTGAGGCCGCCTTGACACGTACCCAGAGAGATGGAAGTTACTTAGGAACATAAGAAGAGCTTGTTGGTTTCGGCCATCTTGTTCAGCACCCTGTTCTCTCCGTAGCCAGTCAGATGCCTGTGGGAAACTCCCAAGCAGAACCTGAGAACAAGAGCGCTTTCCTCTCTTGTGACTTCCAATTACTGGTATTCAGATGCATTACTGCCTCTAACTGCGGGGGCAGAGCATAATAATCCTGGCTGGCAGCGACCAAGAGCCCTCTCCTCCATGAATTTGTCTCAGGTTACATACGCTTCAGGTTACATACTCTGCTAACCCAGAAATAGTACCTCGGGTTAAGAACTTTGCTTCAGGATGAGAACAGAAATTGTGCGGTGGCAGTGTGGGGCCCCATTAGCTAAAGTGGTGCTTCAGGTTAAGAACAGTTTCAGGTTAAGAATGGACCTCCGGAAAGAATTAAGTACGTAACCAGAGGTACCACTCTAATCCTCTTTTAATTCCAAGCTGAAGGCCATCAGTGCCTCCTGTGGAACTAGCACCTTAGAAACCAACTAGGTTCAGCCCTTTCTGTGTCCCCTGTTTTATGACATAATAGGCATCACTGAAACCTGGTGGGATAAGTCCCACAACTGGAATGTAATAATGGAGGGATACAATCTATTTCAGAGAAACAGACCAGACAAGAAAGGAGGAGGAGTGGCATTATATGTCAGGGATGTGTATACCTGTGAAGAGATCCAAGATTTAGAACCTCAAAGCCAAAGTGAGAGCATTTGGGTCAAAATTAAGGGAGAGAAGAATAACAGAAGAATAACCTCATTGTGGGAGTTTACTACAGATCCCCAAGCCAAACGGAGGACATAGATGATGCCTGCCTGGAACAGATGGCCAAGCATGCAAAAGGAAAGGAGATAGTAGTAATGGGGGACTTCAATTACCCGGATATTTGCTGGATGTCAAACTCAGCCAAGAGCATAAGGTCAAACAGATTCCTCACTGGCCTTGCAGACAACTTCGTTGCCCAGAAAGTGGGAGAAGCAACAAGAGGAACAGCCATTTTAGATCTGGTCCTTGTTAGGGTGTGAAACCTAAGACGCTGGCAAGTTAGCAATGTCATGTGACTTTAAGTAGTCAAGCTCGTTAAGTTGTTAAGTTGCTCAGTATATAAAGAGTGTTTGTCTTCTGTGCCTTGTGGGGTGTGAAGCAAAATGTCTGAAAGCTCCGGAGGTGTTTCTGTTATCTTTCTGCAATAAACCTGTCTTTGGAAAGACAGGCTTCCCTGTGTCGTTATTTCCTTGCTGCTAAGACTCTGAAGCTTGTACTGCAACAAGAATCTCTGCACTGGACTTAATTAATGCTCTGCAAAGAGAACTGTTGCTGGTTGCGCAGCGGAAGCGTTTACTGGACCAGTACACAGACTCTCTTAGGTTATGGATCCTTCTACGTTTCTACAGCTGTATTGTGTGCAGAGAAAGTGAAAGCAGCTTTCAGATGAGAGAAGACCGGCTTGGTCGTAAATCCAGCTCTTAAAGGAACTGAGAGGCTGCAGAAAGTTGAGAGAGCTGCGTAAGTGAAGATTTACAGCTTCATTAGGCTGCAAAAGGCTAGCTTGACCTCCCGTTGTGTTTTTGTTTTGTTAATAAAAACAGAAGACGGTGGTAGGTTGCTAGTGAAGAGACGGAGGAAAAAAAGTTTAAAAGGCTTCAGAGGAGGCTGGAGGCGTCTGAAAAGTGAGTAAAACAAATCCCAAGGGGAAAGAGAAGCAAGGGCACACAGAGGGAGTAGCAGCCGACCCCAAGAATGGCAGTGGAAAATTTCCAGGTTCCCTTTACAAAGTTGAACTCTGCTAATTACGTGCAGTGGTCTAAGAGGGCTCAAGTCTGGTTGGAAGCCAAAGAAGTGTGGGCTGACTATGTCCAGAGGCGAAAGCCGTTTGTGGCTGTTGCAGCAGATGCCACAGCAGAGCAACAGGCTGCTGCACATGCTCAGAACAGGGAACATGATAAAATGGACACTAAAGCTAGATGCATGTTGATGGTATCAATAGACGATTCCCAATTACCTCATGTGGAAAATTTAAGGTCTGCATTTGAAATTTGGGAAGCTCTTAGGCGAATTCACCATAGAGCCACCATAGAGCGTGGGGGAACTAGCAGGCAGAGCTGTAAGGAAGCCTCACAAGTGTCTGCTATGGCCAGCAAGTCATGTTTTCGATGTGGCAGCAGGTTTCATTTGATAGCAAAGTGTCCAGAAAAGCAACAGGAATTTCAACAGTCCAAGGCCAGTTTCCGGAGCTACAGGGGAAGACGAAGTGAGAACTACAAGAATCAACGATCCAGAGGGGGAGCAGGTGCTGATAAGGGACTATCTGCAATGGCAGCACAAAAGAGTCCTAAAAGGAACCAACAAACCTTGAAGTGGATAATTGACAGTGGAGCAAGTCACAATTTAGTTCCAGCGACATCTAGTGGCAGCTTGATGAACTGCAAGACATTGCCAGTTGCAAAAACTGTGACTATAGCAGACAATAGTAAACGAGAAATGAACCTTAAAGGCACAATTTATGTTAATTGTTTGCAAACTAACCTTCCTGTTTTCGTTCTTCCAGGAATGAAGAATGGACTTTTGAGTGTGTCATGCCTGGTAAAAAGTGGTTTTAAGGTTGAGTTTGAAAATGATGTGTGCACCATTTCGAAACAGGGGAAGAAGCTAGTTAAAATTCCCTGTGAGGATGGGCTTTTTGTTTTGGATGAAGAGCAGTTAGCAGCAGGTAGATGTTCAACAGGTGAAGCGCAAGCTAAGTGTGTAAATAAGGCTCCTCATACAGGTTGTGCACATCTACTACACAGAAGGTTAGCTCATATATGCTTTAAGTATGTAAGCAAGATGCCAGATTTAGCTGAGGAGTGTAACATTAAACCCTGTCCAAATTTTCTGGATTGTTGTGCTTGTAAACATGCTAAGGTTAAGACATGTAACTATCCTAGATCTGATAGAGTAAGCAAGAAACCCTTTGAACTTGTGCACACAGACGTGTGTGGCCCTATGCCAGTCAAATCGCTTGGAGGTGCGAGATTTATGCAAATTTTGGTGGATGATTTTTCAAGGGCTAGTTGGGTTTTCTTTCTGAAAGAAAAATCACAAGCAGCTTCCATCCTGATGGATTGGATTGAAGAAGTCGAATGTAAATTTGACACCAGGGTGCGTAAAATACAATCAGATCGTGGTGGGGAATATGTGAACCACACGCTGGAGACGTGGTTAAAAAGGAAAGGTATAGTTCATAGACTTACCAATCCCTATTCACCACAGGAGAATACAGTTGCCGAAAGAAAATTTCGAACATTACAGGAAGCCATTACTGCTTTGCTGTTTGATTCTGGACTTCCACAGCGGTTTTGGGCTGAGGCTGCACTGTATGCGAATTATACTTTTAACAGAGTGTACAATAGCACAGTAGGCAACACTCCTTACTTCATGCTATTTGGGAAAAAACCAAAAATTGATCATCTAAGAGTTTTTGGATGTCGTGCTTATGTGCTGGTGCCTAGGGCACAACGTAGGAAAGGCGATCCTAGATCTAAAGAAATGCTTTTCTGTGGTTATCAAGCAAACACAAAAGGTTGGAGATTTGTGAATGTAGAAGGCAATCAAACAAAAATCACAATCAGCAGAAGTGCAGAATTTTGTGAACAGGATGGTTGGAATAAAATTCATGGAAATCCTGACATACTATTTGATGTGGTGAACAGTAACAATGAAACTCAGGCCCCAGGGCAGGTATTAGTTCCAGAACAGGCTGAGGAGTTTGAGTCTGAGGACGAGGGTGAGAAATCGCCCAGTTCACCCAAGTCTGTGAAGTCAGAATCTTCTAGCTCTAAAAGTTCACCCGTACAGCAAGAGAGACGTGTAAAGTCAGAATCAGAAAGTTCTTCAACTACTAGTGACAAACAGGTGATGACTAGTGATTCTGGGTCAGAGGGGGAAACTGAAGGAACATCACAGGAACCGTTAAGGCGTTCCAAGCGTGCCAACAAAGGTATACCTCCTGAAAGGTACCAAGCTATTAGTGTTTGGGCTGGTTTGGCAAATTGCGAACCTGAAAGCTTTCAAGAGATTGAGCAATTACCCCAGGAGGAGGCCAGTAGGTGGCGTGAGGCCATGCAAAAAGAGTTGAATTCTATGAAAGAACTGGGTGTGTTTTCCATCACTAAACTGCCAGAAGGTACCAAGACAGTAAGTTGTAGGTGGGTGTACAGTATAAAGACAACAGCGATGGGGAAACCAGAGTACAAAGCAAGGCTTGTAGCTCGAGGTTTTACGCAAAGAGAGGGGTTACATTATTCCGAAGTCTATGCACCCACTTCAAGGAGTGAAACCCTTCGGGCACTATTAGCAGTTGCTGCTCAGAAAGGGTTCAAAGTGAATCAATTTGATGTCTCTACAGCTTATCTTCATTCAGACTTGGCTGAAGAGCTCTATATGGAGCTACCGCCAGGATTGAAAGTTGGTAAATCAAATCAGGTATGGAAACTACATAAATCTATTTATGGACTCAAGCAATCTGCTCATAATTGGAATGAGTGTTTGAATGACGTTTTGGTAGGCATTGGTTTTAGCAGGAGCAAGGCTGACAATTGCTTATATTTCAGAGGTTCAGGAGATGCCCAAGAATCTTTGCTTGTTTATGTAGATGACCTGATTTATACTTCAAAGACACAAGAACAAGTAAAAAAACTAGCCAAAGAGTTAAATAAACACTTCAAAGTTAAGAATCTTGGTGATGTGAAAGTCTATCTTGGTGTTCAGATAGATAGGACCAAAAATGGCAGTTTTCTACTGAATCAAAAAGGCAAGATATTGCAAATGTTGAAAAAGTTTGGCATGACGGAGTGTGCAGGTGTTAGAACACCAATGGAAATGGGTTTTGTAAAAGACAATGAGTTCAAGGATAGTGCTGAATTCAAGCGTGCTGAAATCTTTCAGTCAGCACTGGGAAGCTTACTTCATCTTTCGCAATGGAGTAGACCAGACATTGCTTACGCTGTTAACTTACTCAGCAGAGAAGCTTCAAAACCTAGTGTAAATGCATGGAAAGGAATTCAAAGAGTGTTAAGATATTTACAATACACCAAAGATTTTTGCCTTGAATTATCTTCTGAAGGACAAGCACAGATTACTTGTTGGGCAGATAGTGATTGGGGAAATTTAAAGGATAGAAAATCAGTGTCTGGCTGTGTAATAAAATTTGGTAACTCTCTGATTGGGTGGAGATCCAAGAAACAGAACCTGATTGCTTTGTCGTCAACAGAAGCTGAGTTCTGTGCCTTATCTGAGTTATGTAGAGATCTAGAATTTTACAAATGCTTGGCACAAGAGATGTATGAAAAGGCCATCACTCCAATCACTGTATGGGGTGATAATCAACCGTGTCTTAAGTTAGCACAAAATGGGCAGTTTAAAGGTCGTACAAAACATTTGGATATCCGCTTTCAAAATGTTTGTCAAACGGTAAAAGCAGGAATTGTTAAATTAAATTACTGTCCCAGTCATGAAAATCAAGCTGATGGTTTTGCAAAACCGCTTGGGTTTCAGCGGCATGAAAACTTTTGTGAAGAAATGGGTCTGAAGTAATTTTGTTTTTGTATTGCCAGCGAGAGGGGGTGTTAGGGTGTGAAACCTAAGACGCTGGCAAGTTAGCAATGTCATGTGACTTTAAGTAGTCAAGCTCGTTAAGTTGTTAAGTTGCTCAGTATATAAAGAGTGTTTGTCTTCTGTGCCTTGTGGGGTGTGAAGCAAAATGTCTGAAAGCTCCGGAGGTGTTTCTGTTATCTTTCTGCAATAAACCTGTCTTTGGAAAGACAGGCTTCCCTGTGTCGTTATTTCCTTGCTGCTAAGACTCTGAAGCTTGTACTGCAACAAGAATCTCTGCACTGGACTTAATTAATGCTCTGCAAAGAGAACTGTTGCTGGTTGCGCAGCGGAAGCGTTTACTGGACCAGTACACAGACTCTCTTAGTCCTAACCAATGTTGATGACCTGGTTAGTGGGGTAGAAGTGGAAGGATCATTAGGCGCGAGTGATCATGCTCTTCTGAAGTTTACTATACAGCGGAAAGGAGCAGCCAAGCATACTAGGACTCAATTTCTTGACTTTAAGAAAGCCGACTTCATAAAACTTAGGGAAGTGCTGGGTGAGATCCCATGGACAGTAGTACTAAAAGGAAAGGGAGTTCATGATGGCTGGGAGTTTGTTAAGAGGGAGATAGTAAAAGCACAACTTCAGGCAATACCAATGAGACGGAAACATGGAAGGTGCCTAAAGAAGCCAGGGTGGCTATCTAAAGAACTTTTAACTGAGTTAAGATTAAAAAAGGATGTGTACAAAAAATGGAAAAGGGGGGAAACCACCAAAGAGGAATTCAAACAAATAACCAGCACGTGTAGACACAAAGTCAGAAAAGCTAAAGCACAGAATGAACTCAGGCTTGCTAGAGAGGTTAAAAGCAACAAAAAAGGCTTTTATGGGTATGTTCGTAGCAAAAGGAAGAACAAAGAAACCGTGGGGTCACTCAGAGGAGAAGATGGTGAAATGCAAACAGGGGACACAGAAAGGGCTGAACTCCTCAATGCCTTCTTTGCCTCAGTCTTCTCCGATAAAGAAAACAATGCCCGACCTGAAGAATTTGGAGCAAATGATTCAGCAGAGGAAACACAGCCCAGAATAACTAAGGGGATAGTACAAGAATACTTGGCTAGTTTAGATGTATTCAAGTCTCCAGGGCCAGATGAACTGCATCCAAGAGTATTAAAAGAACTGGCAGATGTGATCTCAGAACCACTGGCAGTCATCTTTGAGAATTCCTGGAGAACAGGCGAAGTCCCGGCAGACTGGAGGAGGGCAAATGTTGTCCCTATTTTCAAAAAGGGGAAAAGAGAGGACCCAAATAATTACCGCCCAGTCAGTCTGACATCAATACCAGGGAAGATTCTGGAGCAGATCATTAAGCAAACAGTCTGTGAGCACCTAGAAAGGAATGCTGTGATCACCAATAGTCAGCATGGATTTCTGAAAAATAAGTCATTTCAGACTAACCTGATCTCGTTTTTTGACAGAATTACAAGCCTGGTAGATGAAGGGAACGCAGTGGATGTAGCCTACCTTGATTTCAGCAAGGCATTTGACAAGGTGCCCCATGATATTCTTGTAAAGAAGCTGGTAAAATGTGGACTTGACTATGCTACCACTCAGTGGATTTGTAACTGGCTGACTGACCGAACCCAAAGGGTGCTCATCAATGGTTCCTCTTCATCCTGGAGAAGAGTGACTAGTGGGGTGCCACAGGGTTCTGTCTTGGGCCCGGTCTTATTCAACATCTTTATCAACGACTTGGATGATGGACTCAAGGGCATCCTGATCAAATTTGCAGATGACACCAAACTGGGAGGGGTGGCTAACACCCCAGAGGACAGGATCACACTTCAAAACGACCTTGACAGATTAGAGAACTGGGCCAAAACAAACAAGATGAATTTTAACAGGGAGAAATGTAAAGTATTGCACTTGGGCAAAAAAAATGAGAGGCACAAATACAAGATGGGTGACACCTGGCTTGAGAGCAGTACATGTGAAAAGGATCTAGGAGTCTTGGTTGACCACAAACTTGACATGAGCCAACAGTGTGACGCGGCAGCTAAAAAAGCCAATGCAATTCTGGGCTGCATCAATAGGAGTATAGCATCTAGATCAAGGGAAGTAATAGTGCCACTGTATTCTGCTCTGGTCAGACCTCACCTGGAGTACTGTGTCCAGTTCTGGGCACCACAGTTCAAGAAGGACACTGACAAACTGGAACGTGCCCAGAGGAGGGCAACCAAAATGGTCAAAGGCCTGGAAACGATGCCTTATGAGGAACGGCTAAGGGAGCTGGGCATGTTTAGCCTGGAGAAGAGGAGGTTAAGGGGTGATATGATAGCCATGTTCAAATATATAAAAGGATGTCACATAGAGGAGGGAGAAAGGTTGTTTTCTGCTGCTCCAGAGAAGCGGACACGGAGCAATGGATCCAAACTACAAGAAAGAAGATTCCACCTAAACATTAGGAAGAACTTCCTGACAGTAAGAGCTGTTTGACAGTGGAATTTGCTGCCAAGGAGTGTGGTGGAGTCTCCTTCTTTGGAGGTCTTTAAGCAGAGGTTTGACAACCATATGTCAGGAGTGCTCTGATGGTGTTTCCTGCTTGGCAGGGGGTTGGACTCGATGGCCCTTGTGGTCTCTTCCAACTCTATGATTCTATGATTCATTTTGGTTGCCCTTTTCTGAACACTTCCCCAACTCTACAATAGTGAGGTGACCAGAAATGTCATCCAAATGCAGCTACGGCACGGATTTGTATAATGGCATTATGATACTGGCAGTACCTTTCCTAATGATCCCTAGCACAGAATTTGCTCCCCTCACTTCTTCTCACTGACAAAATTTCCACCCAACCCCAAACTGTCATCCTTTGTTACATTAAACCGACCCTCCTGCTTGGCACACACCTCCTTCCTCCCAAATCTGGTTCACTCCAACTGGACCGAAAGGGGCACAAGAGAAAGCTCACCTGGAGGCAAGCAAGGCAAACACAAGGCAGCTCCTGAAGCCTGCCAGCTGCTAAACAGCAAGAGCATCTTCCATCTCATCAGTTCTCCAGAAGAACACAGTGACAAAACATGTCACACACAGCTCTCCTGCGGCTGCCGGGAGATGCAGTCACATCATCTCCACAGCATGTCAACAAAACCAGCTCAAGGAACCTAGTCCCCCCACCCAACACAACTGAAAGCAGAGGTTTGCAGTGTATACAAACACAGCTCAGCTTGCAGTGGAGCAGGGATGCTAGGAGACAGGAGGTGAAACAACCTCTTAGTATTGCTTACAAAAAAGGGAAAAGCAACAGCACAGAAATTGCAAAGCACAAAACACATTTTCAACATTTTTTAAACCTGGGTTCTGGTGCTGGTCACTTTTCACTAGCATTGCTGAAAATTTCTCCTGTGTTTCCTCCTCCCACCCCTGACCATTCTCCATCATTTAATGAGAACATAAATTTAATTCAAAAATAATCAAAGGGGAGAGAGATAATGAATTCATGTTCTGGGTAGGCTGCAGTGTGTTTGTTTTGAGGTGGCCAAGAACTGTAGAGTTGGAAGGGACCCCAGGGGTCATCTAGTCCAACCCCCTGCAATGCAGAAATCACAGCTAGGTGTTTTTCTAGAAGTGAAGCAAGTCCCCAAAGTGTTATGTCTCCAATATTCTCCCCACCACCACTCCAGGCCTTCTCAAATCGGTCCATTTCAATGCTGCAGCTTTTAATTATTGTTGGCTTCACGTTTTTAACACTGTTTATTATTTGTAGTATTATTTATATCCAATTTTTGTACACTCAGTAGGTATTCTTTAAATGCAAAGTGATTCAAACATTCTGAAATAAACAGACTCTCACACACACTGGCTTTTTTTTTGCTGCTGCAGACTGGTCAGTCTGGAGGACTTCCTAAGGCAGAGCAAGGATGTTGCAAGTAGGGACAGACAGCAGCTGTTTCCCAAATAATGCAAAATACTTCACCTAATTACAAGTAGGTGCTGCTGCTGGGGTTGGCGGGGGTGGCGAACTGCTGGTTATCACCAGAGGTTGTTAATGATGTTTGTCTTAGACATGACAAAAATTCCAGGAGCTGGTCCTTGTTCTGCTGCTCAGCAGTGTTAGTCATATTCAACGGCTCAGCAGCGTGGGTACCAAACAAGACCGACTCCAGTCATATACTGGCTGTGGAGGTGATTGTGGTGATCTAGGGAGCAGGGCTATCTGGAAGCGTTCTAGAGAGCCCACTCATGCATTTGGTATCCATGGTACTGAGTGGCCACACAAGGCAATCATGTTCTCTGGATCCTAACAATAAATGGAATGGACAACCTCAGCAGGTGGTGGACTCTCTTTCGCTGGAGGTTTTCAAAGAGAGACTGGATAGCCATTTGTCAGGGCTTCTTTAGCTGTGATTTCTGCATTGCAGATGACCCTTTAGGTACCTTCCAAGTCTACAATTCTATGAAACTATCAGCATCAATATGTCACAAGGACTGGTGTGGCTACTGGCATTTCGTTCGTCACCATATGCATATGTTTGCCTTCTATAATATTGCAATAAGAAAACCCCAAGCTGAGTAGTCCAAAAATTGAAATACCAGACACGGCAATCTTAAAGAGTTTTGTCAGATAGGCACAGAATATAATATTAAAGAGAACATGACAAATGCCAGTGTCATTCATAGAATCGCTCAGGCTGTTCCAGCAGCAGCGCTGACAAAAGGAGAAACAGCAATACCCTAAAAAAATTCAGTTTGGAAGTTCAATCTTATTTTGTAATGTCAGAACAGATCTTGTAAAAACACTGGGCAAAATGGAAAGCCTCCCCTGGGAGACTGCATTCCAGCATTTCATTTGCAAGGTTTGGAACTGAGAGTGGATTTAGCCTAATCCAAAAACAGTCCACCTTTGAGCTGTGGCGGGTGTGGATCTAGCCTTAACCAAACACAACCTAGGTGTGAGGGATGCCAGGTGTAACTTGTAACTCACCACTAATGGATCACTCGCCTCTCTCACGCAGCCACAGTACGGCTCACCAGTTTCAAAACTGCCGGAGGTGTGTGTGGACACAAGCAAGAGGATATCACACATTTGTCATTGAACTGACAAAAACTTTCAAGTCTTTCTGACATGTTAGAAGATGTGACTTGGAACAGCCAAGAAAGATCACCATAAGAACATAAGGTGAGCCATCTGGATGAGGCCGGCGGCCCATCTAGTTCAGCACCATGTTCTCAATGGCCAAGCAGCTGCCTGTGTGAAACCTTCAGGCAGGACCCAAGCCGAAGAGCGCTCTCCCTTCCTGTGGTTTCCAGCAACTGGAATCCAGAAGCGCTGCTACCTCTGACACTGGTGGCAGAGTACACCTGTAATGGCTAGTAGCACTCAATAGCCCTCTCCTCCATGAATTTGCCCCATCGCCTTTTTAAGTCACCCAAGTTGGCGGCCATCACTGCCTCCTGTTGGAGCGAGTTCCATATTTTAACGACCTGCTGAGTGACAAGGGAAGCTCTCCAACTATTTTCCACACCAGGGTTTTACACTCCCTTCTTGCACCCTATTTACTAAGTAGCACCCAGACAGTGCTCTGAATGCTGGAAACCCCAGAAGAGGAGAGGGCTGTTGCACTCAGGTCCTGCTTTCAGGCTTCCCATGGGCATCCGGTTGGCCGTCATGACAACTGGATGCTGGACCTGACAGGCCACTGACCTGACCCAGCAGATACTTGTGGAGTAACTCTACGTTATACCAGGAGTGGTGGGTATTAGACCCAGGGGCTGAAATCAGGGCAGGGTTTCAGAACTAGCCTGCTCCTCCTCCGGTCAAATGGTCAAAAGAGGGGACATGGAAGAAGTTTATAAAATTATGCATGGCATGGAGAAATTGGACACAGAAAAGCTTTTCTCCTTCTCTTGTAACACTAGAATTCGTGAACATGAAGCTGAAGGTTGGAAGATTCAGGAGACAGAGCTAATTTATGGAACTCACTCTCACAGGAGGCAGTAATGGCCACTAGCTTAGATGGATTTAAAAGAGGATTAGTCAAATTGATGGAGGAGGAGAGGGCTATTGATGGGTATTAGCCAGGATGGCTCTACCTCCCCGGCTGGTGGAAGCACTGCTTCTGAATCCCAGTTGCTGGAAACCACAGAGGGAAGAGGGCTCAAGGGGTCAAATCCTGCTTGCTGGTTTCTCCCAGGCATCTGGTCGTCCAAGGTGAGAGCAGGATGCTAGACTAGATGGACCACTGGCCTGATCCAGCAGGCTCTTCTTTTGTTCTTATGAGAAAGATACTGGGAAGAGAAGGACTCTGTTGTCCACAGGAAGTGGTTCTAACTGGTGGAATCCACACCGACCACAGTAGCCAGAGCAAACAACTGGGGAAAGCTACCTCCCACTTGAGAAAGCCTTTAACCCCACAATTCCTGTGCGGCAAAACAAAGGCCACCTGTAGAGTCCCAAAGGATTTGCTGTCCCTGAATGAGTTCTGAACCTTGCCTTCTCCCAATAAACCTAAAATACAGAGATGCTGAATATCCATTGGAGAGTGCCCTTTGCCTCTCTGCTCCGGGTTCACCTTCTTCCAGTCATAACATACGGGAGGGCAAGAGCTGAGGTCTCCATGACATGGCAAAAGAATCCTGCTCAGCAGAAGAACAATCAGACTTGTGTAATGAAGACAATAAATTGAGAACAGAAGGAATTTGAGAGGAGCACATCAAGGGTTGAGCATCATCCACTGATGCCCCCATCAGATTTCGTTTTTGAAAATACAAGGCCTTGCTATTCCCTAAACATATCCATTTCATAAGCTGGAACTATGAATACCCTGGTTCCCCACCTGCACCTAACCAAAGCATCCTGGAATTATAATTTGCCAGAGAGCCCCCAGAACTGCAGAGTAACAGTTTCAAGGGTTGGGAGGAGGAAGAGGAGGAGAATGGCTATTAAAGTTTTCATTCAGGCTTATAGGAAATGACAGAAAGGAAGCACTTCCTTTTCTCACATCTATTGTAACATTGGGGGGGGGGATCTGCACCTGCCCACAAAAGAACATCAGGCTGCATCTGTCTGATTTCGCTCACCAGTTCCCAAACTGTGTCAAAACAGCCCCAAATTCTGCCACTTAGCCCTGGGGCGGTATTTGTCATCACCCGCTATCTTGGTTATGAAACAGTTTTATTAAACCTAAGACTTCCCGCAAAGGCCACTGAGAAATGCTACCCTTCCATCCTCAGCCAGAAAAATGCTTTTGTCCCTGTTGTTTAACTACGAAGCATCTGCCAGCTGTTTCATTCAACATCCTATTACACAGAGCAGACAGGAGCCAAACCAAAGGGGGTGTGCGTGTGTGCCAGTTGTTCTGAAATGCCTGAATGCAGAAGAAAGACACCATAAGAATGGGAAGAGGGGAAAAGCATCTTTCTCCAGCTGCAATCTGACGAAAGGCCAGCAAGAAGACTCCATTGCCTGGGCTTGTACTTCTAGGGCTGAGGAAACAAGGCCCTCTCACCTCGTCTGCTGGTGGCAAAATGGAAGGAATTTGGGGGCACCTTTCTCCCTGGTGGTGATGGAGTGGGGGGACAGGAAGAAGTCAACGTTTGGGGGTTGGGTGCTTCCTGGTAAACGTGGGGGCACCCTCCCACTTCTCACTTTGAAGCAAAATTCCCACCCCCGCCCACGGCTCAAGTGGGCAGGAGCCACCAAGTTCCCTCACAATGTCTCACCTGAACAGCACTGCAACATGGAACAGCCATGCTCCAGCCAAGACTTTGCAGGGGGAATATGGCAGCCTGCCTGGTTTCCAGTTGCAGCAGCCCCCAGCCCATTGAAGGGGGGGGGGGACGACTTTGTTGCAAAGCAAACAGGGGCCAGAAAAAAGTTTGTAGGATGAGAAGGGAGAAGATGGAGCCACTACAGACTGGGGTTTTGTGTTTGTGGGAGTATTCTGCAACATTTTATTGATGTAGTTATTGATGCAGTACAATAGAGCTGGATGTATCCTGAACAGATCAGAAATTATTCCACTGACTAATTGTTTTGTTCCTAATGCATTATTATTGCATCAACAAGAAGTTGCAGAATATACCCGCAAAAAAACCTCCCAATACTCTGGAGGGGGTTCTTGTTCTTCCTGAAAAATCATAAGAATAGAATAGTTGGAAGGGACTATGAGAGTCATCTAGTCTAACTCCATGCAATGCAGGAATTGTTTTGCCCAAAGTGGGGCTTGAACCCACATCCTGAGATTAAGTTTCTTGTTTTATCAACTCCAGACCCCCCCCCCATCTTCCCGAGGAGTCAGAAAAAAGTTCTGAAGGACGAGAAGGGAGAAGATGGAGAAAGAAGCCCTCATTCTGTCCAATTCTTAAAATTAAATTTCTTTAAAATATTTTCCTCTGCACTTCATATGCAAAAATCATTTAAGAAACCCCACAGATGTTTATCCAAGAGTCATCCCTTGCACCCAAAAAGCAATTTGGAGTGAAAATAAATTAAGATTCACATCAAATGATGTTTACGTGGGCAATGAAGCAAACCCCTGTAGATGCTTCCCATCTTTTAGAGGTGCTCCTGTTGTGAGGCAATTTAGCAGCACATTTGGGGCTCTCAAAATAACTATCTGAAGCAAACAGAATAGGGTGGCATGCATATTCCACAGCAACTGGGGCTGCTTAGAGGTCCGCCATATTGAATCAATCACACAAGTTACTTAAATCCACCCATTTCAGTGGATCTACTTGGAGTATGACATGTCACCCCAAATCTCCCCATATAAAATATCAACCAACACAATAATAAAAAAATAGCAACAGTAAAACATTTCCCTTCCAAAACCCAATTCTGTCTTTTCCCACACCTTTGCTAAAAGCAGTAATGAATAGAAACATTGTTAGAGCCCACCTAGGCAAGGAGATCCACAGCCATGGTGCCACTGCGGAAAAGGCTGAATCTCTCGTGCCCAACAGCCTGACTTTTCTCTCCCCTCCTCACATCACCCATCTTGGCAGGTTTAACATGGGTGAAGGTGGTCCTTCAAGTAACTTGACTCCAAACTGTTAGGGGCCATAAATGTAACCAGCAGAACTATGAATTGAACCTGGATAGCCTCTTAGACAAACAGAATTGGTGCAATATTGTCTGAGCATTTGGCGCCTGTCGACACCTGGCCCATGCAGATCCTCTCTGTGCCCACTGAACTGTCATATATCAGAAGGAAGGAGCAGCAGTAAATTCTCAACACCTTGAGAACTACTAACTGTTGAGGGAGTTGGATATGTTTAGTCTGGAGAAGACTGAGATGACAGCCACCATGGAATATCTGAAGGGCTGTTACTTGGGAGAGAGCACCAGCTAGTTTTCTGCTGCTCCAGAGGGGAGGACCGGATAGCTCAGTTGGTTAGACCATGGTGCTGATAACACCAAGGTTGCAGGTTCGATCCCTGTATGGACCAGCTGCATATTCCTGCCTTGCAGGGGGTTGGACTAGATGATCCTCAGGGTCCCTTCCAACTCTACAGTTCTATGATTCTATGATTCTATGAAATCAATGAATTCAAATGACAGAGGGGAGATTCTGACTGAACCTTAGGAAGAAGTTTCTGATGGCAAGAGCTGTTTGGCAGTGGAACAGAATCCCATAGAAAGTGGTGGACTCCCCTTCATTGGAGGTTTTTAAGCAGAGGTTGGATGGCCATCAGGAATTATTTAGCTGTGACTCCTGCACTGCAGTGGGTTGGGCTGGATGACCCTTGGGGTCCTTCCACCTCTGCAATTCTATGATTCTATGAATTTTAGAGCTGGAAGAGTTCCAGGAGTGGAGGAAGGGGGAAGCAGCCTTACTGTTTTCAGCAGCGTCCGGTTGTCTCGGAGGGAGCCCACCATCCCAATGAAGGAAACAGCAAACATTGTTATGCCGAGGAGGAGAAGAATCAGTGCTGGTGCAAGGAAGATCCCTTCCAGGGTCCGGTGCTTCTGCCTTTCCACTTCGGCATAGATGCCAATGCACAATATCACGAGGCCAATGATCTGCAAAGAGGAAGGAAGGGGAAACATCTGTCACAAGGTTGTAGGGCTTTGGGAGTGAATGCCATTAAGAACATCAGAAGAGTCTGCAGGATCAGGCTATTGCTGCATCTGACTGTGGAGGCAGAGCAGAGCCACTGTGGCCAGTAGCCATCGATAGCTTTGCCCTCCATAGGTTTGTCTAATCCTCTTTTAAAGTCATCTAAGTTGGTGGTCATCACTGCCTCCTGTGGGAGTGAGTTCCATAGTTCAATAAGGTCTATTTTATCTGTCCCAAATCTTCCAACATTCACCTTCATTGGATTTCTAGCATTATGAGAGAGGAAGAAGAACTTTGCTCTATCTGCATCATTTTATAAGCTTCTATCATGCTGCCTTATTCCAAATCTCTGGGGCCTGATGGACTCACTTCCAAATATTATAAAGCTTTAAAGGAATGGATACTACAACCTTTGAAGGAAGTTTGCAACGAAGTTCTTGAGGGGAAAAAGGCACCTGAAACGTGGAAAGAGGCCTACATCACGCTTATACCGAAGACAGAGACTGAGAAGACCCAACTTAAGAACTACCGCCCCATTTCTTTACTAAATGTGGATTACAAAATCTTTGCTGACATTTTAGCTAGAAGATTGAAAAAAGTACTGACGGGGGAGATTCATAGGGACCAAGCAGGCTTTCTCCCGAGAAGACATCTATCAGATAATGTAAGGAATATAATAGACATTTTGGAGATGTTAGAAGTTAATATAAACACAAAAGCTGTTTTGATATTTGTGGACGCGGAGAAAGCCTTTGACAATATTTCTTGGACCTTTATGAAGAAGAATCTCCAGGGCATGGGGGTAGGCCAAGGGTTTGAAAATGGTATAGGCGCAATATATTCTGAACAAAAGGCTAAACTTATAGTGAACAATGTGATCACAGAAGAACTTAAAATTGAGAAAGGGACACGCCAGGGGTGCCCAATCTCCCCGCTACTCTTTATTTCGGTCCTGGAGGTTTTGTTAAACATGATAAGAAAGGACTAGCTGGTTAAAGGGGTTCAGGTCGGAGCGAAACATTATAAATTGAGAGCTTTTGCAGATGATTTGGTACTTACACTACAAGAGCCAGAATCTAGTACTAAAAGAGTTTTGGAACTGATGCAAGAATTTGGTCAAATGGCAGGATTAAAATTGAATAAATTAAAAACTAAGGTATTAGAGAAAAACTTAACAGTTATTGAGAAAGAGAAGTTTCAGAATGAGACAGGTTTAACTGTGGTTAAGAGTGTAAAATATTTGGGGATTAACATGACAGCGAAAAATATCAATTTATTTAAAGATAACTATGAGAAATGTTGGAAACAAGTGAAAAAAGATTTAGAAATTTGGTCAAATTTGAAGCTTTCCTTGTCTGGTTGAATAGCAGTTATAAAGATGAATGTATTGCCTAGAATGTTGTTTTTGTTTCAAACTTTGCAAATTGTGGACAAGATGGACTGTTTCAAGGGTTGGCAGCAAGATATTTCTAAATTTATCTGGCAGGGCAAAAAGCCCAGGATAAAATTTAAGATCTTAACTGATGCGAAGGAAAGAGGGGGATTTGCCCTGCCAGATTTGAAACTTTATTATGAATCAGCAGCATTCTGCTGGCTAAAGGACTGGCTGCTTCTCGAGAATAATTTTTTTGGGTGGCATGCATATTTGTGGTATGACAAGGTTAAGGCTCATAGAGGTTTTAAAAACCATATGGTCAGGAAAGCATTGTATAATGTCTGGATTAAATATAAAGACTTGCTGGAGAATAAAACTCCAAGGTGGCTGTCACCAATGGAGGCAAAAGCTTTGAAAAAACTTAATATGGAGCCTAAATGGCCAAAATATTGTGAAATTTTGGAGCAGGAGGGCGACAAGTGGAAATTGCAGAGTTTTGAGAACTTAAAAGATAAAGTGTGAGACTGGCTTCATTACTATCAAATAATGGAGGTCTATAAGTTGGACAGGAAAATTGGCTTCCAGGTGGAAAAATCAAAACTGGAAACAGAGTTGTTAGAATCCAAAACTAAGAATTTGTCAAAAATGTATAACTTGCTGTTGAAATGGAATACACAGGATGAAACAGTTAAATCAGCTATGATTAAGTGGGCATAAGATATTGGCCATAACATTATGTTTGCTGACTGGGAAAGGTTGTGGACCACCGGTATGAAATTTACGGCATGTAATGCCCTGAGAGAGAATATAATGAAAATGATCTATAGGTGGTACATGACCCCAGTCAAGCTTGCAAAAATTTACCACTTATCAGACAACAAATGTTGGAAATGTAAAGAAAATGAAGGTACATTCTTTCACCTCTGGTGGACATGCCCAAGGATTAAGGCTTTCTGGGAAATGATATATAATTAAATGAAAAAGGTATTTAAATATACCTTCCTGAAGAAACCAGAGGCCTTTCTCCTGGGTATGGTAAGCCATGTGATGTTAAAGAAGGACAGAACTTTTTTTATGTACGCTACTACAGCAGCAAGGATTCTTATCGCAAAGTATTGGAAGACACCAGATCTACCCACTCTGGAAGAATGGCAGATGAAGATGACAGACAATATGGGACTAGCAGAGATGACTGGCAGAATCCGAGACCAGGACAAAGAGACAGTGGAAGAAGATTGGAAGAAGTTCAAAGACTACCTTAATAAACATTATAAAATTAATGAAGGCTAAAAAGATATGGGTTTAAAAATTAGTGGTTTGCAGGGGCGTTGATTAAGGGGAAAAAAAATAGAACTACTAAAAACTATGGGAAAAATGGGAATGGATTTGCTGATAAGATAAATGAGATTAGGATACAGAAGGGGGAGGTGTGAGGAGGTCGGTGAAATTAGGTTTAGGAAATAAGGTTTGAACTTATACTTGTTTTTGTTTTGTTTGTTGGTTTATGTATGTTTTTATTGTTGCTTGTGTTTGTGTTTATATGTGTTTATTCGAAACTTTAATAAATATTATTTAAAAAAAAAATATCATGCTGCCTTATTCACCTTGTCTTTAAACCTAAAAACCAAAAACGCTTCAACCCTTCCTCATAGGGGAGACTTTCCACCCTCTTGATCATTTGGTTGCTCTTTTCCGAACCTTTTCCAACTCAGTGGCAGACCTTGGGGTCTCAGGTTTCAGCGCCCCCTGTGTGATGCCATAATTAGGTCTCCCTGCATCTCACACTCCATTCTAAAGCATTGTTGTGACATCCCCTGTGGTGGCAGTGTGACCAAACCAGTCATGGTCCCCTAAATCTGCCTCTGCCCAACTCTACAATATCCATTTTGAGGTGAGGAACCCATAACTGTACATGTTCTGGAGCCAAGACAAAATCGCCAAGTTCACTGTTCTGGCTGCCCAGCGCAGTTCCACTTCCTCTTACATCCTGACCTGCCTAAACCGAGCAAGAGAGGGAGGCAGAGAAAGGATTCAGAACAGGGTGGATTTGATTTAAATCACTAGTCAGTAAGACTTGATTTAAATCTTTTTCTTTTCTTTTTTTACAGAAAGACTTGTTCTTGTTGGTATAATCTTAATATTTACAACCAGATCAAGGTTTCATTTTTGGAATAATATATTTTCAGAGTAGTTTTTTACAGTTATATCAAAAATTACTGATTTGGTTATACTATTAGAAATACAGACAGATAATTTTGAAATTACTGTGAGGTTTAATAAGTTAACTGTTTCTATTTGGACAACTTTTCTGCTGTACTTTATTGAAGGAGAAAAATAATTATTTCCTTAATAACAATTTAAACAATTTATTTAACTAAAACAATAACATTATAGCATATGTATCCATGTTTGTTAACTGATGTGGTTAAACGGTTTTAAAAAAACAAAAAACTTTGAGTTTTAGCACACATGAAAAACGTAAAACAAATCCTTATTTCCCGATGAATAGCCTTTGGACTATAATGTAACTTAAATAGAAAACTATCTTTAGAAAGATTTTCCCTCCAAAAGCATTTTATTTTAAAAATCCAGTTTAAATAAAAGAAATCTGATTTAATTTTAAAAATCTGATTTTTTAATATACTTTTTTAAATCATTGATTTTTATCCACCCTGGTTCAGAAACATCATGAAGGGAGGAGGAAGCAGGTGCCCATGTGACCCACTAGGCATGCTGAACCCTGGTCCTACTGCGGAGACGATGCAGGTTCCCTTGTACACACCTGGCAGCATGGCTGCTATAGGGGTACAAGATGGCAGCTGCTTTGCCCTTTGCCTCAGCACCACAAGCAGCTGGTGTTGCAGAAAGGGCCTGAAGTGCCACTGAGTTGCCTCGGCGCTCTCAGTCTGTTTGGGAATCTCGGGGAGATGTTGGAAAGCTCCCCCCCCCCCCCAGGTTGCATGAATTAATATTTTAAATGCTAGAGACTGTGTGGCTGAAACTCGAAGCTACAGGGGCTGACAATGGAGATTTAGCTGGGATGGGCTACCGGGAACTATCTGGAATCAAAGTCATTTTTAGCTTGGCCACCTGGGAAAAAAAATAGAGGGGCACAGGAGGAGGAAAGTGCCTCACTTGGGAATTTCTAGGTACCAAAGCATCTTTTGGGTCAAGCTGGATGCACAGTTCCATTAAATGCCTCTAGGCTTTGCCCCACTTCTAAACAGGGATACCCAATTAGGGCTGGTGCCATTATGCATGGGAAAGGGGGTGTCAATCCTTTTCCCCACAGTACTGATGAAGCCCCCTTCGCAGTGGTATCGGCCCTGCAAGGGAGGCTCCAGAAAGCGGCTGTTTAAGGCAAGCAGCTGCAGGAGTAGAGGAGGCAGCAGAGAGGGAGAGACCTCATTCAACGCAATTTGCACTGGGACTTTCTCCTGTAAAACCTGAGTCACACTGAACAGCAAGAACCTGCCCCCCCCAACCCTGCAGCCTTAATGTGCATCTGTGCTAGCTTTTTGTTCAACACTTTGCGTGACCTATTGGAGCTGCAACATTGAGCATGGAAGAGTTCCAACAAGGTTGGAAACAAAATATTTTAAAAGGATGAACCAGAAGGTTAATGAAGTAATTGTTTTAATAAAAAAATTGAGATGAACAAAGAACAGCTAATTAGCTTCCAAAAGGCTACAGACATTACTCTTATTCATGGGATATTCACAGCTCACCTGCTGCCCAGTTCTCAAAAGCAAAGCAAAAATTATTGCCCAGTTTAAAATACGGCAGGACATCCCCAGCTCCTGGATACTGCAACTGGCACTCAGGACAGACATCCGCTTCATCAGCAATGTGTGACACATTTTTCATTCCGTCCCTTTTTCTGGCTTATTCTGTCTCCCTTGCCGAAACCCTCAAATTTGTAATGGCTTGAAGCCTGGAGTGCCAGAGTTGCAAAGGCAGTGCTGGGACACCCTCAGTCACTTACAGCAATGAGAGAACTTTTTGAATTTGGGAAATATTAAGTGGAGTGCAAACAATTTGAGGTGCTTGCAAAACACTCACATAGCCTGCTTGGGGATGGGCACCTTGGAGAGAGCTCTATGATAAGCCCTGCATTGGGAGCACCAACATTATCCCATTTCAGTTAAAGGCATGGAACTACAATTGTTCATTAGCAAGAATACAAAAGGAAGATTGTCTGAAAACTTGGAATGGATGGAACTGACTCCTCTGAGATCATACACATCAAGCTGGTCTTTGAGAAAATGTTCTTTACAAGAATAATTCTACCATAGCCACCATTATTGGAATAACAGGCCTCTCTTGACTTGAATAAGGCATATTTTGAAGCAATTTGTTACAATCTGATGTGTTGCCTGCACATCTGTCAAGTCTGCTTAAATCTACCCCTGTATGTTGGCACCAACTGAAGCTGAATTTTTTTCCTCACACATGCCTTACCCATTTGTCCTAGCCTGAATTATCAGGAAGATGCTCTAAACAGCCTTCCCTGGTGCCCTCCAGATGCTGGCTGAGGCAGATGGGAAGAGAGAGTCCAAAACCTCTGGAGGGCACCAGGCTGGGGAAGGCTATTCTAAAGCCTGGCACGGTCACCCTCAAGGATGCATTTGATCGATCCAACACTCTGCTTCCCACAGCAGTGAATCAGATGCATACTCAGGAAGTAGATGGTGGCTTGCCTGGTTTGTAACCATCACCTGGCTCCCAGATATTAGAGTAGAGAAGTTGCATGTCATAGCTGCCAAGACGATTTTTTTTACTTGTTCATATCCCATGTTGAGTAGGATCTGCAAGGTGAAGCCTAGAGTTGTCATTGTGTTTATCACTGTGCATTTACATGTCACTTGGAAACCATCTTTAATAGTTAAGAGAGCAAGGCCACACGGGATGAAGCATAGTCTTAGCCAGTAATTTGGTGTGGCGATCCATACTCTGGCCTCAATTCTTACAAATCCAGTTTTGAGATGTATGGTAGCATTGGAGACGTGTTTGGGAACTTCAGATATTTGCCCACTTTTCTCAAAGGCATAGTAGATGGAAAGAATGCAAGTTCCACAAATTTCTGTTCAAGAATTAGTTCTCAAAGCAGTTCACATAGGAAAATTGAGCAACAATTAAAACCTCCTTAACAATCACAGTTCTAAGTTTCCACCTCAGTGACCTCTGAACTCTTCCTTGAGTGTTTAGCACTGGAACTAGCAACTGCTCCACAGAACTTGGCTTTTGGATCTTTTTGTGGCTGGCTGTTGAAGCCCTGGGAGGAATGCTGGGATGCACAATACCCCACCACCACCCTCTAGTTGCCCTGCTAGGCTCATAGTGCTCACAGAGGAGTAGCTCTGTAGGTACACTCATGAGCACCAAGCCCACATAAGAAGACTATGGTGCCATAAGAGGGCAAAGGGCTTTTCTTCCGGTGGGCAGATACTATCAATTGATTTTGGCTCTCAGAAGGCAACATGTGGGGTGTTCTTGAAATGGCCAGGAAGCTAGAAGAGCAACTGGGCTGGGGGTGTCTGGGGTGAATACCAGACCTTCATGGATAATCTAGAACTCTCTTCCCAGTGCACCTAGATTGCACCACCTCTCTCTCTCTTCCTCATTGTACCTTCTGAAATGTCACTACTTCCTTGCTTTCTTTAGCTCAACCTTAACTACATTTTTCTTCTCATCTTCAATTGAAATGAAGCTCAAGTAGGTACAAATTGATTAATTCATCACATCCACACATCCACACACACACACACACACAGAGAGAGAGAGAGAGAGAGAGAGAGAGAGAAAGTTTGGATAAAAAGATTCTCAAGGCAGGAACATTGGAGGAAGACTTTTCTCCATTTGCTACATCTACAGCATTTGCTCTCGACTCTCATCCCAACAGCGATTAAGTTGATGGATGACAATTGGCCTCCTTCACTTGCATACATCTGACTGAAACTGGCAATTTGCTCTGAAGTGCCGTGCACTGTCAAAAAACCATGTACTTTATGTCTATCATCTCTGAACTGTGGTAATGAAGAAGGGCAAATGGGTTGCCTTTCAGCCATCTTAATCCAGCAAAGAAACAAACAAAGCAATGGAGCTTTGGACAAACAGCTTTCTAAGACTTCCACAAGCACTGCAAGAAAGAACCTCAAAGTAAATTCCAACACTCCCTCAGCATCTTGTATACAATTTGGCTAGTATTTCTAACAAACCTGTTCAATTTCACAAGGCCTGGAACATCATCTGCGCCTGGAAGGTCAACACCAATAAAGTCTTTGTGAACATGTGTCTGTCACCAGATTAGCTATCAGAGGCTCACAGGACACTTGTAGGCTGTCACTATTTGCAGAGGGGACCCACAAATGCACATTGTGCAATTGAAGTGGATTTGATCTTGCACCACAAACCTGCTTCCAAAAGCAAATGAAACAAAACATTTTGCAGGAAGGAGAGTGACAGAAAAGTGCACTGGAAAGTGTGGGGTGATAATGGCTGGACATGAAGCTCACCATAAAACAAACCAGAATGTATACTCAATAATTAACAGTGGATGTCCTTTAACATCTTCAGACATTTTGTGCAAACAAAAGTGGATGTATCAGTTGTCTGGATGCAACCACAGAGGCAAGTAGCCAGGTAGGACTAGTGGCCCCTCACTATCAGTTCAGCCTCTCAAGAAGAAACAGTTTGACAATGGAATTCTGGCCAGTGAAGAAATAAGAGGGTGGTTTTTTTTACAAGCTGTGGCTGCAGTGAGAGAGAATCTGTTCTGTCTACGAAAGGCCCTAGATTTAACCCCCAGCAGGGTTAATATGACTGCTAAGAATGTGAATTTATTTAAAGATAATTATGAAAAATGCTGGACAGAATTGAAAAAGGCTTTAGAAATATGGTCAAACTTGAAGCTTTCTTTGCTAGGCCGTATCGCTGCTATAAAAATGAATGTATTGCCAAGAATGTTGTTTTTGTTTCAATCATTGCAAATTTTGGATAAAATGGACTGTTTCAAGAAGTGGCAGAGAGATATTTCTAGATTTGTCTGGCAGGGCAAGAAGTCCAGAATAAAATTTAAAATACTAACTGATGCAAAAGAAAGAGGTGGATTTGCCCTACCAGACCTTAAACTTTACTATGAATCAGCTGCATTTTGTTGGCTGAAAGAATGGCTGCTTCTTGAAAACACAGACATCTTGGATTTAGAAGGTTTCAATAATGTATTTGGGTGGCATGCATATTTGTGGTATGATAAGGTTAAAGCACATAAAGCGTTTAAAAATCATATTGTTAGGAAAGCATTGTTTAATGTCTGGACAAGATATAGGGACTTACTTGAAAATAAAACCCCAAGGTGGTTGTCACCGATGGAAGCGAAGGCTCAGAAAAAGCTCAATATGGAGGCGAAATGGCCGAAATATTGGGAAATTTTGGAACAAGAGGGAGATAAATTAAAATTGCAGAGCTTTGAAAAACTAAAAAACAAAGTGCGAGATTGGCTTCATTATTATCAAATAATGGAGGCATATAATTTGGATAAGAAAATTGGCTTCCAGGTGGAAAAATCAAAATTAGAAACTAGATCCCAAAACTAAGATTTTGTCAAGAATGTATAACTTGCTGTTGAAATGGAACACTCAAGATGAAATGGTGCTGCTATGATTAAATGGGCTCAAGATGTTGGACACAACATTATGTTGGCTGACTGGGAACAGTTATGGACCACAGGTATGAAGTTCACGGGATGTAATGCCTTAAGAGAGAATATTATGAAAATGATATACAGGTGGTACATGACACAAGTCAAGCTTGCTAAAATACATCATTTGTCTGATAATAAATGTTGGAAGTTTAAAGAGACTGAAGGAACATTCTTTCACCTTTGGTGGACGTGCCCAAAGATTAAGGCTTTCTGAGAGATGATCTATAATGAAATGAAAAAGGAATTTAAATATACCTTTCTGAAGAAACCAGAATCCTTTCTCCTGGGCATGGTTGGCCAATTGGTGCCAAAGGATAGAAATTTTTTTATGTATGCTACAACAGCAGCAAGGATACTTATTGCAAAGTATTGGAGGACACAAGATCTACCCACCCGGGAAGAATGGCAGATGAAGGTGATGGATTGCATGGAACTGGCGGAAATGACTGGCAGAATCCGAGACCAGGGAGAAGAGTTGGTAGAAGAAGACTGGAAGAAATTTAAAGTCTATTTACAGAAACATTGTAAAATTAAGGAATGTTAGAAGGATGCTGGAATGAAGCTATGTGGTTTTAGCAGTAATGTTATAAAGGATTAAGTAAAAACGGATTGTTAACAGGTCGGAATGTAAAGTTACAATATATTAAGATAAATTAGTAAGATAAAAACAAAGAAGGAAAGGATTTGCTGAAACAACTAATGAACTAGATTACAAAAAAGGGAGGTGTGAGGAGGTCAAGGAAACAAGCAAATGATAGATAAGATATGGTAAGATGGATTTGTTTTTAATTGCTTTTTATTTATTTATTTGTATTTTGTATTTTCTGTTTTTTCTTTTTCTTTCTTTTTTATTCTTGTAATTTTTTGAAACACCAATAAATATCATTAAAAAAAAAAAGATTTAACCCCCAGCATCTTCAGGTGGGGCTGGGAGAAACCAGGAGAACTCCAGCTAGCCAGTACAGACCCTCCAGGTGTCCCTAACTTCCAGGAACAGTCCCAGATTTACAGAAGCCACCCCGGAATGTCCTGCTTTTCCTTCGGACGTCCCTATTTTTATTGGAGAAATGTTGGAAGCTTTGTGCTGTGTGGACAATACTGAGATTGACTAAGGCAGCTTCCTGTATTCCTTAGAATAAGGGCGGGAGGCTCCTGATGGCAGGCTTACTCAACAAGTCTGCTGGTAAATGAAAACACCACAAATCTCTGGTATTCTCTGCTCACAAGAAACTGAACCAGCATAGAATAGAATCATAGAATCATAGAGTTGGAAGAGACCACAAGGGTCATCGAGTCCAACCCCCTGCCAAGCAGGAAACACCATCAGAGCACTCCTGACATATGGTTGTCAAGCCTCTGCTTAAAGACCTCCAAAGAAGGAGACTCCACCACACTCCTTGGCAGCAAATTCCACTGTCAAACAGCTCTTACTGTCAGGAAGTTCTTCCTAATGTTTAGGTGGAATCTTCTTTCTTGTAGTTTGGATCCATTGCTCCGTGTCCGCTTCTCTGGAGCAGCAGAAAACAACCTTTCTCCCTCCTCTATGTGACATCCTTTTATAGATTTGAACATGGCTATCATATCACCCCTTAACCTCTGCCAATGTGGTGCCCTCTAGATGTTGTTGGACTACAACTCCCATCAGGCCCCGCCAGCACATAGCCCAGGCCTACTCCTAGCACCCCCCTAGGCAATCCCAATGCTCCCCAGAGGGCGCTACAGCCCACTTTCAGAACCACTGCAATAAATGCAAACAGGATGTTTACCATAGGCATAGCCAGGATTTTTGTTGGGGGGGGGGGCAGAACCTCAGTTTTGTATTGATTTTGATTGATTTTGATTTATTTAGGGTGGCAACTGCTCCTTGCTCCCCCCCCCCCCCGGCTACACCCATGACATTTACCCGCCTGACTAGAAATGGCTTGCAAGGGGTGTAGAAAGACAGATAAGCTGGAATTCTGCAGAAGAATCTTTCAGAGACATTAGGTGCCAGAAAAGGACAGCATTCCCTGCCATGATTGTACTCTAAGTCAGCCTTGCCAAGGCTAATACAGGAGCACAAGAACACCAGTGCGTGGCCCATTCTGAAAAGAGATGTGCCTTACTCTGCTGCACTGCACCCGTCTGCTGCGTTTTAATTCAAGTACAAGCCAGCTAAGTAAATCATAGTTAGCAATTAGTGACATAACATACCACAGGGAAGGATGAAATGGTCTTCTGCCCAGCAGATGCCAGATAAATTCCATTTTTAAAAGGTCACTTATTTTGACCAAGCAGCAGCAATTAACTGGCCATGCCTAATTAAATGGGCAGCTTTCGCTTTCTCTCTCTCTCTCTCATTTTGGCTACCAGACATCATGCTCTGCATCTCTCAGAATGTTTTCTCTAGACTAAAACACCTTGGGATGTGGTATGTGACTCTTGTCTCTGCAATGACTGTGGCTGCACAGAAACTCCATCCCATTTCAGCCTTGCTGGTGCTCTGCCTTACATCTGTCCTGTGCAAGTTTTATTTTAAAGGACAAGAAAGAAAGAAAGAAAGAAAGAAAGAAAGAAAGAAAGAAAGAAAGAAAGAAAGAAAGTCTACATCTAACTTGTATGCATTTTGAATACACACAGCCCCTGCCCATTTCACATTCCACATAAAAGTGTATGTGAAATATACATTTGTGTGCACCCTTTTTGCACACCAAAAGTGCACGGCAAATCCAGGTAAGTGCACAATCTGGTTGGGAGCTGCATTCTAATCTGCAAGCAAGTTCAGAAGCATTGGATCGGCCTGGTCTGCTGAAAGAAATAGGCCCACAAATGTCTCCTTCAGAACTCTGAGCCCTCATCTATATAAACTGCAGCACAATATGCTCTAAAAAGTTGCACCAATTAAATCTGAAGGTGGAAGATGGGCAAAGTTACATTTTTTTTACATTCCCCTTAAGAAGAACAAGATATGAACTACCTGCAAGTGGAGATCTAACACAGAATGGAAGAGGCTGGGTTAAAAACTACCTTTCTACCTGCAAGACTTAACCCCCCCCCCCAAAAAAAAACCGTGTATGGCAAAAGTTTATTCTCCCTTCTCACCTGACACAGACCATCCTAGCACCCTAGTCTGCTGCATGTATAAACCAATTCTAAGCTCCTACAGAAGTTTTAGTTAGACCCATAGCAGTTGCCAGGGCATTACCCACATTCACCTCTACATAGTTCCAGCCTTATTTCAAACATCATGATATATCAAAATATTGTGACGTTTATCTGGTGATATATCGTGATATGGAAAACCAGGTATCGCCCAGCCCTATAACGTGACCATGTTGATGAAGGGTCTGGAAACCAAGCCTCATGAGGAGCGACTGAGGGAGTTAGGGATGTTTAGCCTGGAGAAGATGGAGTATGATAGCCCTCTTCAAATATCTAAAGGGCTGTCCCATGGAAGATGGAGCAAGCTTGTTCTCTGCTGCTGCAGATGGTAGGACCCAAACCAATGGATTCAAATTACAAGAAAGGAAATTCCTACCAGACATTAGGAAGAACTTTCTGACCGTAAAAGCTGTTTGACAGTGGAACAGGCTCCCTTGGAAGGTGGTGGATTTTCCTTCATTGGAAGTTTTTAAGCAGAAATTGGATGGCCATCTGCCTGCAGGAGGTGGGACTAAATGGCCCTTGTGGTCTCCACAATTCTATGATTCAAATTCCCTTGTGCATGGAAATATCTCTTTACCTGTTCAGTACAAAATGAACCATGAAGCCTCCTCAACGTCAGGAACCACAGGGAAGCTTCCACATGCCAAATGTGCCTAGAAGCCCCTGCAGACTTCTGTGCTAAATATGCAAAGGTCTGAAGATGACTCTTGAAATGCAGACCTGTTGGGGAGACATGGCCCCAAACCGTCACCCCACTTTAAGTTGCCGGGTGTTCAGGCAAACACCTGAACAAGGCCACAATGGCTGTAACTTGTACCCATGATAGGCCTGAGGGTGGGTGCTGCTGCCAGGATGGAAAGGCCACCTATCTGCCACATATCCACTAGGCGTCCAATCTGGTGGCTGCTTTGGGTTGGAGGAGGAAATTACTAGGAGTTTATCTCAGTGAAGACCTTACTTGGAAAATAAATACAACCTAGGTGGTTAAGAAAGTCCAACAGAGACTCCATCTCCTCAGAGTATTGCGGAAGAATGATGTCAATCAACATTTCATGATCTCCTTCTACCGGTCCACAATAGAAGGTGTCCTTTCATACTGCATCACAGTGTGGTACGCTGGTTTGACATCAACTGATAGGAAGTGCTTACAGAGGGTGATGAATACTGCACAGGATATTATGGGCTGTCCCGTGAATCCGCTGGATGAAATAGCGGAAGAACGTTGCCTCAGGAGAGTGAGGAAAATTCTCAGGGATGATTCACACGGTGGCCAGCAGTTTCTTGATCTCCTGCCCTCAGGCAGAAGATATAGAAGCATGATTAGTCGCACCAACAGGGTAAAGAACAGCTTCTATCCGTGGGCTGTTAGGCTGCTGAATGAAAAGAGAACAACAGGGCAACTGACTTTTGGGTTTGGTGGGTGTACGTCAGTAAACGAGGGGAATTAAGACTAAGAGAGCTGAGTGGGGGAGAGCTCGTGTAATCTCACTGTATACAAGTTGTACAAGTGACAATAAAGTATTTCAATTTCAATTTCAATCTCCACTAAGCGTTCAATCTGGTGGCTGCTTTGGGTTGGACGAGGAAAAGCAAATGGAAAGACTTAATGGCTCAGTCCAGACCAAATGGCATGGGGCTCTGGTGACCTTGGGGCAAGGCAGCCTCCACTTCTGATTGTGGATGTCTAGGCTGGGGTATTCAACGAGGGCCAGGGGGTCCAAGGATCACATCTCACCTCAGCCACGAAGCTCACTATGTGGCCTTGGGAGAGACAGGCCTCCTCAGCCATGTTCTTGCACAGGCAAGACTGTGAAGGCAAGACTGACTGGGAGCCCCAACCCATCCACTCTGAAACACCTTGGAGGGAGGGCCAAATGAAAACACAATGAGAAGAAAATGACTCTGAAGCTCATAGCTGGGGCTGGCTTGCTACGTTTCCCACAAGCCTCCTCCCTGCCTTAGATTTTCTACAGCGGAACTTTTCTACGATGTGAATTTAATTAGTGCTCGGATGTCAGAAGAACGATTTGGAAGATGTTGCTTCTCCCGGCACACACTCCATTATACTACTCCTCATAAAAGTTTGCCAGTAAACCTCCATAATTGCACAGCAGTTGCACAGAGATCTTATTTTATGTATTGCGAACAGAAGTTGCAGCAGCCTTCCAAGGCAGGAGATATATCACATTCATGACAAGATGCTGGCCTGCAGCAGGTTTCAATTTCCCTTGTCGCAAAATGGCAACTTCTGTGGAATTAACCAATCAACATTTACCTGGTTCTGGAAAGCCATCCTGTTTAGCAACCAGAGCTGTTGATGTTGCTGCTTGTCGTTCTCAAGTTTTGATTGTGTCTGTTGTGTTTCTATGATACTGACAGCCATCTTAGGAGGCCTATGCCCATCCAACGGTGGCACATAAATAATTTTATAAATAAAACTAAAACACAACTGCAAGGCTTATCCAAAAGCCCAGAATTCAGAATCATACGAACACTTTTAAAAAAACACTGTTAAAGCCACTAAAAAGTTGACTAACCCAAACTTCACAGTTGCTATTGAAAATCACTCAAGTAAAATTAAACTGTACATACCATTTTAAATGCATGATAACCAAGCATTGTATGCCAGGGATGGAGAAGAGGAGTAAAGAAGAGAAGAGAATATGGATTTTTTTGCTGTCAGGGTCCTTGCTCTTAGCTAGCTGCATGGCAGGCAGCTGATTCAGCAGGTGAAGCTTTTCTGCCCCAAGGTCAGAAACAAGAGCTGTATCTGCTGAATTTCTGCCTGCCTCATAGGTCAGTGGGGAAACAACAGCTTGATGGCTTCCGACCATTAATATCAACAGAGCTAACACAATGCAGTAGCTCATATGTAGCTGATACAGCTGTTAAGAGTAGAATTATGTTCAAATGCCTTTTGCTCCAGTTACCTTCCATTCCAAGCAACTTCCTGGTTCACAGTCCAGTCTCTAGGCCACAACACAACACATATGCAGCCACTACAGATACTTTGCTGCATTCCTGAAGGAAATGCAAACCAACCTTGCAGAGCTCTGTACAGATGAGACATGGGCTGGGGGTAGTGAAGTGAACTTTCCATGTTCTCAGCTTCCCAGTTTGATGGATTGCCTATATTTCTTTCTGAATACACATGTGCACACATGCATTCTCCCTCACCCTCAGTATTTAACTCTGGCAATCTCAAATGGTTTTTTAAAAGCCTTTCCCGACAACCATTCACAAGCTCTTTAGCCACCTTCCTTGCTTTCAAGCAGCAGCAATTAAGACCCAGGGCAGGAGGGTTTGCTCTCCAGGCACCTCCACTCATTGGAAATGCTGCAGCTGAAAGTTGCCAGCAAGCACAAGTGGATCCATTGCCTCACAGGAAATTCCTCTTCTGGAATGCTACAGGCCTGCCCAAAGTTTTCCTAACCTTAACCCAAGAATTAAGCAGCATTATATTATAATCCCATCCTCGTCGGTGCATGTTGGCAGTTAGGGTGTCTTTTTGGGACGCGGGTGGCGCTGTGGGTAAAACCTCAGAGCCTAGGACTTGCCGATCGTATGGTCGGCGGTTCGAATCCCCGCAGCAGGGTGAGCTCCCGTCGTTCGGTCCCAGCTCCTGCCCACCTAGCAGTTCGAAAGCACCCTTAAGTGCAAGTAGATAAATAGGTACCACTTTATAAAGGTAAAGGTAAAGGTACCCCTGCCCGTACAGGCCAGTCTTGACAGACTCTGGGGTTGTGCGCCCATCTCACTTAAGAGGCCAGGGGCCAGCGCTGTCCGGAGACACTTCCGGGTCACGTGGCCAGCGTGACATCACTGCTCTGGCGAGCCAGAGCCGCACACGGAAACGCCGTTTACCTTCCCGCTGGTAAGCGGTCCCTATTTATCTACTTGCACCCGGAGGTGCTTTCGAACTGCTAGGTTGGCAGGCGCTGGGACCGAGCAGCGGGAGCGCACCCCGCCGCAGGGATTTGAACCGCTGACCTTTCGATCGGCAAGTCCTAGGCGCTGAGGCTTTAACCCACAGCGCCACTTTATAGTGGGAAGGTAAACGGCATTTCCGTGTGCGGCGCTGGTGCTGGCTCGCCAGAGCAGCTTCGTCACACTGGCCACGTGACCCGGAAGTGTCCTCGGACAGCGCTGGCCCCTGGCCTCTTAAGTGAGATGGACGCGCAACCCCAGAGTCGGACACGACTGGCCCGTACAGGGAGGGGTACCTTTACCTTTACCTTATATTATAATCAGCAACAGTCATCTGTGAAGAGGAGAAAGCAAGCAAATTCCTTCCCACAGCACCTGCATGGGGTCATTCCTCTCCTCCTTAATAATAGTAATAAAACCAGGGTGGATTTGATTTAAATCAAATCGATTTAAATCACAATTTAAATCACTAGTCAGTAAGACTTGATTTAAATCTTTGTCTTTCTTTTTTTACAGAAAGACTCGTTCTTGTTGGTATAATCTTAATATTTTCAACCAGATCAAGGTTTCATTTTTGGAATAATGAATTTTCAGAGTAGTTTCTACAGTTATATCAGAAATTACTGATTTGGCTATACTGTTAGAAATACATAGACAGATAATTATGAAATTATTGTAAGGTTTAATAAGTTAACTGTTTGTATTTGGACAACTCTTCTGCTGTACTTTGTTGGCAGGAGAAAAATAATCATTTCCTTAATAACAATATAAACAATTTATTTAACAAAAACAAAAACATTATAGTATATGTATCCATATCTGTTAACTGATGCGGTTAAACTTTTTTTAAAAAAACAAACAAACAAACCTTAGACTGAGTTTTAGCACACATGAAAAACGTAAAAGAAATCCTTATTTCCTGATGAATAGCCTTTGGGGTATAATGTAACTTTAATAGAAAACTATCTTTAGAAAGATTTTCCCTCCAAAAGCATTTTATTTTAAAAATCCAATTTAAATTTTAAAAAATCTGATTTAAATAAAAAAATCCGATTTTTTTATTTTTTATTTTCTAAAAAAAACATTGATTTTTATCCACCCTGAATAAAACCTTACCCCTCCCTAGGGATGAGCAAACATGTCATTTTCAATTTCTCATTCTTCCAGTCTTAAGTTCAGCCTTCCACATTGCCACACCAGTTAGCAATCGTACCGCACAGTCACATCTTAGGCAATGGTTCTGTCCAAGAACCATATATGCCATATATGCAGAAACGCATATACATATACACAAACTGCCCCTTTGGAACTGCCTCTGCATGAGCACCCCCAGCCTTACAGGGCCAGCGTGCTTAGTGGGACACACACACACACACACCCCAGCAAGGCAGACAGCTTTAAAGCATTTTTCACGCTGGGTTTGCTGGGATAGAGAATCAATATGAATCTGCTTGGGCACTAGCCAGCGTTGCCTCTGGCACATCTGAACAGACATCAGCTGTAGTAGATAGCGGAACATTGACTGCTGGCTTCTTCACAGGTGCACCTCCATGAACAAGCTGTGTGGGTTTTAGGTAATATCGCAGCTACAGGGACTTGTTTGTTAAATATGGTGCACTTGACCAACTTTTGACTCTGCTTGATGTTCCCGATCCCTAGCTGTGGCTCCTGGTTACCTCCACAATGTAACCTGGACCCTGACAAACCACTTGTTGTAACCAGAATCCTGCACCACCCACAGAAGCTGCTGAGCAGATCTTGCCCACCTTGGTTTGCCTATTGCACGAACCATGGCCGTGAAGTTTTGGCTAACACACACTTGGCTATTTCTTGACTGGTGGTTTGAATGACAAAAGTGAAACAGAGGTAAAAACAGAGCTGGTGCCACAGATAGGAAAGCTCCCGAGCCAGTGTGGTGTAGCCAGTGTGGAGAGCCAGTGTGGTGTAGTGGTTAAGAGCGGTAGTCTCGCAATCTGGGGAACCGGGTTCGCGTCCCCGCTCCTCCACATGCAGCTGCTGGGTGACCTTGGGCCAGTCACACTTCTCTGAAGTCTCTCAGCCTCACTCACCTCACGGAGTGTTTGTTGTGGGGGAGGAAGGGAAAGGAGAATGTTAGCTGCTTTGAGACTCCTTAAAGGGAGTGAAAGGCGGGATATCAAATCCAAACTCCTCTTCTTCTTCTTCTGAGCTGTTGGGAAATTCCAATGGGGAGTTATAGGAAACAAATGGACTTACACACAAGTCCATTCACTGGTGGCCTTAAGCACTGCAAACCATCTCGGCCTCAACTCTACAGAGGGTGATGATGACACTGACCTACAGGTTTGCTGGATGGATAAGCATCTTAAGTACATAGAGCTTTTAGGGGGAAAAGCCATTACTGAAAGTACCTATGATAATTAGGGCGATTCTATGAGATGTAAACAATGTTAATGTCCATTGGGATCGCTGGTGCACTTATAGGCATTATGGATTGAAAGTTTCAGAATGCTAAATTATATTTTGCCCAATATTCACACCATAGATGCTTACTAATTGATTAAATTTATAGTGTAGAATTTCACTTTCTGCTGGTTGTGTTTATTATATTTAAACAGAAGAGGGAAGCAAAAAACCCATCACAACCTCTGAAAAGATCCTTTTCACTGTCCTGTCAACTGCACACACACACACACACACACACACACACACGCAACAATCACCAGGAAAATGAAATTCCAAGGTAACAGAATGCAAATGAAGTTCTCTGTGCAACAGTGCCCCACTGACCATGCTGAACTGCTCAAAACCACTGTGCAAACCACCTGTGGAACAGAGAGCATGTTTACATGATCAGAGGCTTATGTGGAACTTTCTTCCATTAATGCTATTCCATGCCAGTGTTTGATAATCTGCAGTAAAACAGATGTTTGTTCAATTGGCATCTCTGTTTTCTGTGAGAGCTAATGCAGCATTCTGCCATTATGTGGTGAGCATGTGTGCACACACGTGTGGGGTTTGTGCCTACATGTGTGGGTGCTAGAGACAGTGGACACAGGGTGGACAAAGACGCTTTGGTGATGCCCACTTTCAGATTGTTGCTTTTTGAACACTGGCCAGCAGAAGTGGAACAACTGATTGGTTCAAAATTGGGAAAGGAGTATGACAAGGCTGTATATTGTCTCCCTGCTTATTTAACTTATATGCAGAATTCATCATGCGAAAGGCTGGGCGGGATGAATCCCTAGCCGAAATTAAGATTGCTGGAAGAAATATCAACAAACTCAGATATGCAGATGACACAACCTTGATGGCAGAAAGTGAGGAGGAATTAAAGAATCTTTTAATGAGGGTGAAAGAGGAGAGCACAAAATATGGTCTGAAGCTCAACATCAAAAAAACGAAGATCATGGCCACTGGGCCCATCACCTCCTGGCAAACAGAAGGGGAAGAAATGGAGGCAGTGAGAGATTTTACTTTCTTGGGCTCCACAATCACTGCAGATGGTGACAGCAGTCACGAAATTAAAAGACGCCTGCTTCTTGGGAGAAAAGCAATGACAAACCTAGACAGCATCTTAAAAAGCAGAGAAATCACCTTGCTGACAAAGGTCCATATAGTTAAAGCAATGGTTTTCCCAGTAGTGATGTATGGAAGTGAGAGCTGGACCATAAAGAAGGCCGATCACCGAAGAATTGATGCCTTTGAATTATGGTGCTGGAGGAGACTCTTGAGAGTCCCATGGACGGCAAGAAGATCAAACCTATCCATTCTTAGGGAAACCAGCCCTGAGTTCTCACTGGAAGGACAGATCCTGAAGCTGAGGCTCCAATACTTTGGCCACCTCATGAGAAGAGAAGACTCCCTGGAAAAGACCCTGATGCTGGGAAAGATGGAGGGCACAAGGAGAAGGGGACGACAGAGGACGAGATGGTGGGACAGTGTTCTCGAAGCTACCAGCATGAGTCTGACCAAACTGCGGGAGGCAGTGGAAGAGAGGAGTGCCTGGCGTGCTCTGCTCCAGGGGGGTCACGAAGAGTCGGACACAGCTAAACGACTAAACAGCAGCAGCAACAGCAGTTAGCCACCTAGGTTCTAAATACTTCTCTGTTGCAGTTTCTCACCACATTGAATCCTCAGAATCACTTTGTCCAATAAAGCAGATCCATGCCATTATTCACGAAGTCACAGAATGTGAATGTTACAAAGCCAGCTGAGAGAGAAAAGGCACCTTGACATGTTCCGAAGTACAGATAGCTTCTGCAGGTAACCAATCAGGCAGTGAAGCAGGCCCATGTATCCGTGGTACAACATCATTCTCATTTACTTCTACTAAAGGATTCAATAAGATTGAATGGGACCTGACTAGAATTTTCTCTTGAGGCAATACATTCCTCATGGAGCAGATTTCAAAATTCAACTACAGCTCAAGGTACAAGTAGAATTATTAGGAGCGATCACAAAGAAGTACAGCATTTACTCAAAGGCTTCTGTTCCACTCCTTACCTGCATCCTTTCATGAAGTTCATGCAGACAAGCCTGTCATACTATTAAGCTTTGTACTATTAACAAAAGCTTCTTTGTCACCCATCCATATCAAGCAGTGACATGAATAACGGCATACAGCTGGTTTTACTGAACAGTGAGCTTCCGAAGAATACCTCACGCTTGCAAGAAACAAGAGACTTGCAATTTACAGAGGAATGTTCAGAGGTGGCCTTCTTGACAAGGAGGGCACGACACCAGTTACTCTACATACCACTACCAGCTCACCTCCAAAGTTTTTACAGTCTCAACCAGCAGTGGACTGATTTATAACTGAAGTTTGTGATCAGCTGGCAGGCATGAAGCCGCCTCTGGACTGAACCACTTCAGTTTGCAGGGGAACAAATGCGTGTTTGGGTACATTCTGCTTGTGGGCATCCCATTGGCATCTGGTTGACTGTGGGAACAGAGCACTGGCCTGACTGGGCTCTTCTAGTGCTCTTATGCTCATCTGCATGAGACAAGCAGGTCAGGGAGAAAGACTAGCCTATCCGCCTTCCAAAATGCTCGCTTCCTCAATTTGTACCCATAGTGGCTGGAGTTAATCCAAAGCATCTGGGGGGCACCAGGCTGCCTGAATTACACCAACCTTGCAAAGGTGGGGCAGTTAAACTAGCAGGAAAAAAGCAGGGAGGGCAGGTCCACCTTCCAGTCCAGAAGCCAAGGAGGTGATAAGCCTCAACAGCTTCTGAAGGAAACAAGCTTGCTCAGCACCTCTTGACAGATTCGCCTCCCTGCCTCTTCAGCCCTACCAGACCCATCAGACAAAGGAAGACGTGATGTCCCCACTGTGGAAGGACGTGTGGGTCCAGAATTGGGCTCCACAGTCACTTACAGACTCCTTGTTAAAACCGTGTTTATGGAAGACAATCTTACTCGGCTACGAGTGATCCCCAAAGAAGGAGAAGGAGGAGAGGCCAAGTGCTTTAGCCCAGTGCTCCCTTGTTAATTTATGGAATAGTCCAGATTACTTCTTGATTTATGGAGGAACAGCTGGAGGGGCTCAAACCTATGGGGAGCCATGACCCTTCTCCATCTGGAATCCCTGATGTGCAGCCCTCATCCTTGGGCCATCAGCAAAGGGCAACCAAAAGGAGGAAGAGGATGGAAAGACTCCCCAATGAAGAAAGGTTGAAGCATTTGGGACACTTTAGAGAAAAGGTGAGTAAGAGGTAACATGAAATAAGTTTTTAAAACTATGCATGGCATGGAGAAAGTGGAGAGAGCAAAGTTCTGCTCCCACTCTTGCAACACTAGAAATTGGGGACATCCAACAAAGCTGAACGTTGGGAAGTTCAAGGCAGATACAACCAAGTTCTCCTTCACGCAGCACAGAGTTAAACTATAGAGCTCACTCCCCCAGGATGGCCACCAATGTAAATGGGTTTAAGTGCTATCCGTGGCTGAAGCTGGGATGACTAAGGAACGGCTAAGGGAGCTGGGCATGTTTAGCCTGGAGAAGAGGAGGTTAAGGGGTGATATGATAGCCATGTTCAAATATATAAAAGGATGTCACATAGAGGAGGGAGAAAGGTTGTTTTCTGCTGCTCCAGAGAAGCGGACACGGAGCAATGGATCCAAACTACAAGAAAGAAGATTCCACCTAAACATTAGGAAGAACTTCCTGACAGTAAGAGCTGTTTGACAGTGGAATTTGCTGCCAAGGAGTGTGGTGGAGTCTCCTTCTTTGGAGGTCTTTAAGCAGAGGCTTGACAACCATATGTCAGGAGTGCTCTGATGGTGTTTCCTGCTTGGCAGGGGGTTAGACTCGATGGCCCTTGTGGTCTCTTCCAACTCTATGATTCTATTCTATTCTATTCTATTCTATTCTATTCTATTCTATTCTATTCTATGACTATGCTCTGTTCCCACAGATGGAGGAAGTAATGCTTCCAAAACCACAAGAGGGGACAGTGCTTGGATCCTGCTTGTGGGTTTCCCACAGGTATCTGGTTCACCACGAAAACAGGGTGCTGAATTAGATGGGCTCTTGGCTTGATTACGTTCTTATGTCCAGTGAGGAGGAAAATGCACTCCACACCTGATCAGAGGCCATTTATCCTTTGCCCTGGCATTGAAACTGACACCAGGGGCAGAGGCAGAGAAAGGTGGGTGCAGTCCACCCCAGGTGCCATCCCTGAGGTGGGGTGGCTGTGAGGTTTTGACCAGCTTCTGCCCATCTGAAGCTGATACAGGCCCGTCTTATTTTGAGCCCAAACAGAGTAGTCCACACAGCGGAATGAAAAGCGGTATGTGCCACATTCTTAACTTTATTTACACTTCTATGCTGAGAGAATAAAAACATGCATCTTGCCTCTGCGAGAGCAGAGAAGCAACTCCTCTCGGAAACAAAGAACACCAAGAGAGCAGTGAAAACCAGAAAACCAGTGAACGTCACATCCAGTCTCCCATTCCCGTGGGAACCCAACAGTACTCTGACTGTGGAATGCAAAACAATGTCCCGTGACAAGCATTTCGCTGCACAGTGAAGGAAACAGAAACCAACAGTGACATCGCCACCCCACCCCCAACACTTGCCGCTGTTGGCGCACCCCCAGGAGGCTCGCAGCGGTTGGCGCACCCCCCCCAGGACACGCCCCCCGCATCCCTGGGACGCTTGCCCCGCCTCCACGCGCAGCTAGTCCTGCCCCCAGAGTGCATGCCGCTCTGGGTGCCGGAGCAGCTAGTTCCACCTCTGACCAGGGGCAAACATTGGTAAAATTCGAGTGCAAATTAGATCCTGGACTTTCTTTACCAAAATCTTTGGCAAAGAAAATTCCCTTCCTTTGATACCTCCAGTTGCCAGAAGGAGGTGTACAAGACACTATCCAACCACCTTAGGGACTCCACTCTGATTTGCATTACGTGAAGCAAAACTCAAATGTTGCAGTATGGTCTGAACATACACAAAGTTAGGCATGATTTTCTCAGCCCGTCTGTCGTTCTCCCCCAACAACTGGTACTCAGGATACTGCCCCTGTACACAGTTCCTTTTAGCAAAAAGCCCCATGAATTTTAAAACTTTTTCAAGCTCTCTAAGCCAGTGGCCATCAACACAGCTTAAGGCGGCAAATTCCACAAGTTATTTATGTATTGTCTGAAGAGGAACTGGTAGTTACACCATTGTTTTAATTATGGTTCCCCAGGCAAGGTGGGGCTGTTCTCCCACAAGTGCATACATGTTCAGTCAGAGGCTCAACTGCCTAAGAATCAGTCTAAGCTTTTTCCTGCCAGCCTTGACTGGGGTTTTTTGTTTACCTGTGTGGGGACCTGGAGATCTAAGTCATGACCAAACTGCATTTTTACTGGAGATTACATTGGTGCATTTTATTATGGTACCCTCTCTGATATCACATGGTGATGAAAGGTGAATTAGAAAATACATTAAATAAATAAAAATAAAAATGAGCAGCTTTCCTTATAATGAGCTGGGAAAATTTGTGTTAGTGGAGGGGGTGAAACTGTGGCCAGCCGATCAAAGAGTAACTCATTTATTACAAAATACATTTTTTGTGGACGTGCAGGGTTAACCTGAGCTGCAGGAATATATGCACACACCAGTACAGTGGTACCGCTGGATGTGAATGGGATCCATTCCGGAGCCCTGTTTGCATCCTGAAGCGAACGTAACACACGACTGTGCGTCTGCGGCATTTCGCCGCTTCCGCGCATGACATCATTTTGAGCGTCTGCGCATGCACAAGCAGAGAAACCCGGAAGTAACGCACTCCGTTACTTCCGGGTCACCGCGGAGCACAATCCGAAAATGAAGCGTATTCATCCTGAGGTATGACTGTATATGTGTATAATAAAGGAAGGGTCAGAATGCAGAGGTAGAGAATGCAGAAGTTGCCTACACTTCACAGGGAGGGCTGGAATAGAAGTAGCACCACTTCCAGCGAGTGTGGACAGTGCTGTGCTAAACACACCCAGTGGTCCACTTTGGGGTGTTCACATCAGCGTCTTGAAATGCAGGGAGGTTATTTCTTCCTGCTGTGCTTCAAGCCACATCTGCATGGCACTGTTCACATCAGAGAAGGGGTGGGCAAGTATTCACTGGATGCACATGAGCTTTTTGGTTCCCCTGCCCTTGCAACATGCCCACCCCCCCAAAAAAATCCTATTCAATAAGCTATCATCTGCATAAGCAGGACAACTGTTAGGGTATGTTCAGATTACAGTGGTACCTCAGGTAACATACACTTCAGGTTACAGACTCCGCTAACCCAGAAATATTACTTCAGGTTAAGAACTTTGCTTCAGGATGAGAAGAGAAATCACGCATCACGCGGCGGCAGCTGGAGGCCCCATTAGCTAAAGTGGTGCTTCAGGTTAAGAACAGTTTCAGGTTAAGAACGGACCTCCGGAACAAATTAAGTACTTAACCTGAGGTATCACTGTACTGTTTATTCCACATACAGTTTTCTAGTTAGATTGCACCTGGGGTTTTTTTTGGGGGGGGGGGGGTTGAGGAGAAACCACATCAGGCAGCAGTATTTTCCAAGAAGCAACAGGAACCTTCTGGATTGTGGCTAATGTCGTGTAAATGCAGCCGCCCAAAACATTCCTGTTTATATCTTTCTCATAAAGAGCTCAAACTGGTGATACTTAATTCTACTTCTCACAACAACCCTGTGAAGTAGGCGAGGTGGGCAGGGAGTGACTGGCCCAAAGGGAGCTTCATGGCAGGAGGGGATTTCGCCAACAACGCAGAACGTGGACATATTTCTGCTTCGGTTTATTGCTGATTTTGATCTTTTATAAATGTTTCCAATGGCTGCTAACCGCTTCTACCAATAATGTTTTCGTTTTATTCTTGTCTGCAAAACAATCCAACAGTATATAATTCTAAAGAACAGAGAAAATCAGCGCAGCTTCCAAGCCAGCCGTGGGAACGCACTGGCTGCCCGCGGTCTAAGGCCGCTTCTTTTCTTCTGCCCCCCTGCGATGGGGGCCGGGGGGGGGGGCAGCGGCGCCAGAGGCCCGCAAACAAGATGCTGGAAGATGCAGAGCCCAGAAACCAAACCCCCGGGGGCTGAGAGGCGGCGGCAGGGGCGGGGGGCGCATCTACAGCAAAGCCCCCCCCCCGCCCCGCCCCGCGCGCTGCAGGCTGCAACGGAGGAGCGGCCTGCCCGAGACAAAGGGCTGAGTTTGGTCCCCGCCCGCCCGCCCGGCGCGGCGCTGAGCGGCCCTGCGGAGCCACGAGGCGGCGGCGGAGGAGGAGGAGGAGGGCGAGAGCCGCCCGGAGCCCGGCGCCGAGTCACCTACCGAGAAGAGGGTGGCGTACGCTGAGAGCGCGAACTTGAGGCAGTAGTAGTAGACGAGCGAGTCTCGCCAGCCCTCGCCGCCCATGGCTCCGCCGGCGCGCCTTTCCGGGGGAGGCCGGCCAGCGGCGCGCCTCCATCCAGCCGGGAAAGGGACCTGGGTCGCCGCCGCCGCCGCCGCCCCCTCGCCCCCTCCCGCCCCGGCCGCTCCACTTTCTCTTTCGCCTCGGCAGCCGCGCGCCCCGCCCACTTCCGCCCCGCAAAAGGGAAAGCAGTTAAAGGGCCCGGCGCGGCGGGTCCCTGGGCTCCCTTGCGCCCTTGGCCCTGAAGGCGCAGTGTCGGCGCTACCCGCCAAAATAGGCGCAGAGTGAGAAGGACCGGGAGCTTCTCTCCCCACGAAGCACACACAAAAATCAAGTTGTGTTTTGTGCCCTCTGGAACTTTTACGGGTTGCCTGCGTTTAGCCTTTCAATTTTGACACCACCACAACAGTGTTTCAGCTACACTTTTATGCAAGTTCTGCTGGCAGGCGCAAATTTGTGACGCGCTCTGCACTACACGTGTAGATGTCCAGAGAAAAATGTCTGAATGTGAATGGCTCCATAGAGCAAAGGGTCTTTACTTGGAGGCTGTCAGGGATGGTATTAGCTATGTTCCTTCCTGATGGGAAAATTCCCACTAGAAGGCCACAGAATTATCTTCAAGCAGCAGGTGAATACAATGTATCAGTTGAAGATGGTTGCAAAAAGTCTGTGCTAGAACAGCCACATCTTCCTATTTGCACTTTTGTCTCTCGGTTTTGCGTCCACTCTGGAATGAGGTTAGTTTTCCAATAAATTGAATCTGATGTCTTTCATTTACTTCTATCCGCGCAACGTTTTTCTTTGCCTTGCTCAATCTGTTTCAAAGACCAGCACATATTTCCTGGGTTCATAGTTACATAAGAAGATGCCTTCTAGCAAGTCAGACCATGTTCCTTAAAGCTCAGTGTCATTTGCTGAGCGGCTAAATCAGCAAAATGCTAAAGCCCTAAGCTATGTCAGCCTTAAGAGCCCCATACCACTGCCCTCCCTAAAATGTGCAAGAAAGGACAATGCAAATAGCAACTGAATGGCAAGAATGATCTAGCTGCGGGAGATAGATAGATAGATAGAGGGAGGGAGAGATTTAAAAATGCAATATGACAAATGATTGTGAAGCCATTAGATATTTATTTCTCCTATCAGAGCAATAATGTCTGTTTTAGAGCCTATTTTCCCTGTTTTTTACTTTTTATTTTTTAAATGAATCATGGTAAGGCTTTCAGGGAGGAGGTGTACTGTATTTAGATGTCTTTCATAGTCTGATGGCCTAAACAATAGATTATTTAGCTTTCCCATAAATCTAGCACTACTGGCAGTAACTCTAGAGGGTCCTGGGACAGAGGTCCTTCCGAGCCCAACTTGGAGATTCTACAGCTTGAACCTGGCACCTTCTGCATGCCAAGCAAGGCACCCTCCACCAAGATTTGCCCCCTGGACTTTTCCCCTGCAGGAAACAAGGCATTGGTAGTACTGAGTATGCTGCAAAGGCATGAGAAACTCAGATTCCATTTTTTATGTATATGTCAGGTTCTCTAACAAATCAGAATTGGTTAAAGAACACGAAGCAGAAAGCAGTAATAAACAAACATTTCTCATAATGCAGGTGTGTACCTTCAGCAGTCAGTATTGCAACCTGGGCTTTTCAACATAGAATCATAGAATCACAGAGTTGGAAGGGACTCCAAGGGTCATCTAGTCCAACCTCCTGCAATGCAGAAATCTCCGCTAAAGCATCCATGGCAGATGGCCAACCTCTGCTTATAAACCTCCAAGAAAGGATAGTCTACAACCTCCCGAGGGAGACCATTTCACTATCAAGCAGCTCTTGCTGTCAGAAAGTTTTTCTAAATGTTTAGTCAGAGCCTCCTTTCTTGGAGCTTGAAGCCATTGGTTCGAGTCCTACCTCCCAGAGCAGGAAAAAACTACCGTATTTTTTGCTCTATAAGACTCACTTTTTCTCTCCTAAAAATTAAGGGGAAATGTGTGTGCGTCTTATGGAGTGAATGCAGGCTGCGCAGCTATCCCAGGAGCCAGAACAGCAAGAGGGATTGCTGCTTTCACTGCGCAGCGATCCCTCTTGCTGTTCTGGCTTCTGAAATTCAGATTTTTTTTTTCTTGTTTTCCTCCTCCAAAAACTAGGTGCGTCTTGTGGTCTGGTGCGTCCTATAGAGCGAAAAATACGGTAGCTTGCTCCATCTTCCATGTGACAGCCCTTAAGATCAGGCTTGCTCAAACTCGGCCCTCCAGGTGTTTTGGGGCTACAACTCCCATCATCCCTAGCTAGCAGGACCAGTGGTCAGGGTTGATGGGAATTGTAGTCTCAAAACATCTGGAGGGCCTTGAGGAAGCCTGCTTTAGATATTTGAAGATGGCTATTATATCTCCTCTTTTCCAGGCTAAACATACACAGCTGCTTCAAGTGCTCCTCATAAGGCTTGGCTTCAATAATAATAATAATAATAATAATAATAATAATTTATTATTTATACCCCGCCCATCTGGCTGGGCCTCCCCAGCCACTCTGGGCGGCTTCCATAAAAACCAAAAATACAGTAAAATATCACACGTTAAAAACTTCCCTAAACAGGGAAGACCCTTGATCATCCTAGTTGCCCTCTCCTGCAGACATTCCAGTTTGTCAACATCCTTCTTAAATTGTGGTGGCCAGAAATGGACACAGTATTCCAGGTGTGGTTTGACCCAGGCAGAATACAGTGGTACTATTACTTCCCTTGAACTGGGCATTAGACTTCTGTTGATGCAGCCTAGGATAGCATTCACTTTTTTTCCTGCTGTTGAATTACACTGTTGATTCATGTTAAGCTTGTGGTCCACCATGACCCCTAGATCCTTTTCACATGTAATCCTGGTAAGCCAGGTGTCCCCCATCCTATATTTGTGCATCTGGTTCTTCCTGCCTAAGTGCAGAAACTTACATTTGTCCCTGTTGAAATTCATTTTGTTAGCTTGCACTCAGTTCTCCAATCTTCAAGTTCTCCAAGTTCATAAATGTACAGAAAAGAAAAGGTTGATCCCATGGGGCCTCTCCAGGTAGGGTAAATATATATATATATATATATATATATATATATATATATATATGGGTGGCAGGTGTATTCTGCAACATGGCATTGATACAACACACTAGAATGAGGTTTACACTGGACCATTTCACTTTCTTAGTTGTTCTGCAATGCTTTCCTACTGTTATTACATTACTGCTTTCTGAAGGGGCACAACAAATGTGGGGCAAAAAAGAAGTAAACTGGAAGATTTGTGATGTAAAAGGATTTCAGCAGGAAGTTACAGGACGTACACTGATTAGAAACAAAGCAGTGAATCGGGCTAGGGAAGAGGCATAGGTGTCTCCCCTCCTCCATGGTCTCTCAGAACCAGAATAGGCATGAAGCAGGAGGAGCAAAGACAGACATGCAGGCACAGTCTCCAATTGCTCAGAAAAAACCCTGGGGAGGAGGAGACATAGGGGAGGAGGGGAACATTAGGCTTGGCAACTGATCAATAAGGCAAGACCTACCAGGGAAGAGTTCCTGTGTTCGTTAGGCCTGTACAGACCCTGTTCTTGCTAATAAAGAGTTAACTCCAAAGTGTGTGGTGTGATTTACTGCTGGATTGCTCCTGCCGCAGGAGGTGTGGATGAGGTCTATTCCTATTGGAATCTGCAAAGAACGAATGCCTCAAGCAGGGGTGCCAACTTGGATAAAATATGGGGTGGGCAGGTAATCCCAAGATGTGGTGTGCACACACCATTTGAATGGCAATGCCCATAAACTTGGGGGGGAGCCCCCTCAAATATTTTATTGGGGAGGCAAAGGGACCTTGACCCCTGTGAGTTGGCTCCTATGGCCGCAATCATTCTCACCTGGAGCAAATGGATTTGTATGGAGTATGCATCTCTCTTTTTCAGGAGACAAAATTCACTCACATTACCTCCTCTTAGGCAACTAAGGACTTCACCTGAGAGGGAAAAGGCAATTTTCATCAAAATGAATTTGGACTGGATGAGCATATTAAGGGAATAACACCCACCTAGAAGATATCACTGGAAATAGCAAGTTTGCCTTTTCCCCTTGTTGTCTAAGAGGAAGCTGGCATCATTGCAATGACGCAAGGATTATTTAGGGCTAGTTTCTTCTACTTAAATGCTACCTTTGGGGAGGGGACAGGAGGGAGAAAAACAAGCTCAGCTAGATTTCCTTTAATCAAAATGTAATTGTAGCTTTCGGTCAGGCACAAGACTGTCCCTGGCATTCACAGGCAGAGTCTCAGGCATTTGATCAGTAAGTGCCACCAAGCCTGGTATAGTATATGGAACAGTTTGCTATCTGCACCTGGCATCCAGGTGTAAAGGAGGAAACAACGGGGGACTGTGTTGCATTTGAAGGAAATGCTGCATGTGTGATGCCACCTGACTATGGATGTAGACAGTGATTCCTAACAGAAAAAACAATGGTTGAAATGGGCAGCGGGTGGCACCTTGTCAGATCTGAATTCTGCTGAACTGTGAATGAACACACAGCCTTTGTCCCTCCTGGCTCAGCACATGTGGAGGGAATGTCCTGTACAGTTTTGCTGAGATTTCTCTCTTCCCTCTCTCTCCTGTGCAAGGTCCCAGAGCCTTGGGAGGGACCAACAGCACCGTCTCCTAGCAAGCTGGAATTGAGAAGCAACAGTGACCACGGCTGCCAGTGGAAATCAGACTGCCTGGCACACTTGGGGAGGATGCATCCCCTTCCCCTCGGCCTCGGTCCTGTATACCTGAAGGAGCGTCTCCACCCCCATTGTTCTATTGTTCTGCCCGGACACTGAGGTCCAGCGCCGAGGGCCTTCTGGTGGTTCCCTCACTGCGAGAAGCCAAGTTACAGGGAACCAGGCAGAGGGCCTTCTCGGTAGTGGCGCCCGCCCTGTGGAACACCCTCCCATCAGATGTCAAGGCAATAAGCAACTATCTTATCTTTAAAAGACATCTGACGGCAGCCCTGTTTAGGGAAGTTTTTAATATTTAATGCTGTATTGTTTTTAACACTGGATTGGAAGCTGCCCACAGTGGCTGGGGAAACTCAGCCAGATGGGCAGGGTATAAATAATAAATAAATTATTATTATTATTATTATTATTATTATTATTATTATTATTATTATTCCCTCTGTCACACTCTTCCACATCACCCAGAGGGGTGTAGTGGTTTGAGTGCTGGGCTAGTGCAGCTGGGAGATCAGGGTTCCAGTCCCCACTGAGCCAGGCACTGCCTTGCCCTACCTCACAGGGTTGTTGTGGGGATTAAATGAGGGGGGATAGAACCATGTACACCACCTTGAATGTCTTGGAGAAAAGGTGGGCTATAAATTGCAATAATAAATAAGGTGGGTGGGTGAATGACTTGAGCTTGCTTCTTGCCCCATCACTCACCTGCTAGCTTGGCAGGCATGGGAGAGGTGTGGGTGGGCCTGGACTCTGAGTAGTAGGGGGGACCCACCAAGGGCATGTCCCCAAAGAATCCTGGAAGCGAAGCAGTAATTTGTTAAGGGCCTCCCAACAGCTTGGTGTAAGTCAAGGTGTGAATGTGACCCTAAAAAAAGCAGCTCCCCTGACTTTCTAAATGGTCAAATGCCATGCCAAAATTCAAAATGAGAGGCTTCCTGCCCACTCCAATGATTAAAAGTGCTCCCCTTACCTTAGTCTTCATTGCAGAAAGCAAAAAGAGAAGAACTTCAAATTTATTTTTAAATGACTTCCCATTAATTCCACTTTTATTGCTTTTAAACCTCAGATGGCAGAAACACAACCACTTTTGTTCTAACTGAGTTTGGTAAAGTTATTTCCAATCCAATGATCTTAAAAAATTAGTCATTCTAGGATATATATATATATATATATATATAGTTGGAGTCTGAGCTTTATTGGCTTGCACATTTTGGTCAGAGTAATATGAAGCTTTGGTAGATAAAATCTGAATACTTCTGATCCATTAAAGCTCAGTTATTATATTAAACTGTGAGACAGAGTAACTACTGTCTGACTTGAATGGTGCATATTGAGTTTTTGTAAGCTCTCTAGTGGAATACAAACGCAAAACAGCTTCAAAGGTGTAATTCTATGCAAGTTTCCTCTTGTGTTCAGGCAGTGAGCCGTGTTCCAAGCATCTTCTTCTGGTGCCTGGTGATGAGTCATTGACAGGGTAACAAGGTGGACTTCCCTGGGGAGAAAGTTTCAGAGCATCAGCCTGGTCATGAAGAATGGCTTCTCCAGAAAGGACTGGAGACACTCATCATGCCATGCCCCTCCCCGACCCATTTCCCTACAAGATGCTTCAAAAGGACACCATGGTATATGTATTGAAGCTGCTCAGATATCCAGATGTTCCTGGCCTAGATCATCTACCAGAGTGACTAAGGTGCTGTCTGGGCCTGGAGCCAGATTAAAATGGATATAATTTTAATTCATGGAGGAGAAGGCTATCAATGGCTACTAGCCATGATGGTGATATTCTGCCTCCACAGTTGGAGGCAGCAATGCTCCTGATACCAATTGCTGGAAACTGCAGAAGAGGGGAGGGCTATTGTACTCAGTTCCTGCTTGCAAGTGTCTCTTCAGGACCCCTGGTTGGCCACTCTGAGAACAGCATGCTGAACTACATGGGGCACTGGCCTGACTGAGCAGAGTTCTTCTTATGTTATGAACCACTGATTCCTAGCACACACCTTTCCCGTTCTCTTCTCTAACACTCTTATGTGCATGTGCGCACCCACCATCTATCACAGTCTTCCAGTCGCTGTCCCATCCACTCTGTGACTTTTTCTCCATCTCTGCTCCCTACTGGCTTGCTCTCTCCACAGCTTCCTTACCTGCATTCCATCTTGGCTTTCAAGTCTGGGATGGGTCACATGCTGCTGTCAGGTCTCCCAAAGGCATCTGATTGGCTGCTATGAAAATAGCATGCTGGATGAGAATGGGCCTCTGGTTTGATCCGGAAGGCTTTTCCTACATTAATATGTTCAGTGATGAATAGGCACCACCACCGTTACAGCCTCACCCCAGCTCCCCAGAAGGCTCCTAGTGCTTTCTCATTACAAGGAAAAATAAAACCCTGTAGTAGCTGTGCATTAGACCATTGCTGAAAAGAACATGAAACATGATGTTCCTACGGGTGAGAGGAGATATTTGCTCTTCTAGGTTCCTGAAAGGGGGGGGGGGAAGTGAGATGAGGAAAAGGGGTGTTTTGGATCTAGGCAGGTTTGCTACTCTAATTAAGAAGAGTGCTGAGCTAAAAGCATTTAGTGTTTCTAGCTGTCATCAGGAAGTATTTATGAGTAGGAAATATGAGGTTGCTTTTTTTCCAGAAGATGCAAGTTACGAAAACCTAATGGCTCCTGCTTATACAGAGTGAACAACTGCAGAGAACAGGTAACTAATCAACTCCATTGCCTTGAGCCATCTTGGTTGCTCTTTCTGAGATCTTGCATATATGATAGTGTTATGCTTTTCCTAATTCTCTGAGTGGTGAAACAATCCAACAACCCTTACCCAGGTTTGGTTTTCTGTGGAATGAGGTATTTGGAGGTTTATTGGCATTTTATAACAATGTATATACAGATGGGAGGCACACAGCTTAATCAGGCCTCCAAAATCCTTTGTCTCAGTGTTAGGATGAGACCCTGGGGTTGTAAAGGACAGCTCAATGAAGATGTTGACCTACTGGGTAGCAGCTATGAAAAAGGCAGATTCCATGCCACGGATTATTAGGAAAGGAGTTATAAAACTGCCTTCCAACTTTTGCAGAATAAGTTGCTTGCTAGGTGCTCTCCATGGTGCTGCAATGACCAACATGAACTTGCTGCCTTGCTCTGTGGATTCCTGTGCTGATCAGAGCAGCACAAACCCTGAGGCCCCTCAGCTGATATAACTTCATTAGAGGTCTGCACCAAAAACAACTTAAAATGCATTGATTCAGCTGTCAGCATTCTGAATCCCTATCCATTTAGCACATTTCTCAAGATGAGTCTCTGATTGGCTCAGCCCCTTCCTGCAAAGATCCCAGAGGTCCTTGCTACATGGACATAAAGATGGATGGTCTACTACTAGAATGGAATGTTTAGAAGATATTATACATCAAAAGTAAAACCACAGAGGACAAGTTTAAGGATATAAATTATTGGCCACACTTTGTTAATTCGTCATTTGGCTAACAGCTATCAGTCATTCCCATAATTTCTGTGTCCCTTTATCTCAAAAGTGACATTTTACCTCTGGGCTGCCTCCGAAACCAAGCACACACCACCAGCATCTGTAAGTGGTTTCCCCCATCACACCACTTACAACAGAGCAGTCATGAAGCCCAAATGTCCTCAGTATATTCTCTTTCCTGCAGCATATTTTCTTCCATAACAAATATTGCTTTGACATGAGTGGTTGTGCTATCAAGAGGCCTTGACAAAGTCTTCCTGACATTCTAATTTAATTTCTAAAATTAAGAGTAACAATGTAACTGGTAAGCCATCAGCTAAGACAGCAGCTCAGGGATATATATGCTGCTGCCAGACCTCTTTGTATGGATTTTGTTTCCAAATAACTAATTTCCCTTCCATTACATTTTTGGCACTTGATTGCTATATTAGAAGAGGCAGTGGGTGTTAGTAGTACATGAAAATACAACAGACAATTTGCTAGTAATTTCAACACCCTGGTCAGGCTACTGAGTCTACTCCTCCCTTTCCCTCCCCAGGGGAAAATAAAAATCACTGAAATTTGAAATAAGCAAAGGAATTTAAAACAAAAAACAAAAACCCAAGTTAAAAACCCCATGTATTGCTGGTGGAGAAATTTGGTTCAGGTTGGATTTTATTGAAAACGCTTCAGATGACATCGAAACTATCTCCCCCAACTTGCAACAATGCATAATATGATGCCAATTTTTAGCCCCTGCCCAGGTAGCTGCTGGGTAGATGCCCCCACCATCCCATTCTTGTTACTGCTTGGCCAATCTCAACCCCGGATGGGCAATATTAGGATGGCAAGGGCAATAACCTCTTGTCCATCATGTCAAGGCAGCAATGTAACAAATGTGCTATGAGCCCACTGTACTATCTGGCCTGGAGGTTGGATTGAAATAGATTGAATAACATTTTTTTATTCCTTTCCAAAACATGATGCAAATAATAATTCTTTTAGAGGTCTGTACAACGAGGTGGAGGGGACGCGGGTGGCGCTGTGGGTAAAACCTCAGTGCCTAGGTCTTGCCGATCGTATGGTCAGCGGTTCGAATCCCCGCGGCGGGGTGAGCTCCCGTCTTTCGGTCCCAGCTCCTGCCCACCTAGCAGTTCGAAAGCACCCCTAAGTGCAAGTAGATAAATAGGTACCGCTTTATAGCAGGAAGGTAAACGGCGTTTCCGTGTGCTGCGCTGGTGCTGGCTTGGCAGAGCAGCTTCGTCACGTTGGCCACGTGACCCGGAAGTGTCTTCGGACAGCGCTGGCCCCCGGCCTCTTAAGTGAGATGGGCGCACAACCCTAGAGTCGGACACGACTGGCCCGTACGGGCAGGGGTACCTTTACCTTTTACCTTACAACGAGGTGGACCTGAACTGGAGACGCACAGTGAAAATGGTTCTTCTGTGTATCAAAGGAGCCTGTCCAGGGCCTGAGCAGAAGCTGGCCAGCTCCCACCCCAAGACAGGAGGTCTCTGTGAAGAAAACCCCAGCCTGCTGTAGAAACATGTTCTGCCTAATGCCTTCGATCATTTAGCTTTTATACACAATGGGACAGGCTAGACATAAATCCTGGCTTCTCTTATCCACAGATCAATCTGGCCCAGTGTGGGGCCCTGCCTGTGTACTGACAACAGCTGAGTTAAATGAAGTGATTAGGAAGAAGGAAGAGGCCCATCGGCCAGGCGGTTCTTCAGGCTGAATTTGAAAGATTTCCACCTCCCTCTTGGATTATTTTCTGAGTGCTTTGCAGGCAGAATGAGTCACTTCAGGAGGGCTCCCCTCACGCTGTGCTCAGGAAAGCATTAATACCAGTCATTCAGATGCTTAGAAGAGATGCCACAGTGCCAAAAAGCTCTGTTATCTTGCAGAGGAAAAACAGTGGCATTACTGTGCAATGATCAGAGACAGGGGTGCCAACATGAATAAAATTGGGGGGGGGGGGACAGATAAGCTCCGCCCTGCATAATCGATCACATGGTGTGATGCGCACATGATATTTGAATGGCAATAATTTTATGGGGGGGCTGGAGACCCCTCTGCCCTAGGAGTGGGGCACACCAAGGAAGGCTCCCTGCTGGAGGCCACCCCCTCCTTCCACAATGATCACACACTGCAGAAAGCACTTCATAGGCCACAATCACACCACGCATTTAAAGCACTATCATGCCACTTTAAACAGCCATGGCTTTTCCCAGTGAATTCTGGGAACTGTAGTTTGTTTAGGGTGCTGAGAGTTATATGGAAACCCCTGTTCCCTTCACAGAGCTGCAATTCCCAGAATTCCCTGGGAAGAGGGATTGCTTATTAAACCATTCTGTAATGGTTACACCAGAAGGGACATGGGCTCCACTGGCTTTCACACCATCCAGGTCAAGTAACAACCGGTCCTTTGTGAATCATTTTCCTATACTTTGAACTTAATTACCAGGATAGTTATTTCATTACCAGGAGAGGTATTTTCTCTGCTCACCAAAGGAGCAGAAAAATATGTGCATATATACACAAAATTTATATACCTTTATCCCACCCTTCCTCCAAGGAACTCAGGGCACCAGCTAGTGCCCTAACCCATTTGCCCTCACAACAACCTTGTGAGGCTGGCTATGCTGAGAGACAATGACTGGCCCAAGGCCACCTGGTGGGCTTCATGGCTGAAGAACTTTCCCCTTGGGGGATTACTCTAGGGGCATCAAAGTTGAACATCAAGGACCTGAATGCAATCCAGATCTAAATTGACTCAGTGGGGCTGGGGACTGCTGCCCTGGACCTAAACAATGCAGAAAAACACAATGATCTGTGATGGTTTGTTTCACCTGGCACTACATGGGAATGCATACTTCTGAACTCATCTGCCAGAAATGGGGAATTTTAATAATTTCTGTAGGCACACAGAAAGCCACCAGTTCCTGCTTCTGCTTCCCTTACACCAAATTAACTTTTGGGTGGCAGAAGAGATGGAGGACTGGAATGAAGGCAAGAGAGGCTTCCAGAAGCATCAGAACCAGGCTGAGTTAATAGAAGTCAGCCAAATGCGAGTGTAAGGTGACCAAAAGAATCTCTCTCAACTGTGTGTGGGGGCAATAAAATGGCAAATGAAATTCAATGCAAACAAGTTATGCTCGTTGGGGCAAAAATATACCCCAATTTCACATATAGGCTCATGAGGTCTGAACTGAAAGGAGTGATGGCCCCCAACTCGGATGGCTTTGAAGCAGGATTTGACTAATTCATGGAGGAAAAATATATCCAGCAGCCTCTAGTCTAGTCCTAATGGTTGTGTACCATCTCCAGCATCAAAGCCAGTAGACCTCTGAATGCCAGTCGCTGGAGGTCTCAAGTGGGAAGAGGGCTGTGGCACTCCTGTGTTGCTTATGGGCTTCCCATAAGTATCTAGTTAGCCACTGATTCAAAGATCCCTTTTGATAAAGAATGGCTTTGCTCACTTCTTGCTCACAAAACCACACTGAACATTTTCATAAAATTAATTTAGAATTCACAGCAGCGTGTGTGCCTTGGTTCTGCAGGGGGTGTAACAAAAAAATGATTAGTGGTGGGGTTGTATTAAGGTAACACAATTGTAGGACAGTTTTTTCAGAGATTGCTAAAATCACGGGTCAAAAATTGGCCAAGTCAGAGCAACTGGTGTTACTAAATTTATTTTGTAGAGAGAAAAAAAGAGACTTATACTTTAAATCTTTAATTGGACTTTTATTGGTGCCAGTGAGGTTGCTAATTGCTAGATTTCGGAGGGGATTTGTCATTGATGGTGTAGGGCTGGAAAATCTGGCTAATTGCCCTAAATTAAAAGCGTAATGAAAACTGTGAAAGGGGGTGTGTGTGAGATGTAAAGACACATTTGCTATGAATAGCTTTACAGTATTGCTTACATGATATCTACAGTAAATGAAGCAGGGAACCCCATCGCTTGCAGGATTTTTTTGTTGGTTCAGATTTGATATTGTAATGTCTCCTTTTTTTGTTTTTGTATAATCTGGAAAGGAATTTAAGACATATATATTATTGTTTGCACCCTGTTGCATCCTGGGTTTTGTAGTGGAGGTGGGCTACTTGGTTGTAAATATTGAAAACCTCAATAAAAGACACTTATTTTTTTAAAAAAGAATTCATAGATGTGTGGGTGTGTACCTTCATTCCAACTGTAAAATGTTGCCTGATTTATTATGCCATTTCATTAGCCCTGCTTGAAATGCAGCGCTGGGACTTGGAAGTCAGCATATGGACTTAAAAGTTTCATTTTATTAAAAGGGTTTAAAAACAAAATTGAAGTGACTTCTGCTGTTATGTTCACAAGGCACTAAATTTTATTTCAAAGAAAAGACTTAACTGCTGTGTCAGAGTATTGTGTTAAGCTAAGCAGTAACACAGCATACTGGTATACATTCATTTGCTGCTTATCATTTTTAGCAAAGGAGAAGTTATGCCCACATTCAGACAAAGAGCTGAAACTGAGACCCAAACTGCTCAGGGGCGCATTCTGCCCATGTAGCTAACACGCCTTCCAAGGCAAAGGGTTTTTTTTGGGGGGGGGGTAGGTTGTCCAAGTGGAATGTTTGACTTGCTTCCCTTTGAACGTAGACCCTCCACTACCACTCCACAAACTGCTCTGGAAAATCTCTAGAGTACCATGGGATTGCTGCTGAAAATGGCAACTGCGTGTTGAGGCTATCCCTCCTCTCCCTTCTGAACACTGGCGCCAACTCCAGGGGGCCCTGGGGGTATGGGTACCCACAAAAAAATTGTTGTGGGTGTTCATCGCCCATACCACAGGACCTCCGATGTGACTTCCGGGGCTTCCAGGCACCGCTGCGGCATGCGCGATGTAACGTCACGTCATGACATCACATTATGTTGCGCATGCCACTGGGCACCCATAATCTGGGTGGCTCTGCTCCTTCTGAATGCCAATTGTTGGGGGTCACAAGTGAGGAGAGGGTTGTTGTGCCCAGGTCCTGCTTGCATCTGGTTGGCCACTATGAGAACAGGATACTGGACTAGATGGTCTGATCCAACAGCATCCTTCCTATTTTCTTAACCCCTTGATGTGAAGGGTTTCCTCAGTAGCTCTATATTAATGTATGTGAGAACTATTTGGTTTAAAAAGTAAAAATTGGTTTATAGCAGAGTTAAAAGTGCTTGGAATTTGGAGCTACTCAGTCTCACTACCACTCATTCTGTCTCAGTTGCACACCACTAGCATTGCTTAAGGGCAGGTGGCAGGTGGTGCTGTGGTCTAAACCAACAGAGCCTAGGGCTTGCAGATCAGAAGTTTGGCGGTTCGAATCCCTGCAACGCAATGAGCTCTGTTGCTCGGTCCCTCCTCCTGCCAACCTAGCAGTTCAAAAGCACATCAAAGTGCAAGTAGAGAAATAGGTACCACTCCGGTGGGAAAGTAAACGGCGTTTCCGTGCGCTGCTCTGGTTCGCCAGAAGCGGCTTAGTCATGCTGGCCACATGACCCGGAAGCTGTACGCCAGCTCCCTTGGCCAATAAAGCAAGATGAGCGCTGCAACCCCAGAGTTGTCCACGACTTGACCTGATGGTCAGGGGTCCCTTTACCTTTACCTAGCATAGCTTAAAAGAATAAATAAAATGCACAGAGGTCCCATTTGTTCTTACAGTTTCTTCATATTTCTAAGGATGACTTCAGATTCTAAGACTACATAGTACAAGCTAGTTTCATGGTTGCTTCATGCAGGAAGAGAGGCATTGGGGGGGGGGCAAGATAAAGTGCTGGAGCTTGGGATTTTGGAGGGAAACCACAAAGTTTATTCCTCCCTGACTATCTTTTAGTCCCAACGCTGATGACTGCTCACTGGAGGCGTGGAAAGCTGCTTATACCCAAAAGAACCTTGGGGGGAAATTTTTGCCAGTCCCATTGAAACTGTTTCTCATTAAATTCTTCAGATGTTCTGTCTAGGAATGGGCCTCCAAATTCCCTCAATATTTCATTTAAGGTGAAAGGTGATAGCAGCTCTAAGAAAAACAGAATAGCAAAGAATTTCAAACAATGAGTAGATGGCTAGAGGATGAAATGGAAACTAGGAAGATGAAATATTGATGTCTTCTCCACTCAGTCCTACTAACATTCATCTAATTACAATACTACAACCCATCCTCCCCAAATCTTTGAGGTTGGCTTCTATTAAGATCTGTAGCTTTTTGAAGCCAGTGCAAATATTAACAGAAAAAGCAATCTTCTCTACTGTGTTGTTCAGCTTGCTTTCCCACTTGCTCTGGATATTTAATAATCTTGATTGCTTCCTTCTAAATAGATTTGGTGCATTTAAACCTTGCCTCTTTAACCATTGCCAAGCTAAAACGATTAAGCAAAGTTAGTTAACAATCTCATTTCTGGATACAAAGTTGATGATCTACCGGTAATTAATGTGGGCAAATTAATGAGAAGAGGAAATGGCAAAGGTCAGAGAGAAGGATTTATTATTGTTGTTGTTGTTGTTGTTTAAAGACCAGGCAGTGCCATTTTGACAGTCCAGTGTGGTCAAATTAGGAATGGGGAGAAATTAGCTTCAGTTCAATTTAGATGTGATTCTAACTCCTTTACACAATACATGAACCCAAACGCAGCTGTCTTTCAAAACACACATTTGTTCAAATTTTGAAGTGCAGTTCTTCCACCAAATAACACATTCAAAAATGCATACTTTAGGAGAAAGTAAGGTGACACTTCAGAAGGCAATATGAGACTAGGACATGAACCACACCCTCCTCATCTGGATTTGGGCCTGAACGGTCAAGGAAAAACGTGGGTGCAAAGAGGGTAAGTCCTTAGCAAGTACAATTAGTGACATTGAGCAAGATCAGCAATGGTTCTTGCTTACAATCAGCCTTAACCTCCAGTTGCCAAATTTGTGGAATGCAAGTCAATGTGAGATAGCCTTGAACTAGGTTATTGAATAATAATGAGGAGCGCCTAGGGCTGTCCAGGAATTTGTGGAAACCAAAAACTATTGTGATTTTTAAATGGATGCAATTTGTGAGTTTGAACCTGTCACACTAAAAATCAGGCGAAGCCAAACCAAGTCAGGTTTCAGCCTGCTATTTTGATTCAGAATGATGCCCTGCATCCCACTGTTGCCAAAGACTGCTTTCCCCACCTTGGGAACCTCCGTGCTGAGTTTGAAATTGATGCAGTTTGGAGTTGTCATGCCCAAAATTGGGTGAAGTTATACCAAAGTCACATTTGGGTCTGCCATATTCAAAAGGGGAGCCAGCCTCCCAACATTAACCAAAACAGCCAGTCCCAGCTCAGGAGCCCTCGTGCCAAGCTTGGTGTTCCTAGTTTGAGAGGCAGTCAAGCTTTTCAAGTCCAAAGGGAGAGACTAACCACTTTCCAAAATGTATTGTAATAGATATGTGGGTGTTAAATGTCGGGGTTCAGTAAACGTTAGAATTTAATTGGAGCTTGCACGTTATATACACCTGAGTCTAGTTATTTCCCAGTTCTAAGAGAGATACAGGTGTGCATTTAAGTTGTTGGAGTGTAATTCTCATGTGTGAAGGCTAATTAAGTCAGACCCGTGTGCTGGACTGTGTGCCAGATGTCTTTAATCCTGTGAAATCAACATGGGTTCAAAGGTAATGGAGTCAGCCTAATTTCCTTTGAGATGAAAGCCTGGGGGTAATGAGCCATTAGCACAACAAAGCATCAAAGAACTAGATGTGAGGATGCAGTTGAATGAGGTCTCTGTGTTAGAAAAGGGCTTAGGTTAGCAAGGCTAGAACAGGTGGTATGTGACTCTGCTTGGGGAAAGGCAAGCTGCAGGGGAAGGATGCTACTGCCTTTGAAAGAAGCTGGCATTGCTTTGGATGTAATACTCGGAAGCCCCTCCTCAGCAGGCTCAGGCTGTAAATGTGTGTAAATAAACCATATATCATATATCATAGAAATATACTACATATCATATATCATAGAAATAAACCACATTTCATAACCAGCCCTGAGTGCTCACTGGAAGGACAGATCCTGAAGCTGAGGCTCCAATACTCTGGCCACCTCATGAGAAGAGAAGACTCCCTGGAATAGACCCTGATGTTGGGAAAGATGGAGGGCACAAGGAGAAGGGGACGACAGAGGACGAGATGATGGGACAGTGTTCTTGAAGCTACCAGCATGTGTTTGACCAAATTGTGGGAGGCAGTGGAAGACAGGAGTGCCTGGCGTGCTCTGGTCCATGGGGTCATGAAGAGTCAGACATGACTCAACGACTAAACAACAATCATAGAGACACCACAGTCTTTGCTGTGCCTCATTTGTCCAAAAGGCATGCCGGCAACTGCTGGAATCTCACACCACTCATGGAGATTGGAGAGGTGTGGAAGGGCTTTGTGTGCAACAAGATAGCAGGCTAATACTGATTTGAGACTTACCACCTGCCCAGTTCCATGGGAACTTGAAACTCATAGCGGAACATGGTTGTGTGCAAGTCTAGGACCTTGGACAGTTCCAAGAGGGCCCTGTGGACTGAGGCATTCTCCTCCTAAGGCAGCTGCAGAATATGTTGTCTCCGGAGGGAACCAGAGTCAAGTGAAGCCTTAGTTAGGTGGACAAGACCTGGAGTAGGGTAGGCTCCACCATCCTGGGAGGCCGGCTCACAGGCTAGTTAAAGGTCCTCACCTTCTTTTCTAGTCTTCTTGTTCTGCAGTGCTAGGGAAATCATTATTTCAGGGACACATCCTCTAGTGGCAAAGCTGTATCTTCTGGCTGGGAGGAGCTCAAATAAAATACAAATGGTTATTCCCCCCGAAGAAGCATTGGAGTCCTCATGGTACCACCTATGCACACAAGAGAGGTGTACACTCAAGTACAAAAATGTGCAAAGGAAAAGCCTATGGAGAGGAACTCTAAAATGGCCCCATAATATTTCAATAGCATGGAGTGTTAAACGAGTAAATGGTGAGCATTTGTGACCATGACAACTGGGTTGTGGAGAGGAATAGGATTGAGTGGTTGGAACTGGAGGACATGTGAATACATTTCAAAAGCAGAAAGAGCCATATGATTGTCTGGATACATCAATTTATGGTTCACACCAAGACACTATTTTTTAATGTTCCCACAGATGGAAGAGAGTGTTGTTCCTAGACATATGTGTCAAATGAAAGAATTTTAAGCTGGGAATGGACACAGGTAGATCCACCCCATCCTCACCCCCACAAAAAACCCAACACCCCCAAAATGAGAGAGGGAAAGCATTACAGCCAAGGGTGGACTGAGCATGCTCATGCATGCCACATGGAAGAATGTTTCAGGTATTACTTGCAAGTCTTTATTTTCAGGTTATTCCCCTATACTGAGGTTGAAATGATGATAAAATGTGGGAGGTGTGTGAGCAATCTTCTGATATTCCCCCCCACCCTGAAAAACAGAAGACAGAGAGCTGTGAATAGGACTGAAGAAGTGGCAATGCTGTGTGTGTGCTTAACCCTTACAAGCTTTACACATCAATCTTCTGGCCGTTTATCCCCCTGCAGGGTTTAAATTCAAGAGTATCTCATTTATTTCCACCTCTGTGAAAGCTTGGGAAGTGGCTTTGATCCAAGAAAAACTGCAGGGAAAGGTCAAGCATCCTCTCCCTGCTGCTGCTGTTACTGTGCCAATGAAATTTTCATCTTCTCCCTCCTGTGACTTCACTCCAATTAAAAGGGGGGGGGACTCCCCAGTGGAGATGGATTGTGGTTCTCCTGTGCTTAGTTTGGCTCTGCGTCACTTGCTTTCCCTGTTGGAGGTGGAAGCAAGCAGATCTCATTTTCAATGATTATTCACAAGAGACTCTAAGATCTCTGGCTCCCATCTTACCTTTGCATTCAGTCTAATGAACTGAGGCACCAAGACGAACCGCTTCCCAAAGCTGAAAAGGAGCTGCACGTGCTGCGCTCATTTTGTGCCTTTTGAAGAAGTGACTACCCAGGTGTGTGTTACAATGTCACTTGATTGAAGTATGGCAGCTGAATGGCCAGAAATCAATGTCTTGATTGGGATGTAACTGCTTTTCAAGAGCAAAAACTTCCAAGCAACAGTAGAGGCAAAGTGTTCAAAATATATTGCAGGAGATGCCCTGCTCTGTGTGAGGCCCAGATGTTTTGTGGACCTTTGCAGGAATAAAGATGATAGCTGCTCCATATGCTTGTGAGACTGGGGGTGGCGGCTCATTCAGGTCTCATTGCCTGTGTAGCAAAGGCAGATCAGAGGCAAAGGAAAGGTTAAAGGTGGAATCATCCTAGACATTGTGACCTGCCATGTGATCTTCAGATGAAGGGTGGTATACAAATTTTAATCATCATCATCAACCCAGGCATGTGTCTTTATGTAGGAGATGAATTGAGGATTAAATCTGTAGATTAAAATTTAAGCCTCCTATCCCATGTATGTGGGAGAAATACAAAAAGCAGTGCCGTAGCTACAGCGGTGGGGTGTGGGTGGGGGGGTAGGACAGGCTAGCCAGTTTTTTTGACCCAGATGAAGCCTACAGGGGGGCACCATTCAGGCTCCCAGCTTCTCTCTCTCTCTCTCTGTGTGTGTATGCAAATGTGTGGGGGTCTTTGTGTGCCAAAATGGGACTTTGACCTGGGCGAAATAAAGCCTAGTTTCACCCCTGTGAAAAGGAAGTGGGCCGTGAAGCCTTTTTAGAAGAATAAAACACTTATATGGTTTGCAACTTACTAGAGTTTAGGAATATGGCAATTATACCTTTTTATCCCTTTTATTTGTGGTCTGCTGACTTCTCCTCTTCACACCCATTGCAGAGAATAAACCACAATTTTTAGGAAGATAAAAAAAAAATAGGTCTATTTACACTTCAATGCAGGCAGCAAATATAATACAGCTAAGAAAACTTCTGAGATACAAAATACAAAAGGTGGCTTCAGAGCAGGCTGCATGTGGCTGAAGAGGCAAGGTTCTGAGAGAGCTGGATTTCATGCCGCTGTCCTGTGCTTGCCTGTTTTTTCTTTAGGGGGTTTGCCGTGGGATTGTAGAATCCACACACACCATGCCCAGCCTAGCATTTGAACAGTCCTACTTCCTATACTGACCAGGTCTGAACCTGTAAAATAGCATGATGCAGTGCATTACTAAAGAAGAAACTCATTCTAGCCTTTGATTCATTTACCTTCAGTTATTAAAATGTAATCTCCTATGGGTGGCTCTCAAACTTGAAAATTTCTCTCTTACCCACTGCCACTTTTAATCCTGCTCATAGCTTCCCAAACCCCACCTCCAGCAGTTGCTGGTCTCCTACTGCAAATTCTTCTCCCATCCATACTCATGTGGCCTTTTGCAGCTACTGTATTTGCAAGCTGGTTGGTAACAGCTGTTTCGTCATTTGCACTATTGCAGGCAAACATTCAGAACTTTAATCAGTGCTTGCCTCTAAAGCTCCAGGCAGCCATCTCAGAACACCAGTATAATTGCCTCTCCAAAGTCTCTTTCATTCAGCTGTGTACTAAATGCCCTAATTCATTCATTAAACTTGCATGGCAAAGAATGTCAGGTTTGGAAAACATTGTGGAAGGGTCTGTGTTGGGGACCTGCTTTAAAACACTCAGAGTCATGATTTGCAGTATAAGAACCAATTCATTCATTTGCTTCCATTCCAGTTTGGAATGACTTGGGCAACAAATGGAAGAACATGGCGCTTGGTCAAAAGGAAGATTAGGGGGTGTTAGGTACCAATGAGAAGAATGGCTTAAGGGAGAAAGTACCGTACTTTCCCATATATAAGACTATGTTTCTTTACTCTAAAATAATGTCCAGAATCTGGGCTCGTCTTATACACGGATAGTATCTCCTCCCATTTTCTTAAATTGGAGTCCCCAAAAACAGGGGGCATCTTATACATGCAGCCGTCTTATAGACGGAAAAATACGGTACTTCTTCACACAATGCATACTAAAACTGTGGAAATTGCTCCCACAGGACACAGCGATGGCCACCAACTTGGATGGCTTTAAAAGAGGATTAGACAAATTCATGGAGGAGAGGCAAAGTGTCCTTTTGTACACAAACATTCCAGGCACAGGGTAGAAGCGAGTCCTTATTTACATCTGATCCCTAAGAGCACAGAAGAAGAGCCTACTGGACCAAGATAATGGCTCCTCTTGTCCAGCATCCTGTTCTCACAGCAGACAACCATCTCACTTAGTGGCTCAGTTAGTGCCAGCGCCTTCTGTCAAGAGCTTGGGTGTAACCTTCGATGCCTCCCTTTCCATGGAGGCGCAGGTTGCAGCCACAGCAAAGGTGGCATTTTTCCATCTCCACTGTATCAAGCAGTTGGTCCCTTACCTTTCTCGCCCTGATCTGGCCAGAGTGATCCATGCGATGGTCACCTCCAGGCTTGATTATTGTAACTCGCTCTACGTGGGGCTGCCCTTGAAGATGACCCAGAAACTCCAGCGGGTGCAGAATGCCACGGCAAGACTCCTTACGGGGTCCTTGCTGTGGGATCACAGTTATCCAGTGCTATACCAGCTACACTGGCTCCTGGTGGAGTTCAGCGTCAGGTTTAAGGTGCTGGTTTTGACCTTTAATTTTTTTAAAAAAATAATATTTATTAAAGTTTCAAAAACGTTACAGAAGTAAAAAAGAAAAAGGAAATAAAAAAAGAAATATACAAAGTACAGAAAAATAAAAACAATTAAAAACACTTCAATCTCTCCATGTTTTGTCTTTCATTTACTTGTTTCTCTAACCTCCTCACACCTCCCTTTTTTGTATTCTAATTCAATTGGTTGTTTTTGACCTTTAAAGCCCTATGCGTCCTAGGACCCTCGTACCTAAGGGACCACCTCTCCTGGTATGCCCTGCGGAGGACCAAGGTCGAGAAATAACAACACTTTGGAAGTCCCAAGCCACAAGGTGGTCAAATTGGTCTCAACTAGGGCCAGGGCCTTTTCAGTACTGGCCCCGACTTGGTGGAACACTCTGTCACAAGAGAGTAGGGCCCTGTGGGACTTGACAGCTTTCCACAGGGCCTGCAAGTCAGAGCTGTTCCACCTGGCCTTTGGTTTGGATTCGGTCTGACGCTTTTGTTTCCCTCCCCTTATGGTTTTGATTTATCGGCTACTTTAAAATGAGGCTGCATTTTAAATTGCATTTTAACCTGTATTTTAAATTGGGTTTTTTTCCTATTATATTTTTACTGTAATTTTATGGTGTTAGCTGCCCTGAGCCCAGCTCTGGCCGGGGAGGGCAGGATATAAATAATTTTTTTATTTATTATTATTATTATTATTATTATTATTATTATTATTATGCATGTAGGAAACCTGCAAGCAGGACCAGAACACAAGAGCTCTCTTACCTCCTGTGGTTCAAATGGTATTCAACAATATTCCTGCCTCCAATTGCAGAGGCACCAAATAGCTAGTAGCCATCATGAGCTCACTCCTCTATGAATTCGTCTAATCATCTTTTAAAGCAATTCATGCTGCTGACCCCAATGCCTTCTGTGGGAGTCCACATTTTAACTATGTACCATGTGAAGAAGCACTTTCTTTTATTTGTCCTAAAGCAGTGATCCATCTTTACAAAAAGACCACTTGCTGTAGTTTATTTTAAACCTGATGAATTCATGTATATTTTAAACATGGTGAGATTAACAAACAACAACATGCAAGCCTTTTTTCTGTGTGTCTTCCTTCACTTTGCCAGACTAGCTAAGCCTGAATTGCATCATAAGCCAGGGAGACTATCTCAGAGTCAGGGATAGTGAAGATCTGATAGCTAAACCACATTTGACACATAGCCAATCTACAACGCAAGAGATAATCAGTTTTGCTCAGATGGCATGTCAAGAGTTGGGAGCTGTAACTGATTTAAAAAAATCTTTAGAGAAATAAGGTAATGACTGCTAAATACATGAAGGAGTTGATGTTGCTCTTTTGCCATTAGAATTATTGGAGTGTTGAAATAAGCCAGGGCTTCAAATCTGTATCTTAGACACACAGGCATCGCCTCCAGCCAAGCCAACATATTTGATGCCAACGCAGCCTTGATGTTTGAAATTCACAGACAGATTTAATGCAGCTTTGGATGGGCAAAAGCAAGGGGGAAATGGCTTGATCTCTATCTAGACCATCTTTCCGCTATCGTACCCAGCAAAAAAAACATTTTGTCAGTGCTAGTGGAAATACAAAAGGGTTGCCAAAACTGTGCAAGATAAGGCACGAGTGATGAAGGGGGAAATGCAGATTGGGCAGACTTTGATAATATGGTGCCCTGAGTGAGGGCAAAATTTGGCACTCTCTCCTAAATATTTCTTATTTTCACAATAATTCATTTTGGTAAAGTTGCTTTTTTATGGATCTTATCAGGAGGAACCCATATAAATACAGATGTTGTTGTTGTTGTTGTTGTTGTTGTTGCTGTTGTTAGTCTCCTTGGCTCAGCACCCTGCGCAGAGGAATCTGGCGCTGATTAGATTGATTCCAAAACTGGAAATAAACCCAAACAAGAGCCAGTATGCACATGTGGGTGAGAGAGGAGGGATGAGAGAAGGCAGATTCTAAGGTTGTGTATGCATTAGGTACATGCTTAGAACACAGCTAGGTCATTCCTTTTTCTCAATTCAGTTCAAATCTAATGGGGGGGAACCTCCCAAACCCAATATTTTATAGGAAATGACAGGGTGGCTATGGGTTGTTTCACATCATATGCACACTGCTTCCTGAATGTGTGGTGGGAATATACTGGATGCAGAGAAAGAGTGTGTGTGCAAAGCCCTTCCTGAACTTTTCTGTGTTCTCTCTCTCTCTCTCTCTCTCTCTCTCTCTCTCAGCATACAGGCACTATCTGCTCTCCTGTTAGGGCTGAACCACAATGAACCAAAAACAAACCCCTGTGTTGCAATAAGAACCAATCACAACAATACAAACACAACACGTAGGCTAATAGCTAATAGAGAATATATAATAGAATAATAAGGTAAAGGGACCCCACCCCTTCATGGATCACTGCCTTGCCATGGTGAAGGGGCTTGAATAACTCAGAGAAGCTATGAGCTATGCCGTGCAGGGCCACCCAAGATGGACAGGTCATAGTGGAGAGTTTTGACCTAACATGATCCACCTGGAGGAGGAACCGGCAAGCTACTCCAGTATCCCTGCCAAGAAAACTCCATGGACAAAGACAACAGGCATATAAAAGTTATGACTCTGGAAGATGAACCAACCCCTCAGGTCAGAAGGCGTCCAACATGCTACTGAGGAAGAGCAGAGGACAAGTACAAGTAGATTCAGAGCTGATGAAGTGGCTGGGCCAAAGCCGAAAGGACGCTCAGTTGCGGATATGCCTGGAAGTGAAAGGAAAGTCCAATGCTGTAAAGAAAAATCTTGCATAGGAACCTGGAATGTAAGAACCATGAACCTTGGTAAGTTGGATGTGGTCAAAAATGAGATGGCAAGAATAAATATTGACATTCTGGGCATCAGTGAACTAAAATGGACGGGAATGGGCGAATTCAGTTCAGATGACCATCATATCTACTCCTGTGGGCAAGAATCCCGTAAAAGAAATGGAGTGGCCCTCATAGTCAACAAAAGAGTGGCGAAAGCTGTACTGGGATGCAATCTCAAAAATGATAGAATGATCTCGATATGAATCCAAGGCAGACCTTTTAACATCACAGTAATCCAAGTTTATGCACCAACTACTGGTGCTGAAGAAACTGAAATTGACCAATTCTATGAAGATTTACAACACCTTTCAGAAATGACACCAAAGAAGGATGTTCTTCTCATTATAGGGGATTGGAATGCTAAACTAGGGAATCAAGAGATAAAAGGAACAACTGGCAAGTTTGGCCTTGGAATTCAAAACTAAGCAGGGCAAAGGCTAATAGAGTTCTGCCAAGAGAACAAGCTGGTCATCACAAACACTCTTTTCCAACAACACAAGAGACGACTCTACATATGGACATCACCAGATGGGCAGCATCGAAATCAGATTGATTATATTCTCTGCAGCCAAAGATGGAGAAGCTCTATACAGTTAGCAAAAACAAGACCTGGAGCTGACTGTGGCTCAGATCATCAGCTTCTTATAGCAAAATTCCAGCTTAAACTGAAGAAAGTAGGAAAAACCACTGGGCTGGTAAGATACAATCTAAATCAAATCCCTTATGAATACACAGTGGAAGTGAGGAACAGGTTTAAGGATTTAGATTTGCTGGACTGAGTGCCTGAAAAACTATGGATGAAGGCTCGCAACGAAAACCATCCCAATGAAAAGGAAATGCAAGAAAGCAAAGTGTCTGTCCAACGAGGCCTTACAAATAGTGGGGGAGAGAAGGCAAGCAAAGTGCAAGGGAGACAGTGAAAGATACAGGAAATTGAATGTAGATATCCAAAAAATAGCAAGGAGGGACAAGAAGGCCTTCTTAAACGAGCAATGCAAGAAATAGAGGAAAACAACAGAATGGGAAAAACCAGAGATCTGTTCAAGAAAACTGGAGATATGAAAGGAACATTTTGTACAAAGATAACCATAATAAAGGACAAAAGTGGTAAGGACTTAACAGAAGCAGAAGACATCAAGAAGAGGTGGCCAGAATACACAGAGGAATTATACCAGAATTATATGGATGTTTTGTACACCCCAGGTAGTGTGGTTGCTGACCTTGAGCCAGACATCCTGGAGAGTGAAGTCAAATGGGCCTTCGAAAGCACTGCTAATAACAAGGCCAGTGGAAGTGATGATATTCCAGCTGAACTATTTAAAACTTTAAAAGATGATGCTGTTAAGGTGCTACACTCAATATGCCAGCAAGTTTGGAAAACTCAGCAGTGGCCAGAGAATTGGAGAAGATCAGCCTACATCCCAATCCCAAAGAAGGGCAGTGCCAAAGAATGCTCCAACTACCGCACAATTGCACTCATTTCACACGCTAGCAAGGTTATGCTTAAAATTCTACAAGGCAGGCTCAAGCAGTATGTGGACCAAGAACTCCCAGATGTGCAAGCTGGATTTCGAAGGGGCAGAGGAACCAGAGACCAAATTGCAAACATGCATTGGATTATGGAGAAAGCTAGAGAGTTCCAGAAAGACATCTACTTCTGCTTCATTGACTATGGGCAGTGACAAGATGACATTGACATTCCATCTCCACGGATATGGCATTTGTTGCCAGAGGCTGGCCAACCATCCCCCAGAGGTGCTGCAATTGCATCCTTCAGAAAAGACCACCAAAGTCTATTTCCAGTTATATGATTTTATGCTTGTATATGTGAAGTTGATGTTTTTAAGTGGTTTATTTGCCATTTTAAAGCCCATTTCCCCGGTTTGAAGAGATCACTTTGGAGCACCTTGCAATCCCTTAAATGATGTGGTGTCTTATCCCCAAGTGCAGATCATTTATGAACAAGCTCCAATGGATTTCAGAAAGGATCCCCATGCAGAACTTCCATGTTCAGAGGCAAACAGGAGGAATGGAAAAAGAGGCTCGACTGGCATTTAAGAATTCAATTGTGGCTTTGTTTGTTCTTTGTTTACACAAGTGATAAAATTGACCCACCTGCTTCTCCATGTTCTTTAAATTTTGATGTGACTGAGAAATTGTTTACTGTAGAACAGGGAATTTGAGGGCAGCCTCCAAGTTATGAGTTGTTAACTTCTGGATAAATATCCACTCTGTACCTTCAGCCCTAAAGACATTTATGGCATGTTCATTCACATCTCCATCTGCCATTGACCTGCAATCTCCTGCTCTGGGTCCAAGCCAGCTCAGCTCAATTAAATCCTCTTCTATTCATCCTAATGCGTTAATTACATTACTGCAGTAACTTGGGACACAAACGAACATTACTGTGGATATGTGGGATATGGGCCTCCCACCACTTTCTTTCAACACATTAATTGTAGCAGGGAATTGTTGCATACAGCAGAATAAATTTTCAGATTAATTATCTTGCTCATTGTCGAAGAATAATGAGCTGTGTGTACATCTGTCTTGCTGTTCCTCTGTCACTTACCAAGCCACTGTTATAGCAAAAGGCCGCCTGCCTCTTGCAGAACAGCTCTTCTTAGCTTCCCAGTTTGGGATTGCTGTTGTACAAATCTATGGTACAACTGCATTCCAAATAATGTGTGCAGTTCTGGTTGCCTCACCTCAAAAAGGATATTGTAGAGTTGGAAAAAATTCAAAAATGCGCAACCAAAGTGATCAAGGCTGAGGGCCTTCTGGCGGTTCCCTCACTGTGAGAAGCCAAGTTACAGGGAACCAGGCAGAGGGCCTTCTCGGTAGTGGCGCCCGCCCTGTGGAACGCCCTTCCAGCAGATGTCAAAGCGATAAACAACTACCAGACTTTTAGAAGACATCTGAAGGCAGCCCTATTCAGGGAAGCTTTTAATGTTTAATAGGTTTTTGTATTTTAATATTCTGTTGGAAGCCACCCAGAGTGGCTGGGGAAACCCAGCCAGATGTGCGGGGTATAAATAATAAATTATTATTATTATTATTATTATTATTATTATTATTATTATTATTATTATTTGGAGAAAAAGGGAGAGGTGACATGATATAAGTTTATAAGATTATGCATGGCATGGATAAAGGTTTCTCTCTCTCTCTCTCTCTCATAACATGAGAAGTCATGGACATGCAAGGAATCTGAATGTTGTAAGATTCAGAGCAGATAAAGGAAAGGACTTCTTCACACAGAGCCTAGTTAAACTATGGATCTCCTTCTCACAGAGGCTGTGGTGGCAACCAGCCTGGATGGGTTTAAAAGAGGACTGGACAAATTCATGGAGGACAAGGAGTCTCTTGCCCAGTCTCTTTTTTGCCCTCACAATTTTCAAAAGTGAGAATTAAGTGTATCTCTAATGTTCCAAATTATCTGTATCTCTCTGTGATTAGATCCAATATTTCAGATTTCAGAGAATGCATGGCGGTTTCAGAAGGGAGGCAGTGACACCGAAGTGCAGAAAATATGGTGAGGAGAATCATAAGGCAAGCGTTCCAGCTCCTCCCATAGGTATCATTTAGTTTGTATCCACTTACCATATACAGGATGTATATGTAACTTGTTTTCCAAGAGAACCCAAAGAAGTGAGAATTGGGCTCTCTGTTTGTAGAGCATTTCAAATAAGCAGTTCACCTACTCAGTCAAGGCAAAACATAATCTTTTTTAGTTCCTTCACAAAAGAAGAAAATATACTGGTATTTTTATTGAAGTGTTTGTTATTTTGAAAAGAGTTAACAAACATGAACTTCCTCTTACAAAGAAATACATCTACAGCTGCAGATCAATGCAGTAGACAAAGCGAGGCTCTTTTCTGGAGTGCTACTTAGGATTTCAAAATATCTTAAGGTTGCTAAATAATTAAACTATCAAGTGCTCAAGAGGCTGAGGAGTTTTCAAAAGCCTCATATGACAACTCAAGGAAAAATCAGCCCGTCACGATGCCTTAGACAGAAGAGTGCAAAGAGCTCTCCTTTGCGGTGATAACAAAAGCTCAGGTTGGACGTAATGCTGAACCATTAAAGGTAAAGGTAAAGGTACCCCTGCCCGTACGGGCCAGTCTTGACAGACTCTGGGGTTGTGCGCCCATCTCACTTAAGAGGCCAGGGGCCAGCGCTGTCCGGAGACACTTCCGGGTCACGTGGCCAGCGTGACATCGCTGCTCTGGTGAGCCAGAGCCGCACACGGAAACGCCGTTTACCTTCCCACTGGTAAGTGGTCCCTATTTATCTACTTGCACCCGGGGGTGCTTTCGAACTGCTAGGTTGGCAGGCGCTGGGACCGAGCAGCGGGAGCGCACCCCGCCGCAGGGATTCGAACCGCCGACCTTTTGATTGGCAAGCCCTAGGCGCTGAGGCTTTTACCCACAGCGCCACCTGCGTCCGCTGAACCATTATTTGACACTAATTGGCTGAGCCTGCTCAAGCCTTGGACTTGGGCACTCCCTGTTCTGCTCTCCTCTGTAGCAGCTGCAAGGAAAATATCAGAAATGCCAGGTTCTGTTTTCCAGTGAACCTTGAGCTTGTGATTTCATCTACACTGGAAACTGTACTGTACTGGAAACACAGGTTAGTGTTCCAGGATCAGAAACTAACCATAGTTTGGCTCTGGATTATTTTATCAAACTATAGCTTACACCAGAAGTGGGCAACCTGTGGGTCACAGACAGCCTTCAGCCCAATTTCAGGCATCACTTGGCTTGATTTCAATAGCTCTCTGCAAGCAAGCAATCCAGCCCTCTCTTTTGGTGGAGAGGGGTGAGAAAGAGAGAGAAGGGCTGTCCGAAAAAGAGAGAAGATTTGGTAACTTAGTGGGATGGACCAATGGTGTGACTTTACATCATGCTTCTTCAGATGTTTGCATAATTCATGCCACATTATTAACAGATCTATGAAAGGAAACACCATATTTGGAACAATGGAATGAGCTGGGAAATGTGGATATTCCCCTATTCAGTTATGCAGTCTTACATTCTGGTTAAGCAAACAGCAAATAAAATGACCACCTCGCCAGGGCTCTAATGTGCCATGAGGATGGAGGTTGTTTTGTTTGATCAATGTTTTCTATGCAAGGTTGTTACAGAGACAGAACAAGCCGGGACTGTTCTCCCTATCTCTGCTGCTTTTATTAAAGCTTCAAGAAGCGAGTTCATTTCCATCCGTGTCTCTGGGGTGAGCACATCCTTTGAGCTTGGATTGTTTTCTTCCTCGGCTGCTAAGGAAGGATTCCTTTTTTCATGTGTGCTTTTTGTATATGTTTCTCTTTCCACATGCATTTCTCTATATTAAATTTTCATTATGTCTTTTATCAGAGGCATCAATCTCCCAGCTGCTGCTATCAGGATGGCTTTTCATTTCTGAACTAATGGTGGAAGGAGCCTTTATTGTTCCCCTCATCCTTAGGTTTCTCCCCAATTCATTTCTCACTTAGATCAGAGCAAAATATGGCTGAAAGAGGGATGAAGAAAGAGGATGGCTGCAAGAAGGCATAGAAAGCTTAGGAGCAGAAATTAATGTTACATGCCACTCCAATATCTGGGTGGTGAGACATTACAGGGGTTCCAAGAACTTACTCAAGGTTCAGTTTCCTTGGAATGAAGGTCAGCAGAGACTATGGTGTCTTTCAGATATATGGTTTTATTTACACAATATATACAACCTGAGCCTAAGATGGAGGGGCTCGCAGCGTTAACGCCCCAAGAGATCTTGCTTCTCCATTAGTCACAGCTTGGATCTGCACAAATGAAGCATGGATTTCTCTCTCCAGCTTCTCAACCTGCAGCCTGCTTTTAGCTCAGCTCTTACCCAACTATCAAGCCTATCAGGCAAGGTGGCGCTTGCTAAGCCCTAAGGACCACTTCCCTTAAGCTCAGATCTATACATGATCCTTTATTGAAATAAGGGAGCTTTAGATTTACTTTCTCAAAGCACACTGGAAACAGAGTTTAACAAAACCTTGTGGGATACCCTAGAGCACAAGGGTAGCTTAATAAGCATGTAGTATAGCATGTGGGAAACACTTTAGTACAATTTCTAGAGAAATAACATTTTTAAACTGATTAAACCACCAATGTATAAATGGGTTTATTTGAGAAAAGAAGGGGAAAGGGAGAACAACAGATAATATACAGACATTCCAATAAACAATAAAGAGCCAATTAACTCTTTAGTGTTCCTTGTAGAAAAGATGTTCAAACAGAGCATCACAAGGTATTTTGATCACCTGATTTGAATGGTTCCAAGGAGATAAGTAGAGGAATTTGAAACCAATAAAAGCTGGCTTCATTTCTTAGATGGAATCAAAGGAGAAAGAAGCTCCATCTCTCCTGTCACTGGTCTAAGTAGCCAGTCAGATATTTACTTTGGAGGCTGATTCAACCTTCTGAAGGATAGCCAGTTCCGACCAGCCAAGTTTTTTATTATTATTATTAAGAATTAAACTGGGGAAATGGATTGGGAATAAAATCTCAGGATGTTTATCAATTCAGGAATGGGGTGCCAAGCCCCAGGTGCTCTATATGGCACTGTTGGTCTACAGAGGAATCTTGGGGTGGGGTGATGTTGTCAGGGGTGCAGTCGACATACCAGCCTAAGCTGGTAAAGGCACTACACCTAAGCACTTCTGCCAACTGTTCTTCCACAGAGAGCACCAAATGACCAGAATTGTTTCTGTCCCATATCCAGATTGGAAACGATATAAATACTCAGTTTCCTCCAAGATAACCTGCAATTGAAGGGCTCCATAACCACATGACCAGATAGTGTCCTAGCTACACCCATCTCTAACTAACAAAACTATACTATCCAAATCAGCATGAATGCAAGCCATTTTACCCAAACAGTGCCATGCAAGCGGCTCACACCCAGCCTTTGAGGATTCAAGCACATCCACATTAAGGAGTCCAGAAGAAGCCTCTGGGCCGCTGTTCCTGCAACAGAAGCAATGAAAATCAATAATCATCATACAGTAAATATAAATTAATTTCAGTTTATGATTTCAGCAGCAACACCAAAAAATCCAGCAGTTAAGGGGTAATTATCATAGAGGAAAGGGAAGCATCTTTAAAAGTATACATACAAAGGAATAAAATTTAAGGGGATTCAGACATTCACCGGGCAAATAAAAAAGGTACTTTGGCTGGCACCAGAGAAGGTGCCAGGCAACCTTTTTTGGAAGGGCATTGCATCATCAGAGCAAAGGGTTTCAAGGGCTTTGAGGTGTCACTGTCCATGGTGCTGCTTTTGGAGGATTTCATAGTATGCCTGTTGCTCCCTTAGGAGGTGCAGAGGATTGGTGGGCTTCTGGGGAGATAAAGCAGAGCTTCCAGATTCCTTTAATGCGATATTGAAAGCTCCAGTCCCAGATATAGCAGCGGACCACTTGTCGTTTTCCTCCTCCTTCAGTGGGAGTCATCCTCAGAGTCTGTTTCAGGTGAACCCCAGGGTCCCCAGGATGTGTCGCTCTGGCTCAGTGTCTTTATTAAATAGGTCCAGGCATTGGTGTACAGAGGGGGGGGCAGAGGGAGTGCACCGCACCAGGTACCATTTGGGGAAAGGGTGCCATTGTGGCCGCCCCCCGGGACGTGCACCAGCCACTCCCCCGCCTGTTCTCCGCTCCGGGGGCTGCAGCATCTTGCTCCGCCACTGGGTCCAGGGACTGAGCCACAAACTTTGCCTTTCTTGGAAGAGGATTTCTGAATGTCTGTGTCTGCCTGCCAGTGAGCATGAGGCAGAATCATTTCTGGACACTGTTTTTCAGCCTAAAACAGGCCCCTCAGGAACAACATCACTTTGGAGAAATGTGTTCAAAATATGCAGAGCCAAGAGGTGCATTAACACCATTTGCATTAGCTTATTTGGGAGATAGGGGACGCAGGTGGCGCTGTGGGTTAAAGCCTCAGCGCCTAGGGCTTGCCGATCGAAAGGTCGGCGGTTCGAATCCCTGCGGCGGGGTGCGCTCCCGCTGCTCGGTCCCAGCGCCTGCCAACCTAGCAGTTCGAAAGCACCTCCGGGTGCAAGTAGATAAATAGGGACCGCTTACCAGCGGGAAGGTAAACGGCGTTTCCGTGTGCGGCTCTGGCTCGCCAGAGCAGCGATGTCATGCTGGCCACGTGACCCGGAAGTGTCTCCGGACAGCGCTGGCCCCTGGCCTCTTAAGTGAGATGGGCGCACAACCCCAGAGTCTGTCAAGACTGGCCCGTACGGGCAGGGGTACCTTTACCTTTATTTGGGAGATAGCTCAGGTCAGCTTTTTATCCAAAGTGTCAAGGCTCCTTTCCAGTCAAGGAGATTTGATTGCACATAGCCTGCATCACACCAAGTGTCTCATTATACTTAACTGCAGTGTGATTTTGTAGCTTGATTTCTTCCTGTTGGTATATTAAACATTGTTCCATTCTTGGCTCAGAGCCATATGTTCTAAATTATCAAGTGATCTGTGATGCTAAGGTAATTTCCTCTGACACTCAGGTAATACGTTTGTTGTTGCTGCCAATGTGTTTGGTGGGTTTCCCACCTAGTAGGCAGCACAAGTTGTTTGATTAGACCTTCCTCCCCTCCATCCAGGTGCACTTGTCACAATGTTATGTTTCATTTCACTTTTAATCAAAGGGCAGGTAAAGCCAAGAGAGGAAGGTTGCACATTCCTGGGTTTGTAAATACTATTTCTAGAATTTCTGGGAACTTCTCTGTATGCACATTCCCATTTACATCCAATGCGTTCCAAGCACTGGTTTGGAAAGCAGTGAGCACAAGATGTTAGCCACAATCCATATCTATTCTGAATCTACCTATCATATTTCTTAGGAAATATTGTGTTTTGATGCATTTCCTCCCAAAGCAGTTTCAATCCAAATGGAGGAAAAGAGTGACTAGGGTGTGTTTTAAGTTGGCAATATGTACACAGCTATTGTTTCCATAACTCAGGGGTGGGGAACAGGATCTAGTGGGAAGGCTGGATCTCTAACCCCCCCCCCTCCCAAAAACCCCTAGACCAATTTTGACAGAGGATAGGGCTAACTCCTGGGAGGGGTGGCTCAAACTGGGAGGGGTGGCTCAAACTGGGAGGGGGGGGCTAACATCCCAGAGGACAGGATCACACTTCAAAACGACCTTGACAGATTAGAGAACTGGGCCAAAACAAACAAGATGAATTTTAACAGGGAGAAATGTAAAGTATTGCACTTAGGCAAAAAAAATGAGAGGCACAAAGACAAGATGGGTGACACCTGGCTTGAGAGCAGTACATGTGAAAAGGATCTAGGAGTCTTGGTTGACCACAAACTTGACATAAGCCAACAGTGTGACGCGGCAGCTAAAAAAGCCAATGCAATTCTGGGCTGCATCAATAGGAGTATAGCATCTAGACCAAGGGAAGTAATAGTGCCACTGTATTCTGCTCTGGTCAGACCTCACCTGGAGTACTGTGTCCAGTTCTGGGCACCACAGTTCAAGAAGGACCAGTGCTACCTAAATATTTTGGGCTACAAATTCCATCACTTCTCACTGGGGCTGATTGAAGCTTTGGCCCAAAATACCATTATCTGGAGAGCACCAAGTTGGTGAAAGCTGATTTAAGTTATATAATACATCTAATTTACCTATTTTTCCCAGTTGGGGATAATTTTGTATTCTGCCCAGAAGATAGATGAGAACTGTAAGCAGGTTGGTAAGCAAATTACAGAACAGAGCTTGGAAACAATTGATCCAGTGATCCAGAGCCAGTGTGGTGTAGTGGTTAAGAGTGCTAGACTCGTAATCTGGGGAACTGGGTTCGCTTCCCCGCTCCTCCACCTGCAGCTGCTGGGTGACCTTCGACCAGTCACACTTCTCTGAAGTCTCTCAGCCCCACTCACCTCACAGTGTGTTTGTTGTGGGGGAGGAAGGGAAAGGAGAATGTTAGCCGCTTTGAGACTCCTTTGGGTAGTGATAAAGCAGGATATCAAATCCAAACTCTTCTTCATTCTGCTGTGGCAGAATTATCTACAACTGTGGAAAGGAAGAGAGTCACCTCCTTACACAAACCCCTGTAGCACAGAAGATGGTGGCAGTTTCCACAGTAAAAGTGTGGAAGAAGAAATGTAATTCCTTCCAGATGCCCCATTTCACCATAGGATCGGTCTTGTTCCAGCATTCAAAGGCTTTCACTGTGTTCTCACAATGTTTGTTGGCACCAAAATACCAGGCTGTGCTCCCCCCCCCTTAAATCTGGATTTATCCTTTCTGCAGAAAATTTGATAAGTTATACAAACAAAGCCTGTTGCCAACAATTCATTTGTGATATCTGAATGACTCACTTGCAGTCTTAAGCCTCCCTCTGGAAGCATCCCAAGGGCCAGAACTGCAAATCCTCAAGCCTAGTTCTGCTCTCTCACAACTGATTGGTCAATTGGCCAAAATCCTCTGAAGTGTTGACCCAAAGTTGAGCAGGTTCTGTCTGCCTCTGTGACTGCTCATACAATCATTTATCCTGCGATCCTGCGATAACAATTATATATATATATATGTAGAAGGAGATTGGAAAGTGGTGAAAAGGAGTTGCACAACGACCCGAAAGGCTGGAGGAAATCAAGGAAATGAGTTTTTGCTGCCAAACTTGTTTTTATTATCTAAATGCCCAACAACATAGCCAAAAAAAGCACTTGCAAAATCAGAAATGGGCGTCTTTTTGATGAATTGGTCCCCATTGTTTGGTTGTATAAATAGGGAAAGTTATATAAGCAGTGCTGGATTTACGTATAAATTAAACAAGCTATAGCTTAGGGCCCCACTCTCTTGGGGGACCCCCAAAAAAATTAAAGGGGAAAAAACCTGGATATACATTTCCAAGTATAAGAAAAATATAAATAAAATAAAACCTACATACTGTTGTTGTTGTTGTTTAGTCGTTTAGTCGTGTCCGACTCTTCGTGACCCCATGGACCAGAGAACGCCAGGCACTCCTGTCCTCCACTGCCCCCCGCAGCTTGGTCAGACTCATGCTGGTAACCTCGAAAACACTATCCAACCATCTCGTCCTCTGTCGCCCCCTTCTCCTTGTGCCCTCCATCTTTCCCAACATCAGGGTCTTCTCCAGGGAGTCTTCTCTTCTCATGAGGTGGCCAAAGTACTGGAGCCTCAGCTTCACAATCTGTCCTTCCAGTGAGCACTCAGGGCTGATTTCCTTCAGAATGGAGAGGTTTGATCTTCTTGCATTCCATGGGACTCTCAAGAGTCTCCTCCAGCACCATAATTCAAAAGCATCAATTCTTCGGCGATCAGCCTTCTTGATGGTCCAGCTCTCACTTCCATACATCACTACTGGGAAAACCATAGCTTTAACTATACGGACCTTTGTTGGCAAGGTGATGTCTCTACTTCTCAAGATGCTGTCTAGGCCTGTCATTGCCCTTCTCCCAAGAAGCAGGCGTCTTTTAATTTCGTGGCTGCTGTCACCATCTGCAGTGATCATGGAGCCCAAGAAAGTAAAATCTCTCACTGCCTCCATTTCTTCCCCTTCTATTTGCCAGGAGGTGATGGGACCAGTAGCCATGATCTTCGTTTTTTTGATGTTGAGCTTCAGACCATATTTTGCACTCTCCTCTTTCACCCTCAATAAAAGGTTCTTTAATTCCTCCTCACTTTCTGCCATCAAGGTTGTGTCATCTGCATATCTGAGGTTGTTGATATTTCTTCCGGCAATCTTAATTTCGGCTAGGGATTCATCCAGCCCAGCCTTTCGCATGATGAATTCTGCATATAAGTTAAATAACCAGGGAGACAATATACAGCCTTGTCGTACTCCTTTCCCAATTTTGAACCAGTCAGTTGTTCCATATCCAGTTCTAACTGTAGCTTCTTGTCCCACATAGAGATTTCTCAGGAGACAGATGAGGTGATCAGGCACTCCCATTTCTTTAAGAACTTGCCATAGTTTGCCATGGTCGACACAGTCAAAGGCTTTTGCATAGTCAATGAAGCAGAAGTAAATGTCTTTCTGGAACTCTCTAGCTTTCTCCATAATCCAGCGCATGTTTGCAATTTGGTCTCTGGTTCCTCTGCCTCTTCCAAATCCAGCTTGCACTTCTGGGAGTTCTCGGTCCACGTACTGCTTGAGCCTTCCTTGTAGAATTTTAAGCATAACCTTGCTAGCGTGTGAAATGAGTGAAATTGTGCGATAGTTGGAGCATTCTTTGGCACTGCCCTTCTTTGGGATTGGGATGTAGACTGATCTTCTCCAATCTTCTGGCCACTGCTGAGTTTTCCAAACTTGCTGGCATATTGAGTGTAGCACCTTAACAGCATCATCTTTTAAAATTTTAAATAGTTCAGCTGGAATACCATCACTTCCACTGGCCTTGTTATTTGCAGTGCTTTCTAAGGCCCATTTGACTTCACTCTCCAGGATGTCTGGCTCAAGGTCAGCAACCACACTACCTGGGGTATATGAGACATCCGTTTCTTTCTGGTATAATTCCTCTGTGTATTCTTGCCACCTCTTCTTGATGTCTTCTGCTTCTGTTAGGTCCTTTCCACTTTTGTCCTTTATTATGGAAATCTTTGTACGAAATGTTCCTTTCATATCTCCAATTTTCTTGAACAGATCTCTGGTTCTTCCCATTCTATTGTTTTCCTCTATTTCTTTGCATTGCTTGTTTAAGAAGGTCTTCTTGTCTCTCCTTGCTATTCTTTGGAAATCTGCATTCAATTTCCTGTATGTTTCACGTTCTCCCTTGCATTTTGCTTGCCTTCTCTCCCCCGCTATTTGTAAGGCCTCATTGGACAGCCACTTTGCTTTCTTGCATTTCCTTTTCATTGGGATGGTTTTCGTTGCTGCCTCCTGTATAATGTTACGAGCCTCCATCCATAGTTCTTCAGGCACTCTGTCCACCAAATCTAAATCCTTAAACCTGTTCCTCACTTCCACTGTGTATTCATAAGGGATTTGACTTAGATTGTATCTTACCGGCCCAGTGGTTTTTCCTACTTTCTTCAGTTTAAGCTGGAATTTTGCTATAAGAAGCTGATGATCTGAGCCACAGTCAGCTCCAGGTCTTGTTTTTGCTGACTGTATAGAGCTTCTCCATCTTTGGCTGCAGAGAATATAATCAATCTGATTTCGATGCTGCCCATCTGGTGATGTCCATGTGTAGAGTCGTCTCTTGTGTTGTTGGAAAAGTGTGTTTGTGATGACCAGCTTGTTCTCTTGACAGAACTCTATTAGCCTTTGCCCTGCTTCGTTTTGATCTCCAAGGCCAAACTTGCCAGTTGTTCCTTTTATCTCTTGACTCCCTACTTTAGCATTCCAATCCCCTATAATGAGAAGAACATCCTTCTTTGGTGTCACTTCTATAAGGTGTTGTAAGTCTTCATAGAATTGGTCAATTTCAGTTTCTTCAGCACCAGTAGTTGGTGCATAAACTTGGATTACTGTGATGTTAAAAGGTCTGCCTTGGATTCGTATCGAGATCATTCTATCATTTTTGAGATTGCATCCCAGTACAGCTTTTGCCACTCTTTTGTTGATTATGAGGGCCACTCCATTTCTTTTACGGGTTTCTTGCCCACAGTAGTAGATATGATGGTCATCCGAACTGAATTCACCCATTCCCGTCCATTTTAGTTCACTGATGCCCAGGATGTCAATATTTATTCTTGCCATCTCATTTTTGACCACCTCCAACTTACCCATGTTCATGGTTCTTACATTCCAGGTTCCTATGCAATATTTTTCTTTACAGCATTGGACTTTCCTTTCGCTTCCAGGCATATCCGCAACTGAGCGTCCTTTCGGCTTTGGCCCAGCCGCTTCATCAGCTCTGGATCTACTTGTACTTGCCCTCCGCTCTTCCCCAGTTGCATGTTGGACGCCTTCCGACCTGAGGGGCTCATCTTCCAGCGTCATAACTTTTATATGCCTGTTGTCTTTGTCCATGGAGTTTTCTTGGCAGGGATACTGGAGTGGCTTGCCGGTTCCTCCTCCAGGTGGATCACGTTTGGTCAAAACTCTCCCCTATGACCTGTTCATCTTGGGTGCCCTGCTCGGCATAGTTCATAGCTTCTCTGAGTTCTTCAAGCCCCTTCGCCACGGCAAGGCAGTGATCCATGAAGGGGTATACTGACATACTGTTAGGTAAAGGTAAAGGTACCCCTGCCCGTACGGGCCAGTCTTGACAGACTCTGGGGTTGTGCGCCCATCTCACTTAAGAGGCCAGGGGCCAGCGCTGTCCGGAGACACTTCCGGGTCACGTGGCCAGCGTGACATCGCTGCTCTGGCGAGCCAGAGCCGCACACGGAAACGCCGTTTACCTTCCCGCTCTAACATACTGTTAGAGCTTAATAATTATTTCACTATTAATATACTTCTTAATTTTATTTCACTATTAATATACTTCTTCTTTATTGTACTTCAATTCAATAATTACTTTGATAAAATACATATTTTGTTATGTGCAAATGGCTTTAGATACCTATTAGGTAAATAAATTACCATATAGCATATATTCAACACAAAAAACAGTGACAATTTGTTTTTGACAAAGGACAGCTGGACATAGAAAGGGCCCCATTACCTTCAGTAGCTGAGGGCCTCATCAAACCTAAATCTGGCCCTGCATATAAGCACTTCTCCCATGACTCTTGTTAGAGGTTGGTTCTATAGACTCCTTTTAAGAATTTTGCTACAGGTAACTTCATCTCTGTAATTTGTTTTTTGTACTGAATATGCTCCATGTATGGTTCTGTTATTATTTGTATACTTATGCGTTAGTGTGTACATAGGAATGGGCATCATTTGCATGACATCTGCGTGCCTTTTGTGAAGCCTTCATTGCCGACTCCATTGCTTCCTCTGCTGCAGGATATTTGCAGAGCCGTCTTTCCCATAGGGTTTAGTGGTGTGTTGCGCCAGGGCGCCGACCTCTCAGGGGTGCCCCAGTGAGTGGGGGAGCTACGTGGCTTTGCTGGCGGCCTCCTCTTTTCCTGCACGCCTGCCAGCTGCGCCCCATCAACCATATGGCTGGCAGGCGTACAGCTTCCTTCCCAAGCCTCTGCGGGGATTGCTCTCCCGCACCGCCATAGGGGAGAGTTGCCCCCCCCACCCCCCCGATGGCTGGCAGTGTGCAGCTTTGCCCCCCCATCCATGGTAGTTTGGGAGCACTGAGAGGAAATTTGCACCCTGGCACCACATCTGCTAAAGACGTCCCTGGGTATTTGTTACATCTGAGGCATAGTAGCAAACGCCCTGCAGTATCAGAGTCTTGCTTTTTTGATTGAATCCTTCTTGTGAGTTTCCCACAGGCATCTGGCTCGCCACTGTGAGATCAGGATGCTGGGTTATGGGCCAGTGGTGTGTTCCAGCTGACTCTTATTATGTTCGTATCAGTCTGCTGAGATGTACAGAGGAACCCTCAGCTGCAGGATTCTCCCTAAGTGGGAGAACAGAGTCCCCAAACTATAGAGAAATAGGAAGTTAGCCCCGGAAGGGCAGGTTGGGAGCCCTGTAAGCAGGGCTGCTCTGAGCTGGGAGCTGGGAGGATCTGAGCCTTCCTGCTATTCCTTCTCCCCACCTGCCAACTTTGGCAGGCATTTATTTCCCTAGCAAGGCATGAATTAAGAATAAATTATTGTATCAATCGGAAGGCTTCCCATGACTCCAAAAGTATCACTAGAAAATACTTTGGCTGAAATATGTTTGTGACTGCGGCTTAGATGGCTATAAAAATGGCACATGGACAGAAACACTGAGCACTTAGCTGAAAATAACAAGAAATACATTGATTAAACAACTGGTAATTACAACACCAGAGACATTTACAGTCTCATCTGAACAGTTTGTCCAGGTTAGTCATTTATGGATAGGGCCCATCTTTTCACCATCATTTACCAGTCTTGTTTCTGGTAATTGTTTCTTTGATGGTCCTTGAACCTTCCTGCCACACCAGGCTGGTGCACCCTGTGAGAAGCACTGGCTTAGGAAGGGACTTGGAAGCTGAATTTGATATGTTAGTGCTTGTTTGGTTTGTTGCCATGTATTGTTATTTCATTGTTTTTACTACTTTATTTTATATATATTATAATCTGATGGATTTGATTGCATTTATAGCCCACCTTTTTCTCCAAGGAACTGAAGGTGGTCACACAGTTTTCCCTATTCTGAGGCAAAGCAGTGTACAATAAGTGAATAATGTTGCTTAGCTTGACACATACCTTCCACATCTTATCTGCCTGGGCTTATTTGTCTTACCAGTGTGTGGTGTGGGAGGGGGTGAGGGTGCAAAGGCAGAACTTCTTAAATTCACTTTTTTAAAATCTAAATATACTCCAGACCAGTACGTTTCACCCAGGTGCCAAAGTGGAGGACCTCTTATTCTGCCATAGTTCAAGTATGAGGTTGTCCAACAGTGTCCTTCTAGTGTAAATGAGGTTAAAGCAGCCCACTGAATATAAAACAACCTGGGGAAATGTATTTGATTACCAAAGGGCTATTAAACTGGAGAAGCTCCAGGAGATTAGGCGATAAATCAAACAGCAAGGCCTACATGAAGGACAAACGTGGAGACAAACACCTGGGGCATGGAAACCGGAAGACAAAGGGGAAATATTTTGCACCACAGCTTAACAGAACATTTCCGTGCAGACTGTTCAAAAAGAAAAATGGGAGGATGTCACAGCTTGGGTGCCAACTTTTAAATTAAAAATCCTGGTGCCATTTGGAGGTGGAGGCAGGGTTGTTGTTGTTTAGTCGTGTCCAACTCTTTGTGACCCCACGGACCAGAGCACGCCAGGCACCCCTGTCTTCCACTGCCTCCCGCAGTTTGGTCAAACTCATGCTGGTAGCTTCGAGAACACTGTCCCACCATCTCGTCCTCTGTCGTGTCCTTCTCCTTGTGCCCTCATCAAGCAAATCCCAGCTGAAGTTGGGGCATAATCCCAACCAATGCCTGGCAGAATCTGGATTTCACAGGCTTCCTGCCATTTGTTTCCTGGTACTTGTTACCCCTAGCATTTCCTATTCCTACCAGGGAAACAGAAACAAAGCAATAGGGTTGAGTGGCTTCAGGAACTGGGCAACCTTTAAAGTTGAAGTAAGAAGATGCATTTTACAAGGGAGCAAAACTCAAGCATGCATTGGGGGTTCAGCTTGGTGTTACAATCTGTAACCCACCCCCTTTGAGTATTTATTATCTTGTAGGTCAACAACAGCTAAGGACCTAAGCAACCCAGAATATGGCAGCCTTCACCTTATCTCAAGACAGCAGACTCTCTGGCAAGAGTGTAATCCTATGAAGCTGTCTTATTCAGAGTCAGCTTGACAGAACATATATTCCACTACTGTCTGTGCCAGACTCCCTCAACCTGGTGCCCTCCAGATGTTTTGGACTAATCAGCTCCAGTCAGCTAGGACTCATGGGAGCACAGCCAGGTAGTCCAAAACATCTGGAGAGCACCAAGTTGGAGAAGATTGAGGTGCCAGACAAGAATCTACATTATAGGAGCAAGCAGAAGTCTGTTGGCTCCTGACCCCTGCTAAGTCAGTATCTGCACCACAATCTGCAATACCCCCTCTGGCTGCCTTCTGTGGTGGCAATGAAGAGCAGCAAGCAGCCTCTCATCAGCTCCTTCTTCTAGCAAGCTGCCACGTTGAGTCTAATTCAAGTCTGCTGGTGCTTTGTAGCAGGAATAATTGGAGGCAATAAGAATGCCTAGAAGCAAGAATTTCCCGTTCTCTTTCTCCAAGTATTGCAAGCATGATGATTCCAAAAGCAAGGTCCCAGGAGAGGAAGCTCTCGTGTCAGCTGTGTGCCATCTCCCTAATACTTCTCTTATTGCGTCAATTCTTTTCTTCCCCTCCTCTTTGATGAACATGACCTCAATTTCCTCTTCTCACCTCTCCGAGAAATCATTTTTCAAGTGCTCATTTTCATCTTCAGTAGCAAAATTCCACTTGATGTAGTTTTCTTCCTTTCATTTTTTTCCAGAGACAAGGGGCGGGGGGAGTATCTTTATTGTTTTGCCCTGCGGGGGCTCTTTAGCTTTCACATTGCAAATTCAAATATTATTTTGTCTCTCACCTTGCTCTCCATCAGTTGTTGCTTGAATTAATCCATGCCTTGAGTTCTCTCCCCTACAGTCAGGGAGCCAATGGGGGCAGGTTGCTTAAAAATATGATTGGAATGCATTTCAGAAAGGAGGCCCTGGGGTTGACATGCAAATCTGAAAATTAATTTCACTGGTTGCTAAGGATAAACTGGGCAGAGATGCAGCACATTTGTTTATTTGTCAGTTTGGCTTTAGGTGAAGTTAGATACCCCCAAAGGTATCTTTCCATTCCACTTGCCACAGTTGTTCAATTGGATTTTTTTTTTTTCTGAACTTCACGTTATAAAATTAGTGATGGGCAAATTCCCTTAAGAGCAGGATTTTGAAGCGGGTCCACAAATCATGGGTGTCTTGGGAGAACTGCTGGGGGGGGGGGCAGAGTTCAGTTCTTTATCATTATGATCACAGATCACCTACTAAATTATAGTCAGACAGATACAATTTGCAGGCCAACAGAAGACTATTAAAAGCTGATTGACCATTGCTGCAAAATACTAGGATACGGCCCTGTGCTCACAGTCCTGCTTAGGAGAGATTACTGAGTGCTGGTATAGCTCCTATTCCTTTTTAACTACTTCTGAAGTCACAGCTGAGATGAGCCTCCAAGGGCAGCCCTCAACAGTCTAAAGTCCAGCCTTTCTCAACCTGTGGGTCTCCAGATGTTGTTGAATTACAACTCCCATCACCCCTAGCTAGCAAAGCCAGAGCTCAGGGATGATGGGAGTTGTAGTCCAACAACATCTGGGGACCCACAGGTTGAGAACCGCTGGACGTTATTGGGAAGAGCAAAGATTTTCAAGGCATTAAGGAAGGGTTGTTGTCTTTTTAAAGAAACTAATAAAAGGAAGTGAAAGGAAAGATCCCTCTGGTAAAATGTACTTGATTTCGTACAGTTGAACAGGAATGCAGGAGAGGATATATTGTCTGATTATATCCTTTTCCAACTTGTGTTAACAAGTTCACAATTTAGCAGAGTAACATTCCCCCTTTTAAACTTGCAGTGGATGCGTTTGCTCAGGCTCGCTAAAGCCTCTATAATAACTGTTCTGGTATTTTCCCCTTATTCCCTCATAAAAGATAAGACACTGAAGCACGTGAACGTGAGCAGGTACTCGCTTGGTGTTAAATAAGGATCAGGCAGACTCAGCAATGGAGAATAAGAAGGTGAAGTTTATTGCCAGGCAATAAGGACCCAGTTTGGAATCTCTTCCAAAAGGAACTGGGACCTCGACTGACAGAAATCCAGAGGTCTTATACCTGAGCAGATCACAGCAAATCATAGATCACGAGGCAACCATGAGACAGTCACGATATTGTCAGCGAAAATTAGCCAATTAGCAAGCTTCTTGCCATGCTACCAGCTCCTGGTCAAGCACTGGTCAAGCACGGAGTTCTAGTTCTGCTTTCCATTGCTTGCAGTGACGCTCTGTCTAACCTCTCCCCTAGTTATGACAGGACAGGGAGTTTGGAGATTTTGTGGTTTTCCCTTCCTGTTCTGTGGATTAATTAATCTGAGGGGATTTTGTACCAGAATCTCTGATTCACGTCTTCCCCTTGTCCAGGGTACACAGATGTTTGTAGGCGAAAGGTCGGCTCCTAATTTTGCTGTTTCAAGCAGTATGCAGTTAGCTAAGGCACAGCTTCCCTTTGATTCAAAATGGATTATAAAATACTGTAAGCCTTGATTATGTTGAGCATATATGAACATATTGATTACTGATAACTGATTATATGAATAGCATAGGGGTAGCCCTTCTTCCTTGCCTCAACACAACACAGTCTTCTTTTTTTAAAAAACATAATTTTTATTAACAGGCCAATCATATCACATTATTTTCAAATCACTTTAATTCCAAATTATACAGCCAAATTTTTCAATTTTGTTGGGGGTACCCATACATCAAGCTCCGAACGAGGATCCAAACATCACTTCTATTACTGCTTGAATTAAACAGTTCTATCCAGTTCTATCCAGATAGTCTCTTTATTACTTTCTTCATCTTCTTGTTGTTGTCATCATATATTCCTTTCTTTGAGATCTCTGATAATCTTCACAGGCAGGTTGGAAGCAAACATCGTCTGTGTGGGTTTTACACACTCCACAAGTCATATCTCATAGGGACAGCCGCCATTCCCCTCCTCCTTCAAATGTTTATCTTCGGTCTGCCCTTTAGTTTTCCCAGGCTTGTAAAGCATCTCATAGAGGGCTCTGCCAGGTTAAGATCAAATTCCAATCATCATTCACATTTCAATAGTCCTGGTTCTCTTCCCCCCGTCTTTCTTAGACAAGCCAGTCTTGCGAGACGCCATTTTAAAACTGTGTCATAGAATTTTTCCATTCTCCGATATTTACCAATCCTCTCTTCATTCATCATTAATTCACCCCACACAGTTTTTAAATTCCTGCTCGTGATTAATAAAATACGGCGATTCTTCTTTCTTTGGGGTGGAGGATTATTAATACTCACATAAGGCAAAGAAAAGAAAAGTTTTTTCCTCCACCCCCCTTCTTCACTCCAGACATACCAATCTCTTAATGGCGCTTCATCGCTTGATTTATTTGTCCTCGCCCACCGCTCCGATCCCAGAGATCCATTAATCAGCAATCTTATCTCCCGAACTTTGCTTGATGTATGTGCTTTAGCTTCTTCCAATTATATATTTCCAATTGTACTATTGGAAAGCAAGCCAGCACGCACAGATTGGAGACAGCGTCCGGGAAGAACCGAGGGCACCGAGGGCTGGTGCCAAGTGACCGGGGCACCCCTTCTCTCGAATCCGGGGGTGCATTATGGCCACCACTGGCAAGGCAGTCCCCCCCATCTCCTTGGGGGGTTGGGAAGACTGCATACTTCCCATAGCAGCCTCTTAATTACCTTGTGTGGGTTGGAGAGATGTTATTGTCGGCCATCTTCCAATGCGCCACCTGGTGCCCCCTGACACATTCTTCTATAAAAGTATAAAAAAGGTTTACTTACACATTCTGTTCACAATCGGATCCCAGAAGGCAGACTTAGCTTAGAAAAGTAACATATACTTGGAAACTATTCCATAAGAAGAAGATAGTCCCTTTGTCCTCTCTTGGCTGGAAGACAAGAGGGCATCTTTGGCTAAGCAGATGTTGCTTCCTTGATGCATGTGAAGAAAGAGAGAGAGGTGGCTGCTCTGCCCTCTGCTTTTGTCATTACCTGCACAGGTGAGGCCACACCCACCTCTAGTCACATGCAGAGGAAGTCTGTCCCAGCCCAGAAGGAAAGAGGAAGTTTACCTGCTGGCTGGACAAACATTCCTTCCCATGTGTAAACACGTTCACTCTAGGAATGTTGTACAGTGGTACCTCGGGTTACATACGCTTCAGGTTACACACGCCACTAAGCCAGAAATAGTGCTTCAGGATAAGAACAGAAATCGAGCTCTGGCGGTGCGGCGGCAGCAGGAGGCCCCATTAGCTAAAGTGGTGCTTCAGGTTAAGAACAGTTTCAGGTTAAGTACGGACCTCCGTAACGAATTAAGTACTTAACCCAAGGTACCACTGTACTTGACTGCTCTTGTGTTTCACATCCCACATGAACATGAACACAAACTCCACATACTTGAGTTCTATAATGCTAGACTGACAATTAAAATGAAAGGAATTGAAAGCATTCCTTTCTCTGGGGTGAGTCTTCCTCAGCACGTCCCCCCCCCCCCCACTCCTGCACTGAAAGTGGAAATGACTGATAACCAGAAAAGGGTGGGTGGCTGAGCAGCAGTAGATGTCTTGGGAACAAAGAGCGCTTTGCCTTCCTGAGGTTCCCGGCAAGTGGAACTCAGAAGCGTTACTTCTTCCATCAATGAGGGCAGAGCACAGCCGTTGTGGCTACTAGTCTTGACAGGCCTCTCCTCCATGAATCTGAAGGCACATTTTGAAGCCATCCAAGTGGGTGGCCATGACTGCCTCCTGTGGGAGTGGGTTCCGTGGTTTAACTCTGCACTGCATGAAGAAGTCCTTTATTTTATCTGTCCCCAATTGTCTAACATTCAGCTTCTTTGGATGCCCAAAACGATTTGGACTACATCAGCAGGGCTCTGTGTTACTGAGACTTATGGAAGTATGGTCCTGCTGGCTGGCCTTGAATAATAATAATAATAATAATAATAATAATAATAATAATAATAATAATTTATTTATACCCCACCCATTTGGCTGGGTTTATCCAGCCACTCTGGGCAGCTTCCAACAGAATATTAAAATACAATAACCTATTAAACATCAAAAGCTTCCCTAAACAGATGTTGTCTAAAAATCTGGTAGTTGTTTTTCTCTTTGACATCTGGTGGAAGGGTGTTCCACAGGGCGGGTGCCACTTGATGGAAGTCCAAACATCTAGGGTCACTAGGTTGGCAAAGACTGTCTTGCTGCATTAGATATACCAATCCTATATAATAAAAAAGGGAAATAGGCATGCCAGCCTGAATGTTGGAAGATTCCGAACTGATAAAAGGAAGGACTTCTTCACGCCGTGCAGAATTAAACTATGGAACTCCCTCCCACAGGAGGAAGTGATGACCACCAACATGGATGGCTTTAAAAGAGGATTGGTCAGATTCATGGGGGAGAATCATAGAATTGTAGAGTTGGAAAGGATCCTGGGGGTCATCTAGTCTAACCCCCCAGAATGGCTATGTTCTGCCTTAGGTAGCAATGCTTCTGAATACCTGTTGCTGGGAGCTATAGGAGGGGAGAGGGCTCTTGTGCCTGGGTCCTGTGTTTCCCAAAAGAAGCACCTTTGAGAACAGGATGCTAGACTAGACACTCCACTGGCCTGATCCAGCAAGCCTGTTCCTATGTCCTTACACTCTACTTTCCAGTGAATTTGTTGCACTCTGAGGGGACTTCAGTGCCCAGAGGTGGTCATTGTGAGTAAATATGTGAGTCACACAGGACGCAAAAAGCAGCCAGACTAAAGAGTTAATGTTAATTGGCCAGGAACACTGGAGATGTTCTCTTGAAGCCAGAAAATGCTATGCTGCTGCCCACTCACTGTTTTCCAAGGTGTTTATTGCCTTTTAGAGAAAAATCCCCCTGTTCTAATGAACTTGCTCTGTCCCAAGAGGAATTTCCCTTTGCTTACAAAATCAGTGCTCATTCTAAAGAACCAGTCAGAGCTTGATGCTGTCTGGGGCAAGGGGAAACAGCAGTGGGAAATTTAGACACTGGTGAACTCACTCAGCAAGGCTCCACCTTACACCAGGCAGTGGCATCAGAGCAGCAATGTCTTCCCCGTTCCGGAGGAGGAAAGGGGCTGGAGTTTGGCTGCAAAAGCTGCTGATCATTGAATCACAGAATTGTGAAACTGGAAGGGATTCCAAGAGTCATCTAGTCCAACCCACTGCAGTGCAGGAATCACAGCTGAAGACTTTGGCAGGTGGCCATCCAACCTTCTGTTAAAAAACCTCCAATAGAGGAGAGTCGGCAAACTTCGAGGGTACTCAGTTCCACAGTCAAACACCTCTTGCCGTCAGAAAGTTCTTCCTAATGGACAGTGCATTAAGATAATTTTGCATGTGCAATTGTGTGTGTGGGTCCTAGCACAACTTCAAACTCTAATTTGGAAAAAAAGAGACAAAACATATATATTTCTCCCTAATACAGAGATTATTTTCACAAACAGTTCTCAAATTAAAACTTGTAGAATGTTGGAATATTCAGAACAGACAGAAGAAAGTATGACATCCTTTTATAGCCATGTTCAAATATATAAAAGGATGTCACATAGAGGAGGGAGAAAGGTTTTTTTCTGCTGCTCCAGAGAAGCGGACACGGAGCAATGGATCCAAACTACAAGAAAGAAGATTCCACCTAAACATTAGGAAGAACTTCCTGACAGTAAGAGCTGTTTGACAGTGGAATTTGCTGCCAGGGAGTGTGGTGGAGTCTCCTTCTTTGGAGGTCTTTAAGCAGAGGCTTGACAACCATATGTCAGGAGTGCTCTGATGGTGTTTCCTGCTTGGCAGGGGGTTGGACTCGATGGCCCTTGTGGTCTCTTCCAACTCTATGATTCTATGATTCTATGTCTTCATGCAAAACATACCATATTTTTTGCTCTATAAGACTCACTTTTTCCCTCCTAAAAAGTAAGAGGAACTGTGTGTGCATCTTATGGAGCGAACACAGGCTGCGCAGCTATCCCAGAAGCCAGAACAGCAAGAGGGATTGCTGCTTTTCACTGTGCAGCGATCCCTCTTGCTATTCTGGCTTCTGAGATTCAGAATATTTTTTTTCTTGTTTTCCTCCTCCAAAAACTAGGTGCGTCTTGTGGTCTGGTACGTCTTATAGAGCGAAAAATATGGTATTTAAGATTTGGAATTCACTCCCACAAGAAGGATTGATGGCCGCCAAATTTAAAAATGGATTAGACAAATTGATGGAGGATAAGGCTATTGAAAGCCTGCTAGCCATGATGGCTATGTTTTACCTCCCTGTTAGAGGCAGTATGCATCTGAATGCCATTGGCTTGGCACTGCAAATGAGGAGATTGTTATCACACTCAGGTCCTACATGCTGGTTTCCCACAGGCATCTTGTTGGCCACCATGAGAACAGGAGACGGGGCTAGACAGACCTTTGGTCTGATCCAGTGGGGCTTTTCTTATATTCTTAAAACATAGCACAGGTTTCTTCCAGCACTGAAAATGAGAGCACAGCTAAACAGGGACTGTGTTGACCAGGACCACGTTGGACAGGCTTTGCTTGTGGTTTCTGCTGCCCCCCAACCCCTCCTCAAAGACCTTCAGTGGGCTACAAGGATGGTCAAAGGTTTGGAAGCCAAGCCTTCGAGGAATTGTGGAGGGAGTTGGGCATGTTTAGCCTGGAGAAGAGAAGATGGAGAGGTGATAGGAGAGCCATCTTCAACTGTTTGAAGGGCTGTCCCATGGAAGGTGGAGCAAGCTTGTTTTCTGCTGCTCCAGAAGATAGGGCCCGAACCAATGGATTCAAAGAAAGGAAATTCCTACCAAACATTAGGAAGAACTTTCTGATCGTTAGAGCTGTTTGCCAGTGGAGAGGACTCCCTCAGAAGGCAGGGGCTCTCCTTCATTGGAGGTTTTTAAAGCGAGGTTGGATGGCCACCTGTCTGGGATTCTTTAGTTGTGATTCTTGCATTGCAAGGGGTTGTGTGATGGCCTGGGATTCAGATTCAGATGCTGAACCTGAGGAATCCCAGCCTGCACAGGATTCCCCGCCTCCAGAACCAGCTGAGCCAGGGCTGGGGCATGAGCCTGAAGGGTCCTCACCTGTGCTGGATCCTCAGGTGCAAGCACCAGCTGAGTCTGCTCTAGCTCCTGAGGTGATGGAGGACCCATTGCCTGCAGGTGCTCCACTCTCAGCCCCATCAGAGGAAGCTGAGGTTGCCTCTGGGTCCGGTAACCCTCCAGCCTCTCCTGAGCTGCAGAGGCTCAGGGAAGAGAGGCGGAGGGAACTAAGTTCCTGCAGGAGGAGTGCTCACCTCCAGGCCAGGAGGGGTGAGTCACCTGAGGATCGGGGCCGCCCTATGCCTTGGGGCAGATAAAAGCCAGCCAGCCCCAGTCCCAAGTGAGGGAGCAACTTTGTAGGTTGCCAGTTCCTGCCTGAACCCTGTCCTGCTCTCCTGACCTCACCTGGTTTCCTGCCCTGCACCCAGCTTCAGCTTTCACGGACTGCCTCCATATTGCTCCTTCAACCTCGGACTGGACTCAGACTTTGCCACTCATTTGACCCACGGAACCAGCATAGGTTGGGCGAGATGGCAATTCTTTGATTCTATGAAATCAAAGAAGATGGGAAGGAGCACTGTGGCAAACTGCCAAAGGAAGATCCAGCTCCTTTTCTTTCCAACATGTGCCAGAAGGATTGCCAAGTTTTGAACCACTCTCTCTTCCTGGGTTGTGATGAGCAGCTTGATCTGCTGGCATGAGGAGGTGGTGATAATGCTTCTCTCTGTATCTTGCATTGTTCCTGCAGAGCAAGCTAACAGTCAGCCAACCATGCCCCTTCCTTCCTTCCTTCCTTCCTTCCTTCCTTCCTTCCTTCCTTCCTTCCTTCCTTCCCTCCCCCTCCCTCCCTTCCTTCCTTCCTTCCCCCCTCCCTCCCTTCCTGTCAGTTGGCATTGTTAGCCACAAGCAACACAGCTTCCCTGTGTGTCTGTGTAACTGAAGAACCTCTCAGCAGATCAAACTATGGACAGTAGCTGTCTGTCGGCTGCTCTGGAATCTTTAATGCTGCCTGAAGTCCATTGCTTGAAGTAGTTATCTCACCTCACCTGGGGTTCCCTGCAAACAATTTCTTCAAAATGGGAGAGGCAGAGAGTACAGATGTTTAGGAGGATAGAACATGGAAATGGATAATGAATTCCAGCTTGTCAATCAAGTTTTGCACAATGACAAATATTCAGCTCCAGTGTTAGCAGCAAAGTGTTGATTACTTTAAGGAATTACTTCCATGAGTAATACAAGCTAATGAGAGATTGCAGTATTTAAAATAGGATTTTATTTAAACAGTGGCTGTGTGACTAGAGTGTCAGCCACCATTACTAACCATCAGTGTTTGAGCCAGATATAACAATTAAACTGCTGCAGAGACTTTGTAAAGGCCCATCACTAATGGACTCAAACTAATGCCTTGAAAAGTTCAAAGCACTCGCAGTTAATATAAGAAGGATCTTGAATCCAGTGGATTGGCTCCAGAATGAAATTTCACTTTAGATGCAATTTGGCAGAAAATGTGTGCCTTCAGGTCATAACTAGACACGTGGAGTAAGTGAGAAGTGGATAACAAACCCAGAGCATGGCTTAACTCATAAAACTGAGCCAAGTTCAGGACATTCAAGACAACTTGGGACCAGCATGCCTCATAGACTGCCTCTCCTGGGACAGGCAAGGCTGAACTTTGAGCTCTTTTGATGAGAAGTAATTTTATTGACTGTTGTTTGCATTTCATTGCCATTATTGTACTTTTGCTGTAAGCCATTCAAAGTTTTTTATTGTATTAAGTCACAGAAAACTAACAAACATGCACAGACACTTTCTGTGGATTCCCAGACTGCACTACTGTACAGAAATTGTTCTCATTCTTCAAACATTGAAACCCCCCCCCCAACATGTCTTTCAATGTTAATTGTAGTGAGAAAGAAAATTTAGTAGTCGGCTCCTGGTGCATTTTTGCAAGTTGTTAGGAAGACCATTGTCCTGTAGCATCTCCTTCCATCTTCAAAAGTATGTCCTGTTTTGGATAGCCCCCTGTCTCTTCTGGGGATAGGCGTCAATGGGAACTCTGTTAACTAATTACCTTTGCTTCCTGTCTTGAATCAACAAAGGTTTGATGTTACCCTTCGCATATAAATGGAATATCTTTGCTTTATCTTCCTGGGGAATACTCTTAGCTGGAAACAGGCAGAGTATGGATGGCCTCCTAGGGCTGCAAGACATCCTCCGTTGGCCCAGAAAGTGGGTTTCCTGTTTGGGAAGGCAATGGGCAGGCAGATCAAAGGTCAGTCCTCAAATGGATGCTGGCTGCTTTCCAATATTTTGCCAGCAGCAAACCTCAAAGTGATTCTTCCTTAGGCCCAACACTTGAGGAAAGTGAAAAATATTCAGATACAACCAGTGTGATTTCTCCAATGGGTTCAACATGTCCCTAGACTTAGGTTTGGGAGGCCTCCTAGGTGCTTTGTAAATTGGCACCATGGGTGGCGCTGTGGGTTAAACCACAGAACCTAGGACTTGCCGATCAGAAGGTTGGCGGTTCGAATCCCCGCGACGGGGTGAGCTCCCATTGCTTGCTCCCTGCTCCTGCCAACCTAGCAGTTCGAAAGCACATCAAAGTGCAAGTAGAGAAATAGGTACCGCTCCAGCGGGAAGGTAAACGGTGTTTCCGTGTGCTGCTCTGGTTCGCCAGAAGTGGCTTAGTCATGCTGGCCACATGACCCGGAAGCTGTTCGCCGGCTCCCTCGGCCAAGAAAGCGAGATGAACTCCACAACCCCAGAGTCAGCCACGACTGGACCTAATGGTCAGGGGTCCCTTTACCTTTACCTTTACCTTTAAGGCCATGTCAGGGGATAGAACCATATAATTGCAGAATTGGAAGGGATCCCAAGGGTCATCTAGTCCAACTTCCTGTAATGTAGGAATCACAACTGGTGAATCCCTGACAGGTGGCCACCCAACCTCTGTTTAAAGTCCACCACTTTCCGAGGGAGTCTGCTGGACTGACTTAGTGGGATGGGTATTGAAGACACTGTATTGTGACAGTTTTGTTTTTATCTTCAGTTGTGTCCTGAGTGTAGTACTGGTTGAGTGTTACTGGGCCCCCTGCACTTGGACTATCTGGTATCTATCTGGAGCCATTGGGAGTGACCATTATGAGTTTTGGAACAAGGCATTACCACCAGTACAGTGATGGCACACAGTGCCCTCTGTGGCTCAGAGTGCCTTTTAACAGCTTCATTGGGTTCTCCAGCTATGGCTGTTCCTGGATAGGGATTCCCTGACCAATGGATTCTATGTTTTGGTATTGTAATCCACTCTACTGGAGATGTCCTTGGGTCTGGTTTGGAAGCTCCAGCTGGTGCAGAATGCAGTGGCCAGACTGCTGGTGGGGGCATTGGGCCAAAAACATGGGACACCTTTGTTAAACCTTCTGTAGGTTGCCCATCTGCTACTGAGCCAGCTCAAGGTCCATGTATTAGTTTACAAATGCCTGCAGTGTTTAGGTCCGGAGGTCCAGAGTTGAACGACGTGGCCCAGGGAGAGAGGGAAAAATAGTGGAAGTGAACAGCTGGCTTCGCAAATGGTGTAAACGGGAACAGTTTGGATTCTTAGATCATGGACTGCAGTTTCTTGAAGATGGACTTCTGGCAAGCGATGGGCTGCACCTCACAACGGTTGGGAGGAATGTTTTTGCCAAAAATCTCAGAAACCTCATCAGGAGGGCTTTAAACTGACTAATGTGGGGGAGGGAGACAGTGCTCCTGAAAGTAGGAGTCTATCAATTGATGAAGATGATCATCCAAATGTCATAGACCAAATGGAGCACACAGCACGCAGACCTAGTGGTGGGAGGAAAAAAATCCTTAAATAAGAGTCACGGGGGAATGATTAATGGACTTCAATGTCTGTACACTAATGCGCAAAGCATGGGAAATAAACAAGATGAGCTTGAGCTCTTGGTACAGCAAACTAAATATGACATAATAGGCATCACTGAAACCTGGTGGGATAAGTCCTACGACTGGAATGTAATAATGGAGGTATACAATCTATTTCAGAGAAACAGACCAGACAAGAAAGGAGGAGGAGTGGCGTTATATGTCAGGGATGTGTATACCTGTGAAGAGATCCAAGATTTAGAACCTCAAAGCCAAAGTGAGAGCATTTGGGTCAAAATTAAGGGAGAGAAGAATAACAGGGACCTCATTGTGGGAGTTTACTATAGATACCCAAGCCAAACGGAGGACATAGATGATGCCTTCCTGGGACAGATGGCCAAGCATGCAAAAGGAAGGGAGATAGTAGTAATGGGGGACTTCAATTACCCGGATATTTGCTGGATGTCAAACTCAGCCAAGAGCATAAGGTCAAACAGATTCCTCACTGGCCTTGCAGACAACTTCGTTGCCCAGAAAGTGGGAGAAGCAACAAGAGGAACAGCCATTTTAGATCTGGTCCTAACCAATGTTGATGACCTGGTTAGTGGGGTAGAAGTGGAAGGATCATTAGGCGCGAGTGATCATGCTCTTCTGAAGTTTACTATACAGCGGAAAGGAGCAGCCAAGCATACTAGGACTCAATTTCTTGACTTTAAGAAAGCCGACTTCATAAAACTTAGGGAAGTGCTGGGTGAGATCCCATGGACAGTAATACTAAAAGGAAAGGGAGTTCATGATGGCTGGGAGTTTGTTAAGAGGGAGATAGTAAAAGCACAACTTCAGGCAATACCAATACCAAGGAGTGTGGTGGAGTCTCCTTCTTTGGAGGTCTTTAAGCAGAGGCTTGACAGCCATATGTCAAGAGTGCTCTGATGGTGTTTCCTGCTTGGCAGGGGTTGGACTCGATGGCCCTTGTGGTCTCTTCCAACTCTATGATTCTATGATTCTATGACTTCAGGGACCATCTGACCACAGCTTGATCACTGAGATCACCTACAGTCTTCCCCTGAGTGGGTGAAGCTCACTTGGCAGCAGCAAGAAATAGAGCCTTTAGTGTCATTGGCCAAGTCCTGTGGACCACCCTGCCACGGGAGATTCAGCAGGCACCTTCTGTGCCAACTTTTAAACACCTTCTGAAACTTTTCTATTCCACCAGGCCTCTACAGGCAATTAAGAATAGCTAATAGTTGTATGTGATTTTTACATGATTTTTATTTTACTGGTTTATGTTTTATTGCCGTAAACCACTTTGATTTTTTATGACACAGCAGTATATACATAGCTATGAAACAATAAATATATAGATATATTTACATAAATTTATACATTTATTATTAAATGTATTTATAGCCCTCCTTTCTCCCAAGTTGGGATTCAAGGCCACTTCCGACATTTCAAAATATAATTCTATAAAACAAAGTAATAAAAGCAAGCTAATTAAAAACGATAGTTAAAATACATCAGGGCACATATAGAGTCTGCAATTAAAACACAGTTTGCCCTGACAGCAGCCGAGTGATCTGCATCCTCTGCAGCTTGGTTTCCAAATACTTGTCTGCATAGGAAGGTGCATCTGTCAGCTGGCAGAAGGAAAATAAAGAGGGAATCAATCTGATCTCTCTTGAGAAGGAATTCTGCAATATGGGAGCAGCCACAAAAAGGGTTCCCTCTTTTGTCACCACAAACCATGCTTCTGATGTTGATGGGACCAAGAGTAGGTGCTCACCAGAAAATTTTAGCACCTGGGCAGCTTCATATAGGGAGATACAATCCTTCAGGCCATCCTCTGAGTGTCCCTATCTTCCAGGAACAGCCCTGGATTTACAGAAACCATCCCGGTTTCTGATTAGATCCCAGAATGTCCCACTTTTCCTTAGGACACCTCTATTTTCATGGAAGAAATCTTGGAGGGTATGGAGTTTGCCACCCCCAAACCAAGGAGATAAGTAAACTATACAACCTTTAGAAGACATCTGAAGGCAGCCCTGTGTAGGGAATTTTTTATGTTTAATGTTTTATTATGTTTTTATATATTTTGGAAGCCACCCAGAGTGGCTGGGGCAACCCAGTCAGATTTGTGGGGTATAAATATTACTATTATTATTGTTGTTGTTATTAAATAGTACATCCCTATTTCCATCACTGGAAGGACAGATCCTGAAGCTGAGGCTCCAAGACTTTGGCCACCTCATGAGAAGAGAAGACTCCCTGGAAAAGACCCTGATGTTGGGAAAGATGGAGGGCACAAGGTGAAGGGGACGACAGAGGACAAGATGGTGGGACAGTGTTCTCGAAGATACAAACATGAGTCTGACCAAACTGCGGGAGGCAGTGGAAGACAGGAGTGCCTGGCGTGCTCTGGTCCAGGGGGTCACGAAGAGTCAGACACGACTAAACAACAACAACATTTCCATCAGAGAAATGTTGGCGGGTATGTCCAGGTAGCCTTGGCTCAAGCCATACACTAGTATCTTGGCAGAAGTTTTGGGAAGGTGGTTTGTTGCAGAGGAACAATATTTCTGTCCTATAAAGTTTTTGAGTCTTGGAAAATGTGAGGCCGTCCATACATGCCTATCGTCTGTTGACTGGCAAATTCAGCTCTGTTTAGATTTAAGCACTCCAAACATGGTCTAGAACAGACTCCAAGTATTTGGGGAGGGGGTTGTTTGTGTTTTGCCATTGTATTTTTTCTCTCCCAGAGATCTATTTCCTCTTCTAGATTAATGGCCCACAGATTTGGTAACCTGCCTGCCTTGAGGAACACAGCAGGAAACCCACCTCCGAGCACAAAGTGCAGCTTCCAGTAATTTTCTTAGAAAATATCATGCCACACCATAGAGGAGGGAACATGTGTGCACACAGATTGTTGAAAACATACTGTATTCAGTCTGGAAAACTTGATGTTTGTCCTCGGCTTTGTTTTTGATGTGTTGTCCTTGAAAATGCTATCTATTGGAACGTTAGGTGACGCCTTTCTCCATATGTGAGAACAAAGGAAGAGAGATTGGCATCACTGCTGGGCATCCCAGAGGATGACAAAGAGGGAGTGCCAGCCGGGTGTGTGGGCTTAGGGACGTCATTCATGGCCTCACAAACAGAAGTGCTTGGCGGGGGGGGGGATTGAAAAAAAGAGCAAGCATCAATGGCTTTGTGATGGGCTTCTGGTTGAGTTCAAGACATGAAGGGAGTGGGATCAGGTTTTCCAGTTGCTTTCATTCTTATCTTAAAAGCAGTTATGGAAAGGCCTGAATTGTACCCACCCTGAACACACTCAACCCTAGGGGCTCCCAAACCATCGTTCCCACATTATGGTTGATGAGATTCCTTTAGGTGGTCCACAGTGTGCCTGCATTAAATAGTCATATTTATTTTTAGTTGTACTTTATTGCTTATTTTATTGCATTTATATTATATTTATATTGCTTTTATTGCTTATTTTATTGCATTTATATTATATATATATTATTTTAAATTGTTTATTTTATCATATTTATATTGTATTGTATTACAACTAGAATTCCATAGAAGAGAAGGAGAGTTGAGCTGCATTTGAGCTGCCAGCCTCCTCCCTTGGGCAGCTCGTAGCAGCTGCTGGAGAGTGGCAAGGAGGAAGAGAAGCTGCTGCTCTGAGGGGGGCAGGCAAGAGGGGAGGGCCACCCTGGGCAGAAAGAAAGGGGGAGTGAAGCAGAGTCCAAGCATCTGGATTTAAAAAAAATGCTTTGTGCCTCCGTGTCTAATCTTGCCCCTTTCTAAAATCTATTTATCGGTGTGTCTTATTCTTTTTGTAAATCTACCAAAGAATAACATAAAATAAAACTGGGATTAACGGGTTTTCTCAGGATGGTGGAGGCAGTGTATGCTGTGTCCCATTGGTGTACTGGTGATGGTACTTGCCCTTGCTCTGGTAGGAAATGCTGTGCATGGGAGCTGGGGGGACCAAAAAAGTGGGGGCTAATGAGGATCAGTTGGGGGGGGGTGAGAACTCAGCGGGGCAGAAACACAGATGCCAAAGGACCAGCATACCCTCCAACATTCCTCAAATGAAAATGTTCCTATTTTCATATGAGGAATGTTGGAGGGTATGCTATTGATGGTTACGAGCTAGGATGGTTCTGCTCTGCCTCCACAGTTGGAGGCAGCAATGTTTCTGAAGACCAGTTGCTTGAAACCATGGGAGGGAAGAGCGTCCTTGGGTCCTGCATGTGGACTTCCCATTAGGGCATCTGGTTAGCCACTGTGTGAAAAGGATGCTGGACTAGATGGGCTATTGGCATGAACCAACAGGCTCTCCTTATGAAGCTACTCCAAAGTGGAACTGGACTTTTCGTGGGACTTTGGGCCAGGGCCACTTGCAGTAGGAATGCCCCACCCCACCCAGTTTTTGCTTCTAGCAAGGAAGAGGATCTGCTTTCTATTGAGCATGTGTTTTCCTTTGATCAGCTTAACTCCTCCACCTTCCTTTCTCTGCCATGCTGCTGCCTGCTGGCAGAAATGTGGTCAGATCCTGAAACAGCAAGAAGCTTGTCTGACATGTGTAGGGTAGGAATGCCAGCCTGGAATACTCCAAGCCACCTTCGTTTTCATGCATCCAATGCAAGCACTTTCCAACAAAGTCCATCACTTCCATTGACTTGACCACTCCTATTGCTTGAGCATTAAACACAAAAATGGATTTCAGTGGGACTTACCTCCAGAGAAGCAAGCACATATATTTTATACTAACATACCTTCATCAGAGGACATATTCCTTTCAGCCACAGTTGCACAAGCTCTTTGGGCTCTCCTCTCCATTTAATGCAGCACCACTGAGCCTAAGGAGCACCCAGATGGCATGTTCACAACCAGAGACAATAACAAGGGGAAGGGCTGGAGCTTAGTGTTACAACATTAGTGCAGAAGGTCCCAGGTTTAATCTCTGGGCTCTCTAGATAGAGCTGGGGGAAAGCCCTGGTCTGAAATGCTGGAGAGCTGCTGGAGTGTTGACAATCCTAAGCTTCCTAACAAGTCCTAAATATCAGTAAGGTCTGATGCCTAGCTCCTGACAGCATATGTGTGGATCTCCTATTAAAGTGAATTTAGGGTTGCCATATTCGCAAAAAAAGTGATTTTTCTATTGACTTGCCTAAGATCCAGGACAAAGCTCCACACTTCAGAAATTCCTCCCAGACATCAATTCCGCCTTTGATATCCTGGTAATGTCCAGGAAAATCCGTATATATGGCAGCCCTAAGTGAATTGCTTCCTCTGCTTAACAACATGCAAAATTTGCACACACATTTTCCCATACAAACAATGCATTCTAAATTGTATTACACATTGTTCTTAGTTCATTATATTGTAGGCCCCTGAAGATTATGCCATAATAAACATGTTGTCTTTATGGTGCCAAAAGTCTCCTTATTGCCTTTGCTGCACAGACCAACACAATTCTCTCTCTGGAAATTCTGGGAATTTCCAGACAAAAATAAAAGTGAACAGGATCATTATTTATTGCATTTACAAACCACCTATTAAGTCAGTGCTTGGCTTATTTAAAATACAGTAATGCCAAAAACTAAACCCTCCTTATTACCGTATGTGAAAAGCTAAGCTGTGTACTCACAATTAATCTGTGTTAGTTTTCTCATTGCAATACTGGGAAATATTGTTCTCTGACTGATTGTTGCCACATGTGTTTTGTTTACAGCAGAAGATCAAAATGGAACAAGCAGAGCTGGTGAGAGGCAGGTACAGATGTTCTGGTCCCCAGAGACAACCATTCTGTTCAGATACTCATGCTTGGATACATTCAAGATTTGAATAGTTTACAAGCAGGCACTGTATTCTTTTGTTGTAGTTAATTATTAATACTTTACAATAATCACAGCAATTTTCCCCATTTTTTAAAAACAGTATTTTTATTGAATTTTATCCCTGTAACTCAAATAACAAAACTGAACTTCTTGAGACAAACACATAAAAAGTAAACTGAACTGAATCAAGTTCGGCTGACATTCACATGAAGAAATGATAAAGCTGGTTATCCAGATATTTGTGAAAGAACAGGAGGAGAGGAGCACATGACTTGCAAGATATACAGAAACACAAACCTGCCACTGAAACCATCAGATTCACAAGGCATACCAAGAACAAAAGGCTCTATATTACATCAAGAGAAAAGTCAACCAATTATATCTTGCTTATCCTAAATTTATTGAGAGACTTGTGCAAGAGACAAATGTAACTTTTCTTTTTATATGTGTTCAGTAAAATCCTGCGCAGCTTATCTGGATCAGAAGCTAACTCTCCCTTCAACAGCCCAGAGGAGCTTGCACTCCAATGCAATGCCCTATACATACATTAATAGATGCTGGGCCATCATCCAAAGAGAGTTCTCCTGACTGTATCAAAATTTTGAAGCAATTGCTCTCCATTGATTGAGAGGCTCAGATAATGTTTGGAACTGGGAGGGGGTAAGAGTAATTTCAGAGACGCAGGTGGCGCTGTGGGTTAAACACTGTGCCGCATGGGCTTGCCGATCGAAAGGTTGGCAGTTCGAATCCCCGCGACGGGGTGAGCTCCCGTTGCTCGGTCCCTGCTCTTGCCCACCTAGCAGTTCAAAAGCATGTCAAAGTGCAAGTAGATAAATAGGTACCGCTCCAGCGGGAAGGTAAATGGCATTTCCGTGCACTGCTCTGGTTAGTCAGAAGTGGCTTAGTCATGCTGGCCACATGACCCAGAAAAACTGTCTGTGGACAAACACTGGCTCCCTTGGTCAGTAAAGCGAGATGAGTGCCGCAACCCCAGCGTCATTCGCGACTGGACTTAATTGTCAGGGGTCCCTTAAGAGTAATTTCAAGACAGCCAAGATTGCAGCTATTTGTGAATCATACCATAGGATTATAGAACTGTAAAGTTGGAAGGGAGCTTGGGGGTCACCTAGTCCAACCCCCCACAAAGCAGGAATCACAGCAAAAGAATCCCAGACAGATTGCCATTCAACCTGTTTTAAAACCCACCAATAAAGGAGAGTCAACCACCTTCTGAAGGGGTCCATTTAATCAGAATCTCATTTGAATACATTGGTTTGGGTCCTACACCCTGGAGTTGCAGAAAACAAGCTTCCTTCATTTTCTTGTGTTGAATTCAATTTGTTTATAAAATAAATCGAGTTTATTTATAAAATTAATTTATAAAATAAAATTAATTTATAAAGTTATTATAGATATGGAGATTTTAGCCCAGTTCCTAGCCCACTTAATATCTCTACATTTTATTCCACATTCTAGGGAAGAAAGATGCAGAAATGAATATGCTGGGGGGACAGGAAATAACATTTTCCCATAGGTCTGCAAATTTATGGAGTCCTTTGTTTAAGGTATGGTACCTTCAAGTCTAACCAATTTTGGCTGTAATCCTGTTCATGCATATTAGGGAGCCATTTCCATGGATTCAGTGGGACTTGCCTCGGAGTAATGTGGCACACTAGTAATTGTGGCACCGGAGACCCTGAACCAAGGTGCAAAGTATCAATAAACTGCAATGTTTAACTATCCACTGTTTCTTTGCAAAGGAGGAGGATGCAGAGAGGACCAGAACAGGTGGGAAAGGATACAACTTTTCTGCCAACAGAGAAGAAAATTGTGAAAGTAGAGATTCCTTCAGATTCAAAGCAAGACATTTTTCAGTTCAACTATTTGGAAAATGGCAGTGCTTAAGCGTCCACAGTTGCCAACAAAGGTCCGTATAGTAAAAGCTATGGTTTTCCCAGTAGTGATGTATGGAAGCGAGAGCTGGACCATAAAGAAGGCTGATCGCCGAAGAATTGATGCTTTTCAATTATGGTGCTGGAGGAGACTCTTGAGAGTCCCATGGACTGCAAGAAGATCAAACCTCTCCATTCTGAAGGAAATCAGCCCTGAGTGCTCACTGGAAGGACAGATTGTGAAGCTGAGGCTCCAAGACTTTGGCCACCTCATGAGAAGAGAAGACTCCCTGGAAAAGACCCTGATGTTGGGAAAGATGGAGGGCAGAAGGAGAAGGGGACGACAGAGGACGAGATGGTTGGACAGTGTTCTTGAAGCAACAAACATGAGTCTGACCAAGCTGCAGGAGGCAGTGGAAGACAGGAGTGCCTGGCGTGCTCTGGTCCATGGGGTCACAAAGAGTTGGACACGACTAAACAACTAAACAACAACAACAACAAGCGTCCACAGTATCTTTGGAAAGAAAGAAGACAGAGAGAAAACCCAAACCAGTCTATGCCCCTGCCCTCGTGACCTCCATGGACCATGCCCAGCCTAGTGGGTACCAGCTGCCTCAACTCTAGTCTAAGTGGTTTTATAGGGGTCACCCTCTTTGGATGGTAGTGATTGTGGGAAGATTCAGAACAGAGGCAATGAAGGACTTCTTCATGAAGCACACAGTTAAACTATGGAACTTGCTCCGTCACTGGAGGCAGTGATGGCCACCAACTTAGAAGGCTTTGAAAGAGGATTAAAGAAGGATTCCAATTCTGGTCTTCATTGTGGTGATTGATGCCTCTCCCATTTGCAGAAGAGACTCAAATGGAGGGGGGGGTTGTTACCTGAGCCTATAACACCCACGAAAACTCCCAAAGGTATTCAGGAGACCAGGGTACCCACGTCTTTGTGCCTGCTCCTGCCACTGAAGAAACAGACAGGGTGTGTGTGAAGATGCTGGATCTTGAGCCCTCCACTGTTGAGGCAGTCTCCATATCTGCCAATGCAAGAGACAGAGCTCCTTCACAATTCAGAATATTGATTCCAAATTAAAGGCGCTTCCGGAGGAGGTGTGGACAGTGAGCTGCAATCTGAATCAGACTATCAAAACTGAGGTAGGAGATTTGAGTGTCCTGCCATAATTAAATATGTAGAGATGAGAGTAGATCTTCCTTTTTATTATTACTGTTATTGTTATTATTTAAAGCCTGTGAGGGTTTAATACCTACTCCCTATGTGAGAACTGGAAGCTGGACTTGAGGGGCCATTGGCCTGATCCAGCAGGCTCTTCATATGTTCCCATTTTTGCAGACATACAATCTACAGAAGGTGCCCATAATTCTGTTTTGAATATGTTTTAAAGGGATTGTGTGTATGTAGCCTTAATCTGTCAGCAGCCAGCAGTTGTGCTAGCTGGGCCTGATGGGAATTGCAGTCTGTAACATCTGGAGGGTACAAGATTGGGGAAGGCTCCATTATGCTGCACAAGCCAAACTTTACAGCTCCATCTGCATGCTATAACCATAAGTCTCAAACTTGGAACAGGTGACTTTCCTGTATGCCTGCAAATACATCTCTCCTGTAACAGGGTCATGTGTAATTGCAGGTTGGAAAATCAGATGTTAACTTGACTTTCTGGTACAAACTGTTTCCCAAAGATCTAGCACCCTCATGTATTATCTCAGCTTGAGTCTGTTTGCACAGAGCACAATAAGTATATACATGAAATTAACTGGCAGGCTTGCTGACATCAGCACTCTTTGCATCTGAAAAACTGAGTGATCAAAAGCAAAAGCTGTTCAACTTTAGGAGGCCATATCCAGGCTCTGGTGACATGTCAGGATTTAGCTCTGCACCAACAAGCTTGTTTGCTGTGATTATGCTCACCACATGGAGAGAATGTGTATGGAAATGGGATCATAGAGATGGGCTGCAGCTTAATGGTGTGGGATGTAAACACAGGAGCAGTCAACGACAACATTCATAGAGTGTACATGTTAGAACATGGGGAGGGATGTCTGTCTAGCAAGTAGGTAAACTTCCTGGGGACGGACTTCCTCCACATGTGACCAGAGGTGGGTGTGGCCTCACCTGTGCAGGTAAATGATAAAAGCACAGGGCAGGCAGCCATATCTCTCTCTCTCATCTTCATCTTCTGAAGGAGCAACATGCCCTCTTGGCTCTCAGCCAAGAGAGGACAGTACTATCTTCCTATAAGATAGATTATGAATGTATGTAACCTTTTTAAATCTGTCTGCCTTCTGGGATCATATTGTGAACAGAACGTGAGTAAACTCTTTTATACTTTTATAAAGACTGTGTCGTGTCTTGTATTTTAAGAGGGAACAAAGGGGAAATTACCAGAGTAATTATTATAGAGGTTCTAGCGAACTTGTGCAGACGTTACCGTTGCGAACTTAAAAGGGAATGTCACAAACTCTGCTGATATTTTGGGAACTTGTTAGCACAAGTTGGATAAGGATATAATTAGTCAATATATCCTCTCCTGCACCCCAGAACATTCCCACAAATGGGCTAGAACATTATTTTATTTATTGCATCTATATCCCACATTTTTCCCAAAGAGCTCAAGGTGGCACACACGGTTCTCTCCCCTCCCCATTTAATTCCCACAGCAACCCTGTGAAGTAGGTTAGGCTGAGAGGCACTGGCTGGTTCAAGGTCACACTCAGTGAGTTTCTTCATGGCTGAGTGGGGATTTGAACCCTAGTCTCACCCTGGTCCTAGCACTCTAACCACTACACTATACAACCTTCCTTTGCCTTTGCTGCATTTCACCATTACCATGATCATCATTTACCTGTATCCTGCTTCTCCATGGAAAACCAAGCTCAAAATGGCCCACTGTCCTGTCTAGCCTGTCTGGCCCTGACCTGAAGCCAGACATGGAGTCCTCAGAGAACAAGGCAGTCACCCCGGAGGTCGAGGGCTTTGAGGAGCAGGCAGGGCCCCCTCAATCTAATGCTGAGGATCCTGGTTGATACCTGATGGAGAACCCCAGGCACTGTCCGAGGAGCTGGACCTGTTTCTCCCCCTCCCCCCGTCCTCAGGTCCAGGCTGAAGAGCACAGCTTTAGCAGAGGGACTCACAATTGCAAAACATATTCCCTCTCCCACCCCCCTTTCCTGCCATTCTTTTAATCCTATTCTTTTTCTCTGTCTTTTAACACTTTTTAAAATGCCACCAGCTTTGGCAGCTCAGCAGTAGCAGTTTTTCCTGCCCAGAGTGCTTCTGGGGGGAATATTCTCTAATGTTTGCAGAATGGGGGTGGGCAGGGATCTGGATAGCACAGCAACAGGCAGCAAGAGGGTAGTTGTGGCAGTGCAGAGAGAGAGAGAGAGAGGCAGACCAGATTTCATACACACACACACACACATATATGTGAGAAACTTTTCAGCATACAATACAATACAATAAAAACCAAACTAATCTAAATAAAAATAAAGAAGACAAGAAGGAACAAAGAAAAGAAAAGAAAAGAAAAGAAAAGAAAAGAAAAGAAAAGAAAAGAAAAGAAAAACAGCCCTCTACCAGAGGTAGATCTTAACCCTTGTCCAACACAGAAAGGGGGTGGACCCTCCCAGCTCTGTGTGGAGATCCTCTTCATTTCATCATCTGCTGCCTCCTACTTTACCATTCCACTCTCATATTCAGGCAAATCTTGATCAATATCCCCCTGCCCTCCAAGGTCTTGTGTATTCTTTACTCTGATCTTTCTCTGATTCCTTTTCATTCAATTGCTCATCCAATAATTGATGCATGATACCAACAATCAGTGGGGTGTTCGACAATATCTTTGCCATATTGGGTTCTGTTAGTCTCCCCCATAACAGTCTCAGGCAGGCCAGATTTCATTGAGGAGATGCATTATTTTTGCTGCTATCTGGATTATGTTTTTGAATCTGTTTTTTCACTGTTAAACCTTATTATGAATCATCACTGTATTCCATTGCATCTGAAGCTGTTGTTTACAATTTTAAATTCTGTTGTGCCTCTCTTATGTAACTTACATTGCAAGTGTTGTGCTCCAGGTGATGGCCTTGGGGGGCTGAGGTCCAAGTTCCAGAGGATATCAACCTTGGCCAAAGATCTCACCCATGAGGGCAGGCTTGCAGTTGCAGCAGAGTCCAAACAAACCAAAATCAAGGGTGGAGAATCAGTCTAGGTACTAACATGACCCAGAGGCAAAGTCAGGCAGCAGATGAATGTAAATATCACAGAGAGATGGGGCAAAGTACAACACAGCAAGGTAGGGCAACCAGGATGAGCAACAAGAATGAAGATTACTGTTCAACAAGAGCTTCTGTCCTTGTGTTTTGGAGTGGGAGCATGACATTCTGTCCACCTTGGATGCCATCATTTTACAAGTGCCTCTTACCCTTAGCGGAGTAAGGGGAGGAGTTGGGAGTGGTGTCAATTTCAGCCTCTGGGCTTCATGCCCTTGACTAGTTGTTGTGTTGCAAGTCAGGGCAAATTACTATCTTTAGAACTTACATATACTGTAGTTCTGCTTGCTGCCTTAACCACCATGATTGATAATAACACTGAATACCTGTGTTATTTTCAACAGCTGGAGGGCTCAAGAGGAAGGCCTTAGATGCCCTGGCCTCCTAAACCACATCCTTACCATAGCTGCTGGCAGTGAAATACTATCAAGAATTGCTTGCTCACTAGTTGAGCAAAGCAACCATTCATTGTAAGAACAACTAAAAACTGATGCCCAAATTTGAATTCCCTCTCTCTTAGCTCCCCGTCTCTTTTTCCTTGCATTTCCCAAACTGGACCTAAAGTGGCCAGTCCCAATTTGCCATCCATAAATTGGACTCCTCCCTCACATTTGCTTTTTCATCCAGAGCTCTCCTCGAAAAGCCCCCCCCCCATTTTGGCAAATCTTCAGACAAAAGGCCAGTCCTCACTGGAGACTCTCTCTCAACTTTCTCTCAAGTCCTCTTCTGTCCATTTGCTATGTTTCCAGACAGCAGGTTCTTAGAATCATAGAAGCATAGAGTTGGAAAAGACCCAAAGGATCATCTAATCCAGTCCCCTGCAATGCAAGAATCACAGCCCATCTTGGTCCTTAAATCCCAGGACCTTTGAGCATGGCAAGCCTCTGTCCCTTTCCTTAGTGGGAGGCTATTTTTAAAACATTTATTTGTTTCTGATGTTTTCCCCTTTGCTTTTAGCTAAAAGACTTCAGAGGCAGCTTACAAAACCCAGTAGCAGGAGTCCCTGCCCTCAAAGTGGACAATCTAAAAGGCATGATGCATATGGTGACAGGACCTTGAGGCAGAAGTTCAAGGTTCCACTCAAGAGAATGAGTAGAGGCCCCAAAGCATGTCATCACTCCTAAGAGCATAGAAGAGCAGGATTCTGGAAGCTGAATACGAGCACAAGAGCCCTCTCCCCTCCTGCAATTTCCAGTGACTGGTATTCAGAAGTACTGCTGCCTCCAACTGTGGAAGCAAAGCAGAGAACACCAGGGCAGGGAGACCTCTTTTGTGACTTCTGGGTCTAGCTACCTATTAGAGGGAATTATTATACAGAGGCTTTCCAATTACAGTGCTTTGGGAAAGTAATACATCACCTTGTTCTCCTCTGTTCTGTGCTCCTGGCTACTTCTGCTGGTGATGCTTGCTTGAGAAAAGAACTCTGGAGTCCTTCTGCCTCTGTACCTCATGCCCACACCCCCACACATCAATTTGGCTTTGCACTTTGGGTGCCAGCTGAGCAGAACAGAAGCCTGAAGCTGTCTTTCCTAGTTTTATCCTAACTCCCCAGGCCCCTGCCTCGATCCTTCTGAAATTTCACAGCTTACTTTCCTCATGGCACCTCTACATCTTCATAATAAAGTAATTGCCCACAAATCCAGAAGGAGGGAAGCAGCCCCCTTTTAGATTCCAGCAGCTGAGCTTTCAAAGTCCCCAGCAGAAGAACTTCTGCACCAATGGTCTGTAATTTGGCAGGTTTCTTACCTAAGGGCACGTCTCTTATGTTTGCTGTTTTCATACGAATTGCACATAAAAAGCAATAGGGCAGATTTCCTTTTGATCCACACCAAAATGGTAAAGGCTGTCCTTGCAGGGAAACCACTGCAGCTGTTTTTGGAATTAGGCAAGATTTATCCCCTCAGAATATTTATCCCCTTAGTTGAAAAAAAATCTACTTCTGCCATTAAAAAAATAATAATTATACACACCTTCTTTTGAATGGAGGACCCCTTTAAAAGTGCCTACCACAAAATGCAAAGGACTTATTCATGGGTGCAGCCAGGATTTTGGTTAGGGGGACAGGCTTTTGTTAGGGGGAGCAGAACCTCAGATATGTATTGATTTTTATTGATTTGGGGGGCAGCTGCCCCTGAGGCGTTCCCAAAATAAAGGATCCCCTAGAACCTTTTTTAAAGCATGACAAACCAAAATCCATTTTTTTAAAAACAGGGGGGTGTTGAGAGTGCCTCTGGGCATGCCTGGAGTGCAGCTATGCTAGTGTGGGCTTGCTTCATGCACTCCTTGGCTGCCATCTTGCCTTTCCCTCCCGTCACCTTCTCTCCCCCCTGCCCCCCGCCTGTCACACCTGAGTGTGATTTCTGATCTGGGGAAAGTGAAGCTCCTGGCACTCTGCACATGCTTGCTCCAACATTTGCAGGTCTTTAGAGCTCAAACCCATTTCAGAGCTTAAACAAAAAGTTTAAAAGTGGTGGACTCTTCCTTCCTTGAAGGTTTTTAAGCAGAGGTTGAATACCCATCTGGCATGGATGCTTGAGTTGAGATTCCTGCCTTGCAGGATGTTGGACTAGATGACCCGTGGGACTCCTTTCAACTCTACAACTCTAGGAGTCTTTGATTTCTGGACTGGCTTCACAAATGCATCCCTGAGGTGAGACGGTACCTGAAGAAGAAACACTTGTTGCCTAAAATGTTTCTGCTTGTGCGCAATGCTCCTAGGCACCCTGAGGAACCCTGCTTTGCACATGGCAAGGCTAAAGTTGCATCTCCCACCACCAGCCTCTGGATCAAGGTTTGATTCACTGCTTCCAGCTGCTTACACAAAGCTCACTTCCTTCTGGATGATGGATGTTGAGCCAGATCTTGATCTCACAGCATTCTGGGAGTCCTTCAGTATTGCTCACTGTATCACTTACATCAAACAGGCAGTGGGTCGTAGAATTGTATGCAACCAAGCCTGAAACGGTGGGTGCATGTTTGGTGGAACCTTGGGAAGGAAAGTGTGCACAATTTCAAGGGATTTCTAAACCCTGACACTGAGGTGGAGTACCTAGTGCACATTGCCAGGCATGTGGGCAGGGATGGCTTTGTTGGCCTCATCCAGGAAGAAGTGAAAGAGCTCATTGTGGCAGCGCTGGGGAAACTGGTCAGATTGAGTTCAGAATGTGAGGATGAGGGTGGTGAGCAGGAGCCAGAAAGTTGGCAACTGCAGAATTTCCCCCAACTCTTCCAAGTCATAAAGCACAGAAATGATCTGATTGCAGAGTTTGAACCCCTCATGGAATGCAGCTTGAAGATAATCTATGGTATTACAGACACCAGGAGACCCTACAAGAAAATGTTTGATGAGCTGGAGGTGTAAATGATTACCAGACTTTGCAAAGCTGCTCTCACTGGAACAAGTCTGAATTAATTGAACCAAATAGTCTTAATTGGATTTTGAATAAATGTGCCATTGATTATTACTGTTTTGAATTTTAGTGTTATCTTCCTTAGGAGAAACAAAAAATTCCTTCCAGTAGCACCTTAAAGACCAACTAAGCAGCACCTTGGACGCAGGTGGCGCTGTGGGTTAAAGCCTCAGTGCCTAGGGCTTGCCGATCGAAAGGTCGGCGGTTCGAATCCCTGCGGCGGGGTGCGCTCCCGCTGCTCGGTCCCAGCGCCTGCCAACCTAGCAGTTCGAAAGCACCTCCGGGTGCAAGTAGATAAATAGGGACCGCTTACCAGCGGGAAGGTAAACGGCGTTTCCGTGTGCGGCTCTGGCTCTGGCCAGAGCAGCGATGTCACGCTGGCCACGTGACCCGGAAGTGTCTCCGGACAGCGCTGGCCCCTGGCCTCTTAAGTGAGATGGGCGCACAACCCCAGAGTCTGTCAAGACTGGTCCGTACGGGCAGGGGTACCTTTACCTTTACCTTTAAGCAGCACCTTAAAGACCAACTTCCTTAGGAAGTCAGGCAAACCACGGTTCTGAATAATGCTTTTTATAGGGTAGGAACTCTTTCTGCCCCACACCCCTTCCCAGCCAGACCCACTCTCCCCAGGTGATCCCCCCCCCCCGGCCTGCTGTATTTGACAGGTTTTTGCCTGGCTAGAATGAATTATTGAACTCTGGTCATGCCGCTGGCTAGCCTGGATGGAGGAAAGATGAGGCAGTGGTGAGCGTGTGTCAGGGTTTTTTAAAAGCAGGTTTTCAAACTACACAAATTCCCCATCAGACACCCACAGCAGGAAAACAAACGAGAACCTCAAAGGCACACAAAGCCCACTCTGCTCCATTGGCTTCCAGCCTCTGTCCGTGGTAGTTCTGCTCCACCATGCAGTGAGTATTCATTAATGGACCCGACTTAGTTCAGGAACCAGAAGCAGAAGGACTTTAAGGGTTTTTAGGAGGCTGCGATGCAACCTGCCCTGCCCAAAGTGCCAACCCCAGAGAAGAAAGTTTGGGCAGTTTGTCTGAAGCATTCTTAATACTGATAGAATTACAAGCCTGGTAGATGAAGGGAACGCAGTGGATGTAGCCTACCTTGATTTCAGCAAGGCATTTGACAAGGTGCCCCATGATATTCTTGTAAAGAAGCTGGTAAAATGTGGACTTGACTATGCTACCACTCAGTGGATTTGTAACTGGCTGACTGACCGAACCCAAAGGGTGCTCATCAATGGTTCCTCTTCATCCTGGAGAAGAGTGACTAGTGGGGTGCCACAGGGTTCTGTCTTGGGCCCGGTCATATTCAACATCTTTATCAATGACTTGGATGATGGACTCAAGGGCATCCTGATCAAATTTGCAGATGACACCAAACTGGGAGGGGTGGCTAACACCCCAGAGGACAGGATCACACTTCAAAACGACCTTGACAGATTAGAGAACTGGGCCAAAACAAACAAGATGAATTTTAACAGGGAGAAATGTAAAGTATTGCACTTGGGCAAAAAAAATGAGAGGCACAAAGACAAGATGGGTGACACCTGGCTTGAGAGCAGTACATGTGAAAAGGATCTAGGAGTCTTGGTTGACCACAAACTTGACATGAGCCAACAGTGTGACGCGGCAGCTAAAAAAGCCAATGCAATTCTGGGCTGCATCAATAGGAGTATTGCATCTAGACCAAGGGAAGTAATAGTGCCACTGTATTCTGCTCTGGTCAGACCTCACCTGGAGTACTGTGTCCAGTTCTGGGCACCACAGTTCAAGAAGGACACTGACAAACTGGAACGTGCCCAGAGGAGGGCAACCAAAATGGTCAAAGGCCTGGAAACGATGCCTTATGAGGAACGGCTAAGGGAGCTGGGCATGTTTAGCCTGGAGAAGAGGAGGTTAAGGGGTGATATGATAGCCATGTTCAAATATATAAAAGGATGTCACATAGAGGAGGGAGAAAGGTTGTTTTCTGCTGCTCCAGAGAAGCGGACACGGAGCAATGGTTCCAAACTACAAGAAAGAAGATTCCACCTAAACATTAGGAAGAACTTCCTGACAGTAAGAGCTGTTTGACAGTGGAATTTGCTGCCAAGGAGTGTGGTGGAGTCTCCTTCTTTGGAGGTCTTTAAGCAGAGGCTTGACAACCATATGTCAGGAGTGCTCTGATGGTGTTTCCTGCTTGGCAGGGGGTTGGACTCGATGGCCCTTGTGGTCTCTTCCAACTCTATGATTCTATGATTCTATGATAATTTATGCAATCCTTGATTTAATTCTACCCCTATTTCGCTTTTGTGGATACTGCTGCTGACACGTCTGCCTGCCACTGAACCACTTAATAAACACACAAGCCTAAGCTGTCCAATGTTACCGGTATTTAACTGTGATTCCTACATTGCGGGGGTCCTTCGGGTTCCCTCCAGTTCTCCGATTTTTCAAACTGCACGTTATCAGCTTTTCAGCTGCACCCGCCCCACAACTCCACATTTTGCACGCTACAAGCAGCGGGGGTCTCGGTCAAACCAGCCAAGTCTAGGAAGGGCAAATGGCTCTGCCTGCGTCTCCCCCCCCCTGGCTCCCGGCCCCGCTCACCCTCGGCCCCCGGCAGGTTACCTAGAAAACATGTGGCTCTCCGTTGCCAAAAGATTCCCCATCGCGGGGCTGGACGGAGAGGCACTGCGGGGCGCCGAGAGTTAAGGCTGGACGGTCCTGGTTGAGGGGCCCCCGGGGCCCTCGCCGAGCAGACGCCTCCACTTCTGCCGCAGCTGCATCCCCCGCGCGGGAGCGCGCCCGGCCGCCTGCGCGCCGCCTCCGCTGCCCACCTTCCCTGACGCGCCGCCGCCGCTGCTGCCGGGCTATAAAAAGCCGCTTCGCCGCCGCCACGCAGCCGGGCGCTCCACTCGGGCGGTGCGAGAGCCGAAGCGAGCCTCGACGGGGCGGCTCCCCGCGCTGCCTGGCGCCGCAGAGAGCGAGGCGAGTGACCGGTTGCGGAGAACCCCTGGGCCCCCTCCCGTTGCCCGACGGGCGCGGCAGCCTCGACGCAAACCCCGCGCAAGTTTCCGCGCGAGGGCCCCAGCCGCCACCCCCCGCCCCGTCTGCTGCTGAGGCAGCCCCCATGCTGCTCCCGCTGGCGCTCCCCGAGTTACCCTGAGGGCGATGGAGGGGACCCCCTCGAACGGCTCCAACGCCTCGACGAACGCCTCCCTCGACGAAAACCAGTTCGTGCAGCCGGGCTGGCAGGTCGCGCTCTGGGCGGTGGCGTACGCGCTGATCGTGCTGGTCTCGGTGGTGGGCAACCTGGTGGTGATGTGGATCATCCTGGCGCACAAGCGGATGCGCACCGTCACCAACTATTTCCTGGTCAACCTGGCCTTCGCCGAAGCCTCCATGGCTGCCTTCAACACCTTGGTCAATTTCACCTACGCCGTCCACAGCGTCTGGTACTACGGCCTCTTCTACTGCCGTTTCCAGAACTTCTTCCCCGTCGCCGCCGTCTTCTCCAGCATCTATTCCATGATGGCCATCGCCGTGGACAGGTGAGGAAGATACACCGGCGCGCGGGGGCTGGACGCCGGAACCTGGGTTCTGAGCGTTGGGATGCGATGGGAAGACGCACGTCGAAGCGGGAAAAGAGCCCGAAGAAAGGTGCTAGGGAAAAACAGGGGAGGTGGCTGAAGAGGCTGGAGTGAAAAGTGAGAGGTTGGCCAGCTTGGGATCAAGTCCTGACGAAAGTTGGGGAGCTGGTTTGTTTGTTGCCTGCAGGGCACAGCCGTAGTGGAGAGTGTCCCTGAGCAAGTGCAGGGTGTATTTTCCCAGGTTGACTGACTGCCTCTCCCCCTGTTCCTTCCGTGTTTAAAAAGGTCACCTGTCAGGACTTGGGAGAGGCCCTTCTGGATCAGAGGGTGCTTTTGGACTAGGGATAAAAAACTTGAGGGTCAGATGTGGCCCTCCATGTCTCTCTGTTGGCCCAGGCGGCCTTTACCAGCCCCACTTTTTAGCTGCCTGGAAAGTGTTCTTGAACTCTGGTTGTGTTTCTTGAAAGGCAAGATGGAAGATGGAGAGGCATATGCATGTGTGTGATATAAGGAGAAAGTGGCTGATCACTCTTTGAAACAGTGCTGGACTAGGATGGAGCTCTGGGCTGACCCAGCAAAGTGGTTCTTGCTGCTGCTGCTGCTTCTGCTTTTTAGGTATTAGAATTTATTGGATTTCTTATGCGCCTTCTACAAGCAGCCTCAGCCTGACTTACAAATGGTGCAAAAACACAGACGGTAAATAAAGCCATCATGCTAAACAGCTTGCCTCAGGATGAAATGGATATAGATTGGATATGAATATGGTGTTTTCAAATCAACCCTGACAAAGATTCAAAAGCCTTACATGCAGCAGAAAGGTAATGTTGGAAGCGCACATAAGAACATCAGAAGAGCCCCACCAGATCAGGCAAAAGCAAACCCGTTTTTAGTCTAGCATCCTCTTCTTACAGTGGACAACCAGATGTCCAGATGTGAAACAGGACATGAGCACAACAGCACACGCTGCCCACTTGCGATTCCCAGCAGCTGGTATTCAGAGGCATATTAATCTCTGACAGTGAAGGTGGAACCTAGTTATCATGGCTAGTTGCTGTTGAGAGCCTTGCCCTCCATGTATTTGTCTAAAGTCCACTCTTTGGGGTTACATTCCTTTTATAATAATAATAATAATTTTATTATTTATACCCACCCATCTGGCTGGGTTTCCCCAGCCACTTTTGGGTCCTGCTGTACCATGGAGATATGGCTTCAAATCCCTCCCTGGTCTCACACATGCCTGGGGCAAACTAGCACCTCCCACATTCAGTTCCACACCTGTGAAATGGCAGGCTTTGCATCATTGCCCTAAAATGAAGAAACCAAAGACTGATCACAGCTTGTTGTACTCTTATGAGACTCAACTGAGTCGTTAAGAGCGACCAGAACATCTCTGGTTGGAATCTCACCTCAACCAAGACCACACTTGGTGACTCTTTCAACCTCATCCCCCTGCGGGGATGATTATTACTATAGGATTGAAATAGTACAAGGAAAGTACGTCAAACACTAAAAAAAAGCATTGCAAAAATGCAAGGTGTCTTTTAACCTTTCATCCAAGGAGCTCCAAGAGCCACATATATTATGATTCCATTTTATCCTTGCAAAAACCTTACAAAGTAGGCAATGCAAGCAAGGTGTCTATCCTGTGGCCCTCCATAAGTTATTGGACGCCAGCTCCCACCAGCCCTAGCCAGCATGGCCAATGGGCATGGCTGATGTGAGCTGGAGTCCAACAACATCTGTTTTTTAAAAAAAATAATATTTAAGAGTTTGAAAAATACAAGAAGAAAAAAAATGAAAATTAAACATAACAATATAATAAAAAACAAAAACAAAAACACTACATAACACATTGAATTAATAAAGTAGAACAAAAACAATTAAAAACAATTCCAATATTTTCAATCTTAACTTTCATTCACTTGTTTCATTGACTTCCTCATGCCTCCCTTTTTGTATTCCACTTCAATTAACTATTTCAGCAAGTCCTTTCCATCTTCATCTATTTTCTGTCCTATAATTAATCTTAACATATTCTAACCTGATTTTTTCCCTTTAAAACATTAACAATCTATCTGTACCTAGTTCCTTATAACATTTCTGCCAAAGCCATATTGTTTCATTCCACCATTTTCTAAAGCTCATTAATTTTACAATATTTCTGTAAGTAATCTTTAAATTTTTTCCAATCTTCTTCCACCGACTCTTCTCCCTGGTCTCGGATTCTGCCAGTCATTTCCGCCAGTTCCATATAGTCCATCAACTTCATCTGCCATTCTTCCCGGGTGGGTAAATCTTGTGTCTTCCAATACTTCGCGATGAGTATTCTTGCTGCTGTTGTTGCATACATAAAAAATGTTCTATCCTTCTTTGGCACCAATTGGCCGACCATGCCCAGGAGAAAGGCCTGGAGTCCAACAACATCTGGACCAGTCACCACCTGGACCACTCTGGCTACGTCCAAGAATATCACTGTGTTCAGTATACCCCACTGATTCTTGAAAATAACTCATCTTTTTGTTGTGGTGGTATTACTGTTTTAGTTTATGACTGTCCTTCACTCTACAGACCCAGAGTGGGTTGCAATGATTTAAAACATGGTGTTAAAAACAGGTTTTTAAAAAGGCACACCACACATTCCTATGCCAGTTTACTCAGACGGAAGTCCCACTAGGCTCAATGGTTCTTTAGCTGTGGTTCTTGCACTGCAGAGTGCTGGATTGGATGCATGGGCGTAGCCAAGGGGGGTGAGCAATCAAAATCAATGCAAATCAATACAGATATGAGGTTCTCTCCCCCCCACAAAAATCCTGGCTAGGCCCAAGATTAGATGACCCTTTGGACCATCCACACCTTCCATCTGTTTCAGAAGAGCTTGGGAGAAAGAATCATAGAACTGTAGAGTTGGAGTGGTGGTGGCAGAATAGTACCTGCTGCCTTCATGAAAAGAATCCTCTTTAATAGTTCCCATGGGAAGAGAGTTGTTAGACACCCATACATTGTAAACATCTCTCTGTAACCTGGTGGAATTCAAAGCTTTCTGTTTATCAGTGGTGAGGCTCTTCTTGGCTTTAGCATTCTTCTTCTTTTTAATTTAAAAAAGGTCTCCACTTTCCAATATTCCTCATGTAAGAGGTTCTTGTGTGCATGCATATATGCATTTTGAAGCACAATATCGTTTTGTGAAATGAAAACCATTTGTTCTTGCAGAGCAGTAGCAGAATAGAATACACACTGCCCTTCACAATTGGAGCTAAATTGGAAAACAGTGTGGTTTCCCCGTTGACGACCATAAAACATTCCCAAGGTATAAAGTAAGGAATTCTCGTTATCTCTGGAAAAGATTCGTTTCTAGAGTGTTGCTCATTCCATTCTCCAAGTTAACTAGTTTTCACTTGGAGAGTTAATTGAAAAGGAGGCATGTTGTGTTGGAAAAGGCTCATCTGCAGTGTCATCAGAATGAGACAACAGAATTAGTCCTGATATATGGATCCTATGTGGGATGTGTAAGAGAGTGGGTTGCCTTTGTGACACCAAATAGAAGCATTTAGATGGTTTCTGTATATGCCATAAATCTATGAAGATTCAGCAAAGATGCAAAATATGGCCATTTTGGCTCCAGAAAACTTGTATCCATGAACACGAGTCATATTCCTCCATGGATTGTGACTAATGTTAAACCTGCCCAGTTACAGATAAATAGTTCCCAATGAGATCTTTCCTTGGGCTGGTTTACTCATCCATATGCATATCTTGCTATTCTGATACTTGCAGCTGAATACACATGAGCATGTGAAAAGTTTTGTTTTGTTTTAAGTCACTTTGGAGGGTATGAAAGTTCCTCTTTGTGAGAACATATTTGCAGCAGCCCATTTGCATGTTCCAAGTCACCCCTTAATGGTAAAAGGGTAAAGGTACCCCTGACAGTTAAGTCCAGTTGCAAACGACTCTGGGGTTGCGGCGCTCATCTCGTTTTATAGACCAAGGGAGCTGTTGTTTGTCCACAGACAGTTTTTCCAGGTCATGTGGCCAGCATGACTAAGCTGCTTCTGGTGCAACGGAACACCAAAACCAGAGCAGTGCACAGAAACACCATTTACCTTCTCACCGGCGGTAATAGGAAGACCTATTAATCTACTTGCACTTTTTGGGTGCTTTCGAACTGCTAGGTGGGCAGGAGCTGGGACTGAGCAATGGGAGCTCACCCCATCGTGGGGATTCGAACTGCTGACCTTTAGATTGGCAAGTCCAAGGCTCAGTGGTTTAGACCACAGTGCCACCCGTGTCCCTCCACTTGATGGTAATAGGCATCAAATAATGATCATGCAGATGCAAGGCAGGTTTTTGTCACACACCGAGGTCTCATACTCGGGCATAAGGTGGCAACCGATAGCAAGGCATCTGTTGCAGATCTTGGTGTGCTGGCTGAGAGAGAGGAGAAGAGTGGAGTGTGGAGGAGCAGAATGCAGAATAAGGGATAAAACAAGGGGGAAAGGAGGTGAAGGGCTGTCTCCCTTCTCATACCCTTCTGATGAGATTTCATAGAAGTGTTAACTGATGGAATGCTGCATCCATGTCTAATTCTTTCTCCTCAAAGACTCCTTGCATTTCCCCTCCCCTCCCTTTCATAGTCCTTCAGCTTCCTAATTTAGCCAATAGAGAGTCCCAAATTATATTGTGTGGCTTGGAATAATTGTCTGAACGTTGTAATAATGGGCTGTGCTGGATTCAGGCTCACTCAGCCTGATCTTTGCATGTGTTGTGGAAACAAAGAACTTGCCAGGATGAGAAAGAGGAAGCTGGCAGTGTGGTGCAGGGGAGATTTGGGCAATGACAACACATCACATGGCCTTCCCCAGCCTGGTGCCCTCCAGATGTTTGGGACTACAGCTCTCACCAGTCCCAGCCAGCACAACTGTGCAAAATGCACATTAGAGCAAAATTTACTGTTGGAGTAGCAGATGTACTTGTCAGCATCAGTCAGCAAAGGCTTTGCTCCCAGATTTGGAAGGAAGACATGGAACAGGGCCAGCATTAGCTGAGGAATAAAACAAGCAAGATATGGGAGGTTCCTGATAGGAACTTCTGATTCCTCTCCCTCTCCCTTTCTTTCCGTGTCTCTCTGTCTCTCTTTAGAGCAGCCATGGGGGATTCTGATCAAAGGAGCAGTGCTGGGAGGGAGACTTTTAACCCATTCCCTCCTGCACCAATTCCCCAATCTAAATCATTTCCACATCTCCCAAGCTGCTATCAGTCCTGCAACAGAAAAAAAATTGCAGGCATGTTACAAGAACATGTATTCCTGCCCACCCCCAACCCTGTGCGAATAACAGCAGTTGGGAGTTAGATCAGGGAATGGCAGAGGGGAGAAGGATTAAACATCCCCTTTATAAGAGCCCAAGAACATCAGAAGAGTTCTGCTGGGTCAGGCCAAACGTAATAATAAGAATTTATTATTTACACCCTACCCATCTGGGTGGGTTTCCCCAGCCACTCTGGGCAGCTTCCAACAAAACATTAAAAATACAATAAAACATCAGACATTGAAAACTTCCCTAAACAGGGCTGCCTTCAGTTCATATAGGTTGGCATTCTGTTCTTATACTGGCCAACCAGAGGCATAGGAAAAGCCCCAGAGCAGGAGCTGAGTGCAGTTGCCTTCTGCCTTTGCCCTGGGAGGTGGGACAGGATGATGCTCTGATGAAAACCGGAGCCTCTCCCCAGCTTTGTTTCTGTATTAAAATAAAAGGGGAGGAAAGTGGGGCAATCTACTCTGCCATGGTTGCTTTGGTCTTCTTGAGGACACAACTTTTTATTGACAAACTGCAAGAGAGAAGATCAGATGGGCTTAATGTGAAATTCCCCTTGGCCCTGAACTGTCCTTCTGCATCTCACCCACAAGCCCTGATGTCGTAATGCTTAAGGCCTAGATCCAAAGAACTGCAAAATGGGTGGGGGGCGTGTGCTGATGGGGGTCTCCTGTTTCTCAGGCAACCATCTCTCATGGCAAACTTTTATTGAAACCTAGAGGAGTTTCTACACTGACTTTAGACTGGGAGGGGGAGGCTGCTGTTTGTGGAAAGGAAACAAATATGTGACAAAAATCCATTCATAATGCCCAGGCCCTCAAAATGTGCCAAAAATAGTTCTTTGGATGCCAGCCACAGCATTTGCATGGGGCTTGAGAGTGTTGGAATTGTTTCACATTCTCTTCATGATCTTTTTGAAAGGCCAGTGGGTTAGCTCAGTATTATTCTCCCCACATTGCAGAGGGAAGAGGAAAAAGCCGCTAGGAGAGTGACTTGCTTATTTGAGTTTGGAGCACAGGTGAGATTGGAAAGGAAGACTTAGCAGAGAATTCCTTCCGCTGCTCTGTTTCTCCACTGCCTGTCAGATCATCTGCAACTTCTTATTTTGATCAGCTTTAAGCAGATAATATCTCTGAGCAGCCTTCACCAATTGAGACTCTCCAGAGGCTTTAGAGTAGACTATACTCCCTTTGGAGATGTGTTACTCGCACAAAGCAGCAACACGTGTGCAAAGGGGCTGTGTGTTTAGCCCTGTCTGTGAGGTTGTGAAGGGATAAACTCTGCCTCCACAGTCAGAGGTTGACAAACTGCAATTAAAACATATGAATCTCTGTGATCCATGTGCTGGGTAAATAACAAAAGAATTGGCAGGGTCAGTCTAGATTCAAAACATGCGGTTAAAACATAACTGCAATTAAAACATATGAATCTCTGTGATCCACTTGCTAGGTAAATAACAAAAGAATTGGCAGGGTCAGTCTAGATTCAAAACGTGCGGCTAAACTTCTGGGGACTAGTAGTAGAGTTTAATTTCAAAGTCAAGCTGCAGTATAGCATGGGAATTTAGGCTGTTAAACCTTTTGCATTTCCTGTTTCATCCACTGGCAAAGTGCTTCTCCCTTTTTACTCCTCCTGCAATGAACAGACCACACACTCTTAAGCCAAAGGTCAGAGTCATGCATTTATCCAAGCAGCAGCAAGGAGAACACTGGCAGAATACCCTTGGGTAGAAAATACAGAAAGATAGCTTCAAACAGGTGTTCTAAGCTTGGAGCTTAGCTTGGACACACCTTCCTCGGTCAGTTACATGGTGCAGAGAGAAACAGAGCAGAACCTCCAAGTCTCCCTATTTTCCAGGGACATCCCTGATTTAGAGAAGCTGTCCCAGTTTCTGATTTGATCCCGGAATGTCCCGCTTTTCCTTAGGACATCTCTATTTTCACTGGAGGGTATGGAGTTATCTGACTCCCCCCCCCCCTCAAGCTGTATAGGGAAGTTTTAAAAAAATGTTTAATGTTTTGTTATGTTTTATATATGTTAGAAGCTACCCAGAATGCTGGGGCAACCCAGTAAGATGTGTGGGGTATAAAAAGTAAAATTATCATTAAGGAATGAGATGTCCCTATTTTCATCAGAGAAATGTTGGAGGATATATAAGAGAGGGAACAGGAAGAGAAGGCTTGACTTCCTCCCTCATCGGAAAAGAGGGGGTGTGACATAGCCAACTCTAGGAATCTAACTCTGTGGTCTTAACCCAGTGGCGTAGCATGGGTTGTCAGCACCCGGGGCAAGGCAAGTAATTTGCGCCCCCTAACCCGTGGATTTGCGCCCCCTAACCCGTGGATTTCCCTAACCCCCAGATGTTGCGCCCGGTGCGGCCGGCCCCCCCTGCACCCCCCACGCTACGCCACTGTCTTAACCCTTTCGTGCACTAACTAACACTCATGCATAGTTATGTTTGAATGCCATTTCAAACAAGAGGCAGGAATGCTTCTGAACACCAGTTTCCGGGAACTACAAGTTGGGAAAGAGCTGCTGTATTCAGGTCCTGCTTGCAGGTTTCCCAGGTTGGCAATGGTGAGAACAGGATGCTGGACTAGATGGGCCATTGGCCTGATCCAGTAGGCTCTACTTATGTTCTTAAGCTGGGAGACTCTTCTATCTCTTTAGGTTCCTTCATGTGCTTTAAAACCATAGAAGAATAGAGCTCTAAATTGCACAGGGGGTGTATCCTGAGATTTGTTTTTATGTATCTCTTTAAAAGATTTTTAGCCCACCTTCCTGGGCATGCTGCCCTCACGAGGAGTCTTGCAAGTCTCAAAATGCATGGAAAGACAATTAGAAAATAAGACATGCACTCTCTCTCTCTCTCTCTCTCTCTCTCTCTCTCTCTCTCTCTCTCACACACACACACACACACACATGCTAACAGCACAATTCAGCCAAAGACTCCCCACTTCGGAAGGGGGACTTGCACTGCCCAATGGCAGGGCTAAATGTGCAGCCACTGTGTGTCTTCCCCCGACTGAGAGCTCTTCTGATGTTTGAACTCCATCAGCCCCCATGTCATGTAGACATGATGGCTGGGGCTGATGGGGATTGTAGTCCAAAACTTCTAGAGGTCACTGGGTTGCAGAAAGCTCCTCTAAGGTCATGTTTAGAGGGTCTGTCATTGGTCTCTGGGAAACATTTGCTGTTCCAGTTAGTAACTTAATTTTCTGGACAAACGCACCATGCACATAAATATGCTCAGCGTACAAGACAACAAGCTCAAAGCTCACAACACTGACACATCCCAGCAAATGCAAGGATCAGAGATTGCAAACTGCAAATCTGAAATTAGCGCTTGCATCAAAGGGAGAAGAGTGTTTCCAATGTTGATGTGCCCTAGAAGATTAACACCTCTCCCAATGACTCAGATGGGCAGACACACAACAGCTGTGTAAAAGCTGCTATGAAAATACCGAACCAGTATCAAAGACAACTGCATTTGCTACTCATCCACAGCAGGAAAAATGGCAAAGAAACACAGAATATCACATCACCGATGCTCTCCTAGTGCAAGTGATTAATCTCTGTCAGTAGCAGCCGTGTTTGTATTCTGAAAGCTTCTTGAAGTTTGAGCCAGGCAGTTGTTCTCTGGAATAATATTCCATCGCAGGGGGCTGGGTGATTTTGAGCTTTCAAAATCTACTCTTTCAAAATGGTTTACTATAATTCATATCCCAAATAATGATGACAATGAGGTGAACAAATCCCCTGAGGAGGACCAAAATTTTTCATTGAATTACTCCAACTTTTGAGAAGCATTTTCAAAGTAATTCTCTAAACAATGCTCTCTGATGCTCTACAAAAAGGGCAATAGCGTTGTTTTAAAAAATACCTTGATTTGCTTTAGGGATTATTGTGGCGCTGAGAGAGTAGCAGCTGCAAGTAGTGACGGCCTCTGGTGCTTCCAAATTTTCTTTTAAGCATACAAGCAGAGCTAGAAATTTATTAATGTTTCTTGGAACAAAAGTTCCTTGGCCAACCTTTCACAGGAACAAAATCAGGATCCGTCTGAGGAGAGACTCACCATCGGATGTTGTTTTTTAGGGGTGGGGAGGAATATGTGTTTATTTAGAAGATCAGGCAAAGCTGATCTTTAAAGCAGCATTAGTTCCCTCCCAAGCAAACACCAGCTCCTCCTTTTGTCTCCTTTGTGAGCCATATTAAAATTCCAAAATTGTTTCTGCCTTCCCCTGAGGAAGTAGGGTTTGTGCCCAGGTTAGCAACTACCAGCCATCAAAACCACCAAGCAGATGGACCTGTGATCATCTTATGAGGCCCTTCTTTGTGTGCTTCCTCCACAAGAGGTCCAAAGGGTGGCAGCACAGGAACTGGCCTCTTATGTGGTGAGCCCCATGGAGATTTGCACATTTCTCTATCCGTGGGGGTAAAGGTGGGGTTCCCCAGACTGGCAGAGCAAAAAGCCTCTGTGATTCCCCTTCAGCTCCTCATAAGCATCCCTTGTGCTACAACCCCGTCCTTCATCCCAGAAATGCAGGAGGTGTGCACCTTAGGAACTAGCAATGGTACTCTGTGTGTGTGTGTGTGTGTGTGTGTGTGTGTGTGTGTGTGTCGTGATAAATAGGTGGAAATACAGTATGCTGTTCATGTGCTTGAACTGATATGTTCTAATGAGTGTCTGAATCACTTCTCAACAAGATGTTTGGTCTGCCGTGAACATCTGTAAGGTCTCAGCTGGTTGCGCACAAGAGCTCCTCTGAATATCAAGTAAAGAATGAAGGTTTTCCATACCCAAATGGCAAACGCTTTGCAAAACAAGGCAGTACAATACAGGCTAACACCACAGTTTAACTCTGGCAATTTCATAGGTCCGTTTCCTTTTGGCTTTGCTTTTTGGGATTAGCTGCCTGTCCTTCTGGGTTTCATGGTGCTCTGGAACCCGGTGGTATCCCAACCTAATGCCATCCAGTGCTTTGTGGACTGCAACTCCCATCAGCCCCCAGCCAGCACAACCATATGATGTTGGTGCTGATGGGAGCATGGTCATGCTGGGGGGAGATGCCAGGTTCAGCCCCAGCATTTCCAGGTAGGGCTGGAAGAGACACTCACCTGAAATGCTGGAGAACAGCCGCGAGCCATTGTGCACAAGGGTGGTGGATTGTGCTGGATTAGCGGGCTGATGGTATAAGGCAGCTTAATTCTACTAAGCAACGGTCCACAGTGCAAAGAAGTTGTTCCTTTTGTCTGACCAGAATCTCATGAAAATCAGTTTCATCTGATGACCTGCACTGCAGGGGGTTGGATGTCTTGTAATTTTTTTAATAGACCTCTATCATGCTCCTCCAATTGTCTTTTTGACCCCCTCCCCGACCAAAAAGTTGCAAATGCTTTATCGTTTCCTTATACAGAAGGTTTACCAACCCCTATCTTGTTTTGGTGGCCCATTTCTGAACACCCCAAAGCTCTAGGGCATCATTTTGGAGATAGATGGAGCACTGTGTAGGGAAAACTGGGCTTCCGAAGGGTATGTACTAAGGACCAAGGAAAGCAAAATGATGAGCTTTGGTGCCATTTCCAAGGTCTCATGCCTTAGAAGGGCAACTAAGGATCACAGCTCCCAAGTTGTCTCACAACATATAAAAAAGATAAAACAGATTCATTACGGAACTGCAAACCATGAAACCACTTTCAACAAAATGCTAATACATCTAAAAACATTATAATGGCAGCAATAAAGCAGTATAAGCAGAAAGCCAATATAAATATAAATGCTACCAATAAATCCAATAAGTTTACAAACTGCAGCAGGAAAATGCAAACTAACTAAAATATCAAGTTGAAGGCACTTTGTTTTCTTGTTGCAAAGTCTCTGGAGTCCATTTAAGAAACCATAAAGATGGGGACATGATTGAAAATGAGCCAGTCTTTCTGCCTACCAATGCAATACTTCTGATAGAATCACAGAATTGTAGAGTTGAAAGGGCTACCAAGGGCCATCTAGTCCAGCCCCCTGCAAGGCAGGAATCACAGCTAAATCATCCCTATCTGACCTCCCTGGTTGTGGGCTCTTGAGGAGTCACAGGGGGCAATCCTAAGGCGCAGGCAGGTTTGTTCAGGTACAGGCAGTCCTTTCAAATACATTTGTTTTGAGCTTAAAATTTTAAAAGCTTTTAAAATGGTCCCAGAAACAAACTGGCAACTAGTTCAATTCATGCCCAATAAATGTTATATACTCCAATTGCCTTCAGATGAACAGCTTCAGGTAGGCAGCCCCACGTAGAGACATAACACCAGTCTAATCTGGACATAATCAAGATTGTGGCAAGCTCTGCTTTTTCTCGATAAGGTTGCAACTGGCAAATCAGCCTAAGCAGATATAAGGTCCTCCCAGCCCCAGCCCCTCCTGTGCTTCTACTGACAGTGCCAAGCCTAGGAATTGCTTGTCATATTGACGTTGCTGAGATTTTTAGCCCTCTGCTCAGCTAAAAAAGGCTCACAGTGAAGATTTAGACCCTTCAGAAGCCTTTGTTTGAACTCGCCTCCTTAGGAATCTTGACTTTGCAGCAATCTCCAGCACAACAGCATCTTTGACATCATGGGCTCAGTTTCAGCTGATGCAGCCTGAGGATGTGGACAAGGCGCCTCCCTCAAACTTAGTCCCTCTTGGTTTATTAAGGCATGTCTTTGGGGGGGGGGGGTGGCGGCTGCTGTCTGGGTCCAGGATCAACACATTCTTTTTTACACCAGTGTGGTGTAGTGGTTAAGAGCGGTAGTCTCATAATCTGGGGAACCGGGTTCAAGTCTCCACTCCTCCACATGCAGCTGCTGGGTGACCTTGGGCCAGTCACACTTCTCAGAAGTCTCTCAGCCCCACTCACCTCACAGAGTGTTTGTTGTAGGGGAGGAAGGGAAAGGAGAATGTTAGCCGCTTTGAGACTCCTTAAAGGGAGTGAAAGGCGGGATATCAAATTCAAACTCTTCTTCTTCTTCTTCTTCTTCTTCTTCTTCTTCTTCTTCTTCTTCTTCTTCTTCAAGTATCTTTATATTGCTTTTTCACATGTAATAAACAACAACAATAGCAAGTAAGTAGTCTTACTTCTTAGGAAACAAGCGTAACAGCAACTTAAAGGTGGGACTAAGTTTATGATAAATATTAAAGTTTCTAATGCAATAAGTGTCTCTCTAGGGTGGTGATTGGTTGTTGTGTCTCATATGGGAGATAAATGGATGCCAAGTGTTGCAAAAGAATCAAGTCAGGGCAGCCCCGTGGGATTCTTCTGCCTGAAGTGTGCTGCTTCACCCGGTCTTATGGGTGGGCTGGCCCTGGATCTTGCCTCTGGCTGGACAGGTCAGTTTCTCAACCAGAGCAGCAGGCTACACCTGAGCAGAACATGAGTCTGTCGACAGGCCTGTTATAGAAAGCCAACATTTAATGAGCAGCGACCAGCAAAAATGTCAGTATATCCTGATGAGTTACATGTTGACATCTTAAAAGATGTGTTGATTCAACCACCTTGAATCGACATTCAGCCACCTTGGACTTACTGGTTTGTGACAACTAATGCCCAGTCACAGGCTCCCCCTTTATGGAGAAGGTGACTGAGAGGGTTGCGCCAGCACAGTTGCAAGCATTCTTGGCTGAAATTGATTACCTCAGGGTTCAGAGCAGATTATATTCAGAGCAGAAATAGTGACCACTCTGCAGAGTTGTTGTGAGATACCATCTGCGAATCTCACACTAAACACACTAAAGCATAGTGTCATTGCCACTTGATTATTACTGCATTTTTACACACAAAAAGGGGAGGTGACTATTTTCCTTAGACAAATGCAGGAAGCAGAAGCCATCCCCCAGCTTTTGTTGAAGGAAACCAAGAGCACTGTGTATGCCATCCTGCTTGGTTCTCGTTGGCCTTGAAGGGCCAGTGACAGATTGGTTTATTGCTCCCACTGGATTAGGGATCAGGGTATTTTGGGATCTTTCCTCTGTACTGCTGCTTGGAAATAAGGAAGGACAAGGAAACATGCTAGTTGTGAGAAACAGTTTCCCCTCTTCATCTCTGGGGGTTCCAAGTGTCTCCAGAGCACTGGCATGTCTCTTCTATGCCAGGGACAACTAGTGACCCTCTCACTCTGATGAGATCAAGGCTCTTCTCATCACCAGGCACCAGAGACATGCTCTTACATGCCACCCCAATCTCTGAGTGGTGAGAGAATCCAGGGGTTCCAGCTACTAACCCAGTTCTGGTTTCCTTGGAATGAGGAGACTATGGTTGTTTTTAGGATTTATGGTTTTATTTACACACATATAAGGTGGACTCACAGCATTAACACCCCAACAGATCTTGCCTCTCCATTGGTCACAACTTTGGATCCAGCACACAGCAAGCAGGTCTCTGTGTCTCCAGCTCCCAGTCTTCTTCCAGCTTACATGCACACACACCAGCTATTTTTCTCCTAGGTAGCAGCTGGAGGAGGAGGGTGGAGTAAAGGCCCACCCCTTAGCCTTGAGGGCACCATCACTGACTCCTTTTGGAAATGAAGCACTGTCCAGACCCATTAAATATTACTGAAATCTCCAGAACGAAACAGAAACATCAAATGATACACCCAACATATCCATACAATGTATTGTGCTGTCCAGCACAGACCCAGAATCTTAGAAATAAAATACAACTCCAATAATTAAAAGGTGTCTCTCTCTCTCTCTCTCTCTCTCTCTCCCCTATTCCAGCCTGCCTTACTCTGCTTAAGGCTATGCAGCTCTTGGAGAGACATTGCCATCCTTTTGTTCTGTGTGGCATTCAGAGAAAGAAAAGCCACCACCCTGTCAAGATGGCGAATTTGCAAGTCAACAGCTTCATCACATGATCAAAAGTTGCATTCAGTTTAGAGCTAGAAAACAACCAACACGTAATCATTAACCCTTTAAGGAGCTTAGCAACTACTTAGAAAGCTACTGTGGAAAGATCCAAATGGTAGCAATATACATTTAGTTATTCTTCATGTTAAACCTTCATTAATACACATAAGCATTTTCCCATTTCTGTGTGAATTAAACTGTGTGAGATCAATACAGGATCTCAAAGCAGCTGTCTTATTACAAAAGAATTTCAGAAACAGACTTGAAAGGGAAGTTGCTGAAATACGGTACAACTTATCACTAAACTGAAAACCATGGAAAGACTTGGTCTTAATAGAGATATTGAATTCCTGTCTCATTACATATGCTAATCATCTACATACTATCCCTTGCTTTTTCCTGTAGGACTAATTGCAATGTTAACAGTCATCAACAGGTTTACCATACCCATTGAGTCAATCACCCATCGCCTACTACCCTCCTGAGAAAAACCCCACCCCATCCTCCCACCTATATATAAGGGTCTGGTGACTTCTGTTTCTTTTTTATATATATAAATATTTATTGAGATTTTTTAAGTACAAAATGCAAAAATAATAAATAATATGACATGTATCATAACATATTTTCAAAGCTTCTTTGGACTCCCTCACGTCTCCCGCTCCCACTTACATCATTGTAAACTTTTTCCAGCAATTTATCATCTTGTTTACATTCTTAAATCTCGTTCATTTAATTTAGTCTAATAATTCTCCAAAAGTTTTATATTTTCCTCAATCTCATTTATCGTCAGATTCAAATCTAATTCAGTGGTAGGCAATTATTTATGATCTAGCATCCTTCTTAGCATTCAACCAAATTACAATACTTTTGTAAATAAACCTTGAATTTCTTCCAGTCTTCTTCAACCCTCTCTTCTCCCAGCTCTCGAATTCTACCAGTCATCTCGGCCAGTTGCATATAGTCCATCAGCTGCATCTGCCACTCTTCCAGAGTGGGTAGATCTTGAGTTTTCCAGCTCTTAGCAATGAGTATCCTTGCTGCCGTTGTTGCATACATAAAAAATGTTCGGTCCTTCTTTAACACCTTCTGGCCGACAATGCCCAGAAGGAAGGCCTCTGGTTTCTTAGTGAAGGTATACTTAAATACCTTTTTCAACTCATTGTATATCATTTCCCAGAAGGCCTTCACTCTAGGGCAGGTGGTGACTTCTGTTTCAGTGTATATGAAGAAGTGTACATGCACACGAAAGCTCATACCAAGAACAAACTTAGTTGGTCTCTAAGGTGCTGCTGGACATTTATACACACATACCACACACACATATATAGACTGCGTCAGACCAACACAGTTACCTACCTGAATTAAACCAATTATACTTAACTGACCCTGTAGAAATGGCCCTCAGACCCGTCAGTGTTCCCTTAGGACTCTTCTCTCCTAGTCAGAGCTTAACAAATGACTCCTCTGACAGCTTCTCCATCAGTCACAGTTCTTTCACTGCCACCACCTGAATTCCATTCTTTTCACTCAAGTGTTTATAGCACCGCGACACTTTTTTACTCTCCTCCATGATATTTCCATCACCCCCTTTCTTTCCCACATATTCACCCTCCTCCACCTTCTCCCAGTAAAAGAAAGCACTTCTTCATGCTGCACAGACTATGGAACTCCCTCCCACAGGAGGCAGTGATGGCCACCAACTTTAGAAGAGGATGAGATAAATTCTTGGAGGAGAGGGCCATTGATGGCGTCTAACCAGGATGGCTCTGCTCTGCCTCCACAGTTGCAGTTCCCCCTGGAGGAGGCAAGAGTGCTTGCATGCTCGGCTTCTCTTCTGGTTGGCCCCTGTGAGAACAAGATACTGGGCTAGATGGCCCATTGGCCTGATCCAGCAGGCTCTTTTGTTCTGAACCATTTCTTCATAGCACACACTCTTCCCTTTCCCCTCTCTATCACTCTTAATGCCCATGTGTTCAGCCCCCCAACCCGCAGTCCTACCACTCTGTGACCTTTTCTCCATCTCTCCTCCCCACTACCTTGCTTATTGCACTCTTGCTTGATTTCTGACTCCTGACTTCCCAAGTGTTTCTGCTATGTTGTTTTAGCTTGTAAGCTCCTCAGGCCTCTTGGCTCTCCTTTGGTTCTCTGCTTGGGGACGCCCCCACACCCCACACCTCTGTGGCTTTTTCTCCCTGCCAATTGGGCATGGATCCTTTGTCGCCATTGAGTCTGCCCCCACATTTCTGGGATGTGCAGTGCTCCTCTAGGAGATGCTCTGCCCGCCCACTGGAGCTCTGAGGAGGCAGCAGCAGCAGAAGAGAAGGATGTGAGTCATCATGGACCTTTTGGATGGAAGAAAAGGGAGCCGAGGAAAGAGAGGGTGCCCTTTTATTTCTCAAGCACCTATCATGAAAACATCTTGTTGGAGATTAAAATAAGCCCCGTTCACAATACAATAACAATACAATAATTCCAGCTGCATTAACTGTCAGTACAAAAAGTAGCTGTCAGGGCTGCCCGAGGTCCCAGCTCACAAAGGACCAACGCCAGTCCGTTGTTATATACAAGAGTCTTTATTGAAACGCAGTTTCGATTTCAAAGCCGCGGCGTGCAGCCCTACGTCTTAAACCCTAGACTGCTGAAGCTCCGTCTGAATCTCCACCCCCCAGACACCAGTTTAAGACTCTAGCCTTGCTCCACCTCTTCCTTTGCTCTTTCCTCCTCTGGGTCCACCTGTCCGCTGGGGTGTTGCCCTTTCTGGACTCTTCTGATGCTGAGTCCCCGGATTCTTCCCCCTGCCTCCGGTCCGTGACAGACTCCGAGAGTGATCCCTCCGGGGAGCGTGTGTCGGGTGCTGGTTCCTCATCTGATGAGAACCCCTGGAACGTGCTGACTGAAAGTGTGGGTGTGAAAAGATATTCGTCAAAATAATCTGCCGGCATGGGTCTGTGTGGGAAGTGCGTGAAACTCGTCTTTGAGGTAGTGCTCCTCCACGGCATAGTACGGTACCCACCTGTTGGCGCTGGCCGGGGTACCTTCCCTGGCAAGGAGATATTCCACCCCCTCTTCCCCCCACCTCGAGTCCAAAATCTCCGTGACCTCGTTGAGTGGCGCCGCTCTCAGCGACCCCCCCCCTGTTGGCGATTTGCGGGGTGGGTCTGGTGCGTTCCCTGGCGCCTGAAACCTGTGGGGTTCCTTGTAGGGTGTGAGCACTGATCTATGAAAGACCGGGTGCATTCTGGAGCCCTCCGGGAGTGTCAACCGGAAGGCTACCGGATTGATTTGTGCCTCGACTTGGTGCTTGTGTCTGAGCTTCTTCTTAGCTAACGTCCTGGCCGGCACTGCCTGGGCTGCTAACCAGACCCAGTCCCCCACCTGGATGTCTTCCCCGACTCTCCTGTGCCTGTCTGCCTGCACTTTGTATGCGTGTTTTGCTAGTTCTAAGTGCCTTCGGAGCTGCTCGTGTACCTCCCGTAATTCCGCTGCCCAGGCCTCTGCTCCCTGTGTCTCTCCCTCCCCCACTTTCTCTAATCCCGGGAAGGTCCTGGGATGCCGCCCATTGTTGGTGAAGAACGGTGTCATCCCCGTGGACACGTGCTTCGTGTTGTTGTAGGCAAACTCGGCCAGCGGTAGGTAGTCCACCCAGGTCGAGGGCTGTTGATTCGCGTTGTACCTCAGGTACTGCTGCATGATGGCGTTGACCCTCTCCGCTTGTCCGTTGGTCTGCGGGTGTCGTGCCGATGCTAAGTTGATCTTGACGTTCAGGATGCCCAGCAGCTTCTGCCAGAAGCTCGAGATGAATTGGCGACCCCGGTCGGACAGGATGGACCGCGGCAAGCCGTGAACCTTGAACATGTGGTCTATGAACAGCTTGGCTGTCTGTTCCGCTGTGGCCACCTTCGCGCAAGGAATGAAGTGCGCCATCTTGGTGAACAGGTCTACGACCACGAGTACCGCCGTTTTGCCTCGCGAGCTGGGCAGATCTGTGACAAAGTCCAGGGCCACTTTCTCCCATGGTTTGAGCGGTGTCTGTAGCGTTTCCAGCAGCCCCGCTGGCGACCTGTGTACTGGCTTGGCCCTTTGGCATGTGTCACACCTAGTGACGTAATCCGCGACTTCTCCTCTCATCTTGGGCCACCAAAAGTCTCTGGCTACTAATTCCGCCGTCTTGTCCTTGCCGAAGTGCCCGGCGCTGGGCGCGTCGTGTAACTGCTGCAACACTTTCGCGCGGAGGTCGTCTCCCGGCACGTAGAGGGCCCCTTTGCGGATGAGCAGTCCATCGCGTATCTGAAATTCGTCGTCCTTCGCTGTGCCTCTTCGCACCTCCTCCATCTTGGATTGTGCGAACGAATCCGTCTGCAGTGCACGACGTACCGCGTCCAGATCCACTGTAGCTGAAGCGCACGCCCACGCATTCGGTGCGAAAATGTGTTTGGCTGCCACCGGTGCCGCTTCCTCGAGATACTGCGGCTTCCTGGATAGCGCATCCGCCATGACGTTGTTGTCTCCCGGGATGTATTCTATCCAGAAGTCGAAATCCGCAAAGAACTCCGCCCATCGGATGTGTCTCTGGTTCAGGAACCGCGCCATGCGCCAGTACTCCAGGTTCTTGTGGTCCGTGCGGACCTGCACCGTGTGTTTGGCTCCGATGAGGAAATGCCGCCACGCTTGAAGGCTGCATGGATGGCCAGCAACTCCCTGTCCCAGATGGTGTAATTCTGTTGAGTTTCCTGGAGTAGAATGCGCACGGCCTCCAGTCCAACACCGAGCGGACCTTGGTGCTATCCATGGCGAGTCCCTTGTCGGGCAGCTTGTAGCCCAGGAAATCCACCTCCGTCATGTCGAACTGGCACTTCTCCAGTTTGGCGTAAAGTCTGTGCTCCCGTAGCCTCTGCAGGACCTCCTTGACGTCTCTCTCGTGAGCCTCCTGCGATTCCGAGAAGATCAGGATGTCGTCTAGGAAGCAGATGCACTTCTTGTAGAGGAGTCCCGCTAGCACGTGGTGCATGAAGGCTTGAAAACAATGGGAGCCATTTTGCAAACCAAATGGCATAACCCTGTATTCATAGGTGCCCAAAGGCGTAAACATGGCTGTCTTCCACTCATCGCCCTCCCGCATGCGTATAAGGTTGTACGCACCTCGAAGATCCAGCTTGGTGAAGATGCGTCCCTTCCTCACCGTCGCGAGCAGGTCGTCGATCTTGGGCATGGGGAATGCCGTGGGCTTTGTCCTGGAATTGATGATCCGGTAATCAACTATCAACCTCCGTTGGGGCGTGTCTTTTTTCTTCACGAAAAACACGGGACTGCCCCCCGCTGCTTTGGATTCTTGGATGAATCCCCGCTTCAAGTTGTGATCTATGAACTCCCTGAGTTCTTGCAGTTCGTCTTCAGACATGGAATACAGTTTCCCAGTTGGCAGCGTCGCCCCCGGCAGGAGGTCAATCTTGCAGTCGTAGGGCCTGTGGGGAGGCAGCTTGTCCGCTTCCTTCTCGCAGAAGACCTCCAAAAACGCCTCGTACTTGTTGGGTACCGCTTGCAGCATGCCTAAGTGTAGCTGCGGTTCATCCTCTTGCCCCTCCTCTTCCTGGCTAGTCAGGATGCAGTGTTCTGCGCAGTATGAGGAGCCGAAGGTCAATTGACGCTGGTACCATGCTAATGCCGGGCTGTGCCTGTCCAGCCAACTCATGCCCAATACTATGGGCGTGTCTGACAGGTGGGTGATGTTGAAGCTGATGACTTCGCGGTGATTTCCAATTCGCATCACCATTGGGGGCGTTTGCTGTACCACCTGTCCTCCCAGTAGCTCTCTTCCATCGACCGTGACGACATTTAGGGGCATCGTGGCTGGTAGAAGCGCTATGCGATGTTGCTTGATGAAATCCACTCCTATAAAGTCTGCATTACTACCACAGTCAACGGTAATAGGGACTTCCATGGTGAATCCATTGGGTAGCTGGAGCGATGCGGTGAGTTGCACCACTGGTTTGGGTGGGAGGGGGTCTGTGGGCTGTAAAATCTCTGGGGACTGCTTCACTGACTCGCCTGGCTGGGCCCCAGTGCCTCTGCCTCCAACCAGGCTTCGTCGTTTCCCTGTAGCTGTTCCCCCTGCTGAACTGCTCCTTTTACTGTTGCTGAGGCTGCAGTTTGCCTCTGGAGCCTCTGGGGACACCCTTTGGCCATGTGCTGTGCACTGTCGCAGATGTAACACTTCCTGCTCCCTCTAGGAGTCTTCGCCTTGACTGCTCCTGGCGTTTGGGCTCTGGTTGCTGTCTGAGCCCTGGCACCCCCTATCTCCATTGGCTCTTCTCCCCCTCCCAGTGGAGGCGTGGACTGGGCGCGTGCTGTTTCTCTGGGTAGGAAGGGAGTCGTTCTGGCTGGTGTGCGTGTTATACGTCCCTCATCCCTGCTCCAAGGACGTTCTTCCAGACGCACCCCTATTGCCAGCGCTCTTTGCACGACTTCTGTGGTGCTGTTAGGTCTCTCCCCTCTCGCCAGTTCGTCTTTCACAGCCCCATTCAACCCCTCCCAGAACAGATCTCTGACGGCAGCGGAGTCCTTCTCCCAGCCCAGCACACTTACTAAAGCAAAGAAGCGGGAGTGATATTGTCTCACAGTGGCTTTGCCCTGCTTCAAACCATGCATTTCCCTTCTGGCAACATCCACATCAACCGTTGATTTAAAACAAGCGTCCATAGCCTTGATAAAAGCGGTTGAATCTTTGAGGGCGGGGTCATTTTCGCGCCATAAATTGCGCAGCCACGATTTAGCCTCCCCATGCAGGTGAGTTATTATGAACCCCACTCTCTCCTCCTCATCTCTAAAGTCTTTCCGAAGCAAATTGAGCGCGTAAACTATGTCTGCTCTGAAGTTAGGATACTGCTGCAGGTTCCCGTCGAAATGGGCTACGATGCTGCCCCCCCCTCTTCCCGAGGCCAACTCCCTCCGGCTTGGGTCCTGGCATCCCCTCTTTGCCCAAACGTTCCAACCTGGTTTGCAGATCCTGGCAGAGCGCTGTTGCTTCTTCCTCTCTCTTTCTGGATGCTGCTACTTCTGTGTAAAGCGCTGAGACTGCTTCTTGCAGCTGCTTCACCTTCTCCTCCGTAGTCATCCTTGCCGATTATCGTGAGCTCGCAAAACACCAAGTTTTGCACCTCGCTGCGCCAACTCACGCTGCGAGGGTTCAGTGGAGATGGAGCTTACTGTCAGGGCTGCCCGAGGTCCCAGCTCACAAAGGACCAACGCCAGTCCGTTGTTATATACAAAAGTCTTTATTGAAACGCAGTTTCGATTTCAAAGCCGCGGCGTGCAGCCCTACGTCTTAAACCCTAGACCGCTGAAGCTGCGTCTGAATCTCCACCCCCCAGACACCAGTTTAAGACTCTAGCCTTGCTCCACTTCTTCCTTTGCTCTTTCCTCCTCTGGGTCCGCCTGTCCGCTGGGGTGTTGCCCTTTCTGGACTCTTCTGATGCTGAGTCCCCGGATTCTTCCCCCTGCCTCCGGCATGCTTTAGGACCTGGCTCCCAATCCGTGCTTCCTGCTGTCCCGCGCGCCTGTACATTTGAACTTGGCGCGCGCACCCAGCCAGCAACCTTTCTCCTGACCGTTACACTGCTCCTGTCACTGCTTCCCCCCTCGGGGGGGCTAGCTGGACCTGACTTCCCCTCCGTTCCCTCACTCTGCGATAGGGGCGTGGCCAGCTCTGACTCATCTTCTCTCCCTACTGGAGGAGACGCTGGCCCTGATTCATGAGACTCTTCCCCCCCACTCCGCTCTGGTGGGGGAACTGGTCCTGATCTCCCGCTGCTGCTTTGGGAGTCCCCGCTGGCCCCTTGCTTCTGGTGTGTCCCCCCTGGAACCCCCTTGCCCTGGCCATCGGCGCCCCCCTCTGGGAATCTTCTGAATCACTGGAGAAGCTCATGGAATCTCTCGGGCCACCGTCATACTCCCCTACGCTGCCCTCAGATTCTTCCCCTTCACTCTCCGTTTCCTTCTCCCCTGTGTCTCTGCTCCTGAACCCCTGACAGTAGCCTAAACGGTCAAAACAAATGGCTCACATCTGAAGCCTTGGATGGCTTTAAAAGAGGATTGGACAGACTCATGGAGGAGAAGGCTATCAGTGTCCACTAGCCATGAGGCCTGTGTTCTGCCTCCACGGCCAGAGACAGTGAGGCTTCTGAATGCCAGTGGCTGGAAGCTGCAGGAGGAGACAGTGGCTCTTGTGCTTGTGGGCTTCCCAGTGGGGCATCTGGTTGGCCCCTGAGAGAACAGGGTGCTGGGTGAGGTGGGCCATTGGCCTGATCCAGCAGGGGCTCTTCTTATTTTATCAAAGGCCTCGGTAAACAATAAAAATATGTAAATGAAAGACAAATATGAAGGAGGAAAAACCAGAGGGGAAAAGTCTTGAAGAACATTTCAAAAGGTGCAAGAGGAAACCTGAGGTTGATAATCCCAGCAGGAGAGGCGGAAGAGGGCAGCAGAGGAGAGGGAAGGGTTGAAACTCGGAGTACATGTGAAAAGGGTCTTGGTGGACCACAAGCTTAACACGAGTCAACAGGGTAATGCAGCAGCAAAAAAAGCTAATGTGATTTTAGGCTGCATCAACAGAAGTCTAGTGTCCAGATCCAGGGAAGTAATAGACCCACTCTATTCTGCCTGGGTCAAACCACACCTGGGATACTGTGTCCAGTTCTGGGCACCACAATTTAAGAAGGACATTGACAAGCTGGAAGGTGTGCAGAGGAGGGCAACCAAGATGATCAAGGGTCTGGAAACTAAGCCTTACGAGGATTTTTTGAAGGAGCTGGGTATGTTTAGCCTGGAAAAGAGGAGAGTGAGAGGAGATATGATGGCCATCTTCAAATATCTTAAGGGCTGTAACACAGAGGAGGGAGCATGCTTGATTTCTCGGACTCGAGGCAATGGCTTCAAGTTGCAAGAAAGGAGATTCCGACTAAACATTCAGAAAAACTTTCTGACAGTAAGAGCCGTTCAGCAGTGGAACAGACTCCCACAAGAGGTGGTGGACTCTCCTTCCTTGGAGGTTTTCAAACAGAGGTTGGATGGCCATCTGTCATGGATGCTTTAGCTGAGATGCCAGCATTGCAGGGGGCTGGACTAGATGACCCTCGGGGTCCCTTCCAACTACAGTATATGAGTCTATGAAAGCAGCATTCAGGACGTGGGCATGTCTCAATTGTGAGGTCTCTTGGCCTAATGGAGTCTGAGCTTGTTGTGAGAGGTTTTTTCTTCTTTTGCAAGGCCCTGGCAAGGGAATGAAAAATGCTTCAGGGTTCAGCTGTGTGCTGTGACTTCTCTCCCCAAATATCCAGAGAACATTTCAAGCGGCAGACATACCGGTAATTAAATGATGCACAGCTGGTGTGGAATATGCCTCGGGAGTGTTTGACTGTGATTCCCAGTGCACTTCCTCTTGAGTCAACACCATGGAAATCAAGGGGACTTACAACTAAGTCCATTTAGGGCTGGGCTTTCATAATTTAATTGGATCGCTGCTGCGTGAGGCTGTTCCCCAGTTTGATAGCCTATAAATCTGACATGGGACTCAGGCTGCAAAAATTCTCCCAGTGGCTTAAAAAGGCTGTTTATCACAGCTGACTTTCAATTGCTTCCTTTTCTGTAGTTTGCACACAAGCGATGGCCCATTCCACAACTCGTAACTTTCACGAGAAACTGATTGCATGACAAGGGAAAAGGGACTTGCTCCATTTGTGCTCTCCCTCTCCTGACATTTCAGCAATAACCTCTAATGAAGTATCACACAGTTTCCTCGTGAAGATTTTATTCTCTTAATGTTTTATATTTTCAAGGCTCCTCTGGGTTTGTACATCCAGCACCACAGGCAGAGAAAACCATGGGTCAGCCTTTGGCAACCTGGTGCCCTCCAGATGTTTTTAGACATCAACTCCCATCAGCCCCAGCCAGCACAACCATAAGGCAGGAGGGCCAAGGGGAGCACAGCCATGCTGCCTGGGGCTGATGGGAATTGGAAGCAGAAACACCTGGAGGGCACCAGGTTGGGGAAGGCTGATGCAAATACTTGCTAAATTTCTCACACAATCTCGGGCCTCTCCTTTTGCAGCTGGAGGCAGAAATGCTTCTGAATACCAGCCGCCAGAAACCACAGGAGGGGATGGGGCTCTTGTGAATCCTCCTTGAGGTTTCCCATAGGCATCTGGCTGGCCACTGTGAGAACAGGATGCTGGTCTAGATGGGTCATTGGCCTGATCCAGCTCTTATGATGGGTGTGGTGGAGTTTAGTCTGCTCATTCCTGATCACCCTTGTGGACAAATAGCCTTTACATGTGGCCTTTTGTCTGTGAACATTTCAGGACCCTTTGGGATGGATAGCATCTCATAAAAATGTCAGATGTGCTTATTGCGCCACTCTCCTTGCCTCCATTGAGGCTGGAATGAGGCCCCTTCTTTTAGCTCTACAGCTAAACAACTCAGTTCCTTCCAATTGTTTTCCTCTTTTGCTAAGGACCATCTGGGTGCCATGTTGAACTTGAGAAATGCTTTGTTGTCATGGAAATATCTGAAAAGCCACAATGTAATAGTAAAATAAGAAAAAGTGGTGTCGCTTTATGTGTCGTTCCTCTTTTACTTGAGGAGGAAATATATGGAGAGTTAAGTTTTCTTGCTTGGCAGTGGGCCCATTCTCTTTCAGTGCTGCTGATAAATACAGCTCTATTCACTCATAGCTCAAGATCTGGAGTCCTCTGGAAGGTGGGGCTCTGCCTGTTCCCATCACTGAGCAGGTTCAGGTCACTGCTGAGGTGGGCAGACTGGGAACGGTCACCACAACTGTGTGTTCCAAACCATCACCCAACATGAGCCTGACACCTAAGCTCCCACCATCTATTAAGGTCCAATGGAAGATTCTTGCTCAGAGTCACTTTGTTTAGATCAGGGGTCAGCAAATCTTTTCAGCAGGGGGCCGGTCCACTGTCCCTCAGACCTTGTGGGGGGCCAAACTATATATTTTTTGGCGGCGGGGAATGAACGAATTCCTATGCCCCACAAATAATCCAGAGATGCATTTTAAATAAAAGGACACATTCTACTCATGTAAAAACACGCTGATTCCCAGACCATCTGCGGGCCGGATTTAGAAGGCAATTGGGCCAGATCTGGGCCCTTAGTTTGCCTACACATGGTTTAGAAAGTGGGTTTGCAAACCTGTTATTGTGATTAGAATGCTTTTTTTTTTAAAAAAAAAAGTTTTATTGTGGATGTGTTTGCCACCCTGGGCAGATTGCAGAGGAACAGCTGGGTATGATAGAAGACTGAGGACAAATAATTTAAAAAGTACTTCTTCACACAACACATAGTTAAACTGTGGGACTCATTCTCACAGGAGGCAATGATGACCAAATAGAGGGCTGGACAAATTTATGGAGGATACAGCTAACAGTGGCTGCTAGCCATGACGGCTCTGCTCTGTCTCCATGGTCAGATGCTGTGTGAAGAAGGACTTTCTTCTATCTGTTGTGAATCTTCCAACATCACCATTCCTTAGGTCAGCCTTCCACAACCTGGTGCCCTCCAGGTGCTTTAGACTACAGTTCCCATCAATCCCAACTTCATATGGCCACGCTGTCCTGGAGTGGAGAGCAGTTGTAGTGCGACACATCTGGGGGGCACCTGGGGGGCAAAGTTGGCCTTAAAGAATTGGGGGAAACATATGGGGGGTGAGGAGCCCCTTCTCCTTTTTTACTTTCTGCTCCTACATTTTAATTTCTCCCTCTTCCAGGTATATGGCCATTATCCGCCCGCTGCAACCAAGGCTATCGGCCTCAGCCACCAAGGTCGTCATCTGTGTCATCTGGTTACTGGCTTTATTGCTGTCATTCCCACAAGGCTACTACGCAACAACAGCCGAGCTCCCTGGCCGAGTGGTGTGTCTGGTGGACTGGCCAGAAAACACAACTCATACCTATCAAATAACGTGAGTTCTTATGTTTCCTTTGCAATAGAATCATCCTTGGGTTGTGAAGAGAACTCATGACATTGTCCCAATCCAGCAGTGTCCTGATTATCCTAGAAGATGCAAAGAACATGACAAAAGAGCATGAGAAGACTTTGCTGGATCAGACCAATGGCCCATCTGGTGCAGCAGCCTGTACTCACAGTGGCCAACCACATGCCCCAAAGGGACACCAGCAAGCAGGATCCGGGTACAAGAGCACACTCCCCTCTTGTGGTTTCCAGCAGCTGGTATTCAGGAGCATTACGGCCTCCGACCAAGAAGGCAGAGCAGAGCCATCTTGACTTATAGCCATTGATAGCCCTCTCCTCCTCCATGAATTTGTCTCATCCTCTTTTAAAGCCATCCAAGTTGGGGGCCATCACTGCTTCCTGTAGGAGGGAGTTCCATAGTTTAACTGTGTGCTGCATGAAGAAGTCCTAGCATGGAATCATGCTCAGGTTCCCAATGTCAACTGGAGGAAGGCTCCAATCCATATAATTCTATAGTCACTTTACCTTTTGAGGGGGTGGGGGAGCCCTCAGCACCTCCTCCTGCACTTCCTGGCCTGAGGATGTGATTCTCCAACCACCTCCAAAGTCTGAAGATGCTACCCCAGAAGCTGCATTTGTTCTACAGGCATGCAGAACCATGTGGCTGCAGAATTGACCACAGGCCCTTTAAAGATGGAAGACAGTTTTTCTCAGGGGTGGGGAGCCCTCAGCTGAGTCTGAGAAAGCAGCATCTTCCAAACCACAGCCAAGACGGCCTGGCAGAATTGTGGTCCCTCCCCCTGTGCCCGTCAGAGCAGCATAGCCATAGAATTACAGTGGTGCCTCGCAAGACGAAAATAATCCATTCCACGAGTCTCTTCGTCTAGTGGTTTTTTCGTCTTGCGAAGCATCCCTATTAGCGGCTTAGCGGCTTTGAAAAAGGGGGGGGAGGGGAAAAACTCATTTTCATCTTGTGAAGCAAGCCCATAGGGAAATTCATCTTGCAAAATGCCTCGAAAAACGGAAAACCCTTTCGTCTAGCGGGTTTTTCATCTTGCGAGGCATTCGTCTTGCGGGGCACCACTGTACAGAATTGCAGAGCTGGAAAGGATCCCAAGGATCATTTAGTCCAGTGTTGGCAAACCTGGCCCTCCAGCTGTTTCGGGACTACAATTCCCATCATCCCTGACCACTGGTCCTGTTAGCTAGGGATGATGGGAGTTGTAGACCAAAACAGTTGGAGGGCCAAGTTTGGCCAACACTGATTTAGTCCAACCCCCTGCAATGTTGGATCACAGCTAAAGAATCCCTGACAGATGGCCATCGAAACTCTGTTTAAAAAGCTCCAATGAAAAAGAGCCCACCACCTTCTGAGACAGTCAGAAAGTTCTTAATTTTTAGTCAGAATCTCATTTCTTGCCATTTGATTCCGTTGGTTCAGGCCCTGCCCTCTGGAGACGCAGAAAACGAGCGAGCTCCATCTTCCATGAGACAGCCCTTCAGATATTTGGTTCTCATATTTCCACTCAGTCTTTTCTTCTCCTGTCTAAACATGCTCAATTCCCTCAACTGTTTCTCATAAGGCTTGGTTTTCAGACCCCTTATCACCTTGGTCACCCTCCAGTCATGTTGCAGTGCCTCAGTTTCCCCTGAGTAATGAATATTGCTACATCTAGTTCAGCCCTTTGTTTCCTGCAGTTACTCTGGTGATATCCAGCAGCTTGTGTGACAAGTCCCCTCCCCCATGTGAAATGAAGACACAGGACACATTATTTAAGGTTAATGGGCATAAAAAGGCCACAACTTTATTGATTACAGGAATAGTAAGGTATTGGCCTTAGGCATTGGCTCCTATCGACTACCCGGCATGGAGACCGGGAAGGGTTATCCACAAGCCGTGGGAGTTCTGTTGAAGTACGCAAACTAGGATCCCACAGGTGTCACCGCTCGGGGGCATGCCAGAGGCCCTTACCTCCCTAGGTTTCGGACAAGGCAACGCCCCCCGGAGTCCTCTACCGGACTACCCTTTTCATTGGGGGAAGGTGATGGCGCTTCCTTCCCCCTTCATTTGCATAACAATTACCCCTGCCAATGCCTAACCACCAATACCGCGGAAGTTGTGACGTTTGCTACGAGGTAGGCGAAAAAAACAAAAGGCTGGAAGTGCACCAAGTTGGAAAAATTCCTACCAGGCCCCTTGGAGCAACCAACCGAAGTCCATAGCAAGGTCATAGCTAGCTAAGACTAAAGGGTGGGTGGGATGGGAAAACTGGTCAGCTGGAACGGGGCAAAGAGGGCGGTCTCCGGTCGTGCCTGGCTTAAATGGGCCAGGCCACGCCTCCCTAGCCCGCCGATTGGTGGGCAGGGTTGTAGGCACACCCGGGGATTCCCTTGTTCTCGCAGGGGCAAAAAGGCCAGCCCCCGCGTGTGTGGGAGGGGGTAGCCCGCAACCCCCTCTCCTCTCCAGTTCGGAAATGGCTTTCTCTGAAATCCCAAATCTTCTCTGAAATCCATTGGGTTCAAACAGTACTGTCACTCTCCACAAAGAGGTCTGTTCCCATTTGGATCCAAAGTCTGTTTATCAATGTTGCTTTACCTGACCTGATTGGGAATCTGTGGGAGCATCACTTTGTCTGACATGCAGTTCCATGTAAATACGATGCCATCTTAGACACTGAGGTCATCCTTGCAACAATAACACTTGCTGGGGGTTTGGCAGTCCTGCTAGAATGGCAGATATCAGGATTTGTAGCTCATTGTCCAGTCATGTAGCTTTATAAATCTTGTCCTGGTAAGAGACTTTGGGGTGTTTTGATTAATGCCTTCTTTCTCCTCTGGAACTTCTTTTGCTTCATGTAAGTTGAATATTTCACAGTCTCGTTTGTCTGTCTATATTTCCTGCAGCCAGTGTGACTTTTACAGCAAATTCCCTGTAAACATCTGATTTCTTTTCTTTTTTTTAAGATGGTGCTTCTAAGCCTATATGTTGCATGTGTTGGGAGCATTTTGGACTGGACAATAACAGCTTCTTTAAAATGGCTCTCAGTGGTTTATGAGCATTGTGTCAACTGAGATAGAAATTTGGCCTCTTTTATGCTGGTTGATTCCAAGGAAAATACGATTGCTAGACATTCTTTTCCCGATTTGGACACACTGCTGCTAATTCAGCGATAAATTTCTTGACACAAACATGGCAAGCTGTGCATTTTGCAAAAGGAGGTTCACCAGGGCCACTTTCACTGGCAGTAGATATGTCATAATATTTTGAAGCAGGGTGATGGATAAGTAAAGCACATGGTTGCAGAGAGCTGGTGAAATGATTGCATTTATTTATTTATTTATTTATTTATTTATTTATTTATATGAAATATTTTCTTGGTTTACAAAAGTACATGCCTTCTCTCTCTTTTTCAGGTTGTGCAGTCTTTCTTACACATCAGTTACGTTTGTTGTGAGACATTAGTGTTGAGTACAGTCTAAGGTTGGGGAAGAAGAGGGGAGAGAAGAGAGGTGGGGTGGCGAGGCTTTGTATAGTGTATGTGTGGGGTTTTGTCAACTGGGTAGCTTCTCTTTCTATTTGCTTATTACATTTCCTTGGTAGTGAGAGGGATTGGGGGAGTCCAGGGTGTGGCTGGTTGTCTGTAGTTGGCTGCATTTGTGAGTGGGGGGGCTTGTTGGGTCAGGGAAGCCAGATTGATTCATATGCTGTCGGTGGATTCTTCTTGTTGTCTTGTTGAGCTGTGTATGTGATATAGGGGAGCCATACTGGGGTGAAGGCGTCCTCTTCTATTTGTCCCAGTGTCCATTTCAGGTTATTGGTTAGCTTTTCTAGTAAGGCCGTTTCCCATACAATTTGAGACCATTGGGCCATGTTTACTCCTGACAGGTCTCTCCAGTGTATGGATATGAGTCTTCTGGCTGCTGAGAGTAGGTGGGTTATAAGCTCTGTATAATGTGAGTGGTCGTTATGATCTTGGAAGATGTTCAGTAGGGTCAGTTCTGGGATGAGTTCTAATACCTGTTTAGTTATTTTGCATATCTCTTGTAGGACTGCTCTCCAGAAGGGTTGGATTTTAAGGCATTCCCACTTTTGCATGTTTTAGCCTTGCTCCCAAACTGCAGGTTTATTTGACTGTCTTTATACCAACTTTTCAAAGTCTGCTAGTCATTTGTACGTCCAGCACCTTCCTGCTGCCTCCTTGCCTCTTAACACTCCCTAGGTGAATTCCACTGGTCCCCAAGGGGCAGCACTGTCCACCTAGGGAATCAGTGGGTTTAGAGTGTTGGACTATGACCTGGAAGACCAGGGTTCAAATTCAGCCATGAAACTTGCTGGGTGACCTTGAGGCTGTCACTGTCCGTTGGGTATCTGAGGATAAAATAAATAATAAAATTATGATTATTAGTTTGGTGTTTTATTATGTTAAGAGTGGCTGGGGAAACCCAGCTAGATGGGCAGGTTGTTGTTTGTTTGTTATTAAACAGGAAAAGAGAGAGCCATTTATATGATCTTGAGCTTCTCAGTGGTAAGATGAAATGGAATGAATGTATGTATGAATAAATGAATACTATTAAAAATAAATTTAGATGGCCCATTAAATCAACATAAGATCATGCTTGGGATCCCTGGCTACTTCTCAGAGGACCTGCCCCACCATCCATAACTTGTGGCGCCCTAGTTTGGATGCTGAAACAACTCTGCTCTTGCCTTGGAGACAAGTGCCCCCTGACACCCGCCCCCAGGAATGGAGATATTACCAGTTTTCATTACCAGAAGGTCATTTGCTTTGACATCATATTTTCATTCAGCTCAGAGAAATTGGCTCGTTTCCTCGGCAGCCAATTTATTACCGTCATGATCCATCTTTCTGTGCTTAGCAAACATTGTTCCCATAACCAATCTGATTATCTGCCTTAGTTGAAGCATTTTAGTGAGTCCGCAGCTTGCATTTTAGATGTTGGTTTTTATAACTGGATTTCAGATGTCACTGTGGATATTGCAATGCTTTCCAGCATTCTATTTCCTGCCTCTCTGATTTGCTGTAGTGAAATATGAGGCATATAAATCAACTGGTCGGTGGGGACAGGGAATGTCGGGAGATGGTTGTTAAATGTGAAGCCTGCTGCTCTCATTCAGGGGCCCCTTCTCTGTTGTCTTCACGGAGCCCCTCGCCCCCATTTACAAGAGCTTCCCATGCTTGGGATGTCCCAGCTGCTGCGTCCCAATACTGAAGGCTAGTTTAACAGCTGATCTATGTGTGCTCCCAGAAGCATGCAGAGGTCTGGACTGAAGCCATGTACTCTTCTTTTGCAGGCTGAGCTTTATAATGTGATCTTTATTAGGGGTAGGTGAAACCTGTCTCATTATTCCCAGGAGTAGCTTCATCTTGCCAACTATGGGCACTGCATGTTCAGGACACACAGCCACAGAAGTAGTTATGTGCCTTATGTTAAGTGAATCCAGGTAGGTTTGCATGGGGGTCAGACGAGATGACCCTTTGGTTCCCTTCCAACTCCACAATTCTACGTTTCTAACCTGTAAGGCACCACAATGGTAGCATTGGAAGAAATAATCATTCTTCTTCCACCACTACTTCTTCTACTTCTTCTTCTTCTTCTTCTTCTTCTTCTTCTTCTTCTTCTTCTTCTTCTTCTTCTTCTTCTTGTGATTCACTGTGAGGAAAGATGAGGACAACCTAATGTGTTCCCTGGAAAATGTTTCTTGGGCCAAGTGTTCATATAACGAGTTCATTATTTCCAATGATTCCTATGCAAAACAAACAAACAAACAAACAAACAAACAAACAAACAAACAGGAAAGCCCAAGAAAATCATCTCTGATTTGTCCAAATACTTACCCTCCCTCCTTCCTTTCCTCAGCTAACCAGGAAATGGTCTCTGCATTTCTGAATTTACGGTGCGTTTAGCAAGGGTTGCGTACTAATTCCTTGTGTTCAGATTAAGTGAATTTTCACATAGCAAATGTTCGTAAAGCAGAACTTGAGTGAGGTAGTTGTTTTTTCTTAGATTTATACACTGCACATTCCCCCAAAGGAGTCATCCTTTGCCAACTTCCTGGTTAGACTGCTGCAATGTGTTATACACTAGGCTGCCTTTGGAGACTGTTTGGCAACTGCAGATTATTCCCAGTGCAGCACCCAGGCCACTAACTGGGACTAAGCATTTTGATCCAATGCTTATGTGACTTTCTTTGGCTCAGGGTCCATTTCCAAGTCCAGCTCAAGGTGAGGATGGGGGAGAAAGTAGTTCAGTTTGCACACCTTCTGAACTGCTATGCAGACTGAATCAGAGCTATCCTGTGAAATTTGTACTTCTTAAATTTTTATGACGTAGTTATCCAACCAGAAATGCATCTTTAAAAACGTATATTGGGGGGGGGAGTTCATATATTAGTGTAAATAAGATACAGAGATATAAAAATTTGAAGAAATGGCTTATAAAACTGTTTTAGAGGGGAAGATGCACACAAAAATGAGTATATTAAGATAAATATATTCTTGCTACAGTACTGCTGTTGGGAGTAACTGTTAGGGATCTAGGCAGAAAGTGTGAATCATGTACTCAGGTTCCCATTGTGAGTTTTGGAGACTGGCTGTTCTGTGCAAAGCACTCCCCTGTTGTACAACATATCCTTTCCTCAGGTTCCCTCTTCTGAGCTCTAAGTGTGCAGGACACAAAGCCAAAGAGATAGAGCCCCATCATCTGAGGCTGTGTACAAACCATACCTTTAAAGCACATTCAGAACACATCCTTTCCTTCAAAGAATCCTAGGAATTGTAAGTTGTTAAGGGTGCTGAGAGTCGTTAGAAAAACCACCACCCTATTCCCCTCACAGAGCTACAATTCGCAGAGTGGTTTAATAATATTTTTTCCCGGGGAACTCTGGGAATTGTAGCTCAGCACAGCTCCCAGGATTCTTTGGGTGAATCCATGGCTGTTAAAGTGGTATGAGAGCACTTCCAGTGTAGGAGGCAGATGCTGGATGGTTGCTGGTCCAGAGATAAGTCAACTCACTGATCTCACTGTTCGTTTCAGCAGGGGCCGTTCCAGGCCAGGGGCTGGAGGCAGGGGATAGTGCCATAGAGACAAGATCAAGTTCCAAAGAAAGACAGCTCAGGCTCTCAGGGACTGGGGCACATCCATTGCAGGGGTTGGACTAGATGGCCCTTGGGACCCATTCAAGCTGTACAGTTGTATCACTCTACATAGTGAGAATCGGGAACAAGGTCAAGATGTGAGGCAGAAGGAGTGTGTGCGTTATCAACTAAATATATGGCACGTAGGAGAAACAGCTATAACCCAAGAGGGCAGCTCTTCCAAGTCAGTTCTTCAGGATAAGTTTGTTGCCCTGCTAAGCAGGCTCCCAGATCTCAGCAGAAATCACATTTGTGTTAACCATCAACTCAAATGTTAGTGAGTATTTACATTTACCTATTTATTTCATTTATACCCCACCATCTTTCTCCTAAGGAGTCAAAGCAGTGCACAGGGCTCTTGCCTTCCTCATTCAATCCCCAGAACATCCCTGTGAGGTAGGTTAGACTAAGAGGCAGTGATTTGCCTAAGGTCACCCACCCAGGAGCTTCATGGCCAAATGGGGATTCGAACCCTGATCTCTCCCAGGTCCTAGTCTATCTGCTACACCACGCTGGCTCTCATAAACAGAACAGCATCAGTAGAGGTCTGGGAGCCCAGGAGTAGAGCTGAGCTCAAAGTATGAGGTGGGTCCCAATTCAAGGCAACAGTCGGGGAAAGGAGGCTGGTGTAGACAGGGTCCACGCATTGGCAATTGTAGGAATGTTCAGGGATGCAGGAGAGGATATATTGTTTGATTATAGCCTTTCCAACTTGTGTTAACAAGTTCCACAATTTAGCAGAGTAACATTCCCCTTTTTAAACTCGCAGTGGATGCGTTTGCTCAGGCTCGCTAAAGCCTCTATAATAACTGTTCTGGTATTTTCCCCTTATTCCCTCTTAAAAGATAAGACACGACACAGTCTTCTATAAAAGTATAAAAAGAGTTTACTCACTCACATTCTGTTTACAATCGGATCCCAGAAGGCAGACTTCGTTTCCAGGTGTATGTTACTTTTCTAAGCTATCTCATAAGGAGACAGTCCCTTTGTCCTCTCTTGGCTGGAGAGCATCTTTGGCTAAGCAGATGTTGCTTCTTTGATGCATGTGGAGAAAAAGAGATGGCTGCCCTGCCCTGTGCTTTTGTCATTACCTGCACAGGTGAGGCCACGCCCACCTCTAGTCACATGCAGAGGAAGTTTGTCTCAGCCCAGAAGGAAACAGGAAGTTTACCTGCTGGCTGGACAAAAATTCATCCCCATGTGTAAACATGTTCACTCTAGGAATGTTGTATTTGACTGCTCTTGTGTTTCACATTCCATAGCAATATGTTGTTTAGCTTGAAGGGCAGGTTCTGAGGCCCTGGATTTCTATAGCCAGGTGCCCTGGAGATGGGTCCTTGGGGTCATCTGATTGAATGCTGAGGCTGACAGATATGGCAGGACCCAGACCAGGCATCTTCCTGGGCTTGTAGGTGAACAGAGCAGTGGGGTTGCAGGAGGCAAGATGTGGGAGTCTGTCTGCTGGAAATCCTGGTTTGAGAAACACCCTCTCCCTTCCACAATTTGACTGCACAGAGAGAGATGCCGTCACCACAAACAGGTTCCATTCAGGCAGGAAGTGTACATTGAGAGAGAGCTTGGCACTCATTTCATAGAAACCTGATCAAGAACTTGTAGGATTTTGATTGCGGGATCATTTCAGGCAAAGGCGGCTCTGAAAGGAAGGCTGGTTTTAAAAAGAAGAAAAATCTACATCTCATTTGAATCACATTTTATTTTTTTAAAAAAATATCTGCTTGTTTAGCATGGCAGCCAAGAAGAATAGAAGTAGGAAGCTACCTTGAAGTACCTGAAGACAGGTGTTCAGTGCTATTCAAGCTCATTTCATGATGACCTTGAATCATGACATGGGTATGAAACACTTCTTCACAGATGAGATTCAGCCCATGTTACAAGCTGTACGTCTGAACCTACATGTGTGTCTTGGAACTCAAGGACTAGATGACCCTACAATTCTATGCTTCTATCTATATTGCTACACACACTCCTGAGAGGTTGGGATCTTTCTGCTGGAGTTAGTGTGTGTGTCTGTTATGAATACGTGTTTGCCCTTAAGCTTGTGCCCCAAGAAGTTCATGCACAAGAGGAAAGGAGAGAGGCTGGTTTATTACATGAAATGAAAGTGACAGAGTATGTGGATGGTGCTTTTGTTTGAGAGATGATAATTAAAATTTGCTGATAACACAAGATTAGTATGCTGATCTTTGCTTTAAGTGTTAAGAGGTCAGAATATTTACCTGTCCCTTCCAGAACACATTTATGATCAAGACTTGTACCAGAGCTAAAATAGTTTAACAACTGGGGGGATATTATATATCACGCCAACTTTGCTGATACGATGATGTGCAGAAATAAGCCCCATGGAAGTCTAGACTGGCACACCACTGCATCCATTCCTCCTGTGCTCTCTATAAAATATTATTTGCAAATAAAGATGAAATTTGGTGTAACTTTTGGAAATGACATAGGATCAGAAAAATCTTGGCTACTCAGTTTCCTGTCATGTCATCATAACTCCTGTACAGTGGTACCTCGGGTTAAAAACTTAATTAGTTCCAGAGGTCCGTTCTTAATCTGAAACTGTTCTTAACCTGAGGTACCACTTTAGGTAACGGGGCCTCCTGCTGCTGCCACACCGCCGGAGCACGATTTCTGTTCTCATCCTGAAGCAAAGTTCTTAACCCAAGGTACTATTTCTGGGTTAGTGGAGTCTGTAACCTGAAGCATCTGTAACCTGAAGCGTTTGTAACCAGTGGTACCACTGTACAAGAAAACCTTCTATTGAAGTGAATTGGCACAGTTATTTACTCAACTCAAAGGCGATTTTGTCTCAACATGCACAGAGCTAGTACGTTCCTCATGCCACATACATCACTCACTTCAGGAAATTCTCTCATCGCTTGCTGATTCTGAGTTGGATGTGTGACCAGACTGCAGTTAAAGTCCTGTATCTGAAAGCAGTGTCAAATGGTTTGAAATTTCCATATGTGGTCCTTGATTTTAGATGCAGGTCACCAGGAAGGCCAGTGCAGTGTAGGAGCCCTTCAGACAGACACAGATGAGGACATTCTGGGGTTGAAATTCATGACATGCCCCCAGCTGTGACCTGCACATACTCATTACTTCCTCGGTTTGATTGGAGGACAAGATGAAGAACATCTCTGCCAGGTGGAGGAGGCTGAAGTCACTGCAGTGTCCTTTCATTACATATTTATGAATGCAAAGCATAATCTGTTTGTTGATGTGACGATGAAGGCCTCCAGCTTGATAACAGGCATTAGATTCACACTCTGCCTCCAAGCAGAGACTGAGACTAATAACTTGCTGAAATCTAAAAAACCCATTGGTTTAATTAAGGTATCACATTTTCTTACACAGAAAGGAGAAAGCTGGCTGCACTGGATGCCATGTCAATAAGGTGGTCAATGAAAGCATAAAACTTGTTGATTTAGAGCACAGCAACCCGTCCCTGGAAATTGATATGCTTCCTTTTGGCAATCTCCATTCTCCCCCAAGGGAGTGTATTAGAATCAGGAGCGCAGGTAGAATCTAGTACAAAAAATGAATTATGTAGGTTAGAATTTGAATAAAGTTTTTTAAAAAAAAAAAATCCTCATTGACTTCAGTAGCTTTTTACTGTTGCTTAGATGAGAGTCCAGGTCTTGCTTTACTGAGACCCCAAGTAGCATTCTTCACTCCTCTGTGTCCTCCTTTATTTTTGCCTGTGCTGATAATTGATACTGTGCTAGGGAAGCCTCTGACATCGACTGGCTGCACTGGTATGACAGTCTGGAGGGCTTGTTTACAGGGAACAAAGCTGTCAGAATGCTTGTAGTCAGATTTGTGTTAGGGGAGGGAAAGTTGTCTGACTGGCTAAGAGCCAAACTTTACATGGGTCCTTGAGAAAGAAAGGTTTGCAACATGCCAAGGACATGTAAGATGTCTTGGGCAGTAGGGTCCCAGAGTCAAGGTGGCTGAAAGAATTTCAGATACAGATTGGAGGGGGAAGGGCGGGAGGCTGCAGAAATTATACATTACTCCAAGAACTGACAGCTCTAAGTTACACAATATAAGGTAGCATTCATATTCACTCTGTAGCATCTTCCATGGCCATATTTTACTAGCTTTTAGCTGCTGGCTCTCTTTGGATACATCTACATTATGGAATCGTAGAGTTGGATGGGACCCAAAAGGGTCTTTTATTCGCTGCAATGCATTCTGAATAGCAAACCCTTCCCTTTAATCCAATGTTTCTCAAACTTGGGTAGCCAGCTGTTGTTGGACTTCAACTCCCATCATCCCTGACCACTGGTCCTGCTAACTAGGGATGATGGGAGTTGTAGTCCAACAACAGCTGGCTACCCAAGTTTGTTGAGCTTTTTTAAAAGATTTAACACCAAAATTGTTGACTTTTTTAGGATTGAAGTTATGCAGCTTTTTAAAAAATTATACACCAGGAAATAAATTGCCACAGGGGCTGGATTAAATCGACCAGTGGGCCGGATTAGGCCCCCAGGCTGGACTTTGGACATGCCTGGTCTATAGGAAGATAAATGGGAACTGAAATGCTTATGGAGGTACCTTGAAGACCAGCTGACCAGGGGGAGGAGGAAATCCGATCAGTTCAGTGCCTGCCCTGGCACTTGGAGGCAGGATGTAAGGTAGGCAGAATACAGACCTTCTTGGCTTCCTCCTGGAATGCTAGAGTTGCCCCCTTAACCACAGCTGGAATGGCCTTGCAAGCAGAAGTTCCCAGGTTCCATCCCCACCATCTCCAAGAGAAACGGCCTGAAATCCTAGTGAGCTGCTGCAAGTTTGGGTAGACAGTGCTGAGCTAGATGGGCCAGTGGTCTGACTCCATAAGGCAGCTTCCTGGGTTCCACAGCTGAGTTATTGTGGCTGCTAAAGTTTCATCTCAGTGCAGATCCTTGCCAGCTGGAGCAGGTCATGGTCTCTGTGAAACCCATCAGGATCTCTCCTGCCTCCCTTCCAGGCTCTGTGGACAAAGCAAACTTCCAAGCCTGGAGGCCTTTTCTTTGTATTTAAACCTTTCCATGCCATGTGTGAGAACCTGTGTGGTGTAGTTCCTGTGCTTTCCAGGACTGGGAAATCTGCTTTGTGGACATTAAAATGAGAACTGTCATGCTTAATTAGTGCAATTCATTTTCAATCAACAAAACAGGTATCTGCAATTAATGGTAGCAGATTTTATTTTATTGTTTACCATTACTTATAAAAACTACAGGTGGCAAGAAGCTGTCTCTCTCCCCCTCTGAAGAAAAACAAGTATTTTCTTTTGTTAGATTTGTCGTCATCTTAGCAGAGGGCAAGCTTTGCTCTCATCTTCCAAGGTGACAGCAAATCTAGAAAAACAATTTTTCCTCCCTTCAGACTATTTTACACATATGAAAATTCAATAATTCATACAATCAAGAGACCACTATTTCTTTAATAGGATGACAGCCATAATTTTTAAAATGTTCTGAGTAAAGCAGGGTTTATTCATGCAGTCATTTTTAATGGAACAAGGTGTTATATTTCCACAAGCTCAATAAAATATAACAAGTTACACAAAGCACCATGTTCACACGTCACAGTTTGGGGCATGAGCAAATTGTGCCTGCTTCACTCTGGGCATCCAGTGACGCATAGGATGGGAGTATGAAGGCTGCATTCAGAAGCCAGCTGATTCAGAGTGGTGGATCTGCAGCCTTGGAGGAGCCCATGCCTTGTCCATCCACTTAGTCTACCTTATATTTTGGACAGTTGTTCATCTGTTCGCTTTGCATTCGGACACCTCTTGAGACCCCACTCTCCAAGCAGAGACAGAATCCAGCTGTTTCAGGCACTTACTCAAGTCCAGTTTCCTTGGAATGAAGGTCAGCGGAGACTGTGGTGTCTTTAGGATGTATGATTTCATTTACAAATATCTACAACCTGAGCATCAGGTGGAGGGACTCACAGCATTAACACCTCAAAAGATATTGCTTCTCCATTAGTCGCAGCTTTGGCTCCAGCACAGAGCAAGCAGGTATCTGTTTCTCCATCCTCCAGCCTGCTTACAGCTTGGCCCCCACATGTTATGCATGCCATTGTTCTCCTAGTTAGCAGCTAGGTGGTACAGGATGGAGGAAAGGCCCACCCATTAGCTTGGGGGGCCCCATCACTTAGTTGTAGCTCATTGCAACTGATCTCCTTCTTTTGGATGCTGATGAGGGCATATAAGTGGCCAGCTAAGGTAATTGTCTTGCTAGGAAACTTAGCTGACTAGCTCAGCAACCTCCTCTGTTAAATTCTAACCCTCCCTGGGTGAAGGACCCCAAGAATTGGAAGGATCGGGCATCATCCAGACCCCACAAACCTACATCTTTGTAAGTAACTTTTGCATGATGGTTCCTGAGAACAAGGAGCTGGTTTTATGCCTGTGTTTGGATACAATTGGATCCCATTTTGAATTGCGATGATGGACTGAACGTTTCAAAATGGCACTGATTTGTTTTGTATCTTAGAATTACTGAGCAATGTTGGGTATGAGGCTGCGGCTATTTGTAAATAAAGGGACTATTACTCCCCTCCAAAGAAATATTCCTAATAAATATTGCAAAAATGCCATGAGGATAACCCACAGCAGCAAAAGAACAAATGTCTTCCCTCCCTCCCCCACATCCCTTCTAACCAGTGCTGCTTTCATGACCTCCTTCCAAAGTTCTCTCCAACTCCCAGCCCTGTCATTCAGCATCATATCAGCTAAGGAAGATTCTGGGGGCATGGAGTCTGAAGCCTCTGGCTTTTTCAACGAGGGTGAGTTTTGCATCCAGCCTGTTGTTTCCATTGTGATAGCCAGACACTTCTGTGTCTAAACTTTAGCCTCTGAAACAATATACGCCAACCCACCAAACAACCCAAAGGGGAAGGGTGTGTTTGTGTTATGACAGCACAATCATGTAACAATGCAGATAGAAAAGCTCTCATTATCGTATGCATTCATTTATTCTTTCTTATTATTTTCATCCTGCTTTTCTACAAATGCTTACAAAACAGCATAGTAATATATTTAAAAAAGCAGGAAAGAAAACCCACTGAAAAACTATGTTGTCATGCAAAGCAGTGCTGAAATAGCACAAAAGCAATAAAACGTGAAACCCAGTTGGAAATCGGGTGGTGAGTGCCACTGGCTATGTAGAGCCACCACGAAACAAGATGGTGGTATTGGCATGGTCAGAGCAGGTGCAGATTTTGGTAATATGATGTCCTGAGCCAGGACAACTTTTGGCACTCCTAAATATTTCTTATTTTCACAATATTTATTTATTTATTATTATTTTGAGCTCCCTCGACTTGGCACCCTGTGCGGGGAAACTGCCCACATTCTCCTAAATCCAGAGCTGGTGAGAGGAACCCTGAAGTTTGCAAAAGTACAAATAAACACCTACAAAGAGTGTGTATTGGGGAGGGAGGGACACAGCCCAATGAAGGTAAAGCATGCTCAGCAGCTGATATGGAAAACCCAAGGTGCTGGTGGAATAGATAACCTGAAGGAGGGCATGGCTGGCTGGCTGGCATTCCACTAGAAGGTGGGGATATACAGAAACTTTTTGTTCCAAGGTTGCATTTGGATACATTATGCATCTATTATGAAAATGCAGTATAGTACACATGCAATCAATTTCCCTTCTCAAAAACTGGTCAACTTTAAAAGAAGATAGAACAGATTCATAGAAGATAAGTGTGATGGGTTTTCTTCAATTAACCACACCAATTGTGATGTTCTAGTCAGCTTTATATTGTCAAAGCAGCAGTCGCTGGGGAACCACCCAAAGTAGAGTCTCCAGGCCTATAAATCCCACAGGCTTACATACCATGCAACATTTCTCTGATGAAAACAGGGACTTCCTATTCTACAACATTAAGCTTCTTGCGTGTTTGATCTCACCACACACATAAGACATCATATATGCATCTTTTGCCTTGAGCCAATTAAAAACCTCTGTCCATCTTCCTTGCCTTGCCACCAGCTTCTTCCCTCTCTCCATCTCAGAAGATGTTGCTGCCGCCGACTCTCTTCCTGCTTCCACTAGCCCTGCAATTCATGTGCCCTGTGTACAGGTCCAATCCTTAAGATGAACAGCTTCTTGGGCACAGGGGACCTTCGACTCACCACCACCACTGTGGTTAATTTTGCTGTGTTGCCAAGTCTATGTCTTACGCAGGATTGCAAACCCTAGCATGTGTAGCCAGTCCTACAGCTCCTAGGCTTTCCTAGCAATCTCCATTAAAAGAGCTAACCACCCACTCATTTTGCCCTTGTACTGCATACAGAATGTGGGTTTCTGGACACCATACTCCTGTTGATGCAGTCTATAATTGCATTAGTGTTTTTTTGCTGCTGCATCACACTGTTGACTCATGTTAAGCTTGTGGTCTACTAAGACCCCTAGATCCTTTTCACAATGTACCCATATTTTTCGCTCTATAACACGCACCCGACCATAACATGCACGTAGTTTTTAGAGGAGGAAAATCCGTAGGCATGCCACCCGTAGGCATTCCCTCCATAACACGCACAGACATTTCCCCTTACTTTCTAGGAGGAAAAAAGTGAGTGTTATGGTGCAAAAAATACGGTACTGCTGGCAAGCCTGGTGTCCCCCATCCTTTATTTGTGCATCTGGTTCTTCCTGCCTAACCTTACATTTGTCCCCACGGAAATTCATTTTGTAAGCTTAAGTTCAGTTCTCCAATCTGTTACGGTCATCTTGAATACTGATTCTATTTACTGAGCTATCAGCTACCCCTCCAGTTTGGTGTCACCTGCAAATTTGATAAACATCAAGTAGCAACTGAACGTCAGCCAACTGTCTTGAGCCAAAGGATTAGGGTGAATGTTTTGGTTGAAGTAGGTACTGGGTGGCCTAGATGGCCTCTGCAATAAATTGTGTCTAATCACTGTGCTCCTGTGAGATCTAAAATGCTGGCATAGGTTATGAAACAGAGAAGATTGTGAAAATTTTCAAGCACAGAGACTTTAGATTAGAGCAGCATCTGTGAACTGTGTTCACCAGTCTTCCTGGTTATTATGGCCTTTGACTTCGTGATGTTTCTCCATCGCCTTGACATTTGATGAGCGATGTCTCACCAAGTAAACAAGCAAAACAAAACAGGCCACTGCCTGTATATCTAAAAGGTCAGGGCATTTGATAAAGGTGTCTGTTGAGCAGGTCTGTGGGTGAAAATGTCTCGGACAACCTCTCTTTCCCCTCCCCTAGTAGAAGAGAGGCAGAGTTGCATCTGTTTTCTCTTTAAAGGGAAAGCTCTTTTCCAACACATGCAGTGAAACGCCTGTGGATGTCACTACAAATTAGCTCCATTTTGCCATCCCCTGATGATCTTGGTTATTTAGTGCCACTGCCTTTTAACATTTATCCCCCTGTTTTTCAAACTGAAGTCTAATCTGTCCCAATTTTATTAGCTGATCAAATGGTTTCAGCCCAGGAAGAGAGAGCTTCCACCGTTTGCAGCTTGCTGCAATTAAGTTGTCCTCCTCCCTTTTCATTTGCAAAATGAAAAAGAACACATCTAGACTAATCTGTAGTGTGCTATTTTGTGATTGCCAAACAACTTGATTAAGTTATGCTGTGGTATTTTCCTCTCACTCTGCAGCTTTGCAGGCTTAATAGATAGCCTAAAATAATAATAAAGCATGACACAGTATCACCTTTCGGGACGCAGGTGGCGCTGTGGGTTAAAGCCTCAGCGCCTAGGACTTGCCGATCGAAAGGTCGGCGGTTCGAATCCCCGCGGCGGGGTGCGCTCCCGCTGCTCGGTCCCAGCGCCTGCCAACCTAGCAGTTCGAAAGCACCTCCGGGTGCAAGTAGATAAATAGGGACCGCTTACCAGCGGGAAGGTAAACGGCGTTTCCGTGTGCGGCTCTGGCTCGCCAGAGCAGCGATGTCACGCTGGCCACGTGACCCGGAAGTGTCTCCAGACAGCGCTGGCCCCTGGCCTCTTGAGTGAGATGGGCGCACAACCCCAGAGTCTGTCAAGACTGGCCCGTATGGGCAGGGGTACCTTTAGCTTTAGCTTTTTAGTATCACCTTTCACCTTTGGTAGTCTGAGTTTCTAGGGTATAATTCAGTGGATTTTTGTTTGTGACAATTCCTAATTTAGACCCATTTCAGGGTGGAGAACCTGGTTTATTACCAGGGCTACTCATGGGGTTTTGTATGAAAGTGCAATCAGTTTTTGTGAGGTGACTGGTTGATTGCATGGGTGGCTTTTTAAGTTTTCTGTGAAGTTGAAAAGACACCCATGGCAAGCTTATTCATAGAATCATAGAGTTGGGAGAGACCACAAGGGCCATCGAGTCCAACCCCCTGCCAAGCAGGAAACACCAGTACTTGGGCCTCAGGGATTCCTGTTTTCTAGGAAGGGATATCTTGCATTTCTGACACTTAGGGATCATCTACACTCCCATTTGTCCCACGATTTCTAGGCATGGATCCAGGAAGTTTTTCTTTTATCCTGCCACTTTCCCTGGGAAAACCCACTGTTTAGTGTGAACAGGAACAATCATCAACCGCATTTTCTACAGATTGATGTTTGTTCCGATTCAGCTATAAAGAGCTGATTTTCCCAGGGAAATTGGCAGGACAAAAGAAAAACCTGCCTAGAAATCTCAGAGCAATAGCAGAATAAAGGGAAGTGTGGATCAGTGGCGTAGTGTGGGCACGGCTATGGAGGCAGTTGCCCTGGACACAAAGTTCTTAGGGATGCAAAATTTCAAAAGAAAAGAAAGTAGTAATAATGAATAAAAAATAGTGTGCTCTCTCCTTCACACAGAAAATCTCCCGAAGTTCATGCGGGCAGACTGAGGAGCGGATTTTGGCGATGCCCAGTTGCTAGGGAACCCTCCACTTTAGAACGATACCCGCTGGCTGCTGAACAACCCTCTGCCCTGCTCTCCACCATGCTCAACGCTCACGTGGCAACGCGACTGCCACTTGGGTAGGTTGCTGAGCTATTGCCCCTTCTTCCTAGCCTATCAGCAGATGGGGCCGAGGAGCTCCACCCCATACCGCTCCCCCCTTGCCAGCTGGTGCTGCTGGTGGTGCCAGAGGCAACATGGAATAAGACAACAAGTATCAGCCGCAGACCAATCAGAAGAGAGAGTTGAGGTAAGGAGGCAGTGCCAAGGAGAATGAAAGTTGTCATCGTCCCTCCCCCCCCCCCAGTATATCTGCAAAGGGAAACTGATCCTGGCTCCGTAGAAGAAGCTGCTGGCCCCTAACATGGGTTAGGGGGTGCAATACTTGCCTTGCCCTGGGTGTTGGCAACCCACACTACGCCACTGGTGTGAATGAGCCCTTATACTCAATAAATCCTTGTCCCTATAACTTTTCAGAATGGTTTCTTGTGGTGTTCCAGTGTGATGTCGTGGTTAGAATGTTGGACTAAGACCTGGGATACCAGGATTCAAATCCCCACGATGAGGCTTGCTGGGTCACCTTGGGCCAATCACTTCCTCTCAGCCTAACGTACCTGGATAGGAGAAGGGGGGGGGACTGTGTACACCACCTTGAGCTGCTTAACAAAGAAGGTGGGATATAAATGGAATGAATGAATGAATGTTGCTGTAAATTAAATATTCTGCAGTTTGCGGGGGGAGCAGGAGAGAAGATTTGGATAATATATTTACAAAATGACTTGCTAACTGGGCATATATTTCTATTTTGGTGACAACTTGCTATCAGAGTGTCAGCAGCTTCCTTCCTGCATGTGTTTGAATGGCTTTTAGCACCAACCATTCAAAGATAGCCTGTCAGCCAAGATGCAGCAGCAGCAGCTGTGAGAAGTGGTCATGGCTCATGTAACTCAGTTCTTCTCTTGACCCAGGAGAGCTCCAAGGAAGACTTGGCTTCTCTTCTGCAGAAAGGTGGTTAATTGGAAGTCAGCTGCCGAGAAGGAAAGCAGCAGGCGGGGGATTCCTAATAGCATCAACTCTACTCCTATGCCTGTATAAATGTTTCTGTCAGGCACATATGGAAGCTCTCTAAGTGCATTAAGTTCTTAATCACAATGAAAAGCATGATCCAGACCAGGGTGAGAGGAAATGGATCCAGCCAGCAGGCCAGAGCCAAATCCTTCTCCACCCTTCCCCTCTTGCTCGGTTCCTCTGCTTGCACCAGTGGTCACAGTGAAGCTTTGCAGTGACACTGCTCAGCTGCTGGCTCATTTTCCTTTCATCTGTGGATGGGAGCAAAGTGTCCTTTCCCCCTTTCTTCTTCAGCAAGCCATTTGCAAATTACTCACAATCAGTGATGGTTGACCTGCATATGGGTCCACTCATCTGGGCTGTTCCAAAGGTTTCAGCTCTCAGGAACTCTTGACACGGATGCTGGTGGCTGCCAGAATCTCAGTTGCCTCCAAATGGAAAACCTTACAGAATTTGCGACTTTTGCTTTGGTATATAAATATGTGGAGCTTAGCAATAGCTGCAAGAAATGACTCATAAATTATGTGTTGCCAAAGGCTTGGGAGACCCTGAAAAATTATATGTTTTTTGGTGGGATTTTATATACAGCAAATACCGACACACAGGACTTCCTTTCCACAATGCGATGTCAAATTTGACTTTCCTAATAGTTTTAAGTACTTTACCAACCTAATATTAAGTCTCTTCCAGATATACTGTGCTGCTTTTTTGTACTTCTATTATTTTTATTGTATTGACTTGTTTTATTTGCCTCAATAAAATCTTTTTATAAGTATATGATAGGGCAGAAATTGAACATCAAAGTAAGCTAGCACTTTGCCCCTGCTTGCTCTCATTCCAATCCCAGGAGTGGAGAGAAAAGCAAACACGACAAGCTTGTGGGCACTTTCTATCTTGCTCCTTATTTTGCATGTCTGAAGGCTGAATCTGGGCGCTGAAAATCCCATTCTGCGACTGTGGAGACGTAGCTCAGATTCATTCCTGGCAGAGTCTGACATTTGATGAGTCCAAGCAATTGTCAGCTGCTGCACAGCTCAGTCCACTCCCAACCGCATGGCTCCAGGGAGTTCCTAAGTTCAGAATAACATCCGCTGAGCGTGACTTCAGGTTGGCCCCAAAATAACTTTTGGCACACTCCAATCCCACAAGGAGCTATTGTCTGAGCTCTGAGCGATGCCACCGTTTATTTATTCTTAACTTGATGCTAGTCAGTTTCACATTACGGCATTTGCTGTACTCAAGGAGCTGCGGGTCCCAGGTGATGAGTAAAACGTGTTGCTGTATATTGTTCATGAATTCCCCATCAGTGGCGTAGCGTGGGTTGTCAGCATCCGGGGCAAGGCAAGTAATTTGCGCCCCCTAACCCATGCATTTGCGCCCCCTAACCTGTGGATTTGCGCCCCCTAACCCTAACCCCCAGATGTTGCGGCTGGGCCCCCCCTGCACCCCCCATGCTACGCCACTGTTCCCCATTGCCAGGTGAATCAGTTCAAGCCAAATTGATGTGGAGCATACTCTGGTTGTTTGGAGAGATAACTTTTAGAATTGAATTAGGCGTATATTTTTCAGTTAGAAAACATGAGAGCATTCTATTTAGGAGTGTGATCAATTCTTGCAAGAGTTATATGGCTGACATGCTAAGCAGCTACCCATTTCACAGATGGCAACAGAGATTGAGTGAGGACTATATGTTGCGTTTCCACCAGCTCTGACTCAACGGCACCGGTGAGCCTAGGGAGCTGTTTAGTCCAGCAACAGATAAAGGAGCAAATAAGAAAAATCCTGCAGATGGATGAGGCCAATGGCCCATCAAGTCCAGCATCCGGTTCTCACAGCGGTCAGCCAGGTGCCTGTGGGAAGCCCACAAAAAGGACCTGCGTGCAGGAGTATTCCTCTTCCCTTGTGACTTCCAGCCACTGGGATTCAGAAGCAGACAGCCAGTGGAGGCGAAGTTGCTGAATCAGCAGGGGAGCTGCTGCCCAGCTAAGGAAATGATGAAAAGAACAAGGAGATGGGCAGAAGGAGGTGTTGCAGCAGCAGCCTGGCAGCAACTGAGCAATTTCAGAGTACTGAACCACCCTGAGATCTTCTGATGAAGGGTCGTACATAAATCATCATCGTCATCATCATGGCCTCCTTGTAGCTTCTGCCTCTCATTGCTTCTTTTTTCAGTTGGAGGAAGATGCTGATCAGCAGAAGTGCCTTATTTTGCTATCTCAGCCCTAAGAACTGGAGATAAGATCTCCCTGCCTGCTTTGGAGCAATCCTTTCTGAACAGCAGCCAGAGGGATTTTTTCTTTTAGATCTTGGTGCTAAGCACCACAGCTGTGAGGCCGGAGATAAAGGTGGTCTGCTGTGTATGTGTCAGGCAGAGAGTGTTGTATGACTGCTCATCATGTGTGTGTGTGTGTGTGTGTGTGGGGTGAATGTGCATATGTGGTTCACATGTGGGTGGTCTGTAGGTGTAGTCGGGGGGGGGGCTCAGAGGGATGCTGACCATCAGTGTGACCCTTCAGCTGACAAAGTTTTCCCACCCCCTGCCATACATCTCTCTCACAAACACAATGCATAAACAATTAAAGCAGCTGTGCTGAGGGATCACGTGTCCTGTCCTGTGGACCCTGGTGGGCTGGGCTAAGGCAAAATCTTTTCTGGATTAACTTTATAGAAGTTTTAGGATTGGCTTTCATTACTCAATGACAAGGGAATCATGTTCTACACATGCTCAGAAGTACTCTTTTAAGAATTAATTCACATCCCCCCTCATCTGAATCCTGGCACTGGAAACAGGATCTGAGCTTGAGCCCTGATGTGCCTTAATTATTGGAGCTTCTCTTGTTCTAATGGTATGTAACAGTGCCTTTGATCTATGCGCTGGTCAGGTGCTGGTTTTGACCTTTAAAGCCCTTCACGGCCTAGGACCCTCGTACCTACGGGACTGCCTCTCCCGGTATACCCCACGGAGGACCTCAAGGTCCATAAATAGCAACACCCTAGAGGTCCCAGGCCCTAAGGAAGTTAGATTAGTCTCAACCAGAGCCAGGGCTTTTTCTTTTTCTTTTTCTTTTTTTTTCTTTTTTTTTTTTGACATTCATTATATTTAGTTTATTTGTCAAAAGGATTACAGTGTTTTAAACAGGAAGATTGTTCCAAAAATGTTTAACTTTTTAATGCCCTGAAGTAAAGTACATCTTGGTGAATCTTGGGTTAAAAAAGGTGAATCTCTTAAAATACACAACAAGCCATGTGCACTTCAAAAATATTCCAGTGTTTAAAGCAAACAAGACTTAACAGAACGTATGGCTTTGCAGTAACATCAATTTGTCAACTAAATTGTAGCAATAAATTCTTAAAATCTCTACCCATAGACTTACATTTTGATCTGGTTTAAACAGTACAGAAAACAAATAATTGAAAATCTGCTGTAAAATGTTGAACACTCAAAAATATTTTAAAATCATTTTTCAGAATCTAAAACCAAAACATTTAAAGGGCATTGCAGGTGAACAATTCTTTGCCAAACTGAAAGAAACATGGACTTCATATATATTTAGTGTGGTAGGGGTTGGCGGTGGCGGGGGGGGGGCAAATTATCGGGGGGGGGCAGGAAGGAAAAGACATAACCGGAGTGGAAGGAGGAGGGGAGGGGTTCAATCTTTATGTTATCTTGTTTTTTTGTGTGTGCTGGCGGCTTCTTGGACTTGTCTTCTTTTGGTAGAAATCTTCTCTTGGGTTTTGACAGTCCTTCCCACACGGAGGGGGAGGGATCTTCTTTTTGAGTTGGTGGGGAGCTGGAGAATCTTTCTTTTCCATCTGGTTTCATTTTCCGCTGTTCCATCAGCGCCCTTTCCCAAAGCAAGTCAATCTTCCTTCCTTCCACCTCTAAGACTTCCGCCGAAGTCACAATTGGTGGGAGTCTGAATTTTCTTTCTCTTCTGGCAAGTGCTGGTTTCTCCCGTGGTGGAGGACTGGCAGGTTTGGGAGGGGGATTTGGTCTCCCAATGGCTTTTCCCAATTCTGCCTCACTTGCGAGACTCTTCCCCACTACATATATGTGCGTGCGGCAAGTGGGGGAATCTGGCTGGGGACAGCTGGTGTTTGACTTGCTACATATTTTTCCTTTTCATCTCTTTGCGGAGGCTGGACTTCCAGAATCTCTCCTGGGCCATTTCTTCGGGTGCTGAGGAGAGTGGGCTCAAGATGGCTCCCTCTGACTTCCGGGTTAGCGCCATCGCCTAATGGCGGATTCCCTCCAAGCTCCGGAGGGAATCGGCTCAGTAGGAGACGGGTCCTGCCGCGGCAGCGATGCAGGGACCCTCAGAAACCACAGGCGCTGAAGCCTGTGGACCTGGTGACTCGGCGGGCACCATTTGCGCCCCCCCCGACCCAAGAGGGAGCCTTTTTAAAGGCTTCGGAACGGGGGACGGGGAGAGGCGCGGTGCTGAGAGTCGACTGCTACTCCTACTGAGGGAAGCCGCATGCCATGGTCGGAGAGCGCTGACTTCTTCTTCTGAACATCTGGACCTAAAATAAAAAGCCCGTGAGTAATACGGAAATTGGATCTATAAAAGAAAGATTTTTTCGTCTGAATCTGGCACGATTGGGGAAGGCGCAAAGAGGAAGTCCGTCTCCCCGTCTAGTAAACAATTTGAAGCAAGGACTAAATAATTAAGATTGAGAGAATATCTCATTTTTATTGGATAAAGTTATTAATTGCACGGATTGATAGTATAAGTAATTGTGCTGGAGGGTAAGAGCTAACTTCGAGAACTAAAGTGCCCCCCCCCCCGGGACCCAGGAGTGATCCGCGAGAGGAGCCTGCTGAAGAGACATAGAAGATTTTGTCAGCTGTCAAACTAGCTGTCAAAGTTGGAAAAAATAGAGAACTTTGTTTCTGATGTTTTTGCTGATTACATTATTTACAATATAGTGATAAATTGTTGAAAATAAAGAAGAATTGAAACAAGTTAACTTGATTTTTGGACTGGAAGTGTAAGGAATACTCAATAACCAGAATCCCTCTAGAGGGGGTTCAGGGACATTACAAGAATGGATATAGGTCGGAAAATACTAGCTGATCTGGACGAGGTTGCCTTTTTCGTGAGAAAATTGCTAGAGCAAAGTCATGTTTTGTCTACAGTCCAGGCAGCTGAATAAGAAAAGAAACTTGAGAAATTTGAGGAAGTGGAGAAAGAGACATTTGCTGAACAGGAGGAACAGGAAGGAGGGGCTGAAATGCTGCAGAAGGCAAAGGAGAGCCGGAGGCCTGCCAAGATGGATAAAAAAAGAAAAAAAGGACTGGATGATGAAAATTTGGTTTGAATTGAAGAAGGAGGAATGGAAAGATCTCCTTCTGTGGAGATCTGAAGATTTATGGATTACCAACCTGATTAAGGTGGAAGTTGGAGCTTCTGGGACATTTGGACTTAAAGGGATTAAGAAACAAGTTTTGAGCTCCACCTTTAAATATGGAGGCCCAGCTGAAAGGAACATGGACATTTTCGGGATAGAGCCCCTCTGAGACTTGGTGGCTAACACAAAGGACTATCAAAAAAACCGGCAGAGAGGAACTGAGAGAGAATTAAGAGCCTCAGACGTGAGGAATCCAGGCTGATAGCAGATGGACTAATGGACAATGGTTAGGGGATCGAAACCGGGAAAGGGAGGGTGGGGTTTGGGAACCCAAAGGGTGTACAAATATATTCTGATTCTTTCTATTGTTTTTTTCCCCGCTTTGTTATTAGTATAAAAATGGGGAATTCGTGGAAGGGAAATTGGGTCGATCTTAGAAAAAGTCTTTAAGTATTACGATCAGTGTATATAAGTTAAAATTTGATATATAAATTGAATTAAATACAATAACAAATTAAGGTTAAAAACTAGGAATAAGAACTTGTTGAACAAATATTTGGACATGGAATACAAGAAGGGAAGGCGAGGGGAAGTCGTGGAAAAAAGTTATTGAAAATAAGGACTGTAAATGTTGAATGTCTTTTTATTCTGTCTTTTTTCTCTTTTTCTTTTTTTTTCTTTTTTACTTTTTTGGATTATTTGAAACTATAATAAATATCATTTAAAAAAACAACAAGATGGCTCCCTCTGCTGATCTAAACAGAAAAACTGCCTCTTTTGGTGACATCTGATGTCATCGCATTCCACAGGTGTCCAGTGTTCCTTGTGTTCTAGATGCGCTCATAACTGTCAACTTCACCCCGGGATGGCTTCCCTTTATCACATACACAGTCCAACAAGACAAAGACAAGAATCCACCAACAGCATATGCTTTTTCAACACTGGCTCTGTCTCGTGAGACCAGGGCCCTGTGAGATCTGATTTCTAAGACAGGAATGTTCTGCCTGGCCTTTGGCTTGGAGTCAATTTGATTCCCTCCCCCTCTTTCTTACCTTTCTCCTCCTGTGATGAGGCTGCATTTTAATGTTTTAATGTTGTATTTTAATCTTGTTTTTTAAGTTGTATTTCAGTCAACTTGTTTTTATTATTGGTTGTTAGCCACCCTGAGCCCGGTCTTGGCTGGGGAGGGCGGGGTATAAATAAAAAAATTATTATAATTTATTATTATGAGTCCCACTTTTGGTTCAAGGACAATATTTCCTTTAGCCGCTGTTTAAAAGTGAATTATTGATGGTTTTAGGAACTGGTTTTCCTTGGAGAGATCATTTGTCCAGAAAGAGTCCATGGAAATGTGGACTAGGCCGCAAAGCGGGGGCATAGCTCAGCAGCAGAGCCCCTACCCTGAACCCCCCTGTGGCTGCTGCCATCTCCAGCTGAAAGGATTATAACTGGAACACAGAGAGCTGGAAGGGTAATTGACAGTGCTGGCCTTGACAGGCCTGTGTGACTGAGTGCAAATCTGCTTTGTTATCATAAATCTGCTTTGTTATCATAAATCACTATCGCAGCAATATGACGCCAGGGTTTTTGGAAGACCTCAGCATAACAAACAACATTCATGTAAAGGGAAACCAGCATTATCAGGGAGAAAGAGCTGTTAAGAAAGCATGCCAGAAATCAAGCATTAGGACTGATTACTGTTTGGGGATTTATATTTGTGAATGAATTTGTAGTGAGCAAGAGATTGTAGGTGAGCATGTGGTGTTTGGTTCTGGAGGCATTTCCTAAGAACAAGTTGGATTACAGCAAAGCGCTTTGCAAAGTAGTTTTTGCAAGCTACTTCAAAGATGACCTTCAAAATCCTTCAAAGCTCTTCTTGGGAGACTTCAGGGAGACTCTTTGCACACCGGGGTACAGTTTGTTTAAACCTGAGCGGCTCAGTAGTCTAAACTTTTGTCAGCAGAGACTTGCTAGGCTTTAGTAGTGTCTTTGTCAAGAAGCTAATGAGGGGGTTGAGGGTCAAAAACACCCCATGCTTTAAGCCTGATGATGACCTGAGAACTTGCAAACATCAAAATGACAATGGTCCTTTTACTTGGTTACTTATACTGGTGGGGGACTAGCATGTGTCCCACTTTACAGAAGACAGTCCTCTGTTTGAATGACTGCTCAACCCAAGGTTGGTTTAAAGTTAAGAGCCCTGAGAAGGGAGAGCTGAAGGGGAAGGCTTGGGATAGGGCCACAGTTGAGTGTGAGAGCATCAGGCTTGCATGCAGAAGGTCCCGGGTTCAATGGGATCTCCAGGTAGGGCTAGGGAACAGGGCCAGCCCACCCGTGAGGCAGACTGAGGCAGCAGAATCCCAGACAGTGTGGGCAATACCAAGCTACTTGGGCCAATGGTCTGACTTGGTATAAAGCAGGTTCCTATGATCCCATCCACAGTCAGCATCTGGAGGGCAGACTGAGCAGACCCTTGGTCACATGATTCCCCACAATGGTGAGGTGTGTTTTTATTTAAATTATAGCAATTTGTTTCCGAATTTGCACCTACACATAAAAAATAGCAAATGCAAATCGGTATCCTCTTCTTTCCTCTTATTTGGTACTGCATTTTCCCCCTTCCCCTTTTTTTGAGGGGTGGGGTAGCATGATGCATTAAGTGGCCGCCCTATGAGGAATGGAACAACAACAAGAATTTTATTATTTGTACCCCGTCCATCTGACTGGGTTGCTCCAGCCACTCGTTCCTCTGGAGGAGTGTGTGGCTACGCTCCAAAGAATTAGAGAGCTGGAGCTCTTCTTGGAAGCAACAGAGCACACCGTCTCCACCAAAGAGGAGACAGGGGACTCCCCTGAGAAGGACGCTAGTTCACCAACACAGGAGCCAGATATATGGAGAAACGTGACTCAAAGAAGTAGGAGGCCCAGGGTTCGCTCTGATTGTTTAGAAATACACAATCACTTTGAGGTCCTCTCCCCTAGCATGGAAGAAGAAGAGCAGACTCCATTTGAGGATCTCTCCCTCGTTACAGTCAATCAGGTATATGAAGACGAGCAACAAAGTCAGTCCTCAGGGAATGTGCAGGCGACCTTGGAACGGACAGCTCACGGAAGAACCCCGACCAAACCTAAGAGGAGGCATGTAGTGGTGATAGGGGATTCCCTACTGAGGGGAACAGAAGCAGTGATCTGTGGGCCTGACAAGATGTCTCGGGAAGTGTGCTGTCTCCCTGGGGCTAAGATCCAAGATGTAACTGAACGACTGCAAGGAATCATAAAACCCACTGACAAATACCCCTTCCTCTTGGTTCATGTGGGAACCAATGACACTGCAAGCAATAGCCTCCAGAAGATCAAAAGAGACTATGAGGCTCTGGGCAGGAAATTGAAGCAATTAAATGCACAAATTGTCATCTCATCTGTCCTCCCAGTTGAACGACGTGGCCCAGGGAGAGAGGGAAAAATAGTGGAAGTGAACAGTTGGCTTCGCAAATGGTGTAAACAGGAATGGTTTGGATTCTTAGATCACGGACTGCAGTTTCTTGAAGATGGACTTCTGGCAAGAGATGGGCTGCACCTCACAACGGTTGGGAGGAATGTTTTTGCCAAAAATCTCAGAAACTTCATCAGGAGGGCTTTAAACTGACTAATGTGGGGGAGGAAGACAGTGCTCCTGAAGGTAGGAGTCTATCAATTGATGAAGATGATCATCCAAATGTCATAGACCAAATGGAGCAAACAGCATGCAGACCTAGTGGTGGGAGGAAAAAACCCTTAAATAAGAGACATGGGGGAATGATTAATGGACTTCAATGTCTGTACACTAATGCGCAAAGCAAGATGAGCTTGAGCTCTTGGTACAGCAAACTAAATATGACATAATAGACATAAGTCCCATGACTGGAATGTAATAATGGAGGGTTACAATCTATTTCAGAGAAACAGACCAGACAAGAAAGGAGGAGGAGTGGCGTTATATGTCAGGGATGTGTATACCTGTGAAGAGATCCAAGATTTAGAACCTCAAAGCCAAAGTGAGAGCATTTGGGTCAAAATTAAGGGAGAGATGAATAACAGGGCCCTCATTGTGGGAGTTTACTATAGATCCCCAAGCCAAACGGAGGACATAGATGATGCCTTCCTGGAACAGATGGCCAAGCATGCAAAAGGAAGGGAGATAGTAGTAATGGGGGACTTCAATTACCCGGATATTTGCTGGATGTCAAATTCAGCCAAGAGCATAAGGTCAAATAGATTCCTCACTGGCCTTCAGACAACTTTGTTGTCCAGAAAGTGGAAGAAGCAACAAGAGGAACAGCCATTTTAGATCTGGTCCTAACCAATGTTGATGACCTGGTTAGTGGGGTAGAAGTGGAAGGATCATTAGGTGCGAGTGATCATGGCCCTTGTGGTCTCTTCCAACTCTATGATTCTATGTTCTATATACAGAAACATAATAAAACATCAAACATTAAAAGCTTCTCTGTACAGGGCTGCCGTCAGTTGTCTTCTAAAGCTTGTATAGTTACTTATCTCCTTGACATCTGGTGGGAGGGTGTTCCACAGGGTGGGTGCCGCTACTGAGAAGGCCTTCTGCCTGGCTCCTTGTAACCTCACTTCTCGCAATGAGGGAACCACCAGAAGGTCCTCAGAGCTGGATCTCAGTGTCTGGGTAGAACGACAGGGGTGGAGACGCTCCTTCAAGTGGAAGTGACTTGCAAACCTTTTTCCAGGTTCCTAGGTGTGTTGCCAAAAACTGTATGATGGTTGCTCTTGCTTTGCAGAAGGTGGGCCAAGCCTGGGGTAGACCCATCCTAAACCATGCCCATGCAGTCCTGTCTTCTCTATGAAAGCACTGTAGCTGATCCACAGGCTTTTGGGCTTAGGAGAAGGTAGCCCCAGGACACCCAGGCCCTCAAACAGCCACTTGTAGTATGATTCTTAAAGCTCTTCAACTCATTCCAGGTACCACTTTTGTGTGACGGTGCTAAGCTACGTGCTGCCACTCCTAGTGATAGGCTACGCCTATACCATGGTCGGTATTACACTATGGGCCAGTGAGATCCCAGGGGACACTTCGGACCGCTACCAGGAGCAGGTGTCTGCCAAGCGCAAGGTAAGTGGCTCTGAAGAATCAAAACAGAGTTTGAACAGAGCGGGAAGAAAAAGTGCAGGCAACCTCAGATGAACCAATCCCAGTCTAGGTTAGATCCCCAAATGGTGACAAGATAAGTGGATGGTGGAGCCCGTGTGGTGTAGTTGTAAAGTCTCACAGGAGGGCCTCACAGACCTGGGTTTAAACCCCCTGGGTTTAAACACACTGAGTGAGCTTGGGTCCGTCAACGACTCTTAGCCAAGAGGTTGCTTCACTGACACAGATCTCAAGAAGTGGTCTAATGCTTTTCTCCACTGCCTGGTTGTTGGCATCCATCTGTCTCGAGAGACAATGGAGTGTGCCTCCAGCCTCGCTGATGTAGTCCAATGGAAAGCAGAGCAAGACATTTGGCACCAGCTTGGCTGCAGGAGATATGGGAAGGAGGCATACAGGGCACTACCAAACTGTCTTATATACCCCACTCTGGATTCATGCATTATGAATCCTAAGGAAGGATTAGATTAAGGAAGTTAGATTAGCCTCAACCAGAGCCAGGGCCTTTTCAACTCTGGCTCCGGCCTGCTGGAACGCTCTGTCTCATGAGACCAGGGCCCTGCGGGATCTGATTTCTTTCTGCAGGGCCTGTAAGAAAGAGTTGTTCCATCTGGCCTTTGGCTTAGAATCAGTTTGATTCCCTCCCCCTCTTTATTTTTCCTTTCTCCTCCTGTGAAGAGGCTGCATCCTAATGTTTTAATGTTGTATTTTAATCTTTTTTTAAATTGTATTTTAATCAACTTGTTTTTATTATTGGTTGTTAGCCGCCCTGAGCCCAGTCTTGGCTGGGGAGGGCAGGGTATTATTTATTTATTTATTTATTTATTTATTTATTTATTTACTTACTTACTTACTCCTTAGCCTTTTCTTCTCCTGAATATATTTTGCAAGGCACACAGGATTGCCAGATCTCATTTGCCACAAGGGTCATTTCATTTCAGAGGTTCCAGAATGATGCCAGGCACATCTTCCGTTTGCTCTGGGCACTTCTAAACATGAAGAAGGGAGAGCCTAGGATTTGCAAGAAGTTGTGGGCCACACCTTTTAGCAAGGAAGATGGTCACTCTGTGGCCAAGGGCATGCCACTCCCCTGGAGACAGAGAACAGGGGCGGACTGGCAAATCCTCTGAGAAGGTTGTAACAGGAAGAGAATGGGCAAAGCTAGTCGGGAAACCAGTGCTTGGAGGTGTTGATGTTTCCAATGGAGTGGGAACAGGGAGATCCCAGAAAGGAGCACGGGTGGCCAGAATTATCCACAGTGCTTCTTGAAAAAAGGCCAACCTAAGAAAAGGGCATGAGAAACTCAATAGGAAATGGAGTTGGTTGGGTTAGCGTTGACCAGACCTTAAAAGTCAGATCAATGTGGGCAACATTCATTCATCACAGGACACATGCTGACACAGAGATAAGGCTCTGGAAAGATCACATTGTTTGTGGGTCACTTCTGAAAGAGCAAATAGCCCCAGGACAATTACACAAGCTTCTGACTCTTCCCGCTGAGATTTCCCTGTAGCGCTTACCCAAAGCCCCTGCTAGCTGGTATGAATGGACCAGTCACGTCTTCGTTTTGACTGCCTCAAAATGCTAGTTGATGCTGTGGCTGTAAGAGGCTGTCCTTCTCTGACAGGTTGTCAAGATGATGATCATTGTGGTGTGCACCTTTGCCATCTGCTGGCTGCCTTTCCACATCTACTTCCTCCTCCAGCATTTCAAGGTAGAATGGTACCAGCAAAAGTACATCCAGCAGGTCTACTTAGCTATCTTGTGGCTGGCCATGAGCTCCACCATGTACAACCCTATTATATACTGCTGCCTCAATGACAGGTAAGATCCATGTCCCTGTGATGTATTGCGACGGGTTCGGCTAATGCTCAGGTTTGAGTTGCAAAAGCAGATTTGTACATATCAAAACATCATCACCCCTTTTGGAGATTGGCTTTTTGGTGTGAGTGGTGCAGGATATTGTTCATTTCTCTCTAAATAACTTTCCAGGGATCAAGAGTATGCAATCCAGAATTTCATAATATTATATACTGTAATAAAACCTCAAAATGATTTGCAAAAAGAATGAAACAATAAAATTATCAGTGAAAACAGCTAAAACATTTTAAGCGATTAAAATCGACAATAAGCTATAAACAAGATTAAACCACATGTCAACATTCTACATGTCAGATGCCCAAAAGATACAGCAAAGATGCCTGTCTGATGTCAATAGGCAGGGAGTTCCAGAGTGTAAGTGCTGCCACACTAAAAGTTCTGTTTCTTACAAATGCAGAACTTTCTTTCTTTCTTTCCTTCTTTCTTTCTTTCTTTCTTTCTTTCTTTCTTTCTTTCTTTCTTTCCTTCCTTCCTTCCTTCCTTCCTTCCTAGGCAGGATAAATTATATAAAATAGCAGAAATAGCAGAATCACTCATGAAAGTTAAGATCAATTTTGCATTTGGCCCTCTTGTGTGAACTTGTATGTTTAATTCCAGATTCATGTACTTAGGGTCACTGTTTCTACAATGTGAATGGACACATTTCTATTATTTGTATATTAATTGTTTATCAGTTATGAGTATTTTATATTCTCTTAATTTTTATTTCATCTTTTCCTCTTTTCCCTTTCTTGTCAAATTCTTAAATAAAATCTTTGGTATTTTAAAGAAAAAATATCAATTATGCAAATTTTCTTAATTTATGCAGTTTTTACAGAGCTCAGGGAACTCAGCTTCTTTTCTTTTCTTCTTTGGTACAGTATTTGGCCCAGAAAATTTAAATGCTTCAGCACAATGGTTATAAAGAGGAAGAAAACGGGTGTACAAAATGGATCTGGTGTGCCTGTACCATATATAAAATCCTGGCCAGAACCCATGTCTTAAATGCCACAGGTTGGGTTCTAGCACAGCTGACCCCATTTGCAAGGGCTTGGACTAGATGGCCCTTTGAGTCACTTCCAACTCTGCGATTCTCTGATTCTACTGTTTGTCTTCCCAGGTTCCGGATTGGCTTCAAGCATGCCTTCCGGTGGTGCCCTTTCATCAGAGCCAGCAAATACGAAGGGCTGGAGATGAAGTCCGCCAGGTACCTCCAGACACAGAGCAGCATGTACAAGGTCAGCAGGATGGAAACGACGGTCTCCTCCATTGCTGGCAACCCAGAGGAGGAGCTTGATGCCAGCAGCAAAACCAAGCGCCTCTCTGTGGATCTGACCTCCAACGGCTCCTCTCGTAGTGACTCCAAAACCATGTCGGAGAGTTTGAGCTACTATTCCAACACGCTTCCTCCCTAAGCAACCTGAACCTCCCTGCAACGCATCTCCATCAAAAGTGTGGCTCAGTTTCCAATCTCCCTAACGAAGGAGCTGTTCCTCATTTGTAACAAGTCACCTCTTTCATCTCCGACTTTGTCCCTGAATGGAGTTTTCCCTCTTTGTGTAGCCTCTGCTGTGATGCCCTGTTGGATGTTCAGACGATCTATATATCAGAATGGATTCTCGTTTTGGGGCCCGCATTGCGATAGGTTCATTAGCCAATTCTCAGGCTGTGCTGGCTAACAGCCAAGCACCTTCCGCTTGACTTTGTTTTTCCATCCCCAAATCTCACCTTCTCTTCCCACAACATGCTCAGGCCTTCTTGGTGTCTCTCCCTTCCAGCTTCCATACACAGAACCATAAGATCATGGAACTGTGGAGTTGGAAGGGAAACCACACGTCGCTGCTATTGAGAAAGGAGTGGAGGGGAAAAGCTCCTTGAAGGGAAAAGGAGGAGCGAAAATATCATGTTTGTGTGTATAGTATGTGTGCCATTTTGGAAAAGTTGGATTTCAAAAAAACCAGTTTTAAGAATGTAAGAGTCCTGCAGGATCAGGTAAAAGTGATCAGGGGGATTGAGTGAATGAGTGACTCCCCTGTGAGAAAAAGTTGCTGTGTTTGGGACTGGTTAGTTTAGAGAAAAGTTAAGTGGCAATATAAGTTCCTAAAGTTATGTCTGGCGTGGAGGAAGTGGATAGAGAAAAGTTTGTCTGCCTCTCTCACAACACTAGAGCTCATGGACATTCTATGAAGATGGACGTTGAAAGATTCAAGACAGACAGAAGAAAGGGCTTTATTCACGCAGTGCAAAGTTAACCTATGGAACTCCCTCCCACAGGAAGTAGTAATAGCCTGGAAACTGCAGAAGGCGAGAGGGCTCTTATGCTCAAATCCTGCTTGCAAGTTTCCCACAGGAATCTGGTTGACCACTGTGAGAACAGGATTCTGGATGAGATGGGCTATTGGCCTGATCCAGCAGGCTCTTATTGTGTTCATATGAAACACATCCTGCTCTCACTGTGGCCAAGCAGACCCCTATGGGAAGACCACAAGCCTGATGTGAGGGGAGCAGCATTGCCCCCACTTTGTTTGAGAGTTAAAGTCCAGGCAGTATCTGAAATCCTTAATGGAAAAGTTAGGAATTTCCATATACAAATCTGAGGATTCTCAATTTGCAGTTTTTCATCCAATAGCACAGCGCTCCAAATTGCCTCCCTACAACTTTGTGTATCTGATGTACTTCCAAGATCACTTCTCTTCCACTTTATGTTTGGTTAGGAAAAGACCCTCAACTCCTCATATTGGTTTGTGCCTATACCAGGGGTGGATAACCCCCAAGTCTGGGGGCCTGATCCAGCTCCAGAAGCAAAAGACCCTACAGATTTTTGTGGTGGCAAAAAGCAGGGGAGGAATATAGTCCGTATGGAGGCTAGGGTGGTGGTAGAAAAGTTTAAACCTCTCTGTTCAGCACAGCCTCCTGATGGGAAAACAAACCCTCTGGAACAGCAGAAAACAAGCTGGCTCCGTCTTCCATGAGACAGCCCTTCAGGTATTGGAAGATGACTATTGTCTCACCTCTCAGTCCTCTCTTCTCGAGGGATGATAACTCCCCCTCTTCAACTGACCTGCATGAATCGGCTGTGGGGAGTGGCCTGTGAGTGTGAATGCATGTGGCCTCTGTAGGGTTGGCTGAGGGTCCAAAGGCCCATATCTAGGTTCCTATGCTCAGGGCATGTTTTTACATATGCACCAGTTTAGGGGATAGAGAGCCGAACCAAACCATGAAAAAATGTACTGTTTCATTGCCCCATTCCTCTCGTGAGAAATCTGGAATTCCTACAGATAGGATAGGAAACTAGTTTGATGGGGAGAAAAACAATTCAGCCTAGGCTTCTCAATTATATGGTCCTTTTTCTATAGAAAGAGAAGATTCAACCCCATCCCCCAAATGGCAAAACATTAAAATACTGTATGCACACACAAGCCACACTCCCCTGCTGCATCCTTGGAACCCTTCCAGCAAACCTCTTCCTTCCAGCAGTTGTCAAAACTGTCTCTGACATGCAGGTGTCTTCTGTGGAGTTCTGCCATTTGCAAGAGACAGCTCAGGTGGAGAGCATCCCTGCTGTGAGTCCCAGATGCGCATCATTAAGGATGCCTTTTTGCAGCAAATATCCCTTGTGATTATTGCCAACTGGCAAAGGACCAAAAACGAACCTGCTATTGTCATGCACACCCAGCGCTGGCATCATAGGACAGAGGTGCATAGCCTCAGCCCATAATAAGATTAAGACAAGAAGAATCTGTGGAAAGCAGGTGTGTAAGTAAAGATGGGATTAGATAATGGCACAAGATGGAATGTATTGTATAGCCCAAAGGGTGTGGAGGGAAATGCAGGCGGAACAATTTTAAAAAATGCATGGAGAGCAACACATCTCCAATGAAGTCATGGAAAATCCAGCAACCTGATATGAAGAGACAGGAAATGCATATGGATATTGATTTCCCATAATGGCCCCAGGGGCTGTAATGCACACATGCTCAAAGGGATCCCTCCACTATTATGCAGATCCTTGCACAGATGTAGTGGATCACTTCCCTATGACAGCATTCTCCAGTTTGGAGCCCTCCAGATGTTTGGGCTTACATCTGCCATTAGCCCCAGCCAACACAGCTGTGCTGGCTGGGGTTGGTTGGTGATATCATTTTTATTATTACAGTTGTCCAAAACATCTGGAGGGCATCAGGTTGGAGAAGGCTGCCTTAGGTACTGTGAGGACAGTCCCTTAAACTGACAACAAATGATTGTGCTATGGGATTGCTTGCTGGTGCTGAAACTTTCTGCAGCCCAGTTCTGTTCAAGGCGAAAAGCAGGGTAAAGAAAGGTTCCTGAACCCGGGCCACACAGCCTGATGTCAGGCGCAAGTCCCTCCCTCGCTTTGATGCAGCAAAGAAAGATGAGGATGCAGTCCCAAGAATGGTGTGAAAAGCTCATAGCCCAATTGCGGATCACAGAATTGCTGAACTGTCTCCAGGGTGAGCGTCAGAAGAGCTCTGCTGGGTCACATCAAAGTTCCATCTCTTTCTCTTTCCCACCAAAGTGGACAAAGAGATCCCTCTGACGAGCCCACAAGCAAGGCAGAGGGAAAGAGCGCTCTCTTGCTATCATTCCCTCACAACTGATCTCTGCACTGCCTCTGTGAAGACACCCTAAGAGCTGGTTCATATGCTCATCACCTCCAACCATCTAATGCCACAGAGAGAGCCTCAATCTATTGTGTCCACCCATCCATGCTTTTTATTCTTCAGCAAAAGCAAAGTAATGTGCATGTGCAAAATCCCTCTGAAGAAGTGAGATGTCTTTTGAGAGAAGAACATTATTTTTAACACTGAGGCAGGGATAAATCTGTCATCTCTCTCAACACACTGTAATTTCTTGTGCATATTGTACAAATTTCTGGGCCACTTTGTTAGTGCCTAAGTGTTTCTACTTAAATTTGCAACAATTGTTGTAGCTTTTTTTGCTGTGAAATGAAGAAGTGATGGGATAACTGACCTGTGTGCTCTTCCTGTTTTGGCGTATATCTGTATGATGTTCTTGTTTACAAAGTGTTGACAAGCCCAAATGAGAAATTCCAATATGATCAACTCAACTGCAAATTGTGTTACATTTGATGGGTCAGAACTTCAATGATATTGTTTCTGGAGAAGCTTTGAGTGGATCATATCAAAGTAATAAAAAAAATATGTCTCTTAAAAGAGTGAAAATAGATCTTCCACTGATATAACCAGGGGGGTGAGGGGGGAGAGAGAGAATGAGAATGGGTGGGTAGTGCCACAGATCTTGGTAGGGAGGTGGGGTGTGTTTCTGTCCCTCTTTCTGCTCTGTGAGATGTGGCAGCCATTTTGTCTTATGCCACGGGGCCCATTTCAGCCATTTTGCGATTGGTGCCTGTGGCATTTTCTCAGGATTCCAAATATGCCCACCAGCCCAGAAAGGCACCCCCTCAGCTAATATAGATATTAGACAAGTGTTGATAGAGTTATTCCAAGAACATTATAATGGGGGGGGGATAAAAGGCATGTTTGGGAAGCATCAGGGGCTCAGGCGAGGGGCAGAGACACTGGACATGTTGGTAGCTTTCAGTGGGATACAGAAGAAGGTAGAAAGTGGCTGAGCATAATCAGAGTTGAAAAGGGATATGGGGTAGGGTTACCAGATGTCCCCATTTCCTGGGGACAGTCCCCAGATTTGCGAAGAAGTCCCCAAACAAATTCCATCCCCAGAATGTCCCCGGATTTCATCTAACATCCCCGGGAAACACAGTCTCAGCAGCCCTGAGCAGTTGGCTCTGGCTGGCTTCAGGAGCTGCTCGGAAGTCCCCATCTGATGGTGCTGCAGGGGCTCTAAGATGCAGCTTCTGGGCTGCCTCCACTTTCCTTGACCCCAGCAACTAAGCTGTGAAGGGAGGCTCCATGCTGCCTATCAGAGGGAGCAGGGATCTCTCAGTTAGGCAACGGGAAGCCTCCCTTCCCAGCTGAGGGATCCCCACCTCCTCCTGCTTGCACGCAAATAGGAATGGGATTGGGGCTGCTCCAATGGGAAGGGAGGCATTGCGCTGCCTAAGCCTCGCCGCCAGCGCTCTCAGCCCTCCTCCACACCTGACCCACTGCACACCGCTTCCCCACCACCACCACCAAAGAACCAACAACTCGGGCTGCCCAGGCTCATGGAGAGAAGAGATAGAAGCTTCGGAGGAAGGGGAAACATGGCGGTTGTGGTCAAGATGGCAGCTGTCCCTCTGCCACCGCCACTGCTGCAGCATCAACATCCCAAACTTGTAGTAGGTAGGTAGGTAGGTAGGTAGGTATTTAAAGTGTCCCTGGATTCATTGAAAAAAATCTGGTAACCTTAATATGGGGAAATGAGACAGAAAGGAGGCGCAGAGAATTTATTAAATTTGTATACTGCCCTTCATCTGAAGATCCCAGGGAGGTTCCCAACAGAAAGCCCAGGATCTTTCATGTGAAGAAGTACTTGAAATATTTTATTGGCCTGGCAATATACGCTGGCAAACACCTTATCTCTTTGGCACATGTCCTATCTCGTGCATAAAGATAGGATTTAGTCATAATTAGGAACAGATTATTCCCCTCCTACAAAGTGTCCTGCAATCTTCACTAGCTGATTATCAATTAAGCCTTTTCATTAGCCACCACAGGTCTGCCAAAGCTTTTTTTTTTTTTTTTTTAAGGGTTGGGATCTCTGTTGAGCTTCAGCACACACATCACTGCTGCAGTGCTGCTAGAAGCCCCTTTGCTTTTCCAGGTGAGCCCATGGGCCCCTAAACAGCTTCCAGACTGTTTTGGAGCAAATTGACAGGCTGGAGGAGATGGATGGATGGGACTTACCTAGGTTGAGGTTGTGGAGGGGCAAGGACTAATGCTCATCCCTTCCCTCTGTCCTCATCTAGAAATGTTCAAGCAGTAGTTTTATCCTATAAAACCTTGCAATCCTGTACTCGCTTTACTTACTTGGAAGTTAAATCCATTGGACTCAATGGACTTTCCTTCAGAGGAAACATGCATAGGATTGTGCAGCACATGGTGGAATAACAGAACTTGTGGAACCCAACACTCCCCATGCTAAGCAGCTGGCCATTTATGCCCAGTGGGGAGTGGAAACACTTTGTGCATGCTCAGCAGATTTGGAGGCTCATTTTCATATCCCTGGACGACAGGCAGGATTTGCTGTCAAGCATGCACTCTGCGTGTCTCACAGAGGAATCACTTTTCTCCATTGCCCGCCACCCACAGGGAAGCTTGGGTTTCCATCTGCTCTTCATTAATTCTACATCGAGAAAAATACTACCTGCTTTGAAGTACCCAAGCTCATTAATCGCCCTTTGCATACATGCTAACACTTAGAAATTAATTTTGGTTTCTGAACTCCATGTAGAGTTTTTCTTGTTATTTTAGCTTGTTATTTTATAGGAAATGGAGTTAATTCCTAAATTTGACTTGCAAATTATCCTTCTGGGAGCATTTTCCCTTGCATGCCATCTAGGGAGACACTGTGCAGTTTATTAACAGTGCAGTACTCCTATGGAGGTTTACTGAGAAGTAAATACAATTGAGTTCAATGGGACTTACTCCCAGAGAGTTGCAGTCTAAGCACCTGGCAGATGATACTTCTGCAATGATGCAGTGGATTCAGATCAGAAATTTACCAGAAGAAGACTTCTAATTCTTGCGCTGGAGCTGGAGCTGAAGGATGGAGGCTGATTTATTTTTTATTTTTTATTTTATTAATTTGATATACCACTTACTTGCCAGAAAGACTTCTAAGCTGTTTACAAGTGTAAAACCAAAAAATATATCCACAAATCCTTAAAATAAACAACCTACAAATATTATTTATTGAAACTTTAAAATAAAAATGTCATTGTTGCAAAGAGAACCAAATTCAGATAATGATCATCTGTAGTTGAAACACTATTTAAAAACCATTACAATATGATATTGTCATAAGAGTCTTTGATGAGCCGCTAATCCAACTGCAATGAACATTTCTGAGACCCTCATTGTTCCTGTTCTTGTTTTCAGTGAATTGCAGCATTTCAGCCACTAATACATGTAACAATAGCAAAGAAATACAGTCGTCCTGGTATGACTGCTTACCTTTCTATATAATTAAGGAGACACCCTGGAGACTTTAATATGACCTCTATATTTAAAAAAAAAACCCACCTTGCTGACAACAGCAATTAGCATTTTAATACATGACTACTACAGATAGTAATTATCTCCCTTTATAACTTCCACCATATGGGAACTCCCATTAATTTAACTGATCTTATAACGTGGCTTCCACAGAGATCTTTGCCACTGTATTATTGTCTGATAACAGGTCTCTGTAATATGAAGGGCTACTTTTCAAGATTTCCTGTAAGAGCTTCCCTCCTTGCCTCTGCAGCTGGAGAAGGAGCAGGAGGAGGTCACTACTTTATTTGTTTCATTTTGTCTTGTCTTTACTCGTGGTCCTTCAGTGCTGAACGAACTTCATTTCAGTACATGCGCATAGTGTCATGCCCTCAGTGTAGGTGCTTTTTTATATACCGAGAGGAGTGCAAGGTAACTTTTACTTATTAAACTCTGTTATTACTGCTTGCTGGGTTTTTATGCTGCCCTTCCTCCAAGGACATCAGGGTTCTCACCAGCACATAAAATGGCCCCTAACACCCCCGTGAAGTAGGCTGCACCATGCACCGCCTAGCAAGCCAAGTCTCTGTGGCTTCTTTTCATGCTTCACTCTCCAGCCGCCCTCAGTGAAGGAGCCATGTGGATAGGCGAGTGGCAAGCCAGGAAGGGCAATGAGAATAAGGCACTAGGAAACAAGAATCAGATCCTGCTTAGCCTGTGCATTTTTTACACACCAATGATACTGAAATGGAAACAAACTATTTATGGGGAATGAAACACAGCAGGATACAAGGCTGCCATTTCTTTGCACAAAACCCAGAAATTCTGCAGTTTAAAACCACCAATCCTACCTAGGAACTGAAGGATGGTTTCCTATTACATAAGAGAGAGAGAGAGCTGGAAGAGATTCTTACTCGGCAATTGCTCCAAACACATTAAAACTTAGATTTACACCAGCCCGCATCCACTTTTAAACAAAATTCCCCCCAAATACTTAGGCTAGAATAAATCACAGGCACTTAGCTTTCCAAATAAGTGAAAATTTTACTTGCAGTGTTTCCAGAAGTTACATCCAACAGGTCTCCACCTGCTGGCCATAAGACAAAGATGAAAAAGGTTCTAAATGACTAGACAAGGACTTTGTTTTCTTACAAAAAAGGTAATGAAATCTTTGAGTTAGCTAAGATTCAGTTCAGCTGCAGAATCAGCTGAGCTGGGAGCCAAAGCTGCATGGCACAAAGAGAGAAGAGAAAGGAGGGGGGAGCAGAGCCTGCTGGAGAGCCTGTCAAGGCACACCCATTTGTACCTGAGCTCTGGGCTCAGGTTAACTCTTTCATGCACACAAGTGTAAGTCAGTGACTATATTACAACAGTAAGGGCCTGAAGCACAGGTACTTCCCTAATGATGATGCCCAAATTACAATTGGGGTAGCCAACAGGGTGTCCTCCAAATGTTGTTGGACAGCCAGTGTGGAGTAGTGGTTAGAGTGTCAGACTAGGACCTGGGAGACCAGGGTTCAAATCCCCACTCAGCCATGAAGCTCACTGGGTGATCATGAACCAATCACTGTCTCTTAGCCTAACCTACCACACAGGGTTGTTGTGAGGGTTAAATGAGGAAGAGGGGGAGAAGAAGCATGTCGGCCACTTTGAGCTCATTGGAGCAATAGGTGGGATATAAATGCAATGAATAAATAATTAAATACAACTCCTTTCTGCCCCAGCCAAGAACGATGGGAATTCCTGTCCACATTGCCTGCCTCTGCATAATCAGGTTGTTGTAAGAAATACAGCTATAATGGACAACAAGTACTTATGGTGCAATGCTAAAGATATACTGAGCATTCATATTTTGAGAAACATTTCAAAGATGCTTAGCAATTGTCTACTACAGGTTTGTAACAAATGTCAAATCCATCCAACATTCATCGCAAAAGATTTCAGAATTCATTGCTTGTTTGTCCATTAAAAACAGCAAAAAACAAAAACCACCCACCCACCTTTGTCTGTTACTAAAGAATATTTCCACCCAAGGAGTAGGATTATTGAAATATGCCTTCTGGAAAGGATTTCAAAATGAAACCAGGTATGTGCAAATAATAGCAACCCAAGATCATGTAAGTTAAATCAAGTATGCTAGTTAGAATGCGGGTCATGGTGGTCCTTTGTAGTCTCAGAGAATGGAAATGTGCAATTCAGTTAAACATTATAATCATGAATAGACTTTGTGAGCTCTCCCAAGAGCAAACTGACATTCAGGAAAATATTAGAATTAATTTAACGCATCAGAACACAAGATTTGATTCCCCCCACACCCTGCCTTCCAAGGCTGACATGTCATTTGCTGTATGCTGTAGCCAATTATCAGAATAAGCCATCCTGTCAGTGGAAGAGATTTAATTGTGGACGGAATAAATCTTCTCTGAAAAGGATTAAAACATCTGCAAGTGGAATGAAACACAGATCAAGAAAATAAATGCTAAGGACTAGAGTTTCACAGATCCCAAAGTGTCTCCTGCAATGTCAGAATCACAGCTAAGAAGACTGTAAGTAAGCTAGCAATGGGCAAATTCTTTGCTGTTGTCTAAGTTGGAATTCCCTTTTGCTGTGACATCACCCATCCCCAAGAACAAGAGCAAAAACGACTCACTTCCCATGTGAAGCCCACTCTGGACACATGCACAGGCTTCAGTGGCCCAGGTATTCTACACATATTCCTGATGGGAATCAGAGGTATAAAACACTCGTCTGCAACAAAATGTTGCAGTATAGCCTTCCTCCTCTAAGGGGCAGGGCCAACCCAATACATTTCTGCCCCTGAGGTAGACCCCAAAATGCACCCCCTTCTCACCAGGAAAGAAGGGGTCCGGGAAGATCTACATCAGGAAAAATGGAGGGGGAAATAAAGGTTGACATTGGGATCTACTGCCCCGGGCAAATAGGTGGGGAAATTACTGTTTTGCTTATTTGCTTTCTGAGAGACTATCCTGCATCCACCATTCAGTGGTTTCAGGCAGTGAATGAAGTCCTGGCAATGACTGAGCGATGGATAAGATTTTAATATTGCTTGGTGCTGCTTTAATACTGACACCTTGCCTTCCTCCATGCCAGCAAATGCAGGGTTTCTGCAGCCGCTACAGATTCCTCTTAAGCCTGGGGAAACAAGACATGGAAATAAACGCACATACTGTACACTGAAGTCGTTACAATTAATTAATTAATTAATTAATTAATTTTCTATACCACCCTTCCTCTGAAGATCACAGGGTGGCTTACAATACAAAAGCACAAAAGCACAATGACCCCACCACCCAGTTTAAAAGGCCGTAGATTGTTTCATCATTCCGCAGAGCCTGCAAGACAGAGCTGGTCCGCCTGGCCTTTGGTTTGGACTCGGTCTGACCCTTGTGTTTCCCTCTCCTTATGGTCTTGATTTATCAGCTCCTGTAAAACGAGACTGCATTTTAAATTGCATTTTAACTTGTATTTTAAATTGGGGTTCCCCCCCCTCTCTTTTCCCCCTATTATGTATTTACTGTGATTTTATTCGTGTTAGCTGCCCTGAGCCGGAGAGGGCGGGTTACAAATAAAATTTATTATTATTATTTATTATTATTATTCATTAGCCAAAGGCCAAAGTTATCTCTGGGCTCTGAAGGGAGACAATGCTCAACTCAGCGAAGAGAAAAACAAAGCCGTCTCTAAACAGCTTCTCTTTCTTTCTTCAAGAGGAAACAAACATCTTTGCTTCACAACAGGGGAGGCTTCCTCATCACCAACCAGAGAGCGACAAATGACCCTGAGACTCCTTCCCATCTTCCGTTTGGCAGGGGGTCCCACCCCCTCCTGCATCACAAAAATGAAAGGGAGGCCAAGTACTTGGAGGCAGCAGCATCTTGAGTCTCTTCTCAGCGCTGGGATGTGGGCGGCCAGGAGCAGAGGGTGCATTCCCCCATGGAAGCCTCTTGTCTTGACCTTTCATGATACAAACACACCTTTCTTTGCTCTTCTAGAGATTTTACTTTCTTGGGCTCCATGATCACTGCAGATGGTGACAGCAGCCACAAAATTAAAAGATGCCTGCTTCTTGGGGAAAAAGCAATGGCAAACCCAGACAGCATCTTAAAAAGCAGAGACATCACCTTGCCAACAAAGGTCCGTATAGTTAAAGCTATGGTTTTCCCAGTAGTGATGTATGGAAGTGAGAGCTGGACCATAAAGAAGGCTGATCGCCGAAGAATTGATGCTTTTGAATTATGGTGCTGGAGGAGACTCTTGAGAGTCCCATGGACTGCAAGAAGATCAAACCTCTCCATTCTGAAGGAAATCAGCCCTGAGTGCTCACTGGAAGGACAGATCCTGAAGCTGAGGCTCCAATATTTTGGCCACTTCATGAGAAGAGAAGACTCCCTGGAAAAGACCCTGATGTTGGGAAAGAGGGAGGGCACAAGGAGAAGGGACTACAGAGGACGAGATGGTGGGACAGTGTTCTTGAAGCTACCAGCATGAGTTTGACCAAACTGCGGGAGGCAGTGGAAGACAGGAGTGCCTGGCGTGCTCTGGTCCAGGGGGTCACGAAGAGTCAGACACGACTAAACGACTAAACAACAACAGCAGCCTGCAGCACAAGGGAGGAGCAACAGTAGCAGACGGGGCATCTTCATGGCGGTTTCACTCATCAGGATGCAGGGATGGCAGGGCGACACTTTTGGGAGGGCAAGGCTGGTGTCAGCAGTGGAGCCACAGGAGTCCGCATATCTCCAGGCACACTGCTGCTGCCAACAGCCCAGAGCCCCCCCATCTTCATTACAGAATCACAGAACCATAGAATTGGGTGTGAACCCAAGGGCCATCTAGTCCAAAATCCTGCAATGCAAGAGTCACGCCACCACAGCCTCACTCTGCCCCATCCACATCCCAATGAATCCAGCTCTGTTGCCACTGGGAGGCAGCATGTCTCCACCTGATTGCCTCTTCCTTAACTCAAAAGCGCCAAATATTGTAATTTCCTCACAGGGGAGTTGCTCAGAATAGGTACTGAGATATTTCTTGGGCAAAAATGATATATTGGCAGGGGCATCTGCAGGCACGATATTGGCCATCCCTTTGGTAATAAAATTTGCATTTCATAAGAACGGAAGAGGAACCTTCTGGAACCAATGGCTCATTTAGTCTAGCATCCTGGTCTCACAATGGCCTGTGGAAAAACCCATAAGCAGCACCTGAGCATGAGAGCTCTCCCCCCTCCTGCAATTTCCAGCACCTGGCTTTCAGACACATTGCTGCCTCTGTCAGGTGTGCGTGCAGGAGCCAGGCCCTGTGACCAGTAGGGCTTCGCAGGACTGGGGCCTTCCTAAGTTTGTTCTGGAGAGGCAAGGTGCGGCCTCACAGGTGAGGCCGACTGGTAACTCACAGCACCTGGTGGTAAGAGCTGGGAAAGGATATAAGGTCAGCTTTTCCCTTCAGCTTTTTGCCACAGCAATACGTTCCCTGCCTTGCTGCGTTTAACTCCTTGTTTCTTGAGCCTCGGACCCCTGACTTCGTGACTCCTTGCTTCTTCATCCTCGGACCCTTGATTTCATGACTCCTTGTTTCCTGACCCTCGGACCCTTGGCTTCCTGGCTTCTGGACTCCCGTTCCTGCTCCCACCCTGCCATCTTGCCCCCGGTCCCGACATCCCTAGCCCTTGAACCGGACCATGACAGCCTCCAGCTCTGGAGGCAAAACACAGCCATCATGGCTACTGGCCTTTGATAGCCCTCTCCTCCATGAACTTGTCTAATCCTCTTTCAAAGCCATCTAGGCTGGTGGGCATCACTGCCTCCTGAGTTCCATAGTTTAACTAGCTCTGTGTGAAGAAGGACTTCCTTTTTCCTGTCCTGAATCTTCTCATGTTCAGCTTCATTGGATGCCCATGAGTTCTAGCGTTACGAGAAAGAGAGAGAACCTTTTCTCTCTCCACTTTCCCCCTGCCATGCATAATTTTATAAGCCTCTGTCATGTCACTCCTTACTCAGTTTTTCTCTACACTAAAAAGTCCCAAATGCTGCAACCTTTCTTCATAGGGATGTCACCCCACCCCTTCAACCATTTTGGTTGCCCTTTTCTGAACGTTGAAATCCTTATGGTAGCAGAAAGGGCCTTTGGTGCCCTGTACACCTCCTTGCCCATTTATTGTGGACCAGCAAAGTCCAAAATTATGCAAATTTGTGAAGGGTGAATTAATTATGCAAATGAAGAGAAATTGTGCAACTGTGCCCAATGTATATAATTTATATGGATCCACGGGATTTTCGCTTTTCTCCCACTGAGTACACAAGCTCCATGTGGAGCAGCAGAAGGCAGGCAGTGTTGGCATGGCAATGGGTAAACTAGAGTGAAATTCCTCTCAGTCTCAGTGGGTAAAATTGAGTAAGGACTGAGAAAGGATTGAGATTCCTCTCAGTCTCAATCTTACAGGGTAGGATTGAGGTGCTGGACAGACTCAGCACCAACTAGCTATCGTTCTGAAGGAAGAGGGCAGTTCAGTTCTGCTTGCAAATGAAGAAGCAAGTGCTTTCTGTTACCAGGCGTTGCTAAGGGGTTAAGGCCACCTTTGCACTTCATGGCTTTGACCATGTTCTTTGAATGATCGGGAATAATTACAAGTGGCGGTGAGGATGCTGACAAAGAGGGATTTCGTGAATCATCAGCAGAGCCAACTCTTGAGCATGGGCATAGCCAGGCGGCAGGAGGCAGCTGCCCCCTTAAATCAATACATATCAATTCAAATTAATACAAATCTGAGGTTCTGCCGCCCCCTAACAAAAATTGTGGCTATGCCCATGCTCTTGAGAAAGTTCCTGTCTTTAAACGTGCCAGCAACATTTCTTGAAGCAAGGTGACGGCAAAAGAGAATCATGTTTCAATTTGTTGGTGAGTAATTTATAGCCAAAAAGAATATGAGAGGCATTTTGAGAAATTAGGAAGAGGGATTTAAAGAATAATGGAACAGGGAAAGGAAATTATTCAGGGACTCAAACCATCAATTATTAGCTCTAGGAGGTGAAAATTGAAAGACTACACATCATTTGAGGCAGATGCAAAGACATTTCAGTGCCAAGTTTTCTAAGGGCTGTGCATTCTTCATTTTGATAAGCATACAAGTCAGTCAGAGTTGCTGCTTGCAATGTCATATACACACACGTCCACACACAACCTCTGTGTGCTCATTCAATCTGTGATGGTTTCTTCAATCTTGCAAGTTGTCACTTAGCACCCACCAATGAGGACGCAGGCCTTCCAGATGTGACCTGGCCCCACTGCAAAGCATTGGGGGGGAGGGATGTGACCATTCTACCTAAAGCAGCCAATACACACTTGGAAATCATTACCCAAAGTGTTGCAGTTGTTCAGTAAAAGAAGGTGCATTGTGTGTTCACTTATATTTCATTCTTCCTTTCCTTTTGGAAGCTCAGAGTAGCCTAAATCTGGGGCTCCCACTGAGGACTGATCAAACTCAGATTAATACTGTGAGCCTCTCACCTTTTTGTGCAGACTGACCACTGGCAAAGACCTGCTCATGGTGGCGTGTGTGTGTGTTAAAATCCCATTGCAATGTGGAAATCTGCCTCTTCCTCCTCCTGAAAACAAAGGGGGTTTAATGACACAACACATATTAACAAAGTGTCCTGTGGCAGAGGGGAAATGAGCAGACCACTCTTCTCCATGCAAACACAAGGAGACCCAACAGTCTTCTTCATGTGGTCTTTCATGATCCCACATAGAAGTAGGAAATCTCAGTTGTTCCACATCCGTTTCTTTGTTGCTCCTTCCTTGTTTGGCTTTGAAAGCAGAACTTGTATTGCATTTTTTATATTGCTTGCAATATAAAAAAGTAAAGGTACCCCTGCCCGTACGGGCCAGTCTTGCCAGACTCCAGGGTTGTGCGCTCATCTCACTCTATAGGCCAGGAGCCAGCGCTGTCCTCAGACACTTCCGGGTCACGTGGCTAGCGTGACAAGCTGCATCTGGTGAGCCAGCGCAACACACGGAACGCCGTTTACCTTCCCGCTGGTAAGCGGTCCCTATTTATCTACTTGCACCCGGGGGTGCTTTCGAACTGCTTTTGAACTTGCAATATAATGGGATGCATAAACTGATGAAAGATTTTTGTTGAAATATGAAGTGGTACATTGATTAAATAAAACATACACTCAATTTTACACATCACTTGGGAAGACAGGCAAACTAATATCAGTGCACTGGAAGAAGCAAAGATCACCAGTGCTGAAGCAATGATTCTTCAACATCAACTTCGTTGGACTGGTCATGTTGTGCGGATGCCTGATGATCGTCTTCTGAACTTAAAAATGGAAAGCATAATGCTGGTGGTCAACAAAAGAGGTTTAAAGACTGTCTCAAGGCAAATTTTTAAAAATGTAGTATAAATACCAACAATAGGAAAACACTTGCCTGCAAGCGCTCCAATTAGAGAGCAGCCTTTACCAAAGGTGTCATGGGCTTTGAAGACACTCAAACTCAGGATGCAAGGGAGAAACATGCTAAGTAAAAGGAAGGCACGCTTGGCAAATCCACACCATGATCAACTCCCACCCGGAAACCAATGTCTCCACAGTGGAAGGACGTGTGGACCCAGAATTGGCCTCCACAGTCACTTATGGATTCATTGTTAAAACCGTGTTTATGGAAGACAATCTTACTCAGCTACAAGTGATCGCCAAATAAGAAGAAACATGCATGTATATATAAATGTAAGCAGTGATATTCTGCAATCTCAGGTATTGTGCTGCTCTAAAAACTCAAGCCTCTGTGCACACACACTCTACCTTGGTTTTTCAGCCCCAGTCTTCTCTTCAAGGGCAAGGCAGCGTGGTGTAGCAGTTAGAGTGTCAGACTAGGACTTGGGAGACCAGGGTTCAAATCCCCACTTGGCTATGAAGCTCACTGAGTGCTCTTGGGGGCAAGTCACTGCATCTCAGCCACATTTCTCTCACATTGTGGAGATTAAATGAGGAGAACTGTTCACACCACCTCGAGCTCTTTGGAGGAAAGCATGAGATATAAATAAAATAAAATAAAATAAAATAAAATAAAATAATCTGAAGGGAAACGTCAGTGCCAGATCAGACTTCAGGGTCTTTGGTTTTAAGTCCCTAATGTCATTAGAGGGCATTTTCTGAGCTCTCCTCTCCCAGTTGTTTAACAGTTGGCGATGATGGTCCCTTTGCAGTGTCTCTGCTGGGCTCATTTGGACATAATGCCAACATCCCAAATTAGGAATTCAGGAAGCTGCCACTGAATCAGGCCCTTGGTCCATATATGTCCGTTTTGTCTACACTGGCTGGCAGTGGCTCTCTGGGGTTTAAGGCAGGGGATATTCCCAGACACTACCAAGAGATTTCTGGGGGGTTGAGCCTGAGAACTTCTGTGTGCAAACTGGGTCTCTTCCAGTGAGCTCCAGTCCTCCCCTTTTCATCAGTCCTAAATAACACATCAAACTCCATCTTTCAAGTTCAGAATCATGAATAACCCACTTATGTCATTTTTGTGACTTCTTATCCCCCAGACTTCAGAGCAGTTCAAAGCTGGTAGGTTTTCTCTCTCTCTCTCTCTTTCGTCTGTGTTGCTTAGTTGCTGTCTTTACTGACTCATCCTTGGAGACATTTCTCCTTTGAGGATGAAAGGCTTCCCTTGGCAGGCATCCAAGACGTGTGCTCCAGTTAGTCAAACTTCGTGCTTGCTCTGGATCATTTGTGGCATCTCTGGGAGAGTGCCAAAGGCTAACTCAGGTGCAGGAAATGTTTAATGAGCCCCAGCAGGTGTGAAATGCTTCCATTTTTGCTGGAAATAAATGTTTCATCTCCTCCAGTAATGTAGCTTTTTAAAAAAGCACCACCAAACTTCTCAAAGGCACCTGTGGAACTTTTATCACACTCGTAGACTTGTATGCACAAACTAACCAAGCGTCTTCCTCCCTGCTGCATTAATCCATCCCATGGCACAGACTTCGCTTACCTGCAGTGGCGTAGCGTGGGGGTGCAGGGGGGCCGGCCACACCGGGCGCAACATCTGGGGGGGCGCGCTCGCCGCCTCTGGAGTCACCGAAGAGCCTCGGGCGCAGGCTGTAGCAGAGCCCCATGTCTCGCGGAACCGACGAGCTGTGCGCGCGTCCGGGCTGAAGGCGTCTGGCAGGCAGCGGCTCTCAGCGCTCGCCGCGGTCCCCGCGCGTCAGGGCCGCGGAGGGCGCGCCAGGCAGCCCCTCCTCACAGCCGCTGCCGCCGCCGCTGCTGCTGCTGCTGGGCCATGTTGCATTTTCCTCGCCTCTCTGCCCTCCTCCAGCAGCAACTCGCCTCAGATCACCTGACACGGACCCGCCGCTGCCGCCGTGGCTACCTTACCGTAAATACCCCAGCCCAGGCAGCAGCAAGAAGAAGCTGGCAGCGGCGGCAGGTTAGGGGTTAGGGGCGCAAATTACTTGCCTTGCCCCGGGTGCTGACAACCCACGCTACGCCGCTGCTTACCTGGACCATAATTCATGATGCTGTTTATCTGCATCTCTGTCTAGGACCAATGGGTTGGCTCAGAGCCTGCTCTACCATGAGGCTGGCTGGGGTGGGGCAGTTCAGTGGCAGATTTCAGAGGGACAGCAGATCATGGTCCCAGAGCTATCTATCTGAAATAGGAGGCACACACAGTCAGGCAGAGTGTGGAAGGAGGGAAGGTGGAGGCAGTGGTGGAAGGAAGAAACACAGAAGAGCATCCCTGGGCTGAAATCCTATACTTCTGAGTAAACATGCATAGGATCAGGTTGCACTCCCTTTGAACTCAGTAGAACTTGCAGCTACCAATTCATAAGATTGGGCTGTAAGTCACACCGAGCTCTACAGCAGTGCTTTTAAAAGCAAGAAGCCAAAAAAGACCAAAAAATGTTTAAGTGGTTGTGTCTAGTATGATAATGGGTAGTGACTTTCAAACAAAGCATGGTGAATGCTCAGTAACTGTGTCATCTGCAAGTGCCTTGAGTTGGCACTGCAGCAGTTTCGGGGGGGGTCTGCTCACCTTCTCCCCTCTCCCCTTTCTCATGTCTCCTCGAAGCCAGATTGCATCATCTTCTGCAACATTCACAACCATCTGACTTTGTCATCCACAAAAGGAGGAAATTAATCCAGCTACCGACACCGGCAATAATTCATTCCAGCCCTGCTTGCAGCAACTTCCTTTTGCCATGCTTCTAAATATCCTACACAAACAACAGATGGCTAATACGCATTACTTTTAAAAGGCCTGTTCATGAGAATGGTGCTGACCCAGCTTTTGCCGCCCATGGGCTACATTAGGCTGGTGAAAGTTCTTAAAGTTCCCAGACCAGCTGTGGAGGCAGGGCAGAGCCATCCAAGGGCCCTCTCTTCCTCCATGAATTTCTCTAATCCTCTTTCAAAGCCAGTTTTTAAAGGCCATCCCTGCCTCCTGTGGGAGTGAGTTCCATAGTTTATGTACAGTGTGAAGAAGTGTGAAACTGAGGGGCTGGAAACTGGTGTGTGCACTTAGGGCCTATCCACAATTCCTCTTGTCCATGTGTCTGTGTCTTTGTCCTCTTACATAATCTTGTATTTCCTCTCAGGACACTGACTAAATTTGCATTGCCAGTGCTTTCAGATAGTTAGGTTTGTGATGATCACAGTGGCATGCCTCCTCTCTCCTGCCCCCCCCCCACTTGCATCCTACGCTTTCCCTAAGATGGGCTTCCTTTTTCAATCAGGCGTTAATGAGCCTAAAGCCCCTGAGCGCCTTGCTGTGATCAAAACCTACAAGGGCAAACTGCTACTGTTTTCATCGGCTACTGGCTCTGCAGTTTCAGCTATTGATATTCATTTGCCCACATCTAAGAAAGAATAAAAGTATCTGCTGGGAGCCGTAATGGTTTAAAGCAGTGAATGGCCCCAGCTGAGAAAGATGACTCAAAAAAATTATCTGCCTTACTGAGTTTAAAAGATTGCTTTGATTGGGCTGGCAACTGGAGAGCTGCTTTGCTGAGTAAGGAACAAAGATATCAAAAGTGTGGCTTGCATGAGAGAATAATCTAGAAGAAAAAAGGAAGCCGACTTCCTAAATAGTATTGAGATGAGGAGACAGTGGGTTATATAATTTCTCTCCCAGGAAACTCTTGAGCCAATCTCGGGTTATCACAAGGGCACCTTCCCTCTGCTTCCAACATTCAAGAGTCAGTTCTGCTGATCCTTCTAGAGCCAACAGTGGTTCCATTTGGAGGTCCATCTGGTGCCAACTTCAGCTCAGTTTCAGCACCTGGTTAAAACCGGGCTATTTTCTCAGGGATTTATGATGCCATTCCACGGCAGAATCATGGAGCTGTAGGGTTGGAAGCGACCAAAACAGTCATCTAGTCCAGCCCCCTGGAATGAAGGAATCACAGCTCAAGAATCCATGACAGATGACCACCCAACCTCTGCTTAAAAGCCTCCGTTGAAGGAGAGTCCACCACCTTCCAAGGGAGTCCATTCTACTGTAGCACCCTGCTTGTGGTTAACGCTTAGCTGGAATGAAATATTCAACGCAGCAATAGAGAAATTAAAATAATAATTTATTTGTCAGACAAATAAATGAGAGGCACAGTGGTATATGGTTACCAAGTTCTGGCCTGGCCTCCTGCCATTCGGGCCAGCACTTATATTTCCTTAATCCAGCCCCCTTGCTCCTCCTGTGGCTGCCTCTGTCCAATCAGCCTGGTTGAAATTCCTATTGGCTGTTTGCTAGAACCAATCACAAAAGATACACCCATTTCCTTTTGCCCTTTTATGGGAAACAAAAAGCTATATATTCTTCTATCTATAAATGACAAATAAGTAGTAATATATCTTACATGTGTCTCAACAACGAACCTTAATTACCAGCTCACCTCTTGCCCTCCTTGCCCTATTGCCCTCCAAAACAGATGGTTTAATCTTAAATTTTTATCTTAAACAGATGTCAAGGATCTTGAGTTCACATCATCATTGAAAGATCTCCTTCTCTTGGAGGTCTTTAAACAAAGGCCTGACAACCATATGTGTGCTCTAATGATGTTTCCTGCTTGGCAGGGGGGGCTGGGCTGATGGCTGATGACCCCTGTGATCTCTTCCAACTATATGAAATAAGAATCTAGCATAAGGATTTAACATTTCTTAGCTTCTAATTCCTTTGCATAATTACATTTAAGCCAATATATTTAATACATAACATAGATAGCTTTTTAGAAGAATAAACCTTTTCAAAGTAAAAAAGGAAGGAACAGTTTCCAGCCTCAAAATAAGATAGGAAGAAACCTCTCTTCTCCAGCCAAGCCAGATGCCTTTTTCACTGCTCTTGACCTTTCAACCTTAGGAAAATATGGCTCAAGTTTAATGGGAGGCACATGGTTTTATTTTACTATTTATCAACTCTTAATTATGTTTTTCTCTGCTTTTTTATCTTCTGTAATATGTAGGGCCAGTGTAACCTTGGCTGTCAGCCTGTAATTCCCTTTTTACGACTTTGAGAATTGTTTTCTGCTATAAATCAGGGGGGGCCCTTGTCCAGGAGAATAAACATCTTGCCAAGGTTCTTAGGCAGCTGGTCTTCTGCCTGGCATGAACATTTGAAAATCTTTAAGCTCTTTTTAAGATACAGGCCTTAATCAAAAATATAAGCTTTGATAAAAATGCAGGCTTATGATTAGATGCCTCACTACCACCAAGCAGCCCTTAAAACTCAGCAAGTTCTTCCTGGTGTTGAGTCAGATCCTACTCTGTGTAATAATAATAATAAAACCAGATGCTCTCTGTTTAAATATTGTTGTATTGGCTTTATCTGTTTTGTTATTTAAATTTTAAAATAGTCAACTGCTTATTTTAAATCTGTTTATTTCTTAAATAAATTTTAACGTGAGAAAGAGATATAGCTATACACACACCACAATCAATCAGTTTTTGTATATAGCCAAAGGCCTTTACAATGGACGACAGAGAATAAAAGGAAACTTTCATCCAAAATCATACACATAACCTATAGCAGTTTACAACTTAAAAAGAAATTTACAACATTAAGACTTGAGACTGGAGCGCATTCACACAGCTGGAATGGAGCTTCTTGGCTACCTGGTATGTAATATATAGATCTTTATCTGCCAGGATACGCACACACCTGTATTCTTTTTGCACACTATTGGGAGTCCTGATTCCATGCAGAAACCCCACAAGTCCAGCCATCCCTCCTCCAGAACTGGGCTCAAGGACATGTGCTGAAGGACCAGACAATGCAGTCCTAGAGTTGGAAGGGAAAACCCCGCAACGCAGGAATTTGCAGGGATCAAACTGCAACCTTGGCATTATCAGAGCCACGCTCTAAGCAGCTGTGCAAGACTTTCTCTTTGACGTTCCAAAGAATCTGCATGGAAAAAGCTTTAAGAAAATGTATATAGAAGTACCGGTAAATAAAAAACCCTCCAGCTCATACTGTTCTCAACCTGGAGAAAAAGGGTAAAATATATGGTAGAATTGATTTAGCTCAAATGAACAACCACACCCTATGCCAACCCCAACCTCTCTCACCACGAAAGGACCACAAGTGAACAGCAAAGGACGTGCACAAGCAACGCTGACACCAAACCCTACATATAGTAAGTAAAATAGAAACACCGTCGCCCGACCCCCAACCCCACCCATCTTTCCCCCCGCTCCACTTCTTTCCCCCTTTTCTTCCTAATGTCTCAACAAATTAAACTGATTTGTAAAAATGTTTCATGGGGGGGGGGGGAATATGAGAGAAAGACATTGCACACACTTTTGTAAATCAACAAAATCTTTAATAAATAATAATAAAAATAATAAAAATGATTTAGCTCTAGGGTCCTTCCACTGTCCTTGAAGAGGCTCAGCAGGAAACTTTGAAGGATAGTGCCCATTCCAAACAGCAGCCTTTCATCTCCTTCCCAATGCATTAAAAAAACACGTGGGTCTTTGTTACTAGGAACCAAGCTACTAGGAAGATGTGTAATTTATGGTGTGTAATTGGAAGACAGAAGCTAAGAGGCCTGGTGGTTATAGATCCATGTCTTTTCTTGGCTATGCAGTGCCTGGTTTATATAGGCACTAAATGAATTAATTCAAATAAATATAAAATCCCAATGTGTGGAGAAGGGAGTCAGGAAGCAAACAGAGCGAGAGGCAGGGAGAGAGAGAGAGGGAATGAAAAACTAAATTTCAGAAGCCCCAAATCTCAGGGCAGGGTGGGGAGCAAACTCTGCCCCCTTTCATAAAAAGTTTATACTGGCTTTTTAAAAAATCATAAGAAGTTTAAACTGCTTGATTGTATAAAAATAAAAAATAAAATACCACACACACAAACCTCAGAGCAGTGCTATTTTTCTAGAAAAAGGGGTGCTGGAACTCACCATCAGCACCTCCCTCGTTCTCTTAGAATAGCAATGGTGCCCACCTGAGAGGTGCTGGAATTGAGTTCTGGCGAGTTCCAGCTGAAAAAAGGCCCTGCCTCAAAGGGGCTTACAAAGAAGATAAAACAATGGATGTATCAATACGAAAAAAAATAACAATTTAAGACTTTCAAAAAGTTAAAATAACAATAGACTAAAGACAGAACAAAACTTGTATCAGCTTTCTAAACATCTACACTGACTTGTCTCAACACAAATGTTTTTAGCAGGCACTGAAAAGAGCAGAGCGAAGCCGCTTGCCTGATATCAATAGCAAGTGAGTTCCAAAGTGAAGGTGCAGCCACCCTAAAATATTGAGTTCTTACAAATGTGGAATGGGTACGATGTGGCACTGCAAGAGTGCCAGTTCTGCTGATCAACATGGTCGAGTGGGTGTGGAAAATGTAAGGCGATCTCGCAGGTAAATTGTTCCCAAGTTGTTACGAGCTTTCGTTTTATTAATTCCACTCCCCCCTTTTATTTTATATTGTGATAACCATATAGTTTTATTGCATAAAACTGAGTTGATTGGCCTTTTTTTTCTTTTTTTACTCTTATGACTCAAAACTTGGTGGTACAGTTTGGAGGATTAAAGAGACTGGTTCCCGTGTCTCTTGCTTCCACCACAAAATTACAGTCTAATGCGGAGTCCAGCATTCGACGCAAATAAGAAGATTGGCTGTGTGTTCCTCATCTTGCTCTCCATGCGTGGCATCTGTGCTAAATATATGATCTCACCTGGAGCGCTTTCAGCAGGGCTGCAGCAGATGGAAACATTCCTAATGAGGTGACCCGCTGCCATTAGCAGGGACTGTGGGTTACGGAAGCACCTTGTGAAAAGGTGGTAAAAGGATGCTCATTCCCATCCTGTCCAGAGCTTCTTGGCTACAAAGGGAATGCACACACATCTGCACCACAGAAAAACAGCTGCCACTGTGCTACAGTTAAGGCCGAATCAGCCCTAAGTCCAGCCCTAAGTGGACAGGCGGAGTCCCCCAAAACCCTGGGCGGCCCCCGTGTGGAATAACGACTCAAGGCAACCTGCTATGGGATTAAAATTGGCCACAACTTTATTATGTTTCAGATGTGAGTAGACCTTGGCTCATGCACTGGGCGTTTATCCCTCCAAGCCCCCCACCAGGGATCTGGGGAACATCAGGGTTATCCAGAGTGGCGGGGGGATGGGCTGGCCCTGGAGAACATATGTTCAAGCAGAGAGAGCCTGCCCCCATTATGCCACCGTCGTCGCAGGGGAGAGCAATGACGACCTCTCGGCCGAAGTCTCCCCTCAAAACAACCCCTTTAATGGGGAACCCTGGTATCGCCGCTGCAAAGAGAAGGGGGGCATGAGTCACTGCTACACACCCACCCCATTTAGGGAAGACAGACTAAAGGATTCCGCCCAAGGCCTGATACCGCCAAAGTTGTGATGTTTTGCTATGGGAAAGGCAAACCTGCCAATGCAGGAGAATTCCTTTCCAGCCCTTCAACAGCGACCTTGACATAGCAGCACTCGCATACCTGTGGAGAAAAGGTTAACTTGCAAAGGAAGTCTTTAACTGAGGGTGGGAAGAGTGGGAGAAGCTCTGGAGCCAACTGACTATTCCCAGGTATTCCCCCTATTGTGTGGGCAGGGTGGTCCCTCCCCCTACCTGTCCTGATCACCTTGGCAACGCCTCCCCAGGCGGGATTGGGCAACTGGCTGAGGTAGGCATGACCATGCAAAGGGAGCCCCCCCCCATTTAATGTGGGGAGTGGTCATTCTGCCTTTCCTTCAAGGAGCTCAAGTGCATGCATGTTTCTACTCTCCACCTTTTATCCTCACAGCAACAACTTTGGGAGGTTGGCTGAGCTGAGAGATATTGGCTGAGCCATAGATGCCCAAGTGAGCTTCGTGGCTGAGCAAGGATTTGAAGCGGAGTCTTCGCCACCCTGCTTTAACCACTACGCCATACTGCACCTGCCAGTCCAGGGACATGAGGAAGAAAGTGCTCAGTGGAGATTTGGCTCAATCACCAGGCCAAGTGAAGGGGTTGCCTTAAGCAGCAGGATTTTGGGTAGCATTAAAGAGGGGCTGACTCAGAAAGAGACTTGATCTATGGGGCACAATCTACTGGGGTCTGGAAAGGTAAGGTCTCATTGATGCCACCTTCCTTCCTAATCAGCCTTTCCTGCAAAGCCTTAATTCCCACAACCCCCTGAAAGCAAGTCTGCAGAAGCCTTTCCCAACCTGGTGCCCTCCAGATGTTTTGGACCACAACGTGCATCAGCCCCCGGCACAGCCAGGCTGACTGGGGACAGTGGCAGTTGTGGTCCAACAACATCTGGAGGGCACCAAGTTGGGGAAGGCTGGCCTCAATACATACAATGGAATTAAATGGATATGCTTCCTCATTTTACCACCATCTCCATCTGTTACTCAGTTGTCTCTTTCCTATCAATATCGAGATTGTAAAAACCTTCTTTGACTCTGTAAAACACCATGCCCTCTGGTGGTGATGGCGGTTCCTGCAGCTGTATAATCTGATTGCTTCACAAGCATCCAGCGTCTCTAATAAAGCTTGTGCCACTTGGGGGGAGAACAGTTTCACATTCATGGAGCGCACGGCTTGATATGCAGATACATATGCTCCATCTCCATAGGGAGATGCGATGTTACTGTTTGGAACATCTGTTGGTCCACCTGCATTATGCATTTAAAGCCTGTTGGCCCCATGCTGGCCAACTGCTGTCCTATTGGCCAAAAGGTCAGCCCACCTGGGTTGACTGTGTTTACTTATATGCCGCTTTCCCCACAATGAGCTGTGTCCAAAGAGGCTTACAGCAAGCATTCTAAACATCAAAATGCAGAACATTGGAAACGCAAACGTACAAAATAGAAAACATGTCAGTAAATTCAAAAATGAGAAAAACTAACAATTTGGCAACAGTGGAATAAATTCAGCATTACAAAAATAAAAATAAAACAGCTAGGCTTAAGTACATAAAAGCACAGCAAAACAAGAGTCAACTGACAATGCAGTTTCTGGTGCTGGTATTGCTGCACTTGAAGGAGTCTGGTTTAAATACAGTTCAGAGGGGAGGGGTAGAGGACTCACATCTGACCCCATCTCTCCTCCAGAGGAGGCTGACAGCAGGAGAAGGAAAACGTTTGGGCAAGCAATGATGACAAGTCTCTTCTCCAGCCTCCTGGAAGTACAAACTGTTGGCGCAGGTCTTATTGCACTTCTGCCCAATTTGTTCATATGTGGGGTTCCCTAGTTTCAGATCTCTGTGTTCAGTCTCACAGGAGGCAGTGACAACCGCAGAACTGGATGGCTTTCAAGGAGAATTGGACAACTTCATTGAGAAGAGGGCTATCAGTAGCTGCTAGCCCTGGTGTCCTTCCTCTGCCTCCACAGTAAGAGGCAACAATGCTTCTGAACACAAGTTGCTGAAAACCACAGAGGGGAGAAGGCTCTGGTGCTTGCAGGTTTCTCGCAGGCAGTTGGCCAATGTGAGAACAAGATGCTGGACTAGGCAGGCCATTGTCTTGATTCAGAAGGCTCTTCTTATGTTCTTAGTACAGTCTTGGCTTTCCCCATAGAATCCTGGGAAGTGTAGTTTATTAATCATGACGAGTGTTCTTAGGAGGCCCCTATTTCTTTCACAGAGCTACAGTTCCCAGAGTTCCTTGGGAAGGGGATTTGACTGCTACACCACTCTGAGACTGTAGCTCTGGGAGGAGAATAGAGGTGTCTCCTAACAACTTTCAGTGTCCTTAAGAAACTGCTCTTCCCAGGACACTTTGGAGGAAGCCATTGTAGCACCCTGCTTGTGGTTAACGCTTAGCTGGAATGAAATATTCAACGCAGCAATAGAGAAATTAAAATAATAATTTATTTGTCAGACAAATAAATGAGAGGCACAGTGGTATATGGTTACCAAGCTCTGGCCTGGCCTCCTGCCATTCTGGCCAGCACTTATATTTCCTTAACCCAGCCCCCTTGCTCCTCCTTCGGCTGCCTCTGTCCAATCAGCCTGGTTGAAATTCCTATTGGCTGTTTGCTAGAACCAATCACAAAAGATACACCCATTTCCTATTGCCTTTTATGGGAAATAAAAGCTATATTTATAATTGGCAAACAAGTAGCCATTAACCTCTACAAGGCACCTTAATTACCAGATCACCTTTGGCCCCTCTTGCCCTATTCCCTGCAAAACAGATGGCTAATGGTTCTAATTTTATCTGAACAGATCTTTTGTTCACCTTTTCACACACCATCTATGAAAGAGCTCCTTCTTTGCAGGTCTTTAAGCAGAGGCTGACAACCACATGTCAGGAGTGCTCTGATGGCGTTTTCCTGCCTGACAGGGGTTTGGACTCTATGGCCCTTGTGGTCTCTTCCAACTATATGAAATAAGAATCCAACATTTCTTACTTTCTAAATCCTTTGCATAATTACATTTAAGCCAATATATTTAATACATAACATATATAGTTTTTTATAAGCAAAGACGTTTTCAAAGTAAGAAAAAACTTAAAAACACTTTCTTCAGAGAGAAGCCCCCCTTTCCCTAGCCAGCTACTGTTTGCCCTGTGGCTCAAGTTTAATGTGAGGCTTAATTGCAGCTTGTATTCTGCAATTTGTATGGTCAGTGACCTCTTATTTCCAGCCTTTTATGACTGCAATAAACCAGAGGGCCTCTCTGGCCAAGAGGATGAACATCTGCCAAAATCTTAGCCAGCCTAGTTCCTGCCTGGCATGAAACATTTGTGAATTTTAAGCTAATTTTTAAGATACAATCCTTGATCAAAATATAAGCCTTGATTAAAAATGCAGGCTATGATTAGATGCCTCACCATGACTGTTTAAAGTGTTATGATACTGTGCAGTTGGGGCCTCTGAGCCTTCTCCTGACCCCTTACATCATATCCCTGATGAAAATTGGGACGCAAGAGCTGCATAAGTACAAAATGCATTACATTATAGAAAACTGTTTGCGGATACATGTAAATGCAGATAAATTTCCAGGAGGACTTTAAAAAAAATCACAAACTGGAGTAGAAATGTGATGAAGTGAAGAAAAAATCAAAAACTGAAACTGGCAGCTCCATCTGTCCCTGCCAGACTTGACTCCTGGCCTGCCAGTCGGCTGCTTATGGATAACTGGGAACAGGATTAGGAGCAGGAGATCCTTGTCTCCTTAGCACAGCGGCATTTCGGAGCCCTGCAAGTCCAGTGGAGAATTCTCCTTGTGCTACCTAAGGAGCCTTCCTCGCTGAACTGCATCTCGCCATCCAGATCAGGTGTGGCGCGATGCACAGAATAAATTACCCAGCACACTCTTCTGCACAACTCTCCATGAATAAACATTTCCTTAAGAGCCTTTTGCACATTTTCCACCACCTCCGGGTTCCTGTTGCTGAGCCCTCTGCACGACACACCAGACAGCCTGATAAATTGCTCAAAAAATGTTACTTTGGGAGATTGCTTTGCTGGGTAACCCCTGTTGTCTTTTAAACGGATTGAAGTGTTTGTGGGTGTTAATAATAAAGTAGGGTTTTTTTTAAGTGTCTGGTTGGGTGAGCTCTCTGAGAATCTATCACCAGGATTCCTTTAAAGTGAGGAATGAGGGGCATAGGACTGCTGATGTTTCAGGAGGGGGTGGGCATACTGGCCATGGATGAACTCCCTACCAATTGATGGCAGGGAGGCACCTGCATTTGATAGTGGCCATCCAGAAATAAGATTCTGCCAGGGATTCTTTAGCTGCGATTTCTGCAATGTGTGATTGGACTAGATGACCCTTGGGGTTTCTTCCAACTCTACAATTCTATGAGGCTATAAACCGGAATTAAGTTATGGAACTGCCATAAAATGTGATGGCCAGTGGCTCACTTTTTAAAAGGGGGGAATCTTTTTTTAAAGCACAGGTTTATTGAGGATAGGCCAATCAATGCTTCTCTATTGCAGTAATCCTCAGAACAACCCTGTGCTGTAGAACACTAGCATTGTTTCCATATATCGGATGGTGGGTTGCAGAGGAAGAGCAGCTGGCCTAAGGGCACCTCCTGAGCTAGTGACTAAGGCAACAGTTGAACCCAGAACCTTCCAAGGGCATCCTTGGTGGGGGGGGGTGGCAGTTTGGGGGGCAGTGTGACGTGAATGAGGACAGAAGCTGCCCTCCCCTCTTTCTAAAACGCACCCCCACTGGGGCCTGTTCTGCTGCCTTTGAGCAGAAGATGGCCAGGAGAGCCTGCTGGATGAAGCCAGTGGCCCGTCTAGTCCACCTCCTGTTCTGACAGTGGCCTGTGGGAAGCCTGCAAGCAGAATTCGAGCACGAGAGCAACTCTCCCCTCCTGTGGATTCCAGAAAGTGGTATTCAGAAGCATTGCTGCCTCCAGCTGTGGTGCCAGACCATAGACCCCAGGGCTTATAGTAGTCAATAGCCTTCTCCATGAATTTGTCTAATCCTATTTTAAAGCCATGAAGGTGGGAGCGAGTTCCATCGTTTGACCATGCATGGCATAAATAAGTCCTTTCTCTTACCTGTCCTGAATCTTGCATTGTTCAGCTTCATGAGGACTAAAGGATGACAAATGGGTGGTAGAAAGTTGCCTCTGCTTGTGAGGCATCTGATCATAGCCTGCATCTTAATCAAGGCTTATATTTTGATCAAGGATTGTATCTTAAAAATTAGCTTAAAATTCACAAATGTTTCATGCCAGGCAGGAACTAGGCTGGCTAAGATTTTGGCAGATGTTCATCCTCTTGGCCAGAGAGGCCTCTGGTTTATTGCAGTCATAAAAGGCTGAGAGCGAGGTCACTGACCTTGCATGTTGCAGAGTACAATTAAGTTGCAATTAAGTTGGTAAATAGTAAGAATTATTGTGCCTCCCGTTAGAGACTTGAGCCACATTTTCCTAAGGGCAAGAGCTAATGGAAATGGGGAAAGGGGGGCTTCTCTCTGAAGAAAGTGTTTTTAAGTTTTTTCTTACTTTGAAAACGTCTTTGCTTATAAAAAACTATATATGTTATGTATTAAATATATTGGCTTAAATGTAATTATGCAAAGGATTTAAGAAATGTTAAATCCTTATGTTAGATTCTTATTTCATAGAATCATGGTTGTAAGAGACCACAGGGGCCATTGAGTCCAGCCCCCTGTCAAGCAGGAAAACACCATCAGAGCACTCTAGACAGATGGTTGTCAGGTTTTTGTTTAAAGGAACCTCCAAAGAAGGAGATCTTTCATTGATGATGCGTACAAAAGATCTCTGATACCTGTTTAAAATAGAATTAGCCACCATCTGTTTTAGCCATCTGCTCTATTTTAGAATTAAGGGGGCAAAGGTGATTTGGTAATTAAGGTGCCTTGTAGAGGTTAATGGCTACTTGTTTGCCAATTATAAATATAGCTTTATTTCCCATAAAAGGCAATAGGAAATGGGTGTATCTTTTGTGATTGGTTCTAGCAAACAGCCAATAGGAATTTCAACCAGGCTGATTGGACAGAGGCAGCCAAAGGAGGAGCAAGGGGGCTGGGTTAAGGAAATATAAGTGCTGGCCATAATGGCAGGAGGCCAGGCCAGAGCTTGGTAAGCATATACCACTGTGCCTCTCATTTATTTGTCTGACAAATAAATTATTATTTTAATTTCTCTATTGCTGCGTTGAATATTTCATTCCAGCTAAGCGTTAACCACAAGCAGGGTGCTACACATGCTCTGCGCCAGGCCTACTCTTTAAAGGCACAAGAGCAGAGCCAGAAAAGGACCATGGCAACCCTGCCTTTTTACAGCGCATGTGGGGCTTTTCAGCTCCTTCATCTTCTGACCCACCTCGAGGCTGCAGGTTAGACCAAAAAAAAGGAGAACAGGAGAGTGGTCTCTGTGTAGATGAGCTAAGCTATAATGGCAGAAGACCGTGGCTGTTTCCCTGGCCGCCTCCTCCTTTTTGCAGGGGAGCCAAAGCTGGAGATCCGAGGATTCCTGAAGACAAACAGCTCCCCGAGAGCACAAGGCTTTGAGCAGCCAGCGTGCTCTTCGATCTCCGAACTAATGGCCCCGTCCTCCTGGCTCAGAAGCTGTGACGCATGTTGTTCTCCCCCTCATTCCTCCTAAGCCATTAAACATTGTTGGAAGAGAGTAAAATATTAATGCCTGTTGTTTAACTGAAAATTAAGGCAATGCCTCAACGCCTGTCAGCAGCTAGCATGCCTGACGTTTTAGTCACAGAACTGTCCTCAAGACACTGGGAACTGGACTCTGACTGGTGGGTCGTTGAGCATGCCCCCCCCCCTCCCAGGGTCGGTTGCTGTGCAGGAGTCTCACTCCAAGCAAGCAGCACCTTCCGATGCATAAGCTTTCATTGCAGGAGCTGGAATGTGATCCTAAGCAAAGCTGGGGAGATCTCTGATCTGCTAAGTCCTTTTGAAAGGGGCTCCGGGTGGGGGAGAGATAGGTTGCCATCATCTTTGACCTTGACTTAAATATAGATGGTGTGATGGCCTGGGATTCGGACTCGGATGCTGAACCTGAGGGATCCCAGCCTGCACAGGGTTCCCCGCCTCCAGAACCAGCTGAGCCGGGGCTGGGGCATGAGCCTGAAGGGTCCTCACCTGTGCTGGGTCCTCAGGCGCAGGCATCAGCTGAGTCTGCTCTGGCTCCTGAGGGGATGGAGGACCCATTGCCTGCAGGTGCTCCACTCTCAGCCCCATCAGGGGAAGCTGAGGTTGCCTCTGGGTCTGGTAACCCTCCAGCCTCTCCTGAGCTGCAGAGGCTCAGGGCAGAGAGCCGGAGGAAAGTAAGTTCCCGCAGGAGGCGTGCTCGCCTCCAGGCCAGGAGAGGTGAGTTACCAGAGGATCGGGGCCGCCCTATGCCTCGGGGCAGATAAAAGCTGGCCAGCCCCAGTCCCAAGCTGCGGGAGCAACATTGTTCGTTGCCTGTTCCTGCCTGAACCCTGTCCTGCTTTCCTGCCAGCGCTCCTGACCCGCCCTGGTTCCCTGCTTGCAAGCCTGTTCCTGACTTCACCCGACTCCCTGCCCTGCACCCTGATTCAGCTACTACGGACTGCCTCCACATTGCACCTTTGACCACGGACCGGACTTGGACCTCGCCTCTTGGGTAACCCACGGACCAGCACAGATGTATATTCCCAGAACTGACAGCAGCAATATTGTTTACAGTTTGTAGCTAAAACAATCCAATCTCTCTGCTCACTGTTAACAATCAAGTTCCAAGGGAGGTCTGTGCTAAACACAAACACTTCTGATGTTATTGGCAAAGGTGGTTCACAGAACTGCAGCCTTCATGTCTGAAAATTCAGCTGTGGCATCTTTCAAGACCAGCCCTATTGTTGGGCAAAGGGAGACAAACATCTCAGATGGCAAATGCTGGGGGACAGCAACCCCTGGCTGTTCCTCCAGAGGTCCCAGCTGCTCCTCTCTTTGCCACATGGCCTATCCTGAGCACCCCTAATCCCGCATCCTCCCTCCAACACTAGTGCTGGAGTAATATTTTGACCTACAGATGCCAAAAATGCCCTGGGCCAGTCCTGGAAGCTTTCCTTAACCTGGCTCCCTCCAGATGTTTTGAACCACAACACCCATAAATTCCAGCTGGCATGATTGTACACAGAACTGTTAATCCAAAGCCTTTGGAGGGCACCCAGTTGGGAAAGGCTGGCCTCTGCAAAGCCAATGATTTTCAGAATTCTCTCTCTCTCTCCCTTCCCCTTGCAAGAAGGAGAAGAGCTCGGCAGGAACTTGTTTCCCTCTCAGATTTTGCAAGCTGATTTCCCAGCAACAAAGTTGAGCTCACAGCACCTTCAGAACAGCAACTCAAGCTTCAAGCATCTCAACAATGCTTAATGGAAAGCAAGCTGTTCACGTTCAGTTATGTGCAGAAGTATAATCATTTGAATATTTGTCGCAAAAATAACTACTTAATATTAACATTTCCAATTAAACAATATTAACATTTCCAATTAAACAACAACAACAACAACAACAACAATAATAATAATAATAATAATAATAATAATAATATTTATTATTTATACCCCGCCCATCTGGCTGGGCCTCCCCAGCCACTCTGGGCGGCTTCCATAGAAACCAAAAATACACTAAAATATCACATGTTAAAAACTTCCCTGAACGTTAAAAACATCCCTTAAGATGTCTTCTGAATGTCAGGTAGTTGTTTATCGCTTTGACATCTGCTGGAAGGGCGTTCCACAGGGCAGGCACCACTACCGAGAAGGCCCTCTGCCTGGTTCCCTGTAGCTTTGCGTCTCGCAATGAGGGAACCGCCAGAAGGCCCTTGGCGCTGGACCTCAGCGTCCGGGCAGAATGATGGGGGTGGAGACGCTCCTTCAGGTATACTGGACCGAGGCCGTTTAGGGCTTTAAAGGTCAACACCAGCACTTTGAATTGTGCTCGGAAACGTACTGGGAGCCAATGTAGGTCTTTCAAGACCGGTGTTATGTGGTCTCGGCGGCTGCTCCCAGTCACCAGTCTAGCTGCCGCATTCTGGATTAGTTGTAGTTTCCGAGTCAACCCTCAAAGCAATCAGTGGCAAGAGCAAGCCTCCTCCTTTCTGCCCAAGTGTCACCCAAAGGACATGACAAGAGGTAGGGACACCTTTTTCAGCCAGAGGATCACATAGTGGGTGGTGCCTGACCAAAGGTGAGTGGAGGCAAAAGAGAATGGGCAATGGCAGACCTGGCGCGTGCACACACACACACACACAGCACACATACACCACACCCTGAGAGACTCTCGTTCTCCCCTTGGCAATCATAAAATCAGAGTTGGAAGGGACTCAAGGGGCCACCTGGTCCAGCCTCCTGCAATGCCGGAATCTGTCACGGTCCAGTCTACAGGCGATTGAAGTCCCGGCTGAGGATGGCGGGATGGGAGCAGGAACGAGAGTCCAGAAGTCAGGGGTCCTGGGGGTCAGGAAGCAAAGAGTCATGAAGTCAAGGGTCCGAGAGTCGAGAAGCAAGGATCAGGAAACAATGCAGCAAGGCAAGAAGCATGTTCCTGTGGCAAAGAGCCAAAGGGAAATGCTGACCTTATATCCCTTCCCGGCCCTTGCCACCAGGTGCAGAGAGTTACCAAGTGGCTTCACCTGTGCGGCCACACCTTGCCTCTCCAGAACAAACTTAGGAAGGCCCCAGTCCTTGCAAAGCCCTACTGGTCACAGGGCCTGGCTCCTGCGTGCACTCCTGATAGAATCACTGCCACAAATTCCCATCACTGCTTAATTGTCAGATGGGGATGATCTTCATGAGGACTGCTAGGCAAGGGAGCATGAACGTTCCCCTTGCGATCTGCACCCTCCACAAAAACGTTCCCCTACACAAGAGAAGGCTGAAAGGTGATATGAGAGCCATCTCCAAATCCCTAAAGGGCTGTCGCATGGAAGATGGAGCCAGGCTGTTTCCTGCTGCTCCAGAGAATGGGATCCAAACCAATGGATTCCAATGGCAAGAAAGGAGATTCCGACTAAACTTTGAAATAGCTTCTGATGGCAAGAGCTCTTGGGCAGTGGAACAGACTCCCCTTTAAAGGGGTGGTCTCTCCTTCCTTGGAGGTTTGTAAGCAGAGGTTGGGTGACCATCTGTCAGGGATCCATGAGCTGTACATTCAGGGAGTTAGACTAGATGTCCCTTGGGGTCCCTTCTAACTCTACTATTCTATAATTCCATGATAACACAGTATACCTTCAAGGCACATTCCAAGCACATGTTTCCCTGTAAGAGAAGCAGCAGAGAGACGGTGGAGGAGGAGGAGGAGGGGAAACAGGAATCCAGGTGCCAGCTTGTGTGGGGAAGCTGGCGGTGAGAAGACCATGCTGCCCTGGTTCCCATTGGCCTTGGAATTCTGAATTGCTGAGTGCATCCTCAGCCCATCCAAACCTTTGCTAGAGGGCTCTCTCTCCACCCCCAGGTTCTCGGAACATGAATCTCTCTTGGAGTCATCCATCATTATTAAATATTACATGCATTCCGCAAGCTGGTTGGCTTCATTTAAGACTCAAAACTGCCGCTAGGTTTCAGAGCGATCGCTCCTGACAGGATCTTGGACTCCGAAGTGTTTTTGTTTCTGAAGGCTGTCGGCATTTTCTGCTCCACTATTCTCTTCCCATCGCCCATGCTGTTTGATCTCCCCTCTGACTGCGCTGTGCTGGCACCTTCTGTGTGCTGCATTCAGAGGAAGGAAGAAAAGGAAAAAGAGGATCCGCCTGAGATGGAGTTTCTTTCCCCAGCCCATGTGTAAGGAACCCCTAGTTGTACAGAGAAGTTCTGCGCTTCTTAGGGCCTCCCTTCCAAGTTTTGATGGGCTGCACCTAAGTCGGAAGGCAAAACATTCCTAGTAAAGGTAAAGGGACCCCTGACCATTAGGTCCAGTCGTGACCAACTCTGGGGTTGCGGCGCTCATCTCGCTTTATTGGCCGAGGGAGCCGGCATACAGCTTCTGGGTCATGTGGCCAGCATGATTAAGCCACTTCTGGCGAACCAGAGCAGTGCACGGAAACGCCGTTTACCTTCCCGCCAGAGCGGTACCTATTTATCTACTTGCACTTTGATGTGCTTTCGAACTGCTAGGTTGGCAAGAGCAGGGACCGAGCAACGGGAGCTCACTCCGTCGCAGGGATTCGAACCACCGACCTTCTGATCTGCAAGTACTAGGCTCTGTGGTTTAACCCACAGCGCTACCCGCGTCCCTAAAACATTCCTAGCAATGGGCAAAATCTCAACATACTGCCAAGGGGTGCAGTGGGACTTCTCCTTTGCCCCCTCCCCTATGCGACCCCAATTTGGGGCATGAGAGGGACACAGCAGGTCTGTAGGGAGTAGGAGAGAAAGCGGAAGTTGTGTTTGTGTTGTGGAAGCCCATTGCACAAGCGAGTTGCTGCAGTTGGTTGTGACAAGTCCTGAGTGTGGGGCTGGCTGGCTGAAGTTGACAGGGAGGTGAAGCTGACTGTGTCCAAGTCTTGGCCACTTGGGGAGGAGCATCCTGGAAGGCTCTAGTGTGCTGGGGGGGTTCTCCTTGTACCTCTCTGTCTCCCCCCCAGCCCTCCCCCTCCGGGCATGGGACTCCTGCATTGCCTCTGTCTGTGCAAGTGACTTGCCCCCAGTGAATGCCGCCCACACCAACACTTTCTGTTTCAGTGTGGGAGCAGTGGCGTAGCGTGGGGGTGCAGGGGGGCCCGGGCGCACCAGGTGCAACATCTGGGTGGGGCGTGCTCGCCGCCTCCGGAGTCGCCGAAGAGCCTCGGGCGCAGGCTGTAGCAGAGCCCCATGTCTCACGGAACCGACGAGCTGTGCGCTCGTCCGGGCTGAAGGTGTCCGGCAGGCAGCGGCTCTCAGCGCTCCCCGTGGTCCCCGCGCGTCAGGAAATGCCCTTCCTCACAGCCCCGCCGCCGCAGCTGCTGGGCCATGTTGCATTTTCCTCGCCTCTCTGCCCTCCTCCTCCTCCGGGCAAGCAGCGTCGTTTGGGCGGCAGCGCCAGCGGCAACTCGCCTCAGATCACCTGACATGGACCCACCGCCGCCCCCGTGGCTACCTTACCGTAAATACCCCAGCCCAGGCAGCAGCAAGAAGAAGCTGGAAGCGGCGGCAGGTTAGGGGTTAGGGGCGCAAATTACTTGCCTTGCCCCGGTTGCTGACAACCCACGCTACGCCGCTGCGTGGGAGCAAAAGCAATCTTCACACAGAGACACACAAGCGAGAGCAGGAAAAACAAACCCCAAGGTCAGCTCAGAGGGATTTCTCTCTGGTGCCCCAGAACTTCCTAACTGCCTCCTTAGGAAATTGAAGTTTTTTCCTTATGAAATTGATTGAGAGACCTGTTGCCGCCAGTGTGGGGGCAGGAAGGCAGGATGCCAGGCAGAATTCTCAGCATTTCAAAAAGTGAATCGTAGAATCATAGAATTTTAGGGATGGATGGGCCACCCAAGGATCATCTAATCCAACCCCCTACAATGCAGGGGTTGGGCTCAAACTGCTCCTGAATTGAGGCATTGGCTGAGGGGGTCTTTTTAAATCCTTGGTTAACATCCCATGGCATTGTGGGCTGCTTGCAATGTCTAACTTTAATGGATTATCTGACGCAGAGAAGAGATGAGCCCTGTCAGTGTGCCTGGAATTCCAATGGCTTTTGCCAACTCCTCGATTCCTCTTCTCCCAAAGAACAACGAACAGTAAACAATTTTAATGAAATCTGATTTGGAAGAAGATGTGTCTGATTCCTGCTCCCTCCCCAACACACACAGCACAAAGCAGGTCTGCAGCTTAAACAAAGGGCTGGCACAGTCAGGAGCAGCTAATGATATGGTAATGAAATGCCAGGAACGATTATCTGCTGGGGATTTTTAAAGAAGTCTTTGCAACTCCAAGAAACTAGAACTGAGAGAATTCTGAAATGCAACCTTTCCCACCTCTTCTTCTGACTTTTACCCCCTTTTGAATAATAATGAAATGACAGCTTACAGCTAAAAACAATGTTTAAAAGAACCTTTCCAGATGGTAGGAAAATAGTCATCTGTTCCCTTTTGCCTTCCTTTTTTAAAAAAATGTGAACGGGGCTCATTTCATTAGTTCAGGCACCTCCTGCCCCACAACTGTGCCTGAGTTTGGCTTTGATTTTCCTCTTCCCTGCTTGTCTCTCCCCCCTTGTGTGTTGTGTATTTTTATATTGTAATCCTGCAGGCAGGGACTGTCTTTTTCTGACTGTCTGTAAGCATCTCTGGGAGCCTTTTCTCCTACATGCTTGAAGGAGGTTTGGGTGTGGCAGAGGTGTCCCTTCGTTCGCCTGTGCCAGGCTCCCCCACCAAGCTCCCTGCCATGCCCACTCAGGAAGCAGAAGCTACCATGGGTGGCATTCTTGCCAGCACGAGCCAGTGGAACCCTCTGGAATGGGTCTGGCAGGGGGCAGGCCTGGCCATGCCAGTCCACCTTGAATCCTAAGTTGCCTGGCAATGCCTGAAGTGGCTTTGCTGCTCCCAACCAGAAGTTTGGATTGCTCCCCACACCACCCTTCCCCAACCAAGCGCCCTCATGGAGTACCCAAAGGCCATCTAGCCCAGCCCCCAGCAATGCAGGAATGATAGCTAAAGAACCCAACCTCTGTTTAAAGACCTCCAAAGGAGAGTCTGTCACCTTTTTCCAAGGGAGCCCGTTCCACTGTCAAACAGTTCTTACTGTCAGAAAGTTCTTCCTAATATTTAGTTGGAATCTCTTGTCTTTTGAATCCCTCCAGGTGTATTGGACTACAACTCCCATCAGCCCCTCGGGGTCCCTTACAATTCTACAGTTCTATGACTCTTGATTTCAGGGTTGTGGGTTCGAGTTCCACGTTGGACAGAAGATCCCTCCTTTGCAGGGGGTTGGACTAGATGACCCTAGGGGTCCCTTACAGTTCTACAGCTCTATGAGTGTATTGTCATTTGGCTCTGCTCAGTGGGGCTGATGACAATTGTAGTTGAAAACTACAAGGGGGGGGGGGAACTGGCTGGAGAAGGTTCTGCTGAGCACTCCTACTTGCTTCCAGAGCACCTCTACCTGCCTCTTGCCCTTTCCAAAATGTCACAATTGATATCCTCCATTAATTTGTCCCTCCCTCCACCCTCTGCCTGTACCTCCATCCCCTGAGGCATTTTGCAGCCCTGAAGAAGCCACACAAGAAAGGCAGCCTGTTTGCAAGAGAAGCTTCTCAAATCACTTGCTGCCAATGTTGTGGCAAGACTCCCACTCACAGAAGTGAATGTTTTCCCTTGTTAGCAAAATGAAAAATTAAGAGATGGTTGACTGTAGCCCACGCAAGGAGAGAAGAATCTAATGCGAAACCGAAGGCTCAGCTCTTCCAAAGCCAGGGCTGGATTAGGACCTTTAGAGGCCCTAAGCACTTAAAAGATTTTGGTGCCCCCATATCAGGGGCAAAACTAAACTTTATTTCACCCAGGTCAAAGACCAGTTTGGTTGTGTCCCCCGTCCCCCCCCCCACCCGAGCATTTCTGTACATTCTCACACAGACTAGGAGCCTCAATGGCGTCCCTCTGGAGGCTTCACCGGGGACAAAAAAACTCCCAGCTAGTCCCCCACGGGGATGCAGGTGGCGCTGTGGGTTAAACCACAGAGCCTAGGACTTGCCGATCAGAAGGTTGGCGGTTCAAATCCCCACAACGGGGTGAGCTCCCGTTGCTCGGTCCCTGTTCCTGCCAACCTAGCCGTTCGAAAGCACGTCAAAGTGCAAGTAGATAAAATAAATAGGTACCACTCTGGCGGGAAGGTAAACAGTGTTTCCGTGCGCTGCTCTGGTTTGCCAGAAGCAGCTTAGTCACGCCGGCTCCCTCGGCCAATGAAGCGAGATGAGCACCGCAACCCCAGAGTCGGCCACGACTGGACCTAATGGTCAGGGGTCCCTTTACCTTTACCTAGTCCCCCACCCCCACGTAGCTACGGAATTGCCCCATATATATCCAATTCAACACATAATCAATAATAAACCATAAAATATAATTTTATTTATCGAAATGAAGCAAAACCTACAGTAAGATGGGAAATAAGGCACTCGCTCTCAGTGGAAGACTGAATGGGGCAGCTGACAATCATGTGAGCCTCAGTGGACTGAGTGGCAGGCCAATTTTGTTGTATTCCCAAGATTGATGTATATAATTAATCTCTACTATTAATATTTTTTATTATTTTTTAGTGTTTGTGTGCAATTTCTTCATTTATTGTGGGAGCCTTTTTTGTGGAACCTGGTTCAGCTGCACCATATGGTCCATGGTAAATTCAGCAGTGGAGAACTTCTGTGGGGGGGCCCTTCTCTTGATGCCTTTTTTGCTTAATGGTTAATACAGCCGTGTCTGAAACACAACACTGAAAGGGAGCCGGTGTGCAAAGCCAGGAGAGCGAATGCATGTTTTAAGGCTGCTGTGGCTGGTAAATCAGGTCACCAGTACAAACTGCTTTCTGCCGTTGAGAGAGGGAGGAGATTCCTGCCCTTATGAAGAAGTGTCAGGAGATGGCAATGGAGAAAGCAGGTTAGTTGTGTGATTAGTGTGTGGTTGTTGAGCTAGCCGGTCAACAACTGCAGGCAGGCACGATCAGGGCCAGATTTAGGTTTGATGAGGCCCTAAGCTACTGAAGGTAATGGGGCCCTTTATATGTCCAGCTGTCCTTTGTCAAAAACAAATTGTGACTGCTTCTTTCTGTCGAATATATGCTATATCGTAAGTTATGGACCTAATAGGTATCTAAAGCCATTTGCTTTGTTGTTGTTGTTGTTGTTGTTTAGTCATTTAGTCATGTCCGACTCTTCATGACGCCCTGGACCAGAGCACGCCAGGCCCTCCTGTCTTCCACTGCCTCCCGCAGTTCGGTCAAACTCATGCTGGTAGCTTCGAGAACACTGTCCCACCATCTCGTCCTCTGTCGTTCCCTTCTCCTTGTGCCCTCCATCTTTCCCAACATCAGGGTCTTTTCCAAGGAGTCTTCTCTTCTCATGAGGTGGCCAAAGTATTGGAGCCTCAGCTTGCTGTATGTAGGTTTTATTTTATTTGTTTTTTATCTTATATTTGTGAAATGTACATCCAGTTTTTTTTTCCTTTAATTTTTTTTGGGGGGGGGGGCCCAAGAGAGTGGGGCCCTAAGCTATAGCTTGTTTAGCTTATACATAAACCCAGCACTGGGCACGATTCTCTGTCTGCAGCATCCTGGCACCCTGACGTTCTCTGGGTCTTAGCCCCGGAGTCTGCTGGTTCTTCCACCTCCTAATTCCCCCTCTGGTCACTGTTTTGAATCCACAGCAATTGCTCCCCAGGAGTGCACACTGGCTGGTGGAGACTGGCCAGGGGCAGCCCAGCCTGTTTTGCCTCCTGAGGTGCCGCCCTGCCACCAAGGCCTCCCTTACCTGGGTTACGTAGCGGCACCTGCAAAGCAGCAATGATGGTGGCAGGTTCTGGTGAGCTCTCATGAGATTTTGAGGCGAGTGCCAGTAGCGGAGGTGGCAGAGCGGGCAGAGTGCCCACAGGGGCTGTGCCTCTTGGGGTTCTGCCCCCCCCCCCAAGGCAGCTGCTTCAGCCCACCCCATGTAATAGTCCCACTCTGTCCTGCCTTGGATAGACCCCACCTGGAGTCCTGTGTCCACCTCTGGGCACCACAGTGGTATCTAAATGCACACACAATTCTATTACTGTTTACCTGCTTTTTAATGATTGTTTCTTCTATGTTTTTAGCTGCTTCTTTTTATCCAGGCATAGTCCAACTCGGCCCTCCAGATGTTTTGAGACTACAATTCCCATCATCCCTGACCGCTGGTCCTGTTAGCTAGGGATGATGGGAGTTGTAGTCCCAAAACATCTGGAGGGCCAGGTTTGCCTATGGCTGTTTTTACCTGTAAGCCACCTTGAGTCCCTGTCTAGGAAAAACATGGAATATAAATAAATATAAACATCATAATCATCCTAACAAAGCATTGAGCCACACCTCTACCTGCATTCGGGGCTTAACTCCTGAATATTTTCAATGTTATTTAAGGAAGGGGCGGAGAAGTTACAGTCAAGAATCCTCAGGTACACACCCCCTTCCCGAAAATACTGGGTATTCTCTAAAGCGATTGCTATGAGAACTAAGGGCTCATTCATGCTTCTGCTTGTCCAAGCCTAGAAAGCAGGAGTTGGAGCAGTTTCCCCCTTTCCCAGGGAAAACCTGCTCTTTTGCTCTAAATCAGCGCAAACGTCTATCCGGAGAAAACCTGAATTGCCATTTGCTCCGACTGAGCACTAAAGAGCGATCCCCTCCCCTCCCCCCAGGAAAGCAGCATCACAAGAGGAAGTGGGGGTGAGCTCTAAGCTAATCTACCTACTTTGTACAGACTTGTGCAGCTGCATCATGGACTCTTCTACCTTGACTGAAAGCACAATATCGCCACCTGGTGCCTGGCCTAGTACTCGCGTTTCTATTTGAGAACTGAGTAGAGTTGTTCGGGGCTTGTTGCTGGCATCTGTCTGTCTCGAGAGACAATGGAGTGCGCTGTGTCTGGGTGTGAAGTCAAACCACTGGGGAATCCCAGCACCTGCTGTGCCTGCAGAGACCGGTAACTTGTAGCTGCTGCCTCCCGTGTGGTTTTTCCTGCGTTTGCAGCAACAAAGTGACCTCCCAGAGGTGCAAACTCCTTGAACCGAAACCAGAAACAATTTTTTTTTTTAAATAAAATTTTTATTAATTTCCAAATTTTTAACATAAACAAAAACAACATAAAAACAAACATAAAAAATCATATTTTCTTAACCTTATTTCCATAGCCCTCTTTTCCCGGACTTCCCCATACCTTTCCCTTTTTGCATCCTTAATTATAAGCCATTATTCAGCAACCCTTCTTAACCAATTAAATATAAATTCATTCTCTTTTTCAATTCCACCCTAAAATTAAACACAATTTCCCGCTGCAATTCTACGTCTTCTTTTCCCTCAGCATTTTAGCATTCCTCAATTTTATAATAGTTCTTAAGATACATCTTAAATTTCTTCCAATCTTCTTCCACAGTCTCTTTCTCTTGGTCGCGGATTCTGCCAGTCATTTCTGCCAATCCCATAAAGTCAATCACTTTCGCCTGCCATTCCTCCAGCGTGGGTAGCTCTTGTGTCTTCCAATACTTTGCTAGAAGAATCCTTGCTGCCGTAGTAGCATACAAAAAGAAATTCTTATCCTTCTTCGGCACCAACTGGCCGACCAGAAACCAGAAACAAATTGGGAAGCAGTAGTGACGGTACGGGGTTGGCATGTTATAATGCAACCTGCCTGCTCCAGCAAACATCTTAGCGGCTGCATTCTGAATCTGTGGGAAGGCTTCAAATGTACAAGTTCAGTCCACCATGTCTTGAAAAGAGTCGCAGTGTCCTTCTGACATATAGGAATGTCTGAGATTTTTATTACCTGCTGGGACTTTGTGGGGTGTTTTTTTATGTTGCAATTCTGGCAGGATCAAACTGGAAGCAAAGGAATGTTCTATGTTCCCCTGTAATTCCCAGCTTGCTTTTTTAAAATGTGTTTCTTTAGCAGAGTGATTCTCAAGCTCCACCCTCCCTCAGACCGCTTGAAAAATGCTTGAGGGTCTTGGAGTTCAGGGACCACAGTTTAACACCCACCCAATCTCCAGTGGTTCCAGGTTTCCTTGGAATGAAGGTCAGCGGAGACTGTGGTGTCTTTAGGATATATGGTTTTATTTACACATCTGTACAACCTGAACATAAGATGGAGGGGCTCGCAGAATTAAGACCCCAACAGATCTTGCCTCTCCATGTGTCACAACTTTGGATCCAGCAGAGAGCAAGCAGGTCTCTGTTTCTCCATCTTCCAGCCTGCTTTCAGCTCACCTCTCTCTCTCACACACACTGGCTGCTATTCTCCTACCTAGCAGCTAGGTGAGCAGGTGGAAGAAAGGGCCACCATCATTTGTTGTAGTTCTTGCAACCTAGCCCATTCTTTTGGGATGCTGATGAGGACACTTAGGTGGCCATTTAAGGTTACTCAGAAGCTTACTGGACTAGTTCAGCAACCTCCTCTGTTAGATTCTAACCTTCCCTGGGTACTGAACTCCAAGAACTGGAAGGGACTCAGGGAATCATCCAGACTGACACCAGTATATTTTTTCTTCCCCATTAGAAACATGCCCCCAAATGGGCTCTGAGTTCAAGCTTCTGCCACCACCCCTGGAATGCCCACAACATCCTGCTTTCGGACGCTTCTGATACCAGAGCTCTGCTGTTGGTTGAGCTGGAGTGTTGGAAGTGAGAGCCTGCGCAGAATGGGAGGTTCTGACCTTGGGGCTCCATCTTAGATGCTAAAGCATTCTCTCTGAGGTTGGTAGGTCTGAGCTGCCCTATGACCCCTGGGACCCACAGACCCTTAGACTCTATTTCCATGCCATTATTCATTGCCATTACAATCTGCAATGTTATGGTTGTATCCAGCTAAGTTCTCCTCAGAGCAGCCCCATTGAAATAAATGGATGTGCAAAACTTGAAGTGCAATAATTTTGGTGGGTCGACTCTGAGTAGAGTGGAGGGCTCCTGTTCATAGTTCCATCCATCAATCCATGTCCTCCTTCAGGATAACATCTTCCATTTCCCTTCCCAACAGTCAGTCACTATGCTTTATCCACTGAGCATGCTCAGTCCTCATGCAACATTTTTGTGTTTTCCCACTTTAGGTTTTTTTCCCTTTAAAAAATGGTACATCCGTAAACATTGCATTTCTGCAAACCAAACCTGCTGTCAGGAGTGCTCTGATGGTGTTTCCTGCTTGGCAGGGGGTTGGACTCGATGGCCCTTGTGGTCTCTTCCAACTCTATGATTCTATGATTCTATGATTCTATGATTCTATGATTCTATGATTCTATGATTCTATGATTCTATGATTCTATGATTCTATGTTTAGCCTGGAGGAGAGGAGGATAAGGGGTGATATGATAGCCATGTTCAAATATATAAAAGGATGTCACATAGAGGAGGGAGAAAGGTTGTTTTCTGCTGCTCCAGAGAAGCGGACACGGAGCAATGGTTCCAAACTACAAGAAAGAAGATTCCACCTAAACATTAGGAAGAACTTCCTGACAGTAAGAGCTGTTTGACAGTGGAATTTGCTGCCAAGGAGTGTGGTGGAGTCTCCTTCTTTGGAGGTCTTTAAGCAGAGGCTTGACAACCATATGTCAGGAGTGCTCTGATGGTGTTTCCTGCTTGGCAGGGGGTTGGACTCGATGGCCCTTGTGGTCTCTTCCAACTCTATGATTCTATGATTCTATGATTCTATGACTGGTGTGTGGTTTGACTACATAAGGATCAGAACTTAGAATTGGTTTGCTATTAGTAAGTATCAGCCTTCCCCAACCTGGGAAGCACATAGTTAAACTACGGAGCTCCCTCTGATGGGAGGCCACCAACCTAGATGGATTTGAAAGGGGATTAGACAAATTCATGGAGGAGAGGGCTGTCAGCGGTTACGCTCTGCCTCCACAGTAGGTCCCAAATCCCAGTTGCTGGAATCCACAGGTGGAGACAGGGCTTTCGTGTTTGTGGGTTTCCCACAGGTATCTGGTTGGCCACTGTGAGAACAGAGTGCTGGACTAGAAAGGCCATTGGAAGCTCTTCTTATGTTCTTATGGTGCCTTCCATTCATGAATTTATCAAATCCCCCTTTAAAGCTATCCTTCTGTGGCCATTGTTGCATCTTGTGGTAGCCAATTCCATAGTTCAGCTACATGCTGCGTAAAGAAGCATTTCTGAAACTTCCCCTCAGCCCTAGTTCTCACTGGTCATGTAGGTCTTCAGGCAATGTGTGTTTGTGCGAATCAGTCCTCAAGACCGTTCATTAAATGGCCCTGGAAGAAGAAACACAGCCAGCTGAGGCTTCCCAGCTGTGTTAGTGACGGGGCCTCCCACTCCAAACCCCCTTCTGCACCTTGGCCACAAACTGGCCATTTCCACAGAGCCTTCAGTAGCCATCTTGGTTAATGGTTTGGACTTTTTGCAATTGGGCAGGGATTTCCAGTGCTGCATTCCTCAACGCCAGAAGGCATGCACTGCCACACCCAGGAGAAATGTTCCCTATGAACAGCGGCATAGCGTGGGTTGTCAGCACCCGGGGCAAGGCAAGTAATTTGCGCCCCCTAACCCAGGGCAAGTAATTTGCGCCCCTAACCCCTAACCTGCCGCCGCTGCCAGCTTCTTCTTGCTGCTGCCTGGGCTGGGGTATTTATGGTAAGGTAGCCACGGGGGGGGGGGGGCGGCGGGTCCGTGTCAGGTGATCTGAGGCGAGTTGCCACTGGCGCTGGCGCTCAAACGACGCCGCTTGCCCGGAGGAGGGCAGAGAGGCGAGGAAAATGCAACATGGCCTGGCAGCAGCAGCAGCAGCAGCTGCGGCGGCGGGGCTGTGAGGAGGGGCTGCGTGGCACGCCCTCCGTGGCTCTGACGTATGGGGACTGCGGCGAGCACTGAGAGCCGCTGCCTGCCGGACGCCTCCAGCCCGGACGCGCGCACAGCTCGTTGGTTCCGCGAGACATGGGGCTCTGCTACAGCCTGCGCCCGAGGCTCTTCGGCGACTCCGGAGGCAGCGAGCGCCCCCCCAGATGTTGCACCCGGTGCGGACGGCCCCCCCTGCACCCCCACGCTACGCCACTGCCTATGAATACACTTTAATCCTTGTGGCAGCCAAACTTTTTCAGCTACAGAAATGGCTGGGATGTTTTGAAAATATGGGTTTCCATATAGAACATTAGAACACAGGAAGAGCCTGCCTCTCGGCCAGTATCCTGTTCTCATGGCTGCCAACCAGGTGCCTCTTCCTGGAAACCCACAAGCAGGATTTGAGCACAAGAGTAGTACCCTCCCCCTCCGTACTTGCTCATAGTGTAGCAGCCAAGAGGTCTCCTGGAAGATCTTGTTTCATATGTCATTTCTACAGAGAAGTTCAAGCCGCATTTCCACAAGTAGGGGCTGGAGAGGGAAAGCTGTCACTGCACTGCAAAAGTTTGGATTGCAACTGGGGACCTGTGCTTAACCTCCATGTAGAAAATTAGATGCATGGCTTCCACCATTTTCAGTACAGCAACCCAGAAGTCCGAATGTGCTTGGTATGGTGACCCATAGATATTTTGTCACATGAATTTTGGACTGTGGGTCTTTGGCAGCCGTCTGCTTCCTGAGTTTTAATGGTAAGCTTGCCTGTTACATAACCATTACCTGAGCCATCCAGGCAAAAGCTTACTCAACCTTCTGATGTGGAATTTGTTGACATATTTGTGGCACTTGGAATGTTATTCCCAGTTTTGCTTAAGGAAATGCAAGGGCACTGGCTGCAGAATATTGCTATAAAAAGTTATTCCAAAAACATGCGGGTTACATAAGTGTGTCATTTGTCAAGGGTTTTGAGAGTTGTTGGGAGAGTCAGAGTGGTTTAACAACCCTCCTTCCCAGAGAACTCTGGAAATCGTAGCACTGTGAGGGGAATAGCAGGCTTTATAATGCACTAAAGACCCAAGCTGCAAGAGGTATTCAACATTCCAGTTAGGGATTACAAGTTATAATTTTGAATTTTACTTCTTAAAACCATGACCCACAGTTGGGAAACAATGGCTTAGCCAATGAGATACTTGCTCCCTGTGTGCATAGGAATCTTCTACGTAGGGGACATCACATCATGCAATAATCCATCACCTGCAATCGGAAGTGGTACCCGGGTCGAACAGCTAACTCAGCATTTGGGGGAACAGAGGCCTGGGGTGTATGTGGCGTCACCAAGGAAGTTGTCCTCCCACATTTCAATGACTCTGGTTGTTACCAGTGACAATTCATTAGTTAGCATTTGTAGACATTTCTGGCGTGGGTGGAATTAATATACATAACATTAGCATAAAAAGGTAAAGGGTCCAGTCGTGACTGACTCTGGGGTTGCGGCGCTCATCTCGCTTTATTGCCCGAGGGAGCCGGCGTACAGCTTCCGGGTCATGTGGCCAGCATGACTAAGCCACTTCTGGCGAACCAGAGCAGCGCACAGAAACGCCGTTTACCTTCCCCCTGGAGCGGTACCTATTTATCTACTTGTGCTTTTGAACTGCTAGGTTGGCAGGGGCAGGGACCGAGCAATAGGAGCTCACCCTGTCACAGGGATTTGAACCGCCGACCTTCTGATCGGCAAGTCCTAGGCTCTGTGGTTTAACCCACAGCGTCACCAGCGTCCCACCAAACACTAGCATAGCCAAGCCTAAATTGTACTGCTTTCATGGAAATGAAGTGCCATAGGTCATTGTAAAATAACAAAATTGGTTATGTTTCTAAATTTGAAAAGTTTAATGTCTATTATATGCAACTAGTAAGATGCAAATACAGTGGTACCTTGGGTTACAAATGCTTCAGGTTACAAACACTTCGGGTTACAAACTCTGCTAACCCGGAAGTAGTACCTTGGGTTGAGAACTTTTGTGAAGATCTGATAAGATCTTAATTGCACTGGCCAGCTAATTTGCTTTATGGCCCCAATTAGCCCCAGTGGTCCGGCACGCTTCCCAGCCACGCTGCTCTCAGACCTTCTTCCTCTCCGGTTTCGCCTTGCAGAGTAAAAACACAGCGGATCAAAACTGTCGCAGTCTGCTTCAGATCCAAACACACCAAGCACTGTGTGTCACAAATTCATCAGTTCTTTATTGCAGCAAATATTTACAGCTCAGCATTTCCCAAATTCTCCTGGACTGCTAGCATTCATGGCGTCCTCTCTCAGAGACACAGAGAGAACAACAAATAGAGCTCCTCCCTCCTTCCAAAACGTCAGAATGGGAGGCACACTCAGAACAAACATTAACCCAGTAAGTTCTGAATCCCAACACCCCCTCTTGTCGAGCATTCTGACAAGACCTGTGGATGTACCTTTGCAGACCTCTGTGAGATCAATCCCTTCCCCAATGCCTTGCGCCCTCTCCTGGCGTCCCTGTCAGGCATCTGTGGAACATCCTCACAACTCTCAGATTCGCACTGTGCGAAACTTACCCACGCACCTGTGGCCTGATACCTCTCAGGTGGGATTCCCTTCGTTGTGCGACTGGACCTCCTGGGCACAAACTCAGGCACTGCCTCTGACTCACTGTGGTCAGCAGGTGTGTCCTCTGCATCCTGGGATTCCCCCTCTGACTTAACACGTCTTCGAACCCTTGGAATTACCCTCACAGGAGAACTAGGCTCACTCTTGGGCTCCCTTTTTACAACTTGCGGAGATGCCCCATCCTGCTCCTGACTTTGGTCAGTGAGCTGATCGTCATCAGCAGACTCAGCCCCTGGCTCTCCTTCCTCCTCATCAGAACCTTCCTGCTCTGAATCAGAAAGACATTCTGAAAGAATATCGCGTCTGGCAGGGGTCTTTGACCTTTCCTCCTGCTTACAGAACTCAGCGTGTTTACTGATCAGCAGCTTACTCTGATCACCTGACGGATATGCAAACCTCCATGCACGAGCCGTTGGCTCATACCCACAGAAGATCATTTTCTGGAACTTGGGTTCACCTGGCCCTCGCAAAGCTTCAGGCACCGGCAGCAAGGCCGTTGATCCGAACGCACGGAGGAAGTGTACCTGCGGTTTCCTCCCGTGAAGCATGAAAAACGGTGTGTCTCCTACCACTGAATTGTAGGACCTATTCCAGGTGAAGCTCACATATTTAACTGCCTCCATCCAAAACCTTGGAGATAACCCAGAATCTGACAGCATCACCTGTGCAGCCTTAACCAGAGCCTCACTTCTGAGCTCTGCCACCCCCCTCTGTTGAGGAGAAGTCACTGTGTGACTTATCCCTTTCTTGTGAAAGAACTTCTGCAAAGCAGACCCAGTAAACTGTGAACCTCTGTCACTAGCAATTTCCCTGACTCTGGTGGAGAACCTTAGTTCCACCTCCTCAATCCAACGTCTAATCAGCTGTGCTGCATCTTCCTTGGATTTGAGACCATGTGTCCAGGTGTTCTGCGAAAAATCATCCTGCATCGTCAGCAGAAACCTGGCCCCTCCCAAACTTGGTTCCTTCATGGGACCCAACAGATCTATGTGCACAAGATCAAAAGGTTTTGTGGTTACCCTCTCCACCCTGGGGTAACTGCACCCTCTTACCTTTGCCTGTCTGCAAGCCTGACAATCTAGGACTCTTGCACATTCTTCAATTTTACAGCCTTTGGAAACCTCAGGTAGCACCTGTAGTTCTTCAAGACAGGCATGCGCTGTCTTCTTATGCCACACACAAGAACATGAAACATGAGTGGGAACTGTAGCACGCAGGGCTTGTGCTTTCTCAACCTTCCCCTCACCCTCCAGAGACGTTTTAAGAATGAAGAGATCATTCTGCCCCTTTGCAACTCTGACCAGTTGCTTCCCTCCTTTGGAGATTGTACAAACATCGTGTTCAAAGCAAACCTTAAACCCCTTTTTTAACAAATAAGGCACAGATAAAATACAGTGTTGCACTCCTGGCACAATGCAAACTTCCATCTGCTCCTGCAAAACAGAAAAATAAGCATTTGCAATGTTATTCACATTTTTCTTTTCCCCATTTGCAAACTGAACAGTTTTCCCAGCCGGAATTGCCTTGCAATTCCACATCTCGACTGCAGGGGTCTCTGGGATCAGGTTGCAGTTAGCTGCTGAGTCGATTACAAAACGAAAATTAGTGTGTCTCTCAGAGCTGTCCTCAAACAAAGCCATACTGGCAACAAACGTATCGCTGCCCCCACTCTTTGGGCTTCTGCAGCAGTTCTGTCTGGTTGTCTTGGCAACCAACTCCCCCTTGCTCAGGACCTTGGCAGCTTTCGTAGAAGTAGCCTCCTCCGTTGCCTTGGAGACCGGCCTGGCCTCTGCGTTCCCACGAAACTCTTCAGGCCTTATCTTCACTTTGTCCAGGTGGCTGACCTTGCAGCGTCTAGCTCTCTGGAGCTTCCCAGCCTTTGGCTGACGACGACGATCACCAGTGGAAAAATACTGCCCAGGGCTCCTTTCAGCTGGCCTGGCCCCCCTTCTTCCGGAAGAGCCCTCTGTGCCAGCCCTGCCCTCGCTGAAACTGCGTTTCACTTCAGCACTCACAGTGGAAAACTTTTGAAACTTGCCTTTGGAATTCTCAGCCCCCCCGACTTGCACCTCAGGGACTGGGGCTACAGCCATTTCCTGGCTCTGCATGACTCCTCCAGGGCCCTGGCATCCTGCTGAAGTTTCACACAAACTTCTCAGCACCTCCCAGGCAGCCCTTGCTGACTTTACGCCCTCCAAACTGGGCAAAAGTGATGCATGTACGCATGCTTTTAGCATAGCAAGCTCTCTTTGCATTCTCTGCTGGCTATCTTCAGGCAACGCAGCCTCAAAGCCCGTAACGTCTGTCCCTTCAGGACCTGGATTCAGGGGAAGTGGTTCTCTCTGGCTTACATCCCAAAGCCCAGTAACCAGAAACCAACCCCTTACTCTTCTGGACCAGGTTGCCCAACTTCTTAAAGTGAGCTTCTCAAGCGGAACGTCCTCAAAGACCTGGCTGTCTGCCATTCTCTCCTCTTTCCCGGGGCCCCAGCTGCTGTACTCACGTTTCACCAGTCAGCTCTCCGGCACCCGATTTCTCAGCTGCTTTCCCAGCTCTCTGCCTCAGCAACTCTTGCCTCTCTGCAGCAGGCAAAACACAGAACGCAGACCTCCGCCGCTTCAGTAGCGTCTTCCAGCTATTGCCAAGCTGACTTCAAGACTTCAAAGCTCACCGGCAGACTCTTAGCAACAGTTTTATTAGCGGTAATTAGGTCCCCCATAACCTGTGAAGATCTGATAAGATCTTAATTGCACTGGCCAGCTAATTTGCTTTATGGCCCCAATTAGCCCCAGTGGTCCGGCACGCTTCCCAGCCACGCTGCTCTCAGACCTTCTTCCTCTCCGGTTTCGCCTTGCAGAGTAAAAACACAGCGGATCAAAACTGTCGCAGTCTGCTTCAGATCCAAACACACCAAGCACTGTGTGTCACAAATTCATCAGTTCTTTATTGCAGCAAATATTTACAGCTCAGCATTTCCCAAATTCTCCTGGACTGCTAGCATTCATGGCGTCCTCTCTCAGAGACACAGAGAGAACAACAAATAGAGCTCCTCCCTCCTTCCAAAACGTCAGAATGGGAGGCACACTCAGAACAAACATTAACCCAGTAAGTTCTGAATCCCAACAACTTTGCCCCAGGATGAGAATGGAAATCGCGTGGCAGCAGCAGGAGGCCCCATTAGCTAAAGTGGTGCTTCAGGCTAAGAACGGTTTCAGGTTAAGAATGGACCTCCAGAACGAATTAAGTTCGTAACCCAAGGTACCACTGTATAGCCAATTCATTAGATTCCTCCAAACACTAACCTGCATTTTTCTTAAGTTGAGGGTGGGAAAAGAATTAATACCAGATGCCATCAATACTGAGGTGGTAGTGTCCCCATCCCTGGAGGTTTTTAAACAGAGGTCAGATGACCATCTGCTGAGGATTCTTTTGCTGTGATTCCTGCATTGCAAGGGCGGTTGGGCAAGTCCCTTCCAAACTCTACAATCCTATGACTCCAACCAAAAAGGGCTATTATTTACCTTACAAACAATGTTCCACTCTTCAGTATCATCCCACTAAAACAGAACACATTCAGACTTCAGAATGAACATTGCTAGATTGCAATTAACATCATTTCACCGATAATTCTGAAAGGGAAAGTATTTTGGAGCTTTTTTCCAATTCACTTCCCCGCACCAACATTTCTAGTTTTCTGTACCAGTCACTGCCCTTAATTTTATTTTTTGGAGTTTTTGCTCTTCTGGCTGATACAGAATAGGGATGGGACTGTCACAGCCCCCAGAGGAGCCGTCTCTGAATTAAAAATAGTCTATATAGCAGCTTCCACCAGCCTGCTGGAAAAACTCTCCAGAGGCTGCCTTGAAGGAGATTCTGCTCCTTGCTGAAACTCTCATGGTAGAGCCAAACAGCTGGTAGGTGCAGAGTGCAGGAGACCCTTTGCACAGCTAAGGAAAATTAGGCCAAATCGATAGAGAAGCCTACTGATGGCTACTAGTCTTAAGAGCTAGCCAGGACCTCCTGAGAGCAGCTACTGTGGGCTTCCCAGAGGCTGGCCACTGTTGGGAACAGGACACTGGGCCAGGTGGAACCACTACTGCTCTCAACCGGCAGGATTGTTTTTATGTTCTCAAAATCCGGCCAAGTGATTTAGGGACCTTTGCATTTCACCTCATGGAACTGTGGCAGAGAGTCTGGACCCAAATTGTCACACAAAACATAATTTTATTGCTACTGTTTTCCCTTTTCATAAAACAATCACCATCAAATAAAAATCTGCTGTTCACCAAAGAAAGTTCACTACTAGTGAATACATTTTTTTCCAGAGGAGGTACAATCCAGCAACCACGTAATATTCAAGTTAAAAAAATATACATTATGATCAATTTCTCCATTATACAATAGATCAAAGACTTGCGTTTCAATTCTTTCAGCAGGATGGGATAATTATTTCCAGTAAAACTGTTACATAAAACTGTTTGGTATTGCATTGGTCAATTCTTTTTCTTTTATTACAAAAATACTCTTGATGTTGGGACATTCCTCAGATTCCCAGCCTGCCATTTCTATCCAGAGGTTATTTTCAGAATTTTCATCTTCATTGCAACTTTGAAACTTTTATAAAATATGCAAACATTTAACATTTAAAAAAAAGAGGAGAAAGTAATGTGCTTTTCATCTGTCTCAGGATCTCACCAGTGGAGATGCTCTTTTGGTAATAGTTATTCCAAACCATATAAATATATAGATACAGATATAAAGATAAAAAAATAGAGGGGGAAAATCTATCTTCAAACTCACAGCCTCACCAAGGATTTCTTGTGTACATCACAGGCAGGCTTGTCTTGCATTAAATAGATACCAAAAATATTCTTTTCTTTATTGTAGAACAAACACACTGCTTGGCGGTTTCTCCCAGAGTAGCAATTTCCCACTAGCAAACCATCTATTTCCTCCTTTCAGTAACAACCAAACTGGTGAGCAACTGGAAGTCAATAAGAAGGGCTCAGTGATGGCCTTTGCCAATTAAAATGAGAATCCAAAAAAGAAGTTTGGAGCACATTCTACATTCAACCATTCATTTCCCACTGTATCTCTCGTGGCCTCAGGGCTAAACTTGGCCACTAGTGGATTTATGGCATGCTTAAGAGATGCAGAACGTTGCCCTTCCCAAACAGGTTAAGCCCTTATCCTGCTCCACCAACGCTAACCGAGTAGCAGGTGAAAGAGACAGCCCAAGTTTGCCCCACAGCTGCACAGCCTCGATTCATTGCAACAAACCCGTGCACCTCCGAAAGGAACAGAGGCTCCAGAAAAAGTGTTTGCAGGGCTGAGCCCAAAGAGAAAGAGAGAGAGAGATTGAAGTTCCAGTAGTGGTGATGAGAATGTGGCCAGTTTTCGCCTACTGCTAACGGATAGGCTTCACATTTTCATATTCCTCTGATCAGCCCTGAACTGTCTCAAGTATTCTCCTCCTGTTTTTTTCCTCCCTGTCTTGATCCACTGCTCCTGTCCACCCCTCCACCCACCAACCCCACCCTCGGAAACATTTTTGCTTGTCAGAACCCCCGAAACACTCTTCAGCCCTGCACTCCTGCCAACACTATTATTCACACAAGAATCCCTGCTCCCCCCCCCGGCCCCCGACTATATACAGAAAGAGAGGTACAGCTCGCAAGACATTTGTTCCAAAGTGTCGAGCCAGTTGTGAGGTAAGGTGAAGGTGCTATTTTCACAGACAAAATATAATAAATTATTCCCCAAACCCAGGTAAAAAGATAGTGCAATGCAAAACTTTGAGGGAGGGGGGTAAACAAGCTTCTGTTTGGCGACTGCTCTATTTACAGGAGTAGCAGCAGAAAGCAGAGACAATGCAATCCAGTCACCAAACCCCCAGATGTGCAGGCAAGCCCCTCCACACACACTGTCCACCAAGCTGCAGTGCCAATGGAGGAAGAGCAGGCTGGAAGACAGGACCACCCCAGGAGCCCTGAAACACTCCCAGGCACATGCTTGCGTCTTCAGATCAATGAAGCACTTTGAAATGCAATGCAAACAGGCGTTTTTGACAGCAGAATGCTCCCACGTTCCCTGGACTCAGCACCCTTCCATGGACATTCTACTCTTGAAATGGGTATACCCTGTGCTTTTAAAAATAACAACACTACTAATAACAATGAGATGTCGTGGCTTTCATGCAAACAGCAACACCTTGATCCTTCAAGCCCAATATTCAAGCCAGGTTTACCCTTCTTTTGTATTCTTCTGCTAGGACTGATCCTGCAGTTTGGAAACAGACACAGACAGGGACTACAGGTTGCAAAGCGGCAACACGGGTGTCCCAATTGCCCAGCTTTTTTTACGGAAGACACAGGTCGTGGAGAGGTTAACAGGTGAGATCTAACACCAACACTGTGTACACAAGAGAGAGAGAGAGATTTTGGGTTTGAACCAGCAGTGGTATGAGGGAGACACACAGACACCACGGGATGCTTGACTCGATATGTGCTCGCATGGCATGCAGAGGGGCAAAGGGGACACTTTTCGCATGGGGAATGTAGGGCCTTGGGTCACAGGAGTGGCATCTTTGGAGAAGAAGTAAAGTGAGGATCCGGCCAGCGGTGATCAAGGGCTTGAGTGGAGTGAGGGGCGGGCGCAGCTGGGGATCCGCAGGGCCCAGCTCTCCTGACCTGGGGCCCTAGTGCTGGCCCGCCTCCCGGATCCTGCACGCCACAGCAGTGATGAGCGCTGCGCCCTTGCCGCTGCCATCTTCCGACTGGAGGAAGGTCACCTCGCACTTAGGAGAGAGCTGCTTCACGGTTTCGCGCATGACGGTAGAGAAGCTGCCGGGAAAAGGGAGAGTAGAATAAGTTTGGGGCCGGGAGGAGAGCTCTTCTGGATCCTGCTCTCACAGTGGCCAATCACAGAAATAAAGACACAACATGTAAGCTAATAACGTGTTAGAGCATATATAATAGAATAATGATATCATTCAAAAAGTAGAAATAAATCTATTAGAGCTCATGCAGTGTAACAGACTAGTGGCGCAGAACATGAAACTTTTGAAAAAGATTGAGAATACTTTGCTTTTTAGACTTTTGAGACGTCTTCTGTTGAAACCTTTGAATAACCATTGTGAGACTGACCTTTGACGCCTATCTTGAACACACGGCTCAACGTTCTGCGCCACTTGTCTGTTACATTGCATATATGAACTCTAATATAGATTTATTTCTACTTTTTGAATGATATCATTACTCTATTACATATGCTCTAACAGTTATTAGCCTACGTGTTGTGTCTTTATTTCTGTGATTGGTTCTCACTGCAACACAGGGGTTTGTTTTTCTCAGTCGCCAAGAAGATGCCCAAAACAGTATTTGATCATAAGAGCCTCCTTCTCCCCTCCTGTGGCTTCCAGCATCTGGCATTCAGAAGCAGTGCTGTCTCTGGCATAGGAGTCGGCCCTAGGGGACAAGGTCCCCCCCCCCATAAAATATTTGAGGGGGCCACCCCCCCAAAAAAAAATAGCTGATGGGCATTGCCATTCAAATGGCATGTGTGTGTCCTTTCTTGTGATCAATTATGCAGGGTGGGGCTTACCTGCCCCCCCCGCCCAATATTTAATTCAATTTGGCATCTCACGGAGGCAGAGTATAGCCAATATGTCTGTAGCTACCAATACCTCTCTTCTCTATCAATTTGTCTGACCAGCCAGTCAGACACCCCATTGCAGGCAGAGCTTATAGCTAAGCACCTCGCTCCTGTCTTATCCTGGTCACCCCACCCATTCCTCCCTCCCTTTTGTATTTTAAGCTGCTTATGGCTTAATTTTCTTTGCCCCACCATTAATAATAAAAGTACCATCAATTATAATCTTAAGTATTTGCAGACATGGGAAGTAAAGGAGTTTTGATCTTCTCGCCCTGTCCCCCCTCACTTAATTTCATGCAAAACACTGTACAGTTAGACCACATCTTACGCACATTTAACTTGCACAATTTCAACTGTACACAGAGGAAGGAAGGCTGGTTGAAAACATACAAGAGTTTGGAAGTTATTTTTGCTGCAGGTCTGCTTGCAAACAAAAGCAGGGGGCTCAAGCAAAGCCACACCGGGATCAGGAGATGCCAGGAGCTCAGAGCACAAAACATTGCACAGAATCAGGTTGCAGGATGGAGTGACAGTGGTGCAGGAATATTATTGCAAAAAGCATACACTCAACTCTGGGTGAATGGGTTAAAGTCCTAGAACAAGAGAAAGCCTGATTAACACACACATGCGCGCCCCCTCCCAATTCTGTGCAGATCCAACGCTATCCCTCGAGCCCTCCCAGAGGCAAGGTTTTGCTGAAAGAAGAGACTTACTGAGGATGGAGCTTGTACAGGGTCCCATCCACGCCGACAGTGATTTTCAGGGAGTCTAGCCCACGGTTCTCTCGGATCTTGTCCACCACCGCAGCCATTCCTGCCCCACACAGCTGGGCGGCACGCCGGGCAATCACTGTGCACACTTCCTTCACGATGATGCTGTCATCACAGGTGCTCTCTAGCCCAAGATGCTGGAGGATGGAGCGGACCTGGAGGAGGGCGAGGCGGTCGCTGGAGGGGTCGAGAGAGAGAGAGAAAGTTGGGAGGGGCAGAGGCAGGCGCTTCTTGATAGCTTCGCCAGGATGGTCAGAAGGCAGTCCAGTTGCCCCAACTGTAGAGCAGGAAGGGGCACTGCAGTTTCAGGCACCTGAAGCTAGGAGGCACTGCAGAAGCACCAAACCAGGTAAAAACAGAGCCTTTTCTTCCTGGACCACCCAAGAGCATGCAGGGTCCCCCTCCTCCCTCCGTGCTGGGGGCTGTCCCAGACCCCGTCTGCATTTTGGAGGTATGGGGCAAGGTCGGGAAGAACTTGCACTTTGGTTGGCCAAAACTTGCAGACTCCTGGAGAGTTGCTTCCAAAGGAATACACCAGGCAGAATCCTGCTAGCCCCTCATTCAAATATTTCAAATATTTAGTGAGACGCAGCAACAGACCCTGCAATGCTGAGCATGCCAGTCCAGTTCTGCCCATCACATCCCTTCAGAAAAGAGGACCCTGTGGTGATATCACTATGCTTTGCAGTGCCATTGCATTCACACATTCCTTTTTCTCCAAGGAGCTCAGGGTGGCATACAGGGTTCGCCCCCTCTTCACTTAATCACCACAACAACCCTGCAAGGTAGGTTTGGCTGAGAGTGAGTGACCCAAGGTGCAAGGTCACCCAGTGAGCTTCATGGCAATTTGAACCCTGGTCTCCCAGTCCCTCGTCCGGCATTCCTAGTCCCACTGTATCACCCTGCCTCTTTTTCAGCCTTGCTGCTAATCGAGAGAAAACATCACGAAGACATCGTATCACATATTTCCTCTGCTAATGTTTGTGGGAAGAGACTTTGGCCCCGGGGTCAAGGTCTTGCCCAGTTGTGCCCAAAGGGAGATACCACTGGAATTCAAGTGCCAGTGAGAGAATGCTATGCAGTAGGTTCACTAGCCACCAGGTGGCAGCAAATCTCACACCGAGAGCCACATAGGTGGGAAGCTGCAGTCAGTGCAGAATGATGCAGCACAATTGTCGGCAGGAGGGAGACTCTGTCTGCGCAGAACACCTGTGCTCAGAGATCTGCCCTTAATGCTGACTTGCTCCTATGCCAAGTTCAAGGTGTTATTATTAGTATACAAAGCCCTTCGCAATTTGGGATCTGTTTATCGGCAAGATAACCTGAGCCAACATATGCCCTCCTGACCTCTTCTATCTGTACAATTGGTACTGTTTCAGGTGCTTCAAAATTCCCATTCTGCATTTCTAAGGACTAGGTCTCTCACCTACACTTTGGGACTCCCTGCCTCTGGACATCAGGCAGCTGTCTGCTAAAAACATTTGTGTTTAGACAAGCCCGCCTGGATGTTCAGAAAGTTTTAATCTGATTTCAACTTTTTAAAAGTTTAAATTTATTTCTATTCATTTCTCTCATTGATAATTTCGCTGTTTTATCTTTTTAACAAACTGTTTGGAGGTGTGTGTTTTTAACAATCAAGTATGCATAAATCTTGTGAAATAAATATAAGCAAACATATGAACGCTGGTAACGGTGCAGTGCAGATTAGAAAACTGGGCCAAAACAAACAAGATGAATTTTAACAGAGAGAAATGTAAAGTATTGCACTTGGGCAAAAAAAATGAGAGGCACAAATACAAGATGGGTGACACCTGGCTTGAGAGCAGTACATGTGAAAAGGATCTAGGAGTCTTGGTTGACCACAAACTTGACATGAGCCAACAGTGTGACGCGGCAGCTAAAAAAGCCAATGCAATTCTGGGCTGCATCAATAGGAGTATAGCATCTAGATCAAGGGAAGTAATAGTGCCACTGTATTCTGCTCTGGTCAGACCTCACCTGGAGTACTGTGTCCACTTCTGGGCACCACAGTTCAAGAAGGACACTGACAAACTGGAACGTGTCCAGAGGAGGGCAACCAAAATGGTCAAAGGCCTGGAAACGATGCCTTATGAGGAACGGCTAAGGGAGCTGGGCATGTTTAGCCTGGAGAAGAGGAGGTTAAGGGGTGATATGATAGCCATGTTCAAGTATATAAAAGGATGTCACATAGAGGAGGGAGAAAGGTTGTTTTCTGCTGCTCCAGAGAAGCGGACACGGAGCAATGGTTCCAAACTACAAGAAAAAAGATTCCACCTAAACATTAGGAAGAACTTCCTGACAGTAAGAGCTGTTCGACAGTAGAATTTGCTGCCAAGGAGTGTGGTGGAGTCTCCTTCTTTGGAGGTCTTTAAGCAGAGGCTTGACAACCATATGTCAGGAGTGCTCTGATGGTGTTTCCTGCTTGGCAGGGGGTTGGACTCGCTGGCCCTTGTGGTCTCTTCCAACTCTATGATTCTATGATTCAATGTTTGATTCTCAGGCTACGCCAAAAAGCCATGCAGCCCCGACTGGGCAGCTCTGGCCCAGGCAGGCTCCCCAAAGGATCACCTCACACATCGCTTCCTCTTCTGCCTTGCCCTGCAGAGTCTTGTCATTCCCACCCACACTTTGGCCAGTGCTGATGTCCAGCAGACTGGGAGTCACTCATAAGTAACCTCTTCCACAGAAAAGTTCCTACAAGACTCAGACCACATTTACACAATACATTTAAAGCGCTATGATACCACTTTAAACAGTCACAACCTCCCACAAAGAATTCTGGACACTGTAGTTTCTTAAGGGTACAGATAAGTGCTAGGAGGCCCCTATTCTCCTCCCAGAACCACAATTCCCAGAGTTCCTTGGGAAGAGGGACTAGTTGTTAAACCACTCCAGGAATTGAAGCTTGGGGAGGGGAATGGGGGCCCCCTCACGACTCTCACCCACCGTAACAAACAGCAGCTCCCCAAGCTCTTTTGGGGAAGCCGTAACGGTTTAAAGTGGTATCACAGCACTTTACATGTATCGTGTGAACGTGGCTTCAGGGGACAAAGGGTTTGCAGGAGTAGAGGTCCTCTAGTCCTGTGATACAGGATGAAATGGCCACAACCCCAGCAGACAGCCTGCCCATCCTCCGCTTAAATACCTCCAGAGGGTGGGAGAGGCAATTGGCTCCGCTTCCAAACCGCTCTTGCCTTTAGGTTGTTCCCGCCCAGCCCACCATTTTTCCCCCAACCTACCTCTCAATCTGAGACAAGAACTTGGTCTCAAAGATTCCCCTCGTCTTCAGCCGCTCGGAGATCCGCCCACGGAACAACAGGCCTCGCTTGGTGAAATCAATCAGGATGTTTCGGACAATTTCACCCAAGTACATCCCGCTGATCATTTTCTCGAACCTAAGGCAGTAAAGGGGAAGGGGTTTTTTATTTCATTTTTAATTTTTGTTGTGAGGGAAATTCAGTTTAGAGGTAAACATGATCAGCATGGAGAGGCAAGCATCCATGAGAAGATACCCTTCCTCCATAAGAACATCGGGAGGAGCTTAGCAAACAAGGACTTTAGCAAACCTGAAACATCCCCTACAGAAAGTCCTTGATGGGAGGCTGGTATGTATTAAACACAGAGGAGGAGGAGGAGGAGGAGGAGGAGGGAAAACCTCCCACCCACCTTTGCTTCCCAGGATTGAGAGAGTTTTCATCCACGGCGGCATCAAACTCCGTCCGGAAGTCATCCAAGCAGCCGCTGTCGCCAAAGGCCCCCCACTCCATGTTAATGCACATCCGGCCCTCGTCCCCTTCCACCAGCTCCACGTTCTTCATCTCCTCCATGTAGCAGGCATTACTGCCTGTGCCTGGGAAGCCACAACACAGGTCAGCATCACACACTGGGGGGGGGGGGGGGGGAACACCCTGCTGCAAGTGGGCAGGGTAGTAAACAGGGACCAGAGCAGCCCTCAGGCCACAGAAGTCTGCATTCACCCTCTGCCAGCCGCATGGTGCTCACAAGACAGCTGTGGGCGTTGCCAAAAGCAGGTCTGGCTACCACACACATGTGTGAACACACGTGCACACGCATTCATATTTGTGTGTTTCTTATACATTTCTTATGCATACTTATACATTTCATTAAATAAATGAATAAACAAAACCTTACCGACAATGAGCCCAACTTCACAAAAGGGGTCTTCGTACGCACAGGCCATCATGGTGCCCACTGTGTCATTCACCACGGCCACCACATCCAGGTCAAACTCCTGAGAAAGAGGGAGCAAAGGTTTGGCCTCAGCTGCTGAATGAAAGGCAGAATCTTTCCAAAATTCAGCGGGGGCGGGGGGGGTGACCGCCACCAACACAAAAACAAGGATCAAGTACACAAAATAAACTAGGCATGCATCGATCTGCAGAGGCCATTCCAACGGCACAGTCACTGCTTGTTGGGTCAGTACTCCTCTGATCACAACCAATAAGTTATTTTATTAGATTTTTAGGGTCTCTGATAGGTTTGTGAGACAGGCCTTGCCTTTGCAGAAGCCATGATGGCTTTGCTTCTGTAGGGCTTGTTCTTCTATATGCCTGGTTATTTTAACAATACTTTCCACCAGTTTTCCCAGGGCAGATGTTAAGCTAACCAGCCTGATACTTTCAGGATCTCTTTTTAAAATCAGTGTTACATTGGCTACTTCCCCATCCTCAGGTATGGAGGCTGATCTGAGGCACAAGTTGCATATTTTGTCACACTTGTCTGACAGGAACGCACCTCTCTCCGGTGAATGGCCTCCTTCAGCAGGCTAACCACATCTTCCCCTTCACAACCAGAAGCATTGAAACCTTTGGTCCATTTCAGGAGAATTGCCTTAAGACAAGAAGAAGAAGAGGAAGAGGAGGAGGAAGAAGAAGGAGAAGAAAGAAGTTATGCAAACACAAAATTGTCAAGGGTACAGTGAAGCAAAAGGATGCAATTCAAGAACTGTATCCTAGGATCATCTTGGTGCCCTCCTGATTGGATTACAGCTTCCATCAACCCAAGCCTGTACGATGCAGGGACCAATGTGACAATAGTGCAAAACATCTGGGAGGAACCAGATTGAGGAAGGCTGATTTAGCGTGATGTGTGCTAGCAGGAAAACTTTGCCAGCATTTAGTTTCCTTTCCCCCAAATCTCTGCCAGAGATTGCATTTGATAGCTCCACTTAGCCTAACAAGCCAGCTTTGTTGTAAAACACATTGTCTTGTCCTTTTTGCAGCTGGCTAGCATGTTGTGCTTGCAGGAATGACTTATGGTGGAGGGAGAAGACAAACGAAGCTCACCTCATCCAGGCTGTTCTGGTGACAAGGGAAAGAGAAGGTGAATCCGAGAGGCAGCGACACGCCTTTCATCCCCATGTACTCCAAGAAGTCAGCAATGCAGTGGACAATGTGATCAAAGAGCTGAAAGGCAGGAGTGCAAAATGGAGTCGGGAGAAGACGGCTCAGAGCAGCTGAGCAGCTCAGGTGGGTCTTGCTGGCATCACAAAGTGAGCAGGGCTGAGCTGCTCTCTATCCTGGACCAAACTACCATCATCATTTGAAGCCATCTTGCATTTAAAGTTCTTCTGCAAACTACCAACATCATTTAAAGCAATCTTGGGATGGCAGCCACTAACTTCCTCATCGTGGGATAAGGGCTGCAATCTGGACAGGGCAGTGGGGGGCTCTTGAGGGAGGTCAGCGAAGGGAACAGGATAAGCCAGTCTCCAGCAACCTGAGGCCCTCCAGGTGCTTTTGGACTACGACTCCCATTAGTTGTGCTGTCTGATGGAACTTGTAGTCCAAAACACCTGGAGGACACCAGGTTTGCAAAGGCTAGGATGGCCTCGGTCTCCATAGAGTGCGTGCACATCGCTGCACTAAGGCACAGGCTCCAGGGTGTGGCTGAGGCCCTTCTCTGAATAAACCATATTTTATGGGCTTAGCATGAGGTTCATTGCCCAAAGTGCTCAAGGAAACATTTCAGGCAGAATGTCTTTTTTTTCTTGATGGAGAAGAGAGACGTTCCAGGGAAACTGGACCCAGCCTAAGGGACCCAGCCTTTGTCACAGTGCAAATCCAATGTAACAAATAATGTCTCAAATAATAACACATAGATTGCAAGCACTGAGCTTGAATGGTTAGGGTTGTCTGTAAAAACACCACTCAGGGCCTTTACTATCTGAAGAAAAGGGACTCTGCAAAAAGGAGTTCTGATATAACAGGCCCTGAAGGCAGCTCTTTGGCCAGAAAAGGATCCCCATCCCTGGTCTACCAGGTCAGACATCTATCATTGCACCATCTCTTCTGGCTGCTGTGGGTATTCCCAGCGGTGTGGAACAAGATCTTGTGGTTGACGGGGACCTTCTGCATGCAAACCAATAGCTCTCCTGCTCAGCTAAAGTTTTCTCTGACCCTCTCAGAAGTCAAAGCCCCCATTTTGATCCCTGCCACAGTGTTGCACTGAGTTGCTCACCTCATCTCCTGTCCCCTGCATGATGTCCTGAGGGATTGAATAGATCTTGTTGTGCATCTCCACACTTCGCCGCATCCCATTCCGCACACGTACAAGCAGCACCCGGAAGTTTGTGCCCCCAAGATCCAAGGCCAGGAACTCCCCCTTTTCTGAACCAAAAACAGACACACTTGCCATCAGCACTCCTCTCCCCTCCATCTTCCAAGGACACTTGAACCCAGAGGACTATTTGTGGTCTCTTTAAGTTGGGTGGGATGTGTTAGACCTGCCTTCTAGTATATGGGTGTTGAGATAGATACTATCTGCAGGGCACCAGGTTGGCAGAGGCTGCTCTAACTAACCTGGCACAAGTGAAAATTCCTTTCTGACTCCAGAAAGGGCAGTGGAGAAAAGTGAAATGATAGGTTGCAGCGTTTGTGATTTGTTAGTTTAGAGAAAAGGCAAGTAAGAGATGACTTGGTAGAAATTTATAAAATTATGCAAGTGGAGAGAGAAACGGTTTTCGTCTCTCATAACATTAGAACTCGTGGGCTTCTAATGAAGCTGAATGTTGGAAGATTCAGGACAGACAGAAGAAAGTATGTCTTCACACACTGCAGAATTAAACTATGGAACTCCCTCCCACAGGAGACTGTGATGGCCACCAACCAGGATGGCCTTAAGAGGATTAGACAACCTCATGGAGGACAATGCTACTAGCCAGGATGGCCCGTGTCTTGCAGGCAGCAACTCTTCTGAATATCAGTCGCTGGAAACCACAGGAGGAGAGCGCGCTCTGGGCTGGGCCCCTGCTTGCTGGCTTCCCATAGGAATCATCTGGCTGGTCACTCTGAGAACAGAATGCTGGACTGCGTGGGTCATCGACCTGATCCAGTAGGCTCTTCTTACATTCTTAAGAACAAGAGCTTCTAAAGCAAAATGTTATTGCGCTCCAGATTTGCCCCATGCAAAGTCATGTCTCTTATTCCAACAGTTTCACGGGGTCCATAGAAAAAGGATTTGCTGAGGAGGAGAGGGAAGAGGGAGGGAAATAGGTCGACAGAACAGAAAGCTTTCTGACACCAGCAAATTCAGACACAAGGCTTAGTAGTGATCAATGCATCCACTTCTGCTCCCTAAAGGTGTCTGACAGAGACTTTTTCGAACTCTTGCAAGCAGGATTCCAGCACAATATCCCTTTCCTCTCCTGTGGCTTCCAGCAACTGGCATTCAGAAGCTACCTCCAACTGCAGTGGCAGGGCAGAGCCACTAGCAGCCTTTGATAGCCTTGTCCTCCATGAATCCGCCACTCCTCTTTTTAAAGGAGGCGGTAAATTAATGGCACTCTGGAAAAACAGCATAATTTCCCACCCCATTAAAAGAGGCCAGAATTGCCACCACCACAACCACTGTGCCACATATTGACACACCGACGGTTAGATGCCATAAGCCAAACGGGGTCAAATATTACTATTAATTACTTTTATTCCTAGATTCCACCTTTCCTCCAAGGAGACCAATGTGGTGCACATAGTTCTCCTGCCCATTTCATCTGCAAAATGGCCCTGTGACTTGCTCATGCCTCAGTGGGGATTTGAAACCGTGTCTCCCAAGTCCTGCTCCAATACAAGTGATGCACACAAGTGGCCAACCGGATTTGGCCAAGGACACTGTCCACTATCTTCAACCCATGTTACCTGTTCCGTCTGGGATGGAGCAGACATAAGAGGGCAGCATCTTCACGGTGGCCTCGTTGTGCGTCTCGTGGCCCAGGCCCCGCTCCATCTCCTCCTTCATCCTCTTCTTTATCTCCAGGAGCTGCTCCCGGCTGAGTCTCAGAGGATCCAAGATCTTCTGGCGCGCTTTGTGTTGGGCTGCCAGCCGGTAAGCCACCGCAGTGACCATGGCCGCGCCTTTCCCGCTCCCGTCCTCTGAGCGGATGAATCGGATGTCGCAATCGGGCAGGAAGCGGCGCACCATCTTCTGAAGGCGGCGGGCAAAGCTGTGCAAGGCAAGGGGGGAGAACAGGACCATTACAAACACACCCATGGCACATCCAGAAATCACTGGTGTTGACCGACAGGGAAAGCATCATCTGGAGGACCATGGATTCCGTCCCCGAAGGATGAACTCCCTGAGCACAGACAGCAAAGACCACAGTTGAAGGAGCATCTTGATAAGCTGGGGTGTGTGAAGAGGACGGGGGCCAAGGTGATCAAGGGTGTGGAAACAGAGGCAGATTTAGGGCAGTGAGACCAGTTCCCCAGCACTGGGTGCCAAGTTGAGGGGGGTGCAACAACTATCATGTTGCGCACATGCAGAAAGAAAGGTGAGAGGTGGGGGCAGCTGGATATTGGCCTTGCTCAGGGTGCTGCTGCAATCTGAAAGACCCAAAGTCTGCCCCTGCTGCAAACCAAGCACTTTACGAGGAATGTTTGAGGGAGCCTTCTGGGATAGCATCCCCTTCTAGGACTGGCACACAAGAGGCTTGCTTTCGAATAACCCCAAATGGCCCCCACCCCATTGCTATGAAGGCTGCTTTGCTTGCTCCACTTACTGAGGATGCTTCTTGTACACCGTCCCGTCCACCCCAACTGTGGAGCGCAGGCGGTCAACACGCTTGTTCTCCTTGATGCGCCGGAGCACAGCCACCAGGGCAGCGCCACAGAGGTTGGCCGAGCGCGTGGAGACAATCTCGCAGATGCGCTGGGTGGCGACACAGTCTTCATGGGACGGTTCCAGGCCCAGCTTGGTGAGGATCTCCTGGGCTTTCAGGAGACCTTCCTTTTCCCTGCAAATCCAGGATGGCAAGCAAAGGGGGTCTGTAAGAGGCAGCAGTTCTTGCACGGCAGAGGGGTTGCTCTGGGGTCGCGGGGAGTCAAAGGTCCTTTACTATTTCTGAAACAGGCTCCCTGTCCCCAGTATCCCAGGGCCACCCAGCCAGCATGAAAGGGGAGCTTTTCAGCCACTGAGATGCCGGTCTCAGCCCTTGTGCTGACTGCAGTCGATCAGAGAAAAAGGAGGTGAGTCGGCCACTGAGGATGGGCTCCTAGGATCCCTCCGGAGAAGGCGCATGGAGGATTTGTTCTGGCTATTCTAAAGCTACAGATTTAGGAGCACGGAAAACACAAGGCAAGGCCCATTCACTCACTTTTCAATTGCAGAGACGTATCTGGTCTCAAAGTGTCCCGTCGTCAGTAAGTCCGAGGTGAGTCTCCCATCGAAGAGGAGGTCTTCCTTGGCCATCTTCACCAGGATGAGCCTGACCAGCTCACCCATGTACATCCCACTGATCATCTTCTCGAACCTGTGATACACCCCAAGGGGAGAGAGCGAGAGACTGAGTTTGGGCAGCAGCAGAAACTGATGCTCCAACACACCATAAACTTGAAAAGGAGTTTGATGGATAGTTTGGGTTGTGTATGACTCCATCGTGGCAAGAATGTGTAGGGCCCACAAAGGTGACAGCCCCTCCATACATTCCGTGCCTCTCCCCCCGCAAGGAAAATGGAGCACTTGGGCAGGGGAAACGCTCAACAACCATGTAACCCCCTGCAGAGCTTTCATTGCACTTCCCAGGTTCTTGTTTGGTACCAGCTAAATATCCTGCTTTAAGCCAGCAAGCATATTCCCAGGATCAAATTGGGACTAGTTTACTTGCGTGATTGCCTTACTTCAGACATACCCTCTCAACTGCTTTGATTTGTGGAATTGGCACTGTTACAGCTACCACACAAGACTCCTTCCACACCTGCAAGCAAGCAATCTTTTCACGTGGCAGCACTACACTTCGGAACTCCCTGCCTATTGATACCAGGCAGGGGCCTTCACTGTACTCTTTTCAGTGCATGTTGAAAACCTTTTTATTTAGGCAAGCCTTCCTAGAGCTAAATACACATCAGAATAGAGTGTACACTTCCAGGGTCAATGCGAGATACATTACTTCTGATAAATGAGCCACCATGAAAATTTGTGTCCCTGCCTTTTAGACTTGTCTACCCACATTCTAGCTGAAACCCAAGGGCCATTTTGGTTGCCAGATGTGGATTATTTTTCAGCTCTCCTGCCCCACTGCAGTTGCCAGAAACCACAGGAGTTGAGAAGGCTCTTGTGCTCAAAGCCTGCTTGCTGGTTTCCTGCAATAGGCATTTGTGAGAACAGGACGCTGGGCAAAAGGGGCCCTTTCCGCCTGACCCAGCAGGCCCTTCTGATGCTACCCAGGGTTAATATTTTTTAAAAAACCCGCAGCTGAGGCACATGACTTACAGCTGCTTTCCCGGATTCAGGGAGCCCATGTCAATTTCCCGGTCAAACTCGGTCCTGATGTCATTCAGGGCCCCATCGTCGCCAAAAGCTCCCCACTCCATGTTGATGCACATGCGCCCCTCGTCGCCCTCCACAAGGTCAATGTGCTGCATGTCCTCCATGTAGCAAGCATTGCTACCTGTACCTAAAGGGAGGGAGAGAGAGAGAGAGAGATTAGGAGAGTCCATGAAAGTGAAAAACCTGCAGCTGGAGCCTCCCACCCTTTTCCTACTTTCCAGATGCCGCTGAGTGACAGCCCCCATTATCCCTGGCTATTGGCCAGGTTGGCTTCTGGAGGCTGGACGGTGTCACGTTCCCCTGCCCCTCCTTTATTTCCTGGCCTTTCTGGCCCGGAACACTCATGGGGCTCTGCGACCGCAAGCAAAGTATCAGAAGAGACTAAATAAAAGCCGCCACTACTTTCTAAGACATCTTGTTGGCAGGTGAAAAGACAGCGTGTGAGATGGAGGAATCAAACTATCTGGATTGCTGTAATGCGCTCTGTGTGGGGCTTCCCTCGCACTTGATCTGGAAGCTGCAGTTAATGCAGAATGCTGCAACACGATTGCTGACAGGAGTGTGGCCGTGTCAGCATCGAACCCCTGTGCTCAGAGATCAGCACTGGTTGCTGGTTTGCTTCTGGATCAAGTCCAATTAGTATATAAAGCCCTTAACAACTTGGGGCCACTTGACCTATGAGATCACCTTACCTCACATGTGCCCCCTCGACTGCTTTGATCGTTGGAACTGGCAATGCAACAGGTGCCACAAAATGCCCATTCTGCATTTGTAAGAACTCAATCTTTTAGTCAGACAGTAGTTACACTTTGGAACTCCCTGCCTATTGATACCAGATAGGCACCTTCACTGTACTATTTTCAGTGCGTCCTAAAAACATTTTTGTTCAGACAAGCCTATTCAGATATTTAGAAAGTTGATTTGCATTTTAACCTGTTTTCAGTCTATTGTTATTTTCGGAAAGTCTTAAATTATTGTTGTTAATTCTTCTGAATGTTAATTTTATTGTTTTATCTTAATTGTAAACCACTTCGAGATTTGTTTTGTTTTGTTTTACAGACAAGTAGTGTACAAATATTACAAAATAACGCAAGAAGCAGGCTGGCCTCAGGTACGCAGGAAATTCAGGTGCTTTCCAAAGGTGGGGGAAATGTCCCTGCAGACTTCTTACCAACAATTAGCCCGATTTCACAGTTGTGATCGTCGTAGCCGCAGGTCATCATTGTCCCAACGGTGTCATTCACCACAGCCACAACATCAATCTCAAAGTCCTACAGAGCAGGAAGTTGGAAAAGGCCACCATTGATTCAAATTCTGAACAATTGTTTGTCAAGAAATGACCAAAATACTCAAATATTCTATTCCAGCTTCTGTGTGTGTGTGTGGGGGGGGGGGGTGATCAACTGAAATATTTCAGTTCTCAAGAACTCCTGACCTGGAGGCTGGTGACTGCCAGAACCTCAGCTGCCCCGAAATGGAAAACCTTACAGGATGTGCAACTTTTGCTTTGGTATAAAAATATGTGGAGTTTGGCATTAGCTGACAAAAATTATCTCATAAATTAACTCAAAGACTCAGAGGATCCCAAAGAATTATATGTTCTTTGGTGGGATTTTAACTTATATATCACAGATACAGGCACATAGACCCCCTCTCCACAGTACAATGTGTGATTTGGTTTTCCTAAGTGTCTCAGGTTTTCTTCTTTCTTATTTAAATCTCTTCTGCATATACTGTGCTGCTTTTCACTTCATTCACACACACCCAAACAGAAACACCCACCCACTTTACCCCTCCAGGATGAGGCTCCAGAAACTGGGTGGGGGAAAGAGCTGGTTGTCTGGATGGGTCAGTCCCTGCTCACCCCACAACACAGCCCCCAACCCCCAAGGCACTTTGCACAAGAGAGGCCGAGGCACCATGAACATCTAGCGATGTCCTGACTCCAAAAAAGTAAGAAGAAAATGTGGCATCTGGAAGGGAATGGGGGCCAGGGGCCCTGACACACAGGCCCTCCACCCCACCCCACCCCAGGGGAAACTGGAACTCCACCAAGCTGACAAGCTCAGAAGGAGGCAAGAAGAGCTTTGCAGCTGGATCAGGCCAGAGGCCCCCTTAATCCCTTGGGAAGCTCATAAGCAGGACTGGAGGACAGAGGCAGTCGCCCACTTGTGCCCCCCAGAAACTGGCATTCAGTGGCAGCTGCCTGATATGAGAGGCGTATGGAGTAGCCGCCATGTTGGCGTCTGTTATGGCATGCTCCAGTTCACTGTCTGTGTCCACCTGGCATCTCCAGGTGTGTGAAATCCTGCAGAGCCAGTGAGGAGAACACCGACCTTGAGGGACCAATGCTCAGACTCGGGAGAAGACATCTTCCTGTAGAAATGGCCCATCTAGCTGAGCGAGTGTCAACACTGACCCGCAGCGGCTCTCCAGGTTGCAGGTCAAGCCCTCCCTGGAGATGCCAGAGAGGACCAAGGACTGGGCATGGCCAAAGAACTGGGCATATCGCTCCTGTTCATCCAGCGACCATCTCATGCCAATCGATTCCACAGGCAGCCATGCTTGCACCCTGCCACCTCCAACACACTGGGGGAAATGAAAGGAATTCGGCTGCCTGACTCTAGAACGGGCAGAGTGAGGTGGTCATAGTGCTGGACTATGACCTGGGAGACCAGGGTTCAAATCCCCACTTAACCCTGAAGCTCACTGGGTGACCCTGGGCCAGTCACAGTTTCTCAGCCTAACCTACCTTACAGGGTTGTCGTGTGGATTAAATGAGGAGGGGCAGGACACTGTATGCCACCTTTTAGCTCTTTGGAGGAAAATGTGGGATATACCATATATACTCAAGTATAAGCCAACTTTTTCAGCACATTTTTTTATGCTGAAAAAGCCCCTCTCAACTTATACTCGAGTGAGGGTCCCTTTTGGGCTGCTCCTTCCTCCTCCGCCGCCTTTGCTGCCACCAGCCTCTGCCTCTCGGCAGCAGAGGGACAGGGGGACGGGAGGGGTTTGGGGGGGAGAGAGAAGCCCCCTCTGCTGTGTGCTCATGCGCGCACACACACACACGCACTCCGGCCCACCAGGAGATTTGTGGTGTGGTGAACCAGCTTATACTCGAGTCAGTAAGTTTTCCCAGTTTTTGTGGTAAAATTAGGTGCCTCGGCTTATATTCAAGTTGGCTTATACTCGAGTATATACGGTAAATGTAACAACAACAACAACAACAACAACAACAACAACAACAACAACACACAAAAACTATCTTAAAGACAGCAACAGGCTTAGATTACCCCTCGTCTTCTTATGGCTTCCCGTAAGAGGCCCACAACGTCCCGGCCTTCCACACCACTGGATTTGAATCCCTTGGTCCACGTCACGAGGACGCTCTGTTTGAGAAAAAGAGAGGAAAGGAAATAAGGAACTGCCTGCCAGCCAGAGGAGACAAACAGAGGTTCAGCCTCCAAAGCAGAGAGAACTTTCCCACATCATATTTGTAACACAGGTACCTCACAACTTAATGCACCTTTAACGTGTGCCATTTCAGCTTTACACAGTTGAAGGCTGGCCGGTTGAAACAGCTCAGATCAAATGCATGTGTCAGGGGTTCACGAGCAGAGGCACAGGGAAGAGAGGAGATGGAGAGCGAAGGGGAAGAATCCGAGGGGAGCGTAGGAGAAGAGGACAGTGGACCGAGGGATTCCATGAGCCTCTCCAGCGAATCAGAAGATTCACAGAAGGGGGCGCCAGTGGCCAGGGGTAGGGGGTTCCCAAGGGGAATGTCCCAGGAGCAAGGGGGCAGCAGGGACTCCCAGAGCAGTAGTTGGAAATCAGGACCAGCTTCCCCACCAGAGCAGAGTGGGGGGGGAAGAGTCCCAAGGATCAGGGCCAGTGCATTCCCCACCAGGGAGAGAAGATAAGGCAGGGCTGACCACACCTCCATCGGAGAGTCAGACAATGGAGGGGAGGTCAGATCCGGCCAGTATCCCGGAATAGCGAAGCAGTGACAGAAGTAGTGTAACGGTCAGGAGGAAGGTCACTGGGTTGGCGCGAGAGGCAAGTTCAAATGTACAGGAGCGCGGGACAGCAGAGAATGAGGATTGGGAACCGGGTCCTAAAGCCCGCCGGAGGGAGGGGGAGGAGCTAAGCGACTCAGCGTCGGAAGAGTCCAGAAAGGGCAATGCCCCAGCGGGCAGGAGGACCCAGAGGAGGAGAGAGCAGCGTAAAAGCTGGAGCCGGGCTAGGATCTTAAACTGGTGTCATAGGGGAGGAGACTCAGACGGTACTTCGCCGGTCTAGGCTTTAAGACGTAGAGCTGCGCGCTACGGCTTGGAAATGGAAACTAATCTTCAATAAAGACTTTTGTACAGAACGACAGCCTAGCGTTGGTCCTCTGTGAGCTGGGACCTAGAGGCAGCTCTGACAGCATGGAAGGCGCTTAAAGCGCTTTTTCCGTGTAAAGAAGGAGCTTTTAAGCTATCTACATTGCCTTAAAAGCTCTCTGCCTTGCTCAGGGGGAGTAAGACCTGTTTGTGGCGTCAGTTCCAGAAGGTAAGACTGCTCAGGCAGGGGCAGTTCCAAGGGAATGGTTTGAGTATACACGTCTCTGTGTACATGCGCCTTCCCTGGAACATAATCCCCAAGCAAGATCTGACTTACCTGGGCCACCCAACTCCTGGGACTGTAATTTGTTTCAACTTTTGAATACTGAATTTCAAACCTGCCCTGGGACCAGCCCTGGGAAGAGTGGGTAAAGATCACAATAAAAACCTGTGAGATCACCTTGCTCCGCACATGCCCACTCAGCCACTTCGACTGGCAGAGCTGGGGGTGCTCTAGGTGCCACCTAATACCCGTTCTGCATTTGTAAGAACTCAAACCTTCAGTGTAGCAGCACCTGCCCTCTGGAACTCCCTGCTTCTTGACATCAAGCAAGCGCCTTCAGTGCATTCTTTACAGCACTTGAGAAAAACTTTTTTGCTTACGCAAGCTTAATGTAGGTTTTAATCTGTTTTTAGTTTATCACTGTTTCTATCTTTTAAATGTTTTAAAGAGTTGTTTTCAGTGATAGCTGTATTGTTTTATTTTCTTTGTAAATTGCTTTGAGGGTTGGTTGGTTTTTTTTACAATCAAGCAATGTACTAAATTCTATGAAATAAATAAAATAATCATCGTAACATTTCCATTTGTGCTGCCGCTAATGGGAAGCCGGCCCAGTTTCTATCACCCAAAACAGCCATTTCTCCTCTGTACAAAAGTCCTGAGCTCCAAAAAGTACCTGACACACCCTCCTCACCGGTTAACTATTCGTAATATCATGAATGTTGAAAGTATTCCAGGTACATCATCTTAGTAAGTTCTTACAATGGCCCTACAGGGCAGACCAGAATTATTACCTGCATATGTTGCAAATCAGGTGCCAAGAAATTAGCTTCTCCAAAGCCTCCTAACTGAATTCATGGAGGAGGCAAAGTTTAAAGAGGGAAATCTTCCAGAATTCCTGGAGCCTTTACCATCTCTCTCACGAATCCCAGGAGAACTTGAGTTGCAAGCTTACCTCATCCAGTTTGGTCTGGGAGCAAGGGAAGGAGAAAGTGAAGCCCAGAGGGAGTTTCTGGTCCTTGATTTCCAGTTGGTCCATGAAGTTAGCTAAACATTCAGCAATGTGGTCAAAGAGCTGAGGGGCGGAGAAGGAGACACACACTTAGGAAGGCCGGCTGTGGTCAGACAACGGTGGCATCAGGACCCACCTTATTTATTTCTTTACTACACACACAGTATATACATCCATTGAAACCAGAACTTGGCAGTTGGAGTCTAACAATGAAACATTCATTCTAAACTGCAGGATTCTGGACCCTTTTTTGGAGCAGAAAATTTGCAAACACTGTTTTTGTTTTGTTTTTTTGTCCTGCCACTTAACCTGAATGACTTGGAAATCGTTTGTCAAAGGATTCGAAAATGAATCTGGATCCTATCAGCTTCCCCAAAAACATTTCATCACAAGGAAACAGTGTGATTTAAGAACTTCCTCTGTTTCTAAACAGCTTCCCTAAGAGTTGAGAATTTGCACAAATGACCAAGAAGCCATCACAAATAGCGTGAAATTAAGATAAGGCAAGCGAAGTCTCTGAGCAGCTGACTGGAGCAGGTGACAGTTCTGTACCCTCAAATGACAAGCTTGTTTCCAAGCTCAAGTCAAGGTGCTGCTTTTCCCATTTAAAGCCCAATTGTCCTGGGCCCAGGAGATCTAAACAGCCACTTAAGAGTATTTGCTGAGGTCCTATCTCTGCAGTCCTTCGTCACTGCTTCCCCATTGTTGGAAGTATGACCGTCCCTGATTTAGCTTCCTTTTTCAATGGGAAAGAGCAATGGTGCTAAAAGGTTCCTGAGATGGCCAAGAGAAGGCAGCTCAACTCACCTGCACTCCGCTGCCCCGCATAAGATCCTCAGGGATAGCATAGATCTGGTTCTCCATCTCTACTTTCTTGCTGCCATTATCAGCCACCTTGACTCTCAGGACCCGGAAGTTTGTGCCACCGAGGTCCAAGGCCAAGAAGTTACCTTCCTCTGCAGGGGAAAAGAAAAAAAAAAGATGGGGATTGTTTCACTCCCTGACGTAAGAAGCCCTGGATGGTGAACTAGATTTGCCTGGGCATCTGCTGGAAGACATTTATTGAGAAGCTACCAGCCATGGTCACCAGCCATGATGCCTGGGCTGTGCCTCCACAGGCACAGAGGCTGCAGAGCTTCTGAATACCAGTTGCTGTAAACCAAAGAGAGGAGAGGGCTCTTGTGCTTGAATCTTGCTTGTGGGTTTCTCATAGGCATCTGATTGGCAACTGTGAGAACAGGGTGGTGGACTAGGTGTGCCACTGGTCTGATCCCGCAGGGTCATTTTGGCTCTCAAAAGCCTCTCTCGGCATCCAATTCTCCTTGCAGAAAAGGGAAGTTGGCAAGGGTTAGGGTTAGGGTTAGGGTTAGGGTTAGGAACTCTGTGATTCTGAAGTTCCAGGTCTTGCGTAGAGGGCTCTAGCCATATGGTGTTCATGCAGACAATCAACCAATCAGACATCAGTTAGAGGCTGCCATGACCTCATTCCTCACTGACATCAATCCACTGTACATGGGGGGCTTGCATCCATGAGAAATGGGACTGTCAGGGGCTCTTTACCTGTTATTTCTGCACTGTGGGGGGTTGGACTAGACTCCCCTTCCAGCCCTACAATTCTATGATTCTATGACATGTACAGACTGCATCCTGCTAAAGCTTAGAAACCCATCTGATGTACATAACATCTCTTTCAGTGTTCTCTGCAATCCTCAATTTAAGAAACCCTACAATGCATCTTGCTCCTAGGAATCAATGTGGGGGCCCAGAAACCGATACACCAGAGAGTCACTCTGCATTTCGACAACAGCGTGCAAGTTATGGAAGGAAGCCAGTAGAGAAGAGGGCAAGCAGGAGATACGAAATTAATACTCTCTGACCAGGGGCCTCGGCAACCCACCCCAGATCAGGGAGGGGAAAGGAAGAAGCCTGTTGACCCCAAGCCTGGGCCGAATCCATGCAGAGTTCTCCCACTGCCTGCCTGCTTCAGAGTTGCAGGCCAGCTGGCAAGGAGAGCATCAAAACAGCCCTTCTCACGGCAAGGGATTCCTGCCGTAGATACACTCAGCTTCCTATGGGGATCACCCTCATCGTGTTGGCAGGATCTCATATGACAATGTCCAAGCATCCAGGCCTAGGTGTAAGGCTCAGTGTGCCCCTGGTCTCTGAGAGAAGAACTCAAGACTGCAAAGGAGAAACAAGGGCTGGTGCCAGGGAGAACTAGTGGGCTAGATATGGGGTGGGAGAATTGCTTAACCCTTCCCCAAACAGTTGCCCCCAGCAAATCATCCTCCTTTGCCATTTTATCTCTCTCTCTCACACACAGCCAGATTCTTAAACTGAAAGTGGAGCCCGCTGGGTTGGGGTGGCAGATGACATCAAGGGGACTTTTTGCCAAGGAGGCCTGGCAGGCATGGGAGGGGTTAAGCCCCTTCCCCGCTGCGTGTCTGTCATCTTCTTGGAAAGTGCAGAATTAGGGCTGTGTTTTTGCAGAGATCAGCTCTGCTTTCCCCATGGGAGATACCATGGGCCTGCTGTTTTCTGCAGCAGCACCATAAAGTTAGCTAAACCACAGCCTTGCCTGTGGGCTTGTAGGGGATCTTGTAGGGATTTTGAGAGCAGGACGCTAGACCAGATGGGCCACTGGCCCATTCTAAACCCCAGGCAGCAAATATGCCCCCAGTTGGAGGCAGTGTAGTGCTGGAGTAGGAGAGACCAGGGTTCAAATCCCCACTCAGACATGAAGCTCACTGGGCGATATTGGGCTGGTCACTCACTCTCAGCCTAACCTACCTGACAGGATTCTTGTGAGGATAAAATGAGGAGGAGGAAGAGGAGAACTATATATACACCACCTTGGGCTCTTGGGAGGAAATGTGGGATAGAAATTTAATAAATAAAAAAATATCCATACATATCAACAAACATCTAGTGTCCCAATCAAGGGAAGCCATAGTCCCGCTCTATTCTGCCTTGGTCAGACCACAGCTGGAGTATTGTGTTCAGTTTTAGGGAGGATATTGACAGGCTGGAAGGTATGCAGAGAAGGGCAACTAAGATGATCAAGGGTCTGGAAACAAAGCCTGATGAGGAATGGTTGAGGGAGTTGGGAATGTGCAGCCTGCAGATGAGAAGACTGAGAAATGATGTGGTACTAATCTTCAAATATCTGAAGGGCTGCCACATGGAAGATGGAACCAGCTTGTTTATTTCCTGCTCTAGAGCAGGCATAGGCAAACTCCGGCCCTCCAGATGTTTTGGAACTACAATTCCCATCATCCCTAGCTAACAGGACCAGTGGTCAGGGATGATGGGAATTGTAGTCTCAAAACATCTGGAGGGACGGAGTGTGCCTATGCCTGCTCTAGAGCAGTGTTTCCCAACCTGGTGTCTCCAGTTGTTTTCAGACTACAATTCCCATCATCTCTGACCACTGGTCTTGCTAGCTAGGGATGATGGGAGTTGTAGTCCAAAAACAGCTGGAGACCCAAGTTTGGGAAACACTGCTCTAGAGGATAGGACTCAAATCAATCGATTCAAGTTACAAGAAAGTATCAGGAAGAACATTCTGACAGTAAGGGCTGTTCAAGAGTGGAACGGTCTCCCTCAGGAGGTTTTATAATCTCCTTCATGGGAGGTTTTTATGCAAAGGTTGGATGGCCATCTGTCATGGATGCTTTAGTTGAGATTCCTGCAATGCAGGGGGTTGGACTAGATGACCCCTGGGGTCCCTTCTAATTCTACAATTCTATGATATGGCTGAAAATGCCCTCAAATGAGAGCAGAGAGAGCGCCACATCTTCCCCTAACCCCTATTTACAAAAACTTCCCAGTTTGGTTTGCTGAGGGGAATTCTCCCTTGCTGCTTTACAAGCCTAGATAAGCACTTGACACTCCTTGCTGAAGTAGCCCACTCCTTGGTCCTTGTCTGTCTTAAAACAACCATTCCTCATGTATGGGACTGTTCCCCTGCCAACTCCAGGCCCAACTCAACTCCCCGAAACTATTTTCTGTCTCCAACATGAAGCAATTAAGTGGGACGAGGGCAGAGAGACCAGCAAAGGGGACTGGAAAGGAACAAGATTATTTGGAAGAAGTCTTTCCCATCTTTTTGGGACAGGAGGCTTCAGAGGCCCATAGCTGGGCCCCTCTCTTTAGAAAGCAGCTGAGGGATACGTGTCAGCTGACAAGTCAGAGTTACATGTAGAGAAGGCACTTGGTGCTTGCTCAAAGAGACTCTCCCTTTTTATTGTCGCCTCCCATTGCGTTGCAGGGGGTTGAACTAGATGACCCTTTCGGTCCCTTCTGACTCGTCAGTTCAACAATTCTGTGATCTTTCAAAGCTGAGCTTTGGTGATCCACACAGGTTGTGGAGCTCAGACCTGGTTGTGGAGCTCAGACCCTCAGTGAGCCCTTTTCTGGGTGGTGGTCATCGGCCTGTTCCACCGTCCCACACCCCACCCCATTTACAAAGTCTTCCCAGCTTGGTTTCCCGAGGGGAAATTCTACCTTCTTGCTTTGGAAGCCTAGATAACCATCTGGAGCTCCTGGCAGAAGCAGCACATTCCTTGGCCCTCGTCCACCTCCAGATGACCCTTCCCCATTTCTGGGCCTGTCTCTCTGCCAACTCAAGAGGAGGTTCCAGTGTTGCAACAGTTCATGTGGGCAGCCTGCTCCTCCAGCCGGACAGGGAGCTCCCTCTCCTCAGGGTTCTCATCCAGGCAATCCTTAGAAGCCAGCTGGCCCCAAACCCAGGCTCCCCGGGCCTTGCTTTTGAGGGGGGAGGGTGGCAGCAGCAACAACATGTGGAGGGGTCAAATGCAGGGGACGTTTCTCACCAGCCGCCAACCCCTTTCCAAGAACACAAAAGCTCAGTGCCAAGTCAAGATCCTGGTGCCAAGTCGGCAAGACGAGACTATCCCAGCCTGCTCTTCAGCCCCAAGCCTTGTAATTCTCCTGCTTTCCTCAGGATGCTCAGCTCACCTTCTCACACTTGCAAAATGCCCCTGCCCCACATCTATTCAAACTCCAGCAGACCTAAAGGAAAACTATTTTGCAGCCCTTCATCAATGGTATTCAACACCTTATAAACTGAACTTAATATCAAAGTTAGGGTGGGAGATGTGAATTGAATAATGCAGATTACATACCCATCTCTTGGAATTGCTCTCAAATAGAAATATTATGGAAATCAGCTCAGGCCAATATCTCCGGCACCTTAGGAGACCATATACCCTTGGCACCTGAAATATTTCTGCTTGGTTATCGAAAAGATGTTATTCTGGGAAATGGCCATGAAACAGTGTCTAACCTTATGACTGCTGCTAATATTATAATAGCTAAAAATTGGGGGGGGGGGCACATATCTGCTACTACAGTTCATATCTTGGATTACAGACGCTTCGGATTGCATTATTTCGGATTGTGCACAGCACTGAACCCGGAAGTACTGGAATGGGTTACTTCCGGGGTTTGGCGCTTGTGCATGCACAGAAGCACTAAATCAAGCTTTGCGCATGTGCAGAAGTGCTGAATCGCAACCCACAAATGCGGTGCTGATCCTGCACAGATCAAGTTTGCAACCCAAGTATCCACTGTATATCTGGTCCACAGTAACAATGATTAAGCTAACTTACTACAAAAGAATACATATAAGCCAGACAAGCCAGAAATAGGTTTGTCCTTCCAACTCAACAATTCTTTGATTCTAACAAGTTCAGTGATAGCGCCCTGCCTCATGCCACCTTCAAGCTGCTTTAACAGTATTTCTTTCTGCTCTCTGTCCTTGTGAGACGGGCAAAGGTTCCTAATGGTCTCTTTACTGGACCTAAGCGCACATGCAAACCTTTGAGGTATTGAAAAATCTCTCCCACGCCAGCCATGAAAACAAGGAGTGACCTGCTGTGATTCCTACATTGCAGGGGATTCAGTTACATGACTTTGGGGGTCCCTTCCGACTCTGCAATCCAATGACTTGGGAAGCACAGCAACACTGCCGGGGCTGATGGGAATGAAAGCCCAAAGCATTGGGAAGACACCAGGTTGAGGAAACAGCAGAAAGCCAAGAAAGGATGTTTACAGGAAACGTCCCACTAAAGAGCTGGCAGAGAAGCTGGAGGCTTCCAGCCCATGACTTCCTGCACTTCAGGGGGTCAGTTTGGCTGCTAACCATCAAACAACCCAGACTTCCCTGACTGAAGCCAGTTTTGGTGCTGACTGAAAGGCTTTCTGTTCCCCTGTTGCCTGAGAGTAATTCAGACCTAACATCCCGGGGTGCAGTCCACAAGGGACCATGGGGGGGGGGAGGCTGGGGGCTTTTCTGCAGGGCTGAAGGGGGCACAGAGTAGTAGGACATCTGCTCAGACTGCGCAGGCTCACTGCCCTCTCGCCTCTAGGTGAAGAGGCTCTGCACATTTTCCCATCGTTTCAAAAACTTGCAAAACCTGTCAGACCAGAGGCAACAGTGAGCAAATCCAGTGTGTCTGTGTATAATATATGTGTGCATGTGTACACAAACACACACATAGGCAGAAGACATGGTGTAGTGGTTAGAGTGCTAGGCTAAGACTTGGGAGACACCGCGGTTTGGGAATTCCACCTCTCACCTGCTGACCCTGGGCCAGTCCCCTTCTCTTACCCTAACCTAGCTCCCAGGATTGTTGTGAGGATTAAATGGGGAGGGGAAAACCATGTCTGCTACCTTAAACTTGAGGAAAGGTGGGGCATAAAACAAACACATAAATAAAAACCTCCTAAATTACTTTTAGCTCCCTAAAAACTATTTTCTGTCTTGAACTTGAAACTATTAAGTGGACGAGAGCCAAGAGACCAGCAATGGAGGCCAGAAAGGAACAGAGTTATTTGGAAGCTCACACCACCCTTTGTGGACAGCAGGCTTCAGAGGCTGACGGTCAGGCCTGTCTCTTTAGAAAGCGGCCAGTGGTTGCAGAGAAGCATGTCTGCCAACAGTCTCAGTTACATGAAAGAAAAAACACTTGGCACGTGCTCAGAGACACGCTCCTGTTTAATCATCACCTCCCATTGCATTGCAGGGGGTTGGACTAGATGACCTTTGGGCCTTTCCAAGCCCATGGTTCTATGATCTTTCAAAGCTGAGCACTGTCAATCAAGACGGGTCCCAGAGCTCAGGAATTTAACCCTTTCCTGGGTGGTGGCTGTTTACCTGTTCCATCTGGGGTGGACCTCACAAACGTCGGCAGCATTTTCACCGAGGCTGTAGGGTTGGTATCCGCCCCAAGGCCCTTCTCCATGTCTTTCCGGAACCGATTTGAGATCTCCTGCAGGGTTTCATCTGAAAGCCGCATGTGGTAGAGGTATTTGTCAATCTGGGGGAGGAGAGGGGAAAGCGAAGTCAATTTGACATTTGAAAGAGACATCTCAACAGCGCTAATCCTCGAGTCTTTGGTGATCTCAGTCCACCACAGATCCCTCAGAGATGCCGTGAGAGAGCCACAAGGCAAGTCTGACCCTTTTCCCCGAATCCAAGGAAAGCTTGTTGCAACAGGTCTGCTATTATACGTGGACCTGTGTTTCCTATGAGCTCGTCCTTTTATGCGCTACGCTATAAAGACGGAACTTTTCAGAGACTGACGAAACCTAGAGCCGCCCATCAGCTGTGCAAGAACCCGCTGCTTGGTTGGAATCTGGTTGGGAGCCGCTGGGCCTGCCAGGGGCCGTCTTGCCTGAGGAAAAACAGGCACGATGCATTTTATTACCCACGTCAAAAGATAGTGAAAGCTGGAAAGCTGATCATGGTATCTCTATGCCTCTAGGAAAGTGGCCAATGTTTTACACAACTACATTCTGCCTCCCCTACTGGAGGAGGCAGCATGTCTTTGAAGACCAGCTGCTGACAAGCACAGCAGAGGCAAAAGCTGCTGTGGGGCTTGGCTCTGGCTTCCCAGAATCAGCAAGTGGTTGCACACGGCAACGGCAGGGTGCTGCACTGGACAGGCTTGTGTTTTTAAAGTGAGCCCTCAGAATAAAACCATGCCTATCTGCACCATCTGAAGTCTCAGCATTAGGGGCGAGTGTTGATCCATTTGTCTCTACAGTTAGCAAAAGTATCAAGCCTATTGAGTACTGAGAATTTTTCCTGTTCTAACAATAAAACATTGAAAAACAAACTGTTTTTCTTACAAAAGGTATTGGGCAATGTGGACAATTGGCCAAATCTTGTCTGGCCCATCAGCTTGGCAGAGGCTGAGTGGGGAACAGAAGAGGGTAAAGGAACAGAAGTATGAGAGGAAGGGCTGTAGCTCAGTGGCAGAACACCTGCTTTGCATGTAGAAGGTCCCAGGTCCAATCTCATCTAGCATGGCCAGTGCTCAAGGATGATGGGAAGTAACAAACAGCATCCAGAGGGCACCAGGTTGCCTACCCGTGTCCTACGGCCTAAAACTCCAGAAAGCCACTATAAGTTAGCAGGGCCATATAGCACTGGGGCCGATGGGAGTTGCAGTTCAAAGTATCTGGAGGGCGCCAGGTTGCAGAAGGCAGGTGCAGAGTGCCTTTGTTGCATGTGGTTCATAGAGGAACTGATCCAGCTTGCTTGTCTGATTTCATATCAGGGCTAGTTATTAAACAGCCGTGCAAATATTTACTTAATATTGCACCTTGCATTCTGCCTCACAGATCTGGGTTTCCACAAAAGAGAGCCATCGGGGATCACGAGCCAGGGCAGAAGATGAGGGCAAGAGCATGGACGTTGGAGGGCTACAAGGCAGAGTCCAGAAAGCAGGGCTCACAGGGAAGGCAGGTCAAGGAATGCCAGATCTTGCTCAGGCCTCGGCTTCTGAATTCCTCCCTCATGACACAAGGTAGTAATGTTTAGTTTTACAGAAAAGATCCCCAATGCTGAAAGAGCTAAAAGCTAAGCTAGAGGTTGAGGTCATCCGGATCTCAAATTCCATATGCTGCAACTCCACAGAGACATAATATATGTCCATGAAAGGGGAAACTGTGTCCTTGCTGCGGCTTAGTCTGGGCAACTTCCAAGGAGGAAATTATTGAACGCAGAAAAACCCCGGAGCCTGCCAGGTTAAGCAAACACAAGGCTAGGCTTAGAAAAAGCTGCCCTGCGCAGGAGGGAAAGGGAGACATGAATGGTCAATTGACACCCCGGGAGCGGAAAGTCTCCCTCTCCCAGGGAAGGAATGCTCCAACAGGTGCAGCCTGTGCAACGGCTGCCTCTTAGAGAGCCTTCTCGGCCACAAGTGGAAGAAGTGAGAGGGTGCCACACTGGCGTGAGCTGGAAGAGCGTCCCACCAGCACCTGAGGCTTCCAGAAGAACTTAAGCACTGTTAGAAACTCATATATAACACCTTAAACCTAGCTTGCCACAAAGGAATCTCAAGGCACCATTTTCCCCCAATGAGATTTATTATTGTTATTATTATTCATTTCGTTTCTATACTGCTTTATGTTTTAAAGAAAGAATCTCGAATTGGTTTACAACACATTGAAACACCAACAAAGCAATCCAGAATAAAACAAATTCTGCTCTGGTTAGACCTCACCTGGAGTACTGTGTCCAGTTCTGGGCACCACAGTTCAAGAAGGACACGGACAAACTGGAACGTGTCCAGAGGAGGGCAACCAAAATGGTCAAAGGCCTGGAAACGATGCCTTATGAGGAACGGCTAAGGGAGCTGGGCATGTTTAGCCTGGAGAAGAGGAGGTTAAGGGGTGATATGATAGCCATGTTCAAATATATAAAAGGATGTCACATAGAGGAGGGAGAAAGGTTGTTTTCTGCTGCTCCAGAGAAGCAGACACGGAGCAATGGTTCCAAACTACAAGAAAGAAGATTCCACCTAAACATTAGGAAGAACTTCCTGACAGTAAGAGCTGTTTGACAGTGGAATTTGCTGCCAAGGAGTGTGGTGGAGTCTCCTTCTTTGGAGGTCTTTATGCAGAGGCTTGACAACCATATGTCAGGAGTGCTCTGATGGTGTTTCCTGCTTGGCAGGGGGTTGGACTCGATGGCCCTTGTGGTCTCTTCCAACTCTATGATTCTATGATTCAAGCTTCAAGGAAAATATTTCAGATCCTTCTCTGAGTTACATTTTGCTTTCCCGATATTTATTTATTTATTTATTTATTTATTTACTTACTTACTTAATTCATATAGCTGCCCCATAGCAGAGGTACTCCAGGAAGCCAGTGTGGAGTGGTGGTTAGAGTGTTGGACTAGGACCTGGGAGACCAGGGTTCAAATCCCCACTCAGTCATGAAGCTCACTGAGTGGCCCTGGGCCAGTCACAGCCTCTTAACCTACCTCACTGGGTTGTTGTAGGGATTAAATGGGGAGGGGGTGAAAAAGGAGGGCTATAAATGCAATAAACAAATTCTTCTGCTTAACTACCTAAGAACCTGGAGGGGCTAGTCAGGTGCTACTATTATGAGAGGGAGAAAAACTTTCCTCTACTTTCTCTATGCAATACAATGCAAAAATTCCAAATGCCTCCTTGTGTTACGCAGGCAAGTGAGCCAGCACAGCTGCTGCTGCCCCATCGAAGACATGACGCAAACAACCGAGGGGCAGGGCAAGACGTGCTTGCAGAACAAACCACATTTCTCTACACATGTAGGAGCAAAAATGACACAGAACAGGAACTTTGGGCGTGGCTTTCACAATCCTCTGCCGGTTTGAGTGTGAAGGGGTTGTACACTTGTTGGAAGGCAGGCTGCTTCCTGTAAGTCTTGCCTCCTCCCATTTCACATATCTTTCCAGGCAACCAGCCTGTCCCATGCTAGGAGTTATAGAGTATTTCCACAGTGTCAACTCAAGGGGGAAGGAGTGTGTCATCTTCTTCTTGTAAACCTGGCCTTCTGCTGTTCTGTGCAAAATCAAGGAAACATTGCCAAAATCAAAAACACAGGAATCACATGTGGTGCTTGTGGCTCTGCTCTGCTATTAAGCGGCAGATATGAACAATAGTGTGCTTGTTAACTTTGTGCTGCTGCCTCTCAAACGCATCCCAAAGCCCTTATGTAAGAATACCCATTTGGAAACGCCGCAGAAATGCTCATGGGAAACGTATGGAGAAAGACAGCAAAACAAGCCATGCATCACTCGCCCGGTCCTTCGGATGCAGCCACCAACCCACTGTCCCACAGAAGTCAGTGGGCATCAATTAGGGAAACCACGTGGAGAAACACATTGCACACCCCCACCCTGAGAACAACTGGATCCCAGAGCCATGTGTCCCAACACAAGTTCCCCTGATGGCTGAAAGCTGACTGCAGCCCAATCAACATTCGATATTGTGGGCCGGTAAAAGTGGGGCTGGCACAGGTGTAGTCACAGCTAAAACCCCATCTGAGAACTGCTGTTTTCCTGCATCAGCTTGGTGGTCTTCAGCACTGCTTGGAGAGCCACACAGCTCTTCGGCTTCAGGTTAAGTTGAGCTCTCTGGAGCCTCATTTAATAAATCATCATCATCATCATCATCCCCTGCCCCTCTCTGAAAGATAAATTGGCCCCAAACAACCAATATATCCTGGCATATTAATGTTCCGTACTATCCTTAAAATGCTAACGAGGAGGAGCTCTGACAGTTACAGTACTTTCCTGGTGGATGCCCCACCACGCTCCACACGTTAAGCATAAGTGAGCAAGCAAAGATTTAGGATCAATCCCAAGAAGCACAGAGAGCCTTGGAGGGGGAGCCATGGGCCTTTAGATCACTTCCTACTGCAGCAAGGGCTGTAGAAACTGGGCCTGCTTGTGGCTTCCTGAATGAAGCATGACAGTTACCCAAAGCCCTTTCACAGCAGAACATGAGTCACTTTCCTGCTTGTCGGGTTCCTCCCTCCCTGGTACATCTCCACCCTCAGTTAGCACCACAGCCTGTGTCTGAACTCTTAGCTGGGACAGAGAGTTAGCAACCAATTACCAAGCAGAAGCCTGGGCCCTCCTGCTGCAGCCTCATGACATTCAGACACACCTTCGGCAGGGAGAGCAGCCACTTCCAATAATGAAAGGGGAAGGGCTGTAGCTTAGCAACAGAGCAACTGCTTTGCATGCAGGTACCCATCATCTCCCTATAGGGGACGCAGGTGGTGCTGTGGGTGAAAGCCTCAGCGCCTAGGACTTGCCGATCGAAAGGTCGGCAGTTCGAATCCCTGCGGCGGGGTGCGCTCCCGCTGCTCGGTCCCAGCGCCTGCCAACCTAGCAGTTCGAAAGCACCTCCGGGTGCAAGTAGATAAATAGGGACCGCTTACCAGCGGGAAGGTAAACGGCGTTTCCGTGTGCGGCTCTGGCTCGCCAAAGCAGCGATGTCACGCTGGCCATGTGACCCGGAAGTGTCTCCGGACAGCGCTGGCCCCTGGCCTCTTAAGTGAGATGGGCGCACAACCCCAGAGTCTGTCAAGACTGGCCCGTACGCGCAGGGGTACCTTTACCTTTACCTTTTTACCCATCATCTCCAGGTCAGCCCAGGAGAGAACCCTGCATGAATAGGGCATGTTGAAATTTTCAGCTTCCCAAAATGAGGGGTGCTAAAAAGTTGTAACATGACTTGGGAATTCAAAAGATATTTTGGTTCAATTAATATAGTTTAGTTTTGCTTGGTAAGTACAATGTGTGTACAATTGCCTAGAAATCATTAAAAATGATTGCCAGTTACATGCAGTTGTTGTTGTTGTTGTTTAGCATTACTTAATATTTCCAGAAGGTACAATTAAAATTCTTTGGTTTTCCAAAAATAGTTTATGTGCTTCTTTATCAAACGTAGATAGACTTACCAAGTTAAGTACAATGGTACCTCAGGTTACATATGCTTCAGGTTACAGACTCCGCTAACCCAGAAATAGTTAAGAACTTTGCTTCAGGATGAGAACAGAAATCGTGCTCCGGTGGCGGCACAGCAGCAGCAGGAGGCCCCATTAGCTAAAGTGGTGCTTCAGGTTAAGAACAGTTTCAGGTTAAGTACAGACCTCCAGAACAAATTAAGTACTTAACCCAAGGTACCACTGTAGCAGATTTTAACTTAAGAACTACCCTGACAAACTAATCAACCTGCTATAGACCCACAAACACCTTCTTAGGCAGCATCTTTGTAGGTTTTGGCTGGGTTCTGCCAGGAGGGGTTTAGATTTTGAAAGACTTGGATTCCGATCCTGTCTCAACTTGCTGGCTTGCTTGATTCCCTCAACCAAAATCACTAGCTTTAGAGAGAACAGGCAAAGATTGAGGTACAGCAAGGATCTATTATAGTCCACCTCTATGCATGTTTACTCAGAAGTAAATATCACTGAGTTCAATTGGGCTTGCTCCAAAGCTAAGTATGCATATGATTGCTGCTTCACTGCACAACCCTATGCACATTTACCCTCAAATTCTCACAAAGTTCAGGGGTTTACTCACTAGTAAGTGACTTTCTAATTACAGAAACTATTCTGTGGATGGATGACTTCATTAACAGGCCATTTCCGCAGACTCTGCTCAATGATGCTAAACTTCTTGGCAATGAAACTCAACTTTGAGAGTGATCTAGGTATCCCAATGCAGGTGCCCTCTTTGGGAATATCCCAGCAATGTAAACACAAATGGATGCCCTGAATTGCTAGAAATTATAAGCCAAAAGAGCTCTCCCACTGTCTTTCCTTTGCATCTCCTCCACCTCAAATTGCATCAGTTTACGGTGCAACTTCTGCAAGAGCATAAATGTCCATGAGTCACATTCATAAGTAAGGGCTGGGGAAGTTCCTTTTCCCTAAACGCAGGCAAGTATTAATTAAGAAAAGAGGGAAAACATTACAGAATCCCTTGATTACAGAAAAACAGAGTTTATAGCTCAACAACAGAAGTCAGTGACTTATATAACATGGCTGCAGTGTTTCAACAGGCACGTCCCAAGGGCAGTTCATGAGGAATTGGGATTCTGAGCTGGAAAGGCCCTGGGGAAAGCTGGAAAATAGAATCATAGAATTGTAGAAGTGGAAGAGGCCACGAGGGTCATCTAGCCCAACCCCCTGCAATGAAGGGCATTTTCACCCAACCTGGGGCTCGAACTCATGACCCTGGGATTAAGAATCTCATGTTCTACCAACTGAGCTGAGATTTGTGTTTACAGCTTTGAAACCCTCTGGAGATTTTTACCTGCCCACCTCTTTCTTTGGAAGCAGCACATTGCTGGTTTCCACCAACCACAATAAAACTGCAATTGGTCAATCGGTCCCTCTAGAATAGCCTTACCCATTTCTGGTACTTCCAAGATGCTTCTAGGTCAAGTGTGAATAACACAATGGATTAAGGTAAAAGGTAAGGTAAAAGACCCCTGGACGGCTAAGTCCAGTCAAAGGCGACTATGGGGTTGCGGCGCTCATCTCACTTTCAGGCCAAGGGAGCCGACGTTTGTCCACAGACAGCTTTCCGGGTCATGTGGCCAGAATGACTAAACTGCTTCTGGCACAACAGAACACCATGACGGAAAGCAGAGCATACAGAAACACTGTTTACCTTCCTGCCACAGCGGTACCTATTTATCTACTTGCACTGGCGTGCTTTCGAACTGCTAGGCTGGGAGGAGCTGGGACAGAGCAACGGGAGCTCACCCCATCGCAGGGATTCTAACCGCCTACCTTCTGATCAGCAAGCCCAAGAGGCTCAGTGGTTTAGATCACAGTGCCACCCACATCCCTAACCCAATGGATTAGAATTGTAAGAATCTGGGACTTTTTGTCCCACATTACATAAGAGCAGTTACTCCCTTGATGCCATCAAGCACTCTCCAACTTTTTCTAATGCACCAACAAGGATGCAGGGGCTACCTCAAAAGGATGCCCTTTGGGGGTTCTATGTCTCTGACTGCACTAAGGACTCTACAAATTGCACGCAATACTTTTCCAAAGTTTCTTCCACACCATGTGCTGCATGGAAGGTAGGCAACACCATTGAGGTTCAAGCAGTTTGGTTTGCCAGGGTGTGTCCTGAACAAAAAGAAAGGGGGTGCCTTCCCCCAACCCTCCCCCCCCCCAATTCTTTTCTGTCTCCTTATTTTCTGGGTCCCAAACTACACCTATCCAAATGAAATCTGGTTGCTGCAGGCATGGTCCATTTTAAGTGGAAGAATCACTTTCAAATGTGACCCACTTTGGACAGAAAATAGTTAAAAGCTCAGACGCTTCTCTCCTCAACATGGAGGGACAAACTATTATTTCACAGGGAGCAGCAATTAACAAGATCAAAGGAATGGCCAGGCTGTGGCATACAGGCTGTTCCCAGGTTGCAACTAAGTAAACCATCAAAAAGAAGAATGCCAATTGTGCTACATTCCCTCTGTTACATCTTCATCTTCACAGAACATCCTTCACCAACTGGTGGCCTCCAAATGCTCTTGGACTATAATTCCCATCAACCTCATCCACATGTAGGGCTTATTTGCAGGTTTGGATAGGCAGATGAGGATGGAGGAGTGAGTCAATGAGCACTCAACCAAGGCAGAAGGCATCCTCTCTTAATAAGGTTTGAGGGTTCCCCAACCTCATGGTCAGAATACAATTCCCATCAGTCAACATGGTTGTATGATGTTGAAGTGTCCCCTGGTGCTGATGCAAGTTGCAGTCTGAAACATCTGGAGGTCAGCAGGTGGGCAAAGGGCGCTCTAATCAGAGGGAGCCAACTCTGATGCTATCTGTGATCTTTGCCATAACTTTGTCATAACGACTTTCGTAGCAATAGAAAGAGATCACATGAGCTCTCCATTTGTTATTTCTCGACCCAAGGTCAGAAAAGGAGACACGAGTTATGCAGTGTTGGCATATTTGCAGTCACATTCCTCCAGAGACAGAAATTAAAACCAGCGTAGCATTTTAGAGACTTGCACAAGAAAAGGGAGGAGAGTAAGAATTAGAGCAAATGAAAGGAAGCAGAGGAACCCCTTTAGCCTGGTGTCAAATAACCTTCTGCACATGTGGAGGGATGGTGTTTCCCCTCCCATCACTGCAGGGCGTTCCCACACCCCAAACCTAGAGGAGAGGGAAGAAAATATCAAAACAGCTTTTCGGAAGTCCCTGGCACAGAGGGCAAACCTTCTCTGCCCTGCCCCCTGCTTTGCAAAAAGGATCTTTTCCTCCTCAGAAACCCTGATACAGTGGTACCTCAGGTTACAGACGCTTCAGGTTACAGACTCTGCTAACCCAGAAATAGTGCCTCGGGTTAAGAACTTTGCTTCAGGATGAGAACAGAAATTGTGCAGTGGCGGTGCAGCAGCAGCGGGAGGCCCCATTAGCTAAAGCGGTGTCTCAGGTCAAGAACAGTTTCAGGTTAATAACGGACCTCTGGAACGAATTAAGTACGTAACCAGAGGTACCACTGTAATTCTCACTAAGATTTTCTAACTTAAGTCAGCCCTGGGCCACAAGGGGAAAAGGGAGATGCCAGGAGCTCTTTTTTCCTCGGCAACTCTGGAGTCACAGGAAGGAGGAAAGCTGGAACAGTCCAACAGCTGGAATGAAGGGAAAGGAGCAGAGAGGAGTGGAAAAGGTTTTCCCGAGATCAAAAGCACAGCAGAGGCAGCCCGTTCCCTGTGTGACTTTGACAGGCTGTTTGTATGTCTGTCTGAGGGATCATCTAGATGGCGGTGGTCCATGCAGCTGAGGCCCTTTTTTGGCAGTCCTCAGCAACATCTTATGCCCCTCCTAGCCCTCAGGCCACCTTCCCAAAGCTTAGTTAGTGCTTTCCCAGCTTTGGGAAGGCAGCATGCAGGCATCAAATTCTGGCCTTGCTTCCCCCCACCACCACCACCACCATGTAACAAGGCAGAGTGTGGCCGTAGGTTTTGTATCCAAGTACTCTCACTTGGGGGACGCAGGTGACGCTGTGGGTTAAAGCCTCAGCGCCTAGGACTTGCCGATCGAAAGGTCGGCGGTTCGAATCCCCGCGGCGGGGTGCGCTCCCGCTGCTCGGTCCCAGCGCCTGCCAACCTAGCAGTTCGAAAGCACCTCCGGGTGCAAGTAGATAAATAGGGACCGCTTACCAGCGGGAAGGTAAACGGCGTTTCCGTGTGCGGCTCTGGCTCGCCAGAGCAGCGATGTCACGCTGGCCACGTGACCCGGAAGTGTCTCCAGACAGCGCTGGCCCCTGGCCTCTTAAGTGAGATGGGCGCACAACCCCAGAGTCTGTCAAGACTGGCCCGTACGGGCAGGGGTACCTTTACCTTTACCTTTACTCTCACTTGGTATGAAAAGTTAAGACTGCCCTGATCTAGATAGTAAGCCATCCAAAAGCAGAAGTGTCGCACTTGCATCAGTTCCTGTTGGGAGGCAACAGCTGCTTTGCTTCAGCTCTGTTTGCACACAAGCCAGCAAGGCTTGCCAGCAGGCAGGACAAAGTGGCTTCTGCAGGCAGCACATCTGGGACACTGGGAAGTAGAGTCGTGAGGGGACAGGCAGATCTGAGCCAGGATGCACAACCCCCACGGGACATCCTCCTGCCTACAAGTCCCCCCACTCACTGTGATGGGGAAGAGGCTGAGGAAAATGTCTCCCTGCAAAATAGCAATCAGATCACTGTTGACACTGATTGGCAGTGACTATTCAGGGCTTCAGACTGGGAGATGCCAGAGATTGTACCTGGCATCTTCTGCATGCCTGTCCCTGATGCTGCTTGGTCAAAGGGGCCATTTGGATGTTCTGCCTTGAGGATCAGAGAGTTTGGGCAGGTCACCCACGTCCAAGCAAGCTATAATGAAAGAGGTTGCCTTCTGTGGCCATCTGCTGCTCAGTGTCAGAAAGGCATTTGCAAGATTTGATAGCCAAGAGGTCACGATCCGGTTAACATGGAACCTTAAAGGCACCTAAAAACCCTAAATGAATGCATATTGCATCATTACAGGCAGCTGCACTCCACTCTGCACATGCCCCTTGCCAAGATTAAGCCTGGGCATTGGAAACGAAAAGCCAGCACGGAACCAAGTGCCAATCCTGTGCAGGTTTACTCAAGAAATACCACACAAAAGCTTTGCATCAGCATAGGCTCTGCAGAAGCATGCCCACATCTATAAATCTTCGTGTGGCATGCTATTATTTTAAGCTACTGCAAACTCAAGTCATCTGTATTTAAATACAATTAATCTTGCTCCTGAGGCTCCAACCACACACACCAGTCTCTCCCACAGAGTTGCTAGGCTAAAAAAAGTTTTCCCAATGCCTAAAGTTCTCAGAACTAAGCAAGCTTCTAAAAAGGTAGGTTTTAAAAGTCACTGTCTGGAGGCTGAGGTCCACGGAAGCGGATGCCACAAGGAGGCGGGGCGTAATTTTTAAGTGAAAACAGATTCCTTTGTTGTCTGCCGGGGGGGGGGGGGGAGAGATCATCCGGGATCCCTCCATCGCCAGTACCCGCTCCCGGCATCATAAAGGCTGGAAGAGGCCGGGGAAGGAGTAGCCCCAAAATGCTGGGGGGGGGGAGGGGAGGCTTTCTTCCAATCGTATCACGGCATGGACTTTCCCCCCTCCATCCTGAACCACTGAAGGGAGCAACTATCGAGAAGGAAAAAGCAGGATTGGGACCCCATTTCTTCCAGATAGTCGTGGAGGGGGGCGGCGCTCTCCTTTGCAATACATGAAAGTTTGGAGAACGGAACAGACTTGAGTATTGAGTCCAGCCTCCCACCAACGGAAGGGGAGAAAATGTCCCATCTGCATTATTCCACGTGGAAGCCGGAAAGAGCGCCTTGCATCTCCTGCTGCAGCTCAAAGACCCCACCAATATAATCCTATTTCTCCCCGCGCAGTGGTCAGATCGTAGCGGCAGCCGCCGCCGCCGCCGCCGCCCCTTCCCCCTGTCCCGGGAAACGGGGCGCCCAGAGCCGCCCAACCCACCCCAGACGAGAGGGTCCCTGGGTTCCCTTTCACGAGATCTCCGCGTCTGTCTCCCGCGCAGACGGGAATTCCCCGCTTTTACGCTCCAGCTGAAAAAGCAAGCCGACGTTCCTTGCGCGTCCCCCCCCCCCCCGCCGCCCCATAATCGCGCCGCCGTTTCCCGAAAGGGCCCCCGAGCTGCCCCCACGTGCTCGCCCCGCTCCCTCGCCCAGCCCGGCCCGGCCGGTCCCTCGGCGTGGCCCCGCGCGCCCGCCCGCCCGCCCTCACCCGCTGCACTTGGCTGTGGTTGAGCTCGGTGAAGAAGTACGCCAGCAAGTGGGAGGCGATCATGGCGCGGCGAGACGGGGCCCGGAGCCCCGGAGCCGGGAGAGGGCGGCGAGGACGAGGCGGAGGCGGCCCTGCCTGGCTACCCGGCGCGGGAACCAAGTGGCTTCTTGAGGCTCGCCAGCGATGCCATCCTCCCCTGCCGGCTCCCGCGTGACGCGCCCTGCCCGGCGCCTCCCATTGGCCCCGGCCGGAGGGTGTGGAGAGCCTCAACCTGGAAGGAGGAGGAGGAGGAGGAGGAAGGCGGCTGCTCGGAAAGCTCCGCGGCCCCCCCAGGCGGCAGCAGGCTCCTGAGCGGGTGCAGAGTGCAGCGCCCGCCCCGCCCACAGCCCAGGCTCCCCAAGGAAAAACGCGCCCGGGAGGTGGGGGCTCCCTTTGTCACCCGCCCACCCATGCCCCACGCGAGGCGCTTCTACTCGGACACAAGTCCCAGGATCCGTGCCCAGGCTCTGCCTGGGCATAGCCTCGGGTCTCCGAATGGGTCCAATGCCCCATCCGGCCCTTCCCTTTGCACCTCCCTGGCGGCCACGAGGGCGCTTTCTCGCTCTGGGCATCCTGCGTGGGGCGGCTGAGCAAAAGGAGCCCTAAAGGCGCGGCAGCCGAGAGGCCAGTTCGGAGATTGGGGCTCTTTATTCTTCTGTAAGTGCGACATCGGAAACTAGCCGCGCCCCCGTTGTGCTTGGAGTCTGCGCCCCTCCAGGCGCCGCATCCCGCTCTGCCCCGCCGCGCACATGGGGCTCCGGCTCCCAGGTTGAGCTGAGGACTCGGCGCGCCGCCCTGCGCCGCCCCGCCTCCGCCGGCGTCGTCACTCCGCCGGGGGCTGGCGGGCGTGCAGAACCGCACGACGCTGGCCTGAGCCGGGAGGGGCTGGCGCAAGGATCGCCGCCTGCCGGAGACGCGCTGCGCCGTCGGGTTCCTGAGCGCGTGCGGAGTGCGGCGCCGGGGCTAGACGCGCGGCCGGAACTCTGAAGGGGACGCGAAGCTTACTCCCCCGCGGAGCCCAAAAAGCGGAGGAGCGAAATAGTTCTTATCGGGACAGAAAGCCATTTTAAATTCCAGTATGCGCCCTGAGAGTCGTGATGGATTCTCCATTAAAAATGGCTTACATAAGGAAAGCTAAAAGTGCTTTTGGTGCCCTTTGAGAAAAGACTTCCGAACAGAAAGCTTTCTGGGGCTGTCACGTTCTTTGGCAAAGATGGGGAACCTGTGGCCCTGCAGAGATTGTTGGACTCCCAGCAGCATGGCCAGTGGTCAGGGATGATGGTCAGGACATTTGTGCCCTGTCCCGCAAGCCCAGAGGAGCTTGCATGCAATTAAGCATAGTGTTTGGGGGGACCCCCACAAATTTCCCACTCCTCTTCTACAGGACGGGCAAGCAATCCACTCAAACAGAGCTGTCAATCAGGCTGTCAGTTATTTTGCAAGTGGGATTGAACCACATACCTGGCAAATTCAGTCAGAGACACAGGAGACCTTCCACACCACCAATACATTCCAGGGTGGATTCATTCACATGCTGTCAAATCCAGGTTGTGTAATTTTTATTTTTATCATGTATTTTGTATTTTTTAATATTGTGTTTTTATGTTGCGAACCACCCTGAGATCTACAGATGAAGGGTGGTATACAAATTTTAATAATAGCAACAACAATAGCATATTTGGCCTTCTTGTGCAACAAAACCTATATCCAAAAAACCCCTCCACCCCACCACTCCAGACAGTTTGCAATAAGGACCATGAAGGGGAAGATGCATTGAATATCTGAAATGATGATTGCTTGAACTAACATCATATAACCTCATTGTATAGTCACAGTTGTATAATTGAGAACCAGTATGGTGTAGTGGTTAGCATGCTGGACTAGTACCTGGGAGATGAGGGTTCAAATCCCCCACTTGGCCCACTGGGTGTGACTGCCTGGGCCGGTCGCTGCTTCTGAGCCTAACCTGCCCCCGTAGAGTTATTGTGGCGGAGAAGTATGTATGCCACCTTAGCTTCTAAACTAACAAATCAGAATCAATGCTCTTTAGACACACAACATTGTAGAACCTCCCACCCTGCATTCTTTGTACAATTAAGTCAGAGTGAATGCTGAACAAACAAGTTGTCCGGAAGTGATTGTACTGCATTACCTGTGGTCTCTCCTCCAATGAAATGAAGGAGGAAACTGAAGATCTACTAGCTGAGTAGCATTAAGAAGCTGTGTGTCATTCTACCCAAATAACTCCATCTGCGCCACTGGACACTCTGCCCCATGCTGATGCTAAACTCCCCCAATGTAGATTTATGCTGGCAAGTTGCACCCACAGGGCAGAGAGTGGGCACAGCCTAGTTTTGCCCCCCTCTAATCTCTATCATACCAGCAGCATGCCAGCAATAACAGTGGCTCTTTACAGTGGATCTGCAGCTGGTGGCTCATGAAGTTGATCATGGCAATGTCATTGGCTGCCTCCACACGCAGTGTTTGTGGACAGTGTAGTCCCTGACTGGGAGACCATGGCATAGATTCAAGTAATGCCAGAGACACACCTGCTGTTTTTACGTCGTTTCTTATTTGTGTATATATATCCATTTAAAATATTATGAAATTGCTTCTTAAATAACTTGCTTCACAAAGTGCCTTATCACACTGAACCCCCAATAACACCATGCAATATTATGAACATGAAGGGAGTGTGCTGGATCAGGCCACCCAGAGCCCTGTGGAGAACCCACAAGCAGGATTTGATCACAGGAGCGCTCTTGCAGTTTCCAGCGACTGATATTCAGAAGCATTTCTGCCTGTGACTGTGAAGTCACAGCTTAGCCATCATGGCTAGCAGCCATCAATAGACAAATTCTTGGAGGAGGGAGCCAATTCTCTTTTAAAATCATCTTTGTGATTTGTGGCCACATTACCTCTTGTGGGAGCGAGATCCATAATTCTAACTATGTGCTATTAATTTTAAAACAAAGAATCTGATCTAAAGCATTGCTGGCCGTGGTGGCTGGTCCATTGCAGCATGTAGACCTACCTCAGTCGCCCTCATCCAGCCCCCACCTATCCGCCTGCCTTCTTGCCTCAACCAGCCTAGGGGGTGGCCAAGGTTATCCGCCTCCTCCTGCTCCTGGGGTTGCCCTTGGAAAGTCAGCAGGGAGGGGGGAGATGGGGACAAAACTAGTTGGTTCTGCCTCTCCTCTTGGCACTGACTGGCTCTAATTACCATTTGGGCTCCCTGCCTTCCGCCCCGTGAGTCCAGATGGGTGCCAGCCACTGTGGCCAGTCACTGTGTTTTCTTCCTTCCCCGCAAAGCTGAATAGGTACAGGTGGTGTATCCGCAACACTGTGAAATTCTGAGCGTAAACCTGCTCTGCTCATCTGTGTAACATCCTACCACTCTTGGGCAAGAGAGCTAGTGGTTAGAGTGTTGGGCCAGGTCCTGGGAGCCTGGGGTTCAAATCCCACACTCAGCCATGAAGCTCACTGGGTGTCACCCTGGACCAGTCACTGCCTCTCAGCCTAACCTGCCTCCCAGGGCTGGTTGTGGGGGATTAAACAAGAGGGGGCGACCACATGCGTCACTTTGCGCTCCTTGGAGGAAGAGCTGGGGTAGAAATGCAATAAATAAATAAAATGTGTTAGGATGGGTTTTTTTTGGGGGGGGGGGTTGAAGAGGATGAAACCAGCCCAGCTATATCAGCAGCTGCAGTACCCAATTTTGATGGCCAGTTATGGGGTTTTGATCTATGGAAATAATTTACAAAGATGGATGCATTTAATTAGGGGACAAGAAGTTAGCAGCAATTTAAGATGTTAAAAATACCATGGAAGGTGGAGCTCGAGTGTGGTTTCACTATATCCTAGGGCCACAATGTTTAACCAGTTAATTAGTTGATTAAGGCTGTGGTTCTGTACACAGCTGCATGGGAGTAAGCCCCATTGAACTCAATGGAGCTTGTTTCAGAATAAACCTTCGTAGAATTACCTTATATAACTGGTGCTGATTAATTGGACAGCAAATGTCTCAGAGCTTATTAGTAAGACAAGTGCCTCTGGAAAGTGCAGCTGGCAAGAAGCAGCATCTTAAAATTGGAAAGTCCAGGAGCTCTGTTACATAGGAGAGTGACAGTGACTCTTCTGACTCCAGGATGACACACACACATGATAGCTGGTTTTCAATATTGCAATATATCACCAGCTAAATATCATAATATATTGATATATCACAGTATCTGAAATAAGGAAAGAACTACGCAGAGGCAAACAGGACAATGTCCTGGCAACTACTTCTGCAAGTCCTTGCAATGCACCGCCGCTACTGCCAGCACTCTCTATCACTACCACAAGGCCTCACAGGCCACGGCTCTTACTGCTGCCACTTTCCATTGCTGGCATGATTTGGAGAAAATGGCCTTGTGAACCAATTTTGGGCCATGGGCAGGAAGTTCTGCAGCACCTGATCCACTGTAAATTGGACAGTGTGCACTGGAAGGTTCAAGTGCCTCTTTCTACAAATGTTAAATTGTGTTTTGTGCTTTAAAAAACATACATTTTCCACCCTGATTGCTTTCAGAGAAATAAATATTTAGTTTCTTCATGGTGATTCACTTTGTAATTTTATAGCTCTCCCCTTTTAAAGGGCCTTCTTCCTCTCCCTTGAACTGTGCCCTGCGAATCTAAAAGCCCCTCCCAGGGCATCTGTCCTGTCTAAATATAGCCTCAATGCAGTTTTATTGAATGCTGTAAAGGGCACGGAAGAATTAATACTTCCTGGGGAGCCTTCTGTACAGCAGCACCTTGACTGGGTTTTACAATCCCTCGCAATCACTCTCTAAGGCAAGTCATTTAGCACAGAACCGAGAGGGAGACTTTGTTCTCCCAGAGGACATTAGAGGTGTGTCTGAACCACACAGGTACAGGGGTGGGCTGATACAGCTGGAAGCCACTCCACGAAAAAACAAGACCCCTGCCCAAAGAAAACTGTTTAGGAGAAGAGGTGGGAGTGGGAGTTATTGCCACATTTTTAAAATAAAAAGGTTCTAGGCTGGAAGCCTTTTTGATGTGGAAAGAGGCACGTTCTTATGTGAAGTTCCTCAGAATCTAATGTGGTCCAAATCCAAGCAGAGATTCATCACCAGAAGAGCACCAGACAGTGGTCCATTCAGTTCAGCATCCTGTTCTTAGATGATCCAGACACTGATCTAGCCCTTATATAGGGAAAGATCATTGGACGTCAAGCCTGCTACTGTCACAGATGCTGGTGCTGTTTAATCTTTTCAGCGTGACACTACGTCATTCACTGACTCCTGCTAAACCCCAGGCAAAATGAATGCGTGACTCAGGATCAATAGAATGGAGAACATCTGCCCTTTGCTTGTAAATGACTTTTTAAAAACCCATTTCAAATAAGATACATGCAAACAGTGGATAGCTGAGCCCTTTCCTCAAGCATCTTGGTAGGTCTGCACAGATAAAATATGAAGGGCACTCTCACTCCCAGTCCATCTAGCCCAGAATCCAGTCCTCACCTTGGCCAACCAGATGCCCAGATGGGAGGCCCACAAGCAGGAGGCGAGCACAAGAGCAACTCACCCCTCCTCTGGTTTCCAGCAACTGGGATTCAGGGGCATGAAGGCAGAGAAGAGCTGTCCTGGCTAGTAGCCCCTGATAGCCTTCTCCTCCATCAATTTGTCTCATCCTCTTTTAATGCCACCTAGGATGGTGGGGTGGGACGCAGGTGGCGCTGTGGGTTAAAGCCTCAGCGCCTAGGGCTTGCCGATCGAAAGGTCGGCGGTTCGAATCCCTGCGGCGGGGTGCGCTCCTGCTGCTCGGTCCCAGCGCCTGCCAACCTAGCAGTTCGAAAGCACCTCCGGGTGCAAGTAGATAAATAGGGACCGCTTACCAGCGGGAAGGTAAACGGCGTTTCCGTGTGCGGCTCTGGCTCGCCAGAGCAGCGATGTCATGCTGGCCACGTGACCCGGAAGTGTCTCCGGACAGCGCTGGCCCCCGGCCTCTTAAGTGAGATGGGCGCACAACCCCAGAGTCTGTCAAGACTGGCCCGTACGGGCAGGGGTACCTTTACCTTTACCTTTAGGATGGTGGGAGTGAGTTCCATAGCTTAACTATGCATAATATGAAGACGTACTTTCTTTTATCTGTCCCAAATCTGGATGTGTTACTGTTAACGAAGCAAGCCAGCTGCCCAACCTTTTGCTTTGCCAGCACTAAGGTAGTTCCTCCTCTCAGGCTCACATTCGAAAGACATGATGCAGGAGGGAAAGGGGAGGGTTGGGAAGAGGGGAAGCAACCTCAAAGTGACAGCTTTGCCTTTGCAGATTCTGGCCATGGGTAAGAGCAGCAGCCCACGGCTGATCTCAGTGGCAGCTCTGGCTGCCGTGCCCGTGATAAAAAGCAGCCTCATTGTGGCTTCTACCTGAGGATCTGTGGGACTTGTGGTTCTGTGGTTGGAAAGTGAGATGCTTTTACTAAAAGAGTCTGACCACAATTCCCAGAATCCCTTCAGAGAAACCTCTGCAGGTGCCTCAGGTGGTAGAATCCTGCGAGCATGGCACCACACACACCGCTGCCAGAGAAGCAGAAAGAAGCAGCAGCGACTGAACTCTTGTGAGATTTCGCTGCTGCTGCTGCTGCTACTACAGCTTCACCTTACTTTTCCCATGGCAATGAGCCACTCATCGCTGCTGCCACTAGAGAAGCAAGAAGTGGTGGCTTCTGTGTTCTGACGAGATCTCACTGGAAGCCGAAGCTGTGTGACTCCAGTAAGCAGGACTGCAGTAGCAGTGAGAGAACGGCGCCTTCCCATTTCTCCTCAGGCAGTGAAACAGAATGTGTCCTGGTCATTTTACAGTTTCTTGAAATAGAAACAATGTTAGTCAGGCCAATTTCCAAAGGGTAGAGAAGAGGCAGAGCACGTGGGGTGGGATGTGGGCAGAGCAAAGAATTCCTGCTGCTTGGCTGCTCAAGAAGGCAGAGCTCTAGGCTCCAGGAACACAAGCGGTCCTACCACCCTCATATCTGAGGGCAGCATTTCAATATATAGGTATCTGCCTATATACATAAAAGTCTAATGCTGTCATCACACACAGCCCCCATTGGAGGATTTGTAGTGTCACATCACAATCTTGGAAATGGTGTTGGGAAAATGAAAGGGGCACTTAGTAGTTGCATGGGGTGGGGAGGGGAAGTTCTAGAGGGTTAATGTGGGGAGAATGGTGGGGGATTGGTGAGTAGAGTGAGCAAGGACACAGCACCGTGTGTGTGTGTGTGTGTGTGTGTGTGTGTGTGTGTACACATATATATATATGACAGATCAGTATTGCTGCAGGGGTTCATGATGAAGAATACTGACAACTAGGGACAAAACTAGAGATCACAGCTCACTGGCAGAGCACATATGTTGCATGCAGGAGGTCCCAGGAAAAGTCCCTAGCATTTCCAGTCCAGCCAGCGAGTGATGGAGAAGGTGCTTCTCTGTCCGAGTCCCTGGAGAACCATAGAGAAGACTCAACAAGAATCCGGATGAACAAATAATCTGACTTGATCCAAGGCAACTTCCATCATTGGCTCCTGCTACTGCATTTTAGCATTTATCACACCATAGCATTTTCACAGGCATTTGTCTCCATAATTATTTTACAACAGCCTTGTAAGGTAGGCTAATATTATGATCTCACTTGTTGCAGATGGGAGAAAGTCTGAGACAAGAGGCACTTACATAAAAGTGAATCCGGATGCCAGGAACCTTGGCGTGAAAACACACCCAACATTTCCTTGCCCATACAGGGCTCAGAGGGAGCCGGTTTTTCCAGCTTTGCACACAGCTGACTGCCTATCCTTTGTGTCAGTCATGAGGTCTCTCCCTTTTCTGGGAGGATGGCTGTGGACAGTGTCACCTGGCTGGACTTTGCATCAGTCAGAAAGTTGCTTCCCTCTTCCCACAGAGTGGTAGACAAAATGTGTTTTTTCGAAAGTGCATGTCTGTGTGTGCAAAGGGATAAGTCAGTAAAAAAACGAAAGCCCACTTGAATCATCAGAGCAAGAATGACCTGAAACTAAGCACACATGACATATCAGTGCAAGAGTGGCCCCCCACACCCCCTGACTGCAGTACCCACTAAGAATATAAGAGCTTGCTGGATCAGGCCAAAGGCCCATCTAGTCCAGTATGCTGCTCTCACAGTGGCCAACTAGATGCCTGTGGAAGACCCCACAAACAGGGTGCAAGATGAACTCTCTCCTTCTGTGGTTTCCAGAGACTGGTATTCAAAAGCATTGCTGCCTCCAGCTGTGGACAATGTAGCCTTCATGGCTAGTAGCCATCAACAGCCTTGTCCTCCATGAATCTGTCTACACCTCTTTTAAAGCCATCCAGATTAGCGGCCATCATTGCCTCCTGTGCAAGGAGTTTCACAGCTTAATATGCACTGTGTGAAGAAAGACCTTGTTTTATCTGCCCTGAATCTTCCAACATTCAGCTTCTGAGGATGTCCAATGGTTTAGTGGGATTCGCCTTCCTTGTAATTTGAATCCAGTGGTTTTGGTCCAACTCTCCGTAGCAGCAAAAGCAACTCTGCTCCATCTTCCACGTGGCAGCCCTTTTGCACCCAGGTGAGAGGGTGCAAATGTGGGTGAGCGGAAGAGCCGTGCTTGCATTTGAGAGCAAGTGGGTGGGTAGAGGCCCCTTTCCAGGGGCTCAGCTGTGTGAAAAGGACTCACGGTTGCCCACAATGGCTTCATATTTGAGAGAAGAGGACTGGAGTGACTTTAAAAACCATTCAGTCTTGCTCCTTCACACCCTATACCCTATAATGCAATTCACCTGGGATTTGTGCACCAGACCAAGAATTTGTTGTGCAGGAGGCCTCCCTGAAAGAGCACGTGGGAAGAACTGCAAGGCCGGGTCAGAAACCTCCCTGTCCCTTGTAATCTGAGCATGCTGGTCTGGAATAGAAGCTGCCACATGCCTGCCAAGCTGCCCCATCAAAGTGGTGTGGAAACATTTGTCCTCTGAGACTGACCACTGGTCAGACCCCGGTGCTCCAGCTTGGGTTGGACCTCAAAGTGCAGGGTCCTGTGGCCCCCAATGACCAAGAAAGCAGCAGAGATTGGAGGAGGCATCAGCAGACAGGCCCAGCATCAGCACCAGAGATGTTCTACACATACCAGGGTCCATCAGGTCAGATGCTGGTTGCTGCAGCATCACTCCTTCCTTCTTTTTTAAAAAACCATATAGCTGAGGAATGGCCAAGGAGACATGAACATGGTTGCAAATGCTCATTTTATTAAAGCTTTTCTAGTGCTTATTCCCAAATGTTTAGCAGCAGGAAACAAGACAGCAGCAGAAAACTCCATTTTATTCCCGTAGTCATGTTGGTGCTGTGAGTTTTTATAAGTATGAAACTGCACATGCTCAGAGTATTTCTTTTTGCAGTCCATATTGGTCAGCTGTTTTCTTGCTTTTTGCTCCAGCTTATCAGGAAGGCAGATGCAGTTGCAAAGCATATAATGGCTGAATGGGAGAGGAGTGTGATTTGTGTGCTTTGCAACTGAAATAATGCGCCAAGCTCCGCACCACCCTCCATGCAGAGTCTGCAAGAGCCAAGCAAGAGGCAACAGCCAGAGGCAGATTTAGTGGAGCACAACAAAGAGCCTTGGGGGCGCTACAACTATGGTGTAGAATGGAAGGTGAGAGGTGGGGGGTGCAGCAGCCACATAAGACCAGAAGGGCCCCTCCTGGATCCTTAGACCCCGTTTCTGGCCATATCAGGGGAGCAGGAAGCTCTGGCCAGCCATTCCCCCCATGTGCCAGCTGCCACACTGCCACCGCAAAGAAGAAGGTTCAGGGGTCTTGGTGCTGCTACTACAAACCCTCTTCACTCCTCCAGTGACCTCCACTTGCCTTTTTCCATCTAAGCTCCTGCCTTGCAGAACCATAGGCTCCAGGTTGACCCAGCCAAGCATAACTTTAGCCTAGGCATGGCTGCAAAGCACCTCCTCAGGAAGGAACAATTCGCAAGGGAGGAGGGGGTACTTAAGGTCCCACTGTCCCACTGAAAGTCTTTCCCCTACACAGAGAGAAAGAGAGACAGAGACTCTTCCATGTTTACATGGAAGATGGAGCCAGCTCGTTTTCTGCTGGTCCACAGAGAGGACCTGAACCAATGGATTCAAATGACAAGAAAGGACATTCTGACTAAACCTGAGGAAGAACTTTCTGATGGCAAGAGCCCTTTGACAGTGGAACAGATGCTTTCAGAAAGTGGTGGGCTATCCTTCAATGGAGGTCTTTAAACAACATTTGGACGACCATCTGTCTGGGATTCTTCAGCTGTGATTTCTGCCTTGCAGGAGGTTGAACTAGAAGTCTCCTTCCAACTCCATGATTCTACCCCACCACTAATAGGGGTTCCAGAAAAGCAACCTGGGGAGGGATTTCAGAGAGAAGAGAGAGTGGGGTGGGTGGGTTTTGCACGCATACATGCCACACAACCACCATTCTGCTGCTGGAGATTCTGCTGTGCTAAGGACACATTGCAGTGGGAAAGAAGTCGTTGGGTTCATGTTACCCCTGGCTGCATCATAACATGTCAAAAGATGGAGTAGGTACACTAATGTACTCATTCCAATGGATCCTTTGCAAATTGGAAAACTGCATCACAACATCCGGAGAAATGCAGATTTTGAGTGACTGCCTCTCGTCTCCTCTCCTCTTGCTTATTTTCCACTTTCCTCCTCCTCAAGTGCTACTCAAGTGTGTTTGTCACAACCAGAGCTGTCAAAAGCTGGCTTCTTTATCCAGAGGGCAGTTTGCATTGCAAGCAGGATATATAAAGCACAGAGAGAAGGATATGAATGTCATTCATAATAACATATATTCATCTGTCAACGTTACTTACATGGATTGCTTCTTGCTAGTTACTTTAAATAAATAAAAAAGTCTTCCAAACTGATATCATAGAGCTGGACTCGGGCTGTGTTTCTGCCAAGAAGTATCCAGGAGATTAAGGTGACAGTCCAGCAATTCATAGCAGTGATTTACAAGGAATCCTGGATGGAAAATGTACTTGGCTCATATTTACTATACATACCTCTCTGATTTGGAATGTGTAAACACATTTGTTGTTGCCGATGATGAGTTTTTCCTGAAGTGTTGTGAGGCTGAGCAACCCTCTTACTTGTTTGTTTATGCATTTCTAGCCCATCTTTTTCTCCAAGAAACTCAAGGTAGCATACATGGTACTCCCCCTCCTCAATTTAATCCCCACAACAACCCTGTGAGCTAGGTTAGACTGAGAGGCAGTGACTAGCCCAAGGTGTTCCAGTGAGCTTCGTGGCTGAGTGGCAGAATTCGAACCCTGGACTCCCAAGTCTATTGCTGTACTGGCTAGGACTGATTAGGGTTGTTAGCCCAAAACATCTGGAGAGTACCAGGCTAGGGAAGGCTAGGGAATCTAAACTCAATGGCTCCAAGACCAAAATTATCATCTTCCTCCTCAAAAGTCATGTGACATCTCCCATTCCAGCATGGCAAAAACATGTCCCTTCCTCTCTGCCCCCTCGGCATACAATTCTGTGCCCTGTTGTTGCCTTGTTTTTGTTTGATTTCATTTAATATTTGCAACCCACATATTCCCCACACAGCATAGTACAATAGTGTCAGAATAGCAGCCCACAAAGCCATATGTCAAATGATCAATAGAAAACAGCAAATAAAGATAATGCAATGTCCATTTCCAGAGCCTTAGGTCAGCCCCCGTCGTCTCTGTCCAGAACTCTGCTGCAACTCTCTCATCCCTCTGATCATGCAATGCCTCTCCTGAGCTACATATATGTACAGGCTTCCTGTCAGTACCCAGATGCAGCCCCTCCTGTCTCTACAGAAACATTCATGACTGCCTTCTCCTTATCCCTCTGCTCTTACATCCCAAAGCACACTTTCTGAAGTACCATTTGAACACTGAGAGCTCCACAGAATGACCACTTAGGCCTTATCAAAACAGAGGAGATGCATTGCTCCAAAAGGGAAGTGGGCAAAAGAGACATAAACTTTGCATGTGCTAGCAGTTTATAGGCACAGGTGCAAATTTAGAAATAATTGCTATAATTTTTAAATCATAGAATCATAGAGTTGGAAGAGACCACAAGGGCCATCGAGTCCAACCCCCTGCATCTCATCATAATGACCAGGTGACCAGGTTCACTGCTGATGGGTTCACTGCTGATGGGCAACTTCAAGGCCCACTGATCTTCACCTTTATGGTTCTTCCTCTTCAAAACAAACTTGGACTGGAAAAGCACTTTAAATAGAGGACTGTAGAGCATAATGGATGCAACCTGAACAGTCGCTAGTGCAATATGTGGTGCTTTCTAAATGATTTGTTGCAGCATGTTGAAACCGACACTATGCAAGAAGGGAAGCTAAATTGTGTCAGTTCTTTGAAAATGAAAATATGTTGAGAAAGGTGGCAAAACTGGGTTGCACACATAACAGAGCACACCAGGTCTTGTGTCACCAGGCCTAGATGCCTGGTGGGGCTCCTGCTGGGGGGGGGGGGTCAGATAAGAGTCCCCTGGTTCTGCTGCAATGAGGAGGTAGGCACACTGAGTGTGGGGCTAGGGAGGGTGTTTTGCCCAAGGCTCTGTCAAAACCTGGACCCCAGACTGCCACACATGTGCATTCCACATACCCCACTTAGTAGAACAGGTCAGGGAATGGCCATCCGCCTTGATGCACCCACCTTGCTTGCAGAAGTTTCCAGGTTCAATACCCTCAAAGCTTGCAGGTAGGACTGGGAAAAGCTCCTGCAAGAAGTGCTGGAGAGCGACTGCCAGTCAGAACAGACAACACTGAGCTAGTTGGATTCAAGGTCTGATTCAATATAAGGCAGCTTCCTATGCTGTCAAAGTAGCATATCTATCTCCTCCCCTCTCTTGCCATATTAATGGTGCACTGCAGGAAATGGTGACATATTGAGTCAGATCATGAACCCACCAAGCTCAGTATTGTCTGCTCTGACTGGCAGTGGCTCCTAGCTGTACCTCTCCCAGCTACATCTGGAGATGTTAGCAGGGGCTGAACCTGGGACTTCTGCATGCAAGGCAGGTGCTCTGCAATCTGCGCTATGTTTTCCCCCAGCAGGTGGGGAAAGCACGTCCCACTTTTGTGGGGTCTAGTTGAATCACTAGATCTCAGTTATTTATAGTTCTCTTTGACGCAGTAAATGCGTTTTCATTTTGGGGTAGTTGTTTCAGTTATGTACATGTCTGTTATTGTCACACAACATGACCATGAGGAAGCGAGTTCCGTGCTAATGACAAACTGTGTTCAAAGCTGTTCAGAAAAAGCTAGCATGTCAGGATGGAGGCTTCTGGGTGGGGCTGCAGGAGGTGAGCGGTGGGCCCTCCCTCAATGGAGGTCTTTAGGCAGTCCTTTGCTTTGGATGCTGTTAGATCTGGATCCCCTGCACTGAGCAACAGGTTTGATGAAATGGCCTACAAGACCACCATCCCATTCTTTAACTCTAGATTTGTAGCTTGGGAGTATTTTTAAATGCAGCCTCGGAGAAGTGTCCACCTGGTTCATACCCCCCTGAATCAATGACAGATGTTGCACCAGCAGCTCCCCTTCCTAGAGAAACATTAAACAAGCAGGATTGAGCATTTTCACCAATGCTAAAATACCTGTACAGGTTTGTTTCCAAGCTTAGCTCAAAGTGCTAGACTCACCATGGTATGGTCTGATCCCTTAGGAATCTGCCTGATTGTCATGTGCCTATGGAGGCTCTGTTCTGAATGCTCCACTCATGGAGGTAATGAGCATGGAGGCTATAGACAGGGCCTTTTCGCTGGTGGCACCCCAGCTGGGGATCTCCCTCCTCAGAACAAGTCACCAGCCACGAGCCCCATTAACATTACCTGCTCAAAATTTCAAAGCCACACTCTCTCTCCCATCTCTCTCACACATTATACTTCCTTGAACCTACAGAGGCATTTCTGTCAATCTCTGCACAACTCAGCCATTCCAAAAGACTAGCTATGGCAAAGAGGTCTCTAAGCAGAAAAAGCATGTGATTGACTGGGCTGTCAGTACGTCAGCCCTAGTAGGAAAGCCCTTCGTCCATCTGAAAAGTGTGGGATGCTAAGGAAGCTTGGAGTTGTAACTCTGTTATGGGAAAACTACAGTTCCCAGGATTCTTTGGCAGAAGTTATGTGCTTTAAGTGTACATTGGATGTACTTTGAAATTGAAACACACACACACACAGGGCTGGACCAAGGCATGTGGTCCACTTTGAGGCTTTCTACAAACCAGCAGTATATAAATTTTATGAAATAAATCAATGAAGGCAAAGTAAAAGGTGATGCTCCCATCAGACAGGATCCAACCAGCTTGGCAGGTGAACCCTACTGCAATTGCAGCAATGGAGCAACATTCACCCCCATTCCTGAGGGCAGCGGGGCAGGTTACAGGACTCATGGGGGGGAATTGGGGGCGGGGGGCCTTGCTCAGGTAAATGCCAGGGCTGAGCCTGAACCTGAACACATTCAGATAGGAGGGACATTGTTGAACTGTAGGCATTTACTCTCTGGCTGAACCCAAGCAGTCTGCACTGAGCAGAGAGAAAGCTCAGTTTGCCCATCAGGTCGGATGTGTTTGCTTGACTGACTCTTCTCATTTTTATTTAAATGCTCAATTACACAGTTAAAACAAATATTGTTGTATCTCAGTAAAGAGAAGATTCTGAAACTATTTCATGTAGATTTAGTTAATTAACACAGAGACAATTAATGCATTCTTTGGCAAACCCTCTTCAATACTTGGCTCGAATCAAGAGTTGAAGCAGAATGACTTGTAACAGAACAATGCAATTAGCCCTGATCCCTCTTTCATGGGGGCAGCTCCAATTTAAAAGTCCACCGTTAACATGTATATTAGTTAATTAACCAATCAATCTTGCAATCAAAGCTAATTATTATAAATACATCTTTCTGCTTAAACTTCTGAACCGTTTCTTTTGCAGGCATTTTTTTTCAAAAAAGGGGGAACATGTTATTCCTTTCACAGCAAACGTGTGCCATGGTCATATTTAATAAAATCTTGTCTGTTTTCTGAGTGCTCCCTTCCCCCAGACAGAGCTACATGCTTATTTTAAACCTCAGTATATGTGGGGAAAATGCTATTCTGAACCTTGCATCACTTACTACCAGCAGCAAGATTTTCGGGAAAACACCTGTCTGTAGAATTAAACTAAGGGCAGCAAACTTCAACCAGAACCAAGCCAGTTCAGTTACACTGGAAGCAAAATCCAACCAGAAAACATAATGGGTTTGACACTGGGTTCTGTTAACAGAAGATCCTTCTCTAAGTCTTCTTCCTAGAGGCCTTATGCCCACTTAATATATTTACTCCAGGAATACAGTTCCAGATGTCCTGCAGGTGTTGGACTCCCATCAGTCACGACCTCCCATCAGTCATGAACTCCCATCAGTCATGACCACCATGGTCAATGGACCTCCAGTTTCTGGAGGTCTACAGCTTCCCCATCCTTGCATATAGTCCAATCACACTCTGCTTTCTTTAAAAACCATTCTCTGCTTCCAGTCTCAATTATCTGCACAACTCTAGTTTATCAGTTTATGTTGCCCTGTAAAGTCAACAGAATCATGCATAACAAGAAACTAGTTTCAACATACGGGGTGTCAACATACATCCCGGACAATGCAAGATATTTGCATTGTCCTTGTCCATCTAGATTTTATCTTTCCCGTTGCTGAACATCTCCTTTCCCTGATTGCTATGTTTTCTATACAGTGCTTCCTTCCTATCAGGCTTTGGAGGAATCGGAGACAGAGAAGACACACAGAGAAAACACACCAGCTGAAAATTCACCATGGAGCAAGGCAAGCTGTGTTCATCCTGAACTTTTCAGCATTATAAACACTGCAAGTGACTAGGAAACACTAGACTGGAACGTCAGTATTTAAACCTGTGGTGAAAAGGGTTGCACCAAGTTCATCTGAAGGATGAGCTACCTGTTTGCTCGAGGAAGCTGAAAATTACACACCTGCCTAAGGTGTGTTCCTATTAAAGATACCTTATTTTCAAGTGGGCTGTAAAAACTGAAGCCTGGCTTGCTTCTCCCTCTCACCAAAACAGGAGAGGTGCTTAGAAGTGAAAAGAGAGTGCTCTTACCTGGTTGAAGATTTCCTGGTCCATGGCATCAAGGTCCCTGCCAGCCATCCTCTCTCTCAGATGTGTGGAAGCAACTTAGAACAATGTGGTGCCTCCTCTGGAGTTCCCTCTTTAAAGACTTGCTCAACACGGACTGAGTGGGTGGAGAGAGAGAGAGAGAGAGAGAGAGAGAGAGAGAGAGAGAGAGCGCTAACATCTACGAGACTCACGGAGGGAGGTCACTGCCTGGGCTTGAGGCAGAGAAATACGGGATTGTAGCAGGAAGCAGTTTAATCCCAGAGCTGAGCGATGATGAGCAGCCAAATAAATAAATAATTCACCCCTCTGCTGTCAAAAGGCTTGTCTGTGAATGTAAAAAGCCAGAATCTTTGGGGCGCTGGGAGTTTTGCTCGCAGCCCTGCTCTGCTCCAGGGTAAAACTGGCACATGGCAGGCAGGAGGGAGTAACGCAGGAGGTTCAATGCAACTTATTTATTTTGATTTCACAAAGCAGCTGAGGGACATTTCTGCAACTGCGCTAAAAACATGGGGGCAGGTGGGGGCAGCAGCTCAGTCATTGAACCCCCTTTTGTGTGCAGAGGTAGGGGGGGTCCCAGCCAGGTTCAATTCTGACACCTCCAGTTTTTCTTAAGGTTCTCTCAAGAACTCATTCTGTTAGAAAATCTCTCTCTCTCTCTCTCTCTCTCTCTCTCTCTCTCTCTGTGTGTGTGTGTGTGTGTGTGTGTGTGTGTGTGTGTGTGTGTCTGAGACCCTGGAGAGTTTCTGTCATTCTGCGATGTCCGTTCAGGATGGTTTGGACTACAACTCCCATCAGTCTCAGCCAGAACAGCTGGGCTCCCACCAATGCTGGCATGACACAGCTGTGCTGATGGAGGTAATAATTCAAAACATCTGGAGGACATCAGACTGGGGGTGAGGTGGGGAGGGAGGCTTGCTTATTCATCCATTTAGGTGCATTTAAACATTGCTAGTTTGAATACTAGAAAATTATCTGGTATTAAGACTGTGGCCCCTGAACACAGCATGAAACCACTGTAAACAGCCATGGCTTCCCCGCACAGAATCCTGGGAACTGTAGTTTGCTGCGGGTGCTGAGATTTGTTCTCCCAGAGCTGTGATTCCTGGAGTTCCCTGGGAAGAGGGATTGACTGTTAAGCCACTCTGGGAATAGTAGTTCTGGGAGGGGAGCAGGAGTCTCCTAACAGTTCTCAGCACCCTTAACAAATTACAGCCCAGGATTCTTTGGGCAAAGCCATGGTTGTTTAAAGCAGTGTGGTGCATTGTTCGGATGAGCCTGGGAGACAAGACCCCTTTTCAGGCATGATAAGTCATCCTGTTATATAAGAACAAGTGATTGGAAGAGCAGGCCATGCTCACTGGTCCCACCCCTGCTGTCGTCATCATCATCAACAACAACAACTTTATTTCACTAGTCAAAGGCCATGGCTTCATTCACAAAGGGAAGAAAGAGAGAAGCAACAATGATCATAAAAAATAAAAACATCAGGCACTGCAGATTCAATGAACCACAATCACTTCTCCCAAAAATTATTTGTTGCATACGATAGAATAGCAAGGGGTTCTCAGGTAGAACGTGCCAGCTTAAATCACCTTTGCAATTGACCGCTATTTTATCTAGTTATTTTCTCCTGATCTTCTTAGCTGCCAACGCATATAGTGCCACTTTATCAGTTACAAAGTCATCAGTATCACTCAGCAGCCATTTCCCCCTTTCCACCCTCTTCGAGTGTGTTCCATTCGTGAGCAGGGGTTTTATAAATCGGTCTCTTGGTTCTATGTATAGCGGGCATTGCAATAAATAGTGGTACAGGTCTTCCACGCAAGGTTGCCCACACAGACAAGGTCTCTCCTTGTACTGTACTTTGCCGTACCGACCATCCACCACCGCCAAGGGCATCAATTGGAATCGTAATTCTGTAAAAGCGATTCTTAGTACGACAAGTGGGAGTTTTGTCAAATAACTAGCTTGGATGTGCTCTGTTTTGATAAGTGGGAACCATGGTGAACGTTTGGTAGAGGCAGTCATGGTTAAATCCCTTTATGCACTGGACCTGAAGAGACAGTTTCTTAAGTGCCTTTTATCCATCTTCATGATGTCCTGGAGATCTTGTAATTGATATTGGGTCAAGAGGTGTTGGATGCCATCCTTCCAACATTTGGTCTGTTCCCCTTCTGTGCAGACTATAAGTGGGGAATCTCTCCTCCAAGAGAGATTGAAGTCTTTTCACATAGTTTTTTAGACACATATAGTCAGTTCTAGCCCGTATTGTTGTCACATCCGCTTCACTTTCCTGAGGAATTTGTTCTGCACTATTTCTAAGGCTTTGTTAGCATTTGGATCCATGCCCATATCGCTACTCCATGAAGCATCTGGGAGACCACTTTACTGGCAAAGATTTTCAACACAGTTTCTAGTAACTGGCCACCCATCATAAAATAGAATTTCATTAATGACCCTTGCTGTCATGTCAGCCCTCCACCATCCACAGGTGTGGAAGGTCTGGAGCAGGGAGCCAACTCTGGACAATTAGGGTCACCCCACAATTGGGAACCCTGCACAATCTGGGTTCTAAATGGCACTGGGAGCCACAACACAGCCCCAGGCTCCATGTGGAAGCGCCCAGGGGGCCCCATGGGTGGAAAGGGTGGGGTTGGATGATCAGAGCATGGCTAAAAGTTTGGAGCAAGTGAGGAGAATGCCCCCCCTTCCCCTCATGTGATCATAGATCGTAGAGCTGGAAGGGATCTCCAAGGGTCATCTAGTACAGCCCCCTTTTCAATCACAGCTTAAGAATCACTGACAGATGGCCATCCAACCTCTCTTAAAAAAAACAAAAACGAATGAAGGAGAATCTACCAACTTCTGAGGGAACCCTAACTGCAGGAGAGGACAGAGTGCCTGAAAAGGATGATTGTTGTAGTCATATGAACCACTCCTCGCCTATGCAAATATACAAATTAGTGTGACTGGCATTTACATTTCCCCTTGGCTGACCTGAGCAGGAGCCAAGCCGGAACAAGCTCAGTTGACCTGAAACCAGAAGGTTTTCCTCATTGTGCTATCAGATAAGGACTCAATAGTTACAATTAAACACGCTGAAGCACTAAAGAGCTTTCTGGGCCAGTGTTAAACAAAGTCAAGTTGCTTCCAGACCAAGTATACGCTGAGCATTTCTCTATATTTGTCTGCAGGGAGCTTGGATGACATGTCAAAACAAGGGTTTCCCCAGACTTCCCAAGGCATTTGCAAAATTTGCAAAAGGTCTAATCTTTTGGGGAAGCAGGGTGGTAGACAGGGCAAGGAAGCCAAATCAACTGTAACAGTGCGACATGAATTTGCCAGTACCATAATCAGTGTGGTGCAGTGGTTAGAGTGTCAGACCAGGACCTGGGAGACCAGGGTTCAAATCCCTACTCAGCCATGAAGGTCACTGGGTGACCTTGGGCCAGTCACTGCCTCCTAGCCTAAACTACCATATTTTTTGCTATATAAGATGCACCAGACCATAAGACGCACCTAGTTTTTGGAGGAGGAAAACAAGAAAAAAAATATTCTGAATCCCAGAAGCCAGAACAGCAAGAGGGATTGCTGTGCAGCGATCCCTTTTGCTGTTCTGGCTTCCGCGATAGCTGCGCAGCCTGCATTCGCTCCATAAGACGCACACACATTTCCCCTTACTTTTTAGGAGGGAAAAAGTGCGTCTTATAGAGTGAAAAAAAATGGTACCTCACAGCGTTGTTGTGGAGAGGAAGAGGAGAATCATGTACCCCACCTTGAGCTTGTTGGAGAAAAGGTGGGATATAAATGCAAAGAATGCAATGCAATAATTCTGTTATACAAGTCTATGGTGCAACTGCAGTTTGAATGCTGTGTACAAGCTCTGGTCACCTCAGCTCTGAAAGGATATTGGAAAAGGTTGAGAAAGGGCTGGGAAAATGATCAAGGGGATGGAGTGGCTTGTGTATGAAGAGAGGTTGCAGCATTTATGACTTTTTAGCCTAGGGAAAAGGTGAGTACATGATGGAAGTTTCCAAGATGATGCATGCAGGCATGGCATGGAGGAAGTGGACAGAGAAAAGTTTTCTTTCCCCTCTCTCCTAACACTGGAACTTGTGGACACCCAGTGAAGCTGAAGGTTGGAAGCTTCTTCACACAGCACAGAGTTAAACTATGGAACTCACTGAGACAGGAGGCACCAACATGGGTGGCTTTAAAAGAGGATTAGACAAATTCATGGAGGAAAGGGCTATCGATGGCTACTGGCACCATGGGCTAGTAGTGGGTGCATGCTTCTGAATACCAGTTGGTGGTAATCTCCAGTGAGTAGGGTGCTGTTCTCCTCCTGCCCTGCTTGCAGGGTTCCCACAGGCACTGTGAGATCAGAATCCTGGACTAGATGGACCATTGGCCGGAGCCAGCAGGCTTGTCTTATGTTCAGTAAGGGATTGAAACCCATCCGAAAATCATGACAACTCAAAGGCATCCTCTGGTCCTGCTTGCGGAGTTCCCCGAGGCATTTAGTTGGCCACTGTGAGAACCTAATGCTGGATTAGATCAGCCTTTGGCCTGATCCAGGAGCCAGGCTTTTCTCCTGTTCTTATTGTCCCTGCAATTCAGCAAAACAAATCCTCCAAAGAACTGGATTTGCTCTTGTGGCTATTAGTCAGTTACTAGATGGAACTTCCCTGCAGGAAGCAGTCTACCTCTGAGTAGCAGATGCTGGTAACAAAAAACAGAGGAAGCCTGCCAGTTTTTTCCTTGGTAGCAGCTCCTCATTACTGACCAGCAGAGTTGGTAACAAGATCATAGAATTATAGCTGGAAGGGACCACAAGGCTCATCTAGTCCAGTGCAGGAATCACTGCTGAACTATGTTCTTAGGTGTAAATAGCCCAAAATAAATCACACAGCAGTGGTATTGTGGATGCCCATTCTCTGTGCGTATAAGTTTCCTGCTTGGCAGGGGGTTGGACTCGATGGCCCTTGTGGTCTCTTCCAACTCTATGATTCTATGATTCTAAGTTTCTGTTCACAACAGTTCTCATTCCACAGAGAAGGCCTAGGAATTGGCTTCTATATCTGCAACTGCTTCCAGAGTTTAAGAGAGGAGGAAGGAGAACACTTTTGCTTTGCCTCGTCTGCCAGCAGAAGGTGGAAACCCAATTAAAAAAATCTGTCTAATTCCAAAGTTTATATGCTACTCACTAACAAAAGGCAGTCTCAAGTAAGTTGCTTGACTGTCCCTTCCAACTGCCCATCCTTTGATAAGCATATCAAAAGGCTTCACAAACCTTATCTCTGTCATTTTACAACATCTAGGCAATAAGGAAGGCCAATACTATTATCTCTGTCTTACTAAAAGGAGTAGATAGTTCTCAGTCCACAGCTCACTGCTGCAGCACCTGCCTTGCATACTGAAGTTTTCAGGTTCAATCTCTGGTGTATCCAGTTAAAAGGGTCTCACCTAGCAGACCTGGGAAGGAACCTATCTCTGCCTGGGACTGGACTAATGATCCGACTAAGCATAAGGCAGTAATAGAGATGCTCGTTATCTGGGGCTGCCCTTGAAGACTTTCTGGAAGCTGCAGCCGGCTGCCAGGCTGTTAAAGGGGGCAGCAAAGTGAGGGCATGTGCCCCTGCTCCCGAAAGCACTGCAGGGCCTGTGACCTTTAAGGTGCTGGCACTACTGCATAAAACCCTAAAGAATTTGGGGCCCAAGTACATAAAAGATGGTCTCTCCCATTACTGACCAGCCCTTAAGAAGCATAGAGTCATGGTGTTTTCAAGCTGGAAGGGACCCCAAGAGTCATCTAGTCCAACCCCCTTCAGTGCAGGAACCACAGCTAAAGAATCCCTGAGATGAGGCCACCCAAATTCTGTTTAAAAACCTCCAGCGAAGGAGTGTTCACCACCTTTCTCCTTGCTGTGGTTGTACCAAGGGGAATGATCTGGGGGTGGGGCTGTAGTGGAGACCTGCAGCAGGGCTTCTCTGCAGCAGCACTCCAATTTTGGGACACTCCCCCCCCCCCATGAAGTGCATCTGTTCACTATGTCACTAGCACTTAGATGTAGCCTGAAAGCTTCCCTGTTGACCCCTGTGTCCAGTCCTTGCAGGGTGGGGTATTTTTAGCAGTTTGGAAACTGATGTGTGTGTATATATATGAGTTTTTTGTTTGTTTTGCATTTTGGTAATGTTTTTAATTATGTTGTATGATGCTGTCTGTCTGCTCTTGGCTCTTTCAGGATCAGAATCAACCTTGAATAAGGCACATTTTAATAGATAAGCCAGCTGACTAGGCTCTGAAATAGACATAACTAGAATTTTGGCAACAATGAAGGCTATGAATGTGTTGTTGTTGCTTTTTAACTGTGCCCCTACATTCACTTATGTAATTCTATAGATGGTTCTTCTTTTGCAGATGTGTCAGACCAGCCTTGCCCAGCCTGGGACTCTCCAGACGTTTTGAACTACAACTCCCATCTCACCACTACAGTGTGCTGGCTAAGGACCTTTGTTGGCTGCATGCTCTTCCCATCGGTACCTAACATGCATGCACACACATGCACAGCTGTGTCGCATACGGACCCTTGGCCAAGCCTTGATCTGCCATTCCGATTCTCTTGCCATCTCATGGGCATGTGGCAGGGGGGAGTGGGAAGGGTGTGTGTGCCTGACCCACGTGTGTGGGCATGTGGCTGGTTCCCTAACTGGGTGCCCTCTAAAGCAGATCATCAGCTCTGGATCTCACATGACAGCTTATGCAGAGTCTCTCTCTCTCTCTCTCTCTCTCTCTCTCTCTCTCTCTCTCTCTCCTGGCTTAACCATCAGCAGAAGCAGATGGGGGGGGGAGCAATGCCAACCGAAGAAAGAGAGCAAGCAGCAGCAGTGATGCTGCCTGGGTTTCTTGGCAACACCCCAGCTGAGTCCATTTGCCTTTCATTCACTCTGCTAAGTACGTGATCCCAGGCACACACACACACAAGCCTGGCGGCTTCCTCCTTGTGTTGCAATGGAATGGGCAGCGAAAAGAAAAGAGGTTTAAAGCAGCGGTGATGATGCACTGTTAATTCAGCCAGACGGAGGCTCTATAGACTGCCACCACTGCAAGCAGCAGGAACAGCAGCACAGAAAATAGGGCTTTGTCCCAAAATGACCTCCCATAGAGGGCACAAGCGTCAGACCAGCTGGGTAGCCTGTGGGTCTCAGCCGCTGAAGTGACGCCGCTGAACCTCTGTGGCTATAGGGGCCTGCAAGGACCAGAGAGGCCCCTGGAGAAGGATACAGTGGTTATATGAAACAGTGTTTGGGACTTTTTAGTTTAGACAAAAAAGGCTAAGAGGCAACATAATAGAGGCGTATAAAATTCTGCATGGCCAGGAGAAAGCGGATAGAGAAAAGTGTTGCTCCCTGTATCATAACACTAGAACTGGTGGTAATCCAATTATGCAGAATCCTGCAAGATTCAGGATGGATAAAAGGAAGCACTTCTTCACGCAGCACAGAGTTAACCTATGGAACTCACTTCTACAGGAGGCAGTGACAGCCACTTTTAAAGATAGCTTTGAAAGAGGGTTGGACAAATTCACAGAGGAGAGAGGGCTCTTGATGGCTCCTAGCCCCAATGGCTCTGTTCCACCTCCACAAGGCTTCTAAGCATCAGTTGCTGGAAACGGCAGGAGAGGAGAGTGCTCTTGTGCACAAATCCTGCTTGTGTGTTTCCTACATGCATGTAGCTGGCCATGGTGAGAACAAGATGCTGGACTAGGTTGGCTAATCCAGCAGGTTCTTCTATGTTCTTATGGACTAGAGTAGGGCAGGGAAGTCAAGTCAAGTCAAGTAACCTCTATTGGCATCACGTAAGAACATTCAGAATACATTCAGAATGGATAGGCCAGTGCAATCTCATCGCTACCCCAACGGCACAGTCACCCGCTAAAGGGCAGAAGAGGCAAGCAGGGAAGTTAAACTATGCACTCAGTGGCATAGCGGGGGCCCCGGGGAGGCTGTAGGCCTGGGTGCAGAATCTTGGGGAGCCACAAACCAGGCACCCCCACATGCACCCGACATGCAACCACCCAAAGAGCGCAGAGGGTGCTCTTCACCCTCCACTCCCTGCCCCCACCCAGTGGCAGCAGCATGGCCTGGGGTAACATGCTCAGGCTCTGCCTGGGGGAGTGCATGCATGCGCCTGCCCCAGGCGCCTGCAGACAGCGCTACTTCCCTGTATGCTCTGTGTGAAGAAGTACAGTCATTCCTTGGAAGTCAAATGCAATCTGTTCCAGAAGTCTGTTTGACTTCCAAAACGTTCGAAAACCAAAGCACAGCTTCTTATTGTGTTCCATGACACAATCGGAAGCCGTGGAAGCCCCATCGGACGTTTGGCTTCCAAAAATAGTTCGCAAACCGGAACTGTCACTTTCAGGGTTGCGACATTCGGGAGCCAAAATGTTCGGGAACTAAGCTGCTTGACTTCCAAGGTACGACTGTACTTCATTTTACCCTTCCTGAATCTTCCAACATCCAGCTTCATTAGATGTCCATGAGTTCTAGTGTTAAGAGAGAGGGAGAAAAGTTTTTATCTACTTTTTCCATGCCATGGAATTGTCCTTCCCAGATGGCATCCTTGGCCAGTTTTAAGCTTGGATGCCTGAGGAGCGCAGGTCCCAAACTGACCACCTGCTAGCTGCTGGACCAGAACTCTAAAACAACATGATAGTTTATGGGCATTTTAAACAGAACATTTGGACCTGGCAACCTCTTAACTAAATTTTTTATTGCAATTTAATCACTTTGTGGTAGTATATCAGCCAGTTTATCATAATCACTTTACGGGTGAGTGGAAGTCCTAATCTAATCAGCAAATGGGAAAAATTATGGCAACCTGTAATAAATGCAATAAATATTACTAATAAAATAATAACCCGAGCTTAGGATAAGCTTTGATTTTCCCTTAGAAGTCAAGGAAAGGAAGCTTGTGCAAGTCCAAGAGAAGCAACAGGGGCTCCCTTAAGCCTGGGTGGGCCAGGTGGTGTCTCCCTGGAGGGGCGGCTTAGAGCAGTTCCAGGACACAAGGGCCTCTGTGCATCATCTGCCCAAACGGGACATGCCTAAAATGCTCCCCATTTTCCAGGCTGTACATGGAGGAATTGAGGTAACATTGGCTCTTCATGGCAAGCTCATGCATTCTTAGCTGAGGTGAGATGAGAGATGAGCATTTGAAATGGGGTGGGGGGGAACTAGGGCGGTTTTGGGTACCCTTTGAAAGAAGCAGAATAGCATCATCTGCCCCAGCTTGAGGATTAGTGGCATGCAGACTGGGAACCAAAGCTTCTGCTGTTTCTCCTCTATTGTACATAAACTAAGGTTACCAGACGTCCCCATTTCCCAGGGACAGTCCCCAGATTTGCAAACCAGTCCCCATACAAAATCGATTGAAGTTGAAAAGTGTCCCCGGATTCATTGAAAAAAAATCTGGTAACCTTAACTTAAACCAGCTCTCCAAGAAAAAGAAAAGATGGCCACCAAGATCAAGCAGCCTTGAACAAGACTTGCAAGTCCAGGGAAGTGTGGCCTCTGGCAAGGCAAGTTTCGTCAAGCAGATGAGAGAGGGAAAGAGCAGCGGGAAGCCAGCTAAGCCCCGTGCCTGCCTGGCCACTGCCTGCTCCACAGTCTGCCTCCCGGCATGGCTTCATTTAGATCATGTCAGGGAAATGTGAGTTACACAAGGCACAAGATGCTGTCTCAGAGCAACTGGAAAAGACGTCACAATGGAGGACCATCTACTTGAAGAACGTAAGCAGCACCTGCTGGATCAAGCTCTTCTATATCACCTTTAGAAGACATCTGAAGGAAGCCCTGTCTAGGGAAGCTTTTTAATGTTTAATGTTTTATTATGGTTTTGTTGGAGTCCCAGAGTCCCATGGACTTCAAGAAGATCAAACCTATCCATTCTTAGGGAAATCAGCCCTGAATGCTCACTGGAAGGACAGATCCTGAAGCTGAGGCTCCAATACTTTGGCCACCTCATGAGAAGAGAAGACTCCCTGGAAAAGATCCTGATGTTGGGAAAGATGGAGGGCACAAGGAGAAGGGGACGACAGAGGACGAGATGGCTGGACAGTGTTCTCGAAGCTACCAGCATGAGTTTGACCAAACTGCGGGAGGCAGTGGAGGACAGGAGTGCCTGACATGCTCTGGTCCAGGGGGTCACGAAGAGTCGGACACGACTAAACGACAACAACATATATGTTGGAAGCCACCCAGAGTGGCTGGGGCAACCCAGTCAGAAGGGTGGGGTACAATATTATTATTATTATTATTATTATTATTATTATTATTATTATTATTAGGCCTGGCCAATGGCCCATCCAGTCCAGCATCCTGTTCTCACAGTGGCCATCCATATGCCTGTGGGAAGTCTGCAAACAGGACCCAAGCACAAGAGCAGCCTCCCTTCCTTCGGCAGTTTCCAGCAACTGGTATTCAGAAGAATTCAGAAGCACTGCTCCTTCCGGCTGTGGAGGCAGAGCAGAGCCATCCTGGCTAGGAGCCATTGACAGCCCTGTCCTCCATGAATTTGTCTAATCTTCTTTGGGAAAATGATATACAATGAATTGAAAAGGGTGTTTAAAATAACCGTTGTAAAAAATACCAGAAGCTTTTCTTTGGGGAATTAGAGGGACAGAACTACCTAAATTGTATAGAGTTTTTTTAATGTATGTGGCTACAGCAGCAAGAATGTTAAAGGTAAAGGTAAAGGTACCCCTGCCCGTACGGGCCAGTCTTGACAGACTCTGGGGTTGTGCGCCCATCTCACTTAAGAGGCCAGGGGCCAGTCCGGAGACACTTCCGGGTCATGTGGCCAGCGTGACATCGCTGCTCTGGCGAGCCAGAGCCGCACACGGAAACGCCGTTTACCTTCCCGCTGGTAAGCGGTCCCTATTTATCTACTTGCACCCGGAGGTGCTTTCGAACTGCTAGGTTGGCAGGCGCTGGGAACGAGCAGCGGGAGCGCACCCCGCCGCAGGGATTCGAACCGCCGACCTTTCGATCGGCAAGTCCTAGGCGCTGAGGCTTTAACCCACAGCGCCACCTGCGTCCCAATGTCAAGAATGTTACTCGCCCCAAAATGGAAAGAAGCAGAAGTCCTAGTAAAGGAAGAATGGATACAAAATCTTATGGAATGTACAGAAACTTACTGGAAGAATAAGAAATCAAGATAACAAACTCTTTATAAAAGAATGGAAATGGTTTATTGAATATTTACAGATGAATTGCAAACAGATAAAAACATTGGCAGGATTATTGTAATAACCTGCAGTTTCATAAGTGTATATTTAAAGTAGATAATTAAATGAGCAAATTTAATGAATTTGGATATGCAGAAGATATTAATAAACTTAAGGAACCGCAGAAAGAGGGAGAAGGAAGTCAAACTTTGTAATGTTAAAATGATTGTAAAACTAATGAAATGTATGAATTTGAAAAGTATACATAAAACCTTTTTAAAAAATCTTCTTTTAAAGCCACCCAGGTTGGTGCCCCCCCCCGCCTCCTGTGGGAGGGAGTTCCATAGTTTAACAATGTGCTGCAGGAAGAAATCCTTTTTTTTATCTGTCCCGAATCTTCCACCATTCAGCTTTTTTGGATATCCAAGAGTTCTAACGTTATGATGGAGAAAACCTTTCCTCTATCCGCTATCTCCCTGCCATGCATTATTTTACCAACTTCTATCATGTTGCCTCTTGCTTGCCTTTTCTCTAAACTAAAAAGGCCCAAACGCTGCAACTTTTCCTCACAGGGGTGTTGCTCCACCCTCCGGATTACCATATTTTTCGCTCTAAAAGACTCACCAGACCACAAGATGCACCTAGTTTTTGGAGGAGAAAAAGAAGAAGAAAATATTCTGAATCTCAGAAGCCAGAATAGCAAGAGGGATCGCTGCGCAGCGAAAGCAGCAATCCCTCTTGCTGTTCTGGCTTCTGTGATAGCTGCGCAGCCTGCATTCGTTCCATAAGACGCACACACATTTCCCCTTACTTTTTAGGAGGGAAAAAGTGAGTCTTATAGAGCAAAAAATACGGTATTTTGGTTGCCTTTTCCTGAAGCTTTTCTGACTCTGCAATATCATTTTTGGGGTTAGGTGACTGTAATTCTGCACAGTACTCCAGATGCAGTTGAGCCATGGAGTTGTATAAAGGCATCATGAGACCAGCAGGTTTATTTTTGATTCATTTATGGTCCAGATCCAGATGGAAGTGGATAGTCCAAGCACAGCACCCTGGGTGGGTGGGGAGCAGCCAAAGAAGAAGGCCTGCTTCTGCAATGTTTGGGAAGAACAGGAAAAAGAGATGCAGGTGCCAAGCACACACACACCACCCTCTGGGAAATTTTTGGTTTTTGTCACCTGTGTCACGAGAGTCCCTTGCTTGCTTCTGTTTGCTGCTTATGCCCCACAAACATGATGCACCTGGCAGTGCTGGCCCTACCATTAGGCAGACTGCAGTAGTCGCCTCAGGTGGCAGATGCTGCAGAGTGGCCAGCAATGGGGAGGCATTTGAGCATATGTCACACAGACAGCATCTCTTGGGTGTAGCAGAGGATGTTGCCCCCTGTATGGTGTTGATGTGAGGTGCAACCTGGTTGGCTTTTGCACACTGAATGGGGAGATTGGGAATCTCTTGTCCTTTGCCACAGGCAGCAAAATGTATTGGGCTGGTCCTGGCACTCGGGGCCCATAGGCAACCTTCAGCTCAGTCCTTGGTTGTATCAGAGCTCCCTTTGCCCCCTGCCAAGCTGGGAGGGTTAGATGGCTCATCCCTGCAGAGCGCCTCTTCCCTGAGTGCAGGCCAAGCTCAACAAAGGCAATCAAAGTTGTCTGGAAGGGACCTCTGCCATTGGGAAGGTTACCTCAAAGATCTCTGGGTCGACTGACATTCCTGCTGGTTCTTCTCCCAGTCCCAGGAGGAAGGGCACCCCTGCTCTGCTAAGTTATTCACAAGAGGTCAGAGACGGGCAGCATTTGTGTCACCAGGCCAGCTGCCATCAGGCTGAAGAGGTTGCCTATGGTGCAAATTTGCATATGTTGATCTACCTCTGGGCAAATTATGGTGGTGGGTGGATGAGACTTCAACAGCACTGTGCTTTGCACCTGGTGAGTTCTTTTTAGGAAGAAAAGGAAAAGGGCCCACCCCCTAACAGCCCCTGTGTAAATGTGTTCAGACAAGAAGGAGGAGTCAGCTCCAGTGCTTTTAATACCTCTGCTGAAGTGAGAATTTTTGCAAGGGATTGGTCTAGATGACACTTGAAGTCCCTTCCAACGTGACAATTCTATGATTCTGTGATTCTCTCTGTGTGTGTAATAGGGAGAGTTGAAGTCTAAACTATTGGTCCAGGCAATGTGGGCTTGGGTTTCCCCTGTGTTATGTCATACTCACTCGCCATCTCATTTCCTGCGTCTTTGCAATTGCTGCCTCAAGCAGCGACACCATTCACTCTAAATAAATACCTATTTTATTTGCATTTCTCTTAACATTTATTGGCTGCGGCGGATTTTGCCAAATAAGCAAGATGGTATTGGCATTATTGCCTAAACTGCAAGAAAGAACCCCCTGTGGCACACAGCAAAATCCAAATTAAAGATCCTCCAAATTGTGTTTCATGGGTAGACGAAATGTAACCTGAGAGGTCATGGGGGAGGGGCTATATGACCCTTTAAAAAGGTAAAGGGACCCCTGACCATTAGGTCCAGTCGTGGCCGACTCTGGGGTTGCGGCACTCATCTCGCTTTATTGGCCGAGGGAGCCGGCGAACAGCTTCCGGGTCATGTGGCCAGCATAACTAAGCCGCTTCTGGCGAACCAGAGCAGCGCACGAAAACGCCGTTTACCTTCCCACCAGAGTGGTACCTATTTATCTACTTGCACTTTGACGTGCTTTCAAACTGCTAGGTGGGCAGGAGCAGGGACTGAGCAGCGGGAGCTCACCCTGTCGCAGGGATTTGAACCGCCGACGACCTGATCGGCAAGCCCTAGGCTCTGTGGTTTAACCCACAGTGTCACCTGCATCCCAAATGACCCTTTGGGTCCCCTCTAACATTACAGTTCTATGATTCTATATATACTTGCAAAATAAGGACACAGGTAAACCTGCTAATGCCCTCTAAGGTTTGATATCCCTTCCTAGGGATCCTGAAGTGCAACATGTTCCAAAAGGCTGGTGTTATTTTATCTATTTGTTGAAGAGATTTGTATTCCTCCCTGCACAGGCTTCTCAAGGCAGCTTATGAGAATCCCCAACAACAGTAAAACAAATGCCAGTGCCAAAGTCAGCTTGGCGATTCCAACTCCAAACCCCAGAATGCAAAGCCCTAGCCTTGGATTCCAGAAGAAAGCAGGTCATTTCAGGGCAAGGTTGACCCCAGGGAAGAAGGGGAAGGGAGGGAGCCGAGGAGCCAGTGGTTCTCAGCCCAGTCCAGCACCAAGAGCAAGAAGCCTGGAGGCTTGGAAACATCACAGGCACTTTCTGTCACAAAGCAGCCTGTCTCCAAAATGTTAAGACCTCCTCTTCCAAGAAACCTTCTAAAACAGACGTTTTCTATTCTGGTTTTTATCTGCACTGGCTTAGAAAAATAAGTGCTTATTTTTATTTTGTTTTATTCTTGATATTGTTATTGTTAAATTACTTTGCCAGATTTTATGGGAAATGATTCATAAACAAATTAAACGAATAATAAAATAACTAATGGGGAGGCTCCATCACCATCATCCAGAAAGTGACAAACGACTCTCTCACCTGGCTGTTTGGCTGGATTTTGCTTCCCAGCTAAAAACCTCCCCACAAAATGAGCCTCAAATTGCAGCAAATATCCAACCACTTCCATTGCCTCTTTCCCAGCTGGCAACCCAGGGTTGGGTGGCATGCAAAAGAAGCCTGGTGCTCCACTAACTTGTGGCCAGATGTGATGCTTTAAAAAAAAACTTTTTAAACTCCCCCCAAAGTGCATTTTCCAAATGCAATCAGAGCAAAATTTGCATAATTGACAGCGTGCATAGTATGCAAATTAGGCTCTCGGGATTTGGGCAACCACCATTAGGCAACCCTCTTGCTGTTGTTGTTGTTGTTTAGTCGTTTAGTCGTGTCCGACTCTTCGTGACCCCATGGACCAGAGAACGCCAGGCACTCCTGTCCTCCACTGCCTTCATGGATCACTGCCTTGCCCTGGCGAAGGGGCTTGAAGAACTCAGAGAAGCTATGAATTATGCCGAGCAGGACACCCAAGATGAACAGGTCATAGTGGAGAGTTTTGACCAAACGTGATCCACCTGGAGGAGGAACCGGCAAGCCACTCCAGTATCCCTGCCAAGAAAACTCCATGGACTAAGACAACAGGCAACCCTCTACTGTACATAAAAGATGTCAAGGCAATTATTTCCATTCTCTTTTTTTCAACCTGCTCGATGCAAATCATAAACGCTCTAGAAAGGTAGCACATACTTCTTGGAAATGATTTCATAACAGGAAGGGGTGTGCTAATCATGTAATGCAAGAGCAAACTTGCCCTCAGCTTGCTAGCAATGCTGCAGCAGCACCTGTGTTCTGAACTGTTGCCCAGCCTTGCCAAAGGGTGTCAATCACTGGATGATGACGGAAGGCCAGGAGGAGCTTCTTGCTGAATCTAATCACATCCTATTCCTGCTTCTCACCTCAAGCTTCAACTGAGCAATTTGGGAGTTCTGGGGTGCGGTAACAATGGACTTCCCTGTGCTCTTTCTCCACCTCCAGTCAAGACACTTGAGCAACTGAATGTCTTGTACAAATCAGTCAAGCTCACAAGGAAATCTGGGCATTGCAACACTGACTGACCTGCTTTCTGAAATAGGACAATGTTATCTGTGGTGTATCACAAAGTTCTGTCAAATAGTTTTGTGGTGCCTTTAAGAAACAACTTCGTGTGGTGGGGCTGTCCTTGAAGACAGTCGAGAGATATGAATGGTGCAAAATGTGTCAATCAGAGCCAGTGTGGTGTAGTGGTTAGAGTGTCGGAAGAGGGCCTGGGAGACTTCAAATCCCCACTCAGGATAAAGCTCACTGGGCGACCTAGGGACAGTTGCTGCTTCTCAGCCCAGCCTACCTCACAGGGTTGTTGTGAGAATTAAATGTGCCTCCTTGAGCTCCTTGGAGAAAAATGGTGGGATATAATTGCAATGAATTAAATAAATAAATAAATAAATAAATAAATAAATAAATAAATAAATCTATTGATGGGCCAAACAGCACTAGAACAGCAGTCCTTAAACACTTGCAATGGTTGCCAGTTTGTCACTGGGCTCAGTTCAAAGCTTTCACCTTGAACCCGTCTGCCTAAAGGAGCATCATATCCTGCTTTGTCCTGCCTGCACTCTGAGGTCAATTGCACTCTGTTACAACAAAGTCCCGTGTCCCACCTTGCAAGGAGGTGAGGGCCCAGAACAAAGGTGTGTGACAGCCCAACCCCTTAGCCAAAGACCACCCAAAAAGCATCACAGAAAGAGGTGGTCTACGTGGAAATTTGAGAGTGCAGTTTGTCTCCTGTTTGTCAAGATACTAGATACTGCTAGCTGACTGCATTATCCTGGCCAGTCTGGGCCATTGTTTGAAAAGGTAAATTCCCTAGTTTTCGAAACCATTGTCACAGACATCCCCTATTCATACACAAAATAGGCTCTTTTGACTGGATTTAAAGGATTTATGCATAGGAAATATTTGGGGTCGTTCAGAGTCAAGATGGCTTCAGGATTGCTCTCCTGTACTATTTCAGACTTATGGATGTGTGTTTACCTTGTGCACTTATGAACATTCATTTTCTTTATGACGTCTTAGAATTCTTATAACAGTTGCAAGAGGACTTCCTGTGCCTTTATTCTGATCATGGATCTGAGCAGGTCATTAATGCACCTCCAGTACTGGTTGAGTGCCCATTTTAAAGTGGGGAAATCATTCTAAAGAGAAGGTGTGGGGGAAAATGAAGATTGTGGATAAGGAAGTGAAAATATCACATTGCATGTGGGCTCTTTAAATTTTTTTTAAAAAATCAGTTTTGATACACTTTTGACAGCTGACTTTTTCAAAGTGTAGAAGTTCCTTTGTGTCAGGGTATAATTCCTCCAGGCTTACAGAAAAGACTATATGTGCTTTCCAGAAGTAAGTTCTCATGAGTAGAAGCCACTGAAATGAATGGGAGCTGTGCAAGATTCAGATCTCATGACTCCGGCTCCAAATCTTCCTGGCTTCCGAGATTTCACAACACTGCAAATTTTCTTGCATAGTAATAATAGGAAGGAACTTCTGTGGTTTAGAAAACCCAACCAGGACATTAGGGGTGCTGGACTCTGTGCTCGATACTGTCACACAATAGGTGACGTGTTGCAATCTCCAGAATGGTAGGATATTCCCAGAGAGCCTTTTTCCCAGGGTTGGTCCTTCCCAGCAAGAACTGGAGGCTTATGACACCTTTAGATCATTATATTATGTGTCCATTCATAATAACAGGGATGGGCAACCTTTTTCTGTCAAGGGTTACATTCCTTTGTGTTCATTCCCTGTTTGGGGTCATGTTCTAGTTGTGGGTTAGGCCAGAGTCAAAACATAGGTGAGGCACCCTTTTTCTTGCTCCCTTTCTTCTATTCTCCCCTCCCTCTGCTTTGGTCTCACTCTGCCACTCTTCCCCTGACCCAGTCCTCCCCCCTGCCCATGTCTTTCTGTCACTTCGGCTGAGAAACAATTGCAGCCCTTTTTCCTTCCCCATTTCCCCCACTAAGGTTACAACTCAGTTTTAACTACAACCTCTCCCTGCTCCTTCAGACAACTTGTAGGTAGATCTTCCTGAAAATTCGAAGGGTGTGACATTCTAGCTGCTGGAAAGAGCTGTTACAAATGGATTCTCTCTTATCAGATCCCAGTTGATGCAAAAGCCAAAGGCCAACATGTGGAACCTTTGTGGCTAATGAGCCAGATCCTTATCACTCCCTGCTCTACCTTGGGCAGGTGGGCGGGGCCACCTAACTGTCATTAACATGATGTCATATGTCTGCAGGTGATTCATTGGCAGATGGCTGTCCAACCCCTACTTAAAAACCTCCAAGGAAGGAGAGTCTGTTACCTCCCAAGGGAGACTGTTCCACTGTCAAACAGCTCTTGCTGCCAGAAAAGTTTAGTCGGAATCATAGAACTAGAGAGTTGGAAGGGCCCAAAATGTCATCTAGTCCAAACCCCTGCAATGCAGGAGTTTTCAATTTCACAGCACTTTCTCCAGTGGAGACAGGTCACACAAGGTCTAAATGGGAAGAAGCCACCAATTTGCAAACCATTTGCAGCCGGCCCCTGACTCACATCTAACTCTATCACATCCCTATTGGGCAATCTGTTCTGACTAGCTGGTCAAAGTAACATTTCCCCTCCCCTTTCTCACTGAGCAAGATAAAAATGAATTGAATAATCTAGCAAATTACACTCTACAATCTTACATAATGATGATCCAGGAAGTCAATCCGATTGCAAGCACTCTGGGGGTGGGGAGGGAGAGAGCGCCTAGCTTGATCTGCTCAACTCATGAAGCAGCAATTTCACTGCGAGTGATGTGAGTTTTGTGTATTAACTACTTCGCTGTCCCAGATACCCAAAGATGGAATCAAATTCTAGCTCATTCATGGACCAACTGACTCAGTCAAGATAATGCTGTGCAGTTTCCACTCCCCACCTTTAGAATAGCAGCAAAAGACACCTGACACAGACCTGGTTCACATTTTAAGGAGAATGCCCATTTTGACAACCAAATCTTACAGAAACTCTGTGGTTAATAAAAACCAAAGGCAGCCTTGTGTGAATGAGCCTAATGCAAGCAGTCAAGTTTCTTGCAAGCCTGGCTCTGCCAGCTGGGTGCATCAGCTCACTGCCTGACGGGGGACGCCAGGACACGTGCCCCAGCTGATGACCTCAGGGTGCTCCAGGCAGCACGAGGAGCTGCATGCTGAAAACAAAGGCCAGAGCGGCTCCCTTTCCTGCTGGCACATCATGGCTGTAGTTTGACTTTGCCCCAATTAGAATCTTCCGCTTAGACACACGTCTCAAGGGCAAGAAAAACATGCATCCAGCAAAGAAAGGGAAAGGAAATTAATTGGTCACTCTGCAAAAAGAGTGAAAGGAAGGAGATGATCCAGGAGCCAGGGCCGGTGGTGTGAAGAGTTCTCCATCATCATCTGATGCAGAAGATCCCCAAGTGCCGTTTGTGCTGCGATGCATTGTCAGAAGCTGGAGTCAGGAGTAGGTCAGCGGTGTCAGTGAAGTTGACTCTTTATTCAAAGAAACCAAAACAGTGCAGGCTTAGTGATCACAGCCACTCTTCCCAGTAGATATTGCCCCAATAAGGAAGCAGTGAGGACTGAAGGTCTCCACCTTCCCACAGTTCTCTTAAGTTTAATCCTTCCCCCCCCCCCAAGTCCTTCCCAAGCAATCTGAGGCTCCATCGGCTTGTCTGTTTTTGCTCCTCCCTCTTCATACCTCGTCTGGTTCTGGGAGAACAGGGGAGAGAAGAGCTGGTCACAACAGGAGGGGGAGACAGCCTGCATTATCTCTGCCTCTGATTCTGGACTGCTCTCTGCCACAGCCTCTTCCTGCTCACTACACCCTGTTGCCTCTTCAAATTTTGACAGCGCTTCTCCCTCTGACCACTTATCATCATCCCACCACCAGCCTCCTGGCTCTGAGCCTTCCTCCCCAGGGGGTTCCCTTGGGGGTTCCCTGGCTGGTGCCTCCCACCACTCCTCTGCATCCAGCTAGTTCATGACATGCATCAGCAAAAAGCCAGAGAAGGGGAGACGATGGGCTGGTGGAGAGGACCATTCAGCCTGGAGTTGCCAGCTGGAATCCCTGCCCAGGTCTTCTCCTTGCCCTGGTTGCACTGATAATGTGCAGGCAGCCTAAGAACATCAGAAGAGCTCTTCTGGATCAGGCCAATGGCCCATCTAGTCCAGCATCCTGTTCTCATTCTTCATGGCCACTGCACACTGGGTTGACATCTTCATTGAGCTATCCACTATGACCTCAATGTCTCATTCCTGATCTGTCTCATGGCCAATTCAAACTTCATGAGCATATCTCATAGAATTGTAGAGTTGGAAGGGACCCTGAGGATTATATTTGTTGTCAGCCTGTTGTTCACACCGTGGGGAAGGGCTGCAGCTTAGTGGTAGAGCATCTGCTTTGCATGCAGAAGCTCCCAGGTTCATTCCCTGGCATCTCCCTGTAGGGCTGAGAGAGAACCCTGCCTGAAACCCTGGAGAAGCTGCAGACAATGCTAAGCTAAATAGATCAATGGCTGGACTTAGTGTAAGTCCTATGTGCCGTGTGCAAGATCCAGTTGTTGTTTTTAATACTCTGCTTTTCCAAGGACGCCTTGTGGGGCACAAGAGGACGGCAGCATTAAGGGAGACTTGCCTGTGTGAAGGAGCCACTGTAGCTCACAGAAGGTACCTTCATGTCACCTCACAACCCACTGAACACAATCCTTTCCAAGGACACCTACTCACATGTTATACCAGCCCAGATCGCACATGTATGAGCTCTTCACTTGAACATCAGCAGCCGAGTACGTGGACCACAGAAAACACTGGAGATGAAATTTTAGTGCCACACAGGGAGACACGGCTGAAATTTGAGAAACCAAAGCGTCTCTGACCAACCCCATGGATGTCTTATGACCGGCTGCACCTTTTTGCATGTACTGCTAAGCCCATCCTGGGCTTTGGGTTTATTTTGTTTTATGGCCTGATTGTCCTGTTTGTCTCATGTTGGATCACATTTTGTTAGTTTTGGTGCAGTTTCTGTTCTACCCTCCTAGTTTTGTAACATCTGCAGACTCAATGAGGGTTCTGCCCCTTGGTCAGTGGATGATTTCACAATCCTGCAGCTCCACACAGAAGCCAGGTTCGAGACTGCAGCACCATAAGAACCTCACCACACAAAACTTTTTGCACTTGGGCAAAAAAAATGAGAGGCACAAATACAAGATGGGTGACACCTGGCTTGAGAGCAGTACATGTGAAAAGGATCTAGGAGTCTTGGTTGACCACAAACTTGACATGAGCCAACAGTGTGACGCGGCAGCTAAAAATGCCAATGCAATTCTGGGCTGCATCAATAGGAGTATAGCATCTAGATCAAGGGAAGTAATAGTGCCACTGTATTCTGCTCTGGTCAGACCTCACCTGGAGTACTGTGTCCAGTTCTGGGCACCACAGTTCAAGAAGGACACTGACAAACTGGAACGTGTCCAGAGGAGGGCAACCAAAATGGTCAAAGGCCTGCAAACGATGCCTTATGAGGAACGGCTAAGGGAGCTGGGCATGTTTAGCCTGGAGAAGAGGAGGTTAAGGGGTGATATGATAGCCATGTTCAAATATATAAAAGGATGTCACATAGAGGAGGGAGAAAGGTTGTTTTCTGCTGCTCCAGAGAAGCGGACACGGAGCAATGGTTCCAAACTACAAGAAAAAAGATTCCACCTAAACATTAGGAAGAACTTCCTGACAGTAAGAGCTGTTCGACACTGGAATTTGCTGCCAAGGAGTATGGTGGAGTCTCCTTCTTTGGAGGTCTTTAAGCAGAGGCTTGACAACCATATGTCAGGAGTGCTCTGATGGTGTTTCCTGCTTGGCAGGGGGTTGGACTCAATGGCCCTTGTGGTCTCTTCCAACTCTATGATTCTATGACTCTTTAGGAAGTTTGAGGAAGCTGCCTTATACTGAGTCAAATCATTGGGTCCATCTAGATCAGTACTGTCTACCCTGACTGGCAGCAGCTGTCCAGGATTTCGGGCGGGAGTCTCTCTCAATCCTGCCTGGACTGAGCCTGGGACCTTCTGCTTGCAAGGTTTTGGAGGCAGAATGGGATGGCTAAGTGAGACAATTATTTATGTTTGTTTGAAGCATTTCTAGCCTGTCCTGGTTCTGCCACTGCTTGCTTGCATCCAAGGCAGCTTCAGAAATCATGTATACATTGTTTTAAATAGGCCATTTCCTTTCTCTTTCTCTGCCTCAACTGCAGCTGTTATTTTTTAGTGCTCAATTTTGCAAAACAACAACAGCAACAGCAACCCACAGCAACCTGGAAAAATCCCTTGACATTCAAGAGATACTTGACATTCCAGAGTGATTAATTCAGTCCCCTCTGGTCTTCAAGTCCTCCCTGACTTCTTCAAGAGCTCCCAGCAACATTACTCTAGGTGCCTCCAATAGGATATTGTTTCCTGTGCCTATTTACATTTCTTCAGCAGTGAGCCAGGAGAGCTGCTTGCTATGCTCCTGCTTTGTTCAAGCAAACAGCCCCTCCAGGGATCAAAGGAAAATATAGCCACCGCCCTCCCCTGCAAAATGTGTTGCAAGCCATGGGGGGCAGGGGAGGAAGAGAGAGAGAGTAGCAACTGGGGATTCTTTAGCTGTGGTTCCTGCTTTGCAGGGGGTTGCACTACATGACCCTTTGGGTACCTTCCAACTCTACGATTCTGAGATTCAAAACACAGCTGCAAAATGCATTTATAGGCAACCATCCAATGAACCTGCTGGGGAAATGATGAGGGATGCTGGTGGTGGCGACTTATGGACAGCGGGGAGTGGGGGTGAGCGGGGCTTGAAAAGGAGTGCACAAATGCCTGCGGAAGATTACTAGCTCAAGAGCATCTGCCATGACAGCAAAGTGCAGCCTTTCCCAACCAGCTGCCCTCTGGATGTTTTGAACTGCAACTCCCATCAGCCGCAGCATCTCACAGCCCCGCTGACTGGGGCTGGTGGGAGATGTAAAATACCCAGAAGGCAACAGGCTGAGGAAGTGTGGCTAAGTGAAACCACCACAGCCAGCAGCAGTCTACCTCTGAGTACCGGTTGCTGGAGGGCAAACAGCAGGATGGGCAGCAGTTGTCCCCATGCCCTTTTCCTGGACTTTCCAGCAGTGCCTGGCTGACCCTCAGAAGCAAAAGGCTGGATCTGGTAGACACACCTTGATGTGATTTTCTTGCAATGCCAACCAGAAATCCTTCTCTCCTGCAGTTTCAAAATGACAGCAAGTGGATTCGTATTGGCAAATCTGTAGGAGACGGTTTTATCCATGGCTGTGGGCAAGAATAGCAAAATGGAGGCGCCATCTCTCTCTCAAAGGAAACATTCAGCGTAATACATAATAGTTTCCCACCGTATGTCGAACTTATTTTCCCCCTCCCTTAATTAATGGTAACCAAGAAACTACTTCCAGAAAGATGTCCCTGGAGTAGAAGAACTAGTAATTAAGCCTGGAAAACATGAGATGGATGTGATGAAAAGTTGGTGATTATTTATTTATTTATGTGTAGCCATTTCCATATGACTTAAAGCAATTTACAGACATAACATACAAACAGCTGAAATAGCTTTAAAGAGAACAAGAAACAACTGAGGGGTTTGAAAACAATATAAAATGTGCACCAAAGGCTGAGAAGAGACATTTTAATTTAACTGGATAAAAATGTCTTCCTTGGTTTCTGTAAAGTCCTGATAGTGTGTGCTTGGCATATCTCAACGGGGGATGCTGTTCCACAAAAGAGGGGCCATCACATTGAAAGCTCTGCTCTGCATTCCTGTGGAGAAGGCAAAGATCGTTTGGGGATTTTAAGCAGAAATTCTTCTGCAGAAAACAGTGGCCTCTTAGGTATTATTTTTATTTTTATTATTTATTGAATTTATAAAGGTAAAGGTACCCCTGCCCGTACGGGCCAGTCTTGACAGACTCTGCGGTTGTGCGCCCATCTCACTTAAGAGGCCAAGGGCCAGTGCTGTCCGGAGACACTTGTAGCCCATAAACAAAGAGATATAAAAAAGAGAGTGCAAAAGGATATTGGTAGGAGAATCTACTTTTTCAGCCTGTATTAAGAAAGTGTCAAGAAGCTTGTGTAGGCAAAATCAGCCTTGAGCCAAATTGAGCGAAAGCTAAAGCTAAATTCTTCCAATTTAGGTATGCTTTTCCTCTGAGAATGTAACTTAATTTCTGAGCATGGGTAAAGCATCTATAAAAGCCTGTGCAACTGATAGTCCTGTGGACTCCCCAACAGCTGCTGTTATTCTGACCAAATAAAAAGCTGTCTTAAACATTGCAACTGGAGTGGGTAATTGAAGAAAATCCACAACAGCGTTTTCTCAAGAGACGCCAGCAGAAGGACCTTAGCTCATCAGCTTTGCATGAAGCAGTGGTGTAATGGGGAGGGCAGGGGGCAGTGGCCCCAGGTGCAAAATTACGAGAGGGGCGCAACCAGGCTCCCTGCTGAGCTCCTGCTGCCTTCTGAAGCTGTGGGGAGGCAAACCACACCTGGGCTGGGCCTTTGTGCTTTGGGGCTGGGGCAGTGCCTCCTTCTCCTCAGACACCCACATGTACGAGGGCTCACCCGGTCTGTGAGGGGGCAAGGATGGAAGTGGAAGGGTCTGGGGAGTGCTGGGCGCAGTGGCTGAGGCCCAGGCCAGGGAGGAGATTGCTTCTGTGGAGGGGGAGGGCAGCAGCGCCACCCCCTCCAAGGAGGGAGGAAGAGGAAGGCGGGAAAGCGCCCAAGGGAGGAAGCCCCCTCCCAGTGCATGTCTCCCCCCAGCTGCCCTATCCACTAGGGGGCACAACACTTGTCCCGCCCCGGGTGCTGCAACCCATGCTATGCCACTGGCATGCAGAAAGCCCCAGGTTCAATCGTAGGACTCAGAATGCCCTCTGCCTGAGACTCTGAGAAACTGCTGCCAGTCAGTGTAGACAATACTGAACTAGTTGGTCCAATTGTCTGACAGACTATATAAATCAGCTTCCAGTAAGGAAGAGTCCAGCTAGGAGTGCCCAATGTCACAAGAACAGGACACTCCTCTGCTAACCTGCCACCTTCCTCTCCAGACTCCAGTCCCACCCACCCACCCCACCCCGGACTAGTGGCCTTCTCCGTGCCCCAACTCCATCTCCCCCACCCCTGCTAGGACCCTCCCCAGGGTCACCCAGGTCCAACTCCCTGAGCTCCTCAGGATCTGACCACCCTCTTCATGACATCTCCTTGGGACCTGCGGCACTTGCCCATTTCTTTCTTTTATTTAAAAAGATATGAAGGGCGGACTTTGGTGACCTTCTGGACAAAAAAGGAAAACTGATATTCAAAGAATGCCTGACCACCACCGCCACCTCAAAGCTCTTGGATAATGTTTTCACTTAAATGGCCCAGAGGAGGCTGAGTAGACCCTAATCTTTGCCCTTTACTTAATTCTTATCTAGAAGATAAGGCTCACCATTTTATGGCTGTAACCAGCACTTGACACAAACATAATTTCTTTGAAGGAGGAAACCCAAGGACAAGTAGGGGGGAGCGTTAAATCTTTGCTCTACCATAACGTCTTACAATGTGACCACCCACATTCTATCTGTCGGGAAGAGCACCTGCTGATCAAAACTGGCCACTATCCCACTGGAGTGGGCCAAGAGAGTGGAGGCCCTCTCCTGTTAAATATTAGGGTAGGAAGCACTGATGGAAGATCTCCTTCTGTCTTCAAAGCCTTTTAAATACAGTGGGACGCAGGTGGCGCTGTGGGTTAAAGCCTCAGCGCCTAGGGCTTGCCGATCGAAAGGTCGGCGGTTCGAATCCCTGCGGCGGGGTGCGCTCCCGCTGCTCGGTCCCAGCGCCTGCCAACCTAGCAGTTCGAAAGCACCTCCGGGTGCAAGTAGATAAATAGGGACCGCTTACCAGCGGGAAGGTAAACGGCGTTTCCGTGTGTGGCTCTGGCTCTGGCTCTGGCTCTGGCCAGAGCAGCGATGTCACGCTGGCCACGTGACCCGGAAGTGTCTCCGGACAGCGCTGGCCCCTGGCCTCTTAAGTGAGATGGGCGCACAACCCCAGAGTCTGTCAAGACTGGCCCGTACGGGCGGGGGTACCTTTACCTTTACCTTTTACCTCAGGTTACGAACTTAATCCATTCTGGAGGTCTGTTCTTAACCCAAAACCGTTCTTAACCTGAGGTACCACTTTAGCTAATGGGGCCTCCCGCTGCCACTGCACGATTTCAGTTCTCATCCTGCGGCAAAGTTCTCAACCCGAGGTACTATTTCTGGGTTAGTGGAGTTTGTAGCCCAAAGTGTTTGTAACCCGAGGTACCACTGTAGAGATACCTATCCCAGGTTGCATCTGTATCAGACTCGAGATTGTTTCTATAGGTTCTATTAATCATAGAATTGCAGAGTTGGAAAGTTCCCCAAAGGGTCGTCGAGTCTAACCCTCTGCAGTGCAAGAAACCAGGGATGAAGCCAGGAATTGGGGCGGGGGAGGGGCAGGAAACCCTCCTGTCATCATCCTCTGCCTGGCTCTGTCTAGCAGATTCGGAATGAAATGTCTCGACAACAGTTGTTTTAAATTACCGTACTTTCTTTTGACCCCAATTGCTCAGAAAAATCTGTCAAAATCTTTCATAACTGGAAGACCAGGAAGTTAAATATAAAACTAAAACCAGGCAGTTAATGAGTATATTTTGCAAAATGACAAAGAATATGCCATTTTCCTTCTTATTTTTTAAAAAATCTAAAGGTTGTTTTTTTTTTTACATTTGCTGAAAACCTTTCCAGCATTTCCTTCTCAAATTCCTCCTCGTTTCCAATGCAGTTTTTCTGCGCACACTCAGTAGGCAGAGCCCATTGAGATGCTCCCCTGTCATCACCATGCCTTAGCCAGGTCTTTACTCTCCACAAGGTACTGACTGACTGACTGACTGACTGCTCTTCGGTACTACAAATGTCTCATGGCTGAGCAAGAGAGATGAGCAGAGCCTTTTTCGTGGCAGGGGAAAAGATTTTCACCTCTTTTACTAGGTCTGCTATGTTCCTTATGATTATTCCTAAGTAACATCTGTCCCTATTGGCCTCAGTCCTTATTGGCCACAGTCCCTATGTTGCCATTAATCACTTTGAGATGTTTCGTGGAAAGCAATTCATAACTTTTAAAAATTAATTTATTCCATTTATATCTCACGTCTCCCCTGGGAGCTCAAGGTCTCCCCTCTTCGTTTTGTCCTCACAAGGACCCTGTGAGGTAGGTTCAGCTGAGAGACGGTGCCTGGCCCCATCTGGTGAGCTTCAAAGCTCTGTGGAGATAAGTGAAGTAACTAAATGAAAAAGTGCTCCCTCCAAAAAGCTGGGGCTGTCCAGGCTGCAGCAGAGGGGTTTGGGCGAAGCTGCAGGCTCCCCACATTCCCACTCCAAATGATTGCAACTGTGTGAACTGCACACCTGAGCTGAGCTGATATTTCTCCCTGGGCTGGGAAAATGTTCGCCTGCTGACCCTCTCTTAAAGGCGCAGGACAGGCTTCCTCCGAATCAGCTGGCAGGCCTGGCCCCGCACAACTGCCCTGTCCACAGTCCAGCTGTCTCAGAGCAGGTTTCTCGTTCTTATAGGCTTAGAAGCGAGGAGGCTTTGGTGCGGGGCGGGGCACCAATCCCCCTGCAGGCCCATGTGCAGCACAGAAAGGACCCCCTCAGCATCCGCTGCGCCCCCCCAGGGGGAAGAGGCGCGTGCAGGTCGGCATGCCGGAGAGATGCGATGAGCTGAGAGAATCGGAGAGGCGCGTTTGCCCAGAGATGTCCTACTCCGGCTGAAACAAAGGCAGTTATATAAGCCCTTGCAACAGTTAAGCACACTCCTAGCACTGGGCAATGCGCTGCTGCCCCCTAAGGTGTATTCTGCTCAAAATGCAGCTGCAGCACCAGGCAGAAACCTGGCTAGGTCCACGATGTGGGGAGGCGTCTCAGAAGGACCCAGCAGGTGCCTCTTCTGCCGCTCTTTCTCAGGGAGAATCTCTGGGGGGCTTGCTTTCCCGGCCACTGAAACAGCATGCTGGGGCGCTCTCCCATTGTCCCTGGCAAAGGGCTGCCATTCAGCCAGCCAACCCTGCCAGCTGCCATCGCCTCCCCAGAGGGACAGGTCAGACTTTGCCCACCTAGTGCCCCCCAGATGTTGGGCTACAACATCTGGGGCTGACAGAAGTTGCAGCTGATGTTGAGGCACTTCAGTGCATTCTAGCTCAGCTCACATCTATGGGTCGCAGCAAAGGCTATATTGCGCCCCACCAACAGAAGCAACAACCCAGGGGGCAAAGCCGGTGGGGGCAAAGCTAGAAGAGGCTAGCTGAAGTCTCCTGGGCCTTTAACAGAGAAAGCCTCAGGTGTGGTTCTTCCCAACACAGGTTTTCAGTGATTTGGAAGCCTTCATTAGGGCAAGCAGGCAATCACCTGAGATACACTGGACTGGGCTGAGGAAAACAGGGAGCCAAGGGGCCTGCTGGTCTCTTCAAGTCTGTAAGTACAGGGTTCACTTTAGGGTTTCCAAATGCCTAGCAGTGGTGGTAAAGTACCTGTCAACTTCTCTTGAAGTATGTAATAATAATAATAATAATAATTTATTATTTGTACCCCACCCATCTGGCTGGGTTTCCCCAGCCACTCTGCAGGCTGAGACTCAGGGCCACCCCCTTTTTCAGCAGCAGAGAAAGGAGGTGTTATATTGTTTAGCCCTGGTAGTTAGGATTTAGAGAGAGACTGGCACCATCTATGTGTTGATGTATTCTGTACCCTTTGTTAAGCTCTTGCAAGAATGTGCAATTGTAATGAAAATTATTTAAAATGGAGCAACACCACAGGCCAGCCAAAGATTAAGACTGATAGAGAAGACCTTTCTGCAACTCTTGGAGGGGGGGTTTAAGAGTGCCGTCCCAGTAGGACTCCCTCTCCAGAGGGGTGGGGGGTACTTTTTCTTTACAGCTTCCATTGGCTGCTCAAACTGCACCTTTTGAAAACTGAAGAATTGTATTTTGGTGTTCTCCCTGTAATGTGTAGCATGGAATTACTGTTTTGGGGCTAGAGTGTAGAATTTTGTTTAACTGTTTTAACTGTATCATATACCTGGGACTTTTCTGGGGTAGGGAAGGTATCGGTACAAGAAGAAACCAGCAGAGAGAAGCAGGCTGGATGTAAAAATCTGGGAAACTGAAAAAGTCTGTGGCACTGACGGGACACCCAAGTAGTAGTTTTTCTTCCTTCCTCCCTCTCTCCCTTCCTTCCTTCCTTCCTTCCTTCCTTCCTTCCTTCCTTCCTTCCTAATGGTGGAACTCATGGGCATCTAGTGATGCTTGTGGTTGGAAGATGCAGGACAGATAAAAGGGAAGTCTTCCTTAACTCAGTGCACAATTAAACTATGGAACAGGCACCCACAAGAGACAGTGATGGCCACCAATCTAGATGGCTTTAAAAGAAGATTTGTCAAATTCATGGAGGAGGGCTATTGATGGCTGCCAGCCATGATGTCTATGCTGTGCCTCCACAGTTCCTGTTGTTGACAGAAATGCTTCTGAACACCAGTGGAAACCACAGGAGGGGAGGGTGGTCTTGCATTCAAATCCTGCCTGCTGGTTTCCCACAAGCATCTGGTGGGAAAGTCTTTATCAGGTGAAGTTGAGGGGCCACCACTGAGAAGCCTCCTTCTGTGGTAGAAGTTGTGCAGGTGGGCAATCTAAGGGGAGACCCTCTTTGTAGATGGCATTGCTTTACTTCTTTCAAACACCAGTGTGCCAATTCTGCTGCATTTGGGGGCACTCCTGCCGAGTGAAGCCACAAACTTCTGCCTTAAAGTGTGGCCCAAGCAGCACTATTGCCACTTGTCATGGCTAGGGCAAGTTGAATTTTTCGACTTTCAAATCCTCAGAACGAGGGGTGCTAAAAAGTTGGAACATGACTTGAGAACTCAAAATATATTTTGATTAAATTAATATAATTTAGTTTTACTTAGTAAATGTGTAAAAATACATAGAAATGATTAAAAATTATTGCAAATTACTTTCAGCTATATTCTATATTATTTTTATTTATTTATTATTATTTAGTATTACCTGACATTTTCAGAATGTAAAATTATAATTATAATTCTTTGGTTTTCTGAAAGCAGTTGATGTGCTTCTTCACCAAATGTAGACTTACCAAGCTAAATGTTGCCCAATCACAAAAATTATAGCAGATTTGGATTCCTCACACCCCAAAGCATATTTCTAAGACCACACCTCATGCAGTTTGGAGACCCTGCACAATGAGTTCTCTTGAAGAACTTCATGTGTGGGGAAAGTGGTCCAAAGCTTTAAAGGTCAAAATCTACACTTTGCATAGAGCCCAGAAATGAACTGGGATCTGATGCAGTTGGCATAGTGTTGGTGCTATAGACTCATAATGCCCGGCCCCAACTTGACACCCTGGCAGGTGTCCTTTGGCCTAAAGTTCAGTTTCTGAACCATCTTAAAGAGCAGCCCCATGTACCCCACATTACAGCAGTCTAGCCAGAGTATGAATGACTGATGCCAGGCTACCTCTGTCCAGGAGTCACAGCTGGCGGTAAAAGGAATTGGTTACACATGGGCAATCTGTGCTGCCAGTAACATAGGTCAGTGGTTCCCAAAGTGACGCCCCCTGGGGAGGATTACCGGGGGGGGGTGATGCTAAGAGGCAAGGGGGCAGCGTGGGGGCTCTGGAGGTGTAAATGACTACCAGACTTTGAAAAGCTGGTATCGTTGGGTCAAGTTCATCACTTTTCTTGAATTAATTAAACTAAACAGTTTTAATTTGATTTTGAATAAATGTGCAATTAATTGTTACTCCTTTGAAAGTTACTATGCTAATATCTTCCTTAGTGGGTCAGGAAAACCATTGTTCTTAATAATCCTTTTTATAGAGTATGGTGCATTGGGGGTGAGTCTATGGAACCAAGGGTGCAGGGGCCCCCAGAGGTTTGAGAACTCCTGACATAAATGGTCCCGGGATGGACACACACACCAGATTCCAAACATGGAAGTGCAGCCCTGCCGACGAAACCTCAACGGGCAGTTTCCTCCCTATATGTTAAGAAGGGATTAATTAGTGCCCTGTGTGAGCTCAATATATCAGTAAGTTTTCAACCAGTGTGCTGTGGCCCCCTGGGGTGCCTTGAATGATGGCCAGGGGTGCCGCGGGCAACACTGGACTCTGTCCCCGTTTCCTTCCCTCGCTCCTTTGATTCCCTCTTGCATCTCTGCCTCCCAAAGGCTTGCAAAGCTGTTTGTTGCAGCAGTCCTGGCTACAAGCTCCCCAGGTGAAAGTTGCCTCTGGGGCTGGCCAGGGGGTGCTTCCCAGGCCCCTGTGGGGCAGTGGGAGGAGGCACCTCTCTTTAGGATGGGGGTGGGGAGCTGATCAGAGGCCAGGGGCGGCAGCAGCGACTGCCCAGAGGACTCTCAAGGAGAGGAGGCGGAGGGAATGCTCCACAAGGGAAGGTGTTCGAAAAAGGGGTGAGATGCTGCTAGCTCGGCAGGCGAGGGATGACATAACTGGGCTCCTGAGCCCCACAGGGGAGCTGCAGAAAGAATGTAGTTGGTTAAGGGAGCCGTGGACCCAAAAAGCTTGAAATCCTCTGCACTGTATAAATACTGGAGGGTTGAGCAGCAGTCTCCTAGTGACACCTTCTGGAGCTTGTCGTTCACTGCAGAAGCAGGACCACGGAAAGGACCCTGCAGCCAAGTCAGAGCTCGTCCAGACTTCCTTTGGTGCCACCTTTCTAGGCGCAGGTCCAGCCTTTAAAGCTCCACGTTTGAGCATTCGGGGGGGGGGGGGTTGTTCCTGCACTTTGCCCAGTTAAACCTGTGTTTTGCTGCTGAATCAGAGCAAATGGCAATCAGGTTTTCCGTGGATTGCCATTAACTCAAATTAGGCGGTGAAATTCAGATTTTCCTGTGGAAAGCGCTGCCGCAACAACAACAGAACTGCTTGGACATGAGGCTTTAAAGCCTGGACAGCACAGCATGAAAGGAAGTCTGGATGAGCCCCCAGACTCTTATCCTGGAAGACACCAGGAGACCCATCTGGTCAGACTAGCCTCTGGCGCTGGTCAGACTCAGGGGTCAGCAATGAGATGCATTTTAAATAAAAGGACACATTCTACTCATGTAAAAACACACTGATTCCTGGACCTTCTGCATGCAGGATTTAGAAGGCGATTGGGCCGGATCCGGCCCCCGGGCCTTAGTTTGCCTACCCATGGACTAGCTGAATCCCTCTCCTAACACTCATCATCCCTGGAGCCTAATTGCAATGGGCCAAGATCTGCTTTCCTGGGCCTGCTGCAACCCTCACCAACCACAGCCAGCACAATGGGGGGGGGGGGGGACCCGCCCCCTCTGCCTAGTCTTTCCCCCTCCATTCTGAATGTTCATAGGCTTTCTTCTTCCTCTTCTGTCTGTCTTCTTCAGAGCAGAAAAAGAATACGCAGCAGAGGTGTGGGTGTGGAACACCTACACATGTAAACATGGATGATTTATCTTTATTACTCTGCACTTGTTGGCAGTGGCGTAGCGTGGGGGGTGCAGGGGGGGCCGACCGCACCGGGCGCAACATCTGGGGTTAGGGCAAATCCACGGGTTAGGGGGCGCAAATCCACGGGTTAGGGGGCGCAAATTACTTGCCTTGCCCCGGGTGCTGACAACCCACGCTACGCCACTGCTTGTTGGTTTGAACTGGTTTGGATTTAAACACTTGTTGAACTCATTAGCAAAAACAGAGCTAAGTTTTTTTTAATAGCTTTAGTTGAGCTAAGTTCATTTTAATTAACAGAGAGAAGAGATAAGGCCAATCATTTCGTGCAGCTAACAAATACATTGGTTAGATGCCTCAGTGATGAAACTAAAAATGTTGGAGTGAATAAAGCAGCCTTATCTGACAAGTTGACAATAAGGGAAAGCTGCATTTAAGAATTTATAATGTGTGCTATATTGGTTAGAGTGTAGGACTAGGGCCTGGGAGACCAAGATTCAAATCCTCGGTAAGCCATGATGCAGCTCACTGGGTGACTTTGGGCCAGTCACTGTTGTGAGGATTAAAGGAGAAGGGGGTGAAACATGTATATGCCACCTTGAGCTCCTTGGAGAAAAACATGGAATATAAATGCAATAAATGAATATATATAAACAATATAGCTGGTCACTAGGGATGGAAGGGTCAAGTTTGGTTCTGTCAGAGTCTCATTTTTCCATTCTTAAATTTGGTTCTCCATATTTCTGCAATTTCAGAGTTATTCCCCCCCCTCCCGGAAAAATATTCCCCTGAAACTTCATCAGCATTTCAGTGCAAATTTGTCCTAATCAGCACGTTTGTATGCAGCTTTGCATACAAACTAATGCACATATTTTTAAAAAACAATTCCTCCTAATATATTCACATTTGGTTTGTTCTGCCAAATATATTTGTATGCAGACTTCCCCCTAATGTGTGTGTTTTCATAAATGTTTTTTGGCTGGAGAACTGCATTGCAAAATGTGGAAAAGTGCAAATTCCAAAAGTTAGCTGTGTTTTGGTCCTCTTTTTTTAAAGTGTGGATTTAAACATTAAGTGCTGCAACTTTCTCCTCCATCCCTAGCTGGTCCCCCCTCCCTGAAATGTGGCAAGGTGGGTTTTACCTGCAGCTGGTGACTCTCTGGCCATGACCAGGCTCCTCCTGATGCTCAACAGCTCTGCTTTGTCATATCCAGGGAGTGAGGATGGCGAAGCAAGAAACCCAGCTGCTGCCCCAGCTTGCCCCGGCACCTTCGGCTGTGATCCTGGGTGAGATGCTGAATGAACACTTTGGCCCCATGCCTGCCAAGGCCCCCATCACCCGAATGAAGAAGAAGTCCTCTGGTGTCTACCTTCCCACGGTGAACCAGGATCAGGTCCTGGGAAGGAGGCAAGCAGCGAACGCTAAAGAGAGAGAGAGGGTAAGCAGACACAGAGACTGAGGTTTGAGAGTGAGCCCTGTTGGACACACAGTAGAACTTAATTCCAAGGAGCTGTCCACTGTATGAAGCCACAAGAGTTTCTGTCCTCCTAGTTACAGAATAATAGGATAGTAGAGTTGTGCCATCTAGTCCAGGCTCCTGCATTGCAAGAATCCTGCCCCAAGCTGTCCCCAGGTGGGCTCCAACCACCCACCTTCTGGTTAACACCGACCCATTGCACCACCTGCAGGAATCTCACCTAAAGCATCCATGACAGGTGGCCATCCAACCTCTGCTTAAAAACCACCAATGAAGGAGAGTCCACCGACCTTCCAAGGAGGTCCATTCCACTGTCAAAGAGCCTCTTCCCCTCAGAAAGTTCTTCCTAACGTTTTGCTGGAATCTCCTTCCTTGTCATTTGAATCCATTGGTTCAGTCCTACTCTCTGGAGGAGGAAACAAGCTTGCCCCTCAGATATTTGAAGATGGCTCTCATAAATGAAAACATCTGCCAGTTTTACAGGGGCTGAATGAACTGGTGGAAGGAGGAGCCTGGGGAAATGGGTGGGGGAAACACCTGCCAGCTGACAGCCTTCCCCATTCTGGCCTTCCAGACATCTTGGACTACAGCTTCTATCAGCACCAGCCAGCCTGGTCATATGAAGCTGCGGCTGATGGAAACATGTCAGTTCTGGCTGGGGCTCATGGGAGTTGTATTCCCAGACACCAGGAAAGCAGCCGGTTGGGGAAAGGCTGTTCCCGAACATTATGCTAAGAAAATCCTGGTCATGATGAGCATAAGGAAATCTGCTAATGATTTCAAAATACTTCCTGCTCTCTAGTCTTCTCTTTAGTTTTCTTCAAGCAATTGGTGGGGTAACAATGTGAAACACACTTTAGTCTCTGAGGTGGTCAAAGGCTGAGTCAGAGTTGGATGTGAATGTGCTGGTACAAGCAAATGCCAACATTGACAAGTAAATGAGTGTGAAAACAGGTCATTTACTGATGGGTTTTTGGAGATGTGCAGGTGAATTTCAGGAATTACTGGATCCTGGGGGCAGATTTTCAATATTTACTCTGAGTACATGGTAAAAGCCATTCTTTAGTGTTAAATTGTGGAAATGAGGATGACATTGGGCTCAAAATGTGCCAGGAAATGGGGGAAGTGCCCAAATTTTCTGACTTTTCCCACTAGCCTCCCCAAAGATTAAGAACTACCGGTAAATGTCAACATTTGCCATACCCCAGATAGATGGTCATTGAAGCCTTGCAAGCTGTATGGAGTGGTCATTGCATTTTACAAGTTGATTCCTTGGGGCTTGGTAGGGAAAGAGATGCTCTTTTTCTGTACCCAGATGGCCATTCCTCAGTTGCCACCAGCCAACACTTCCTGGAATATTTTGTCTTCTGGGGGAAGAACTGTTTCCTTCTGCCAATTCCTCCAGGAAAGCTGTCAGGACACAGCAATAAAATAGCTTTTATTCTTATCAGAAAATCAGCCATTGCTAACTGTTTACTTTAGATAGCTTGGGTAAACTTTGAGGAGGTTAGTTCGGCAACCTGGTTGCATCAGACTTTGGCAGAAGGCAAATGGCAATAGTTACTTGGGAGTTGAAGGGAGGCTGAAAGAGGCTCATAATGTCATACTCATTCCGCTTCTGTCTCTGGCAAGTATTTGTGTTGTGTCAAAAATTAAAGACAAAAACAAGGCAAAATCTATTTAATTAAAGACAAAAACAAGGGGTGGGTGGGTGTGAGTGGGTGTGCACGCATGCAAAGAGTTGTTTTAAACTGTGTTTTAATTGTTGTAACTGTTCTGGGGCCTTAGAGTGAATAGCAAGTAATTAGAATAATAGAATTGTAGAGTTGGAGGGGATTCCAAGGGTCATCTAGCCCAACCCCTGCAATGCAGGAATCACAACTAAATAATCCTAGACAGGTGGCCATCCAACCTCTATTTAAAAACATCAAATGGAGACACCACCTTCCACTCTCGAACAGCTCTTACCATCAGAAAGTTATTCCTAATAATAACCATAGTAATGTGAAGTGAAACCTCTCCCAAACCACTTTCATCTCCCTTAAAAACTCTGCTGTCTTAAGTGTTGTTTGACATGCCCAAACCTGCAGCAATTACAGCAACAGCAACAGGATTATTAAGCATATGGCAAAACTGGAGTTTGAATCTCTGTCCCTCTGCCCTCAGGCCAAATCTTGAAAGTAAACAGGGGTGTCTTTTGTGGGCCTCCAGATGCTTTTGAGGCTCCATCTCTCATCAGCCCTCACGGTTGGCCAAGTTGGGCAGGTGCTGATGGAAGTTAGTCCAGCATCTGGAGAGCCACAGGTTAGCCACCCCAATATCATGTCCAATTAGCAGGCAGCCAAAGTGAAGAAAATGAGTCGTAATTTGGTTTCATGAACAGGTTAGTAAAAATGCACATCTGGAAGGACAGGTGATGGGAGGGGAGGGAGCTCTTCCCAACTGCTCATCACAGGATGAGTGCAAAGGAAGGAAAAGTTTCTCCGGCTTGAAGGGCTCAGGAGACACTAATCTCTCGGCTTTAATTGCTTGCTTTTAAAAAAAAAAACCCACACACAGATAAAGAACTTGAACAGTTGCTTTTCCAAGCTCAAAGCTATCGTGCCACTGATTCCGAAGGACCGGAAGCCCAGCAAAGTTGATATGCTTAAAGCCACTGCTGAATACATTCGACTGTTGCGCTCAGTTTTGGAGGAAACTGGAGGGTGTGAGGTAGGAGCAAAACTAACTTTGCAACCCCCCCACCCCTGCCGAACTTCCTGTGATCCTCATTTGAGGCCCTTCTTCGAGGGTCTGGAGGGTGGCAACACGAGAACAAGCCTTTTCTGCGATGACTCCCCATTTGTGGAATGCTCTCCCCAGGGAGACTCACCTGGCACCATCATTTTATATCTTTAGGCGCCAAGCGAAAACTTTTCTCTGTAACCCAGGCCTTTGGCCTTTAACTATCTGTGGCCTTTTAGAAGTGGGTGAGGTGTTTTAAAAACGTTTCTTGCCCCCCTTGGTTTTAATGTATCTGTGTGGGGTGGGTAGGTTTCCTTGGGCCAGATAAAGCAACAAGGAACCCTGCCACACGGTGCGGTCTGCTGAAGAACCTCCTGAGTTTGTTGCAAAACCCTGTGCTTTGCGGGTTCCAGGGCATCCCCTAGAATGCACCTGTGGAGCTTGGGCCCTGCTCACTGGGAGACCTGTGACACTTGAACTGCGGCTGCTTCCAAGCAGGTTACTGCAACACTGACGTTCCCTGGAAAGCTACAAGCAGAATTGCAACTGACTTTCCACAATGTGGGGTGATTGATTTGGGGTGGTGGAGGGTATACATCACACAACGTTTTGCCTAAATAAGTGGGTAGGGAAGGTATCTTCCCCGCCCCATAATTAATTTTTCCTTGAAATAAATAATTGAATTTGCACTAAAGCACTTATGAGGCGATAGCAAACTGTATCCATACCCGGAATTGTACAGCGAATACATTACATTCACTGTGTTTATTATTCATCTATTTAATACTTTAATATCCCACCTGAGTTCAAAGTGACAGAGATGGTTCTCCCCCTCCTTATTTAATCCCTACAAAAAACCAGTTAATGCTCTGCCCATGAATTCATGCCAGCTCTTTCCCAAGCACCCCTTTCTTTGCAATTTTTCGTATGTATGTGGTCATCCAAGCTGTCTCACCACTGATCTGTTTTCCTTTCTGCTTCCACAAGCTGAAAGATCCAGCAGCTCATGGTCCTTCTGGGCCCTCTTCAGTGCCAGCTCCACTAGAAAAGTGCTCGCCAGCCAGCCCCAGGCCCCAGAGACCCAACAACTGCATCAAGATGGAAAATGGGGTGGAAGTGGTGTGGGCAAACCCAGTGGTGCAGAGCCCCATGTGGGCCTGGGAGGAAACACTTATTCCTACCTATGTGGGGATTTTGGAACTTCACACAACCGGGTAGCAGGTAAGGTTTTCTCCAGGGCTTGGTTTTACCTGTGAATTTTAATCGGTTTTTGTATTTTAAGTTTTTGTATGGTTTAAAGTATTGTAATTTTTTTCTTGGTTTTATCATTTTTTTCCTTTTTGTAAACTGCTTTGAGGTTTGTTTGTTTGTTTGTTTGTTTGTTTGTTTGTTTGTTTGTTTTTACAAGCAAGTGGTGTATAAGTTTCATGAAATAAAACAAACAAATAAATAAGATAAATACCGGTAGTAGCTCATGCACTTACCCGAGTAATACTATGCCCCCCCCCCCAGAGGCAGTAGTGCCCAATTTGGAAACAACTGGTTTAAGATTATACATTTTATGTTGCTATTTTATTGCTATCCTTTACCTTCTGTTTTCATTTCATTCCAGTTTAATCCTTATCCTATTCTGCATGCTGCCTTCAGGATGCAGGATGGAAAATCAAAAGTGCAGGACTGGAATCAATCAGCAAAGATGCAGATGCACTTCCACACCTGCAAACAATTTGTCTTTCAGAGCCTCCTTTGGTGCAGATGGAGGATCAGCTCTTCAAGACGCAGCACTTACAGAAAGGAACCCAAACCGGGGATTCTTGTTTGATGAGTTTTCATTTGTTATGTTTAAAATTAAATTAAATCTGCCACAATTATGACTCATGCTTTGCATCTTTGCAGTCTAGTCTTTGGACCAAAATTCGTTGTGGGGAGCAAAGAGCTTCAGAGGGTAACTGAAAGCTTCCCCTAAATATGGGAGGGTGTTCTCGGGAAGGTTCAGTGCAACAGAGAAGCCAAAGCAGGGGGTTTTGTTCCATGGACCTGATCCTTATTAGGAACAGCCTGGTGAGCTATTTGATGGCGGAACAGACTACCTCAGAAGGCAGTGAAGGTTTCTGAACCTCACTGGAAGTTTTTAAACAGATGTTGGATGACTGTTGTCTTCAGCTGAGATTCCTGCGTTGCAGGAGGTTCAACTAGATGACCCTTTGGGTCCCTTCCAATTGGGTCTACAATTCTATGATTCTAAGGTATGTACGTATGGCAATTTAAAGTGGATCCAATGAACCCCAGCCAGAGGGGTGTGTGTGTGTGTGTGTGTGTGTGTGTGTGTGTGTTTGCACCATCCTCATCTAAATGGCAGCCCATACTTTCTTCCCCATTTAGTTTACCCTTTCCTCGTTCTGCAGATGATGTGATAAGGGGAAATCATGTTCCTTGGGCAAGCAGATTAGGTGGCCAGGTTGGGGGGGCCTTTATGTGCGTTGGGAAGTTTTGCTGTGCGCCGTCTTAGCTCCATGCCCTTCTCTTCCATTTTTGCATCACCTGAGCACAACCAAACCATTTTGTTTCCATCAGCCCCAAAAGAAAGGATGCACCATGCTTACTCCTGGCATGTGCAGAGAAAGGCACATTTGCTGTAATTTGTTTTTACTCTTAAAACAGCTGTTTTGTACAGAACTGCTCTTGTGCAAAACTGCAGTGGTCAAAAAGAAAAATGGCCTTTGCAGGAAAAGTGGGGAAAGAAAAACAGTCTCCATGTTTTGTGTCCCTGGGTTGTGTATGCTTAGAATCAGGGAATTGCAGAGTTGGAAGAGACCCAAAGGGCCATTAGTCCAACCCCTTATGGGTGTGTGTGAAACGTACTGTTTATGCCCGTCTCCGCAGCAGCTGTTTGCACTAACATGGCGGCGGTGCTGCTTCTGCAGGAGCTCTCAATGTCAGCGGCTGCGAGGCACTTGGCGCGCAGGGCAGGGAGAGAAGTAGCAGCCGTGGCCTCCACCAGTGGCTTCGGACCCGGGTCACTGAACACTTCCACATGGCGGCTGGCACAGGACCAAGCTCAAGACATGCAACTCATCACAGCCGATGAAAAGTTGGACATTTCACCTTTAACAGGTGTACCAGAGGAGTATATCAAAACCAGAAAAGTTCACATTTTTGTTCCAGCCCGTGATGCCATGCAAGCTGGTGTTAACAATACAAAAAAATGGAAGATAGAATTTGACACAAGGGAGCGCTGGGAAAACCCACTGGTGGGCTGGGCATCTTCCGCGGATCCTCTGTCCAATGTGTTGATGACCTTTTCTACGAAAGAAGCTGCTATAGCCTTTGCTGGGGGGGGGGGAAATGGCCGGAGCTATGATGTTCAAGAGCAGAGGATTCCAAAACCTAAATCCAAGTCTTATGGTGCAAACTTTTCTTGGAACAAAAGAACAAGGGTGTCCACAAAATAGGTTGGCATTGGCTGTTTCTGTGTCTGACTGTGAATAAAGTCAGCTGTGCTGTATTTATAGTCCATGTATAATACATCTCTTAATCTCCTAATAAATTTGACCTTTAAAAATAAAATAATAAAGTACTGTTTATGTTATTCTCTGGGCCACACTGTGGCTTTCTGTGTTGGGGGGCAGGGGAAGGGTCTGGAGATCAGAGACTCCCCTGCCTTGCCCTGTCCGGTCATTCTTTGCCCTCTCTAGGGTGAGCTGTTGGTTCTGAACTTGGCAGGGCTGGTGCGTCATATGAACATCATTTTAAATGCTGCTCTGTGCAAAATCAGTAAATTGAAAAACATGATTTCAAAAATGAATTTTAAAATTGTCTGTTTTCCCTTACATGAAACATGCGTGAAGTTTTGGCTTTGGTAAAATTTTGTTGTTGCAATACTCTGTGAACAAAACCATTTAAATGAAGGGGGGAAACCAGGTGTGCATGCACAGGTAAACTAATCCTTGCATACCTGTCCATAATGGACATCTAGTTCCTGTAACTTCCAAAGGGCAAAGAAGTACTAACTGAGGATGGGGGCGGGGGGGGGGGACAGACAACAACACATAGCATGAAGGCGTCCCATCAAGCGCCACACACTAGTGTGGGAACATCAAGGCGGATTTAAATGGAAAGTCCTCAGAAGCAGAGAAATCAGAACTATGTGACACAGTTGTGCACTAGCCCCCTGGAGTGTGCACAGCCTCACACCCATACAGCAACAAGGAACACAACACACAGTGGGATAACAGACTGTCACAATTTGCATGTGGGATTCCATCACATACCAGCAAATTCAGATTGCCCAACTAGCACAGAGGTTTTTTGTCATTTTTTCTGCTTCTTCCCCCTGCCCCAAAACTGTTTACAGATCAAAAGCGATGGGAGAAATGTCTTTCTGCATATTACCTGTCCAGTGAGTGCAATAACCAGCAGTTGTTACTTCTAGGAGGCTGGAGAAGAGACTCACCATCGTTGCCTTCTCCGACATTTGCCTTTTGCTGCTGTGTCAGCCTCCTCTGGAGAAAGGATATGGGAGCCAGCTGAACCGCATTTAAGCCAGGCTCCTTGGAGAGCGGCAAGACCAGAAACTTCATCGTTGGTTAACTCTTGTTTTGCTCTGTGGTTATGTACTTAAGCCTGGATGATTTGGGGGTTTTGTGGGTGGGGGTGTTTGTAACATTGAATTTATTCTGTGATTGCCAATTTGTTGATTTTTGTGATTTCTGAAATCACTGACCTGCTCTGCATTTTGTTTATTTGCATTTCTAGTGGTATGCATTGTGATGTTTGGCATGTTTGCTGTAAGCCGCTCTGGGCGAAGCTCATTGTGGAAAAGCGGCACATCCATCCGCACAGCAGAAAAACCCCGAATGAACGCTCAATAAAGAGTCAGTGTCGTATAACCTCCCCGCGAACTCTAAGCATACAATCCAGTTACTTACTTCCATCAAGGATCTCATCGGGCAGGGCGAGATCGTTTCACAAAAACGTGACCCCTGATCGGCCGAGGTGGTCCTGGCTCCTTGCCTCTTCCCTCTCCCGCAGCCCCGCATCCATCCGAGGCTCCCGTCTCGCGGGCCACAGAGTGGCGCCCTGCTCCTCCCGCGCCAGTGCCAGATGCGCGCTACATTTCAAAGGCAGCATCTCCCCACAGGCGCAACGAGGTCTGTTGATCGCCGCCGCAGCGCACCGACTCAGACCCTTGGGTCCCTCGACCCCGTGCTGCCTACACGGACTGGCAGCGGCGGCTCTCCCCGCCCTACCTGGGGAGCTTCGGGGTGCCAAGCAGGTGCCCTTCCCCTGTCGACTCCTGAGCAGCCGCCTACTCCTACTCCTAAGTAACGCCATTAAAAACAAGTGCCGCGCAGCCAAATAAAGCCAGCTCAATCGCCGGCTTCTCCTCCTCCTTCCAGCCCCTTAAATGAGAGGGGCGCATCCTTCCGGCCCACCCATCGGGGTCCCCCCGCCCGGCTGGGGGGGCTTCCTTGTGCCAACGGCCCATTGCGTCACCGCTCCTCCCTGCAGCAGAAGACGAGGCAGCGCAGCGGCTCGGTGGCCGAGGGACGCGGCGCCTCCGGCTGTGCGCGCAGCCGTCCGGAGGGGGGCGCGGAGGGGAGCCGCCCTTTTGTCATCATCCGAAGCGGACGGGGCGAGGCGGGCAGGTTGCCTCGGGTCCCTTTTGGATTCTGCTGCTGCTGCTGCCGCCGCCGCCTCCTCCTCCCCCTGCCCGGCATCTTCCCCACCTCCCGGGGCGGATCTCTTTCTCCGCGGCGCGCAGAGCAGCGAAGGCGCCCAAGGAGACCAGGAGGAGCAGGAGGAGGAGGAGGCGCGAGGCGCGGCGAGGGACAGATCCGGAGATCGCAGGATGGGCTCCTCCGGTGGGCTCCTTTGACTGGGAGGAGGAGGAGGAGGAGGAGGAGAAGGGACCGCGCTGCCGGGGAGGAAAGCGAATAACCGCCCCTGCAAGGAAGATGCGCTAAACGGGTAAGGAGAAGGCAAACCTTTCGGATTTCATCTGCACCTTCGACAAGTCGCCTTTCCACTTTATTGTCTCTGCTTCTGTTGTTGTTGTTTTTTTAAAGAAATAGGTAAAGCCTATTTGGCGTTGAATGTTTTGCACCGGTGAATCTGTGGGTCAAAAGGTGCCCCCCCACCCCACCCCATCTTGCAGCAAAAAGGAAAACCCCAAGGTGCTGGGGCTGCTGCTGCTGCTGCTGTTTTTCGTGGGCTGCTTGCTCCCTTCGCCAGCGCGCGAGTGAATTCCCAAGAGCCCAGGTGGTGTTTCTTGAGCTGGAATATAGGTGGGGATGGGGGTGGAGGTTACTCTCTTGCACGGTTTGCATAAACCAGATTGGCCTGTTTTTGCAACAATTTTAAACCGACCGTGGCCAAAAGCCCTGTATGCTGCAACACAGCAGCAGCCCATTGGACAGAATTGGCTGCTGGTCATCTTAAAGAGTGTGTGTGTGTGTGTGTGTGTGTGTGTGTGTGTGTGTGTGTATTATGGTGTATTATGGACACATTGATCCCTAAAAATGAAAACCTTCTGATCTGGCTTTACATGCCATGGAGATTCTCTGGTGTTTGATCTCTGGGGATTCCTCTGGTTTCCTAGGCAGCGGGTTCACACATAGATACTTGGCAACAGAGGTGGGTCTTAGCTCTGCACTTTGAAGTGACTGGAAAATGCTGGGAAGTGTCACTGTGGCGGCTGATTCTCTGGGCCGGATCCAGGGTCCTCTTTGTGTCTGTGAGGTTCTCTTCCTCCACCTTGTGTGTGGTTAGGAAGGAGGAGGGAGGACTCCTGAGCCACACTTAACCTGGGCTTGGCCTCATCCCTGCTGAATATTCATTTCTTTCTTTTGTTTTCTCACTGTCAAAGCAAGCTCCTCATCGTGAGGGCTGCTGCAGCCATGGCTCACCCAGTCTCCTCTTCCAGGAGGTCTCATGAGTCACAGCCCCTGCGAAATAATCGGAACATGCTCAGTAGGTCTAAGGAGGAGAGAGTGTGTTGCAGCCCTGAGCTTCACTTTGAAAACAAACCTACTTCCCTTTCCAACTATCAGGTCTGTGGTTGCTCTAGGTGCTGTTGTTTATCAACCAGGGTCATCCGTATTTTTATTTATTTATGCATTTATTGCATTTATATCCCAACTTTTTCATCCAAAGTGCTCAAGGTGGCATATGTCGTTCTCCCTCTCCTCATTTAATCCCCACAACAACCCTGTGAGGCAGTGACTGGCCCCCAAGGTCACCCGGTGAGTAGGGATTTGAACCCTGGCGTCTCAAGTCTTAGTCTGACACTTGAACCACCATTCTTCACTGTCTCTTGTCAGTGCTCAAACTGCAGAATTCTGTGATGAGACCCCGTAGTTCCTCTTTCAGAATGCTTTGAGGTGGGGGCATCCTTTCACCCCCTCCCTGTTTTCAAGAGAATCTTTCCAACCTCTTTCAGCCTCTGTGGCTTTGGGCCTGGATGAGGAGGAGTGTCTGCTTTGTTGACTCAAGCGACGATCTGCTGGTGGGCCATGTTTGAATTACAGGGGAGCAGAGTGGGGTCCGGCTGTCCTCCTTAGCCACTGTTTTCAGAAGGTTGTGGGAGCAGCATGGTTTCAATCCAGTAGAAATGAGTCACAGATTGGGGCCCACGGATTGAAAGAACGATACCCTATTCTTTCTCATCTTCCCTGTAATTTGAGCATTGATCCTTCTCTTGGTATTTCACAGAGTAACAGAAGCAAAATGGTAGGAAAGGGGAGGCCTCTGCCCCAAAGAGCTTACAAGCTAAGTACTGGGGCTAATAGGAGTTGCAGTCAAAAACATCTGGTGGGCATGATGAGACATCAATAATATAAAGCTCTCATCCTGGCTTCCTGCCCAAAGAATCCTGGGTGCTAAGAGTGGTTAGGCGACGCTTAGCAAACTATGCTTCCCAGGTTACTTTATGGGGGCAGCCATTTCTCTTAAGGCAGATTCACAACATGCATTTAAAGCACAGGACTTCTAGGACTGAGTGATATGTCACTATATCATCCGATTTTCGGTGTCTGTGCCTCTGCAGACACGATTTCCGGTGCCGCAGAAACAAGTCCGCGCACTGGGGTGTGCCGGTTTAGTGCAGCATGCGGGGACGTGCTGAGCGAGCGGCTCAGTTCAAGGGCGGCTTGTGGGCCAGTTAAATGACCCCCAAGGGCCACTTGTGGCCCGTGGGCCTTAGGTTGCCAACCCCTGTTTTATGCTATGCAAATATAATGATGCAGGAAAAACCGTGAAGCCACCAGTGCCTCTACATAGCTCCATCTTTATTTCAGACATCGCTGAAAACCAGATATGACTTCCCACAAAGTATCCTGGGAACTGTAGTTTGTTAAGAATGCTGGGAATTGTATGTTTATGAGGGGGAACTATAGTTCCCAGTGTTATTTGGGGGAAGTCATGTGCTTTAAATCTATATTGGGTATGCTTTAAATCTAGGCTGTGGCTTTGACCAAAGTCTGCTAAAGCGTGTCAATGTTTTATCAGGCTAAATTACTGTGGGTGGGCCTGATTTCCTTCACAGGGTGAAGGGAGTTAACCCTTTTTCTGCCTACTATCATCCCCCTTCCCCAACTGCGGCAGGACGGAAGCCTCTGTTGGTGTCAATGGGATCACTCTCCCTCGACTAACAGCAGCATTCAGGAGAAAGTGCTCATTGCAGGTGTGGGATCAGAGGAAAGTGTTTACTGCCTCTCCCTGCATGCTGCAGACCCAACCCAAACATACAGTGGTACCTCTGGTTGTGAACTTAATTTGTTCCAGAGGTCTGTTCTTAACCTGAAACCGTTCTTAACCTGAGGTACCACTTTAGCTAATGGGGCCTCCTGCTGCCGCCACCGTGCCACCACTGCACAATTTCTGTTCTCATCCTGAGGTAAAGTTCTTAACCTGAGGTACTACTTCCAGGTTAACAGAGTCAGTAACCCGAAGTGTTTGTAACCCAAGGTGTTTATAACCCAAGGTACCACTGTAGTGGATTTGGGGTGGGGGCGAGGCAACTACAGCTGCTGCTTACAGTTGTAAAAAGAGACCCTGCCCTTGAACCATTAAGCATCATGTTACGTTTAGCTGCAAATTCTGACAGCTCAGGCAACTGTGAGTCAAATTCCGCAATGGAATGGGAGCCAATGCCATTGCATGCACTATCCCTGTGCCTGCCTATCTCTGTTAGGCATGAGGACTAAAGGGTGTGAGCAGCATCCCAGCGAGAGACATTGGGTAGCCGGGTCTCCGGGTTTGACCTCAAGTGCCAGGTGTGGGGAAGAGGGGGTAGAACATTGCATCATGCAAGGAAAAACCCTCGAACTGATGGAACATAGGAAGCTGCCTTATATGAGTCAGACCATTGGTTCATATTGTCTACACTGACCGGCAGCGGCTGTCCAGGGTTTCAAGCAGGGAATCTCTTCCCGCCCTACGTGGAGATGCCAGCAGGGACTGAAGCTGGGATGTTCTGCATGTGCAGAAGATGCTACAGCCCTTTCCCTCAGCACTGTGTTGAATACAACACCTTGTTGTGCTCCTTGCTGCCCGGGGCTCCTTTGGGAGGAAAGATGCATTAGAAGTGGAGGGAAAGAAGAACCAAAGGACCAAACAGTGGTTAGGTAGGCAGGAACCACTCAGTTAGATCGCTGAGGTGACAGAAGGGGAGCTTGCCCTTGTTTTCATCCATGAAAGGTCTGTTATCACCAACTTTTCAGTTAATTTATTGTTTATTTCCTTATTTATTCCCTAGCATTTATACACTGCTTGATTGTTAAAAGAAAACCCTCAAAGCGGTATACAAAGAAAATAAAACAATAAAATTATCAATAAAAATCAGCCTTTGAAACATTCAAAAGATAAGATCAGGAATAAACTAAAAACATACAGCAACATTTATTTGTTTGGGTAGACTTGTCTTTAAGAGCTGTTTTTAGCAGGCACTGAAAGGAATACCATGAGGACGCCTCTCTCACGTCAGTCCAGAGTGCAAGTGCTACCACAGTAAACGGGCCATGGACTTGTGCAAGCAATCTTCCTGGGGAAACTGTTGACATTGCAACTTCTCGGCCCCAGACACACTGACCAGATGCTTGGAAGCTGTGGCTGGATGGCTGCGTGGGAGCCGGTTGAAGTTAAATCCTTTGAAGACAGAGGTCCTCTGGCTGGGTCAGGAAGACAAGGGGTTGGGGGGGCCAACTCCCATCTCTTGCGGGGGCTCAATTAGTGCCAGTGCCTTCTGTCAAGAGCTTAGGTGTAACCTTTATTCGTGTTAGCCACCCTGAGCCCAGCTCTGGCTGGGGAGGGTGGGGTATAAATAAATTTTTTATATTATTATTATTATTATTATTATTATTATTATTATTATTATTTATTAATCCCTACTCTCTTAGTCAGAGGTGAATTTAGGGAAGCACGATCAGTTCAGTCGCACTGAGTGCACATCCTCAGGGGCGCTGCAACTATGATGTGGAATGGAAGGCAAGAGGTGGGACGGTGCCAAATTTTGGTGTTGTACCACTGACTTCGTCTTCTTCTACCTGGTTTAATATTTCTCTTGAAATGGGCAAGAACAGCCTATCCCAACCTGATGCCCGTCAGATGTTCCTGGACCACAATTCCCATCATCCTGTGCAATGCTGGGGCTGATGGAAGCATGACAGTGCCGGCTGGAGCTGATGGGAGCTGCGGTCCAAGACATTGGGGTCTGGGCAGGTTAGTTCCATTTTGCATCTGGTATGCAACCCAGGTGGTTGCTTAGACCATTTCCTCCTTTTATCTCCTTCCCCTTGTCACTTCTCTTTGGAAGCTCTTCCTAATTGCAGACACATCTCCTTGCTCTTGTAGGCTTTATGTTCCAACGCTCTACGTGGCTTAGAAAAAGCTACATTTCTGTTTCCATGGTTATGTTTGGTGTTAAATTCTGCCTCATCCAAGGATGCAACAGACCGTTTCCAGAATTCTTGGATATTCCCTCTTGCTGCTGCTTTTGAGGCGAGGTTTCTATTTCTGTCAGATGCAATTGCACAAGCGTTATGGTCAAATAACAGTAAGAGAACAAACTAGAGGTGGATGAACCCTCCGAGGCTCTACTCAGAATGGATTGGGATTGAAGGGGCAGGCATTCCTGGGGGAATCCCCGGGGGGGGGGACCCCAAATCAATGCAATGATTTGGAAAGGTGCCATCGAGCCACCTCTTCCTTCTCCTCCTCCTCGGAGGTTCAGGGTTAGCGATGGCAGCCATGAAAGGCTATTTTTAATTCCTTGTTCCTTCCTTCCCTTCTTCAGTCTAGAGCCACCTGAATACTAGCTCCATGTAAAATTAAACTTGAAATTAGCATTCTTTTCTGGGTGACTATTCCCAGGGAGCACATCTATTTATGTATTCAGCTTTCAAGGCATGCTAAAATTAGGATGTGAACAGTTTTCAACACTTTTGCATTACTCTTTAGGCTATAGGCCTAGTCACTACATACTAGGGAGCCAGCCTCATTTAGCTCAGTTGGACATTATTATAAATCAGCCTGCATAGGAGTGCATTGCTGGCGGCCCTGTTTGCGCTTATCATGCAACCATTGTTTACTGTGACAAGGACAGGCCATAGTAAGTCTCAGGCTTGCACAGTCCTGCTTCCCTTTCCTCTTACTTTGGCTTCTGTTTTAGGTTAAGCATCATTAGGAACCCTAAATGGTGGTTTATTATAACTGTGGTTTGTCAAAACAAGCCAGCTTCTTAGATTATGGTTGAAAAACAGCTTGTTTTAACAAGGCATATCTCAGGTTAACCCAAAATCTGTCAGGTTCAGGCAAAATGGCAAACTGTGGTTAATCTAAAACAGAAGGCTGACCAAAGCAAGAGGGGGCAGCAGGGAGGCCTCAAGTCTGAACAACCAAACAACAATGGTTTAGCAACTAACTTTGATGGGGGGGGGGCTTTTATAGATTTATAATATTTATATCCCACCTGGGCCTCCTGGAAGCTGTCAGCATGCAACAGTGGCCACATCCTGGGAAGGGCTTTGATTGGCTGGCTAAACCAGGTAGCTGATGGGTCTCAAATCCCTGCTGGGTTAAGGGCTTCCCCTGCATGCAAAGTCAGCCTCTGGCAGATTGAGCGGGTCCAGTGGTCAAGAAGGCAGTTTCTGCATGTGCTGTAGAGGGAAGTGAGGGGCAGATGGGGCTCATCCACCTGGGAAGGTAATCCATCTAGGAGAAGGAAGACTCTGATCCTAAATGTGCACCTCCTTGCAGGACATCTTTGGAAGAAGAAAAGGCTAAGGAGTAAACCCTACACAAAGGGTTTTCTCAAGACAAACGGATGCCCAAATATTAAAATTTTGTGCATTGAATATGTTTTTAAAAATAAATATAAGGCAAAGCATTCTAAATCTAATCTATATAACATATGCTTGTTCTGCATTATTGTGCTTTTATGTGATCCTTAGATGAAGTTTAAACCACTGCGCTGTTTGGGCTTGCCGATCAGAAGGTTGGCGGTTCAAATCCCCACAACAGGGTGAGCTCCCGTTGCTCGGTTCCAGCTCCTGCCAACCTAGCTGTTTGAAAGCACGTCAAAGTGCAAGTAGATAAATAGGTACCGCTCTGGCGGGAAGGTAAACGGAGGTTCAGTGCGCTGCTGTGGCTTCGCCAGAAGCAGCTTAGTCATGCTGGCCACATGACCCGGAAAAACTGTCGACGGAAGCAGACAAACGCTGGCTCCCTTGGCCTGTAAAGCGAGATGAGCGCCGCAACCCCAGAGTTGTTCGTGCTTGGACTTAACTGTCAGGGGTACCTTTACCTTTACCTTAGATGAAGGGCAGTATAGAAATGTAATTAATTAATTAATTAATTAATTAATTAATTAATTAATTTTCTCCATTGATTTAGGGTGGCAGAAAATTTCCCAGTTCAATATTTGCCAGAAAACCCACCATGCCTGGATGGCAGCTATTTGCCGCTAAGGCCACTGAGTTCCTCTGATGCTCTCAGACTCCAGCATCCTTTCCCAACAGGGTGCTCTCTCCCATCTGCCCCAGCATTGTATGGTCACGCTGGCTGGGGCAGCTGGGAGCCCAAAACACCTAGAGGGCACCAGCTTGGTTGGCGGAGGCTGGGCAACAGTGTCCCTTCTCACCATTTCCAAGGTGGTGATATGGAGTGTGAATGTTCAGGGTGGCTGTTTCCTCTGCCTGCAAGCCGGCACCGCCAAATACTCCATGCAACAGGACCCACGGCAAGCTTCTTAACCCCCCACCCCCCTCTGATTCACCATCTGCATTATGGAGCCATGTATTGTTTTGTGCCTTGCTAGATGTTACTGGAGAGGCAAGAGGTTGCCGCGATCGGTGGAAGTCTGCCCATGGCTGCTGTAGTATTGATTTACATTCTGAGATCAGCTTGATTTATTAAACTGCAGACAAATGCTTCAAAAGTTGAGGGTTTTTTTTTACTTGAGTAAAAAATGGTGCTGTCATTAGGGTCAAAATGCCCAAAAGGGTGGGGGGTGGGGGGTGGGGGGGTGGCTGTGTTGGTAACCTGGAAAGTGGGTAGGAAAGAGACTGGCTTTATTGTATCTCTGTGGTTCATCCCAAAAAGAGATACCGGAGCAGTAGGGCCTGTTAAATTGTTGTCAGCTTCAACTTCCAAAAATGAGGGATGCTAAAAAGTTGTAACATAACTTGGGAATTCAAAAGATATTTGGTTAAATAAATATAATTTTGTTTTGCTTGATAAGTAGAATGTGGGTAAAATTGCACAGAAATCATTAAAAGCATGTGCAGTTATATCATATATCATTATTTATTTATTTAGCATTACATGGCACTTTCAAAAGGTACAATTATAAGTCTTTGGTTTTCCAAAATCAGTTTATGTACTTTATCAAACATAGACTTAACAAGCTAAATGTTCTCCAGTCACCAAAATAATAGCAGATTTGAATTCCTCACACCTAAAAACATATTTTTAAGACCCCTCACTAAAGAAATTTGCAAAAATTGTTTCACCCTCTAACATGGCATGCCCTACTGGAGCAGCCATTCCACCACTTTCTCAGTGGGAGAGATGGGAAACAGAAGACTCATTCGCTCAGCTTCACCGTAAGACCAGCTCCACCAGGCACCTCCTACCCCTGAACTATGCCAGCCGGTCGTTTTAAGAACTGTTTCAAGATTGGCGCCTGAGTTTGATTTCCCCCTCTTCCTTCCCTCTCCCTATTCCTTTGTGTGCCTGTTTCTTTTAGATTGCAAGCCTGTGGGCAGGGACCGTCTTGTTTTGATTGCTCCTATTTAAGCCACTCTGGAATTGACTGAAGAGCAGGGTGCAAATGCTCTAAATAAATAATACTATAGGCAGCAGTAAGAATAAATCAGTTTGCATTTTAATTCCTAATTCACCCTTTCTGAACCAATAAGCAATCTGGAACACTGTTAATCCTTAAAAATCTGCATTTTTCTTTATTTTTGTGATGTGATTCTTCAGTGCAAAATGCTAATATTATTAGTGAAAGTATCTTACAAACCTACACTGCATTACAATAAAGGGCTTGCAGGAAAATTTGATTGCATGCAAAAATGCTCCTAGAAACGCAAACGGGTTTTCATCCTGACGTTTTGCAAAGGAAAATTTGCAAATAGACGCTGAAAGAGGGCAAGTGGAACTTAGGGCTGGGGGAAAATAAGAAACGGAGAAAGAACTGAAATGGACAGATTCGCCCATCCGTGGCTGCCAGGCATCTGATATGCTCAAGACAGGAAGCTCCACTAACAGCAGAGAGTGTAGAGAGGAAATGTGGGCCGCCTTCCGTACATGATGGAGAGGACATCAGTCTTTGTTTCAGTTAATCTGGTAGCTGTCGTGGATGCGAAAACTCTATTCGGGAATTTGCTCCGAGCCAAATCCACCGAGAAGCCTTTCTCTCTCTACTCCCGCATGATGTTTCATTGTGAAGGCACTCCTAGCACCATATCCCAGAATGCCTCCCAGCCCCAGGCAGAAGTGTCAATTATTCCTGTCGCGTTGGCTTCTGCTGCACAAAATCAGCAGCAGAGTTGCAAGAGAGCTTTCGCTCAGAGTTGCAAGGTGCACATAGGTTTGTGTTGGGCTGGCTTTGCTCAACCTCTTGGAGCTGAGCCCTGCCAGGCTGACCCTGCCATCCATGCTGACCTCGACACACTGCTGGCTATGGCAGAGTCCTGTCGTCTCACTGCTTTCCCTTGGGCGAATCTGCTCAGAGCTCAGAGCAAACAGCAATTTGGGTTTCCTCTGGATTAGCTTTAGCTTTTGCTCCAATTTATTACTAAAGAGTGGTTTTCCCTTGGAAAGGAGCAGGACAAAAGGAAAAGGGCTCAGACCAGTGCTTTCCAGGCACGGTAGAAGCGGAAGTGTGGATGAGCCCTCAGAGATTGAAGGAACCAGGAAGCATTGCCTGATGGATCCTGCTCAGGTTGTCTTGCCTGACGCTGGAGGCATGTGGCTCTGTGGGATGAGGCTGGTGGCCTCTTTGCTTGGTCCTTGCCTATCCTGGCCAGTTAAAACAGCAAGATTGGGACTGAGTGAGTGGACCTCTGAGGCAGTTAATCCCTCTCTGAGGGAAGGAGTTGTTCCTGACAGCCTGAAGAAGCCACTAGGAAAGTCGCACCTTTAACAAGTCAGACTTGCTCTATCAGTGTTGGTGTTGTTGTTGAGTCGTTTAGTCGTGTCCGACTCTTCGTGACCCCCTGGACCAGAGCACTCCAGGCACGTCTGTCTTCCACTGCCTCCCGCAGTTTAGTCAAACGCATGCTGGTAGCTTCAAGAACACTGTCCCACCATCTCGTCCTCTGTCGTCCCCTTCTCCTTGTGCCCTCCATCTTTCCCAACATCAGGGTCTTTTCCAGGGAGTCTTCTCTTCTCAGGAGGTGGCCAAAGTATTGGAGTCTCAGCTTCAGGATCTGTCCTTCCAGTGAGCGCTCAGGGCTGATTTCCTTACGAATGGATAGGTTTGATCTTCTTGCAGTCCATGGGACTCTCAAGAGTCTCCTCCAGCACCATAATTGAAAAGCATCCATTCTTCGGCAATCAGCCTTCTTTTTGGTCCAGTTTTCATTTCCATGCATCGCTACTGGGAAAACCATAGCTTTTACTATATGGACCTTTGTTGGCAAGGTGATGTCTCTGCTTTTTAAGATGCTGTCTAGGTTTGCCATCGCCTTTCTCCCAAGGAGCAGGCGTCTTTTAATTTCGTGGCTGCTGTCGCCATCTGCAGTGATCATGGAGCCCAAGAAAGTAAAATCTCTCACTGCCTCCATTTCTTCCCCTTCTATTTGCCAGGAGGTGATGGGACCAGTGGCCATGATCTTCGTTTTTTTGACGTTGAGTTTCAGACCATATTTTGTGCTCTCCTCTTTCACCCTCAATAAAAGGTTCTTTAATTCCTCCTCACTTTCTGCCATCAAGGTTGTGTCATCTGCATATCTGAAGTTGTTGATATTTCTTCCGGTGATCTTGATACGGCTAGGGATTCATCCAGCCCAGCCTTTCGCATGATGAATTCTGCATATAAGTTAAATAAGCAGGGAGGCAATATACAGCCTTGTCTATCAGTACCCTTGTGCTAATTTTCCAATTTTGGACAAGGCATTGTTGTGGGCTGTGGCCTTCCAATGCCAGAAGGTCTTGGGTGATGCTGATGGTTTAGATCTGTCTTAGTCTGATTTCAGGTAAGGCTTTGGGATGGAAAAGGCACCCTGGTGGGTGACTTATGATGGGAAATGGGCCATGGAGATGCTGCTCTCTCAGTGCTCCTGAAGCTCTTGGTGGCTTTTCGTACGACTGACTGTGGATTGTCTATCAGAGTTTGGCTTAAGGGATAGTGTTTTGAGAAAATGCAGATTAAAAGAGGAAAGGCAGTGATTTGGAGAAGACCATCATGTGGAAAATGGAGAATGAATGAAAGTGCAGGAAGCTCACTATCCATGTTGAACGACACCATAGATGAGTTGGCTAAGTTTGTTGTCTCAAATCACTGTCATTTGGAATTTATTATTCCTGTTGTGGTTCTTAATGGTATCAGCTGCTTCACCGAAGAGCTGGATATCCTATGTAGTCTGATAGGGAACCTGTTCTCTTATGCCAGCAAAATGGCTCTGTCTACTCAGAGAAGTGGAAGGGAACACACCCGAAACCAACCCAACAAAGACTGAGCATGCTCAGCTACCATGCAATGCTAGCTGGCTGTGCGTGTGTAAAAAGAAGGGGGCCATCCTGGAAGAAGGCACGGCTGGCTAAGTGACTGGAATGTTTCTGACTACATCTCCCATCAGCCCCAGCTCCAAACAGCCTTGCAGGCTGTTATGTACTGGGTTGAATAGGATCCAAACTGCAGCAGTCTGATTGGCCCTAGAACAATAGGATCCAAAAGGCAGCAGCCTGATTGGTCCTAGAACAATAGGATTCAGAATGCAGCAGTCTGATTGGTCCTAGAACAATGCAGAAGTATGATTGGTTGGCAGGAACTACCCAATCATGCTCCAGATAGAAGTGAATCCACAACCTGATTGGCTTACAGTAGAATTCCGGAATTAGCCAATCATGTGCAGCCCATTGTGTAAATAATGTATATAAAGCAGATACCTTGAGGGGACTTTCATTCATTCCTCCTCACCACTATGAGCTGAATAAAGAGCATGAAATCACTTTGCGACTCTGAGTATATTTCACTGGCGACAAAGGTGGGATCCCGCTGAGCTGACTGCCACACACAGCACCGCAGCACCGCCACCTGCCGCATCGCTGCCTCGCACCGTGTATCCAGGCTTCAGCTCCGGGACACAAGGAACTCAGAATGGCAACCAACAGCAGCTTTTCGCCGTTCAACCCAGCATCTGGAGACTGGGAAGCATACGCCTCCCGTTTCACCTTCCTCCTAGAAGCCAAAGGGGTCACCGATGAAGAAGATGCCAAGAAGAGGGCAATATTCTTCAGCGTCTGTGGAGAGGAGACGTTTGAAATCGCCCGGGCTCTCCTTGCGCCTGAAGACGTTGCTACTGTTCCATACAAAACAATAATGGAACAGCTGAAGGGGCACTTTTCGCCGCAGCCCTCAGTGGTGGCTCGTCGAAATGCCTTCTACGCAAAGCGGCAAGCCCCTGGGGAAACCATAACTGGGTTTGTGACCTCTCTCCGCCAAGCCGCCCGGTTCTGCAACTTCTCAGAGCTGGAGAACATGCTTCGTGACCGCCTCGTCGGTGGCCTGAGGGATGAGAAGCTGCAACGACGCCTCTACGCTAAGAAGGACCTAACGTTCCAGGTCGCTCTGGAGGAGGCCCTGGCAACGGAAGCTGCCGAGAGGTCGACGCAAGAGACACGGCCGAGCCAGCCATCCCAACCGAGGGTCCACCATGAAGACCTCACCGACGACTCAGGATCCAACAGGGAGGAGGTGCACCGAGTACAGCAGCGCACTCAAGCAGCCCACATACCACAGCTGCCTCGACGAGAAGGAGGGAACTGCGCAAGCTGCGGAGAAAGTCACGAGAGGAGGACCTGCCGTTTCCGCAATGCAGAGTGCAGGCAGTGCAGAAAATCGGGACACATCGCCCGGGTGTGTCGGGCTCGGCCCACCCGACGCCAGGCATCAGATGACCAATCCAAGAGCCCCAGGTCCTGGGGCCCAATGCACCAAGGCAACTCGACTGAGCTCACGAACTTCCAGGTATACCAGTTGCCCCACCCCAACATAGAGAAAATTTATGTTGACGTACAGATAGAGGGGCCCCCATGCCGCATGGAGCTTGACACGGGTTCAACTCTATCCATAATCTCGGCAAGGACCTTAAGGAAACTGTGTCCTACTGGGGGTCCCAAACTCAGGCCGGCCCCATTCACCCTCCGGGACTTCCAGAAACGTAAGGTCCCCACAATGGGGGTGGGGACCTTCAGGGTGCAATACCGAGGGCGGACGCGGCAACTGGAATTGCTGGTGGTCAAGGGCCCCTACATTAGCTTACTGGGATTGGCATGGTTTGGACCACTGGGGCTAGCCGTCACCGGGGTGAACCACACTAGCTTACAAGTGGACGTGGACGCCATATGGAAGGAATTTCCGGGGGTTTTTGATGGGAAATTGGGACAGTATACGGGCCCCCCATTGCTCAACAGCTTGACCCCGCAGTACGACCGGTCAGGCTCAAGGCCCGCCGGGTCCCGTTTGCCCTGAAACCCCGTATAGACGAGGAATTGGACCGGCTTGTGGAGCAAGGAGTGCTGGAGCCGGTGCCTAATGCCCCCTGGGAAACCCCAATTGTCACACGCGTCAAGCCTAATGGTTCGGTCCGCATCTGCGCAGACTACAAATGTACCATAAACAAGGCCCTTACAGCCCATGCATACCCAGTGCCAGTGGTCAGCCATGTTCTTGCCACCCTGGCTGGGTCGAAAATTTTTGGCAAGCTGGACTTGGCCCAAGCATATCAACAGCTGCCAGTAGATGAGGCCACAGCAGAGGCACAGACGATTGTGACGCACAGAGGAGCATTCAGGGTAAAGCGGCTGCAATTCGGTATCAGCGTGGCACCAGGCATATTCCAGAATCTAATGGACTCTCTACTTAAAGGGATTCCTGGCGTCACCCCCTTCTTCGATGATGTGTTGATTGCCGGGCCCACACCAGAGGAGTTTGAGGACCGCCTCCGCACCGTTCTGCACCGTTTCCAGACGGCGGGTCTCAAGGTGAAGCGGGAAAAATGTCTACTAGGAGTGCCTCAGGTGGACTTTCTGGGATTTATGGTGGACGCAGAAGGGGTCCACCCGACTGGGGACAAGGTACGGGCCATTTGTGATGCCCCAGCGCCCAAGAACAAGACTGAACTTCAGGCCTTCTTGGGACTATTGAACTTTTACCATTCCTTCCTTCCCCACAAGGCGGCGGTAGCAGAGCCCCTACACAGACTCCTGGACAAGCGGGCCCCTTGGGTGTGGGGCCAGCGCCAGGAGGCCACATTCCAGGCAGTCAAGGACTTGCTTGTCTCAAACTCGGTCTTGGCACACTTCGACGAGAGGCTGCCGGTGGTGCTAGCATGCGACGCCTCGCCCTATGGAATTGGCGCTGTCCTGGGACACCAACTCCCGGATGGAAGAGAGGTACCAGTGGCATACTTTTCCCAGACACTCAACGCAACTGAGCGGAACTACTCGCAAATCGACAAGGAGGGTCTGGCAATCGTGAAGGGAGAAAAAAAAATCCATGATTTCTTGTACGGGCGGCCCTTCACCGTGGTGACTGACCACAAGCCGTTGCTTGGCTTGTTTGCCCCTGAAAAGCAGACCCCCCAAGTGCTGTCTCCTCGCGTCCTCAGGTGGTCAATTTTCCTTGCCAGCTACCAGTATGCACTGATTCACCGTCCGGGGAAGGCGATGGGCCATGCGGACGCCCTCAGCAGGCTACCACTACCGGAAACAGGCCCCGACCCAGCACCTGCACAAGAGGTTATGAGCCTGGAGCTGCTTCCTGACCGCCCCATTCAGGCACAAGAAGTTGCACACCATTCCAAGAAAGATAGGGTCATCTCCCAGGTCCTGGACTGGGTGTGGAGGGGATGGCCCAGCAGCAGCCCCAGGCCAGAATTCGCCGGCTACACAACCCGCAAACATGAACTGTCGGCCCACAAGGGGTGCCTGTTATGGGGAAGCAGGGTCGTTGTTCCCCAGCCCCTCCGCAAAAGGGTCCTCACAGCCCTACACGAGACACACCCAGGGATAGTAAGAATGAAGGCCCTTGCCAGGAGTTATGTGTGGTGGCCAGGGATCGACGGAGAGATAGAGGCCTGGGTCAAACACTGCCAGGCCTTCCAAGAATCCCACCCAGATCCCCCAAGGGCCCCAGTCCAGTCCTGGGAGTCCGCCCGAGCACCATGGTCACGCCTGCATGTGGACTTCGCTGGCCCCTTTTAGGGGAAAACATTCTTCATAGTGGTGGACTCCTACACCAAATGGCTGGAAGTCGCACTGGTACCGTCCACTTCTACGTCCGCAGCCATCCGGGTACTACGCAGGCTGTTTGCAACCCACGGGCTCCCTGACACTCTCGTCTCAGACAACGGGACTGCATTTACGTCAGGAGAATTCCAAACCTTCACAACGCAGAACGCCATCCGCCACATCCGTTCGGTGCCATTCCACCCTGCCACCAATGGCCAAGCAGAACGCATGGTGCGGACCACCAAGGACACCCTTCGCCGTATGACGCAAGGGGATTGGGAGTACCGCCTTGCCACATTCCTTCTAGCACAGCACAGCACCCCCAGCTCAACGACTGGCCGGAGCCCCGCTGAACTACTAATGGGTCGGCGCCTTGCAATCAGATTGGACCGCCTTCACCCCGATAGAGCTCAGGATGAGGCAGTGGTGGGGGAAGGCAAGAACCCCCGGACCTTCAAGGCTCAGGACCCAGTGTACGCAAAGAATTTTGGGGCAGGCCCAGCATGGGTACCTGCCACAGTCACCAGGGTCACTGGCCCCATGTCGTATGAGGTGCTAACGGATGGGGGGCAATGCTGGCGCCGCCACTGCGACCAGATACGGCGACGATTCCCAGGAGAAAACCAGGAGGAGGAAAGGGCAGAGGAGTCCCAAGGGAACAGAGGGGCAGTGAGGCCCATAGAGCACGAGGGGCCAGTAGGAGAGGCAGAATCAGTAAATACAGAGAGGACCTGCGAGGCCGAAAGGACACCGGAACCAGAACCACGACTGAGTGAGCCGGTTGCGCCAGACCAAACAGCCCCATCACAGCCAGCATCCTTGGAACACGAGCCAGAACCTGAACCCCGGACCAGGGAACACCCCAGGCCGCAACGCACACGTAGGCCACCGGCGTACCTCGAGGACTATGAATGCGACCTCCCGGGCAGGACTGGAACTTAGAGGGGAGGGGTGTTATGTACTGGGTTGAATAGGATCCAAACTGCAGCAGTCTGATTGGCCCTAGAACAATAGGATCCAAAAGGCAGCAGCCTGATTGGTCCTAGAACAATAGGATTCAGAATGCAGCAGTCTGATTGGTCCTAGAACAATGCAGCAGTATGATTGGTTGGCAGGAACTACCCAATCATGCTCCAGATAGAAGTGAATCCACAACCTGATTGGCTTACAGTAGAATTCCGGAATTAGCCAATCATGTGCAGCCCATTGTGTAAATAATGTATATAAAGCAGATACCTTGAGGGGACTTTCATTCATTCCTCCTCACCACTATGAGCTGAATAAAGAGCATGAAATCACTTTGCGACTCTGAGTATATTTCACAGGCGGAGGCTGGTGGGAGTTGCTGTCTAAACTGCCTGGAGGGCATCAGGCTGGGGGAGGCAGACTTATATTCCATAATAAATTAGCTGCTCTTTAAGGTGCTGCTGCAAGACTCTTTGTTGTTCTTAACTGAATCACATGCATTTGGAACTTCTGACATTTTGTGTAGATAAAAGCAAAGATCACATTATTTTTTTAAAAATGGGTTCAAGTGATTGTCTGTGAATTGGGCATGAACTATTCCCCCCCAACACAAACACACACACATGAGCAGAGAGCACAATGGTTTTCTGCAAGGTGACTTGGCTGCCTGCACTCAGGGGCAGTTTGAAATGATGGGTCAACAATCAATGCTATATATATATCGCAAGCCATGTTCTCCCAAAACAGCCTCGTCTCCTGGCCCTTAAAATGTCATGTCTGTCTTCACCCTAAAACAGCAAATCCTTTCCTGGAAAAAAGGACCATCTCTTTCCTTTCTGGCACCAAATGGATTTCTCCCCTCAAAGAAGGGCCTCCATATTCCTCATTTCATTTTTATTTTTTTATCAATCAGGAGAGAACAAGAGAAAAGAGGCCTCCTGTTTTGCAAGATGAGAAGCCTTGTTCCTTCCCAAGGAACCAACATTAGCAGTTAAGTGGATTAATATGGCTCTTTTGGCTGGTTTATGCCACATTAGACCCAGGGATGGAGATAATTCATTCTGTTTCAGGCCAGCTCCTGGCAATTCTTTGATGGGGCAATATTTTTGTGTGGAAAATCACAGCAGGGAGGGTTTTTAAGTGACCAGGCCATGACTCCTCCACTTCCCTATCGATCCCCGCTGGCTTCCTCTCTCTCCCATCTGTTTGATTAGGTCACAAAATACATATCGATTTTTCTTCCTCTTTTATGTAACTGACATTTGAGAGATGATTCACAGCTCCATCAGAAAACTGTTGCATCCAAGGGCCAGAGACAAGGTGTGGCCAAGATGCTTAGATGCCAGAAATGGGACCCTCCCCTCCAGCTGACTGGCTGTTGCAGGAAGGGCATCACTGGGTAGTGCTGTGATTGATTGGTTGGTTGGTTGGTTGGTTGGTTGGTTGGTTGGTTGGTTGCATTTATATCCCATCTTTTTCTCCAAGGAGCTTAAGGCGGTTTATACATGGTTCTCCCTCCTCTCATTTAATCCTCACAACAACCCTGTGAAGTAGGTTAGGCCAAAAGGCACTGCGCTGCATCATGGCTCACTGAGAATTTGAATCTTGGTCTCCCAAGTCCAACACTCTGACCAGTATAGCACACTGGCTCTTTATTATAAATTCTTAAATGCACCTTTCCCTTATTGCCAACTTGTCAGGTCAGTCTGCTTATCTGACTGCCCTCAAGATAACAAGGCAGTCTTCTTCACCTTGTACACTCCAGATGCATTTTTGTATATTATTTCCACCAATGTATGCATGTATGGACACTTTCCCCCTAGTACAGGGGTGCCCAAACTTTTTTCAAAGAGGGCCAGATTTGATGAAGTGAACATGCGTGAGGGCCGACCTTTTTTAACGATTTTACTCCAAAGTTGTTGAGCTTTTTCTAGGAGTGAACTTGTTGATCTTTTAGGATTTGACACCAATACATAAACTGCCACGGGGGCCCGGATAAAACCATAAAACCAGTCGGGTGGCCAGATTAGTCCCCCAAAACAGACTTTGGACACATCTGCCCTGGTATGTGGACTTTTGTGCACATTATTTGGTTGGAGGACTGTAACACAAGATTCAGAGGAAGGCTGTGTTTTGGTTTGCTTACTGCTCTGGGAAGTGTGGAAAGGGTAGTTTGGCCTTTTAAGTGTGAAGTTAATTAAATCTGAAGTTATGAACTGTCAAGTTAATTTAATTAGCCATGATTCCGACATTGCAGAGGGTTGGACTAGATGACCCTTGGGGTCCCTTCCAGATCCATGATTCTATGATTCTATGACTACACTCCCAGCCAGAGCCAACACAGTACTGTAGTGTGAATCCTGGGACTGATGGGAATTTTAATCCAAAGCATCTGGAAGGCTTATTTTAGGGAACTCCCTTCGCCTTCAGCATCTGGAAAGTCCCCCCCCCCCAAGATACTCAAAGGTTTGGGAGGAAGTATAGTGTCCTGCTGCCTCTTCTTTTAACGGCATTTCGCCTCTCTGATTACATTAAAAGCTGCTTCTTTCAGATCAATGGGATAATTCCATTTGGCCCCATCCATCACAGTGTGCTTAATAGAACCAGCCCAGTTCATTTGCTCAGAATTATAGGCATATTCATGCTTAACCTTTCGCCCCGCTCTTTGCAGGCACAGCTCTGCGCTTTAAAGCTTCATGTCTGAGCACCCTTTTTTTTGATCCAGAGCTGTCTCCCCAAAAACTCACTCTTTAAAGCTCAATAAGAGCAAACAGCTATTTTGGTGTTCCGCATATTGCCTTTTGCTCTGATTCAGCTTTCAAGAGCGGGTATTTAGTGTAGCAGCTTGACTCTAGACATGTTTACTTGGAAGTGAATCTTAAAGTGGGACTTACTCTGAAGTAAGAAAGCATAGGGTGCATCTTTCACTGCTTGAACGAGTGGCTAAGACTTCACCAGCTCAGCAATGAAGAACCTGGAAAAATCTGCATTTGTCTTTGTGGTATAATAACTTATAAACTTTGTACACATAAATAGTGTGTTTGGGGGGGGGGGTGAAGGATCCAGAACACGGTTACATCATCCAGGGGGACTTTATTCAGCTTCAAACTCCTGATAAAGGGATGGGAGCAAACCAGACAGGTGTGCTTGTTTGTTTCCTTCAGGTCTAAAGTCACAGCACACAGCAATTGCTAAGCTTCCTGTGCTGGTCCAAAGAGCAAAAACTGTTCTCCAAGACACCCCTGGTTCAAATGTCTCCTCGCCAATCAACTCTCTCTGGCTTGACTATATGCAAGGAGATATCTAATGGCTTCAGAGTGCCATCTGCTCTGAGGGAAGGGTGAGCTATTTGACCTTCCTTACAGGAATGGCACCAGGATTGTTGAAATTATTCACGTGAAGTGGTCTGAGGAGACTAAATGCCAAGAGTGGTGTAGTGCTTAGCCTGTTGGGCAAAGAGTGGGGAATCCGAGGTTCAAATTCTGTTCATTGGGGCGGATGCACCAATCACTATCACTCATCCTAACATACCTTACAGGGTTGTTGTGAGGATAAAATGTGTGTGCCCACCCACCCCGTCCTTGAAGGAAGAGTAGAATATGAATGTATACAAATAATTCATATATGAATGCATAATATTATTATTAAGCAGCTTCCCCTGTTTCCCCCTCCATGCTGTGCTGCCACCCAGTCTGAGTCAGCAGTGGCTAGCTGGGGATCAAGCGTGCAGCTGGCATGACTCAGCTAAGATGCCGTAGATGCAAATGCCACATTGACGAAGCAGCACAGTCAACCGTTTAACCTTCTCCTGAGATGTTCTCGTGCTTTTAAATGTAGCTCTGGCATTTCAGTGCCTTGGCATTTTCCCAATGGACGTTTCCATCAGTCATGGCTGGCATGTCGCTCAGCTCAGGACAAAAGCCTCCCACCCAGTGGAAAAGGAGATTGACAAGATGGAAGGTGTGCAGAGCAAGGCAACCAAGAGGCTCAAAGGTCTGAGAACCAAGCCTTAGGAACAGTTGAAGGACTTCCGAGTTAGCGCAATCCGGTTAATGGTGGATTCCCTCCGAGCTCCGGAGGGAATCGGCTCCATTGCAGACGGGTCTTACCGCGACGGCGACGCGGGGACCCTTAGAAACCGCAGGCGCGGAAGCCTGCGGACCTGGTGACTCGGCGGGCACCTAAAGCGCCCCCCCAACCCACGAAGAGCCTTTTTAAAGGCTGCGGAGAGGGTACGGGGAGTGGCGTGGTGCTGTGAGTAGACCGCTACTGCAGTGGAGCGAAGCCGCGAGCCATGGCCGGAGACCGCTGACTTTCTTCCCTGAAATTCGGACTTTAACTAATCCGTGAGTAGATTGGAACTTGGACTTTAAAAATTTTATCCTTGAATTCGGCACGATCGGGGGATGTGCTAAAGGGAAGTCCGCACCCTCCTGCCTACAGAAAATTTAAAGCAAAGATCAGAGAACTAAGGTGGAGAGTTCTTTCTTTGGTGTTTTGTAAAAAGATAATATTTGCACGAATTTGACAGAAGAAGATTTGTGCTGGAGAGTAAGAGTGGAATTTTAGAAGTTTTTGTTTAAACCTCCCCAGACCCGGGGGTGTCCTCTATGTGAGCTGGAGAAAAAGGAACGAGGAGTTTGACAGCTGTCAAAGGAGCTGTCAAACGGGCAGCGAAAGTTAAAAACTTTACTATTTAACACTTTTTTGGACTTAATTTGCTACATTTGAACTAAAGTGGTTGGAAATAAAGTAGGGAAATAACAAGGTAAAGGACTATTGGGAAAAGACTATTAAGTAACTAGAATCCCCCTAGGGGAAACATTGAAACATTACAATGGCTGCAGATGGAAAATTACAGGCAGAGTTAGAAAGAATGTTTTTTCTTGTGGGAAAACTGCAGGAGCAGACTTCGGTCATGAGTAAACAACTTATAACCTTGAACTCTAAAATAAGTGACTCTGCTGAAGGCACAATGGATTTGACTGGGAAAAAATCTGCAGCTGAATCAGAAGAGATAACTTTGGAACAGGGGGAGAGTGAGCAAGGGCCAGTACAGATGGAGACTACCAACCACAAGCTTACATTGTTAGAATACAAAGAAGAAGACCCTTGGATTACAAATCTGCGAAAGATGCGAAAGAGGTGGGAGGAAGCCCCTGGAACATTTGGAATATTTGAATTTAAAAGAAACAAGAAATATGACTGGGGCTTCCTCTTCGAGTATGGATTGGTTGACCTTCTGCAGCAGCTGGTGTCAAGTACTTTGGATGGAAGAAATTCTGATGAGACCGAGCTGGAACTTCCTCGAAACCCGAGGACCAATGAGGAGGGCTACCAACAAGATCGGCAAAGAGAGACTGACAGGGACTTAAAGGCCTCAGATGTGAGGAATCCAGGCTAAAAACTGTTTTTGTGGACGTGGGGACATTTGGAAGGGACAGAAACCGGGCTGGGGGGGGGGGGAAAGGAGAATTTTTTTTAAAAAAAAATCTTTATGACTTTTGTGTTTGATTATTATGATTTATTTTTAAGATAAAAGGGAAATTCGTGGAAGGAACTTGAGTCGACCTTAGAAAAGGTTTTAATATTTATAAGAAAATTGGATAAGTAAAATCTGGCTAAGTAAAAGGTTTTTTAAAAATATATATATACAATAATAATATGTAAAGGATGAGAGATATGAATTTGCTGAGTTAATTTAATTGAACTAGGATGTATGAAGGGGGGGTGGGGGGAGGTCAAGAACTGGGGTTAGGAAAGTAAGGTTATGAAACTTCATACGTGTTGTCTTTGTTTATGTGTGTGTATGTTTGTCTTGATAAAATGTGAAAATTTAATAAAAAATTTATTAAAAAAAAAAAAAGGAACAGTTGAAGGATGTTTAGCCTAGAGAAGAGAAGACTGAGAGGTGGAAAAGAACTTTCTGGCAGCAAGAGCCATTTGACAATGGAACAGACTGTCTCAGAAGGTAGTGGACTCTCCTTCACTGAAGGTTTTTAAACAAGAGTTTGCAGTCCCTTCTCCTGCCAGCCTAGCAGTTCGAAAGCACAAAGTACAAGTAGATAAATAGGTACCGCTCCGGCAGGAAGATAAACAGTGTTTCTGTGCACTGCTCTGGTTCGCCAGAAGTGGCTTAGTCATACTGGCCACATGACCCGGAAGCTGTACGCCGGCTCCCTCAGCCAATAAAGCGAGATGCACCACTGAGGGTAGTAGGGACAGAAAAAGGGTTGGTCAGATCTCTGACCCACATTCCACTTTCTCGCCTTCAAATCACCTCGCTTAGTTTATCCATTCTGCCAGGTCTTTTTATTTTTTAAAAATGTTTTATTCAGTTTTATACATATGGATATGTATAGATACGTGTCAAGAAATATATACCATGATGAAATATATACCAGGCTTTCGTGTTGGGCAACTTACACCTGCCAGGAGTGAAGCTTAAATGCCTTCCGCATTACATGCCTGATTCTTCTACGTCTGTGTCTTCTTCGGTTGCTCATCTGCTATGTTGAATTTGGTTTTTTGAAAAATGCCGCTGATCCAGTAGGAGAGATCTCTTTAGAGTCAGGCTGATGGTAGCACTTCCTGCGCTTGGCTGGACCTGCTGAGCCGAAGCTGTCGGCCTCCTGCTGGCATGAGGACCAGAGTTGGCATTTGCCACTGGGCAACTCTCTGGCTAGCATGCAATCTGTAAGTCAAGCCAAATGGCCAAAGGCTATGGGAGGCCTGACCAGCCTGACAACAGCCAGCCCTTAGTTAAAGGCCAAGTTCCCATATTTATCCAGTTCTGAATGTTCAGTTTTATCATGTTGCAGGTGCCCTGGGGGCTGAGGGAATACTGGGTTATCAAAATGTAATTTTCCTATCCAGTTTATCTCTCTCTCTCTCTGTGGTACTGGGTCAAACCACTGGGTTAAACTCCTAGCCCAGTGCTGACTTTGCTGCAAATCTGCAGGGACCTCAGGCGTGGCTCATTTCTACTGCTGCTAACTGTGCTCATTTAACAGCAGATGACCAAGACTAAAGATGGGACCTGCTTCCCATAGACCAGGTCTTCAGCTACCACATTCTTCCTCCCCCACCTCCATTGATGAATCTGGTCTTTTATCAGCTATTTTCAGTTTGCTTCACCATTTTTATCAAGGCAACGATGTGAGTGTGGGGCTTTTGCTACTCGGCCTCAGAATAACCAGGTCAGCATCCAGTAAAGTGGTACCCCCTGGAACTGAGAAATTGGTTGCCATAGTAACCCCTAAGAGTCTAGCAGGCCTGAGAGTGCTGCGGTGCGGAAGGCAAGTCCACAGAGATGGGCAGCTGGCGAGGAGGGAGCTGGGCATGTTTAGCCTGGAGAAGAGGAGGTTAAGGGGTGATATGATAGCCATGTTCAAATATATAAAATGATGTCACATAGAGGAGGGAGAAATGTTGTTTTCTGCTGCTCCAGAGAAGCAGACACGGAGCAATGGATCCAAACTACAAGAAAGAAGATTCCACCTAAACATTAGGAAGAACTTCCTGACAGTAAGAGCTGTTCGACAGTGGAATTTGCTGCCAAGGAGTGTGGTGGAGTCTCCTTCTTTGGAGGTCTTTAAGCAGAGGCTTGACAACCATATGTCAGGAGTGCTCTGATGGTGTTTCCTGCTTGGCAGGGGGTTGGACTCGATGGCCCTTGTGGTCTCTTCCAACTCTATGATTCTAGGAGAGTAAGAGTCTGTTAGGAGAGTTGAAGAGTAGGTTAAGTCATGGCAAGCCTGAGAAATAAGCTCTTGCCTGCATCCCCCTGATTGTAGGCATCTCTCAAGGGCCAGTGGGTTAATTGTGCAGCCACAGGGCCAGGACTGGTTGTGTGGGTCCTCCCCAGAGAATTAGGTCTCCTCCTACAACCTGCAAAGGGCACTGAAATCCTAAGTGTAAGCCTGAGGATCTGCATAGGCCACCAGACAAACTCCCTTCCCTTCTGTGGGGTCTGTCTCCCTCTCAACCCTCCTTTTAGTGCTACTGTTTCACTTTAAACATTTAAGGTTGTGACAAGGATGCCAGCGAGATAATGGACCTACGCTGATGCACTGTAAATGCAATGCCAGAGCAGAGGAGCAGATGGGGCCCCATTGGGGTGAGTGTCAGGCGCATCGTAGAGCCACGAAGCAATAATGCGGGGAGTACTATTCGAACTGGCATGCTCACAGTTTCCTCCAGCCAACACTGGATCTCTTCCATTTTTCTTTCCAGCTGAGGTCTGTCCACCAGCAGCAGTTTTCCGTGGGTGCATGCAGTTGTGCACTAATCACACAAGAATTCAATTAAAATGTCTTTTTGCTGTTCTTGATCGTAACTGTGTAAAGCCATGTTCAATATTCTGGCAGTCCCATCAGGAAGAAAGCTACAAAGAAAATGTCTATGTGCTGCATTGCGACCAAGTCGAAGCAAATTGGAGCCCCGAGGTCTGGGGCAAAATTTGGAGGAGGGGGATATTCAGAATCATCCCTCTGGGTCAGCTCACAGGGGCCGAACTGCTACAGAACTGCTACAAAGGGCATAATCCCTGATCTGCATTAACGAGACCCCAGTTTCACTTGCTGTCCTGAACAGTCAATCTCAATCTTTTAAAAAGTACATAAATCAAAGGCTTTGACTTTTCATCAGCTCTTAAGCCAAATTTCCCATTGAGACCAATTAAAAGTGCAGGGCTCTATTCTCAGTGGGTGCAAGATATTACCATATAATTAAAGTCAGCTGAGGTACTGAGGCCTGCACTAGACAATGGTCAGTTTCTGGAAGGATGGGCAGAAATCGCCAGTTCTAAGGAAAGCAAGCAGCCAGTATGTAATAATATATATAATAATATTGCTCTAGCCTACTTTCTGCTCTTCTTCAACTTTGTCTCCGCTATTCATTTAGGCTAGCTCCCCCAACTTGGTGCTGGGTGAAGCTGATGGGAACTGTACTTCAAAACTAACATGGTAAAGGCTGGATATACTCGGCCTGCTTTGTCTGATGACCATTAGCCACCCTCCCTCTTGACCATCCTCCCTGACCCTCTACAATCCCTGCCCCATAGCGAAGCTTTGCCCAGAAAGGTAAACAAATGCCTTGTGCCCATGGGCACAAGGGAGCTCAGGTTCCTGGCTTGGAAAACACATTTTTTGTTGTTGGTGTTTTTGAAAAGTGAGTGGGCCCAGGGAGCATGGCTAACACGGACACGAAATCTTTTGCTCCATGAACTCTTGGACAGAATCAACCTTCCTCATGTGATTCAGCTATAGAATTGGTGTTTATGTTTCCATGCACCTTATTTAAGGAATGTTACATGGCTCTTTGAAAAGCAAAGGAAGTGTGTTGATGTCATATTTATCCCAACTGAGCAAGAAGGCCTCGTATCATCTGACAGACCCTGATCTGGCAATATGGCCCCCAGCCCACAGAAAACCTTATTCAATGGGGTGCAAGATGGCAAGAACAGCCTCAAAGGGGGACTAGTAGGGGACTAGTCAACCGATTTCAAACATTTAAAAAGGAACTGACTGCACAGTGGGAAGAAACCTTGAGACCTTTGGTGGGAATAAAATGCAGAGTTTGACTCCTGCCTTGATGCTTTGTCAACTTCCACTTTCAAAGCTCTGGATGTAAGCCTGGCCAAACGCAGAAGAAATTCAGCTCTTGAGAAGGGAAAAATAAAAGAATTAAATCAAAACTGGAGGAACTCAAAAATTGCAGCCAAAACCTGTGTTTTTTTTGGTTTTGCAGAAGGAGCAGATGAATATGATACATCAATTAAAGAATTTGTTGTGGATTGGCTTTGTGCCACGTTTCCTGGCCTTGAAATTGTGGCTGAAAATAATTAAATAGACATTAATAATACCATGATTGTATTATTATATGTAAATCAACATTATTATTAATTTGAAAATAGAAGGCCTAAATTATTATCCAATGTAATAAAAAGAATACAGAAAAAGAGGGTGATTTTGCTCAGTGAACTACAAAGGATAAGAACAGAATTTGGAAATTATGTTAGGGATTTACCGTATATACATTGCATCCCATGAATCCTGACACTTTTCAAATATTTATCTAACTTGGTTTTTTACATGGATGTATTGTGTAAGTCAGAGATTGTTGTTCAGATTTGAGAAGGTGTGTGTGTGTTTTTCGCCTCTTTTCTTGTTAACAAACATTTCAATTAATTTTTTTTTTTTTTTAAGTGAGGTGGCACTACTACGCAAACATCCATTTTCATGCCCACAACGAAATGTCTGGCGAGTGGGAAAGTATTCACAGCACAAATTTGCCCCTGTTTGTATGGATGGGAAATACTGAGGTAGATTTGGGAGCCATAAAATTGAAAGCACTCATGTGTGGACAAAGGTCCACGAATGCCTACATGGAAACAGCAAGCCATGTGCACATTTTTCCCCATGTGTGGACGCAGCTTGAGTGACGCATTAAACCCTTTCAGGCAGGTGTCTAATGTGGAATTGGTGCCCCCAACAGGGGTTGTTGTTTTTTGCACCGTGCACATGATATCATCAGCATCAAAATGCCAGCTCATATCTGCCTCCCCCTCCCCCCCCAGGTTTAATCTAGTTTTGACCATTCCTGAGAAAATCCTGTAAGTTTTTAAAGAAGGTGTTGCCAACCACCCACTTGTGATACGCCAATGACCCATTTCCAGTATTACATCCCCATTTGGAAGCAACCCTGGTATGTAAGCAGCCTTACTTTCAGGAAAATGTGCATAGCATTGCAGCCTTAGATTTCCATAGGACACAAATCGCTGGGAAACTGGAATATGACAGTCCTACTTCGGAGAGCCCTCGGAGCAGCCTTTTCTTGCCTTGGTTCCTTATCTTTTCTGCTTTCCTTCTCAAAGCCTTCCATCGCTTTGCATCTGGGCTCCCTGACCCTTAGCCTTCTTGTGTCCCAGCACCTCTTCCCAGTACTCAACTTGCCCGCTGTGTGAGGTTTGGAATCTCGCCCAAAGTGATAAGTCCCCTTTCCATTGCAGGAACTGGATTCCAAATCATTACATTCCTTGTGCAGCCATGCGTCCCAGCCGGGAGGCTCCAAGCAGAAGTTAATGTAGATTGAAAAATATTTCAAATCTGGATTCAACAAACACCCCTCATTCTTAGCTCTCCAGATTGGGTTTACTGCAGTGTCGTTGTTGGGCGGGGAGTGCTAGCCAGGTTTTTTTTTGGCCCAGGTGAAGTCTCCAGAGCAGTGCCACTGAGGCTCCCAGCCAGTGTGTGTGTACAGAGATTGGGGTGGGGGTGGGGGACGGGGCCTGGGTTTTTGACCTGGGTGAAATAAAGCCTAGTATCGCCCCTGGTTTACTGGTTCCAGTTGTCAGGCTCAGCAAAAAAGAAAGATCCATTCTCTCGAGGCATTTATCCAACTCTGCATCCCTCCTCATCTCTCTCTTTCAGAAAGCTTTTAGTCTGCTGTGTATTAAATTTTGCATAATGGGGGTGGGGGGGTGGAACTGATTGGATTTGTGAATAGCCCCCAGGACAAAAGGAGGAATAAACATACAGATCTTCAGCAGCCCAAGTGCTCAGCTACATACAGCCCCAAAAAGTTGCTCCTTGTATTGAGTTACACCTTCAGGCTTTCATTAAACGTATGTACAAATTCTGTCACCCTGCATTTTGTGGTGCGATGAGATACGAGAAAAGGACTGTAAGAAATGGCCTTGTGTAGGGTGCTCTTAGTCTGCCTGATTAAAACATGCCCCATCTGACAGCTTCTCTGGCGCTCAGCCAGGGGGCTTGGGGGGGGGGGTCTCTCCTGATTTGCATGAAAGGGAGGAGAGCTGCAGCTGTTGCCCTGATCTCTTTCTGTATCTCTTTGCCTCCTTCATTAAAGTCTTGCTGACCAAGATAAATGGATCTTGGTCGGCTGAAATCATCATCAGCGGAGGCTGCCCTGCTGGTTTTTAACCTTAACAAACGAGAGTGAAGCTAGACAATAATAAAACAGACAAGATATTATACTTGTTGAGCAGTTCCTCCTAGTGTCTTACTTGTCATGAACAATCTCTTGTCATTGTTATAAAATTATTGCTTGAGAGGAAATACATGGAAAATAACCCAAGTATCCCATCCGCAGGACTGGTGTTGTCGTGCACGCAGCAGAGGTGTTTAGGGAAGGGGAAAGACCCATATTGTGTGCTTTGGAGGATCATACTTCCACCACACAGACCCTGGCCTTCCCATTCACATATTATGATATTTCAGGACACACCGGCCAAGGATGTCACCACAAACCATCATGATGGATGGCTGGCTCCATCTAGTTTCCTCCCTCAAAGCGGCTGGCCTTCATGAGCCAAAAATCACAACTCAAAATCCTCTGTAACATTGTGAAATGCCTTGAGGTGCCTCTCTGACTGCACCCTACTTCCTCAAGGGCCCCTACAACCCTACAAACTGCCTGTGGGTTTGCACTCCCTGGCCCTGATTGGAGTAACTGTGCACCTAAAGGACCAGTTGCACAGCCTGGGGGTCATTTTGGGCTTCATGGAGGCTCAGATTAACTCTGTCCAGGGCAGCTGTTCACCAGCTCCATCTGGTGCAATGTCTGAGACCCTACCTGCCTGCACACTGTCTCACCAGAGTTGTATATGTTCCAGTTACCTCTTGATTAAACTACTGCAGTGCGCTCTACATGGGCTACTTTTGAAGGTGACTCGGAAACTACAATTAATCCAGCATGCAACTGCTAGACTGGTGACTGGGAGCAACTGCCAGGACCATGTAACACCGGTCCTAAGCTACATTGGCTCCCAGTACATTTCTGAGCACAATTCAAAGTGTTGGTGCTGGCCTTTAAAGCCCTAGACACCAAGATCCAACTCTGAGGGCCTTCTGGCAGTTCCCTCATTGCAAGAAGTGAAATTACAGGGAACCAGGCAGAGGGCCTTCTCGATAGTTGCACCCATCCTGTGGAATAATAATAATAATAATAATAATAATAATAATAATAATAATAATTTATTATTTATACCCCGCCCATTTGGCTGGGCTTCCCCAGCCACTCTGGGCGGCTTCCAAAAAAATATTAAAATACTGTAATACATTAAACATTAAAAGCTTCCCTTCAGATGTCTTCTAAAAGCTGCCTTCAGATGTCTTCTAAAAGTCTGGTAGTTGTTGTTCTCCTGTCAGATGTCAAAGAGTTAATCAACTAAATGACTTTTTGTAGACATCTGGAGGCAGCTGTGTTTCAGGAAGCTTTTAATGTTTGATACTCCCTGCCCCCCCCCCCGCCCCCGTAGTTTGTTGGAAGACTATCTGGAGTAACCCATTCAGGTGGGCAGGGTATAAGAAATAAATATTATCAGCACCTTCCTTTGGTGCTTGCCTAATTTGTCAAACTTACAGAACTGCCTATGTGTTCAGAGACAGTTCCGCCCAGTGGCCTAGAGCAGCCTTCACCAGCCTGGTGTGGTCCAGATGTTTTGGACTACAACTCACCAGCACTGGTCTTTTGTAAAAGTAATAAGGAATAAACTGGGCATAAATCTATGGGTGTTAGTGTGAAACTTGGATGCGGCTTAACATGTGTGGGATTCTGTCCCCGGGAAGAAAATGTACCTTTTGTATCTAAATAAATAAAGGCTATAAAAAATGAAGTGCCATTCTTGCTCTGCAGTATCTCTGGAGATTGGCTGTTGCAGCCATGGGCAGCCAGCCCTCTGCCTGCCGTCTCCTGCAGGTCCTGCCAAGATCAACATGAGGAGGAAAAGCCAGGCTGATGTGTCAAACAGTAATGTTGCCTCTGAAGGCATGAAGCCCACAGACCTTGCTTTGTGTTTCAAGACCTCCCGGTATGACGAGCGGCTCTCCCAATTGAATTGTTCCTCCCACACATTACCCTTTTGCTAACAGGGTTGGTGCAACGATGGCCTTCGCTTCAGAATAGGAGAGAGGAGGAGGAGGAGGAGGAGGAGGAGGAGGAGGAGGAGGAGGCAAGTTCCTGGGGGCTGTTTTTTAACAACACGTACAGGCAGAAAGCTGAAAGTGGCCTCTCTGCAGAGATGTGCTGCTCAAGAGGTTGGATCTGCTTCCTGGTGAAATGTTAGAGCTGGAATAAGAATCACTCCCCCCAATTCTCCTCTGCAAATTTAGGTGTTGAATATTTACTGAATATTCCCTGACTATTTCACATCTGAGGACAGAAAGTAGTGGAAATCTGAGTGGAGGGTTTAGGAACTGTCCAAAGTACCTGACTAATCAGGGGCCAAGCTGGATGTTCGTGTTACTTCCAAATTCATTCATCTTTCATTGTCAGTATGCAAAAGTGCACACAAAAATACAAAAGCATCCTCACACCAGCTATAGGAGAATAGGAAAATGGAGCCAGTCTTCCTAATTTTTTATCTGGATACAGTTCTTCCCCCTCCCAGAGATTGGAAGGTGATGGGAATGAAGCATAGGTGCGTGCAGCCTTTGTTTTCATCTTGCTGCTGTCTCTGGACAGTCTGGTTTTGCAGGAGTTTGAAACAGTAGAAAACATGTTTTGCTAGAAGGGGGAAAGAAGGGGCACTCCGTAATACCATCTTAAGCACAAAAGCATGAAGCCCTGTCCCAAAAGCCTGCAAGAATAGTTCAGCTCTAGGGATTGGTTTGCACCTCTTCCAAGCCAGTCCTAACCCAGCGGCACAAATGCAGCTTCTAGTAATCCCCTGTGCCAAATGGCAAAGTTTTCCAGTGCAACTGTTGGCGTTGGCTACTCATTAAATCAGCCTTCCCCAGTCTTGTGCCCGCTGGATTCTTTGGAGCACAACTTCCATCAGCCCCAGCCAGCATGGCCAATGGTGAGGGATGGTGGAAGTTGCAGTCCGAAACATCTGGAGGACAGAAAGCTGGCAAATCTATCAGCTGCCTGTTGACATTCATTTGCAGTAAACACCTGATGTAGGCAAGTCCTGAACCTCTGGCACTGTGGATGGCTGATGGCATGAACATAAGAGCCTGCTGGACCAGGTCAATGGCCCATCTAGTCCAGCAGCCTGTTCTCACAGGGGCCACCCAGAAGCCTCAGTGGGAAATCCGCAAGCAGGATTCGAGCACAAGAGCCCTCTCCCCTCTTGGAGTTTCCAGCAACTGGTATTCAGAAGCATTGCTGCTTCCAACTGGGCGCAGAGGAGAGTCATCATGGCTAGTAGCCATCAATAGTCTTCTTCTCTTCCATGAACTTGTCTATTCCTCTTTTAAGGTCATCCAAGTTGGTGGACATCACTGCCTCCTGCGGGGGCTCCATAGTCTAGCTATGCGCTGCATGGTGAAGATTCACACATGAAGAGGCAGAAATAATGCTTTTGCAACTTATCTTTTTATGCCACCGTTTCCTTCCCCTCCATTTCTTTCTGTTCACCAAGGAAAGACAGATTGGTTGAGACTTCTGAATGAATTTTTAATAACTGTCTGGTGCGCTGTGCACAGTAAACACGCCGTTCCTGCCTTCCAAATATAGAATTCACTCTGCACCAGTGGGAACTAATAGCATCAGATTTTCTTCTTCTCTCTGAAATAGCTCTTGCTATTGATCAGTATGCAGGTGTTGCACCCTGCCTGTATTGCAATCTCCCACCTAGTCACCACCTGTGTCTCGGCCCCCATAAAAACCATGCCGTCTCCTGACCTTCTCTTTGCTTCCCATCTCTCGTTCTGCGAAGAGGGCTGCTCTGGTGCTGTTCCAGAGAAGCTTGCCGGAAGAGGTGCTGTCTCCCTTGTGGTCACAACTGTGCTTGTTTTGCTTAAGACTGGAGATGCCTTAGCTGATGAGGAGCTTAAGGTTGCAGCACAGATGCTGTGTTTCCATCTCATGACTCCCGTTGGCAGGCAGGAGGGGCGATGATGGAAAGGCTCCCAGGAAGACAGAACTGGCAAGCAAGATCGAGGATGCAGATGAGACTAACAGCCCCAGTCAAAGGCAGAGATGTTGTTTCTCACCTGTGCAGACAAAAGCCCGGTGTGCAGCACAGAGAACAGCAGAGTGCCACAATCCTGAGGCCGCGGTTGCTGTACCAGGAGGCAGGGTGGGGCAGGTAGGTGATTTTGGGTATCAGTAACAAGCAGAATGGGAGCCAAATCTAGTTGCTTGGGGTACAATTCACCAGGAAGTCTCTCTGTGTGTATTTGTATTTATAACTGTCACAGTGGCTAACATTATAAAACAGTAACATGCAAAATAATAGCAAGCAATGGCACAGACAACATGTCAAAAAGCAAAAAAATAATAATGCCAGGGAGATAATGTCACAGCACAGTTGTATCTTGTTTTGCCGGGACTGGAAAAGTGGCAGGGCAGATCAGGACCTCAGGCACTTCTCAGTGGGCCCTGCTGGCTGATTTTATTTTTTATTTATTGCATTTATATCTCACTGTTTTTCTCCAAGGTGCTCAAGGTGGCATACCTGGTTCTCTCCTTCCTCCATTATAATCCTCACAACAGCCCTGCAAGGTGGGCTCGGCCGAGAGGCAGCGACTGCCCCAAGGTGACCCAGTGAGCGGAGATTTGAACCCTGGTCTTTCAAGTCCTAGTCCAACACTCTAAGCCACAAAACCACACTAATGGGTGGGAGGCACTGGCTGCTTAAGCACCATACAGGTAAAGCACCCTTGCTCACCCCCAAGAACTCTGGGAACTGTAGTTTGTTAAGGGTGCTGGGAATTGCAGTTCAGTGAGGGGTAAGCTACAGTTCCCAGGATTCTTGGGCAGGGGGCAGGACTAGCTTTACATGTGTAACCAGAGTCAATTGAAGGCTTTTAAGAAAGTTGTCAGGCTCTTCTCTTCCAGTGGTTCCATAAGCATTCCTTGAAGGGAACCGTAGCCAGTTCTGTAGCCACACAAGCTCCTTCATGGCTGTGAACAGAAGAAGCTGCAAGGGAGTCATCATGTGTGAGAACCACATCTTCAAGCCAGAGCTGTAGAGAAGGGGTTGCTGAGGGCTCCCCCTTTGCTTGGGGGTGACTGGGGCATTGCCCGGATCTGACACCTCAGGCCAGCCCCCAGTACCCACACTGGCACATCACATGCACACCAGGGAACACCCAGGCACACAGCATATAATGTGGATGTCTGCCTGCCACTCCCTGAGGAAACTGAGGCACATCGAGGCCCAAGCTCTTTAGGAAAAGGCAGAGCTGGGGGGACAGATCTACTGCCCCCCCAATGGATGTGTCAGTTTGCCCTGAGAAAATTGTCACTATAGATCAGTGTTTCCCGAAATTTCTCAGGCTGCTGCCTCCTTGGTTCTACAGACTCATCCCCAGAGCCCGCTAGCTAGCCAAAGCATTATTCCAAATAGCAGTTTGCACAGCCCACTAAGGAAGGCAACAACACAATAAAATAGCAACCATTCATTGCACATTTATTCAAAATTCAATTAAAACTATTTGGTTTAATTAACTCAACAAAATTGATGAACGTGGTCCAGTGAGAACAGCTTTTCAAAGTCTGATAGTCATTTACATCTCCAGTGGCCCCCATCTCCACCTTTCCTCTTAGCACCCTCCTAGTACCTAGTGCCACCCACTTTGGGAACCACTGTTGTGTGGGAAGGGTGCTGGGGGCATGGAATGGGCAATGAACCTGGGGAGGCGTTCCCTTGCTTCCATCTCTCCTGTTTGTCTTCAAGGCGCACCAATGCATTCTGAGGAAGCCCAGCCACGCTGTGTGTCAGACAGCATCTCAGCCTGCCCTTTTGCCCAGCTGGGCTGTCAGTTTACCCTGGGACAGATGGGAGGTGCTGATCATATCCCACAGCTGATCTGCCAGTGACCCTGTTTCCTTGTTTCATGGTCTCCGCAAGAAATGGAGCTTTCATCCCTCCAGATTTGTTGTCGTAGCATATCTGGAGATTTTAGATGCGTTCTGTCGTCATGTTGTAAATTAGCTATTTTTGTTCCCTTCCAGTTTGTCTCCTTGCTAGACTGGGAGGTTTTGAAGGAGACCATCGCAATCCAGCCAGAACAGACTGGGATTGTCAGCTTTGCATTTCTTTTGTGATCCTGAAGCTCTTCGTTTTCTCTGCCCTGATTGCTCTCATCATGTGACCTGCACAATGGCTTTGTTTTGCTGTTTGAAGTGCCACTTAAGAACGCTAAGCTTATCCATAACAGACCAAGGAGGGACAATAACTATTAGATTAAATTGAATCAAATTGAAATAATCAGAAGAGTGGGGGGTGGGAATCCCTGGTCGCTCTGTAAATGCAAAGGCAAAATTTCACAAAAAGCGAAATGAAAAGGGCAGGCATGAACTGGCAAGGGAACCCAGCAGAGTTGCAGCTTCATGCTTTGAATTCAGAAGATCCCAGATTTTGTCCACGGGATCTCCAGTTAGATGGAGCTGATACGGAATCAGTTGCACTGGTTGTCAGGGCATTTCTAGGCCCATTTCAAAGTGCTCTTTATTGCTAGGTTTATTACCGTATTTTTCGCTCTATAACACGCACCCGAACATAACACGCATTTAGTTTTTAGAGGAGGAAAATCCGTAGGCATGCCACCCGTAGGCACTTCCTCCATAACACGCACAGACATTTCCCCTTACTTTCTAGGAGGAAAAAAGTGAGTGTTATGGTGCAAAAAATACAGTACTTCTTTTCACTTTCGCAAAAAATCTGTTTTATGGTATGGTTACCAGTGTTTTTTGTTTTGTTTTGTTTTGTTTTGTTTTTTGAAGCTGAGTAGCAACAGGGAGTCAGTAGTGGGGATGGTATGGCCAAAGACCCTGGGCCCAAGCACACATGCATGTTGTATAAATGTGCAAAGCCCTTTTTCGCACCCTGTGAAATATAAATGTGCCTTCCCTGATCTCCTGCCCCCTTCCCCCTTAGTTTTGACAGATTGGGGGAGGCTTGGGAGTCGCAGGTGGGTGGCCGTTGCCCAAGAGGGACACCAGGTGCACGATTTCTCTGCCAGGCAAGGTGCAAAGCTCTTCTTTCGCACGCTGTGAAACATAAATGCGCAGAGTTTTTTAAAAACTGGGCAACGGCCACCAACCCACAACTCCTGAGCCTCCCCCATCAGTCAAAACAAAGAGGGAAGGGGGTAGGAGATGCTGTGGCGCCCACCATTTTTCCTCACCAGAAGTCCTCATATGATGTGTTGTGCACAAGACACATCATATGGGGACTTCCAGCGAGGAAAATTGCAGGTGCCATGGCAGCGAGCAACTCCTGAAGCCAGCCTGAGCCAACTGTGCTACCAGGCTGGCTCTGGGCTGCTGAGACTGCCGCTGCCATGTTTCCCAGGGACAGATTTTCAAATCTGGAGACATTCCAGGGATGGAATTTGTCCGGGGACAGATTTGCAAATCCGGGGACTGTCCCCGGGAACCGGGGATGTCTGGTAACCCTATTTTATGGCCTTGTCAGTTTCCCGTTTGTGGAAGCTATGAGACTGAGCAGTAAGGATCCATTTAAGCCAGATCTCTGCCCACAAACCATTTCTGACTGCTAGAAGAAACCATTTCTGACTGCTAGAAGAAAGAAAAATCTGCTCCTGATTATAGCCCAGAGTGACTCTTGTCAATGAATAATCTCAGCACACCCTAAAACAGTTCAACGTGGGAACGTCAGGAGCACCTTGGAAAGCCATAGCAAAAAGAAATACAAAATGCCTTGGTCTTTTTTTTTTTTTTTTTTTTTTGCCCGCTTTGAATTGTTAATGGCCCAAATGCCTTCAGAGACATTTTAATATTCTTCCACCTGAAAAATAATCCCTCTGTACATTATGGCACTGCAAGGGAGGAGTCTGAGGATGTGATTTGAGGGTGTCAAATCTCTGGCAAGAGTCAGGCAACAGCTGATGTGGCAGAGAGAACAAGAAGGAGAGAGGAAAATAAGGCTTAAAAGAGGCTAACAACAGTGAAACACTTACATAAAAGTGGAAAAATAAAGATTCCCCCCCCCAATCTCTCTCTCTCTCTTTTATTAACGTTATCACAATTCATTGCCAAAACTATTAGACACCCTTGTTTCTACAAAATAGAAAGAGGAAAAAGAAAGTGACATTTGATGGGAAAGGGTATATATATATATTGTCAGGGGCTCAGGACCAGAGGCACAGGGGAGAGAGGAAATGGAGAGCGAAGGGGAAGAATCTGAGGGCAGCGTAGGGGAGTATGACAGTGGCACGAGAGATTCCATGAGCTTCTCCAGCGAATCAGAAGATTCCCAGAGGGGGGCGCCGAGGGCCAGGGCAAGGGGGGTTCCCAGGGGGGACGCACCAGAAGCAAGGGGCCAGCGGGGACTCCCAAAGCAGCAGCGGGAGATCAGGACCAGCTCCCCCACCAGAGCGTAGTGGGGGGGAAGAGTCCCATGTATCAGGGCCAGCGTCTCCTCCAGTAGGGAGAGAAGATGAGTCAGGACTGACCACGCCTCCATCGCAGAGTGAGGGAACGGAGGGGAAGTCAGGTCCAGCTAGCCCCCCCGAGGGGGGAAGCAGTGACAGGAGCAGTGTAACGGTCAGGAGAAAGGTTGCTGGCTGGGCGCGCGCGCCAAGTTCAAATGTACAGGCGCGCGGGACAGCAGGAAGCCCGGATTGGGAGCCAGGTCCTAAAGCACGCCGGAGGCAGGGGGAAGAATCCGGGGACTCAGCATCAGAAGAGTCCAGAAAGGGCAAGACCCCAGCGGACAGGCGGACCCAGAGGAGGAAAGAGCAAAGGAAGAAGTGGAGCAAGGCTAGAGTCTTAAACTGGTGTCTGGGGGGTGGAGATTCAGACGGAGCTTCAGCAGTCTAGGGTTTAAGACGTAGGGCTGCACGCCGCGGCTTTGAAATCGAAACTGCGTTTCAATAAAGACTCTTGTATATAACAACGGACTGGCGTTGGTCCTTTGTGAGCTGGGACCTCGGGCAGCTCTGACATATATATATGTGTGTGTGTGTGTGTGTGTGTTTGTATGTTGTGAATAAATAAAAATGAAAAAATATTTAGATTTTATCATGAAGATAGTTTGCCAGTTATTCCTTGCCAATCAGTTATGGTGGGGGAGCGGGGAATCTTTATTTTTCTTTTTTTCTTTTTTTAATAATATTTATTAACATTTCCAATAAAAACATACAAATACAAACAGCAACAATAAAAACAAAACAAACAAAAAAAACAACAAGTATAATTTCAAACCTTAATTTTCTCAACCTATTTTCCCCGACTTCCTCATACCTCCCCGTTTTGTATTCTAATTTCATTATCCAATCAGCAAATCCATTCCCTTGTTTCCCAAAAGTTTTTTACTAATTCCATTCCTTTTCTTAATCAAGGTCTCTGAAAACCACATTATTTTTAAACCCCTGTCAATCTAACATTCACTAATCTTATAGTATTTATTAAGGTAGTCTTTAAATTTCTTCCAATCTTCTTCCACTGTCTCCTTCTCCTGGTCCCGGATTCTGCCCGTCATCTCTGCCAGTCGCATATAGTCTGTCATTTTCATCTGCCATTCTTCCAGAGTGGGTAGATCTGGTGTCTTCCAATACTTGGCAATAAGGATTCTTGCTGCTGTTGTGGCATACAGAAACAAAGTTCTATCCTTCTTTAACACCACATGGCTAACCATACCCAGGAGAAAGGCCTCTGGTTTCTTCAAGAAGGTATATTTAAATACCTTTTTCATTTCATTATATATCATTTCCCAGAAAGCCTTGATCCTTGGGCATGTCCACCAGAGGTGAAAGAATGAACCTTCATTTTCTTTACACTTCCAACATTTATTATCTGATATTTATTATCTTATTTTTCTACTTTTATGTAATACAGTGTTTGCTGTTGTTAGCAGTGTAGTAATCAGCTGAAAATCAGTACTGATGACCTCGGAGTGAAGTAACCAATGGAGAGGTTTTTTTTAAGGGATTCTTGGGATATCATCACCTGTACTTATTTTTGTATAATGATCAGTGTTTCTGTCCAGAAAAGCATTTTTTTCCCAACTCCAAAAGATATACAGTGGTACCTCAGTTTAAGAACAGTCCTGTTTACGAACGATTCAGCTTAAGAACTCCGCAAAACCGGAAATAGTGTCTTGGTTTGAGAACTTTACCTTAGTCTAAGAACAAAATCTGAACAGTGGAAGGGCACCAGCGGTGGGAGGCCTCAGTAGGGAAAGCGCACCTCGGTTTGAGAACCGTTTTGGTTTAAGAACTGACTTCTGGAACGGATTAAGTTCCTAAATCAAGGTACCACTGTATATTAAATCCTCCTTAATTCTGTTATGCCTCAAAGAAGTTAATTTTTAAGGAACTCGGGGCCAGGCCTGTTTTCCACTAACAGCATCTCTTTCTCCGTGTGCAGTGTTCGCACTTTCAATAAACCTTTTGGCAGGAGTGTCTTCTAAGGTGTGAAGGAAATAGAGCTGGGTGTGTGGAGCAAGCAGTTCGTTCCACTGGCAGGTAATCTTTATAAGCAAGGCGGCAAGGTGGGTCCGCCATGTCGAGAGATGGATTTTGGAGACCAACAAAGGGCAGACAGTGTGGGAGACAGATCTGACCCACAGGGCACAATCCACGAGGAGCTGGAACGAGAAGACCTGTTTGCTTTCCATTGGTGTGGGGATGAGGGTGCCATGCAAGAAATATTCCCGGCTGATTCCCGATTGCTAACCAAAATTAAATTTTCTGCAGGGTTTTGTTTTGTTTTTGTTTTTTGCATCTAAAGCTCAAATGTCCACCCCTGAGGATGGGGCAGCCTTGCTTCATGTTGTTTTCCTTAGAGTGTAGCAGGACCAGCTTTGCAACAGCACCTGCAGGCTGCTGTGTGTGGCTTTTTGATTGCTCTTGTCTATTGATCTAGGTAGCATCTATCTAGTCTCTTTGCCTCCTCGCCTTGTGTCTTTCAGAGGGGGTGTCTGGCAGATCATTTTACAAATCCCCTGGTGAAATCAGGCCATTTTTATTAACCTCCGAAATGCCGAACCCTTTGTTCTTCAACAACTTCCCTCCTTCTGTGCATTTCTGCAACATTCCAAGCTAAGAGTCTCATCTGCTGCTGCTCCCACTGTTTGCCTCTCCCCCCACCCAGCACCGGCATTTGCCCTCACCCTCAAAGGGGACTGGAAAGGGTTGCTGTCCTGGCCGCTTCACAAGGACAGCTTTTCTTACCCTGCCAAACTAAGGTGCAGTTGATGCTCTGTCCTTTCCTTTGGCCAACCCAGGACCTGTATCCCTCCAGCTGCTGTTGAACTCCAACTCCCATCAGCCCCAGGTAGCATGACCAATGGAAAGCGGTGATGGGAGCTGGAGTACAAAAACTCCTGGAGGACCAGCCTAGCAGTTCCTTTGTTAAGGTGATGGCTTTGGCTGGCCAGAAGTACTGCTGGGGGTGGGGGGTGGGAGAGGGGTGGTATCTCTGTGGAGGACACATCATGCTCCATCCTTAGTCCCCAGCATGCACTAAGTTCTCACAAGTCCCTACTGGAAGCTGTCAGCAAGCAACACTGGCCGTATCCCAGGAACAGCTTTGACAGGCCAGCTAAACCAGGTGAGGGGAGTAGATGGGTCTCAAAACCTCAGTGAGTTAGAGACTTCCCCTGCATGTGAAGACAGGCTCCAGCTGATTGAGTTGACGAGACCAAGAGTGAGTCCAACAGTCAAAAAGGCACTTTCTGCACATTCGGTAGAGGGAAGAGGGGCAAATGGGGCTCATCCACCTGGGAAGGTAGTCCATCTAGGAGAAGGAAAACTCTGATACCAAACCTCCACTGGACATCTTCAGGAGATGAAAAGGCTAAGGAGTAAACCCTGCCCAAATCTGGAGTGGAGTCCCTAAGGCAGTTGGAAGGCACCTTGTATGCCTCCATCTGGCAACTCCTGCAGCCAAGCTGGTGCCAAACGTCCTGCTCTGCTTTCCTTTGGACCCCATCAGTGGGGCCAAGAGGGGAGTCTTGTCATCTGAGCAGCCCCGGACCTCCATACACACTGGCCAGGCTTGTGTCCTGGGGAGATCACTTCAGTGCTGCTGACACAGTGGTTTGACTTCACCCTCCGAGGCACACTCCATTATCTCTTGAGACAGATGGGTGCCAATTCCAAGTACAGCCATTTGTATGGGCAAAGAGAAAAATGGGTGGGCCTTTTCTCACCTCAGCTGGCTGGATGCCACCTCATTCTCAGATGGAGAACAATATGTGAAGCTGGGCTGTGTGAGAGTATTGGCTGATGCTGGAATCTGGATACACAGAGGCTTCTCTTGCTCTGTGCTGGACCTGTGCTGACTCTGGGGCTTCCCTGGGAACAGAATGAGGAAACAAGATCTATGAGTGCACTAATGCTGTGAGCCCCTCCATCCTATGCTCAGGTCGTATGTCTGTGTAAATAAAACCGTATATCCTAAAGACACCACAGTCTCCACTGACCTTCATGCTAAGATTCCACCTAAACATTAGGGAGAACTTCCTGACAGTAAGAGCTGTTTGACAGTGGAATTTGCTGCCAAGGAGTGTGGTGGAGTCTCCTTCTTTGGAGGTCTTTAAGCAGAGGCTTGACAGCCATATGTCAGGAGTGCTCTGATGGTGTTTCCTGCTTGGCAGGGGGTTGGACTCGATGGCCCTTGTGGTCTCTTCCAACTCTAGGATTCTATGATTCTATGATTCTATGAAACCAAACCCTGGGTAAGTGCAGGAACTCCTAGAACCTCTCGTTGCTCAGAGATTGGTGTGCATGCAACAAAATTTTGAACCAAGTTGTAGCTTATCTCAGAGGAGGAAGGAGGTTGCTTTCCCTGACCCTGTAATAGCATGAGGTTTTCAGGGGCAAGCAGATTGCATTGACACACCAAAGAAGTGCGCCCTGTGTAGAGGCCCACTCTGGCTGAGCAAGCAGCAATGGTTGTGCATGGAAAGAGACGCATGATTGATGCTTAATTTAATTGCCTTTATTGGTTCATCTCTCCTGTTTGGCAATTCCATTAATCCACTTTGAGGCCCGGCTCAACTGGTCACATCAACTTCAAAAAGGCTACCAATGTTTGGTGCCAAGAATCCTGTCCCTCCAGAGAGGTCAAGCAGCAGAAGGGGGGGGCAGAGGGCCAAAAGAGATTGCTAAATTCACAAGGGAAGGGGAGAGAAGAGGGGTGCCATAAAAATTGCCTTAAAAATAGATACGGAAAAGAGGAAATGGTTTGTTTTATTAAACCAAAAAAGATGCTTGGAACATTGTATGTTTAGGAAGTTTAGAGCTTCCTCATGTTGCCATGATCTCCTTTTCCTGAGTCTCAAGAGGTGCATTTCTTACGCATTGTCATTAATGAGAAACGGATGTAGGTGCAATTTTGCAAATAGCAAGTTGTTCTCAGCATGAGTAGCAAAAAGGAGGGGTTTTTTAATCCCCCAAGAAACTCTGAGCTCCCTGAATTTTATTTTGCAACTCCCTTCCCCATTTTTTATTTCCTTCCTTTTGACAAGCTTTCACATTTTCTTACATTACAACTGCAGCTATAACAAAACAGGCTACTGGAGAGGATTCTAGAATTAAACTCCTTATGAAGTGTGTGTATGTTTCTTTGCATGTGTAGATGCCATCCTGTTATGGAACAGCATCTGTGGAGTTGTTGGTGGGGCAGAAAATGAAAGCATGCAGATAACTGAGCCCTATCATTTGCTAAGAGAATCCCAGGATGAGAATCCCAGATTGCAGAGCCCCTGGCTAACCCAGAGGGCCACCCACTCCCACCTTCCCTAGGGTCTCTGCTTTGCAGACAGAATTTCCGACTCCAGCCTAGGGAAGGAGATGCTCAGAGAGTCTTCCCGGCTCTTGTTGTTTCCTCGCTGTTTGCCTTCCACCCCCCACTCCCAGGGGACTCTTCTCCTGTAAAAACTCCAGCTCTTCCCCCAGTGGGCAACTCTGCTGCACTGTGTAAGACAATCTGGCTGCCGCCCGCTGCCTGGCACAATGAGATTGCCAAAGCACCATATGCCAGAGCTGGCTCATACGCCAACGTGCCCTGTGGCCCCAGGCTGCTCCCAGCCCTCCTTGCCTGAATGTGCTGCTGTCACACACCCTTCTGGGCTGTGGAAACCTTTTCGTGATCTGCCTGATTGTCTTCCGTCCACATCTGCCATCTGCGGATTCCTCCTGGGTTTTCAAGCGACGCGCGGAGAGAGACTCCTTCTCATCTGGGATCCTTGACAATGGGCCCTTTGTGTCTGGGAGTGGAGGCACATGGTTGCCATGGGCAGAACTGGGCAGCCTAGCCATGTTCAAGCTGCCTGGGGTGACAGATATTTAAAAGCTGGGGAGAGCAGCAGCCTGGGTAGCAATGAATTTCTCCTTCCCAGACAGAGCCCCCCCCCAAGAGACAGCGGAGGGAGGATGAAGGGGTGTTGGGCCAAAGCAGGGGGTGTGTTAGGGCCAGGCTGGGTGCTTAGCTCCAGGCCTGGTGGGGTGCTGTTCCTTCCAGAGTCCTGGAGGCCAGATGCTGAATCCAGAGCTGGCATCACAGGTTGGTCAGGTGGGGCACCTGCTGAGCTGCCACTGGCAAGAACTGACCATTTCTCCTGTTCCCCATGGCCGCCTGCTTCTTACCTCTCTCAAACTCAACATGTCAGCACCTCCCACCATGCCTCAGCCCTACCTTTGGGGCTGCAATTCCACATCTCTCCCCCAAAATGGGGAAGGTGGAAGCAATGCTGGGGAAACATGGAGGATTCCAGGATTAAGGCTGCATTGTGTGGAAACTTGTCGCAGTTGGTGCTTGATGCAGTGTTGAGAGGGAGGTGGCCTCATGTCAAGTCCAAGAAAGTTCCACCCCCACCCTGGCATCTACTCTCCTCTTTGTCCTTGCTTCCTCTCCACATGTGACAGTCCCTCAGCTCCCCTTGCTTCGGCTGCCCCTTCACCCAGCCTGAGTCGCTTGGTCCCCCTTTGTGCTGTGACATCCTGCATCACCCCCTTGGTCTCCTCCCCACATCTACCCTGGAGAGTTGTGGCAACCCTTGGGGCTTGTCTCTTTCCCCCTTAAATAGGGCACTACTATTAAGGTGGTTTCCATCTGAGTCAGCCATAGGTGCAGGGATCACCTGCCCTGAGCTTCCAACCCCATCTTAGCCTGGCCAGCCACAGCTGTGAGCATTTCCTTAGGCATACCCCACCTGTGCTTCCAGGCTGCTGACCACGTGCACAGTGGCTCATTCCTTCTCCTAACAATGTTGTTAATTCCCTCCTTGCCCACCTACAGACTCAGAAGACAGTGGAGGTATGGAGAGGGGCATTTGGGCTCTCTCCTTGCTTTAAACGGGCCCCTCTGGTGAAGTAAGTCTTGCTCATACCTCAGCTCCTACTGTTGCCCTCATCTGGGTCCCTCATGTCTGCCTCATCCTGGCAAAGCCAATTTACATATTTTTAGAATCATTGAATCATAGAGTTGGAAGAGACCACAAGGGCCATCGAGTCCAACTCCCTGCCAAGCAGGAAACACCATCAGAGCACTCCTGACATATGGTTGTCAAGCCTCTGCTTAAAGACCTCCAAAGAAGGAGACTCCACCACACTCCTTGGCAGCAAATTCCAGTGTCGAACAGCTCTTACTGTCAGGAAGTTCTTCCTAATGTTTAGGTGGAATCTTTTTTCTTGTAGTTTGGAACCATTGTTCCGTGTCCGCTTCTCTGGAGCAGCAGAAAACAACCTTTCTCCCTCCTCTATGTGACATCCTTTTATATATTTGAACATGGCTATCATATCACCCCTTAACCTCCTCTTCTCCAGGCTAAACATGCCCAGCTCCCTTAGCCGTTCCTCATAAGGCATCGTTTCCAGGCCTTTGACCATTTTGGTTGCCCTCCTCTGGACACGTTCCAGTTTGTCAGTGTCCTTCTTGAACTGTGGTGCCCAGAACTGGACGCAGTACTCCAGGTGAGGTCTGACCAGAGCAGAATACAGTGGCACTATTACTTCCCTTGATCTAGATGCTATACTCCTATTGATGCAGCCCAGAATTGCATTGGCTTTTTTAGCTGCCGCGTCACACTGTTGGCTCATGTCAAGTTTGTGGTCAACCAAGACTCCTAGATCCTTTTCACATGTACTGCTCTCAAGCCAGGTGTCACCCATCTTGTATTTGTGCCTCTCATTTTTTTTGCCCAAGTGCAATACTTTACATTTCTCCCGATTAAAATTCATCTTGTTTGTTTTGGCCCAGTTCTCTAATCTGTCAAGGTCGTTTTGAAGTGTGATCCTGTCCTCTGGGGTGTTAGCCACCCCTCCCAGTTTGGTGTCATCTGCAAATTTGATCAGGATGCCCTTGAGTCCATCATCCAAGTCGTCGATAAAGATGTTGAATAAGACCGGGCCCAAGACAGAACCCTGTGGCACCCCACTAGTCACTCTTCTCCAGGATGAAGAGGAACCATTGATGAGCACCCTTTGGGTTCGGTCAGTCAGCCAGTTACAAATCCACTGAGTGGTAGCATAGTCAAGTCCGCATTTTACCAGCTTCTTTACAAGAAAATCATGGGGCACCTTGTCAAATGCCTTGCTGAAATCAAGGTAGGCTACATCCACTGCGTTCCCTTCATCTACCAGGCTTGTAATTCTGTCAAAAAACGAGATCATGTTAGTCTGACATGACTTATTTTTCAGAAATCCATGCTGACTATTGGTGATCACAGTATTCCTTTCTAGGTGCTCACAGACTGTTTGCTTAATGATCTGCTCCAGAATCTTCCCTGGTATTGATGTCAGACTGACTGGGCGGTAATTATTTGGGTCCTCTCTTTTCCCCTTTTTGAAAATAGGGACAACATTTGCCCTCCTCCAGTCTGCCGGGACTTCGCCTGTTCTCCAGGAATTCTCAAAGATGACTGCCAGTGGTTCTGAGATCACATCTGCCAGTTCTTTTAATACTCTTGGATGCAGTTCATCTGGCCCTGGAGACTTGAATACATCTAAACTAGCCAAGTTTTCTTGTACTATCTCCTTAGTTATTCTGGGCTGTGTTTCCTCTGCTGAATCATTTGCTCCAAATTCTTCAGGTCGGGCATTGTTTTCTTTATCAGAGAAGACTGAGGCAAAGAAGGCATTGAGGAGTTCAGCCCTTTCTGTGTCCCCTGTTTGCATTTCACCATCTTCTCCTCTGAGTGACCCCACGGTTTCTTTGTTCTTCCTTTTGATATGAACATACCCATAAAAGCCTTTTTTGTTGCTTTTAACCTCTCTAGCAAGCCGGAGTTCATTCTGTGCTTTAGCTTTTCTGACATTGTGTCTACACGTGCTGGTTATTTGTTTGAATTCCTCTTTGGTGGTTTCCCCCCTTTTCCATTTTTTGTACACATCCTTTTTTAATCTTAACTCAGTTAAAAGTTCTTTAGATAGCCACCCTGGCTTCTTTAGGCACCTTCCATGTTTCCGTCTCATTGGTATTGCCTGAAGTTGTGCTTTTACTATCTCCCTCTTAACAAACTCCCAGCCATCATGAACTCCCTTTCCTTTTAGTATTACTGTCCATGGGATCTCACCCAGCACTTCCCTAAGTTTTATGAAGTCGGCTTTCTTAAAGTCAAGAAATTGAGTCCTAGTATGCTTGGCTGCTCCTTTCTGCTGTATAGTAAACTTCAGAAGAGCATGATCACTCGCGCCTAATGATCCTTCCACTTCTACCCCACTAACCAGGTCATCAACATTTGTTAGGACCAGATCTAAAATGGCTGTTCCTCTTGTTGCTTCTCCCACTTTCTGGACAATGAAGTTGTCTGCAAGGCCAGTGAGGAATCTGTTTGACCTTATGCTCTTGGCTGAGTTTGACATCCAGCAAATATCCGGGTAATTGAAGTCCCCCATTACTACTATCTCCCTTCCTTTTGCATGCTTGGCCATCTGTTCCAGGAAGGCATCATCTATGTCCTCCGTTTGGCTTGGGGATCTATAGTAAACTCCCACAATGAGGTCCCTGTTATTCTTCTCTCCCTTAATTTTGACCCAAATGCTCTCACTTTGGCTTTGAGGTTCTAAATCTTGGATCTCTTCACAGGTATACACATCCCTGACATATAACGCCACTCCTCCTCCTTTCTTGTCTGGTCTGTTTCTCTGAAATAGATTGTATCCCTCCATTATTACATTCCAGTCGTGGGACTTATCCCACCAGGTTTCAGTGATGCCTATTATGTCATATTTAGTTTGCTGTACTAAGAGCTCAAGCTCATCTTGTTTATTTCCCATGCTTTGCGCATTAGTGTACAGACATTGAAGTCCATTAATCATTCCCCCGTGTCTCTTATTTAAGGGTTTTTTCCTTGCATTGTGGCCCTGCTAGCCATTGGGCAGAGAATGGAGCCCAGTGGTGATGAGATTTAGCCTCCACTTAGCTTTACAGCTTTGGAAGCTAGTATCCTACTCATGGTCTAAGCACCAGGGTGTAGCTGTAACCTTGTAGCCATTTGCAAGCCTTTCAGATTATTATATACTGTTAAGCCCTTTAAGGCTGCAAAGGTGTCAGGAGAGGGCAAGTCCCACAGGGGACACAGGCCTTCCTTCTCCCCATGCATTGGAACAGTACAGTCAGAGGTGGCCTTTGACACTGCCAGTCTCCAAACCTTGCTGGAGGGAGATGGGGTCCAGTCTGAGTTCATAAGGCAGTCATGTGAGGACAAGCTTTGAACTAGTGACCATCCTGCGGTGCGGACTAAGAGCTGTTTGCAGGACAGAGAGGCTGGCAGGCAGCCAGCTAAAAGCAATCTGGGTCGACAAGAATGTGCAAGCGCAGCTCTGTGTCAAGGGCGACACAAAAGAGGGGTTTTGCAGACACAATTCCTCCTGCCGGCCCCTATTGTGGGAAAATTTCTAGCAGTTCTGCTTGCTCAAATGCTGGGGGATTTTATTTATTTATTTGTTTATTTTGCAAGCATGCAATAACCTTGCATGAAAGTTAGATGATGGCTAAAGCATGTGAGCAGAGCTGCCCAAGGCATTTTCTTTTACTTCTCTGATATCATATATCATGTATATAACCCCTTTTCCATGGTGCCCCTTCCCATCACAACTGGCACCTGGCTGAAAGGCAGCAAGAGCTTTCCAGCTTCCCTCCTCTCTTAATCCTACTCAGATCTTTATTTTTAAGTCCTGGTGCATCTGGGTTACCAGGCAACGGTAACATGGCACTGCCTTGGAAGAGTAAGAGGCGAAAAGGAAGTGGTTGTTCTGCAAAGTTCGAGAGAAGTCTCCATCCAAACACAAGCTGACACTGGAGAGAAATGGAAAGCAAAAGTGTTGTCTGAATTCAGGATCCCCAGAGCAGGTCATCTAATGTGCCAGCCTGGGGAGTGACATGAGCGCCCAGGCTGAGGGGTTCAAAGCAGGGCGGAAAAGCACACGGCAGAGTCATAACTTTTCATTATATGTGCCTCTTACTTTTAAATTCTCAATAGCCTCTTCCATGTGTGTTTTTCAAAGCTCGACATTTGTGACTGCAGGAGGTTGGGCCATATGACCCTTGGGATCCCTCCCAACTCGACAGTTCTGTGATTACCCACAAATGCATTACACTCCCCAACACTGCGGCTGTGTACACAGTGACTTGTTTGTCACACAAAAATGTAATTTTTTTACTCAATCCAGCATTGTTCATGCTCTTCCTCAGCATGCTGTTCTGCATCCAGGTTGAGTCTAGATCCTGCCATCTACAATGCTGGGTTTGGTGACTTGATAGGCAATTAAAAAATCCTTCCTTTGATGAGGCTATTCTTGCTTTTTCCATTTGCCCCAGGTGAATAGAGAAGGAGGTGGGAGTTGTGATCTTGGTTTATGCTCACCCACAACATCATTGGGTGGGGGTAGAGACTCCCACCCCACCCCCCACCATTGCCCAAACCACCTACACCTGTCTTCCTCTGTTTTCAAATGGATGTGCTGCAGGGTAATGCAGAATCGAGCTGAGTTACTATATTAAAAATGAAACCAGTTTCTCAGGAAGCAGTCTTCAGGGGCAAGAATAATGTGCAATATATCTGGATTGTGAACAGACTACTTGGAGAAAACAAGCACTCGGCCTCCATTGATTCTAGAAAGGAATGTTGTGTGAACACAGCGTGTGTTGGGTTTTTGGTCCATTCAGCAATGCTAACAGCCAGCATGTGTTCAAATATTTAGACGGAAGAGTGAGAGATGTGCCCCAGACACACACACATGCAAACCCAGAGGCCCAAGGAATGAAATTCTGCTCCATAGTCCTGTCTGGCAGGGGATGTGCTACATAAGGCCTTGTCAGCACACGACACTGTTGCTCAGGGTCTTGCACTGGCTGCCAGTTTGCTTCTGGGCAAAGTTCGTAGTATTATTAGTATAATAGCTTGGGGCCAGTTTACCTGTGAGATCGCCTTGCCCATATACCCCAACTGACAGCTTCGATTGGCGAGACTGGCTCTGTTACAGGTGTCACGTAGGACCCCTTCCGCATTTGTATGGAACCAATCTTTTAGTGCAGCAGGAGTAGCAGCTACACTCTGGAACTCCCTGCCTCTTGACAGGAGTCAGGCTCCTTCACTGAACTCTTCTCAGCACTTGCTAAAACCTTCTTGGTCAGACAAACCTACCCAGACATTTGGAAAGTTCATACAGGTTTCGATCTGGTTTTAGTCTGCTGTTATGTCAACTTTTCGAATGTCTTGCATTTTTGCTGTTAATTCTTCATATTTTGTTCACTGATTTTCAGTGCATAAACCAGGGGTCTGCAACCTTTAAGACAAAAAGAGAAAGAAAGAAGATTCCACCTAAACATTAGGAAGAACTTCCTGACAGTAAGAGCTGTTTGACAGTGGAATTTGCTGCCAAGGAGTGTGGTGGAGTCTCCTTCTTTGGAGGTCTTTAAGCAGAGGCTTGACAACCATATGTCAGGAGTGCTCTGATGGTGTTTCCTGCTTGGCAGGGGGTTGGACTCGATCGCCCTTGTGGTCTCTTCCAACTCTATGATTCTATGATTCTATGAGCCACTTGGACCCGTTTCCGAAGAAAAAAAACCTGGGAGCCGCAAAACCATTGCAACATTTAAAACAAATATATCTCCGGAGCCGTGATCTGACAGCGGGCGGGAAGGTGACGTCGGGACAGTGCGTGACTAACGCACGCACCGCCCCCATGCGACGTCACAGCCAGTACAGCACCCGCCACAGTGGGGAGTGTCGGGGCGCACAATGCGCCTCCTCCCCTCGCTAGTATCTGCCCCGGAGCCGCGACAAAGGTGTAAAAGAGCCACATGCGGCTCCGGAGCCGCGGGTTGCTGACCCCTGGTCTTCTTACTAACAATGTTTTTGTTTTTGTTTTTTTTACAGTCAAGCAGTGTATAAATTTTCTGAAATAAATAAGTAAAACACACCTTTCTTGTTTGCAGCCCTGTTTGTCAGTGGCTGGCCATACCATGAGACCAAGGGAAGCAGACCCTCTCAGCTGGCAGATTACGGATGCCATAAGGGATGGCAGAAGGGAAGGGAGCAAGTCTGACCTAGTGCAAACAAGGGAACAGCATATCCTCCTAGCAGCCTTCACGGACATGGGGGGGGGATGATTGTGCTGGATGCTCTGCTGGGAGGGAGAATCATATGTGGCACCAAACACTTAGGCTGGTCCAGCTGCTTCTAAGTAGTGCAATAAGAGCATTAAAGGGTAAAGGGACCCCTGACCATAGGGTCCAATCGTGGTCTACTCTGGGGTTGCAGCGCTCATCTCGCTTTATTGGCCGAGGAAGCCGGCGTTTGTCTGCAGACAGCTTCCAGGTCATGTGGCCAGCATGACTAAGCTGCTTCTGGCGAACCAAAGCAGCGCACGGAAACGCCGTTTACCTTCCCACCAGAGTGGTACCTATTCATCTACTTGCACTTTGATGTGCTTTCAAACTGCTAGGTTGGCAGGAGCAGGGACCGAGCAACGGGAGCTCACCCCGTTGTGGGGATTCGAACTGCCAACCTTCTGATCAGCAAGTCCTAGGCTCTGTGGTTTAACCCACAGCACCACCCACAATAAGAGCATTACAACCGTGCAAATAACATTCTCTTCCTCCCTGATCACATATACTTTGAGTAAGTAACTGTGGCTTTTTGTTAGGCTTGGTCCCCTGGAGAAGATTCTTCCTCGCCATAGGCGACCAGATGAGTAATGGTTTCAGGTCTCTCTAGGTTTTCTGCCTACTCTTCTTGCTGGAAGTAAGAGACTCACGTGCTTTTGCCTTCAAGCCACATGCCATCTGGGCTCCTTGGTTGTAATTAAACGTTTTTAGCAATAATGAACAGAGAAGATTTGCTGCAATGTGTAATTTACACCAGGGCTTTCTGTCAGCCTGATATGCAGTTGTTTGTGACTCAGCCTGCAGCTCCCCCCCACACACACACACACCCTGCCCACTTCCCCCTGTGATCCCAGAAGTATATAAACCCCCTCAAGCATTGTCAAGAGGTGCGTTCTGACATTAAAGTGCTGGATTCTGGGGAAGGAGGCTTGGGCAATTTCTTAACATTGCTGTGTTGATATTAGAGCTGGAAGGTGTGCGGAGGAGGGTGACCAAGATGATGAAGGGTCTGGAAACCAAGCCTTGGGAGGGAGCTGGGTATGGTTAGCCTGGGCTCATCAATCAGGTTTCCTGTGGGTTGACTTCTGTTCCGATTCAGCGGTGAACAGTGGGTTTTCTCGGGCAAAGAGGCGGGACAAAGGGAAAACCTATTGGACTTGTGCCTTGAAATCACGGACCAATAGAATAAATTGTGGGACAAAGGGAAGTGTGGATGACATAATAGCCACTTTCAAATATCCGAAGGGCTGTGCCACATGGAAGATAGAACAAGCGTGTTTTTTGCTGCTCCAGAGGGTAGGATTCAAATGACACGGAAGGAGATTCCAACTAAACACGAGGAAGAGCTTTCTGAGGGCAAGAGCTGTTTAGCAGTTGGAAGGTGATGGACTCTCCTTCGCTGGAGGTTTTTAAACAGAGGTTGGATGGCCATCTGTCCGGGATTTTTCAACTGTGATTCCTGCATTGCGGACATTTGAACTAGATTACCCTTGGGAGTCCCCCCATCTCTGCACTTCTATGGTTCTAGGATTCTAGAGAGAGAGGATGCAATTGGCATTTCCATCTTTGTTTGTGCAGGCCCCCAAAGTAGACTAGAACATCCAAAATGAGCAGCGAGACCATCCCTGAGGAGGTCTCCTCCCTCCCCACCCAAAGCCAGCATTACTTCGACCGGTTCTCAGAAGATGACCCTGAGTACCTGCGCATCAGGAACATGGCTGCCGACCTGCGCCAAGACTTCAACCTGATGGAGCAGAAGAAAAGGGTCACCATGATTCTGCAAAGCCCTGTGAGTATCACCCACCTCAATGGCGCAAGCCAGATTTGACAGGGCGGGGGGACATTGTGCAGCAAGGCAAGAGCCATTCCACTCAGGAAAGGCAGAGCTCAGCTTGAGCCGGTGAGCATGTCTGACCTTGAGGCAGGGCCACATGACCTGCTCTGGGCTACAGGCAGGGCCAGATTTAGGTTTGATGAGGCCCTAAGCTACTGAAGGTAATGGGGCCCTTTCTATGTCCAGCTGTCCTTTGTCAACAACAAATTGTCGCTGTTTCTTGTGTTGAATATATGCTATATGGTAATTTATGGACCTAATAGGTATCTAAAGCCATTTGCACATTTGCTTGATTCAGGACCTGTGCATATTTGGGTCTACTAGCTGATCTCCTGGGTGATTTGCAGTTGATCAATAAGGGTTTCTGACTCCTGGCAATAGGAAAGCCCCCCCCCCTTTACCACACAATAAATGTCACAATTCCACTTCTCATTTCCCCAAATTATGTGTCTACCTTAAAGATTAACAATGATCCCAGCGCTGTGAAGTTAATTAACAGCTGCAGTGGGATAGAAAGCCATTACTGTGATTGAATCCAGAGTCCTTCAGTGGTTCAGGGATGATTCATCCCATTGCACCATTTGAGGTGAAACAGGAAATGCTACACTGCCCTGCCGGCAAAGCATCCCTTACCTAGCTGAGCAGAGGTTGGTTCTGGCGAGATCTTGCGGGACGTGGGTGAGATCTCGCAAGATCTTGCCCAAAAAACAGTGGCAATGCTGGCGCTACTTCTCATGCCCTGCAGTGGTTTTACAATGAAGTCTCCCTTTATTGTAAGAATGACCACTTTTGGATCTTTTGAGTCTTTGGATCAGCCAGAGATGAAAGGGTCTCTCTCTGGTTCCTGAATATCCAAATGAATGAAGTGGTCATTCTTGAGCAAACGAATGTCAGAGTTTGAAGGGTACAGAGGAGGAGGAGGAGGACTCAGAGCTGCTGCAGCCTGGATCATTCAGGGTCTCTCTGGGTTTCCCCCACCCCAGTCTTTCAGGGAGGAGCTGGAGAGCCTCATCCAGGAGCAAATGAAGAAAGGAAACAACTCCAATATCTGGGCCCTCCGGCAGATTGCAGACTTCATGGCCAGCACTGCCCCTTCCGTCTTCCCGCCTTCACCCTTGAGTAAGTTGGCATCCCTTGTACGAATGCGTCTGGTGCCAAAGCACCTTCTCCGTCTCCTGAGCCCCTTTCCTCCTCCCTCCCTCCTCTTGCCTAGAAATCTGCCTGTGCCTCACATCAACACAAGCCTCCTGGCCACCACACAGGTGTCATTCACACCATTACATCTGAAGGAACATCATACCACTTTTTAAACACGTACGGCTTCCCCCAAAGAATATATATGGGGCTGAGCATTGTGAAGAGACCCCTATTCCCCTCCCAGAACTACAATGCCTAGAGCGGTCTAATAATCAGCTCATCTCCATGGAGAACGGTAGCTCTGGGAGGGGAATAGGGAAGGGGTCTCCTAACAACGCTCAGCACCCTTAACAAACTACAGCTCCCAGAAGTTTTTTGGGGGAAGCTGTGACTGTTTAAAGTAGTGTCACAGTGGTTTAAATGCATGGTGTGAATGCGGCCCCAGTGACTCCAGCAAGGCCTGACTGTGCTCAGCCTTTTGCCCCACACTGTACCCTGACCTGGCCTCCTCATGGGACGCCCCCCCCCCCCACTTTTCAACCTTGTTTTGAATTTGGCGGACCCACGCATTGCTCTCAGCATTCACTTCTGCAGAACCCCCACCCACCTGACACATGAACCGCCAGCCCCAAAAGGGACCCAGCTCTTCATTCTGCAGCTACCCCCACCCCAGCCACAATTCCTGGCCACCTTCCTCTCTCTCCATCCTGTCCCTTGAGATACTTGATGGCCAGTGAGGGAGGGTCTTTCTCCTGAAATGGTAGGAGGAAGTGATGGTTTGGCCTAGCCAAATTGTTGTAAGGTCAGCTGATGGGCCAGAAGGTCAGGATTAAATCCTGCATTGGCTGCCCATGCCTGTTTCCAGCCAGGAACAGGTGCATGTAACCAAAGCAGCAGGATTTACAGGTGAAACTCGGAAAATTAGAATATCGTGGAAAAGTTCGTTTATTTCAATAATTCAACTTAAAAGGTGAAACTAATATATGAGATAGACTCATGACATGCAAAGCGAGATATGTCAAGCGTTTATTTGTTACAATTGTGATGATAATGGCATACAGCTGATGAAAACCCCAAATTAACAATCTCAGAAAATTTGAATATTAAATGAAATCAGCAAAACAAGTACTGCAAATAGAGCAATATTGGACCTCTGAGAAGTAGAAGCATGCATATGTACTCAGTACTTGGTTTGGGCCCCTTTTGCATCAATTACTGCCCCAATGCGGCATGGCATGGATGCTATCAGCCTGTGGCACTGCTGAGGTGTTATGGAAGACCAGGATGCTTCAATAGCAGCCTTCATTGCTCGGTCTCATGTCTCTCATCTTGCACTTGGCAATGCCCCATAGATTCTCTATGGGGTTCAGGTCAAGCGAGTTTGCTGGCCAGTCAAGCACAGTAATCCCATGGGCATTGAACCAGGTTTTGGTACTTTGGGCAGTGTGGGCAGGTGCCAAAGTCCTGCTGGAAAATGAAGTCAGCATCCCCATGAAGCTCATCTGTGGAAGGAAGCATGAAGTGCTCCAAAATCTCCTGGTAGGCGGCTGCGTTGACCCTGGACTTAATGAAGAACAGTGGACCAACACCAGCTGATGACATGACTCCCCAAATCAACACAGACTGTGGAAACTTCACACTGGACTTCAAGCATCTGGAATTGTGTGCCTCCCCATTCTTCCTCCAAACTCTGGGTCCTTGGTTTCCAAATGAGATGCAAAAGCTGCTCTCATCCATGCCACGCCGCACTGAGGCAGTAATTTTCTGAGATTGTTAATTTGGGGTTTTCATCAGCTGTACGCCATGATCATCACAATTATAACAAATAAAGGCTTGACATATCTCGCTTTGCATGTCATGAGTCTACCTCACATATTAGTTTCACCTTTTAAGTTGAATTACTGAAATAATGAATTTTTCCACGATATTCTAATTTTCCAAGTTTCACCTGTAACTCCCTGCCTGCCAGCTGACCAGTGGGGTGGGGGTGGGGTTGAGCCCTGCTCAGTTTGACCAGATTCCATGCAGACGCTTTCCTGATTCAGAAAGTCACTTGCGTCAAGTCCCCGGCTAAATTGAAGGGTTCCCCCTCCATTTTAGCAGGGCATCTGATGCCAGCCCCTTCAAGACAGATAAAGGAAAGTTCTCCTTCACACAGCACAGAGTTAAACTATGGAACTCACTCCCACAGGAGGCAGTGATGGCCACCAACTTGCATGGCTTTAAAAGAGGATTAGGCAAAACCATATCGAAGAGGGCTATTGATCACTATGAGCCACAATGGCTCTGCTCTGCTTTCATGGTCAGAGGCAGCAATGGGAGAACAGGATGCTGGACTAGATGGGCCATTGGCCTGACCCAGCAGACTCTTTGTATGTTCTTCTGGATTCATAATCGTTTGCTAAAGCCAGGAGGGGGTCTTCATTTCAGCAGTACCTTAAATGGTGCTTTGAAGTCCTGATTTCAGAACTTCAAGGCACCTTGAATCTGGCTTCATTGTGACATCAAGCAATTTCCCACCCACCTGTCAAATTTGGTCTGCAAGGCCTATCTGGATAAGAATGTGTCCTGTGGCGTCAAATAGGTTCCCCACCTCTGTTTCAAACAGAAAATTAAATCATCCACAAGGAATGGAGGAAAGTGAGAGGCAATGTGCTTTTCCAGAGCCATGGGTGGAACATGCAAATGGACCGTCTCACCCAGCTCCAGTGATGCCTTGACTGTGTTTGTTTAACCAGCTGACCCCTCCTGTGCGCTTTCTCTCCCACAGACCTCTCCACGGTGACCCCCATCAATGACCTCCAGGGCATTGACTCAACGTCCTTTGCCAAAGGGGAGAGGCTCATGCGCTGCAAAGTCAGCAGCGTCTACCGGCTGCTGGATCTCTATGGCTGGGCGCAGCTCAGCAGCACCTGCGTCACGGTGAGGGATCCCTTCCCTGCCGCCTACTTTGTTCAGGGGCTCCTTCAGTGGGCAGGAAACAAGACGCCTTGAAATCTCCTTTTTCTTGGTCAATACCCACTTTATCCCCTTTGGCTCAAGGCAACGGTGCGCCAGTTTGTTTCCAGGCCCAATAAGGTCCTTGTAATGATATTGTTGTGTGTTTGGTGGGGTCAGTTTGGATGATGCCCTGAGTCCCTTCTAATTCTTGGGCTCCTGTACCCAGCGAGGGTTAAAATCTAACAGGTGCTTGCCGAACTGGTCAGACAAGTTTCTTTTTAAGACAGTGACCTTAACTGTCCCAAAAGAATGAGGTAGGGTGTAAAAGCTACAGCTAAGGCTAAGCTGCCTCTTTCCTCCACCCCCCTCACCCAGCTCCTAGGTAAGAAAACAATAGCCAGAGTGTGTGTGAAAGGGCTGAGATGGAAGCAGGCTGGAAGCTGGAGACACAGGGACCTGCTTGCTCTGTGCTGGATCCAAAGCCGTGACTAATAGAGAAGCAAGATCTGTTGGGGTGTCAATGCTGTGAGCCCCTCCACCTTATGCTCAGGTTGTAGATGTTTGTAAATGAAATCATACATCCTAAAGACACCACAGTCTCTGCTGACCTTCATTCCAAGGAACGTAAGCGCCTGGAACCTCTGGAGCCAGTCTTTCAACACTCAGAGACTGTGGTGACGTGTAACAGTATTTAAAGCCCTGAGCGGCTTAGGCCCCAAATATCTGAAAGATGGTCTCCATCTCTGCTGATCCTCTTGGATGTTCTGCCCGGGAAATGGTAGCTCAGGAGAGGACTTCCCCTGTGGTAGCCACTAAACTGTGGACCTCCCTCCCCACAGAGGTGTTCTACCATCTTCATTGTATAGGTTTCACCAGATACTGACACCCTTTGCAGTTAGGGCGTGTTTTGTTTTGTTTTGTTTTTTGTTTTGTTTTGTGGGACCCACCTCTTTGACATAATTTACACTGTACTGAGCTGACTGGAACAGTTTTACTCGTTTTTATACCTGTAATTGTTTTATCTGTTTTTATAACGGTAAATTATATTGTCATAAGCCATCCTGGGATCTTATAGTAAGAAATGGCAGAAATAAACGGTGTCTTAAAGGTGGATGAAGACTCAGGGGGAAATAACGAAATGAATGGAAGAGTCTTCTGATCTTAATTTCCCTAGGGAAGAAGGAGGCCACAGGAGCCCAAGGAAATGAAGACTTGAGCTCACCATTCTCTTCTTGTCTTCCTTTCACAGCTGAGAGTCAGCAAAGAACAGGACCATTTCCTCATTTGCCCTGTGGGCCTTTCCTGTCCTGAAGTCACAGCTTCTAGCCTGGTGAGCACACAAGACCCCTCTTCCCCAAACTTGAGGGTTTGAGCACCTCCATACTTAAGGCATTATTAATAAATAAGTACATCTCCCTTGAGGGTCAGACAACACATCATGAGAGGCATGGGGCGGAGTCTTTGCCCCCAGTTCCCTTGGCATCATGGAGGGCAAATGACTTGGTCAGCTGATAGGAATTGGAGGCTAAAATACCTGGAGGTTGGAGGAGGCAATGTAAGCCTTATAAAACCCAAGGAATCACCAACTGCAGAGAGGATTGGAGGGGTGAGGTCTCTGTTTCATATTTTGCTGTCTGATGTGCAAACGATTGCTGGGGCCGGGTGTGGGTTGAGAGGGGGTAAAATGAGAAAGTGCAGAATTCTGATAAAAGGGCACACTCTGGGTCTGAATTAAAATGGGAAGTACCTGTCACTCTTGTGACTGAAAATATTTCTTCTTAGAATGGGTAAGGTTAAGAATTGTCTGTCCTTGGGGGGCGGGATTCCAGTCCTCTGTATTTCTGCCAAGTTACTGCCTTGGGCTTTCCTCTGCCCAGCCAGGTGGCACTCGCAGATCAATGACTCACACAAAGATACAGCAAGCAGAGCATCTGACGGCAGAGACTTCTGCCGCATCTCTAGACCTGAGTGGAGGTCTGCAAGTCTAGAAGAGTAACTTATGCAGAGGTGGAAGAGTCAGCCTCCAGCAAGGTTGAGAAGCTCCACTGTGTCTCTGCATGAGGTGCAGTTGGATCACTCATTCACAGTGGGTATTACTGGAAGCTTGCAAAACCAGAGCAGTGACTCATGCAGAGATGCAGCAGGCAGACTCCCTCATGAGAGGATTGTAGCTGGATTGCCATGAGCCTTGAATATTGTCAAAAATGTATTTATCATGGCACTTGTCAACCTATCTTGCCACCTGGTTTGGGAAAGACTGCGTCTCCTACCCCCTCTATGCCCAAAAGGAAGCTGCCATCCAGGCATCACCTTTAGGGTGCAATTCAGCACCCTAACGTCTCACCCATCTGTGTTTCCACCTTTTCTTTTGCACTGCAGGTAAAAGTGAACATCCTGGGAGAGGTGGTGGAAGCAGGCAGCACCAGCTTCCCAGTGGATACCCGTAGGTTCAGCCTGCACTCTGCCATCTATGCAGCCAGACCAGACGTGAGATGCATCATCCATCTGCACACGCCAGCCACTGCTGCAGTAAGGAACGCTGTCCATTCGTCTTGCTGACAGAGCAACGAGAAACAGCAGACAGAGCCTCCTGCTCAGACATTTGGGCTGGCTCCGAGGCTGATTTATAGAAGAGCATTAAGCTTGGAACAGCTTGGCCTCTCCATCCCTCCTTGTGCACTGCAGGGACTCTGGGAGACTCTGAATGGGAGAAGGTCTTAGGAATAGTCAGGGGGACCCCAGTTTCACAGTATCCAGGATGCCCAACACTGAACCCAACAGTGCTATCTGGAAGGCATTGTGTAAACCAGGGCAGCTTTTGAGTTTATTCAAATAAGAACATCAGAAGCGCCTGCTGGATCAGACCAAAGGCCCATCAAGTCCAGCATCTTGTCCTCGCAGGGGCCAACCAGACACCACTGGGAAACCAGCAAGCAGGATCCAAACTCTCCCCTCCTATGGTTTCCAGCGACTGCCTCCAACTGTGGAGGCAGAGCCCAGCCACCATGACTCGTAGCCACCAATAGTCCTCTACTCCTCCATGAACTTGTCCCATCGTCTTTTAAAGCCCCCCAAGTCATCACTGCCTCCTGTGGGAGGGAGTTCCATAGTTTAACTATGCACTGGCTCTGAGTTTTAGGCAGAATCCTTGCCAGCAGTACAGAGGTGACAGGAGAAGAGAAATGAGATGTTTAGAGGAAACCACAAAGCAGCAAATGAAACAGGGAAGAGGAACAGAATCCCTGCACCTGGTTCTATGGCCAGGAATCAGGCAGGGTCCAGTCAAAGTCTAGGCTCAGTCAAGATCAGGACCTTGGACAGCTTCTGAATCAGCTATGGAGGCTGTAATCTCTGCAAAGAGCTATAGCCAGCTGAAGAAGCCTTAAGTAGATTGGCTGGTAGATTCCACCTCCCTGAAGGAGCTGGATGGATATAGGATTCTTGCACTGTTTTGCAGTCATTGGGAAAACTGCAGGCGACTGTGTCCTCTGGCCAGGAGCTCCCCAAATAAAGCTAAAGGTGTTTCTCCCTCTGAGAAAGTAGCCTGACTCCATTGCAAGACTCCCAGCTTGTGGCTCATAACGCCCAGAGGGGATGTTGGTGAAAGGCGTTGGAAGGTGTTAAGGCAGGCATGTCCAAATTCAGCCTAATCCAAATCCGGGGCCTAATTCGGCACACCAGTTAGTTTATTTCCTGGGGTAAAATCCCCCCCCAAAAAGCTCAACAGCTTTGGGGTAAAATCGTAAAAAAGCTAAATAAGCTGGTCGGCCCTCATGCATGTTCACTTCATCAAATCTGGCCCTCTTTGAAAAAAGTTTGGGCACCCCTGTGTTAAGGAAAGGGACAGAACATGGCTAGATTCCAGGCTTGTGGATGGGTGGGAGGAGAGCAGAAACTCATGACTCCTATGCAACCACCAACAAGGCTCACAACAGCTTCCTAAGCATCTGGGTGGGCTTGTCTAAACAAAAAAAAATGTTTTAGAAGGTACCCAAAAGAGTACAGTGAAGGCTGATGTCAATAGGGAGGGTGTTCCAAAGTGTTGGTGCTGCCACACTAAAAAATGGTGTCCTTAGAGATGAGGAAGGGGTATTATGTGGCCCCTGTAACAGTGCCAGTTCCATTCAAAGCATTCAAGCGGGCACAGGCGGGGTAAGGCCATCTCACATACAGAACAGGTCCCAAGTTGTTAAGGGCTTTATATGCTAATAGTCACACCTTGAATCTGGCCTGGTAGCAAATTGCCAACCAGTGGAGATTTATGAACGCAGGTGTTGTATGCTGACAAGGCCTCGATCCTGTCAGCAATCATGCTGCAGCATTGCACATCAACTGAAACTTCCGTATCAAGTACAAGGGAAGCCCCACATAGAGTGCATTGCAGTAATCCAGGCTTGAAGTAAGCAGTGAACTACTGTGCCCAGGCTTTCCCAGTCCAGGAATGGCCACAACTGCTGGAGCAGCTGCAGCTGGTAAAAGGCCCTTCTTGCCACCAAGTGCTTTTGCCTGGCTGGAAGGTGCCCTTGCACTAGGATGCCTCTCACTTGCCTGGAAGAGGGGATGGAGAAATCTCTGACTCTGGCATGCCTGGGATGTGACCTACGGTGCAAAGGTCAGGCCCACCTCTGTTGCCCATCCAAGGCACAGTCTAGATGCGTTGATGGAAAGACAAGGGATGGCTCTACCTGCTCATCTTTGCCTCTCTGTCTCTGCTCTCTCTTCCTTTCCAGGTGTCTGCCATGAAGCACGGCCTCTTGCCCATTTCCCACGATGCACTGCTGGCAGGGAACATGGTGTACTTTGACTTCAATGGGGAGATGGAGGAAGAAGCAGACAGAATCGAGTTGCAGAAGTGTCTAGGACCCACCTGCAAGGTGAGGGTTGAGAGGTAGTATTCAGGCTTCAGTGTCCTCTGGCACTGTGGCACATCAAACAGCCTTTTGGGATTGTCCACACTGCTTGTTTCGTGCCCAGAAAGCCCAGGTGCAAGAGGGTTTGTGCTTGCCCCATGCATTCCAGGCAGGGGTCCAAGTGGTTTTCTGTCTGTTTGCCTCACGACTTTCCCCAGGAAAACCTGCTCTTTAACACTGAACCAGAGGAAGCGTCAATTCACAGAAAACCTGGCTGATGTTTGCTCTGATTCAATGGTAAAGTGCCAGTTTCCCTGGTGGGGGCAGGGGGGACGGTGGGACATGCGGAACTGTGGAGGAGCTGGCATTTGGGATCTAGACCTCTGAAGTAGGGCTTAGCCAGACTTTTTGAATTCCTCGGGCAAGAGGCAGTGTGAAAAATTATACAGAATTGAGAAGCACTTATGGCTTTCCCCATTTTTACTGACCCTTTCTCCTTCCTTCTCTTGGCAGGTTCTAGTGTTGCGGAATCATGGTGTGGTGGCCTTGGGAGACACGGTGGAAGAAGCCTTCTACAAGATCTTCCATTTGCAGGCTGCCTGTGAAGTGCAGGTGAGCAGCAGAGCACACACCCCCTCCCTCCCACCCACCCACCCACCCACCCCTTCTTTTAGTCACCAGGCACGTTTTATCTAATCATATAATTATAGGGTTGGAAGGGACTCAAATGGTCATCTACTCCAACTGCTTGACAGCATTAGAGACACCATTATTATTTCAATTTGTGTACCGTAGATTCTGGCGTATTAGGTGACTGGGCGTATTAGACGACCCCCCAAAATTGGCAGCTTCAATTTGGGGGTTCGTCTTATAAGCCCAGTCGTCTAATACACTGGGCAGCTCCACGCCGGGAGAAAGCCACCCGGCGCAGAGCAGAGCTTGCCGCCCCTGCTGCTGCTTCCACGCCTCCCATACCTGGCGTATAAGACGACCCCTGACTTTTTAACCTTTCACTATGCTCTGAAAGCCGGGATTGACGTTCCACCCCCACCCTGCTTAGGTGGCGAGCCAATTTGGGCTTGCCCGCAGAGGCTGATGGACCCTGATAGATTCTGCCAAGCCTTGTGGGACCTTGCTCCCCCTGGCGACTCATTGCCTGAGCTTGTTGAGGGCTGGAATACCCAGCTCCTGGCAGCCATCAATGAGATCGCACCTAAGCGCCCTCTGCGACCCCGCAGAAATCGGGCTCCCTGGTTTACTGAGGAGCTCCGGAAAATGAAGCGGGACCTCAGACGGCTAGAGCGAGTATGGCGGGGTGCCCGTGACAGAGCTTCAAGAACATCTTATAGGGTTTTTATGAAAACCTACGAGATGGCAGTGAAGGCCGCCAAGAAGTCCTACTTCTCGGCCTCCATTGCATCCGCTAGCTCTCACCCGGCGCAATTATTTAGTATAATTCAGTCTTTAACGTCCCTCGAAGGACAGCCAAATTTAAATAACAATTTGACACACAGCTGTGAGGCATTTGCAAGCTTTTTTGCGGAGAAGGTCCTGTTGCTCCGCCATGACCTCCCTGCCAATTTGGATACAATAAAGGAACTGGAGGCCCCTCGACTGTCCTCAGGTCCAGTATTGGACCACTTTGACCGGATATCCCCAGCCAATGTGGACAGACTCCTCCGAGCTGGAAAGCCCACCACCTGTCCTCTCGACCCGTGCCCGTCCTGGCTGATTAGAGCGTGTCCAGACGAGATGCGGACCCCCCTGGGGGATACCATCAATTTGTCCCTTGGCACCGGGACATTCCCAGGGGAACTGAATGAGGCAGTGGTGCGCCCGCTCTTAAAGAAAACATCATTAGATCCCTTAGATCTATCCAATTACCACCCGGTTTCGAATCTTCCATTCCTGGGTAAAGTGATTGAGAGAGCGGTTACTGAACAGCTTGGTAGGTTTCTGGATGAAACATCGGCTCTGGATCCATTCCAGTCCGGCTTCCGCACTGGTCATGGGACCGAGACGGCTCTGGTCGCCCTAACAGATGATCTCTGCAGGCAGCTGGATCGAGGCAGGTCGGGGCTGCTGATTCTATTAGACCTGTCAGCAGCCTTCGACATGGTCGATCACGAACTCCTGGACCACCGCCTTGCCGACGTTGGGATTCAGGGCACAGTCCTTCAATGGCTGCGCTCGTTCCTCTCTGGTTGGGGACAGAGGGTGGTGCTTGGGGGGGAATTATCATCCCGCCACTCCATGGTGTGTGGAGTGCCCCAGGGTGGGGAGGGCGGGATATAAATAAAATTTATTATTATTATTAACCTCTTTTCTGGGGTTAAGTTGTCTTATACGCCGGAATCTACTGTATGTCCTTTCCCCACGTGTCCAAAGAAGCCACAGTAACAACACAGGAGCAAAAAATGCACATCAGGGCATCCTCACTCGTCAGTCTAATGCCAGTTCATTTAAGTTCACAAGGTGGCACCAACCCAGATAATTCATTCTGAGAATACTCATGTGACAGTATTTTAAAATCATTCTAAAGTAAGCAATAGCCATTGATATTGATAGTTTGTATCAGTTACTATTGATAGTATATATGTTAGTGCATGTTGGTTGGCATCCCCATGTCTTGGAAACAATGGAAGAGGACGCCTTTGGGGGTGAAGTCCAACTGTTGGAAGGTTGCAGCACCTGCCCCCTCCCTTTCTCCAAGCTGGTTCCTGCTAAGATCTGCAAAAAAATTTAAAAGTTGCATCCATTTTCTTGCTTTGCATAATTTAATAATAATAATAATAAAATTTTATTTATATCCCACCCTACCCAGCCAAAGCCGGGCACAGAGCGGCTAACAGCAGTAAAATAATACAGCATTCTAAAATCAATTCATTATAAAATCAGTTCAAATCAAATTGATGGCAACCATTAGGCTAGAGTTCTGTGAAGAATTACCAAAAGAAGGGGTCAGGCTGTGCCTTAGCTAAAGGCCTGGTGGAACAAATCTGTCTTGCAGACCCTGCAGAAAGATGTCAAGTCCCGCAGGGCCCTAGTCTCTTGTGACAGAGCGTTCCACCAGATCAGGGCCACAGCCGAAAAAGCCCTGGCTCTGGTTGAGGCCAGCCTAACCTCTCTGTGGCCCGGGACCTCCAAGGTGTTTTTTTTTTTTGAAGACCGTAAGGTCCTCCGTGGGACATACCAGGAGAGGCGGTCCCGTAGGTACGAGGGTCCTAGGCCGTATAGGGCTTAAAGGTTTAAACCAGCACCTTAAACCTGACCCTGTACTCCACCGGGAGCCAGTGCAGCTGGTATAGCACCGAGTGAATGTGATCTCGCAGGGAGGACCCCGTAAGGAGTCTCACCGCAGCATTCTGCACCCGCTGGAGTTTCTGGGTTAGTCTCAAGGGCAGCCCCACGTAGAGCGAGTTACAATAATCCAGTCTGGAGGTGACCGTCGCGTGGATCACAGTGGTTAGGTCAGGGCGAGAGAGGTAAGGAGCCAACTGCTTAGCTTGGCAGAGATGAAAAAATGCCACCTTTGTTATAGCTGCAATCTGCGCCTCCATGGAAAGGGTGGTGTCAAAGATTACACCCAAACTCTTAATGGATGGTGCTGGCACTAATTGTGCCCCCGCAAGAGATGGGAGTTGCCCCCCCAATCTCATATCGTCCCGACCCAGCCAAAGGACCTCTGTCTTCAAAGGATTTAACTTCAACCGGCTCCCACGTAACCATCCAGCCACAGCTTCCAAGCATCTGGTCAGTGTGTCTGGGGCTGAGTCAGGATGGCCATCCATCAACAGATAGAGTTGGGTGTCATCAGCATACTGATGGCAGCCCAGCCCAAAACTCCGGACAAGCTGGGTGAGGGGGCGTAGAAAGATATTGAAAAGCATCAGGGAGAGTATCGCACCTGATTTATTTGGTAATGTTTTTTGTTTTGGGGGGGGCGTGGGTGGCGCTGTGAGTAAAACCTCAGTGCCTAGGACTTGCCGATCGTATGGTCGGTGGTTTGAATCCCCGCGGCGGGGTGAGCTCCCGTCGTTCGGTCCCAGCTCCTGCCCACCTAGCAGTTCAAAAACACTCTTAAGTGCAAGTAGATAAATAGGGACCGCTTTATAGCGGGAAGGTAAATGGCGTTTCCGTGTTCTGCGCTGGTGCTGGCTCACCAGCTGCAGCTTCGTAACGCTGGCCACGTGACCTGGAAGTGTCTTCGGACGGTGCCGGCTCACGGCCTCTAGAGCGAGGTGAGCGCGCAACCCTAGAGTCCGGCAAGACTGGCCCGTACGGGCAGGGGTACCTTTACCTTTACTTTTACTTTTTTGCATAAGCAGAAAGTTAAAGAATAGAACGTCAAGCTTCATAATCCATAAACTAATCAATTGTATTATTATTTACACAGGTGGGCTTCATCAGCTATTTCCTCTTCTGGGGCTTTAAAAATGTTATCCCCAAAAGGCAACAGTCTTCCCCAGCCCTCTTCTCTGTCTTTCTGGCTCTGCCCACCCTTGTCAGGAACTAATAAGCTCTGCAACCCCAGGCAGGGTGGGGATGGCGGGAGGCAGGTTGGACTTCCTGCAATTCCTGCCTTTGATGCTCAGTGCCATTGTCTGCCCCTCTGAGCATCAGCCTACTTCTTCAGCTGGAAAAAACTAGGTCAGCCATGTGCCAAGGCCCAGCGCATGAGCGCCGTCTGCAGGTGGAAGGGTGGCAATGCATGGGCTTCTTCCACACTTCCTTGATGACCAAAGGATGCTACTGTCTTGCCCCCCTCCCTGCACCCTTGGGCTCCTGCTGGGGCTGCAACAAATTGGCCCCCAACTGGTTCTCCCCTGCACTTTTTGATCTCCAGATATTCTCTTGGCGCTCAGCTATTTTGCTTGGACACCACATGTGGATAAATGGCCTCTCTTGTGGTTTGCATCTTTCCAGGTCTCCGCCTTGTCCAGTGCTGGCGGAGCAGAGAATCTGATAGTCCTGGAGCGAGAGAAGCACCGGCCCCATGACGTTGGCTCTGTCCGATGGGCCGGCAGCACCTTTGGACCCATGCAGAAGAGCCGGCTGGGAGAGCACGAGTTTGAGGCTCTGATGAGGATGCTCGACAACCTGGTGCGTTTGCAAGCGCAGATGCCACAGCGCCCATTTTCCTGGACATGTGTCCCATCCTCACTTTCTCTGTCTAGTGCAGGGGAGCCTCTTCCCACCTGAGGAATGCGTTTCCTTCTGGGGAGCCTTCTGGGACCCACATGCCAGCGGTGGGTGGGGCCAGAGGCAAAAATGGGCAGAGCAATTGATGCAGATGTTACCTTGGAACAGTCTTCTTCTTTGACGATCACTCGGAGCCGAGTAAGATGGTCTTCCATAAACATGGTTTTAACAATGAGTCCGTAAGCAGGCTGGCTTTGACACCCCCAGACTCCAGGGCAAAAGCACTCCAGGAGAGGGCAAAGCAAAGAAGGCACAGCAAGGGGTGTGGTGGGAAGAAACCCAAGGGCCACATAGAGTGACTTGAGGGCCACTGAGGTTCCCCACCCTGTTGTCTAACAATGGATGGTTACCATTTTATAACTTCAAGCTGAACATTTGCAAGCTGCCAGATCCCATTAATTAACCCATAAACCAGAACTGCTATCAGTTGACACTTGGTAGATGTTACTGATAGGAAATGTGGTAATCTCTAAGTAAAAATACAAATGTTTTTCATGCATGCTAACAGCCACCAGGACCAGAAACTTGGGGTGGGTTTGGGGGATTGAAAATCCTGCTCTACATCAGCAGGTAGTTTCTGTGCAGAAGGCAAGTGGCCTCACAGCTTAAGCTTTTGCCTCTGGGTCAGCATGCAGGGGAGCCTTCAGGGAACCCTCTTTGTCCTTCCTAGGGCTACCGGACCGGCTACGCCTACCGCTATCCATTTGTCCAGGAGAAGACCAAGCACAAGAGTGAGGTGGAGATCCCAGCCACGGTCACAGCCTTTGTGTTTGAGGAGGACGTAGCGCCCGTCTCAACTCTCCGGCAGCATGCCCAGAAGCAGCAGAAGGAGAAGACCCGCTGGCTGAACACACCTAACACTTATCTGCGGGTGAATGTGGCCGAGGAAAGCCAAGGCAGCGCCAGCAGAACCAAAACCACTGTAAGGAGAACACCATTCGCTGCCTCTTGTCCCTGCGAAATGTTCCACATAAGGGAAGTGGCCACCATTTTCCACGCTGAAAGAAAGGCAGGGCCCTCTTCCCCCATCCAATTGGCTACAGCAGAAATTTAGGGGACAGTTAGTTGGTTGGTTGGTTGGTTGGTTGGTTGGTTGGTTGACATCTGTCTCAGGAGACAGTGGAGGAGTGCACCTTTGGAGAGTTACAGCGCCTACAGTTCCATTGTTTAACTGTGCTGGGTGAAAATGGACTTTCTTTTCTCTGTTCTGAATTCAGCTTCACTATTTCACTATTTCACTATTCAGCTGCACTATTTTATAAACTTCTGTCATACTCACCTTTTCCCTACACTAAAAAATCCCCAATACTGCAACTTTTCTTCACAGGGGAGTCAGTCAACCCCCTTGATAATTTTGGTTGCCCTTTCCTGAGTCCCATTATTTGTGTGACAAACTTCTCTCCTCTTGCGCTGAGGCTACTCCTCCAGGTCCGTCCGTTCCCCCACCCCCAGAAGCAGCCACTGGCTGGTATAGGAGGATGAAACGTATTCACCGTGGGGGAGAGTTTAAAGATTCGAAAAGCTGTTTTAATTCAGTCAGGCCATTTAACTCATTTCAAGAAAAATTCTGCCTTGGACTATTCAGAAAATCAGAGGACATACGTTTCTGTTTTCAGTGACAATCAGGAAATAGGTAATAAGAGTTGTGACCTTCAGTAGTGGCAGATTATACCGTTCATGAGGACTAGTCACATGACAGCAGGGCCCACACAGTGAGGTGAGCGAGAGAAGATGGGGGTCACAATGATCTGAAAAGCTCTTCTTGCTGAATTAGGAACCTGAATGTCTGTAGCCTTACATATCTGGGCTCTTTCTCAGTGTGGATGCAAAAGCTGACTCGTCAGTTTGAATTCAGAAGCCCCAAAGCCCATCCTGCCTCTCAGCTTTGCAGATCATTTGCAGAATTGGAAGGGACCCCAAGGATCATCCAGTCCAACCCCTTGCAATGCCAGAATCACAGCTAAGGAACCCCTCTGTGCCCTTTCTCCACCCTTAAGAGACCTCCCTTTGACCTTACAATTTGCCCTTGACTTTTCATGCTGCCCAGTGGATGAAAGCAGACGAGGTGGAGAAAACCAGCAGTGGAACACCGATCCGAATTGAAAACCCAAACCAATTTGTGCCTCTCTACACAGACCCACAAGAAGTTCTGGAAATGAGGAATAAGGTACAGCCACCTCCTTCCCATTTGCTCTTTAGACACTTTCCATCTCTGTTGGTACCGTCTCCGTTGCTATGGCATCCCCAAAATAATCCTGGGAATTGTGTATTGGGGAAGAATCCCCGCAGCCTCTCTCCCTAGCAGAAATATAATGGGGAGAGCTGGTGTAATGCAGTGTAGAGTCACAGAATTGTAGGGTTGGAAGTCACCTCGTCCAAGCCCCTGCAATGCGCTGAACTAGGTCAGAACTCCAGCCAGGTATCCCATTAGTGCTGGTAACAGGGAGCCTGGTCCTGATCCACAGCCCCTGATGGCACCAAGAAACTTTGCGTGTTGCTTTCTCTTCTTCAGGGGCATTGCTGCAATCCCACAGACCACAAACTTTCTCCTCTTTTCCTTCATTTCCACTTGCAGATTAGAGAACAAAACCGCCAGGACGTGAAATCGGCCGGACCCCAGTCCCAGTTGCTCGCCAGCGTGATAGCAGAGAAAAGCAGGAGCCCGGTACTTGTCATTCAGGGAGCCTCCCAGTGTAAAAACCCGCAGGGAATGTCCTGGAATAGAATCATAGCATCACTGAATTGTAAAGTTGGGAGGATCATCCAGCCACCCCCACCCCAATGGCTGTCGACTGGCTCCAGTGCCATAAGCGTCACTGGGATGGAGACTCCAAATCAGGCACCATTTCTCTACCACATTGATCTCACCAGGCTGTTATGAGGACAGGCATATTTTACTTATTTATTCTATAGACATCTGGGGGGCGGGCATTCAACGCAGTGCTAAGCAGATCTCTCTGTTTGTGCAAGCATTCCTGCTTGCCTGGTGCAACTATCGGGCCTCTTCACCACCACCACCTCCCTGCAGTTCTGGGGTGTCTCCGGACCCCCAAAGAGCCAATTGTCCGTGCATGGAGGAGGATAGCAGGAGGAAGTCCAGTTGCACTAGCGGAAGTCCTTCATGGGCTCCTTGGCTGAATCCCAGCACTTAGACCACTTAAGCTCGTTTCAAATAATAGAGGGGTGGGGCTTTCCTGATCTCACTGGGAATTAAATTTCACCCTCAAGAATTTAGCACTGAAAAGTGTAGGAATGGATTTAGGCAGTAGGAGAGGATCCTTGCTCACATTTATGAATCTGCAGAGTACCATCCTTTGCAGCATTCAACTTGGAAGCTAAGACAAGGTTGATTTAATTTTCTACAGACAAGAATCCAGGATGCTTTAAGGCAGATGGGATTTTCCCTGGTATTACTACTTTTCTCTCCCTTAAAAATGACCATCACACACATTGTTTGGTGAAGAAGTGAAAGTAGTATTTGCTTACCTAACCTAGGTCTTGAAGCAGCAGTTTACAGTAGCAAAATGAAGGCAGATTTATAACTACTAAGTTACAAAAGTAGAAAATCTAAGTTCAAAATGTTGTCTGAGTAGTCAGCTTGGAGGCATGAAGGAGAGAGAGAGATGCTCAGGCAGGAAGGAAGGATGTAGTGTTTCAGCTTCCTGCCAAGGCAAACAAAGGAAGAGATGTCACAGAGTTATCTCTAGCAAATTTAACAGGAAAGCTCTGTGAACCTCAGCCTCTTCATGTGCTTATCTGACAAAATACTGTATGAGTTTGACTGTAATAATGTCCCACAAAAGGCCCCTCACTATTACTATTACTATTACTATTACTATATTACTATTACTATTACTATTTGCAAACGTTTTTGACATTTTTTAAAAAACCAGTTACAAACCATAAAGTGTTGTCTCCCAGGACAAATACATGTACAAATGTTAAGTCTTCTATTATCCATATGGCATCAAAACAGATTTGGAAAATCTTTTACATTCCATGTTAAGCTCACATCCACAGGATGTACTTCAGTCTAGAGCATTAAGATAATTTCTCCATAGCGGCTGCTATGACTGAGGGGGAAGGGAGATTACTGTACTGTTGTTAATAAACAATATAAATTGAGACCATACAGAGTCAAATGCAACTCTCCTGGCTGATCCTTTTATCACCCTCCAATGGTGAGTTAAGCGTTCCATAAATGCTATAATGATGGATGACATTGAAAGATATTGGGTCCAGAAATCTTTAAGCAACATGGAAGGATGTGCCTTTAAGCATAAGGGCAAGAGAGTACAGTGAGGTCTGGAAAGGCATAGGGGCATCCAGGGCCATCTTACAATGACCTTTAAAGAGGCGTCCTGCCATTTAGCCAAAATGTTTTGCAGGGGAAGTTTAGACCATCATCAATGTCCCACCTTTTTCATGGCCCAGGACTCAAGATGGCTTGCACAAATTAAAGCACAGGTAAAATTTTAAAAAATGCTGAAGACATTGTTAAAAAGTAATTAAACTCCAATAGAATTTAAACAATGTAAAAAGACAAATCTATTAAAATACAAATAATAAAAACAGGATGGTGCTATTAAAAGCCCTTCCCTTCCCTCTCGGTATAAACTGGTATTCACCTGCCGGCAGGAGGACCACGAGGAGGGAGCCAGTCTAGCTTCACTAGGAAGGGAGTTCCAAAGGCTGGGAGCAGCCGCTGAGAAAGGGTGGGATCGAAGCATGATAGGATTGATCCGTGGGCCCAGAACACCTTTCTGCTTTCCGGCCTCCATGGTTCTGCCTGCAGGCTCCCCCCCCCCCATAGTTACCTCTTTCTTGTCTCCCAATGCAGTCTACAGAGAGTCACTTGGCAGACGGAGAAATGAAGGATGTATCCCACAACGAGGTTCCTCCGGAGCCAGAGCCACCAAACCCTTTCAGTCAGCTGACAGACCAGGAGCTGGAGGAGTACAAGAAGGAAGTGGAAAGAAAGAAACTGGGTCTCGATGGTAAATATCATGGTTCAGGAGCACAGGGGCTGGTTGCTGCTGAGAACTAGAAACTTGAGTGGGCTGAAAGACCACAGCACTTGCTTTGGTATTAGCAACTAACGACACTTGATAAAATAGGGGCCACCTAAACACTCTGGGGAGATGAATGCTGTGTCATCAGCTGAGAGGGACAAGAAAGAAGCATTTGTTGGGAAGGATGGGATATGGATGGTTCCAAGGAATTTGTAGGTGGTGTGCTAGAGACACAGGGATGGGGGAGAATTTTATGTTTTCCACATTTATTTTTTACCACGTGAGTCGTTTATTTCCTATAGAATCCCATCTCACAGACATAGCAGCACAGACTTGGAGGGGACCCAGAGATGACATCTAAACCAACCCCCCCCCCCCCATCCTATAACAGGACTCTCCTGCTCACAGTCCAAAATCCACTGCCTTGCTCTGACCCTGGAGAGAGAGAATTATGTATTATAATACCTATCCTATTATATAGTCATCACAGAGTGAAAAATAGCTCATCCCTAGGGCAGTGGCTTCCAACTCTTTTCAAAGCCACCGCTCCCGTGGTTCCATAAACTCATCCCCTAGTGGCAGGAAGTTCCACAGGACTGGACTGATGGCACTAAAGGCTCAGTTACTTGCTGTTGTCAAAGGAGCCTTACCAACTCCAGGAACTATCAATGCTCCTGCAGTGACTGAGCTGGGATCTAGGGCCTCAGAATCCCTGAGATACCCTGGACCTAAGATGTTCAGGGCTTTGTAAGTTAATACAAGGACCTCAAACCCAGCTCGGTAGTAGGTGAGCCACCTGAAATGTTGCCTTGGCTGCATAGGATTTTGGACCCCTGTGCTGATGACCACAGCCCCCAGCAAGCTGTGACGCCTCCCTTTGAACCCCCTGTCCTGGGGGGTTGAAAGACCTCCTTCTCCTTGCAAAGGAGCAAGGTGGACACCTGGCAGTCGCCTTCAGCTCTGTGTCCGAAACAGTTTAGAAACAGTGAGATGGGGGGGTTTGCTCCATCCTTGTGGACATCCAGGCATCCTGAGACATGCTTTCTTCCATTGTATTCCCATCTCCTCCCAGGTGAGAAAGACACAAGCCTGGAGGAAGAGGTGACGGCCCCTTTGGAGTCGACTGCAGACCCCACAGTCCAGAGCCCAGCCAAGCCTCCGTTAAAAAGCCCGCCCAAGACTTCAGAAGGTAAGGGAAGCCTTTGCAGCGCTCTGTCAAGCACCTGCTTCTTCACACCATGAAAGGTTAGGCTTTGGAACTCACAGCAACAAGATGAGCTGGATTAGATGCTTTTAATAGGATTGGAGAAATGGGGGTGGCTAAAAACACTGAAAGGCAGCAGCAGCCAGGCTAGCTCATCCCACAAAAACCGCTTAGAACAGTACCTATACCTTTTGCTTCATACCTGAGTCTAGGAGATATGAGACTTGCTTCTTTTTTGTTTCTTTATAATGGAATTTCAGCCGGGGGTCCCTGCTAACTGGGCCTGGTACATCTGTTTCCTCTGCTCTAATTTCTGGCAAATGCTTGGGTGAACAAGAGAGTCTTAAAAGATTTCCAGATGATGTCTTATCGAGGGGTGGGGTGCAACTCCTGAAGGCTGGGCGGCACAGCGGAAAAGGTCCACCCACTGGTGCCTGTAAGATAACAAGATGTGCAGCAGCAGCTAGCTAATTCTAGCAGCTACTGGCAGGGGGAGAATTAAGGCCTGCCTTCCCTCCTTGCCCTGCTCTGGTGGACCCTCCTTCCTTGGGTGGCCACCTGCCAGGGATTCTTTTGCTGTAATTCCTGCATGGCAGGGGGTTGGACTAGATGACCCCTGGGGAACCTTCCACTCTACAATTCTGTGATGCTGTGAAATCTTACCTTCCCCAGGATGTGATGCCCCGCCCTATTCAAGGGTGTAGTGGAAGTGTGGTCCTGATCCGAGAGGGGCATGGTTTCTTGTGACTATTAGGGGGATGTAGTGTTGTTGCTTCCCCCTCCCCTGCATTGTCTCATTTGTGCCTCGTTGTGTTTGGTGTGCTTGTCTCCACACTGTCTCCTTTCTCTTTCCATGTGTTGCTCTCATCAAAGGAGTTCCCTCTGATTCTGAATACTTGTCACTTTAGTAAGTATAGAGAGGCTGTTTTCTCAATTTTCAGCTGCTCCCGGGGGGAGGGACGGGGTCTCAATCCAGCCTCCATTTCAGCATCTCAGGGCTGAGCAACCCTTTCATTTTTGGAGCTGCAAACGTGTGTAAAACATGGACTCAGTTGCATGATGCCAAGAGGGCCCACAGGGCAGTGGCAGGCCATCTGCTTTGCAAGCAGAGTTTCAGGATCTGTCCCCAAAAGCTCCAGTTAAACAGAGTCTTGGCATGGTTAGGAAAAGCCTCCACCAGAATCTCTGTCTAGAGAGGGGCAGCCAAACTGCTGGCTGGGGTTCCCTTTAAATTTCTTTTAACTCATTTCAAAACAGCTGCTCTGGTTGCCACTTCGATCCTGGGCCCCATTTAAGCTGCTTACATTAGTGTTTAAAGCCCTAAATGTCTCCCCCTTTTTTTTTAATAATATTTATTCAAATTTTAAAAATTACAAAGAGAAAAAAAAGAAGAAAAAAAAGAAAAAATAAAAAGACAGAAAAAATATAGAAAAAATACAAACAGTTGAAAGAAAAAAAGAAAAAGAAAAACAGATCAAACCTTTACATCACTTGCTTTCATTCACTTAGTTCCTTGACCTCCTCACACCTCCCATTTTTGTATTCTAATTCAGTTAGATATTCCAGCAAATCCTTTCCTTTGTTTTTATCTTATTAATTTATCTTAATATATTGTGATTTTACATTCTCTTCTTTCACCAGTTCATTTTTACTTAATCCTTTATATCTTTTCTGCTAAAACCACATAATTCTATTCCAACATCTTTCTAACATTCCTTAATTTTACAATATTTCTGAAGATAAACTTTAAATTTTTTCCAATCTTCTTCCCCCGACTCTTCTCCTTGGTCTCGGATTCTGCCAGTCATCTCAGCCAGTTCCATGTAGTCCAAAAAGCCCTAAATGTCTCAGACCCCAGATAACTGAAAGACGACTTCCTTCCCTACAGTTCCCCTTGGGTGCTGTGATAGGCAGAGGGGCGCCTCCTGGTAGCTTGTCTGCCCTCGGAGGCTTGGTGTGCTGGTGGCCCAGGAGGAGAGGGCTTTCTTTGTGGTGGCCCCCAGAGGTGTGTCTGGCACCATCATTTAACAGTTGCCCAAGAATGTTGAAGAAGCACCTCTTTATTCTGGCTTCTGACAAACTTGAGGTGTAAGTTTTTAGGACCCACCATTGCTTTGTGATTGTAAGTTGTTTGGAACAGTTTTTAATATTAAGGTTTCAATGTTGTAACCCACCCTGGGACCTTAGAGTGAGCGATGGGTAAATAATAACAACAATAATATAGCAGGGATGGGGGACCTGTGGCAACCATCGTTGTAGTTTGGCCTCTTTTATTGCATCCTGATGAATGTGACGGGAGGATTTGAATTGCCTCTTGAGCAGCCTCTCTGAATTGCCCCCGCCTCCATTTCTGATTCCACTCAGGGGAAGGGAAGGAGGCTGCAGCCTACATTTGTACTGGGGAGATGTAATAAATTTGTACTGAACAGAACTGAATGTTGGACTTTGTTGCAGCTCTCATCATTGTTAAGACTTTTCCTAATGGGCTGGTGGAGTATGGTTGGGGGGGGCTCCCCTACATCATATGCGGTCTGCTGATTAGCAAAGTTTTCTTTGCAATACATTGTGTTTTTGTGGCATATTGCATAAATATTTAGTGTAACATGTAGTACAGAATATGTACAAGAACTGGTGTAGCATAAGAGATCCAGGAACAGACCAGGAAGCCCCTTCTTCTCCACCCCCATCGTTCACTGAGGTTCAGCGCCAAGGGCCTTCTGGCGGTTCCCTCACTGTGAGAAGCGAAGTTACAGGGAACCAGGTAGTGGCGCCCGCCCTGTGGAACGCCCTCCCATCAGATGTCAAAGAAATAAACAACTATATGGCAGCCCTGTTTAGGGAAGTTTTTAATGACTGATGTATTTTTAATCTTTTGCTGGAAGCTGCCCAGAGTGGCTGGGGTAGAAATATTAGTATTAGTATTAGTATTAGTATTAGTATTAGTAGTATTATATTCAAATCTCACATGCGCTGGGAACTTTCTAGGTTCCTTTAGTGCTTGGCCACCATCCCTAAGCCTGAACCCCATGCCATCTGCAATATACCTAACCCCTACCTGCGGGGTTGTTGTAAGGGTTATAGATAATGTGCGCCTATAGATTGCACTTGGAACTCTGTTTAACGCCTATATGCTATTAAACATCTATAGGAAAGAACTAGAGGGCTTAATCTGAAGAGGCTGTATGGGCTGCACGAAGGCCAATAAGCTGAGGAAGGATCTTGGTAAGGTGGAAGCTGTGTGGGTAAGGGTTCCTGGATCTGAGAAATCCCTAGATGGCCTGTTCCGAAGCCTTCCCCCGAAAGGAACAGATGTGCAGCTTGGACCGCAGCTCACTGGGCAAGCAGAAGATCCCAGGTTCAGTCCTCAATGGCAGCTCCTGATAGGGCTGGGAGAGACTCCTGCTTGAAATCCTGGGCAGCTGCTGCCAGTCAGTGCAGGCGGTAGTGAGCTTGATGGGCCAGCAGTTTGACTCAGTATAAGGCACGTTCCTGTCTTCCTCTGTTCCTAGATTCCAAACTGCTGACAGAGACTCACGTGGCTCCACTGCTAGGAGTCCCTATGTCCAGCCCTAGCAGGCCCTCCTACCGCCCTGTGGAGACTAGCCTACCCACGGTAGTTCATGCTGCCTGGATTACTGCTGTGCGCTCCCTCAAAAAGTGGGACAGAATCCTGCTGCGCGTACAGTAGGGTCTTATGACACTGATCATGAAAGCATTGCAGTGTCTGCAGCAGGACCAGTTCAAGATGGCGGCACTTGGACCCAGCTGCTTGAAGAAGCGCCTCTTCTCTCTGCAGCCCCGGCCAGCCCCAGACTTTTGCAGTCTGCAGGAGAGGCTCTTCTCAGTGGCAGCACTCCAAGTGTGGAACTCTCTTCCTCTTGAGACCAGCTTGTCCCTCCCCATCCCAACGTTCATTCAGGCATCCGCTCAAGGGCTCTGCTCAGGCAGGCCTTTGGAGCAGGCACCGTTTGGATAAGGACATGATGGTTCTTGCTGTACAAAGTATTTCAGTAGTTATTTATGTGCTCATTACATTTACAGCCCACCTTTTCTTCCAAGCAGCTCAAGGTGGTGTGTGTGGTTCTCCCTCTCCCCGTTTCATACTCACAACAACCCTGTGGGGTAGGTTAGGCTGAGGGGGTAGTGATTGGCCCAAGGTCGCGCCCAGTGAGCTTCATGGCTGAGCTGGGATTCGAACCCGGCTCTCCCAGGTCAGTTTCCAACTCTAACCACTGCACCACTGCTGGCTCTCCAAAGGAACGACAATCATTATGCATTGTAGTTCTAACCTTTGCTAATGTTACAGTTTTATTGTTAGCCATTCTTAACAATAAAAAGTTATTTATTTTAATACAGTAGTAATATAATAATAATAATAATAATAATAATAATAATAATAATAGTAATAATAATAATAATAATAATAATAATAATAATAATAATAATAATAATTGCATTTTGGTGAGGAAGCAATATTAGTTACTGGCGTTTGTTTTCTTGAATGCACCTTATTCATTCTCTCCATCCCCTCACTCCCAATCGTATTGTCACCCACCTGTTCTAGCCCTTTATTATTGTTTCACACACACACACCCCTGTGCCCCTTTCTGCAGAACAACCCCATGAGGTAGATCAGGATGAGAGACAGGGACTGGCCCCAAGGTCACCCAGTAAGCCTCCTGGCTGAGCAGGTCTCTCCCGTCTATGTCTTGCACTTGAACTACTTGTTTTGCATCACTCCTAGTGCAATCCAAAAACGACATCGGTTGAATCTTCAGCTCTCATTTCTTGTTTCTTTTGGAAAGGTGGCAAGAAGGCAGACGGTGGCCAGGCACCTGCTGAAGCTGACCAGAAGGCGGACGACCCAGGCACGGTGGTGGTGAACGGCAAAGACGATGATCAAAACATAGAGGACCTGCTCAGCAAAGGAATGAGCCAGATGACCACCAATGCAGACACCGACGCCCCTAAGGACAAAACAGAGATGGTCACCAGTGGACCTGTGTCACCCGAGGGCTCCCCTTCCAAGTCTCCTTCAAAGAAGAAAAAGAAATTCCGGGCCCCGTCCTTTCTGAAAAAGAGCAAAAAGAAAGAGAAGACAGAGTCTTGAGGTCCTCTCCTGGATGCTTCTCCCTGCTCTTGTTCCTCCTCCTCTTCTTCTTCTTCCTCCTCCTTTCTCCTCCTTTTCTTCTTCCTCTTGCCTTCCGCTACTCCCTCTGCTCTTGCCACCACAGGGAAAACTCCTCCTTACAGTGGCATCTCTTTGGACGGCGAAAAAGAGAGGCTGAGGACCCCAGAATGTTTTTCCCCCATGGGATTTGCTTGGGAAGGTGAGGAAATGCTTTCTGAGGATTTGTGCGACTACCCTCCTCCCGGCCACGAATCCAAGGATATAACCAAGATAGTCTGTCCTTTTAAATGCTCCCTTTGGGACAGAGAGGGTGCTTGCCACTGAATGCCAGTCACTTCACAGCGCAAACGTCCCAAGCCACGTCAGGCCCATGCGTGGAAGTTTCCCATGGACTGCTTTCTAGTGCACAGCGGGTCACTTTCAGAAATACTGGTGTGCACTGGGGAGAGTGCTGATCCCTTGCTGAAGCAGGGAACCTGCGGAACGGGAGGTTGAACTGGTTTTTTGAATGCTTGATCCAATTGCCGCTATTAATCTCTGACGGAAATTGCTCTGGACTTTAAAGCAGACAAGCTGTTTCGGCTGCCGAGAAGCCCTTGGAGAAGGGTGTGGGATTTCTTGGGCAAGGATCTGACCCAGGAGCCAGCTGAGCACCAGAGACCTCCTTTCCGTACGAACGAGTGACACTAAATGCCTTTGGGGAAGGTGGGCGTTTTAATATAAGGAGTGGCTCCCCCTGCACCAGTGGATTGCCCTGCAGGTGGAACAAGGTTGGGCAGGTACCATTAGGCTGGCAAAGGGGAGAGGACAGAGCTGACCCTGGGGCACAATCCACCAAGAAGCTCTTCCTCATTGGAAGTCGCTGTGAGGTGTACAAGAGGATGGTGAGTCTCTTGCACATCTCATCTTCTTTTTGATGGAGCTTGTGCAGGAGAACTTCTCAATGTACTGGGGGTACCCTGTGGATTTTCTGCCCCAGGCTTCAAAATGAGCAGGGGGCTGGTCCCCGGTTGACAATCCAGGCTAACAAATGGAATCATTTCCCTTGTTTTGAGGACTGTCTACTGGTTCTGGATTGAAACCAGCTTAGATTTCTGGGCTGCAATATCCCCACGCACGCACACGTCTCCTCGGGGGTAGAGCATGTGCTTTGCATGCACGTGATCCTGGGATCAATTTGAGGTGTCTCAGGTGAGAAAAGGACACCAGGTCACAGGGCCAAAGGAGGTCTCTCACCCGATGACGCCTCTGAGATCTGTTGCCAGTTGGAGTGGCTGAAGCTTGGCGAGGTGGATCAGGGACCTGGCTTGATCTAAGGGAGCTTCTTGTCCTTAGATGGTCAGCTGTGGCCACCCAGCAGCTCCATCAGATCTAGAGAGGCCTCTCTGTTCCAGCTGCTGGTAAAGTGCTGATGCCCTAGTGGGAAATAAATCAGATTCTCCCAAGTTCCACCTGCACTACATTAAGGAAAATATGTATTACGATAACTCCATTTCAGCCACATAAGTGCTAGTTTGGTTGTCTGGACTATCAAGACAGCCACAAACACTGCCGATAATGTCACTTGTGTAATCACAATGGATAATACGATGGAAAGCTTACAAAAATACTATTTTCTCACTTACTGCACTATTAAGGGATTTTATCACGCTTGAGGTGTTTTCACAAGTGATTGTAAAATTTGCTGCAGCTGTAAATTGCTTTCGAGAGCCACTTGGATCGGGGTACAGGTTCTGCACAGAAATGGCCTGCCTCTGCTCTCTCTACTGCATTCACATTTAGAAGGGATCTGAGCATCACTCATGATGCTTGGCTGGGACACAGATACAGATTTTCAACAGAAGTTAATTAGAGCTGTTAGTGTTTTCCTTTGTTTGGCTGGATCCAGGGGTGGGGGGCAGTGGCTGGGGACCCACCAAAGAGGTCTGCTGCAATCTTTGTTCCTGCCAGGCAGGGTTGGGGACAGCCAGGTGTAGTCTGGCTACAGTTTCCATCATTCCTGCCCATTGGCAATGCTGGTTGGGGCTGATGGGAGTTGTGGTCCAAGACACCTGGATGCTCCTGCCCTTAAATTCTTCAAGCCATGCTAAGCATTACAGGCACATCATGGCAGTTTCACCTCATCTGAAAATGAAGCTGCTGCTTCTGGTGGAGTGATCAGGACTGAGAAAATTGGGGGGGGGGGGGCTGAGCAGTGCTTAACATTTTCCCTGCCAGTCAGTTAGTTCCCTGTTCCAATCTGAGCCTCCACTCTGGTAGTTGAACATTGTTCTTTGCTCTGCATTTTGAGACTCAGCAAGAAGAAAGAAACATTTGGGGGGGGGTGATTTAAGAAAGGTGAAAACGTTAGGTGGATATGTGAAGCCACTTCTCTTATTGCCCCACCAGAAGTAGGTTAAGAAAAGAACAGTTAGGATTAGGTTACACACAAGTGTAACCCTTCACTAGCACTGGGGCCAAACTAAACACAACACCATTGTACAATTAGCAAAAGTGTGAATGGTGGGGGTTTTTCTGTGGGTGTTGCTGGGGTGCTGTGGGTGGGGGGAACAATCCAGATCAGGATTCTTGGGGGTGTTGCAGGAGACTTTAACACTTCAACCCCTGCCATTTCCCGCTCCAGAACAAATTTGTGTGTTTAGCACTAGAGATGGGGGAAGAAATATGATTCAGTTTGCATTGAAATTCACACTTCCCAATTCACACTTCCCAAAACAATATACAAATTGAAGAACAACTATCCTCCAAATTTTGCATTGCAGTTTTCTGAGAAAGTGGTGTGTACAGTAATGCATCCACAGAAGTAAAGTTGTGCGTACTGTACGTATGCATAGACTAGTAAAAGTAACATACAAATATGTGTTGTGTTTGAAGAAAATATGCTTTGCTAAAATTTGTTATTAGGCAAAATGGCATACAGAAATGTGCGTGTTAGAGGAAATTCACACTAAAATGCTAATGAATTTCCAGCAGGACTTAAAAAATACATTGCAAACTGATGTGGAAATGTGAAGAACTGGATTTAAGATTGGAATAACAGAGAGAAACTGAAATTGACAAGAGTCCCCTATGCATTACCTCTGCCACTGGCCAGTTAGGGAGACTTAAGCAATGGTCTTTTGCTCTCATGTGAACATGCCTATGCAAAGAATCACAAGGGTAATGCAAATCTATTTGGGCACAATCTACGTGCATGTTCTCCTGCACAAGACACACTGAAATGGGCGAGAGCTGCTCACATGGAGTAGATCAGGTCTCTGTGTCACAATACCCAGAAAGCAACACCTTCATAAAGGAACCATCTCCTATCTGAGCCAGAGAAGTTGCATCTTTTATCCCATTTGTTAGAAAGTGGGGAGTGTGTGTCCACACAGGGGGCTCTGCTGGTGCATACAAGTACATTTTGAGAGTAAAATAACCAACCCCATTTCCATAGCTGTCAACCTTCCCTTTTTTTGCAGGAAGTTCCCTTATTCCAGCGCCGCTTCCCGCTGCTATCCCGGATTATTAGATATCCCGTAGACTGTTCCCGGGACATGTGAGGCTGCTGATCCCTTATTTCAAATCTGAAAGTTGACAGCTATGCATTTCTTCTTTTAAACTCACTGAAGGAGAGATTTCACTCTTCTTGTACCTCAAAAATTATACTGGTGCTTTGCATAGAGAAACTCATTTCTCTTGTAATAAGGACCAAATCCTCCCCTTTTCCTCAGTAGACGAAAGGGAATGAATATTTTAGAACTCAGTCATTTTTATAAAGAATAAGTGACTGGAGATGTCCTGCTGTTTTGAAACTACTACAACAAAAGGCTTCTCTGGTTCTGGTGCTTCCACAGACCAGCTAATAACATTAAGCAATGTTCATTATACACAAACGTTGCTTAAATGGTAGGTTGAATGGGCAGTTTATGCAGGAGATCCCTTTGGGAAGGGTTGGGGCCATGTCTCCTCCTTCCTGGGAAGCCCTCCAATTTCTGGGCAACTCACCGGTCCTGCCTGCTGCAGCCTCGATTTCATTTGCCAGGTGTGCATGTCAAAATCATGAAAACTGAAGGTGGCGGAATTACCTGATTGGCCTGAGCTGATAAGTTTGCTATAGCCATTCAATGCAAACAAATGCAAAGTGTGGGGAGCAGCCATAGCTTAGTGGCCAAACATCTGCCTTGCAAGCAGAAGCTCCCAGGTTCAATCCCTGGCATCTTCAGGACTGGGAGAAAGTTCTGCCTGAAACCCTAGAGAGCTGCTGCCAATCAGTGTAGACAATATTGAGCTATAAGGAATCTGTATAGGGCAGCTTCCTATGTAAGCCACAACCAATGCTCTCATATATATCACTCAATGTAATCTTGAACTTATTCATTGCTATATTTGTATCCCAGACCTTTAAACCTCACTGAGAATCTTCCTTTTCCCAGCACTGAAATGGCACCTCCAAAGACCAAGTCGCCAGCTCAGGCAGTGAGTCTGAAGAACGGCTGCTCGATTTCACCCAGGGGGTTGGAACAGGTGACCTATTGGGTCCCTTCCAAGTCTACAATTCTGATTCCAGGCAGTGCAATTTTTCTAGAAAAGGAGATGCTGGAAGCAATGGTGCCCACCTGAGAGGTGCCAGGCCTGAGTTCTGGTGAGTTCCAGCTGGGGGGGAGCCCTGATTCTAGGTGTGTAGTCAGAATCTGGCGGACTGAGGCCACGCAATGCAAACCAAGGTCCAAATTCTCTCCAGGAAAGGCAGTTGCTGTGAAACAGAGCAGATCTGGTCAGGAAAATAATATTTAGGAGCAGAAGCGGACCACCATATAAGCTCTACACTTTACAATTTCCACATGATGTGTGAGGAAGGGGTGGTGGCGACACTGTGTTTGCAGAATGTTGTCAGTGGAGATGTGGGCTGCATATCATTGCTGAGAGGGGCTGAGGGGCTCATGAATGCTATGGAAAGATGCTTGGGGGCTCATATTTTCTCAGAGAGTTTCAGTTGGGAGTCATGCCAGCTACCCTGGAAGGAAACTGCTCTTTTGATTCCAAAGGCCAAAACAACTCTGTTGGCCAAGGACACAAAGAATCCTGTTGCTCTCTAAGGACTGCTACTTTTGCTGCGCCAACAGCTTTCATTGCGTGACACACTCCCTTCAGTATACAGAGGCATGGGCAGAGGAAAGAAAAGTAAGGCTTGCCAAGCACATGGGGAACCATTGCTAAGTGGGGAGGTCATGGCATTCTGCGGTTGCTGCCAGAGGAATTTTCTCTTTTGTTCCCCTCTTCCCCAAGTCTTTAAAGGGACTATAGGGAGAAAAGGGTGGAGATTTATTTCCCTGCTGTTGAGTACGTGGAGGTAGGCTGGTTAAACAGAGGGGCTGAGCAGAGGCAGGGATTCAAGGAGACCACAGGAAGGCTAGAAAATAAGTGCTGAAGCCTTGCAGAGAACACAGAGTGAGGCCAGAAAGGGTGGCTCATTACTCTGGCCCGGTCTCACGAGTTATTCAGCTTTCCCCAGTTGGGAATGCTCCAAATGTTTTGGACTACAGTTCCCAGTCAGAACAAGTGTGCTGGCTGGAGCTGATGGGAGTTGTGGTCTAAAATATCTGGAGGGCACCCAGTTGGAGAAGGTGGAATGAGAGCCCCTCACAGCCAACTGGGATAGCTCAGGTGGCAGAACATGAGACTCTTAACCTCAGGGCTGTGGCTTCCAGCCCCACACTGGGTAAAAGATTCCTGCATTGAAGGAGGTTGGACTAGAGGACCTTCCTGATCCCTTCCAACTCTACAAATCTATGATTTTGTGAACTGGAGGCTGTTGCATCTGGAAAGCAAGAACCACCTGAGAGCCCAGTTTGCCAGCACATTGGGAAGCAGGCCCAGCCCATCCATCCTTCTTGTGAAGGGAATGCCCTGGATGCATTCGGGGTTTGTCCTGGGTACATTCCTGATGAAATGTGCCCCCATTTATTTGAACACAGCAAGCTCTGAGCAATCAAAGATTATCAAGTCCCAATTCTTATTTTTTAAAATAATATTTAGAAGAGAAGTTAGCGGAGAACAGACTCCCACTCTCACTCTGTAATTACACAATATTCACTTAGTAATTATTCATTTATAACTGTGCATCTGATCATAAGAGCACTTATTCCATGTAAGCAGCAAGCCATAAGCAAATGCTGAATTATTATGAAGCAAGGCTGTCATCATCACCATCCTCATGCAGCTGATCTGTGGGCATTCACTCCCTAAGGAGGAAAAGTGGTTTTCCTAGGGTGTAAAAGTAGCAGTTTTGTGATGGCCCTGGCCGGGTTTACAATGGAAGATTGGGAGACAATGGATATATTGTGTGGTGCAGCTAGGCAGCTTTTGAAAGAACGGCATTTTGGCTCCTTCTTCCACCCCACCAAATTTACTAGGAGAGCCTATTGTCTTCTTTCAGCCTAGCCATGGTTACTGATTGCAGGGGCTGGACTAGAGGACCGTTACGGGCCCCTCCAACCTTTATGATTCTATGTGGGCGTCAGCTTGTAGCCTGCTCCCAGAGAGGGGCTGCACCTCCCAGGCTTTCATTCCCCTCTAGTTTTCAACCAGCAATCAACAACTCCTAAACTTGGTGCAGAGGTGGAAGAGTCAAGAAGGTGAGGCCAACTCTGCTGAGCTGCAAGACTTGCCCGGGGCGGAGGGAGTCTTTGAGGTGAGCCGCTCACAGGTTACTACTATTAGGTCAGAAGCTAGCCCTGACTTGTCCCCCTTTAGCAGCCAGTGCATCCAGTTTAGGGATGGTGTGTGTATGCTACTCTCATCTGCCCACCACACCCAGGATTCCTAGGATGCTTCGGTTCTGGGGCCAATACCACATTTTACAGCTGGAAAGTGTGACCGCAAAATATACATAGCAGAATTTGGTCCCGCGGCCATCTCAGGAGAGTTACACGTAGCGAGACTGAGTGTCTGGATATAGTACCAGTTTCGTGGAAGAGCAAGGGAAAGGAGCAAAGGCAGCAATAGGCGCCTCCCAATCGGTAAAGTCACAATTCCCACTCTGGGACTCCACAGTAACGCCTTAGGATTTTGCCCACTGCCACACACTGACATTAACAGCAGCCCTGATCACGGCTGGCCCATGCCCTTGTCGATTGGCAGGGCAGGGGTCCACCAAGCCCAGCCCCAGATTCAGTGGAATCCCCGACTCCCCTCCACACACTGCAGATCTCCAAGCTGCCTCTCTCCCCACCAAAAAGGGATTGGGGCCAGGCCTGGCCCAGATTAGCCAGAAGCAGAGGTCACAATAACGCTCTGTGTTATCAGTCGGGCTGCAAAAACTTCAGTGTCTGTGTCTGACAATCGTTGCTTCAAAATGCTATTTAATGTTGCCCTCTGTAAATAAAGCCCCCGTGTTTGGCCTTTGACTGATATTGTGAAGTCTGCCTTTGAGGTTCTGATGTAAATAATCTTTCTCTGGCAACTTAAGACTCTTCTCTTTATGCGTTATGACACAAAAGCCTCTACTTTTCTTTCTTTCTTTTCTGTACCTGCCACTATTTCAACCATTGGGGCAGCTCAGACTGGCAATTTGGTTTGTTTATCCTTTGCAATTTTATATCTTCCTTTTTGTATTGTACTTTGGTTTTTAAACCTTTGAATACTTGCTGTCTTCAAGAGAGTTTGACGAGTCAGCAGCTGACCCCTTCCCAACGGTGCCGCCTTCTGCTAATGCTGCATGTTCCTCCGTACAGATGGTGGTAGAGGCTCTTCTTCTTGACCTAATGAATAGTACCGTATGAAAGCGACTGAGCTGAGTCAGGCGAGAGGCCTGGGCTGTCATTGGGTTGCCAAGCAAGATACGACTGCTAAATATCTGCATCTGAAACTCCTTAAACAGCTTTTGTCTCCTTTGATTGCTCTTAAAAAATACACAAAAAGCAAAAAACAGCAAATGCAAATAAACTTTCACCTGAACACTGAAAGCATTTTTGGAAATCTGTTTTTACTATGAACCAGCACATGTTATTGTTGTAAACAAAAATTGCCCTTTTTCCCTTATGGGGTATCCAAGAGCCCATATAGAGTCCTTACATAGGTTCCCTATTGGTAGGAGAAAATAACAGAGGCCAACCAGAGAATATTGAGAAGCCAAGCAACTAGTAAGGTTGATCTTTATTGATCTGTTGCAACAGGGTGCTCCCCTCACTCACAGGAAAGAAGGAGGAACCCAGAACAATGGCACACAAGGCCTTAATAAAGACTTTTGAAATTGCCACCCTGTAGATCAAGACACGGGTGGCACTGTAGGTCAAACCACACAGCCTAGGACTTGCTGATCAGAAGGTCGGTGGTTTGAATTCCCGTGACGGGGTGAGCTCCCATTGCTCGGTCCCTGCTCCTGCCAGTCTAGCAGTTCGAAAGCACGTCAAAGTGCAAGTAGATAAATAGGTAACGCTCCAGTGGGAAGGTAAATGGCGTTTCCATGCGCTGCTCTGGCTCTCCAGAAGAGGCTTAGTCATGCTAGCCACATGACCCAGAAGCTGTGCGCCGGCTCCCTCGGCCAATAAAGCGAGATGAGCATCAACCCCAGAGTCAGTCACAACTGGACCTAATGGTCAGGGGTCCCTTTACCTTTACCTAGATCAAGACCACCCCCAGAAACATCATACATACATCACAGAAGGAGTGTAACCTAAGACCACCCCTCAGATACATCATACCTACATCACAGAAAAGGCGGTCTAAAACAGAAATTTGAATGTTGTTTTTCTCCTGCCATTGTTTATCTCCTGTCTGGCAGGTTACTTGACTGGATTTCCTGGGGAGCCTGGCCACTCTTTTGTAATGATAAATACCATATTTTTCACCCTATAGGACGCACCGGCCCATAGGACGCACCTAGTTTTTTGGGGGGGAAATCAAGGAAAAAATTTTTATTTTCCCCCCAAGTTTGCGCAGCCATCCCCAAGCTAGAAGAGGGAGACGGAGTGCTTCGTCTCCCTCTTCTGCCTTCAGGGACAGCCTCTCTAGCCTCCGTGGGGGAGCGGCTTGCCCCGCTGTCCCCCAAGCTCATGGGGCTGGCGATGGGGAGAAGCAAGCTTGCTTCTCCCCGCCCCCCGCCAGCCTCCAGATCAGGTCCGGGAATAGCAGGGTGGCGGCGCTGCGCCTCCCTGCTGTCCCCCGAGCTTGTGGGCTGCAGGCTGCTGCCTGCAAACCTTGCGAGCCCGCGGGACCCCCACAGACATATTCAAATCTGGCCTGGGACTGCATTAAGACCCCTAAGCGATGAAAATACCATAGTGCCCCCATATGTCATGCAAAACAGAAGCATGAAATTTTAAAACTACAAAACCCCATAGATTTATTGCCACATATGACAGGAATTTATTTTCTTGCCTTATTTGAATCTACACTGCTAGGTCATCCCTGGGTTTAGGTGGGGATAAGTACTATAGGGACGCAGGTGGCGCTGTGGGTTAAAGCCTCAGTGCCTAGGACTTGCCGATCGAAAGGTCGGCGGTTCGAATCCCTGCGGCGGGGTGCGCTCCTGCTGCTTGGTCCCAGCACCTGCCAACCTAGCAGTTCGAAAGCACCTCCGGGTGCAAGTAGATAAATAGGGACCGCTTACCAGCGGGAAGGTAAACGGCGTTTCCGTGTGCGGCTCTGGCTCGCCAGAGCAGCGATGTCACGCTGGCCACGTGACCCGGAAGTGTCTCCGGACAGCGCTGGCCCCTGGCCTCTTAAGTGAGATGGGCGCACAACCCCAGAGTCTGTCAAGACTGGCCCGTACGGGCAGGGGTACCTTTACCTTTACCTTTAAGTACTATAAAGAGAAGAGAAAAATGAGGCAAGAGTGTGAAATCTTAAGGAAGTCGAACAAAGCTCTGAGTTTCCCTGTAATAGACTGCTTCAGTGTTTGTTAAGAATTAGACATTTGATACTTAAAAAACAAACAAAAGCTCATTTTTGGGCGACCCTGCTTTGCTGGTGCCCTAAGCACGTTCTTCATCTGCCAGCTGGGAAATCCAGCACTGCTTACACCCAGTGAGAAAAGGAAGCTAACCAGCGGGGGGGATCACCAAGATCCTCACACGCCAGATATAAGCAATACAGCTTGCAAACAAAGGGATAGCTCAGTCCGTAGCATGAGTCTCCCAGGGTTGTTGGGCAAAAAGATTCTTGCGCTGCAGGGGGCTGGAAGGCCACATGTTGATTGATTTATTTACTTACAGATTTTATAATCTGCCCTTTGAAGAAATATAGCAAGAGGGAAAATAAAGATGGGAGAATCAAGAAAAGATCCATAAAACATCAAGGAATATAAATCATACTGATTGGTTAAAATCATGTTGTCCGTTTAAACAAAGTTTTCTAAAGATTTCTGAAGGAAAGGAGGTCTGATCCTTGACAAACCTCTAGTAGCAGGGAGTTCCACAGGGCTTGGCCTGTCACACTATAGTGTACATCCCTAGTGAAGACTAGTTGAAACTCAGGGGTGCTGGGAACCACCAGAGGTTCTCAGTGATTGAGGTGATGCATAAGGAATCAGGGTGTCCCTGAGATAATTGGGGTCCTAGTCGTTTGGGGCTTTTCTTTGATTCTATGATTCTAAGAGCCTTCTTCCCTGGGAGTTCCCTTGGGGGTTCCCCTGCTTCTCTGCATCCAGCCAGTCCATGACACCACTGCATTACAGCTTCCATCAGCTGCAAAACTCCTACAGGTCACGGGGCTGCGGGAAGACGGAATTAAGAGGAAGAAAGATGCCGCACAGCACACGATGTTTGGAAGCTGTCAAGCAGGCAGAGCTTAGGTTTTTGCGTGGAAAACAGAAGAGGACAGATAGGGGTCCCGCCTTTAGGGAGCCCTTTGAAGCGTCAAAGGTAAAAGATGGGGGAAATCCTGTTAGGTCATTTAGTTCATCCCCCTGGGCTCCCGGCAGAACAGTCTGCGGTGCTGTCTCCTGGGCTTCACGCCTAAAATAATTTAGGTCCAGCCTTAATACAAAAATACGGATCTTCTTTATGCAAAGGACTAATCTTCCAGCGGGGCCTTCCTCCTCCGCACCGCTGCCATGGGAGGCATTTAACAAGCCGGCAAATTATAAACAGAATAAATTCAGTTCTCCTGAGATCATAGGGGAAACAGGCAGGATGGGGAATGGAGGGAGATTGCATATTGCATCAGTTGCACGAAGGTTTCAAGGGATGAGTGAGCGGCAGGTTCTGTTGGGGCTTGAACCAAATCCTAGATCATGGGTAGGTGAACTAAGGCCCAGGGGCAGGATCCGGCCCAATCGCCTTCTAAATCCAACCCACGGACGGTCCAGGAATCAACATGTTTCTATATGAGTAGAATGTATCCTTTTATTTAAAATGCATCTCTGGGTTATTTGTGGGGCATAGGAATTCGTTCATCCCCTCTCCCCCCAAAAAATATAGTCCGGCCCCCCACAGGGTCTAAGGGACAGTGGACCGGCCCCCTGCTGAAAAGGTTTGCTGACCCCTTGATCCCAGATCAAATAGGAAATTTTGCCTTAAAAGCCTGGATGTTAGATTAGAAATATCCCAGGGGCAAAAGAGAAGATCACATGTACACTTTGGAGAAGGCATGCCTTTAAAAAAGAAGAAGAAAAAGGGAAAGTAGCAGATATTTTTCCTCCAAACAAAGGTAACTAATTTGGGTGGGGGGGCAAGTGTGCCGAAGGTCAGGTCCAAAACATGGGAGGCTCCAGGCAGGATTTTCTGCCATAGCAAAGTCTAAGGAGAGGCAGTGTGGTGCAGTGGCTAGAGTGCTGGACTGTGACCTGGGAGACCAGGGTTCAAATCCCCACTCGGCCATTAAGGGTGTGTCAATCAGTGCCTGCCAGAGTAACCTACCTCGGTGTTGTTGTGGGGATTAAAGGAGGAGGGAGAGAGCCATCTGTGCCACCTTGGGCTCCTCGGAGAAAAAGGCGGGATATAAATGCCATCAAATAAGCAGCCTTGGAGCATTTCCCGTGCTTCTCCTTCTGGCCTCCCTCCCAGGGCTGTTGTGCGAATGAAAAAGGAAGGGCTCGGGGGGGGGGCTGGCAGTCGCTGCCTCTCAGCCTGGCCTCCCTCCCGGGGCTGTTGGGAGGAAGCGCCATGGAATGAACAAGGGGGGGAAGGAAGGCTCTGGGCAGTTTCCATGCCAACCAGGGAGCTTCTCCAGGCAGGGCTTGGTGCGGCTGGAGCTGCTGAGGCTGCGCAGGGCCTTCTCCTCCCTCTTCCTCCTCCTCCTCCTCCCTCCCGCATCAGCCTCTGACCACCTGCACCTGCACACCCGGGAGGAGGGAAAACAGCACTTTTGCCTCTTCTCGCCACCCGTACGTAGCTCAGAAGCCGCGCCGCGTTGGCTTTTGGGAAACGCAGTCCTCCCTGTCATTCATTTCCGTTCTCTGGGGGGAAGAATAGAGGGCAGGCACTACGAGTCCCAGAAGGCAGTGGGCGAGCCGGCTCCAACCCCTCTTTCCTTTCTCACGCGCCCGCTCCGAGGCCTCCCCATTGGCCGGCTCTTCCGACTCGGTATCTGGGCGAAGCCCGGGTCCTGTCAGCCAATGGGAGGCGAGAGTCGGGCGCGGGGGGCGTGGCAGGGCGGGGGGCCGTTGGCAGTTGGCCGTTGCTTCCAGATCTCGGCTGTTGCCCCCGAGCCCGGGACCCGAGAAACAGAGCCGGAGCCTCGTCGCCGCTCCCTCCTCGCCTCCTGGGGATGAAGACGTGTATTGCATGGCCCTTGAGGGGTCCTCTGTAGGATCTGGTGTGTCTCCATAGCCTCTCCCTTTCAGCCAGGGACCCCCGAGCCCGTCACCCTGCAAAACAGAGCCAGAGCCTCTTCGTCACTCCCTCCTCGCGCCCTTTCGGCCCCAGAATGAGGCGTCCCACTCGCAACAGGAAAGACTGATGATCCCTGCCACCAAGTGGACATACTTCTCTATGGAGCTAGAAAGGGAGGCTCCGACCTCCAGGCTCCCAGAGGCAAAGTTAGGAGGTTCTGGGAGGCCTCGCATTGCAGTTCTACAAAAGAAGGCCACCCTGCACTAGTTAGCTCGGTTGGTTAGAGCGTGGTGCTGATAGTGCCAAGGTTGCAGGTTTGATCTTCCTAACGGCCACCTGCATTTCAGGGGGTTGGACTAGAGGACCTTTAGGATTCCATCTAATTCTGCAGGTCTGTGATTCTAACATCTCTAAGGGGGACACACATCTTGCATCTCCAGCTAAAAAGAGCTAGATGAGCAGCTTACGATTAACTCCATGTGGTCATATTCCGGGTGCACGTAACTGTTGCTGCACCTCCTCCCCCCAACGGGTCTTTAGCAGTGACTACTGACCTGCATTTACTACTGACGCTGTGCCTTGGATTTCAACCTCTTTATTTGGCTAAGTACTGGTGCAGTGGTTGATCAGCTTGCAGTCTCTTTGTATTGTGCTAATTGTTGCCACCCACCCACTCCTTGAGTCCTGGCTGGGCCCTTCAAATCCAGAGAGAAGCTGGGGTTATGCCAAAGCAGCCAGCCCACATTGATAGGTAGTGAATTACATACGATAGGATGTTCCAGCCCTGAATGACAGAAGTGTGGAAACTTGCTCTGATTGCCTTCTGAAGAGTTTAGGAACAAGGCAGCAAAAATTACGCTTGTCCTCCTCTCTGGTCCTCTCCCTGGTCTTTGGTTCTGTGTTGTGATTGATCCTGTTCTAGCCACTGAAACATGGCTTGGAATAAGACTTGTCAACTTCATGATTGTCTAAGAAATGGTAGGGAGGAGCATAGGCTAATTGCTCATGGAATTATAAAGCTTTATCAAGTACCTCCAACGCCATTAAAAATCTGTTTGGTATACAAATAATTGAGCTTCTTATAAAAGTGTTGAGTATAGTCAGGCAGCTGATGTGATAACGGGGGTCTATAAAAAGACTATTAATCTTTGGTCTGTGGTGTAACCCTGCAGGACTCTTCAACCAAGCGTTCGGCCCCTGTCTCCGGATGGGAAGAGTAAGTCCAAGGTGCAGGGTTCTTGGTGTTGGGCAGGGTTATCCTTGGGCCTTCTCAAGTCTGGGCTGGTTTGTTTTTCTTCATTAAGAGTTTTTTCCTGGGCTGCTTAAGCTTTTCTTTCTTTGGTGCTGCTTTCATTTCCTCTTTTGGGAGGGGAAGCTTCAGTTTGGGAAGTGCTTTGTAAGAACAACTTGGGACGTTTTTCTGATCTTGTCTGCTCAATTTCTAGGAATTTCCAAAGAGAGGAATTTTTCAGCAAGACACCTGCTGAAAGTTCAGAAAGGGGAAGTGAAGGCAAAGGTGCCTGCAGCTGCTGCTCCTGCCCCAATGGATGCCTGGAAAAGTACAGGACAAGTGCCTGGGCAGCAGGTCGGTACAAAGATAAGAAGAAGTTTATTAGCTTTTGAAGACTTCTTTGAAAGGAGTAGCTGAACCCAGAAGGGCATGTTTTCTTGGTAATGTCTAGCCACAACTCCCAGTCATGCTCTTCAAGAGGCATCACATAGAAGGGGTACAAACCCTTTGTTCATTCTTTGTGATCTGTGCCACAGGCCTCTGTTGGCAAGAAATGGCAAGCTCTCAGAGGGGGGGAAAGTATTGTATTGTTAGCCTTCGCCAATTTAAAGTGGCACCTATGGGGATGGAGACATCCATGTGTTTGAAGACTCAAAAGGTGAAAGGGATCGGTTTTAAAATCACTGAAGAATGCCTAGTATTTGACGACTTGCCTAGTAGCCCCAGGCAACCAGGAATTTCATGCAGGTGACTGAGCAGCCAGCTCACTTGATTTCTTGGCTAGCTGTAAAGGAAGAGTAGTCTTGTCTCATCTGCAGTCAGCACAGAAACACAGTGGACTATCAGAGTGTCTCTCCTCCACCATCCTTCATGGAAGAAGGCACTTTTTTGATGCGTTTCCATGCTGACTTTGGAGGAGGGGGCAAAACAATTATTGCAGGCTAGTAACTTTTTGACATTTGTAAGGCTGGCTGAAGAAGTACCCTTCTTCAAGGCCAAGTCTCCCCTTTGTGTACAAAATGGATGCAGCAGGTGGAAGGAGAACTGCTGCTGCATCCTTGTTGAGCTCCTTTTGTCCTGGCAGGAGTACAGCTATGGGGCTGGGGCCCTGTGCTGTAGGATCACCCTATACGAGTTATTAGAGGGTTGAGTTGTTATGTCACCAGAGAAATGGATGGTTTTCAACCCTTGCACAAAGCAGACACAAATGCCTAGACAAGGGCTGGGATCTAAGAAATACCCATGCTTAGATGTATGTCTATAATGTGTTTGTGTTGAAAAAGGTTCTAAATTTATATAGATATATAATAATTTTATTAAATTTTCAATAACAAAAATAAAAAACAACAACAACAACCACAAACAATACTTGAAGCCTTTCCATCTCACTAGCTTCCTGATCTGGTTAAGCCTTGGTCCAGAAGTCAGTTTGACACCTGCTTACTCACATCTAGGTTCAATGTTGAGAGACGTACTTCAACGGGAAGCTGGTACAGCTCTTTCCTGCTCACAGGTCTTTGAGGAGTCAATCCAGCCATGGCTACGGGAGAGAAATAATCATCATCATATGGAAGAACCACCATTAATCCAGGTTTGCAAATTCATAAAGCTTGGGCTACTAGTTTGATGAATCATGCCTGGACCATAGAGGGGACAAATTGCAAAAAGGGTTGTTTTGTAAAGGAGAAAGTTTGCTGCTATTTGTTTTACTACATTATTATTATTATTATTATTATTATTATTATTATTATTTTATACCCTACCTTTTTCCCTGAAAGGGACTGAAGGCAGCTTATAAACAAAATAAGAAATAAAGATATAGAAAAAAGAAGGCATTAATTTTTTTTAAAACATTAGTAGAATTAGATATTAATTGGCTCTTGAGTTGTTTTTGTTTTATTAAGCATTTTGTGTTCTGATTTTGTATTTTTATGTTGTGATCTGTCATTTGTGTTTTTATATGATAAATGTAATAATACAACCTACACCTCACCACAGCCATAGCAACGGAATGCAGGGAGCATCCTTAGACCAAGCCCAGCCATTGATCCTCCAACCTTGGTGTCGTCTACAGATGATAATTGGCAGTTGGCCCTCTGGGGCTTCAGACAGAGTATTTTCCCAGCCCCACCTGGAGATGCTGAGGACTGAACCTGGGACCTTGTGGATCCAAAGCAGATGCTCTTTTGTTCTACTTCTGGAGCACCTTGGGGTCCCCATGCCTGGTTATTGGACTCCAACTACTCCTGACTGTTGGCCATGCTGACTGGGGCCAGTGGCAGCACACCTGGAGAAGGACGCATTCTTCAACTCTATTTCTTTTCAAAGAATGAAAACCTTTTTGCAGCCCGTAGCCAGAATGAAGGCAAGATATTCTTTGAAGTTGGGGAAAGAGCCACAGGGGTGGTGGTTGTGGTGAAACTTTATTTCTATACCACCTGTCCATTACCCAGGTGAGGGAACACCTTTTTAAATGACACACATACCAAGAGAATCAAGAATATACACCCAGGGTCTCTGGTTGTTACATCCTTGTGATGGGCCAAGTATCTCTGGCAGCATTATTCGTAGCTTACACGGCTCAGCCTTTTTGCCCTCAATTTTTTTTTATCTGGCCACAGTTCCAGGCTGTACTGACAAGCCATTTCCCTCCGTTCAGATCCCTAGAAGCAGAAGGTCCAGTTACCTGCATCTCTGTTGCTCGCATGGGGCTCCCATCTCTCAGCTTCGTCAGCTTCTGGGAGGGCAGAGAGAAGACCTTCATGATGCTTTTCTCCACCAGCTCCGATCTAACCTGTGCGTTCAGAGGTGGCTGCAAGGCACTGAAGAGAAATGAGAAAGAAGAGGAGGGGAAATGATCCAAAGCTCGCAGAAAAAGTGCCAATTCAGCAGCTGTGGAGCATAATTATGGAACCAGGCGGTAGGAAAGCAGGGCTGAGAATTTTACCAGAAAACAAAATGCAAAGATCAGTCACCAAAGTGACCTCTACAAAGGGTCACTGACAAGGAGGCCACCCGTGTATGTGCCTTCAGACAATTTGACAACTCTGTCACTAGGTTAAGAGGGCACTTTAATATGTCAGGACTGCTGTGATTTAGAGATGCCTTCTTACAGGGAGGAGTGTGGGTGGAGAATGTATTGGGCTGGTCCTGGGAGACACCTGCAAGGAATTCAGAGGTGGTCTCAAGGCACTGAAGAGCAAAGAGAAAGAAGGGGGGAGGAAATGATCAGCACCCAGCAGTCCATAAACCCGGTGAGGAAATGTGCACTGTGTCTGGCCAAGAGGTATAATTTCAGGGTATGGCAAGGGAGGTGCCAGGAATAGGTGGGGCAGTGACAAGCTGTAGGGAGACTAGAAGTACCTCCCTGTACTTACGTCATGCGGATTATGGTTTCCGTCGCTTGGTGTAAGATTGCGAATGATGCCAGCGGCTCCTCTTCAATAACTTCCTGTTGTGGGGAAGCACACAGCATGTCAGAACTGGAGACCCCATCCCTGCCTCCACCACACCAAGCCCTGAGCTGTGCCCTCTCTCCAGCCCAGCCCACTTGACACCTTCTTTGCAACTGGCAAGTGGGTCCTCCTAGGGAAGAGTGTACTAGAAGTACCTCCCCGTACTTACGTCAGGTGGGTGACTGCGTCCATGGCTTGCCGGAGCAGAGAAACTGCGAAGCTCCCCAGGGGCTCCTCTTCAATAATTTCCTGTTGTGGGGAAGTACAGGGTACAATTTCAGGGTATGGCAAGGGAGGTGCCAGGAATATGTGGGGCAGTGACCGTACTTACGTCAGGTGGGTGATGGTCTCCATGGCTTGCTTTAGGGCGGTGACTGAGAAGCCCCCCTGGGGCTCCTCTTCAATAATATCCTGTTGTGGGAAAGCACACAGCATGTCAGAACTGGAGACCCCATCGCTGCCACCACCACACCAAGCCCTGAATTGTGCTCTCTCTCCAGCCCAGCCCACTTGACAACTAGGGGAGAAGAGTGGGCCTCCTGGATCTGGGAATAAGATCCATCTTTCACCTGCACAGAGCTCTCCCTCTCCCTCTCCCTGCCTGTGGCTCCCAGCAACTGATCTTCAGAAACACTGCTGCCTTCCGCTGTGGAGGTAGAACAGGGTCCTGAGGCACCCTGGACCGAAGATGCTCAGGGCTTTGTAAAAAAAATTATTTACTTACTATGAGGCAGGTACTCGGCTCCACTTTATGGGGGAAGATGACATCTTCCCCCTGAAGCGCTTTGCTTATTAGAATTGTCGCCTTCATAAAAATGCTCTTCACTGCCTCGTCCTAAAAGGAGAAGGGATCTTATAAATATTGAGGCACCCAATCATAGAGCAGAGAGGCAGGTAATTTCACTCTCATGAATAATGGATTTTCCATGATCAGCATTTGTTGTTTGGAATCCATTATTATTGGAAACTGAACTTGGTTATCACTGGTTCCTCATTCATATAAAAGTGGGTTTTTTTGGGAGGGTGTTGTATGTTCACTAGGCATTTGGACACCTCTTTAGCTATTGTCAGCAAATTTTTCATGGTGGTTTCTGAGACCAAGGAGCAGTTTTTGTCCATGCATGGATGCAATGGGATGCCATTTGGAATCAGGACTCATAAATACACTGATTTAAACCACTGATTTTTCCAGTGTCTTAGAATTCTCAAGTGACTCTAGGTACTAGGATAGTTTAACATACAGTGGTACCTCGGTTTTTGAACAGCTTAGTTCAGGAACTACTTGAAATTTGAACGCTGCAAACCCAGAAGTAGGTGTTCCGGTTTGCGAACTTTTTTCGGAATCTGAACTGTTCGTTTTGAGTGTGACACTTCCTTTTTCCGTGCCACACTTCCGTTTTGAGTGCCCCCTCTCCTGCTTGCACGGAGTAGGAGCTGGATGGGGCCTCTCCTGGTGAGGTGCAGGCTCCGTCACACTTTTCCATTGAGGGGTGCGTGGCTGCATTCACCTCAACAGAGAAGTTGAAAGGAGCATCGGTGGCCATGCGGAGACAGCCCAACAGCTGCCTCAGCAGCAGTTCAGGGGCTCTCAGACGCAGCTGCCTGGCTGCCTCCACATTCGCCACCCCAGCAACTATTCTGCTTGGCTGCCTTCAGGTGGTGCAGGGGCTCTGATACTGGCATGGGGGCTCCTTTGAGGGGAGAAGTTTAAAGGAGCCCCCAGCGGTGAACCCCTCAATGGAAAGTGTGACAGAGCCTGCACCTCCCCAGCTGAGCAGCCCCGATCCAGCTCCTACTCGCGTGCAGGAACGAGAAACAAAAGATTTTCTCCTGACCAGCCAGAACATGGGAAGTCTTTTTAAATAATATAATTTGGAATGTATAATTGGTTTTATTATTTGTATTATGATGTCGCAAGATTTGATATGTTATTAATTGGAGTGTTATTAAAAAGGAATGATGCTATATAAAATGACAAATTTGGATAACAATACATATTATCCCCAACTGACTCCAGCTTCAAGGCCTCAGGAGAACTGGTGCATGTTGAGCTTAAACTAGGAAAAAGATGAATGGTGCATAACTCAAGTAGGCAGTGGGCTTGGCTGAGGAGCAGGGAAAAGCAGGTGCAAGGCTTATTAGCGCTGCTTCCGGTTGCTAGACAGCCAGCATACAGCCCACTTTGTTTAATCCTTCAATCGATTGCAGCAGCACATCTTCCAGCCTTTTACCATAGCTCAGAGGGCAGAAAGCAGAGACTATCTAGAGTGCACCTGCAAAGCCCGTACTAGGCAGCTGGATTATTAAAGGGGCAGTGCAAGTCACAGCCACACAAACAGCAGCAACGAGGCTTCTGCTGTTGCCCCAATTTGTGTTCAGGAGTGAACCAAAGACAGGTTTGGCTGAAGTGGATGGCCATAGGAAACGACCCTCCTGCCGCCTTGTAAGATTACATTCAGCGTTGTAACTGTCGTCTCTATCCCTGACCTTCTTGCCAGCTAGGTCAGGAGGATACATAACAATTCACTCCTCCTCAGGAAGCTAGGTTGCAACAATGGCATTGGTATAATTAGTAAGCAAAAGGGCACCAGGAGCAGGTTTTGAAATCCTGAAACCTCTGCTTTAAGATTCTGGTGCCCGGTTCCTTCAACCAACTGGGAATCCTGTAGAACTGAAAATTCAAACTAGACAGAGCACTGGCACTTCCAGGATGAGTCAGGCAACCTCAGGTCAAATCACCTGCACACTCACAGATTCAGCAGCACTAACTTGTGACTATCTTGCTAATTAACTTCCCCCTGTTTACTTTGGGCCCTTATTGAGAACGCTTATTTTAGAAAGTTAGAATATTGCTTTTATATGTGCCTAGAATTGTGAGTGTATGCTGCTGCACTTTGTTGTTAAAACTACCTTTATAATAAATTCCTTATTTTTTTATATTATTTCCATGTGGACCCACCTTTGTCGTTTGGGAGGGTTCAGATACACACATTAAGGACAGCACTCTGTGTGACTCCCGCTAAAGATCCTTTGGGAGGGAGTGTGGTGCTGGTTTCACACTGTCTCCAAACACACATGTCTATCAGGCCCCATGTTAGCATGTCACAGTCCAAAGCAAGAACTTGTAGGTGCTTGGGGGGGAAACAGCAAAGTGAAATAGGGCACAATTTTCCAGGCTATCCCTGATACAAGGAGGACAAATTTTGTAGGAAACCCTTTGAAGGCCTTCCTTCAGCAGCAGCAGTCTCTTGCAACAGAGAGGTAGACGACTGCTCCATGTCCTGAGAGCCAGTGTGGTGTAGTGGTTAAGAGCGGTAGACTCGTAATCTGGTGAACCGGGTTTGCGTCTCCTCACCTCCACATGCAGCTGCTGGGTGACCTTGGGCTAGTCATACTTCTCTGAAGCCTCTCAGCCCCACTCACCTCACAGAGTGTTTGTTGTGGGGGAGGAAGGGAAGGAGAATGTTAGCCGCTTTGAGAATCCTTCGGGTAGTGATAAAGCGGGATATCAAATCCTCTTCTTAAAAAAACAAACAAACAAACCTGCTCCATGTCCTATTTGATCATACCTGTGCCAGCAAGGAGTGGTAATACGCTTTTAATAAACATGAATGCTTCAATTTCATAACAATAATTGGAAAGAGAACAGGCAGCTGCAAGGGATTTATTAAAAGGAGGCATGTCTTCCTGCCATAGCTGTCAACTTTCAGATTTGAAAATAAGGGATCAGCAGCCTCTCCTGTCCCGGGAACAGTCTACGGGATATCTAACAATCTGGGATAGCAGCAGGAAGCGGTGCTGAAATAAGGGAATTTCCAGGGGGGGAAAGGGAAGGTTGACAGCTATGCTTCCTGCTCCTCCTATTTGAGGCTGAAAGGCAGCTCATCTGTCACAACACTATACACAGCTGCAAGAACAGGCAATAATGGAGGTGTATCCAGAGTTTTGGCTCCCTAAAAGAAGCTTTTAATCCTTAGGCACTGTGACAGAAACTGGTCTTGCTTGCTCCATTTTGGCCCCAGGCTTGCAAGTATTAATCTAGCCAGTTACAAATGCTAAAGAAGATTTTTAGATGCCTGGACAAGGAGGATTTTTCAAGGCCTACACAATTACTTTTATCTTTGCCCCTTGAATGCCACAATGATGGCACAAAAAAAGAAAAAAAAAAGGCTTCTAAGCCAGATACAAACAGCCACTTTTGAGCTGTGGGAGAATAAGAAGAGAGCAAGGGAGGCAGAAAAAGTCTGCATTCAATTGGACTGCCATCGCTGCCACATTATACCTAATTTCTTTCAGTATTTTACCATTGCAAACCGCCCTGGATGCCTTGATAGCTCCAGCTTCTCTCTGGACTTGAAGGGCCCAGCCAGCACCCAAGGAGTGAGTGGGTGGCAACAATTAACACAATACAAAGAGACTGGGCTGATCAACCAGGGCTATTGAATCTATTGAATCATCTGCCTGAAGAAAAGAACTTCTCGTAGAAGAAACATGAAGAAAATTAGTCATAGAAAATTCATCTACCTTCAATAAACAAATTTCTTGACATGGAACTAACTTCTAAGGGCCAATACAGAGAACACGTTTTCACACAAACAGGAATCATTCCTGGATCTGACAAAAAAATATAGGTATATCACGGGAGCAGAGAGCACAAGTTGGACTCGCTGTCAGATGGGTTAAGCTGTTAAAATTATCCATGAAAATATTTCTTTCTCTTTTCAGTAACAGCAGTCAGAATATAAAAGCAAGTCAAAGCGGGCCAACAAAACTCTGTCTCACCTTCTCTGATACCTCTGAGTAAGGAAGAGCCAATTGGGAGATGGCTAGGCAGGCAAATGAAACACAGAAGCCTGGATCTAACTTGTCAGGAAGTCAGCGCGTACAATGACATTATTCACAGTTTGATCTCGTATACTCCCAGGGTAGGGAGACTGCCTGAGAACTGCGTGTGCATGTACACTACCTTGGGCTCCATGATGAAGGAGAAGGCAAACTGTAAGCAAATAAATATGTAAATATGAGCAGCTAGAGATCAAATGTTCCTAAACGGCAGCTTTAAGCCATTTCTCTAGCTCTATAAGGCGTACCTAAGGCTGCCTGCCAACCTGTGAAAATGAGATGATGGTGCCTAAAAACACACCAAGATTTTTCCAGCCCTTCTAAAGGACCTGAAAAGGTTGTATCCCTAAGTCAGGGGTCTGCAACCTTTAAGACAAAAAGAGCCACTTGGACCCGTTTCCAAAGAAAAAAAACCTGGGAGCTGCAAAACTCGTCATTATAAAAATAACTTTTTTGTCACTTTTTATTATTTCTTTGTTTGACCCCTCAGAATTACTGCTCCTCATAGAAATAAACATTAAATTAACAAGTGACCCTTTTTTGAGTGTGTGTGTTCTTCACTCCACTTCAAAACAGTGACCAGCGTACATGCCCCTTACAATGTAGCGGGCGGGCGGGAAGGTGACGTTGGGATGGTGTGTGACTAACGCACGCACCGCCCCCATGCGACGTCATAGCCAGTACAGCACCCGCCACAGTGGGGAGTGTCGGGGCACACAATGTGCCTCCTCCCCTCGCTAGTATCCGCCCCGGAGCCGGGGCAAAGGTGTAAAAGAGCCACATGCGGCTCCGGAGCCGCGGGTTGCAGACCCCTGCCCTAAGTTATCATTTGAGCTCTTTTACTTCTAGCCCTCTCCCCAAAGATACAAACAGACCCCCAATCTTATTTTAACCTGTTGCTCCAAAGTCGCTGAGACAAGGGTGCATGTGCTGTATGCACAGAGTGAATCCGAATCAGGTCCTGGCCCAATTCACTACCCAACAATTCAAGCTAAATTTGGCAGCCATTCAAATATCATACCTGAGACATAGACAGGTGGCTGCTCTTCATCAGAAACTGAATGCTATTTCATTCAAGGAAAGCAAGGGCAAAAGGTTTGTTCCATTCTACATTTTACAGTCTGGAAATATCTCTGTGATTGAGCTAGTCTGAAAATTCTTCTGCATCAAAATTGAAGTTCAGACGCAACACAACACTGACTGGGAGAATACAGACATTTCTGTAAATCCACTTTGTTATTACTCTTAAACAGACCTGAATGAAAAGGTTGTCTTTTATTGAAGACCCTGTAACTAGCTCAATCACGGAGGTAATGAGCCACATTTATTTGTATTAGCCTTTATTATAATAGCAACTCCTGGAGGCTATACACTCAATGAATGCTCCTCAGACTCTTATTATGGACACAGACTAAACTTTAAAGTCACACATTTTTGAAAAAGCTATCTGGGGTTCTTAGAAGCAGGTACTGGTATCTGGAGGATCAGGAGAGAAATCTGGGTAAACTGCACCCACCAAGACCATACCATGGGACCCTTCCCCGTTGGACCATCCAGTCTCCCATCACACTGCATATCTTTAGCAGGCATTTATCATCTCATGGTAGATTCAATTAAGTTAGCCATCAGCCCATTGCCAAGTAGTGGCAGCAAGTTACATCCAAGAAGTTGTTCTCCACACATCATCTCTTCTAGATGCTGAAAGGAAGCTTTTTACTCTGCCCCCCCCCCGGGGGGGGGCAACCAAACAGACTAAAATCCATATGGAAAGATTTAGTTCAAATACATCAGCTGAAGACCTATGTATGCAAATTAGTTCAAAAAGGATGTGAACATATTAATACCAAACAGGTATCTTGGGAAAGAAGAAAGTGTATGTGGATAATGACAGTAAGCATCAGTAAATGCAAATAATGATTACAGTACATGGAAAACAAAATAGCACGTTTATGCAATTACTTGCATATACTGCTCCTTATACACTGTTCCCTATTCAGGTACTATTTATTTTTCCTCCTCTCTCCCCATTTCTATCTATTGCTATAAGCCTTTGTTAACATTTTATTCTTGTGCACTGCACTAGTACTTAGCCAAATAAAAAGGTTGAAATCCAAGGCACAGGGTCCAGGTCAGTAGTAAATGCAGATCAGTAGTGCAGCAACAGTAACGTGCACCCAGAATATGACCACATGGAGTTAATCGTAAGCTGCTCATCTAGCTCTTTTTAGCTGGAGATGCAAGATGTGTGTCGTCCCCCCCCCCCCCGAGATGTTAGAATCACAGACCTGCAGAATTAGATGGAATCCTAAAGGTCCTCTAGTCCAACCCCCTGAAATGCAGGTGGCCATTACGAAGATCAAACCTGCAACCTTGGCATTATCAGCACCACGCTCTAACCAACCGAGCTAACTAGTGCAGGGTGGCCTTCTTTTGTAGAAGTGCAATGCGAGGCCTCCCAGAACCTCCTAACTTTGCCTCTGGGAGCCTGAAGGTCTGAGCCTCCCTTTCCAGCTCCATAGAGAAGCAGGACCATTGGGGGGCGGGGACCGTCAGTCTTTCCTGTTGCTAGTGGGACACCTCATTCTGGGGCCGAAAGGACGCGAGGAGGGAGTGACGAAGAGGCTCTGGGTCTGTTTTGCAGGGTCACGGGCTCGGGGGTCCCTGGGTGAAAAGGAGAGGCTATGGAGTGATACGGAAGGGGGGGCATGTCTTCTTCACCCCTTCCGCCGGTCACCAGAGGGTCTGAGGCGATGACCTCTAGGGCACCGAGCCCCATATGGACCCCTCAGCCCCCACACTGTTACACAAGCACCACACTTAACTCCGAACCCCATAAATAAAAGTGCCTTTTTCCTTTCCCTACGTCCATTAACTAGAATAAATAGACCGGGCGAAAATAAGCCCAAACCGCCTTATGTCTCCCTTTTGCTATACCTGCTGTATTGTTTCCATTAGTAGACCGTGTATACAGACATTTTGTATCTCTTCAATGGGTGCATTCTACCCAATCAGAACAATGCATTTCCCTCTGCGGAACTAGCTCAGCTGAGCTGTTGCACACCTCCTTTAACCTTTGACAAGCTGCTGACGGCTCCCCGCTGGGAGAACAATGGAATCGAAACTTGTGAACCCATAAAAACTGTCAAATATCGCTACAATGTATCCACTTTGTTTCCTGTTTTACTTGTCAGTATAAAATGGGCTGAAATCTTTAAAAATCATATAAAATCAACCACAACACCGATTTTCTTGCTTTTGGTGCCAATCGGCTCAATTTCTCTAGGACTCCATGACACCTCCCCTGTCCTCCATAATCCCTCAAGCGAGGTGTCACGTACTCTCAGGAAGACCCTAATCCCGTCAAATCACACTGCCAAGCCTTTCCTCCGGGCAATGCCAGGTGGCAGACTATGCATACATGGACCATTGTCTTCTCATCACTGGTACTCAGGATGTGCTTATCTGCGCATATCTCCAGCTCTGCATATTCCCCCCTCCCTCCTCCATATGTTAATCCGGTGTAACCCAACCTCTTCCTAATGTATTCATGATGTAATCTGTGTAACCTAACCTCTCCTTAATGTATTCATGATGTAACTGTGATGTATTTTGCACTGTATTCTGGGACATGGAGGGAAGTTTCAAAAGTTCATGTCACCCCTTCCTCGCTGTTCAATCTCACCTTGAACCTGTTGCGCAATAAACTTGGATCTTCTGCAGCTTGCTCCTGTCTCCGGCTGAGCTCATTTTCCTCCGCAGGGACCCGCGGACTTAGTCCAACGAGCTGGGTGGCAGAGCAGCCTCGCACCCATATTTTACCGTTACAGGAGACATACAATATTGTCAGAGCTGCCTCCAGGTCCCAGCTCACAGAGGACCAACGCTAGGCTGTAGTTATGTACAAAAGTCTTTATTGAGATTCAGTTTCCATTTTAAAGCCGCAGCGTGCAGCTCTATGTCTCGACCTTAGATCGGCGAAGTCCCGTCTGAGTCTCCTCCCCTTCCACACCAGTTTAAGACCCTCGCCTTGCTCCACCTCTTCCTAAGTTCCTTTCTCCTCTGGGCCCTCCTGCCCGCTAGGGTCTCATCTTTCCTGGACTCCTCTGACGCTGACCCTGACGATTCTTGCCCCTCCTTCCGGCGGGCTTTAGGACCTGGTTCCCTATCCGGGCTACCTTCTGTGCCGCTCGCCTGTACCTTTGAACTTGGCGCGCGCGCCCAGCCTGCAACTTTCCTCTTGACCGTTAACTCGCTCTCCGATGGAGGCGTGGCCACCCCTGACTCCTCTTCTCTCGCTGGTGGTGCATATGTGGGCTCTGACACCTGGAACTCCTCCCCCCCACTGCGCTCTGGTGGGGAAGCTGTTCCTGATTTCCAACTGCTGCTCTGGGAGTCCCCGCTGGCCCCTTGCTTCTGGGGTGTCCCCCTTGGCTCGCCCCTTGCCCTGCCCATCGGCGCCCCCTTCTGTGAATCTTCCGATTCGCTGGAGAGGCTCATGGAATCTCTCGAACTGCTGTCATATTCTCCTACGCTGCCCTCGGATTGCTCCCCCTCGCTCTCCATCTCTTCTCCTCCCTGCGCTCCCGCTGAGTCCCTGACAAATATCATAAATAGGACACCTCAAGGGCCGTGCAATATACGTCTCCCCACCACCAGCCCTGTCTTCATCCTAAGGGCAGCCACCAAAGTTAGCAAAACTTCCACCACAGGGAACTACTGTACAAACAAAACTTGAAATCAGCTGCAGAAGCTCAGTTCTGCGCGACTATTAGGGTGGCCACGCTGTGCGTAGAAGGAGCTCTGGGGAATGTAACGTATTGGCAGGACCATTTGCACTAGAATCTGAAGCAGCAATATTTCCAACCCGCTCTTTGCCGAGAAGGGCGAGGGGCAAGAGAGAGCGGGACCAGGGTCAGCCCGCCCTGGGAGTGGGGGCTTCAGCCGTAGCCCCTGGGCCTGGCTCTGCACTCGGGGACAAAGCCCATGGAACGAGCGGGGCTCGTTTTCTGAGGCAACCGTGGCGGCTCTCTGCACATGCTCAGGAACCACGTCAGCCTTTGCCCTCGTTTATCACCGCCCCGCCGTCAAAACAGCCCCGCCCCCACGCCTTTCCTTCTCCTCCCGCCGCCTCCCTCCTGAGGGAAGGATATGGTCCTTGCTCCAGCGAGCGGCTCCTTCCGCTCCCACAGCCAGATCCGCCATCTTGAAACAACTGCCCCTGCCACTCCAAACATCCCCCCGCCCCCAAGCCCGACTCTCGCCTCCCATTGGCGAGAAAGGGAGGAGTGGGAGCCGGCTCGCCCATTGCCTTCTGGGACTCGTAGTGCCTTGCTCTCTAGTCCTCCCCACCTACAGAACGGAAATGAATGACAGGGAAGACTGCATTTCCCATTAAGTAAAGGTGAAACAAAAGAAGTGCCATGGTCAGATCACTTCCTGGTGCAACTGGACTTCTCTGTGACCCTTCCCCTCTGCAGGGAGGTGGGACCGATTCGGATGGTCTGCCCCCGCCATTTAATGGATCCAAATGGTTTTCAAAGAGTGGTAGGGGATGTTTTATCCCATGCTGATGGCCTTTCAGCTGATTCCCTGGTGGCCCGCTGGAATGTGGAGTTAACCAGGGCTATTGACTGTTTGGCTCTGAAGCGCCCTCTCCGATTGCATGGAGCCCAGGCAGCCCCATGGTTTCCCCCAGAGTGGAGGACAATGAAACAATCATTGAGACACCTAGAGCGTCAGTAGCAGACAACTCATTCTGAATCAGACCGGACACGGGTTAGAGCTCAACGTTGAGCCTACCAAGTGGTGATAGCGACGGTGAAGAGGACTTTCTTCACTGCCTCTATTGCATCTGCAGAAAATAGCAGGAGACTCTTTCAGGTGGTTTGCAATTTAACAGAACCACCTTTGCCATCGGCGCCTGATAAAGACCCCAAGATCTCCTGCAATGATTTTGCAAAGTTTTTTGCAGATAAAGTCGCTCAGATTCGGAAAAAGGTAGACTCCACCGTGGGAGCAGGGCTGGGGCAGGAGAGAGCTAGAGTCCTGTCTAGTCAAGTTGTGTGGGATCAATTCCAATCTGTTACCTCTGAGGACATGAAACCAACCACCTGTCTCCTTGATCCTTGCCCATCCTGTCTAATAAAAGTGAGCCGGGAAGGGCTGGGCAATGGGCTCTGTGGGGTGGTGAATACTTCCCTCTGTGAGGGAGCCTTCCCAGATCTGCTGAAAGAGGCAGTCATTAAACCGCTTCTTAAAAATAATCCTTAGACCTGGCCAATATGGCCACCTATCGCCCAGTCTCTCTCTTTTTTTAAAAAAAAATAATAATCTTTTTATTGAGTTTCACTTAAATAACCAAAAGAAAAAACAAAGCAACAGTTTTTTTGGGGGGAAAGGAAAAAATATCCATACATAACATGAAAATAACATCAATTTCCATTACAGTTCTTTGTCTTATTCCTTAAATCTTTATATCTTTAGATATTTAGATATTTCTTCTACACACCTATTGACCTCCTTACCTCCCGATTTCGGGCTTCTTGGTAGAAATTCTTACTTTTTTTCTGCAGCTAGTAATTATTAATGGTTTGTGCATTGTAAGGTTTATATCAGACCTGCTGTAGTTTTTAAGTTTCTATAGTTTCCTTCAATATATACCATAAATTTATTCCAATCGCTAATAAACTTTGTATTTTTTTAGTTTCTAATTTTTTGCGTCATTTTTGCTAGTTCAACATATTCAAATAATTTTGTTTGCCAATCTCTGACCGTTGGGGTATTTGGACTTTTCCAATTTTGTGCAATTAATATTCTAGCCGCTGCTGTCGAATATTGGATAGTCTTGTCTTCTTTTTTAATTTCGTCCCCAATTATTCCTAGTAAGAAGGCCTCTGGTCTTTTAGGGAAAGTGTATTTAAATATTTTTTTTAGCTCGTTATAAATTAAATCCCAATTTTTTTTCATTTCTTCACAAGTCCACCACATATGGTGGAAATTGCCTTCTTTAATTTTACACTTCCAGCAGGCCTTATTTCCTGTTTTGTACATTTTTCCTAATTTTGCTGGTGTGATGTACTGTAGCACCCTGCTTGTGGTTAACGCTTAGCTGGAATGAAATATTCAACGCAGCAATAGAGAAATTAAAATAATAATTTATTTGTCAGACAAATAAATATGAGGCACAGTGGTATATGGTTACCAAGCTCTGGCCTGGCCTCCTGCCATTCTGGCCAGCACTTATATTTCCTTAATCCAGCCCCCTTGCTCCTCCTGTGGCTGCCTCTGTCCAATCAGCCTGGTTGAAATTCCTATTGGCTGTTTGCTAGAACCAATCACAAAAGATACACCCATTTCCTTCTGTCCTTTTATGGGAAACAAAAAGCTATATATTCTTCTATCTATAAATGACAAATAAGTAGTAATATATCTTACATGTGTCTCAACAAGGAACCTTAATTACCAGCTCACCTCGCCCTATTGCCCTCCAAAACAGATGGTTTAATCTTAAATTTTTATCTTAAACAGATGTCAAGGATCTTGAGTTCACATCATCATTGAAAGATCTCCTTCTCTTGAAGGTCTTTTAAACAAAGGCCTGACAACCATATGTGTGCTCTAATGATGTTTCCTGCTTGGCAGGGGGGCTGGGCTGATGGCTGATGGCCCCTGTGATCTCTTCCAACTATATGAAATAAGAATCTAGCATAAGGATTTAACATTTCTTAGCTTCTAATTCCTTTGCATAATTACATTTAAGCCAATATATTTAATACATAACATAGATAGCTTTTTAGAAGAATAAACCTTTTCAAAGTAAAAAAGGAAGGAACAGTTTCCAGCCTCAAAATAAGATAGGAAGAAACCTATCTTCTCCAGCCAAGCCAGTTGCCTTTTTCACTGCTCTTGACCTTTCAACCTTAGGAAAATATGGCTCAAGTTTAATGGGAGGCACATGGTTTTATTTTACTATTTATCAACTCTTAATTATGTTTAATTAAGGTGACGCTGTGGGTTAAAGCCTCAGCGCCTAGGACTTGCCGATCGAAAGGTGAGCTGGGACCGAGCAACGGGAGCTCACCCCGTTGTGGGGATTCAAACTGCTGACCTTCTGATTGGCAAGCCCTAGGCTCTGTAGTTTAGACCACAGTTCTTTTTTAAATCAGAACCAGGGCAGTGAAGGTTTTGTGCGAGTGTCTGGAGGCAATTGGATGATGGATGGCTGCTAACAGATTGAGGTTGAATCCTGACAAGACATAAGTACTGTACTTGGAGGACAGGGGGCGGGCTGGTGTGGAGGACTCCCTGATCCTGAATGGGCTAACTGTGCCACTGAAGGACCAGGTGCGCAGCCTGGGAGACATTTTGGACTCACAGCTGTCCATGGAGGCGCAGGTCAATTTTGTGTCCAAGGCAGGTGTCTACCAGCTCCATCTGGTATGCAGGCTGAGACCCCTACCTGCCTGCAGAGTGTCTCTCCAGAGAGGTGCATGCTCTGGTTATCTCCCGCTTGGACTACTGCAATGCACTCTACATGGGGTTACCTTTGAAGGTGACCCGGAAACTACAACTAATCCAGAATGTGGCAGCTAGACTGGTGACTGGGAGTGGCCGCCAAGACCACATAACACCAGTCTTGAAAGACCTGCATTGGCTCCCAGTACGTTTCCGAGCACAATTTAAAGTGTTGGTGCTGACCTTTAAAGCCCTAAACAGCCTCAGTCCTGTATACCTGAAGGAGCGTCTCCACCCTCATTGTTCAGCCCAGACATTAAGGTCCAACACCAGGGGCCTTCTGGCAGTTCCCTCGCTGTGAGAAGTGAGGTTACAGGGAACCAGGCAGAGGGCCTTCGTGGTAGTGGCACCCGCCCTGTGGAACACCCTCCCACCAGATGTCAAGGCAATAAGCAGCTACCTTACTTTTACAAGGCATCTGAAGGCAGCCATGTTTAGGGAAGTTTTTAATGTTTAATGCTGTACAGTGGTACCTTGGTTTACAGACGCTTCAGAATACGCATTTTCAGGTCGCGCACCATGCCGAACCCGGAAGCGCTGGAACGGGTTACTTCCGGGTTTCAGCTCTTGCGCATGCAAAGTGCTAAATTGCGCTTTGCGCATGCACAGAAGCGCAGAGTTGCGACCCGCGCATGCACATACGCGGCGCTGCAGGTTGTGAATATGCCTCCTGCACGGATCACGTTCGCTGTATTCCACTGTATTATGTTTTTAATATTTTGTTGGGAGCCGCCCAGAGTGGCTGGGGGAACCCAGCCGGATGGGTGGGGTATTAATAATAATAATAATAATAATAATAATAATAATAATTGCTATGAAACTCACACAAAATAAATACATTCTTATCTGGTGCTGACCTTTACATGTTGTAGGGTAAAAGACTTATGGGAAATGATTTATAATGAATTAAAGAAAATGTTTAAAAATACATTTTTTAAAAAACCAGAAGCCTGCCTTTTAGGTTTAATACGGGAAGTGCCAAGAGAAGATAAAAGACTTTTTATGTATGCAATGGCGGTGGCAAGAATGTTATTAACCCAAAGATTGAAAGAAGCATTACCAACAAAGGAAGAATGGCATACAAAATTGATGGCCTATGCAGAAATGGCGAAACTGACGGAAGATCAGAAATCAAGATGACCAAATATTTGTAGAGTGTGGAGTAAATTTGTAGTTTATTTAAAAAACACAATTTAAACAGTTAAAATCATTGGCAGCATTATAATGACATTTGTAATGTGAAATTGATTGTGATAAATTCGGAATACATACTAATAGTTGGGAAAAGTGTAAGATGCAAAAAATTAATTTTTAAAATTTAAGAACCCATGAGAGGGAGAGAAGTCAGAAGGTTCAGAGAACCTTGTTATTGGATATATGTGTGAGAGATAAGACGTAGAAAATTGGAAACTAATAATAAAAAAATATATGTGTTGGTGCTGACTTTTAAAGCCCTAAACGGCCTCCGCCCAGTATGCCTGAAGGAGCATCTCCACCCCCATCATTGAGCCCAGACACTGAGGTCCAGCTCCGAGGGCCTCCTGGCGGTTCCCTCACTGCGGGAAGCGAAGTTATAGGGAACAAGGCTGAGGGCCTTCTTGGTAGTGGCACCCGCCCTGTGGAAACAAGCAACTATCTGACTTTTAGAAGGCACTGAAGGAAGCCCTGTTTAGGGAAGTTTTAAATGTCTGATGTTTTATTATAATTTTAATTTCACTCATTAATACACAGTGGATTTTCCATGGTCAACATTTGATGTTTGGAATCCATTATTATTGGAAATTGGACTTGGTTGCCAGTAGCTCCTCATTCATATTAAAGTGGGGGGGGGGTGTTGTATGTTCACTAGGCATTCAGACACCTCTTTATCGTCAACAAATTTTCCATGGTGGTTTCTGACTAGGCAGAAACCAGATCCCTTTTGGGTTCCCCTTGGCAAGGCATGCATCATACGAGGTCAGTGTAACATGGAGCAGGGACTTCTGGGTGGCTGCCCCTGTTCTGCTCTGCATTGCTAGGGGTTGGCCTTGTACGATACAGGACTTGCCAAGGGGAAGCCGAAAGGGATCTGGTTTCTGCCTAGTCAGAAACCACCATGGAAAGTTTGCCAATATCTAAAGGTGTCCAAACGCTTAGTGAACATACAACACCCCCCCACCCCGCTTTCATATGAATGAGGAACTAGTGGCAACCAAGTCCAGTTTCCAATAATAATGTGGTGGAGGCAGGGATGGTGTCTCCAGTTCCCTGACATGCTGTGTGCTTCCCCACAACAGGATGTTATCAAAGAGGAGCCGCTGGCATCGCTCTCAGTCTTACACCAAGCGATGGAAACCATAATCCGCATGACGTAAGTACGGGGAGGTACTTCTAGTCTCCCTACAGCTGCCCCACCTATTCCTGGCACCTCCCATTCACCAGGCACTATTTCAGTCCTCTGCATCTCAGCGAGTAGGGAAAAAAAGAGAGGGGCAGGGCTTCCCCCAAAGCTGTAGTTTGTTAAGCGTGCTAATAGTTGTTGGGAGACCCCCCCACCCCCTAATTCTCCTCCCGGGGCTACAATTCCCAGAGCTCCTGTCTGCTAAACCACTCCTGGGATTTAGCTACATTAGTCAAATTATGATGTTTTAAATGCATTTTAACACTGTGGCACCAGATGGTGTTGCAGAGCTGAAATCGCAACTCAGTAATATACGTTATGTGTAGGGCTGTCTCTGAAAACAGTTCAGACACTTCAGCACCAGCTGCCAATTAGTTTCTGGATCCAAGAGGAAGTCTCAGGTCCAGTTGCTCACCTTGCCTGAATTGGTGCAGCGCCAGCCCACCAGGGTTCAGCCAGCAGGGTAGATGATACAAATATTACAGACGTAAGCTCCGAGATTCAAAGAGCAAAGAGACAGTCAACAAATATCTGAACTTGTTTCTGAGGTATTTGCTTCTCATCTACCCTGCTGGTCACTGCCTGAACCCTGGTGGGCTGGCACTGCACCAATTCAGGCAAGACAAGCGGCTGGGCCTGAGTCTTGGCCTCCAAGTCCAGTTTCCAATAATAATGGATTGCAAACACCAAATGTTGACTATGGAAAATCCACTGAGAGTGAAATTCCATTATTACCCCCCTCTCTGCTGTGTGTTTGTGTGCCTCCACCTCAATTTTATAAAATCCCTTCTCCTTTTAGAACTAGCTACTAGGCTAGATGAACAAGTAGCCTGCACTGGCAGAAATAAACTTCCTGTGTTTCTATAGGCAGCTAAATCTCAAAGCAGATTTATGGAGGATGCTGTAAACTAGATACTGCATTATATTTGAAATATAAAAGGAGACAAAGAGTTGCATCAGGAAACATAGGCAGACAGAAATATATTTTCCTTCCAGAGGAAGGGTCATGGGAGGATCAAAGCCCTCAGAACAAATTCCAGGATTCTGTTCTTAGCTGCAGCAAAGGACTAATGCGAAACAGCAAGTTGCATGCGTTTATTAACAATAATGTGGTGTGTTTTTCAGAAGATTTGTTGATGAAAAGAGCACTGCACAACAGCATCCCTAGCCCCAAGAAAATCCCGCCAAATGTTGGATGAAACCCAGTCAATTGCCCATATCCTAACAACATAAATGAAAGCTAAAAGTCAACCTATGCAGCCCTATTTTGAGGGGAAAGAGTCTACAGGCAGAAAAAATACGCTGTAGAAAGGACATGTCTAAGTCTGAACAAATACCTTCTGCATAATGCAGCAGAAGGACCAGCAGCCCTCCAGTGCTCTTGGAAGCCTGACTTGCCAGTCCCATCCGAGAGACGGTGGGTCAAATCACAATCACCCAAAGGCATTCCAGTTGTAAAGCTGTTTATGTCTCCTGCCCAGACAAATTGCAGGGAACTAGTATGTGCTCACCCAAATGCTACAACATGGGTTCAAGCACTTTTCACCCACAGAAAGATTGCTGAGCAACAATATGAAATGCCCCCCTTGGTCTGTATTCACCTAATACCTAGAGATACAACAGCCAGCAGTTTGGCTAATCCCAAGAGAGGGGAGACAGAAGGTTTGACAGAAGGTTTGGTCATGAGCCAATTGCCCAGGGCTATAAAGGAGACGTCTGACCAAGTTTCAACTGGTCTGCTTCTTTCTATGTAGGTCTCCAAGAGAACGCAAGCTGTTCGCAAAAGAGATTCTCCTACTGCTCCTCCAAATCACTCATCCAGGGCGCAGTGTCTCAGCTGTGTCTCAGGAGGAGGAAGCTACAATGGCCAGTCCCACCTTGTGCCAGGGTTCAGCTAATTCCCTGCCCCTCTTAAAGGCTTCAAACCAACAGCTATGGGACATGTCCCACTGGCCCCTTCCCAGAAAGTGTTTCCCAGGTAAGCATTAGCAAACAGCACAGGCCTCCAGACGAGTCCCTCAGCGCTTCACCCGTCGCTTCTCCAGCTCCTTCTGCACCCGCTGCCTCAGGGCCTCGCGCATAGCTGGTTCCAGCTGGTTCTGAGCACTGACCTTCTCGGCTACCTCATCAGGGTCATTGTCCTATGTGAAAGAAGGAAAGGCCCCATTAAAATGGCAGGTTCAAAACATCTACATTACCATGAGCAGGGAATGGGAAACCACTAGGGAGATTTCCAAAAGCAAAACCCTTTGCACTCCACCCCGTGGCTGAAAAGCCTATAAGCTACAGCTGCCATATGTCCGGATTTTGCTGTACATTACCATGATTTCAAAGGCGGAATTGATGTCTGGGGGGCGTTTCCGAAAGGTGGCACTTTATCCTGGATCTTAAGCAAGTCAATCGAAAAATCACGTTTTTTGGCATTTTAGGGTTTTCCTTAAAAAAAGGTCAGTAATTTTGGTGGTTTCACAAAAAGAAGCCCAACAATTTTTTTGCTGGTTTTTATGCACTAACCTAGTGCTAAGCTTCTGCATGACAATCTATTTTTAGTAAATTGTAACTGTAGTTTATTTTCGTAAATGGAATTAACATATTTACTGAACTTGTATTACCGTATTTTTCACCCTATAGGACGCACTTTTTCCCCTCCAAAAATGAAGGGGAAATCTGTGTGTGTCCTATGGGGCGAATACAGGCTTTCGCTGACCGTATTTTTCACCCTATAGGACACACTTTTTCCCCTCCAAAAATGAAGGGGAAATCTGTGTGTGTCCTATGGGACGAATACAGGCTTTCGCTGAAGCTTGGAGAGCGAGAGGGGTCGGTGCGCACCAACCCCACTCGCTCTCCAGGCTTCAGGAAGCTATCAGCAAGCCTGGGGAGCCCGCGGGAGTTCCCGCGGGCTCCCTAGGCTGCATATAGCAGCCTGCCGCCCGGCGCGCCCTGAAGCAGAGCACCCCTCACACAGGGCAGACATCCGCAGCGTGGGGAGCCCTGCGGGAACTCCTGCAGGGCTCCCCACGCTGCGGATAGCAGCCTGCCGCCCTGCACGCGGGCACCCTGAAGCAGAGTGCCCCTCACCGGCCAGATATCTGCAGCCTGAGGAGCCCTGCGGGAGTTCCCGCAGGGCTCCTTAGGCTGCAGATAGCAGCCTGCTGCACGGAGTGCGGGGCGCCCTGAAGCAGAGCGCCCCGCACTTCGGGAAGACATCGGCCAGCCCCACAAGCTTGGGGGACAGCGGGGAGGCGCAGTGCCGCCATCCCGCTGTTCCTCGACCTGGTTTGGAGGCTGGCGCTGGGGAGAAGCGTGCTTCTCCCCAGCGCCAGCCCCACAAGCTCGGAGGACAGCGGGATGGCAGCACTCCCGCCCCCGACCTGGTTTGGTTTCCCCGACCTGGTTTTGGGGGGGAAATAAAGGGAAATTTTTTTTCCTTTATTTCCCCCCAAAAAAACTAGGTGCGTCCTATGGGACGAAAAATACGGTTTTATTTTCCTTTAAGAAAAGAAGAATAAAATGATGGTTCTACACAGCAGTTAATATATAACTATATTCTGCACAAAAATCCCACAATCTCAAAACCAAGATCTTAAGATATATATTTTTAGGCTCAGAAGCAAGTTCCTTTTGGTCCTTGAAAGTGTGCTTAAGACTGTAGCTTTCAATTAGCAAAAGTCTTTTCATGCAGTACCATTTAAAATGGGTCCTACTTCTCTCAGTGTTACTGGAATCAACTTCCCATTTCCTCCATTACTGAGACCCATCCTTTAAACAGTAATTTCATTTTTTCCCCAGATAAGACAATCCTTCAGTTTACTCTTTCTTACATTTTATTTTGTGTTTTAGCAGTAAAAATGCAATGAAATTATTAAGATGAAGAACAAAGGACAAAACTATGGATCTGGAGGAAGAGGCCAAGCAGCAGACATGATGGCAATGCAAAAGGAAACCCAGGTTTGCCCCAGCATAGCACCCAGTCACATACCTGGTGTACAACAATGGAAGTGATCTTTCCACTGTCAGCCTCATATTCCAGGCAGAAGAGAGCTGGTCCAGAAGAGAGCTGGTCTGGTTCTGTACTGGAGCTGCTTTCACTGGATCCCTCATACTCCAGGCCAGATATGGTTTCAGCTCTACCTGAAAAGCAAAGAGGAAATGGCAAGGGAGGCAGCTGTGTGTCTTGCTGTTTGGTATCCACATATAAAATGTGGTCCCAGGAAAAGGTATTCACATCTTGGCCCCATCCTATTTGTGCCAATAAAAGCTTCAGCAGAACCTTCAAAGGGCCCTGTTCTTTGAAGCACGGAGTATGGAGTCCTGACATCTCCCTTTGCCAGAGTAATTGTTACAACAACAGAAACATGGGAAGATGGATAGTTGATAGTTAACTCACTTCTCCGGCAGGGGTGATAGACCTGCTGATCTGGTTTCTTGGGCCTGGCTGGGGCTGGTGTATGCCTCTTCTTTGCCTTTTCCTTAGCTTCCTTCATCTCCTTATCATAGTCATCCCTGGAGAGGAAGTGGGAAGACAGCACAGTCTTTTCATAGGACACTTTTGAGGGTTGAAGAAGTGCACAATTGCTGGGAAGAAATCTCATGTGGTTCTCCAGACCTGTCAAATAGTCCCGTCTCCTCACCAATAAATCCTTTAAAACAATTTCAATTAATATTTTTATTGCTAAAATGTCAGCTTCATTTATACCCAACCCAAGTTTGGCCAAAACTTTGTTCCCTTTGAGCACAATCCTGCAAACAGTTATAAAAGGAATTAACTTGTCAGTTGATACATTTTATTATTACAATAACTGATTAAGGTTTAGCAAGATAAGCACTGCCTTTCCCTCCACTGGCTATGAACACCCAAAAGAACCCTATAGGACACATGTTCAGAGACCAGTCCAAGTGATTTCAATAAACTTACTCAGAGTCTCAGATAAATGTTTTCAGAAATGAAAGCGACATTTTTGTTTTTACTATTTAATAGCTGTGTAATTCTCTGCATGTGTAGTTAGTAGTAAAGCCCACTGCATTCCACAGGACTTGCAACACAATCCTTACCATGTCTACTCAGAAGCAAGTACTATGCAATTCAATGGGGTTTACTCCCAGGTAAGTGGGAGCAGGCTTGCTGCCTTATTCCCTCGGATTTCTAAGTAAGATTTCTAAGTAGGATTGCGGTGATAGTACTGGACTGGATTTCAGTCGTGCTTTTTGTATGCAGACAGTTCCATTGTTTTAGCAACAGCAAAAACTGCAAAAGACGACCAATGACTTATATTCCATACATACCTAGAGAAATCAACATAATATCTCACTTTGATTTTGAGAAAATACTGACCTTCCTAACAGGGCTGGCATAAGTTACTGAAATACCACCTGGAAAACGGAATGATCACCAAAAACGGAATTGTTCAAGCTGGTGTTATTTCTCACACACTGCAATAGGTAAAGGTAAAGGTACCCCTGCCCGTACGGGCCAGTCTTGACAGACTCTGGGGTTGTGCGCCCATCTCACTTAAGAGGCCAGGGGCCAGCGCTGTCCGGAGACACTTCCGGGTCACGTGGCCAGCGTGACATCGCTGCTCTGGCGAGCCAGAGCCGCACACGGAAACGCCGTTTACCTTCCCGCCGGTAAGCGGTCCCTATTTATCTACTTGCACCCGGAGGTGCTTTCGAACTGCTAGGTTGGCAGGCGCTGGGACCGAGCAGCGGGAGCGCACCCCGCCGCAGGGATTCGAACCGCCGACCTTTCGATCGGCAAGTCCTAGGCGCTGAGGCTTTAACCCACAGCGCCACCTGCGTCCCTGCACACACTGCAATAGTTAACAATAAAAAGAAGGGAGATGCAGCACATCCGAAGAAGGGTCTGGTCCTCATCGCACCCCACCTACCTGCCAGGAAGAGCCGCCTTTGCCATGAACTCACCCAAACAACTACTCCCGGGGGGACAGGGGCCTACTTGACGGGGTGGTGGGGAGCATTCAAACCAGACGGGCCTCCCCAGCGAGGCCTCTTAGCCCTCGCTTTCCTGTCGCTGCCCTTCCTTCGCCCCCAAAGAAGGGAGCAGCAGCGAAGCCCCCCTGGCAGTGGGGCGGGCCTCGGCTCGGACACGCGGCTACCTGGCGATCTGGTTGCGCCGGATGTGCCGCACGAAGCCGTGGCTCATGTCCAGGCGCCCTCCCGGCCGACAGCCGCCCCAGGCCGGGCTCTCCCGCGCCGCTCGCGTCCCCGCCGAGTCCATCGAAGCCTCCGGAAGCCGCCGCCGCCGCGCCGCCCGGCCCCCAGGGAGGCCTCGGCCAGGCCCGGCGCCGCCTTCTCCGCTGGTTGGGAGCGGGGTGGGAGGAGCCCCGGGCGAGCCCAGAAGCGCGGCAGGCCCCGCTTGCCAGGCCCTCGGGGCAGGGACCCGCCCGCCCGCCTCCAGCAGCCGCGAAGCCGGCGGGTCGCCAGCTCTTCCCCTCGGGGCCGCACTTGCAGGACCGAAAGCGGCTTCTTGCGGGGTAAGAAATACATTGGACACAACAGCTAGCGCCGCTTGGTTGACAAAAGTATCCACTTCATGCTCTTGCTCTCAGTTTGAAAAGATTATACATATTGTGCAAATAATAATAATAATAATAATAATAATAACAACAACAACAACAACAACAACAACAACAACAACAACAACAATAATAATAATAATAATAATAATAATAATAATAATAGATACTTTTTTATTATTATCTGAAGCTCAACATCAAAAAAACTAAGATCATGGCCACTGGGGCCATCACCTCCTGGCAAATAGAAGGGGAAGAAATGGAGGCAGTGAGAGATTTTACTTTCTTGGGCTCCATGATCACTGCAGATGGTGACAGCAGCCACGAAATTAAAAGACGCCTGCTTCTTGGGAGAAGGGCAATGACAGGCCTAGACAGCATCTTGAGAAGTAGAGACATCACCTTGCCAACAAAGGTCCGTATAGTTAAAGCTATGGTTTTCCCAGTAGTGATGTATGGAAGTGAGAGCTGGACCATAAAGAAGGCTGATCGCCGAAGAATTGATGCTTTTGAATTATGGTGCTGGAGGAGACTCTTGAGAGTCCCATGGACTGCAAGAAGATCAAACCTCTCCATTCTGAAGGAAATCAGCCCTGAGTGCTCACTGGAAGGACAGATTGTGAAGCTGAGGCTCCAGTACTTTGGCCACCTCATGAGAAGAGAAGACTCCCTGGAGAAGACCCTGATGTTGGGAAAGATGGAGGGCACAAGGAGAAGGGGGCGACAGAGGACGAGATGGTTGGACAGTGCTCTCGAAGCTCCCAGCATGAGTCTGATCAAACTGCGGGAGGCAGCGGAAGACAGGAGTGCCTGGCGTGCTCTGGTCCATGGGGTTATGAAGAGTCGGACACGACTAAACAACAACAACATACTATACACTACACCAAAATATTTAAATGTTTATTTGAAACTTCCTGCCACACTTTGCATCCTCTCCCGCCTCCTCTAAAGCAGTGGTGTCAAAGCGGGTGGTGGGTTTACCTAGAGAGGGACATAGGCGTAGCGAATTTAGGCCCCCCCCCTAAATCCATAAAAATACATAGCTGGGGTTCTGCCCCCCCCCACAACAAAAGGCCTGTGCCCCCCCCCCAAAATCCTGGATAGGCCCCTGGGGGGTAGCGCTAAGGGGCAAAGGGAGGTATAAACGACTGCCAGGCTGTGAAAACTGGTAGCCCTGGATCGAGTTCATCAGTTTTGTCGAATTAAACAAAATAATTTTATTGGCTGTTGAAGAAATGTGTGCAATTAATTGCGACTGTTTTTGAGTTTTGTCACACTGTTATCTTCCTTAGGGGGTCGTGCAAGGAAACCACTATTCTAAAAGATGTTTTTTACAGAGGAAGGTCCTGGGAGGTGAGTTTAGAGAGTCAAGGGTTGAGGGCGGCAGCTGAAAAAAAGTTTGGGAGCCACTGCTAGAAAGCGCCAGGCGCTGAAAGTGGAACAAAAGTGGCTGACATCTAGACTAGTACAAGCGCAGCAAAATGCTGCAGCACAGAGAGCTCTTGTTCCGTCGCTGTAGCCATTAGCTTTGCCTTGCAAGCCAAAGAATCAAAGGGCCTTTCATGCAACGCCTGCAAGTCTTAATTTATTATGACAGACAGCGTTAGCCCTCCACTTTTGCTAGACTCCTATCAGATGCAGCTTTGAAAGACGAGCTGTGCTCCTGGCCACTTGTCTGAGGCAGGCAGCCTCGTCAAAAACTTCTGCAGGGCACCAGCTTGGGAAAGGCCACTGCTTGGATATCCTTTTTTAATATTCATAAATATTATGAATATTCATAAATATTATGAATATTCATAAATATTATGAATATTCATAAATATTATGAATATTAAATACTTTGTTGAGCAAAAAATAAAATATTTTTATGAATAAAATAAAATAAATAAATAAATAAGAAAGAAAGAAAGAAAGAGCACCGGGTAATGCAGGCCACGATGCACTGCAAATTGCTGCTGGCCTCCTGCAACAGAGCAGATGTAGGCGCCCATCTCACTCCGGAGCAAGGCTCACTAAGGCCACGCCCACCTGAGCAAAAGCGCTTCCGTTGCGCCTGCGCAGCAGCCCGGCAGAAGCTACAGGAAAGGGCAAATGAATGCGCATGCGCAAATGAACGGCGACGCGCGATGCGGACGCTCTCTGAAGTGACGCACGTCAGACGTAGGCGCGACCGTTGCCCTCCACGCGACGGCAACAACGGCGCGCCGGAGGCTCCTCTGCGCGTGCGCCTGGGAAGGTTGCGCTTCCGCGGCGATGTCCGGGCGGGTGAAGCGGGAGCGGGATTCCCGCCCGCTGTCGGTGCGGAGCTCGCTGTCCAGCCGCGGCCCGCAGGAGCCGGGCGGGGAGGGCGGCGCGCCTCGGGGCCTGCGGGTGAAGCGGGAGCCCGCCGACGAGGAACCCCAGGTCAAGCAGGAGCCCCTCGACGAGGACGACGACGACGACGAGCCCACCGGTGGGTGCGGGGAGGGGGGAGCCGCGCGTCCATCCGTCAACGCGCGCCAGCCTGTGGAACTCACGGCCACATGATGTGCTTGTGAGCTGCCTTTTTGGTTGTCCAACTGCAGCTGAAAATAGTGCGCTGGCCTAGAAGGAATCTAGCAGCTGTCCAGGGTTCCACACAGGGGTCTTTTCCAGATTAGGTAGAGATCGAATTGTCTCTGTTTGAGTTATGATCTCCCTGTAACCTAGCCACTCTATTGGTAAAATAGAAGCAGTAGTACAGTAGTTGCACATAGTTCTGGCTGACTGTGTGGCTTAATACAATACAGTTTGTAAACCACTCATAAATTAAAAATGTCAGTCGGTGCTGATGCCATGTCTGTAAATATCAAGTCTTTGGGTATTTCATAAGTTGCCTCTTAGTCAATATGAATTGTTTTGCTTTCATTACTCCTTTATGTGACCCCTGTGTGGAGTTACAGTTTGTCAAGAGTCCCAGTTGATGAAACACTATGCATGCTTTTGAATTCTACACAACTCTTTATTTAGTAGTGTGGACAGATAGAATCTTTAAGTTTACAGGTGAAAGTCGAAAAATTAGAATATCTGGAAAAGTTCATTTATTTCAGTAATTCAACTTAAAAGGTGAAACTAATTTATGAGATAGACTCATGACATGCAAAGCAAGATATGTCAAGTCTTTATTTGTTATAATTGTGATGATTATGGTGTACAGCTGATGAAAACCCCAAATTAACAATCTCACAAAATTAGAATATTGTGAAAAGGTGCAGCAGCTATTCAATCCATAACACCTGCAATGGGTTCCTGAGCCTTTAAATGGTCTCTCAGTCTGGTTCAGTAGGAAACACAATCATGGGGAAGGCTGCTGACCTGACAGTTGTGCAGAAAGCCTTCATTGAGACCCTCCATAAGGAGGGAAAGCCTCAAAAGGTAATTGCAGAAGTTGGATGTTCCCAAAGTGCTGTATCGAAGCACATTAATGGAAAGTTATGCTTAAGGGAAAAGTGTGGAAGAAAAAGGTGTACAAGCAGCAGGGATGACCGCAGCCTGGAGAGAATTGTCAGGAAAAGACCATTCAAACTTTCACAAGGAGTGGACTGAGGCTGGGGTTAGTGCATCCAGAGCCACCACACACAGACGGATCCTGGAGATGGGCTTCAAATGTCGTATTCCTCTTGTCAAGCCGCTCCTGAACAAGAAACAACGTCAGAAGTGTCTTACCTGGGCTAAAGAAAAAAAGAACTGATCTGTTGCTCAGTGGTCCCAAGTCCTTTTGTTATGAGAGCAACTTTTGCATCTCATTTGGAAATCAAGGACCTAGAGTCTGGAGGAAGAACGGGAAGGCACACAATGCCAGATACTTGAAGTTCAGTGTGAAGTTTCCACAGTTTGTGTTGATTTGGGGAGCCATGTCATCAGCTGGTGTTGGTCCACTGTGCTTCATTAAGTCCAGGGTCAACGTAGCCGCCTACCAGGAAATTTTGGAGCACTTCATGCTTCCTTCCACAGATGAGCTTCATGGGGATGCTGACTTCATTTTCCAGCAGGACTTGGCACCTGCCCACACTGCCAAAAGTACCAAAACCTGGTTCAATGCCCATGGGATTACTGTGCTTGATTGGCCAGCAAACTCGCCTGACCTGAACCCCATAGAGAATCTATGGGGCATTGCCAAGTGCAAAATGAGAGACATGAGACCGAGCAATGCAGAAGAGCTGAAGGCTGCTATTGAAGCATCCTGGTCTTCCATAACAGCCCAGCAGTGCCACAGGCTGATAGCATCCATGCCATGCCACATTGAGGCAGTAATTGATGCAAAAGGGGCCCAAACCAAGTACTGAGTAAATATGCATGCTTCTACTTCTCAGAGGTCTAATATTGCTCTATTTGCAATCCTTGTTTTGCTGATTTCATTTAATATTCTAATTTTATGAGATTGTTAATTTGGGGTTTTCATCAGCTGTACACCATAATCATCACAATTATAACAAATGAAGGCTTGACATCTCTCGCTTTGCATGTCATGAGTCTATCTCATATATTAGTTTCACCTTTTAAGTTGAATTACTGAAATAAACGAACTTTTCCATGATATTCTAATTCTTCAAGTTTCACCTGTATGTCAGGCTCTTCATCTGGTTAAAGCCAAGCTAATGATCAATACTTGGTACCAGGGTTAATGACAACAATTGAAGTGGTTGATGCTTTCATTCCTAGATAGTTGCTGTCTTAAACACACACTACTGTGATCATGTATTCAGTATTAGGATGCTTATTGACAATTATTGAACGTGCGTCTTTATCCCACTGTAAGCGGTTAAATTGCATAAATAAAGGTCTAAAGACCTTTTGTGCTATCTTAGATAAATTTGCACAGGGGATTCTAATACACTAGTTGTCTGTTGCTGTGGTGTGTTTTTATTCTGCTATTAGCTTCTTCTGTGTCACTTTGCTGCTGAAAAGAGTAACCAAGGAAGCTAATCAATACAAATAATTATTTGGCCAAGGACAAGTTCAATTTACAGTAGTTCAAATTACTGCATATTTTAAAACTACTTCTGTATGCTTTTTATTCTTTCATGCTAAAGACTCTAGCCTATCTCATATATATATTCATATAAATTTAAATGTGTGTGTGTGTGTGTATCTATATCTATACATATATCTATAAGAATGTCAGTAAAGCATGTTTTTTGTTTGGTCCCCTCTTTCAGTGAAATATGGTCGATTCGACCCAGAGGACCGACGGAGCAGGCACTGCCCATACTTGGACACCATAAACAAGTCAGTATCAAGATGAAGCAAAGCAGGGAGCAGTATATATTGTAGCAATGCACATGCAGAGATTTAAAACCATGTTGGTGGTGGTGAAAAATTCAAATAGGCAGTTTGCAACTTTAGCAAAGATGTAGAATTTCTTTAAATGTTCAAACTATGGGGAACAATTAGTAAACTAAACAAGACTAACTGAAATATGTGTAATATTTACTTATTAGATCTAAACTGAGGTTGTTATGGGTGTGCATTGTATATTTATAAAAAGCAAAGGTGACCTTTTTGGTCCACAAGAAAAACCTCCAAAATCCACAGCTGAGCAGTACCTTTATAGTCCAGTTTGTTTTGTGTACTGTCATGTGGACCATGCTGGCTTCCTCCCAGATTAAGTTGAATAGTGTTTGATTGGGGTATCTGTCTGGTGGGATTAATTTACCAATGTTCTGCCACTGTAGGAGCGTTCTCGACTTTGACTTTGAGAAGCTGTGTTCAATCTCGCTCTCCCATATCAACGTTTATGCTTGTTTGGTGTGTGGGAAATATTTTCAGGGTAAGTAAGTATGCTTTGGCTTTATATGCTTCCTTTACAGACAGAATACCAGTTCAGTATGACTACACTACCTCTGTGGCAAATGAACTGGGACCAACCTAGCAGGAGTAGTTGTGATGTGAAATGCCTTGCATGATGTTACTGCTAATGGTGACTCTTATGTTCAAAGAGATCTCACAAATGAAGCTGGGGTGATGGTGATCTATTGTAATCTTTTTACTATACTGCTAGAAGCCTGCAGTCATGGAATAAATTGATCTGCTGAAATCAGCATTTGAAATGCAGGCTTTAATCTACCCTTGGTTGTTGGTCCTTCGAGTTGGCTGATCACAATGCTGCAGTGGCAACGGAAGTCAGAGGTGGCAACCGTCCCATCAGGGTCTAAATGTCAGTCCTAGCAACTCTGTGCCTCTCTGGCCCTTAATTCCCAGCCTTCCAAACCTCCTTTGGCCCCCCCTCTACAAATAGGTCTACTTTTCTCATTTCCTCTTCACTTCTTCATCTCTGTCTCAACTATCCATTGCAGTCCAGGCCACTGACTGCCCTGGGCCATTTCCTTCAGCCACCCTTCCATTGCCCAGGCTCGCTGGTGCTCACTTTTCCCCTCACTTGCACAAAGTCCCTGAGCCTGTTAAACATGATACATCTCTCAGTTCTTTGTTGCCTCAGCCCTTTTTCTCAAGCTTCATTTCCCAACCAGCTTGGTTCCGCTTTCTGAATCCTTGCTGCTCTCTTCCTTCATCTTCTTTGCCTTTGAACCTCCTTGCTATTAATTTCCTTAAATCTGGACTTCTTTCAAGCCCACAGCCTACCTTTGGGAGGTTTTAAACCTAACCAAGCTGAAAACTTTCCTTTCCATGTGGATTTGAAGTTATTTAGTTCCCAAAACAGCTGGTCATTCTTTGCCACCAGCTAATTGTATCACTGTAGCTTTACTACCACAAGCACAGTGTAATACAGATAACAAATATCCATGGGTAGTTCTTAGGATTGCTCAGGGAAGTTCCGTTACTAGAAGCCAATACTGCAATCCTGTCTTATTCACAGTTTGTTTCTTGCTTGCCTCCTGTCTTCTTTGCAGGTCGGGGCTTGAAATCCCATGCTTACATTCACAGTGTACAGTTCAGCCATCACGTCTTCCTCAACCTTCACACCTTGAAGTTCTATTGTCTGCCAGACAACTATGAAATCATTGACTCTTCACTTGAGGATATCACCGTATGTTGTCTTCCCTGTGAAGGATGTGGGGGGTGGAAACAGTAGGCTCTTGCCTAACATTGTGACTCTGCCACATTGAGCTTCCATGTGCTTTTTTTGCTGCCCCCAACCCTAGTTTCAGAGGCAGTTTTTGTTGTGCCCCAGAAAGTTGTCTTTACCTGAGCATGTCTCACCTATGTCTGGAATGCAACTTTAGAGATATGTATTTTTGTAGACTTTGTTTTAGTTTAGTCTAACTAAGTCTAACTAATTCTTTTAAAAAAATAAATAAATAAACTTTATCTTAACATAAAGGTCAAATCGGAGTTTTCAGCAGCACATACAGTCCTATTTATCCTCTCTCCCCCTCACAGTATGTCCTGAAGCCCACCTTCACCAAGCAACACATTTCCAACTTGGATAAGCAAGCCAAACTCTCTCGAGCCTATGATGGCACCACATACCTGCCGGGCATTGTGGGATTGAACAACATCAAAGCAAATGATTATGCTAATGCGATTCTCCAGGTACTGTGACATCTTTGAAATGGAGAAGAGGGAGATACTTCAGTGAAGGCTTGGGAGGTTTGATGGCCACCCATTAGGGATGGTTATATAGTACAGTGGTGCCCCGCAAGACGAACACCTCGCAAGACGGAAAACCTGCTAGACGAAAGGGTTTTCCGTTTTGGAGGCGCTTCGCAAAACGAATTTCCCTATGGGCTTGCTTCGCAAGACAAAAATATCTTGCGAGTTCCTGTGGGTTTTTTCCTCCCCCCCCTTTTTCTAAGCCGCTAAGCCGCTTATCAGCTGATCCGATAAGCCACTAAAAGCCGCTAAGCCGCTAATAGCGCTAATCCGCTAAGCCGTCAATGGGCTTGCTTTGCAAGACGAAAAAACCGCTAGATGAAGAGACTCGCGGAACGGATTATTTCGTCTTGCCAGGCACCACTGTGGTTGGGTTTTCTGCCTTGTCAGCGGGGCTGAACTTGAGAGGTCCCTTCCCAGCCTATAATTCTAAGTATTGAGAGTACTCACAGTAGTCTTAGCCAGCTGTCAGAAATCTGTTCTGTTTCCAAAAGCTGCTTTAGTTCCACGAGTTTTCTTTTGAGAATGGAATCGTTTTTCACAACTCTCCTTTTTTTCTTGGGAGCACTGAGTGACTAGGAAATCCATCACTATAATGTCAGTGTAAACTTCTCCATGTAAAGGAATTTTGCTCCATTAAGTTGCTGGGATTTGCTTGTTGACCTGACCCTGGGTCAGAGACAAAATGTGGAAGCCAAGGAATATGCAGCATGGTTTGTGTGGTTGTTTACGTGTCTAACAGCCTATCTTCTTCCAGATACTTGAACATCTTATTTGCTTGTATCTGACCTGTTGGTGCTACCAGCTCAGATACAGACACTGAATTCAAGATAATGGGCAGGGTGGGCTTGGGCATAGAATTATAGAGTTGGAAGGGACCATGAGGAATCTTTTGCACTACATAGGGCTCAAACCCATGGCCCTGAGGTGAGGAGTCTCATTCACTACCAGCTGAGCATGTTCAGTTGGTGCCTGGCAATCATCATTCATGCCTTCATAACAGTTACTTAGTACCACTATTTTCTGATTGGTGCCTGGCAGGATTACAAAATTTAATGCTGGAGTTCCTATTAAAATGATACAATGGGTGAAAGGGAATAATCCAGCCTTCCCCAACCTAAGCCTTTGAGATGTTTTGGACTGTAACCCTGTATCAACCCCAGTCAGCATGACACTCTTTCGGCCCACCATCATACAGCAGTGCTGGCTGGGGCTGTTGGGAGTTGTTGCCCAAGACATCTTGAGGGCATCATACATAGGAAATACACAATGATTAAAATTAAATGGAGCAAGGTGATATGGTGGACTTGGGATGGCACTCTGATATTTGTATTGTATCTTAAATTAACTGAGTGGGTTACAAAATGTTAGATTTTTAACCTAATAAGTTTTTGTGGTAGGAGAGGCTGTACTTTGACATAAGTGGGGTATTTTGTCCCTGATCTTTAACCTCTCCGTGCCTAGGCCCTGTCTAATGTCCCACCACTGCGGAATTATTTTTTGGAGGAGGAGAACTACAAGAACATCAAGCGCCCTCCAGGAGACATCATGTTTCTGCTGGTTCAGAGGTTTGGAGAGCTCATGAGGAAACTATGGAATCCTCGAAATTTCAAAGCTCATGTCTCCCCCCATGAAATGCTGCAGGCTGTGGTTCTCTGCAGCAAGAAGAACTTCCAGATCACCAAGCAAGGTGGGACATGGGGGGGAGCTTATTGTGTTCTGCTGGTACTAAGAGATTAGAGGAATGCTGCGGTGGCCACCTTTATCAGATCTAGCTATTCTTAAATACAGTGGTACCTCGGGTTACAGACGCTTTGGGTTACAGACGCTTCAGGTTACAGACTCTGCTAACCCAGAAATAGTACCTCAGGTTAAGAAATTTGCTTCAGGATGAGAACAGAAATCGCACGGCGGCAGGGGGAGGCCCCATTAGCTAAAGTGGTACCTCAGGTTAAGAACAGACCTCCAGAACGAACTAAGTTCTTAACCAGAAGTACCACTGTAGTGGCAGGCAACTCTCTAGAGGGTTTTATTTATTTTAATGGATTTCATCTTCCTCCAAGGAAGTTGCACAGTACCTGATAAGCATTTCTCATTATTTGCCCTCCCCACATTCTGAACCCTCCTTCTATGACCTCTGTCCATAGCTCTAGTGGTTTTCTCCAAACCATTGTCTGCCTTTTCCACCTTCAGCTCAACTCAACTGTTGCTCCACTTTGTCAACCTACTTTTCACCCCTCTGTTCCCCACGCCCTTTCTCTATCCCACCCAGTATTTCCTTCCTCTTCTTGCATGGATGGATGCCTCTGGAGAAGAACAGGAGTGTAAATAAATAACAAGAGGGGGAGGACTTGTAAATGCTGAGTGCCTTGGCCCCTTCTTTTGCTAGGACTGAAGCTCATGATTGCCCACTGCATAGGAAGGTGGTTGGCTTTTAACTGTAGAGCAGACTTCCCTGCCTCAGTGCCTTCCATTTGCTGGCTGAGGCTGATGGGAGTTGTAGTCCAAAAGATCTGGTTACAGAAGGCTGCTGAAGAGGTGAGAGTCCTTGTGCCAAGCAGTGTGCTAGACTTACAGCTCTGCTCTACCTTCAACTGCCTTCAGAAGTTGTCACTTTTTCATGCTTTTCATCTCCATCTTCCCTTGTTGCAGGTGATGGGGTTGACTTTCTATCCTGGTTCCTGAATGCCTTGCATTCTGCTCTTGGGGGGACAAAGAAGAAGAAAAAGAGTAAGTAAAAGAGGTTGAGACCTCTGCAATAACCTGTGTGCTGTGTTTCAGATATACATACAGCTGCTCAAAATGCAGGAAAAGATACAACATCATTAAATATGTATGCAGTATTACAAGTAGCCATTTGAAATTAGGCAGTCAGAACTAAACGACCTGGGTGATTATTTTTTTTTTAAGTATTCACCTGAGCAAAGGGACTGTCAAGTAAGCTTCCCTTGGGAGTGAGTTCCAGAGGTGGGTGCAACAACAGAAAAGGACTGTCTATTTACACCTTACCACAGGTGTGACCAGTGGAAGAGTCCCTGAATGTCTTACTACAAAGAATGGGCCTTTAATGTCTTTTTCATTGCATTTTATTGCTTTTATCCCCCTCTTCCTTCCTGAGAGAACTGCAAAGCGACTAATGGCAAACAGAAGAAAATGGAACATAAACTATTAGAATAATTAGTATAACAAAGAAGCATATACAGTGGTACCTCAGGTTACAGACGCTTCAGGTTACAGACTCCACTAACCCAGAAATAGTACCTTGGGTTAAGAACTTTGCTTCAGGATGAGAACGGAAATCGTGCAGCGGCAGCAGGAGGCCCCATTAGCTAAAGTGGTGCTTCAGGTTAAGAACGGACCTCCAGAACGAAATAAGTTCTTAACCCGAGGTACCACTGTATATCAAACTTTGAGGAGGTTGGGCTATGAAAGGATGAAAAGCAACTTTCTTTGCTTTGTTCTTTATGTCTGTAGCCATTGTGACAGACGTCTTTCAGGGCTCCATGCGGATATTCACCAAGAAACTGCCACACCCTGATCTGGTAAGTTCTTTATTGTATGGGTTAGATTCCTGCTTACAAAAGGGAAAAGCACATGGGGTCGGGAAAACCTTGATGGTGAGAGGTGGCTAATACTTGCTGAGCCTATTGCTGCAGGAAAGTGCTTTGTAGAGTTTAATTAGTGACACTAGACACCCACAAGCAGTCCTAAGTCTGTGTTTGACCAGTGGGTTCCAAAGTGGGCAATACCATCCTCTGGGGGGAGTGGGGTTGCCAGGGGGACACCAAGAGCCTGAAATATCTCAGGACCTCAGGACCTCAAGAATCTCCATTTGAACTTACCTGGACCCTGAGGTCTAGGCCTTTTCTGCAGTGGCTCTCTGCTTGTGAAATCCTCTCCCTGGGGAGACATCTTCATTATACACATTTAGGCACCAGGTATATAGGTTCCTCTTTACCCAGGCCTTTGACTAATTGACATCCCTTTTAAATGTGTCGTGGAAGGGGGGATTATCGGTTTGTTTTTGTTTTTATTATGTATTTTGTGTTTATATTGTAATGTTATGTGAACTGCCCTGAGTTTTATGGGTATACAAATCTAATGAAGAATAAATAACGAGGAGGCTACATGGAGGTGCTGGAGATATAGATGGCTATCAGACTTTGAATAGCTGGTATCACTGGATCAAGGTCATCAGTTTTGTTGAGTTGATTACATTAAATAGGTTTAACTCAATTGTTAATAAATGTGCAATTAGTTGCCACTGTTTTGAATTGTCTTACAATCTTTCTTAGTGGGTTGTGCAAACTACTATTCTAAATAATACTTTTAATAGGATAGGGGGCTCTGGGGGATGAGTTTATGGAACTAAGGTTTGGGAAAGGTTTGGGAAACACCAGTGTAGGCAGTCAGTAAACACTTCTGTATATATCAAAGTCTGGTGGCCTGAAGGTTCCTCGCACTTTTCTTACTGGAGCCTTGCATCCAGCTGTGTCTGCCACAAGTCTTTTTCTCCTGCACTACCTGCTTTGTTTTTCTCATTCTCTGTGTCTCCCTCTCTCAGCCAGCAGAGGAGAAGGAGCAGCTGCTCCAGAATGACGAATACCAGGAGAAAATGGTGGAATCCACTTTCATGTATCTAACCCTGGACCTCCCCACGGCTCCCCTGTACAAGGACGAGAAGGAGCAACTCATCATTCCCCAAGTACCTCTTTTCAACATCCTGGCCAAGTTCAACGGAATTACAGAGAAGGTACCGTATTTTCGCCCTATAGGATGCACTGGCCCATAGGACGCACCTCGTTTTTTGGGGGGAAATGAATAAAAAAAAATTATTTCCCCCCCCCCAGCCTGCGCTCCGGGCTGCAGGTTGCCGTGCGCAAGGCTTGCGTGCCCGGGGGAACTCCCGCCGGGCTCGCAAGGCTTGCGGATAGCTTCCTGAAGCCTGGAGAGCGTGAGGGGTCAGTGCGCACCGACGCCTCTCGCTCTCCAGGCTTCAGCGAAAGCCTGCACTCGCCCCATAGGACGCACACACATTTCCCCTTCATTTTTGGAGGGGGGAAAGTGCGTCCTATAGGGCGAAAAATACGGTAACTATACATTCTCCCCTCTCTGCTTCCACACCCACATCCCCGCAACAAGGAGGATAGGAGCTGGAAGCCACAATCCAGATTGACAGGTCCGTGGTGCTGACTTCAGGCATCACACCTTCCAAATGTTGGTATCGTGACACTCTCATTAATCAGTGGAGAAAAACGTGGCTTTAAAGGGGGAACATGAAACTGTCTAGGATGTAAATGCAATCAATAAAATAACAAGGGCACTGGGGTGCAGAAGGGAGGAACAAGCTGACTTTTATTAGAACGATCCCACAAAAAGGGAATGTTGAAGTTTTTGGTGAGAGAACTCTTGAGATTTGGATTCCCATTTGCGGGAAGGGCTCACTTGGGGCAGACTTTGCCAGCCATGTACCCTCCAGATATTTTGTACAGCTGTACAAAGCGCGGCTGTGGTGCCTGGGGTTGATGGAGTCGTAGTCCAGAGCATTGGGAGGGGATGTCCAGGGTGGGGAAGGTGGGCTTTAGTGCCCTGGGCCAAGCGGGGATTATCAGGGGAAGCCCATTGTTCTAGTTCTGTGCCTAAACATGGCTTACTTTTCTCTCACTTAAAAGTGGTGCTTTGGGTGGATGTAGGGCAATCATGCTAGATGAAAAGAGATCCCAAAGTTGCAGAGTTCAGCACACTGCAAGATTCCCTGAGAAAAGTATGTTTCCAAGCATTGTTTCTCTCTCCTTCAGGAATATAAGACCTATAAGGAGAACTTCCTAAAGCGTTTCCAGCTCACCAAGTTGCCTCCTTACCTCATCTTCTGCATCAAGAGGTTCACCAAAAACAATTTCTTTGTGGAGAAGAACCCCACCATTGTCAACTTCCCCATCACGTAGGTGCTGCCTTTCTCTATGGGATGCAGCCGTGACCTGTGTCCTGGTTTGTCTTCATGAACTTGAGGTGCTGTCTGAGGCAAAGGCTCCCAGAGCTGCCTGCAGATATCAGTGTTGAGTCAGTCCCTGCTCTCAGACTTACAATCCAAAAGACAAAACACAGAAAGGGAAATGGTTTAGAAGGGAAAAAGAAAACCCAGGCACTTTTTCTTAGAGTTCTTAAAATGACCAGTTGCCATTGTGTTGCTTTATACCCAGGGGTCAGCAACCTTTTTCAGTCGTGGGCCAGACCACCGTCCCTCAGACCTTGTCGGGGGCCGGACTATATTTTGAAGAAAAAAATGAACGAATTCCTATGCCCCACAAAAACCCAGAGATGCATTTTAAAGAAAAGCACACATTCTACTAATGTAAAAACACGCTGATTCCTGGACCGTCCTTGGGCCGGATTGAGCAGGCGATTGGGCCACATCCAGCCCCCGGGCCTTAGGTTGCCGACCCCTGCTTTATACAAACCTACCCCAGCCTGATGCTCTAAGTGTTTTGGACTACAACTCTCATCAGCCCCAGCAAGCATGACCATGCTCCCATCAGCTCCAGCATTATATGGCCTTGCTTGCTGGGGCTGATGCGATTTGTAGTTGAAAACACCCGACAGCATCAAATTGCGGAAAGCCTCTATATTGAGGCAGGTCATTAGTCAGTCTACTTTGGTATTGTCCATACTGACTGGCTAGGACTCTCCAGAGTTTCCCCCAGCGGTCTTTCCTCCCTCTGAGTGCAAAGCAGAGCTCACTCCATTGGCTCTGGTGTGAGAGGCTGCCTCCATCAAGCACCTTCTGCCCCTGAACTGTGCCAGCAGCTGGCCATGTATGTCATGTTTTTTAGAGTGTAAGCCTGTGGACAGGGACTGTCTTATTTTGATTGTATGTAAGCTGTTCTGGGAGCTTTGGGGGCTGAAGAGCGAGGTACTAATGCTCTAAATCTACGCCCCATCCCAAGGGATGAGGGTAGGGAGAGCAAGGATTACACACCTCCGTCATTGGTGCTGTGCAATGCCAGGTCCATAGGCAACAAAACCGCCACCATGCGTGACTTTTTTGTCTCGCAGGGGATTGACCTGGCTTGCGTGACGGAGACCTGGGTACGGGAAGGCGAAGCAGTCTCCCTACATGAGATAACACCCCCAGGTTTCTCTGTCCTCCATCAATCGCGGACTGTGGGTCGGGGGGGAGGAGTAGCGTTGTTATTCTGGGAGGATTGCTCTTTCAGAGCTCTGCCATCACCGACGATCTCCGGCATTGAATGTGTTGGTCTCGTGTGGGGCACCAAGGAGAGCTTGGCTGTCTGGCTGGTGTATCGACCACCCAGCACACCTGCAGCCACCCTGTCAGACCTGCTGGAGGTGGTGGCGGGCTGGGCCTTGGAGTTCCCAAACCTACTGGTTTTGGGAGACTTCAACGTCCATGCCGATGCCGCTCCCTCCTCACAGGCTCTGGACCTAGTGACTTCCATGGCAACACTAGGGCTCTCCCAGGTTGTTTTGGGCCCCACTCATCAAGCAGGCCACACGCTGGATCTGATCTTTGGGGCTGGCATAGATGTGACCATGCTCCCTGCTGTGGAAGTGCCATGGTCTGATCACTACGCCCTGAAAGCCAAGATTGACTTCCCGCTCCTCCCCGGCTCGGGTGGCGAACCTATTTGGGCTCGTCCGCGAAAACTGATGGATCCTGATAGATTCCGACAAGCCTTGCGGAACCCTTCTCCTCCTGGCGACTCATTAGATGACCTTGTTGGGGACTGGAATAACCGGCTCTTGGCAGCCATTGATGAGATCGCACCTAAGCGCCCTCTGCGACCCCGTCGAAACCGGGCCCCTTGGTTTACTGAGGAGCTCCGGAAAATGAAGCGGGATCTCAGACGGCTAGAGCGAGTATGGCGACGGACTCGTGACGGAGCCTCAAGAACATCTTATAGGACGCTTATGAAAGCCTATGAGATGGCTATGAAAGCTGCTAAGAAATCTTACTTTGCAGCTTCCATTGCATCCGCTAGCTCTCGCCCGGCACAACTTTTTAGAATAATTAGGTCAATAACGTCCTTAGGACAACCAAACTTAAGCACAAATTTGACCCACAGCTCTGGCTCCGGCCTGGTGGAACGCTCTGCCTCATGAGACCAGGGCCCTGCAGGATCTGATTTCTTTCCGCAGGGCCTGTAAGACAGAGTTGTTCTGCCTGGCCTTTGGCTTGGAGCCAATTTGATTCCCTCCCTCCCTCCCTCTCTCTCTTTTTTCTTTCTTTTCCTTCTCCTCCTGCAATGAGGCTACATTTTAATATTTTAATGTTCCATTATTTTAATGTTGAATTTTATTTTTGTTTTTAAGTTGTAATAATTCTTCTTGTTTTTGTTATTGTTTGTAAGCCGCTCTGAGCCTGGCCTTGGCTGGGGAGGGCGGGGTATAAATAAATTATTATTATTATTATTATTATTATTATTATTATTATTATTAAATAAATAATAATACCTGGGGAGGCCATGGATTTTAATTTCCATTTTTATTTCAAGTATTTGCACACCACTTTTCATCAAGCTGCTTTTCATCAAGCTGTTTGGCAGGGGCCCTGACGTTCTCAGTGCAGTGGCAGTCGGGGGGCATTACTGTCAGGAACCACCATTACTACCTCCAAGTTAATAGCTTGTTTCTCTCCTTTCTGCAGCTGCCTATTAATTCAAAGGCCAGAGAGCCATTTGCTGGAAGTAGTGACAGTGGAAACCACTCGCTGGCAGCCCACTTGGGGTGGGAGAGAGCAGACTGTTAGCCCCTTCTTTAAAACTAGTTTATGGCAATGGCTCCATATGTGATTGTACGTAGCTCGTGGCACAGACTCTGCCTCTTACTGTACACTTCTGAGTATCGCCTACAGCATTCTGAGCAGGGTCTCAGCAAGAGTGAGCCTTTCCCGCATTTCACTTTTGTTAGTCACCTGGTTCTCACAATTTTGACCCATCCCATGCTGGCATTCAAATAATTGGACACTGGCTCTTGAAACTGTCAAGTAAAGGAGGCCGTACCGTCTCTCTGTTTCCTGTTTCTTTCAGCATACAAACCTATATATTTGTTACTAATCCTTGCAAACTTTGAACCAGGCTATCAGACCTGAAGCAGAAGGCGCTCTATTTGGCAGGGGCCCACACATTTTGGCTTGCTTACTAGTCAAAGTGTGTAGCTGTCAACAGCCCCCTTCCAGGGGGCTTCTCCCATGCAAGTGTGACTTTTGCAGGATGCACTGCAGCAGCTCAAGTGGTGGCTTTCAGGATTTCTGGGCTGAGCATGTTGGGATGACCATTCAAGGCTGGCAGGCAACTTTCTGAACTGTATGGGCCTCTGTCTTTCAAAAGGGAGGCTGCAGGCACTCCTGTATCTTACAGTTTCTCACTTTCCTCCTTTCTATAGGAATGTAGATCTCCGGGAATACCTGTCTGAGGAAGTGCAGGCTGTACATAAGAACACAACCTATGATCTCATCGCAAACATCGTGCACGATGGGAAACCAACAGAAGGGGCCTACCGGATACATGTATTGCACCATGTGAGTCTTGGGTCCATTGCACCATGTATTGCACCATGTGAGTCTTAGCTCAGACTTGCTCTTGTTGACTCCTGAGATTTTGAAAGTGGCATTCAAAATGCAGCTTTAACTCGGTCTGAGTTCCAGCAGCAAACTCTTTTGCCGTGTTGTTCTCCTTGCTAGCCTCTCTCCTGATGTGGCTTTCCTTCCTGGTGTTGCAGGGCACAGGCAAGTGGTATGAGCTGCAAGATTTGCAGGTGACAGACATTCTTCCCCAGATGATCACCCTCTCTGAGGCTTACATTCAGGTTAGTACTGGGTTTTGGTGATGGTGGTGGGGTTTTGAAGAGAGCTCTAGTTTTGCTAGGTAGTGAAATCCCATGGAAACCGCCTGCTGTGCCTTTTGCCAAGGTCCCAGGGAGCCCTCAAGAGCACAAATAGACCCTGCAGGGTCCCAACACAAGCAGCAATGAGGTGCCTGCTGGTGACATCTCCCTCTGTGTGCAAGCTTTGCAGATTTTGCTGTTGGGGGTAAAGCATAAAACCTAAACAAGTGGGCTGGAATCAGTCTAACAGGAGTAACTCCTTTCAGTGGCATAAGAAGAAGCCTGAGTACAGTTGCACAGGCAGCTGAAGTAGGCAACAAAGTTTGGTCGCATGCAATCTCTGCTTACAATGCGTTTCGATTCCGTAGATCTGGAAAAGACGAGATAGCAAAGAGGAGACCAACCAGCAAGGGGCTTGAAAAGGGAAACAGAGAGCGCCAGAAGGATGCAGATGCAATCGCAGCATCACCTATACTGTGAAATGGAGACTGGTGTTTGGTGTTTGGTCAGTCAAGCTGGTGTTGTCTTCTAGAAGCCTCTCTCTTCCTGTTGCTGGCTCTGTTCATTAAGCAGCCCAGCAGGGAATGGACTCCTTGGTGCCACTTTGCAGCTCAGTCTTGGCTACGTTCTCATTGGAGGAGAACTAGCAAGAAGACAGGGCAAGAGTGTATTTTCTCAACTTCTTTGGGCACAGCTAACTCTGCATCCCATTTCACTGTCCAGCAAGTCTACCTAGTGCTGAAATCAATTTCAGGGGACGACAGGAGAAGGCCTTTCCCTTGTGTTTTGTTCAAGGCTATTACTTCTGAGTCCTGTGTGCATTAAATGTGTATACTTGGTTTTCTAATATGGTGTGTCTTTTCTCCAGAGCAAACCCTTTTGCTGAAAACTGGACTAGCATTCAGCAGAAATGGTCACGTGATGAGCAAGTGCAGTGATGGCTAAAGTGAGTGTGGCTGAAGGGTGAAAGGGGCCACGCATCAAATACATCCCTAGGCCATGTCCACTCTCTGTAGTTGTTATTAATTTCCATTTTAAAAAACCATATTTTTTTTAATTGCTTGTAAGCCGCTTTGAGCCTGGCCTTGGCTGGGGAGGGCGGGGTATAAATAAAATTTATTATTATTATTATTATTACCCCTTCCCTCCTTTGCAACAATAGCTTCCCCTTAATGTAGTGAAGCAGGATTATGATGGCAGGTGGAGAATGAACACTCTGCCATTCCTCCCCCTTCACCACCATCCCAGTCAGGTGCCACTTCCACTTGGATGACCACCAGAAATCCCTTTGGTGGCCGCTTACGGCCTGCAGGCCACAGTTTAGCCAGCTGAGTTGGAAAGCAGCACTTAACTTGGACACTGATTTTGCTCATAGTTATAACTTTCATACAAGAGTTCTAACCATCAAGTAGCATCTCAGAACTTGTGTCTCACTGAGGTATTGCTAACAACAAATGTTTGAATTGATGATGCTTGAAAACTGGAGCATGGTCTTCTGGTTCCCTTTGCTGCAGCAGCTTCATGCTCAGACACGTATGAAATTAGACCAAGAGTTTGACCATAGTATCCTCCTGGACCAACTGCTCAGGATGGACATTGGAGGCCCTTTTACAGTGGCTTTGTTCCTACCTGTGTGGCTTGAATCCCAAGAGCAGTATGGGGAGGGGAGTTCAGCTCCCTGGCACTTGCGCTGTAGAGTTCCACATTGGTCCCCAATGTTATTTAATATCTACATAGAGCTATTGAGAGCAGGACTTTTGGAGCTTCTTTGGGAGGAAGGGTGGGTTCTGCCTTTCAGTAATAATACTAATGCTGAGTCCTGAAGCACATACAGCTCTATTTCTCCATAATATCTGAATCGGGAGAGGCTGTGGAAGTCCTGGACCCGTGGCTGAATGCAGTGGCCGACTGAATGAGGGCCAATAAACAAAGTTTGGATCCAGGGAAGATGGAGGCTCTGTGGGTAGGAGCTTCATGTGTCTGTTATGGTGAGGGTTGCAGGTCCATGGGTTTGGGTGGTACTCCTGGATTACATCCATGTCATTAGAGGCCCAAGCGACCACTGTGCCTAGGAGCAACTTTTGCCAACTTTGGGTATTTCTGAACTGGGGTAGCCTGGCCTCTGCATTCCATGCATTAGTGACTTCAGGACTGGATTATTGGAATGCACTGCATGTGGGGCTGCCCTTAGGCTCAATCCCAAATCTCCAGCTGGTGTAGAATGCAATGGCTAGACTACCGATGGGGGCAAATGGATGCCAGCATATAACACCTCTGTTAAAACATCTACACTGGCTGCTCATCTGCTGGGCCAAGTATCAAGGTTCCTGCATTAATATACAAATCCTTGAATACCTTGAGTCCAGGATACCTGAGCCCTTATATCCCAGCTCAATCACTGAGGTGATCCAGAGGAACACTGTTAGTTGTCCCCTGTGTAACAGAGGCCCAGCAGGTCTCAACTAGAAGTTGGGCATTTAGTGTCATCAGACCCATGCTGCGGAAGAGTCTTCCAACAGAAATTAGGTGCCTCCTGGAGTCTCTTGAAAACTTTTTAAAATGTCAACAGGCATGTTCATCAGTTTAGGTTTTTCAGATGCACCTGGCTTTTTCATGATCATTTGGAATGGTTTTAACAGTATTTTCTTTCTCTTGTAAATTTTGCTCTATGCTGCCCTGCTATGAGCCTATAAATATTTTTATAAATAAAATCAAACACAAATTGGGGGACGAGGCATAACTGTAATAGTTGAGAGTATGAGAGCTTCATGGTTTCCCTCATCCCCTGCCACAATGATCAGTCATCAGGAAGAATCCAAGCAAGTGGTTCATGGGGCAGGGCTGTGTAACCCTCCCCTATTCGCTGTATGCTGCTGGCTCCCGTTCTTTGGCTACAGCCACACATGATCCTGGCAGTGCTGCACAGCCTAGAAGGGAGAGAAGAGAGAAATTAGACCCAAACCCAAAAGAGGCAATGCAGACATTCTGTAGTAGATTCTGTAGTAGCTACAGAAGCTACCTGGGAACTTCAGGGTCTCTGCAGTTTCTGTGCTGAGGGCATGTGAAAGCTCTGGTTTAGCAGCTCAAAGTGGAATTAACTTGTGGGAAATGGTTGCATTTATAGACTGCAAGTGCCGCAAAAGCCCAATCTTATTACACCCTTTCACCAGGACCTCCTGTGCCAATTCCATACAATATAATGAGAGGGGCTGCCATGGGATTCCAAGCTGTTGTCCTACAGTGATTATCTTGGTAGCCATTGACAGATGGAAACTTGAAACATTGCAGCTAGCTTTGTTTTTCTGTGCAGGGAGGGGTGTTTCCCATGTCTACTAATAAACAGGAAAACACTAAAACATGGAAGCACACAATAATAGTTTTATATCCATCTATCTATCTCACAGATGCAAAGAAGGATGACTTATATTTTATTTTTACAATATGCCCAAAGACTTCACCCACAAATGCCTTTGTCAATGGGTTTTTCCTTGTTTCTTAGGGCTTGCCCACACTTGCACTTGTCCCCTTGCCTAGAAATGGGTCCAAGTGGCTTTCCACTTGCCCCACCACTTTCTCCAGCCTGCTCTTTAGCACTGAATTGGAACAAATGTCAATCTGTGGAAAAACTGGGTGATGTTTGCTTTGATGCAGTGGTAAAGATTGGGTTTTCCTGGGGGAAAGCAGCAGGGCAAGCAGATGAGCCCTTAGTGAACCAATCTCAAAGCTTTCTGTTGTCAAAAGACCATTAGGGCAAAATCCTGGCATCTGGAGATAGATTTCTTCTTTTGGCACATTACAAACCCAAAGAACCAGCACTCCATTCTCACCTTGCATTCCTCAGCAGTGCTCAGGCTGGAGCACCAATAAGTGGGGCCCTGGGCACAGGCAGTAGTTCCTGGAAAAGGCTTCTCAGCCATGCAGGCTCCTAGTTCCTGTTAGCAAGGAAAAAACTTGCAGGTGATTAGAACAGATGATGGTGTCCCTTCCAAATCTACAATTCTATGAAGAGAAGAGGCAGAGCAGTCCATGCTGCTTGGCACCTTTACTTGACATAATGTGTTCACCTTTGTTGCTAGAAACTTCCCATTTCAATATAGGGATAGTATCAATTGGGGGCCTCTCTGGGAGATTCTGAGATGGTTAGAATGGCTTGAAAAGGGGTTTTCCTATTCCCACCTCTTCTTTCTCTATAGGTTCCAGGAGCTATAGAGGACCATTGCCCTGATGTTCTAGCAGCACCCATTTGGCTTTTCATCTTCCTCTTTTGCATTGATTGCTTTACAGGTCATCTTAGGCTTTAGTATCTGACAACTTCCCATATCTGAATTTGGTTCTGCTGGCCATCACTTAAGAGTACCTGCCAGAAGGGCAATGACCAAATGTCAATACAGTACACAGGAGTAAGCAAGGTATGCTGTACTTGGGGAACTGAAGAACCAACTTCCGGAAAGTTTAGTTATGTTCAGGAGACCATCTACTGTTTAGTTGGGGACTGATCCACATGTCTTGCTTGTGTCCAGAAGCTGAGTGTCAGCTTGCTACACTTTGAAAAGGCTTTCCAAACCCTCTATGCTGTGCTCCTCAACTATAACATCTGAAAATGCTACACCAACAGTGAGCAATGTGAAATTGAATGTTGTTGTTCTATCAAGGATGATAGCCTCGTACCTGGCATGTCCTCTGGGCGCTCCAAGGCTTGGTAAGCAGTAGGAACAACTTTGGCTCATGCTGATCAATGAAGCTTTTGCACTACAAAACAGGAGGAAGATAAGTAAATATTGAGCCACTGCTCATCTGGCCTCTTTGGCTTGGCCACCTGTGCACAGAGGGTGTTAGTGGAGTATTGGGACTGGCTATTTCACTATCTATTGTCCATGGGCTGGTACAAGTGAAGTTGGGTACAAATAGAAAATAGGAATCATCCCTCTCTCCACTGTTTAATAATAATAACCACAACAACATTGAGACTTTAGACTGCCCCCATTCCTTGCTCCTATCATGTCTTTCTCATGGGCAAGGCTAGTCAATGTGGTATACCCAGATGTTGGGCTGCAACTCCCATTGTCCCTGATAATTGGCCATTCTGGCTGCGATTGATGAGTCTTAAAAAATCTAGAGGGCACCAGGTTGGGTAAGGCTGTTTTATAAGTGGCAGTAATTATTCAGTCTCCTAGATGGTCACAGTGATGGGAGTTGTAGTCCAAACCACCTGGAGGGCACCAGGTTGAGGGAAGGCTGATGTAATTGTGAAGAGTCCCCAGGTAGAATTTTGGGAAGCTGTGATTTTGTCCTTACTCTCTCGCTGCCTGTTATGCATTGGGCTGCTTCCCAGCATATCTATGGAAGACCACCGTCTTTCAAATCCCTCAAAACTCACCTCTCTCACAACTTCTTAGCCTCCCCATATCCTGCTGAAACCGAAGCCTAACTGAACTGACATTTAGTTCTGTCTCCCCTCTGGCAAACCCAGTGAAGTGCCCTCCAGATATCGTTAGACTACAATTCCTAGTGTGGTATAATGGTTAGAGTGTTGGACTAGAATCTGGGAGACCAGGGTTCAAATCCCCACTCAGCCATGAAGCTCACTGGGTAACCTTGAGCCACTCATAACCTAACCAACCTCACCTGGTTGTTGTGAGGCAACTGTAGGGAGGAGAACAATGTATTCTACCTTGAGCTCCTTGGAGGAAAGCTGGGATATAAATATAATAAATAAATAAAAAGACTCATCATCATCCTCCCCAGCCAGCATAGCCAATGGTTAGGGATGATGGGAGTTGTAGTCTAATAACTGTTGGAAGGCACCAGACTATGAGCTTAAGAAAGGCAGCTACTGCCTGGGTCCCCGTTTGTGATTGTGACACGGGGCAAGCCACACGCTCATTCCTTGCTGCATCAGAGTCGGGGGGGGGGGGGAAGCAGCGGCATAAAGGGGTGTGGTGAGGGTCCTGGGCCTCTTCCTCCAGCTAGGAGGACAAGGAAGGCCTTGCAGTGTTCATCTCATGCCATGTTTGTATGGGAACTGGCCTTTGCATATTGTTAACAATCCTTTGAAGAAGGCTGTGGCTTTTTGCTCTTTAGGGTAACCCACCTCTTCCCAACTCCGAAAGGTGTTGCTGCAGGCTGTCAACAGAGCTGCTTCCATTTCAGCCCTGCTGCTGTTGGGCTTGAGGGTTGCCTTCACCTGGGTCTTGAGAGCCAGGCAGGCTTGGCAGCTGTCAGCTGGGCCAGAGAGTGACAGTGGAGGGGTCTCTGAAAGGGGGAAAAGCACAAAGAGGCAGGGCTGAGGAGCAGTGCGGTGTTTTGCATGCGCGCGCGCGCGCGCACACACACACACACACACACACACACACAAGCTTTATACTTTCCCAGCTACCCAATTCCCCAATTCCTGGATCTCAGTCTAAGCAGCCAACTTGCTATAGCAAGTTGTGACCTAGGGTGTGATCACATTACCACCTCAGAGGGCAATGAAGTTCCACACTCAACCCAAAGCTGTTGGCTTCATTAGTCTCTGATTCACTTCTGTTTGTGTACACACCAAGGGGAATCGACAGGGGTGGGAATGTCTTTACCTTAGCTGTAGGCAAATTAGGAACAGCTTAAGGACTTAAATCAGTGCAATCAGTGCAATTGCACTGGGGGAGGAGATGATGCTCTACCTTGCACCCCTAGCAATGAGATGGTGTCCCCCGCCCACGTCCCTTGTCCCCTTGGCAAAGAGATGTTGGCCGCTCAGAGCAGCAGAGAAGCAGCCCAGGGAGCATGCACAGTGGGTGGGTGGGCTCCTAGCCACTCTCAGCCGCCTCCCTGGGCCTGCACCATTGGCAAGGGCCAACCTAGCCAACCCCTAGGTAATCCTCTGCATCTGTCAAACAGTGGGAGAATACAGGCAGAGTGTCAAAGGATGCTGTTTGCATCCTTTGCAAGCATTTGATTGGGTGGCATGCTTGTCTGGACTGACAGACAAGCATGCCACCCAATCAAATGCTTGTTCAAACTGGCAGACCCCACCCTCCACAACCTCCTCTTCCAGCACCTTCTGGGGAGAATTAGTGCCCTACAACCAAGTGCACCCCAACTTTGGTGCATGCCTGCCTGCAGGGAGCTTGCTCATTTTTGCCTTCTGCAGTAGGAGGCAGCAGTTAGTGAAAATGAATGGGAGGGAGGCAAAGGGTGTCCACATTACCGCCTAAGAGGGTAGTAAGGTCCCGCCCCCATGTTTCACAGCTCTCCCCCTCCTCCAGCTGTCCACATCAGCAGGGCCTTATTCTGTTTCTGTACACAGAAGATGTACACAGGGAGAGAATGTCTTTACTGTTTGCATAGGGGGTCACACCTTGGCTAGAGACAAATTAGGAATGTTTTAAGGACTCTGAAGTGTGCAGCTGATTTGAGAACTAATGAATCAAACTGGCAAAGTACAGGTTACTCCTGCATTTTGGATAAGATACTACGAACACGGATTAAAAATGCAGCACCGGGAACGCAGAGAATGCACAGGAAACAGGAGTGTGAACAGAGCCAGTCTCTGCTTTCTAAAAACTCTTTGTTGTTCCCAGAATCGTATGCAAAGCCGGTTTGCCCATTGTAGAGAATAGCTGGGCTTGCATTGTATTCCATTGCTAGGGCGTCTCCAGGTTGTTACTGTTGGGGGGAGGGATTCAAGGGCATATGGGGAAAATCTAGTTTGGCAGTATTGAAGTGAATAAAAACTATCATCCTAGTACAAGTCTACTTGGGAGACAGAAAAATACAGACTTTTTGCAATTGGGTAAGTGACATGGTAATGCATTGAAAAGTGTGGAATAATGCAATGGTTAATGGGAAGATGTGCAAACATCACACAAACCGATCAGGATGGAGGTTCAGTGAAGACCAGTCAGAATCTTAAATTCTGGCTTCTGCTGGTTTAGCTTAATCCAGGCCTTGGTGTGAAGTAGGGCCAGTGAGAGGTGTGGCCTAGAGAGAGTTTTGAGGGCCACATATTTGGCCCCTGGTCCTGATTTTCTGACCCCTTGACTTAGCCTGATGTGGCCTGTGGAGGAGCAGAGGTGAGTATGTGGCCAGGCTGCTTCTTGTTCTGGATGGCAAGCTGCTACACACAGAACCAGCCAAAATGATGGAAACTGTCCAGAAATTTCTCAGAGTGACAAACATCACAGATTACCACAAGATACCAAAGCACCACCTAGCCCACCAAGGTTTTAGGTTGTCTGTACCTGGGCCACAGTTTTCTTCTGTGGCACACATGAGCATCATCCCGCAGATCAGGTTTGGCCCCAACTTGCCCATTACCGCGTCTACAATGGTCACAGTGTATTTCTCCATCAAGCACTGGCACATCCCAGCAGCGGCTCCTGGTGCAAAGCGGCAGAGCTGGGCCATGGATTTGCCAATAGCTTCCTAAGGAAGAAGACAAAGGACTTTGGGTGAAGTTAGTGGCCTGCCCTGCGTCTGAATCCAGACTCGGAGACATCATTCTCAACTTGAAAACTGCCGCCTGCCTTGCAGTTTAGGACACATGAAGGTGGAACCGAGGAAGATGCCAAGAATCACCACAAGGTTAATAATAATATTAATAATAATAATAATAATAATAATAATAATAATAATAAATTTTATTTATACCTGCTCTCCCCAGCCGAAGCTGGGCTCAGGGCGGCTAACAACAATCAAAATAATCCAACATTCTAAAAACCTTTCATTATAAAAATTAATTAAAATCAAATTGATGGCAACCATTAAGCAAAATTCTGTGCAGATTGCCAGAGGAGGGAGTCAGGCTGCGCCCTGACCAAAGGCCTGGTGGAACAACTCTGTCCTGCAGGCCATGCGAAAAGATGTCAGGTCCCGCAGGGCCCTAGTCTCTTGTGACAGAGTGTTCCACCAGATTGGAGCCGCAGCTGGGAAAGCCCTGGCTCTAGTTGAGGCCAGCCTAACCTCTCTGTGGCCTGGGATCTTCAGGATGTTTTTATTTGCAGATCGTAAGTTCTTCTGTGGGACATACCAGGAGAGGCGGTCCCATAGGTACGGGGGTGCTAGGCCGTATAGGGCTTTAAAGGTTAAAACCAGCACCTTAAACCTGATCCTGTACTCCACCGGCAGCCAGTCCAGCTGGTATAGTACCGGATGAATGTGATCTCGCAGCGAAGACCCCATAAGGAGTCTCGCCGCAGCATTCTGCACCCGCTGGAGTTTCTGGGTCAGTCTCAAGGGCAGCCCCACGTAGAGCGAGTTATAATAATCCAGTCTGGAGGTGACCGTCGCGTGGATCACAGTGGCTAGGTCAGGGTGAGAGAGATAAGGAGCCAACTGCTTAGCTTGGCGGAGATGAAAAAATGCCGCCTTTGTTATAGCTGTAATCTGCACCTCCATAGAGAGGGAGGTATTGAAGATTACACCCAAACTCTTAACGGACGATGCTGGCACTAATTGCACCCCCGCAAGAGATGGGAGTTGCCCATCCCATATCGCCCCGTCCCAGCCAGAGGACCTCTGTCTTCGAAGGATTTAACTTCAACCGGCTCCCATGTAACCATCCAGCCACAGCTTCCAAGTATCTGATCAGTGTGTCTGGGGCTGAGTCAGGATGGCCATCCATCAACAGATAGAGTTGGGTGTCATTGGCATACTGATGGCAACCCAGCCCAAAACTCCGGACAAGCTGGGCGAGGGGGCGCATAAAGATGTTAAAAAGCATCAGGGAGAGAATCGCACCCTGAGGCACTCCACACACCAAGGAGTGGCGCGATAATTCCCCCCCCAAGCACCACCCTCTGTCCCCGACCAGAGAGAAACGAGCGCAGCCATTGAAGGACTGTGCCCTGGATCCCCACGTCGGCAAGGCGGTGGTCCTGGAGTTTGTGATCGACCATGTCAAAGGCTGCTGACAGGTCTAGAAGAATCAGCAGCCCCGACCTGCCTCGATCCAGCTGCCTGCGGAGATCATCTGTTAGGGCGACCAGAGCCGTCTCGGTCCCATGACCAGTGCGGAAGCCAGACTGGAATGGATCCAGAGCCGATGTTTCATCCAGAAACCCACCAATCTGTTCAGCAACCGCTCTCTCAATCACCTTACCCAGGAACGGAAGATTCGAAACCGGGCGGTAATTGGATAGATCTAAGGGATCTAATGATGTTTTCTTTAAGAGCGGGCGCACCACTGCCTCCTTCAGTTCCCCTGGGAATATCCCGGTGCCAAGGGATAAAATGATGATATCACCCAGGGGGGCCCGCACCTCGTCTGGACACGCTCTAATCAGCCAGGACAGGCACGGGTCGAGAGGACAAGTGGTGGGCTTTCCAGCTCAGAGGAGTCTGTTCACTGGCTGGGGATATCCGGTCAAAGTGGTCCAATACTGGACCCGAGGACAGTTGAGGGGCCTCCAGTTCCTTTATTGTATCCAAATTGGCAGGGATGTCATGGCGGAGCAACAGGACCTTCTCCACAAAAAAGCTCGCAAATGCCTCACAGCTGTGTGTCAAATTGTTATTTAAATTTGGCTGTCCTTCAAGGGACTTTAAAGACCTAATTATACTAAATAATTGCACCGGGCAAGAGCTAGCGGAGGCAATGGAGGCCGAGAAGTAGGACTTCTTAGCGGCCTTCACTGCCATCTCGTAGGTTTTCATAAAAACCCTATAAGATGTTCTTGAGGCTCCGTCACAGGCACCCCGCCATACTCGCTCTAGCCGTCTGAGGTCCCGCTTCATTTTCCGAAGCTCCTCGGTAAACCAGGGAGCCCGGTTTCTGCGGGGTCGCAGAGGGCGATTAGGTGCGATCTCATCGATGGCTGCCAGGAGCTGGATATTCCAGCCCTCAACAAGCTCAGTCAATGAGTCGCCAGGGGGAGCAAGGTCCTGCAAGGCTTGGCAGAATCTATCAGGGTCCATCAGCCTCTGCGGGCGAGCCCAAATCGGCTCGCCACCTAAGCAGGGTGGGGGTGGAAAGTCAATCCTGGCTTTCAGAGCATAGTGATCAGACCATGGCACCTTCATCGAAGGAGACGAGATCACATCTATACCTATGCCAAAGATCAAATCCAGCGTGTGGCCTGCTTGATGTGTGGGGCCCAAAACAAACTGGGAGAGCCCTAGTGTCGCCATGGAAGACACCAGGTCCAGAGCCTGTGAGGAGGGAGTGGCATCAGCATGGAAGTTGAAGTCCCCCAATACCAATAGGTTAGGGAACTCCAAGGCCCAGCCGGCCACCGCCTCCAGCAGGCCTGACAGGGTGGCTGCTGGTGCGCTAGGTGGCCGGTACACCAGCCAGACAGCCAAGCTCACCTCGGAGCCCCACACTAGGCCAACACATTCAATGCCGGGGATCGATGGCGATGGTAGAGCCCTGAAAGAACAATCTTCCCGGATTAATAATGCCACCCCTCCCCCCGGCCCACAGTCCGTGACTGGTGGAGGATGGAGAAACCCGGGGGCGCCATCTCTTGTAAGGTAACAGTTTCCCCTTCGCGCACCCAGGTCTCAGTCACACAAGCCAGGTCGACCCCCTGCGAGGTGAAGAAATCTTGCAGGGTGGCGGTTTTGTTGCCTATGGACCTGGCATTGCACAGCACCAGTGACGGAGGTGAGTAATCCTTGCTCACCCTACCTTCGTCCCTCGGGATGGGGCGCAGATTGGAAGGGGTACGAGCATATCCATATCTCGATCCCCTTCGCCTATAACATCTGCCCCCACCGGCATACCTCCCTCGCCCCTCCACGGTAGCAATCCCAAGCCTCATACCAACCTCCATTTACAAAATAGAAAAACAAACCAAACCAAAAACAATTGTACCAAACAAAACCAATCCCCACCCCACTCAATATCCAACCCCAAACCAAAATAAAACGGAACAAAATAAAAATACATCAATAAAAACCACTGTTCACGGTGGTACAACAAAGTAAAAAGTAAAAACCCCTTTAAAACACTTTAAAATATATAAAAACACCGCTGCTGCTGCTGCTGCTGCACTGTGAATTGGGAAGGGCGCTCCCTCCTCAGGCTAATTCCACAGGAGGGAGCGGCCTTCCCCAAAACCCACCGTGCAGCAGCAGCAGCAGCAGCAGCAGCAGGTTTTATTCATAGGGCCAGTTAGGGTTGTGGGGGGCCAGTGGCCTCAAGCTCAAAGGGGCCCCCCTATTTAGACAATTTTTGGCATTCAGTTGGTTTCACAGCTGTTCATCATATGAAATTGTGACACGCTCTCTCAGCTTAGAACTCCATTTTTAAGTAAGCAAATCAGAGATGTGTTGTTTTTCTGACATAGATTTTGCCATATACTTAATATCAGCTGTGAGCAGTGCTTTCCTGGGAGTACTAAAAGGGTACACAGCACTGGCACCTCTCCCCACCATGTTACAAGTGTGGCACTCACTGTAACAGTACTGGCACCTTTGTTCCAGAAAAAAAAGCACTGACTGTAACATTGCATGAAAGCAGGATTTCCCCTCAATAATTAGATAGAAATAATGCTTTAAAAAATGTGGAAATAAAAAGCATTCAAATAATAACTCACACTGTCCTATTTTATTTTCATGTCATCATTTTTTCATGTCTTTGTTCATTCTGGATAAAGGCTTCAAAAGCCAGAAAGTGGCCTGGGAGGGCCTGTTTACAGGATGTGCATAGAATTTATTAGTCCAGCTAGATCAAAGGTCCATCTAGTTCAGATTCCCCACAGTGGTGCCTTTGGGAAGCCAGCAACTAGTTACTGATATATACTAAAAGCCAACTACTGAATAGACTTTTCTATGTCACTTTTAAAGGAATCTAAATCGGTGGCCTTCACCACATATTTTGGCTATTATGTGACAGGACTCCTTCCTTTCCACTTTCCCCACATTTTTCCAGCTCAGTTTTGGCTAAGTTGCCACAAAAGAGGCTGAAAGTTGAAAAGACAAAGACCTGCCCAGTCCACTCATCCCTGGAGCTTCTATTCCACCTTTTCTATCAGTTAAACTTTTAGCTTCCTGAGCTTTGGTTGCAGACACTTTCACAAGCTTAATGCTGAGGTCCAGAAACATTTAAAAAATAAATAAATAAAAGAACAATTGAGAGTCTCATGATGTTGCATTCTGGACCAGAGTTTGGATGTGTAAAGCAGCCTTCTTCAGATGTTTCAGACCAAAATATCTATCAGACCCAGTATGATAGGACTCTGCTGTCTGGGGCTGATGGGCATCGTGTTGGAGAAGGCTGAATTAAGGCACAAAGAAAGGAGAATACAATACCTTGGGGAGGCTGGATTCAATCCGGCCTACAAGGTTCTTGCACAGCCAACACTGAGGCAAAACATAACGCCAGGGCCAAGGGAAGAGCAGCTCCTCCTTGGGATTATCCTGGGAAAAGAAATAGGAATAAGTCGTGTAGCAGGTAGGCACAGAAATTAATCAAAGGTGCAACAGAGCAGATCTCATTTTGGGGAGATTAACGCCCTGTTCTTACTGGAGCATAAATGTTCCAGCTTCGGCTACTTCACTGCACCCACCTGAGGGGTGCACTCCCCGCCCCCCAGCTTTGCCATTTATGTACCATAAAAGCCTAGGGCTTGCCAATCAGAAGGTCAGTGGTTCGAATCTCCGCAACAGGGTGAGCTCCCATTGCTTGGTTCCTGCTCCTGCCAACCTAGCAGTTCGAAAGCATGTCAAAGTGCAAGTAGATAAATAGGTACCGCTCTGACAGGAAGGTAAACGACGTTTCCATGCGCTGCTCTGGTTCGCCAGAAGCGGCTTAGTCTTGCTGGACCGAACGATCAGGGGTCCCTTTACCTAGGTTTATTGATTCTCCTACTGACCCACCCACTGGACTCTTTCTCTGCCCGTTCTCCCCTACCCTTACCTCATTCCTCTTCCTTTCTATCTTCCCTCCTGCATTGCCCACTGCAGTGCAGCTGTAACTGGGTGCTTAGCATATTTTTAGTGGTATTTGTTGCCTTATAATGGTTTCAAAGTGGCTCTATATATGCTCTTGTGCACCAAACTGTAAAAAGGTTTTTCTAAAAGGCAGGATATAAATGTTTTAATAAATAAAAGGTAAAGGTAAAGGTACCCCTGCCCGTACGGGCCAGTCTTGACAGACTCTGGGGTTGTGCGCCCATCTCACTTAAGAGGCCAGGGGCCAGCGCTGTCCGGAGACACTTCCGGGTCACGTGGCCAGCGTGACATCGCTGCTCTGGCGAGCCAGAGCCAGAGCCAGAGCCGCACACGGAAACGCCGTTTACCTTCCCGCTGGTAAGCGGTCCCTATTTATCTACTTGCACCCGGAGGTGCTTTCGAACTGCTAGGTTGGCAGGCGCTGGGACCGAGCAGCGGGAGCGCACCCCGCCGCAGGGATTCGAACCGCCGACCTTTCGATCGGCAAGCCCTAGGCGCTGAGGCTTTAACCCACAGCGCCACCTGCGTCCCGTTTTAATAAATACATTTTATTTATTTATTTATTTCATTTATGAAGCACCTTTTCTTCCAAGAAGCCCAAAGTGCTCCTCATGACAACCCCGTGGAGTAAGTTAGGCAGTCACTGGCCCAACCTCAGTGAATGTCATGGCTGAATAGGGATTTTTGCCCTGGTTTTCCAGGTCCTAGTCTGACACTCTCTAGCCACTAGAACATACTGGCTCTCTTTTGAAACCATTATAATTTTATTCTGATGGGAAAGTAGAATGAAGTAGGATGCTTTCCTAGACAACTGCTTAGATCAGCCTTCTCTGACCCAATGCCCTCCAGATGTTTGTGGGTCGTACTGTCAAACATATGGAGGTTACCAAGTTGTGGAAGGCTGGCTTAGGGGTTCATACAATTTTCTTTCACTGGACTGGAGTTCATGTCATCAGAAGAGGCTCTCCTTCCTTACCTGGGTCTTGTTGTTGGGCATAATAAAAGCTTTGCCTTGCAGTAGGTGGATCTGTTCTGCCATCTTTTGAACCAGCACACCAAAGATGTCCTTGCTCTCCAGTGGGTCAGACTGGCAGAGGCCAAACTTTGCACATACAGCATCGGGTTGCTTAAGGGCAGAAGGGATAAGGAATGAGAAAGGAATAATCCCTCTCCAGTTGCCCTACTCTGAAAGGCAAGGCAGAGGCATGCCCGCCAAGTGGCCTGTTTTTCAAGGGACAGTCCCAGAATTACGAAAGCCACCCCAGCTTCTGGTTTGAACCTGGGATGTCCCTATTTCTCCCACTGGCTGCCGCGAAGGAGCATCTTATTGCCTCTCCATGGCTACCGCTGCCAGGTTCCCCCCCTTGGGCAGCTTGTAGCAGCTGCTGGACTGCAGGTGAGGAAGAGAGGCTGCCACCTGTGAGGGGAACGCCCCCCATGACACACCAGCTCTGAGGTGCAGGCAGAACACAGGGCTGCCCTGGGCAGGAAGAAAGGGGGAGATGAGCAGAGTGAAAAGAAGTCTTGAGGTGTTTTTTTTTTTAAAAAAAATAATGATTCCAGCATCCACATCTAATCTTGCCTCTTTCTAAAATATATTTATTATTTATTTTTAAATAAATTTATTGGTGTGTGTGTGCTTCTTTCATAAAACAAATTTTCTGATAAAAATTTGATTTGCAGGGGGGGGCACAAAAATGGGGAGGTCATTTGTGGGGCAGGGGGAGTGAGAAATGTTCCTGTTTTAATCTGAGGAATGCTGGAGGGTATGAAGAGGTGGTCCTTGCAGCACAGGCCCTGGGGAAGTTTTCCTGCACAAGCCCCATTGTAATGTGCAAGAACTTCCCAGTGGAATGGACCAGATGAGCCTGTCAGCTGCTTAGCTGCCCTTTCAGGGCATCCAAAACCAACTACCTCATGACAGAGCAGCCTCTGCTTTCCCTCCCTTGCCCTCCCTCCACACAACAGCCACTGTGTTGTTTGTTGTGGAGAAATTATTTGCCATTGATGTGTGTGGGGAAAGGGCCACTTACAATCTGTCCTTCTAAGGCGGTGATGAATAGAGAATAGTAGGTATCCACAAGCTCCTGGCATCTTGGGATTAAGGTCTGAAGTGAAAAAGCCGCACATTCGTGTTTCAAGTAGTTCTGGATGGCCTTCTGTGTGGGAACAGCAATGTTTAGAGAGTAGAGGGGAGAACATAGGACAATTTCTGGGTGCCAAGATCCAAGTTTAGGGGAAGTACTTTTTGGGGAGAGAACCCCAGCAGATACTTTAAACATGCAGCAAAGTAAAGTGTGGAAATATAGGCTGTAACACCTTTAAAATGTGCCCCTCCACATGAGTTCCAAAATGTCCCCTTAAAATGTTTCTTTTCCTTGTTTCCCCAGCATAGGAAAAAGACCATGTTTCGTAAGTTTAAAAAACGGTTTACTTACAAATTCTCCATAGGTGAGAGACATGTGCTTCAGAAATAGTTATACAGGGAGTAAAACTTTGCCAAGTGGTGAAACTTCCTATAGGAATTCAAGAGTGGCTCATGCGGGTGAGTGGAAGCAATCAAGTAGAGTGAAGAACAAAGTTCCTCCCAAGGTGGTGGGAAGTGGACATAGCTAAGCCTGGCAGTATAGCTTACACTATAGTATTAACCTCTTCCTATATTAAGTAGACATGCATGTTTGTGATATGAGGCTGGTTACCCCACACATAGGAAAAGCCTGCTGGATCAGGCCAATGGTCCACCTAGTCCAGCATTCTGTTCATAGCTGTCAACTTTTCCCTTTTCTTGTGAGGAATCCTATTTGGAATAAGGGAATTTCCCTTTAAAAAAGGGAAACGTTGACAGCTATGATTCTGTTCTCTTCTTTTAAAGCCATCCAAGTTGGTGGCCATCACTGCCTCCTGTGGGAGCAAGTTCCATAATTTAACTGTGTGTTGTGTGAAGAAATTTATTTCATCCAACACTCAGCTTCATTGGATGTTTCTAAGTTCTGGTGTCTGGGAGCTATTTGGGCAAGACTGAGATCTCTGTCCAGCTGTCTCTCACAATGCCTGCCTCTCCTGGGACTATTCATACAATCAGCTTAGCTAAGAACATCAGAAGACCCCCAAGGGAGCCCTTTCTAGTCTAACAGCCCGTTTGCATAGTAGCCAACCAGACGTCACAAGCAAGACCTGAGTGTAATGGCCCTCTTCTCGCTGGTCTGTCCTCTTTAACAGCACCACCCTACACATGTTCACTCATAAGTAAGAACCACTGAATTTAGTGACACTTACTCCCAGGTAAATAAATGAGTATGTAGGGTTTCAGCCTGAAACCCACATGTTTTAGACTGCAGATGCATAATGGGTTATTTTTATTTACAGGATTCTCCATGGTATGAAGGGAAATCTGGGTTAAATGTCAACAAAAGGTACAGACTAAATGCTGCTGCAAAAAAGAGAGAGAACAACCTTGTGGGCAGCAGCAGCAGCAGCAGCACTAATTCCACACATTCCAGCTACCTGGGTTACCTTAAAGGTTGACTCCTTGGCCATGCGAACAAGGATGGTAACAATCTCTTTGCAGTCTGCACAAGTGTCTTCCTGGAGGAAAAATTAAGGAAATGAGGGCAACCTGAAAATGCAGCTGTCACAAAACCCTGGGTCACCGGCAGAAAGTGGGCAGGCAACCACTGGGCTTCTTGACACAGCAACCCAATATGCCAAAGACAGAGACAGTGCAGCTGTCCCCAACTAACCCCACCCCCAAGTTTTAACTTCCTGCACCAAAGTCAAGTCAGAGGAGGGAGAGAGAGAGAACAGCAGCTACTCACTTGGGTGGCACTGTTCCATCCAGCCTGCATGCAGTGTTCCCAGGCACCACACTGGATGGCCGTCACGAGGTTCTTGCACCAATATGTAGGACCTTTGGCACATCCATCCTCAATGGAAATCTTGCCAGCCAGCACTGGAAAAGGGCAGAGGAGGACATGCCCTTGTGAGCAGCATCATAATGTGGGCAGGATAATATTGTTTTATAGGTTTGGTGGGAAGTGGTGTGGAGGGCAGTCTGGAATCTGGATGACACACGTGATCCTTTCCAAACCTGTGATCCTGTATATGTGAGGTTAGAATACACCTGTCATCTGCACCTTAAAGGGTGAGCGCTATTGCCTTAGAGACAAACGAGGAGCCCTTTCCCCACCTCATCTGTCTGGATGATACATCATCCTAGGATGTAGAATAATAGGCCATGAGAGGGCTGTGTATGTGAGAGCTGGGCTGATTTGGGAAACTGGAAAGATGGAGACATGTCTTGCTCTGTGCTGGACTTGGGGCTCCCCTGGAAACCTGATGGGGAAGCAAATCTGCTGAGGTGTTGATTCTGTAAACCCTTCCATCCTATGCTCAGGTATATAGGTAAAAATGTAAAGGTAAAAGACCCCTGGACAGTTAAGTCCAGTTAAAGGCGACTATGGGGTGTGGCGCTCATCTAGCTTCAGGCCGAAGGAGCCGGCGTTTGTCCACAGACTGTATAAATGAATATAAAACCATATATCCTAAAGAAACCACAGTCTCTGTTGACCATTCCAAGCAATCTGAACCCTGGATAAGCACTGGAACTCCCGAAGTCTCTTTCTGCTCAAGGAATAGGGTACACAAGACAATGTGCTCATCTTAAAGTCAAGTCTCTGAGTCGTAGACCACAGGAAGCAGCGCAATGAAATCTCAGTTGACGCACTTGAAAAGCCAGGGAGGGAAACAATCTCAGTATTTCCAGTGTTTGCAGCTCAGGTTCTCCTGGACTAATTTTCCTCAGTCGCATGATGAGGAGGGGCATCGGGGCATGGTTGAGAAATTTTACCACTTAGGTTGTGTACTCAGGTTTGTCCAATATTTGAAGTGGAAGCAAAAGAGGCTGCCTGGTTTGCAAGCCAGCTGTGGTCAGAGATTTTTGGGCACTCCTAGCGCAGGAGCAGGGAACAGACCTGGACCTCACAGGCTTCAGAGGGTGTGGACTCAACCCTACCAGTTGCTCTTACCTTGCCTTCTGTTGCACTCTTTTTCCTTCCATTTTAACCCCTCCTTTCCTCCAAGGAGCTCAGGGTAGCAGTGCCTGCATCTCCCCCACTCAACTATTTTGTGTGATAGATTAGCCTGAGCAAGTGTGACCGGCTCATGGCTTAACTGGCTCTGTGAGGATTTGTGTCTTTCTCCAGTCCTAGCCCAACACTCTTAACTATTACAACATGCTGTCTTTCTAGAGAGGGAGGTAATTCAGTGAGGAGCAAGCTGGATTCTTTATGGCTGGAGCTATTGGGTTTTGTCAGGAACCAGGCTCAGCCCCCACCCAGTGAAGGCTAAACCTGCCCTGTGGGTGACTTGCCTCTGTTGTCTGGTATCAGGAATATAGGAAGCTACCTTATCCTGATTCAGAACATCAGCTCATCTAGCTCAGTTATCTATAAAGGTAAAGGGACCCCTGACCATTAGGTCCAGTCGTGGCCGACTCTGGGGTTGCGGCGCTCATCTCGCTTCATTGGCCGAGGGAGCCGGCATACAGCTTCCGGGTCATGTGGCCAGCATGACTAAGCCGCTTCTGGCGAACCAGAGCAGCGCATGGAAACGCTGTTTACCTTCCCACTGGAGCGGTAACTATTTCTCTACTTGCACTTTGATGTGCTTTCGAACTGCTAGGTTGGCAACGGGAGCTCACCCCATCGCGGGGATTCGAACTGCCAACCTTCTGATCGGCAAGTCCTAGGCTCTGTGGTTTAACCCACAGCGCCACCCGTGTCCCCAGTTATCTATACTGACCAGTAATACCAGAGTATTTGTTTGCCCTCCTAAATTAAAGATTGTTATCATCTACTCTTGCTGTCTGCTTATTTTGGGTCCTTTTATTTTTAACTGGGGTTTTTTTTTACCTATATTTTGATAAATTTATTATATATACTGTTTTATTGCTAATTTTTGCATATTTTATACTATTGGAAGTAATTCACTTAGATTTTTTTTTTAATTGTTGTTGTTGTTGTTTAGTCGTTTAGTCGTGTCCGACTCTTTGTGACCCCATGGATCTTTTAAATTTAAGTGACATTAATAAATTGACATGAATGGACTATATGGAACTGGCGGAAATGACTGGCAGAATCCGAGACCAGGGAGAAGAGTCGGTGGAGGAAGATTGGAGGAAATTTAAAGACTATTTACAGAAACACTGTAAAATTAATATCTGTTAGAAGGATGTTGGAATAATATTATATGATTTTAGCAGGAAGGATATAAAGGATTTGGGAATAACTGACTGTTAATTGGTGAAAGGAGGAAAAGTAAAGTTACATTATATTAAGACAATTTACAGGACAAAAATTTTAAAAGAGGGAAAGGATTTGCTGAAATAGATAATAGACCTAGAATACAAAAAAGGGAGGTGTGAGGAGGTCAAGGAAATAAGCTAATGAAAGAATGGTAATGAGGAGATCTGAGGCATTTTCTTTCTTGCATTTTTGTTTTTGTTTAATGGGTTTTATTTCTCTGTCCCCCCCCTTTTTTATATTGTGGTGTGTTGTTTTGTTTTTGTTTAATGTGGTATGTTTATTTTTTCTAACTGTAATTGTTGAAACTTTAATAAATATTACATATATATATATATATATATATATATATATATATATATATAAATACATGAATAAATGATAAAAATTAAAGAACACTATGCAAACCAGTGGAGGTAGTGCACACCAAGCATGACCAGTAGCCATTGATATCCCCCATGAATTTGCCTAATGCTCCTTTAAAGCCACTAAGTTAGTGGTGATCACTGCCTCCTGTGTGAGTACCAGTGTGAATAAGTTACTTATTTTATCTGTCCTGAATCTTCCAACATTCTACTTGAAGTTCCCAATGGCCGTGGGGAAAAGGGATGCCCCCCCCTCCTCCTGCCCCTTCCCCAGTGCTTACCAGCAGGACCTCCGCAGAGCAGAGTAACGAGAAGCAGGTGCCACATGGTTGTGCTGTGTAAAGACCCCTGAATACGATTCTCTTTTATAGTTCTGCTGTAGAAGGAGGGGCTTGTGTGGCACCAGTGGAGAAGATCTGCGGAGATCCTGCCCAGCTGAAAGCATCATGTTACCAACACATCTACAGTTTCACTCACGCTCAAGCTTGGCTTCCTGTTGGGCATGTAGCCCCTCAGTTCTGAGATGTGGTGAGGAACTAGAGTTACAAGTACTTTGTGTTTGAGAATTCCCATGTAACTCTGCTAGAGTGGAGGCCCTGATCAGTGGTATAACATGAAAATACAGCCCTGAATTAGTTGGCACATATTCTTCAGTTCCAAAGTACAGTCCATTTCTGCAACCATTCCAGTCCTAGGAACCCTTCACCTCTTCTATTCTGGTGCTTCCACACCAGCTGGTTAGTCTGGAATGGGCATAGTGTCTTCTTTATTTTTACAGAACATTTCTCTGTCTCTCCTTCCTCTCAGGACTTTAAAAAAATTACTGGGAAATATTATTATGTTTGTTGTTGTTGCTGAATTTATTTACCACCCTTTATCCGCAGGTGGCGCTGTGGGTTAAAGCCTCAGCGCCTAGGGCTTGCCGATCGAAAGGTCGGCGGTTCGAATCCCTGCGGCGGGGTGCGCTCCCGCTGCTCGGTCCCAGCGCCTGCCAACCTAGCAGTTCGAAAGCACCTCCGGGTGCAAGTAGATAAATAGGGACCGCTTACCAGCGGGAAGGTAAACGGCGTTTCCGTGTGCGGCTCTGGCTCGCCAGAGCAGCGATGTCACGCGGGCCACGTGACCCGGAAGTGTCTCCGGACAGCGCTGGCCCCTGGCCTCTTAAGTGAGATGGGCGCACAACCCCAGAGTCTGTCAAGACTGGCCCGTATGGGCAGGGGTACCTTTACCTTTTTATCCGCAGGTATAGTCAGAAAATTGACTTTTCCATGCAATTTTATGTGGTAAATATGACCTTCTGTCTACTTTGGAGAGTATTCTTGATCCCAAGCCCTCTTATCTCCCTCACATTCTTACTGTTCCCCCCTGTAGGACTGATCTGTAGTCTTGTGGATATGCCAGACTGGGGCTCCCCATCTCATGTGGGGAGCAAGTGTCACCAGTAAACTCCATAATTAATAGTGGCTTAGCTTTCATAGAACACTTTTGGAATGTTAAATGTTAAACATTGAGTGGTTTAACAGTCAACCCTGGGAACTCTGCAAATTGTAGTTCTGTGAGGGAAATAAGGGTCTCCCGGGACCCTTGAAAAGCTACAGTTCCAGGATTTTTGAGGGGAAGTCACAGTTGCTTAAAATTGTATAGTGGTACTTCTATAGTAAATGATATAGTAGTAGTAGTAGTGCAAATGAGGCCTGTGTGAAGCCTAAGAAGACCACCTGCTGACTTCTGGTTCATCTGTTCATCATTTTTCTACACTGATTCTTAGATGTAGGGCTCATTCAGGTATTTACAGTGTCATAGGATTTGCTACACAATTTGGCTGCTTGTTGCTTTACCTCTTTGATGACTGGAACTACAGCACTCAAAAAGGAGGCTGGGCTAGGTGTGGAATGTAGCCGCACATTCTAGAATCAAGGATGGGCGAAGACTCTCTTGTTATGTGGACGTATTGATTCCCACCAGGAGTATAACTGCACTTGGCTTTTCCTCTTTTAGCTGAGTGGGACTCTTGAAAGGGAGCTTATGCAACTAAGCAAATAGCATCTGAATAGAGCCATTCATCCGTTCCTGGACTGGATGACGAGGACCATCATCAACCTCTCCATTAATGAGCATATTGGGACTGGATGCTGTTTGCAGAAGAGGGCAGGGACCCTCTTCCCAGATTGCCATGTTCCAAACCTCCTCTTAACTTAAAAAAATGTGTATGTATGTGCAACTTGTGCAATGCTGATGTCACACACCTATCCTCGTGATTGATTTCTTGAACTAATGGCAACTAAGGTAAATAAACCAAAATAAAAACATAGTCCCTGCCCACACAAGGAAAACAAGAGTACAGGAGAAGGGGGGTGTCAGGGACTGGACAGAGGAAGAAGGGTGGAGACCGCCTCCCCAGCTTGAACCTTCCAGAGAAGAGGAAGACATTATAGATTTACAAAAGTGGTTTGTGGGGAATGTACAACCTGCTGTTAAAATGGAATACACAATATGAAATGGTTAAATCGGCTATGATAAAGTGGGCACAGGACATTGGGCACAACATTATGTTTGAGGACTGGGAAAGGTTGTGGACCATTGGGTTGAACTTCACTGCATGTAATGCTTTGAAGGAAAATGTAATGAAAATGATATATAGATGGTACATGACCCCAGTTAAACTTGCCAAAATATACCATTTGTCTGATAACAAATGTTGGAAATGTAAAGAAAATGAAGGAACATTCTTTCACCTCTGGTGGACTTGCCCTAGAGTGAAGGCTTTCTGGGAAATGATATATAATGAGCTGAAAAAGGTATTTAAGTATACCTTCACTAAGAAACCAGAGGCCTTCCTTTTGGGTATTGTCGACCAGAAGGTGTTAAAGAAGGACCGAACATTTTTTATGTATGCAACAACAGCAGCAAGGATACTTATCGCTAAGCACTGGAAAACCCAAGATCTAGGACTTCCGGTTGGCGCCAGCGCTAATGGCGGCTCGCTCTCCGATCTCTGGAGAGGGAGCTGCTCCACGAGTTCGGGTCTGACCGCTACGGCGAAGCGGGGACCCCTAAAATCACAGGCGCGGAAGCCTGTGAACAAGGAGACTCGGTGGGCATCGTTTGCGCCCCCCTTTACTGCAAAAGAGCCTTTTTAAAGGCTCCGGAGGAGCATCGGGGGTGCGCAGAGCTGAGAGTCGCTACCCAGCCCGTGGAGTGAAGCCGCATCGCCATTAACGGAGAGCGCCGATTCCTTCCTGAAATTTGGACTGAAAGAGACTCCCGTGAGTAGGATTGGCAACCTTATCGGGGCTTTAAATTAAATTTCCTAAAAATTCGGCCGAAAGTGGGGACGGTAAATAAAGGAAGTCTGCCTTCCCCAGATTGCATGATTGCTAAAGCAACGGATCCAGCAAGCTGCAATTGATATATTTAAGGATAAATTTTTTAAAAGGACTAACCCCAGCATTGAGCTTAAGTCCCCCCCTAGTAAGCAGGAACAGGGGGGGGGGAGAAGAAGAAAGGAAACCTGCGGGAAAAGTTTTAAAGGGACAATTTACTGCAGACTCTGACTCTGGGAACGGACTGCCTGGGTGAAGCACTTTGACAGGCAACTGTCAGATGTGTTGCAAAGTGGGGACTTTATTGACACAATATATTGAGACTTTGTAGAAATAACATGGTTGCAACTAAAAAGACTGAGAGAAGTTTTTAGCAACTCTTTCCCTCTGAGGGTTTTTGGATTCATTGTTTCCTTGATCTACTGAACATTTTGGCTCCCTCTAGAGGGTTGAAGGTAACAGTTGCAACATTGGCTGTTAAAAACAAAGTCACTGGATTTTTCCATTCAAGACCTGTTCCTGTGAGAACGACCTTGGGACATGAGTGGCCCTGCAGAGGAGATAGCAACAAGATCTAAGTCTAAGGCAGCACAAAAGAAAAGGGGCTCTTTATCAGGACTTTTGCCAACAGGCTCAGGCGGACAGGAAAAAGGAATAAGTGCATTCATGGAGTCAGTGACGCAGGCATTACTGAAAATAAATGAATCTTTAGAAAGATTGAATAAACAGAGTACAGAAAATACTAAGCAACTGGCAGATTTAACGGCAAAATTAGACCTGAACACCAAGAGTGTGACATCTAACACACAGATTATACACAAATTGGTCGAGGAAAATGCCACAATAAGGAAGATTGCAGAAGAAGCTAAATCCACTGCGGAATCTACACAGGAAAATTTAGTACCGGTTTGCAGGAGGCTTGACCAGCATGAGGCGACCCTCTCTTTATGGGACATGCAGCGTAAGGAGAAGAATTTAAGACTTAGGCTGGTTCCAGAAAACGAAGGGGACAACCTAGTGGACTTTCTTACAAAAGAAATTTCAGATTTTTGGCAGGAAAACCTAGAGGGAACAGAATTTGAGATAACAACTGCCTTCAGATTGGGCAGAAGGCAAGGTAGGAAGATTCCAAGGGACTGCCTGATATCATTGAGATCCAAAGAGGAAAGAGACAAGATACTAAGTTTGCACTACCAGAAAACACTTCAGATCCAAAACGTCTCTGTGCAAATCTACAGGGATATCCCAAAATATATTCTGGAGGTGAGAACTCAATTCAAGACTTTGGTGGACCTGCTGAAGAAGAACAACATACCTTTCAGGTGGGAATTTCCACAGGGTTTGTCTTTTAATTTTAGAGGAAAGAAAGTCAAGATAAGAACAGTACAAGATAAAGAACAATTTCTGCACAAGTACGGAGAGGACTTGGTGAAAGGGGTTCTAAACTCAACCTCGGATACAGATTTGGGGAACTTGACATTTGGACTTAAATCACCAACGGACGAAGAACAGCTGCAGGGTGCAGTTGGAGGAAACTAATTAACAATGTCTCTGAGATTCCTAACTTGGAATTGTAATGGACTGAACCTTCCCAGAAAAAGGCGTGAGGTTTTTCACATTTTGAAAAGAGAACAATTGGATCTGATTTGTTTACAAGAAACCCACGTGACAAGGGCACAGAGAAGACTACTTATAAATAAAAGATTGGGACAAGAATTTATTTCATCAGATAAAGTTAAGAAAAGAGGAGTGGTGATCTATGCAAAAGAGAAATTGGCTCCAAAACAGATTTTTAAAGATGAATAGGGTAGAATTTTGGCAATTGAGATACAGATTCAAGGAGAAAAAATTCTGATATTTGGAATTTATGCACCGAATGAAGGGAAGGCAGAATTTTATAAGAAATTGCACGAGACATTAATGGACTATTTGGATTATAAGGTGATTCTTTTAGGCGATATGAATGGTGTCGTTTCTACAAATGTGGACAAAGCACAAAGACAGGTGATCTCCAAGGACGGGAGATTACCTAAAACTTTCTTTGAAATGACTGACAATTTGGACCTGATTGACATTTGGAGAACAAGAAATCCTCTCGAGAGGGAGGGAACATTCTTCTCAGAATCACAGATGACCTGGACAAGAATAGATCAAATATGGATTACTAGTGGAATGGCTCCAAAGATAAAGAAAGTGGAAATCTGCCCAAAGACATGCTCCGACCATAACGCGGTAAAGATGGAAATGAAAACAACAACAGCTGGTTCCTTCAGATGGAGAATGAATGACACCTTATTCAGAGATCCAGAGGTCTACCAAAAGGCCCAAAAGACTTTGAAGGACTACTTTGAGATAAATCTGAGGACAGAAGTGGAGAAACGAGTGATCTGGGACGCAAGCAAGGCCGTGATGAGGGGTTTCCTGATACAGCAGAATTCCTTGAAAAGGAGGAAACAGCAGGAGAAGAAAGATAAAATTTTGGAAAAGATAAAAGATAGTGAAAAGAAATTGAGATCTAATCCAAAGTCACATGAGATCTTGAGAGAAATTAAACTGTACCAGAAGCAATATATGGAATTGATGAATCAGGAGATTGAATGGAAAATTAAACGAATGAGACAAAAGACATTCGAATCGGCAGATAAATGTGGAAAACTCCTATCATGGCAATTGAAGAAGAGACAGAAATTGAACACAGTTACAAGTTTGGAGGTAGATGGAAAGAACATTTCTAAACCAAATGAGATCAGCAATTGCTTTCAGAGTTATTTCAGAAGACTTTACGCACAAGGGCCGGAAAACGAAAGAGAAATGGAAGAATTTCTCAAGAAATATGGATTACAAAAAATTTCGCAACAAAGTATGTTGCTTTTAAACGAGAAAATAACTGAACAAGAAATTGAGGGTGCCATTCAAAATATGCAATTGGGGAAATCTCCAGGGCCAGATGGATTAACCTCCAGATACTACAAAGCTTTGAAAGACTGGATAATACAGCCGCTTAAGGAGGTTTGCAACGAGATACTAGAGGGGAAAAGGGCACCTGAGACATGGAAAGAAGCTTTCATCACACTTATACCAAAGACTGAGGTTGATAAAAAACAGATCAAGAACTATCGCCCTATATCATTACTTAATGTGGATTATAAAATTTTTGCAGACATTTTGGCAAAAAGATTAAAGAAGGTGTCGGTGGAGGAGATCCATAAAGACCAGGCAGGCTTTCTCCCGGGTAGGCATATATCTACCAATGTAAGGAATATAATTGACATTATAGAAATGTTGACAGTGAACATTAATACAAAAGCAGTTCTAATTTTTGTGGACGCAGAGAAAGCCTTTGACAATATATCTTGGAAATTTATGAAAAAGAATCTCCATGGGATGGGGGTAGGCCAAAGGTTTGAAAATGGTATAAGTGCAATTTATTCTGAGCAAAAGGCAAAGTTAATTGTAAATAATGTGGTCATGGATGAATTACCTATAGAAAAAGGGACACGTCAGGGGTGCCCAATATCCCCATTACTTTTTATATCGGTCCTGGAGGTCCTGTTAAACATGATTAGGGGGGAACCAGCTGGTAAAAGGGATTCAGGTCGGAGCCAGACATTACAAATTGAAGGCCTTTGCAGACGACTTAGTATTGACCTTACAAGAGCCAGACACTAGTACCAAAAGAGCTTTAGAATTAATTCAAGTATTCGGCCAGGTCGCAGGATTTAAGTTGAACAAACAAAAAACCACGGTACTGGAAAAAAACTTAACAAATGTTGAAAGAGAGAGATTCCAAGAGGAAACTGGGTTAGTGGTGGCAAAAAGTGTAAAATACCTGGGGATTAACATGACATCTAAGAATATAAACTTATTTAAGGACAACTATGATAAGTGCTGGACTGAGATAAAGAAAGATTTAGAAATATGGTCAAACCTGAAGCTTTCCTTGTTAGGTCGAATTGCAGTAATCAAAATGAATGTATTGCCTAGAATGTTATTTTTGTTTCAGACACTACAAATTGTGGATAAACTGGACTGTTTCAAGAAGTGGCAGAAAGATATATCTAAATTTGTCTGGCAGGGCAAAAAGCCCAGAATTAAGTTTAAGATACTTACCGATTCTAAAGAAAGAGGGGGGTTTGCCCTGCCGGACTTGAGACTGTACTATGAATCGGCAGCTTTCTGCTGGTTAAAAGATTGGCTACTTCTTGAGAACGCAGATATTCTAGATTTGGAAGGATTTGATAATAACTTTGGTTGGCATGCATATATCTGGTATGACAAGGTTAAAGTGTACAAGGGTTTCAAAAATCACATTGTCAGGAAAGCACTATATAATGTTTGGATACGGTACAAAGATTTATTGGAAAATAAAACTCCCAGGTGGCTTTCACCTATGGAGGCCAAGGAGGTAAAGAAACTTAATATGAGAACTAATTGGCCGAAATATTCTGAAATTTTAGAACAAGAAGGTGGTGAACTTAAATTACAAAGTTATGAGAAAATAAAGTCCAAGGTACGAGATTGGCTCCATTATTTTCAAATAATGGAGGCTTACAAACAAGACAGGAAAATTGGTTTCCAGGTGGAGAAATCGAAATTAGAAACAGAACTGTTAGAACCCAATACTAAGAATTTATCAAGAATGTATAACTTGCTGTTGAAGTGGAATACATTAGAGGAGACGGTGAAGTCTGCTATGGTTAAATGGGCACAGGACATAGGTCATGACATTATGTTTGCTGACTGGGAGCAGTTATGGACCACAGGTATTAAATTCACGGCATGCAATGCCTTACGAGAAAACATTATGAAAATGATTTACAGGTGGTACATGACCCCAGTCAAGCTTGCGAAGATTTATCATTTGCCCAATAATGAATGTTGGAAATGTAAGGAGACTGAAGGTACCTTTTTCCACCTTTGGTGGACCTGCCCAAAGATTAAGGCCTTCTGGGAAATGATTTATAATGAAATTAAGAAAGTGCTTAAGTGCACCTTTAATAAGAAACCAGAGGCATTTCTCTTGGGTATGGTCAGCCAGTTGGTGCCGAAGAAGGATAAGAATTTCTTTTTGTATGCTACTACGGCAGCAAGGATTCTTCTAGCAAAGTATTGGAAGACACAAGAGCTACCCACGCTGGAGGAATGGCAGGCGAAAGTGATTGACTTTATGGGATTGGCAGAAATGACCGGCAGAATTCGCGACCAAGAGAAAGAGACTGTGGAAGAAGATTGGAAGAAATTTAAGATGTATCTTAAGAACTATTATAAAATTGAGGAGTGCTAAAATGCTGAGGGAAAGGAAGACGTAGAATTGCAGCGGTAAACTGTGTTTGATTTTAGGGTGGAATTGAAAAGGAGAATGAATTTATATTTAATTGGCTAAGAAGGGTTGCTGAATAATGGCTTATAATTAAGGATGCAAAAAGGGAAAGGTATGGGGAAGTCCGGGAAAGGAGGGCTATGGAAATAAGGTTAAGAAAATATGATTTTTATGTTTGTTTTTATGTTGTTTTTGTCTATGTTAAAAAATTTGGAAATTAATAAAAAAAAAGAAAAAAGAAAAAAAAGAAAACCCAAGATCTACCCACACTGGAAGAGTGGCAGATGCAGCTGATAGACTATATGGAACTAGCCGAGATGACTGGCAGAATCCGAGACCTGGGAGAAGAGAAGGTTGAAGAAGACTGGAAGAAATTCAAGATTTATTTTAAAAAGTATTGTAATTTGGTTGAATGTTAAGAAGGATGCTAGATCATAAATAATTGACCACCACTAAATTAGATGGAATTAGGATGATAAGTAGATCGAGGAAAATATAAATCATTTGGAGAACAATTAGATTATGTTTAAAAGAATGGGACCTAAGAATTTAAATAAGATGATAATTTGCTGGTTAAAATTTAAGACGATGTAAGTGGGAGTGGGAGATGTGAGGGAGTCCAAAGAGGTTTTGAAAATATGTTATGATATATGCTATATTGTTGATTATTTTTGCATTTGTATTTAAAAAATCTTAATAAACATTTATAAAAAAACAAAAAACAAAAGTGGTTTGTGGGAGGTCACAGCTCAGAGGTAGATGAGGGATGAAGTTGGGATATAATGGGAGAGGAGGAGGCAGAGCCAGAGCAGCTGGCTGACACGTTATCACTAGAAAGCATTCCAGACCCCCCTTCTCCCAGAACCTGGTGAGCATTGAAAGTAAGAGAGCAAAGGCTTGGAGACAAATGGCCCTAAACGACCACCATAAGGTAGGTGGTGCTGTTGATGATTGAGGAGATAAGGGGGGTGGAGATTACTTGGACCAATGCAATTACTCAAGAGGCAACATTTCTAAGACTCTCTCTGTGAATATTGAATAAAAGACCTTGGTAAGAACTTTCTTTGTCTATCTATTCCTGGCAGTCTACCATGGGGGGGACCAGGTTCCATGACGCCTGACAGGGGCAGATCAGTGTGAGCATACAATAAAGTTTGCAGCTTTGAGATTCAGGGTAGATTAAAAAAGAAAATATTGGTTGACGTTTTCCTTGGTTAGGGATAGGTTTTGGGTTAGGTTTAAGGTTAGGGTTGGGTAAGCATTAGGGTTAGGGTTAGGGTTAGGGTTAGCATTTTAGGATTAGGATTAGGCTTATGTTTAGTTTTAGGTTTAGGGTAAAGGTTAGGGTTTTCCCAGTAGTGATGTCTGGAAGTGAGAGCTGGACCATAAAGAAGGCTGATCGCCGAAGAATTGATGCTTTTGAATTATGGTGCTGGAGGACACTCTTGAGAGTCCCATGGACTGCAAGAAGATCAAACCGATCCATTCTTAAGGAAATCAGCCCTGAGTGCTCACTGGAAGGACAGATCCTGAAGCTGAGGCTCCAAGACTTTGGCCACCTCATGAGAAGAGAAGACTCCCTGGAAAAGACCCTGATGTTGGGAAAGATGGAGGGCACAAGGAGAAGGGGACGACAGAGGACGAGATGGTTGGACAGTGTTCTCAAAGCTACCAGCATGAGTTTGACCACTGCGGGAGGCAGTGGAAGACAGGAGTGCCTGGCGTGCTCTGGTCCAGGGGGTCACGAAGAGTCGGACACGACTAAACGACTAAACAACAACACCAAGCATTAGGGTTAGGGTTAGCATTTTAGGATTAGGATTAGGCTTATGTTTAGTCTTAGGTTTAGGTTTAAGGTAAAGGTTAGGGTTAGGGTTGTGTCCGGGTTAGGGTTATTCTCAGGGTTATGGTTAGGGTTGCCTTATGGTTAGAGTTAGAGTAAGGTTTAGGGTTAGGGTTAGGCTTCTGGTTAGGGTTACTATTGCGGATATGGTTAGGGTTGGGTTAGGGTTAGAATTGGTTAGGGTTAGGCATTGGGTTACTTTTAGGGGTAGGGACAGGATTAGGCTTATGGCAAGGGTTTGGGTTCCGTTAGGGTTTGGGTTTGGGTTAGGTTTAGGTTTAGGGTTATTCTCAGGGTTAGGTTTAGGGGTAGGTTAGGCTTACAGTTGCAGATAGGGTTAGGGTTAGGATTGTGTCCAGGTTAGGGTTAGGGAATACCCCTAAAAATGTTTAGGGGTACTCTCAATTCCTACTCAAAAGGAAATACTGGCTTAGCCTTTGGGTTACTGTTAGGGTTAGGATAGCCTAAGGGTTAGTGTTAGGTTATGGGTTATGGAATAGGGTTTGGGTTAGGCTTAAAATTAGGGTTGGGCAAGGATTAGGGTTAGCGTTAGGGTTGGTGTTTGAGTTATTCTCAGGGTTAGGGTTATTCTCAGCGTTAGGATAAGGTTACCAGACGTCCCCGTTTCCCAGGGACAGTCCCAGATTTACAAATCAGTCTCCTGACAAAATCCATCTGTTTAGTAGGAAGTCGAAAAGTGTCCCTGGATTCATTGAAAAAAATATTACCGTAGGTTAGATAGCCTTAGGTTAGGATTAGGGTTGGACTAGCATTAGGGTTAGGGTTAGGCATTGGGTTACTTTTAGGGGTAGGGATACCTTAGAGTTAGGGATAGGCTTAGGTTTATGGCCAGAGTTTGGGTTCTGTTAGGGTTTGTGTTTGGGTTAGGGATAGGTTTAGGGGTAGGGTTATTCTCAGGGTCGGATGTTCAGCTTCTGAAAAACATTCAAAAACCAGAACATTTACTTTTGGGTTTTCGGCATGCGGGAACCAAGGTTTGACCAAGGTTTGTGGTGGAGTCTCCTTCTTTGGAGGTCTTTAAGCAGAGGCTAGACAACCATATGTCAGGAGTGCTCTGATGGTGTTTCCTGCTTGGCAGGGGGTTGGACTCGCTGGCCCTTGTGGTCTCTTCCAACTCTTCTATGATTCTATGACCGTAACACTAATGTCTCAGAACAAATGTATCTGATCTTTAGAAAACACAACCTGAAAAAAGAGACAATGCATATACTTTTGTAAAATAAGAAATTCTTTAATAAAAATTATTTTTAAAATATTTTTAAATATTTAAGATCTGGGCAGCCAAGCAGAGATATATTTACACATTCGTGTGTGTGTGACAAATTCCAGAGGAACCATCCTGTTAGGCTGCAATAGATTGTAATGGATTGCTTTGCAGTCACCTCAGCACCAGATGAAAAAAAAGTTGCCGCATCAAGGCGGCAGCCCGAGGCTTCGGGCCCTCTCTATGGAAAGAGAAGGGAGGGAACCATGGCAATCAGAACCCGGAAGTGCAGTGCACAGGCCGCTCTAGGATTGTGAACTTATTTCTGCCCTCTATCCCTCCGAGCCAGTTTGAAAGAGGAAGAGCTTGTAGTGTTCACCCGGAAGCGGAAGTGTCGCGGCAGCCTGCTGCGTGTGGGGATCGTTTCGCAGCGTTCGAGGAGCGGGAGAAGGCGCCGCCGAGGCCGAGCGGGGCAGTAGCGGCTGCTCTTGCGGGGCAGTAGCGGGGCAGTAGCGGGGCAGCCGCCATGGCGGACGTCACCGCTCGGAGCCTGCAGTACGAGTACAAGGCGGTGAGTAGCGCGCGCGCGCGCGGGGGGTTAGCGGTGCTGTAAACCAGGCTTGTTGCTAGTGGGCAATGCTCACCGTTTGCTCTAGTCAGACCACATCCTCGGAAACTTGACTGGAGTTCAGTGGGTCTGTTCTGAATATGGCTACAAATATGGCTACAAACGGGGCTTCAATTTTCAACCGGAACTCACCGGGACTGAGTTCCGCTGCGTGTCGGAGGCGACGTTGTAATGCGGCCGCAAGCATGCCAGCAGTTGAGCGGAGAAGCGTCCCTCACCCAAAAAAGCGTTGTTTCCCCCTACAGGAGGCTTTGGCTCCCCCTAGTATAGTACTTTTTAGGTGCTTTAATGTTTCATAATAAATTATAAAAACACTGTTTTTAAAGAAATCATTTTTAATGATGTCCCAATAAAAATAGCCAATCAATATATCCACATCATAGTCTGGACCTCTGAAGCATATCTCCAAATCTCCAGTCCTGCCTCCTCTCATTGTTTTCATATTTTCCACATCCCAGTCCTAACGTTTTAATTATAAAAATACTGTTGATTGTTAGTATTGTTAATTGTTTATAATATTACTGGCGAAAAGTTGCTGTTTTTTGTGGCGAGAATGAAGAAGCTCTTTTCGACCCCCTGACTCCCTTTCTTTGCAGGCAGGCAGGGCAGGCAGGAAGCAGCCCAAATCTGTAAGGCCAGCTGAGAGGTGGCACCTGTCAGCTTGCATGATGCTTCTGCACTGATCTTTTGGAAGTTGAGCGGAAGGAATTTCTCCTCCCGCACCCTCAGTGCTAGCAGCGGCAATTTAAATCTGAAATCTTAGGCGCAGTATACTGCACCAAGAGTTCAGAAACTGCTCACACTAATGAAATCTCCTGTCACAAAACATGCCTAACACTATGGGAGTTTTGGAGGCTGCTGGATGATGATGGATTACAACACCCATCATTCCTGACCATTGGTCATGCTGGTTTGGGCTGATGGCAGTTGTATTCCAACAAGTTCCAGAGAGCCATAGGTTCCTCGCCTCTGTAGCAAAGTAACACAGTTGCCCATTTTAATAAAAACAGCAGGAATTACATAACATTTTTACTGATCAAAGCAAATAATACACAAATCTCTCAGACCAGTTTTACTATCTCCTTCCTACTGTGGAGAATAGATGTCTTGCTGATGCCACCTAGTGAATTTGAGTGAGCTGAAATTTGACTCACAGACCTTGGGATTGTAACGCAAGCTCTTAACAACTACAGCAGGTGCTGTTTTGCAAACTGCTGCTGACAATGATGTGAAACCCTAGAGCTGAAGCCGCTATTACTTTTATTCTTGAAGCCAATAATTGTGGGAGGGGTATGGCAAAGGAGGCTCTTCTAATAGCAGAATATTTGACAATATGTTTCATTTCCTTCTTCCCTCACATTGTCTTCTTGATTCTTCCAGAACTCTAATCTTGTACTTCAAGCTGATCGCTCCCTGATTGACAGGACCCGGCGTGATGAACCTACAGGAGAGGTCCTGTCGTTGGTGGGGAAGCTGGAAGGAACTCGAATGGGTGACAAGGCCCAGAGGACCAAACCCCAGATGCAGGAGGAGAGACGAGCAAAGTGGGTGAAGACTATTTAATATGTTCTTTCGTTTGTTGTGTAATAGCTCACTGAATTCTAGAGTTGGATCCAATAATTGAATGTCTCTGCTTATCATATTCAGGCCTTTGTCACTAATCAGCTGAGCGAAGTGCTCAGTTGTTCAGGGAACTTCTTTTTTTAATTTGTGTTTTTTATAATTTTATTTTTGTATTTTCTATTTTACATAAACAAACGAAATAAAAACATAAACATAAAATCCCCTTTGACTTCCCTCCCCCCATCGTGGATCTTAATATAATGATTTCCCCCTCCGCATCTCTTTTTATAACTCTATTCTTACAAATCCTTTATCATTCCATTTTTCAAATTTGTACTACAAGTTTTCTGTCAACCCTACCAATGTGTGTAATTGTTTACAATAGTTTTTCAAATAGATTGTAGACTTTCCCCATTCTTTATTAAAGTCTGCCTCTTCTTGGTTTCTAATTTCTTCCTGTAAGTTTTGCCATCTCAACATAGTTCATCAGTTTTATCTGCCACTCTTCCTTGGTCGGAGTTGTACCATCTTTCCATTTCTGGGCTAACAGAATCCGCGCAGCCGTGGTCGCATACATAAATAGTTTCATCTGGTCCTTCAGGATCTCTGGACCTATAATGTCTAAGAGAAAAGCTTAGGAAAGAGGTTTCCTAAGAGGTTTCTTAGGAAAAGTTATTTTCAACCTTTTTTTCAATTAATTGTATATCATTTCCCATAAGTCTTTTATCATCTTAAATGACCACTACATGTGATAAAAAGTACCCACTTTCTTTTTACATTTCCGAAATGTTTTAGACTTTGATTTATACATTTTAGCTAATTTACTAGGAGTTAAATACCAATGATACATCATTTTCATATAGTTCTCCTTCAAAGTGTAACAAGCTGTAAATTTTAATCCTGTCGTCCATATTCTCCCACACTGCTAATTCCATATTATAACCAAAATGCTTCACCCAGTAGACCATAACCAATTTGACCTGTTCTTTAGTTTGCCAATTTAATAGAAGTTTATACATTTTAGAAATTAACTTAGTTTTATTCTCTAATAGTTCCCTTTCAAACTGGGAGGTTTTATTTAAACAACCCTTCTTTTTGTCAAACACTTCATTAAGTTGGTGATATTGCAGCCAATCAGTTACTAATTCTCTTATATCTTCAAACCTCCTTAATTTTAATTCTTGATCTACTTCTATTAATAATTCTTTATATGTTGCACGATCATTTCTCATATTCCTTTTTTTTAAACCAGTATTGCTTCTAGTGGAAAGAGCCACCATGGTGTTATGTATTCCAATAATTATTTGTATTTGTCCCGTACTTCCTACACCAGTTATCTTATAACATGATTAAAAAAGCTTTATGAACTTTAACCTTGTCATACCACAAATAGGCATGCCCGCCAAATTGGTTATTGTGTCCTTCAAGATCTTATATGGAACCACTTTCCAATGATATACATTCCTTTAACTAGCAAAGAAAAGATGCCTCAAAATATAATTTCATATCTGGTAAGGAGAATCCTCCTCTTTCTTTGGCACCTGTCAGTAATTTATACTTTTTCTTGGTTTCTTCCCCTGACAGATAAATCTAGTAATATCTTTCTGTCATTATTTAAAGCATCTTGTATTGCTGATCACTGGTATTGTTTGAAACAGAAACAACATTTTTGGTAGCGCATTCATTTTTATCACATATACCCTCCCTATAAGTGACAAGTTCATCCTTCTCCAAATTTCTATGCTCTTCTTAACTCTAGACTTTCACATAATTACCTCTAAAAATTTATTCTATAACCCTTGGTATACTGACCTTCAACTATATCCTTCAGCTGCCTGCCCAGGAGAAATCCGGCCTGATCTTGATGTATTATGTCCTTTAATACGGTTTTTGTCTGTTTCGCCAGTATAGATAGATGCAAATAGCTTATAGTCAATTGTTCAATAGAGAGATCGACCTGTAATTTTTAACTGGCATTAAATCAGAGTCTTGTTTCAGAGTAAGTGTAATATAAGCATTAGTCCACGAATCTGGAACATTTCCTGCTACTAAAATTTCATTCATTACACCTTTCAGTAGTTGGAGTAAGAAGTCCTGTAGTTTCTTATAATATTTTGCTGATAGTCCATCTGGCCCTGGTGCTTTACCTATTTTGAGTTGGTTTATTACCTGTTGTATTTCCATCGTTGCTATAGGGGCGTTTAAGTTGTCCAGGGAACTTCTAACCTGCTTGTTTATTTTAACTGACAGCAACTCCTATCTTTCCCATCAACTACTCCCTGATCCTTGTAGCTGAAGATTAAACCTGGGCCTTCTGCATGCAAAATATATGATCCGCTGCTGAGCTACACCCTTGAAAATACTGTGTCAGGAAACACGGTAGTACTCCAACATCACTAAAAATAACATTATTCCCTAAGATAGTAGTAGCAGTAATAATAATAACAATAATAAGAATAAATTTATATGCCGCTCATCTGACTGGGTTCCCCCAGCCACTCTGAGCAGCTTCCAACAAATTAAAACACAATACAACATCAAACATTAAAAATTTCCCTCAACATGGCTGCCTTCGGGAAAGAAGCATGTGCTTTCTGTGTGTGTGCATGTGCTTATCTCTTCTGGCTATGAATTGGTCAGGTGTTCTCTTTCCTGATTGTGTGCCATTGATCTTCCCATCTTTCTAGGAGGCGGAAACGAGATGAGGACAGACATGACATTAACAAGATGAAAGGTTACACTCTGCTTTCTGAGGGCATTGATGAGATGGTGGGAATTATCTACAAACCCAAAACCAAGGAGACCCGAGAAACCTATGAAGTCTTGCTGAGCTTCATTCAGGCAGCTCTTGGAGATCAGGTGAGTGAAGAGAGTAATCCTCTTGGGGCATTGATTAACTAGATGCCTAATATCCCCATGTGTTCTGCTCTGTGTATGGACCAAAGAGAGTAATAATGTAAGCATATGAAGCATTTTAAATTTTCTGTAGTTATACCAGTATCCGGCATTATGAGTTCAGTTAACTTAATTGCATAGGCCTAGCAAATAATGTAATCAGCTAACACTAAATATATATAGCTCAGCAATTAGGAACCATTTCCTTGCTTCCGTGGTGGTGCTGAGATGGTAGAAATGCAAATAGAATCATAGAATCATAGAGTTGGAAGAGACCACAAGGGCCATCGAGTCCAACCCCCTGCCAAGCAGGAAAATAGCAGATGGGGACATTTCTCAGAGATGTATTTTATTTCTATTAAATAATTTTCTGGTCTTGTGTCTGCATGATGTGTCCATCATCTGAAATATTGCACCTGCTTCCCTTGGTTTCACACCATAGAAAAATCAGTGCTTATTCTGAAGTAAACTCAGGTATATGGAGACGTACTCTGAAATACATGTGGGACCTGTAATAAAATATTGTAGTGTAGGTAAAGGTAGAAGGTAAAGGACCCCTGGACATTTAAATCCAGTCAAAGGCTGTGGTGTGGTGCTCATCTCACTTTTCAGGCCGAGGGAGCCAGCACTTGTCCACAGATAGCTTTCCAGGTCATGTGGCCAGCATGCATTACTGATGCACTGAGGACCGTGACAAGTGCTAGAGTGCATGGAAACACCATTTACTTTCCCGCTGTAGTGGTACCTATTTATCTTCTTTCAGTGGTATGCTTTAAGACTGCTAGGTTGGTAGAAGCTGGGACAGAGCAACAGGAGCTCACCCCATTGCATGGATTTGAACTGCCGACCTTCCGATCGGCAAGCCCAAGAGGCTCAGTGACCACAGCACCACCCACATCCCCAAGTAATTTATGCTGTGAGATGCTCAGGCAAGGCATTTGTCCTTCCATATCCCATTTTTCTCTTCCAACTGGTAGTCAGCATTCTCTGACGACTGGGCATACTTAATCCTCATTGACTTTTTGGGTGGAAAGGGTCATCACATATAGAATTGTAGAGTTGGAAAGGATACCAAGGGTCATCTAGTCCAAGCCCCTGCAATGCAGGAATATCAGCTAGACCATACATGACAGATGACCATTGAGCCTCTGCTTAAAAACCTCTCATGGAAGTCTGCTCCACTGTCAAACAGTTCTTCCTGTCAGAAAGTAATTTTAAAAATACTTTTTATATTTCTGCAAAACTCGGCATTTCCCCAAGCTTGTTGATGCACCTCTTATTTGTCAGTTACCCCTTTTCGCTCCAGTCTTGTTGGCACTCATCACCTGAGTTGGGCGCTAGAGTAAGTCAAGTCTTGTTTCTTGCAGCCCCGAGACATTCTCTGTGGAGCTGCTGATGAAGTCCTGGCGGTCCTCAAGAATGAAAAACTACGCGACAAGGAGCGACGGAAAGAAATCGATCTGCTGCTGGGACAGACGGATGACACCCGCTATCACGTGCTGGTGAACTTGGGGAAGAAGATCACAGACTATGGCGGGGACAAGGAGATCCAGAACATGGGTAGGGCCTGCAGCCTCAGGATCTTCTAGCTTCTTCTGTGTTTATCAGTTGGATACTGAATTCTGTACAGAATAATAAAGGTTCTCAGAGCCACTTAAAAATTACTTCATATAATACTGCACCAGCTCTCAGGCTTACAGTCTAAAAATACATGGCACAAAAGGAAAGTGGTTTGGGACGGAGGAAAAAATAAGTAAACTCAGGTACAAGTTCTTAGTTGGAAGTTCTTCTCATGACTAGCTAGGATGGAAAGGTTCAAGGAGAGGAGGTAAAAGTTTGAGATTCCTGCTTTGCAGGAATTAGACTAGAACTCGATGACCCTCAGGCTCTCTTCCAACTCCCCCTTCTATGATTCTATGACCTACGCTGATGGAATGGCCCTAAATCCCTTCTTTTAGTTATAGTAGTGAAATTGTAAAGTTGTTCCTGAATGGTTGCTATAGGTAGTAGAGAGATTAGAGCTAAGTATTGTTTCCCAGTCCTGGACATCAAATAGCACTGAGAGGTGAATAGGTTTGGAAGCCTCTGCTAATGTGTTCTCATGGCAGAATGTGGTGGCTGTTGGGCAGGGTACGTGTATTACATGTTCAAACCTTAACAACTCCAGTTAAAGCTTCTTGAGTAACCCCAGCGGGGGAAATTTCCTCCTTTGAGGAGCCAATTTCAGTCAGAGTTTAATAGTAGGCTAGCTTCATATGTTGGCTCCCAGATGCCTCCTGCATCTGTTGAGGTGTCCACCATGCACTGAATTCTGCTGCTTATGTGCCAGTACAAACCACTTTAAATGTTGGTTAGTGGTAGCATGCAAAGTTGTGACTAGTGCTTTTGAAGAGCACAGTCTAATATTCTGCACAGCTGCATTACAGGTTGCTTATGAGCATGGGTCATTGCTTGCCTGCCTTCAGAGGTCACTGTTTTTCAAATAAAGCTCAGGATTCTTCTATATAGTACATGTGACCTCTTCTCCTCACCTGATGTTGCTTGTTTCTGATTTTTGTCCTCCTTTGTAGATGACAACATTGATGAGACCTATGGGGTGAATGTGCAGTTTGAGTCTGATGAAGAGGTGAGTGATTCATTTGGTGTCAATGGATATGCATATTCCAGACAAGCAGAGGGTGGCCCTTGTCCGCATGCACCCCCAAGGAGAAAGGGCATTCCATTTTCTTCGCAGTGCTGGGAGTTTGAATGTAGGCATCCAATAATCACACAAGCAATTCTCTCTCTTCCCATGTCCTTTTTCTAAGATTATCTTCCTTTCCAGTTTATGGGTGGCAGTCAGTGCTGGTCCTGCTCAGTAGATCCATTGATGTTAGTGGACATGACTAGGTTAGGTTCATTAATTTCAGTTGGTCTGCTTTGAGAAGGGACTTAGTTGAATACAACCCTGTGTTTGTGAAGTGTTGCCAACATGTTAGAAAACTCTACATTTGATGCTTTTAACATTAAAGTGACACTGGTAGCTGCAATACTGCTGTTTATTATTTTGTACCGATTGACTTGATTACATGGTATTTCCTTCCTCCAAGGAGTTCAAACCAGTTTGTATTTCTCTCCACTCCTCTCTGTTTTATCCTTCCAACAACCCTGTGAGGTAGGTTAGGGTGAGAGTGAATGTCTGGTTGAGTGAGAATTTGAATCCTGGTAGTAGGCTATTAACATTTACATAAGAATTAGGATAATAACACTATACCTTGGAAGTCGAATGGAATCCATTCTGGGAGTCTGTTGACTTCCAAAACATTCGAAAACCAAATTGTGGCTTCTGATTGGCTGCAGGAAGCTCCTGCAGCCAATCAAAAGCCGTGGAAGCCCCGCTGGATGTTCGGTTTCCAAAAGAATGCTTGCAAACCAGAACAATCACTTCTGGGTTTGCGGCGTTCAGGAGCGAAAAGGTCCAGGGTGTTTGGGATCCAAGGTACGACTGTAGCAATTTATAGAAGAATGTATGGGAATATTGTATACTGCATTTTTGCGCATATATATATATTCCTTTTTATATTTATCTTTGTTCTTTTCTTCCTTTTTTCTGTATCTTTTTTTAAAAATTAAAATCACTTCAATAAAATATAAATAACAAAAAAAAAAGTTTGATCAGCGAACAATACAGTGGTACCTTGGTTTAAGAACAGCTTTGTTTATGAACAACTTGGATTAAGAATGCTGCAAACCCGGAAGTAGGTGTTTTGGTTTGTGAACTTTGCCTTGGAAGCAGAACATGTTCCGCTTCCTGTTGAGTGTCTTCCATTTGTAAATTGAGTCCCCCGCTGCTATGGGAAAGCATGCCTTGGTTTAAGAACGCTTTGGTTTAAGAGCGGACTTCCAGAATGGATTAAGTTCGTAAACCAAGGTACCACTGTATCTAGTTCCAAGTAGAGGTTTTCTTCTAGGCCTCAACTCCTGCCTGCCTTTGCTTTAATGTAACATCACTTCTGGTAGATGTTCAACAGTGGTAGTCTTTGGTTCTCCTAACAGAGATGTTATGTGGTTGGAAGTGTTGTGGTATGTCCTTGGAAAGGGCACTGAACATGAACTATCTTGCACCCACAGGAGGGTGATGAGGATGTTTACGGTGAAGTACGGGATGAGGCTTCTGACGATGACATGGAAGGAGATGAGGCAGTGGTTCGCTGCACCCTTTCAGCCAATGTGAGTCACGCAGGGGAAAATGCAAAGGCTTTTGCCATTTAATTAGGGTGGTGACTGTTAATAGCCTGTGTGCATATGTCCAGAATAACTTAAGAATCTCTGCCACTATGTGGATTAGGAGAACTTCCTAACTGCTTAGGGGAATATGCAGTACTGTGGAGGAAAACGCTAAGTATGTGGCCTTCCTCACCAAGTTCTTTTTAAGCCTTGTGTGCTGTAAGCTTTCATGTCTGTGTGCCAAGTAAGTTGTGCAGATAATTCTGTTTCTCTTAGCTTGTGGCCTCAGGTGAACTGATGAGCTCCAAAAAGAAAGACCTGCACCCCCGAGACATTGACGCTTTCTGGCTGCAGCGGCAACTGAGCCGTTTCTATGATGATGCCATCGTATCCCAGAAAAAAGCTGATGAAGTGCTGGAAATCTTAAAGGTGCTCTGTTTTCTTCTGTTTCTTTCTGGTTGCTTGCTTCTTTCCTGGGCTGGTGCTAGCTGTTATTGTATATTTGTACCTTAATGTGAAAAACAAAAATATATTGCATATGTGGCTTCTCTAAGAAGGGAGGAAGAGCTGGACCTACTGTGTGTAGTTTCCCAGGTGCTCTGGCTTTTGAATTGCCTTGATTCCTGGAATTGTGCAGGCGTCAGCAATGGGTTAACACACTCATACACTGCGGCTTAGAAGAGGCAGGGATCCTTGACTGAAACGTGGGATGGGTGACTCCTTGAGCCGCCTCTCTCAAGTTAGTCTCTGCCTTGCCTATATAGAGCTGCATTTTATATTTCTGCTTTCAGGTTCCTGCTTTATTTGTTCTTAATTTTTCTACTTTTACTTTGGTTCTCTTGGCAGCTCCCTTTAGGTTTTGCTTTTTCTCCCATCATTTTTAAAATCTGCCCTGAATGGTTGGGATCTGGAAGGCCAGTGCCAGAACCTGTGCCTGTCTTCCTCTTGAGACCTCAAGTCATGGTCTTCTGGGTACTTTCTCTCCTGAGGTGGGAGAGGAATAATAGAATCTTAGAGTTGGAAGGGACCCAAGAGTCATGGGTCATCTAGTCCAGCCCCCTGCAATGCAGGAATCCCAGCTAAAGCATCCATGAGAGATGGATATCCAACCTCTGCTTAAAAGCTTCCAGTAGAGTGGCACTATTACTTCCCTGTAATATCATGGGGGGCTTTGTCAAAAGCTTTACTGAAATCAAGATACACTATCCACAGCATTTCCCTGATTCATTAAGTTTGTAATTCCATCAAAAAAAGAAATCAGATTGGTCTGGCATGACTTATTTTTGAGAAACCCATGCTGGGTCTTAATAATCACAGCATCCTTTTCTAAGTGCTCACAGACCGACTGTTGAATTACCGTATTTTTCAGTGTATAAGACGCCCCCGTGTATAAGACGCCCCTTATTTTTCGGGATTTAAGAAAATGCAGGAAGCTTTTTTGGGGGAGGATTGCCCAGAGTTGCTGACCTTTTTTTTTGGGGGGGGGAGGATTGCAAAAGTGTGGTATATATTCTAAGACCTTCCCTGGTATCAATATCAAGCTCACAGGTTGGTAGTTTCCTGGGTCTTCCTTTTCCCCCTTTTTGAACATGGGGACAACGTTTGCTCGCCTCAAGTCTGTAGGGACCTCACCTGTGCTCCAAGAATTCTCCAAGATCATAGACAAAGTTTCTGAAATTACCTTTGCATGCTCCTTTAGTACCCTTGGATACAGCTCATCAGGCCCTGGAGATTTGAATTCATTTAAAGTAGCTATGTGTTCCCTTACTATCTCTTTTCCTATCATGGGCTGCAGCTCCCTCCTTACATCATTTATTCTGTTATCACTAGGCTGGGCATGGTTTCCTTTTGGGTGAAAACAGAGGCAAAGTAGGTGCTGAATAATTCCACCTTCTCTCTGTCACCCAATGGCATTTCTTCGTCTTCTTCATGCAAAGGACCTACCACTTGTTTGTTCTACCTCTTACTTCAGACATAGCCAAAGAAACCTTTTAAAAAAATATTATTAACCTATATTGCAGGCCTGAACTCATACTGAGCTTTAGCCAGCCTGACTTTTCCCCTGCAACTGTTGGCTACTTGAGTATACTCCTTCTTTGTGATTTCCTCTTTCTTCCATTTCTTATACATGCCCTTCTTAACTCTCAGCTCACCTGTAAGTTTATACATACTATTTCTTGTTGGTATTGTCTGCATTTGGCCTTCAATATTTCTCTTTTTAGAAACTCCCCTCCTTCTTCGACTCCCTTCTCTTTGAGTATTTTTGACCATAAGTAGCTCCTTGAGCTTTTTGAAATTGACATTTTAAAAGTCCAGAGTGTCTCTCTGACTACACTTAGTTTCCCCCTGCCTCTGTATCCTGAAACCCAGGAGAACATGATCATTTCCTTCCCAGTTTCCGAGTACTTCCATTTCATTTATCAGTTCTTCCTTATTGGTAGGATCAGGTCCAAGATAGATGATCCCCTTGTTGGTTCTTCCACCTTCTGGGAAATGAAATTGTCAGCGAAGCAATGGAGGAATTTGTCAGACTTTACATTCTTAGCAGAGATTGACCTGGGATGCTTCTCAGCAATTTCTTTTAAAGGGACTTCAAGTCAGTACACCCTGCCACCCTCTCAGGCCAAAGTTCTGATGACTTGTTGGACAATATAGGGCTGGCTTCCTGCTGGGTAGCCTACCCTATGCTTGTTTCTCTGTCGGACCCCTTGTAGTTTACACAGGAAGGTAGTCCATTCTCCCAGTCTTCCCCAAGAAAAAGCAGTGTGCTGGTCTTTAACAACCCATATCTTAGACATCCAGCAGTGTCAAACGGCCTAAACTTGTGGGGATTTCAGGATTCCAAGACTGGCAAATGCACACGGTTCCCACTCATCAAATTATGAAACTTAAAAATTGGCAGTAAGGCAGATAGATGGTGAAACAGAATTCTGAAAACAGAAGAACTTGGGGCTCAAAACCTGGTTGCTACTAACCTATCCACTAAAAACACAGTATTTCTAGTCTACTTATGAATATGCAGTGGGAATGGTCAGCTGCCAGTGCATTGTGGACAACACATTTGTGGACTACTTGATGAGGGAAGGGACAAAGCTGCATAGAGCAGGTCAGCTTTTGATGATTCTCTCACCCCACATTGGAGTGTGTGGTACCTGCCTCCATCTGACCAATGACAGCCAATGTCATGTTTCATAGGTGAGCAGGGAATACTTTTGCCAGAGGCTTGGGAAAGGGACAGACCTCCCCTTGTGTAGAGGGAGGTGGGCCATTTCAGGTGTAAACTGGATTTTTCTATTTTCCCGGCATCTTCCTGTCAGCCATTCCTGGGGATTTGAATAACTGGTGGGAGATGCATGACACCTTTTATAGGGGAAATGGAGAAGCAATTGAGCAATGTCCTTTGTCACACGACCTATTTTCACTGCTCCCCTTTCATGTCTCCCCAGACTGCCAGCGATGACAGAGAATGTGAAAACCAGCTTGTCTTGCTTCTGGGTTTTAATACATTTGACTTCATCAAAGTGTTGAGGCAACACAGAATGATGAGTGAGTGTCTGCTATATTGTTATTATGTAGAGATCTCAAAATATTGGGTTATCTGAAATCTTGGTGTGCACAGAGAGCTTGGAGTTGTGTGGAGAAATTTCTTACCTAGCAGTTTCTTACCTTCTATAAAAAGCAGTGCAAGTGAAATAAGCCCCCCTACCAGCCCTCTGCACATGCCAAAAGACTTGCGAGAAAGAGGTGGTGTCTATCATATTTACACTAAGATATTTAGATAAGAATGGCCTAACTTGGAATGATATGAAGTACAGTGGTACGTTGGAAGTTGAATGGAATCCATTCCGGAAGTCCATTCGACTTCCAAAACATTCAGAAGCCAAGACACGATTTCCAATTGGAAGCCGTGGAAATCCCATTGGACGTTCAGGTTCCAAAGAACATTTGCAAACCGGAACACTCCCAGGTTTGTGGCGTCCGGGAGCCAAAATGTTTAACTTGCAAGGCGTTCTGGATCCAAGGTACAACTGTACATTGTTTCATTATTGTGTGGTTGCTTTTTTGTGTATTAAATAGCAGCTGTGTGTCCACCAATCCAGATCAGGACTGTTGCAGGGCATAGTTAGTGTTAAAATGTGGTTAGTTGTGTGAGTTGAGGACTATTAATAAAAAACATGGGAGAGAAGAGACAGCAGTGCAGAATTAAAAGATGCTGCCCTGTTTTGTACTTCTACAGGTAGTTGACATATTTAAAAATTAAACTGAGCACTAAATACCTATTAGAAGAAAGATAATACAGATCCCTAGGAATATAAATTCTGCACCAGATCATTTGCCTCTGGGAAGTACAGACAAAAAAGTACAGTTGGTCACCACTCGTTTCCTTTGTTTGCCCTTAAGGGGGATTCAGTTGTGTGTTTTGTCTGGAGTTCGCAGGAGATAAGATACTACAATTATTTGTTTTCTCCCCCAGTCTTGTACTGTACCCTCTTGGCAAGTGCTCAGAGCGAAGCTGAGAAGGAGAGGATTATGGGGAAGATGGAATCTGACCCTGAGTTGTCAAAGTTCCTGTATCAGCTGCATGAGACGGAGAAGGAAGATCTGATCCGGGTAAGGATTGGGGATGGAGGTGGGAAGGAATCTGGAGTAAAAATGATTTAATTGTGGTGTCTTGCTTATATATTTGCCCTGAAGGTATCAGTGTGGGTTGCAATACATCCTTGTTCCATTTTACTCCAATGATTGCTCTGTGAGGCAGGTCAGACTATGAGAGAGAGTGAGTTTTGGCTGATCGACTTGCTCAGGCCCTCAGTACACTATAAGACCAAGCAGCAGTTTCAAGTGTAGCCTCCCTTCCCATGCACTCAGTGTGCATATCAGATACTCGTGCTGTGTCACACTGTTTCAGAATAGTGTTGCTGAAGCTGAAGATTTTAAGCACTTAAAAATATTGTTAAACAGGAATCTCTTCCTCTTCACTTTCTCTCTGTTATCAGTGGTTCTCAAAGTGGGCATTACTCCCCCCTGGCGGGGGGGATTACCTAGAGGGGCACTAAGAGGCAAGGGGGCAGCAGGGGTTTTTTGTTGCACTGGAGGGGTAAATTATTATCAGGCTTTGAAAAACTGACATCAGTGGAACAAGTTTATCAGTTTTGTTGAATCAATTAAACTAAATAGTTTTAATTGGATTTTGAACAAATGTGATTACCGTATTTTTCGCTCTGTAAGACGCACCAGACCACAAGACGCACCTAGTTTTTGAAGGTGGAAAACAAGAAAAAAAATATTCTGTATCTCAGAAGCCAGAACAGCAAGAGGGATCGCTGTGCAGCGAAAACAGCAATCCCTCTTGCTGTTCTGGCTTCTGGGATAGCTGCGCAGCCTGCATTCGCTCCATAAGACGCACACACATTTCCCCTTACTTTGTAGGAGGGAAAAAGTGAGTCTTATAGAGCAAAAAATACGGTAATTGTTGCTGGTTTGAATTTCATTGTGTTATTATCTTCCTTAGTGGGTCATGGAAACTGCTATTCTGAAAGCTTTTTTATAGTTTAGGGTAGGGAGCACAGGGGAAGAGTTTATGGAACCAAGGGGGCAGTGGTCTGAAAATATTTGGGAACCACTACTCTATTGTGAGTCTGTAACTGCACAATCCTACTATATATGTTAACTTTGGTTCAGTGGGTTTTATGTCTTAGAAAAAGTATTTATTATTGTGCCTTAAAGGGAATGACATACACACAGTGGAAAGGAAGAAGGATTAGAGTTACTAGCTTTTGTAGGGCAAAGTTCAAATCGGCCACACAATTTACTGCAAGATGTCAGGGGAGGAGAAAGTGCTGAGTGTATATAGGAGCTCACCATTGTTGAGCAGCCTGGTATGGATCCTTGGAACAAAAACTCACCCTAACATGGAGTTTGTGTCCTCCCACTTCAGGAAGAACGCTCTCGCAGGGAACGTGTCCGCCAGTCCCGCATGGACACTGACATGGAAACCATGGATCTGGATCAAGGAGGAGAGGTACTCTTGCTTCATCAAATATTCTTAGGTGTGGGGGGGTCTGAGGTACATGTGAGGTGCCAAATAAACTGGGGGGAAATCATTCCTCATCTTAACTCCCCTGCTTGTTTATGAATGAAAGATTGGTGGGGTGGGGTTTTTATGGGGTTCTGTGCTATCACATCTTAATTTAATGAACTATTTTTGATGGAAATTTCCATTTTGTCAATTTCAGGCATTGGCCCCTCGGCAGGTTTTAGACTTGGAGGACCTTGTGTTTGCCCAAGGCAGTCACTTCATGGCCAACAAGCGATGCCAGCTGCCGGATGGCTCTTTCCGCAGACAACGCAAAGGCTACGAGGAAGTTCATGTTCCTGCGCTGAAGCCAAAGCCCTTTGGTTCAGAAGAGGTTGATGATGTGTTTTTTATTTCCCCTCTATATAGACAGCACTTGTGGCAGGGGGCTTGTGGTCTTGCCTACACCAAACACACTCATTCACAAACTAGCAGCCTTGCTGGATGCCTTCAGCAATCATGAAGCCTTTGCACATCCTACTGTTTCTTGGTCTCTCAGGCTGGTAGCAGGTTGTATGTATATGCTAACTACTGATCTACAGTGGTATCTCGGGTTACATATGCTTCAGGTTATATACGCTTCAGGTTACACACTCCGCTAACCAAATTGTGCTTTGGGTTAAGAACTTTGCTTCAGGTTAAGAACAGAAATTGGGCTCCGGTGGCGCGGCAGCAGCAGGAGGCCCCATTAGCTAAAGTGGTCCTTCAGGTTAAGAACAGTTTCAGGTTAAGAACAGACCTCCGGAACGAATTAAGTACTTAACCCGAGGTACCACTGTATTGTCTAGTGTCTTGGTGCTTCCACAGGGGGTCCTTGTATGAACTCAACCTCTGCTTTTTTCTGTTGCTCATTAGAGAGACCATAGAGAAAAAAGCAGAGATTGAGATACCAGTCTAGACAATCGCCTGAGACTGTAAATAGAACCAAGCCATAGCAGCAGTATTACCCCAGAAAAGCTCCAGTTTAAAAATCCTGAACAAATAAAGTCTATAACAGCAGTCTAAACTGTTGAGGTGACCCAGTTAGGGAGGTTAGGTGGCACCATTGAGAGAACCATGTGACTGGAGCTTTGCTCTCAAAAAAGAAAACCTTGGAAACCTGAGAAATCCATCAAGAGGGTCTTCTGCTGGTTCCCTCACTGGGAGAAGCGAAGTTACAGGGAAACAGGCATCCTCCCTGTGGAACGCCCTCCCTTCAGATGTCAAGGAGATAAAAAATTGCACAACTTTTAGACGACACCTGAAGGAGATTTTTAATGCTTTGTTTTTATTATGTTTTTATATATGCTGTAGTCCGCCCAGAGTGGCTGGAGAAACCCAGCCAGATGAGCATGGTAGAAATAATAAAATGATGATGATGATGATGAAGGAGACATTGTAGCAGCTAACTGCTGCTGAGGTCTTTGTTGAGCAGGTGATGTGTTAGGAATTTGGGCAAGGCTCGATGTCCTTCCAGTCACCAGGGTCATCTTGGAAGAACTGCTTTGGTATTTGCTGCCCATCTAAGATTTGTCATCCTCTTTACAACTTTAGTCTGCTTACTTGCTTCACTGCTTTTATGGGCCAATGGGCAGCATAGGCTCTTTCCTCTAAAGTGACTTCATAGTGAATTGTGGATTTGAACTGCTTCTGTTCTGCCTATAAGGATTCTGTCTCATGAGTTCGTTACTGACTTGCTGGACAAAACCATTATTTCTTTTCTTATTCTCAGCAACTACTTCCTGTGGACAAGCTCCCCAAATATGCACAGGCTGGATTTGAGGGATTCAAAACACTGAACCGGATTCAGAGCAAACTGTACCGTGCTGCCCTTGAGACAGATACAAATTTGCTACTCTGTGCACCCACAGTGAGTGTTCCGTTTTATGATGTCAAATATGATGGATCTTTCTGAGCCTCTGCACTGTTCCTTGATTTTTACTATGGGAAATGTCTTTCTGGTCTCCTGTTTGAGGGGAGGGATGGGAGAGTGAAGGTTTTCTTTGACACTCTCTTCATTCCAGGGTGCTGGGAAGACAAATGTGGCTTTGATGTGTATGCTGCGTGAGATTGGGAAACACATCAACCTTGATGGAACAATCAACGTGGATGACTTCAAAATCATCTACATCGCACCAATGAGGTCTTTAGTCCAGGAAATGGTGGGCAGCTTTGGGAAGGTAAGAGGAAACAGCAATTGGCTTGTATAAGACCTTCACCAGGTGGGAGTGGATGGAGGAGAACCTGAACTTGGAGGAGAGGTGGTGTCCAGTGTTCTGAGGAGCTTTTCCACTTGTGCTTATTAGGTGTTGCTATCATTTAAATTTATATGGCAGCCCAACAATAAAAGGATCAAGGCAATCTATAAAATAAAAGCAACCAAAGTATTTTAAAAATAGAAAGATTAAAACAAAAAGGATCAGTAAAAACAAGCACTGTACAAGAAATTAAACAGAAAAGTGTTTGCCAAGACAACTTGCAATGTAATAGATGCAGCACAATAGGAAAAAGTAGTGGAGGGAAGAGGAAAACAAGCAAGGTTACTTTGTTTGTGGCCATTCCAGCTTTTTTTTAAGCATATGTTCAAAAGGGCTGGGCCTATTAGCAGTAGTGTCCAGGCAGCCAATGGAAAGAGCTTTGTCTTGCCTCTCTCTCTTATGGATGCTAGGGGGAAGAGTCGATACCTAATGAGAATAGCGTCTAAGAGTCTGAATTGGGGGCTCTTTGGATCTTTGCTTTGGGCCTATTAATCAGTTTAAGGCAGCCTTGTTATTCATGCTGCCTAGAGTTGCTGGGAGTTGTAGTCCAAAGCACCTGGAAGGCTCTAGGTTGCGGAAGACTGTTTTCCGGTGTGCCCCACGCTCTCAACCACACACTGTTGTAATTTAGAGGTAGTACTGACTTGCTGTTAGGGTTTAAACAGTAATGTGTGTGGAATACTTGAAAGCACACTATGAATGCACATCTGTTATTTATAGCTGTGTTCCAATTTTCCTTCTAGCGCTTGGCCACTTACGGCATCACTGTGGCTGAGCTGACTGGGGACCACCAGTTGTGCAAGGAAGAAATAAACGCCACTCAGATAATTGTCTGCACTCCAGAGAAGTGGGACATCATCACCCGCAAAGGAGGGGAGCGTACCTATACCCAGCTGGTGCGCCTCATTATTTTGGTGAGTTGCCTTGGAAGCTTCTCGTTGAGCTGTGATGAGGGTCTGTGTTTCTGCTACACATGGCATATTGGGGATATTTTCTGGGTGGGAGAACATTTGAGACATTCAGAATTGCAACCAGCCAAATGTAATGGTTTCTGGGCTCTATAGGGGATGTGTAAATGGTGCGGCACCTCCCTTAGCAAGGAGGGTAATTCTTCCTGCATTCTGCAGGACGAGATCCACCTCCTGCACGACGACCGGGGCCCCGTTCTGGAAGCCTTGGTGGCCAGAGCCATTCGCAACATTGAGATGACTCAAGAAGATGTGCGGCTTATTGGGCTGAGTGCCACCCTCCCAAACTACGAGGATGTGGCTACATTCTTGAGGGTGGAGCCTACCAAAGGCTTGTTCTACTTTGACAACAGGTATGGTGTGTGTGCTGTGGAGAGTCTTCTTTTTTATTTTTTATGACTTTCAGTTATATGCATTTCAATAGTTTTACAATCATTCTCACATTTCAAAACTCGACTTCATTCCTCCTCTTTCTGTGGTTCCTTAAATTTATTTTTATTATTTCCTGCATATTCTAAATTAACTTAACTTTTTTATTCATCTACTTTAAATATATACTCTTATGAAACTGCAGGTTATTACAATAATCCTTCCAATGTCCTTATCTGTTTACAGTTTGTTTGTAAATATTAAATAAACCATTTCCATTCTTTTATAAAAAGTTTGTTATCTTGATTTCTTATTTTTCCACTGAATTTCACTATTTCTGCATAGTCCATAAGTTTTTGTATCCATTCTTCTTTCATCAGGACGACTTCTTTCTATTTTTGGGCAAATAATGTTCTTGCCACTGTAGTCGCATACATGAATACATTTCTATACTGTTTAGGTAATTCTCCCTCTATAATTCCCAAAAGGAAAGCATTGGGTTTTTTTTACAAATGTTTTTTTAAACATCTTTTTCAACTCATTATTTATCATTTCCCATTAAGCTTTAACCTTTCTATAGGACCACCACATATGATAAAAAATACCTTTTTTTTCTCTTTGCATTTCCAACACTTAATCAATTTTGATTTATACATTTTTGCCAATTTACTCGGTGTTCGATACCATCTGTATAACATTTTCATGTAGTTTTCTCTTAAACCATAGAATGCTGTAAATTTTATATCCGTGTTCTACAATCGTTCCCTTGTTTCCATATCTATATTATAACCAGTATTTGTCTCCCAATGTATCACTGAAGATTTTACTTGCTCATCCTTTGTCTCCCATTCCAATAGTACCTTACACATTTTAGACAGCACTTTAACATTGCATTCCAACAGATCTCTCTCTAGTTGTTATATTTGTTTCCCAAACCCTTGTATTCTGTTTTTCTTAAATATTTCATTTAAATGATTATCTTGTATCCATGTTGTTAACTTTCTGATAAAACCTTAATTTGTTTAATTTAAACTCTCCTCCCTTTTGTTTTAATATACATTGGTGCCCCGCAAGACGAATGCCTCGCAAGACGAAAAACCCGCTAGACGAAAGGGTTTTCCGTTTTTCGAGGCGCTTTGCAAGACGAATTTCCCTATGGGCTTGCTTCGCAAGACGAAAACGTCTTGCGAGTCTTGCATTTTTTTCGCTTTTTTCTCCCTTTTTCTAAGCCGCTAATAGCCGCTAAAAGCCGCTAATATCGCTAATCCGCTAAGCCGCTAATAGGGTTGCTTCGCAAGACGAAAAAACCGCTAGACGAAGAGAATCGCGGAAGGGATTCTTTTCATCTTGCGAGGCACCACTGTAGTTCTCTAAGTTGTCCAACCTATTATCATATTCAGCCTGGAAGTGCCTCAGCCCCCAGCGCACAGCAGCAGCTAGCTGCGGTGAAGGTGCTGAGGCACCCCTCAAATGCTGGCTTCGCACGGGGGGGGGGGCAGGATGGGCGTGAGCTGGTGGGGCGGGGCTTATTTAAACAGCTTTGCTGAGGTGTGTGCAGCCATGTGCCCCTCAGCAGAACAGTTTAAAGAAGTGGGACTCGGGAGCTGCAGTGGTTTCACTCGCGAGATACTGTAGGGTGAAGCCGCCATCATGCTCTGGCCCTCATACTGGTCCTGGGCGATGTATCACTACAGTCCCTGCCTAATAAACCAAGGGTTTCTGCACAAAGTTCTGTGTGCACTATGTTTGCCTATATATATTTGCTCTCTAGGTAAATGACCTGTCTGTGGCTATGGAGTTGTTTTTTAAATGTCAAACAAGAAGGGGATGTGCTGTGTATTTTGTAGGGTAGATAAATATGCCTTTGCTCCTTCACTTTACATTTCTGAGGAAGTAATTGCCTTCTGTAGATCTTACCTTTCTGCTTGTCACTTACTTGATGCCTGACACTTTTTGCAGTTTCCGCCCAGTGCCCCTGGAACAGACTTATGTGGGAATCACTGAGAAGAAAGCAATCAAGCGCTTCCAGATCATGAATGAGATTGTGTATGAGAAAATCATGGAGCATGCTGGGAAGAACCAGGTAGGTTCTCGTCTCTGGGTAAATTGGGGCAGTGGGTGTGGGGAGAGGGATTGCATCTCAGAGATGCAGGAAACCAGGCAGAGGGCCTTCTCGGTAGGGGCATCTGCCCTGGGGAATGCCCTCCCACCAGATGTCAAAGAGAAAAACAACTGCAAGACTTTTTGAAGACATCTGAAGGCAGCCCTGTTTAGGGAAGCTTTTAATGTTTGACGGACTATTGTATTTTAATACTTTGTTGGAAGCCACCCAGAGTGGCTGGGGAAACCCAGCCAGATGGGTGGGGTATAAATAATAAATTATTATTTTGGAAGAACAACTTGCAAGTGGGTGGAGGCATCTCTGTGCACCCCTCTTTACCTCAAGGCATCCTATTTGGCCATTGCTTTCTATCCCCTCCCCCACTTCGAAATATCATTTCTTAATCTGTTCTTGGCTCAGGGATGTGGTGAAGTGCATTTTCTCAGGAAGAGGCATGCGTTGTTGGGAATGTCATCCTGGCTGCTGGGTAGCTGCTGATTTGCATTATAGCCTCTATGGTGTTTCTTCTAATACCCAGCTGGAGTTCCCCATTTTGTTGAACATTGACTTTATCTATTTTTATGGGTCTCTTGGTTGTAACTGCAATGAACTTAAGTGGACAAGAGTTGCAATTTTAACATTGGGTACATTTTGAACATGCCAAGTCTGACCCAATATAACTTACCTTGACAGGTAGCAGCTTCCTGTGATTTCCCCAGGTGTCATTATCAGTGCCAAGGTCTTTTTAACTGGTGGTATCTGGGTTTTAGATTGCAAGCCTGAGAGCAGAGGCTGCTTTCGATTTTTTTTTAGTGCCTTTTAATCAACACTGGGAGCCTCTTCAGCTGAAGAGTGCGGTAAAAATGCTTTAAATGAACAGGACCTGGAATCTTCTGCTTACAAAAACCTGTGCTGCCTCCCCTTTTTTGCCTGGTCCTACAGCTATATTTTATAGTATAGAGAAAAAGAGGGTGGGCTGCCGTCTATCAGAAGCACATAGCAAACTAATGTCATGGTATATCTGTTGAGTGCCTATAAGCCCTTCTAAATGGCTCTCCTCTTGAGCCCTAATCCAGCTTTTCTTTGTACAGACATTTAGGAAAGAGCAGGCAGAATTGTGCACATAGTGTTCATCTGTGTTTTGGGGTTCTCTCTTTCCAGCAGATGCTGCTGCTGCTTTCAGACATGTCAATACAGTCTACGCTCACACAGTAGAGTGGGAAAGGGGCTGTTTTCCTCTATGCCACTGTTAATTGACTCTGGTGCTCTCCATTTATTCAGAATGTGTGTATTCTTATAAACCAAAAATCATGTTGGCTCCTTGCATGATTTTAGAACATTTATCTGAATGAACAGTGGTCTAAATCGCATCTGGAGCCTACCTGCACAGAGCAAGCTCTCCATTGCAGGCCTCACCCATATGGCTAGAAGAGAATGCAGGGCCAGCAAATACAGTTCTTCCCTTTTCCTCAAATGATGTTGATCACATGAGGCAGAACACCTTTTGGACTTTTCCGCTTGTAATTATACTGTCCTCTTTGATCCCCGCCCCCACTGGCTTGCTTTCTCCTTGCATAGCTATCATGGACTGATAACTTTGATTTCTGTTGTCTCCAATCAGGTGCTAGTGTTTGTCCACTCCAGGAAGGAGACCGGGAAAACTGCTCGAGCCATCAGGGACATGTGTCTGGAGAAAGACACCCTGGGGCTCTTCCTGCGAGAGGGCTCTGCCTCCACCGAGGTCCTGAGGACAGAAGCTGAGCAATGCAAGGTATTCATTTCTGTATTTATTCACCACTTTGTCATATTTAATTTCTATAATGATTCACAAATTAACCCATATAAATTAATACCAAATAACCAAACCAAAAAATAATTGGCAAGAAACAACGCCAAAATCTGTGTCAGAACCAGAAAATAAAGTGGTTTGCTTTCAAAGGCCAAGTGAAACCTTTTCTTTTCATAAGTCTTGGAAAAGAGACCCTTCCCCTAGTGGAAGGTCAACTCAGGCTCCTCATAGGATAGAATTCAGAGAAAGATTTCACCAGAATATCTTTAGTTATGGTGCTGGAGGAGACTCTTGAGAGTCCCATGGACTGCAAGAAGATCAAACCTCTCCATTCTGAAGGAAATCAGCCCTGAGTGCTCACTGGAAGGACAGATTGTGAAGCTGAGGCTCCAGTACTTTGGCCACCTCATGAGAAGAGAAGACTCCCTGGAGAAGACCCTGATGTTGGGAAAGATGGAGGGCACAAGGAGAAGGGGGCGACAGAGGACGAGATGGTTGGACAGTGTTTTCGAGGTTACCAGCATGAGTCTGACCAAGCTGCGGGGGGCAGTGGAGGACAGGAGTGCCTGGCGTTCTCTGGTCCATGGGGTCACGAAGAGTCGGACACGACTAAACGACTAAACAACAACAACAAAGCATCTCTTTTCTTTCTCTAGAACAAGTTCGCATCTCTTCCTTCACTCAGCTACAGAAAATCAGGAATCATTGGGGGGTTTTGACGGCAATGTTGTTGTTTTTTGCTCACAGAATTTGGAGCTTAAAGACTTGCTGCCCTATGGCTTTGCAATTCACCATGCTGGCATGACCAGGGTGGACCGAACATTGGTGGAAGATCTGTTTGCAGACAAGCACATCCAGGTATGACAGCAGATTTCCCCCAGCAAAATATTTGAAGGGGTCACCCCCTCCAAAGTTGATGGGCATTGCCATTCATATGGTGTCCATGCATGGCACCATATGATCGATTATGGAAGGCAGGGCATGCCTGACTCTCCTCCCAATATTTTATTCAAGTTGGAGCCCTGCTTCCCGGTGAGGTGAAAGACGGGGAAGAGGGCAAGACAACAAACAGCAGTTGGAGCTTGGGGTAGGCAGAACCCAAAGACCATGACAGGCATAACATGCTTGACATAGAGGCACACGTGACCTTTAAGTTGTCATGGTGGAGAGAGAGCAAGACTAGAGACTGGGAAGGGAAAGAAATAGATTCAGGAATGGAAGACAAATGGAGAGTGGAACTAGGGGTTGGGGAAAGAGGTTAAGAGCTCTGTGGGGAGAAATAGGTTGAGGGACTGGGATGTGGGCAGAAAGAGCAAGGGTAGGGACTGGAAGAGCAGACTTGGGAGACAAAGGGGTGAGTGTGGGGAGCTTTTCTTTCTCCTAGCACAGCACTGAAGTAAAACAATCTTGTCATGGTTCCCTCTCTCTGCTTTAAACTGATGCAGCGCAGCCTGCCTGCTCTTCTTCTTACCACCCAGTCTCCAAAGATGGGTGTTGGCGAAGCTCAATTAAAATTGGGTGCCACTTTTAATTCCCGCCCCCCCCCCCCGGTGCATTGCAGCATTGTTGGGAGTTCCTTTGAAACTAAGCAGAAGATTCTTTCAACCCTGATATTTTCCCCTTACAGGTTCTGGTCTCCACAGCAACTTTGGCTTGGGGTGTAAATCTTCCTGCTCACACCGTCATCATCAAGGGGACACAGGTGTACAGCCCAGAGAAAGGTCGCTGGACTGAACTGGGTGCCCTGGACATCTTGCAGGTAACTCCTATGGGACACAGGCACACACTTTAGTGGATTTTAGGATTAAGGACATTATTTCTCTCTCTGTTTCTTTAGATGTTGCAGGAATATTCTTAAGACACTTGGCTGTTAATTAATGTTAGAAGCTCTGTTTGAGGTCTAACTTACCTCTCTGACTTATGTGTGTTTTTAAAGATGCTGGGTCGTGCTGGGAGACCTCAGTATGACACCAAGGGCGAGGGAATCCTGATCACTTCTCATGGAGAGCTGCAGTATTACCTCTCACTGCTGAACCAGCAGCTTCCCATTGAGAGCCAAATGGTGGCGAAGCTGCCAGACATGCTGAACGCAGAGGTCGTGCTGGGCAACGTCCAAAATGCAAAGGTGAGGAGGAGAGACCCCAGTCATGACTTGTGGCTGCTCTGTTTTTAGTGGCTCAGCACAGAGATAAAGGGAGATGCTGTGTTAGGGAGACCATTTAGTCACAACACATGATCATGATCTCTCTGTCGGGTGCAGACCTGAGCATACTGAAGAATCTTGGTGGCATTTTATTAGTGGAGACCAATTTTCAGCTTTTCTTGACAGAGAATTTGGATTATTCTGATTAGGGATTTTGAGTGTGTGCATAAAGTATAAAGTAACAGTCCTGCTGATGGTTCTAGAGTCACATTTGAGGAGGCTAGATACTCAGCTGTGAATTTGGCATCTAGACTCATACTGGGCAGTAGTCATGGTATTTAGTGGGTTGTGTGTGAGAGAAGTTCATCTCTGAAGCCTCTCATCCTAGTTCGTGACAATTTCAGAATTCAGGGCTTTATCCAGTATTCTCTGTAAGCTAGTGCAAGGGTTCTTGTGCTGTGTACAAGTGAGTTTTAATGCTGTGAAATAGGAATCCAGTTCAACAGCTGACTAGTGGAAACCCATTATGCAACAGATGGTACAACAAAGAGCCACCTGCTTATGCATTCTCTTGCAAAACAATGTTCTGTTGTTGCCAGACATTTCACCAGTGACATCTTAGTGCTCCATTTGATAAAATCCTCCCTCTTCTCTTAAGGCCACATCCACACTATCAATTTAAAGCAGTCTTACACCATTTTTAACTGTCTTGGCTCCCTCACCCTGGCTGAATCCTGGGAAATGTAGTTTCTTGCTTTGTGAGGGATAAACTACAGTTTCCAGGATTATTTGGGGGGAAGCTGTGACTGCTAAAGTGGTATAAATGTGCTTTGAATGGCTGGTGTGGATGTGACATTAGTTAATGGATCTGCAAAGGTGTGCCCCTCCACTATTTTTTGAAGGACCTGTCCTTTGCATTTGCATTTCATTTATTATATTTCTATGCCACTTTTCACTCACACAAGTCACAAAGCATCATACACACAGTAAATAATAATATATTAGAACATCACAAATTACAATGTAAATCATATAAAAAATAAACAAATAATTAGTAAAGCAATTACAGATTATCAGTAAAACACTTTCTATAAAACGCTCTTAAAAAACCAATTTTTAAAAATAGGCTAAACAGTACAACCACAAGTAAAGTCATATTATAAAATTCACAAATCACGACAGCACTCATAATCCACAAAACAACATTAACAAACTAACAACCAAAAACAAACTAAGCACTGTTGAATTACACGCACACTCTCTACCCCATCACTCATAGTCTTCTACTCAGTTCATCAGAAGACACATTTGCATAATGGTCATGACAGCAACTCCCTTCTGAAAGCTTCCGGGGCTGAAAGGGCTGGAGGATGGGACAAGGCAGGTGGGAAAAGCCCTTACCCAGGCATAGGCAAGCTCGGCCCTCCAAATATTTTGGGACTACAACTCCCATCATCCCTAGCTAACAGGACCAGTGGTCAGGGATGATGGGAATTGTAGTCTCAAAACATCTGGAGGGCCGAGTTTGCCTATGCCTGCCCTTGCCTGATGGCCAGCAGAGGTGGCCTTTAAAGCATGCTGTGATGTCCCTGTGGCCTCTGCCCCATCCTATCCCTTCCAGGATTTGAGGTTGCTGGAAACTGCTGACTCTGATACTGTGTTTCTTGGCCGCTGCAGGATGCTGTAAACTGGCTTGGCTATACTTATCTCTACATACGAATGCTACGTTCCCCAACTCTGTACGGGATATCGCATGATGACCTGAAAGGAGACCCATTGTTGGACCAGCGCCGGCTGGATTTGGTGCACACTGCAGCTCTGATGCTAGATAAGAACAACCTGGTCAAGTACGACAAGAAGACAGGGAACTTCCAGGTGAGAGTGGAGGAGTTCAAACTCTCTTTGCAGGTGCATTCTGCCAGTCTTATCAGGAGTCTGGCCGCCCAGGATGCTTATTTGCAGCTGCTTTGCCAGCATCTTCGCGCATCTTCACACGTTATATTCTTATCAAACAAAACTTATTTTGTATGCTGCCCTTCAGCCAAAAAGGCTTCCTAGGTGGCTCCCAAGAATAAGCAGATACTGTATTTTTCATCCTATAGGGCGCACCAGCCCATAGGATGCACCTCGGTTTTTTGGGGGGGGGGAATGAATAAAAAACAGTTATTCCCCCTCAGCCGCGGCTGCCGCCCCAAGCCTTGCGGACACCCGCCTGAAGCACGGGGAACCCTAACCCCGTGCTTCGGGCTGCAGGCTGCCGCCCCAAGCCTTGCGCGCCCGGCGGGACCTCCCGCCAGGCTTGCAAGGCTTGCGGATAGCTTCCTGAAGCCTGGAGAGCGAGAGGGGTCGGTGCGCACCGATGCCTCTCGCTCTCCAGGCTTCAGCGAAAGCCTGCATTCGCCCCATAGGACGCACACACACTTCCCCTTCATTTTTAGAGGGGGAAAAGTGCGTCCTATGGGGCAAAAAATACGGTAAATACAATAACACAAATACAAAATAATACAAATATCAAATGATTCATGTATATTTAGTATGTAACATTTTGCTATATGACATATGGCTTCAAATTGTATAGGCAAAATGGTAAGTATACTAAAAATGACATCCTATATAGGTTTAAAAATGGTGTGCTAAATACTAAAGAGTTGCAGATGGTTGTATCCTGTGCTGCCTAAGCACATTATCTTATTTTTTTTCTACTTTTGAGATGCACAAACTAAGAAATTTGCAGGAAACAATAGCAATGTATGCTCCTCATGAATATGGCAGCATGCTGTAGGAGCAGAAATTCATCTTTGATCCAAGCATTGTATATTTCTCCATTGTTATACATGAGAATTATCAGTTTCTAAAGCTTCAGAATGCACTACATAGAAATTTTCACACTAGACATTCCAAATGAATAAAATTCCACTCATTCCAAAAGAGAAACTGTTTCACAGGAGTCTTTTCTTCAAAGATGGGAGAAAAATATGTTTTTGCCCCCTGGGCTTTCACATCTTTAATGCCACAGACTTAAAAGTATACTATCCTAAATTTTCAGAAATGTTGTTCATAGCAAGATTGAAGCAATGCACCCTCACTGCTGTTTCTCTAAGAAACTCCTAATACATCTACCCACCTACAAAACAAAGGGTATATTGGAGGTTCATAAAATTTCTGTCATCTATGCTCCGGTAACCTCTAGGTTAGTTTACTGCAGTGTGCATTATACATGGGACTGCCTCTGAAGATGATTTGGAAACTTAAGCTGGAAAATTCAGCGGCCAGGGCAAGATGGTTTTGAGCATATTACACGAATCCTGGTTTGGCTGCACTGGCTGCCAATCCGTTTCTGGGTTCAATTCAAAGTGCTGGTTTTGACCTTATAAAGCCTTAATCGCAGTACCTCAGGGTATTGCCACCTTTCCCCTGCAATCATCTTCTGAGGCTCTTCTTTGTGTACAAGAGGTCCAGAAGGTGGCAATGTTCCTGCATTGTGGGGGTTGGACTAGAATCGGATGACCCAGCTCTAGAATTCTATGGGAATGGAGCTTTTCTGTGGTGGCTCTCTGCTTGTGAAACACTCTCCTCAAGAAGGCTCACCTGAATCATTACATGTCTTTTGTTGCCAGGTGAAAAATTCCTCTTCACCCAGGCCTTTGGCTAATTAAACAAATATGGTCTTTTAAACTGTGTGTGGGGAGTTATTGCTTGGTTTATTACTATATTACATATTTTTGTATTTTTATATTGTAAATTGCCTGTGATCCTTAGATGAAGGGAGGTACAGAAATTAAACAAACAAACAGAGAAAGAAATAGACAGTGAAAGAGAGAGAGAGAATTCCCACTCCTTTCCTCGTGATACAGAACTTGGGGGAGGTGTCACACAATTCAATTGATGGGGGGCATGATCAGGATACAAGGAAGTAATTCACACAATGCACAATAAACTGCTGGAGCTTGTTGCCACAAGGAGCAACGGTGGCTATTAGCTTGGAGAGTTTTAAAAAACACAGATTCAAGAAGGTTAAGCCTGTTAGCCATGATTACAAACTGAACCACTGTTTACTGAAGTAGCATGTCTCTATATGACAAGACAGGGATGTAGCAAAGATCCTTTCTCCCCTTTCCATCTGTGGTCATTCCAAATACTTTAAATCTCTGTCACCACTGCCCATTTTTTGTATATTTTGAGTGGAGGAAAAACAGTTTTATATAGCAGTATTTACAATGAGTGGCTATGTTTGGACACAGCACCAAGCCGAACTAGTTAAGCAAAGTAGTCTATGTGCAAGTCACATGTTGGGGCACGTAGCTCAAGCTTCTCCCTTTTATTCAAACCACAGAGTGGTTGGCTTAGTGTTGTGTCTGAACCAGTTTGTTTCTTGAAGCAGCTGCTCCTTTCACTACAAAAGGCACCCCAGAAACAGCCTTCAAAAACAGTCTCTTTTGTTGGGAGGCAGTGGTCCTTCCAAGTACCTAATTCAAGACCTGGTGGGGCTTTTAAGGTTAAAACCTGCACCTTCAGTTATGCTTGGAAAGCAGTCTGGGCACCAATGAACATCTGTTAAAATTTAAATCTCTTAAAACGTGCTCATTCCAGTGCACCAACCTCCCCACCCTATTTTGAACCGAAGTTTCAAAATATTGAGGGCTGCCCCACTTATGTGTTTCAGTAACCTAAGCCTGGTTTGTTCTTTCCTCTCCATTTTGTTAACCAGAAGTGGCTTTCCTCCCTCTCTCCCCAGGTTACTGAGCTGGGCCGCATTGCCAGCCACTACTATATCACCAATGAGACCATACAGACTTACAACCAACTACTCAAGCCCACCTTGAGTGAGATTGAACTCTTCCGGGTTTTCTCACTTTCTTCTGAGTTTAAGAACATCACTGTGAGAGAGGTATGAACCCAGAGATCTGTGGGGCAGGACACCCACGTCCTGCCCTTGTAGTTATTTTTGTTAGTGTTTAGTTTGTATCCTCTTCTGCAGGGTCTTGTTTTTACTGCTGGAGTGGAGGAGACGTTCCTAGTCCTTGTGACTATAAATACTTTTAAACATGAAGGTACTGGATCGGCAAGGCTCTAACCAGAGAACACAACTTGTTCTGATTTTTTCAAATTGCCGTCATTTCTATGTTTGTATTTAAACTGATAAGGAACTGAATGAAATTTGAATAAAGTACTGGTGCTTAGCATAGTGTAAAACCCATCGAGAATGAAACTGATCATACATATTTCTCCATTAATCATGCAAACTTGCTGCAGTTGTTGATCTGTGGCCCTCGGAACTGGATGAGTTGCCTACTTTTTCCATTCATCTTCAAAAGGATATTGTACTGTTGTAGGGCTGGGCAGAGTGGCCTAGCCTACTCTGCTCTTTCCTAATTACTATTTTTAAAACAACTGCAGGAAGAGAAACTGGAACTGCAGAAGCTACTTGAGCGGGTCCCAATCCCAGTGAAAGAAAGCATTGAGGAACCTAGTGCTAAGGTAAGCAAGGGCAAGCTTATATCCAGCGTGAGGTTGGTTCTGCAAGTTCCTGAGTTGTATGAATTCCCCATTTTTTGTCCACTGACTAGTTCTACTTGTTCAGGGAGTCATTTTACCCAAGGGAGTAACTGGCTGGCTGCCCTCTTGGGAGCTGTTTTGTTTTAAACCAACTTCATTTTAAAAAAAAGCAAGCCTATGAAGAAAATCTATGGTGAAACTTGAGTGTACTTGCAAAGCTACATATATATACGTTTAGTATGTTGTGTGTGGGTCTGGCCAACACCAGGAGAACGTGGCTGTGGGGCTGAGAAAGGTTCCTCGTCCCTTCTTTGGAGGATGTTAATGCCCCTTAATGTCTTCTCCTTAGATCAATGTGCTCCTTCAGGCCTTTATCTCCCAGCTGAAGCTGGAGGGCTTTGCTCTCATGGCAGACATGGTGTATGTCACTCAGGTGAGTAACCATTCAGATTGGAAGTGGCTCTTTTGTGCGCCGGTATCCTCCATTTACAAGGCTTTCATGAATCCACCACTTTGAAAAAGACCACATTACAAAAGGTTTGTTGTTTAGCTATCACAAGCCTTCTGTTGTGCATGGATAAAGAGGAGCCTGTATAGCTTGTCATGTGGTAGATCACATACTTTATATACGGAAGGCCCCAGGTTGCATCCCTTCAATCTAGAGGAGGAAAGTCACTGCAGTAGGCATTGTAGAGCTTGCCCAGCCTTTGCCAACCCGGTGCCCTCCAGAGTTTTTGCACTACAATTTCGAACAGCCATATCCAGCGTGTCGAAGAATCTGGAGGGCACAAGTTTGGCAAAGGCTGGACTAGATGGACCCGTGGCTTAACTTGGTGTAAGATGGCTTCATTCCAAAGGGGTGGCCCTGTAAATTCATTGCAGTAAGGAGTCTTGTAGCAGGTCTTCTTTGTTTCTTGTGAGCCATTTTGTCAGATGCATTATATTAATGGGCCTGATCACCTGCAGGGTGGAAGCGGAGTTTCAAAAATGGATCTTTAGATGGATGTGGATACATGCTTGTATTTTAATCAAAAAATCAGTTAAAACCTCCCTGTGAGGTTTCTTCCTTTGATATTTGACTTCTGTTTTGTCCTGCTTTCAGTCTGCTGGGCGGCTCATGCGTGCAATCTTTGAGATTGTCCTCAACCGTGGTTGGGCGCAGCTTACTGACAAGACTTTGAACCTCTGCAAGATGATTGACAAACGAATGTATGTAGTGGCTCCAGAGCATGCTCTTAATCGTGATGTATTGCAGACTTTATATCTAGTAGTGCCCTACCATGCAGCTGGGCCTGGCAGCAGCACTCAGCCGGGCAGGGCACTGGCTGAGGACCCCAGCAGCTTGGCAGGCCCCTCACCAGCCTGATCCAGTTGTGCTGCCTTGCCATGCTCCTTACTTCATCCTGGGTAGTCTTTTGGCAGTAGGTGGGCAGTGGTTTGATTTCATAGATATGTGGAGTCAAAAGGGAGGGATGAAAATTGATTTTATGCTGTAACCGCCCTGAAACCTTTGAGTGTAGGGTGGTATACCCTTTTTAAAAAAAGTTTTGGTTGGGAAAGCAGCTGTAGAGGGGAAAGGACTTGTGCCATCCTAAAGACCAGAAGACTGGAGTTTCTGAGATTTCAAAATTAGCAGTATGTCCTGCCCTAGAAAGCCAGTTATGTGATTGCATCCGTACTGGTTTCCAGAATCACTTCCCATAAGTAGGACAGACCATGGTGTTTGTTTTTGTGCCAGGGCAGGGGGCAAGAAGCAAGCCCCCTCAGGCAACCCAAGTCTCTTGCGATGGCAGTATGAAGAGCATTGGCTTAGTCTCCTGAGCAGGCTTGCAAGCCAAAGGCACCGGAAATGGGAAGCCTTGTGGGGCTGCGGGTTGGGGTGGGGTTATGCACAGATGACCACACAGAGGGCCCATTTTGAGGCTGAAGAGGAACCTTCTCACTTTTCTTCCTCAGTTTGAAGGAAGAGCGTGGGGCAAAACACAAGGAACTTAGGAGGTGCTTAAATTTCTCTTCCATTACTTACTAACCACCATTGCTGACACCATCCTGATGGTGCTTCTTGCTCATGTAGGTGGCAATCCATGTGCCCCCTTCGTCAATTCAAGAAACTGCCTGAAGAGGTGGTGAAGAAAATTGAGAAGAAAAACTTCCCATTTGAACGACTGTATGACTTGAATCACAATGAAATAGGTCAGTGGACAGAGGTGGTTGTGTGTGTGTGTGTGTGTGTGTGTGTGTGTGTGTGTGTCAGTGGAGGGGATCTAAGGGATCAGTGTTTCTTGGCTAAAGGGTCTCTCAGTTTTTCTACAGAATATGGCCCAACTTGATTATGACCTGCTGAGAATCTTGAATGTGTGCAGTTCATCTCAGATCTCCATCTCTGCACATGCTTACTCGTCTGTTCTTTAATACCATCCCTTTACAGGGGAGCTGATTCGGATGCCAAAGATGGGGAAGACAATCCACAAATATGTCCATTTGTTCCCCAAACTGGAGTTGTCTGTCCACCTGCAGCCCATCACTAGGTCCACTCTGAAAGTAGAGCTGACAATTACCCCAGATTTCCAGTGGGATGAAAAGGTAAAGGGACCCCCTGGAGGTCTGAAGTAATGGCCACCAGTAAGGTGGGGTGGGGAGGTTTGCTGGGTAGCTAGTTGGAGGTGGAGGCAGCTCATGGAACAGGGATTGATGGGGACTGAATGGTAGCAGCCGTACAAGTTGCATTCCTTAGACACTACACAGAGAGAGCAAGAATTTTCACTTGGGGCCAGTATTTAAATCCCAATTTTTCTCCTCTCTTGGGCCAGGTGCATGGTTCTTCAGAGGCCTTTTGGATCCTGGTGGAGGATGTGGACAGTGAAGTGATCCTACATCACGAGTATTTCCTTCTGAAGGCCAAGTATGCTCAGGATGAACACCTCATCACTTTCTTTGTGCCGGTCTTCGAGCCTCTCCCCCCACAATACTTTATCCGGGTGGTCTCAGATCGCTGGCTGTGTAAGTCCCATCCATTTGCAGAAGGACGTTCTCCAGCTCCCCAGCTGGGGTCTGCAGTGTGAACAGTCTATTGTAGGGGGAAGCCCAGACATGTTATTGGCCTGTCAAGTCTTTTTTCTAGATGTTTCTGCCCCCTCTTGCTCCCCTGAAGATGAAAGCCCACCAGCACCACTCACATTACACATTGCCAGCCCAGGTGGGGCCAAATCAGGACCTCACTTTCCTCTCTGAACAGCCACAGACCTGCCTGGAATCATATGATAGGGAAGCCCCTCCAGTGTTGTGCCCTCCCCTTTGTCTCCCTTTGCCACACTGAGGAGTTAAAAGCATCCCTTCCATACTGTTTGCATTCACCTGCATAGTTAATTCTGTCCCCTCAGTACTTCATGTTTGGAAAAATGTGGTTGCCCTATAACCTCTTCCAATAGTTCATAACAGGTTGGTCGTGCCACAGGAGTGATGCAGAGTGGAAATTTTTCCATGGAAAGTGTCCCATATCCTAAGTTCATTGGTAATGAAGAATGGATGCAAACTGCAAATGCAGTTTTAAGCAAGCTGAGCAGTTCTGTTTTTAAGCTTTTTTTACTAAATAGAATGAACATGCTAAATTAAGTTAGGGCTGGCTTCAACTAGAGCCAGGGCTTTTTTGGCTGCGGCTCCAACCTGGTGGAACACTCTGTCACAAGAGACAAGGGCCCTGCAGGACTTGACATCTTTCCGCAGGGCCTGCAAGACAGAGCTGTTCCACCAGGCCTTTGGTCAGGGCGCAGCCTGACTCCCTCCTTTAACTTTAGTTTATGGTTGCCATCAATTTTGATTTTAATTAATTTTTATAATGTTTTTATAATGTTGCACTGTTTTAGTCTTGTTAGCCGCCCTGAGCCTGGCTTCGGCTGGGGAGGGCGGGATATAAATAAATTTTATTATTATTATTATTATTAAGTTACTATTTAGGGCATCAGAAATTTTCATGTTGCAAACTGAAAATATATTATATTACCCTATATATATATTATATTATATTATAATGTAATGTAATGTAATGTAATGTAAGTATATATACACACACACACATACAGTGGTGCCCCGCAAGACGAATGCCTCGCAAGACGAAAAACTCGCTAGACGAAAGGGTTTTCCGTTTTTCGAGGCGCTTCGCAAGACGAATTTCCCTATGGGCTTGCTTCGCAAGACGAAAATATCTTGCGAGTTCCTGCGGGTTTTTTTCCTCTCTCCCCCCCCCCCCTTTTCTAAGCCGCTAAGCCGCTAATCGCGGTACGGATTATTTTCGTCTTGCGAGGCACCACTGTATATAATATTATATTACCCTATATATATATTACCCTAACTCTTGAAAATTTTTCGGAAAGGCCGCATCATACTATGCTAGCTAGAGTAGACAAGGTAGATCCAGCACAGACCATTGCTTTGTACTAGCCCATTTTATAGATAAAAATGTTAAGAAACCAGTTAGTGTGCTATTTGCAGCTTTCTTAGACGTGAAAGCTGCATTCAAATCAATCTCTTGAGTAAGACTGTGGGATAAGTCAAATTCTTTGAGAATACATAAAAGATTGTTTTTCTTGGTTAAATGTCTACATAAAGACACCATGCTGAAAGTGCATTGCTCTACAAACGGGCAGCTCGCAGGTTGCATACCAGCTACAAAGGGAGTTAAGCAAGGTTGTATCCTAGCTCCTGCATTATTTAATTTGTATATACACCCCCAGAGTATCATGCCCCTAAATTGGCCACAAAAGCCATCTATTACTATATGCTGATGACACGGTACTCATATCTCAAACAAAAGTCAGCCTAAGAAGATTGACGAGGGCATTCTCAGGATACGGCCAAAAGGAACAGCTGGCTGTGAATTACCAAAGTCTTGAAGACACTACAGGGCCCACAGATGGTATATGGATAACCAGTTAAAGTCTTTAAATATATTGGTCCAAATTTTCAGTCAACAGGGCAGCACATCAGAAATACACGAAGGAAAAGGTAGAGTGCCAAAATTTGGAAATGCTTTTTCCATACAAAAGGTGGCAATCGTATATCTTCATCACTTGAAGTGTTTAAAGCTAACCCCTAGGACAGTTATTGTGTGGGGTGCAGATTTGGACAGACGCTCACCTTGGATCTACAGAAGCTGTTCAGTCCAAGTTCTTTAAGCATTTTTTTCTGTTCCATCCTGTGTTCCAAATGCTTCATAGCTCTTGGAGGCCAATCTTCCCTCTGTTGAATGACAGAATTGGCATAGGACATTTAATTATTGGCTTTGGGGTAGTAGACCCCCACTGGTCTACTACCTCTAACTACCGTCATGAGAGTGCCTGGACTGCATCTGTGTATGCAAGTATCTTTGCAGTCTGCTTCTCAGGGTGCAGAAGGTACAAAAGAAAGATGAAGACCCTGATGTTCCAGGGTTTAGGGGACAAACCTGGGATCCTGTTGAACATTTGCTAACAGCACCATATCCTGGCACAAGCACAGCCATGGCTAAAATGTGACTCCCACCAGCCCTCCTACAACATTCTGGGTCTGACCTCTCTCTGTTGATCTTCTCATTCAAAGAATACCTCTTTTAAAAGCAGAGAACAGATCTAGATCCTCTGTTTTCATCTTCTTTGTGTTTATGTGCTTGATTATTTCAGCCTGTGAGACACAGCTGCCTGTGTCCTTCCGACACCTGATCCTTCCAGAGAAGTACCCTCCACCAACTGAGCTGCTGGACCTGCAGCCACTGCCTGTCTCCGCTTTGCGGAACAGCGCCTTCGAGAGCCTCTACCAGGACAAGTTTCCCTTCTTCAATCCTATCCAGACTCAAGGTGGGCAGTGCAGCCGGGTCTTGAGTCAGTGAAGAGGAGGGCTGCCAAGAAAATAGGAACCATCTTAGCAGGGGGTGGGGGAAGCTGCATAGTTTTATATACTAGGTGCCAACAGCCTGGAGCATGCAAGACAAAATGGCATAATTCAGAACTGCAGTCTTAATTGTCAGACATTCCATCACATAGCTGGGGGATTCAGCCTTGTGAACATCACTTTGGTATGTGGTGCTTGTTTGAGACATGGTTACAAATTCAGATGCTGTGTCTGTTGCTGGGGAAGTTCACTACTAGCCGTGATGAATGCCAGTTGTTGGAAGCCACAGGAAGAGAGTCCTTTTGTGCTTGGATCTCACTTGTGAGTTTCCCACAAGCATCTGCTTGGCCACTGTGAGAACAGGATGCTGAATACGATGCACCATTGGCCTGATCCAGCAGGCTTTTCTTATTTTCTTAAATATTGACACTTCTAGCAATGTTCACCAAACTGGTGCCCTCTACGTAGTTTGAACTGCAACTCCCATGTGCCCCAGCCAGCAAGCCTCTGAGCTCAGCCAGCAGAACATGAGAATTTTAATCTCAGAGTTATGGGTTTGAGCCCCATGGTGAGCAAAAGATTCCTACTTTGCAGGGGGTTGGACTAGATGACCCCTGGGGTCCCTTCCAACTCTACCATTCTATGATTCTTATGATGCTCCCATCGGCCCCAGTTGTGTTGCCTGGATTTGATGGGATTTGCAGTTCAAAACATCTAGAGGGCACCATCAGGGGAAGGATACTTTTTGGTTCTTGTGGGTTCTGGAGTAACTGTTGCTGGCCATAGGGAATTTTTCCTCTGCCTTTTCTTCCTCGGTCTAGTTTTCAACACCGTCTATAACAGCGATGAAAATGTGTTTGTGGGAGCTCCCACAGGCAGTGGAAAAACGATCTGTGCTGAGTTTGCCATTCTGAGGATGTTGCTGCAGAATTTGGAAGGCCGCTGTGTCTACATCACGCCAATGGAAGCCCTTGCTGAGCAGGTACAGCGCTCCCTAACCATTTTGAAATCTGCCCTTTCCAGGAGGGTGATAAGAATAGCTTTAATCAATTGCTCTTCCCACTGAAAGCATTGCAGGCAGAAAAACAAAAGAAGAGGGTTTGGATAGGGTGTTCTGAGGGGTAGCTGTTGGCCTTAGCTGGGACAAGTACTCAAGTATATTTTACACAGCTCTCTCTACTTCCCCATTGTCCTCATTATTCTCTTTGCTTTGTGAGTGAAGTTCAGATTCTGCAAAGATGGAATAAAAGCATTGCAGAATATATGTGGATAAGCCTGGATGATCACTTTGTTGGTTGTAAGCTAGAAAAACTAGAGGTGGTGTGCTTTGTGTGTGTGAGGAAGAGAGTGCTTGGAAGGATGGCTGTTGAGAACATTGTCTGCTCTTCCTTTTGCCATGGAAGATCTTCCTGGATTGGTATGAGAAGTTCCAAGAGCGCCTACTCAAGAAAGTTGTCTTGCTGACGGGGGAGACCAGCACTGACCTGAAGCTGTTGGGCAAAGGCAACATTATAATCAGCACTCCTGAGAAATGGGACATCCTTTCCCGGCGCTGGAAGCAGCGCAAGAACGTGCAAAACGTCAACCTCTTTATTGTGGACGAAGTGCACCTCATTGGTGGCGAGAATGGGGTGAGTCTCATGGGGGAATGCAGCCCACCACAAAGGGGCTCGGAGGGAGAAAGCAGGACCCTGACCTTTCTTTCTTGGAGGCTTTCCCATGCAGAGCTGCTGCGTATCCTGTGTACTGAGGAGTTTCTCGTTCTGGGCAACAGAAGGAGACAGAAATCTGTAACCGTTGCATCCCTCCTTCCCAGCATCTAGTGCAGCATGAGGGGTTGCAATTAGAAGTAGCTCCCACAGCCAGTTGTGTGCTGAGCAGAATGCGAGGCATCCAAACAGGTCCATGTATTTTATTGCTGACGGTTTTCAAAGATAACTTACCCAGGGATAGGAAGACACCTTCTGTCAGCAGGCATTTGAACCACCTATCTCAGCATTCTACACAATCTAACAACAGCTCTTGAGGTTTTCGGAAGGGAGCTTTTCCCAGACCTACCTGGAAATAGTAGGGATTAAACATGGCGACATTTGGATGCAAAACTCAATTCTCCCGCCCTCCCCTGAGCAGTAAATATTACAATGAACCAGTTGGGCATCAAAAATGATGACTGAAATTGTCAGTTTTAGTAATTGTTGATAGCAGTTGGCAATAGCAGGTGCCAGCTGGATGTGAAGATTGTGGGCTTTTCCTGTAGAGCTGTCATCTCTCTCTAGTCAAAGTCAGGGTCCTTCAATCATCTCAAAATCTCCCTTCCAGAGGGGGACACTGAAGTATTAATGTGAGTGGTTGTATCATGAAAATGCAAAAACCATTGAGCATTCAAAGTGAACCCCAAAACAAAAGAGAATATATATTAATGTGCTGCCAAATTAGGGTTTTATTTTCAAAACAGCTCAGTTTGTTTTGAGGGATCTGAAAACAAAAGCAATATATCAATATTCAACATTGTAAAAAAGAAAGTCAATTGATTATATACAAGTTACATATCTATGCATACTCAAAATGAAAAACAGCCTGCCAAGATCTCTTGTTAATTGTATCACCTGTTCACATTAACTGGTTGCACCGAGGTATAATCACTTGGAATTCTTCTGCTGTTTGCTTAAGAGATCGAAGGGAGGTGGGATGGTTGAGCATAGAGCTGGAAACTGAAGATCCTAGCAGTGGTGATGGAGGAGGAGCGGATAGCGACATGAAATCAGTGCTGATGAAAATACCTAGATGTGGAATGGCTGAGGGTGCTTGAAATAACCCAGGTGTCATTGGCTTCCTTCTGCAGCCGGTCTTGGAGGTGATCTGTTCCCGGATGCGCTACATCTCCTCCCAGATTGAGCGGCCCATCCGCATTGTGGCCTTGAGCTCATCACTGTCCAACGCCAAGGATGTGGCCCACTGGCTAGGTTGCAGTGCCACGGCCACCTTCAACTTCCACCCCAACGTGCGCCCTGTGCCCCTGGAGCTACACATCCAAGTAAGTTCCTACCCCCCACCTGTGGGGAACTCCAGGAACATAGAAAGCTGACGGTCAACTAGCTCAAAGGGCCATTTGGCTTGTTACAGTCAATACTCTTGAAGATTTCAGGCAAGCCTTTGTCCCAGCCCTGCCTGGAGACCCTAGGGATCGAACCTGGGACCCTTCCATTAGCCTCTTCCAAGCATTGAGGTTTGGCATCATCATCACCCTCTCTCTTCTGTTTCGCTGCTCCTAAGGGCTTCAACATCAGCCACACCCAGACCCGCCTGTTGTCCATGGCCAAGCCAGTCTACCATGCTATCATGAAGCACTCTCCAAAGAAGCCAGTGATCGTGTTTGTTCCGTCTCGCAAGCAGACGCGCCTCACAGCCATTGACATTCTCACCACCTGCGCATCAGATGTCCAGAGACAAAGGTATGGGCAGGGCACCATGAAATCTATGCTCCAGATAACTTAATGATACAAGAGGAGAAGCTGAATTTTGCAGCCTGTGTGTGATTCCTTTTTATTGTACCTCTGTCAGTAATTGAGAAGGGGCAAGAAGCTATAAAAGGACACTGGAGCTACACTAGAGTAGAATAAGGAGGGACCTGCTCTTTAGAACGCCTTCCCTCTGCAATCTTCCAGTGACTTTGGCTAATAATAATAATAATAATAATAAATAATAATTAATAACTAATAATAATAAATAAATAAAATAAAATAAAATTTTATTTGTACCCCGGCCGGAGCCAGGCTCAGAGCAGCTAACATCATATAAATAATACGATATGCATAAAAACAAGCAATCAATTGACTAAAATGCATCCCAAAATTAATTCAAATAAATAACAGTTAAAATTAAAACTGAGCAAATGACAACCCTAAGGTTAAAATTGAAAGTGGTTAACACTTGCTAGGACCAACTGTTTCCACTGATATTATAAGGACCTGTGAGTGGGCTGGGAAACCTCCTTCGTGCTTGTTCTTAGACAAAGAAATGATATGAATAATCTGAAAGAATGGGTATGATGGGCTCACTTACTTAGTTTGTATTTGGCTGGATGTGTATGTGCTTAATGTCTACGTGCTGGAGGATCTGGGGTGAAGGATATCTAGCTCAGTCTGGGGCAGACGATATGGAAGTAATGAAGTTTGTGAGGGCCAAACATGGGCAAAGGATGTTGGAAGTAGACTGGATTTTGCAGAGATGAGTTTCTCAAGTTGCTACTTTTCTGTCCAGAAATTAAATCTGCTGCAGCAGAATTATTGCTTTACAAAAGCTGTTGAGGGAAATGAGAAGTGTTGATGAGAAACTCTGTCACTGACAGTTGATGGTTCCCATCTGCTTTTAAGGTTCTGGGGACAGGAGGGGCTCACCCTTCACCAGTCTCTTGGGTGATAGGATGGAGGCTGTTGACTGAATGAGGAAGTTTGTCTTGGTCTGCCGGCTGTCCTGACTTTGGTCTGGCTTGTTGCTCCTTGCCAGATTCCTGCACTGCACTGAGAAGGATGTGGCTCCCTACTTGGACAAGCTGAACGACAACACCTTGAAGGAGACCCTGGTGAACGGGGTGGGATACCTGCATGAGGGACTGACCTCCATGGAGCGAAGAGTTGTGGAGCAGCTTTTTGGCTCAGGTAAAGTGGGGTGGAAGCAGACTGCAGATTTATGGGTCAATTTAGAAAATGAGGGATTATCAGGCACCATAAAGAAATGTGTCTATTCAGGGGGGAAATTCCAAAAACCCACAAGGTAGTAACTAAGATGTAAATCAGGGATGGCCGTCTACAAGACAAAAGGTCAGATCAGGCTCCCAGTTGTTGATTTTTATTTATTTAAGATACTTATTTTAAATTGTTTTCCATATCTTTTTTTTTTAGTGTTTTAACTGTTTTTAACTGAGTTGTAAAGGGCATTTTGTGGGATGTGCCTAGGAGGAGAGCAGGAGGAGAGCAATTACAGTGGTTCTGGGTAGGGGGAGGTATGGTGTGGGAGGAGGGGCAGGCCAGGTAAGGGGCACGCGGCTCAGGCAATTAGTGACTATACCGTGTGCCAGCCCCTCCTCCAACCTGGGGAATTGTGGTTGTCATATCAGCCAACCCTTGGGTCTGCAACTGCTGCTGTTGAATGCCAGGTCGACCCAGAATAAAATCTCCCTCATCTATCATCTGATTATGGATGAGGAGGCTGATCTGGCATGTATCACTGAAACCTGGGTGTGTGAACAGGGTGGAGTTGGTCTCACCCAGCTGTGCCCACCTGGGTGCTCAGTGCAACATCAGCCCAACTCAAGGGTCAGGGAGGGCGAGTTGCTGTGGTCTATAGAGATTCTCTATCTCCAGGCTCTCTGTCCAGTCGGGGGAATATAGAGTGTGTGTTCCTGGCACTGGGGAATCAGGACAGATTAGGGATTCTGCTGGTTTACCACCCGCCTCACTGTTGAAATGTTTCATACATAAGGGAAAAAAATATTTTAAAGTAATGGAGATATTGAGCATTTTATGTTACACCTCTCATGTTTATGTATGTGTTTCCTGAGCTCATGTTTTCTGTATTTGAGAAGCTTTTCTTCCTAAGCATTTCTTCCAGCAACATTGTGAACTGCCTTGAGACTTCCGGGTATAGGGCAGTATATAAATTCAATAAATAATAATAATAAGGCGATCAACTACTCAGTTTGTGTGCAAAATCAAGTTCGCCACCCCTGAGAATTCAGTAATTGGCCATCCTATGATGCAGATCAAGCAACCTGCATATCTTCCTTTATGCACACAATCTCTTTTGTTAAATAATATTCTCAGTGTATGATTAGGTTTCTTGGTGACCTGTAGGAAATTAGAAATCTAGATTTTTTTCAGATGTAATCTGATATAGTAGAATTGTCAGGGGGTGGCACTGTGGTGGCAGGCTCCACCCCTTCAACTATGTATGTTCTTTGCTACACCGGATAATGTCATGAAAGGGCTTAGGTGTCTGAATCATACTTTGCAAACTGCGGACTGTTCCGCGCTGCTTCTATGTGTGTTGTTCCCCCACAGTCAGGTGGGCTGTGAATTGGTTCTCATCTAGTTCTGCTCTTCTGTTTTGCTGTTAGGTGCCATCCAGGTGGTGGTGGCCTCGCGGAGCCTCTGCTGGGGAATGAATGTAGCTTCTCACCTGGTGATCATCATGGACACGCAGTACTACAATGGCAAGATCCATGCGTGAGTGAAGGGAGTTGGGGTGCTGGGTTCTGGGCCCACGGGAAAGGTGTGGACTGCTGGACTATGCAGTGAGGAATGTAAGAGCCACTGGGGAAAGAAGCCCAGGGTGGTGAAAGGGAAAGTGAGGCTCACCCCAGACACTAGAGGAGAGCATCTCATTTGGGGCTGGTTTTGATTTTGTTGTTAAGATAGGCCTTGTTTCAGCCTGGCTGCTCAGGCACAACTGGGATAATCTAGAAGCTGGTCAACCAGATGTGTATTTCTTACTCCTAGAGTGACACTGATGTGAAAAAAATGGGTTTTCATGTGCCTCATGCATTACCTTTATCAATAGCTGCAATTTGGCTATGGTTTACAGACTATAATATCTGACCCAGAGTCCAAGTATTAATTCCTCTGCAGATTAAAACAGTCATATCAACAACACGCATTGCTGGTTCTTGTGATTTGGGCAACTGAAAATACGTGGCCAGGTACTGGTACCCTCATAAGAGGCCAGAAGGAATTGAAGTGGGCCTTTCATTCTTTAAGTGGAACCCTCAGCCCTCAGTGAAGATTCCTGTGCATTTTTTGCCTCTTCAGTTTTCCAAGCTCCTGCCCTGGTTTCTTCACAAGGGAATGTGATTATTTGGTGCAGTGGAGGAAGGAGATCCATGGATGAGCAGGAGAAGCAACCCATTGGATCTCCTCCATCCCTTGCAGAAAATGAACTAACTAGAGTAAGTCTGACCTTTTAACTTTCAGCCAGTCAGACTGAATCTGGAATTTGTCATGACATGCATATTGCAGAAGTTTCCCCTCTACAGAATTCTAAACCTTTTGCCTTCTGCTTCTATTAACATAGTTAATTACTTTCCTGTGTGCCAGGTATGTGGATTACCCCATCTATGATGTGCTGCAGATGGTGGGCTATGCAAACCGCCCACTGCAGGACGATGAGGGGCGCTGTGTCATTATGTGCCAGGGATCCAAGAAGGTGAGCAAACAACAGGGGATGAGTGGACTTGCATGTTCTTTAGGGCTGGGGGCCTGAAGAAATTTAGGATCACATTTCTTCCATATGTTCCCTGGATGAAGTTTGCTTGAGGCACAGTTTCTCTTCCAGTCTGGATTTGAGTATTCCTTTGTTCAGAGTGGAGATCTTTATGAAACTCGTAAATTGTTTGACACACTAAAAATGCCACTTTGGTTCTCCCACTCAAAGGATTTCTTCAAGAAGTTCCTATACGAGCCCCTGCCAGTGGAGTCTCATTTAGACCACTGCATGCATGATCACTTCAATGCTGAGATCGTCACCAAGACCATTGAGAACAAGCAGGATGCTGTCGACTATCTCACCTGGACCTTCTTGTATCGCAGGATGACTCAGAATCCCAACTACTACAACCTGCAAGGTGGGAAAGCCGAATCCCAACCCCTCCCCCTGTTTTTGTTGCTTTGTGCCTCTATCCTGCCACACACTTGGACAAGAGGGAGGGGAATGGAGAAGGATTATTATGTTTTCACACTGTCCTTCCTCAAAGTCGTACTGGTTCTGAAGTAATAAAACACAAAGATTATTTCAAGCTCCTATGTTTCCAGCCCCTGTGGATGTGCAGCATCTGTCTTCCTTTGTCTCTTTGTTCAGGAGTTTCACACAGGCATCTCAGTGACCACCTGTCAGAGTTGGTGGAGCAGACGCTTAGTGACCTTGAGCAGTCCAAGTGTATCAGCATTGAGGATGAGATGGATGTGGCGCCTTTGAACTTGGGCATGATTGCAGCTTATTACTACATCAACTACACCACCATTGGTAAGGGGCGTGCTGGGAGTTACGGACATCATGGCACCTGTGCATGGCATGCCGTGTGTTGCTTGTTGTCTGAGGCTGCAGCCTCATACCTGATGCTACCTTTTCTTTTATTACAAACCCACCACCACCTCTAGAGCTCTTCAGCATGTCCCTGAATGCCAAGACTAAAGTGCGAGGGCTGATTGAAATCATTTCCAATGCTGCTGAGTATGAGAACATTCCCATCCGGCACCATGAGGACAACCTCCTGCGCCAGGTGAGTCAGCTCTTCAGTTTGATGGGCACGGGGGGTGGGGGTGGGGTGGTTGGTTGATTTGGGAAATTTTATACAGCCCATTGGCTTCCCTCCAAGAGCAGAGGACCCCAGTCCTTCTCAAATTCTGGTTTAGCAAAACATTAAAATATATATATTTGGAAGCAATAATTTAACCCAAGTTAGTAGTATTTAGATGCTAGATGCAGGGCAAGTGGTCCTGATCCTGCTCTAGCGTCCACCTGCCTGAGATAAATCCATGAGGATACAGAGCAGGGCTCCATAACTAGGAGTTCCCTCCTAAGGCCTTTCTTGTGCGAAGTTGGTGAAGACTGAGTTGTTTAGGAGGGGTTTTTATGTATATATATTTTAAAGGTAAGCAAACATGGTTTTAAAGAATTGGGAAATTGTTATTGTCTGAACAGAGATTTTTGTGTGGAGATGGTTCATTTGTGAAAAATTCTTTCTGCTTTATGTGCGTTGCAAATATTTTTTAAATGTGTGATCTGCTTTAAAAAAACAACAACTTAAAACCAAAATAGAAGTTGGTACTTGTTGGGAAAAATATATTATGCATGTAAAAGTGGTAAAATTTCCAGTGGCTGAGAGCTAAGTTTATAGAACCAAATACAGTTAACCTACTGGGCTGTACATGTGCACTTAAGTTCCCCAGTTTGTATTCATTGTGTACATTTTGTCCTCTGTTTCGTTCGTAGAGAACTTTCACTTCTGTAGTTTCAAATTCTGAAGTCTGTGATGACCTTTTAAAACTGAATAATAAATATATCCCTATACCACTAAATGGTAGATCCGTGGGCCAATGTGGCTAGCAGGGCCTCTACATCCTGCTGGCTACATCTTTGCCAGCTCTAGACTTGTCCTCCGCATGGCAGTGTCGCCTGTCTTTTATGCTGCACCTCAAGCTCCCGCCCTCTCTGGGTGATGGGTGCTGATCTTTGTGTTCCAATCTGTCTTGCTCCCGCAAATTGTGTATGTGATTGCATTTGGTGCTAAGAGATAGTCAGAGAACATTACTGTGTGCTGAATGTTGCTTCTCTCCTTTCCTCAGCTTGCCCAGAAAGTGCCTCACAAGCTGAATAACCCCAAATTCAACGACCCCCATGTCAAAACGAACCTTCTGCTTCAGGCTCATCTGTCACGTATGCAGCTGAGTGCAGAGCTCCAGTCTGACACAGAGGAGATTCTCAGCAAGGTATTGGGGGAGAGCAAAAACACGGCTGGGGGGCACCCAGAGCTGCCTGCTGCTTCAGGGCAACAGATGCTGCCAATTCACAACAGATGCTGCCAATTCCCATTTGGTCTCATATTTGAAGCTTGGCTAGCTGAGGGCATTGTTCCCCCTTTTCTGCTGATGTCTGGGATGCTAAGCTCCTTTGTTCTGTCTTTTCTCCCAGGCAATTCGTCTGATCCAAGCTTGCGTGGATGTTCTGTCCAGCAACGGCTGGCTGAGTCCTGCTCTGGCTGCCATGGAGCTGGCCCAGATGGTCACCCAGGCCATGTGGTCAAAGGACTCCTACCTGAAGCAGCTGCCCCACTTCACCTCTGAGCACATCAAGCGCTGCACGGAGAAGGTGAGAGCGGACTCAGGCAGGGAGGTGGGGAGGTTGTTCCACCACCAGGAACCTGCTCCTTTCTTGGCCACCCCGGCTGGCTTATCCCATGTCTGCCCTTTTGCAGGGAGTGGAGAGTGTATTCGACATCATGGAAATGGAGGACGAAGACCGCAACGCCCTGCTGCAGCTCTCTGATACCCAAATTGCTGATGTGGCCCGCTTCTGTAACCGCTACCCTAACATTGAGCTTTCCTATGAAGTGGTGGAAAAGGATGGTATTCGCAGGTAATGGAGCATAGCAATGAAAAATAAAGCCAGAAGATGTAAATTTGACCAAGCAGTTCTTGTTACTTAGCTTTATTATTCTTCATTTTTTGTGCCCTTTCAGAGGGTTTCCTTCAAAATAACAAAGGCTTCCTCCGTTTTCAAAACGAAAGCTGCTGTGGTTGATTTTTCACTGTAGACCATGATTTTGCCGTGTGATTTGCTGCCAAATGGGCTTCTATGCACGTTGCCTCTTGCAGGCCAGTTAGCAACCTTTGCATGCTCCCCCTTAGCACATTGTTCCAGGTGTGTGTGTCTAATCTGGTTTTTTTCTTCAGCGGAGGGCCAGTGGTGGTACTGGTGCAGCTGGAGCGAGAGGAAGAAGTCACTGGACCAGTGATTGCGCCCCTCTTCCCACAGGTATGTTGAGTCCTGCTCAGCCTGTGCCTGATGCAGTCCAGCTGGGCCCACTTGTGGGAGGCAAAGGGTAGGATGGGGCTGGAACCTACAGGGTTGTGATGCAGAGGGACAGGGAGGATGTCACAAGTCGTCTTCCTCACTTTCTCTCTCTCATCTGCAGAAACGCGAGGAAGGCTGGTGGGTGGTGATTGGAGACTCCAAATCCAACAGCCTTATCTCCATCAAGAGACTGACGCTGCAGCAGAAGGCTAAGGTGAGTGATCTGGGAACAACCATGATGATCTCATTTCACCTCTAGAAGAGCCTTATGAGGAGGCATAATTGCTGCTGTCATGAGCCTTGTGTTAGGCTAGGGCATCCTCAGCATTGTAGGTCAAGGACCTCCTGCTTTTTGGCCAATGGGACAGAATTATCAAGCAAAAGGAGAGGTTAAAGGCATCCAGTGAGGGAAACCATAAGGGTGTGGCTTCCTTGGCCTCCCACAAGTTGCAGCGTAACAGGGATCCAGGCAATCACTCATGTAAAACAATTGAGATTATTTTCTGCCTCTTAGCTGCAAACAGAAAAATTGAGCAGCTCGGAAAACCTGCTGAAGCAGCAAGAAGGGACATAGTGGACGGCACAGTAAAACTACCCCCCCACCCCCAGAGAGGCCTGCTCTATTCTTGCAATCATGTCAGGAGAGAGCTTTGACTAAGATGCAACCTCTAACCCCCACCCCCACCCCATAAACCCGTATTTTGGATCACAGGAACAGTCCATGCTGTGCATCTCTTATTATATAAGCACACCTGAATTCTGTTCAGGCTGGAGCTGGGGGTGGTGAAGGTGGGTAGTGTGTGGGATGTTGGAGGTGGGATCTTTAGCTAACTCATACTCCTCCCAAATGGACAGCTTGACACACCTTGCAGCAGTCTGATTTTTGTTGGCTTTATTGACCATGTCGTGGTATTACTGGTCTCAACATTTTTTTCAGATTATAAGATAAGTTTGGGATTACTGAAAATAAAATTGTGCTTATACTCAAGGGTCTGGACTCCTCCTGGCCCCAGGAAATCCAAGTGTATTATGTGATCTATGTAGCACGTGCAAATTGGGGTTTGCTGATCCTTGATTGGGCTGAAAACCCATCTCCTGCAGCTTCTGGGATTCTAGCAGGCCTTGTACACACACTTTAAAACATGGCTTTGCAGTAAGGCAGGGGTGGGGACACCTGTTGCTGAATTGCAACTCCCATGGGCTGATGGGAGGTAGTTCAGCAACATTTGGAGGGCCGCAAGTGTCACCCCATGCAATAAGAGTGAGAGGGAGGGTAGACTTGCTAGAAGCAGCAGCTTACGCCCAATGCCAATTTCCTTGTGTTTCCTTCATTCTGTTAAATTGCAGAATACCCACAGTCCTGCTTATCATAACTGTCACTGATTGACAGAAAATCTGACACTTCAAAATGAAGAGTAGTCTGCAAAGGGCCCCCTGCAAGGAGGTGGGAATCCTGGAATGGGTTGTTTCTCTCCCTTGCTCTGCTAGGCAGGTCATATCACTGTCTATACCCTCATATCAGAGGGCGACGTTTCCAGTTCCTTCCTGCCCAGCTCTCAGCACAGGGTGTGCGTGGAGCCCCATTCCTCTGAGCTTGCTTCTCACCCCATCTCTTCCTTGTGGAGCAAACCCTTCACACCCCAGTTCATGCTCTGTCTCCTTTTAGGTGAAACTGGACTTTGTGGCACCAGCCACTGGGACTCACAACTACACCCTCTATTTCATGAGTGATGCCTACATGGGCTGCGACCAGGAGTACAAGTTCAGTGTGGATGTGAAGGAGGCGGAAAGTGACAGCGATACGGATTGAGCTGGGCCTTCACCTTCCGTCTTGTATGAGTGCAGTTCTGAGCCTCCATGGAATGGGATGTCCACAATATCTGCTTCTAGAGACGTTTGTGAATTTCTGCTTCCTGCTGGCTGGAGAGTTAGGTTACTCCGTACTTGACTGTTTCTGTTCACTTTCAACTGGCATTCGAGAAATTACCTCTGCCCTTCCTGTTTTGTTTTGTTTTTTTAACTCTGAGCAACTCAAAAAGTTTTGTGCACAGTATTTTTATGTGAGTGGACTCAGTTGGTTCTGCTGTGTTCCTACTTGTTTTCCCAAATAAAGATCTTTAGGAACAACCTCCTTGCTCCTTTTCTTGTGGGAGAGGGAACTAGTTCCTAGACCAGGAGTTGTCAACCTGTTTCCTACCACCCACTAGTGGGCGTTTCAGGATTCTAGGTGGGTGGTAGGGTAAGGTTACCAATTTTTTTTTCAATGAATCCGGGGACATTTTCCAACTTCAATGGATTTTGTATGGGGACTGGTTTGTAAATCTGGGGACTGTCTCTGGGAAATGGGGACATTTGGTAACCTAACGGTAGGGTGTTCTATGGCACAAGCTGAATCCTGCTTCCATCGAGCACTGGTGGGTGGTAAGGAAATTTTACTATCAAGAAAGATGCATTAGTGGGCGGTAGGTATAAAAAGGCTGACTACCCAGTCCTAGACTTTCTCTGCATGTATTTTTACCACACGCAGCCTTTTGGGCTGTCCCATTGTCCTAGCCCTGGTTTGAAGTATGTCTTTGACATTTGCTTTTCTGGCTTGTAATTAGGATCCTATCTCGGGTGCAGGAAGCTAATTAAGATGCCCTAGCACGAGCAAGAAAGTTATCCTGATTGGAGAATATGAAACAGCAGCAAAGCCATCTGTGGCTATGTCTCTGCTCTCTAGTGTAGGCATATAATATTACCTTGCTGGCAGAATCAATACATGTGTTTCTTCATGCAAAACTAATATGCTTGTCTCTGCAATTAGTTGACTTTCCAATTTGTTTTGTGCTGCAACAGACTAACACAAATATCTCTTTGGAAACAATTCCTTTGCGTTACCTTGTTCCAGCCTTTCAGTTAGTGATGGAACCCAACTTTCATTAGCCCTAACAAATGTGTCCAGGGAGAGTCAGCATGATGTAGTGGTTATTAGAGTCTTGGAGAGAGCAGAATTCAAAGATCCCCTTGGTCATGAAGGTCACTAGGTGACATGGGCTTTAGTCACTGTGTCTCAGCTTAACCAACATCACAAGGTTGCTTTGTGGATAAAATGGGGAGAGCTATGAGCGCCACCATCTTGAAGTGCTTACAAGAACCCAAAAGACAGTACCATATAAAGGAAGTTTGGAAATCATTTCAACCAGGGCTCCTTGACTCCTCCCTCTGCCTTCTGAGGTTGCAATTCATGCAGAATTTTTTGTGAAACAACCTATCCCTTGAAGTATTTGACACGGATGAGAAAACGATACCTTTCCCATGAGGAAACTCCCACACATTTTATAATGAGGGGGGAAATGAACTGACAAGGACAACTCAACCCATCTTTGCTGAGCTATATTGGCATTTTCATTTTTGGAATCAGCCGGGCAAATTGCCAACTAATTTCTGATAGCTGAACAGCACTTTTCTCTCTTGGATGGTGACCCCTGTATGTCAAATAAGTAGTTGGCATGGCAAAGTCTTAGTTGTATTTTTAACATAAAAACCCATTTAGAGATAGGAGCAGACATACAATAGCACATGGTCAAATTAAATTTTACATGTGTCACAAGCTCATTTGCTCAGAACTGCTCTTCTCCCTCTGCAGCACCACCTCCCAATCCAAACCTACATTTTATACAACCACATTTTAGTACAAAACCAGCAGTTACAAAGCCTGTTGCTTCCCAACTGGTAAGAAACGCCTAATCAGCAGGCCAGTCTTTCTGCAGGCAACCCTGGCTTTGTTTTAAAGGAGTGATGAAGCTAAGAAAACCCAGCCTGTGTAGTTGGGGGATTTTCTACCCAACTGCAAGATAAGACCCTGTTTGGTCAACAACATGAATCTGTGCAGAAGACCCAGCCGCCCTCCGCTGCCCCCACTAGGTGTTAGCTCTGGCACAGCAGCTCTTGTGGAAAGGGGGGAGGTACTTCATAACAAGGTTACACGATACCACCTTTTTAATTGCCTTTACAGAGGGGGTGCAGTCCAGCTTGCTGCCCACAGGTGTGCCACTGTTACACTACTAGAACTGTGTTATTGTCAGAGGGAGCTGGGAAATTTGGACCCTCAGCAGACCTCGGGGCGCTGGTATTTCCAAAATGCCATCTCTCCATCATCGCTGCATGAAGCCAGCAGCCCAGGCTCCTTCGGGTTCCAGGCCACACAGTTCACATCCTGGGAGTGAGCCCGGGCCATGTGGACAGTAAGGGTGAAAGTGGGCTGGTGGGGGTCTGAGTGCAGCTCCTCCTCAAATATTCTGATGGCATCATCTCCACAAGCTGTGGCTAAAGCTCCCGTTAGCTGGCACCTGCAGAGGATGAAACGAAAAGAATGGGACTTCCGGGTTAGCGCGATCCGAGTAATGGCGGATTCCCTCCGAGCTCCGGAGGGAATCGGCTCCATTGCAAACAGGTCTCACCGCGACGGCGACGCGGGGACCCTTAGAAACTGCAGGCGCGGAAGCCTGCGGACCTGGTGACTCGGCGGGCACCTAAAGCGCCCCCCCGACCCACGAAGAGCCTTTTTAAAGGCTGCGGAGAGGGTACGGGGAGTGGCGTGGTGCTGTGAGTAGACCGCTACTGCAGTGGAGCGAAGCCGCGAGCCATGGCCGGAGACCGCTGACTTTCTTCCCTGAAATTCGGACTTTAATCAATCCGTGAGTAGATTGGAATTTGGACTCTAAAAAGCTTATCCTTGAATTCGGCACGATCGGGGGATGTGCTAAAGGGAAGTCCGCACCCCCCTGCCTACAGAAAATTTAAAGCAAAGATCGGAGAACTAAGGTGGAGAGTTCTTTCCTTGGTGTTCTGTAAAAGATAAGATTTGCATAAATTTGACAGAAGAAGATGTGTGCTGGAGAGTAAGAGTGGTTTTTTAGAAGTTTTTGTTTGAACCCCCCCAGACCCGGGGGTGTCCTTTTATGTGAGCTGGAGAATAAGGAACGAGGAGTTTGACAGCTGTCAAAGGAGCTATCAAACGGGCAGCGAAAGTTAAAAACTTTATTATTTAACACTTTTTGGACTTAATTTGTTTCATTTGAACTAAAGTGGTTGGAAACAAAGTAGGGAAATAACAAAGTAAAGGACTATTGGAAAAGATTATTAAGTAACTAGAATCCCCCTAGGGGAAACATTGAAACATTGCAATGGCTGCAGATGGAAAACTACAGGCAGAGCTAGAAAGAATGTTTTTTCTTGTGGGAAAACTGGAGGAGCAGACTACGGTCATGAGTAAACAACTCATAACCTTGAACTCTAAAATAAATGACTCTGCTGAAGGTACAATGGATTTGACTGGGGAAAAATCTGCAGCTGAATCAGAAGAGATAGCTTCGGAACAGGGGGAGAGCGAGCAAGGGCTAGTACAGATGGAGACTACCAACCACAAGCCTACATTGTTAGAATACAAAGAAGAAGACCCTTGGATTACAAATCTGCGAAAGATGCGAAAGAGGAGGGAGGAAGCCCCTGGAACATCTGGAATACCTGATTTTAAAAGAAATAAGAAATACGACTGGGGCTTCCTATTTGAGTATGGACTGGTTGATCTTCTGCAGCATCTGGTGTCAAGTACTTTGGATGGAAGAAATTCTGATGAGACTGAGCTGAAATTTCCCCGAAACCTGAGGACCAATGAGGAGGGTTACCAACAAGATCGGCAAAGAGAGACTGACAAGGACTTAAAGGCCTCAGATGTGAGGAACCCAGGCTAAAAACTGTTGTTATGGATGGGGGGACATTTGGAAGGGACAGAAACCGGGTCTGGGGGGGGGGGGAGGAGAACTTGTTTTTAAATCTTTATGACTTTTGTGTTTGATTATTATGACCTATTTTTAAGATTAAAGGGAAATTCGTGGAAGGAACTCGAGTCGACCTTAGAAAAGGCTTTAATGTTTTATAAGAAAATTGGATAAGTAGAATTTGGCCAAGTAAATGGTTTTTTTTTTAAAAAAAACATATATATATATATATATAGTAATAACATGCAATGGATGAGAGATTTGAATTTGCTGAGTTAATGTAACTGAACTAGGATGTATGAAGGGGGGGTGGGGGGAGGTCAAGAACTGGGGTTAGGAAAGTAAGGTTATGAAATTTTATACGTGTTGTCTTTGTCTTTGTGTGTGTATGTTTGTCTTTATAAAATGTGAAAATTTAATAAAAATATTAAATGAAACGAAAAGAATGGACTATGGGCCTGAACACACTGGTGATCTGTGCAAAGGTCCTGTGATAGAATCACAGAAAAGCTTTACCACTTGACTGGAACAGATTGACTGGTCCCCAGAATGACTTGCAAGCTGCTACACAAGACTTCTCCCCTACCGTGTACACTCACCATGCCACGTCGTAGATGGTTCTTGTGTGGAAGCCAGAAAGGGTGCAGATGCATTTCCAGGTAGGATCTGTGCCATTGCAGACAACACCTGCAACACACAAACAACTCCTTAGGCTGAGCCTGTCTGCTTTGCTTCATAGGCCAAAAGCTTCTTGCAAAGAGAGGCAACTTGAAGCTCTACAGACCCCACCAATGCTTTTTCACTTCAGAAACTAAAGTGTATGGAAGGAAGCAGTGTCACCACTGGGTGCAGAAGCTGTGAAGTTCCCCATTTACATCCTGGAGCAAGAAGATTCTGACACACCTAAGTCTTGTCTTTGGTCAGCACTTCAACTTAAGTACTAAAACCCTGGAACTGAACTTTTCAAACACCACTTAATTAACTCTAGATTGCTCCAACTTACACACAGATTCTCATAACTGCACTCTCTCATGAGATTGGGCAGAATAGGGTTCACTCCTCCCCTCCCACTACAGTTTTTACTCAACAAGGGTTCAGTGATAAGAGCTAAGACACTTGCCTTCCCTACCCAAACCCCCTTTTCAGATAACACTTCCATGCTTCAGGCATCTCCACCATCACAAAGACTAGAAGTTAAAGAAGATGAAAGAATACAAAATTGTGTATGTGTGTGTCTGTATTCAGAGAATCTGTATGGAGAGGTAATATAGCACAGTGGCTAAGATTCTGAGCGGTAAATTTGAACATGAACATACACACACACACCCCTGTTCAAACATCACCTCTATCACAAACTCATTGAGTCTTAGGCAGGAATAAATGTTCTCTCAGCCCCAGGTTCCCCATATGTAATATAGGGGAAAATAATACTGACTTACTTCCACACCACCACCAGCATTTTGTGTCCAAGGAGCATGCCCATTTCTCACTGAGCTATCAGCCTTAGGCTGTTTTCCTAAATATTTTTTTGTGTATCTGCAAACCTTGGTGCTTCTTGTTTGTGGATGCTGTAGCTTTGCATACTTCAGAACCAGCCCACAGAGAATGGCATTTACTATTGGCATGTGTGGTGGTGGTTGATTTTAGCTATGTAATATGGAACCTGTGGTCCCCTAAGCACTGCTGGACTACAGCTCCCATCATTCCTGACCACTGGCTATGCTGACTGCGGGTAATAGGAGGCAGAGTCAAACAACATCCTTGACCTAATGAAAAAACAGCAGTGGAAAGCCCAAGAGAGGCTGCACTTCTACACAGCCACCAGTAACAGCTCTTCAGACCCTACAGAAGCCAATTCCTTAGGGTGGCTCAGCTGCCCCAGCAACAAAAACTTCAAATCTTAGCTGCTATGGCCCTTGGAAAACTAGGCAGATCCAATTCCTTGAACAGATACATTCCATCTTTGCAAATGCCACTGACCTTGCTCATTGCCCGGCTTATACTGGCGCCAAATGCGCACTGTCTTGTCATCGCTGCAGGAGGCCAGGCGCTCCCCACTGTGGTCAAAGGCCAGGCTCCACACCGTGGACTCATGCCCTTCTAGAGTGGTAAAACACACCCAGTCGTCCTCTTCCTCCCGGTACAATTTCACAGTGTCATCATAACTCGCTGATGCCAATAGCTGGCAGTGGAAAGGAAAAATCACAGGTAAGTGTTGGAACAAAACACCTCTGGAGCAAAACTGAGAGCAGGGCTGTTCAATGAGAGCATGGAGGGGAATGCAGAATGTTGTGTAAGACACAAAGCTCAGCTCCCTGATAATCCCGGAATTTATTTTAAAGCCAAAAGCATGTTTACAGCACTTAGGGTATGGGTTGCCAGTGGTATGCCTTCTCTTCTAGGTGATGTTGGACTCCCATGCCCATCAATCCCAGTCAGAACAGCCACTGATCATGGAGGATGAGAGTTGCAGCTGAGCAACATGGGGGTGGGGGGCAAACCACTTTGGCAATCCGTTCCCTAGGGCAACAAAGATATCAAGGATCCTGCAGTAGTTTCCAGGAGAAACAGATCCACAGAGAAGCAGCAGCTTCAAAGAAACAGGAATAGAGACGTAAGCTGTGAAGATGACAAAGCCCCACTGCTGGTGGTCACACCAAGGAGGGTGATGAACAGCCTTTTGCCTGCATCCCTGCTGCAAAGTGGGTGAAGCAAACACTGCAGCCTTTCAGCCCTTGCTGAAAGACCTACACTGGCTCCCTGTACATTTCCGAGCACAATTCCAAGTGTTGGTGCTGACCTTTAAAGCCTTAAATGGCCTCGGCCCAGTATACCTGAAGGAGCGTCTCCACTCCCATCATTCAGCCCGGACACTGAGGTCCAGCTCCGAGGGCCTCCTAGCGGTTCCCTCAGTGCAAGAAGTGAGGTTACAGGGAACCAAGCAGAGGGCCTTCTCAGTAGTGGCGCCCACCCTGTGGAATGCCCTCCCATCAGATGTCAATGAAATAAAGGTTGGATGCCAACCTCATTTGATCCTTTGCCCCAGGCAGCAAAATATGCTGGGTCAGCCCTTGGAAGGACCGGCTCCTGAGGAGTCTTCTTCCCTCTGCCAGCCAGGCCCTGAGCGGACAGGGCTCCTTGCACAAAGGTCTCTCCCTAATCCACCCTGAGTTGGTGGGGATGACCATCTTCCCACTGTCTGATTTGGGAAGCCCAAGGAGAGCTGCTGCTATGTACTCATTACAATTCCCTGGATGCAGTTTTATGGATCAGCCATGTCATTCCTGTCTTACTTCAAATGCCCATGTTGAAATGAGTACTCCAGTCCACACACCCCATTAGCATCAGGAGGCTGCAGCAACTGAGTGCAAAAATTGCAACACAAGGGTATTCTTGTTCGATTAGGAGGGCTATAAGGCTTCAATGGGAGTGGGCAGGAAGGACAGAAATATAAATGTTTACAGTTTATGACAGGGGGCTATAGAAACACTGCCCTGGTTAGAGACCAGTCATTTGATAGGTCTCCAAGACACCACGCCCCAAGGATACCAGCTGTCTGCCATACAGGAAGGGAACACTCACCTCTTGGTTGGGATGCCAGACAACATGCTTGACATCCTGCGTGTGGGAATTCAAGACACTCATGCACTCGTATTCATCCTCTTCGTCCACTGAAGCACAGAAGAGTGGGGATGTAGGGGAACAGTTTAAGAAACAAGGCACTTCTCAGCAGTGATTTCTGCATTGTAAGGTGTTTGACTAGATGAGCCTTGGGGTCATCTCCAACTTTACAATTCTATGATTCCCTCCCATGTCAGTGCTCCAGCCATCATGCATCAAGTATATTCACACACAGTGAAAATCCCAATTCCTTTTGCCCCAGCTTCACCCTCTCAAAACACTTTTGCGGCTCTCACCTTCCCAAACCCAGACAGTTTTGTCTCGGCTGCAAGTGGCCAGAAGGCTGCCAGATGGTGCCCATGACACAGACTTCACCTCATTCTCATGGCCCTCCAGAGTGGCTGCACACTGCAAAGAGAAAAAGGGATATGGGTAAGAGAAGGGTAACCAGGAAATTGTGTGAAAACCTGACAATGTGGCAGGATGATACACCTGAAAACACAGCAAACATTTCCTATTGCTGGAGGCAGCAGAAATGGTGCCTTCCAGACAGTGTTGGATTACAAATCCCACTATCTATGAGCATTGGTCATACAGGCTGGGGCTGACGGGAGCTGGAGTCCAGCAAGATCTGAAGGGTTTCTTGCTATGTGTTATGTGTTTGCATGTGTGCATGTATTCAATTGTTACAGATTTTAATCTACTGAAAAGTATGAGAAAAGCAGTAGCAGCAACAAAACCAAAAGGGAGATTCAAGACACCTCAAAATCCTCGTGGTTCTTCTTCCAAATGCAGGTGGTAGCATCAAAACTGGCAGAAGCCAGATAGTTCCCACAGGGGGACCAGGCCACCTTGCGGATAGTTCTCTGGTGTCCCTCACCCAGAACAGACTTGCACACCCAGGTATCACCTGCCAAGAGAGAAAGCCAATTAGGAGCTGTGACACATCTCTGGGTCCGCTGGAGAGTCCTTCTCCCTCCTCCTGGCACCTCAGAGGTCACTACATAAACCAAGTTAGAGAGGTGTTTACCTGGTTCAGCTTTACACTGGGATCAGATCCACCTAAACTACCCAGAAAAATCAAGAGCTGGCTGCTGTTACCACCACCTGAGTTAAAAAGCATCATGGGGGAAAGAGATCTAATAAAGTCCTGCCCACTCAACTCCCCTTTGGCACTGGCACACTCTTTTTTGTCATAGCTGTCTTGAGCAGGCCTAGGCACTGATATGGGATGACAGAAATTCATGGCCAATGGCCAAGGGATAGGAGGTCCAAAGATTCCTGACACCTGTCTTTCATCTATAGGTGGGTCACAAGTCTCTCTCTCCCCTCCCAGCATAAGATGCAGCGTGGAATCCAGAGTGCAATGCTTCTCCTAATTGCACAATGAACACTCTTGACCAAAGACTTGGTTGCCTGTTTCTCTCCCCTTACTTTCAAGGAATGACAACAAGGAGAGCAATCTGAACCATGTCTACTCAGTCCCATTGAGGTGAAGTAAATTATGTTAGGATTGCAGTCCAAACTGGCAGACTAGCTCACCTTCTTTCCCCCATATTCGAATGCTACGGTCCCCACCACAGGAAGCTAAGAGACTCCCTGTAGGGTTCCAAGCGAGAAACCAGCATCGGGAATCTGGGTGTGCTGGGATGCGAGACAAAAGTGTCAGGGAATCCTTCATTATAACACCAAACAGTCCCCGCAGAACCTATGAAGCAGCAAAGAATGAGACCAACAAAAAATAAGAATGATTTAAAAACTTGCAATTCAGGCATCTCCTGAACAAGAGTGCCCAGCATTCTAACATCGATTTGCAACTGCAGAATAAAGCCTTTATTTTATCAAGGTGTGTAATGAAAATCCTCCAGGCATGCAGCCCACATGCCTTTTGCATTATGCAAGTGTTTTAAAACTGTGATCTGCAACCTTTACTCCAGTGGGTCACATCATGTCTTCATCCAATAGTAATATTTATTGTTATTGCTTCTTTTATTTCTTTTATTGCATTATGATTTGAATTCTATGGAATATAAACTACAGTGCAATAGAACAATCAATAAAAATGCAATTTAAAAGTATACAGTATCTAGCACAGTGCATTACAATTGCTACAATGGGCAGAAAAATCATTAAAGTAGTCCACTAACATCATCAAGCAAGTTTCAAGTGGTCCTTGTGGGGAGGGGCAGAAAGTTTGGTAACTGGTACACTACAGAACTGTGTGTTTGCAGACAAGGGAAGAAACAAGGGAAGAAAGGGTTGGGCAGAGCTGCCTGCATCCCAAAGCCCGGGGCGCGCTGAAGAGCGCGCCGCGGGCTTTAGGCAGCTCTCTGCAACCCTTGGGAGCCCGGCGCGACTTCCTGCCGGGCTCCCTAGGCTTGTGGATAGCAGCCTGTTCTGGGCGCTGGGGTCAGGGGAAGCTCGGGAAGCTTTTTTTTCTTTATTCCCCCCCCAAAAAACCCTAGGTGTGCCCTATGGGCCGGTGCGCCCTATGGGGCGAAAAATATGGTATGTAGGTTTCCTTTTGACTCTGTGATCACAGGAGGACAAGGGCCACAAGCCTGTAGCTAAGTACTGAAGACCCTGTTTTCCAAAAGCCAAGCCTTTGAAATTGTTGGTATCTCTGTGGGAGTTTTTGTTATGTGAATGGTGCCACCATACCCTCCAACATGTCCCAATGCAAACTGGGATGCATGACCTGTGGGAGAGGAGGGCACCCCAAATTGAGATGTACCAGACAGTTGATGGGTATGTGCCACAGACCTCCTCGGTGGATTTGGTGGACCACTAATTGGGACGCTAATAGGGACGCAGGTGGCGCTGTGGGTTAAAGCCTCAGCGCCTAGGACTAATTGGGACACTAATAGGGACGCAGGTGGCGCTGTGGGTTAAAGCCTCAGCGCCTAGGACTTGCCGATTGAAAGGTCGGCGGTTCGAATCCCTGCGGCGGAGTGCGCTCCCGCTGCTCGGTCCCAGCGCCTGCCAACCTAGCAGTTCGAAAGCACCTCCGGGTGCAAGTAGATAAATAGGGACCGCTTACCAGCGGGAAGGTAAACGGCGTTTCCGTGTGCGGCTCTGGCTCGCCAGAGCAGCGATGTCACGCTGGCCACGTGACCCGGAAGTGTCTCCGGACAGCGCTGGCCCCTGGCCTCTTGAGTGAGATGGGCGCACAACCCCAGAGTCTGTCAAGACTGGCCCGTACGGGCAGGGGTACCTTTACCTTTACTTGGGAACACTGCTGTTGAGGGTTAGTTTTATGTGGCTCTCAGAAGCTACATAATTTGAATTAAGGCCTGGTAAAACATTTGTTGAGAATGTCATTCAAAAGGAAAGGAAAAGAATATTCAAATTGAAGAAGAAATATATCACACAATTCAACATTACATTTCTCTGGTTTGATTTAGTATGTAACCCGTTAGCTGTGATTCCTGTATTACAGGAGATTGGAGTAGGTGATAACCAGGGTCACTTCTAACTCTACAATTTTATGAGTTTATTTTTTTCCGCAGCTATATATAATGTGCAGTACCTAAGAACATGCCAGAAATAAACCCCAATTCCTACTGCATTATTTATTAATTTCCAAAATAGACTTCTTAGCAGACTGTTAGATGCAGTCAACATTTATAGAATCAAACCACTGCAGAGGGTGGGCTGGGGGCCAAGAAAAATACACACTTCAAGCTACATCCAAAACCACAGGAGTTAGCTATGCAGCGAAAAAAGATTTGTGTGTGTGTTTGTGTGCGAACCTTGCTGGCTCACAGTGAGATCCCACCGAGTCTGGCATCCTATTTCCCAAAGTGCTCAGCCAGTGCTTCCAGGGAGCCACAAAGTGGGGCATCAGATCAGGACCAACAACCAAACCTTACTGATCACTCCCAGCGTCACTCGTTTCCACAGCCTCTGTACACAACAGTTCATTCACAGCTATCACGTATATGCAGCCATATCTATCTATCCCTACGCTGCACTTCTCCTTCTTGGCCAAAGCAAGGCTTAACTTAGCATAGCATCTCACTTCCTACAGCAGATGCCTCTGAGAGCAGCGGCTCTTCTCTTTTATTTTACTCGTGCAGTTTGCTATGCAAAGGTATTCTGCCTCTGGACTAGGAAGTTCTAACAGCTGTATGTCTTGGGCATAAAAGAAAAGAGATAAATGGTAGTAAAGGACTCCTGCTGCAAGTCTAGTCTGGTAGCTGGATGAGAGAGCCAGAGCAGTGCAGCGGAGTGTCGGGCTAGGACAGGCACAGGCAAACTGGCCCTCCAGATGTTTTGGGACTACAACTCCCATCATCCCTGACCACCGGTCCTGGCAGCTAGGGATGATGGGAGTTGTAGTCCCACAACATCTGGAGGGCCGAGTTCGCCTGTGCCTGGGCTGGGAGCTGGGAGAGCAGGGTCCAACTCTCCTCCCCCCCCGCCCCAATTAGCCATGACGCCCACTGGGTGCCTCACAGGGTTGTTGTGGGAATTAAAGGGGGGAAAGAACCGTGTACCTTCGGCTCCAGCAGCCCGAGGAAGCCGCCCAGCTCCGCTGCCTCCTACCTGCCTCCGCGCTTCCTCCCCGCTTTCCACAGGGCACCTCTAGGCGCCACAGCGCCCCCTGGAGCCCACTCCCGCGCCGTGAGTTTCGCCCCCCTCTCCGGAGCGGAAGTGACGACACCACGCGGAAACTACGATTCCCAGCATGCTTTGCGAGAGTCAGTGTGAGGCGAGAAAGAATGTGTGTGTACACACACACACACACACACACACACACACAAAAGGAAGGAAAGATGGGCCGCATCTCTTTACTCAGTTCTTGAACTGGCCCTCCTGCAACTTTCAAAGGAACAAAGTTGCTTTATTTATTTATTTATTTATTTATTTATTTTACTTCACCCCTTGAAGGAAAAAGAAAAAGAATAAGCCCTCAAAGCGCTTTACCAAAAGATAAAGACAAGAAAAACTGAAAGAAGACACCAACAAGTCAGGGCTGAGAAATGCTGAGGTGAATGTTAATCTGCTTCGGGAGTTGGCCTTTTTCTCCCCTTCAGGCGGCGCCCGCCCGCCCCTCCTCCTGCCTCTGGCGCCGTGACGTCGTGCGCGCGGCCGGCCGGAAGCGGAAGTGGCCGGCGGCTGTTGTTTGGCGGCAGCGGGGCGGGGGGGGTCGGGCTGTCGTCGGGCGAGGAGGAGGAGGAGGAGGAGGAAGGCGCCGGCCCCCGCGGAGCGAGTGCCGCGGCCTTGGAAGGGAGGCGAGGCCCGACGGGGCTCAGCGCCCGGGAAGGGAGCCGAGCGGTGAGTGGGGGAGCCCGGCCGGCCGGCCAGGTCAGGGCGGCGCCCCTTGGTGTCTGCGAGGGGCCCCCGGGGGGCAGGATCCGAGGGAGAGCGCCCTCTCGGGGAGGCGCCGGGGCGAAGGAGGCCCAGGGGTGGGGGGAAGGTGGATCGGGCTCCCCGGCTCCCCAGGAGGGTCGCAAGTCCAGGGGCCTGGATTTCCGGCTTCCGACGTGTTTTGATAACGGCAACAAAATCACGCCTCCTCTTTGCCACTCACTGAAATGGGGGCGGGGGGGGGGTTTGCCCCGAGTGGATGTTTTCCTGACGTTAAAAAAGATTTCCGAGTTGAGTTCTCCTACTCAAAACAAATCCCTGGCCGTAGGATTCCTTAGTTCCGGGGGTTGTAGTCAATGCTAGTCCTGCTCAAGAGTAGACCCACTGAAATCAGAGGGCACGAGTAACTCAAGCTCATTGATTTCCACGGGCCTAGCGTTGGCAACAACCCTTAGCACCTGACTCCGGGTGGTGAGTCTTGGGGTTCTAAGGAAAAATAAATGAGTTTCCACAAGACTGAAGTCTGCCAGCTGTGCCCTAGTCCGTGAAAGCTTCCTCTGTAACAAACTTGCTAAGTCTTTAAGGTTCTTTTCGTTGTTCAGAGAGTGAACAGTTGAAGGTGAGGGCAGGGTTGTTTCTAAGTTACATGTGTACTTGAAGTATGTGTACCTCGCTCCTTAGCAGAATACAAGTTGCTTAAGAAGGCTATAATGCTGATTAAGATGGTCCCTGGTCTCAGGATTACAATTTAAAAGACACAACACAAAAGGAAAGGGGATTTGGAGGGAGCAGTGGGAGCAAACCAACTAAAAAAGACATCTTTGTTCCCTTTTTGGCTGGTGAAAGCATGTACAGGGTTCCTTGTGTCAAATGAGAGGATAAACAGAGGAAGGTAAAGCAGAAAGAATACATAATTACTTATGTTACTTTGACTTGGTTACCATTTAAATGTCTAATATTATTAAGTAAACTGAATGGTTTCTGTGGAATCTGTTAAATGGACTCAGCTGCTTGAGCTGTGATGGTTTGAGTGATAATTTCCCTTTATTCTTTATTCCAAAATACTTAGATGTGCCTTATGAAAATGTCTAATATCCTCTGACCTCACACAACCTGAATGGCTCTTGTGTGATGCATTCATTGGACTTGCAATAATTAAATGAACAACACAGTGTGGCTATGTCAAAGGCACTAATTGTTCTGCTTAAAAGTTGTGTGTGTGTATGTGTAGATAAACAAAGGTGCCATTTTGACAAAAGTACAAGAGAGGGTCCCTTTGTCTCTTAGCTCTTTTATACGCCATGTTTGATTATCTCCAGCCAGCTGAAATCTACAAACTGTTTTTTGAAAGTGTTCAGTGGGATAATATGCAAGATACGTGTTCCATTTATACTCTGTCTCAGTGGAGCACCCTTGGAACACTAACTGGCTTCACTGTTGTTTAGAAGCAATTTAGTTGGTTGAGGTGCATATGCATAACAAAGGCACAAAACCACTTGCCTGAAAATAAAGAAATGCTGGGGGGGGGGGGCTACTGCTGCTCCTCATTTCAAGCCATACATTCATACATCATTACAGGAATGTCTAATAAGCATGACCAACTCATTGGTTTTACAAATGCTGAATAGGCCATTGCCATTTGACAGGTTGATTTGGTTTGCTAGTATTGTTGTATGAAGTATAAAATGGGAGCCTCAGTAAGTTCTCTTAAAAACACTGCTTTTGTCCAATTTAATCTCGGAACATAATGAGTCTATTATACATGATAGTACTTGTAGTTTTCCTGAAGTTCTCTTATTAAAAGGACTCATTAGCAAAATTTTTGCCACTTTTGTGAACTCTGGCCCTAATTTCCTTTGGCCTGAGAATTAATGACCACTTTTTAAACCCAGGTTTCTTGGCATTGTGTGCTTGCGGGGTGCAGGGAAACTGCTGTATTTCATCTGCTTAACCATGGGAATCGCCATAGAAATCAGAGAGTCTGCTCACTTGTACCAAAAAAGGAAGAAATGTTGGTCAGACTTGGTCACCTTGAGGCAGCCCTTAACTTGCCACAGGTGAGAGGCTATTTACAAGGCTTGATCTGTTTGTCTTTTTCAGGTTCTTCTGAGTGCAGAAGAGACACTTCATCTGGTGCTCTGTTCTGCCTGCAGCCTTCTGTGAGTCTGCTCCCCCTGACTGGTGCCTACAGTCATTGGCCACTCACCCATTCCAGAAGATCCCAAGGGCTTCTGTGCATAGTGTGTTTCGTTGGATTTATTTGGCCTAATCTCAGAAAGAGGATCCATGTACACCCCAAGTGGCTCGGTGTTGCCCAGTGGGCGCAGGCGAAGAGGCCAGGATGGGAGTGCCTTGCCAAAGCAGCCAGAAAGGAGCCTGGCTTCTGCATTGCCTGGTGCCCTCTCAATAACTGCCCTGTGTACTGCACTAGCAGAGCCTGCTTGGCTACGGATTCATGGGGGCACTTGTTCTCGCCAGGAGCTGGGAGTTGCTGATGTGCTGGGATATGTAGACCCGGATTTACTTAAAGGTGAGAGTGAATTGTGTATAGTGTGCATTCTTTAAACAGAAATTGGTGTAGGTTGGTTCATGCAGTAGCTGTTCAGTGTAATCTTGTGCTCACCAAGGTGAATTTTGTGTGTGTGATTCCTGGTGTCATATAATAATCAACTGCCTGTAGAGGAGTTGATTCTTGTTTCATGGTTCTCCTTATTAAATATTTACCAACCCAGAAGTTATGGAGGGATAGGTCCCTGTGGCAATGAAACTTGCTGCCCCACCTACCCCTACAGTTTGTGCATTCTTGTTTGCATGTTTACTCAGATGTAAATCCCAATGTCGTCAGAGGAGCTTACTTACAGCTAAACAGGACTGCAGCCAAAGTTGTCTTTTTGTAGAACTAAGTGCTGTCAAAAGGATACTTTGTATCAATATTGTTATAATGATATTTTATATGTTCAGTGTTTTCGAGCACTAATCTTGTAAAAATTTAACTGCCAATGTTCCATTTGTTGCCGTGGGATAAAGTTATTGCATAAAATTTATATGCCACTTGATTGTAAATACAAACAAACCTCAAAGTGGTTTACAAAAGTTAGACATGCGCTTAAATCATAAATGTGTTACAGTGGTACCTCAGGTTACATACGCTTCAGGTTATAGACTCCGCTAACCCAGAAATAGTGCTTCAGGTTAAGAACTTTGCTTCAGGATAAGAACAGAAATCGGGCTCCGGCGGCAACAGGAGGCCCCATTAGCTAAAGTGGTGCTTCAGGTTAAGAACAGTTTCAGGTTAAGTACGGACCTCCGGAACAAATTAAGTACTTAACCTGAGGTACCTCTGGCTGGATCTTGCAACATACATCCCATGCAATTTCATATTCCCAGCTTTGGCTATAACTGGCAAGAAGCTTGTCACTACTAAAAAGAATGCACACTGCGACTTCTTGCGGGCTCAAAAAACTTGTTTCTTCAATAATTCCTTTTCCTCCCTCTTAGCACCTGCCTTTCCCCTGTAACTTAATGTGATGCTTATGTTCTGGAGAGGGCAAGGTCAGACCACGCATTAAGGATATAAGAAACCCAACTGAGTTTGCAGACCTTGCCAGTAACCAAACAATTAAGATAGCTTTTTTTACAACCATGTGTGTGGTTAATATTCAACCCAACAACTGGCTGTGTCCCAACAGCTCTCTTCTAGCAGGCAAAGTAGCTTCCTACTGTTAAAATAGGTGCCTTTGAGGACCTTGGTTAGTTATCTTTGCTGCTCCTGTTCTACAACTGCCAAAGCAATTTGTTTCATTTACTCACACTGCCTACTACGCCTGAAAATTCCAGAACACCTACAGGGCCAGGCAACCTCTTTGCTTCCAATGGCACCGACCATGCAATCATAGATGGTGGGTTGAAGGCACATGTAGCCTGTGGGTCAGGCATCCCTTCCACCCCTCTCTTTTTCACCCACACCTCATCTCACCATCAGTGGTGAGGAGATGCCATCATGCACATTTCTGCTATCAAGCTGATTAGCACAGAAATAGCTGAGCAGTATCTCTCAGCTATTCTGGCTAGTTAGTCGGGCAACAGCAGGCATAGGCAAACTCTGCCCTCTAGATGTTTTTTGGGACTACAACTCCCATCATCCCTAGCTACCAGGACCAGTGGTCAGGGATGATGGGAGCTGTAGTCCCGAAACATCTGAAGGGCAGAGTTTGCCTATGCCTGGGCAACAGGGACGTGGGGAATCAGTGGGAGGAGGACCCTGATATATGTGGGCTTGCCTATATATAACATCTATTGTACCACCTGTCTTCTTGCCATAATCTCCATGAAACCCAAGGTTTCCATGATGCATGTTACTTAAACCCTCTCAAACCCGACTGAAATGAAGCCTTTGTGTGAATAACTGCAGTGACTCTTAATTCATCCCTTGTAGAGTATGACTCTCTCCTTTCTCCCCTCCCTTTGTCTACGCCACTCTCAGTGTTTAGACTGTAAGCGCTTTGGATCTGGGCTGGTTTGTTTGCTTTTATGTATCAGTTGCTTTGCAGTAAAGGTAAAAAGGTAAAGGTGACTATTGGGTGTGGTGCTCATCTCGCTTCAGGCCGAGGGAGACGGTGTTTGTCCACAGACAGCTTTCCGGGTCATGTGGCCAGCATTACTAAGCCTCTTCTGGCACAACGGGACACTGTGACAGGTGCCAGAACACACAGAAACATCACTTCGGTACCTATTTATCTACTTGCACTGGTATGTTTTCGAACTGCTAGGTTGGCAGAAGCTGGGACAGAGCAACAGGAGCTCACTGCCGCCGTGCAGATTTGAACCTCCGATCTTCCAATTGGCAAACCCAAGAGGCTCAGTCATTTAGACCCGCATTTGCACCTTTTACCTTTTTACCTTTGTTACTTTGCAGTGCACTATGAACCAGCAGTGGAGCATGTTCCCACAGCGCCCTGGAGCGCTCAGGAAGGGCAGAAAGATCCTAGACTTCAATCTGGATCAAAGGGCACATGGCTGTTGCATCCTTTTTACACACCCTCCCCAAGGGCAAATGTGGAGGGCAAATGGAGCCCACTGTGTCAGGCATCACTCTGGTGGCCAGAGCGCCATGGAAATGCTCCTCTCAAAGCTGCTTGAGGAGGGCACTTGAGAAGGACATAATAGCCTTTCGCTGAGGCTGGGGTCCTTCTCATGCCACCCTCACAAAGCCACACAGGGCTGGCTTGGGGAGGGCAGCGTGAGCAGCGCCCCCTCCCCCAGACTGTCCCTCACCCCACTATGTCCCTGCTATGAACAATCAATACATGCCATAGTTCTCTTAATGGGAGCAAGAGGAATTTGATTTCATATTCAAATGAGGCTGATTCATTCTGGTATGGCTGGTACTGTGGTGTTTTAGCTTTATACATCCGGTTCCAAGTAAATATGCCTTTGGTATTAGATTATGTGGCTCCTGCACGAGATGCAAATGAATTGATCTGAAACAAAGCACAGTATATCTTACTAAACTGTTTTTTATGGTGCTCATTGTCATGAAGAAGCTGCCATAAAACAGCCTGTTGTCTTGAGAGGATCTGCATCCAACAGATGTTGAAGAAAGTCTAGGTAGTTTCTGGGCTCCTTTAGAAATCTCAGAATCCCTGTTTCTTTTTCTTTTTCTAATTGTTTCTAGCTCTTTGCAGAAAGGATGGAATATGTGAGGAACTTAATGTTTTTTTAATTTTATTAAAATGGAAATAACTACACTTCTCAGGACTTTTCAGTTTTCACATTTAAGAAGATAAAGGCATTGTGGGTTCAGTTTTAAAGACCCCTACAAAGAGGTCTGCAAAAGCAAGTAGTCCATGAAAATTCCTCCTTGCCTGCCCTCCCACACATTTGTCTTTTTTGTTAGATTGGTAGCTTTAAAGAAAAAGGAATCGGCTCTCTCCCAGTTGACAAATGCTCCATTGCCATGTCACCTGGAAGTGACCCTTGCTGCCCAGACAAGTAGTTATTCTAGCCCAATACAGTGGTCCCTCGGGTTACAGACGCTTCAGGTTACAGACTCCACTAACCCAGAAATATTACCTCAGGTTAAGAACTTTGCTTCAGGATGAGAACAGAAATTGTGCTTCGGCGGCGCAGCAGCAGCAGGAGGCCCCATTAGCTAAAGTGGTGCTTCAAGTTATAAGAACAGTTTCAAGTTAAGTACGGACCTCCGGAACAAATTAAGTACTTAACCCGAGGTACCACTATATAAGCTAGAATGAATCTGAGTGATTATCCTTTCCGAAGCAATAGAAGGCCCTTGTTTGGATATGCTGGCACTGCAGGTGACCAAAAGATTAAGATGTGTGTGACTTAGGCCAGAATCCAGAGTATGGTAAGCCCACAACTTGCACTCACTTTGCTTACATGAACATAACATTATGTGGGTGGGAATGAATGAATGAATGAATGAATGAATGAATGAATAAATAAATAAATAAATAGAGTGCGCTCAATTCTCTCCATGTATTTTTCACTCACTGACCCACCTGTGCATCCTTCGGGTTTTCCTTGCTTCCCAGGCTCTTCAAAGATACAGGAGGGCCCTGGGAGCTTTCCAAGGCCTTTCTGCAACTGTCTCAGAGTCCCTTGCAGTAGCGGGACAGTTCAGGGATTCCCAACTTGGGATGATTTTGCCTTGGCGCACATACCCCCAGAACCATAAGTGGCTGGCCTGCTGTACTGTGAAATGAGTTTCAGAGCCCAGTAGGCTTTTTGTTTACTTCTAAACAGCAGCTCCCTTCTCCCCACTCCATTCAGTATGGCAAACATGAGTTTTGGAATGAGTTTTAAATGATGGCATTGGGGGAGAATGTCAGTTTTTCAGACAGTTGTTCAGTCAAGAATTGAACATGGCTACCACAACCTGTTCAAGCCCAAGTAACACACAGCACCCTCCTTCCTCCTAACCTAGCTTGATCTCCACCTCCTTGTATATTTTGGATCAAGTTATTTGTGTTGGGTATTCCCTTCCCATGTTTTAGGGAGCACATAGCAATCTTGTAAGCTGCGAAAAGCAACAAGAAAAACCATTGTTAAACTTACAGAAAATGTCCTTGAGGAAATAGAATGTATGAGGCTTTTGGACTGAAGTAAGTCCTTTTGTGGGTTGGAATGGCTGAAATATTAGGTGATCAACATTATCAAATCAATGCAAGCCTAGAAAAAAGTTCCCAACCATGGGGGAAGCTGGAAAAAACCTGAGACTGAGAAAGACATCCTGCTGGAATCCAGTTAGAAGCAGTCTATGATGGAATCTTGCATCAAACCTATAATAGAGTAACTCTGCTTGTGTCAATGGCAAATAATGTGATTTTAGAGCAGCAAGTTCCCCAAGTTCATTTTATTTGTTATTAACGTAGCCGATCCAAAATTGTAAATTTCTGTAGTGCATCTCCTCTGTCGTTGGGTTCTCCGAAAATGATTTTTATTTAAAGCAAGAAAGCACATCTGTGATCCTCAAGGTTGTGGAATATAGCTTGAAAAGTGCATTGTGTTTTTTGTGAAGGCTTTTATAAATGACTGGATGATATCCCAGTACTTTTATTTCTGTAAAATGTGGTCTGTTTCTGATGGCATAGTGCAAAATGTGCTCTCGCATAACCAATATTCTACTTGTAAAGTGATTGGATATTAAAAGTCCTATATAATAGTCTTTCCCACAGAACCCTGGGAGGTTGGGTACAATTCCCATTTCAAACAAAGGGGACTGACATGTCAGTGATGTGTTCAAGGAAAAAGCTGTCTCATTTATCAATTATGTGCTGGACTACGCAGCCATTAAATAAGACCAGATAAGGCTTGTTTGTCCTTTGTTTTGTGGTTGTATCCATTAAATGAAGTCATCACAGAGTAGAACTAATACTGCTTCCACAACTTCCCCTTCTTTTCCCTATGACTACCTTCACTACTCCAAATCTACTCCAAAGGGTTGAGGGAAGCATCAGAGCTGATTTAGGGGGTGGGAAATGGAGTACAAGGGCAAATTATGTTCTATGAGCAGAAGTTATTCAGCTTGCGCAATGACTTTTGGCAATAACCCTTGGTGAGTCTGGAAGAGAGAGGTTCCTTTTTATCCAGAGAAGAAAAGGTTTGTCTTTGTTTAACGCCCACATCAGACTACAATATTTTCACATCTGTGCTCTTATGACAGAGGTGTCAAGCAGTTTGATCAGCATGGCACATAGAACTTAATCCAGCAATATTATAATACTTCATTAAAATGGTGACCACTTTTATTTTTGTCTTCAGCAAGCCATTGGCAATTCATCATCTTCAGCTAACAAATGCAAAACTGCTCTAAGCTGTATGGACAGAAACAGCCTCACTTCTGCCTAGCCCATCATAGATGCAGAATTTATATTGTGTAGATAACTTGGAAAGAATGCCAAGTACCACGTAAATCCTGGCACAGCTACAGACTAATATGTTTAATGCTCAGAATGCTCCAGGAAGCAGCTGGTCTTAGGAATAGTAAATTACATGTGTGAAATCTGACTTTGAATTCTCCCCCCCCCCCCCTGCAGAGTACTGCATGAACCCCCAGACTGTGTTGTTGCTTCGGGTTATTGCTGCCTTCTGCTTCCTGGGAATCATATGCAGCCTTTCAGCTTTCCTGTTGGATGTGTTTGGACCAAAGCATCCTGCACTGAAGATCACACGACGTTACGCATTTGCCCACATCCTCACAGGTAATGTTAAAGGGGATTGATCTGCTCCGTTTACTGTGTTGAGCACCTGAAGCTTATGCTTGCAAGCCATGGTTCAAAAAGGGGTTGCCCATCTGGTTGGTTCATAGTTTACTCATGGCCTCTGCAATTTCTCTAGACCCATGTGGCTGCTAAATTGTATTCTAGGTTGGTTCCTTTGGAGTGCCACCTCTTTCCTTATCCAAACCCTCCTTTTTCTATGAACCTCTTGCCTTTTAACCGAACCAAAACACAACTTCATCTGCACATTCTCCCTCTGCTACCCATTCCTGTGTCAAGAAGCATACACAGGGATTCAAGATGGCCTTAACAGATTGGAGAATGGGCCAAAACTAACAAAATAAATTTTAGTAGGGACAAATGCAAGGTTCTGTACTTGGGCATCCTGCCAATCTAGCAGTTTGAAAGCATGTCAGAGTGCAAGTAGATAAATAGGTACTGCTCCGGTGGGAAGGTAAACGGCATTTCCGTGCGCTGCTCTGGTTCACCAGAAGTGGCTTAGTCATGCTGGCCACATGACCAGGAAGCTGTACATTGGCTCCCTCGGCCAATAAAGTGGGATGAGCACCACAACCCCAGAGTCGGTCACGACTGGACCTAATGGTCAGGGGTCCCTTTACCTTTACCTATACCTATACTTGGGCAAGAATAACCAGCTGCACAAATGTAAGTTAGGGGACACTTGGCTTATCAGTAGTACATGTGATAAGGATCTAGGGGTCTTAGTAGACCACATGCTTAATATGAGTCAACCATGAGATGCAGAAAAAAGGCGCTAATGCTATTCTAGGCCGCATCAATGGAAGTATAGTGTCCAGCTCATGGGAAGTAATAGTACTGCTATATTCTGTCATCAGACCACATCTGGAGTACTGTGTCTGGTTCTAGGTGCCATAATTTAAGAAGCATATTGGTAATATCTAAAGGGCTGCCCAATGGAAGATGGAGCAAGCCTGTTTTCTCCCGCTCCAATGGCTTCAAGTTACAAAAAAGGAGATTCTGACTAAACACCTGGAAGAGCTTTATGACAGTAAGAGCTGTTCAAAAGTGGACCAGACTCCCCCAGAAGGCAGTAGAGTCTCCTTTGGAAGTTTTTAAGCTGAGGTTGGATAGCCGCCTCTTGTAGGTGCTTTAGCGGAGATTCCTGCATTACAGGGGGTTGGACTAGATGACCCTTGGGGTTCCTTCCAACTCTACAATTCTATGATTCCTGTGACCTGCCTTCTGCTTATATTACTCTATACAGTGGTATGTACATTGTAGATTACCGTATTTTTCGCTCTATTGGACGCAGTTTTTCCCCTCCAAAAATTGAGGGGAAATGTGTGTGCGTCCTATGGAGCGAATGCAGGCTTGTGCCATAGCTGCGTGCAACCCCTCCGGCAGGGAGAGGCTGCACGGGGCTATGGCTTCTTTAGCTCCACGCAGCCTCTCCCGGGAGGGAGAGATTGCGTGGGGCTAAAGAGGAAGCCAAAGCAGCGAGCGGGATCCATCCCACTCGCTGCGTTGGCTTGTGCCAGAGCCGCGCGCAACCCCTCCGGCAGGGAGAGGTTGTGCGCAGCCTGCTCTTTGGGGCTGCTCTTTGGGGCTGGGGGGGATTTTTTTTTTTTTATTGATTTCACTGTCTAAAAACTGGGTGCGCCCTATGGTCCGGTGCGCCCTATAGTGCGAAAAATACGGTATATAAATAGTAATAAAAATATTAGAATAGTTGTAGCAATACAATACCTTGTTTTGCTTTGAGTTTTACCTTGAGTTCTTTGGTTTGGGACTTAGGAAAAATCTCAGATGTTGTGCATGCATTATTTAGGCCAGGGCTGGGCAGACCTCAGGTTTGTGAAACCTACTTTGTTTTCTTTTGTCATCCTTTTGTCTTCCCTGAAGTTGTTCTTCAAACCTCACTAAGTGGGCAAAGCTCCATTGATGTCCTCTGAGGTCAGGCAAGAGGGTGGGGCTGAGAAACGGGAACATTCTCAGCCATGGTGGAGTCTGATAAATAGCTTGCATCTTTAAATCTCCATGTCTGTGCATAGAAACAAGGAAATGCACATCCACAAATTCAAATTAGTCAAATGTAAATGTGTTACCATTCTAGGATTATGTGCTACATTGCCCATATCCACAAGCTTTTAAGAAGTCGCATTAGAGCCAAACGAATTCCACTGAGCAATGCTTGTGATAATTGTATCTAAGTATAGAATCTGGGGAACAGTGTCTAATTCTTTTCTCTTGCTTCTGCCCTCAGTGCTGCAGTGTGCCACTGTGATCGGGTTTTGTTATTGGGCCTCGGAGCTCATCCTTGCGCAGCAGCAGCAGCACAAAAAGTACCATGGCTCACAAGTGTATGTTACCTTTGCCGTTAGCTTTTACCTGGTGGCCGGAGCTGGTGGGGCCTCCATCCTTGCCACAGCTGCCAACCTACTGCGCCATTACCCAACTGAAGAGGAAGAGCAGGCATTGGAGCTCCTCTCCGAGATGGAAGAGAATGAACCTTATCCAGCAGAATACGAAGTAATCAACCAGTTCCAGCCACCTCCAGCATATACACCATAATGCTACCACTGAACGACTGGGCTGGGGGAAAGAAGGCTTTCTTGTAGCCCAGCTGCAGATCCTAACTGCACACAATCACTTGGGACTGCATCCCTTGCCTGGAGCCACTCACTGGTGCTTTTCTTTCCCAGGTGGTTCACTCACTTTTATGACCTCCCAGCCAGGAAGAGAACTCACTTTGGAGCTGCAAACTGAAGCTTTGCTCATGTTGTGACTTCCAAAGCAGCCCTATGGGTGATTTTTCTTTCCCAGCCCCTTGCATTTCGTACAGCAAGTGACTCAATGAACTGACTGGTGTGACCCAGCTATAGGTTTGTGCTTTTTTGTGACTCAACAGACTCGACCCAGGCAGTCCAGCTACTTGCACTCACTTGGGTGTCCTCCTGTACAGAGAGGCAAAGCACAGCTACTCCAGGAGAGTTCTTGCCTTGCCTTGTATGTGAAAGAGATGGCATGTGCAAGCTTGACTTAAGTGTTTGGGAAGAGGGGGGAGGGGTCCACAGTTTTTTTTTGCATTGTGATAAGATCTTTCACACTAGTATGCACACTTGTGGTCGTGAGTTCAGCAGTCCTGCACTGTTCATCCACCTCTTTGGGGGGAATGTGACTCTCACTGATATTCACACCTGGGGGCAAAGATGTTCTTCATTTAGCACATCAGAAGGTGGGAATCCTTCTCTATGCACTGGTTTGTGGGGAGGTGACACATTTGGGTTGATTCATGTGGTCTCTGAAAGGCATGGTAAGCTTGCTGCCACCATTGCTTCTTCCTCTCCCACATTCTGCCTCATGCTACTTAAGAGAAACATTTTGCACTTTATTTGCTGTTCTCGTAGCCCCCATTCCTCCATAGGCATTGGGAAGGGGGGGGGGGAGAACCAACAAAACTTGGCAGAGCCACCTCCAGGATCTTGCCACTACTAAATATCTCCTGGATGGACTGGGCTACCTTTTGAGTTAAAGGAACAGCACCTTTAAAAGGGTTATCATTCCAGTTGGCACTGGTGTGTGTGTTTGTGTTGGCACATGTGTACATACCTCTGTGCACACTCATGTCCCAGTTTTTGAGAAATAGTATTGGCACCTATTTGTTTATCACAAGGCTATATGCAAAATCTGATCCTAGGCTTGATTTTAATTTTTTAATCTATTTTAATTGAAACTATATTTACTTCTGGTTTTTAAGCTCTCTAGCCCAAAAGGCAGTTCTTCCAACTTAAGCCACTGTTTAACTGAGAGGCAGAGATATTCCTGATAGTTGCAGGCAGTGATGCAGGATGGTGCATGATGCTCTGTGTAATGACTGACATCCCCTTTTTCTTTGTGTATTGTAGTGCTTTGAACTAAAATTGCTTTGAATAAGCCAGGAACTTGACCTCACTGCAGCTCTTTTTTGATGACTAGGTGGGATGTTATGTTGAACTGAAAAGATGGGGGGGGAGTGGATGAAAGAGATGCCTGTTTCAGTTTAAAATAAAAATAAGGGGATGGCACTTTGGAGAACTAAAAGCAAGACCTGCTTTAACTTAGGAAGACAAGAGATTCAACAGTGAAACTTCCATGAAATAGGTTGCCATTCAGGATATGCTGAAGCTATATCCTGAGGACACTCCTGTCTTTCAGATGTCTATCTGATTTCAGTCTGCTAGCTTCTCTGTCTAGAACTGGTACATGCAAAATTTATGTGCAGTGTAGCTGAGATTTTCCTGCTACAAGTATGAAATGTTACACATCACAGTGAGGAGTGACTCCTTTGTGTTATCCTAATCACTTGAAAACAGGGGCTTTAATTGGATTCTGATAAGGTGCTTCCCTCTCTGTGTCCTTCAAAAGATAGAGAAATGGGACTAAATTGTAGAATTTGAAAGAAGTCTGTCTTTAAAAAGCAGCTTGTATGAGATTAGACAAAGAGTGGTTTTCATTCAGCTCCAGTCCAGTGAATGATGAATGTGCCACTGGTGCATTCTGATTTTGTGTTCTCTTCTTGTTATTGCTGTCTTCACCAGAGGAGGGCCTTCCACATGTCAGCAGAGCTGACTCTGTAGCTCCTTTTGTATGTGGTGTGAGCAGAGACTGTCCCTTCCCCCTCTCCCCTCTCCCTCCCCACTGCTGCATATGAGAAAAGAGTTTGGCTGTAAATAGTATGCATAATTTTACTATCTCCACCTAATCTCTAATCTTTGGCTATCAAAGAGATCAGTGGTTGGTCTCGGGAATATTTTGCTGGTCACTCTTGCAGTCTTCTCTTTTTCTGGCCCTGAGAAGGGAAAGCAACACTGGCAGCACCTCCATGTGCCAAAGGGAGTTTGACTTATCTCCAGTATGGAGGTGGCTCCATTTAGCTTGTTTCCACAGAGGGGACTTGACCAAAACTGGTTTCCATGTGTACTTGGTTACTGTGATCATTTTTAGACCTTGAACAACATTCATGAAGCACTGTTGATTAAATCCATCTGTAAAATCCTGAATATCCTTTTCTACCAAAAATAAAATAAGGATGTAAATAGTCTTTTTTTGGGTGTTTATACTATGGCTGAGAGAAATTACCACATAACTGGGCAATCTTGTTCACCCACACACCATTAGAAAGCATTAACAAAACCTGCCTATTGTTTGCTTGTGTATAAGCTGTCTGTCAGTCACCAAAGGCCACTGCATTGCATGTGCATCTTAAAAAGCTTTTTTTTTTTCTCTTTGCTGTCAAAACCATTATACTACTGTCCTTTAGTGCAAATTGTTCTTAGCCAACTTGTCAACTTGTCTTGAACTTGGTTGCTTCTAAGGCTAATGCATGACTCTGGAATTAGAATTTCTAGTCTCTCTTATCTATGAAGGCTAGTGACATATGTAGGGGTCTTGCATCACTACTGGAGGGCACTTGGATCTCTGGACGAAGGCAGTTTTAAAGCTGTGGAACTACCTGTGAAAACACGAATATACACACTACCAAGAGAATGTCTCTATAGCTGGAGATAATCACAGGTCTTTGCATTAGGGACATACCATCTAAATTTTGACTCCAGGAGGTGGGAGAGGTATAGAGTATGTCATGGCTTCTCAGCTGACATGGAAAGGATGGGGATAGAAGTGGTCCTGAATTTGCCAAGACAAGAATGAAATACTTTGATATAGAGTTGAGCTCTTGTGGATTTTCTTGCACTAAGATCTGGGTGCTTGTGGCTTTGCAAAATGAGAGCAATTATATAGAGTGGTATATTGACTGAAGTTATTTTGACTGTCTTGCCTTGGCCAACTCAAGTTCTCTCACAAGGTACACGTTTTCAGAGCAAACACTGCTTTCTTTGTTCTCTGAACATCTATGCCCCAGAGAGGATGGCAGCATCTCACATCCAAGTATTTTAGATTTGTTTGTTCTCACACACACACACACCCAATTGACCTAATTGTAAAATACTGTACTCAAAAGGTATGGCAACATGTTACCCAACGGAAATTCAAAGACAAATGTTCTGCAGGGTGGAATCTACGTAAACTTTTTAAAAAAGTGATTAACTTCTGTATTTTAAGCAACTGATCACATTTTGGTTTGTAAGAGGATGTGGGTGCTGCTGTGGTCTAAACCACCAAGCCTCTTGGGCTTGCCGATAGTTCAAATCCATGCAATGGGGTGAGCTCCCGTTGCTTTGCCCAGCTCCTGCCAACCTAGCAGTTCAAAAGTATACCAGCGTGAGTAAATAGGTACTGCCTTTGCGGGAAGGTAAAAGGTGTTTCCATGCGCTTTGGCACTCGTCAGTGTCCCTTGTGCCAGAAGTGGCTTAGTCACGTTGGCCACAGGACCTGGAAAAGCTGTCTATGGACAAATGTCAGCTCCCTCAGCCGGAAAACGGAGATGAGCATCGCACCCTAGTCAAATTTGACTGGTCTTAACTGTCCTGGGTTCTTTTATCTTACCTTTACAAATATGTTGTTTTGAAGATCCTGATGGGAGAGAAGTTTTCTCTGTGATATGATAACTTCACATTTAATAAAAGCCACTTCTTGTTAGATTTGTTATCTTTAAAATTCTGGAACCATGTAGAGTAATCCCCATTATGGCAATATAGCAGTGCAAAATGATTCAAAAATGTGTTCAAAGCCTATGAGAATTATTGAAAATCTAGGATTAAAAGTTTTACTGAAACTGATTTTGATTGCTGCCAGCTTTAATTGGCTTGAGGTGTTTGAAGTACAGTAATCATTTAGCGCTTTATGAAAGTTCTGTTTTGCCTACAAGGGAGAATACATCTTTTAACATTTCCTCTACTGCCATTTCAGTGCAGGGATGAATGCTGCACTACTACAACTCCCATCTCCAGTTTATTTGCCTGCCTGGCTGCTGCTGCTGGGAGTTGGAGCCCAGCAATGTCTGGAGGGTCGCAGGTTCTCCTTGTTTTAATGGAAGTGTGTGGCTTCTAAGCTCCGGGTCCTAGCAGGAGTTCCAAGTTTTTGAAATATTAGCCTCCGAACCTGGTGGAGAGGGGGGAGAAAGAGCAGCGTAGTAACATTAATTAATTGAACTTGAGTAACTCATAATTGCCTAACTCATAATTGAGCTCAGGATGACGTGCAAGGGACTGCCGTGTTCTTACACCAACCCTGACTGGGGATTGGGACGCTGGTGTCCCGCCTCAACCATTATCCTGCACTGCCTTTTCGGTCGCTTGTACGCAATAAATAAATAAATAAATAAATGCAGAAGGGTGAAATGTTTTACGTTTCCTCAGTACATGAAGATTTAGCAAAGGGTGGTGGTAGCGCTTGCTGATTTTCATACCCGGCGCAGTTACGCCGTTCTTAAGTGCGATAAGAGGCTTTGTTTTTGAAGCTCGGTGTGAGGGAAAAAGGTACCAACTTTTGAGTCGGTGGCGGTGGCCTGACCTTACAAAACACACCGCTAGTCCTCCAGCAACCCACGCAGGCATCGCGAGGGGCAGCCCCGAGTGGGGACCTGCTGTCTCCAAGGCGCCCTTGAGCGGGTCACAAGGCAGAGCGGAGGGTTGGCGGCGGGTGACAGCAAGATCAAACGAAGAAGCAGGGGCAGCCTAACCTGCTGGCTGCGGAAAGAAGACGGACGCCCGTCTTCTCCAACCGGACGGCGAGGACGGTGAGGGAGCGGCCAATGGCGGGGCGCTGTCGAAGGGCAGGGGGCGGGACGCAGCGCGCGCGCGCAGTCGGTCGGTCGAGCGGAGTGTCGCTGGTGCGGGGGCTTCTTGGCTGTGAGGGGAAGCGGAGGGCGGCAGGCTGGAGCCACCCGGAGCGCGTCGCCTCTCAGTCCGCTAGGCCGCTGGTCGGTCGCCCCTGGCAACCGCGAGAGGGGCCGGACGTCGCCAGGTGAGTTGGTGCTGAAGGTCGCCCGCCGCCGGTTCTGCCGCCAAAGAGCGAGTGGAAGCGGCGGCGGCGGCGACGGAGTCGGTCCCTCCGCATTCTCGGGGAGGCCCTGGCCAGAGTGTGGCGGGAAGAGGCTCCTTAGGAAGAAGCGGCAAGCGAAGCCCCCCACGTCTCCCCGCGTTAAGCGGCCTGGGCCTCTTTCCTTCCCTGCCCAGCCTGCGGGGCTCGCCCTTCCTTGCTCCCCTTTAGCCCAGAAGTGGCTAAAGTGCGGGGCCCTCTCGCCCCTCAGTGGAATGCTGGCACACGCCTAGGCGAGAGCGCAGAGCGCGGCCGCGACAGGTGGGGGCGTCGCCGGGGGCCGGAGTTGAGCTGCTTAGCGGGCCACGGGATTTTGTTACTTTGTTGTGTGTTTTTATACTGTGGTTAGGGCTGGGCAGTTTCTGGTTTTCGATATTACGGTATAATGCCAGCTAAACATCGACATCTCGATATGTATCTGAAATAAGGTTGGAGCTTATAATAATCTAGGAAAATATTGAAAAGAATAAAAATCTAAAATTGATGCGTGTAATTAAATGGAAAATTACGCAGTGATAGCATGTTTAACTAAATCATTAAAGATTTCTGGAGAATCTGTTACTGTTCTGTTAAGGGCTTTATATACCCATAGTTACACCTTGAATTTGGCCCTGTAACAAATTAGGAACTGGTGCAGATCAAGTTTAGAAAGTCAGGTAGACAATCTAGGTTCCACATGGCGCCTAGTTGCAGATGGTCATCCAACCTCTGCTTAAGAACCCCCAAGGAAAGAGAGTGTACCGCCTCCCTGCTTCCTGCTTGCCAGGTCTGCAAGGCCAGCTGGGCAGTGCATTCTCAATACATTACAAGGTGAAAAAAATGAACCCTTTATCTCAGTCTGGAGTTCATACCAGTAAGAGACAAAATATCAATATATCACACACCCCTAACTGTGATCCTTGGATGAAGGGCAGTATAGAAATACAGTAAATAAACAGAATAATGATTAGGGTTGCAGGGTGGCATTAGAGTAGACCCCTGTTAAAATTAATGGACCTGACCAAGGCCACAGTTACACTGTACATTTCTGGTGCTGTAATAGGATTTAAAACAGTCATGGTTTCTCCTAAAGAATTATGGGAACTGTAGTTTGTTAGGTGTGCTGAGAGTTTTTAGGAGGCCCCCTATTCCCCTTGCAATGGTGCAATTTCTAGAGTTCTCTGGGAAGGATTGGTTGTTAAACCATTCTGGGAATTGTAGTGCCTGATGTGGCTGTAGAAACCAGTATGGGGCAGACATGCTTTGTTGCAGCTGGGGTAGATGAAGGTTTTGCTGGTGCACCATGGTGGTTCTTCTTTGGGCATTGCTGAGGAAATACATTCTTACTGCCTGTCTCTAGGAGCTGCAGTCATCTGCAAGGGATTCCCCCATGGAGGGGTTAATGTTGCCAGCCTTCACAGTAATTAAGTACTGTATTTCTGGTTCACTCTGAAAATCTGTAGCATTTCTTTTTCTCCTGTAGTGAATTGGGTGCAGTTCCTATGCCACTAAGAAGGCTGATCTAGAGATTTGGACCTAGATTCCTGAAGGAAGCTTTGCTATTTACTTGCTTTATGACCTAAGGAATATTGTTCTTCGCTTCTGTTCTTTGTTGTAACCATCTCATGTGCCAGTAGACACAAAGCCTTTATAAATAATTTGCAAATTTAAATATTTCCATGTAAAGAATTTGGGGGAAAGCAATTTTTTGGTATTTTTGTTTACTCAGAACTTTGGCAGCAAACAGAGTAGCCCGAATAAAGATTATTAGTGGTTTGCAGGCAGGATGATCTAGGCTGTATCCAACAGTCATGCTTAGTAGACCCCTTTAATTTCATTATTCCATTAATTTCATTATTCCATTAATTTCAGTGGGTTTCCACTGAGTAGAATTTAGTTGCTTACTACCCTCTGTCCAGGAGGCACAAAAGGCCTCAAAAGACTTACAGGAGGAAGGGTCTTTGCACCTGACTGGATGGGTTGGAGGGCTTCTGTAACCTTAAGGCATGCTAATGTCTAATTTTCAAAGCAGCTGTATTAAAACCCAAATTTTCTGTGACACCTGAAAGAATTAGGCTGCACTTCTTTGGGACTAATCTCCATTCAACTCACAATGTAGGTTAGGGCTGTAAGTGGCTTACTGTGGTCCTGTCAAAGAATCAGTGGCTGCTTGTCAGCACAGAATTGCGAAGGCTGATAGGAATGTCAGTTTTAAGATTGCACCCAGAGCTTCCACAAACTTCTTGGCCATTAAGGGACTAACAGGTTTGTGCTTGGGATCAGCTACAGCAGCTAAAAGAGAAAAGCAATTGCTGCTCATTTATCTGTTACCTTAATATTCTTGTGCAAACCCTGAAGCAATCCTGGGTGAGGGTGTTCCATTGCAGCTGCTGCAGAATACCTTGTGTGCAAAAAGATGCCTGTCAAACACTTCTTCCTCTTTCATGCTTAGAGTACAGACGTGACTATTAATGGTCCTGCACCAGGGTCATTGCTGGGTGATTGTTAAGCTTAGGCTGTTTGAAAGACTGAAAGCTAATGCTGCTAATGCAGATTACCTGCCAGGTTTTGCTGTATTGTGAAAGCAAGGTGGAGCTGGGAGAGAGCCTGTTTATTTTTGGCTCCTTCTCTGATTGGAGAGGAGGTCAAATCACTGGAAAATTGTGGGAGGGTGTGTCTCCAGTTTGATAAGCAGAATTTCTGGCAAAGGAATGCAGTGAACAGTTTGCCCCTTTCATTTGATTTGTGTAGTTTGGTGGTGTTTATTCTATTTCTTCCCCGCAAGCCATATCAATGATTCTACTGCTTTTGGAGAGACATATTTTTTTAGACAAACTACTTGCTCAAATCTTGGAAGCAAGCTTTCAAAATGACACTTTTCAGACTAACCCCCCCTCCACCTTTTCTGTATTCTTCCTGTTGACTATTACTGTGCTGGCTGACAGAAGCTAATCATTAATTTGTATATTTTCTTGTGGATCTGCCTGGTATCCACTTGAAGAAAAACTGTGCTTGAACAGAAGGGAAAGTTAGAAACCACAGATTCAAACAATGCATGAGCTGACCTATCTGCTGGTGTATTATAAATTTCCTGGCCACCTTCTCTTTTGGCCTAAATGAGCTTGCTTAGTCTAATTTCAAGCAACTGAGTAAATTCTGTTTTAAAATAAATAGAATGACTTAACTAAAATAGTAATGGCAATTGTGCTTTGGGAATAACAGCACACTAATCCTCTTGGTTGTGCTATATGTTAATTGGATGAAGTGGCTTGTGATTTCATCTATAAAACACAGCAGGGCAAAATAATTTTTTAGAAACTTTTTGCTATGCAGTAACAGAAAAATCATGCATACTCACACTGAACAAAGCAAGGGTCTGTTATGGTGAGAGCTTTTAAAAATTGCACTACTGTCATTCAGGTAACTGAAATTCCATAGTTGCTCTTCATCTATTTGATGTTAGTGAGGTAAATAAGTCTTCTGTCAAGGTTTTGATGGATTGTTGGTGGGAGGTAGGGGTGCTTTCCAATGTGGCTACACTTGCTTCTTTGATCCTTTGGTGGCTTTTGGAAGCCTAGCGTGAGACTAAAGCCTGGGAATGGCAGAGCTGCAAAGTTAGGGCATATTCTAAGCACGTAGGTGTGAAAGACTTCTGTTGGCATCTTTTGTGACTAATTTTCTGTTCTGATCTCTCTTCCCAAGTCCGTGAGGCTTGGCAGGAATGTTCCACCCACTTCATTGGAGGCCTCCCTCCAGCATTTATTCCTACTGCACGAATACTGCCCGCTTCATCGGCTACAAAGGGAAACTACAACTTGTTTGGCAAAATGAGAAGTCCTTGAAAGACAGGTACCAGTGGCTGCTCACCTGGCTACGGAAAGGAACAGAGCAATGTCCAAGGCAGAAAAACCTACTCTCGCTGCTGGCCAACCAGTGCAGCTATGTGACCGGCCATAGGGTCCTGCGTGCTCAGCAGATTGGACAGCTGTACAGTAACATCTACTCTGAGAGAACACGCAAAAGCCTCTTCAGCTCCTTGTGGCGCAAGTTCCTAGGGCGTTATACCAGTGCCTGCAAGCTGATGGCAGCCGTCACAGGTGTGTTCTTGTGGGAAGAGGAGAGGATCAAAGAAGAGGAGCTGAAAAGGTGGGTCTTAATTTTCCTTCTAAGGGCCATTATAGGCAGAAAACATTGTGTGCTCTTTAATTTTGTGGATAACATGGCATATTCCTTTTATTTCTGTTTTCATGTTTTGCTCTGAAATTAGTATTTCAGTTTCTTTGATCTGTATTTTTGGAGGCAGTGCCAGATGAGGTGGAATATTTACGTCGTGGTTCCCTCCCAAATAAATGGTTGTTGCTCTATGGATGACTGTACAAACTTTATCTTTTTCTCTGTCAAATGAAACTTGTGACTGAGTTGGGGAGGGGGAGCCTTGTCCCTTTAGTGGCACAATAGTTCTTCCGGGTCTACTGGACAACAGTGGGGCAAGACTGACCAGCTCCTGGCTTGAAGGACTGGCCAGTGATTCTTTTATAGTGTCCTTTGAATAATAGGGCTGTGTGTAATCTTGCTGCAGTTTGAAGTTGGCATTCCTGTTAATTGGTATTCAAAAAAATTATAAGTCATCCTTGGCTAGGAATATTTAAATACTCAAGCAAAGTGATAATAGGTAGAGAAGTGATAGATGGGTAGTAATAGGTGTGATGGCTTATGGCTTACAGTCAAGGTGCAGAGGTTTCATCATCCTACATAGTCTCAAATAGCTGAAATTGTGTTTTCTAAACTTCTGTCAGGAGCCGGAGTAGTCAGGCATAGTTCAGCAATAAAACACCCGGCTTCAGTTAAGTTAACTCTATTCAAAGAAACCAAAACAGTACAGGCTTTTCCCCAGTAGGTCTTTCCCAAATTGTGGCAGTTGTGAAGACTAAAGATCCCTGCCTTTCCACCGCTGTCTTAAGGTTCCTTCCCCAGCAAACTAAGGCTCCTTTGTCTTGTTTCTCTATGCTCCACCCTCTTCATTTCTCTGCGTCTTCTAGGACACCAGGGGGGAAGAGAGCTGATCACAGCAGGACCAGCCTGCCTCCACTTGCTCATTGAGCCCTGCTACCTCTTCAGCTTCTGACACATCCTCCCCCCAGTCTTCTCCCTCTTCTCCCTTTGACCACCTGTCCTCATCTCATCACCAGTCCCCTGGCTCTGAGCCTTCTTCCTGTGGGGGTTCCCCAACTGGGCCTCCCACCACTTCTCTGCATCCAACCAATCCATGACAACTACGTATCTATTTTGAACACCAGTAAACGTTTCTATGATTGGTTGGCTCTAGATAGGTTGGCCTAACAATTTAGCACTAGTTAACTTTCCTTTTAAAATCTACTACTTTTTTCTTCACTATACTATTTAGCCCCTGGTGCATTTTTTAAAAAAAACACCAGAAGTGTTCTGCTCAGATGTGTGGCTTTTTGGATTATTATTGCCTGTATTGTACATTTTTTTTTTTTTTGGGGGGGGGGGTCAATTCCAGATTTAGTAGCGGGAATATAAGGCCTGTTGAGAATCTCCCCTGACCTCAACGGGGCATCTTTAAATGAAACACCCTGTGCAGCTGTCCACAGACAATGAAGGATAGACTACAGACTCTATATTTGGAAATGGCTAATCTCCAAAGGCTAGACTGTAATTTGTGAAGGAGGATATTACCCTAACTAAATCTCATTTGGATGACTATGAGTCTGCCCTTTAAAAGTGTTCGGAAACTTTAGTTGGTCCTGAATGCTGAGGACAGGGTCCATTTTGGAGGGCACATGACTCTATTGTTTGAATAATATAACTGACATTGGAGGCATTTCCAGGAAAAAATCACAGTGCTTTCTTTTTATGGCTTTTAAAGCCTCTAATGGCTTAGGATCAAGATACTTGATGGATTCCCTTCCCCTGTATGGAAGTGCCTTGCTTCTAAGATTTTTGGGAGAGACTAAGCTCTCTGTGTACTGCAAACATTTGAAGTGAGGATGTATAATAGGGTCTTTACAGTGGCTACACCAAGGATTTGAAACTCCTTCCCAAGGGAAACCCAGTCCGTCACCCTGGGCAACTGTTTCTTCCATAAAATGGGTGCCCCGGGAAACTGCAAGCATAACATCTGATGACCATTTCCAAAATAATAATAAAAATGACAGGTTTTAAAATCCAAATTGCCTGAGTGTTCCTATCCTTCCAAAAGTCTGGGCAAATAAAAATGTCTTCAAATTCTGCCTGAACATATTCAGATCAGGAAAGTGCCTGATCTACTAGGAGAGGGAATTCAGAGACAGGGTGCTGCTGTGGAGAAAGTCCTCTCTCAGATTTGCCCCCTCCTTGCCATCTGCTGCAATAGAAAACTACAAGCTGGGGCATACATTGAGCTTTTTGTTCAAGCAGGTCTTTGACTTGAGGGGGTGATTGTTTGCCTTCTGCAGATTTTTATTAGTGGCTGCTCTCTTATTTTGTTCTGTTGTTGTTGGAGGGCAGGGTTAGGAGGTACATTGTGTGTGCTAGCTGTCATGTATGGGGAGCTTGGGTACACATTTAATAATAATGTTGTCCTGAAGGATTAATGTGGCTTACTTGATGTTTGATTGTGGGGAGGAATGGCAGGATTTCCCAAAAGGTGACTCCATAATGTTCCACAAACATTGGGCCATGTTGGGGCCTCTTTGGACTTCACAAGTGTTCCCCTCCCTTGCAACCATCCTAGTCAACCTCTTTATTTGAGCACTAGATAGGAAGGAGTTTTACTCCTCTGGTTGGGTATTTGGGATCAGAATTGTTCTATTAACTCTTGTCATGAGTAGCTGTGTGTGTATGAGTACGCTTGCAAGCATTTAGCTAATTATGGTAAAGAGTGGATCACGATAGATGGGGTGAGTGATTAGTATCTGGGATAAAAAGAATGGAGTCTGGTTTACAGTATTTCAACAGCAGCAAAAACAACCTAGGAGAATCCTCCTTGGATGATGTGTTTAGTAGCCTGTAAAACCAACTGCACTGTCAATGGAAACTTTGCAGCTGTTAAGTGGCAGATGATATTGTGGGAACAGGATAGGTCTGCATATCTCTTGGGGATGATGAGATGATGGTGGTAGGAGTAGTAATAATAATAATTTTATTATTTATGCCCCAGCCAGCCTGGGCATCTTCCAGCAAATATAAAAACATAATAAAATGCCAGACATTAAAAACTTCCTGATACAGGGCTGCCTTCAGGTGTCTTATAAAAGTTGTGTAGTTCTTTATTTCCTTGACATCTGAAGGGAGTGTGTTCCACAGGGAGGGCGCCACTGCCAATAAGGCCCTCTGCCTGGTTCCCTGTAATTTCACTTATTGCAGTGAGGGAGCCGCCAGAAGGCCCTTGGAGCTGGACTATCCTTGAACCATCTTCATTCTCCCAATAAGGGCAGTAAAATAGGGCTGGCAATTCCTCCCCTTAAATCCCAGTTTGAGGGGATTTTGCCGTTTGTCTTGCAGAGGTGCAGTTTATTTTCAGTTTAAACTATCTTTGCAACCAGAAATATGGCTTCCCATGCCCTCTCTTGATTTGCCTTCACACTGATTTCTAAAAGTATTTAATATGCCACATAACAACAGTTTTCTGTAAGTGACTTAACTGTTATAAAAACATTGAAATCATTACGTCCACCAGTGATTCATTAAGTTAATAACCAGCAATAGACCCATCACTCTAATTTATCTCTAATTCTCTTGCAAAACATGTCTCTCCCGTATTGGTCTCTGCAGCCACAACAGGCACTGTAACTCCAACGGTTTGACTTTACCCCAGATGATGCACTCTTCCATTGTTTCTTGAGGCAGACGGATGCCAACAACAACCTAGAGGTAAAAACCTGGGAATGGCTGGCTTGCCTTCCAGACTCCCCTCTTCCTCTTGGACCCCAAGATGCTGCAAAGTGCCTGCATCAGACATCTCTGTGTGTCAGACATCTGTGTGGTGGACTCTCTCTCCCTTTGTGACCCCTAGTGTTCTTCAAAGATTGGATGGCAGCACCCTCTTAATGATTACAGTACATTCATGAATCTGGTTCAGAGATTAAAAGCGTGAAGGAAGCTAGCTATTCATGGTGCATGTTTGGCATGCAATCTCTCTCTCTCTCTCTCTCTCTCTCTCTCTCTCTCTCTCTCACACACACACACACACACACACACACACACAGAGTTTTCGCATGTCCTACTGCAGACTCTGCAAAAGTGCTCAGCTTTAGCCTTTTGGAAGCATGTTTGGTTGGCCTCTGGGACTTACAGCTGAATTGGGAAATTTCAATGAAATTTCAGCTTCATTAGTTTGCTGGTGTGAGTGGCTTTTTGCTACCCTGCCTCCTACCGTCAAGATGGACTGCAGTGTTCAAGTATGTGCCTGTAAGGGGGTGGTGGCTGGTAAGAGCTTTTTGTACTGCAATGAGGCTAACTACTCAAACTCACCATAAATAGTGTTTAATATTTTGACATGCTCTCAGCTTTTATAGAGAGGAACTTGTTTATCAATGTGTTGGAAAACCTGTTCTTGACCCAGTCTAAAGGAATCTTCTGGGTAACCTTTTCAGATATTAGCATACAGTGGTACCTCTGGATGCAAACGGGATCCATTCTGGAGCTCCGTTCGCATCATGAGCAGAATGCAACCCGTGTCTGCGCGGGTCGCGATTTGCCGCGTCTGCGCATGCGTGTGACGTCATTCTGAGCGTCTGCGCGTGCACAAGTGGTGAAACCCGGAAGTAACCTGTTCTGTTACTTCTGGGTCGCCGAGGGATGCAACCTGAAAAGATTTAACCTGAAGTGTCTTTAACCCGAGGTATGACTGTATTGCTGACTTCAGCTCTCTGCATGTTTAAGCCTTGTGTAAATGTTTCATCCTTTGTGTAATCATGCTCAAGTTGCAGTGTCCCAAGAGGCCACCTGAAACCAGCTGGATGATAGCACTTGCTTTTGTTAAGGCTTCTGTCTCTAGTAACCAGGTCAAGATTAAGCAGCTGTACTCTTCTTATCTTTTCTAGCAGCTTCCAAAATAGCATAGTATCAGTGTCTTCCTTTGCTGCCATCATCAACTTGTTTTTGGTGGGCTGTGAGAATTACACAGCTGATGAATGACTGACAAACAAACAAACAAACAAACACATTATGTAATAAAACCTCTATGAAGCTTCAATTCTGGGCCCTCTGCTAAAAAGTATTAGATTGCCAGGCGCTAGAGATGCAGCCTTCTCAGTAGTGGCCCCATGCTTATGGAATTCCCTCTCTAAGTAGCTACATTTGGCCCTTACATGGATTACTTTAAACTGGTAGTTATCTGCCACTGTTGTTTTAGTTTGCTATTTTTGCTGCATGTATTTATGTGTATGTTCTCATGATATTATACTTCTCTATCTCTTTTAGATGTGTTACTATATAATGCTTTCATTTTTAACAGTTTGTAATGTATTCTGGATTGTGTTTTGAGTTGCCTTGAGTGGAGCAACCCTGAAAGGCAGCCTTTAAGTACCTAAATAAAAAAATACCTTTATCCTTGAGGATAGAACTGTACAAGAGGTAGGTGTGACTAAATTAGTGCAGAGGCCCAGCAACCCAGGATGGAGCTGTGCAAACTCCATTGAAGTGAATAAGATTTGGGCAAGAGTTATCTTGTCCAAGTGTCATAGGATCATGGGAGCAACCACAGAGTCAAGACCATTGCTCCCTCTAGTTCAGTGTTTTCTACACTGCTTAGTAGTGGCTCTCAATGATTTCAGACAGGATTCTCTCAGCCCTAGCTGGAAGTGCCAGGGATTGAACCGGTGATCTTTTGCATGCAAAGCATGTGTCCTACTGTTAAGGTATGACCCCTCCAATACTTAGTAATCCTTCTACCTAGGATTTTGTGACACATCTTTTGCAACTGCACTACCCTGCAAAACACCTGATTCACCTGGCAGCAAAAATATTTTTTATTATATTTTATTTATTTTGATGCCGGGTGACTCAGGGGGTCTGCAGGGCAGCGTGGCAGCAAAAGACACATCTTTTGCTACCTTGCAAAACTCCTGATTTGCACAGCTGCAAAAAAGAAATGTCTTTTTGCTGCTGCTGCGCTGCTGGGTGAGTCAGGTGTTTCGCATGGATAGCATGGCAGCAAAAGATGCACATATTTTGCTGCCGCTATGTCCAGCAGACCAGCTCACTGCAGCCAGGCAGGTGGAGATGCTAGGCACAAAGGGTGGTACCCAGCTAGTTTGGAACACTGGATAGACATGATTGAAAACGCTCCCACCACAGGATACCCATTCCTCCAAAACAAACTTAGGAAAACCATCCACTATTTCATCACACAGTCCAAAACTTAACAAAACTTGACGAGCCAAAGGCTTATATTGCCTAACAGGCTTCTACAAAAATAATAAACCCATACTGACACAAGAAATACAGGACAAACTAGGGGACACCCAAATGCCCTGGCTAACACACTGCCAACTGCATGCTTCTTAAACAACCCAGGAGTAAAAACAGCAGCCACTAAGCCTTTGACCACCTTTGAAAACCTTCTGCTGACAATAGAGGGACATGGCAAGGGGATGGCATTCACAATGTACAAAGACTGCTCCAGAATCCCACAAATCCCCTCATCTCAATCAAAAAACAATGGGAGTATGACATAGGCTACAAAAGAAACTCTACCCAATGAACTAATCTGTGGTCTAAACCTCCCTTTAAATCCATCTCAGCCAAAAGAAGGGAACTCATCTTGAAACTTACCTATAGATGTTACATAACACCATGTAAGTTGCTGCTGATACACCCAGGAACCTCATCAAAATTCTGGAGAGGCTGCACCTCTATTGGTACATATCTCCACGTGTGGGATTGCCCCAAAATTCAACCCTTTTGGACACCAGTGCTACAATAAATATGCAAAATAACTAAACAGGTATTAGAAGCCACCCCATAACTAGCTCTGTTGAATGTTTTCCAAGATGGGCAAGGATGTCAGGGATTCTTAAATGAAATAAATGATAATACTGGAAATGGGTGTTATTACACAACACAATTGTGGACTTGGTGCTGCTCATGCCTACATCCTGCTTGCAGCTTCCACACAACATTGGCCCTCATAAAAATGCCATCCCATTCCCCATCCCAGTTCTAAACCAAAGAATCGGATGATTATGGTAATCTAAGCTGTCCTGATAGGTTGAATCAGACTGAGCAAGCCCTAACTGATGATGATTGTTGTCCTCCTTTCATCGCAAGGTCTGCAGAAGAGATGAAACGCATGGAAGAAATCAATGTGTTCCAGAGTAACAAAGGAATGAGCCAGACACAGGAGCCAAAGGATGCAGGTTCTGTTTCCAGGGATCAGAGCTGGGAAATGGTGATGGACAAGAAGCACTTCAAGCTATGGCGGCGCCCAATTGGAGGGACTCATCTGTATCAGTACCGAGGTATTCCTGCTTCCTGGATTTCCTACTTGGAAGCCCATTTGTGTGGCAAGAACACTTGAAAAAACAACAGCAAACTTGTTAAGGGGCTTTCAGAAGAACACAGACTGAAAAAGGGGATAGAAACAGTTATTTTTAACCTGGGCTGGGTTCATGGCCTTTTTTTTAACCAGCAGAAACAAATGCAAAAGTCTCTGCATGGGGGGGGGGGGAGAAATGCACAGGAAATGCAGTACCCCTCTGTCCTTGCCCCCAATTCCTTGAGCCCCTTGCTTGCTGGAGAGTTCCAGGGAGACGCTTGCTTGTGCTGCAGTTTGGATAAGGAAGGAAGTGGCAGGAGGGACACCTGCAGTTTATTTCTTAGCCAGGCTGGAGGCTGTGGGTAGCTTTTCTCACCAGAAGGCAAGCAGAGTGAGGAAATTTGGTGTGGACACCTGATTGTTCAGGGGAAACACCATAGATGATGCATGGTTTACATGTTTGCTGGTAGCTGTAGAGTTAGTCTGCAGATGGACATGAATTGGAAAAGTGGTACTGGCTTATGGGCACTATGTAAACACACATCAGAATTGTAAACAGCAAGAAAAAAAAATGTCATCTTCATGGGAGGATGGGGTTGGAGACTCGCTTGATGAGAAGCAAAGAGATTAGCATGTACAGAGTAACTGAAATCCATGCATTAATCATAATAGTAGTATTATCACTGCCAGCAGTAAACTTGTTAGTCACTTATTGTTAAACTTATTAGTTGCATTAGACTTACATTTTGACAAAAACATAAATGCAGTATACTGTAGAAAAACCATCATATAGAACATTAACAATTTACAAAAACAATTTATGTCTTGTCGTTCCTTTGTAGTCTTTGGGACATACACAGATGTGACACCTAGGCAGTTTTTCAATGTGCAAGTGAGTATTTTCATCTCTCTTCCATGCCCCTCACTGAGTGAATGATGTCTCTAATGTAGCCTTCACCAACCTGGTGCCCTTGGACTACACCTCCTGTCCATTTTGTGCTGGTTGAAGCTGATGGGAATTGTAGTCCAAAACACCTCTAGAGGACTCCAGTTTGGCAAAGGCTGGTGCAATGAAGTTTCAACTCATACTGTGTTTTGAATGCCCCTGTTCTTGCTGCTGTTCCTGTTCTTTGAGATGTCTGACTACTAGGGGGAGTGTCAAGGGCACCAGAATGCAGTGATCTCAATTTGCATTCCTTGGAAATAAAGGGAAACTGGACTCAGAGTTAATACCTTTCGTAGCCAAGGTGAGGGCCTTTGGGACAAGCTTCTCCACCTGGTGCAGCAAGCTCAAGTGACATCGCTTCATTGTCTCCCCATGGTGTTTGAAATGCAGATTAAACCAGGAGGCATAAAACCCATCTTGCCTCTTAGTGAATTGTCACAGTATTTCATCATTTCTTAGTTGGCACTTCGACAAGTAAGAAACAAATTGTAGGGTCATCTCAAGGGAACTCTTCTGGATTCTTATCTTCTAGCTGGATACAGAATATCGAAAGAAATGGGACTCACTAGTCATTAAACTGGAGGTGATTGAGAGAGACCAGGACACTGGATCAGAGGTTATTCACTGGGTAACTCATTTTCCGGTGAGTTTTTCTTTCTCTGACTTCCATATAATGACACTGGTGTGTTGATGGCAGCTGCTCCAGGATTACAGCTGTGTCTTCTTCCTTTCAGTATCCAATGTACTCACGGGACTATGTGTATGTGCGACGGTACAGTGTGGACCAGGAGAACAATTTGATGGTGCTTGTGTCACGGTAAGGGATCCTGGGCCAAGTGGAAGATACAGCTGCATTTATTCTGCAAATTAAACTTCTCTATAGAGCTACTTACTTTGCATAATTCTGTCCTCAAGGTTTGGAGAGGTTATGGGGGGAAATGCTGGGAAATGAAAGGAGACGAAGACATGAAAATTGCATCTGGAGGTATCATCTACTTGCCCTACAGCTGGTTGCACCTGATAATACCTATATGTTTGAGATATATTTATATTGTAATACTTTTTGATTGGTTTAGATGAACTTTCCTCACTACTCTTCTAAAAATCTTTGAGCTGTGGAATACGTTCAACTTGCAGTATTTTAATATATTTGTTTATTTGTTTATTTATTTAATATATTTGTTTCCATTCTGTTTCAGTTTAATTATTTTTAATTATTACCTTTTATATGTATTTAGCTTTTCATATTTTCTCTACATTAACTTGTGTAAGCTGCCTTGAGTCCCAGTTTGAGGAAAGGTGGGACATAGATATTCTTACTCAGATTATAATATTTATTTAATTGTGATGAATTCTGCACATAGAGCTGAGGGGAATTTTGAAGTTTTTTTTCTGAAATGTTTGTCCTTTCTCCTGTTTGGTTGCCAGAGCGGTTGAACACCCAAATGTCCCTGAAGATCCCGAATTTGTCCGTGTTCAAACTTATGAATCTCAAATGGTTATCCGCCCTCACAGTTCGTTTGATGAGGTGAGTGCCCAACTTTTACAGGAGAAAGTTTGTTTGGGTGGTTTTTCCAGAACTATCTACCCAAGAGGCGAGACTGAACCAAGTGGTAGTCATTGAATTAAAATACCCAGTTTTTTAAACTGTGTTGAGTCTAACTTCTAATGTGCCCTGTATTGGATGACTTCTGGAGAGACTCATATCAAGGCCTCAGAGTATAAAAATGCATTTGGAAGGTCCCCTCACCTAGAACACTGTGGCTGATCTGAATTCCTACAAAGGTAGGAAAGGGGTGGTTAATTTTCTATGGGCCTGTGGTGCAGCACCACTGCATAAGATTAGCCCACCTCGTCTAGCATCCTGTTCCCACAGCGGCCAACCAGATGCCTCCTATGGGAAGCGCGAAAGGTGGATCTGACCTGAGCACAACTGCATGCTCCCCACTTGAGATTCCCAGCAACTGCTATTCAGTGGCATACTGTGGAGCATAGTGAGTGTGGCTAGTAGCCATTGATAGCCTTATGCTCAGTGATTTTGTCTAATCCTCTTTTCTTCATTTTGTTAAATTTCAAATATAAACAACATGAATAACCTCCTCCCCCACATATGAGTACAAGCTATCATGTCTGAATGAAAGCAATTCCAATCATAATGCCCATCTTATGAATATGTCTTCCCATAGATCACCATGAGATGTTTGCATCCATTTTCTTTTGTCACAGCACAACTAATAAAACACCATAAAACTTCTCATTTCTTCATTCTTGTAGCTTGTTGGTTAATTTCCTTGAGGACCAGGTCTTATAATTGTGAAAAGCAAGTTTCCATCAATTTTGTATTTAGCTGTGTTTTGGAAATTGTTCTTTTTGCTGCTGTCATGGTGTGAACAAAAACATATTTTGGGGTAAGGTCTTGGGCTTCTGAATCATGTATTGACCAATGAGCAATCTTTGCATCTAAATAGTTGTTTGATTAGTAATCATTTCAGCCTTGTGAAATACTTTTATCCAAAATCACTGGACAGGACCACCACTTCTGATCCTCTTCTGAAGCCCTCCAAATTGATGGCCATCATTACCTTCTGTGGGAGTAGTTTCTATTGTTTAAGTGTACACTGTACATATCTTTTCTTTTTTCTGCCCTGAATACTTAGATACTAAGTACGGTCGTGCCTTGATCCTTGGACATTTTAGCTCCCAAACACTGCAAACCCGGAAGTGAGTGTTCTGGTTTGTGAACGTTCTTTGGAACCTGAACGTCTGACGGGTCTTCCACGACTTCTGATTGGCTGCCGAGCTTTTACTATTTAGGGAGCTATTGCAGCACAGTGCCTTGAATGCAAAAGATCCCACATTCATACCTTGCTTGGTACCTCCAGTTAAAAGGGCTTCAGTCAGGAAGCATTGTTAGCGGGAGCCTCTCTTTGCCTCCTGAGACCCTGCATAGCTATTGGCTGTCAGGATGGACAATACTATAAAAACAGGACTGGGAACATCTGGCTTCTGAGCCCTCTCAGTTAAGCCTACCGTGCCCTTTTGGGGCAAATGTGTGCCTGCTCCTGGCTTGAAATTTGAATCATGTGATGTCAGATGATTTGCAGGTGGATAAAGCCTGTGTATGTGGGACGCAGGTGGCGCTGTGGGTTAAAGCCTCAGCGCCTAGGGCTTGCCGATCGAAAGGTTGGCGGTTCGAATCCCTGCGGCGGGGTGCGCTCCCGCTGCTCGGTCCCAGCGCCTGCCAACCTAGCAGTTCGAAAGCACCTCCGGGTGCAAGTAGATAAATAGGGACCGCTTACCAGCGGGAAGGTAAACGGCGTTTCCGTGTGCGGCTCTGGCTCGCCAGAGCAGCGATGTCACGCTGGCCACGTGACCCGGAAGTGTCTCCGGACAGCGCTGGCCCCTGGCCTCTTAAGTGAGATGGGCGCACAACCCCAGAGTCTGTCAAGACTGGCCCATACGGGCAGGGGTACCTTTACCTTTACCTTTAAAGCCTGTGTATAAAGTCTAGTCTTGCTGTTGCATGAGGCAATGCCATGCTCATAAACTTTTCTTGCACCTCAGAAGGCCAGATGGGAGCTAGCCTCCTTAATATACATAGTTCCCTTAAACATTTTATGCCGTTTCCAAATGACCCAAGCAGAACACATCAGTTCTGTACTGCAGGGTTGTCAGTGCGGCACCCACTGCTGCTTTCTCTGGGACTCATAGAGGTCCCTATGCCCACTAAAATTAGTCTTGAAAGAAGCAGTTTGCTGCAGCCCAAGAAAACAGGGTGTGGTGTCTGCTTGAGGCCTATGACAGGTTATTCAGTTTGCAAGTATGGCACAGGTTCCAAAAAGCTAGCAGCCCCTGCCAAATGGATTACAGATTGGCTACCTATTTGTGTTGGTGCTAAGTTTTTGAGAAGTCAGGTTCCCCAAGAATTGCCTTTGCCCATTAGAACCTTGAGTTTGGTGGTCCTGGAGTGTGGTTTTTCTTCTGTTAAATATTTCCATGCTGCCTTAGTCTTTCTAGCGGTTCTGCTTTGCTTTGTGTTTTTCATTTGTTCTCCATGGCTTTATGTAGAAGTGTATGTGAGAAATTGAGTGAATAAAGGGATGGAGTTGTCCTTGCTGGTTGACCTCCCAGGAAGGGCCTGCTAACTCCCTTTCTCTTTTCAGAATGGCTTTGACTACCTGCTAACATACAGTGACAACCCGCAGACAGTGTTCCCCCGGTACTGTGTCAGCTGGATGGTCTCCAGTGGTGAGTCACTGCATTGGGATCTCTCGGTTTAACAAGCAAAAAAACCTTGTTGACCAGAGGAACTCTCTGCCAGCAGATGTGTAATGCTTGCCATGGGATCAAAAAGTTCTCATTTTTCAAATCAGGATGCTGAAGAAGGCCATCTCTGATAACTTTCCCTGCCAGAGGCATGGATTAAATTATCAGTGACAAAATGCTCCCTTTGTAATGGCAGGGACTGATGGCGAGGTGCAGTCTAAAACATCAGGAGGGCACCAGGTTGCCAAATGCTGCCTTTTGGGCCATTCAAAGGGGTTTGACCTCAAGTGACTGCTGTGTTCCTTGGGGATTCCTTGGTACCAGCATCTTCCTGACATAAGCAGTCCTTTAGATCCTAAGATCAAAGGTCCTGATCCAGCATGATGGCTCGTAGGGCTGCATTGTTCTGGTCACTGTGCATTTATTTGAGGGCTGTTTGCTTGTGTTTTAGAAAGATGATTCCTGAACCCTTGGATGCTTTCATCAGAGTGCTTTCACAGGAGATACTCATGTTGCCTTTTGAATTACTGCATATAACTTTTTTAAAGTACCAGTCATATCCAGGTTTATGTGGAAGCAACTGCCCACAGACTTTGTGGGATTTGCCCTTGAGTTTGCCTGGGCTTAACGCCTCCCTCCATTTCTTAAAGCACCAAAGGCGCCACACGCTGTGGATGCCATGGGTATCGCATGGCAAAGTCATCTGCTGATGGCTGATGTTACTGTCTCACACAGGGAAGATGGCTCTGAGAGGCACAACCATGGGGTTTAGGAACAGATTTTTTTTTAAAAAATGTTTGTTTATTTACTTCTCCGTGTTTATAATTTGCCTGTCACCAGGGTGGAAAATTAAACAATAAAATTAAAAACAGCCGGTATAATTTCCATGCAAATAAAGCAGCAGCAATAAAAGTCCAAACCAGTGTGCCTTGCCTTTCCCCCAAAAGCCTGAGCAGGGAGGTGCATCTTCAGCTGAGAATGAAATAATGACACTGTCATGGTTATTCAGAGGGCAGGTCATTCCAGAGGCATTGGTCCACCACCAGGAGAGCCCAACTGTGGATCACCACCCCAGATATCTCATTGGGTGAGGGCGCTTCTAACAGGGCTTTCCCCACAAATCTTAATATTTAGGCAGTATGGGAGCAGGCATTCTTTCATGTTCTAGGGACCCAGGTAGTTTTGGGCTTTCAATACTAACATAAGCAGTGTAACTTTGTCCTGGAAGATGATAGGCATCCAGTCTGATCAAAATTGGTGCTGTGTGCAGCCGTGTTTTGTACTAGTCGCAGCTTTCTGACCATTTTCAACAGAAGCCCTATAGAACACATTGCAGTACTCCAGTGTGGAAGTTACCAGGGCATGGGGATAACTTTGGTTAAGCTTTCTCTGTCCAGGAATAGTCATAGTTGGTGCAGCAGCCAAAGCTGACCTAGCCACTGAGGCCACCTTAGTCTCAAGTGACGAATGACTCAAGGAACACCTCAAGGAACTGTGCATCTAGTTGACCTACCAGTTCCCAGACCTGAGACCTGCCCACCTACAGAACCATTTTCTTGTCTGGATTCATGGCCTTAGCAAAAGTATGTAATCCTTTTATGCTGAGAGTTTGATATGGGTTGACTTCTCTGTTATTCCTCCTTTCTTTCCTTTTCAGGCATGCCAGACTTCCTGGAAAAACTGCACATGGCAGCTTTGAAAGCCAAGAACATGGAAATCGAAGTGAAGGACTATATCTCTTCTGCCAAGTCCCTGGAGTCTGGCAGCAATGACAGCAAGGAGGGGAAGGCCAGCATGCCCAGCCAGGATCACAAAGGTGAAGGGACCTGCAGCCCTATTCAGATAGACTATGCTTAAAGGAGAGTGCTCCCCAACCCCGCTCAGAGTTGGCAGCCCAAGCCTTTTCATTCTGCAAACTGGAAAGGATGAAGATTGCAGGGATGCCTTTGGGACCTTAGTTCAGCTGGTCACTTCCTGTCTCTATAACTCCTCCCTCTCCTGTGCCATCTCGGAAGAGGGCAGTGATCTTGCCATTGGAAGCCAGGCTCAGCAACTTTGTAAAGCAATTTTGTGTGCCACTTGTGTTCTGGTGATCTTCTTTTTCCCAGTGGGGATGTTCATGGCAAAAGTCTCTCTCCTTTTCTCTTCACACACATCCCCGCCATTCCTTTGGTGCTGCCAGATGCCTTTCAGAGGTGGCCCTGAAAACCAGCAGGGCCACCATAGCCTTGACCCTTTTACAGGTAACTGTGGCACATGAGCACCTGCAGTGCCTCCACTGACACGTTGAGTGAAGCCAATCCAAAATACTTGTTGCTGGGGCAGGAACTCTGCATCCTCAGTGGGGCCTGAATGCTTTTTTGGGGCCCTGTGTGTGCCACCTGTGCAGTGTGTTGCTCTGCTGCCAACGTGCCTTTTTCTCCTCTGGCACTACCGAATGCAGCTTCAGGCTGCTGGAAGCAGCTGCTGGAAGTCAGGCTGCTGGAAGTCAGGCTCTGGGTCAGTGGTGTTGTTGCATCTCTGGCACCTGCAGAGTGAAGGAAGGCTATATTTTTATGCATCTTGTTTTGTTTTCTCCTCCTTGGCTTGATAACATTCAACAGCTACTGGCTCAAGTTCTGGCTGGAGTTATTCTACTCCCTTTGTCAAACTGATGGTAGCCCCAAATGTTTCATTTATAGTTGTTCGAAGCAGAAACAGGATCTGCTTGTGTCAACCGTAAATCAGTTGGTTTTCTCGGTTGATTTCGTCACTGGATTTGGAGAAGCGCCTATTAGCTGCCGACTTCTCACTAATATGTTTCCAGGGCAGTGGGGAGGAAATCGAGCTTCCTTTGGGAAACCCTTGAATAGAACTTGAATACCTGACATTAGTGTGTGTGTGCATCTCAGGTCAGAGTGTCTAACATGCTTTTGTTTTGGCATGAAAGGCTTTGAAACCATCTGTAAAAGTTTAACATCTTATAACACAAAAGTTTAACATCTTATAACACAAAAGGTTTGGTTTTCAGGAGAGGAGGGGGAGTTGAAGATGCACATGCATCTGTCCTACATATTCTCAGTTTTTTTAATAACTTACATTGGCTTGGTTCCTTCATTTATCGTTGAGGGTGGCGGGGGAGATGACATTCCTACATGCCTGCTATACAGGTGCACTACTGCCTTCCATTGTGTTCCGTGTGAAGCAAAGGCGTGTGCCAGTGATCTCCTTCCAGATACAGGCACCATAAGCTGAATTGTCCTGAAGTGGGTCATTGGTAAACACCCAGGGTACCTACTTCTACAGTGAGAGGATTCTGCTGCTTTCACTGTCCTCAAAGAATGCAAAGTAGAATGAATCGCAAGTGAAGCTTGATGTTGTATATAAATATCCTCAAGGAACCACTTCTGTGCCAGTGAAAAATTGGGTGCATTTCCCGCCCTCTCATTCTGTGCATTGAAGCATGTGATGTCTTTTTAAGAAGCTTCATGTGGAGCAGAAAGGAGACGGCCAGGTTGTGTTGAGGAGATCCAGTGCTAAAGTGAGAGAGCGCCTCTTGGCTTGGCAGCTGAGAGTTTCAGGCGGCTGTATCTGGGGGGTGGGGTGGGATGAAATTGTGCATGAAGACCCCTTTGGTCTTGCTCTGTGGCCAGTTTGGCCTGTTAAACATAGCTACTGATGCTTTTAATTAAAGCTCGTGTTTTTATTAGAACCAAAGCACCAATAAAGGTAACCAGTTGGTACGACAACCTCATGAGTCGATCCTTTTTGGGAATGAATGGGACAAAATCTCCTTCCGCTAGAGCAATTTGGGTTTTTTTGTTTGTGTGGAACATCTGTCACGTGCCCCATGCACATTTCTCTCTCCAAAAACAAAGGTGGTTTTAAGTCCCGGGGATTAAATGGAAATGCAGCGCTAGTTTCCTTGCTGCTCATCAGCAATGCAGTTGTGTATTGCACCTTCTCATACTATCACATCAAGACCTAAAAAAGGTCAGTCCACTGGCAGGAACATCATTCCAAAAGTTACGAAGGTGAGACTAGGGATATAGGACTTTGAAAGACTGGAAGGATGCCTCAGAGCTATCCTGTTACTTGTGAGTGACCTACGGAAATCCATCCTTCTCTGTGTCAGTAACAAATTACAACTGTGTACTGGAGCAATTCATGTGTTGTGACAAGAAAAAGCTGATTATGTAAATTTGCTATGAAGCCGTTTACGATTTTTCATTCCTTTGGCTTTGCCTGTCATGGAGAGAGGCAAGGAAGCTATTGCCCTAACGACAAGAAGTTTTAAACCAGGTGTATGTGGTTTTGGCATGGGAACATAGAATGCTGCCTTAATGCCCATGAAACCACTGGCATATCAGTATTGTCTACACTGACTGACAGCGGCTCTCCTGGGTTACAGGTGTGGGGCACTCCCAGCCTTGCCTGAAGAAGCCAAGGATAGACCTGGGAGGACTTGGTGTATACAAAGTAGGTGCTGTACAGTGGTGCCCCGCAAGACGAATGCCTCGCAAGACGAAAAACCCGCTAGACGAAAGGGTTTTCTGTTTTGGAGGTGCTTCGCAAGACGAATTTCCCTATGGGCTTGCTTCGCAAGACGAAAATGTCTTGCGAGTTTTTCCCCCTTCCCCCCCTTTTTCTAAGCCGCTTATCTGCTAAGCCGCTAATAGCGCTAAGCTGCTAATGGGCTTGCTTCGCAAGATGAAAAACCACTAGACAAAGAGACTTGCGGAACGGATTCTTTTCGTCTTGCGAGGCACCACTGTACATCTGAGCTTCAACAGCCTGTTTTCCATCGGCATCTTCCATGTCCATCCAAATCAACCAGTAGCTCTGCACAAGTCTTGAACCGATGGAGTGAATTGGATCTATTTTTACTTTCTAAAAGTCTGTTGACTAGTTGCCACTTAAGTGTTGCTCTGAGCGCATTCCCCAGGGCTAAAGAAGCTCTCTAAGAACGTAAGAGCCTCTGCTGGATCAGGCCAGCGGCCCATCTAGTCCAGCATCCTCTTCTCACACTAGCCAGCCAGACACCTGTGGGAAACCCACAAATGGGACCTGAGCATAAGAGCACGTCTGTAGCTTCCAGGAACTGGAATCCAGAAGGATAATGCCTGTGACAGAGCAAAGCAAAGCAAAGCCATCATGGCCAGTAGCCTTATCCTCCTTAAATTTGTCTAATTTGTTCAATCCTCTGTTAAGTTGGTGGACATCGGTACCTCCTCTGAGGGTGAGTTCCATAGTTTAACAATGTGCTTAATGAAAAAGTGCTTCCTTTGATCTGTCCAACATTCATCTTCATCGGATGTCCATGAGTTCTGAGTTTTATGAGAGGAGAAAAACACTTGTCTATCCACGCTGTTCATGTCATGCACAATTTTATAAACTTCTGTTGTGTCACCTCTTACTTGCCTTTTCTCTAAAGGTCTCTCTCTTTGCATCCTGTATGTAGGACAGGGCAGGGAACTGTTGTACTGAAATCCTTGGCTGGGCATGAAATTTTGGCTCTGGCAATTTGGTGACATCCAGGAAATGGCTTGAACAAGTTGGGTTTTTTCTAACCTAGCATAGTAGTTCTTAGTGTATTAGCATCCCAGGCAAAACATGAAAACATTTCTCATAGGACTGTATAGTTTTGCAGCTGATAGAACTTCATGTGAAAGTTGCTGGTTAACTTATTGGCAGTTCACTCTGCATTTCTGTTGATTAGATGCTTTCTGACTTCATCCTATTCTGTGTGATCCTTTCACTGTTGCTGTTTCATCTATATACCACTAGATTGCAGCATGCTACCATATAATATCTAAGAATGGGCTTGTCTGTAAATCTGTAAAGGAAACCTAAATCCTTCGGATTCTGTAAACTTCTGTCAGCACCACTTTGTGTGTGAAGAGTTTGTGGAGCATAGCCTAGCTCACCTTGAAACCTAGACAGGTTAAACAACAGGACATTCACCTGTCTTGAGAATCCTGTAGTCGTAGTGTCAAGGAGAGGGTGTTTTTTTAGAACTCTCTTTGGTCCTAACAAGGGCACTCAAAGTGGTTTAAATACATTTCTCTACACCTGTGTGAGGAAGTTCATTTGTATGTTGCTAGACTTAGTCGTAAGTAACAAAATCTTGCTTCAAAATGGAAACACAATGGTCCTCGGTAAAGGAGGTTTTCAACCTACTACCTCATATGCTCCACGAGCCTGCATCAAACCTTGTACTTTACTTCCTAGAACCTAAGGCCTACTTCATATACTCAGCCAATGAAAGTGGCAGTAAGAACACAATTAGTCCAATACAGTTGAGGGCACCTGGCTGGCCTAGGCTCTCTTGGAGCATACCCTCCAACATTTCTCTAATGAAAATAGGGGCGTCCTCTTCTCCATCAGGAGGCTTCTCCCGCATTTAATCTCGCCACACACATAGACATTATATACACAGATACATTGTTCACCTTGAGGCAATGGCAAGCTCTCTGCCTCACCTACCTCACAGGGTTGTAATAAAAAAATCTGCAAGAGAAAGGATTCTGTACAAGACCACACAGATAAATGGAATGAAATAAAATGTTAGTGGTAATCTGTCTTGAGCCCCTGTCAGGGAAAAAGGTGGGAAATCAATCAATCAATCAATCAATCAATCAATCAATCAATCAATCAATCAATCGGTGAGCATGATCAGGAACGTACCAGAGAGTAAATCCTATTGAGCTCAGTGGGACTTACTTCTGAGTCAAAATGCTTTGGATTGCAGTGTAAGGCTGTACAATCTTGACCCAGTTACCTGGGAGTAAGCTCCATTGAATACAGTGGGACTTTTTTCTGAGTAGACATATAAAGGCTTGCGGTGTAAGACTCCATTTACAATAAAGGAATAAACACTCCTTGCATTTCCTGATGAATGGCTGGCTGCTGAGCATTGCCAGGGACTCCTACAGAGGCACAAAAATGCTATCTTTCCTAGGGATGGGCAGTTTTTGCTTCAGTGGGAATGCTCAAATGGTCAACAGAGTTGCCTCCCACCCAACCCATCTGACTGCAAGGAAGCAAAGCCCAAGCAGCCATTCGTAAAGAGATCCGGCAGGCCACTTCCTCTATTGTGGGTTCTCCGGAAGCCTTTAATTTGTGTGTGGTTCTCTCCTGGCATCCAGTAGTGGTAAACTGTTGCCCACCTGCTCTCTAGCAAAGGGTGGGTGCTTATCTCACTTCCATCTTTGAATTTGGGTAGGTGGGGGAGTGGACTGACGTGAGGGGGTTGCCAAAGACTTGGATGATTTGGAGGGGGCGAGAGCAGAAGTGGCAGGGTTGTCTTGCACTCAGAAAAGGAAGCAACAAACATTACCTTCCACAGTTCAGTAAGCCATGAGGTGATGGAAACAGGAAGTCTATGCAAGCTGTGTGTGGGTCCTCCTGTCTACCAGGGAGGTTTTGAAAATGTGTGGGCTTTTCCTCCACTTTCAAGGCACCTGATGCTGACCTCAGCTTATGAAAGCATGAGGCTGTGCCCTGTGTCACATTCAATGTGGAAATAGTGTGTGGCCAAGTGGGCAGCCTGTTATCAGCTCTCCAACGAGTAGACCTATAGGCTAATGCCCATGTTTGCAAGCAGTCATATTCATATTTTGAATATGTATGTTTGGTTTTTTTAAGTGTACACTTAATTTTTAATTTATTTACTGCGTTTATATCCCACCTTTTTTCTCCTAGTAGCTCAAGGGGACATACATGTTTCTCCCCCTCCTCATTTACTGTAATCTTTGCAACAACACTGTGCAGTAGGTTGGGCTGAGAGGCAGTGACTGGCCTCAAGGTGACCCAGTGAGCCAGTGAACCCTGGTCTTCCTGGTCTTAGTGTAATGTTCTCGAATCACTACACCATGCTGGTTGTCCTCTCAAAAAATATAATGTGCTTAAATGCCCTGAGTCAAGCCCAAGTCCATATCAAAAGAGATGAATAGGGATTATAATCAAGACGCAAGGAAGACACAGCCACTTTGCTTGGCCGCTGGAAGGCTAACCCTTGTGTCAGCCAGGGTCTGTGTCTAGAAAGGGAGCAGGATTGGGAGCTGTGCCATGCTTTCTGGGCACTGCCTGGGCTTTAACTGGGAGTGAAGGAAACAACATTCTGCTTACGCACTTCATCTTGTCTTGAGCTGGAACCTGGCATTCAAAGCTGGTAGAGAGCACTGATTCAAACTGAGCCCAAAGAAACATCTGGAGGCACCACACTGGTGACAGTGGCAGATATTGGCACCTCAAATTTCAGTGGTGCTTTGTGCAGTGCCAAATTCTAGCACCCTCCTCCTCTCGCTCTCCATTGGATGTCACAGTTGCAGCACCTGCTGTGGCACCCAGATGCTCTGCTCCTGGTGCGTCCAAACTGATCACACTCCTCTAGATCCACCATTGTTGGTGAGGGCTTCATTAGGCTGAAAGAGGATGACTGGCTCAAGAACACCAAGTGAGCTTCTTGGCTGAGAGAGGACTTGAACCTGGGTCTCCCCACTCCTAGTCCTACTCCCTAACCACCCAGCACCACATTGCCCCATAACTGTTGATTTGGTTGCTGGGTTGATTGGAATGAATGAGCAATGGGCCACCATTCTCCTACAAATACTCAAAGTAACTCATGGGCACCCTCCTGGGGGGGGGAGGGGGGGAGAAAACAGCAAGGGTGGCAGCCAAAGATGACACCAGGGCGTGTGCCAGTGAGACTTACCCCTCCCAGCTGGAATATAAATGCAACCAAACAAGCAAGCAAACACTTGGTAGTAAAAGCCCAACAAAAAAATGCTAAAATGAAACCAGGACATGGCGACTACAGATTAATTAATGAATCCTGGCAACTGTATTTCGCTAAGGTGCTGAGAGTTGTTAGGAGACCCCTGCTTCCCTCACAGAACCACAACTTGCAGATAAAGAGATTGACAGTTTAGCCACTACAGATTGTAGCTCTGTGAGTGGAATAGGTCTCCTAACAATTGTCAGCACCCTTAACAAACTGCCATGACTGCACAGGGCAGATGGGCCTTGGTGGGGAGGGGTAATCCGCTTGCCATGCAGGAGATCCTGGGCTTAGGTCCTGGCAGCTTCAATCAAAAGGATCTTACCCTGGAGAATTGCTGCCAGCCAGAACAGGTAACACTGGCCTCAATGGACCAAGAGTCTGGTTCTGTTCAAGACAGTTTCCCATCCCTGATGTAGAGGGATATAGATAAATAGCTATATGCAACATATTGGCATCATTTGAGGGAAGGAATGAAATAACCACCCTAAATATCTCAGTATGCAGAATTGAGAGTCAACGGTTTAGGAGATCCCACATTACAGAGAAACTGGAATCTTTTGCATTGGATCAGAGACAACTCTGCGATGAGGAAAAGTGAAATTAAGGTTGATTTGGGGTTGTCTCAGGCAGCAGTATGAGAGGTGGATATATATCTGACCCAACGGAAGCACCAAGGAGATTGGCAGGCAGAATGTCAATAGGTGAAGCTTTTCTCATAAGTGCATATTCATGCTAGAAAATGCTTCACCCATCAGAAAGCTCAAGTTGCAGAAACTGCAAGCAGGAGTAGTTTGGACAAGACAGGAGGGCGGGGGAGGGGGGAATTTCCTCTTCTGATCCAAGGCCAGCCCCCAATAGGCCTTGTTCTGAACTGCAGCAGGGCCTTTGATTTAACTTCCCTTTGTCAAGGTTGCCAAAGCCAGCTCTTCAGACAGAGGTTGGAGGAAGTGAATGAGAGACAGTTTAGGTGAGAATGGACAAACCAGTTCTCCAAGAAGCCACAAGCAAGAAGGAGGAGCTATATTTGGCTGGGCTGGGACTTTCCACGCACGCAGTCATGAAATGTACTCTTTCCAGCATCTGCTAAAACATTTCTTGTTACAATCAAGTGGTATGTCAATTTTGTTGAAATCAAAATAAATCAAATTGTACATTCTCACATGTCCTCTGGTGTCTCCAAAAAGGTATCTATACTGGGAAAGTTTGGTAACACAAAGATTTATTGAAATTTAATACACCAATTCATTGATATAAGTGTAGGACTATAAAAAAATGTTTTAATCAGGTAAAGCCCCCAGGGAGGGGACTGCATTTCTTAGGGTTGCCAACCAGCCAATATCTTCTTATTTGACCAATATTCTACAATGTTCTGTAGGTCTTGGAGTCCCAATCAGCCAATATAATCTAGATTTTTAGAAGGCTCCACCCAGAGCTAAACATTACCCACTCTTGATCACCCACCCTTGCCATGGGTTTTTGTATTAAAAAAATAATAATTACAAAATGATGCACTTTGTGTGCTCAGAAAATATGGCACCTTCATTAAACAAAAGGGAAGACCAATACAACAATTGTGGAATGAATGCAAGCCTTAAATTGTGTGTTGAAAGGACTCGGAACACAGGACGTTTGCAGAGAGTCCTGGGGGAGTCCCCATTGCGCTTGAGGACCTGAATACCGTATTTATCACCCACTAGCCTTTTGCTGCAAACACATTTGCTGAGCTGTAAAGTCCCATTGGGCTGGAAAGGCCATACAGTACTTGCTTGGAATTGTAAGGTGCCTAGTAGGGAAATGAATTTTTCTGGGCTTTCAAAGGCAAAACTCCTGTCCCTGCCACACCAGACAGGCGGCGTGGGAAAATACTAAGAGCTGAACAACAAAGAAAATTGTTTCCTGGTTTAGGTGTAACTAGTTCTGCAGGGGAGAGAAAGAAGGTCATGCTTTCTTTAAAATAATAATAAAGTACTGAATATTGAGTATTGGGAAATAATGGCAACCTTTTAACCTGACAGTGATCAAGAAAACAAGCCTTGCTCTGCTGTGTAATTACCAGCAGCAGGAGACCATGAAACCCTGTGACACATCCCAGACCTCAGCCTGGGTGGAAGGTAGATGGGAAGTTCATGAAGACAGACCAAAGGCTGGGCTGGGCTGATCCTGGCTGACACCCAGGTCTTAAAAGGCATCTTAAACATGGCATGGAAAAAGCTAAGCCATATATTTGCTTCCACAGAGGTTTGGGGAGCAGTCCCCAAACAGAAAATGATATTATTGGAGCTAGGGTAGTGGAGAGACAGGAAACGCCACCCTCCTTTGACAAGCTCCTCTCTAATATATCGATATAACACTAGCCTACCTTACAGGGCTGTTGCAAGATGTCTTTATAAACAAGTTGAATGAAGGAATTGAAGGGATGCTCATCAAATTTGCAGGTGATTCCAAACTGGGAGGGATAGATAATGCAAGAATCAAAATTCAAAATGACCTTAAGATTGGAGAACTGGACATAAGCTAATAAAATGAATTTCAACAGGGACAAATGTAAGTTTCTGCACTTAGGCAGGAAGAACCAGGTGCACAAATATAGGATGGGGGACACCTGGCTTACTAGCAGTACATGTGAAAAGGATCACGGGGTCTTGGTGGACTACAAGCTTAACATGAGTCAACATGTTGTGATGCAGCAGCAAAAAAAGCTAAAGCTATTCTAGGCTGCATCAACAGAAGTCTAGTGTCCAGATCAAGGGAGGTAATAGTCCCACTCTATTCTGCCTTGATCAGACCACATCTGGAATATTGTGTCCAATTCTGGGCACCATCATTTAAGAAGCATGTTGACAAGTTGGGACGTGTGCAGAGGAGGGTTACAAGATGACCAAGGGTCTGGAAACCAAGTCTTATGAGGAAAGGTTGAAGGAGTTGGGTATGTTTAGCCTGGAGAAGAGGAGACTGAGAGGAGATATGAGAGCCATCTTCAGATATCTTAAGGGCTGTCACATGGAAGATGGAACATGCTTGTTTTCTCCTGCTCTGGAGCATAGAACTCGAACCAATGGCTTCAAGTTACAAGAAAGGAGATTCTGACTAACATCAGGAAAAACCTTTGGACAGTAAGAGTTGTTCAACAGTGGAACAGACTCCCTTGGGAGATAGCAGACTCTCCTTCCTTGGAGCAGAGATTGGATGGCCACCTGTCATGGATGCAGTGCAGGGAGTTGGACTACACTAAGTGATCCTTGAGGTCCCTTCCATCTCCACAAGTCTATGATTCTACGATAGTGTATATGAAGTGTCGGTCCCCGTGTGTGGTCTGAGGCAGCCTTTGCCAACTTGGTGCCCTGCAGTTGTTTTGGACCAGTCACTATTTGTTGCCACAACCTACCTCAAGAGGTTGTTGTGACAGTAAAACAGAGGGAATAGACCCATGTGCAGTGCCTTGAATTCCTTGGAGGAAAGGAGTTGTATAAATGCAATGAGCAAGCCAGTGACTCTCCCTTGACTAAGAAAAGTCTCCCTTGCTGTTTTATGCACATCAAACTTCTGTTAAGGGCACAAGAGCGGCCTGGCCTGGCCTTCTTTCCTGTCAGGCGGTGACCCTAGAGAAACTGCCATTTGGACTGTCTGTTGGCAGAGCTGGGGGTGCCCTCTTCTACAGGCCTTGTGTGAGCATGACGAGAAGAGGGGAGCAGAAAGGCCAGCCTCCCTTTGCTGCCTGAGGCTCCTGTGCTGAAGAGGCCAACTGGCCAAGGAGCCTCTTTTGCTGGGCCTGTTGCAGCTGCTGCTTCACTCTTGCCCTTTCCTCGTGGAGGTGAAAGGCCTTGTTGCTTCCGCCCAGAGCCACTTCCCTGCTCTTTCCTGTCACACCAATTTCCGCCCCCTCTTAAGCAGATTCACTTTTCCCAGATGCCACCTGGGAAAGTGCCCAGGGCCATTTTGGATAACTCCTTCCACCAACGCAGGCCTCTTTCTCTCTCCCTCTTCTGCCTGCACGTGGCTGGTTGCCATGTGCCATCGGGGCAGGAGAACTGGTTTCCTTCCAGATTCCCCCAGACAGGTTTCTCTCCTGCCACGGCTGCTGGATCAAACCTTCCAGTTTTTTGGGATCACCAGTTTTTTTGGGATCACATGTGCACACATCCCAAAAAATGAGTGTGTGGGATAGGAAATGGCCTTTTAGGGAGCACTCATTGTCGTTTTCTGTGGAACAGTGTACACTGGAGTCTTATTGAGCTGTTTCCCATGAATATATGCCCAGTCTAGCTAGCTACAGACTGTGAGGTGGGGCCTTTCATCAGCGGTGGAGCCCAGGGCGGACACACTCCTGAGGGGCACGGAGGGTGCCCTCCCAGACTCGGGATAGCTGCTTGGGTGCCTGTAGCGGTGCACGTGACCTGCAGCCAGAGGCGGAGCGAGCCACGCACGGAGGCAGAGCGAGCCGCCGATGGTGGATATTTGGCGCACCGCCTGCCCGTAACTCCAAGCGTACCCCAAGCCATTGGGAGGAGGGGGGTGCAGCTCCCCCTTCCCCCGATGGCTGGGGTACGCTTGGAGTCACCGGCAGGTGGCACACCGAATGTCACCCCCCTCAGGGATGACACCCGGGGTGAGCCGCCCCCAACGCACCCCCTTCCTCTGCCACTGCCTTTCATACTGAGGGATTCTCCCTTCCAAACTAGGCAATGGAAAGCACTGCATCTGGAGGCAGCTGTGAACAGGGAGTATAGCTTTGCCCTGGAGCCACATCTGTGCCAGTCCATTCTCACATCCCCACCTTCTCTCAACACAACTTCCACTAAGTGACAGAATTCCAGGGCTGGCAGAGGGAGGCAGACACTTCAGGTGGTGGGTGCTGTGGGGGGGGGGGGAGGAAAGGGACAACAGAATGACATAAGGAAAGGACTTGCCGCACCAGGCCAGCGGCCCCTCTAGTCCAGCATCCTGTTCTCACAGTGGCCAACCAGATGCCCATGGGAAACCTGCAAGAAGGATTTGAGCCCTTTAGTAGCCATTGGTAGCCTTCGTCTCCATTAATTTGTCCAATCCTCGTTTAAAGCCATCCAGGTTAGTAGCTATCACTGCCTCCTGAGGGAGGGTGCTGTGCAGAGAAGGGTTTGCTTTCGTCTCTCCTGACTCTTCCAACATTCAGCTTCATCAGATGTTCCTGGTTCCCGTGTCATGACGGACTAAGGGCCACTTTGTCCTCTATGCCCCCTGAGTTCCAGGGGAGGATGCTGTCCTGCTGTTGCCAGTTCATACTGTCCGACTTTTTGGGATGGGAAAGCAGGACACCTGGCACTCTCTCTCCTCCCCATCCGCCCAATTGTCACGCCCCACCCCACCCCACCCCACCCCAGGCTTACTCTCACGGACTCTTTCTCTGCACCTCTGTGGCTAGGCCTTAGCCTTCTTGTGGCCTATCGTAAAGCCTTCTCGGTCTCGCCACGGCTGCCAGATGTGGCCGCCTGCATCCTGAAGTGTGCTTCCAGATGCCCTGTGCCTGCTTCTGGGAATATGGCAGCAGCAGAAGTCGCCTATGACGGCGGTGGAGCCTTTGGTGGAGGCTGCCATAGCTGACCCAGAGAAGGTGAGGCGGCAGAAGCAGGACATCACAGATGTCAAACAAGCCGGGGCAGCTTCTGTGAATCCATGATGTCGCAGTTCAGAACAGCTGAATGATGTGCAGTGTGGAAGTAAAAGTCAACTGTTAGTGTGACTGGAATCTGCAGGGGGAATAGGGTGTTGTATCCTTTGCCTCAGGCAGCAAAATATCTTGGTCTGGCTCTGCAGAATGCATGTGTGTTAACAACCCTGAAGAAAACTCCATTTCTGGGATATAACTCATGTTTTTAGAACATCAGAAGAGCCCTGCTGGAGCAGCCCACTCAAGGCTCATCCACACTCCATTTTGTGTTGCATTTCCAGGCACAGGTCTGGGCTTTCCAGGTCTGTGTCTGTTTGTCTTGGTGTTTTCCCCAAGAAAACCCGTGTTTTACTGCTGAATCAAAGCAAATGGTAATCAGGTTTTCCTCGGATTGTCATTGCTCTGATTCAGTGGTAAAATGTGGCTTTTCTCAGGGAAAGCACCGGGACAAAATAAAACCGCTCAAAGTTAAACCTAGAAAAGCCAGACCTGTGCAAGGAAAGCACAGAGCAAAGGTAGGTGTGGATGAGCCCTAAGCCTGTTTGGCACAGTGGCTGACCAGGTGCACCCAGGAAGCCCTCAAGCCCAGCACGACAGCAACCCCCAGACACACACTGCAGCTGTTCAGCAACTGGTATTCAGAGGTTGATTGCCTTTGATGCTGGAGGTTCCATTCGTCATCATGACTGATGTACTTATTGATAGACCTAGCCTCTGACACTATTTATTATTATTTATTATTACTTATCACTTTTGTATTCCACCTTTCCTCCAAGAAGCTCAGGGTGATGTACATAGTTCTCCTGGTCCTTGTTTAAGCCCCTACAACAACCCTATGAGTAGGTCAGGCTGAGAGGTAGTGGCTGGCCCAAGGTCACATGCACTGGGATTTGAACCCTGGTCTCCCAGGTCCCAGCCCGACACTTTAACCACTGTACCACATTGGCTTTATCTAAGCTCCTGGCCAACGTCACCACCTCTTGTGGCAGCAGGTTCCACGGAGTAAGAGTGTCCTGTGTGAAGCAGGTCTTTGCGTTTTCTTTCTTTTATTCCCTCCAGTGTTTCTTCCTGAGAATGGTGGGAAGCTCAGTTGTGAGGTCACTTCCTTAATGCAGGGCAGCGGCTGGCAAATGCCACAGCCAAGGGTTGGCGAAAGAAGGGGCCTTGTTAGCTACACCTCTGTGACACTTTGCACCCTCTGCTGGATTTGTGCCTCTATATTAGCCTCCCTGCCAAACTGTGTTGGCTGATCCTGCTTAGCCTGTGAGTGTTGCTGGTGCCTGGACTACAAGAAGGAGGTGGAAGAGTTCAGCTCCTTAATCCTTTTGGGCTCTGTGAGAGAATTTTAGCTGGCCTTGACAGGATCAGTGGGGACTGAGGCAGCAGGACTTAGCAGCATTTAATCCCATCGCTTAGCAACTGGTGTGGGGCAGCGGGAAGATTCATCAGGTGGGTGCCACGCAGCGGCACTAGACCAGCCTTTGCCAACCTGGTGCCTCTTACAGAATCACACAGAGTCAGAATCACAGAAGTATAGAGGCTTTGGGCTAAAACTTCCATCAGCTCCAGCCAGCACGACCCATGGCAGGCTAGCCAAAACATCTGGAGGATGCCAGGCTGGCTGACACTGTGTGGAAAGAAGCTGGAATGATTGGCGCAGGAACGAGGGGCCCAGGAATGCCCAAGAGCCTAGACCAGCCTTTGCCAACTGGCATCTGGAGGGTACCAGGTTGGTGTGGGCTTCCCTATACCTCCTACCCGGTGCCATTTCTCTCCACATGTGTTCTCATATGCACATGCATCCGTGATCTTTACTAGGCTATCTGCTTTCAGAATGAGCCTGATGTTCCCTTTCTCCTTGGTGCTTTTGAAGAGGGGACCTCAGGCCTCTGAATTAACTGCTGCCTCCCCCAAGGGATGCCCTTCTGACCCTAAGACATTAGTGTACCATCCCACCATGCTCCTAACCAAGGTGGCTCAAGAGGAAGCGCCACAGCTCAGTGCTAGAGCCCCTGCCTGGCAGAAGGCCTCAGGTCTGATTCCTGGCATTCCCAGCTATGGCTGGGAAGGCATCCAGCCTGAAACCCTGGAGAGCCAGTGACAGTACTAAACTAGATGGACCGATGGACCTGTATTCCTAGAGTGGTTATTTTTTTAAAAAAAGGACGCACTGCAGGCTTTAAATTGCCTGATTGTGGAGCTGGCAGCCAGGTTTATTCCTAAATCAAGCGAAATGGAAAAGGGCTGTGCATTGATCAGAAGGCCTCAGCTCCAAAGCCTGGCATCTCCAGGTAGGGCCAGGGAAGACCCCTGCCTGAAATGCCAGCGAGCGACTGCCAGTGTCTATGATGATAGTGATCTTTGTGGACCAATGGCCTCGCTCCATAGAAGAGATCTTCCAGGGTTCCTCATAGCTGGGGAAAGGCCCATGCAGAAGATCTCAGGCTCACTTCCCAGCATCTCCAGGTGAGGCCGGGGATGTGCCTGTTCCTGAAACCCTGGAAAGTCACTGCAGACAATACTGAGCTAGAGGAAGCAATGGTGTGACTCCACCAAAGGTCAAAGCAGTCTCTGGCACATTCACAGGCAGGTTTCAGGAAAGCCTTGCCCAATCCCAACAGCACAAGGAGAAATAAACAGGGTTTATTTCACAGGGTTGAAATCCCGCTCCTGGCAGGAATGTATTCAGCAACACACATAGGAGAAAACTCCCTCAGAACTGCACATCCAGTAGTTAACACCTTGGTCAGGATAGCAAGCAAGGACCATTCATTCTGATTTTTTGCTAGGCAACAACTCCACCACCGCATCTTGGTCGGATGACTAACAGTCAACAGAATTAACCCTTAGGTTAGTAAAGGAATGATCCCTGCTGTTGAACTTCCAACACCCCTTCTCAACAGCGGAAGCCAGACAGGAGGTGAACAGAAAGAAGGGGGCTTTCCCAGTGGTGACCCCTCATATCTAGAATGCTCTCCAAAGACATGCTTGTCTGTTGTCTCCCCTGATTTCATTTCAGTGCCAGACAAGGACTTTTTCCATTCTAGCAGGTAGTCTAGTGGATTTAGCATTTGCATGTTTCTGTTGGTTGGATTTTATCATCTGGCATTGGCTTGCTGCTTTTGCAATGTTATTAAATTCCCTCCCCACCCGCAATGGCTGCAGTTCCCATTTGCCCCGTGTCCTCGGAACACTGGTATACAGGATGCAGTACTTGCTGTTACTTAGGACAGATCTAATTTTCTAGTTTCCGGCACTAATAAATCATTGACCCTACTTTTAGGGGTGTTCAGTTACGTACTATTTTGTCTGTGCCAGTTATAGTTTCCCAGGTCCCTGCAATTAAATCTCTCTGGCTTGTGGGGTTTGTGGGCGGAGGTGCTTTGCCGCTAATACACATGCATGCAAATGGATGCACATCACGGCACTGTGGAGCACACAGCTGTCTCCTGTCCCTGTCTGGTGGAGACTGCCTTACCTGTCCAACCACACATGGGCACCCTGCCAGCCCAGGGCACCTCCCCCTGCCAAACTTCCCAGAATCACCAGTGCCTGGAGGGGCTCCCACGCCAAGCAGGTTCCAAAATTGCAACAAGCTGGGCCAGAATACTTTATGCTAAAAGTCGGAAAGAAAAAGAAATACCAACAAATCAACAATGGCTGTATAAATTGACAGAATAGGGCAAACTCGTGAGCATGGCAGCCAAAATTAGGAATCAGAATATAATGGGATACCTTTGGGAAGCACTTAAGAAAAATTGATACTAAAGCGAAGCTACAAGTAGTGGTAATTCTCTTTGTTAAATACAAAGAAGGACTAGAAAGGGAAAAGTAGGGTAGATTAATATATGGATACGCAGCAGTGCTAGGTATATTATGAATGCCATGGAAGGCTAGGCTGGGAAGTCTATATGGAAAGAATACTTGACGGTAATGTATGATATGCAAATAGAAAAATGGAAAATGCAATAAAAATAAATTAAAAACACAAAACAAAATTACAACAAGCTTGCTCTTTTCATAGACAGCCTCCTCCCTCCTGCTTGGAAAGGCTGCATTAACAGCTCCTGGCTGAAATTAATGGGCATATATTGCCTTGAAACAAGAGACTTATTAATGCCCAAGGCCTGCGACAGGAACCAGGGGAGATGCTGGATTAATGCAGATAGCAAAATGCAGCTCAGTAGGTCAGAGATGTGACTGTAGCGCTGGAGGCCTGCTGAGTGCAGGACAGCCTGTTGCCAGGCCAGCCAGTGAGAGAGAACTGAATTTGGAGAGATTTGGAAAGGGCTTTACTGGGCAGTCAATGTCAAAGAGACAAGGCTCTTGCCTGGAGTCCAGGAAGCAGAGAATTCAAGTCTCCCCTGAGATGACTGCCTTCATTCCACACATAGAAACATGGGCTATCTAGGAAAAGGGTGAACAAACGGGCTGTAAGAACATAAGAGGAGCCCTGCTGAATGAGATCATGGAGGTTAAAGGCAAAGGGTAAAGGGACCCCTGACCATTAGGTCCAGTCGTGACCGACTCTGGGGTTGCGGCGCTCATCTCACTTTATTGGCCGAGGGAGCCAGCGTACAGCTTCCGGGTCATGTGGCCAGCATGAATAAGCCGTTTCTGGTGAACCAGAGCAGCGCACGGAAACACCATTTACCTTCCCACTGGAGCGGTACCTATTTATCTACTTGCACTTTGACGTGCTTTCGAACTGCTAGGTTGGCAGGAGCAGGGACCGAGCAACAGGAGCTCACCCCGTCATGGGGATTTGAACCGCCGACCTTCTGATCGGCAAGTCCTAGGCTCTGTGGTTTAACCCACAGTGCCACCCGCATCCCAATTCATGGAGGTTAGATGTAGCCAAATATTCCTCTTTCTGACCGTGCTCAGATGAAGTCCCTCACCAGAGTCCTCCTGAGTAAGCTTAGCAGTCATAGAATAAGGGGAGAGGTCCTCTTGTGGATCAGTAACCAGTTAGGAAACAGGAAACAGAGCAGGAGAGTTCACCCAATGGAAGGACTCTCCAGGGAGTTCTCCATGGAACAATAGAGTGTCATGGGTCAGTGGTGAGGTGACCAAGTTTGTTGCTAATAATAGATTGTTCTGGGTGGCTCAAATGAAAAGGGATGTGAGGAGTGCCAAAGGGATCTTTCCAAAGTGGGTGAACAGGCAGTAAAATGACAAATGCAATTCAATGTAAAAAAATGTAAAAGTGATGCCCTTTGGGGCAAAAAATCTTACTTTAACATCTGTATTAAGGGAAGCCATGATGGTTAAAGTTATAGAAGAGTGCTTTAAGGTGTGGATGAGACCCTAGAGAAGGGACGTGCAGAGGAATGTCAGTAAGTTTCAGGCCCACTGAATAAACATGGTGCGCCTCCAATGCTCCTGACCCTGCAGGCTGGACGAGCATCAGAATTGCCGCTAATGTGCCATAAAACATGCAGTGTGGGCCCTGGCCAAAGGACCCGGCTATGTCTGCCCCCTTTCACACCCTCCCTGCCTCCTCCTTTCTGACAACATGCTGGGCAGAGTCTGGTACATAGCTGTCAACTTTTCCCTTTTCTTGCGAGGAATCCTATTCGGAATAAGGGAATTTCCCTTAAAAAAGGGGAAACGTTGACAGCTATGGTCTGGTATCCATGCTCACTCACTGACCTCACCTTTCCCAAGCTGCTCTCCCACTCTGTACCCTAAAGTGGGCCAGCCTGTCACCTGCCTGTGCCACGAGCTCCCGCTAGTGCCACCTCGCCCAGGCTGGAGTGGGTGGCGGAGCCTCACCCAGTTCTACACTTTGCTTGTGCTGAAGTACTACTGGCTTCCCAGCCATTGCGTACTCAGAACCAGCTCCCACTCCTTGTTTGCAAGGAGTTTGCTGGCTGACACGTGTGGCTGCTCCTTCCCTTCACCACCTGCAAGTGGGGGCTGAGATCCGAGCCTCATAAAAGAACTGACTTAGAAAAATCTGAATGGAACACACACACACACTGCATGTCTGTGTGTGACTTGTCTTTTCCTGTGGTCTGCAGGTCAATTCATCCAATTCATTCAACAACTTTTGCGTCCGGATTTTCAATTTTTGAAATATGGCAGCCCTACACTGAGCCATGCCAATGCTGTGAAATGTCCCCACTCTGATTCAGGCCGCTCTCCCCACCTCCAGCTACACTGCAAAAATCCTCTGAGTTTAAGGAGCTGCAGGCATTAAGTACAGTGGGGTCTGTTGCCTGGACAAGGCTGGGTTCATGTGGCTCTGTTAGCATGGGAGTTGTGGTCCAAGACACCTCCAGGGCACCAGGCTCCTTGGGGAAGCTGCTCAGAACCTCTTTGGACATGGCTTATTAAAAATTATTTAAGCTTGACTTGAGATGCAGAGCTGTTTTGTATGAGGCAGGATGGAGCACCCACCTCAGGCGGCAAAAGCAAAAGAGATTGTGCCCTACTCACTCCATTGCTTCTGCCGCTGCCAGGAACACACGAGAGGGAGGGATTCTCGTGTGTGGCATTGCCACTTGTCTTTCATGCCCTTGGGGGGGACGGGGGGGGGCATGGGACAGCATATGCCCATTTCACCTCAGGTGGTAAATGTAAGGCCACCCCTGGGTCTCTCCACTTGAAGAAGATCCAATGGCATCCCTTGCTGAAATTGAACTGAATTTTTAGCTGATTTTAAAGGTAAATGCCAGCCTCTTATTATTGTTCAGATTGGATTATATTGCTGCTTTAACTTGTAATCTTTTGGTAAATTGCTGTGTTTCACGACTGTTTTATTTTTATTTTTATTATGTCATTTATACCCTGCCCATCTGGCTGGATTTCCTCAGCCACTCCAGACAGCTTACAGCATATATAAAACATAGTAAAGTATGAAACATTAAACACTTCCTTATACAGGACTGCCTTCAGATGTCTTCTAAAGGTCCTACAGTTGAACCCAGTGAATCCCGCATAAACCAGTGTGACCTGGCTCCTGTATGGGTGATGATATACCAGCCAGGGATTTCACAAATGAATGCACTCACCCCTGTTACAGGTTACAGGCACCAGCATTGAGACCTTTAAAAAAATGGGTTGTGGTTGCAATCACCTACTTATTCTTTATACAGTGGTACCTCGGGTTACATACACTTCAGGTTACAGACTCTGCTAACGCAGAAATAGTGCTTCAGGTTAAGAACTTTGCTTCAGGATGAGAACAGAAAGTGTGCTTATGCGGTGTGGTGGCAGCAGGAGGTCCCATTAGCTAAAGTGGTGCTTCAGGTTAAGAACAGTTTCAGGTTAATTACGGACCTCCGGAACGAATTAAGTATTTAACCCGAGGTACCACCGTATGCACTTGATAATAAGAATTTTAAAAAAGCAATTGGTATTGCTTATCATCTGTGATTTTGGGAGTCTTCCACAGCACTTGGCTATAGCACTTCCCACTCAGCACCAGCAAAGCTCTTCTTTCTCGATGTGTGTGTGGGCGTGCGTGTGCCAGAGATCCCCCGCTCTTTTCAACTTGCCAACCAAGCCCCCAACCAAACGGCCATCCTCTTGCTCCGCTTGCGTCTCCTGTTGTGCCATGGCTCTTGGCTGCTGGCCTGTGAGTCAGCTCTGGGCCCAGCAGGGTGGAACAGGGCAGGTGTGGTCTTGTCCTTCCTGAATGGGAGAGGCTGGGTGGTGCTGCACGTGTTGTGGTTATGCTCAGAGCTGCAATGGCCCACATTCGCCCAGAGTGGGGCAAGAGGAGCAGGGAGGGCAGCAGGATGAAAGAAGCAAACTGGTTCTGAGGCTGCCTTGTACTGAAGCAAGCCATTGTCCCATCTGCTGTGACTCCCCAAGGCCACATTAGAAGGCTTCTGCTGCATGTGCTGGTGTGCTAAAGAGAGGCAGAGGCTCCAAGAGTCTCTGTTTTCCAGGGACATCCCTAATTTAAAGAAGCCATCTCAGTTTCTGATTCTGGGGAATGTCCCAGTTTTCCTTAAGATGCCCCTTTTCATTAGAGAAATGTTGGAGGGTATGGAATTATCCAACACCTGAGCTGTCTGAAGGCAATCCTGTGTAGGGAAGTTTTTTAAAAAATGTTTAATGTTTTATTATGTGTGGGGCAAGGGACGCGGGTGGCGCTGTGGGTTAAACCATAGAGCCTAGGATTTGCCGATCAGAAAGTCGGCGGTTCGAATCCCCGCAACGGGGTGAGCTCCCGTTGCTCAGTCCCTGCTCCTGCCAACCTAGCAGTTCAAAAGCATGTCAAAGTGCAAGCAGATAAATAGGTACCACTCCGGTGGGAAGGTAAACGGCGTTTCTGTGTGCTGCTCTGGTTTCGCCAGAAGCGGCTTAGTCATGCTGGCCACATGACTGGGAAGTTGTACACCGGCTCCTTCGGCCAATAAAGTGAGATGAGCGCCGCAACCCCAGAGTCGGTCACAACTGGACCTAATGGTCAGGGGTCCCTTTACCTTTTATGTGTGGGGCATAAATAGTAAAATTTTCATTATTGAATGGAACATCCGTATTTTTATCAGAGAAATGTTGGAGGATATGCAGCGGCACCTCTTGGGGTTGGGGGTGGTCACTGGGTATGCTAACACAATTTCTTTCTTTTAATTTTTAATACGTATTTTTATCAGATTTTATCCATGTAACCCAAGTTCTGTTTTGATCACAGAACTTCATAAAACAAACACACAAAAACTACACCAAACCAAACCAAGGTTGGCATGGGATGTTACATTCACATGAAGAAATTATAAAGCTGGTTATCCAGATATTTGTGATAAGATGTAGGCAGGCAAGTGGAGAGTACTCTTGTGAGAAATGAAAAAACAAGTGGTGCACATGACTTGTCAGATATAGAGAAATATAAATCTGTAACTTGAAACTTGCTTATTCTGAATTTATTGTGAAACTTGTAATTTCTATTTTTCTGTGTTCAATAAAATCCCACCAAACGGAGATAATGCAGTCACTCACTGACATCTTTAGCAGATGTAGCGGCCTGGGTGCAAATATCTGTCCAGCGCCCCCAAATTACCACAGATAGTGGGGAGGGGGAAGCTGCACACTGCCAGCCATGCGGGGGGGGGGCACAACTCACCCCCATGCCACTGCGGGAGAGCAATTCTCGCGGAGGCTTGGGAAGGAAGCTGCATGCCCGCCAGCCATATGGTTGATGGGGCGCAGCTGGCGGGTGGTCAGGGAAACGGGAAGCCGCTGGCAAAGCCATGCAGCTCCCCCACTCACTGGGCACCCCTGAGGAGCCAGCGCCCTGGCACAACGAACCACTAAACCCTATGGGAAAGACGGCTCTGGAACCGTGTGGAACAGGGTTGTGTTCTCACCCCTACTCTCTTGTGCCTTCAGCTTGACTGAAGATGTTGTGTACTTCCATTCAAGGGGTGATGGGGGTCTGTTCAACCTGGCCAAGACTAAAGTGTGGCAGGTTCTCTTCCAAGAGATGTTGTTTGCAGATGATGCAGCTTTGGCAGTGCAATCCAAGGAAGCCGTGCATGGACTCATCAACCATTTCCCCAAGCCTGTGTGGAGTACAGCCCCACCATCAGCCCGATGACAACCAATATCTTGGGTCAGGACTAGGCCTGGGCAATGTATCAATATATTGGCCAGGACTGGTTTGAGGGGCAGAGCCTGGCAGTATATCACAGGTGAAACCGCCGCCACTTCTGAGTCACAGTTTCACCTGTGATATACCTTCGGGGGAAGGTGCCATTGTGCTCGACCCTCAGGCTGAGGGAGGAATGAGCCAGGAGGCGCTGGAGCTGATGCAGCATGGAGCAGCGAGCTCCATCAGCCCCAGCCCCACAAGGTGCCGTGGTTGATGGAACTCATTTGTCCCTTGGCGCACCAGGCATTGCCAGCGAACGGACTGACACCAGTGCCCAGCGCACCAAGGGAGGAACGAGCTCCATTAGGCACCGGGATGCAAATGCCATTGCTCCCTTGCGGGCCCAGGCCCAATGCAGCTTGTTCCTCCCTACGCTTTTCAACATCGTGATGTATCACTATATTGTGATATTTGGCTGGTTCCATTGACCAGCCTGAGTCAGGATGTTGCCAGCACTCCACACATCAGCATTGCTGACCACATGCCTGAAGTGGTAGATGATATGGTCTACCTGGACTCTATCATAACCAGCAACCTTTCCATTGACACTGAGCTGGACAAGCACATTAGTAACAGCTATGACAATGGCCTAGTCTCCAAAAGGGTATGGAAGACTGTGTTCCTAATGACCAATACCAATATGAAGATCTACCAGGCTTGCATGTAGAGCATGCTGCTTTATGGAAGTGAGTCTTATGGGCAACTTAAAACCACCAGGGGCAACACTTCAATGCCTTCCATATGCGCTGCATTAGGAAGAGTTTTGGCATTGCATGCTAAAAAAAAAAATGAACTCTTCCAAGCTCACATTCCCAGCATGTTCACACTTCTGTCTCAGCAATGTCTGTGCTGGCTTAGTCAAGTACACAGAATGGAAGATGGCAGGATGTGCTCTACAGGGAGCTGGATTCAGGCACCAGGCCTGTTGGCAGATCACAGAAGCAATCCAGCAGTAAATCACACTGAGCAAGCTGGAGTTAACTCTTTATTACCAAAGCAGGATCTGCAACTCAGGTCTTGTCCCCACGAGGCAGTTGTGAGACTAAAGGTTTCTGTCTCTCCACAGCCAGCTATGTCTCCTCCTCTCCAGGGACCCCCCTGCTAATCTCCTGTAATCCCCCCTGTAATCTCCTGTTTCCTGCCTCACCTGGTCCTGGGATACCAGGGTGGAAGGGAGCCTCCCCAGCAGGATGGGGAGACACACATGCCTCTTCACAAGCCTGGCTCATCTCTGTCTCTTGGCCTCTTTGCTCTTCAGTTTCAGCCTCTGATTCTGAGCTTTACTCTGCCACAGACTCTCCCCACTCCCTAAGCCCGGTTACCACTTCAGCTTCCAACACCTCCTCCTTCCAGTCTTCTCCCTCTGACCACCAAGCCTTCTTTCCTTGGGGGTTCTCTAGCTGGTTCCTCCAACTACTCCAACTATTCCTCTGCGTCCAAAGAGTCTGACAGCAAACCAACTCTGCATTAAAAATATGTCTGCAAATGAGACATGAAGGCTGGCAACATTAACTCTCCCTTGCAGATGGGCAGAGTGCCAGGAGACAGTTAGGTCGCGGGTCCACAGCAGTGACCAGAGGAGGAATGACTGCTGGGAGCAGCACAGAGAGTATAAACAACATCGTGCATCTGCCCCAGCTGCAGTAAAACATGTTTCTCCTGTATTGGTCTCTACAGTTTGACTTTACCCCCAATGGCACACTCTTCCATTGTCTCTCAAGACAGATAGATAGCAATAGAATTTTGAATTTATATCCCATCCTTTCCTCCCCAAGGAGCTCAGGGCAGCAAACAGATGCAGGATCTAAAACAAAAACATAGCAAACATTCCAAAAACAGGCACATTCAAAAAACATGAAATCAGTTACAGTCAACAGTATTGTAGAAGCAGTTAATGAACTCAGGGTAGTCAGGAACAGCCATCAAATGAATCGGAGTAAACAGAAATTAGGTTTGCCATATTTTGAAGAGCAAAAAAGAGGACACATTTGCTGACTTCTAGTTTTAGGATCACTGTGACAACTCTCATTTTACATGAAAAAGAGGATGTGTCCTGGAATAAGAGGACATATGGCAACCCGAACAGGAATGCTTTCACATTCCTCTTGAATGATGGAGACAGGTACACCTCACTAGGGAAGGAGATTCCACAGCTAGGGAACCACCACTGAAAAAGCCCTGTTGTTATAGGTCAGCACCAACTGGGCAGCCCCTGGAAGCAGCAGCAGCACCAAAGCCTCACCTTGGTCATAGGGGCTGAAAATCCTTGAAGATTTTTGCATTAAAACCCTTGCTTCATTTATTAAATGAGGGAAGGTGTTTGGGGCGGCCAAACCTTTTCTTTGGCCTTCTCCATCTTCATCTTTACCCCCATTCCCCCCCCCCGCCAAGTTTCACTGCTATATTTCTGTGTGTCCAGCTGCTGTTAAAGGCAGAGGAGCAGTGATAGAAAGACAGAAGGACAGACGAAAGAAAGAAAGAAAGAAAGAAAGAAAGAAAGAAAGAAAGAAAGAAAGAAAGAAATTAAGAAAGAAAGAAAGACTTGCACATCTTCCCTTGTTCATTTCTCGTTCTTAGATCAGAGTCTGCCAGCCTGTTGCCCTCCAGATGTTTGTCTTGAACCACAACTCCCATCAGCGTAATGTGGTCCAAAACATTGGTGGGGGCAGGCGAGGCGGGGAGGCGAGGCTGGCAAAGGCTATGGGCAGAGCTGCACCAAACATTTGAAGCACATCCAATGCACCTCAAAAATGCATGACTTTCTCCAAATTATCCTGGGAACCAAGGTTTGTTAAGGGTGCTGGGAACTGTAGCTCTGTGAGGGGTAAACTACAGTCCCCAAGATTCTTTGAGAGAAGCCATGTGCTTTAAACGCATGCTGTGCGCCTCCTGTACATGTCGCTCCCTATTTCCTTAACACCACTGCTCCTGCCCAAAATCCTATAGCTTGAATTGAATTGGGAGCCTGGCTGTGCTTGCAAGCAGCTATATAAGCCAACTCCTAGGGAGACCTCCCCAGTAAAATATTTGAGGGGGCCAGCCCCCCAAGTTATTGGCATTCAAATGATATGTTTGTGCCATGTCATGTGATCAATTATGTGGGGTGGGGGTTACTCCCCCCCCTATTTTACTGACGTTGGCACCCCTGTAAGCAGAGGATTGCCCAGGTGCAGAATACAGAAGGGTTCTGCTGCTGGAATTTTATCTCCTTGTCTCGTCTTTAGACAGCTCTCCATCTGATATAGCACAGTTTCTCCTACTCTGCCCATGGAGCCTCCTGTTCATTGCCTTTTATTGCAGCCTCTAGGAGTGGATGGCAATGGCACGGCTGCCCTTGGGGCATGATCAGCTAATGAGCGTTTGCTCCAATGAGGTGATGCTGTGCCTCCTTCACCAGGGCACAGGGAGCAGCGTCTCTCAGCTGCCGTGCAGTTGAAATAATAACCTCCTGCTCAGACATAATCTAATAATGTTCCTGCGTATTAGCTGAGCACTCTCGCTGCTTCTCATTCCTTAAATGCATGCCGATTACTATCGCCCTTCAGTTGGTTGGTTAGTTTAGTTTAGTTTATTTATCACTTCACCCATATGAAAGGAGTCCCAAAGCGATTTACAAGGAAAATAGAATACAAACCCACATATTAAAATATTCACAAGAGGAGTACAAATAGAAAACAAGTATTCATCCAAAAACAAGGATATTCACCACCACCCAGCACAGAAACAGAAAACAAAAGCACCAGTTAAAAGAAGGACCATTAATCCAGATGACTGGGAAAATAAAAACATTTTTCATACTAGCATCAAAAATATGACAGACTAATCGGTGCCAGGTGAGCTTTCTTAGGCAGCGTGGCAAACAAAATATAGCCATCCATGGAGTGTTGGGGTGAGAATGAAGAGACCATTTCAGAGAAGGCCAGGGGAGCATTCTCCCCCCCCCATCCCATTGGTTTAGTCCACATCTGATTATTCCTCAGGATTATTCCTCAGGATCACATCCACACCATACTTGTAAAGGACTCTTACACTTTTTTTTAATAGTCATGGAGAGTCCTAGCAACTGTTGTTTGTTAAAGGTGTTGGAATTTATATATTTATTTCCACAAGATTTATATACCACACGATTGTAACAAAGCCTCAAAGCTGTTTAGAAAAAAAAGTATACAATGATAAGATTACCAGTTAAAAACAGATTCAAAGAAAACTATTTAGAACATTAAAAATAATTAAAATAAAACAAAAGTTGAGAACTAGATTAATACACATGCCAATGTTCCTCATGTCTGGACAGGCTTGCCTTAACAAAAACGTTTTGGGAGGAACAGAAAAAAATTACAGGGAGGGTAGCCTGCCTAATGGGACACAGGTGGCGCTGTGGGTTAAAGCCTCAGCGCCTAGGGCTTGCCGATCGAAAGGTCGGCGGTTCGAATCCCTGCGGCGGGGTGCGCTCCCGCTGCTCGGTCCCAGCGCCTGCCAACCTAGCAGTTCGAAAGCACCTCCGGGTGCAAGTAGATAAATAGGGACCGCTTACCAGCGGGAAGGTAAACGGCGTTTCCGTGTGCGGCTCTGGCTCGCCAGAGCAGCGATGTCACGCTGGCCACGTGACCCGGAAGTGTCTCCGGACAGCGCTGGCCCCAGGCCTCTTAAGTGAGATGGGCGCACAACCCCAGAGTCTGTCAAGACTGGCCCGTACGGGCAGGGGTACCTTTACCTTTACCTTTAGCCTGCCTAATGTCAATAGATAAGAAGTTCCAAAATGTGAGTAATGCAAGACTAAAAGATTGATTTCTTACAACTGTGGACCGAGGATTATGTGGCCCCTGAAACGGTGCCAGTTCCACAAATCAAAGCAGTTGAGTGGGTGTATATGGAATAAGGTGATCTCGCAAGTAAACTGGTCCCAAGCTGTTAAAGGCTTCATATATTACTATTACTATTACTATTACTATTACTATTACTATTACTATTACTATTACTATTACTTATTACTCCTTTCCATGGAGGCGCAGGTTACAGCAACAGCCAAGGCGACATTTTTCCACCTTCGCTGCATCAAGCAGTTGGTCCCTTACCTTTCCCGCCCTGACCTGGCCACAGTGATCCATGCGACCGTCACCTCCAGGCTTGACTACTGTAATTTGCTCTACGCGGGGCTGCCCTTGAAGCTGTCCCAGAAACTCCAGCGGGTGCAGAATGCTGCAGCGAGGCTCCTCACGGGGTCTCTGCCATGGGAGCATATTCACCTAGTGCTTTTCAAGCTACACTGGCTCCCGGTGGAGTACAGGGTCAGATTTAAGGTGCTGCTTTTGACCTTTAAAGCCCTTCATGGCCTAGGACCCTCGTACCTACGGGACTGCCTCTCCTGGTATGCCCCATGGAGGAACTTAAGGTCCATAAATAACAACACCCTAGTGGTCCTGGGCCCTAAGGAAGTTAGATTGGCTTCACCCAGAGCCAGGGCCTTCTCAACTCTGGCCCCGGCCTGGTGGAACACTCTGTCTCATGAGACCAGGGCCCTGCAGGATCTGATTTCTTTCCGCAGGGCCTGTAAGACAGAGTTGTTCCACCTGGCCTTTGGCTTGGAACCAATTTGATTCCCTCCCTCTCTTTCTTTTTTTCTTTTCCTTCTCCTCCTGCGATGAGGCTACATTTTAATATTTTAATGTTCCATTATTTTAATGTTGTATTTTATTTTTGTTTTTAAGTTGTAATCATTCATCTTGTTTTTATTATTGTTTGTAAGCCGCTCTGAGCCCGGCCTTGGCTGGGGAGGGCGGGGTATAAATAAAAAATTATTATTATTATTATTATTATTATTATTATTATTATTAAATTTGTTAGTTGCTTTATCTTGCCCAAGGCAGCCCAAAGTGACTTAAAAGCAAGCAACCTAACAAGCAAATATTGTAATAGGTCTCATTGTATTATTATTGTATTGTATTATCAAATATTGTAACAGAGTCAGCAGGTCTCTGAGCGGAGGTGCTACATACTGAGAGACTGTGAATATGCCCATCAGCAGGGAACAGCACCTGGGCAGCACCTGTGTCACCTGGTGAAATTCTTCTTTGCTATGTTGGGATGTGTTGCATTTTTATTCAAATTATCGCAATCCCCCCTCCCTCCAGTTTGCACACCTATACTGTGGTACCTCGGGTTAAGTACTTAATTCGTTCCGGAGGTCCATTCTTATCCTGAAGCAAAGTTCTTAACCCGAGGTAATATTTCTGGGTTAGCGGAGTGTGTAACCTGAAGCAGATGTAACCTGAAGTGTATGTAACCCAAGGTACCACTGTATACACTTTTTATGTAAATCTGTGTCTTCTTTTTTTTTTGGTGAGACCTTTCCTCTTTTTTGGGCAATGTGAAATGGCACCTGGAAGGAAAGACCATTGATGTGTTCAGAACACGCCAGACCTTGGCAAGACATGATAAAAGTTTACAAAATTATTCACGGCATGGAGAAGAGGATAGAGAGAAAGATTTCTCCCCCTAACATAGTAAAAGGACTTGTGGACATCCAGTGGAGCTGAATGTAGGAATATTCCAGAAGATAGATAAAAGCAAATACTTCTTCATGGAGTACTTAGTCAAACTACAGGAGGCAGGGATGGCCACTGATCTAAATGGCATTAAGAGAGGATGAGACAAATTCATGCATGAGAGGACTATTGATGGCTACTAGCCCAGATGGCTGTTCTGCCTCCACAGTTGAAGGCTGCAGCAGTGGCGTAGCATGGGTTGCTGGCGCCCAGGGTTGGCAAGCTGCTGAAGCCCCCAGAGCACCCCCTCACTGGAGCCAAGCGGGGCTGGGCTGTGCCACCTGCTCATGTAGGGGGGAGCCTGGGTGACCAAGGCAGTCCTTTGAGGGCACATCCACACAATGCCCATGGAGAAGAGCACCGGGTTGGGCTGTGCTGGGGTCACCCCTTGCCTGCCTCCCTCCCTCCGCACCCACTCACCAAGGGCCTGAGCTGCTCTGCCACCTTCGCCAGGGTGGGCTGGGGATACCCAAGGAAGCTGATGCGTGGTTGCACCCCCTCAGAATTTTGCGCCAGGCACCATGGTCAACCTGGCTCTCCCCACATGATGCCTCTGGGCTGCAGTGCTTCCGAATATCAGTTTCAGGGAACCATGGGTCCTGCTTGTAGATTTCCCACAGGCATCTAGCTGGTTACTGTGGGTTCAGGATGCTAGACTAGATGGGTCTCCTTCAGCTTGATCCAGCAGCAATGGTGCCAACTTGAATAAAATATTGGGGGGGGGGGAGCGCACGCAGACCATTTGAATGGCAATGGCCATCAACTTTTATGCCCATCAGATATTTTAAAGGTAAAGGGACCCCTGACCGTTAGGTCATCTCGCTTTACTGGCTGAGGGAGCCAGCATACAGCTTCCAGGTCATGTGGCCAGCATGACTAAGCCACTTCTGGCAAATCACAGCAGCACATGGAAACACCGTTTACCTTCGCACTGGAGCGGTACCTATTTATCTACTTGCACTTTGACGTGCTTTCGAACTGCTAGGTTTTTAGGTAAAGGTAAAGGGACCCCTGACCATTGGGTCCAGTTGCAGATGACTCTGGGGTTGCATGCTCATCTCGCTCTATAGGCCGAGGGAGCTAGCGTTTGTCCACAGACAGCTTCCGGGTCATGTGGCCAGCATGTCAAAGCCACTTCTGGCGAGCCAGAGCAGCACATGGAAACGCCATTTACCTTCCCGCCGGAGCGGTACCTTATTTCAGGTTTTTAGAGGGAGGCAAAAAAACCCTTGGCCCCTAGGAGTTGACTCCTCTGTCCAGCAGGCTCTTCTTAAGTTACGTTCTAATCATTTTCATGGAGGAGGTGGCACAGACTGAGCACCAACCTGAGATTTATAACTTCAGTTCACTCGGAAAGTGCTAAATGGAACATCAAAAAAGCCACCAAAAGGCTGTTCAGAAGGCACTGAACCCGCTGCCCAGTTGGCTACAATGGGGGTTTCCAAACTTTAAAATACACCTTTACTTTTTACTTATTGCCATGTGTCCCCACCACTTACTACTGACAGACCCTCCATTTTCCATGGACAGTACTGGATTTAGAGAAGCCATGCTGGTTTCTGATTTGATTCAGGAATGTCCTGCTTTTCCTCAGGACATTCCTGTTTTCATTGGAGAAATGCCAGAGTTGGATATCCCTATTTTCATTGGAGGGTATGGAATTATGTCAACCGCCTTGCCATGGAGATTGTACAACCATTAGAAGACATCTGAAGGCAGCCCTATATAGGGAAGTTTTTTAATCTTTAATGTTTTATTATGTTTTATATATGTTGGAAGCTGCCCAGAGTGGTTGGGGCAACCCCGTCAGATGAGCAGGTATGATAATGATGATGGAATAGTGGTATCCAAACTTTTTTCAAAGAGGGCCAGATTTGATGAAGTGAAGGGCCATGAGGGCCGACCAAAGGGCCGACCAAAGTTGCTGAGCTTTTTTTAGGATAGAAGCAGAAGTTTCACTGTTTCACGCTTTCAGTCTCAGAGGGGCATTCAACTAAGTTTCAGAGAGACCCACTGAAATTAATGAACATAGCAAAGTTAAGTCCAATCATTTCAGAGGGTTTCCATTGTGTAAAACTTAGTTGAAAGCCACCACCTGTAGTTTAAGATTTAAATTTGCGCCAAATTCCTAATTTGGGTTTTCTGGTGACAGAACTGGATTTTTTTAAAGGTAGAAAACCCATCCCTTAAAATACATGAACATGAACTGTCTTATTTCCAGCACTCTCTTTGTCCTCCATTTTTGCATGTAAATGTTAGCATTACACAGTGTAAATATTGACATTGGAAGTCTTCTAGGTCAGTTGTGGGTGGCATCCAAATCTGTCTTTTGGATTTAGAGGTTTTGGCAGCTCTGCAAGGACCTGAGGACCTGGTAACCCTGGCAGATGTAGGCCAGCCCAGTGGAGATGGGAATGACTCTTTGATTTCTTTGTTTTCTTTTAATTAATTTATTTAAATTTCCCCAGTGAAAAGTGACTCCTCTGCTTTTCCCACCAGGACTAAGAAGTGAAAATGACAACACAGGCATATAATTAGCCAAACCCTGTCATTTCCCCGCAGAGGCAATAGCCCAGTGCTACTACGCAATCTGCAATCTTGGCCTCTAAAGCCGCCTCCACCCCTTTGGCTCCAGGCCTTTGCACGTGCTGGGAGATGCCAGTGATGAAAGCACAGGGCCCAGGAAGCTTGTGCCTGCTGGCCGGCCCCGCATTGCATGCAGAACCCTCTAACACTGTACAGGGAAAATAAAAATAAAAATAAATTTAATTTAAAAAGCTCAGTTCACAAACGTATTCTCAGACCAGCAATTGCTGCCTGAGCACAGTCTCACTGATGAAGCTCTCCTTTGAGGCCTTTGCAGCTTTGGGAAAGGGTGATTTTCACCAATGTTTTTAAAACATGCACATTAATTGCTTGTGGACAATTAACATCACACCAAGTTTGGCCCTCAATGATGCTTAATCTTACTATGAATCTGGTGGTACATATAGCTGCATCTCAAACTTTTGAGCAGCTGGGGCTCTAAAGGCGATTAGACCTTCGTAACCTCTTTTCCAAGTCCATATTTAAGAATTAAAATAAAACTTTGTTACTAGGCATTGTTACTAGCCTGCTCACCCAAATGACTTGTTTATTTCGCCCCACTGTGAATGGCCAGGCTGTATTCTTAATTTGCCAGGATAACTGTTTGTTATACCAAGAACTTAAGAATCACCTCAATGGTCTATCAAGTCCAGAATTCTGTGGCCAGAAATAACACAAGGCACAATATATTTTGATGCCTAAGCCTGGAAGACCTCCTTAAAACTGCATTTCTACCCCAAAGAGCTAAACAGCACGAGACGTCTGACCATGTGGCTTAATGTTGTGTGTATCTTTAAAAAACTACAAATAGCAGTTGTGGGCAATCAGGATAGTGGTGGATGAGGAAGAGGTGTAACACAACAACCCCACCAAAATTCCCAAATGCCCTTGGAGGGAGGCTTCCCTTAGCACCTTTCTGTTTGAAAAAGACTTGATCTGCGCTGTAATTATGCATACATTGTGATTGAGAAATAGGCACAGGTGGGAGAAATGTTTTCAGAGCGAGGAGCTGATCCACAAGCAAGGCAAATGACTTGGCCAAGGCCAAACACAGATAGTGGCAAAGGCTTATGGGTGGCTGCCCTTGGGTTTGGTACGGAAACTTCAGCTAGACTACAGTGGTACCTCGGGTTAAGAACTTAATTCGTTCTGGAGGTCCATTCTCAACCTGAAACTGTTCTTAACCTGAAGCACCACTTTAGCTAATGGGGCCTCCCGCTGCCACTGCTGCGCAATTTCTGTTCTCATCCTGAAGTAAAGTTCTTAACCCAAGGTACTATTTCTGGGTTAGCAGAGTCTGTAACCTGAAGCGTCTGTAACCCAAGGTACCACTGTACAATGTTAGTGTAGAAGACTGTTGATGGTACAGTAACAGACTACCACCAACACATCACACCAGTGTTAAAAGACGTGTCCTAGCTTCCCGTCTGCTACCAGGCCAGGTTCAAGGGTCCTGTACCAGTGTACAAAGCCCTGAGTAACTTTGGCCGAGGATGCCTTATCCTGTATGTCCCAAGTCGATCACTGAGATCATCTGGAGTAGCATGAGGATCCATGCCTTCAGTTGCTGGAAACCACAAGAGGGGAGAGAGCTCTTGTGCTTGAATCCTGCTTGCTCATTTCCCACAGGCATTTGTTCAGCCACTGTGAGAAAAGGATGTTAGACTCAACGGCCATTGGCCCAATCTAGCAGGCTCTTCTTATCTTCTTAGTGTAGTGGGCCCAATCCCCACTGGAAACAAGGCAGGCACCATCCCTGCTAAGTTTCAGATGCCATGTACAGCACATCCATTCTGGGAGGCCTTTGCACTGCGAATGTTGTTCTAGTGTTTCTGTTCCAACTTTTTAAATTTTGTATGCTTTTCTTTCCCCCCGCAAGCTGGGGAATACAGTGATAGCTCAGGTTACATACGCTTCAGGTTACAGACGCTTCAGGTTACAGACTCCACTAACCCAAAAATAATACCTCGGGTTAAGAACTTTGCTTCAGGATGAGAACAGAAATCACGCGGCGGCAGCGGGAGGCCCATTAGCTAAAGTGGTGTTTCAGGTTAAGAACAGTTTCAGGTCAAGAACGGACCTCCAGAACAAATTAAGTTCTTAACCCGAGGTACCACTGTGTAGTGAAAAGCAGGGCTTAAATGTCTTAAATAAATAAAAATAAAACCAAATACATAGAACAGAAGGCTTCTGCTGCTCTCCATAAGCCAGACTGGGCCAGGGGGTGGGAACCCATTTGCCCTTTGTCTCGCTGAGAACACAGCGCTCCTGCCACTGCTGCTGTTTTGACAGCCATCCTTTGTGACATTCTCTGAACTGAGTCCATCTTTGAGCCGCTGGGGGATTGAGCTTTTTGCTTGCTGCTGACCTCAAAGGGAGCCAGGATGGAAGAGCCAAGGGCGGCAGAGTCTACTGTCTGGTGCTCCACTGGCTGCCTGGGCCGCCTGTAGGGGAGGCGGCTGTTTGGCTCTCCACCAAGTCGGAGAGGCGCACCACAATTTCCAGAGCCACCCCCAGAGTCTCGTGCAGAAGCCGTGCAGGTTGAGCAGCTCAGCCAGGCGAAGTCGGGGATAATTACCAACAACAACAGTGCCTTATATATTTAAGTTAATGTTTCTTGCCGGTTTTGCTCAGGGGCATTTTCAGGAGAGCCAAGTGGGTTGGCCTCCATGTGCTCCAGCCGTAGAAGCATATGCTTAGCGCTGATGAAAGAGTCGGGTTTGACGACGCAGGAGACGGCAAGCCTTTCCCAGCCTCTGCCCTGCACGTGTGCCTCAGTAGGTCAACTTCTAAGTGACTCTCCCCACCCCGAGCCAAGAAATAGCTTGGCAGATGGGGAAACTTGGGCTGTGAAATCCAGAGATCCTGGCTAGCTGAGGCATCTATCTTTTTCACTGAAGGGCCACTTGCCTCCAGACCAGCCAGCTCACATGTTCAAATGTTCCTCCTTTCAAGAAAAGTGAGCAGTGCCTTGGCAGGGGAAAGAGTTCTACTCTGATATGCTAGCATTCTATGTGCTGGGATTTCATTTAATTTCATTTATTTCAGAGTGGAGCAACATTAAAGGCTCAACCAGACTTGTGCTTGTCTAGAAAGCAGAGGTTTGAGTGGTTTTGCCCTTGCCCTGCTGCTCTCACCCTCCAGAAAACCTGCTCTTGGGTGATAAATTGTGATAAATATTTTAAGTTGATTTTCCAATATCTTTCCAATAACGGATTCATTATAACAATGCCAATTTTATCCAATTAATACAATTATTAAAACTCATTATTTGTATGCCAAATTACAGTGGTACCTCTGGTTACGAACTTAATTCATTCCAGAGGTCCGTTCTTAAGCTGAAACCGTTCTTATCCTGAGGCGCGCTTTCGCTAATGGGGTCTCCTGCTGCGCAAGCGCCAAAGGTGCGCAATTTCCATTCACATCCTGGGGCAAAGTTCGCAATCAGGAGCAGCTACTTCTGGGTTAGCGGAGTTCGTAACCAGAAGCATTCGTTACCAGAGGTACCACTGTATACAGTTTAGTTAAAGTGACTCCTCATGTGCTAGTTTTGATGGGTTCTTCTTTGTTTTTTTTCTGCATTCCAAACTCTTAATAATTTCAATTACATTCCCTTCAAGATAGTAATCCCTTATACAACAGTTACAATCTTATGGTTTTGATTCTTGCTAATATATTCTATAATTTATAAAGTTTCAAGTGAGGTACTCAGTCTGTAAACATTATTCTTTCCTGTGTGTGGTATTTCCCTCCCCCCCATGATATTGTCCCAATATGGTGTTGTGTCTTTCATTCTTCCAACTGTTGATATTTCCCATCATGACTCGGGGGAAGCAATTGTCTCACAGTTTTCCAAAAGCCTCTGCATCACTTTGTCCTGTGATTCAAGAGCTTGTTAGAGACCCCTATGTTCCAACAAATAAACCGGGGTAGGAAGCCTAAGGCCTGGGGGCCGGATCCGGCCCAATTGGCTTCTAAATCCACCAGACGGTCCAGGAATCAGTTTGTTTTTACATGAGCAGAATGTGTTCTTTTACTTAAAATGCACCTCTGGCTTATTTGTGGGGCCTGCCTGGTGTTTTTACATGAGTAGAATGTGTGCTTTTTTAAAAAATGCATCTCTAGGTTATTTGTGGGGCATAGGAGATTGTTCATCCCCCCCCCCCAAAAAAAAAATAGTCCGGCCCCCCACATGGTCTGAGGGACGGTGGACCGGCCCATGGCTGAAAAAGGTTGCTGACCCCTGAAATAAACTGTCTTCGCCATCCCCCCCCCCCAACCTAGGAAGAGTGGTCTGATTCTAAACTGCCAATGATTAATTAGAAAACCTCTGACTTTGGAGCTGTCAGACTCCTTTCCTCCTTGCAGCTGAAAATTTATAGTCAGTTATCTTTCCAGTTAGATTACATTCCAAATTGTCTCAGTCTCCTTCACATTCCTGTAAAAATAACGGAGAGCAGGGGTGGTTTCGTTCTATATTCCAACATAGTCCTTTAAAAAGGTGTTACTTCCCCCTCTTTCTCTCTCTCTCCATTCCATTCTTCTCACACACAGAGTTCCAGTATGATGTTAAAATTCATGTTTTTCTTCCATCCTCACTTATTATATTATATTTTAACCTTGCATTCTGAGGGGGGTTGCCGAATCAAAAATGTAGAAGAAAAACTTTGAAAAACAACCGTAGGCTTCCCCCCTCCCCCAATCTCTGGCCCCAAATGAAACCTTATCTCAATTCCAACCTTTAAATCCTTGTAGCTGAGATTGTCCCCAGTTTGTAATCTCATCGCCTCTAGCGCATGCCTGTAAAAGGTAAAGGTAAAGGTACCCCTGCCCGTACGGGCCAGTCTTGACAGACTCTGGGGTTGTGCGCCCATCTCACTTAAGAGGCCAGGGGCCAGCGCTGTCCGGAGACACTTCCGGGTCACGTGGCCAGCGTGACATCGCTGCTCTGGCCAGAGCCAGAGCCGCACACGGAAACGCCGTTTACCTTCCCGCTGGTAAGCGGTCCCTATTTATCTACTTGCACCCGGAGGTGCTTTCGAACTGCTAGGTTGGCAGGCGCTCGGACAGAGCAGCGGGAGCGCACCTCGCCGCAGGGATTCGAACCGCCGACCTTTCGATCGGCAAGCCCTAGGCGCTGAGGCTTTAACCCACAGCGCCACCTGCGTCCCAGTGCATGCCTGTACTTTACTCCAATTAAAGCCCAATTAGCAGGATATCCTCTGTTTCCAGGAACAAACTGGGGGTCGCAGCAGTCTGAGTGCTCCATGCAGCCATTGCCTTTGCCTGTCCTCTCATTCCATAGGAAAGCAAGTGCCAGACCACAGGGCAATCCGCAGGCGAGAGCCTGCTCCTCTCCCACCCAGGGAGGAATTCAATGAATGAGTTTGCCCCATCACTCTTTGTTTACCTCCATCTGTCTCTCCCTGGGGTGTTGAGTGAGACCTCCATTCCTGGTGCGGGTGGAAACAGGAAGTCCCTCTTTAGCGATAAATTGAAGCAAACGTCAGTCAAGAGATAACCCAATTGACGTTTGCTCTGATTCAGTGGTAAAGACTGGGTTTTCCCAAGGGAAGTCTGGATGAGCCCCAATCACACACCCCTCCAAAACCCTGCTATTTACAGTGGTATAGGTTAGACACTATCACTGCCTTGCCGTGGCGAAGGGGCTTGAAGAACTCAGAGAAGCTATGAACTATGCCGAGCAGGGCACCCAAGATGAACAGGTCATAGTGGAGAGTTTTGACCAAACGTGATCCACCTGGAGGAGGAACCGGCAAGCCACTCCAGTATCCCTGCCAAGAAAACTCCATGGACAAAGACAACAGGCATATAAAAGTTATGACGCTGGAAGATGAGCCCCTCAGGTTGGAAGGCGTCCAACATGCTACTGGGGAAGAGCGGAGGGCAAGTACAAGTAGATCCAGAGCTGATGAAGCGGCTGGGCCAAAGCCGAAAGGACGCTTAGTTGCGGATATGCCTGGAAGCGAAAGGAAAGTCCAATGCTGTAAAGAAAAATATTGCATAGGAACCTGGAATGTAAGAACCATGAACATGGGTAAGTTGGAGGTGGTCAAAAATGAGATGGCAAGAATAAATATTGACATCCTGGGCATCAGTGAACTAAAATGGACGGGAATGGGTGAATTCAGTTCGGATGACCATCATATCTACTACTGTGGGCAAGAAACCCGTAAAAGAAATGGAGTGGCCCTCATAGTCAACAAAAGAGTGGCAAAAGCTGTACTGGGATGCAATCTCAAAAATGATAGAATGATCTCGATACGAATCCAAGGCAGACCTTTTAACATCACAGTAATCCAAGTTTATGCACCAACTACTGGTGCTGAAGAAACTGAAATTGACCAATTCTATGAAGACTTACAACACCTTATAGAAGTGACACCAAAGAAGGATGTTCTTCTCATTATAGGGGATTGGAATGCTAAAGTAGGGAGTCAAGAGATAAAAGGAACAACTGGCAAGTTTGGCCTTGGAGATCAAAACGAAGCAGGGCAAAGGCTAATAGAGTTCTGTCAAGAGAACAAGCTGGTCATCACAAACACGCTTTTCCAACAACACAAGAGACAACTCTACACATAGACATCACCAGATGGGCAGCATCGAAATCAGATTGATTATATTCTCTGCAGCCAAAGATGGAGAAGCTCTATACAGTCAGCAAAAACAAGACCTGGAGCTGACTGTGGCTCAGATCATCAGCTTCTTATAGCAAAATTCAAGCTTAAATTGAAGAAAGTAGGAAAAACCACTGGGCCGGTAAGATACAATCTAAGTCAAATCCCTTATGAATACACAGTGGAAGTGAGGAACAGGTTTAAGGATTTAGATTTGGTGGACAGAGTGCCTGAAGAACTATGGATGGAGGCTCGTAACATTATACAGGAGGCAGCAACGAAAACCATCCCAATGAAAAGGAAATGCAAGAAAGCAAAGTGGCTGTCCAATGAGGCCTTACAAATAGCGGGGGAGAGAAGGCAAGCAAAATGCAAGGGAGATCGTGAAACATACAGGAAATTGAATGCAGATTTCCAAAGAATAGCAAGGAGAGACAAGAAGACCTTCTTAAACAAGCAATGCAAAGAAATAGAGGAAAGCAATAGAATGGGAAGAACCAGAGATCTGTTCAAGAAAATTGGAGATATGAAAGGAACATTTCGTACAAAGATTTCCATAATAAAGGACAAAAGTGGAAAGGACCTAACAGAAGCAGAAGACATCAAGAAGAGGTGGCAAGAATACACAGAGGAATTATACCAGAAAGAAATGGATGTCTCATATACCCCAGGTAGTGTGGTTGCTGACCTTGAGCCTGACATCCTGGAGAGTGAAGTCAAATGGGCCTTAGAAAGCACTGCAAATAACAAGGCCAGTGGAAGTGATGGTATTCCAGCTGAACTATTTAAAATTTTAAAAGATGATGCTGTTAAGGTGCTACACTCAATATGCCAGCAAGTTTGGAAAACTCAGCAGTGGCCAGAAGATTGGAGAAGATCAGTCTACATCCCAATCCCAAAGAAGGGCAGTGCCAAAGAATGCTCCAACTATCGCACAATTGCACTAATTTCTCACACTAGCAAGGTTATGCTTAAAATTCTACAAGGAAGGCTCAAGCAGTATGTGGACCAAGAACTCCCAGAAGTGCAAGCTGGATTTCGAAGGGGCAGAGGAACCAGAGACCAAATTGCAAACATGCGCTGGATTATGGAGAAAGCTAGAGAGTTCCAGAAAGACATTTACTTCTGCTTCATTGGCTGTGCAAAAGCCTTTGACTGTGTCGACCATGGCAAACTATGGCAAGTTCTTAAAGAAATGGGAGTGCCTGATCACCTCATCTGTCTCCTGAGAAATCTCTATGTGGGACAAGAAGCTACAGTTAGAACTGGATATGGAACAACTGACTGGTTCAAAATTTGGAAAGGAGTACGACAAGGCTGCATTTTGTATCCCTGCTTATTTAACTTATATGCAGAATTCATCATGCGAAAGGCTGGGCTGGATGAATCCCTAGCCGGAATTAAGATTGCCGGAAGAAATATCAACAACCTCAGATATGCAGATGACACAACCTTGATGGCAGAAAGTGAGGAGGAATTAAAGAACCTTTTATTGAGGGTGAAAGAGGAGAGTGCAAAATATGGTCTGAAAAAAACGAAGATCATGGCTACTGGTCCCATCACCTCCTGGCAAATAGAAGGGGAAGAAATGGAGGCAGTGAGAGATTTTACTTTCTTGGGCTCCATGATCACTGCAGATGGTGACAGCAGCCACGAAATTAAAAGACGCCTGCTTCTTGGGAGAAGGGCAATGACAGGCCTAGACAGCATCTTGAGAAGTAGAGACATCACGTTGCCAACAAAGGTCCGTATAGTTAAAGCTATGGTTTTCCCAGTAGTGATGTATGGAAGTGAGAGCTGGACCATAAAGAAGGCTGATCGCCGAAGAATTGATGCTTTTGAATTATGGTGCTGGAGGAGACTCTTGAGAGTCCCATGGACTGCAAGAAGATCAAACCTCTCCATTCTGAAGGAAAATAGCCCTGAGTGCTCACTGGAAGGACAGATTGTGAAGCTGAGGCTCCAGTACTTTGGCCACCTCATGAGAAGAGAAGACTCCCTGGAGAAGACCCTGATGTTGGGAAAGATGGAGGGCACAAGGAGAAGGGGGCGACAGAGGACGAGATGGTTGGATAGTGTTTTCGAGGTTACCAGCATGAGTCTGACCAAGCTGCGGGGGGCAGTGGAGGACAGGAGTGCCTGGCGTTCTCTGGTCCATGGGGTCACGAAGAGTCGGACACGACTAAACGACTAAACAACAACAAGGTTAGACACCTTAGTGAGCAGCAGCCTCAAGGGGATAACATTGGTTATCCCCACTAGAGGTTATAGGTGTTAAAAAAATTAACATGAGAAGTGAATGGATTACTTATGGAGATTTGGTGGTGAAAGAAGGAGAGAAATGGAGATTGAAACCATATGAACAAGTAAAAGAACATGTGTATGATTGGTTGCACTATTATCAGATAAGTGATATGTTTAAAAAGGATGTGAAAGAAAAGGGGTATAAAGAAAAAGACTCAAAATTTCAAACAGAAATTGTTAATAATGATTGTAAGATAATTTCAAAAATGTACAAAATCTTATTGGAATGGCACACGTTAGATGAGGAAGTAAAAGTGGTAATGATTCAATGGGCCAGAGATCTAGGATATAATATAGATATGGAAGATTGGCAAAAAATATGGAACGAAAATTTGAAGTTTACAGCATGTACCACATTAAAAGAAAACGTTATGAAAATGGTATATAGATGGTATATGACACCAGTAAAATTAGCAAAAATGTACAAAACTTGTAATAAATGCTGGAAATGTAAAGAGAAAGAAGGTACATTTATGCATTTGTGGTGGGAATGTAAGAAGGTAAAGGGGTTCTGGGAGATGATATATAATGACCGCTCCCCACTTAAAACGGGGGGCGCCCTTTGCGTGGACGCGTGCAGCCCTGGATCTGGAGTGGCCCCATCAGCATAGCTTTGTTAAGAAACCAGAAACCTTTTTGCTGGGAATAACAAGAATGGATATAAATAAGAGGGACTGTAAACTTTTTCAGTACGCAATAACAGCAGCGAGAACATTGATGGCTCAAAAATGGAAACAAGAAGAAGTACCGACTTTGGGAGAATGGAGAACAAAATTAACAGACTATGCAGAACTGGACAAACTAACTGGAAAAATTAGATTCCAAAGGGACCACAAGTTTTTTGAGGACTGGGGAAAATTTACAGAATATTTGAAAACTGTATGTGAGGAATACACAACGCTAGTGTGTTTTAAAGAAGCTTTGTGAAAATATAAGGAATATTGCAAGAATGTAAATGAGGACAGAAATATTGTATTTAAAGGCAATACTAAAATTAAGGAATGTGAAGATAGAAATTGAACTACGAATGATTGTCAGAGAAGTTGAGGGAGGTCCAAGAAGTTAAAATATGTGATGTGGAAATTTGTATGATTGGAGTTTTTATGGGAAAATTTAATAAAAAATTTATATTAAAAAAAAAAGGCACTGGGCTCTCACTGCAGTCAACTGAAGGCAACCCACCATGCCAACCTCTCTCACTGCCAAGGAAAAATAATAAGTGAATAGAAAGAGAACCTGCCCAAGTGACGCGGACACAGAAACCTCACACACTAAGTAAAAGAATATAAATTTACCTCCCCTCTCCCCTTTCTTTCCCCCCAACCTTACACTGTGTACTACACTAATGTCTCACATTGAATGTAACTGATCTGTAGAAAAGACTCTGCAAACTGAAAATAGAGACAATGCACATACTTTGTAACCCAATAAAATATTTAATAAAAATGATTTTTTTTAAAGAAATCAATATTATTTTGATCTGTTGTCGCGGGGGCCCTAAAAGGCATGGGGACCATAGTTTGGTGCCTATTCTGCCTATTTAGAAACCCAGCACTGCTTTCTCTCTCAAAGCATGGAGACATGAAGAGTGTCAGAGTTATCAGGCTTCTGATTACTAGCAAACCTAAGCTAGCAAACCAAATAAGAGGTATTTGTACCTACTTGCCTCCCACCCTAAGTATATATTATTTTATAAGATATACTTGCACACCACCTAAAGTATCTGAAATCTGGTGATCATTTAGCCCACAGGGGGAAAAACAGGGCATGTGTACAAAATTGAGGCCAAGAAGATTTTTTCATAATGGAGGCCCTCACACGATGAAGGAGGGTGAAAAAGGAGGCGACAAACTCTGCCTCCTCCTGTTGCTGCCCAACAGCCAAAACCACCTCCATAGGTTGGAGGGATAACTCAGAAGCAGAGCCTTCTGGGCCCATAGAAAATCAAGATTCTAAATTGTGTCAGGATCAGATAGGGAAAAGGCTCCTCATTTCAGAAGTTCCCTCCAGCTGATGGAGGACAATGGGGGAGTGTCCCCCACCTCTCACCCACAATTCTACTTCATAGTTGCAGTGCCCCCAATGCTCCATGCCCAGTATGACCGAACAAGTTGTACTCTCCCAATTCTGCCTTGGCTCTTGTCCCTCTTCTTCTCCGACATGTGATGGATTTCACCCACATGTTACCCAAGATTCTCTGATTCTCTATATCTGTACTACTGAACCGGTTTTAAACTGGTTTAAGTGTCATGGCTTCTTCCGAGGGAGTGCTGGGAACTGTGGTTTTGGGAGGGAACTTGAAATTAGAGATCTCTCTCTCTCTCTCTCCCCCGTTACAGAACTTTAGTACCACAATGCCTTAAGCAGAAGCTGGGACAAGTGTGGCCACTTCAAATCAGTACTGTGGATGCAGAGAGATAGGCTGATAACAGCGCAGTAGAAGTAAGAAAAAAACCGGATGCTAATCAGAAGGAGCGCTTTGCTGAGATAGAGAAGGTGTGGGCGCCTCCTTCATTTTTTCTCAGAACAAGCTCCTTTAGCTGAGGCCACGTCAGTCGTAACTCCTGTTGGAACAAACTGGACTTTGATCCTGCCTTACTGACAGCCAGGAATGACCGCTCCCCACTTAAAACGGGGGGCGCCTTTTGCGTGGACGCGTGCAGCCCTGGATCTGGAGTGGCCCCATCAGCATAGGCTTTGCCTTCCCTCAGGTGGGATACCTGGAGGTCCCCGCCTACCCCAGTGAGTTGTCCAATCCCACCTGGGGGAAGCGTTGCCAGGGAAACCAGGCCAGGTAAGGGGAGGGATTACCTGCCCACACAATAGAGGGTGGATCTTAATTGTTAATCCTCACTTGGCTCCAGAGCTTCTCCCACCCTACCCACCCTCAGTTAATGTCTTCTTTTGCAGGTTAACTTTTCTTCATAGGTTTTGCAGGTTAACTTTTCTTCATAGGTTTTGCAGGTTAACCTGTCTCCACAGGTATGCGGGCGCTGCTACGATAAGGTCGCTGTTAAAGGGCCGGAAAGGAATTTCCCCGCATTGGCAGGTTTCACCTTTCCCGTAGCAAAACGTCACAACTTTGGCGGTATCAGGCCTTGGGCGGAATCCTTTAGTCCATCTTCCTCTTTGCGGCGGCGATACCAGGGTTCCCCGTTAAAGGGGTTTTGAAGGGAGGCTTTGGCCGTACGCCGAAAGGTCGTCATTGCTCTCCCCTGCGGCGGCGTAACGGGGGCGGCTATCTCTGCTTGAACATATGTTCTCCAGAGCCGGCCCATCCCCCCCCCACACACTGGATGCTCCCTAGGTCCCCGGCTGGGGACTAGGGAGGGAGAACGCCCAATGCCTGAGCCAAGGTCTACCCACATTTGAAATTTAATAAAGTTGTGGCCAATTTAATCCCATAGCACATTGTCTAGAGTCGTTATTCCACATGACGGGGGGGGGGCACTCGGGATCTGGGGACTCCGCCTGTCCACGCAATGGAAGGAACTGTCCGTTTCAGTTTTTTCTGTTCGCAAATTTTCAGGTCTTAAATTCTGTTCTCCACTTTTGCAGCAATTAAAAGAAAAAATCCTCAAGAAAATTCACCAGCATTTTAGTGCAAATGTCTCCTAATTAACACATTGTTATAAGTCATTTTGACTAACGTACATCTTTTTTGAAGCAGTTCCCCCAAATATAATACATTTTTGTATGTTATGCACACTTTCTCCCAGACGGATGCATTTTTTTTTTTTGGTAAACATTGGTTGGAGAACTGCATCACAAAATTTGAATGAGTGGGAATTGCAAATCACATATCGCTTCAGAAAGTGCAAATTTCATAGAGTTTGCTTGAAGTATATACTGAACTGAATTTATTTTCCTTCCCTACTGCTAGCCCCCCATTTTTGCTTTGGAGAATTCTGACTTTTTCTGACCTCCAGAGAAGCATTAATCTCTCCATGCAAGATGGATATTACAGGGCCAACATTCCCATCCAGTGAATTATCCCTTTCATCTGATTTACAGCTAAGACTTAAATCAACCTACAGCTTGAACCAGGGATTGCCAACATGGTGCCCTTGAGGTTTTCCTATGGTGCCCACAAAGCCTGTTAGCCCTCACCCTTCACTGCTGCTTTGGTCATGAGGTAATGAGGATGGTGCAGCAGTGCAGCGGGCAAGCATGGGAGGGGACATGTGGGCAACAGGCAGGGGGTGCCAGCCCAGCCCTCAGTGCCAACACCACCAGAGTAACCCCACCTCCCCCGGAGCAAAGTGGGACTGCACTGAGCTACCTGCTCACCTGTTCAGGGGGGAGCCCGGACAGCCAATACAACCCTTGGCAGGCAGAGAGGAACACCAGGCCATGCTGGGGTCTCCTGCTTGGGGGCTCCTGGCACTCCCCATGTTACGCTCCTGGGACAGTGATTTTTTTCATCCCTGAAAATGACAGAGCTGGAGCAGGAAGTTGGAAGAGAGATGCTCTACTTCTTCTTTTGACTTTGACTTTGATTAATTCTACTGGATCCATATTACCCTCCAGATTGCTTGGAAAAGCAAACTGTGTGCACATTTCTCCTTATTTCTCTGTGTGCAGAGACGCTGATCCAGAGGGAGGAGAAAGAAGTGCCTGGAGGGAGTGGGGCCCACAGCACTCAGTTAAAAAAATCCAAGTGCACCTCCAGGCCTTAAAAGGCTGGCAGCCATGGACTTCAATAAGTGCCACTTTGAGTAATAGAGTACTGCGTAACAGGGGCAGTGTCTGGGGCTGGCACCTGCCAAGTCGGGAGCTCACCACCAACCCCTAGAGCCCGTGGCTGACCATCCTGTTGCCTCTTTACCTGCCCTCTTCCTGCTGTGAGAGGAGCAGCAAGGAGCAGCAGCAATCTCTACCTTACCTCTCATCGGTCAAGTTAATTTTTCTTTTTTCTTTTCACCACATTTAATCTATTCAATGGCAAAGGAAACAGTGCAGATGTTTTTTGAGTCTTACTTTCTACACAGGTTGTATCTTTTCTAATCAAAATTCGGTATTTCTTATGGGCTGAACATTGTCCATTAGATGAGACTGGATGGCTCTCAATTGAGTCCTACCTGATTAAATCAATTGTGCCATCTGATGGCATCCTTGTTGATGGTGAACACTTGGTCTAGAGAACCCTGGGGATCCATTCTCCCAACTTTCACTCTATGGAAGGATTGGTTTGAGGAAATAATCCAGTTTATAATATCAAATCCAGCCACTAACTCCCCATCCTGGTCAAAGGCGATCTTGTCTCCAGGACTGTTGTTAAAGGAGACAATTTTCAGGAACTGATGGAGCTGAGTTGAAAAGGAAAAGGAGCTGTATTTCTGTGGAATCTTTTTACAGTAAGTCATACAAACATCCTCCTGGGTGGAAGCAACACAGTTCTTTGTTTTCATACTCAGACATTTGAAACTCGATGTGACATTCGCCAAATAGCTCTTCATTGCAGTATTGTTTTTAAGAAGAATCTCATGTGGGGTGAGTCATTATTATTATTATTAAAGATTTCTTGGTTTACAAAAGTATGTACAGTGTCTCTTTTTTCAAGTTACATTTTCGACAGATCAGTTTCATTTGTTGAGACATTAGTGTTGTATTAGGAAGAGGAGGGGGGAAGGGGGGCCATGGTAAACTGAGCCCAAAGGAAGAGGCCAAGCAGATGGGCGGAAGCAACACCAATGAGAAGGAAGCTGCAGGGAAGAGGGAGGGATCCAGTTTTTATTTTATAAACTCTACTTGATTGTAAAAAAAGCCCCTCAAAGATACCTTATTCATTGGTCAACCCAAATCTGGCACAGTGGGGAAGGCCAGGTAAAAAATGGTGTGTGTTTGTGTGTGTGTTTGTGTGTGTGTGTGTGCGTGCGTGCGTGTGCGTGTGCGAGCACAGCGGCACAGGTTTCCTTCCTGCAATTTTTGCATTTTTTAAATTCTGAGCACGGGCAAGAAAAGAAGCAGACACCCGCCCCCCTGGGTTTTCTTCCAGGGTCTTCAGACGTTTTGCAGATATCTGGTATAAAGCAGCATGACCTCAAGGACACTGGCTCATTTCTATAAATTAATCACTTAAATGCTACCAAAAAGCATCACCGTTGTACCGGGAGAAGTTGAGGAAGCTTCCTCTCTGGCGGGTAGAGGAGTTGGGGGTCTGGCCAGAAGGTGAGCTGGTGAGACTGGAAGGGATGAAGCAGGGAGACCTCAGTGAGGATGCAGAACCACATGGCCCAGCAGAGGATAAAGATGGGGTGAGAGATGCATTGAGTGTGGGTCCCAACCACTGAGAAAGGGAAGGGAGTGGGAATTGTGCTAGTGAGGAGGAGGATGAAGAAGCAGAGAGCTGGGAAACAGTAAACAGGAAAAAACAAGGGAAAGTAACAAGAGAGGAGAGTAAGATACTGACTTAAGTAGACATGAAGTAGGATGCAACTCCCTCCCACAGGAAGCAGTAATGTCCACCAACTTGGATCCTTCAAAAGAGGATGCATGGAGAATACGGATGAGGGTTAGCCACGATTACTATGTTCTACACCCACTGGCACAACTTTGGACATGCACATGCCCCCAAAACTGAACCCAGCCCACCAGCCAAGCACTAGACAACCAGCCCTCCATTTTAGGCTTCCCTCATGGGCAGCAAATTGCTCCTGGTGTGGGCCTCCATATATACAGCAGACAGTATGTGGTTTGGTGGTTGCCAATTTGTCTGGTCCTGAACTCAATCCCTGTCAGGCCACGAGGTTTCTTTATTTTAAATCCAGCACAGAAGGTACCAGAAGGGTTGACCTGGGTGGTTCCCAGCACAGTATTGTCCGCCCAGGTTGTCTCGTGTCACGTGGACTGGGCTGTGGAGCTAATTAGTGCCTGAGATTCTTGGTTTGGCTCTGTCTCAGCTGTTCCCAGGGGGTGTTGCTGTCTGACTGGTTGGATGGGTTTGCTTGCATGGAGATTTTTTGCTGGTGAAAGGAGCCTGGATGGGTTGGCAGCCCTAAGGGTGAAGGTCACCATCACTAGGAGGCAGGCGCTGACACCCCAGCACCTCGCCATTGTGTCTCGGCCCCGCCCAGGTAAGAGGTATAATTTCTCACCCAAGCTGCACGTGGCAGAAGAGCACAACAGTCTCCAGACCTCAGCACATCGTCTGTGTCTCCAGTCTTTCCTTCAAGGACCTCCAGGCAGAAGACGAGAGGTGGGGCTGTGTCTCAGCCACAGAACATCAGCTGTGCATGCAGAATCTCCCAGGTGTCTCCAGTAAACCGATCAGGTGACATACAAGGTCTTTCTGCACCTGAAACCCTGCACTGGCTGCAAATATGTTTCCAGACCCAAATTAAGATGTTGGATATAGCCTGTGAAGAATCACCCTACCTTAATGACGACCACTTTGGATAAATATATACCTAGACCTTACTAGCATCATGTGAGATCCTTCTCCACAGGCCCCCTTTGAGAGAGGCTCAAGTCCTTTACAGCTCCGGCTACCCCACCTGTGGAATGCTCTCCTGAGTGATCATCTATATGTTTAATAAAAAAATCATACAACTTGATTGTAAAAACACAGCAAAGCTCAAAACAGTTTGCAAAAAGAATAAAACAATGAAATTATCAGTTAACCATTGTATTTTTTTTAAAAAAACTAAAATCTAAAATGAATAAGTGAAAAGCCAGGTTAAAACACGTCAACATTCTACATGTCTTGATAAGTTTACCTAAACATACTTTTAGCATGTCCTGAAGAGAGTACAGAGATTAATTTCTTGCAAATGCAGAGCACGTATTATGTGACACCAGCAACAGTAACAGTTCTGTAAATCAAAGCAGTCAAGTAGGTAGATATACGATTGCACAGGTAAACTGGTCCCAAATTGTTAAGGGCAAAAATAGCATTCACCATGAACACCTCCCTTGTTCACGTAGAATGGCAATGGCGCCTGCCTGAGAGGTGCTGAAACTGAGTTCCGATGAGTTAGAATGATAGAATCATAGAGTTGGAAGAAACCACAAGGGCCATCGAGTCCAACTCCCTGCCAAGCAGGAAACACCATCAGAGCACTCCTGATATATGGTTGTCAAGCCTCTGCTTAAAGACCTCCAAAGAAGGAGACTCCACCACACTCCTTGGCAGCAAATTCCACTGTCGAACAGCTCTTACTGTCAGGAAGTTCTTCCTAATGTTTAGGTGGAATCTTCTTTCTTTTAGTTTGGAACCATTGCTCCGTGTCCGCTTCTCTGGAGCAGCAGAAAACAACCTTTCTCCCTCCTCTAGGTGACATCCTTTTATATATTTGAACATGGCTATCATATCACCCCTTAACCTCCTCTTCTCCAGGCTAAACATGCCCAGCTCCCTTAGCCGTTCCTCATAAGGCATCGTTTCCAGGCCTTTGACCATTTTGGTTGCCCTCCTCTGGGCACGTTCCAGTTTGTCAGTGTCCTTCTTGAACTGTGGTGCCCAGAACTGGACACAGTATTCCAGGTGAGGTCTGACCAGAGCAGAATACTGTGGCACTATTACTTCCCTTGATCTAGATGCTATACTCCTATTGATGCAGCCCAGAATTGCATTGGCTTTTTTAGCTGCCGCGTCACACTGTTGGCTCATGTCACGTTTGTGGTCAACCAAGACTCCTAGATCCTTTTCGCATGTACTGCTCTCAAGCCAGGTGTCACCCATCTTGTATTTGTGCCTCTCATTTTTTTTTGCCCAAGTGCAATACTTTACATTTCTCCCTGTTAAAATTCATCTTGTTTGTTTTGGCCCAGTTCTCTAATCTGTCAAGGTCGTTTTGAAGTGTGATCCTGTCCTCTGGGGTGTTAGCCACCCCTCCCAGTTTGGTGTCATCTGCAAATTTGATCGGGATGCCCTTGAGTCCATCATCCAAGTCGTTGATAAAGATGTTGAATAAGACCGGGCCCATGACAGAACCCTGTGGCACCCCACTAGTCACTCTTCTCCAGGATGAAGAGGAACCATTGATGAGCACCCTTTGGGTTCGGTCAGTCAGCCAGTTACAAATCCACTGAGTGGTAGCATAGTCAAGACCACATTTTACCAGCTTCTTTACAAGAATATCATGGGGCACCTTGTCAAATGCCTTGCTGAAATCAAGGTAGGCTACATCCACTGCGTTCCCTTCATCTACCAGGCTTGTAATTCTGTCAAAAAACGAGATCAGGTTAGTCTGACATGACTTATTTTTCAGAAATCCATACTGACTATTGGTGATCACAGTCTCTTTTGATCTTCTGGAGGCTATTGCTTGCAGTGTCATTGGTTCCCACATGAACCAAGAGGAAGGGGTATTTGTCAGTGGGTTTTATGATTCCTTGCAGTCGTTCAGTTACATCTTGGATCTTAGCCCCGGGGAGACAGCACACTTCCCGAGACATCTTGTCAGGCCCACAGATCACTGCTTCTGTTCCCCTCAGTAGGGAATCCCCTATCACCACTACACGCCTCCTCTTAGGTTTGGTCGGGGTTCTTCCGTGAGCTGTCCGTTCCAAGGTCGCCTGCACATTCCCTGAGGACTGACTTTGCTGCTCGTCTTCATATACCTGATCGACTGTAATGAGGGAGAGATCCTCAAATGGAGTCTGCTCTTCGTCTTCCATGCTAGGGGGAGGACCTCAAAGTGATTGTGTATTTCTAAACAATCAGAGCGAACCCTGGGCCTCCTATTTCTTTGAGTCACGTTTCTCCATATATCTGGCTCCTATGTTGGTGAACTGGCCTCCTTCTCCTCCTTGGTGGAGACGGTGCGCTCTGTTGCTTCCAAGAAGAGCTCCAGCTCTCTAATTCTTTGGAGCGTAGCTACACATTCCTCCAGTTGCTGGACTTTGTCTTCTAAGAGGGCAATCAACATGCAATTGCTGCAGGTAAAGCTGCCTGCAACCGTTGGCAAGATGGCAAACATTGCGCAGGAACCGCAGGCGACTGCAGCTGTTCCCTCACCCTCCATCTTGAGAACGTGTCGTTGGGGCTGGCTACAGCGGTCCTCCATCATAAAAAGCATAAAGACAGGACAAATAACTCCCCCCCCAAAAAACCCTAGGTCTCCCCCAACAAACGTTTGAGACTAGCTCCCCTAAATCTAAAAGATGGATCAAACTGCATGCGCCGCTGCCCTGCAAGCTCTGATAAGCTCCTCCCACAGCTAATCAGAAACCCTGCCCCCTCTGACCTTTGCACAGGGAGAGCAGCTAATCAGCCACAAGGAACACACACAGGAGAAAACCCTTTTTGCTCCTTCTTCAGCTGCTGCACTGCAAGCCCAGTTCTGGCTGAAAAAAAGCCCTGGGCTTTCTATACTAAAACTTATTCCTTGAACCTGGCCCAGTAGCAAATTGGCAAGCAGTGCAAGCCTGAGCAAAGGTGTTATATGCTGAAAGGGTCTCACGCCTGTCAGTAACCACGCCACACCATCCTCATCATTTCTATTTATATCTCATCTTTTCTCCTGAAGGAGTCCAGCGCAGCCTGCCCAGTGCTGACGACGTCTTGGTTCACATGTGATACTAAGCTAAACTACAGTGTAGTGTGAATGAGACAGTGTACAGGTACTGGAGTGAAAATGGCTGCTTCACTCCTCCCTGGTCCTCCTCCTCCTCTTCTAAGCTATGCTTTGTCTCACTTCCACCAAACCAAGAGTTGTAACTAAGGTTTGTTTTAGTGTCTTATTTGCAGTTTGTTCAGGGGAGACAAACCACAAGCCTGAGTTCACATGTAAGACTGAGCCAAACCATGACTTAGCTCTAGATGGCTTGGCGGCAGCAGGACTGAAAAAGAAGCAAGGCGGTATTAGGCCAGCCATGACCTGGAGCTGAGCATCAACTTCAAAGTCAGAGGATGAAGTAGACCAAAGTTGAAGTTGACCAAAGACTTGAGAGAGCAGGCAGGGAGCCACATCATCAGACTGGGGCTCTGTCCACAGGAACTTCCAAACTCTGCTCCCTGCTTTTGACAATTCTAGAAGATTCTAAAGTTGCCACACTCAAACAAGCCATTAACTACTATAAGGCGGTTCCTAAAACAGCAAAGATCATTTGTCCTGATACCAGTACAGTGGTACCTCAGGTTACAGACGCTTCGGGTTACAGACTCCGCTAACCCAGAAATAGTACCTCGGGTTAAGAACTTTGCTTCAGGATGAGAACAGAAATCGTGCAGCGGAAGTGGGAGGCCCCATTAGCTAAAGTGGTACCTCAGGTTAAGAACAGTTTCAGGTTAAGAACGGACCTCCAGAACGAATTAAGTTCTTAACCCGAGGTACCACTGTAATGACTGCACTCCCTCTTTCTTTCATGTGTTGACCATCTCTATACAATCGACTTCAGCCTGTTTAACAGTGAATTCCCCCTGAGGATCGTAAGGCAGCAAGGAATCTCAAGTTGAGAATTCCCAGCAACTTCACCAAATTCTCTGGCTTTGGGGAGTGGGGGAAACATGACATTTAAACTGGTATAAATTTGACATTTGGAGGACAGACGTTGTTGTTAATTGTGTATTGGTATTCTATATGGGTATTACAGTTGTAAACTGCTTAGAACCCATTTAGGCATCTAAGCAAGGTGATGATGATAACTATATTAGTGAAAATAACATGCAAAATGCATTATACTAGTATAATAATATGCAAAAATGTGTACCGGTATATTAGACAAAACGGCATATAAAATTCGGCAAGAAATTCCCCAAACTTGAGAGATCCACTCATCTGTAATACTGCTGAAACAGAAAAATGCCTCTAAGTATGAATATAAAGTATTCATTAAAATATTCATTAAAACAACAATAAAAGTTACCATTAAAAGTAGCGAGAAAGATCTCAGAGAATAAAAAGTTATTTGCCTGGTGCCAAAAATATAATGGTGCTGGTGCCAAGGAAGCCACTTGGAAGGAAAGGCCGTCAGTGACCACTAGTCATGATGGCCATGAACCACCTCCAGTATGGGAAATGGTGTGGCTCTGAGCATCAGTTGTTAGGACCATGGAGGAGAGAGGGGGTGCTGTTGTGCTTATGTCCTACTTGTGAACTTTCTATAGGACTTTCATAGAACAGGATTCTGGACTAGGTGGGCCTCATCCAACAGGAATTGTGTCTGTGCATGCGTGTGTTTTAAACAACCCAAAATTTCTGAACCACTTAATAAAAAGTAAGACCCTAAGAAGTTACACAAGCTTAAATTTATATATCAAATGATCATAATCTACCCAATAAAACAGATAAAATAAAATAAGTCAAGATTATGCAACAGCATCTAACTATGGAATTTGCAACCATAGGATCGCTTGGATGGCTTTAAAAGGGAAATAGACCATTTATGGCAATAGATGAAAAGGGCTGCTTTGAGACCCACATGTGGTGAGAAGTGGGGTACACAAATTAAAATAAATTAAATAAGAAGAGCCATGATTTTTATTCTTTGCCTCCACAGATGGTGATCATATGCCTCTGAGTCCTGGTTACTGGGGAACACAGGTGGGGAGAGGGCTGTCATTGCACTCACATCCTGCTTGTGGGCTGAAGTGAAGGACATGAGGCAGGGAGTTGATAACGCAGGTGAGCTGTGCACAGGTGGGCTGCATGCAAGCTGCCGGCCAGCCCTGTGGAGTCTCCTTTTATTGAGACAAATATGCAAACCCAAGCAGATACATTTTGGGCTGTGGCCTTTACACATCTTCCGGTCCCGAGATCATGGGGTGGTACAAAGTTATTTTGGCACCTGTTTCCACCGCGTCATTTTCCCCTTGCACAGTGTATGATGAAGGAGACAAAAGGTCTCAGAGACAAAGGTTACAGACAGGACACCGCAGACTACTGAGACTGCAAAAGGTTAGACAGAGGGAACAATGTTCAGACAGCTGTGGCTTGTCTGTGGGGGTGGGGGTGTGCCCCGCACCCCAGGGTCACGCATGCAGGCAGACTGTGGCTGCCTGCTGGTGGGGAGTGTGCTCCTTCCGGACCCCACTGCCCACTCCGCGATCATCCCTGCATGGGCTCCCCATAGGCGTTCTGTTGGCCACTGTGAGAAGAGGATGCTGGCTGTTGTTCCATGCCCACCTTCTCCCATGAAGTAGATAGGAGCAGTCTTCATGGAAATGAGCAGCCCCACTGCAAAGCCCTTCTGCTCACCAAGGCACACATCTTACAGCATCCCCTCTCTCTTTAAGGCCACATTTGCACCATACATTTGATTGAAGGCTTTGGTTGGTTGATTTGATTTATTGCACTTGTATCCCTCCTTTCCTCCCAGAAGCTCTTGGTGCTATACATAGTTCTCGTGGCCCTCATTTAATCCACACAACAACCCTGTGAGGAAGGTTAGGCTGAGAGGGAGTGACTGGTCCAAGGTCATAGATGAGTGGGGATTTGGAACCTGGCCTCCCACATCTTAGGGCTGATCCACACTTCCTTTTGTCCTGCTGCTTCCCCCCAGGGAAAACCACTCTTTAGCACTGAATCAGAGCAAACAGCAATCGGGTTTTCTCCGGATTGATGTTTGCTCTGATTGAGAGCTAAAGAGCTGTTTTCCCCTGGGAAATGAGTGGGGCAAGGGGAAGTTCTAGAAAGCATGGGTCAAGCAGAAAAAACACTTAGACCTGTGCTTTCTAGGCATGGGACAAGCTGAAGTGTGACGAGTCCTTAGTTGACACTCTAACCACTACACCAAAGCACTATTATATGTGAATAGTCATTCTATTTTGCAGGCTCTGTGAGATAAAATTAAAGCATGCTCTTTGCTAAGGAAGTTAAATAGCAGTGATGGATCAATGGCAAATGTTCGAAAAAATGACGTACTCTTCACTCTGAAAATACACTTGGCAGACAGCAACAGAGGAACTGGGTTGTTTCTGGGTGCTACTGCATCCCCTTGAGCTGTGATCCTATCTGTTCTCAGGAGCAGAGAGTGAGTCAGGCCAGCCAGCATTTGGGATGAGAGGCTGTGCTCTTGTAGCACAGGTGAAAGTGTTAATTTGTAATTGCAGGTCTGGGAATTAGTTTGCAGGCAGGCACTGCCAACTACCTTCTGGGACGGATAAACGGCTGGTGCCAGTTTTGACCTGATTATGACTCACTGCAAGTGAGAGACTCACTTGCTTGAGAGCTTGTGGGTGGAGGTGGCAAGGCTCAACTGACTGAAGGGCCAGAACCCACAGGCCTCCACTTTGCGCTAGGTTGATTTGCCCTACCGCATGCAGCACCCACCAAATAACAGCACTGCACCTGTCTCACATAACAACTGCGGCAGCAACTCCTTAGTTTCTGTTGCCTCCAGACTTTCCTGTTTCGGTTTGGTTTCTTCCATGCACAGTGCTGGCATTTTCACTACAGTGGTACCTCAGTTTATGAACTCAAATCAGTTCCGGAAGTCCGTTCTTAAACCAAAACCATTCTTAAACCGAGGAGCGCTTTCCCTAATGAGGCCTCCCACCGCCGGTGCCCTTCCATCGTCGCTCTGGTCGCCCTAACAGATGATCTCCGCAGGCAGCTGGATCGAGGCGGGTCGGGGCTGCTGATTCTTCTAGACCTGTCAGCAGCCTTCGACATGGTCGATCACGAACTCGTGGACCACCGCGTTGCCGACGTTGGGATTCAGGGCACAGCCCTTCAATGGCTGCGCTCATTTCTCTCTGGTCGGGGACAGAGGGTGGCACTTGGGGGAGAATTGTCATCACGCCACTCCTTGGTGTGTGGAGTGCCTCAGGGTGCGATTCTCTCCCCGATGCTTTTAAACATCTTTATGCGCCCCCTTGCCCAGCTTGTCCGGAGTTTTGGGCTGGGTTGCCATCAGTATGCCGATGACACCCAACTCTATCTGTTGATGGATGGCCATCCTGACTCGGCCCCAGACACACTGACCAGATGTCTGGAAGCTGTGGCTGGATGGTTACGTGGGAGCCGGTTGAAGTTAAATCCTTCGAAGACAGAGGTCCTCTGGCTGGGACGGGGCAATATGGGATTGAGGGGGCAACTCCCATCTCTTGCGGGGGTGCAATTAGTGCCAGCACCGTCCGTTAAGAGTTTGGGTGTAATCTTCGATACCTCCCTCTCTATGGAGGCACAGATTACAGCTATAACAAAGGCAGCATTTTTTCATCTCCGCCAAGCTAAGCAGTTGGCTCCTTATCTCTCTCGCCCTGACCTAGCCACTGTGATCCACGCGACGGTCACCTCCAGACTGGATTATTGTAACTCGCTCTACGTGGGGCTACCCTTGAGACTGACCCAGAAACTCCAGCGGGTGCAGAATGCCGCGGCGAGACTCCTTATGGGGTCTTCGCTGCGAGATCACATTCATCCGGTACTATACCAGCTGCACTGGCTCCCGGTGGAGTACAGGATCAGGTTTAAGGTGCTGGTTTTAACCTTTAAAGCCCTATACGGCCTAGGACCCTCGTACCTACGGGACCGCCTCTCCTGGTATGTCCCACAGAGGAACTTACGGTCTGCAAATAAAAACATCTTGAAGATCCCAGGCCACAGAGAGGTTAGGCTGGCCTCAACTAGAGCCAGGGCCTTTTCGGCCGCGGCTCCAATCTGGTGGAACGCTCTGTCACAAGAGACCAGGGCCCTGCGGGACTTGACATCTGTCCGCAGGGCCTGCAAAACAGAGCTGTTCCACCAGGCCTTTGGCCAGGGCGCAGCCTGACCCCCCTCCTCTGGCAATCTGCACAGAATTTTGCTTATTGGTTGCCATAAATTTGATTTTAATTAATTTTTATAATGAAATGTTTTTAGAATCATTGGATTATTTTGATTGTTGTTAGCCGCCCTGAGCCCAGCTTCGGCTGGGGAGGGCGGGATATAAATAAAATTTATTGTTATTATTATTATTATTATTCCGTTCTTAGACCGAGGTAAAGTTCGCAAACCGGGACACTACCTTCGGTTTTGCGGAGTTTGTAAAAAGCGAATTGTTCATAAATGGGACTGTTCTTAAACTGAGGTAGCACTGTACTTGAAACAAAAACGTGAATTCCACTGCTTATCCCTGAGCCCTCCTCCCAGGGCTCACTATGGATGCCTAGCCTGTGGCTCCCCACTAGGGTTGCCAGGTCAGGAGCACCCCTGGCCCTCTAATTTCAGAGCCCAAAACTGTGACCTAGGAGGGTGGGCCTGCAGACAGTTAATTGGTAGAGGGGAGCAGAGGGAGGGCAGGTTGCCCAACATGACTATGCTATAATTCGTAGCTAGCTTCTGTCAGGCTGAAGTTTGCATGCTGTATACACAGTCTTCTTAATAATGTTTTATTATGATTATTAAAGGCACTCTCATTCTTCTGGTGATTCCAGCCCTCCACCTATCACCTGGAGGGGCTCAGGTAAACATGAAGACTTCAGGTCAGACCTGGAGGTGTGTTCCCACAGTGCTCCCAGTGTAGTGTCACCCCAGAGCATTGTCAGAAATTAATATTGCAGCTAAACCCAGCTGCCAGGCACTGCTGTTTGGAGCACTGCTTGGAATGCCACTATTTCTGCCACCAGATAAATCCACTAGGACTCACAAATGGAATCCCACCAGAAATTTTTACTGAGGGCTCTCTCCAACTGGAGCTTTCAGTGCTTACTCTGGTGGTGTATGCAGAACAAGCAATCCTCCTTTGGTGTCATGGTAGGGGGGCAGGGTCTGTGTGCCTGATATAGGCTTTCTCTAGTGATTGCTTTAGGGCAGGAGTAGACACTTTGACAAGCTCTATATGTTGTTGGACCACAGTTCCCATCATCCATGACCCTTGACCATGCTGGCTGGGGTTGATGGGAGTTGGAATCCAGCAAAATCTGGAGGGTACCATGTTGCCTTCTCCGGCTCTATTGCAACTTAGCAGTTAGATCTCTAAAGTGGCTTTGTAGCCTACTTGTCCATACACAACTCACTTGTAGCCGAAAAGAGGACAGATGTCTAGAGAAAGCATCTCTCTCTGGGCCCCCTAAAGTTTATTCTTACCAGGTCTGTTATCTGGAATGCCTACCTGTCTATTCCTTGTTTTTGAGTCAATATTAGCCTCCCTAGCAGCTTATAATTGAAATGCTACCAAAGGCTCAATATTAATCAGGACCATGTTCATGGGCATAGCTAGCATTTTTTTAGGGAAGGGCAGGGCAGGCTTTATGTGTTGTGGAGGTGGGGGAGATTAACAAAATCAATCCTTCTGGCAAACTGGGAATATCCCCTCACTCACGCAGTTGAGGACATTCGACAGCTTTCCTAAGTGGATCACGAAAATGTAAACTAAGCTTTAATAATAAAGAAAAGTGTAATGAAATAACATAATTAGAGAAACTAAATAGAACAACATGAGGCAAGTCTGAGGCAAGAAACAAGAAGAGGTAGTTAGGTGGTCCCTATTAATTGAAACTTAATGGAAGACACTGAAGGGAGGGGCTGATTCTGGAGCAGAACACACAAGCCCAGAATCTTCGAGACTGCCTGCTTTTGCCAGACTTCTAGAGCCAGGGGCTTAGAGGTTTGGAAAACATATTTAAAAATTCATGACCCTAAACTGCTCCACATACCCAGCACTAGGGCTGACATACTTTGAAAAGCAAAAAAGAGGACAGGTGAGGGTGGCAGTGCCAGGCAGAAGCACGCTGGAGCTGCAGCGCTGGCACAGAACGATCTTGCACCCCTATTTGTGTTGTCGCCCATAACGCATGCCCCAGGCACCTATTCACACACGGAGCTCCCAGCCCCTACCTGCTTTCCTCATCTCCTTCAATACATACCACACCCCCTCCCACCAAATCCCCACACTAGAAAGTGTCGAAGCAAGTCTTCCTGGCTTTACTCTAGAACTCCAGGCGTCTTGAGCAGGCCTCTCAGTCTCCAGAGAGCCTTGGTCCTCCTGCTCTGCCCAGCCTGGGTGCTCCCTCCTGTCCCCGCAGTCAGTCAGGGGGCTTGTGCGGGGAGAAGGCGGGCAGCGTGTGATGGGGGTGGAAGTAAAGTGCAGCTTACAAACTCCGGGCATGTTGCTTTGGGCCTGGTTGCCGCTCCTGAGGCGTGCTCCCTTACCCTGCAAGCTGCTGACTGTCCTGTGTGCCGCCTAGGACCCGCTGCCGCCAGAGCCAGGCCAGGAGCCGCCAACGTGGGGTGTGCCAGGCGTGGAGGAAGGGAGAGGGACAGAGGGATGGACAGGTGGCAGGCAGGCAGGCAGGAAGGAGGGAGGCTGCAATGTAGCAGGAGCAGCGCAGCGGACCCAACCCCGTCCTGCGCACCCGCCCTTGGCTCCTCACCCGCTCCCGGCCCTGCTCACTCTCTTCAGCCCCAACAATCAGCTGGCAGGACTCCCTAGCCCTGACCAACCCAAAACAACCCAGACAGTTTTCCGTTTTTTCAAAAAACTGCCTGAAAAAACTTTTTAATGCTGAAAAAGAGGACGTGTCTGTGAGAAGCCGGGTGTATGGCAACTCTACCCATCACCATCATGCTGGTGTTGCTCTGACATCTCTTGTTTCAATGACAGCTACAATTGTTATGCTTTCTACCTTGTGGTTCGAATCCCCGCGAGAGGGTGAGCTCCCGTTGCTCGGTCCCTGCTCCTGCCAACCTAGCAGTTCGAAAGCACATCAAAGTGCAAGTAGATAAATAGGTACCGCTCCGGCGGGAAGGTAAACGGCGTTTCCGTGTGCTGCTCTGGTTCGCCAGAAGTGGCTTAGTCATGCTGGCCACATGACCCGGAAGCTGTACGCTGGCTCCCTCGGCCAATAAAGCGAGATGAGTGCCGCAACCCCAGAGTCGGCTACGACTGGACCTAATGGTCAGGGGTCCCTTTACCTTTACCTTACCTTACTGTTGGGCATGCATTGGATTTACTGCTGTAATGCTGGCGGAGGGGCCTTAGCCCTGTCATAGCAGCTGCCAAATAATCTTGTGTACGTACAGAAAATAACATCTCTTCACCTTTGGGAACTGCTGGAGTTGATTGTCCCATTGGTAACCTGAAATATTAGCCCTGAAACTTACCTGTTTGTTTATTTATACATGCATACAACAAATGTTTCTGTATTTAGAAAGAAGTTGGGTGGTGAAATCCAGTTTCACAAAGGTAATGAAGTATTTTAATTCCAAGGTTAATCAAGGGTGATGCTAAATGTAATCTGTTGAATAAATCATTCTTTATACCTGCAGAGCTGGATAATCTGGAGCCAAGGACTTACAAAATGAAGTTATGTGCTTTAGTTCGTGCAAAACATTTTGACTTAATATTAAATTACTTCATTAAAAATAACAGTAAATTGGTGCTTAATTGGAGCAGAACAAAAAACTGACTAGCACAGGACTGGAGAACCGGGTACTTTCCAGTGGTTCTGGCCAGCCCAGCATGGCCCATGGTCAAAGATGATGGGAGTTGCAGTCTGACATGTTCTGCTCTCCAGGATTAGTGTTAACCCCTCCCCCACAAATTAATGAGGGTGGGCATTACAGGATTAAGCTGTTGCAATCAAAGTTTTCACATTATGAAGATGATCTTGATATTTTCATGGTGAAGAAGAGAATATGGTTCCAACTCCTTTTTTTCTTCAGCTGCGAAGAAACGAACTGAGTACCGTGAGCTTGTTATACTTTTAACATCCAGGTGTTCATAAGCCAGCATTTCATTACTATCATTGATAAATGTACCGTAGTGCCATTGATGTACACAGACAAAAAAGGTTGGCCCCAGCCTCAGTGATGAGAGCTGGGAAACCATAAAGTTAAAGTGGAAGAAAGGGTAGAAGAGGAGGGCCAAGGTGAACAAGAGATGAAGTGAACGTGAACAAAGAAAATTGCATGTAGATTTGTCTGTGGAGTCTGTAACCTGAAGCGTATGTAACCTGAGGTACCACTGTATATGAAATTTGAAGAAGTGGACATGGGTAATAAACAATATACATTTGAATAAAATCCAGATACCTCTTTTGTGCAAAGTTAAAGGGCTACCACTCCAGTACATTTTAAGAGCATTTCCTGAGGCTGCTTAAAAATAGCTGTAACTCAGAGATGTTGGTTCTTCTGAAGAGCAGGGGTCCAAAAAGACACAAGATGAGTGAGTGGACAGGCCATAATGCCCCTTCTTGGTTATTCAAAATCCCACAATTTTAATGTTGACATTATCACCTTCCTTTGGGAGCTGGTTTAAATGGTTCAAAAGTGGATTTTGTCTAATGCCTTTACTAGATCTGAGCACGAAGATAATAGAATTAGGGTGGACAACACATCACTCAAAATTAATTTGATTGCCTTTTCTGATAGAACTAAAACAAAAACGGGAGATCTATCGTGCCACTTCCATTCATTTCAGTGAGGCTTGCATATAGGACAGCTTCCCAGCAGACTGTGTTCCTGATGAGCAAAGACAGCTTTGCAGTGATTGCAGTATATTGAAACTGGATTAAGTCTTTGCTACTGAGCCTTGTCAAATCCCACTTATAATACTATTAATCAATTCAAGAGGCTGAGAAAGATAGGATCTCTTTCACGTGCAGAGGCAGCTGACTGTGGAACTATAAACACAGGGAGAAGATGGCCAAGTGTGTCAAGCCATGGGGAAGTGGACAAAGCGCCTTGTCAGCATTGCAGCAGATCCAGATTGAAAGGCTTGAATTAATGATTTGTAAGTGGGAGTAAATAGCACCTTAGGAAACTCATGAGCGGGAGGAGTACACTGGCTGGGAAGCAATAATTGATTTTGCATAAGTGTATGTAGGGTTAGCTTCCTTTTAATTAAGCTTCACTCTAGACATATTCAAAGAGACTATGATGATGGTTTAGCAGTAGTAGCACTGTGGTTTTCATGTGGTGGGAATTCAAAGTCACCCAAAGAGTATGGTATCTGAAAAGGTGCTATCAAAAATAAGCACACCCATTTAGCAACATGCCTGCCTATGAGCCTTGCTCTCAGGGCCAGCTCTGTGATGAGGCAGTTGCCTCAGATGGCAAAAGCTGCCCGCCCTGTGCTCCCTTCTGCCCTCAAGTGCAACGAAAGATACGGTCCTTTCACCAGTATTGGAGTAAGAGTCAACTACCACTCTACTCTGCATGAACCTTGGGAGAGGACGCCATTTTGTCCTTCACTTCAGGCAGCAAAATGTCTTGAGCTGGCCCTGCTTGCTCCAGGATTCAATTATTGGGCAGAGTTTGGGGCAATCCCCTGCCCTCCACAACCAGGTCAGTAGCAGGCTGAGGTCAGAAACACAATGTCATTGGTTTTGAACAAGGAAATAGCACCAGACATCGCACCCACCCACTGCCTTCAGATGTGTTGTGTCATGGTTCAAGGACACATTCTACCCAGGTAACATCACTACAGGAGGGTCCAAACCACACCAGTGATGTGTTTGTGCCCTGGGCAGCATATTGAAGGCCTGACATAGAAGCCTGGCGGACACATTTGGCCTCCAGCCTCAGGTTCCCCAAAACTGCTATACTGTATATAAATAGCAAATTCATCATCTGAGTTTAAATCCCACGCAGCTAAAATGGTGCTACTCATGCACTGAGGGAGGGGTATCAGCTCACTTTGGGAAAACCCTAAAGTTTGCAAAAGTACAAAAGCATCTTAGGGGGGAATCCTAAGGAGGGAACCCTCAAAACAGCCCAATGCAGTCTGGGTATACTTAGTGGGCATGAAATTTGGATAATAGGCTAGACGACAGAAAACAAGGGGAAAGAAAGGAAATGGAATGGAATATCCTAGGAATTCTGGAATTCTGAAGAGGAGACCAACACTGCAGGATTTTGCTGCAGCCTGCAGGTCCCTCTTATTTTTATATCTGTGTGAATTTTGCATAGGTATCCTTACACCTTAGGAATTTGTTTGTACCTACCTATCGGCATTTATTTACCAAAGCCAGACTTTCCCTCGGAAGTTCTAAATGGCAGACTGAGAGGCATCCCTTATCAGAATAGGCTTTGTTTATGTTCCCATGACTATCGATTGTATGAAGCAAATCCTACTGCATTGTGGGTAATATGAGCAATCAAGGGATCAACTGATCAAACCCTTACTGGCAAATTTCCCTGGAAAATCTGAAGCCTCCCATATTAAATATCTTTTGGAAGACAGGTCAAATGATATTACACTGGCCATGGCAAGGTTTCTTTCGGAGGTTATAAGAAAGAAAGATCATTATGCCCTAGATAAAACAAAATGACTGCCTTGGTTCTACCATCTGTATGTCTGGTCGTTTTAACTGTATCTAGTTTTGAAATTGTTTTATGGTTTATGTTTTATGGGTCTTTGGACCGCAATAAAGTATTGATAATGATGCATATGTATATTTTGAAACTCAATACGTACTTGTAAAACTATTAAATCTGGAACCAGGCTAATATTGTTATTAATTATTAAAGCAGATGTTCCACCATCCAAATGGCAGGCTTTGATAATAGGCAAAAATTAGGTACAGCATGCCAACTAGAGCACCGAATGAGAAATTAGGTTTTGTTCTCGTTAAACATGGATTGTAGCATCATGGTCTCACGGATAGTGTCCCTGGACCAATGTGGCCAGCGACAGCCCCAGGTGCCTCTGCTTCGTCCCCCAAAGCTATGCTTAGGATTTCCAAGCGACAAGCAACCCTGAGATTCTCCCTGCGGTTAAGTCTGCCACTGAATTGGGAGCCTGCAGCTTCTTAGCACACCTTTCCTGAAATCTCCCCACTCTTAGAAATTTGAAATGGTATCTTTGTATATTGGTTGGGTCAATTTAGGAAAGGAATTCTACTGTAAAGCCTTTTTGGACTAACTAAACCAGGGAGCTAGCTGAACTATTCTCTGCTGAGTGTGGGTGTGACGTTTGGAGGTGAAACGCTCCACTGAAATCACAGGGCATTTTTAACAAGATTTTGGGGTGTCAACCAGAAAGTCTTGACTGGTTTCTAACCTAAGTTAATGACGCTGTGCCCTCAATTTCCACGACTCATGACGCTCTTCACTTCCTCTCTTAAAAAGCCAAAGTCCCAAAGGAATGCAGTCTTCACCCCAGCAGCCTCACTGGAGAACGGCAGCACTCCCTGTGCTCTTGATTATTGCCTCAGAGCAAATAATGAACTTGATCTCATTTGTACAGACAAAGCACAAATGCTTTACATGCACACAAAAACCCTGATATTCTGTGCCCAAAGCAAAAGAAATTATGCCAGAATGGTAGAGTGGTTGGTTGAGAAAAATATGGTGTTAAAATTCACCACCCAGAACCACACAAACACACAAGCCACACAATTATGCCAGGAAAGAAGTGTTGTTGGTTGATTTTTTTTTAAAAAAAGGGGGGGGAGATAACCAAATTCTGTTCATTGCTGAAGGCACAACAGACCAAGATCCAAGGAAAGTGAAGTATGTTTTAGGGAAGGACCACATTTCAAAGGTAATGCATCCTCTTTTGCACATAGAGGTTCATAGAATCCAAGAATCCTAGAATCATAAAGTTGGAAGAGACCACAAGGGCCATCGAGTCCAACCCCCTGCCAAGCAGGAAACACCATCAGAGCACTCCTGACATATGGTTGTCAAGCCTCTGCTTAAAGACCTCCAAAGAAGGAGACTCTACCACACTTCTTGGCAGCAAATTCCACTGTCAAACAGCTCTTACTGTCAGGAAGTTCTTCCTAATGTTTAAGTGGAATCTTCTTTCTTGTAGTTTGGATCCATTGCTCCGTGTCCACTTCTCTGGAGCAGCAGAAAACAATCTTTCTCCCTCCTCTATGTGACATCCTTTTATATATTTGAACATGGCTATCATATCACCCCTTAACCTCCTCTTCTCCAGGCTAAACATGCCCAGCTGCCTTAGCCGTTCCTCATAAGGCATCGTTTCCAGGCCTTTGACCATTTGGGTTGTCCTCCTCTGGACACGTTCCAGTTTGTCAGTGTCCTTCTTGAACTGTGGTGCCCAGAACTGGACACAGTACTCCAGGTGAGGTCTGACCAGAGCAGAATACAGTGGCACTATTACTTCCCTTGATCTAGATGCTATACTCCTATTGATGCAGCCCAGAATTGCATTGGCTTTTTTAGCTGCCGCGTCACACTGTTGGCTCATGTCAAGTTTGCGGTCAACCAAGACTCCTAGATCCTTTTCACATGTACTGCTCTCAAGCCAGGTGTCACCCATCTTGTATTTGTGCCTCTCATTTTTTTTGCCCAAGTGCAATACTTTACATTTCTCCCTGTTAAAATTCATCTTGTTTGTTTCGGCCCAGTTCTCCAATCTGTCAAGGTCGTTTTGAAGTGTGATCCTGTCCTCTGGGGTGTTAGCCACCCCTCCCAGTTTGGTGTCATCTGCAAATTTGATCAGGATGCCCTTGAGTCCATCATCCAAGTCGTTGATAAAGATGTTGAATAAGACCGGGCCCAAGACAGAACCCTGTGGCACCCCACTAGTCACTCTTCTCCAGGATGAAAAGGAACCAGTGATGAGCACCCTTTGGGTTCGGTCAATCAGCCAGTTACAAATCCACTGAGTGGTAGCATAGTCAAGTCCGCATTTTACCAGCTTCTTTACAAGAATATCATGGGGCACCTTGTCAAATGCCTTGCTGAAATCAAGGTAGGCTACATCCACTGCGTTCCCGTCATCTACCAGGCTTGTAATTCTGTCAAAAAATGAGATCAGGTTAGTCTGACATGACTTATTTTTCAGAAATCCATGCTGACTATTGGTGATCACAGTATTCCTTTCTAGGTGCTCACAGACTGTTTGCTTAATGATCTGCTCCAGAATCTTCCCTGGTATTGATGTCAGACTGACTGGGCGGTAATTATTTGGGTCCTCTCTTTCCCCCTTTTTGAAAATAGGGACAACATTTGCCCTCCTCCAGTCTGCCGGGACTTCGCCTGTTCTCCAGGAATTCTCAAAGATGACTGCCAGTGGTTCTGAGATCACATCTGCCAGTTCTTTTAATACTCTTGGATGCAGTTCATCTGGCCCTGGAGACTTGAATACATCTAAACTAGCCAAGTATTCTTGTACTATCTCCTTAGTTCAATCGACATCTTGAATACATCTAAACTAGCCAAGTATTCTTGTACTATCTCCTTAGGTTCAATCGACATCTTCTCCAGGCACAACCTGAAAAGGCTCCTATCTGGAACCCTGGAGAGCTAGTCAGTGCAGAGCAAGTATCTTCAACCATTTCAGACCCAGGAGCCACCTATGACCCAAACGTGCATTTGTGGGCCCATTTCTTAATTTCATACCATCCAACATTTCTCCGATGAAAATAGGGACGTACCATTCCATAAAGATAATTTTACTATTTATACTCCACACATCTTACTGGGTTGCCCCAGCCACCCGAGGCAGCTTCCAACATGTAAAAAAACCACAATAAAACATTAAACATTTAAAAAACTTCCCTATACAGGATTCCCTTCAGGCAGCTCACGAATCGGATAACTCCATACCCTCCAAAATTTCTTCAGTGAAAATAGACATCCTAAGGAAAAGTGGGGGATATTGGGTGGCGCTGTGCTCTAAACCACTTAGCCTAGGGATTGACAATTGGAAGGTTGGTGGTTCGAATGTCCGCGATGGGGTGAGCTCCTGTTGCTCTGTCCCTTCTCCTGCCAACCTAGCAGTTCGAAAGCACATCAAAGTGCAAGTAGATAAATAGGTACCACTCCGGCAGGAAGGCAAACGGCGTTTCCGTGCGCTGCTCTGGTTTCACCAGAAGTGGCTTAGTCATGCTGGTCACATGACCCGGAAAAATTGTGTGTGGACAAACGTTGGCTCCCTCAGCCAGTAAAGCGAGATAAGTGCCGCAACCCCAGAGTCGTCCGCGACTGGACTTAACTGTCAGGGGTCTTTTACCTTTTAAGGAAAAGTGGCACATTCAGGGAAAACTAAAAAATCAGGACTTTGTCTCAAAATCAGGGATGTCCCTAGAAAATAGGGACGCTTGGAGGGTCTGCAATCTTAATATTTGCATGGTGGTAGTGTTGTGACCCACCTTGGATCAGGCCATGACCCACTGGTGGGTCACAACCCACCAGTTGAAGACCAGGGTTGTAGAGAATTGTTACAAGGCTGCAAAACCTCTCCTCCCAGCTATACAGGAGAAAGAGAAGGAAGAGCGTCAGCTCAAGGCTCACAGGCTCTCATGTGCTCATGCACATCTTGCCAAACCATTTGTTGTTGTTGTTTAGTCGTTTAGTCGTGTCCGACTCTTCGTGACCCCATGGACCAGAGAACGCCAGGCACTCCTGTCCTCCACTGCCCCCCGCAGCTTGGTCAGACTCATGCTGGTAACCTCGAAAACACTATCCAACCATCTCGTCCTCTGTCGCCCCCTTCTCCTTGTGCCCTCCATCTTTCCCAACATCAGGGTCTTCTCCAGGGAGTCTTCTCTTCTCATGAGGTGGCCAAAGTACTGGAGCCTCAGCTTCACAATCTGTCCTTCCAGTGAGCACTCAGGGCTGATTTCCTTCAGAATGGAGAGGTTTGATCTTCTTGCAGTCCATGGGACTCTCAAGAGTCTCCTCCAGCACCATAATTCAAAAGCATCAATTCTTCGGCGATCAGCCTTCTTTATGGTCCAGCTCTCACTTCCATACATCACTACTGGGAAAACCATAGCTTTAACTATACGGACCTTTGTTGGCAAGGTGATGTCTCTACTTCTCAAGATGCTGTCTAGGCCTGTCATTGCCCTTCTCCCAAGAAGCAGGCGTCTTTTAATTTCGTGGCTGCTGTCACCATCTGCAGTGATCATGGAGCTCAAAAAAGTAAAATCTCTCACTGCCTCCATTTCTTCCCCTTCTATTTGCCAGGAGGTGATGGGACCAGTAGCCATGATCTTCGTTTTTTTGATGTTGAGCTTCAGACCATATTTTGCACTCTCCTCATTCACCCTCAATAAAAGGTTCTTTAATTCCTCCTCACTTTCTGCCATCAAGGTTGTGTCATCTGCATATCTGAGGTTGTTGATATTTCTTCCGGCAATCTTAATTCCGGCTAGGGATTCATCCAGCCCAGCCTTTCGCATGATGAATTCTGCATATAAGTTAAATAAGCAGGGAGACAAAATGCAGCCTTCATGGATCACTGCCTTCACTGCCTTGCTGTGGCGAAGGGGCTTGAAGAACTCAGAGAAGCTATGAACTATGCCGAGCAGGGCACCCAAGATGAACAGGTCATAGTGGAGAGTTTTGACCAAACGTGATCCACCTGGAGGAGGAACCGGCAAGCCACTCCAGTATCCCTGCCAAGAAAACTCCATGGACAAAGACAACAGGCATGCCAAACCATAGTTCAATGCAATATGTGATCCAGTACAGTGTGAGTGATCCCTTTATAACCTCATAAATGACTTTGGCTCATACATGATCAAAACGATTGGATGCGTTGACTTTGGCCAGGCTGTTTGTGGTGTAAACCACTTAGCAATACTCATCTAACCCTCCTACCATTGAAACATATTTTAAGACTGTACTATGCATTTTATTTTATTCTTTTAATCCCCTCAGGTGAATATGAATTTTATACCAGAGCTTGTGATGTCATACAGTGGCTAAAAGTGTGAGCTGGGAAGTCCCTGGTTCAGATCTTGCCTCAGCCATGAACTCAGCAGGTTGCCTTAGGCTGGCTACCAGTTCAGTTCATAGGTCACACTTCCATTCCCCTGCCCCCCCCACCTCCATTCATCTGCACCAATTTCCTCCTCCACTTCCTGTATCTATCATTTGCAGAAGTCCTGTGCTGAATTCTGCCCTCCAATTTCTTGAAAGTTTTCCCCTCTTTTTTCCCCTCGTTTTTTTTATTAAAGATTTTCTTGGTTTACAAAAGTACATGCCTTCTCTCTCTTTTTCAGGTTGTGCAGTCTTTCTTACACATCAGTTACGTTTGTTGTGAGACAATAGTGTTGAGTACAGTCTAAGGTTGGGGAAGAAGAGGGGAGAGAAGAGAGGTGGGGTGGCGAGGCTTTGTATAGTGTATGTGTGGGGTTTTGTCAACTGGGTAGCTTCTCTTTCTATTTGCTTATTACATTTCCTTGGTAGTGAGAGGGATTGGGGGAGTCCAGGGTGTGGCTGGTTGTCTGTAGTTGGCTGCATTTGTGAGTGGGGGGGCTTGTTGGGTCAGGGAAGCCAGATTGATTCATATGCTGTCGGTGGATTCTTCTTGTTGTCTTGTTGGGCTGTGTATATGATAAAGGGGAGCCATACTGCGGCGAAGGCGTCCTCTTCTATTTGTCCCAGTGTCAGTTTCCATTTATTGGTTAGCTTTTCTAGTAAGGCCGTTTCCCATACAATTTGAGACCATTGGTCCATGTTTACTCCTGACAGGTCTCTCCAGCGTCTGGCTATGAGGCTTCTGGCTGCTGAGAGTAGATAGGTTATAAGCTCTGAATAATGTGAGTGGTCATTATGATCTTGGAAGATGTTCAGTAGGGTCAGTTCTGGGATGAGTTCTAACACCTGTTTAGTTATTTTGCATATCTCTTGTGGGACTACTCTCCAGAAGGGTTGGATTTTAGAGCATTCCCACCACATGTGGAGGTGCAGCCTCTCCAACATCTTGGTGAAGTTCCTGGGTAAATCAGCATCAGTTTCCATGATGTTAAGTACCAACTGTAGGTGGTTTTCGGAGTGAGTTCCCTTCTTTTGGCTGAGATGGACTTAAAGGGAGGTCAAGACCAGGCAGAGGGCCGTCCGCCCTGTGGAACGCCCTCCCATCAGATGTCAAGGAAATAAACAACTACCTAACTTTTAGGAGACATCTGAAGGAAGCCCTCTTTAGGGAAGTTTTTAATGTTTGAAGTTTTATTTTATTTATTTTATTTTAATATTACGTTGGGAATTGCCCAGAGTGGCTGGCGAAACCCAAACAGATGAGCAGGCTATAAATAGTAAATTATTATTATTATTATTTATTATTATTCTAGTCCATTGGGTGGGGTTCATTTCATAGCCTATGTCATGCTCCCATTGTTCTTTGATTGCGTCAAGGGGGTTTGTGGGATTTTGGAGGAGTATTTTGTATATTGTGGATACCATCCCTTTGCCATGTCCCTCTACTGTCAGGAGAACGTTTTTGAAGGTGGTCAGGGGCCTAGTGGCTGCTGATTTTACTGCTGGATTGTTTAAAAAGTTGATGGTGTGTTAGCCAAGGTATTTGGGTGTCCCCTAGTTTGTCTTGCATTTTTTGTGCTGGTGTGGGTTTGTTGTTTTTGTAGAAGTCTTTGAGTCACTGTAGATCAGGCTTCCTCAACCTTGGCCCTCCAGATGTTTTTGGCCTACAACTCCCATGATCCCTAGTTAGCAGGACCAGTGCTCAGGGATGATGGGAATTGTAGTCTCAAAACATCTGGAGGGCTGATGTGGAGGAAGCCTGGTGTAGATCTTTGGTTTGCCAGGTTTTTATCTGGAGGTTTTGTGTTGCATGTTGCAATAGTGGGTGATAAACCAGTGGGGTTAGTGATTAGTTTCCCCTCATGCAAATTTGACTGGACTTAACTGCCCAGGGGTCCTTTACCTTTACCTTACCCATGGACTTGAACTGAAGGACGGGAAGCCAGGCCGCCTGGCTACTGGCAGTTGTTAATTGTTCATTGATTTATTTTACTGAACCCTTTCTAATTTGAAATAAATCAGTGCAGAAATATTTTTTTAAGTTAAAAGGCAATACTTTCCTTAAAAATAAGCTCAGTAAGCTTACCTATCTCAGCAGCTCCAGATTATCCTAGCTCTAAGATACTGAGAACTGATGATGGGCAGGATGGATGAAACTGTTTTCGATTCAGTTTGCCACATTTCTCCTTCAGTCTGTGAATTATTTATTTATTTGTAAAGTCACTCTGCTAGCATATTAATCCCCAAATATTCATAATTTTGTATGCAATTTTGCCTAATATACACATTTTGCAATATCCCCTGTAATGCATTTTTGTATGTTATAGTCACAAATATATGCATTTTATGCACCTTTTAACCTAATTTGTTTTTGAACATGTTTTTTGTTGGAAAATTGCATTACAAAATTTGGAGAAGTCTGAATTTTGAAGGATAGATGCATTTTTCATTCACTTATTGTTTAGGGAAGTATGAATTAGGCATGACGATGCCACTGGCATGAAATTGTTCCGCCATCTCTAGCATGGAGAAGTGGCTATATGATTGATTTGGTCTATATTGGCTGCGGGTGGCGCTGTGGGTAAAACCTCAGTGCCTAGGACTTGCCGATCGCATGGTCGGCGGTTCGAATCCCCGCGGCGGGGTGAGCTCCCGTCTTTTGGTCCCGGCTCCTGCCCACCTAGCAGTTCGAAAGCACCCCTAAGTGCAAGTAGATAAATAGGTACCGCTTTACAGTGGGAAGGTAAACGGCGTTTCCGTGTGCTGCGCTGGTGCTGGCTCGCCAGAGCAGCTTCGTCACGCTGGCCACGTGACCCGGAAGTGTCTGCGGACAGCGCTGGCCCCCGGCCTCTTAAGTGAGATGGGCGCACAACCCTAGAGTCGGACATGACTGGCCCGTACGGGGAGGGGTACCTTTACCTTTTACCTATATTGGCTGCATTGCTGCTCAGTCCACATCTGGCACTTTGAGGTGACATAATGTTGCACACTAGAAACTAGATCCATTCACTCTGGCCTTGCTGAGGGGCCTTTAGGGGCACTTCTGCCAGGTCTGCCAAAAGAGTCCAGTGGAGGAAGGTTCTTTGGTGGTAGGTGTGAACGTGGAAGAAGAAGAAGAGTTTGGATTTGATATCCCGCTTTATCACTCCCCTTCAGGAGTCTCAAAGTGGCTAACATTCTCCTTTCCCTTCCTTTCCCACAACAAACACTCTGTGAGGTGAGTGGGGCTGAGAGACTTCAGAGAAGTGTGAATGGCCCAAGGTCACCCAGCAGCTGCAGGTGGAGGAGCAGGGAATCGAACCCGGTTCCCCAGATTACAAGTCCACCGCTCTGAACCACTACACCACACTGGCTCTACACCACGTAGAGGTGTTGCTTCTGGTCTGAACTCCTGGCTTGAAATCAAGTCTTCTTCTGCTGGGTCCCTTAGACAGACTTCTGCTGACCCACTTCAGAGTCATTTTCCATGATAGCTCATTACCTATACTCTCAATTTTTGTTTGTGAACTGCCCTGAGTCACCCTTCTTAGATTAGGACAGGGTTGGGGAACCTTTAGCCCTTGGATGTTGTTGAACTCCCACCAGCCCCAGCCAGCATGGCCAATGGTTAGAGCTGATGGGAGCTGTAGTCCAACAACATTTGGAGGACATTTGCCTACCCCTTGGTTAGAATTATGGAGTGAGAAATAGCTTAAAAACTTTACTCCACTGGGGTCTACGTTCTCTTTAGCATCCCACCACAAGGGTCTACTAGTGGCCATATATTTTGCTAGATATATTCTTTTCTAGCTGTTTACTTTGAGATGAGCTAAACATTATTCTGTACAAAGCCACTGCCAGAGCTCTCCCTATAATTCACCTGAAGGAGGTGAAACTCTTCCTGGTTGCATTAAGTACCGAAAGGACACGTAGCTACTAGGTGAGGAGAAATTGGGCGTGGCAGTTGTGAAACCATCATCCTGGACTCCCAAACTGGTTTGGCTGAGACCTGTTCAGTGCTATTTGGCCCCTTTTCATCCCCCTGAAGACACTGGTGTGTGTCAGGCTTTCCCAGATTGGTTTCTTCCCAATGTTTTAGAATACAAAATTCACCAGCAGCACATGGCAGCATTGTCTGAGATAGACAGGAATTGTAGTCATTAACATCTGGAGGACAGTATATTGGGGAAGGATCTTGCAGGTTCTACCAGCTTGAGAAAGGTGCCTGTACTCCAGAGAGGCTATTTTACAAAACCTTCGAAACCCCCTTTCTCCTTAAAAAAACCCCAACAACCTTCATCTACATCATTCAAGTATCTCAGGAATTTTGTATATTTATTTCATATCTTAACTAATATTGTTAGAAATTGTGTGATGGTGTTTTCTTTTGTTTTAACAAGTGTGACTCTGTAATTAAGTCTGATTGATCGTAAGCACTCTCAGCATTTCTTAAACGATATTAAACCTTCCCTTCAAAACTTCCTACAGACTTTCAGGCCCCTCCCTGCCATGTTTTCTTGTTTTCTCCTGCTCTGGAGGGGAGGACTCAAACCAATGGCTTCAAGTTACAAGAACTAAACATTCGGAAGTTGTTGTTTTTTTGCAGTAAGAGCTGTTTGGCCCTGGAACAGACTTCCACGAGAGGTGGTGGACTCTCCTTTCTTTGAGGTTTTTAAGCAGAGGTTGGATGGCCATCTGTCATGGGTGCTTTAGCAGAGATAGATCCCTGCACTGCAGGAGATTGGACTAGATGACCCTCGGGGCCCTTCTTACCCTATGATTCCATAATACTGTGATTCTGTGTTGTCTGTTAAAAAACATAGAATTAAAGGGAGAAATGCTGAAGGTTCAGACTTAAAGGACTGCCAGAGAGAATATTGCTTCTAGATCAGGAACACCTGAAACGATGAACAAAAGTGCTTTGCGGGCTTCTGCACAAAAGATATGTTATTTCTCACCGCTGGAGGGAAAACCCTCTCTTCCCCAATGAAAAGAACAAGACCAGCACCATATATTTTTGCTGCTTGAGGCACCTCATCACCAACAATTCTATAAACAGAAACTGACTGGAGTGGTAGAGTCACAGAATCTTAAGAGTTGGAAATGGCCCAAGAGTCATCTAGTCCAACTCTGGAGCTGTGTGTGTCTCTGAACAGGGTGCTCACAATTGCATGATTGTGGTTGCATCTCTGGGCACTTCTGCAGTCTGTGTGTCTGTATCAGTGAATTTCAGCCGGGGGCTGTGTGGTCAAAAGAAAAGGCATGTTAAGCGCAGAGGAAGTTTGTTATCCGATTATGGGAGGGATTTGCTGGTGTATTTATCTCTAATCCTCTCCCTTCTGCTTCCTCTCCTGCTCCCACTTTCCGCTCTGTCAGCTGAACTTGTCCTTGCACTACAGCCCTTCTGTCTCCTCCAGAAGATGGCCCCCTCCCCACTTACAAAAGGGCTCTGGTAACTACGGCAACCAAGGTACCCCTGACCGTTAGGTCCAGTTGCGGATGACTCTGGGGTTGCGGCGCTCATCTTGCTTTACTGGCCAAGGGAGCCGGCATTTGTCCACAGACATGTGGCCAGCATGATTAAGCCACTTCTGGCAAAACCAGAGCAGCGCACGGAAACACCATTTACCTTCCCGCCGGAGCGGTACCTATTTATCTATTTGCACTGTGTGCTTCTTTTGAACTGCTAGGTTGGCAGGAGCAGGGATCGAGCAACAGGAGCTCACCCCGTCGCAGGGATTCGAACCACCGACCTTCTGATCGGCAAGCCCTAGGCTCTGTGGTTTAGACCACAGCGCCACCCGCATCCCTTTACGACAACCAAAGGGGTACACTATTGATGAAGGGCATTAGGATGCTTCACTTTACCTCAGAGTTCTTGGCTTCTTAGGGCACCACCAGACCTGGCTGCAAATGGAGCAGAAGGCTTTATTTCTTGTTGTTGCAGGCCTTCCTTCTCAGAAGTATTGCAGTTTGGAAGGGCCTGAGGAGATCCATAAGGAAATTGCCAGTTAAGATTGGGCACAATCCCCTGGGAAATTTTCCTGCACAAGTTTTGTTGAAATGGAAGTAGCTTCCCTTCTGATTTCAGTGGGCTTTGCACCGGAGAACTTCCCAATGTAGATTTGGATAGTGTCACTAGGGCTGTGTATGCACTATACATTTAAAGCAAATGACTCCCCCCCAAAAAAAATAGTTTGTTAAGGTCACAAGCTCTTCCTTCTGCTTTAAATGTCTAGTGAATACGCAGCCCAGCTGGCCCTAGACATAGATGTATCTGACTGGATTGGGGAGTTCCTTGAATCTGTTGTTATTGCAGGAGAGAGACAATAAAGCTGTTGTCTTGCTTCCTGTCTGGTATGTCATCTAAGCCAGGGATAAGAAACCTGTGGCCCTTCCGTCATTGGATGCCAACTCCCATCAGCACCTGCTAACAAGTCAAATGTTCAGGGATGATGGGAGTTGGAGTTTAAGAACATATATAGTAAGCCACAGGTCCCCCATCCCCGTGGTAACCTTTCGTGACAGCATCAGTCAATTCTTTTCAATTTCTCACGCTGCAAACATTTGGCTGGCCATCTGAAGGGCTGTCCAATCTAAGTCCAGTCTAAAGAATCATAAGAAGGGAGAGCAGTGGCCTTGAAATTGTCCATCAAAAGCACCTGGACAGCAGACAGGGCAATTGGTCACACTTACCCACCATGCAAAATTATTTTTAAATAACAGTAAATTTGAATCCATGCATAATCATATGTGATTTTTATGCATATGTATCCTTTTTTGTCCTCTTTTTCATGTGACATGTAAGTAGGAATGGAGGAGAACGTCACAATAAACAAACTTGATTCCAAGCTCTTCAAAAGGTAGCTCAAGCGACCTGGTCAGTTTCCATATGAACCCTAACAATCTTGTAGGAAAATCCCTAACAATAATTCCTTATAATTCCTCTGTTTGTTGTCATTGCTTTGGATATACCATTAGATAAGATGCCCTGAAATATGTATTCCATTGACTTCTGTTTTACTGTGGTGATGATGGTAGCCATTGACATTCATTGTTATGTTTCTTCTCCTGTCTTTATACGATCTGAAGAGAAGCAAGGTTATTCTTCTCCTGTCTCCCTACCTATATGGCTCTCCATTAGATAATTGTGTGTTTGTGTGTAAAGGTAAAGGTAAAGGTACCCCTGCCCGTACGGGCCAGTCTTGACAGACTCTGGGGTTGTGCGCCCATCTCACTTAAGAGGCCAGGGGCCAGCGCTGTCCGGAGACACTTCCGGGTCACGTGGCCAGCGTGACAAAGCTGCATCTGGCGAGCCAGAGCCGCACACGGAAACGCCGTTTACCTTCCCGCTGGTAAGCGGTCCCTATTTATCTACTTGCACCCGGAGGTGCTTTCGAACTGCTAGGTTGGCAGGCGCTGGGACCGAGCAGCGGGAGCGCACCCCGCCGCAGGGATTCGAACCGCCGACCTTTCGATCGGCAAGTCCTAGGCGCTGAGGCTTTAACCCACAGCGCCACCTGCGTCCCTACTGTGTTTGTGTGTAGGTTAAGGTAATAATGCTTAATGGTAGTAGCTTTTTAAATACATAAGCAAAAACAATTCTGAATGTCATACATATGTGATATAAAATGCTTACTTTTAATAAATGATTTATTGATTTCATTTTCCTTCTGTGGTATGTGTTTTCATAATCTTATGTTTTGGGTTCCTGCAGTAATGGCTAAAGTGAATTGTATTTTTTCCAAAGATAAGTAAATAAAGTAAGCTTAACAAACCATTTTAGCAATTATGTCTGCATGTGTTGTGCCCTCCTTGGGTCTCTCTCCCATAATTCAAAATAGTGGTCATTTTTAAGAATACTTCTGCTCTCCCTGAATTTTGCAACTTGCCAACTTGTCTTCTGCATGAGTCCATTCACAGCTTTTCAAGGCGAAAGGGAAGGAAGGATGAGGGAGAATGTTGGATTTATTGTTGTGCTTCAGTAGTTGTTTCCCATTGGGGATATTTTGAGCTGTGTCATTTACACAAAGACAATGAATTTAAATCTTTTCTTTCCCACTCTAATCAGGTGGCAGACCTGTAGTAAGAGGCAACCATTCATGCCATCCATTAGATAAGAGGTGGTAACGCCACAGTTAACAGAAGTGGAAAGAAATGTGCTGTTTTTGCAAAATGCCTTACCAGGCTAAGATCATGCAAATTTAACAGAATGGAAACCACAACTGGACTGGGCTTGAGTATCAATAATGTGATGATAATGTGCTCAAAAGATTAACAGAGAACTTCACCCCAATGTCTAAGTGGCCGTTAAATCCACAGTTAATTGTACTCTCTCATGCACAAACTCTATTTAGCTAGACAGAAAAGTTGTCCTCAACACCAATGAAAATGGAGAGGGGGAGGGAGAATAGTTATCAAGTCTAATAATTCCAACACTCTTGAAATCTCTGTTACAGATTGGACAATGAGATTAACTGTTTTTGACTTTACTCATAGTACATTTCTTACTCATGGACTGTAGAGAAATGATCCTGACCTTTTCCCCCATGCTAAGCTCCCTGAGTCAAATATTTGTCTGGTCAGTTGGGCCCTGAAGCTATTCTGATTTACACCAGCAAGGAATCTTGTGTTCCTGGCTTCTCCAAAGAAATACCAACACCAGTGTAAGATCTTTCACCCACAAGTTCCAGTCGACTACCTTGGTTTTACATAAGCTTTGTACTAGAAGAGTCTTCTAGTCCTGAGGAGTAATGGTCAATAGCTGCTATGATGGTGAGCAGGAGGGGAAGTGACTGGTGGCGAGTTACAGAGCTTTTTGAGGCAGGGTGGTCCAGTCCAAATGCACTATTTGTACACACATTTATGATCGCACTGCTTGCATTCCCTCAAACTGGGTTTGCACCACCTAAAGAAATGGTCTCTCTTCTCTGCCCCTCCTTTTGCAGACATCTTTTTAACATGTGCAGGAGCATAATCATGGTAACATTTGAAAAGGTCCAAATCTGATGACTTTTAGGAGGGTATTCTGTACCGAATAATGTGGTGATCTAAGGCCTATCCTGAGCTATATATTATTCTTGCCATGTGGTGATGACAGGGCCATGAGGCAAGGTGAGGCAGTTGCCCCAGGGCGCCAGGCTCTGGATTTCTGAGAGAGGCAGAAATCTGCCTCTTGTGCTGGTTAGCTGCTGGCGCCACCTCCTTGTCTGCTGTGTGCCCACTGCAAGCCAATGTGCCCAGTGCCGGGTGGTGGTGGGCAGACAGGCACGCAACAAAAGGGGGGGGCAGTATTCTTTGTTTTGCCTCTAGCGGTAAAACATCTGGAGCCAGCCCTGGGTGGAGACCAGCTTGTTGTGGTCTTCATATGAAGTACCTCCCCAGTGTAGCTTTATTCTATACATTGTTCTTCTGTTCTGACTAAAACATGGAGGTGCTCTAGTCTAGAACAGGTCCATACACTCAAAATCCTGTTGTCACTTCATCACCACCTCAATATATTTACACTGCAACTTGCAGGCCAGGCCTAAGGAGCAGCTGTTTAACATTTGTTGGTTTTTAGTTATCATCTTATGGTGCTTTGGTTAATTTTATATCATTTTGTTGTATCTTTTTAAGTTTCCATGTTGAATTTGTAGAGAAGGTGTTTTGTTTTTTCAAAGCATATACAGGAAAATGTAGAAAAGACAGATGAAATCACCATGGCTTGTGTCAGTTTTGTCCAACTTGTAAAAACCTCTCAACAGTATCACATGCCACATGAGGCGAAACAGCCCTCAGGCAGATTAGGAAAATGTATGGTTTTGAAAACCAAGATGTTCCATTTGTAGGTTTCTGATTGATTCACTTATGTAAACATTCTGGTAAATGTGAAAAACAATTGTGAAAATGCAATTCTGGGCTGCATCAATAGGAGTATAGCATCTAGATCAAGGGAAGTAATAGTGCCACTGTATTCTGCTCTGGTCAGACCTCACCTGGAGTACTGTGTCCAGTTCTGGGCACCACAGTTCAAGAAGGACACTGACAAACTGGAACGTGTCCAGAGGAGGGCAACCAAAATGGTCAAAGGCCTGGAAACGACGCCTTATGAGGAACAGCTAAGGGAGCTGGGCATGTTTAGCCTGGAGAAGAGGAGGTTAAGGGGTGATATGATAGCCATGTTCAAATATATAAAAGGATGTCACCTAGAGGAGGGAGAAAGGTTGTTTTCTGCTGCTCCAGAGAAGCGGACACGGAGCAATGGATCCAAACTACAAGAAAGAAGATTCCACCTAAACATTAGGAAGAACTTCGTGACAGTAAGAGCTGTTTGACAGTGGAATTTGCTGCCAAGGAGTGTGGTGGAGTCTCCTTCTTTGGAGGTCTTTAAGCAGAGGCTTGACAACCATGTCAGGAGTGCTCTGATGGTGTTTCCTGCTTGGCAGGGGGCTGGACTCGATGGCCCTTGTGGTCTCTTCCAACTCTATGATTCTATGATTCTATTCTACAAATTTATTTTCATCTGCTAAGAATATAGTCCGCCAGGAAGTCCCCTTGTGCAAGTTTCTCTGCCTGAATAACCAAATGTTTGTTATACTGAACAAGCATATAAATGGAAAAGATGGCTCATCTATTTCCTACACTTAACAGGGGAGGCCAGAGTACAACCATGCATATGGAGGGTTCTGGGGTGTTTTGTGGAGGGGTGTGTGTGTGTGCCGTGGTGCCATGCCAGAAAACAACTGTGGGTCTGGCCCAGTGGCAAAGCAGACATCTCAGAAACTGTGCTGACATGGGCAGCTACCTAATCTTCCAATATGACTGATCTGGCCTTGCTAGATTCTAGTAGGTTGACATATGGCAGCTTCTTTAAAGGGCAAGGGGTTTGATGCTAAGGTGTGCCTGGGAAGACAAATGCTGAGGTGATGGCGGCAGTCACATGGCGATTGGTCAGCTTTGTGTATCCTGCCAGTTGTCTCGCTACTCGGCTTCGCACACACTCTTCACCTCCCCTTTCTTTCTTACAAAAGCTCATGCTAAACCCTGAAGCTTAGTTCCTGGAGCCTCTGGTTTGCTATTGTACATTAATCCTTTTGGATTTTTTTTTTAATTCACTTTAGTGTTTCATTAGTTTTCATCCCCAATCCTCTGTGTATTATTTCCTTCCAGATTCAATTAAACTGGCAGGCTGTGCCCTGAGCCAGCAGGGCTAAAACGGGAGCTTGTATTAGTGCTGCTGGCAAAACAGGCGACTTCTGGGCACGGAGGTCTAGTTGGGTTTCATCTAATGAGCCTTTAAGCTACAAGGCACATGGGTGGCCACGGGATTGGCCATCTGCAATTGTCCTGCTTGACCCTCAGAGCTCCGTTCAGTGACCCACTTGAGGGAGGAGGGGAGGTGGGGGGGGGTTCTCTTTGAGCTTCTAATTGACATGATAGCAGTAATTGTAGGTCTGAATCAGGGGTGCCGACTTATAAAAAATATTGGGGGGGGGCGGGGGCCCATACCGACTTATAAAAAATATTGGGGGGGCCCAAGACCTCCAAACCGCTGCTGCTGGGGGAACGAAAGGGGCGAGCCCCGGGCTGCCCCGACCTTAAGTGAACCTGTGAGGGCCCGCCCTTTGCGGCAGCCGATTGGCTGCCGCCGTGGGCGGTGAATATTAATGAGCTAGGGGGAATCCCCGCTTCTCGCGGGGCTGACGCCAGCCCCGCGAGATTGTTGATGGGTCGAGAGCCCGCAACCCCACCCCCTCTCTAGATCGGGAGTGGCTTTGTTTTTCTTAAATTATTGGGGGGGCAGAGCCCCCCAAACAAATTTTTGAGGGGGCTCGGGCCCCCTCAGGCCCCATGGAGTCGGCGCCTATGGTCTGAATTCTAATGCTCTTCATAAGTAGTTCTGCCTAATATTCTCCCCTCCCCTTATATTCTTGTAGTTTTCAGCATAAGATTTCGTGTAAGAGGAACGTAGAATCACATTATTTCCAAGAGGCCACATTTGCACCATATATTTAAAGCATTACAATACCATACCACTTTAAACAGCCATGGTTTACCCCAAAGAATTCTGGGAGCTGTAGTTTGTTACGGGTGCTAAGAATTGTTATGGGACCCCTATTCCCCCATTCCCAGAGTTCCATGGAAGGGGGCTTGATTGTTGTACAAATCTGAGAATTGTAGCTCTGGGAGGAGTCTCCCAAAATGATCAGCAGCCTTAACAAACTACAGTTCCCATAATTCTCTGGGGGAAGCCAGGTCAGTTTGAAGTGTTATGTGTGAATGTGAGAGACCTTCCCTGCTTCAGTGGACATTAGCAGCATTAGGGGTTCCCTTGAGTTTCTATAAATCTTCTTTGCCTTTTGCCAGAGAACTCTATGATGAAAGTCAGTTATAAATCTGTAACATTCTGAGGGAGTTAAACCTTTATAGGGTTTTTCTTGTTCTGTTAAATCTGGGCAGCAAAACAAGCTAATTCACTTTTCCCTCTCAGCACAAGGGTGGTGTAGAGAACAAGCAGCTTCTGCCTCTCCTCTTGGGCTGATGGACTAAGCAGAGAACTTCTCCTCTCCCAAGTCTACTTGTGAGTCAGGCACAGTTAGGTGAACTACTTAGGGAAAGGTTTGGCTTGTCACAACAGAGTCATGAGTAAGCATAGGTATGAATCTTCCTGGTGTCAGTTTAGAGTTTATGTAAGCCGAATAAAGGTCTAAACAACAGCAAAGCTGGACAAGTTGATCTACAAGGAAACACTCTAAATTCCACGATTGGGCCATACCTGTATCAAAAAGAAGTCACTCAAAATGTGCTGATGCATGGTGTACATCTGTCCTTGGTGCTGCCCTTGTAAAACTCAGCAAGGAGCAGGATGGGAACAAAACCAGAATTAGTTGGCTCCATCTGCCACTGACCCTGGCTCCACCAGCCATTTGCTCTGGCAGCCCTTACTTTTCATTCCTCTAACTTCTGCCATAATCAGCCTCTACCAAGAAGAATTTAACAGATGTGGTATTAAGCAGCTTCCTATATTCCTCATATTGTAAACCTGAACAGTGGCTGGCACACCATAACCTAAAATGCTTCCTGCATGTTATTCTGAGGGGGCTTAGAAATGTGGCAAGCTGACTTGGCAACCTCACCCTTGCTGAGGCTCTTATTCCCATATGTTTATTCCTGATCTCCATTTATCTGTGGGAGAACTAGAGGCTTCAGATGATTTATCTCTATACTTGATGAGACATGACATCCTTCACATACGCCCATTGGTGAGCAAAAGCTGAACAAAGCCATGTAACTGTCTTAGGGAGTGTGTGAAGGGTAGGTCTGAAAACTGGCAGCAAAACACACAAAACAGGGCAAGTTCCATGCATACAGTTGATCCAGGGAATGTAGTCATGCCTGGACATGAACAGCCTGCAGTTTGAGGTTTGCCACACCCTTTGAAGAAAATATATTTTATATAGTCATCCATAGGCACCATATTGGTTTCTCTAACTCAAGGATAGCCAAGTTAGTGCTCTCTGGATGTTGTTGGACTACAACTCCCATAATCCCTGACCACTGGCCATGCTGGGTAGGGTTAATGGTATCTGGAGCCCAACACATCTGGAGGGTGCCATTTTGGCTTCCCCTGATGTAATGACTCAACCAGATAACTTGCAAGTATTAGGGGTGCAGTTTCACTGCCCCAACTTGTGCTGAAGCATCAACTCACGTTACTCCCCATAAATTTTCCACACAGCTAATAGAATCCAGCACTGGTGCCTGCAGTTTACATGGCTGATTTCCTGAGGTTACAGCATGTCTTTTTTTGTAGATCCATCTTATTCTCTCATCAAAACCAGGAATGCAAAAGGCTATCAGATGTATGAAACCCTCCAGAGAAATTACCCAATTTCAGTAAAATGTCTGGCTTTCCCATTCCTTGAGGGACCTCCAGAGTCACTCCAGGGTATTTCTTGAAATAAAAAATTCAGTGCCAATTGTAAGCAAGATAACATCCCTATCACTAGCTCTGTTTTATATGTGAGTGAGGAAGTTGATGAACACATTTCTTAACCTCCACCCTCAACCCCTCAAGAAACTGAGGTGAGACATTCTTTCCAGAGCCCTCTGGCTGACTTTCTCCCTTTGGGTGACATACACAATGTTCACATTGGTGGTGGTGTCAGGAAACGTCTTATGCAGTGTACTTGTGTTGCTCCATATGTTCAGACGTCTTATGCAGTGTACTTGTTTTGCTCCATATGTTCAGTGTACTTGTTTTGCTCCATATGTTCAGTTCAGACGGCTTCCCCAGTCCCCTCACATGAGGAACCCAGGCCCATGGACCAAGATACTGCATGATGAGGAACATATGAAAGTAGCAGTGTCATATCCTGTTTGCGCCCAGCTTCATGTTCACTGTCATGGCAATGTCTGAGCAAAGCCACAAAAACCACAGAATAACCGTCAGAAGCTGGGCCTCAGTTCAGGTACGAGAAGGTCAGGAATCAAGTGGTTGTGATGACACAACCGTTGCCCTCTCAGTAACCTCAGGAAACATTTACGACACCAGTTCTCCTTTGATGAAGCAAAGCAGGGCTCTCCTCAGTGCAGGGCCTGAGGTGGAAGCATGGCCACCAGGTTAGCATGACTGCCCCTGCTTCCTTTACATTTCTGCTGCATGATGACAATGGAGTCAGTGGAGAAGGATGGCTGTCGCTGACTGCAGCTGAACAATCAGAGCTGTGGTTTCACTCTTGTGGAAAGTGGCAATGATGTCACCACTTTCTGGTTTCTACATCAATATCTAGACTTACCTTATCAGAGTTCCTGGTCATGTGGCTGAACTGATTCTTAGCACATCCACACTGTGCTATGTTAGGTTTTTTAAAAAGAAGTTTTCCCTTTAGATGAATAAAGTGTGTGGAACCATTCCAAGGTTTAGGTTTATCATTGATAGGGAGGTCATCTGAACCATCTTTATATTGATATAGGGATGCTTCCAGGACGCCAATCCTCATATATGTCTGCTGGCTGTGTGCATAGCTGTCTCCAACGCCTTACTTGTAAGCTTTCCAGGGTCATTGCTCTAGGAATGTGCAGGAACGGAGGTGGAACAAAGGGTCCCTATGTTCTTATTGCTGAGCCCAGGGCCAGCTCCAGGTTTGATAGGGCCCTGGACAATGTGTCCTTTTATGGCCTCTTTCCTCCATAGGTGGTCCTCCACCTCCATTGCTGGGCCCTGTTGGGCTTTCTAGGTGGTGGTCAGTGATAAACAGTGCTCTGAGGAGCTCCCAGGTAGCAGCATTTAGATTTCCCACAATGCCCCAAACAACTCTATGCCAGGGGTATTGTGGGAAATTGAAATAGTGACTTAACCCATCTACATGGTGTGGTTTAGAGGACAGGGGAAATGCTTTAAAGGTGGACTGAGGGCAGGTGTCAGTGATGGCCCCAATAACTGTCCATAACTGTCCACTACTGGGTGCTGGTAGTGGCCCTAGCTGAACCTGACCCTCAGTTACAAGTTGAGAGCAGCACTGGAAGCAAGGAGTTCTTACTTCTTACCATCCTTATGGGAAAATGTCAAAAGGCTTAGAGACATTACATGGCAGGCAGCCCTTTTATGTCATCCGGAACTCTGCAGCAGCTGAAATCCTATTGTTGGTAATGATAGGCACCCACATATCCTATTTGACTTCAGGGAGCAACTTTCTGATATTGTATAATTCCAAACTGCAGCTGAAATGATATAATACATAAAACTGAATTTCACCAAATTTCAAAAAGTTTAAAGAAAAAGTAAGAAGTCGAAATGAGAGTTCCACTCCTAAAGCACACCCAGTACTTGCAGCATTTTTCAGATATATAGAGAAAACCCTGCTGTATTTTTTGGACAGTGGGGAAGTGGCAAGTACAGCTAGTTGCACAGGAAAGAGAAGGTCCTTTCAGCCTCTCTGGTGGGCACCATTGCGGGCTGGCATTCCCCCATGCGCCAGGATCCGATGTGGGAAGTACTGTTTCTTAGGCAGCAAAGGAAGCCTCTGGGTCAAGCTTGCTGCCTGGGTAATTGGTCCCGCCCACTCACCTAATCAGCAAATTGTGAATGGGCATGGACCACCAGGGGCGGGCTCAACCAACCCCTCCAGAATATAACATAGGCCTTGCTCTGCAGCCACTTTTCACTTTTCATCTCCCACCCTTTATATATTGCCGTTGCTCTGCTTGAGCCACCGTATCCGAGACCAGGCTGGAATTTTCCTAGCTGGCAAATTGGCTCCAGCCCTCTGGGTTTCACCATCCTTCTAGCAAGTGTCACAACTTTGGTGGTTTAGGCAATGGATAGACCTAGTCTTGGTCGGAGAGGAGGTTGTGATCTCTGCCTGGTCCCTCTGAAATGGGGTGTCATGTTAAAGGGGTACTGGGGAAATTCTTTGGTCCAGATGCCCAGGCAGGAGTGAGGGGCTACAGCACCCCTCAGGTACAATCCAGTGGGGCTGTTACTCCTTGATGTAGGTAAGCAACTCCCTCATTTTGGGTTGATCCCAAAACACAAAGTCTTCCAACAGGTTGGCTGGAAGGGGTGGGGTCTACCCAATGCCTGTGCCAAACCTCTTACATATGCTGTCAGTAAAGTTGGGGCCTGATTTTGCCTAAATATTGGTTGTCATTTCTCTTATTCTTGGTATTAGGGAGGACCGAAGGGTAAGGGGGGATGGCTTGCTATGCAAAACACGAATCCTTGAAAGCCTGCTTCTATGCAATCATTAAAATAAAGGAGCTCTCCTTTGCATCAGAGCTCTCCAATGATTATTTTGTAGCCATTTTTTTTTTTAAAAAAAGAGCTTTTTGGTGACAGGGCCCTGCCAGCTGCTCAGGTTGCTCACAAGCTTGCATTAGTCCCATTTTAGAAACCACTTAATAACAACAATAACAATACAAACAACAACAACAAAGAAACTGCTTCCCCCAAAGTGTGCTGCATCTTGATTGGAAACCACTTGTTTAGATGAAGCCAAAAGAGCAGCCCAGCTGAGCACCAGCCCTCAAATTTATTTGGTTCTCTGTACACCTACCTGCCTCGTGACTCTCCAGTGCTTCCAATCGCAAGGAATTTCAGGGACCTCAGCTGCTAGTATCAGGGAGGCGGAGGGGGAGGAGTGAGTCTGGTTTCATGAGCAAGGGACGCTTTGTCCTGCAAGAGGCCCTTCCTGAGTCGTATGGCAGAACATGGTGCAGGATGCATTCCAAGAGGTTTTCACACAGACAGGTGTTTCAGGAAGATTCACAAAGGCACACCCGTTGTCAAAAATTATTTAACTGCCATCCTAGGAGCCCCTTGAATCAGTCCAAATCTTATAGTGAGCTCTGATCTTCATTACACAGTATAAGTTGTGATAGGGGAGAAATCTGATTCAGCTTGCATTTAAAGGCAAATCTACACAATTCACACTTTCCAAAACAATATGGGAACAGAAACACGGCCAGTCTTCGAAATTTGAACTTTCCAAAGTTAGCAATGCAGTTCTCCAGCCAAAATGCATACACCAGTGTAAAGTGTCCCTATTTTGAAAATAACACACAAAAATGCATTGTAATAGGGAAGAACGCCTTGCAAAAATGTGTGCACTGGGCAAAATGACAGACAAAAATGTGTATATTAGGAGAAATTCAGACCAAATTTCTGATGAACTTTCACGAGGCCATTTAAATCATTTTTAAAAATCACAAACTGATGTGGAAATGTGGAGAACTGATCTTGACTGGGAAAAATGAGGAACTGAGAGAAACCAAAATGGACAAATTCATCCATGACTTGTACAAGTACACTGTATATTATGTTCCTACCGATCGCTACATTGCTTTCAGACAGTTAAGAGTTCCTGTTCCCACAGAAGTTATGTAGAAAGGAGAATTCCCAACAGCACACTTTGTCTCAGAGATGAGGTAAGATGTCATAATCTCCCTTGCACAGAAATACTAAAGGCACTATTCCTAGTCAGCTTCCTGAAATCCACCCCCCCCCCTTAGCATCCCTGTCAAACTAGTGCTAACCAAACCAAGTCATGAACACGGAACAGATGACTCCAAAACAACAAGCCAGGTAAAGGATCCAGGGTGGGAATGCTCATGGTGAAAGCCTTGTGGGGAAATGGCGACCGCCAGTCCCTTCTGCAAATGCAAGGTGGCATGATCCACAAGGGTAGCAGACCCCAGCATAGATCCTTATTCTCTCCCCCTCCTCTTCTTCCTGATGCATCTCTTCACTCACCCCTTTTCCCTGGCAGTGAGGGGAGTGCTATTTTGTGGTTTGCCTCAGATGCCAAAATGTCTTGGGCCAGCCCTGGGAACATGTAATCATGATGGAAATAGTGGAAGTGGATCACTGGGCCCAGAAGACCTCAACTCATGACTAAAACAGTAGTGAAATGGACAAACATGACAAGGTGAGGGGGAAGGGCATTGGCAAAGGGTTGGCTCCACCTAGGCTATACTCAGAGTAGGCCCATAGAAAGCAATGATCCTATGTTAGTCATGTCCATTAATTTCAGTGGGGCTATTGAAGAATTTGTGGGTGTGGCTACTCAACTCAGTAGGTGCTCAACTCACACACATCCAGAGAAGAACATAAATGTGTACTCATATATATATATGAAAATATCCAATAAACACCTATATATGCACAACACATGTGCAAAGCGTGCACCTATATTTAGCCCAAAGTGTGGTTCATCTTTGCACACATCTGTAGATATGCAAGCAATAATTAAAAAGGTTATAAAAGCACACGTAGATGCACACACACAAACCCAGGCATGCATACTAACATACAAAATAGGCATGTGTGCAATGCTCACAGAGATATCTTATGTGCACACACACGTATGGCCAAGTACAAAGGCAAACACACAAACATTTGTGGACGTGCAGACACAAACACATCACATGTATGTATTCAAACCTGTAAATACGTACATGGATCTGCAAAGCACAGATCTAGATTTCTACTGCAAATGCATGCTAAAAGTTTTGTACATACATGTGCAGAAGTGAACTAAACACACAAACACATGAATGTTAAAACCTTCCATGCACATATAAAGCACAGACATGCACAACACAAAAGAGAAAATAATAATTGCAAAGCCCATCTCTCATATGCAGGTATTTATTGCACATAGCACACCAGAATATATGTGTATGTACGAAACACATGCTAAAAGCATATATTCAGAAGGGCACACATGTGCAACACATACATGGATTCACAAAAGTGCATCCCCACTATATACAATCATGTATATTTTGCATGCACAAAAGTGCACCCAAGTGCAAACACCTATGAGGATCCAAAAGCATGCAGAATCATACAGAATATATGTGTGCATAACATTTCACTCGTCTGCTCTGATAAATACATGCATGTGTGCAGAAGTAATCTTGAAAATCCTGCACTGATCTTAAGTCTGCTACAAATGGGAAGGTTTCTTTTTAACCTCCCACAGCTGACCCTTCTCATGCATGCATTTGGCAGCTCCAAAATGTCACTCTGTTGCAGCTTCCATAGACTTTCATAATATAAATTAAACAAAATTGCAATTATCCTCACCATGGACAACCGTGTCCATCTAGTACCTCTTCATTTGGGCACATCAGACAGACACACCTCGGTGGCAGCATAAAAAGCTAGAGCTCGTGGATGCAGCAGGCATTGGTTTCCCCTTGCACTTGGAACCCGATTTTCCTGCAGCAAATTCACTTCTCCTTTTCCCTTGAATTCCCCGATCCTCCAGATGACGCACCTGCATTTAGCGAAGTGTCTGTTGTTTGCTCTTCCACATTGTCCCACCTCCGATGGACCGACAGCATTCCACTTGTGATTACGGCAGGCTGGGCTCAGCACCGACAAGAACCTCTCTCATTAGCTCACACCAGTTTCTGCAATTACCTGCTGAATTGTTTGCGAACTCGAATGTGGAAAGCAATTATATAACGACAGCATTTTCACTGGCACTGTAATTATAATTTCCAAACTGGTGTTGTGCAATGCAAACTACAGACCCATCCATGCATCTTGTGCAGTGCTGGGAGGTTTCATGTGACGTGCAGTAAGATCTGATAATAAACAGTATTCCATTTCGCTTTGCATGGGGCAGCTTCTAAACACGTGAGTTTAGAAGCCATTCCCAAACAGGTGCAGTGGTTGTTCCTACGCCAGCCTCTGTGCAGGATGGGTGAGTAAAGACCTTGGATGCTGTGAGGGGCAAATAAAGTGGCCAGCTTTTGATTTCAGGAGGACATCTAATCCAACCCTTGATGGGGCGGCCAGCTGCTGCTTAAACATTCCCAGCAAAGGAGAACCCGCCACCTCCCAAGGTGGCCTGCGACACTGTTAAAACAGTTCTTACCATTAGGAAGTTTCTCTTAATGTTTCGTTGAAACCCGCTCCTGTGCAGTTTTCCACTCGTTGGTTCCACCACCCTAGGGGACAAAAGGAAACCAGAGTTGCTCCATCTTCTGTATGACCTCTGTCATGTGAGGCCACCATAGAATCATAGAGTTGGAAGAGACCACAAGGGCCATCGAGTCCAACTCCCTGCCAAGCAGGAAACACCATCAGAGCACTCCTGACATATGGTTGTCAAGCCTCTGCTTAAAGACCTCCAAAGAAGGAGACTCCACCACACTCCTTGGCAGCAAATTCCACTGTCGAACATCTCTTACTGTCAGGAAGTTCTTCCTAATGTTTAGGTGGAATCTTCTTTCTTGTAGTTTGGAACCATTGCTCCGTGTCCGCTTCTCTGGAGCAGCAGAAAACAACCTTTCTCCCTCCTCTATGTGACATCCTTTTATATATTTGAAAATGGCTATCATATCACCCCTTAACCTCCTCTTCTCCAGGCTAAACATGCCCAGCTCCCTTAGCCATTCCTCATAAGGCATCGTTTGCAGGCCTTTGACCATTTTGGTTGCCCTCCTCTGGACACGTTCCAGTTTGTCAGTGTCCTTCTTGAACTGTGGTGTCCAGAACTGGACACAGTACTCCAGGTGAGGTCTGACCAGAGCAGAATACAGTGGCACTATTACTTCCCTTGATCTTGATGCTATACTCCTATTGATGCAGCCCAGAATTGCATTGGCTTTTTTAGCTGCCGCGCCACACTGTTGGCTCATGTCAAGTTTGTGGTCAACCAAGACTCCTAGATCCTTTTCACATGTACTTCTCTCAAGCCATCAAGTCTCTTCTCCAGGCAGAGTGTATCCATTTCTCATGTAGGGTTGCCATGTTTCAAAAGTGAAAATCCAGACAGAAAAGCTACACTGCCATTATCGGTTGACGTACGTCTGGATGCAGTAATCTGTGTATGTCCAGTAACTTCCAGACGTTTGGCAACCCAGCCATAGAATGAACATCTCTCACAGGACTTGGCTTCCTAGCGCTTCCTTGTCCTGGCCACTCTTCTCTGCACAAGTTCCCACTTGTCAATATGCCTGAACAGGAAATATTAACCTGTATAGGGAACATGGGGTCATCCCCAGGGTTCTTGTATAAACCTCTGTGCAACCAGCAACTCTGCTTTACCAGGGTTCCTGAGTGGGTGGTGGTTTCTACTCTTGTGAAAGTGGATAAAGAGCCGTCTTTAGACTTTCCCCTTTTAACCTGGGAAGGTTGGGAATGCGCAAGTGGGGTGGGGGTTGCACATGCAGACCCATGCCTCCTAAGCAGGTTGACATCACCTGTTCAGGTACAATGTCTGAGCAGGGCTTATTCCCACGATGTGGATTGCATTAGCCTTTTCAACAGCTGCATCACACTGCTGGCTCATGTTGAATCTGTGACCCACTACAATGCCTAGAACCATTTCACATGTCCTGCTGCTACGCCAGGTCTCCCCCCTTCTATACCTGGGCCTTGGATTTTTTGTACTGAAATGTTGAATTTCTTTTCAGCTCAATGTTCCACCACACTACAACTTCCTATACAGTGGGGAAGGAATATGGCAACCCGTGTAGGAAGCTGCCTTATTCTGACTCAAGACCATTGGTCTAGATAGCTCAGTATTGTCTACACTGACTGGCAGCAGCTATCCAGGGTTTCAGATAGGGGATACTGTCCCAGCTGCAATCTTATGCATGCAAAGCGGGTGCTCTACCATGGAGCTGTGGTCCTTCCATTCACCTGGAAGATGCAATTGGAAATGGGAGTCCCCAAATCTATACACTGAAACCCACATGGTTGCTTGTACCAGCAATATTTATACTATTGAAGCAAGAAGTGCATCCTGGGAGCTCTTGCAATCTTACAGAGAGACGAAGCACCAATAAAGGTTTTACCCCTAAGCACCAGTTGTGGTTATGACCCCTTCAGACTCGTGTTTCTGCAACAAGTTCTAGACACAATAGTAGTGCATTAATGGTGGATATATTCTGCTTTATGGTTCCCCAATGCAACTGCAGTATGGTTGTCTGGAGGGGCTGCAATACAACAAAAGTGGGGCAAAAATAAAGTAGTTGCATTTATTTATTTATTTATTTGATAAAAAAATATGTGAGATTTCAGCAAGAAGTTATAGGGTGTGCACTTACAGGAAATGAAGCAGTGTGACTACACCAAAACCTTTTCAGGCACCAACAGTAATGAGAGTGGGATTGTGTGTAATTGACCCGATAGCATCATGAGCACAAATAATCATTAATGTGCAATAAAAAGGAGAGGCCTTATTATATCTGTCAACCAATTTATCTATCTATCCATGTGGGTTGCACGATTAAGGTGAGCATGTTGCGTGATGTGCACGCATGGCCACTGTGGATTTTTTGGGGGGCCCCAGAAAATTCTTGACAATTTTGGGGGGACAGGGAGGCTAGATGGTGCCTATGAACCAAGGTTAGAGAGGCGGGGGTGGTGCAGGCAGGGCGAGCCAGTCCTAGATAGATAGAGGGGATGCCCACCCTCTGTCTATTGTGTCTGTCTGTCTGTCTATCTGCAGAACAGAGGATCTGTTTCGTCCAAAGTCTTGGTTGACCACAAACTTGACATGAGCCAACAGCGTGACGCGGCAGCTAAAAAAGCCAATGCAATTCTGGGCTGCATCAATAGGAGTATAGCATCTAGATCAAGGGAAGTAATAGTGCCACTGTATTCTGCTCTGGTCAGACCTCACCTGGAGTACTGTGTCCAGTTCTGGGCACCACAGTTCAAGAAGGACACTGACAAACTGGAATGTGTCCAGAGGAGGGCAACCAAAATGGTCAAAGGCCTGGAAACGATGCCTTATGAGGAACGGCTAAGGGAGCTGGGCATGTTTAGCCTGGAGAAGAGGAGGTTAAGGGGTGATATGATAGCCATGTTCAAATATATAAAAGGATGTCACATCGAGGAGGGAGAAAGGTTGTTTTCTGCTGCTCCAGAGAAGCGGACACGGAGCAATGGATCCAAACTACAAGAAAGAAGATTCCACCTAAACATTAGGAAGAACTTCCTGACAGTAAGAGCTGTTTGACAGTGGAATTTGCTGCCAAGGAGTGTGGTGGAGTCTCCTTCTTTGGAGGTCTTTAAGCAGAGGCTTGACAACCATATGTCAGGAGTGCTCTGATGGTGTTTCCTGCTTGGCAGGGGGCTGGACTCGATGGCCCTTGTGGTCTCTTCCAACTCTATGATTCTATGATTCTAGGAGAAGCACACATACCAAAAGCTAGACTCACTCGCCTGGGGAAGGCATAACTTTACCCCACCCACAGGGCTGGCACAGGGAACTTCTCTCTCACTGGACTCCATGGAAAGAAGGAATATATTTGATTTTTTAAAAACCACAACAGGATATGGTGGAACTCTGCACACAGTCCCAGAACACCAGCATCCATATATAAAACCCATTCTAGGAGGCTAGAACTCAGGTGCCAGGGTGCCTGGAACACAGCTGTGTCTTCCTAACCTCAAGTCATGCACACTTATGCCCTAAACCATGCAGTGGAGGTGCTTCTTCTTTTTTACTTTTATTTACTGGTATCTATTGAATTTATATACTGTCCTATACCCGCAGGTCTCAGGGCAGTTCACAGAATAAAATCAAAATATAAAAACAAAAAATACATAATCAAAATAAAAACAACAAGAACCAAATAAACACCCCCCATACGCACCAACTTTGCACCAACAGGACACATTTAGGAACTTGGCTGAGCGCATCACCACTAAGACATCTCTTCTCAGATCCCCAGCAGGTAACTTGCCGTACTACTCCTGGCACAAACATCCAACACCAAGCTTCTCTTCACCCCCAGGACCAGGGATTCAAGGGGGATGAAACGAAAGGGGGCAAGGTGCGGTTGTCCTCCATCTGCCCCCCCCCTGTCATTTGACATATGTGGTTCTTGCTAAATTATAATTATATGTGGAGTCTTGCTAAATTATATTGCTCCAACAGTGGGGAAGCAGACACATGGCCGCCCCAGTCCATCTAGTTGGGCGGTCTGTTTCCAACAGAGGACAGCCAGCCAGGAAACCCCAGAGCATAAGCACGTCAGAAAAGCCTGTTGGATGAGGCCAAAGGCCCATTAATTCCAGCATCATGTTCCTGCAGGGGCCAACCAGATAGATGCCTGTGGGAAACCAGCAAGCAGCGCCCAAGCACAAGAACCCTCTCTCCCACTTGCCGTTTCTAGTAACTGGCATACCAGCCAGAACTGCTCTTTCATGTATACATGGTTTTATATTATTTCATATGTGATTTTATATTATTTTACTTTGCCTTGAGCTTTTAAATTTTGTAATGGTTTTTTTTTTTTTTTTGATACTGGTTATTGACTGTAATAAAATGACTTGACTTGACAGCAACTGCTATAAGCACGGCATGAGCACAATCGCCCTCTCCTGTTGTTTGTCCCTCCATCAGCCTTCCCCCACCAGGAGTCCTCCAGATGTTGTCTGACTGCAACACCTACCTCCCCAGCCAGCATGGCCAATGGCCAGGGATAACAGGGGCTGTCCACCCCTCTGGTTTTCAGAGGTGCAATGCTTCTACATGCTTTAATTCTCCTGGATAACCACCCCATGATCCATGAACTTATCCAGTCCTTAGACAATAATCTACAGAGGTGTTTTTTCGATGCATGCTCAGGACATAAAAAGGCTCCTTGCGCATTCTTAACCCATTCAGTGCCCTGTGGCTACGCATTCCCCCTTCCCTAGTATTCCCTAACCAGAGTGGCATGCAGTGAAGTAAACACACCTCAAGAGAAGCCAGCACCACCCAGGTCAGGGAGTTGCCCCCGACTTAATTGACTTGGAATGCTTTGCTTTTTGGCTAGGGAACAACATGGCAGCATCCTGGGAAGGCAGATGCAAAAGGGAAACAAAGCCGTCTGCCTGGCACCATTCTTGCCACAAGTGCCTATTAGTTTGTGGGCTTAAGCCAGCCTCCCTGGAGGAAAGCACCTCTCACGTGGAACTCAGCACGAGTCAGCTCTCCGAGTTGGCCCTTCCAGGCTAGTGAGAGGCCCATTAAAGCAACATTTGGCTCCTTTGCTCATCACAGGGTAGGCTGCCTTCTGTTTCTGGGGAAATGATGCACAGTGGAGGAAAGAGACAACAACAACAAGAAGAAGATAAATAGAACACTGCCACCACAATACAGGAAGCCATGGCAGGCCTCTCTCTGTGCAGATGAGGCCCTGGGGCCCAGAGGAGGCAGGGAAAGAGGAACAAGATGGAAACCTGTGCAATGCAGAGGTCTCAGGATTTTACAGTGCAGTCGTCCAACCAAAAACTATGTACAAAAATGTGTATATGAAGGGGAAATGTGCATAAAAATAACATACAAATCCGCATTATTCTAGGGAGCATTGCTTGCAAACATATACATAAGGCAAAGGTGCATACCAAAGTGTGTATATTAGGAGGAAAAGCGTGCATTGAAATGCAGACAAATTTTAATGAGGAAAATTTGCAAATGCATGTGGAAACTTAAGGGTGGAAACATGAGAGTGAGAGAAGCTTAATTTGGCAGATTCACCCACCCTTAGCAGAGGCAGAACTAAAATAGCCACTTATTTTCCAAACACGTATCCTCCAACATGGTCCTCCCTCCAAAGATCAACTCAATGGAGCTGAGGACTCTTGGGGCTCATCCACACTTCTCTTTGTACCGTGATTTCTAGTCACTGGTCTGAGAGGTTTTTCTTTTGTGTGCTGCCACTTTCCCCAGGAAAACATGCATTCGGATTTCTGCGGATTGATGTTTGTTCAAATTCCGCAGTGAACATTAGGTTTTCCTGGGGGAAGCGGCCGAACAGCAGGACAGAAAAACCTCTCAGATCCATGACTAGAAACCACAGGACAAACTTAAGTGTGGATGAGCCCTTGGTCCTGGCTGATTAACCAAGTTATTAAAAACGTTGGAAGTTTTTGTCTTTTCTTGATGTCAGGGACCGTGCTGAGGGGGGCTGCACTGAGGAGGAACGGTGGGAGCTTCCCCCTCCCTCTGCTCCGGATCCTGAATCTTCCCAGGAGCAGGAAGACAGTATAGATTTGGAACAGTGGTTTGCAGAGGGACATAGTTCAGAAGGCAGAAGCTGGGAAATACTGGACGGGGAACAACTAAGAGAAGAGACACTGGGAGAGAGAGGGTTAACAGATTCACCGCCTCTGGACAGCATTCAGCCCCCTTCTCCAAAGAAAGGAGAGCTCAGAAAGTGTTAGAACAGAAAGCGCAGTGGGTACAAGCTCAGATTACAAGACCTAGGAGTGACGTAGCTTCATAGGGATGGAAGTGGGTGTGATCCTTAACTGGGAGTACCGCCATTCTTTGTTCTATCACTGTGATTATTAAAGTTTCTAACTGGTAAGAAGACTCCTTTTCCTTTGTCCTGCTTATCTACTGCCATGGGGGGGGGGAGGAAGCCAATTCCCTGAAGCCTGACACTTGCTAAACAACCGTGTTCAATTTATGGTTTTTGGATTTGTTAAGCTATGCAGGAGGTTGTGGATTCTCCTTCATTGGAGGTATTTAAGGAGAGGTTGAATGGCCATCTATCATGGATGCTATAGAAGTTGATATGGCATTGCAGGGGGTTGGACTAAACAACCCTTCGGGTCCCTTCCAACTCCACAACTCTATGATTTTACACTCTCTTTCTCAGCTTGAAGGGATCTAGCTTACATAAGACGATGGAACTTTCATAATGCTCAATCAGGCTGACTGTGCTGGGCATGAGGAAATCCAAATTAATGACAACGATAAATTATTCCAATTCAGCTCAGAGGTAGAGTGGAGTTTGGAATCCCACATTTTGGAACCTTTTGCACTTTAAACAACACTTTGCTTCCAGAAAAAGTTGGTGAGCTTCTCTTGTAACACGGGGACATACACTTTGTGCAAAAGAAAAGAAAGAAAAGAAAAAAGGCCACCAGGTTGGCAAAGGTTGACATGTAGTTAATGGAAACCAAGGGGGGTGGGGAGAACTATAAATGGCAGAAGAATTAAAATTGGCAGTGGAAGTGTTGCTAGCAGGAAGCAGGTGGGTAAGATTAATCTGAAAGCTGCAGAGGCTGGAACTGGGTGGAACTGCAAGAGAGTCACTGCGGCTGTGAAAGAAGGAGGGGACAGGAAGGAAACCCACAAGCACAGGTGGTACCAGAGATGTATTTTAACTTGGCGGTGGGGGCGATGAAACGTCATCACTGGAGTTTTGCATTTGAGCTGCTGCTCTCTGCCCTTTATCTCTTCTCTCTGCTTTTGGGGGCAGTAGGATTGTTTTTCATGGTTGAAGTGTTAAAAAAAGGTGGAGCACAAATGTTTTAAACCATAAGTAAACAAGCAAGCAAATAGGAACAGAGACAGCCCCTGATATTTTCCAATCCTATCCAAGAACAACACCCCCCCCCCCCCGCAACCCCACCTCATTCCTGCTCCTCTTATGAATGTCATGGAGCTGGCTTTAGAGGGAACATAACTTTAAAAGAAGGGACGGGTGGTGCTGTGGTCTAAACCACAGAGCCTAGGACTTGCCAATCAGAAGGTCGGCGGTTCGAATCTCCGCAATGACGGGGTGAGCTCCCGTTGCTCGGTCCCTGCTCCTGCCAACCTAGCAGTTCAAAAGCATGTCAAACTGCAAGTAGATAAATAGGCATCACTCCAGCGGGAAGGTAAACGGTGTTTCCGTGCGCTGCTCTGGTTCGCCAGAAGCGGTTTAGTCATGCTGGCCACATGACCCAGAAGCTGTACACCCCTCGGCCAATAAAGCGAGATGAGCGCCGCAACCCGAGTCGGCCACGACTGGACCTAATGGTCAGGGGTCCCTTTACCTTTACTAACTCTAAAAGACTATTGGACAAATTCATGGGAGAGGACTATTGACAGCTACTAGCCATGAAGGCTCTGCTCTGCCTCCACTGTCCAAAGCAGAAATTTTTCTGGATGCCATTTGTCCAGAAAACACAGGAGGGCAGAGAATTCTTATGCTCATGTTCTGCTTGCTGGTTTTCCACAGGCATCTGGTTGGCCACTGTGAGAACAGGGTGCTGGACTAGAGGAGCCAGTGGCCTGATCCAGGAGGCGCTTCTTAGACTCTTAACATAACTAAGCAGGTCTGGGCCTGGGAGCCACATGTACACTTTTGTGATGGAAGAAAGGCAGGATATAAATGTAAATTAATAATGAATAAATGAATCTAGTTGGCCATTGTTAAGAGAGTGGCGGCTGGACTGGATGGAATTTGCTTGGTCAGCTCCGGGGGGGGGGGATTATTAGTCCTTCCAAAGTTTCTGAGAGCATTGGATTGTGCCATGTGGATCACATGCTTTCTCATTGGCACCCAGAAAAATATTGATGCTCCAAGCAATGTCTTCAGTTGTCTTGTGCAACTGGAAAAGGCCCAGGTAGCTGGAATATAATAATAATAATAATAATAATAATAATAATAATAATAATAATAATAATAATTTATACCCCGCCCATCTGGCTGGGCTTCCCCAGCCACTCTGGGCAGCTTCCAACAAAATATTAAAATACCGTAATGCATCAAACATTAAAAGCTTCCCTAAAGAGGGCTGCCTTCAGATGTCTTCTAAAAGTCTGGCAGTTGTTCTCTTTGACATCTGGTAGGAGAGCATTCCACAGGGCAGGTGCCACTATTGAGAAGGTCCTCTGCCTGGTTCCCTGTAACTTCGCTTCTCGCAGTGAGGGAACCGCCAGAAGGCCCTCAGAGCTGGACCTCAGTGTCCGGGCAGAACGATGGGGGTGGAGACGTTCCTTCAGGTATACTGGAACAACTGGAGAAGGCCTGGTGCAGGGGGCCAGGAAAGAACAAAATTCCATTCATGTTTCATTTAAGCCAAATTGATCCGATGTGCAGTTTCTGAAAGAATATGGGAACCAAAATACAGCTATTGCCCAAAATTTGCACTTACCTAAATTTTGCAATGCAGTTTGCCAACCAAACAATGAGCTTGGCAACACTTCCGCTTGTCCCATGCCTAGAACCATAGAATTATAGAGTTGGAAGGGTCCCTGAGAATCATCTAGTCCAACCCTCTGCAGTGCAGGAAGCACAGGTCTGAGCAATTTTTCACTTGTTCCATGCTTTCTAGGCATGGGTCTGAGCCATTTTGTATTTGCTCTGCAGCTTTCCCCTAGAAAACACACTCTTTACAGCTGAATTGGAACAAACAGCAATCCTCGGAAAACCCAAATGACCTTTGCTCCAATTCAGTGTAAAGATGGGGAAAGTGCGCATAAAAATGAATGTATTGGTGAAAATAGCACACAAAAATGCATTACGTTAGGGGAAGTTGCTTGCAAAAAAATGTGTACATAAGTTAAAACTGTACATAAAACATGTTTATTAGAAGAATTTGGTATTAGAAGAATGCTCATGAGTTTTCATGATTCTTTTTTTTAATTACAAAATGTGAAGAACTGAATTTAGGACTGGAGCAATTAAAAACTGAGAGGACCAAAATTGAGAGATTCTTCCATCCCTTGCCCGGACTGAAATGACTCAGGGTCAGATTAGAAGTGGCATTTTGACACACCATTTCCCCTTGTATGGTAGGTTTTGTTTTCTGTTTTTTAAGAAATAGGCATCAAGAGACCTTTTCTTCACATAGTGAATAGCTGGTCCTGAGCAGAGGGACTGTGATAGAGACAAACGTTTAAGCTTGCCCTCCCCAGGCCATGGTCCTTATCCTGCTCGATTTCCTAACTCCAACATGTGACAGCTTTTGTTTTTTTCAAGGGCAAACTATAAGACATTTCACCCCTTGAAGCAAAGGACAAGATGACAACTTCCCATGTACAAAAGTCAACTGAACTGGTAACTGCATCTTCCTTCCATCTCTGATGGAATAGCACCTCCCACCCCATCTATAGCAGCCACTGACAGCTGGTTTAGGGTGGCCAGGACAGGGGACAGCAGAGGGGGCCAACCAGGGAAGAAAAGCCATGGGGCTCTTGCCTTGGATAACGGTCGGGACAGTCCTAACTATATATTTTTTTAAATAATATTTATTAAAATTTTAAAGGTTACAAAAAGAAAAAGTAAAAGTAAAAATACCACATTACATATTGTTTGACTCTGAATGGCCACTGGGAAACAGATAGTCATAACTCAGGTTAAAGACGCTTCGGGTTAAATCTTTTCAGGTTGTGTCCCGCGGTGACCCAGAAGTAACGGAACGGGTTACTTCCAGGTTTTGCCGCTTGCGCATGCGCAGATGCTCAAAATAATGTCACACGCATGTGCAGAAGCGGTGTATTGTGACCCGCAGACGCAGGTTGCGTTCTGCTCAGGTTGCGAACTGGGCTCCGGAACGGATCCTGTTCACAACCAAAGGTACCACTGTATGGCTTTATATTTGGCTCTAGGGTGGTCAGTTGAAATGTGATTTGAATTTAGCCTCACAGCTTGTTTTGAGTTGTGCGCATTTGCCCTTCCCTAGGCTCATGCTCTTCCTCAAAGGCCACTGTGTAGGCCTGCCTGAGTGTTCATTCAGTGCATCACCAGCTTCTCATGGAAATCAGCTGAGCATACATTCACATGACCTTGTGTGATTCCTCGAAATGCATTTTATTGTCCTTGCTTAGTCCCTATTGCGCAGACCAGGCAGACATTTAAGAAGCAATATAAAAAGCAGCATCAGCACCTGATCTAAAAACACGGATCTCAAAATATTCCAGTTCAGGATCCAATTTTGCTCTATATCCTAATTGATTAAGAAATATGAACAAGGAGTCTCCATTCTGCAGTTCCAAGGTGTGTTTCCAATATCCTAAATGTTACTGTGGAATTCCCTATAAAAGTCAGAGGCTGCTTATTAAATGGTACTCAATACGTACGATATTTATAACCCTCATCAAAACCAATAAAGCATGTTGTTTATTGCCTTCAGTTTCCGGTATACAGGAGTTAAGAACTCCACACTGTAGCTACCAGTTTCACCTCCTTCTCTTCTCCGGGATGATGGAATTCACATTTGTTCATTTAGTCTTTAGCTTAAGCTTTTAGTTCTTATTCTCAGCTGAAACTCACCCTCAGGACCTGAGTCTGCTCATATTCCTCCCTTCTATTCTGTCCCTTGTTGACTGAGCCCCACCTCCCAGCAGATTCGGAATAGGCTTCAATACAGCAATTTACAGTGGAATCTTGCACTTGTCTACTCAGGGCACCATTGAGTTAACTGGGACTTACACCCAAGTTAATTGTGCCCAGAGCTGCAGTCCTAGGCTGTATACACATTACTGTTTACTCTGGCTCCAGTGTGCTCCCCCACTGGTGTTTGAAGCGGAGTACACATAACATTTGCCACAATCCGTGTCTGTCCTGTAGTTTCTTATGGAATACTGCTGTTGGATGCATTTCACCTCAGACCAGCTTTTATCTGAAATAACAAAACATAAGAAGACACATTCACTTTGCAGTTAAGCTGAGGTGTGTACATTTGGGACACAGCTGTTGTGTATGTTCAGGTGGCACAGCTTCATTGAACAGGAGTTCAGGAGGGCTGCAAGTTGGGGAACACAAATCAGGTAATGCATATCAGGAGAGAACATCCTAGATTATTTTGCAACACTGCTGTGTCTTAATCTCTTGAGAAGCATATCCTTGGATGACTGAATCGCTTAATGACTGCAGCACTACCTGCTGGCAGGAGGTGAGGATGATCCTTTTTGCAGAATTCTTGCTTCCCATGGAGCCTGTACAGTGGTACCTCGGGTTAAGAACTTAATTCGTTCCGGAGGTCCGTTCTTAACCTGAAACCGTTCTTAACCTGAGGTACCACTTTAGCTAATGGGGCCTCCCGCTGCTGCCGCGCCGCCACCGCGCGATTTCTGTTCTCATCCTGAAGCAAAGTTCTTAACCCGAGGTACTATTTCTGGGTTAGCGGAGTCTGTAACCTGAAGCGCCTGTAACCCGAGGTACCACTGTATGTGCTAATTTGTTATGACAAAGCAGACAACTGGCGTAGGTGAGGAAGGGGAAATAATTCCCAAACATAATGTTTAGATGATTGTGATATGGTGGGGGCACAGGATGGAAATACAATTGATGGACATCTCCCTCCCTCTCTCTCTCTCTCTCTCTCTCACACACACACACACACACACACACTCCTTTTGTGTAATCAACTAGGCCCAACACACCAAAAGAAAAAAAGAGACAAGAATTTATCAGGTTTCTTGACAACAGTTGAGAATCAAGTAAATAAATAAAAACACTTAACTATCCAAATATCTGAAGGGTTGTCCCATTGAAGACGGAGCAAATTTGCTTTCTGCTGCTCTGAAGGGGAGGGCCCAAACCAATTGATTCAAATTGCAAAAAAAGGAAATTCCAACTAAATACTGTATGAAGAATGTTTGACAGTGGAAGGAACTGCCTTAGGAACTGCCCTTCCACTGGAACTGTGGACTGCCCTTCATTGGAGGTTTTTAACAGCGGTGGGGGTGGTCATCTGTCAGGGGTTTCTTAGCTGTGATTGCTGCGTTGCAAGGGCTTGGAACAGAGGACGCTCGGGTCTCTTCCAAGTCCATAGTTAATTGATTCCATGATTATTGGCTGCTAAATGCAGTTCACCGAAAAGAACCCTTTGAGCTGAAGGAAGGAAATATGCAAAATGTTTCTGTAGTGTATGATGCCTACAGTGGCCCATTCACACATACATGTAGTCCTTTAGAGTTTTAAGGGAAATATTAGGCGCATATTCCCGTTCTCAGGGGCCAGGCTGATCCTCTTAGCAGGCGAGTCTCTAACTTCCATCTGCGGCTGCTTTGAGGTTTGGTGACGGAAGAGATTGGCACGAAAAGGAAAGAGTTCCTCCCCAATATGGGCCAAGGCGGATAATCTCATTCCGTCTGGCTGCCTCCGGATCCAGCGCCGCGGCTCCTCTCCCTCCACGTGAGGGGGAAGGGCCCGGCCTGGGAGTTCCTCGGTGACGCACACTTCCATATATGGCAGCCCGGGGAGGAGCGCCGCCCGCGAGCGGCGCGGTACTTAAGCTCCGGCGCGGAACTGGGCTGCAGACTGGGACCAAAGGAGGAGAGGCATCGCCGGGACTGGTGCGCAAAAGCTGGCCTCCGTCTTCCACCTTTCTGACTTGTTTGCCCTCTCTCTGGATCTCGGCCGGTGCGAGGATGGTGATCGAGGAGGTGCTGCCCCTGGCGAGCTCCGGGCTGGCGGCGCTGCTGCGGGACCCCCGGGAGGGCGCGCGCACGCTGGCGCTGGACTGCCGGCCCTTCCTGGCCTTCTGCCAGGCGCACCTGCTGGACTCGCGGCCCGTGCACTGGAACGGGCTGCTGCGGCGCCGCTCCCGCGGCCGGAGCGCCGTCAGCCTGGACTGGCTGCTCCCCGACCGGGCGCTGCTGGGCCGGCTGCGCAAGGGCGAGCTCAGCCACCTGGTGGTGCTGGACGAGGCCAGCCGCTCGCCGGCCGCGCTGCGCCCCGACAGCCTGGCCCGCCTCCTGCTCAACGCGCTGCTGCGGGAGGAGCGGGCCGGCACCTCGCACATCTACCTGCTGCAAGGTGAGCGCCGCCGCCAGGGGGGCCAGGAAAGGGAGGGGAGGCCTGTAGATAGATGGGGGCCCCGGAAGGGTTCAGATCCCCAGTCACAGCCTCTCCATTTGCCCACTCTACATGGACATACATGATAGGTTACATCAAATGCTAGGCCTACTCGGAGTAGACCCATTGGAATTAATGGACATTACTACTATCTTAAGCCTATTAATTTAAGGAGGCCTGCTCTAAGTAGATCTTAGTCAAGAGGCAATCTATTTACATTTATTAAACTTTTATCCTGTGCTATTTTGGGATGGTGGGTGGCATAACATTAATAATTATAATTATTTTGGGGTGGAAAGGAGTTGCTTCAAGTTGAAACAATCCGCTTTGACTTGATAGGAAAAAATAAAAAGCCTTGATGTATTACAGCAATCTTTTCAGAGGTTTTAACTTGCCAAGGCAAGTCTACACTTAGTTGAGTTCCTCACCTTTTCCCCAAAACCTTTGAGTCCAACTGCATCTTTAATTGGGAGAACTGAAGAAAATTCAGTTTTAGGGGGGATTTTATTTTTTTAGTTTAATTAGGAGGCATTAACATAAAGCCAGGATAGCCCTGGAATAGAATTGCTGTATCCCAAGCAGACTCACCCCAGCTGTTCCCAAGGTTACTTGCAGCTAAGTCTGACTGCTATAGTGGTAACTAAATTGGAATTAAAGCAGTGGATATACAAATCCCTTCCGCAATGGCTGCCCTGGCGCTAAAGTGAACAGGTCATTCGCTAATCTGATTAGCACCTTCAGTATTGTAACCATGTCTGCTTTTGATATTGCATGCAGAGCCATATCACTCTTGCACTGTCACATAATGTAGCAGCTTCATTAGGCTGCATGAACACCAAAAAACAACAACACCAGATACCAAATAAATACATTTGTTACTGACAGCATGGCCACACTAAAATCAGGGCCCATCCATGCATAAAATAATCAATCATACAAGATATCACAAACACAGGTTAAAGTTTGTGGCCACAATAGTGGTGTAACTGCAGGTACTTTTTAATGAAAGTGTATTTTAAAGGCACTATGAATAGATCTGAATGAAATGTGTGGTCACTATGAACTATTCTAATTCAATATGTCCTTAGCGGTTGCATCTGTATAACATTCATCCTCAATTGAGATACACACTAAAAACTCTTCATTCGTCTGATGTTTAGGTGGCTTTGAGAATTTCCAAGCCAGTTTTCCAGAACTGTGCTTCACATCGCCAACACCTTCTACATCGCCTCCATCTCCATCTCCTGCTCTCCAAAGCCCTGAAGACAACAGCACAGAAGCAATTACTCCATTGTATGACCAGGTAAGTTCATGTGAATCTGGAGACCAAAGCAGCTAAGAAGCCGAAATACCAATTCCCCCCTCCCCCACATATTACGCTAAGCAGATATTTTTTAAAATTAATATTCTGGGCCATTTAATTGCACTGTCTAGACTTTGCTATGTGAGTAATCTTAGTAAAATTACTGCTCACATGACAAAATACAATTGAGACTGCATAAAGGTATATTTATTCAGGTGTTCTTGTCCACCCTCTCCCTGAGGCTTGGAGCTGGTAACCACCAAGGCTATCACCTACTTTAAGGATTTCACCTGATGCATTGTCTGTCTCAAGCGCGCTGCCTTGCCCCCGCAATTGAGGGGGCCAGTACCATGTGACGTACGCAAGTAACACCAGCATGTTGTGTGATGTGCTAATGTCAGTCGTGCCCCCCGGCCCCCCTAGTTGGTGCCTATGGTCTGCCTAGTACCAGATAAATCAGTTATTCTTTTTTACGACTGCATATTACCAAAACCTCAATATAGATGGTTGTGAAGATATCCAAGGAAGTCCAAGAGTTTATAGTTTAATCAGCAAAAGTTTTGTTAGAAGGAAGAGTTATCTCTAATGTTTTTTTCTTTCCTCCCCTTTGCAGTAACATACAAGTCTCAAATAACCTTTTTTTAAAAAGCAGAAGTCTCTTCAGCTCAAAGCTCTTGCCCATTAACCAACTAAATGATAGAATCATAGAAATGTGGGGTTGGAAGGGACCCTGAGGGTCATCTAGTCCAACCCCCTGCAGTGCATGAATATGCAGCTATGCCATACAGGGATTGAACCTGCAACCTTGGCATTATCAGCTTAGTTTATTAATCTACTAATAAACCTTGATAGCATAGTAGTAACACTACTTGGTTCATCCCTACAATATTCAGCATCAATCCTATTTTGGCACAAAGGCTGATGGGTGCACTCTCCTTGTTCTTTCTCTTCCTCAGGGGGGCCCAGTGGAGATTCTGCCATTCCTCTACCTGGGCAGCTGCTACCACTCCTCCAACCGGGAGGTTCTGGAGTCCCTTGGAATCACTGCTGTGCTCAACGTCTCCTCCAGCTGCCCCAACTACTTTGAAGGCCAGTTCCTGTACAAGAGCATCCCAGTGGAAGACAACCACATGGCTGAGATCAGTGTGTGGTTCCAGGAAGCCATTGACTTCATTGGTAAGTGCAGGTGGCCAGTCAGGCAAACCTTTTCTGCACAAAGAACTCTCGTTCCCTAATCGTGGGCTTGGTTGTCTGCACCATCTTGCCACTTTGTGGGGAGGATTTTGCCACAAATGGGGGCAGATGTGTGGTAGAGAAACTGTTATCCATACCTGCCTCATATTCCAGTGGATTAAGTTATCCCTTGTGATAGTGGAAGAGATTTTGAGAGATTTGCTATTCCCATGGCACACTGATATGCTTTGAACCTCTATTTTGCTTAATGTTGTGAGTGACAAGACGGTTTTGTAGACGGTTGGGGGTTGACCTCCAAAGCTGTACCACGCAGAATGCCAAGCAAACACACAGATGCACCCCCCCACCCTTCTTTTGAGAAGTTACTTGGTAGAAGATTCCCCGTCTTATGGATTAGGAAAACAGCAAGCTGCCTCATATTGGTCCATCTAGATCTATATTGTTTACACTGGCTGGCAGTGGCTGCAGGCCTCCCTGGAGATGCCAGGGATTGAACGTGGGACCTTCTGCATGCAGAGCAGATTCTCTACCATCCTGCCTCCTACCATGCAGGCAACAAAAATGGCCCCCTTGCCCCATAAATGCACTTGCTCCTTGGATATGTCTGCTTCTGGCTCTAGGGCTGTCTCTTATGTGGCTGTTCTTGCTTGCTCCTCCTGCAGATTCGGTGAAGAACAGCAGTGGGCGTGTGCTGGTGCACTGCCAAGCTGGCATCTCCCGTTCGGCCACCATTTGCCTTGCCTACTTGATCCAGAGCCGCCGGGTGCGGCTGGAAGAGGCCTTCGACTTTGTCAAGCAGCGCCGTGGGGTGATCTCTCCCAACTTTGGCTTCATGGGGCAGCTCTTGCAGTTCGAGACGGAGGTGCTGTGTCATTAGCCCAGCCGCCCCACAGACCCAGCTGGGAGGGCGGGGCAACCTTCCTCTCTGCGGACAAAAAGACTGATAATGTGTGTTTCTGTTTACATCTCCAAGCGGGTGCTGCAGCAAAGGACAATGTTGTGGTTTTTGTTCATTTGTTTTCTATTGCACTAAATCCTGACTTCAATCTCATGACTACAAAAGCAAAACAAGAGTGCATCAGGAGTGAAGAAAAGATGGTGGCTCCAACTGTGTGTTGGGAAGCTGTCCTGTCCCTTTGTTGGGGAAGAGCTTTAAGGCCAGATCTCTTCAGGTGATGCATTCTCACCTTCTCTGCTACAGTCCAAAGCCAGTGCTTATTGATCATTGCTGTCTGCAGCGTAACGCTGTGGCATCATAGCCTAGCACTGGTAATGCAGCTGCGCTGCAGACCCCTGACAGGATTATCAGAAGGTTTTCTTTTTGTGAGGTTGAAGCTACTTGGGGAAGTGGGAACTGATTATCATAATGCAATGATATTGTGCTAATCCAGCCTTCAGCAGCCTGGTGTTCGCTAGATGTTTCGGACACTGTGGGAGTTGTAGATCTGGAGGACACCAAGTTAGCAAAGGCTGGGTTAAGCCATTGTACCCTATTTGGTATGCTGATGTCAAAGTGAAGTATAAAATGTGAACAAGCCAGCGAGAGGCTTATAGTTGGATAGCTGTTGCCGGTGTGTATCTCACCCTTCCTTCGTGGAGCTTAAGGTGGCATGAAAAAGGCTCTTCTCATTTGATCCTCGCAACAGCTTTTGAGAGAAAGGTTAACCAGAGAGGGTGACTGGCATCTAGACACCCTCTAAGTTCCATAGGCTGAGTTGGCCTTTCGGAACCTGAGTCTGCCTTGCTTGTGTCCCAACAGTCTGTTCACCATTGTGCCATCCCTTCAGCTGGTGCACTGGGAATCACTGCTGGGTTGTGGCTTGGCCAAAAGGACAAAACAAGTATGTCCCTCAATGCTTGTTTGGACTTGAGGTGAGTCCCAGGTTTGAAAAAGCTGAAGAAGACTTAACTGCAACTGGCCTAATTCTCCCTTCAGCCTGAGAATTCAGGTTGAATGGAGGTGACTTTATAGTCCTATGGCTAAGGCACTCCAGAATCCCTCCTTTTCTACATCTTGATCAGCTGGCCCTATGCAGGAATTGATTGAACACTTCCCCATTTAAAGACTTCTCTCTGCCTTCTGTCAGAAAAAGTGAAGCTGTTTCACTGAAGCTTTGAAGACTGAGTAATATGTAAGTGAGAGGTCCTTTTAAAAAGAAGCTTGGTTGGCTATCTTCACCTGACTATCCTCAAGTCAACTGTAGATCAGATTTTATTTTAAGCATAGGAAGTAAGATTATACACTTGAACTACTGTATCTCCATTGTCCAAGTGGTATGAGCTGCTTGCCTCTGGTCTCCAGCCTTATGCAGGTCAGCCATAGATCACCAAGCTCCATCCGTAACGGGTTGCTCGTTATTCATATATGCTGTGAAACTGGGAGTCGATAAGCTTTATTAGGGTGAGAGTTGGGTTCCGCATCCCCAGATCAAGAGGGGAGAATTCACTGCCAATTGTACAGCTGTCCCCCCAACCAGCCCTGGAGAAGAACGGGCAAATATCCTGCCTTCTGGTATGGAGCGGGGGGGGGGGGTGTAGGGGAAGGGGCTCTCTTCTTCTGAATGCACTGAGAATGGACAACACCCACTGCAGCCAAATAAACCCCTCCTTCCCTTCCCCAGGGTGTTGTCGTAAACTCACTGGGCTGTCCTGTGTACCTCCCACTCATTTCAATGAGGCTTGCACAGGCAAACTTTCTGGGGGGTTGTGCCCAGTGACCTCTTTCTGCCCCCTCCCCCGCAATATACAGTTTGTACATTTGTGGAAGAAAGAGAAGCACCTCTTTCTTGACTGACATTGATCGTAAATGTCTTTTGCACTTTATATTTATTATTACCTGTTGCAATAAACAACCAGTTTTTATATTGCTTCTTGAGTCTCTTTGAGACTGGCTCAGTCTTTTCCTTATTTATCATGGTATTGGTTTAATAGCACCTTGCATCCCAAGGATTGTTGATGTTGCTGTTGTAGTTTAGTCGTGTCCGACTCTTCGTGACCCCACGGACCAGAGCACGCCAGGCACTCCTGTCTTCCACTGCCTCCTGCAGCCTCCCACAGTTTGGTCAAAGGGACAGGAGTCCTGGGTATCAGGAGATCATTTCAGCCCTCTGAGCCACAGCCAGGATGGAGAAGCTCATGCCTTTGGGACGTGGCTCGTTCCCAGCTTAGGTTCCTGGCTGCCTGCTCCTCCCCATCACCCTTCCCAGTCTGCTTCCAAGTATACAGAGAGGTCACTCCCAGAGCAGACCAGCACTTGCTCTGTCCCCTCTGTATATTCCCTTGCTGCCAAGGATGACTGGCTTTAACAATTTCGATGTCTGCGCTGGAAAGTCAGTGAGCCAAGGCCAAGACATCTGTATAGGTGTAGCCCACTTTTATCTTCTGGAACACAAGTAAAACCAACAGAGGAAGAAGGTAAAACAAATACAACAAGTTTTTAGACAAGTTGAACAAATATATAGCTTGATGTTGTACACACACACACATTTTGCCCAGCTGACACAACTTCTTGAACCCTGGAAGGCAAGGCCAACCTAACAGTCTGAAAGCACGTCAAAGTGCAAGTAGATAAATAGGTACCGCTCCAGCGGGAAGGTAAACAGCATTTCCATGTGCTGCTCTGGTTCACCAGAAGCAGCTTAGTCATGCTGGCCACATGACCCGGAAACTATCTGTGGACAAACGCCGGCTCCCTCGGCCAATAAAGCGAGATGAGTGCCACAACCCCAGAGTCGGTCACGACTGGACCTAATGGTCAGGGCTCCCTTTACCTTTAAAGTAGGATGCATCCACACTACAAGTGGTCTCTTTTTTAAAAATAGGTAAAGGTAAAGGTACCCCTGCCCATATGGGCCAGTTGTGACCGACTCTAGGGTTGTGCGCTCATCTCACTTAAGAGGCCGGGAGCCAGCGCTGTCCGAAGACACTTCTGGGTCACGTGGCCAGCGTGACGAAGCTGCACTGGTGAGCCAGTACCAGTGCCACACACGGAAACGCCGTTTACCTTCCCGCTATAAAGCGGTCCCTATTTATCTACTTGCACTTAAGGGTGCTTTTGAACTGCTAGGTGGGCAGGAGCTGGGACCAAATGACGGGAGCTCACCCCGCCGCGGGGATTTGAACCGCCGACCATGCGATCAGCAAGTCCTAGGCACTGAGGTTTAACCCACAGCGCCACCCGCGTCCCTTTTTAAAAATAAAACCCTTCAATTTGTCAAAAGTTCTCATCAGTCATGTCACCAGTCCTAAAGAGTTTATGGCTGCAGTGATGTAAGCTCTGAACCCCGGAGTCTAGCTCAGATGCTTCATTGCTGTTCAGCGCTAGCTGCTTAAAATAATACTGGTGTTCCTTTGGTACAGAACTTTGATTTGATTACAGAATAAGCTCGTGGAAGCTTAGCTGTGGCCATGTGGCTTGACCTTACCTCTGATGTTTTTGTCAAGGCAGCTGGCGGAGAAAGATTGATGCCCCCTTCCTCGCAGAGGCCAAGAGCTTTAGTTGACCTCTGCTTGCCCTCAATCAGTCCATCTCTGGATCATGGCAAGTTGCCCTGTCTAGACCAGAGCCATCCCTCTGCGGGGGGATCCAGGCTGTGTGCCAGCAGGAGGAATTAGCTGTGAGTGGCAGGTGGGATATTGAGATGGAGGAGAGGGGGAAAGAGTACATTTTCTAATCCTTCCCTCTTCCAGGTGGAAAAAAAACTGATACAGGACCATGGGCCTATCACAGACACCTGCCGCTAGCTGATCAGCTGAGTCCAGCAGCTAAGGTCTGGTGCTTTGAGAACCCACTGAAATCCTACCTTGTGTAGAGGCAAAGCTACACCTGCAACCTCCATTAGTCTCTCAGACATGGTTTAAGATCTCCTTCCCAAATCTGGGAAAGCACTAACTAGGCTTTGGGAAGGAGGCAGTGTTATAGATAAAACAGGGGGATTGGCTTTTGCTGCCCAAGGGACTGAGTCCCCTAAGTCCATAATCAATTAGAGACGAATGGATGGAGGCAAGTTCCATAGAAAGCAAGGCAGAGCTTTATTTTTCTGTCACAACAGAGTTCCCTCCCCTCCTTACAAGGAGGTAGGAGAGACCCAGAACAATGGTGCACAAGCCCCTATAAAGACTTTTGAAATTGCCCACACCTCTAACCCAAGGCCACCCCCAAAAACATCATACATACATCACTGAAGGAGGCAGTCTCCAGCAGAAATTTGAGAGTGTTGCTTCTCTCAAGTTTGCCAGGATACCTGATAATACCTTGTTGTTGTTGTTGTTTAGTCGTTTAGTCGTGTCCGACTCTTCGTGACCCCATGGACCAGAGAACGCCAGGCACTCCTGTCCTCCACTGCCCCCCGCAGCTTGGTCAGACTCATGCTGGTAACCTCGAAAACACTATCCAACCATCTCGTCCTCTGTCGCCCCCTTCTCCTTGTGCCCTCCATCTTTCCCAACATCAGGGTCTTCTCCAGGGAGTCTTCTCTTCTCATGAGGTGGCCAAAGTACTGGAGCCTCAGCTTCACAATCTGTCCTTCCAGTGAGCACTCAGGGCTGATTTCCTTCAGAATGGAGAGGTTTGATCTTCTTGCAGTCCATGGGACTCTCAAGAGTCTCCTCCAGCACCATAATTCAAAAGCATCAATTCTTCGGCGATCAGCCTTCTTTATGGTCCAGCTCTCACTTCCATACATCACTACTGGGAAAACCATAGCTTTAACTATACGGACCTTTGTTGGCAAGGTGATGTCTCTACTTCTCAAGATGCTGTCTAGGCCTGTCATTGCCCTTCTCCCAAGAAGCAGGCGTCTTTTAATTTCGTGGCTGCTGTCACCATCTGCAGTGATCATGGAGCCCAAGAAAGTACAATCTCTCACTGCCTCCATTTCTTCCCCTTCTATTTGCCAGGAGGTGATGGGACCAGTAGCCATGATCTTCGTTTTTTTGATGTTGAGCTTCAGACCATATTTTGCACTCTCCTCTTTCACCCTCAATAAAAGGTTCTTTAATTCCTCCTCACTTTCTGCCATCAAGGTTGTGTCATCTGCATATCTGAGGTTGTTGATATTTCTTCCGGCAATCTTAATTCCGGCTAGGGATTCATCCAGCCCAGCCTTTCGCATGATGAATTCTGCATATAAGTTAAATAAGCAGGGAGACAAAATGCAGCCTTGTCGTACTCCTTTCCCAATTTTGAACCAGTCAGTTGTTCCATATCCAGTTCTAACTGTAGCTTCTTGTCCCACATAGAGATTTCTCAGGAGACAGATGAGGTGATCAGGCACTCCCATTTCTTTAAGAACTTGCCATAGTTTGCCATGGTCGACACAGTCAAAGGCTTTTGCATAGTCAATGAAGCAGAAGTAAATGTCTTTCTGGAACTCTCTAGCTTTCTCCATAATCCAGCGCATGTTTGCAATTTGGTCTCTGGTTCCTCTGCCTCTTCTAAATCCAGCTTGCACTTCTGGGAGTTCTCGGTCCACATACTGCTTGAGCCTTCCTTGTAGAATTTTAAGCATAACCTTGCTAGCGTGAGAAATTAGTGCAATTGTGCGATAGTTGGAGCATTCTTTGGCACTGCCCTTCTTTGGGATTGGGATGTAGACTGATCTTCTCCAATCTTCTGGCCACTGCTGAGTTTTCCAAACTTGCTGGCATATTGAGTGTAGCACCTTAACAGCATCATCTTTTAAAATTTTAAATAGTTCAGCTGGAATACCATCACTTCCACTGGCCTTGTTATTTGCAGTGCTTTCTAAGGCCCATTTGACTTCACTCTCCAGGATGTCTGGCTCAAGGTCAGCAACCACACTACCTGGGGTATATGAGACATCCGTTTCTTTCTGGTATAATTCCTCTGTGTATTCTTGCCACCTCTTCTTGATGTCTTCTGCTTCTGTTAGGTCCTTTCCACTTTTGTCCTTTATTATGGAAATCTTTGTACGAAATGTTCCTTTCATATCTCCAATTTTCTTGAACAGATCTCTGGTTCTTCCCATTCTATTGCTTTCCTCTATTTCTTTGCATTGCTTGTTTAAGAAGGTCTTCTTGTCTCTCCTTGCTATTCTTTGGAAATCTGCATTCAATTTCCTGTATGTTTCACGATCTCCCTTGCATTTTGCTTGCCTTCTCTCCCCCGCTATTTGTAAGGCCTCATTGGACAGCCACTTTGCTTTCTTGCATTTCCTTTTCATTGGGATGGTTTTCGTTGCTGCCTCCTGTATAATGTTACGAGCCTCCATCCATAGTTCTTCAGGCACTCTGTCCACCAAATCTAAATCCTTAAACCTGTTCCTCACTTCCACTGTGTATTCATAAGGGATTTGACTTAGATTGTATCTTACCGGCCCAGTGGTTTTTCCTACTTTCTTCAGTTTAAGCTTGAATTTTGCTATAAGAAGCTGATGATCTGAGCCACAGTCAGCTCCAGGTCTTGTTTTTGCTGACTGTATAGAGCTTCTCCATCTTTGGCTGCAGAGAATATAATCAATCTGATTTCGATGCTGCCCATCTGGTGATGTCCATGTGTAGAGTCGTCTCTTGTGTTGTTGGAAAAGCGTGTTTGTGATGACCAGCTTGTTCTCTTGACAGAACTCTATTAGCCTTTGCCCTGCTTCATTTTGATCTCCAAGGCCAAACTTGCCAGTTGTTCCTTTTATCTCTTGACTCCCTACTTTAGCATTCCAATCCCCTATAATGAGAAGAACATCCTTCTTTGGTGTCACTTCTATAAGGTGTTGTAAGTCTTCATAGAATTGGTCAATTTCAGTTTCTTCAGCACCAGTAGTTGGTGCATAAACTTGGATTACTGTGATGTTAAAAGGTCTGCCTTGGATTCGTATCGAGATCATTCTATCATTTTTGAGATTGCATCCCAGTACAGCTTTTGCCACTCTTTTGTTGACTATGAGGGCCACTCCATTTCTTTTACGGGTTTCTTGCCCACAGTAGTAGATATGATGGTCATCCGAACTGAATTCACCCATTCCCGTCCATTTTAGTTCACTGATACCCAGGATGTCAATATTTATTCTTGCCATCTCATTTTTGACAACCTCCAACTTACCCATGTTCATGGTTCTTACATTCCAGGTTCCTATGCAATATTTTTCTTTACAGCATTGGACTTTCCTTTCACTTCCAGGCATATCCGCAACTGAGCGTCCTTTCGGCTTTGGCCCAGCCGCTTCATCAGCTCTGGATCTACTTGTACTTGCCCTCCGCTCTTCCCCAGTAGCATGTTGGACGCCTTCCGACCTGAGGGGCTCATCTTCCAGCGTCATAACTTTTATATGCCTGTTGTCTTTGTCCATGGAGTTTTCTTGGCAGGGATACTGGAGTGGCTTGCCGGTTCCTCCTCCAGGTGGATCACGTTTGGTCAAAACTCTCCACTATGACCTGTTCATCTTGGGTGCCCTGCTCGGCATAGTTCATAGCTTCTCTGAGTTCTTCAAGCCCCTTCGCCACGGCAAGGCAGTGATCCATGAAGGGGGATAATACCTTACTTGGTTGCATTTTCTGGGTAGCCTGGCCATTCCTTTGAGATGGTAAATACTTTAGTTCCTGAATCTCTTACCCATATTGATAGTTTTCTCATCTTAACAGACACTTGCCAGACTGTATTTGCAGGGAGGTGTAAGCAGCCCATACACTCCAAGGACAACTGGAAAGCTTTTCCCATTTCCTCCCTCCTTGCAGAGAAATATTTGAGGTCAATTTGGGAGAGTCAAAATGGTTTCAGGATTGCTCTCCTGTACTATTTCAGATATGTGATTTATATACTTACATGTCTGTTTGCTTTGTACATTTATGAACATTTATTCTATATTTGAGAACTTAGAATTCTTATATCAGCAGGATAACTCTAGGACCCTGTCAGTGCCTTGCGCCTCCTTCCCCAAGCCCCGTGCCTCACTGACTGGGCTTGGGGGGCATCAAATGTTACCAAAGGCCGTCGAAAAGGCACCAAGGGCCATGCCTTTGTCTATCCTGGGTTAGAGTGTCAAACTATGCCTCAGAGACCTACAGGGCCAGCATGTCCCGTTTCATCATCTGAGGTGAAATGGGAAGTGCCACATCTGCCTCTGGTGGAAAAGCAGCACTACCACTGTCACCAATTTTGGGCAAGATTGTGCCAATTTGGGGTTTCCATTTCCTCCCATGCTTTTTCCTCCCCTGTGCCTTTTTAACAGCAGCACCAGAGAGAGAAAGAGATTAAGATTACGTACCTGTGTGTGGTCTTTCACATATCTTGCCAGGAAGAGATTCACCCATTTAACTTCTGTATGTCAGATTATAAAGGCACAGGGTCAGGGGCAGTAAAAGAAAATAAAGTTAACAGCCCTTCTCAGATTTGGGAGATCAGAAGTTACAGTAAGGGTGAAGAAAAGGAAAAAGCACCCTAGAACCTTCTCAAGAACTTTCATTTCTTGCTGTTTCACCTCCATCAGAAATACCAGTGGACTCGGTCTCTATGTCATAGGAGCCAACTGTAGGGGCCGTAGCCCCTGCAATAAAATATCTGAGGGGGCTGGGCCCCGACAAAGTTGATGGACATTCTCATTCAAATGGTGTGTGTGCACCGTGTAATGTGATTGATTGATTGTGCAGGGCTTACCTGGACCCCCACCATATTTCATTCAAGTTGGCACCCCTGTTCTATGTGTCAGTTCCCCCCCCCCCCCAGCAAGAAACATTCTGTTTGCACTAAATTTACCCAGCAGAATTACTTCATCTCAGCCCACTCACCCGAAACAGCCACGTTCAGCTAGAAAATCCCAGTCACAGATGTTCACTCACTTGTGGGCCCCAGCACAGGCCCTAAAGATAGCCATGGCATATTCAGATATTCTTTCATGCTGGCCTGCTTACGCATGAATGCGTACACACAGTCCATTGCCCTCATGTGTGCACCTGGCCCCTATTTTCCTTGAAGGCAGTAATAATATATTTCAAAGAACATTACACATCACATCATGGTCATTCTCTCAGCCACACAAGGCCAGCATTATAAACCTCCATGAGGGCTTGATACAACAAGGCACTCCCAAAGGCTACTGAGGTAAGTGAATAGCTTAGGCGAACTTTGAACCAGGGACTTGTGGGATATACAGTGGTACCTCGGAAGTCGAACGGAATCCGTTCCAGAAGTCTGTTCAACTTCCAAAATGTTCAGAAACCAAGGCGCAGCTTCCGATTGGCTGCAGAAACTTCTAGCCATGCCAAGTATAGATAATATCAGCTTCTTAAAAAGTCTTACTTTTCTGATTTTGTCTAATCTCGTGTTAAAAACAAATACCGTATTTGTTCTCCATCTTTTTGTAATATTGTTTAGCACATCAGAGAGGGAACAAGGACATTTGGGTTGGTATGGGGCATGTGTGTATGTGTCTGTCCATTTATATTAGCCTTTGCCAACCTGGTAACTTCCAGATGTTTTGTTTCAGACAGCTGTGCTGGCTGACTGGGGCTGATGGGAGTTGGAGCCCCAAACATGATGTATAGAACAGTGTTTCCCAACCTTGGGCCTCCAGCTGTTTTTGAACTACAATTCCCATCATCCCTGACCACTGGTCTTGCTAGCTAGGGATAATGGGAGTTGTAGTCCAAAAACAGCTGGAGGCCCAAGGTTGGGAAACACTGGTATAGAAGCATCTGTTGCACATCCTCTTTGGTTTAGCTGAGTCTGACTGCCCCCTTGTGGCTAGATGCTGCTTATAAGAGCAGGAAAACAGCGACACGGTGCCTCCTTCTTTGGGCTGTTCAAAACCTTTGCACTGAAGCAGATGGACCTATGGCAGTGTTAGCTTGGAAGTGAAGAATGGGGGCTGGGGGCTGGCCTTGGGCAAAATGCCCATAGTGGGCACTGAGTGGGCTCACTTCTTTGCCACTTTCGCCACTGGCCATCTGCTTGCCCTCTCCATCAAGACCTAATCCCCATCACTTCTCAGAAGGAGAGAGCAATGGTGGTGAAAACAGCTTCCTGGCTGTTGATGATGTGCTTGGATGAGGCAGGCAAACAAGCAGCAAGGAGGTGAAATAAAGCAGACACTCCATGTGTCCCTATTTTCCAGGGATATCGCTGATTTAGAGAATCTCGGTTTCTGATTTGATTCTAGATTTGATTCCACTTTTCTTTAGGACGTCCCTACCTTCATTGGAGAAATGTTGGAGGGTATGGAGTTATCAGACCCCGGAGCCATCTGAAGGCAATCCTGTGCATAGGGAAAGTTTTTTATGTTTAATATTTTTTATGTTTTTATATATGTTGGACGCTGCCCAGAGTGGTTGGGGCAACCCAGTAAGATGTGTGGGGTATAAATAATAAAATTATCAATATGGAATGGCACGTCCCTATTTTCTTCGGAGAAATGTTGGAAGGTATGAGAAATGGGGGAGTGAGCACCAGCAGGTCCCTGACAATGCCAGCCGCAGGTCCTGATCCCTGGCCTCAAGTTGCACCTGCTGAAACACTCCCTTTTACGCCCCCTATTATTTATTTCTATAAATAACTATTTGTTTGTTTATTACACTGCTGTGTCAGCAATCCAAGCACATAATCTGGGCCGTTTACATGAACAGTGAAATATAAATGCAATTCACAATAAACACACTAAAACCAGAAGCAAAAAAAAGCTGGGCTAGGGGGCCTGATCATAGCTGTCAACTTTTCCCTTTTCTTGCAAGGAATCCTATTCGGAATAAGGGAATTTCCCTTTAAAAAAGGGAAATGTTGACAGCTATGGGCCTGATCCAGCAAGGCAATTCCTGAATGGGCAAAACTTTCAGTACATCTCTGTAATTTTTCTGGGCACCAGGAATGAGGAGCAGTTTTATAAAAGAGGCTTTATTCAGAGGAGCCTCTAAGACCCTCTGCTAAAACTGAAACGGAAGGCAGGCAGCTCAGTTGGCTAAAGAGTGTTGATAACCAGGTTCGATCCCCATATTGGCCACCTGTATATTCCTGCATTGCAGGGGGATGAATGAGATCATTCATTTAAAGGAGCATCAACAAATCACAAGCTCTGTCATTACAATCCCCATGACAGGAAAAGACTTCACCTGCTAATCTTCAAAGTGCCAGGCTGCTCTTAAAGGCCCAGGAGCAGATCCAGACGGGAAAAGGTTGCAATCTGATCTGTATTGGTTGAGTGAGCTCTTCAAGCTGTAGACTGTAAGAGGAAGCTGCAGAAGGGCTTCATCACACAAGGGGTTAAACTGACCTCCTAATGAAGAGGCTTTTGCCAGGTGTTGCCTTTTCCCTGCTGCTCTATATAAAAGTTCCAGGGGTCCCCTTTGTTTGTGGCCTAAGTATTGTTTGCAGTTTGTTTAGGGGAGATTTATCGTACTTATAAAAATACACACGGTAGCAGTGGGCTTTTTTCTTCTGCTATGGCTGTATTCCTTCATTTTTGGACTGTGGTTATAAGTGTTTTTTGGCTGCTTTCAGGTAAGGGCTAATTCTTTTTAACGAGGCATCAGTGCGTCTGCTTGTAGACCTTGTGGAAGAGGAAGGGCCTTAGCTCAGGGCTAGCTGCATGCAGAAGCTCCCAATTTCAGTCCCTGGTATCACCAGGAGGGGCTGGGAAAGACCCCCCCCCCCTTGCCTGAAACCCAGGAGAGCTGCTGCCAGCCAGACCAATGCTCTGACTCAACAAAACACGGATTCCTTTGTTCCTAACAGTTTGCAACGCCCCCCCCCCCCACTTGGCAATCCTGGGACCCACGCTGCTCCTCCTCGGTTGAACCACTTGTTCACTGGGTGGGTGGGGTCTGCTGCTCTGGAAAATAGCGTGCTTTGGTCTCACTTGGCCAGGGGCTCTCTCTGTGGTATGACTCTTAAACCTTTTGGTGGCCATATGTTTTAGGCAAGCTGCTATTAAGGAGGGGTGCTATCCTGGGGTCAAGAGCAGCTACTGAGCTGAAGGGCATGAATAGCTGTCTTGGTTAGGTAGCATGTTCAGCTAGGCTGTTTTTCACACTCCCTGCCTTCTGTTTGCACAATGCTTTGCTTAAGGATGACTGCTGCAAAAATAGAGTAATGTAGGTACTTGAAGCGGCAAAAAGTATGATATGAAATGCTCAGTAACCTGTGTCTAATTCAGTGTGTTATTTGCAAGTTTGCCATCCTGTGGTGAAGCCTAGTATTTATCTTCTTGACAAATCAAACTGAACAGCAAAGGTTCTTTTTTGGTCACTGGTGGCAGAAGAGTGATTAGTAGGGATGCCGAATTAAATTTACATGATGATTATTGTGCTATTCGGCGCTGGCTGTGGTGCAGATCTAAAATTGGTTTTAAAATGGTCACAGCTGCCCCTTAAGAACTGACTCCCATTAGCCCACCATTCTCAGGACTTGTTAGAAGCCCTGCCTGTCTTCAGAAGCCCTGAGAGTAGCCATAAATCTGTAATGCCTTCGTCACTTTCACACTTAGAGCACATTTATACCACTTCAAACAGTAATGGTTCTCTCTCCCCTCCCCAAATCCTGGGAACTGTAGTTTGCCAAGAGTGCTGAGAGCTATTAGAGCACAGTTCCCAGCACACATAGCAAACTATAGTTCCCAGGATTCTTTGAGGTGGGAATCTCTGTACTTTAAATGTATGGTGGGGATGTGAGTAAAGCATCAACATGACCTAGGCTGTTCTGCATCCTGAAACAGCAGTAGGAGGCATAGCTCAGTGGCAGAGCAGCTGATCTGTATTCGTAGAATCATAGAATCATAGAGTTGGAAGAGACCACAAGGGCCATCGAGTCCAACTCCCTGCCAAGCAGGAAACACCATCAGAGCACTCCTGACATATGGTTGTCAAGCCTCTGCTTAAAGACCTCCAAAGAAGGAGACTCCACCACACTCCTTGGCAGCAAATTCCACTGTCAAACAGCTCTTACTGTCAGGAAGTTCTTCCTAATGTTTAGGTGGAATCTTCTTTCTTGTAGTTTGGAACCATTGCTCCGTGTCCGCTTCTCTGGAGCAGCAGAAAACAACCTTTCTCCCTCCTCTATGTGACATCCTTTTATATATTTGAACATGGCTATCATATCACCCCTTAACCTCCTCTTCTCCAGGCTAAACATGCCCAGCTCCCTTAGCCGTTCCTCATAAGGCATCGTTTCCAGGCCTTTGACCATTTTGGTTGCCCTCCTCTGGACACGTTCCAGTTTGTCAGTGTCCTTCTTGAACTGTGGTGCCCAGAACTGGACGCAGTACTCCAGGTGAGGTCTGACCAGAGCAGATTACAGTGGCACTGTTACTTCCCTTGATCTAGATGCTATACTCCTATTGATGCAGCCCAGAATTGCATTGGCTTTTTTAGCTGCCGCGTCACACTGTTGGCTCATGTCAGAAGGCCCCAGGTTCAATCGAATGGTTCAGGTAACAGGTGATGATGGGTGAGACTCTGGAAAGTCAGTGTGTAGAAGTTGGTAAACTAAATGGATAAGAAGCCTGACCTAGTATAAGGCAATTTCCAATATTTCTTGAATTTATATCCCAGTTTTTACTTCAAAGAGACCATGGTTCTCCCTCTCAGTTAATCCTCACTACAACCCTATGAGGTACGTTGAGCTGAGAGGCTGTGACTGGCCCGCCCAATGAGTTTCATGGCTGAGTGGGGATTTGAAGCCAGGCCTTCCAGGTCCTGGCCTGGGTTCTTTCTGGCTTCCTATGTGGCTAGCTTCCTCTTGGGTCCTTCCAACAAGGTGTGGATGTTGATGCAATGGGTGTGCCTCTCTCTAGCGCTGCCCGTGCATGGCCGGGGAGACACCTTCTACATTGAGCATCCCCAGGGGAGTGACTGGGATGAGGCCAGGGATCCCCCTGATGACATCCTTGACATTAACCAAGGTAAGTACTTCTGCTGACTCTGAAGAGCACATGCCCCCACCCCCACCCGCCTATAAATGATGAAACGCTTTACTTACCATAGTAGCAGGCACTTTAATATGCTGATTTATACATTTTTGCCCCCATTGCCCTGGTTCAGTCTGCTGTTTTTGTAAGTTGCAAGGTTTGGCTCATGAGTAAATTGACCAAAAACTAATAATCACTATCATGTTTCCCACTATTCCGCCTTGTGTTTCTTTATTTTGCCTTGTGTTTCTTTTAATGAACTGCCCCTTAAACAGAGGCTGCCCTGCCTAAAGGGGGGGGGTTCATGACCCTGCTATATGCAGGGGTGCACTGAAACCACTCACTCAACCCTGGTCACTGGGAACCTTATTTGGCCACACTTTGGGCTTGATATTGCCATGCATGCATTCAAAGATAGCTGCCAGTCATAAGGGCTGGCACAGCCAGTGACTGGGTGGAACTGCAGCACTAGGGTGTGCTGGATTTTTCAGCTTTCAAATTCCAAAAATTCTACTCAAGTGCAGATCCCTGCTGCATCCACCACAGATGGGTATTGGGACACTGTGTGCAACTTTTGTTCTCTTGCAGTGGATCCCATTGCATAGCTGTGGTTACATCCAGACTACACATTTGAAGCCCATGCCCCCCCCCCCAAAAGTATGGGAACTGTAGTTTGTTACTTCTGTGAGAAGCAAACTTTAGTTCCTGGGGTGCTTTTTGGGAAAGCCATGCTCTTCAAACATATGGTGTGGGTGTCATCTATCAAATGCAGTGTTCACCATCTAAGACCTCTGATGGTGTCAAAATCAATCCAGAGATGGAAAAATTTGTATGAGAAACCTGAATTTTGTTAGAAAATGTTGCATCCAAAATGTGAGTGACCAGAGTGGCAGGTCTGAAGTTAAAAACTGCAGCAATTTGCTTTCAGCTCTAGTCTGTCGTATTAGGCTATTTGATCGGGTAAAGGCTTCCGCCAGGTACTGACTCCATTTTTCTCTTCCCAGAGCTGATTTTTCCAGGGGCGCCAGAAAGCAGTTTTCTGATCGAGGGGGATATTGTCAAAGCGGTATGTAATGATGGCAGAACTGGTACAAGAGACAGACTCTTTCCTAAGATGACTTAGTGGAAGATCTGATTACAGATAGGTAGCCGTGTTGGTCTGCCATAGTCAAAACAAAATAAAAAAATTCCTTCCAGTAGCACCTTAAAGACCAACTAAGTTAGTTCTTGGTATGAGCTTTCGTGTGCGTGGACACGTGGACTGTCATTCTGCCCTGCCAAATCCCCACACATGATTCAGTTCTGTGGGGACTTGGAAGCATTTTTCCGCCGTTTACGCCTGAAGGAGTATTTTCAACACACACAACAACAAGACAAAGCAGAACAAGCAACAACTTCACAACACAACACCTCTCAACCCACTGGAGAACAACAACCACCCTCCCAACAGAACACTGACCACCAACTACCACCGAAAAAGTGTTACACAAAAAGGGACTCCACATGGACCCCTCCTGATGGACGCAATACCACACTGGACTTGTAAAGGTATCTGAAGAAGTGTGCATGCACACGAAAGCTCATACCAAGAACTTAGTTGGTCTTTAAGGTGCTACTGGAAGGAATTTTTTTATTTTGTTTTGGAAGATCTGAGTGTGGCCAGGCCGGGGCGTAGCCAGGATTTATTTTAGGGGGCAGGCTTTATGTTGGGGGGTTCAGAACCGAGTTATCTGCAACACAGTTGGTCAGTTAAGTATTTTTATATATTTACTTGATTTACCCATGGGCCTCTACATCAGGTTATAATTCACATCAGCGCCAGCCAGCAATTGCAGTGGTCAGGGGATGATATGAACTGCAGTTCATAAACATCTGAAGAACACTGCTCTTGCTATCCTTGCTCTCTACATCCTGTTGAATCTGGGTAACATGAGCAGCTTGTTTGCTTACCAAACTACCCGTATGGTATGATTGCCATATGTCCGGAATTTCCCAGACATAGCTGGGATTCGGTTGTCAGAAAATGTGTCCTGGCGGAAAAGGCTGAAATCTGTATATAAGTGTAGATTTTGGCAAATTTCCTTAAAAATATATTTCTTGTGTTCGGATTTTCACCTATTGAAACATGGCAACCCTACTGTGTGGGAGAGGAGGATGGCTAATAGTTTGCATGAATTCATCTGCTGCAGTCCTGAGAAAAACTCTGAAGCTGCTATGTATTTGCACTGCTGGGAAGCTCATTCTCACCAGCCCAGGGGATTCTGTTAGCTTTGTGCCCCTAGAACACTGGTGCCTAAAGCTACCCTTTTGCATTTCTATCCTGCCTGTTTTCTGTGCAGCTCAGAGATCCACGCGTGAGGCTTCCAGATGCTCTGCCCAGCCTGATTTGCTTCAGCAACTTGGCACTGTGTTGGCAGCCTTTGGTCCACAATTTGGTATTGCCTGCTGGCTTGCTTCTGTAAACTAACAGAGTAAAAGAACAAGCAGAGCATAAAAACTGCTGTCCAGAGACCGATGAGGTCACTGCAATCCTTGGTGTGACCTCGGGAGTGTCCCTAACAGGAGAACTTGGCATTCTGTTGATAGTAAAAGGGTTTGTGGAGGGGCTGCTGCAGCTCAGTGGGCAGACAAGCTGAAGGTCCCAGGTTCAGTCCCTGGAAAAGCTCTTCCTTGGAACCCTGGAGAGCTGCTGCCAGCCAGTGCTGGCAACGGTCTGGCACATTATAACGCAGCTTCTGATGTGAAAGTGGTGCTGATTCTCTCCCATCTAGAGTCCTTTCAGGCTGTTCCCATCTGCCAACCCAAGATGGCCAAAGAAGAGAGGGATTGTCCAAATTCCCTATGTAATCTCCTACAAATATGGTAAGTGGCAAACTTTGGAACCTCTTCCAGTAGGAACAGGGCATAGATGTTATGAATAACTTAGGTTCTTTTATCTGTTTAGGTGTTTAGCATAAATGAGATTCAGTGCACTCCAGGAAGAACACAAGTAAGCAGTCAGACAACCAATATATTGGAATTTCCACATAACATTTCTTTATTGATTAACAAACATAACGCATAACAAGACAAGGGAACATGCACTCCGTCACTCACGCAAACACACATGCAGACATAGTCACCGTCTCTTCCCTGGAAGTGATCAAGTTCCGGTAAGAGTCCTGGGTGATCAGAGAGCGAGGCCCCAGCTGCGTCTGACAGACTCATCTGAACAGTCTCAGGCTTACGTAGGTTTTTTGGTGTTCATCTGAATCTTAGCATTTCTCACTGCCTTTGGCATGTTCTTGGCAGTCCTCTGTCCTTAGCATGTTCTTGGCAGTCCTTTGTCTTTAGCATGTTCTTGGCATATCACAACTCTCATTGTTTGTACCTGGTCTTCTGTAACTTTTGGCACAGTACAATACTCATTGTTTGTAACTAGCATTGCATAGTCTTTACGCTTCCTTGCAGGTACAGTACTTTAGCCAGAACATGAACAGCCCATTAGCTCTTCGATCAACATAATTCATCAATTGTTCATTAACAGCATCCATTTTGTGTGGCGTTCTTCAGCCATCTTGCGGCCCATTCAAACATGGCATTTGTTACATAGAGATAAGGTAGAAACCTGATTCAGGGCTTGCCCATACTTTACCTTTTGCCCTGCTCTTTCCAGGCACAGTTCCACACTTTAAAGGTCTCTGTTTGAGAACCCCCTTTTTTTTGCCCCAGAGCTTTCCCTGTGAAAACCTCTTTAAAGCTGAATTGCAGCAAACAGCAGTTGAGTTTTCTGCAGATTGCCATTTGCTCCGATTGAGTCCTAAAGAGCAGGGGTTTTCATGGGGAAAGCTCCAGAGCAAAAAAAAAAAAGGGGGGGATTTGGACATGGAGCTATAAAGCATGGACCAGGGAAAGGTAAATGTGGACAAAGCCACAGTTTGCATTTATAGGCAAATTTTGCTCATTAGCGCTTTCCAAAATACACAAGTGGATGGCCATCCTTCAAAATTAGCACTTCTCTGACTGTTCAGTGCAGTTTTGTAGGCTGGTAATACCTGCAAAAATGTGTACACAAGGTGGGTGTGCATAAAAACTTATGTGCTTGTGAAACTAACATACAGAAAGACATTAAGTTGGGAAAAGTGCATACAAAGATGTGCCTTTTGGGAGACATTAGCCGTGAAATGCTGATGAATTTTCATGAGCAGTTTTTAAGTCATAAACTGATGTGGAGAATTGAACTTGGGATTGGGACAGTGAGAGAATAAAGATAACATGGATGGATTCGCCCAGCCTTGCTGCTGAGGGAGAGGTGATGGAGACTGGATGGAGTCCAGCTGAGGAGCAAGTGGATCCAACTTCCACCTTTCTGGCAGAACAGCCTTCTCTCCCCAAGCAAGTGCTCTCCAGATGTTTTGTACTACAGTTCTCACCAGCCTCAACCAGACATAGCCCACAACATCTGGAGAGCACTGGGCATGGGCAATTCCAGGGGGACAGAGGGGCAATCACCCCTCCCTAATTGCTGGACTCCTGTCATTAACATTTACTGTTATTTTTCTTTCAGAGCTCTTAACAGCTTGTCCATCTAGAAATATACTTTGCCCCTTCTGTGCCCACCTCCATTTTTTTTTTTCTGGGGCTGCTACTGGTGTTGGGTTGGGAGGGCTGTGGTAGACCAAGTTTTGAATGATCAAGGTGCTGAATAACTTAGCCCCCGCCCCAGTCTGTGCTATGCATCCAAAGCACTAGGAACTGTAGTATTTTAAGGGTGATGAGAGGTGTCAGGAGACCCCTATTTCCTTCACAGAGCTGCAGTTTCCAGAGATCCCTGGGAAAAAAGAGAATGGTTGTTAGAACTATAGTTCTCATAGTAGAACATGATGGGGATTCTGCTTCCAACACAGCCATCGTGGCTACTAGTTATCGTTAGCCTTATACTCCATGAACTTGTCAAATTATCTTCTAATATTATCTAAGGTGGTGGCCATCATGACATCCTGTGGGAACAGATTTCATGACTTAATTCTGTGGCTCTTCGCCGCCAGTACTGGCTCCAGGAAATCCTTGTTGGTTCTCATTGGAATGAGAGCAATCTACCAGGATAGTGTTGACTCCCCTGGATGACTATGATTGGGGGGCAGGGACAAGGGAACGAGCTGAGGGTGTGTTGGTGTGTGCAACAGGAGGGGACAGGCCTACTTAAATGTCTTGCATTTGATTAATGGTGTAGAAAATAAGCTGAACTTGCTAAGTGCTCTTATTCTGAGGAAAAGGGTTCTGCTCTGAGCATTCTGACACTGCTCCTGTCTGTATTCTTATTGTTCCTGCCAGACGAATCCAGCGTGAAGATACTCAAGGGAGCATTTGAAGACTTTTCAAAGTTCACGTGCATCAAGTTTGTCCCTTATTCCAACCAGAGAGATTTCATTGCCATTGCCCCGCTCTCTGGGTTAGTAGTGACTTACAAGATGTATCTTACTGGGGAGTAATGGGGTGATCTCCTAGTGGGTGATACACCCCCTGCAAAAGCTAGATTCTCTTCCTTCCAGTGCCTCTGCTTCCTCCAGTTTTGTTCTGCAGCTCAACTTCCTGGCCTAATATGCAGATAACCATGCTGGCTGTGGACAATGGAAGCTGTAGTCCCAGGTCATTTGGAGAACACCAGACTGGACAAGCCTGTGCTAGAAAGGCAAAATCAAAATTTTGGGATGGGCCATGTGCTGAAAAGAATCTTGGAAATGTTGACTTTTGAATATTTGCAGTTATGCAAATATGCATAACTTTTGAATATTTATGCAAGACAGAGCTGTTCTGCCAAGCCTTTGGCCAGGGCACAACCTGATTCCCTCCTTTGGTAATCTTCACAGAACTCTAGCCCAATGGCTGCCATCAATCTGATTTGAAGTAATTTTTTAATGAAATGATTTTAGAATGTTGTATTATTTTATTGTTGTTAGCCGCCCTGAGCCTTACCTCGGCTGGGGAGGGCGGGATATAAATAAAAAATTATTATTATTATTATTATTATTATTATTATTATTATTATTATTATGCTAGACATGCGATGACATTCTTCAATAGTAGCCAACTCTGGGTGGTATATGGGAGCTGCTTTTAACAACATGTAATACACGTCTGTAGAAAGATAAATGTCTTGATTTTAACCAGTTGGTAGAATTTCCCCTTGAACAGATGAGGAACAATCAAATTTTGAAGTCCCAGTTTCAAATCCAAAACTGCATTTGGGGGTGCATGTCAAAAGTTAGGAAGTTTGAGTGTTGGCTTATAAAGTTTTCTGTACTTCACATGTATGGACCTAATTTGTGGATCAGAAGTTGGTTATTTGCTGGATGTTATATTTATAAAATATTCTGATTCAGTTCATGGTTCAAAACAGTTTGTTTTGAGCTTTCAGGAATGCATATTTAAATACAGAAGTGGGAGAGAATTGATTTGTGGGTGAACACAGACCATTACCCACAAATTCTTATGATAATGATCAGGGGTGAAGGAGCTGATCTGGCATGACTGGTGGACATAGCTGAGTGAATCACACTTGTTTGGACCAGCTGCTACCACCCAGAACCTGCATACAAAAGAGGTGGGATGGCTGTAATACTACAGCCCTAGAATCCTTATTTATTTTATAAAATAGAACCTAATTTAGCAGTTGTAACACTGTTGACATGCATACAATGCTACTGAGTGCAAGACATTGTGTTAAGTTGTGGGTTGACATAGCAGACGACACAGCAATTTCTCCAAGTAGCTCTTTATTTTGTAAGCTGGAATAGAACTGACTGCAAACAGCTCAGCCGGCCTGCTTTTATAGGCAGCCGGCTGTCAACATTGTAGCAACAACAGCCCAGCGTTTCCCGCCTAAAATAACTGACGTGGAGCTGAGTGAAAACTATCTACAGACCTGAGTGAAAACTATATACAGTATCCCCCTGCTGGCCCAGGGTGAAACTTCACTACATAACACATTGTCTACTAGGAATATATTTTTCAGTGGTGGCACCATGGTTGTAGAATTTCCTCTCCAGCGACATCCAAAAGGCCCACTGTACTGATGGGTTTGAAGATTACTTCACATTGTTACTAGAACATTGTGCTTTTTGTGGCTCTTGGAGTTTACTGGAGGGTTGTTACCATTTTAGTATATTGCTTTTGCTTTTTATTGCTAGGCCTTTCTGTAGATTTCCAATGCAGATTTTATGTACTGTTGTGTTCCCTTGCTTTTTCTACCACAAAACGGCTATCTATATAAATAGTCAGGCTAGTACCCTATGAGCATTGACTCCTTAGGCATGAGATAGGTTGTTTGGTTGCAATACAACTTCTTAACGTGTCTCTTTCACTCTCTCTCTTCAGCTGCTTCTCCAGTGTTGGACGTATTGGTGGGATGCAGGTGGTTTCCTTAGCGCCCGCTTGCCTCCACAAGGGGAAGGGGGTGGCACTGCACGAGCTCATGCATGTTGTGGGCTTCTGGCATGAGCACTCCAGAGCAGACCGGGACAAGTACATCAGCATCTCCTGGGATGAAATCTTGACTGGTAATGGTTGCTTCAGCTTTTCTAGCTGGCTCTGTGCAGTGGCACAGTGTGGCCCCAGGTGTATTTTTTTGAGGGGGTATGACCGAGCACCCCCACAACAGGCTGCCCCATTGGACCTTGGCTCCAGCGCACGAGGGAGGGAATACTCCCTGCCTGAAACTTGGAGAGCTGCTGCCAGGCTGTGCCAATTCAGGGTGTGCTCAATGACCAAATGCAGCTCTCTGGCCTCTCTGCTGAGCTGCCAGGACTAGGGGTGGGGTGGAGGGAATTAAACCCAATTCGCTTTTAATGCCAATCTATCAAATTGACTTGGGACTTCCCCCCCCCCCTGTAGTGGGACCAGGGACTCTGAATGTTTGTTATCCACTGCTGCTGAGACCCTCCTGCTTGTAGACCTAATCCCCTTCTTGGATTCACAGGCTTTGAAGTAAACTTCATGAAGTCTTGGAATACCAACATGCTGGTGGATTATGACTACTCCTCTGTAATGCACTATGGCAGGTAAGCAAGCCACAAGAAGGCTCCTAGGTATTTTAAAGAAAATGTTGGGAACATGTGAAGCACCCTGAGCTGCCTCTTGTTGGCAGTGGAGTGGGGCCAGGGCAGGTATGTCCACATTGCCAAAGGGGTGCTGCATGTTCTGGGTGACTGTCTGCAAAAGCAGGGGCATTTCTAGCAAGGGCAGAATTTTCCAACCTGTTTGGAGCCTGCCATTCATACTCCTTGTTCTTACATGCATATTCTTTGGTAAGCCATGGGACATGTCTGAGTCAGTCTGTCTGAAGAACGTGACCCACACTGGCTATCTGACGGGACGGCTGGTGATAGGGACCCTTGTGGCGGGACCATGACTTGGGAGCAAGAGTGCATTGTTTGCATGAAGAATCCTGGCTATGGGCGATTTCCACTTTGGAGGCAGTAATGCTTCTGAATACCACTCACTGGCTGCCACCGACGGGATGTGCTCTTGGACGCCAGCAGGCTCTTCTTAGCTTCTTACATTCCAGTTCAAAGGGTTGAGTAGCAGGTAAGGCCCTTCTGTACCTGAGACTCTGGGCTGCTGCTGCCGGTCAGAGTGGGTGGTACTAAGCTTGATGGAGCTAGATATAAAGCACCTTCTTATGCCAAGCAGAACCAGGATCGTCCACCTGTGTACAAGAGTACAAGAGTGGCTCACACTGCTTTATCTTGTTCTTTGCCTCCACTAGGAATGCCTTCAGCATGTCTGGCTCACCCACCATAACACCACTCTCCAGTTCCCTGACCTTTCTTGGACAAAGGTGGAACCTGAGCAATTCAGATGTTGCCAGAGTCAACAAGCTTTATAAATGTTCTCAGGTTGCAGCACAGCCAGGTAAGAGAATGAAGACTCAACAAAGCTTAGTTTCCTAAAACCTATATTTTGAATGCATATGCGTGCGTGCAATTGAGTTTTCCATGTGTTGGCCATTTGCTTTGATTTAGTAGTAAAATGTAGGTTTTCCCAGGGAAGGCACTGGGACAAAAATAATAAAAAAGCTCAGACACAGAGCTTTAAAAGAAGTCTGGATGAACCCTCAGTTTCTTGGTTTCTCTACCCCACAAAGCTAAGGTTGTTTCTCACCTTAAATATCAAGGGAGTCGTAGGTTGGCTCTTGAGTGTCCCCAGCAGAAGCCAGCTATGATGCTCCAAATGTGTCTGGCATGATAAACATAATTGTGTTCATGTACACATCTCTTTTGATGCATACAACTTAACAATGGGTGAAGCAGTGCTGTGCTAAATTTCTTATGCCTTTTAAAAAGCCATTCTCCCTCAGTTAATGAGAGAAGGAACTGCATTTGCAGGTTATTAAAAGGGAGAATAGTTTGGTGAAATTCTCATGGGTGGGGAGCAGGGGTTGTGTTGCACTTGCCTTACTTCTGAGTTTAGCCAAAGGGTGTTGTGGGCATGTCCTTTCTTTCATTCTACAAATCTGCTCACCAGAGATCTGTACTCTGCAGCCTTCCTGGGTGCCTGTGAGATAATGCCTCCCATGTAGCTTTTCCAGATCAGGAGGTTTGAGCAGCCAGGAAGGCTGCAGACTGCTGAAGAAAGGTTTATGGGAAGAAAAACATTAACCATAACAAAAGTTAAGCTCAAAAACACCATTTCTGCCAAAATTCTATAGTGGCCTGAGAATGAGGGAGAATAATTGAGGGTTGTATCCAACTAAGTTTCACTGAAATTAATGGAGCTGAGTTAGTCATGTCTATGCTGTGTACATGCTATACCTTGAAAGCATTTTCTTTCCCTCAAATTATTCTGGGCACTGTAGTTTAAGGGTTTCTGGGAATTGTAAATACTGTGCCCAGAATTCTTTGAGGGAAAGAATGTGCTTTGAGTATAAGTTGCGTACACAACCAATGACTTCAGTTGGTCTGCTTTGACTAATGTTGGCTACAGCACAGAAGCATCTTTCAAAGGGGAAGAAAACTTTCAAGAAATTGGGAAGATTTTGACACAGGACATGTGACATGACACAGGAACATGTGGCTGGGAACATGTATGATAAATGACAGAAGTTCTAATTGCTTTGTTTTCAGAGGCATCTACCAAAGGAGTCATCAAAGAGAATGTAATGGACTTCATTCCAAGTCATCCAAAGCCCCATACAACGCAAAACAAACCCAAATTATCTACCGCCTGGAATCTCAGTTCTATAGCGTCTTCCAGTGAAATGCCACATCCTGCCAGAGAGCCTCTGGGGACCATCACACCATCAAGCAAGGTTGCTGGTGAAAACATTAGTACCACAGAAGCCCAGACAAGGGAGGTTTGGTCACCTGGGCCAAAGATGCAAATGCAAAGCACAATGTCTCAACATACCCCTGGTAAAGCAGAAGGGAGTAAAAAATCTCTAGTGGTAACAGAAGAGATGCTGCATCAAACCGTATCTGGAGAAATGGCAGTGAGTGCTGATGCCCAGAAGACTTCTGAGCCGCAAACTCTGCAAAATCCCATCAGTAGTACAAGGGAGCTGAGGAGCCAGACTCCAAGCTATGAGGAGGTCTACATACCAAGTGACCAAAGCCCCATAGAAGTAACGACAAGTAGTGCTCCGGAGGTGGAGCTTTCGCTTTCCTTTCTGACCAAAAGCCCAGACGCCTTTCCAATGAAAACGGTCCAGGGATCTGCCACAAGACTTGGTAAGAAAGCTCTGGACTGGACACATTCTAGAACAAGAGCCATGCATATAGAGCATAGAACAAAACTGCCTACTGCTATGGCGAGAGGAGAACTGTCTACTGCTATGGAGATTGGAAGCTCACCATTAATGAGAAGCAGTGAGGCCGAGGATAGACATGGTTCCCCAAGCCCAGCTGAGGACCGCCCTTTCTCTGCAATGGAAAACCAAACTGGGAAACAGCTGGCTGAGCTATTTCTTCAGACCATAAGCATCTTTAGAAATGAAACAGGTAGCACTGCTTCTACAACCCCCGTAGTCCAGGCTGAAGCAGGGTCTTCATACACAACAGCCTCTCCAAGAGCCTCTAGGAACTTGATCACAGCCTCCGGTGTGGTGGGACTGGAAGAAACCAAACACAGTGAAGTGGAAAGCCTGGGAAGCTTTGGCACAATTGAGAGCCAAAGTGAGATTATGAAAAAGGAAATGGAAAGCTTCCACACCAAGGAAGGGAGCAGGCCAACCGACGTGCTATCTTCTAGCGGCAAAGAACAGTATACAACACATAGATTGGAACCTGGCATGTTTGCTACCCAATGGCTTCCCTCTCTTGGAAGTTCAGAGGCTCAGGAAAGCCACCTTAGTCAGGCAACTGCTGGAGCCCCATCCCCTTGGGCTTCTGTCATAGGCTCTCTTGCCGTTTCCAAGCTAAATGTAGCAACTTACTCAAAGAGCAACCAAACCCAATTGGAACAGTTTGATCGGTCAGCTGCTCAGCTGGCCAGGAAGGGCTACAGAAAAGAGACACTTACAACACACATACCACCAGGGCCTCTCTTAGTGCAAGTTACTGAATCTGAGCTGGAGGCTGAGGAGCAGACCCTTGTCCATGCAGAACTGCCAAGCCAAACTCCCACTTTACAGGATTGGGCTTCACTGGCAATGGAAACCAACCAGGCTATACATCCTACAGAGGGAACATTTCCTCTTCCTCTGTCCCACACCCCTAGACCCGCTGAAACAAGACACAAAACTTCATGGTTGCAACAACCAAGCAGCACCAAAGTCTATGGCCCTAGTGCCCACGTTCCAGGATGGGGCCCCTTTGCAGATCTACACGGGGAAGAATTTGAACACACTTTAGAAACAGCGTCCATTACAACAATGTGGCCATCTACAGCACAAGAATTGAGGGTGAGCCATGAAAAAGAAGTTAGAACTGGACACTCCGAAGAAGGCAAGACTCATTGGAAAGCATCTTTGCTTTCCCCTGAGCCGTTTGAGGACCAGATGCCCACCCAACCTAAATACCGGGTGGCAGGTACTCCATGGCAGCGTTCTTCTACCCCCTCAGTAACAACTGGCCTCCCTGGTGTGGTGCAGATCAGGAATCCTAATGGGCCAGGAGCAGCAGCACCCCAAAGACCATGCAATGGGGAATTGGCAGGCTCTTCACCTGGAACAGAATATGGACTAACATCCACACGCGTGTTGCCCAAATTGGAAACTACAAGCCAAGAGCATTCAGGATCAGAAAAGAGAGATCATAGCCCTACCTCCAAAGGGGACTCTCTGCCAGTGAGAAGAACAAGTCCTCCTCCTAAAGACCACACTTCATCAGCAATGGTGAGTCAACTGATTCAGACAAGGACCCCAAGGAGGACTGTGGCAAGTGATGAAGGATCTGTTACTGCTGGCTCTTTCAATTTATCCACCATTTTGCTTTCTAGCAAACCAGCTTTAAAGGGACTCCAAAGCTCTTCTCCTTTGAGGAGAACAGAACCTGTGATGAAGACTGAGATCCCACCTACACAATTCTTGGAAACAGCCATGGAAACAAAACCTTCCTCTAAGCTTAAAGAAACCCTTGCAGAAGGGGAAATGACTGAACCAGCAAATGCCACAGAAGACATGTCCCTCCATGTGATGAACTTGGCAACAACTCCTACTTGGAAAGCCACAGCTGGCAGAAATGGGGCACAATCTTCCTCATTAGATATGGAACCAACAGGATTGCCCCAAGTTGCTGCTGAAGGGACGGCTCTGCTCCTGACTACTGGCTCGCTAAAGTCTCCCAAACACATAAACTTAAGAGGACAGCCTACCAGTAGCCAGCCCAGGAAAGAAACCATGACATCTATGGCAAAGATTCTTGCAGTGGACATGGTGTCAGCATCATCAGCATCCAGTACCAGTCCTCTAGACACATGGGGAAACCAGGTGACCTTATTGACAGGTGCAAAAGAGGCTACAAGGAGATCTTCCAAGAAAAGTGGAGAAACTGCTCTAGAGATCTATGCCAGCACACTAGCTCCTGAATCACACAAGACAGCTACAATTGGAGTTTCCACCCTGAGATCCCGCGAGGAGCATACTGTAGCCACTAAAATCACACAATTCCAGCCCGAACATGGAACCCGAAGAGCAGAGGTGGTGTATGAACACAGTAGGTTTCCTTTAAGCAAGGGGACTCTTGTAGGAATGGGAAATGGAGAGTTACAGGCTCCCTCTACAAAATTTCCCAGACACTCCTCCAAGACCCAAACTGTAGTGAATCTGGAGGAAATGTCTGGAAACCATACAGAGAAAATGAAGTCCAAGGAAAATGGGGTGCCCCCTATAGACAACCCTAACTTCTCCCACCGTGTTGGCAAGAGGTCTTTAGCAGAGATAATGGCAACTCCAGCATCTTTGAGTGTTGCTCTGCCAGAGGAAATTGATCATGAATTTAGAGGCCACATGGATGAGGCTTCCCCAGTTGAAAATGTGGCAGACATAACGGAGGCAGAAGAACCATTGCCATTTGGAATGTCCAGGTTGTCCACTCTTCTCCAAGGGCTGCCTTCTGCTCTGAAAAAGGCAGGAAAGAACCAAGTGGGGCCCCCAGGAACTGTGAAAGCTCCACAGCCTCTGACCACTTTTTGTCCCTTTGAGAAAAACTTGTGTGGCTGGGAGCAAAGCAAGGAGGATGACCTGGACTGGGTGCTTGAAGAGGGGCAGGAGCAGCTCATTAGGACTGTGGGAGCTGGAAGCCCCCCTGGAATGCCTTGCACAACCTCAGGTGGTAAGTGACTCCTGCGCTCTCATGCAGCCCCTGCTCCACTTTGGGGTCTGCTGCAGGGTCTTCAGAGTGGTGGGAGTTCAGGACAGACAAAAAGAAATGCTTAAGGCTGTAGCAAGATCGTGGTAGTGACCACCAGTTTGGGCAGCTTTAAAAAGGGATTGGACAAATCCATGGAGGTTAAGACCGTTACTGACTACCAGCCATAGAAGGGCTATACATTACCTGCGCTCTCAGTAAGTCTCTGGGTCCCAATTGCTAGGAGAACTCAAGTGGGAGAGTGCTTTTCACACAAGTGGGACTGAGTGCTGGACTATATGCACCTTTTGGTCAGATCCAGCAGGACTCTTGCATCAGGAGAACTGGCTGGTGGAGTTTCCATATCTTTTTCACTTGAGCTCTCTTGGTGATGGCCAAACTCTGGCCCTCTACAAGGACTATGACAAACACAAGGGGGGTTCCCCCCTGCACCTGCCTCTGCTATCATCTCTGGAGGGTCAGGAGAGCCCCAGAACAGCATGTGGAGGGAGGATAGGAGAGGTTAATAACAACAACAACAACAACAACAACAACAACAACAATAATAGCTGTTGTTGTTGTTTATACCCCGCCCTTCCCTGCCCAAACCGGGCTCAGAGCGGCTAACATCATACGTATAACACATTAACATAAAACCAGGCAATCAGTTAAAATACAGTACATCCTAAAATCAGATCAGGATCAGAATAAAATCCAGTCAGATGGCAACCCCCAGATTAGGGTTGAGGACCTTTAATGCTCACCAGGCCCAACTGTTTGTGCTGAACTTAAATGGGCCTGTGAGAAAAATTCTATATGGCAAGTAGAAATCTGCTGATGAAGCAACTGGAAGTGTGTGGTGTTGAGTTCCTCCTTCTGCTGTGAGAAGCAGTTACTTCATTTTGCTTCGTGCCAGTGACCTCTGCTTTTGGGAACATTTTAATGATTGATGTCTCATTCTTCCTCCCATCCCATTTACAGGTTGTCTTGGGTGGGGGGGCTTCCCAACATCAGCTCCAGATTGTTAGTCTTATGTGAAGGGCCATGATGGTCCAAATTATACCTGTGTCATCTCTTCACCAGGTGGCTACCTTTCCCTGATGCCTTTGGCCCACAATTCCAGTCAAAAGGCTGTTCTGGTCAGCCCAGTTGTGCAGGGCATCAGGTGCCTCAAATTCTGGTACAGCCCAGGGGACCTTCTCATGAGTAAGTGGCTTCTGTATAAAAGGGAGTGTGTGTGGATGAGACTGCCAGTAGGTGGCTGGCTTGTCTGTGTGCAACAGTTCTGGACTGCCAGCTGAGACCCTAATTCCCAATTTCTCAAAACTGGGTGACCCAAAGTTCTCTAAGGCCCTAGTGCTGATGAGGGATTTTATGTTTGGAATAAATGAAACACAAGCATCTTAGTCTGTAGGTAACCTGTTGTTGGCATCTAAACAACAGAGTGTGCCTCAGGGATAAAGTAAAACTGCTGTGTTATCAGCACCAAAGTGACCTCACTGGGGCACAATCCTAGGCGGTGTGTATGGAGGTCCTGGGTGGGCTACCCAGACAACAGGCCCTCACTGATGTGGTCCAAAGGAAAGCAGAGAAGTACATTTGGCACCAGCTTTGCTGCAGGAGGTGCTGGAAGGAAGCATACAGCCATTCAACCATCTTAGGGACTCCACTCCAGATTTGTGTAGGGTTTACTCCTGAGCCTTTTCTTCTTCCAAAGATGTCCCACAAGGCAGCAGAAGTTTAGTATCAGAGTTGTGATTCTCTTAGACGGGCTGTAGGTAGGCCACCTACAGCAAAAGAAAAAGGTATATTTTGCGTATTTGCCTTCAACCTCACCTTAGTTCCTGTGGTTGAGGGGATCCTGTCTGGAAGCCTGAGTTAGAGCCATAAAACAATGGGTTGTTTCCTTCATAACAACTATCTTTTTAGAAAACAACATTGCTCCCTGTATCTTTAAGTGAGGTGCCTACATAGGAAGCTGCCTTACGGGGAGTGAGATCATTGGTTGTTCTTTCTTAAAACTGTATACAGTGGTACCTTCGTTCCCAAATGGCTTGGCTCCCAAACAAATCAGCTCCCGAACGCTGCAAACCTGGAAGTGGACGTTTTTCAGACACCAAACACATGATTCCCCTTTCGCAGCTTCCGACTGGGTGCAGGAAGCTACTGCAGCCAGCCAGAATCTGCACCTTGTTTTTCAAATGGTTTCAGGAGTTGAACGGACTCCCAGAACAGATTAAGTTTGAGAACTAAGGTACCACTGTATAAAGACTGGCAGTGACTCTCCAGGGTTTCTGAAGGGGAACATTCCCAGACCTACCTGGAGGTGCCATTGGGGGCAAACCTGGGGTCTTTTGCATAATTATCCACTTACAGTGGTACCTCGGGTTACAGATGTTTCAGGTTAGACTCCGCTAACCCAGAAATAGTACCTCAGGTTAAGAACTTTGCTTCAGGATGAGAACAGAAACCGTGCGGCGGCAGCGGCAGGCCCCATTAGCTAAAGTGGTACCTCAGGTTATGAACAGTTTCAGTTTAAGAACAGACCTCCAGAACGAATTAAGTTCTTAACCTGAGGTACCAGTGTACTCTCCTACCTTCCCTGCCCCCCGTGAGTGAGTGCAGTTTCCCATTTGACAATCCTGTTAGATTCCCCACTCCTAGCGTGCATTTTATCCAAAACTGGGAAAGACATTTATAGCTTAGTGTTGAACATTTTGTGCCAAATCTGTGTGTGTGTGGAACTTTTAAAAATACTATTTGGTAGCAGTTTATCATTCAGCGTGACGCCTGTTTCTGAGTGGCCTTTTCTTTGCAGGTGAAATCAACGTCTACATAAAGCTCCGGAATTCCTCTGAATGGCACAAAATGTGGTCTGTGAGGGGGAATCAAGGCACTGGCTGGCATCTGGTGGCTGTAGCCATTTCCAAGACTTGTGAGCTACAGGTAAGTATTTATGATCTGCCTTGAAGACACAACTGGTTGGAATAGCTTAAGAAGACCCATTATGGAAAGTGCATCTCTGGTAATGGCAGAGTCGATGTGAGCCGACAGGATGGTGGTCGCTAAGAAGACAAAAAGGTGCCAGAGTCCATAAACTCTAGACTTCAGCTGGTTAAGAAAAGTGGTAAATATGTACTGGGATACAAACTAACTCTGAAAATGATCTGGCAGGACAGCCAGCTCTGTCCAGCTGTCCAGCTCTAAGGAAACCAGAGACTGAGTACTATGCTAAGTTGGTGAAAACTGGTGTGCCCCACTGTAGAAATAACGATTTGGGTACAACTTGTGGAAAGTTAAAGGTAAAAGTAAATAATGCTTTAGCTGAGATTCTTGCTTTGCAGGGGGTTGGGCTAGATGACACTTGGGTCCCTTCCAACACGAAGATTCTATCATTCTGTGACCCCTGGACAGTTAAGTCCAGTCAAACTTGACCATGGAGTGTAGTGCTCAACTCTACTTTCAGGCCGGTGTTTGTCTGCAGACAGCTTTCTGGGTCATGTGGCCAGCATGACTAAACCGCTTCTGGTGCAACAGAACACCGTGACGAGTGCCAGAGCACATGGAAACACTGTTTACCTTCCTGCATCAGCAGTACCTATTTACTTGCTCTGGAATGCTTTTGAACTACTAGGTTGGCAGGAGTTGGGACAGAGCAATGGGAGCTCACTCCATCGCGTGGACTCAAACTGCCAACCTTCTGATCGGCAAGCCCAAGAGGCTTTGTGGTTTAGACCACAGCGCCCTTGTGGAAAGTACTACAGAGTGTATACACTCACCATCATTGACCCAGGTGATTCTGACATCATTAGAAGCACACCAGAGCAAACCAGCGAGAAGCAGACATTGCTGAACTTTAAATTTTGTGTAATAATACTGGCTACAAATAAAAATAAATAAAACAAAAAACCTGCCAACCTAGCAGTTTGAAAGCACGTCAAAGTGCAAGTAGATACATAGGTACCGCTCCGGCAGGAAGGTAAACGGCGTTTCCGTGCGCTGCTCTGGTTCGCCAGAAGTGGCTTAGTCATGCTGGCCACATGACCTGGAAGCTGTACGCTGGCTCCCTCAGCCAATAAAGCGAGGTGAGCGCCGCAACCCCAGAGTCGGCCACGACTGGACCTAATGGTCAGGGGTCCCTTTACCTTTACCGTTACAAATAAAAATAAGGCCCTTTACCAAATCCTCAAAGCTCTTCTACGTATGCCCAGCAGGTAAAACAGTTGGGGAAATTAGTAGATTTGAAAGGCAATCCCACTGGGAACATCTCCTGCTGAAGCTGCCTTGTGTTGCATGGGAACTGTACAAGACCTTCTGCAACAGAGCACTTTCTGGTGGCATCACACTCCTGGAGTGCTGTTAGCCCTGAATGAGATGAGAGGCTGCTACTGATAGCGATGGCAACTTTCCTCCAAAGACAAAAAGCAGGGGGGGGGGGTTTTGGGGGGGCGGTATTTTCTGCTGTTGTGTCAGTACTATAGTCAGGGCAAGGGTCTCAAACCCTGGGGAGTGAGAGATGCTGCTGCAGAACTTTACGCTTAAGACACACACGTAGCTGCATTCTGTTTGGCTCTTAATTCTAGGACTTTGAAAAGGTGCAGGCAGTTGAGCTGCTTCAGGTGGCTGAATGAAACTACTGACTCTGCTCTCTCCGCAGATGGTGCTGGAAGGTGTCACCGGCCCCAGAGGAAGGCATAGTGCTGGGATTGATGATCTGCTTCTCTGCAGGAAGCCGTGTGGCCAATGTTACAGCAATATGACACGTTCCTTGTGCAACAAGTGAACAAAATAAACCTAAGTATTCTCCAATGTTGTGTTGAACACCGTTTATTAAAATCAATTCAAGATCTGGATACAGTGGAAAAAATACAGAGCACATAATAAAAATAAGTAAAATCTGACATTCATGCTATATTGCATGGTGCTATATTACAGCACCATGGGAGTGACAAAGCATTTACAGGCAACTTAATCAAATCTCCAAGTAAATAAATATGTCTGTACCAGAGGCCTAAAACCCATAAGGGTTGGCATCAATCAAATCTGTGTATTCCACAGTCAGAGTGCCACTGTAGAGAGTGCCTCTTGCTGCATATCGCACCATCGGCCACTGCGGGCCTCTCCACTTGGTTGCAAATATGGGGAGAGGAGCCAATCTAGAAAATACCTAAGTGCTACATATAGGACATCTCCACACTGGCAGAAGACTGATACAAAGTGAATATGGGGTGGAGGAAAGAAATTTGATTCAGTTGGCCTTTAAAGGCAACTCTATTGAATGAATATTTTTGAAGCAATATGCAAACCAAAACAGCTGTCCTTCAAAATTCACACTTTGGGAGTCTGCTGCGGAGAATGCTCTGTTACCACCTGTAGCAGCTCTTTACAGAGGTCCTCCAGGTAGTGCCTGGGTGGAGGTGTTGAGAGTCTGGCTCTTAGCCTGTGACGTGAAGCCTGTGCCATCAATCCATGATCTGCAGAGAAGGGAGCAAGTTACATGCTGGCGATTATTTGCTGCTGCCACTACATCCCTTTCCCACTTTCCCAGAAACATTAGACTTGCTGTGTGTGCAGTTTGGGGCTCTCAGAGGAGTGCACTGGAGCTGTGTCAGAAGTGATGCTTTTTATTGGGAGCTGGATGGACTTACTGGTCGGTTTGTTTGCCCTGGTTTTGCTGCCTTGCCCCTTCTTGGCAACCATTCTCCTCAGCGTAGCAATGCCTGGAGGAGCATGGAGGTTGGAACAGCACAGGGTGAGGTCCATGTGTCACAGAGGCCGTTATCTTGAGATCAATATTTCTGTGTAGCCTCAGCAAATGTGTGTGCAGCACCTTCCAAGCAGAGTTAGAGGGAGCTCTGTAGGCAATAGAAGCTGGTCTATGTGGGTAGATAGCCCCCCTGTCTGCCCTCAGCCAGACCTGACCTGCTTGCCTTTTCACCTACAACTAGGCCAGGGGGCAGCACTGGTTGTGAGCTTCCCCTTCTTCCTCTGTCTCAGTGTAGCACCTTGTGGAACTCGGCAGGAAGGAAAGGGGTGGGTGACAAAAGCAGGAGGAGTTGGCTCTGGCGCCACCTGCTGCTGGGCTCCCTGCCGTCTGCCCTAACAGTCCCAATAGGCACCAGCCACTACTGCTTGCTGGCCATGTAGTATTAGTAAATTTATCACTTGCCCTATGCCAGCAGGTCCCAGGATGGGTTACAATAATTTAAAATTAAAAACCGCCCCAGTCCCTGAACAGTGCAAGAGATCCAGAGCAGCTCCAGCAGATGGCTGGCTGTCCAGTGTGAGTCTAGCTGAAGCCTGGGACTGTTCCTGCAGTTTACTGAGGAGCCGTTCATGAACAGTGTTCTTTGAGTACAGTTTTGCAACCAACTGTGAGTCTGCTGAGCAGTATTGCTCCCCTGCCAAAGTGTGTGGGCCCACCCACACATCCATTTGTCCTGTGGTTTCTAGTCAGGGGTCCAAGAGACTGGGTTTTTTGTCCCACCGCTTTCCCCAGGAAAACCAGCAGAAATGTCAAATGGTAGTGTGGCTGGGGTGGGGGTGGGGTGAGGGTGTCTGTGCTGTTTGAAGGATGGTAAAGAGCCATGAGCCTGGAGAGAGAGCCTTGGAGGAGGGGCCCAACGATAGTTAGCATGTAACAGCAGATAAGTTCACTGAGTCACTGTTCCCCACTGATGAGATTTAAATTATAGTAATTATTTCTAAATTTGCATCTAAGCATAGCAAATGCAACTTCTATGCAAATATGTCCTCGTTCATCCTCTCTTTAGGTGATGTGTAAGTGGACACTCCAATGATGGTGGTGTTATGTAGTGAAGTTTCACCCTGGGCCAGCAGGGGGATACTGTAGATAGTTTTCCTTTTTTTTTATGATATTTATTGGGGTTTCAAATAATACAAAGAAAAAGAAAAAAAAGAGAAAAAGAGAAAAAACAGAGTTAAAAAAACAAAACAACATTCAACATTTACAATCCTTATTTTCGATAACTTTTTTCTACGACTTCCCCTCACCTCCCCGTCTTGTATTCCGTGTCCAAATATTTGTTCAACAAGTTATTATCCTTACTTTTTAACCCTAGTTTGTTATTATATTTAATTCAATTTATGTATCAAATTTTAACTTATATGCATTGATCATTGTACTTAAAGACTTTTTCTAAGGTCGACCCAGTTTCCCTTACACGAATTCCCCATTTTTGTGCTAATAACGAAACAAAGAAAGAAACAATAGAAAGGATCAGAATATATTTGTACACCCTTCGGATTCCCAAACCCCACCCTCCCTTTCCCGGTTTCAATCCCCAAACCATTGACCATTAATCCATCTACTATCAGCCTGGATTCTTCACATCAGAGGCTCTTAATTCTCTCTCAGTTCCTTTCTGCCGGTTTTTTTGATAGTCCACCAAATCTTGGAAGGGCTCTGTCCCAAAAATGTCCATGTTCCTTCCGGCCGGAACTCAAAACTTGTTTCTTAATCCTTTTAGGTCCAAATGTCTTTCCATTCCTCCTTCTTCAATTCAAACCAAATTTTCATCATCCAGTCCTTTTATATCCATCTTTTATATCCTTTGCCTTCTGCAGCATTTCAGCCCCTCCTTCCTGGTGCTCCTGTTCAGCAAATATCTCTTTCTCCACTTCCTCAAATTTCTCAAGTCTCTTTTCTTGTTCAGCTGCCTGGACTGTAGACAAAACATAACTCTGCTCTACCAATTTTCTCACGAGAAAAGCAACCTCGTCCAGGTCAGCCAGTATTTTTCGACCTATTTCCATTCTTGTAGTGTCCCTGAACCCCCTCTAGAGGGATTCTGGTTATTAAGTATTCCTTACGCTTCCAGCCCAAAAGTCCAGTTAACTTGTTTCAATTCTTCTTTATTTTCAACAATTTATCACTATATTGTAGCTAATGTAACCAGCAAAAACATCAGAAACAAAGTTCTCTATTTTCCCCCCACTTTGACAGCTAATTTGACAGCTGTCAAAGTCTTCTATGTCTCCTCGGCAGGCCCCTCTCGCGGATCACTCCCGGGTCTCGGGGGGGGCACTTTAGCTCTCAAAGTTAGCTCTTATCCTCCAGCACAATTACTTATACTGTCAATCCGTGTAATTAATAGTTTAATCCAATAAAAAGGAGATATTCTCTCGACCTTAATTATTTAGTCCTTGCTTCAGGTTGTTTACAAGGCAGGGGAGACGGACTTCCTCTTTGCGTCTTCCCCGATCGTGCCAAATTTCAGAAAAATTCTTTCTTTTATAAATCCAATTTCCGTATTACTCACGGGTTGTTGCTTTTAATCCGAATGTTCACAGGAAAAAGTCAGCGCTCTCCGTCCATGGCATGCGGCTTCACTCAGCAGGGGAAGCAGAGGACTCTCAGCACCACGCCGCTCCCCGTCTCCCGTTCCGCAGCCTTTAAAAAGGCTCCTTCGCAGGTCAGGGGGTGCAAATGGTGCCCGCCGAGTCACCAGGTCCACAGGCTTCCACGCCTGTGGTTTTTTAGGGTCCCCGCGTCGCCGCCGCGGCAGGACCCGACCCCTGCTGAGCCGATTCCCTCCGGAGCTCGGAGGGAATCCGCCATTCGGCGATGGCGGTAACCCGGAAGTCACTGTAGATAGTTTTCACTCAGGTCTGTAGATAGTTTTCACTCAGGTCCATGTCAGTTATTTTAGGTGGGAAACTCTGGGTTGTTGTTGCTACAATGTTGACAGCCGGCTGCCTATAAAAGCAGGCCGGCTGAGCTATTTGCTAGTCAGTTCTATTCCAGCTTACAAAATAAAGAGCTGCTTTGGAGAAATCGCTGTGTCGTCTGCTATGTCAACCCACAACTTAACTCTGGCGACGAGGATGGGATGGATGGACATCAGAGCACAGCCAGATGCAGCCAGCCTCTGAACTGAGCTGAATCACTGAGCTGAATCACAGAGCGAAATCACTGAGCGAAATCACTGGACAGAACCAATTCAGAGCTGACTGTTCTGGCTAGAGCACTGTGTTCCATCCATCGCCCTTCACGCCGGCATCGGAATTATGGCTTCACTTGTGCCTCTACCACCAATTGCGCCAGCCTCTGAATCATGGGACTCCTACCTCGCTCGGTTCAACTGCTATCTCCAAGCCAACGAGCTGACAGCAGTATCAAAGGAGCGGAAGCGGGGCCTATTCCTCAGCCTCTGTGGGCCTGAGGTGTTTGAGACGGCCCGAGCATTGGTTGCGCCTGAAGCAGTCCAGGCAACACCATGGGACACAATCCAAGAGAAGCTCCGCAACCACTACGCACCAAAGCCGTCCAAGATTGCTGCCCGCCATGCGTTCTACCACCGGAACCAGGCAGAGGGGGAGTCAATCAACAACTACACCACCGCCCTGCAACAGGCTGCAATTCACTGCGAGTTCCGAGACTTAGACGATGCCCTGATGGATCGAATCGTCTGCGGGGTCCGGGACATCCATCTGCAACGGCGTCTCCTCGCCAAGCCAGACCTCATGCTACAGAAAGCCATTGAGGAGCCTGTGGCCTCAGAAGCTGCTGAACGCTCCGCCCAGGAGATCCGCAAGTCCAGCAGCCCGCGTCTTGCTAGGGAGCCAGTTCCGGTGCATCATGAAGAGGCCAGCAGTGATGAGGCATCCTCCAGTGAAAACTATCTACAGACCTGAGTGGAAACTATCTACAGTATCCCCCTGCTGGCCCAGGGTGAAACTTCACTACATAACACCCCTCCCCACCAAGATAAGGCGTTAGTTACAATTGTAATGGTTTCCTTATATACAGCACTACGCGTAATGGTTCAATTAGGCACAAAAGCATATCGGTTACATATCCCATCCTCGTCGCCAGAGTTAAATTGTGGGTTGACATAGCAGACGACACAGCGATTTCTCCAAAGCAGCTCTTTATTTTGTAAGCTGGAATAGAACTGACTAGCAAACAGCTCAGCCGGCCTGCTTTTATAGGCAGCCGGCTGTCAACATTGTAGCAACAACAACCCAGAGTTTCCCGCCTAAAATAACTGACGTGGACCTGAGTGAAAACTATCTACAAACCTGAGTGAAAACTATCTACAGTATCCCCCTGCTGGCCCAGGGTGAAACTTCATTACATAACAGTGGGCATATATGGATATTATTTTAATGTTTGCCACATTTAGCTGCCTGAGGCAAAGGACAAGGACAAGGTGGTGCCAACCCCCCAATTCTATGTAAAGGATCCAATTGGACCAGCAGCTGAATTCCACTACCAACATTGGTATTGGGATAACATCTTCCATCATACCTGAGAGCAAACAGGTTTGGGGGCCCTGGGGAAATGACTGGGAGGCTTCTAGTGCTGCTCTTGCAGTTGCTGCCCGAGGCAGCTGACTCCCTCTGCCTAATGGCAGGACCACATCTGGGTGTTAGGATGTGAGAGAGCGATTGGCTCCAAAAGTTGTTCATTGATCATCATAGCGGAATGGAGATTTGAACACCTGGGTCTTCTCCATTCAAGTCAAACGCTATTTTTTAACTGGTTCACAGAGCAAGGACAGAAGAGGGTGGATTTAGTGGACAGAGTAACTGAATCTCTTTTCAATGAGGCTCACACAGGACAATCCATCTCCCTGGGGAGTCAGGGCCATTGTCAGCATCCTTGGGCGGTGGGCAGGGTGCTAGTGCTTGGGATCTGGGAGGCGTCCGCCATTTTAATTGCCCACAATGCCCTGGACATCAGGGACATTTAGGGTAATTAAAATGGCTGGCAGCTGTCACCAACCTCCAACGCGGCTGCTGCCAGTACTTAAGTCCCTTAAGGGGATTGCCAATGTAGAAGGGGACACCCCAGAGGATACTTGCTGAGGGTTCCCTCAAACCTAGAGCCAGCTCTGTGTGGCATGAATTCAAGGTGGGGTCCATAATTAGGCAGAGTGGAGCACACACTTCACGCAGCAGATGGGGGAGGGAAAAGAGACATGGAGGACAACAGCTGTGTGCGCCATGAAGCCTGTCTGGCACATCTGAGAGTCTCCTGCCCAGAGTTTCAGTGGAAGACATTCAGTTGCCAACTTATGTGGAGCAGGAGGGAGATGCCATCTTGTCATACACCTCAGGCATGAAAACAGTCGTTGGGAAGGGAGCCATTTTGAGTTTCCCCCCTCATGCTCAAACCACACGTGACATGTTGGAATTTCTTCTTATTTTCAATTAATATCTCCCCCCTCCCCCAAAGTTGGAATCTAGAGTGGAGGGAGGGGCAGGGGAACAGGAAGGGTTGCATATCCACCCCCCTTTCACTGCTACTGATATATCTGCCCCTGGGTAGGGTGGAAAAGAGGGGAATAGGTAAGTCCCATATTCCTCCCTATCAAAGACAGCAAAAGAGCCAAGAGGGGTGATTTGAAGCATTAAAAGCACCTGGTGGGGAAACCAGCCCTCCTGCAAACTGAGTGGTGGTAGTGATGAAAGGGAACATATAGAGAGGTACCGGTACATGCATGACGTACTTTGGCACTCATTCTGGCTAGTGAACTCCTCAGCCAGCAGAGGGCGCTCCTGGGCCATTCTTCCCAGCCCATCTCCACATAAACTTTTCTTTTAAAAACAAGTTATATCTGATATTTTACCACAGTCATAGGCCACATATATTTGTGATGAGGAATTCCTGGGTTGCCTTTTTCCTTTTTAAATATGTTGGGATCCAGAAGGGAGGGGTGGAGGCATTGTCAGGGTTGGCTCACTGTCTTCTCCATCATTTCTTTTGAAGCTGTTCTTTGCTCCTTGAGGATGAAATATAAACCTGAAAAGCGCACACCAAAGAACAAGGGATTCCTATTACGCTACAGGGCAGGGCCCAATACAGTTCTAGTTTTTAACTTGACCTGAGAGTAAGTCCCATTGAACTCAGGGGGGGGGCTGGGGGCTGGCTTACCTCTGAGTAGACCTGCGTAGGATTGCAGTGTTATCTCCATGGGGCAAAGCAGAAGCTTACCTCTCCCAGTTCCATGAATAGAAACCAACAGGCCTGGCAGTGGCAGTGCCCCCACTAACCCGCCCCCTGCCCTGCTGTAGATTGCCCACAAGAGAGCTCTCTGCAGGGGCTGGACTCCTGCCTAGTAGAGTATGGCATTGCCATTTTGCATACTGGGAGAGTAAACACTGGGAGAGTAAACACATCTCTCACTGACTAGATTGGGTAGGCCAGCCTTCCTCAACCTGATGCTCTGGACTACAGTTCCCATCATCTGCAGTTAGCATGGCCAATAGCCGAAGGTATTGGCAGCCGTAGGCCAAAGCACCTGGACAAATTAGGAATTGCTCTTCTTGTCTGCTTCTCTCCATGTTATTTCCTCAGGATTGTGGGAGGTAGCAGTCAAACACAGAGGTGTCTTACCCATAGAGACTAGTGGCGCAGGGCGCCAGGGTGCCAAGTTCTGGAGGGCGCCAGGGAAGAGGCGGAGGCTGGACACAGCGCCTCCTGGCATCAGCTCTCCTCCCTAGCTCGCCTCCACCATGCCGCACTGAAGCATTGCCACGCCCAGAGCCTCCGTCTGCCATGGCACGAAGCGGCCAGCTGAGACGGGAGGTAGAAACCTCTTCCCCGCCGGAGGAGCCGCCCTCCAGTCACTGTTTGCCTCCTCCAGCCCCACTGGCAGTGCCGTCCTCCCTAAAAAATCTCTGGGAAGCGGGGTGGAGGGAGCTTTGCACCACGGCGCCAGGTATGCTTAAGACAGCCCTGGTCTGTAGGAGTGCAAATATCCAGAGTGTGGGGTCAGGTGGGATTACTATGAGGAATTATAAAATATGCATCAAGCCGTTGTGTCCACGATGAATGTATTGTGTTGACTGGGTTTGAAACACTGACAATAATTTCTGATCAAATCCCACAACCCTCTGCACCTCTGGCCATTTCCTCTCCTGCCCATTTCTCTTGCTTGACAAGGCACGTACACAGCCCAGTTGCTTTGCCAGGCATGCATCCTGAGCCATAAAGATAGTGGGCAATCTTCTCTGATGTAGCTTTTCTGATATGTTCATCTTAGGATGTTAATCTTAGGGCCAGGAAACAGGTTTCACATAAAGGTGATAATGATCGCTGGTCTCCTGGCCATCCTTCTTATCATGTGCATTGATTGTTTATGACCTCCGGGGTTGCTGAATGCACTCCTTTGTAGTTTTCATTCATTTACCCAAAAGTATGCATGCCTAACTAGTGTTTGTAGTTTAACTTTGTCCCCATGTGGGGTTTGTTGAAATGCTCAGAAGAAATCTGATTGGTTCTTACAAACACTCTGTAAAAGTTCTTTTGTGAATAAAAACGACCTGGGCCGGAGGGTGGAGACAGAGATTATTATATGCACCCTTCCCAGAGTCTTGCTGGTTCAAGCATCTGTGTGTATTCTTATTAATCAGAGTTCAGTCCTTCCTTTGCTTTGAGAACGCCTCACTGGTCAAACATAACTATGCTTGAGTGCTTGTTAGTGCATGAAGGGGGACTCAACTAGGTCACACCTTGTCTTCTCTGTGAGGGAGGAAGTGAAGCTGCCACATAACTGACCAAGGAAGACGTGTCTAAGCAAGCAGCAAGCTTAGAACAAGTGCTTGAAGCTATCTTTCTACCAAATAGTATTCTGCCTGTGTTCTCCTTGCTGCTGCTTGGATAAATGCATGAATCTGCCCTTTGGAATGTTTTGTAATTAATTCATTCTAAACTTACATAACTGCGGGTGGTCTGTTCATTATTAAGGGGTAGATGAAGGGAGGCATAGAACTTTAATAAATACCGTAATCTGGAGCACTTTAGAGCTTGAAATTAATAGCTGCAAATTTCTTCATGTGAATTTGTACCTTGGTGCTTTTAAATTGTGCTTCAATCCCTTTTTGGGCATTTGGGATTAGTCAGTAATATTAAGCACCTGAAAAGGACCATAGACTTGTTTGGCATCTTTTGCTTATTTTCTGATGCATCAAATCTGAAGCAGCATAACCTGTCAAATACTGAATGTCGTCGTATGTTATCTGTCAAGTGGAATCAATTCTTTTTTTGAATAAATTTTATTAGAGTTTATAAAGAGAACTACAAAACAATACCAAATATCTTTTTTATCCAAGATTAATCTGAATAAAATAAAAACATAGAGGAAAAGGAGAGAAAAGAAAAGAGAGAAAATGAGGAGATAGAAAAGAACTTTAAAGAAGTTCCAATTCTTCACTACATATAAACAAAAGTCCATTCATCACAAGGTAATACCCAACAAAACTACTTTCTATGAACCAACATCAATCCCAAATCCATATGTCATTGTTTCATTTTCTTTTTCACACAAACAGTCTATGAGAGGTTTCCAGTCTTTAGTAAATGTTTAATCAGAGAAAGGTCATTGTTAGCATGTCAATTTTGTCATCTCAGCTAAGCCCGTTAATTTTAACAACCATTCTTCCATTGCTGGTAATAATGAGTCTTTCCATCTTTGTGTATACAATAGTCTCGCCACCGTAATCATATATAGTGGTACCTCAGGTTAAGTACTTAATTCGTTCTGGAGGTCTGTTCTTAACCTGAAACTATTCTTAACCTAAAGCGCCACTTTTGCTAATGGGGCCTCCTGCTGCCACTGTGCCACCGCCGCATGATTTCTGTTCTCATCCTGAAGCAAAGTTCTTAACCCGAGGTACTATTTCTGGGTTAGTGGAGTCTGTAACCTAAAGCGTATGTAACCTGAAGTGTATGTAACCCGAGGTACCACTGCATTGAAACAAAGTTCCATAGTCTTTTTCTAATTGTATATCCATAAGTCCAAGCAGGAAGAATTCTGGTTGCAGTTGAAAGTTAATCTTCACTTCCGGGTTAGCGCCTCTGTCAATGGCGGAATTCCTCTGATCAGGAGGAATTTACTCCATGGGAACAGGGTCTGGCCGCCACGGCGAACGCGGAGACCCACTAAAAATCACAGGCGGGAGAAGCCTGTGAACCTGGGATTCGGCTGGCACCTTTTGCGCCTCCCCTACTCGCGGGGAGACCCGGTTTCGGGGATCCGGAGCGACGTGGAGTGAGCGGCGCGGTGCTTCGAATTGATTGCTTCTTTCACGGAGTGAAGCCACATTGCTGTTGCCGGAGAGCGCTGACTTTTTCCTGTGGAAAATTCGATTTTAAACAACTACCCGTGAGTAGAACGGAAAATTGGATCTATAAATGTCTTAATTTGGCACCGAAACGGGAAGGTTTTAAACAGGAAGTCCGCCTTCCCCTTTTGTAAATAGATTGAAGCAAAGACGCTGCAAGCTAAGGTCTTGGAAAGTCTTCCGCAAAGGATTAAACTTCCATCAATTTAAAACTATTAAACCCCCCTTGGAAGCAGGAGAAGAGGGGGGAAATTTTGGATCGCGCAAGCCTGCAGGAGAGAGTGTTGAAAATTAAATCACCACTGCTCTGAACCTGGAAAGGGGCTGCCAGTAAGATTGACGTTTTGAAGTTCATTGGCTGTGAATAGAACGTATCTTGACAGTTAGCTAAATAAGAGAAATATATTGTTTCCATTGTCCTCGTCTGTGTTTAAAAAGGAGGAAAAGTAACTGAAAATTGAAACTATATTTACTGTTTGAACTGTGCTTAAAAGGATTGACACAAATAGAAACTGTTTCCCTCTAGAGGGAACCTTTGAAACTGTTATAAGAGTTGAGCTGGGGGAACCGGCTGCAAGATAAGAGACTGTGAGAATCAGGGATTCACCTTGGACTATTTGAGAATGTTGACAGAAGAAGCTTTAGTGATTGCATTATGCAAGATAAGTCACTCGTTGGAACAACTCCACAAGAAGACAGATGTCATGACTACTAAAATTGATAACTTGGGACAAAAAGTGACTAATTTGGGACAAAAAGTGAACATCAATACAGAAATTATTCAGGATCTGATACAGGAATCTACTTTGACAGGGCAAATTGTCAAGAAGGCGAAGGAGAAAGTTGCTATTATTGAACCTAAAGGAATACAAGTGGGAGCCTCAGCCTTACAGAGGCAAATTGAGGACTATAAGTTGAGGCCTTTTATGACTGAATTTAGAAAAAGTCAGATTTTGAGGATCCGAGCCCTGCCTGGACTGGAGAAGGAAAGTTGGATAGATCCCTTCATGCAGGGATTTACTGACTTTTGGGATTTGGACTTGGGTCGTGAGGAGATTGGAGCTCTGGGGGCCTTTGGATTTGGAGGAATTTTGAAACATGTCCTGAAATACCTTATGGATTTTAGATTTAACCATGGAGATTTGGTTGACCTGTCGAGAAGGAATAAAAGCATTGCTAGGTTGGAGCTTCCCCGAGATCTGCTCTTCAGCATCAAAGGAAGGAAAATAAGAACAAGATCAGTAGAAGACAAAGTAAAGTGCATGTATAAATATGAAGAAGACCTGCAGAAGGGACTTGGAAAAGAGTTAAGAGCTTCGGACAGAAGATCACCAGGTTGATGGACTATTTGGAATTGATGAATGACTGGCAGTATCCGAGACCAGGGAGAAGAGATGGTGGAAGAAGATTGGAAAAAGTTTTAAAGTTTATTTTCAGAAATAGAAATATTGTAAAATTACTGAGTGTTAGAAAAATGTTGGAATGAAATCTTATGGCTTTAGTTGAAATGTTATAAGGAGTTAAGCATAAATAAGCATTATAGTATTAATGGAAAATAAGGGTAAAAATAAGTTAAGATATTTATATGACAGAAAATAGAGAAAGATGGAAAGGAATTGCTGAAACAATTAATAGAAGTGGAATACAAAAAGGGAGGTGAGAGGAGGTCGATGAAACAAGGGTATGAAAGATAAGGCATTGAAATGGTATGATGTATGTTTTTAAATTGTTTTTGTTTTGTTTTGTTTAGGTTAATGTTGTGTTTTGTATTGTTTAAATATTGTATTGTATTGTTTTTTCCCTTTCTTGTTGTTTTTTCTTTTTGTCTCTTTTCTTCTCTTTCCTTTTTGTAAGTTTTAAAAGTAATAAATATTTTTTTTTAAAAAAAAGAAAGTTAGTCTTCATAATTTTCTGCATCAATCTACTACACTTGATAGTAGCCAAAAGGCTGAGAAGCCATAATTCTCTGCATCAATCTATGTATTTGTAGCCAATATTTTTTTGCTTTTTTACATGTCCACCAACCATGAGAAAATGTCCCTTCTTGTTCTTTACATTTCCAACATGTATTTGGAATATTTTTATACATTCTGAATAATTTATCAGGAGTTAAATACCAACGGTATATCATTTTATTTAAAAAACATTTTAAGTCATAACAATGTATATTTTAACTCCTTTGTCCACATATGTTCCCATTGTTCCATTTGTATGTTAAATCCAACATTTCTTGCCCACTTTAAAATTATTAAATGTCACTACATGTTGGTAGTGCCCTTGCTGGGGTTAATCCATGACAGGGCCTTTTGGGTGGTGGTTCCCCATCTGTGGAGTTCTCTCCCTGGCAAGGCGTGCCGGTCTCCCTCACTATTAAAGTTCAGGAAGAATTTTAAAACATGCCTGTTCACCTAGGCATTGGGTGGGTGAAAGATGATGTTCCCTGCCACCTTGGTGAGGCTATGTGATGGTTTAAAAATGCTTTTAGATGTTCCTAATGCTTTAAATGTCTTTACTTGTTTTATTTTTAATTGTGTTGTAATCAAATATCCAGAGAATAATGGGAATAATATTTCACATTTTACATTTGTGGAAGAGAATTATGAGGAGAATTTTGGGGAGCAAACTTCCTTTAACTCTAAGCGAGCCCTTTTGGCTGTGAGGCAAACAGTGTGTTCCTGACGAGGAAGGCGGAGGCATAAGAGTTGGCAGACTAGCATCCTAACAGCTTCTTAATGGAAGTATTTAAACCTTGTTGTTTCTGCAAAAGACAGGCACTGCGCTCCAATCTGTTTGAAAGCCAATAATGGATGGGAATTTACCTCTTCGAATTCTCTGTCTCCAAAATATGAGGCAATGTGGTGAGATGAAGAGGATTTGGGTCTGGGAGACGAGTGGTTACTTTATCAATTTTGCGACCGCCAGCCTCCCAGCCCCTCCTTTCCCTTTCTTCGGCCTTCCCTGTCCTCTTGGCTCCATTTATAATTGTAAGCTGTCTGGGGCAGAGACTGTCTGCCTTTCAGCGTCTGCACTTTACAGCACTTAGCTTCAGTATCCCTGGGGACCTTTAATGATTATTATTACCATATTTCTGCTGTTCCCCAAACACTTCCTTTCTGCTTGATGGAGGAGAAAGTGGCTCTGACGAAAAGGTTGAGCCTGGCAGAATAATGCTGAGCTGTATCTAGAGGTTGTGGGCTCAGGTAATTTCCAGTTCTCTTTATAATTCACTGTGAGGTAGGAAGAGGAATCACTTGCTTCTTCCCTCACTGCTGAAAAATTGTGATATCTGCTATGTAAATAAACATCCCCTTCTATTGTGTGTTTGATATCCACCAACTCAGAGAGAGTGCACAGGAATCTATTTGCCTTGTATATTTTCAACAGTTTAATTGCTCTTATCAGTCCAGCCTCCTCCTCACATGTACAAATGTTGTGCAGTGGAGAAGCAAACATGGAAAATTCAACCCCCCCCCAACCCCCATGGTTACATTTCACAGGATTTGTATGCTTCTAGGGGCACATTTGTAACTAGAGTAAGCAATTAAAGCGAACACGAAAACAAAATGTGAGGCCTCCTGCAGTGTCCATCAAGTTAGTTTGTGGATTTCAGACTTCCTTGTTCCACAGGTTCTGGAGATCTACTCTCACTCTTTGCCTCAGTCCCTTCTAGGCTGGCCAGGTGTCCTACATCACAGAGGACAGCCCTCTGTTTGAAGGAGTAGGTAGATTGGCATCTAGAGGCAGTGTGGGGTAGTGATTAGAGAGTTTGACAAGGACCTGGGAGAGCAGGGTTCAAATCGCCACTCAGCCGTGAAGCTCGCTAGACAACCTTGGGACAGTCACTGCCTCTCAGCCTAACCTAATTCACAGGGACTGAGGGCTCATCCATACTTCTGCTTGTCCTGTGCCTACAAAGAGCAAGTCTGAGAGGTTTCCCCTTTCTCCACTCATTTCCCAGGGAAACTTTAGCTCCAAAGTGGAGCAAACATCAATCCATGGAAAACCTGAACTGCTGTTTGCTCCAATTGAGCGCTAAAGAGCTGTTTTCCTCAGAGGAAAGTAGCAAGACAAGAGGAAGTGTGGATAGGCCCTAAATGACGATGGGGAGAGCCATGTATGTTTCCTTGGAGGATATAAATGCCATAAAATAAATAAATTATTATTAGTTCTCTAGCTGATTTCCGGTATTTCGGCAAAGCTTTATGTCTGCCAACAGTTTAACAATGGCAAGGGAAATTGCAAAGAAAGCCAACATCATGTGCCTTGAACCCACTAGGTCTCTATCATCCTTGGTGTTCCCTCACCTGTAAAATACGAGTATTATTGGCTGCCTGTGACCAGGCATTGACCAGTATTCCTGCAGCTTTGCTTAGAGAAGTGAGTTACTGGTTTGCGCTTCTATATTCAGGTTTATATTCACTTTGCATTTGGCTCTAGCTGATCCTATGCGTTCTAGCAAAAAGGCAAAATCAGGGTTCAAAAAGCAAAAAAATCGGACACATTTGTAGGTGGGAGGAAGAAAAATAGTAGTAATAGTAGGCACTGCCATTTTTGGTCTCCACTGCACTCTGCCGCCAGCCTGCCGCCAGTGTCACCACCAGGCCCACACGCCTCTTTCCTGGCCCGGGCTGGCAGCGGCCGTGGCGTGCAAAGTGGCGGGAAACATGGACTGCTCGACCCCCCCCCCCCCCCCGATCGTGGGTAAGACGCTGGATGACCGCCCATGCCTTGTCTGGCCACCGTCCCCCTGCGGGCCTCCAGAGTTTCCCTCTGTTTAGCCGGTGCGCCCAAGAGAGCTTGGGTGGTGGACGGGGCCGTGCCCAGCACCGAGGGACCCGGCATGCCTTGCCCAGCAGAGAGAGAGGCCCCACATGTTGACCGCAGCTTGCACCCACCCAGGAACAGGACGCAAGAGACCCGGCAACAGTGTGGCACTCCCACCTGCTGAGTCGATACTGGGTGGCATTCGGCACCCATGCAAGCCTGGGAGCTTCCTGCTCGTCAATGGGCGGATGCCGACGGAGGAGCCACTGGCACCCCAGGAGATGTGAGGCAGGCACCAGTGACAGGTCGCACAGCTCGGGGGCAGTGGAGGGCAGCACTCGCCCACCCTCTGCCTGCCCTGCCATTCTGGGCTCTGGCGCTTGCCTGCCCGACATCCTGCGTTGGCGGCATCTGATCTTCCAATGGCTCTCCCCCTTCCGATGGATGCTCTGCATGCCATGGCCTCCGCATGCTCTCCTGTGGCCAAAGTAACTTCTCTTTTTTATATAAGATATTTATTGAAATTTTCCAGAATAATACATTGTAAAACAACAAAAAAGAAACAACAAAAATACAAAAATACAAAGAAAATATAAAAACAAGTAAAAACACATAAAATTTCCCTTTACCTATTTTCTTTTAACTTAGTTTCCAGACCTCCTCATACTTCCCTTTCTTATATTCCAATTCAAATTATAAATTCAGCAAATCCTCACCATTAGTTTTTGCTTATTTCAGAACCCTATTTTCCATATCTCTTAAGGCATTACAGCTGGAAACCACTTAATTTCTATCCAATCCGTTTCCAGGGCACAGGAAATGCCACTCCCCCCCCCAAGAAACCCGACTCCCCCCCCCCCACCCAAATATTTCCTTTAAAATGCAAAAATCTGCCCGGATGGCCATGTCAGCCCCCCAAAAGAGGGCATGTCCAGGGAAACCTGGATGTATGGCAACCCTAAGGCAAAATAGATTACACAAGTCTGGAGTTTGCTGCTCTTTGTTTTATTTGAATATCTGTCTGGTATCATGTTAACAATTCATAAGAAGGGAGACCTTGGAATTGCTCAGCAGCAGCAGGTCACCCAGTCCCTGGTAACATTAATTTCTATTATTATTTCTAAATCAGCCTCTATACATATAAATTAGCATATGCAACTTTGATTGAAATCCATATCCCCACTGCCCCTGTTTTTGTGATGATGTGTACACTGTTACCCTAGACTCTTCTCTCTGGACTTCTTCTCCCCTTCTTTTCACGGGGCTATTGCCTGTGCTCACCGGGGGGCCAACTTGAACAAAATGGGGGGGGGGGCGGATAAGCCCTGCCCCACATAATCGATCACATGACATGGTGCACACACACCATTTGAATGACAATGCCCATCAACTTTGGGGAGAACATCAAATATTTTTTCGGGGGGGGGGGGAAAGACCCCTGGGCCCCTGTAGTTGGCTCCTATGTTTCCCACTCTTCTTTCCCAAGACTCCTGCTCCCCTTGGCCCTCCCTCCATCCCCCTTGCCATCCCCAATGCCTCCATTCCTAGGGACCTCTTCTTCTCCAAGACAGCTCTGCCTTCCTGGCTCCTTTCCAATATCAGAGCAGGAATAGAGAATGTGCAGAGAGGAGGTGTGAGGTAAGCCAGCAGCTGGGGGTCTGAAGAGCTTGAAACCCCCCCCCCCATTAATCTTAGAAGTCCTTATCATTGGCTGGACTGGGCTCTGTGGTGGTCCACAGGTTACAAGGTCCATTGAAATCTGTATTATAATTGCAAAAGTAGATGCCCATTTACTTGAGAAGCATTGTACTAAATTCTCGCCCTGTTTTGTAAAGAGCATCCTCCCTGCATTCTCTGTTTTTGTTTCTTTAAATAATAATAATAATTATTAAACAACCCAGTGCTGCAGTTCTTCAAAGTCCAGATCTCCCCATATCAAAGTTTCCAGAAGGGTAGATGAAACGCAGCAGGGCTCAGATGGAAAGCCGGCTGGTCTGAGTCATCATATACACAGCAGCTATCAGAGTAATTTAGTTACAGAGCAACCTGCATTGTAAAAAACACACTGGCAGGCCATGGTGGGCTCTCCTGGCAGGAGGCTAGACAAAGACAGAAGAGTCAGCTGAGTAGCTGGAGGGACTCAGTTGAAAGGAGGTGAGTGGCTCTTGGAGAACCCAGGACAGCCCTGGCGGCTGCTAGATTGTGATTGTATGTGTGTATGTTTGCATGTTCTGCACACCCCTCTCTTGATTCCTTTCTCTCCCCTCCTGGAGCCCGACAAAAAGCTGAAAGACTGCATGACATCACATGTCAGAGATTCCTCGTGGAGAGAAAAACCCAACTCCTCCTGCAGCTCGTTTCAAAAGGCACTGGGAGGCTTGGTCTGTCCACGTCAAGCAAAGAGAGAGAGAGAGAGAGAGAGAGAGAGGCAGAGTGCAGTTCAGTCGCCAGGCTGCACAGATCTCTCAACTTTTCCAGCAGCGAAGAGGAAGAGAAGGAATAAAACTTCTTAGGTTATTCCGAGCCAACAGTGCTACAGTGATCAGAAGTGCCTGGGCATTGGAGGAAAGAAGCAAATGACCCGGAGAGGGAGAGAAGGAGAGAGATCGCTATTGTGGACTGGAGGGAGTGGTGCTGTGAATTAGCAAAGAATTAGCATCCAGAGCAGTTTGGGATTACAGCAAGAGAAGCCGATGCTCCGGCTGGAAGAATCCCAGTATGGAAGAAGTACCGGCAACTCTGCCCTGGCAACTCTCTCCCTGAACTGCTGCTTCTCCTCTGACTCAGGTAACAATGGGGGGCTTCTGATCTGCAGACTCTCAGGCACATGTGAAACTGAGAAGGTGGGCCCCACACCCCACCTGGACCTGTAGGGCCACTCCTTCTAAATGATCATGGCTACCATGGGCGGTCATGACGGCTACAATATCCAAGCCACCGCCGCCATTGCAGCTGTCACCACCTTCCTCATCATCTTCACTATCTTTGGCAACATTCTGGTGATCATTGCTGTGCTGACCAGCAGGTCTCTGAAAGCCCCACAGAACCTTTTCCTGGTGTCCCTTGCGGCCGCAGACATCCTAGTGGCCACCCTCATCATCCCCTTCTCTCTTGCCAATGAGTTGATGGGCTACTGGTATTTCAGCAGGACATGGTGTAAAGCCTACCTGGCCTTGGATGTTCTCTTCTGCACAGCCTCCATCGTGCATCTCTGTGCCATCAGTCTGGACCGGTACTGGTCGGTGAGCAGAGCCATTGAGTATAACTCCAAGAGGACGCCAAGGAGAATCAAGTGCACCATCCTTGTGGTGTGGCTGATTGCGGCCGTCATCTCCTTGCCTCCGCTGGTCCTCAATGAAAACCCAAACAATGCCAAAGAGGATGCAAGGAGGTGTGAGCTGAATGAGGAGCCCTGGTACATCCTCTCCTCCAGCACCTGCTCTTTCTTTGCCCCCTGCGTCATTATGATCTTGGTGTATATTAGGATCTACTTCATAGCCAAGCGTCGAAACAAGCAGAGGACTCAAGCTAAGAAGCCCAAGACAAAGGCAGAAGAAGGAGTGCCCCAAATCATCGCCGTTCCATCTGTCGAAACCTCTCCCAAGCAGGATCAATCCAAGCCTCATGGAGAAGGGGAGCCAAATGGACGCCAGGTACCCACTCAGGAAAGTGACCAACCAGAGACCCATTGCCTCTCAACTGAGAAGTTTTCTCTTGTAAGCCAGGAGGAGAAAGACCCAGAGCCAGCAACTGCCACCAGCCCTTCTCAGTCCCTGCCTGAGAAGAAGCCATCTTCAGAGTGCTTTCCCCCCAGCAGCATCAAGCGGGGCAATGGACCCCCCCAGAGCTCCCCTCAGGGCATGGACACCTTGGCCACTGCGAGAGGGGAGGTCCTGCTGGTGAGGAGGGTGAAGACCCTCAGTGCCAACCCCTGGAAGAGGAAGACACACCTCAACCGGGAGAAGAGGTTCACCTTTGTCCTGGCTGTGGTGATCGGGGTCTTTGTCATCTGTTGGTTCCCTTTCTTCTTCCTCTACAGCCTCCGGGCCATCTGTCCCCCAGAGCACTGTCCAATCCCAGATAGCACCTTTAAGTTTTTCTTCTGGATTGGCTACTGCAACAGCTCCTTGAACCCTGTCATATATACCATCTTCAATCAGGACTTTCGTAAGGCTTTTAGGAAGATTCTCTGCAGGCAGTGGACTCAGACTGCCTGGTAAGAGAGGCTGGGTGAGGGCAAGCAAGCAAGCAATTCAGAGTGCATGGGGACCCTTGTGGAAACGGAACTCATCATGCTATTTAAACTAAACAAAGAAAACTATATTTATTTGTTGGCTTTTGTGTTTGTAGAAAGGGGAGTGAGGTGAGTGCTGGATAGAAACTGGCTTTTCAGGCAGTCGATTTTAGTTCAGCTATCTCTGTCTGTGTGTATATAATGCAGACCCACACCCATATGTTCCGCCAACATATTTTTTTTCACCGAGAGATTATGTGCCAATGCCAAATATCTTCTGATTAGTTGGGTCAAAGGAACCTTTTCCCCCTAAATCCTGTGGCTGAATGAGAGTGTGCTCAAGGGTTGCCAGCTTTGCAAACTACCCCTGTTGCTGTGCCTTTAACAGCAGCTTGATCTGCAGGGATTAGTAGGTGATAATATTTTTGTCTCCATGCTGCAAAAAGCTTCCTGTGCGATTCCTGCAGACTAAGATGCTGTCAAGGCAAAGGAACAACCTTGGCAAATTTCCTCACCTCCTGACCACTTGGCAGCCTCCTGTGCCATCCAGGTAAGCCACAAAAAAGTAATCAGTTAAACAGCCTAAAACTAATCCATTTATATCTGTAAATGTTGAACATGCTTCAGTAGAAATCTGCAAAGTGTCTATTTCTCTGCTCAGGAATCTAGGACTGAAAATTCTCTTTCAGGGGCATGTTGGCAGCTATGAAGGCATGATAGTCAGGTTGCCAACTGGCCAAAATAAAATGGATGGGACTGCTCCTGTGCCTTTGACAGAAAATTTGTAAAAAGGTGTCGGCATGGAAATAGTGTTGCTCGCTAACGTCTGCACATTGAAATGTGGCTCTTAAACCCTGCGCAGGCAGGGTTGGAAGCAAAAGTTGGTGGTTAAAATGGTCTGATTATTTTTTTTTAAAGGGTGATTTGAGCCAAATGTTGATGTTTGTTGTATTTGATTGCAACCAGCTATTGGGAAATTCCCTGGACGGTGCTTTTTGACATGGTAGGGTTGTTAACTTCTAAAAATAAGCTCTTCTCCTGTGCCTTTAAAGGCAAAATGATTTGGAGAAATTTAGAAAGGCAAGCTTTTGTAGCTCTTTTGGTTCCACATCAAGAAAAACTTCAGCTGTTACATTTATGCAAGTTAAGCTGCTGTTAAAAGCACAAAATCAGCCCTGTTTAAAAATAGCAGCAGCAAAGTAGCAACCTGGGCTGTTTTTATTGTGTTTCCTATTCCTTTGCTTCTGGAGTCCTCACAATTAACGTCAAATATTTCTGCATTGAAGGTGGTTGAACTAGATCATCCTTGGGGTCTCTTCCAACTCTGATTCCAAATTCTTTCCACGGAACATGTGCACGGAAGGGTAGGCACTGGCTTATAAATCAGGAAAGCAAAGTCCTCTAAGACACCAGATGCTTTTTGCTACTGTTTTGGGTTGGCAACTGACTAAGAAGAAAACTCCAGTCTGGTCTGTGTTTTGACCTTCGAGAGCAGCTTGATCTGTAGAAATCAACAGACAAAGTCCCCTTAAGCTATCGGCTGCCCATTGCACACAGTTTAAAGGGCTATTGAAGGCACAGCTGAAGTGGCCCTTTGAAAATTTGGCAGCTAGGTTACTATGCTTGGAGGAAGGGTTCAGGTGTGCAAAATTGGCCTGAGCTGTGTTAATGTGGAAGGAGGAAACGCATTCACACGTGGAGGTGGGCAGAAGAGGAGGGTTCCCTCTGCAGCATAAAGTCCAGTTTTGTTGGTATGGGTTTGTAGTAGTCCTGTTGAAATTAATTGACATGTCTAACTTAGGTCCATTAATTTCAATGGGTCTACACTGAGTAGAAGTTAGTTGGATGCAGACCTACATCCCCAAGGACTGCAGCATTGAATGGAAGCCTTTGACTGACTACTGCCCCCCAGTTAAAGAAATCATAGTTGATGAATTTATGAGTTTTAGTTGATCGCTTAACAAAAGCTGCTATAGGTATGAGAAAAGAACAAAGTGCTTCTTTTTTTTTTTGGAAAAGAATATATTTTCTTTGAGTTTGGAGCAGGTTTTTGGAAAACTTGTTGTCTTTCAGAGTTTGTTGGCTCTCCATTATCCAGGATCCTGGGAACTGGAGGCCAACAAACTCAGGATGGCCACTGGTTCATCAGCTTTGGTTAGTGGATGCATGTGTGGATCACAGCAGACTCCCTCATAAAGAAGGCCTTCTCCCTCTTCTCTCCCAGGAGCCTATCTAGTCCAGGATTCCATTTTTACAGTAGCTGGCCAGATGCCTATGGGAAGCCTGCAAGCAGAACAAGAGTGTGAGAGCCCTCTCCACACTTGTGAGTCTCAGCTTTAAGTTTTATTCAGAAGCACCTTACCTCTGATAATGGAGGCAGAATATAGCCTTATTCTCATGAAGTTATCTAATCCTCTTTTAAGGCTGCCCCCTATGCCCTGGGTCTAGTCCTGGGAAGTTGATACCAGTTAAAAAGCATATATGTGAAACAATGTTTTTTTGTCCTACCAAGCATCACTTCACGCTGGCCTGCTTTGAAGTGCATTTGCCATTTTGCTTTTTATGTTTTACCTGTGCTGAGCAATTAGTTATCAGCAAACTTTTCTACCTCACTGATCACCCTTAATTCTGGATGGTTTATGAACAACTTAAGAAGCACAACTCCCACTTCCAGCCCTTGGGGCTCTCCTTTCTATATCACTCCATAGGGAGAACTGTCCCTGTATTCCTGCTCAGCTTCCTGTTTTGTTCTGATCCAGAAGAGGTCCTCTCCTCTCCTCCTTTTCTACTATTGCTAAGCTTGCTAAGGAATCTTTGGTGACAGACTTCACAAAGATCCTTGGCAAAACTACACAGTGTTGATGGCTCAAGCACCTCACCTCTAAGCTTACTGACACTCTCAAAGAACTCTGAAAGGTTAGTGAGACTATTGCAGAAATTGTGCTGGTTTTGCTTCAAGCAAGACTTACTCTTCTATATGCTTGCCAATTCTATCTCTAGTAATGCTCTCCAGCAGTTTTCCCGAAACAGATGTTAATTACCCAGATTCCCCCTGGATCCCTTTTGGAAAATTAGTGTTACATTCTGAAATGGTGCTTGACACCTGCAGTATTTTACATTTAAATAATGTTTAAAATGTTAAATCTGCTGATCAGTTACATGGGGGACTCTTTTTAATCAATCAAAATGTTGTAATTAATCAGTCTGATTAATTTATTAGATGCCAAAATCTGTCTTTAAAAAGTGCCGAGATCACTTGGGGAACAAAATGATGATTGCAACGAGATGTGTGTGTCTGTGTATAATGCACACATTTGAAAAAATGAGGATGAAATTTCATTGTCTTTTCCCTCTTCTACTCTGGAGGACAGAATGCCTCTCCTCAGGGTTGACCCAAGACATTTTGCTGCCTGAGACAAAGGAGAAGATGGGGTTGTCCCGCACTTCCACATGCAGAAGCCAAACAGGACTGGTAGCTGAATCTTACTTGAATATTGGCAAGACTATAGCCAGTTGTGTGGCTCACGCAGATCTTGTCTCAAAAGGGGGCTCAGGAGGAATAGCCATGAGGCTGCCCCACTGCCCCCCAGTATCTGCCACCTGGGACAGTTTCCTAACTCTGCCTCATGGTCACTCTCAATCTTGCCTGTCCTCAAGTGCTTTTAGTTGATTAATCAATGTCGTAGTCCTGTGCTGCCAGCCACGGCAGAGCTCAATGGCGGAAAAAGGCAGCCAAACTCGGGGGTACTTGTCTGGAGGCAGAGTCCATATGCAAGGTCTGGTCCAGTCCAAAGGTCTGGAGTATCTCAGTTCACACAGTTCCAGGGGTCAAGAAAGCTGAGGTTCTGAAGTCACGAGAAGCAAGAAGCAGCCCAGTCTGGCCAGGAACAACAAATGTTGTTTCCAGCAACTGACTGAGGCTGGAAACCCTGCTGAAGAAAGCTGGAGCCTGCTGGTTCTCCTCAGGAGCAAGAAGGCTGATCAGCAGCAGGTGGAGTCACTTCACTTTCTGCTCCTTCAGGCTGCTGCTCAGCAGGTGAAGCCAACTCCTGGCCCAGGACAATCAAGCATGGTTGAAAGCATAAGCACACTTTCCAGGGAATATATTCCACTCCAGGCTAGCCCTACCATTAGGCGGAGTGAAGCAGCCACTTGAGGCAGCAGGATTTGGGGTGTCACGAAAAGGCAGCAAATTGTTAGCTAATTAATTTATTATAATTGTAACTATATTTCAGGAAGAGGGGCTTTAGCATTTTCTACCTCATGCGCCAACATTCCAGTGGGGTGGGGTAAACTTTCTGCTGTGCCTCAGGCAGCAAAGTGCCTGGCCTGAACCCATTGAAACCAATGAAATTTACTTTTGAGTAATACTTGCAATTGTACTGGAATATTTATTTCATCAGCTGATAGCCCTAATTTCTAGCTTTCAGTTAACCCTGAACAGGTTGCTGCTGCTGTTTCTTTCAAAATAAGTGTCCTATCTCATTCCTACTAGCTATCCACCATTTTGAATTGGAAACTCTTTTCCACTGGAGACTAACACTTTCCTCTTTCGCCAGCCAGTTCCATGAGGGGAAGAAGTTCAACAGGTGCCCCTTTCCCAAACTGTACTGACACAGAATGGCCCTGCAGAGTTGGGGAGAAGCCCTCTTTCCCCTTAACAGCATTGTCAACTTTCTAATGGTTTTGCTCCTGTGCCTATAAGGGCAACTTGATGTGGAAAAGTGAAGCAGACAACAGCTTTTCCTCAGCTGGAGAGAGTGGAGGAGAAAGCTTTGCCTGCTTCATTTTTGTCCTGAGGTACAGGACAAAAGGTCAGTAAAAACATAAAAGGGTGGAGACCCGGCCCTCCTGATGCAAATGTAGGTTTGCCAACCTTTGACAAGGTTCCTTTGTCTTTAACAGATATATAGCAAACAGAATTCCACCCATCACAACAGGTCAGTCAAAAAGTTTCTCCTTCAGAGTTTGAGGGTGGTGGTGACTGAATGAAGTCACAAGGTCAATATTTTGCAATCTGAATTCTAGAGATTTGTACTTTTGTCCATTTTCAGTAGTCTAAATTAGCCTTCCACAACCTAGTGCATTTCTAGTTTGTTTGGGTTTTTTTGGACAGCACAGCTGATGGCAGTTGTAGTTCAAGGCTTCTGGGGTGGGGCAGGGGGCACCGGGTTGGGGAAGACTGAGCGTGTGAAAGCATAGAAGAAAACTGGAAAGCTCTGCTGATGAAGCCTAGCTTCCCTCTCATAGTTTTGTTCTTTCTATGGGTCATTAAAGAAAACTGAGGAAACCAATTTCCTGAAATACTTCTCTCACATCTGAATTTGCTAACCGTTTCTTTCCAAAATATGTGCCTCATTTGTATCTGCATGGTTATGTTCCACATGGGTCCTATTGATCTTTTTTCTGAGTCCTAAAAGCAAGATTTGTACTATGGATGTGTCCCAAATCTCCTCTCCCTCCACCCCAAAAATAAATGCAACATTATTATTTTTTTCAAAATGCATTTTACATCTCTGATATACATCTCAGAATAATTCTCTGAATTCTGTGTGGGAGGCAAATATGAAACGGATAAAGTGATTTCTATATTCTAAACTGGGACTTTTGTGATTCTGCCCCATATGATAAACTGGCTTACTGAGGCTTCCTCAGTCAGAAGGTGGACAGCTAGTGTTAAAAAAAATAGCTAGCAGGATTTTTTTTACAATCAAGGCCCAGCAGAGTTGGCTACTGTTAGAAGTGGGTCCTGAGACCTACAAAATAAATTCTGAATGAAGCTGGTGAAGCAGCAAAAAGTTTATTGATGAAAAAATGTTCTAATTCAGGGATCAGCAAACTTTTCCAGCAGGGGGCCGGTCCACTGTCCCTCAGACCTTGTGGGGACCGGACTATATTTTGAAAAAATAAATAATGAACGAATTCCTATGCCTCACAAATAACCCAGAGATGCATTTTAAATAAAAGGGCACATTCTACTCATGTAAAAACATGCTGATTCCCGGACCACCTGTGGGCCAGATCTAGAAGGCGATTGGACTGGATCCGGCCCCCGGGCCTTAGTTTGCCTACCCAGGGCCTAATTAGACTACTAAAATCCCCGCCCTTGTTGATATCTCCCATTACTCTGAATTCGATAGCCACCACCCGTTTATCTTTCTCCTTATTTGGTCCATGTCTCTATGTTTTTACACACTGACTCAAACGATAAAGCCACGTCCGGACCGCTAACGAGTTCTATATCTGACGAAGCGTACAAATAAACCGTAATCCAGCTGCAAGCTGTCCTATCTATGAGTACCCGAACCACAAACCGTTATAAAGATAAGTACAGTGGTACCTCGGTTTTCGAATGTAATCCGTTCTGGAAGACGGTTTAAGTTCCAAAACCGAAAACTCAAAGCAGAAAGCTAAAAATGGAAGCTGTGTTTAATGTTTGGCTTCCGAGGTGCGTTCGAAAACAGAGGTACCACTGTATAAGCAGGTCTGTGCTATCTGCGGTCATCTAGCAGTTGCAACATCTGTGAAAAAGCAACATTATTATTCCTCAAAGCTACACACACCTCCACTGTTGGAGGCAGTACAGTAGGCGTCTCTGAATTTCAGTTGATGGGAATCACAAGTGAAGGGAGGGCTGTTATTGTGCCTGGCTTGCAGGCTTCTCACAGGCCTCTGGTTAGGGTCGGGTTGCCACCTTTCTTCTGGCAAAATATAGGGTGGGGCAGGACAGTTGGTGGACAATTCCCCCCCCCCCCATCTGGCGCTGAAGTGACTTCTGGCAATCATTACAATCTATTGCAGCCTAACCGGACAGTCCCTCTGGAATTTGTCACACACGCACACATACACATGAATGTGTGAATCTGTCTGTGCTCTGGCTACCCAGAGCTTAACTACATGACCTTTCACACAGCCTTTCAAACACAGGCATTTGGAAATGATTCCTAACTTGGAAGACCTGAAATACAAGACAAAACTGTTTCAATACAGTTTAAAATCCTCCAAGGAAAGAGAATCCACCACTGACCAGCTCTCACTGGTGTTTAGTCGGAATCTCCCTTCTTGTAACTTGAATCCGTTGGTCCATGTTCTACCCTCCAGAGCAGGAGGAAACAAGCTTGCTTCATCCTCTATGTGAAATAATAATAATAATAATAATAATAATAATAATAATAATAATAATTTATACCCTGCCCATCTGGCTGGGTTTCCCTAGCCGCTCTGGGCAGCTTCCAACAAAATATTAAAAATACAATAAAATATCAAACATTAAAAACTTGCCGAAACAGGTTACCTCAGATGTCTTCTAAAAGTCAGATAGTTGTTTATTTCCTTGACATCTGGTGGGAGGGCATTCCGCAGGGCTGGCGCCACCACCGAAAAGGCCCTCTGCCTGGTTCCCTGTAACTTGGCTTCTCGCAGTGAGGGAACCACCAGAAGGCCCTTGGAGCTGGACCTCCCTTTATATATTTGACAGCCCTTTATATATTTGAAGATGGCTATCATATCTCCACTCAGTCTCTTTTCCAGGTTAAACATACCCAGCGCCCTCAACCGTTTCTAATAAAGTTTGGTTTCCAGACACTTTATCATCTTGGTCACCCTCCCCTGCATACATTCCAGCTTGTCAATATCCATCTTCAATTGTGGTGCCCAGAACTGGACACAATTGTGGTCTAACCAAGGCAGAATAGAGTGGTACTATTACTTCCCTTGATTGAGACACTAGCGCTGTGGTCTAAACCACTGAGTCTCTTGGGCTTGCCGATCGGAAGGTCAGCAGTTCAAATCCCTGCAATAGAGTGAGCTCCCATTGCTCTGTCCCAGCTCCTGCCAACCTAGCAGTTCAACAGCATACCAGTGCAAGTAGATAAATAGGCACTGCTGTAAATGGTGTTTCCATGCGTTCTGGCACACACCACAGTGTCCCATCGCACCAGAAGGAGTTTAGTCATGCTGGACACATGACCTGGAAAGCTGTCTGCAGGCAAATGCCAGCTCCCTCGGACTGAAATCGGAGATGAGTGCCACACCTCATAGTCATTTCAACTGGACTTAACTGTCCAGGGTCCTTTATCTTTTGTTGTTGTTGTTTAGTCATTTAGTGGTGTCCGACTCTTCGTGACCCCATTGACCAGAGCACACCAGGCACTCCTGTCTTCCACTGCCTCCCGCAGTTTGGTCAAACTCATGCTGGTAGCTTCGAGAACACTGTCCAACCATCTCGTCCTCTGTTGTCCCCTTCTCCTTGTGCCCTCCATCTTTCCCAGCATCAGGGTCTTTTCCAGGGAGTCTCCTCTTCTCATGAGGTGGCCAAAGTATTGTTGGAGTCTCAGCTTCAGGATCTGTCCTTCCAGTGAGCACTCAGGGCTGATTTCTTTAAGAATGGATAGGTTTGATATTCTTGCAGTCCATGGGACTCTCAAGAGTCTCCTCCAGCACCATAATTCAAAAGCATCAATTCTTTGGCAATCAGCCTTCTTTATGGTCCAGCTCTCACTTCCATATATCACTACTGGGAAAACCATGGCTTTTACTATACGGACCTTTGTTGGCAAGGTGATGTCTCTGCTTTATCTTTACCTACCACTTTAAACAGTCACGACTCCTTCCAAGCAATTCTGAGACCTATAGTTTGTTAAGGATGCAGAGAGTCGTAAGGTAACTCCTATTCCTCTCCCAGAGCTACAGTTCCCTGAGTGCCTTAGCAACCAATTCTTCTTCACAGGGAACTCTGGCCCAACAGCACCAGAGAGCCAAGTGGTTGTTTTGGGCAACTGCATTTTGGGCAAGACCAGTGAAAGAGAGGAAGCAAGAGACTTGAGTAGCTTATCCCTTGCAGAGCATCCCTTGCTGCTCAGGATGAGTGCGCTTCACCAGTATCCATCTAGGCTGGCAACTTGTGAGCCAGCAAGCTGCATTTTGGCACAGGGATTGGAGAACCTGCAGCTCTCCAACTGTCACTGGACTATTGTTCACATCGTCCCTGGCCATTGGTTGTGCTGGCTGGGGTTGATGGGAGATGGAGTCCTACAGTGCTCCATCCTTGCCTTAGTAGGTCCAGTTTGGCCAAACCCTAACAAAGGAGGCTGTTTGAGCTTGCTCTTAAAATGTGACACAGCCAGTTAATTGTGCTGAGGACGAGATCTGCTGTTAGGAGAGAGCACATTCATTGGGCATACAGAGTAGCTTGGCATATCTGTTTATTTCTCGTTTCCTGCCCTCATCTACTAAGCAAGATGGTGATATAAGATTGTATTGCTATAAACAGCAGGGAATTCATTTCCGTTCTGCATCCTCCATCATACTTGTAGCAAAATCAGAAGTGTTCCGTACAAATAATGGCTTTCAGAGCAGACTATAGTGACTGCAGTGCTGTCCCTTTCCAAATCTGTAGAGTTCAATGCACTTTACAGAGCAACATTCCTTGTATAATAATGAGTGATTGTGGCAGAAGTGTTTTTCCCCATGTCAAGTGTCAAGCTGTATAATCATGGCAGTTCATGCTATGTGCCAAGACATATTCTGAACCAAAGAAGCCTCAAAATTCTCTGCTCAGAGTAAACAAGGCAGGTTTGCTTATTTTCTGCAAACTTTGCTTGGAATTAAGTGGAAAGATTTGCTCTGGAGGTGCCTCGCTCTTGCTCCTTGCTAATGGGATGAGGTTGCCAACTTCTCAAGTGACATCTGTAGCTGTGCCATAAACAGTGGCTTGAGATGCAAGAATTTGCAGGTGGTTTTTTAGGGCCTAGAACCTGCTAATTTCTGCCTTTCAAGCAGTTGTAGGTGGCAAGTGGGGTACCCTTAGGGCAAGTGGGGTACCGCTGCCCCACGAAACACTGTCTGCCCTCAATCAGTCACCACCTGCCTGCCTTCTTACTTGCACCCATTCCAAAGGAATGGCACTGCTTGTCAGCTCTGTCCTCCTTAGTCTATGAGTTGGCTCTGCCTATCATTGGCTCTGGCTCCTCCTACTGTTGGTTCCCCTGTCTTCTACCCCACAAGCCCAAATGGGCAGCACCCAGTTGAGCAAATCTATTTATGTTGAAGACTTTGGACGTAGAAGAGTGAGAGGAAATGAGAGAGGGAAGAGGGAATGTCATCTCTGGCAACAGGACTTCAGCAGCCAGCATCCTTTAGGAAAACGATTTACTAATGAGCGGCCAAGGCTGATTTTTAGGGAATTTGTGGGTATTTGCCTTGATTCTATTAATTTTGCATGCTTTATACATAGAATTCAAGAGGTTTTAGCATTTATTTTTTAATGGCCAGTGTTGTGCGGGTCATGTGACACCTGCAATGGAAATGGAGGTTGCCTGGAGATTGCATCTACCTGTTAACAAGTTGTATGCAGGTGGGGCTGAAAGACAGGAAACGATAGTGAGTGTAATGAGCTACTCTGCCTCCTGCTTTATTTGTGCATTAAAAAGTAAATGCACACTGTCTAGGTTGTCACTTAGCAACCTTACCTACTATGGTAGCAGGGGCAAAAAAACCTTCTCTCTTGCTTTAGCAGACATGGGAAGCTGTCCTTCTGTGGAGGCAGCCCGTGGGTCCATCTGGCTTACTACTGTCCATATCAGCCTTTGCCAACCTGGTGCCCTGCAGGTGTAGCTGGACTGCAACTGCCATCGGGGGGCCATGGGACTGGCAAAGGCTGACCTGTGTTGAGTGGCAGTAGATCCCAAGGAGTTTCAGAAAGGAGGGGGAGTGAGGAAGCAGTGAAGTGGCAGCCATCTCTCTGCTGCATATACTTGGTTAAGGATCACAGTGTAATCCTTTGGTTATCGCCTGGCCAACCCCCAATCCTTTTCCAATCTGGTACCTTTTCAGAGGTTAAGGACTACAACTCCCTTCAGGCCCAGCCAGTGAAGCTACATGATGCTGGAGTTGATGGGAGCATAGCCATGCTGGATGGGAATTATGGGAGTTGTAGTCCAAAGCATCTGGATGGTGCCTGGTTGGCAAGGGCTGTTCTCATGGGTAATGGCCAGCCTGTATTTAGTGTATCTGCACCACAAGCTTAAAATGCAACGACTTCATTCCTCTGCCACTGCATTCAAGGCTGCATTTGCACAGTGTAGCTCACATTGGAAAGGGGGCAGGGGTGTCTTCACCTGATGTGCATGACCTTTCTGGTACCCCCAGGGCCAAAGAAAATCCTATCCATGAAGCTGTTGTCTGCACACATGCACTCATCTGATCATGCACAACGGCTGTCTCAAATGTACACACTATCCTTAAGGAGGAAGTGAAGGGGGCTTAATTTTTCTAGTTGGATTCAAGCTGGTTTGAGGGGGGAGTGCATCAAACAGTGGTACTTGTCGAGAAACTATGGGACTGATATAGATTGTGGCTGATATTGCAATATGTGGCTTCAAAAAGTGGGAGGGCACAGCATGCAGAGTAAGCTGCGGTGTGAAGATGCCCACAGTCATACCCCTTTGTTGATCAGAGGGGACATTTGGTCTCTGAACTAAACACACCTGGAAAAATTATGCTGCCATTCAGATCATCCAGCCAGATCACCAACCAAAAGTCAGATCACTGAAAATAAGAGGAGACTCAAATCACTGCACCAGCTTTTGCCTCCGTCTTCAACTGTGTGCTGGAGAATGTGTAACGGTGGGGTTCTCTTAGCCTTTGTATGTACTCAGTGAATGTGATTTTTCTCCCACCCCCTTGTATGTACAAAAAGAAAACGGGGAAGGGGGAGTCCTACAAGCTATTTTAACAATAAAAGATATTTTGTAATAAGTAAGTGTTGAGTCTCATTATGGGAAGGTGATGATATTTGTCTCCGTGTGGCCGTGAGTGGCTCAGCTGTTTGGTTTAATATGAGGTATAATGCTTTGTGCCCTCTAAAGAGGAGTTAATATGAAGGAAATATTTTTTAAAGCTATCTTTCAAATTTTCTTGCACAAATTAGAGTTTATTTTCTCTGAATGGGAATTGCAGTTGACAGCAAGGATGGATAGTGCAGGATTTAAGGATTCTGGGTAGCAAGTCTGAGAAGGGAGGTACAGAATTTGCTAGGCTACTTCTAAATAATAATGCTTTGCATTTACGCACCACAATTTTTGCCAACGTCATGTTCTCCAGGTGGCTTGGACCACAACTCCTGCCAGCCCCAGCCAGCCTGGCTGAGTGTCTGAAGCTGGTCAGGTTGTGGGTGGCTGCCTTTCTGACTAAGCAGGGCTATGAAGGAAGTGGGAACTAGAACTCCATGAGTGTACTTAGAAAATAGTTCAAAGGGGCAGAGAGAGGACAAAGTTGCAGGCACCTGAGGGTGCAAATTCAGGTTGCGCAAGTATAGGTGATTGGGAATTCTTGCACAACAAACCCGCTTCCCCCCCAAAGATCAGACTTTTTGCAAGACAGAAAATGATGGGGAAAGGCACTGGAAAGTGTGGGATAATAACCCTCGCTTTGACACAACTCTCTGTAAGCAAATTGGAATGAATGCTCAATAAACAGGTCACCAGGGAGCACCCTTGGTCTCTGGGGTTGGGTTTGTTAAGAGGCTGCAAACGATTGCTAACTGGAGTTTCTGAATCCACACCAAATTATAATCCCCAGTTCCTTGGGCGAAATCATGACAGCTAGTGGATTGAAAACCAAGATACGGTGGTAGAACAGCTATGCCTGTTAAATGGGATTGCACCATCATTATTTGTTTTGCTGTCTCTCCTGGGGACACATCTGTCCCTTTAGGACAGGCCAACAGAACATGTGGCTGCTGGCCTGTGCTGATTTCAGTCTGGTGACTGGCAGAAATCCAACAGATGCAACACTCCCTAACAGTGATGGGGAAAGTGTCATTTGTTTTATTTTTGCCTGTCATTAAGCTGCTGAAAGAGCTCCTGTGGATGATGTTGACCACAGTGTGACGTGTGATGACCGGTACATGACCTTGCTTGAAGTCAGCAATTGGCCATAACCTGATTCCTTCATTGACACCCCTCTGATACTTTCTGGAGACCTTTCTGTTTATTTAAAGATAAGCACATACATTTCAGTTTGCTGATAACACAGCTCTGCAGTGTAACATGGGAAGAGAGCCGAGAAGAATGCTTGCAAAAATAATAATTATATATACACATTTTTTTAAAGAACAGAATGTTTCCATGGTCAAGATGAGTTATTTATAGCATTAACTACGAGCACCACATTCAAGGAGCCTCCAAGCCTTGGACAATCTCAGAATCCAAATTGTTCTCAAGGAGCCTTGCATGTCAGCAGCTTGAGACCCAAGTGCTAATTATCTCTATAATCAGCGCTGCTCATTATCAGGGGTGGAGAAGCTTGTGTGGAGTGTCTGATACAGCTTTTCAGCACTTGGCTTCCTTCCTTTCCCTTTAACAGGCAGTGCATCAAGTTTCTAGACCTCAGGATTCCCTGATATATTTGGGCTGCATTCCTACTGATAAATCAGGGGGTTGACTTTTGCTGCCAAACTCCCCAAGCGTCTGAGTCCCCCGAGTCCATGGTCAGTCAGAGATGAATGGATGGAGTCAAGGATCCAGAGAAAGCAAGGCAGATCTTTATTTTTCTGTTGCAACCGAGTTCCCTCCCCTCCTTGCAAGGGGGCATGAGAGGCGAAGAGCAAAGTATGCAGGAACCTTTAAAGACTTTTGAAATTGCCCACCCTTTAGCCCAAGACCACCCAAAAAGCATACAAACATCACAGAAGGAGGTGGTCTCCCACAAAAATTTGAGAGTGTTGCTTCTCTCCTGTCTGCCGGGTACCTGATAATGGTATCTGAATGCATATCCTGGGTAGCTGGGCCATTCTTTTGAGATGGGAAATACTTAAGTTCTTGAATCTCTTATTTACAAATTCATACCTCTTGATAGTCTGCTCAGCCTAACAGAAACTTGCCATTCTGGATTTGCAGGTAAACCCCCTAGATTCCAGGCAGTATTGTTAATGGGATTTGCAAGTGAAAAGACAATTGAAAGCTTTCCCCATTTACTCCTACTGCAGAGGAACATTTTAGGTCACTTTGGGAGAGTAAAAATGGCTTCAGGCAATGGCAATCTTCGCGGAGCTCTGGCCCAATGGTTGCCATTGGTTTGATTTGAATTAATTTTATAATGAATGATTTTAGAGTGTTGTGTTGTGTTGTGTTGTGTTGTACTGTTGTACTGTTTTATTGTTGTTAGCCGCCCTGAGCCCGGCTTTGGCTGGGGAGGGCGGGATATAAATAAAATTTATTTATTTATTTATTTATTATTATTATTATTATTATTATTATTATTATTATTATTATCTCCTGTAATATTTCAGGTGTGTGGTTTATATATTTATGTACGAGTGTTTACCTTGTGCATTTATGAACATTTACCATATTTTTCACTCCATAGGGTGCACCGGGCCATAGGGCGCATCTAGTTTTTCGGGGGGGGGGGAATAAAGAAAGCACCGACCCCTATCGCTCTCCAGGCTTCAGCGAAAGCCTGCATTCGCTCCTTAGGACACACACACACATTTCCCCTTCATTTTTGGAGGGGAAAAGGTGCGTCCTATAGAGCGAAAAATACGGTATTTTATATTTGATACCTTAGAATACTTATAAAACTATATTATCACGGAGCTGCAGGGTGGAAAACAAAATGGTCAGCAGAAATAGCAACACATAGTTCAGGAAAACATGGTCACTTTAAATAGCTTCCAATCCGAGCCATTCAATGCCTGTCCCAAATAGAAACGTATCTGGTGAACTGCCAGGGGAAGCAACTTCCGTAAACACGAAGCAGCAACAGGAAATACCCCCGGGGGGGTGAGTGGGGGGCTCATGCAGCTTGAAGTGTTAATAAAAAATATTTCTTTTCCTTTCAATCTGAAAGATCCTAGTGGGAGGGAGCAGAAGCCATGTAGTGGCTTAAGGCTGTCTTCGGCAACCTGGTGCTCTCCAGATGTTTCTGGACTCCTCCTCCTGTCAGCCCCATCCAGGAAACCTGTTTAACTGTGACTACTACCGAACTGAGGAACTCTGGGATTTGTAGTCCTGTCCTGTGAAAGGGCCTACCAAAAATCCCTGCACTACAATTCCCAGGATTCTTTGGAGAGCATCGTGATCATTAAACTGGTCTGAAACTGTTTTAGATTTGCAGTGCAGTTTTTTCCCATGCATTCTCCCTCCATGCAGAAAGATTGAAGGACTGCTGCAACTGCTATTTTCAAGTTTCTCAAAGCAGAGCATGCATCCCTCTCAGGGGTTAAATCCTGAAGCTTGGGGGCTGGGGCTTTCCAGAATGCAACAACAGGCGCTATGGGAATATGTGCTCTGAGCAAGCAACAACTTCCCACACAGCTTCCCCGTTTTGCAACTCTGAGGGTTCCCACAGATCCTTGAGGAATCCCTTCTCCACCCCAGAGCAAAAGATCAGCTGGCAACACGCACCAGCTCCTCCAAGTCACCTCACTGCCCCAAAGGTGGGTGCCACCACTTGAAACAGGCTAGGGGCTGTTTTCTTGGAAAGACCTGAAAACCTTGATTGTTGTCACTGGCTTTTCCTTGAAATTGGGTGGGGGGAGGACAGAATAAGATACAGATTAGCATTTGCAGATTTATATGTAAACTTGCAAATTTAGAAATAATTACTATACCTCTTCATTCTTATGTCTGTTAATTGTGGGTGGACGAATTCAAGGCCCAGTCCTCTGAACATCTCCCTTCATAGGGTTATCTTCCCATAAAGGTAAAGGGACCCCTGACCATTAGGTCCAGTTGCAGACAACTGTCGGGTTGCGGCGCTCATCTCGCTTTACTGGCTCATCTCGCTTTACAGCTTCCAGGTCATGTGGCCAGCATGACTAAGCCGCTTCTGGTGAACCAGAGCAGCTCACGGAAATGCCGTTTACCTTCCCGCTGGAGCGGTACCTATTTATCTACTTGCACTTTGACGTGCTTTTGAACTGCTAGGTTAGCAGGAGCTGGGACCGAGCAATGGGAACTCACTCCGTTGTGGGAATTTGAACCGCCAACCTTCTGATCGGTAAGCCCTAGGCTCTGTGGTTTAACCTACAGCGCCACCCACGTCCCTTTATCTTCCCACAGAGGACTATTATCTGGTAGCCCCTCTAACAGTGTCCTTTTAAAAGAAGGATCTATAGCCACCCCTACATTGAAGGGTTTTTTAATATATACTTCCAGTGCTCCTTGCTGCTTTGTTTGTTTGTTTGTTACATTTATATCTCAAGTTTTCCCTGAGGAGCACAGGGTAGAGTACATATTCTCTCCCCCCCCCATTTTGTCTTCACAACAACCCTGCGAGTTAAGTCACCCAGTGAGCTTCATGGCTGAGTGGGTGCATTTGAACCCTTGTCTCACAGGTCCTAGTCCAACACTCTAACCACTACACCACACTGCATCTCTTTATTTTTTTTTTTGTTCTGGGCTGGATAAGATCTGTCTGTTTTATCATTGCTGATTTATTAATTTTTGACCTGTGGTTGTATGGAACCCACTTGCAAAAGCTTTGAAATATTGCAAAGCTTATAAATATTTTGAATGAATGAATGAATGAATGAATGAATGAATGAATGATGCTGTCCCTGGAGTTCAAAATCAGGGTTTCCTGCTGTTAAAAGGCAAAGGTTCTCTTAAGTCGAGGACTATCATCACCAGTGCATCCACAGATGATGATGATTTATTAAATTTATATACCACTCTTTGCCTCCAACCACAAGGCAGTTTACAACATGCAGCACAAATATCACTACATAATAATATCTATACAACACTAACATCAAAACAATTATATAAATACAATTATACAGCTCAGAATTATGAAATAAAATACAGATTATCACAGGAGCAACAGCATTAAAAATAAGGGAAGAGAAAGCCAGCAGCAAAATACAAAAAAAACAGTTCATGAATACAGAATATTCTCTCAAAGCTGGCTTTGAATCCTGGCTCCTCGCAGAAAATGACAGGCCCTCTTACTCAGGGTCCTTCCACCAGATATCTACCTGCCACTTTCATGCGAGTGCAGCCTTTGGCCCTCAATGGTGTCCCAGAAGGGCCAACAACAGAGGGGTCATTCTCTAGAGTGTCTTCTCCTAGATTTGACTTCCACAAGCATTGGCCCATCAATGGGCAGGTCTCCACCAGCTGCAGCATGACCAGCCTTTCTCTTCTCATCCTAAAACACACCCTCAGGGTGGGTTGAGTCCAGTTTGCCCCTTTCTGTGCAGGGTGCAGAATACTCTGATGCCCTCCAAGCTCTTGAAACACGTCCAGGCCAGAATGTACACGTGGTTCCAGTGTCTCTGCACTCTGCCCCTGGGGACCTTCCCCTGGATCTGGGCAGCCCTGCCAGTGCGGAGCTGATGCACCCAGTTTCCCTTTAATACTCCAGAGTTGGCATTCCCTTCACACCCCTCCAAAGGACAATACCACAGCATCCTGAGGAACTCCTGACATCCTCTGCCTCCCTGTGTTTTTCCAGCCCCTATAAATAGATGGGCGTGTCTGTAATAATGACACTTCTGAGTCTTCACTTCATTAACTTCAGGAAACAAAAATGATCAAGGGACACAAAAGGACTACAATGCACTTGGCAGCAGAACAAACATGATATGTGTTTTTGTGTGTCTTAACTCATTTTAGCCTCCTGGATTTTGCTTGCTCTTTTTATCTTGGCGATTGAGGAAGCAAACTCTCCAGCACGGATGGGCCTTTGTGTTAGATCTTGGAGGGCAGCCAGCCTGCTTATATAGAGCTCCACTAGAACGCAACAGTAACCATTTTCTGTAACTATCCAATCACTGATCGTCACTTTTGATCCCTTATTTGCATGTGTGGACCTGCACTATCTACAGTATCCCCCTGCTGGCCCAGGGTGAGAACTTCAGTACATAACATTTACTATGGTCAGTCCCTGGTGTATCAGCACCGCACCCCTATTTGCCCTGGAGGGTTGCTGGCTTCTACAGCAGCCTTCTCCATGTGAATGCCCTCCAGCTGTCTACCAGCAGGCTGGAGGGCACCAGATTGGCAAAGAGAAGTTGGCTCTCAGAGTCCAGAGAGGTTGCCATTGTCTCTAGGGGGACAACGCATGAGAACTAAGATACCTCCAGTGAGCAGCCATTTTGCACTTCAGTTGCTGCCAAGGTAGACTGTCAGTATTTCAATTTAACCTGCTTTAGGCCAGTTAACAGACACAGAGCAAACTGTCCTTGGTGCCATAACGTTTAAATCTGTGAGAAATAGGCAACCGCACAGAACAAACGCAGCACATTGAAAATGGGAGAACAGCCTTCTGCAATTTGCAGCAAGTAAGGCCTCAGGACAGTGACTAAGAATTGGCATGCAAAAGTCTCCATCTGACCTCCCCCTGTTTTCTGCATGGCACAGTTTGTAAGGAGGGTCACCATCGCTAGTGGAGACATTTCCCTGCCTTTCCTATGACTCTGTTTTGTCCTCACTGACCCACATTCAGACAGATCGAGTTTGCAAACAGGATAAAAACAATTTTGTACTTGATAAACAATATGTAATTAAATATATGGAGTGTCACAATATACGGTATATGGGGTGTGTGAATGTCTGTGTATGCATGACAGCAACCAATTATGGCAAAGCAGGGTCAGTAATATGCAATGGGAACTCATTTAACCAGGTGGCTGTAAAAGGGATTAATCCATATCAGGACACCTTTTCACATTTTTAGTCTAACAAAAATAAGGTTGAGGTAATTGCAAAAGGTGTTTTATTTAATGTTAAAAAAGCAAAGCTGTTACTATACTGTACTCAAATAGTTTGGATGAAACTTAATTAGTGCTACGGATGCTATTAAGTGAAAAAAAGCCATATGCCCAACACCTGACTTTTACCATTTTTAGCAAAGAAGGAAGCCTGTTGGGTCCCTGTGACCAAGGCAGATGATCCAGGTGAGCTTGGTGAGGTGGAGGGCTGTGGAAAATTCCCTACCTCCTGCATTGCAGTGTTGGCATTTCTACAGTCTGGGGATCCTTCTCCAGCTCATCACGCCCATCTTTCAAGGTGCGCAATCAGAATTTTGGGAAGGTTCCATTCCAGAGGCTGGGGGAGCCAAATAACCAGTGTGCAGGTCAGTACAGGGCTGGCCCACCCATGTGGCGAGGTGAGGTGACCGCCTCAGGTGGCAGGATCCACATGGACAGCAAATCCCAAGGTAGATCTTTATCCCACCCCCTTGTTTCTGATGTAGAGTTTCAATCACCCCTTCTTCCTCTGTGAGTAGGAGGGGAGGTCACCATTTTGTGGTTCATCTCATGTACCAAAATGTATTTGGCCAGTAGCAGCAAAATGCAACAAATCTGTTATGTACTGAAGTTCTCACCCTGGACCAGCAGGAGGATACTGTAGATAGTTATGCAAATAAGGGATCGAAAGTGACGTTCAGTGATTGGATAGTTACAGAAAGTTGTTACAGTTACGTTGTACTGGAGCTCTATATAAGCAGGCTGGCTGAACCCTTCAGTTCAGTTCTGTTCTGGCTTGTGAATAAACAAGAGCTGTTTGAAGAATCACTGTGTCATCTGATATGTTCACCCACAACTTAACAAAATCCATCCTGCCCTGTCATCATAATTCCAAGAGACTGTGCAGTTGCCAGGTTTGACAAGCTAGCAGCGAGGCCTGATGCTGGATCCTATTTCCCTCTTTGTAGGGCAGTTTGGAAGCTGTTTTACAGTGAGCCAGTACACTGCTTAACCTAGCTCCATGCTGACTTGCAGTGTCTCTCCCGGGCTTCACACTGGAGACTTTTGCAGCTGTATAAGCCTTTGGCTTATGCGACCCCTTCAACACCTCCTCCTGCTGTTTCTCCAAGCAGCATATTCTCTTTATTATTATTATTTCAAGTATTTTTTTTTATCTTGCTCTTCAGCATAAAATAGAAATGCTCCCATAGAATCGTATGAATAAATAATGATTAGAAGAAATATCTTTGTATATCTGATAATTTAAATTGTCCTAAGTGTTTATTACACTTATTTTTTATTATATTTTTATTCCTAGTTTTTTGCTTTTGCTTTTTTTTTAATCTTTAGTCGATATGTTTGTATGTTTTGCTTTGTATTTGCATAACAACTCAAAAAACAAAAAACAAAAAAAACCACGCTTCCAGAGAGCTAACAAATGATAAGACAGTTCCGCCTCTCGGGATTACATTCCAAGAGACAGGGCATAAAAGGAAAAGGAACTGGGAGCGAGGAGGAAGGGAAAGAAAACCATTTCTTAGTTACAGTTCTTGTAATGACCACTTGGAATGGAAATATTTTAAGGAGAGGTAGAAAAGCCAAAAGGAGCAGGCTCCAGATTGCCAGTATTTCAACTCAGCACATACTGGAGCTTTAAAGGTAAAGGTAAAGGTACCCCTGCCCGTACGGGCCAGTCTTGACAGACTCTGGGGTTGTGCGCCCATCTCACTTAAGAGGCCAGGGGCCAGCACTGTCCGGAGACACTTCCGGGTCACGTGGAGCTTTAGGTTACTGCAAATAAAGTGGATTAAAGGGCTCTGTCTCCCTGCCATGACAAATCCACTTTATTTAAAAAATGCTTTTATTTAATATTTTCTGGAACCTCAAAAGTACATACAGTGTCTCTGTTTTCTGTTCATAGACTCTTCTACAGATCAGTTATATTTGATGTGTGAGACACTAATGTTATACTGTATAAGGTTGAGGAAGATGAGAGAGAGGGCTGGGGTAGCAAATCCACTTTTTTTTAAAAAAAAAACAGACTTCTTGTGGTTTGTAAAGTGATAGGGAATGCATTGGCAAGTGTAGGGTGCATGAATGACTACCGTATTTTTCGCTCTATAAGACGCACCAGACCACAAGACGCACCTAGTTTTTGGAGGAGGAAAACAAGAAAAAAAATATTCTGAATCTCAGAAGCCAGAACAGCAAGAGGGATCGCTGCGCAGTGAAAGCAGCAATCCCCCTTGCTGTTCTGGCTTCTGGGATAGCTGCACAGCCTGCATTCGCTCCATAAGACGCACACACATTTCCCCTTACCTTTTAGGAGGGAAAAAGTGAGTCTTATAGAGCAAAAAATACGGTAATTGGAATATGTGTATACACCACACCAAGAAAATCAAGACGAATGCTTATTGTCCTATAACCTATAATCTAACCTCTGTGTAAGCTTTGTGCAAGTAAATTAAGAAGTATCTTCATTAATAACTGGTTGTCTGGAGAAGCCCGTGGAGTTTCAGCAGAGCTGATGGAGGAGCCCTCTTTAAAGTCCGCTTCCTAAGCTGTTCCCAAGTTCCTCATCTCCCTTCTTCTCCTGTAGGAGCCGAATGGAGAGGCCCTGCAGTCTTAATTTTATTTTAGCTTTGCTATTAAAAATATTTGTGTTTCCTAGTAGAGTTCATGCTGTGCTGTCCACCCTCCCTTCTTCTCCAGGAATGTTCCTCCTGCCCTATGAGGAAAGTGGTCAACGAACTTTGGAGAAGCACTTCCCTTTCCTGCTGCCCAGTGACTTGCAGCCATCTGTCCATTCTGTCACTGGTTCTCTCTCCTTGACCTTTCTGGAGACACGAACAAGCTGAAGAACTTGGAACTGGTTCCTCATTTTGAGGATTTGAGGTCTGATTATATGGAGAACATCTGCAATTCATTCTGATTGCAACAGCTTAATGAGCTACCATTAACAGGGATGGTTGCGGGGGGGGGGGGGCGCAACTTTCTTCCTCAAACCAAAATACATTTTGACCAGAATGGCAAACCAATATTTCCAAAGAAAAGCACCAACTTTAGTTGCCTCCTTCATTTCTTTGTCAACAGTATCATTTCAGAGGTAATTTGCAGGGCAAGCCTAACCATATGCACTCAGATATTATTTCTACAGCCCTAATCTGCTATAGTAGGCATACTTACCTGGGAGTAAGTGTCACTGAACTCATTGGGGCTTTTACTTCTGAGTAGATATATATGGTAAGATTGTGCTATCAGAGGTAGAATTTAAGAGAGAGAGATAACTTAGAGGTAAACAGAAATTCAAAAGTAACCCACCAAAATAAAGTTTCTGCAATTTATATTTGTTGCAACAAAGAAAAAAAGGTTGCTTGTGGAACCTAGTTAGACTAACTCATCTCCCTCATCATTTCAATTCAAACGTGCCCAGAAAACTGCATCTCTGTGTCCAGCATCGCATTCCTGTTACATCTCCTCTTATTTCCCTTCTCTTCATACTAAAAAGCCTCAAATGCTTTAACCTTTCCTACAGATATTTTCTGGAAATTCAAACTTGTATATTTAGAAAGCCATAGACTCAAAAACACCATAGCAAATCAATTTTCAAATACAGAATTCAAATATGAAATTCAAAAATGGAAGCCCTGGGCAGCTTTGGGAGGAAGAGCAGGAAATAAATTTAAGAAAAGATATATATGTCTGTTAAATGCAGTTATTAAATACTGTATTCTGTGAGAAGCAGATTTTGGCTAAACATCCAAAGACACTATCCTAATAGAATGTTCCTATGGCCAACACCATCAATTTGCTGGGCAGAAGCCAAACCATGCAAATCATCAGACCCTTCTTTTGATGCTGTTAGTTTTTATACCTATTATTGACAACTTGCGTTCCAAGAATTGCTTGCTCAACTGATCCATTCCAGGTGCATGCAAAATAGCCCAGGTCTTCTACAGCTATACAACTCCTTACAGGTTGCATGCAAATGAATCATAATTCCCTTAATACCTTAATGAAGGTTCGTATGCATTGCTATACAATGGTTAAGGCAGTTTTGCATGTCTATGATATAATAGCTAGCAATACTCTCTCTCTTTCCTCCCAACGCAACATTAAATCATTAAGGTTATATAAGCAGTTTAGTATTAATTATCTTTTCCCTATCCTTTTTTCAGCCTAAGGATTCCCGAGCAAGAGAAGAAAAACACCCATTTTTGTTAGCTGGGGAGTACATGGAGTCCTCTTCACAGAGCATCCTTTCTCACTTGGGAAAAGTTCCAGGGTTACTGTGTGTGTAGCAGAGGGCATGTGAAAGGGAGCGGCAATGTTACTAATGACACACATATTTATTAACACGCCTGCCCTTTTGCAATCCCACTGAATCTGGTGCAAGAGACTGTGTGTGCAGGATCAAGTCTCCCGGCCCCATCCTGCCCTCAAGGGTCACAGCTACTGTGCTTGCCAGGGAATTTGAACTCTGTCTAGCAGCCTCATCTGCCTTCTTCTGTGCTCCCCGCTCCCCATTCCTCACCTCACTCTCCAGCCTGTCTCTGCCCTCCCCATATCTCCTCCTTCGCTTATACCTTCCCATATCAGTGCCACAGGTGGACATAGAAACAGATACAAACTACAGGTGAAAAGAAAAACACCCTAAGAAGCAGTAATGAAACTCTTTATATCTCAGCGTTCGCTCATCTTGGTGGGTCTTGGCCTTTGCCAAGTGGCCGGGGGGCAGTGGGGAATCATAACCCGTCCCAAAATAATCCAGGCTCACTGGGTTAATAGCCAGGCATTGGGTGGAGGCCTGGAAAAATAATTGAGTAGGTTCAAATTATTTCTGTCCATAATTGGCAGGGTTCCGCCACTTCTAGAGATGAAGGAGGGGGGAGTCTTTGGGTGGAATGTCATGGTGCCTTGCCAGCATTTGTCTGCTTCAGACTGCTGCACAGGGCTCTTCTACAGTCATTGTCTGGATGTAGCCTTAGGGCCAGTGCTGACACTGCAATCACTGGACTCATGTTTTGTTTTAAGATGCAAATAGAGGGTTGAGTTAGCAAATTGCAAGCCCTACAACTAATAGCTAGCCTCTTCTGCAAACGTGGAATAGTATTCAATGGAGATTTCTCCATTAGTATAAATGGGGCTCTGCCCCACCAGTCTCAGTTTGCCCCCAGCGATCCCCCATCTGTCTGCCTTCTTACTTACCGTACAACCAGTCCAAGGGGATGGCACTACCTATCAGCTTCCTTCTTAGTCTCAGTGTTGCTGTTAAGAATGAAGGAAGAGCCTGCAGAATCAGGCCAATGGCCCGTCTAGTCCAGCATCCTGTACTCACAGTGGCCCACCAGATACCTGTGGGAAACCCACAAGCAGGACCCAAACGCTCTCCCCTTTTGTGGTTAACAGGACTTAACCATCAAATGGCTAGTCGTCATCTACAGCTCTTGTAGAACTCAGCAGAGAAGATGGGGGACTTGAAGACCTTGAACTTTGCAGTCCTGGACTGTTTGCATGGACTTTGTTAATGGACTGTTGTGAATTAGATGGGAATGGATATTTTTCTTGTATGCTGCTTTGAGGATTGTAGAGCTAATTTGTGAAGCCTGGACTTTCTTGATCTGCTTAAATTGTGAAGGCACTAGAACTGGCATGAAAATCAAAAGCTCCAAACTGAGCCTGTAATCCTGGAGGGGCAAAGCATGTGATTGCCTGGTTCCCTGTAACTTCACTTCTTGCAATGTGGGAACCACCAGAAGGCCCTCAGAGCTGGACCCTATGTCTAGGTTGAACCATAGGGGTGGAGACGCTCCTTCAAGTATACAGGGCAGAGGCTGTTTATGGCTTAAAGGTCAGCATCAACAGTTTGAACTGTGCTCAGAAACATACTGGGAGCCAATGTTGGTCTTTCAGGACTGCTGTTATATGGTCCCTTCTGGATTAGTTGTAGTTTCTGAATCGCCTTCAAAGGTAGCCCCATGTAGAATACATTGCAGTAGTCTAAGTGGGAGATAACCAGGGCATGTACCATTCTTGTGAGACAGTGCAGTGTGCAGGCAGGTAGGGTCTCAGCTGGCATACCAGATGGAGCTGGTAGACAGCTGCCCTGGATACTGAATGAAGCCTCTGTGGACAGCTGTGAGTCCAAAATGTCTCACAGGCTATGCACCTGGTCCTTCAGGGGCAGAGTTACTGCATTCAGGACCAGGGAGACCCCCACACCTGCCCGCCTCCATCCCCCAGGGACAGTACTTCTGTCTTGTCAGGATTCAACCTCAATCTGTTAGCTGCCATCCATCCTCCAACCACCTCCAGACACCCACAGAAGACATTCACCGCCTTCAATGGTTCCAATTTAAATGAGAGGTAGAGACGAGTCTCATCCACATACTGGTGAACACTCAGCCCAAACCCCCTGATGATCTCTCCCAGCAGCTTCATATAGATGTTAAAAAGCATAAGGGAATTGACAGAGCCCTGAGGCACCCCACAAGTGAGTGCCAAGGGGTCTGAACACTCATCCCCCAACACTACTTTCTGGACACGGCTCAAGATGAAGGAGCGGAACCACAGCACTACAGTGGCCCCAGCTCCCAGTGCCCTGGATGGTCCAGAAGGATACCATGGTCAATGGTAACAAAGGGCACTGAGAGATCCAGCAGAACTAGGAAATAGCTTCCACCTCTGTCCCTAGCCTGCTGGAGATCATTGACCAGTGTGATCAAGGCAGTTTCATGATGGGGCCTGAATCCCAACTGAAAGGGATCCAAATGGTCTGCATCCTCCAGACATGCTTGGAGGATGCAGGGAGGTGTAGTGACCTCCTGCTCAATCACCTTGCCTAAGAATGGAAGATGCAGGTAGATCCAAGGGCCTACTCGCTGGATCATCACCTTGTCATGGTGAGTGGGCTTGCATGTTCCTATGACTCTTGTGAGTGAAGCTGTCGGGAATCTCGTACTCCCAGCAGGGTCACCCAAGGCGGTAAGGTCAAAGGGAAGGAGCTAGACAAAGAATGATCCAGGAAGTCCTCAACAGCAGAAAAGGCAGATGATAACACGTGGTATGTTACAATGGCTGTGAAGGTGGATGAAGGCTGCAGCAGATAGGAATCTACCGGTTTGTCGTGACTACTTCATGCCATCGGAACAGAGCCCTACTGCGAAGACTGCGCGTTGGCCAGTGTGCACTGATCTACACACATAAAACAAATTCACACACAGGTGTCTTCCAAAAACCCAACCCAAAGTCCCATGGCGATCGACAAATGGTAACGGGAGCAGGTCGTGAAATCTGGAAGCCCCTAGTCATGAATCGGCACATGGGCGGTAGATACAGATTCACTGACTCAAGGAACGAGGCAGTTGAGCAACTCGGTAGCAAATGACGGCCTCAGTCACTGTGTCCCCTGCACGCTGCTTCTCTTCTAACCAGATGAGCAGCAACTTCTCCACCTCCTCTAGAACAGCTGGGCGGTTCTTCACGATTCTGGTGACTCCCTTGGCTGCATCAGTCGCCAAGATCTTCTCCCTCATCTTCAGGATGGTCCCGATGGTCGATGGATTCCTCCCGTACTCCCTGGCAAGGTCTGTCACACGCATTCCACCGTCGTGCTTCCAGATGATCTCCTTCTTCATTTCCAGCGTCACCTTCTCCTTCTTCCTCTCGCCAGTCTCTGCAGCAGCAGTCTTCTTGGGTCCCATGGCAGCACAGCTCCTACCTTCGTAAACTCACACACACAAAAAAAAATCAGTGCTTCACATCCAAAAAATTCAAAAGCACCCAGTCACCCACCACACAGAAATTCAAACCCAGAACCAAGTCCCAACCAACCCCAACCCAAAATCCAAAACCCCCCAAAAAAGTTTTAAAAGTTTAACTTAAGAAGTTTTGGAAAAGCTTCAAAAATCGCCAAAGTCTTCAAAAACCTCAAATGGCTGCAAAAGAAGTTTTGGAAAAGCTTCAGAAATCACCAAAGTCTTCAAAAACATCAACTGTTCCCCCAGCCACCCACCCACCACACAGAAATTGCAAACCCCTCCCCAACTGTTGCAAACCCCTCCCCAACTGTTGCAGACCCCTCCCCAACTGTTCCCCCAGCCCCTCCCCAACTGTTGCAAACCCCTCCCCAGCTGTTCCCCCAGCCACCCACCACACAGAAATTCAAACCCAGAATTTTTTTAAAAAAATAAACAACATGGCCCAATGGTCACAGAAAATCAGAAAAATTAAAAAAAAAACCCCCACAAGCTCCCAGATTCTTGCAAACCCCTCCCCAACTGTTCCCCCAGCCACCCACCACACAGAAATTCAAACCCAGATTTTTTTTTAAAAAAAAAGCAAACTGGCCCAATGGTCACAAAAAATCAGAAAAATGCAGAAAAAAACAACACAAGCTCCCAGATTCTTGCAACCCCCCCCCAACACCAAGTCCTTGAATTCCAAACACCCCAACCCAAAATCCAAAAACCCCAAAAAAGTTTTAAAAGTTTAACTTACCAAATGGATGCAAAAGAAGTTTTGGAAAAGCTTCAAAAATCAGCAAAGTCCTCAAAAACCTGAAAAAAGGCTACCAAACCGCGTGCTATCAGTTGCTCCTCGAAGTCAAGTCGCAACTGCGCCTCTTCAAGCAATGCACCCTTGCATCCAAAGGACTCTTAAAGACCATCTGCTTTCAGAATTCCCTGATAACATTGAGGAACACTGGACCAAGCTAAAAACATCCATTATTGCAGCCTGTGAACAAACTATTGGATACCAAACCAAGAAACACCAGGACTGGTTTGATGAGAATGACAGTGAGATTGATCGCATGATTGACAAGAAAAGAAAGGCCTTTCAGATCTGGCAAAGAGATAGAAACTGTGCCACTAAGAAAGAAACCTATGCCAACGCTAAGGCTGAGGTTCAAAGAAGAACCAGAGAACTAAAAAGCATCTGGTGGATAAAAAAAGCTCAAGAGATCCAGCACTAGCTGGCACTCATGATGCACAGAGTTTCTTTAAAGCCACAAAGACCATCTATGGGCCAGTAAATCATGGCATATGCCCCCTACACTCAGCAGACGGTATCACACTTCTAAAAGATAAAGAAGCTATTGCACTGTGCTGAAAAGAACATTGTCAACATCTCCTTAACTACAACTCCCCCGTAGCTGCTGAGATCCTCTCACAAATTCCCCCAAAACAAGTTAGAGATGAGCTCACAGTATCTCCAAATCTGGGCGAGTTGTATACAGCTATTAACCAAATGGAAAACAACAAAGCCAGTGGACCTGATGGGATACCTGCCAAAATCTTCAAAGTGGGCAGAATTGAACTTACACCACAACTTCACAAGCTCATCAAAAAATTCTGGGAAAGAGAAGAAATCCCAGCAGACTTTAGGGATGCCAAAATTATCAATCTCTTAAAAAAAGGTGACAGAACTGATTGTGGAAACTATTGAGGCATCTCTCTATTAGCTGCGGCCGACAAAATTCTTGCAAGGATCTTAGCAAACCATCTCTTACCAATATCCGAGGTGACCCTTCCTGAATCCCAAAATGGTTTTCGGCCTTCTAGGGGGACAGTGGACATGATTTTCACCGCTCGACAGCTTCAAGAAAAATGCAGAGAGCAAAACCAACTCCTGTATATGGCGTTTATTGACCTGACTAAGGCTTTTGACACTAAATCGTAATGCCCTGTCAACTGTCCTTCTGAAAATTGGCTGCCCAGATAAATTTGTAAACATCATTCGGCTCCTCCATGATAATATGGAAAGCAACAATCACAGATAACAATGGCTCTCAAAGTGAACCATTCACAGTGGGATCAGGTGTTAAACGGGGTTGTGTTATTGCCCCAACTCTATTCATTATTTTCATTGCCATGATCCTACACTTTGTCGAAGGGAAACTCCCCACCGGAGTAGAAATCATATATCGAACAGATGGAGAGTTCTTCAAAGGCTTGACAACCATATGTCAGGAGTGCTCTGATGGTGCTTGGCAGGGGGTTGGACTCGATGGCCCTTGTGGATTCTTCCAACTCTATGATTCTATGATTCTATGATTCTATGATTCTATAATATGAGCAGGCTGAAAGCAAAGAGTAAGGTTACTGTAACTTCTGTCATAGAGCTTCAGTATGCTGATGACAACGTAGTGTGCACACACTCAGAGGATGACCTCCAAACTATCCTAAATATCTTTGCAGAAGCTTATGAAAAGCTTGGCCTATCAATCAACATCCAAAAAACCAAAGTGCTGCACCAACAAGTACAAAATAACCCCTTTGCAGCACCACAAATCCAACTCAGTGGTGTAACGTTGGAAAATGTTGATCACTTCTCCTACCTAGGCAGTCATCTTTCCACAAGGGCCAACATTGATGCCGAAATCCAGCATCGTCTGAGCTCTGCGAGTGCAGCTTTCTCCCGATTGAAGCACAGAATGTTTGAGGACTGGGACATTCACAGGGAAACCAAAATGCTTGTTTACAAAGCTATTGTACTACCAACCTTACTGTATGCTTGTGAAACATGGACCACTTATAAACGCCATCTCCAACTCCTCGAAAGATTCCATCAACGGTGTCTCCGAAAAATTTTACACATCACTAGGGAAGATAGGGGACGCAGGTGGTGCTGTGGGTTAAAGCCTCAGCGCCTAGGGCTTGCCGATCGAAAGGTCGGCGGTTCGAATCCCTGCGGCGGGGTGCGCTCCCGCTGCTCGGTCCCAGCGCCTGCCAACCTAGCAGTTCGAAAGCACCTCCGGGTGCAAGTAGATAAATAGGGACCGCTTACCAGCGGGAAGGTAAACGGCGTTTCCGTGTGCGGCTCTGGCTCTGGCTCTGGCCAGAGCAGCGATGTCACACTGGCCACGTGACCCGGAAGTGTCTCCGGACAGCGCTGGCCCCTGGCCTCTTAAGTGAGATGGGCGCACAACCCCAGAGTCTGTCAAGACTGGCCCGTACGGGCAGGGGTACCTTTACCTTTACCTTTTAGGGAAGATAGGCAAACTAATATCAGTGTACTGGAAGAAGCAAAGATCACCAGTGTTGAAGCAATGATTCTTCAACATCAACTTCCTTGGACTGGTCATGTTGTGCGGATGCCTGATGATCGTCTTCCAAAGCAACTACTGTATTCCGAACTTAAAAATGGAAAGCGTAATGCTGGTGGTCAACAAAAGAGGTTTAAAGACTGACTCAAGGCAAATCTAAAAAAATGTAGTATTAACACTGACAACTGGGAAACACTGGCCTGCGAGTGCTCCAGTTGGAGAACAGCCTCTACCAAAGGTGTCATGGGCTTTGAAGACAGCCAAACTCAGGACGAAGGGAGAAACGTGCTAGGAGGAAGGCACGCTTGGCAAATCCACGCCATGATCAACTCCCACCTGGAAACCAATGTCCCCACTGTGGAAGGATGTGTGGATCCAGAATTGGCCTCCACAGTCACTTACAGACTCACTGCTAAAACCATGTTTATGGAAGACAATCTCACTTGGCTACGAGGGATCGCCAAAGAAGAAAGAAAGAAGAAGAGATCCAAGGGGATCTCAGCATGATAAGAAAAAGCTTTGTGATCCTGGGAAAGAGGCAAAAGAAGAAAGGGCTGCTACTTAAGAGTAAGGTGCTTCTGAGGGTCTTGTTAGAGGAAAGGATGTTTAAGTTCAGGGACAGCATTTCAGTCTATAGTACGGTACTTTATTTTGATACTTTGCTCGATTGGGAAATTTTCTGGCTTTCTGTAACTTTTGAGTAAACTTTTATCTTGTTTCATAAACCTTTGTGGTCTCAGTTTATTGGAAACACTCTCTTGCCTGGAAGTCATAACCTGAGTGGCTTCAGGGAGATTACCTGAAGAGGAATCCTGGTTGAAAGAATTTCCCCCTTTATCTGGTGGCAGGGAGTTTTTTAAAGGGGGAAGAGTGGGCTGAGGGCACTCTGTGTTAGCTGGGAGCACCCTCCCTTCAGAAGGCACAGGATCCGGGGGGCTGGGAGGCAGCCATCACAGGGACAAACTAGATTTAGCTTGCTCTGCCTGTCATTGGTCCTGGCTTTCCCTATGGCTGGTCTCCTGTTCGCCAACCCTGCCAGTTCCAATGGGCGCCAGTCACCACGGATAATACTCCTAGCCTACCTTACAGGACTGTTGTAAGGATCAGTGAGGAAGGGTCTGAAACTCTTCCCACACTTTGAAATCCAAGTGTTATTATTAATAACAAGTGGGAGCTGCAACAAGATGTTGCAGTGTGGAGTGTGGAGTGCTCCTGCTCACAGTCTTCCCGTAAGTCCTGCCCTTTCCATTTCATTTCCATTTCTGGCTTCCATTTTCCTCGTCCCCATCTTAAGGTTCTCCCCCCCCCCCATGCGAGAGACTCTTTTTATGGAAGAGTAGCTCCACTGAGCATGCTAGTGCCTCTGTATTGATTCTTGCTTGGTAGCACTCACCAACTGAGTTAGCTGTTACTATATGTGGTGTCAAATGCAGCCCAATACTTCCAGCTATAATGATGGTGTATGGGCAATCTATCCGGAAGATATTTGTATTTTGAGGAGTTCTGATCTGACTCAGTTGCTCTCTTCCTGCCTCCTGTTCCTTCCGCCTCCCTATCTCTTGTTATGCTCTTTGATGACTGAGAACAGCCTTTAATGTCCTAATCTGTTGGTAGGAAGCGATAGTGATGAGCACCTTTTTTGATGTTGAACATTGTTTTGAGAAAGTGAGGCATTGGGAAGGGGTGGACAGGTTAGCTATCTATAAGTCAGATGGTTGTGGGCAGAGTTTAGAGAGAAGCTTGTGCACAGACTGATGGCCGCAGAGCCGTGTAAACTGAGTCTACCTGGGGGAGTCACTTTGCCACTTCTTGAGGGCTTCCAAGTGGCAGATTGAGGTGCTTGCTTGGTATGTATATATTGCTTGCTGTTTAGAATAAAATCTTTGATCTTCTCACTGACTTGTGTTTTGTATTACTTCTGAGTCTCGTTTTAAAAGAACCACCTTGCATTTGGCAAGACAGATGGTTTTATTGTTTTACCCTACAGGACTGTTATGCTATGGGATAATAGGTTCCAGGTTTTAAGCCGCATTCACACCATACATTCAAGGGGCTATGATTCCATTTCGCCTAAAGAATTCTGGGAGCTGTACAGTAGTTCGTTAAAGGTGCTGAGAGTTGTTAGGAGACCACCTAGTGCCATCTTAGAGCTACATTAGGCTTCAGAGAAGGCTTCTGATGGGTATTTTCTGGCACCCACTCCCCTAACCCTATTCATTCTCTTGATATGCAGAGGCGTCTTGCCTCTGACACTGGATGGAGAACAGAGCCACTGGTATTTACTTCAAAAGGTAAAAACCAGGACACCCCAAAAGTTGTTGAGCTTTTTACAAAAACTCGACAAAGCTCCGCCTTTGAAATCCTGGGGCTAGTGGCCACTGTCCATCTTTGTCTAGTCCCCTTTCAAAGTCATCCAAGTTGGTGGCCATCTGTGCTTCTTGATCATATTGAGGCAGTTATCAGCGATCCCGCTTTCCATACGATTTGCTCCCGTTTCGGCCCAATATAAATCCAGCACTAATGCACCATTACTGTATCCATGACATGTTGCTGAATACAAACACACATGCAAGAACCTCAAGTCTGGGTCAGTGTCCTCACTGCTGCTTGGATATGGAAACATAACATGTTCTTCCCAGGTTTACTTCTGAGGCCTGACAAATCCACATTCTGTGGCGCTAAAAGAGAACCTCACTAAACTCCACAACTTTGAGTCTTATTCAACACTTGAGGGATCCTTCTAGGTCCATTGTTTTCAACCAGCCTCTGTCCCTCTTTCCTTCCCTCCTTCCTTGGATGCCATCTCACGTTTCTGCCTCCCAAAGGCTTGTGCGACTGTTGGTTGCAGCAGCCCTGGCTACAAGCTCCCCAGGCGAATGGTGTCTCTGGGGCTGGCCAGGGAGTGCTGGTTGCCAGGACCTGAGGCAGCCTTGGAGCAAGCAAGCAAGCAAGCAAGCAAGCAAGCAAGTGGGCGAGGGAACCCAGCTAGCCAGTCCTCCAGCTCTTGCTATTGGGAATGGACAGACAAGTGGGAGGCCAGGCAGGCAAGCAGGCTGGCAGGCAGCCAGGGACACACTGCACTAGCCTTTCTTGTGCTTGCTGTGTGCAATGCCTGCCTGGGAGCTGAGTGTCTGGCACCGAAGGAGAGCCTTTCCACCGTGCAGGCCTGGCAGTGCCTGCTGCTGCCATAGCTGCCTCCCACATGGCATCCTCTTTCCAGGCCCCTGTGGGACCACATGAGGAGGCTCCTCGCTGTGGAGCAGAGGGGCAGCTCAGAGACCAGGGGTGGTGGCAACTGCTGCCTGGAGGACTCCCGAGGATAGGGGAGGGGAGAGGAGGCTGAGGGAACACCACAAGGGAGGGGGTTAAAAAGGGGTGAGGGGCTGCCAGTTCTGCAGACAAGGGGGGGGGGGAACATAGCTGGGCTTCTGAGGCTTGAAGTGCATTTCCACACAGGGGAGTCGCAGAAGAAATGTAGTTGGTCAAGGGAGCCACAGTCTCAAAAAGGTTGAAACCTCTGTTCTAGGTGAACTATGATGAGTCAAATGAAGCCATTTACTCACCACCCAAACTCAAGATTATTTTTCCTTTGCTGCCCCTTCTTAGTAATGCTGACTGAAACCGACATGTTTAATTCAAAAAGCGCTTTAGCTGTGAATAACAATGTCTCACTGGCCTTTTATCTCTCATCGCATGTGGTTGTTTTGTTATTCACCAATAATTACTCTAAATGGTACATCTGTTGTCATGACAACATATTAACAAACGTTGTAAAAATTCTGGAACTGGAAGCCCATTTCCCTCATCTGTCTGCTTGTCTGTCTTTCTGTCTGTCTGTCAGCCTGTCTATAGTTCTCTCATTAATGTATTCCCATCAGTGCAGGGCATATTTTTCTCACTGAGCCATGCACCCACTCCCATGGCACAGCAGCGGCCCTATCATTGGGCAAAGGGGAAGTGGCCAGCTCTAGTCATGGGTTATAGGTGCCATTAAAGCTAGCCCAGTGTAAGCCATGGATGTGCAGCACATTCAATCAGGATGTTCTTTTCTGCCACCTCTAATGAAAGGAACAAGAGCTGTGCAAAACACAAATGTTCATTTCGGTGAAGTTTTCACAGGACAACTTCCCAGTTGATTGTGGTCGGTGTTAATAAATTTCAGTGGTTGAAGGTGATGGAATCATTGAGCTTTCATTTGGAAAGAAAACCACGGCTGTCATGTGTTCCTTCCTGCTCACTGGAGATTCCAGTCACAGCATCTGTTATGATTGTTCACTTTCGGTCGTTAGTGAGAGGCAAAAAGAGAGGCTGGTATAAGGATTTTCTTTTCTTTTAACCAACTCACAGAAAAATAAAACAAAGCTATTTTTATTTTTTTTGCAAGATTTGGATCAGAGACTAACTAAGAAACAGTGGAACTGGATTTGGGACAACTTCCATTCCAATATAATTTCAGTAGCCCTAATGGGGAGGTAGTGGGCTCCCTTACAGGTTTTTAAGCAGAGGTTGCATGGCCATTGTCATGTCAGTGGCATGACAACATGGGGCCCACACGTGATAAGAGTTTGGCCTCATTATTGTGGTAGTAGTTCCAAAATTCTCTCCTTCGCACAGCAGTTTGGAGGCAGAGGGCTTGGGCCAAATTAATAGAGAAATTGCTGAAATAAAAGCTATGAAACAGGTGTAGTCATCATGTGAGGAGGAATGAAAGCTTGGTGGGGTTTGTATGTGCTTGACTGCTAACAGCAATACTATATTGGGATAGGAAATGTCAGACTTAATGAGGGGAAATTATCTGACGGTCTGTAAGCCTTCTCCTGGAGAAAAATCACTTTAATCCCTGTGGCTGTTATTGATTGCAACCTACAACAACATTGGCTCCAGAACAGTTTTGATTGCAGCGGGAGGAATATTGTGCCAGAGAACCAGTGTGGTGTAGTGGTTAAAGTGTCAGACCGGGGCCTGGCAGACTAGGCTTCACATCTCCACTTGGCCATGAAGCTCGCTAGGTGATCTTCGGCCAGTCACTCCCTCTCAGCCTAACCTACCTCTCAGGGTTGTTGGGTAGATGAAATGAGAAGATGGGAACTATGTCTGCCATCTGGAGCTCCTTGGAGACCAAGGTGGGATATAAATGAAATAAGTGAAACAAATAAGTTGCTGACCACTGAAGCCTCTCTTTGCTCAGCAACTGTGGCGAGATTTGTAACCTGTTTAGGCCACCCTTGGAAGTGCAGGATAAAAAGTGGGGGTTAAGATGTTGGTAACATGATAAAACAGTGGGTTGGATCCACACTTGGCCATGCTTAAAGCAGACCCATTGATCTACTCAAGGCATGACTGAAGCTGCGTACATCATTCAATAAATAAAATTTAAAGCACATTCCCCACTGCACACCCACACACACCCACACACACAACACAATCTTGAGACCTGCAGTTTGTTAAGGGTTAGATTCTTGTGGCAGAGAGGAAAAGTGCTTTAAATGTATGGTGTGTACACAGCCAAAGTCTGGAGCAAATCCTGAGTGTTTATTATTATTTTGTTAAGCCAGGTTTGCCAAACAAAGCCTTCATTGGTGCCTCCAGACAGTGGGCCCAGACTCTGAGCTGTCATTTAAAAAAAAAAATAAAGAAATAAATTTGTCAAGCAAAATATGCATGTGCCTTTCTAAGCATACAGTGGTACCTCGGGTTAAGAACTTAATATGTTCTGGAGGTCCATTCTTAACCTGAAACTGTTCTTAACCTGAGGTACCGCTTTAGCTAATGGGGCCTCCTGCTGCCGCCACGCTGCCGCTGTGCGGTTTCTGTTCTCATTCTGAAGCAAAGTTCTTAACCCGAGGTACTATTTCTGGGTTAGCAGAGTCTGTAACCTGGAGCGTCTGTAACCCGAGGTACCACTGTATTCTGTGAAATGAAGCAGACTGACTGCTCCTGTCTATCGTGTTTTTTGCCAGTGAGTCAGAGCTGTGATATAAGTGAGTTGTTTGAACACCAGGCAATAGGATCCTAAAGGGCTGCCTCTTCCAGCACACCTTTCTTGCTTTACTCTCACATTCTAGTCCTTGGATCCTCCTGTTTGTTGCTCTGTTTTGTTTTCTGCCTGCCAGGCACATGGAGCAGGAGGCAGACAGCTACTTGAGAGCCATTTTTTTTAAATTAAAAAAAAGGTGTATTGGGGTAGGGAAAGAAGTGTGGGAATTGCTCATTTTGCTGCCTGCTGGCCATGCAGAACAGCCATAAGGAAGCTGCTTGAGAAACATTTTTGAAAATGTGGGATGGGGAAAGAAACACAGGAATCCTCCCATTGCTACTGTTTTTGTTTTGCTGCCTGCCGGCACTTGGAGCAAGCAGCCTCAGTTGAGTACAGGTGGTAGCTAAGGGGTTGCTCTTCCAGAATAGCACAAACATTACGGATGTTGGACTCAAGCTGTTATGGCAACTCACAACTTGAGCAACTAAGGTGGAGTGTGTGTGGTGGGATGGGTGTGTGTACCATTTATATTATGCTGTCTTTCCTTATACAGTGGTAGCTCGGGTTACAGACGCTTCAGGTTACAGACTCTGCTAACCCAGAAATAGTACCTCAGGTTAAGAACTTTGCTTCAGGATGAGAACAGAAATGGTGTGGCGGCGGCAGCGGGAGGCCCCATTAGCTAAAGTGGTACCTCAGGTTAAGAACTGTTTCAGGTTAAGAACAGACTTCCAGAACGAATTAAGTTCTTAACCAGAGGTACCACTGTATTCCATGTTGCGTTGCATCGAGGTTGTATTGAGTTTGCTCTGATGCAAACAATAATGAGGATGAAGCTTGCTTTGACTTGCCTGAGGCCCTTGGAGGTAATATGGTTATCTCTAAGCATGCTACTAAAGTGCCTGGGAAGATGTAAATATCCCCAAGAGTCCTGTTTAATTTCAGGATCAATCTGCAGCACAGCCACTGAGAAAGGAAGTTGGTTGGGGGAGCAGGAAAGAGAACACCATGTTTTCATACTCTTCCTTGCCCTCCATAGAAGACGTTAGAATTTCATTCCCCTAGGATCCATTTACATACAATAGAATGTCCTTAATGTTTAATAACTTTGTCACAGTCTATTTGGTACCCAGTTCCAAAGGTTCATATTTCTTTATCTGACTTTAGCAACATCATTCTGAAGCAGGGATGTTGCCAGACTGCTGTTTCCATCATCTCTTACCATTGGCCAAGCTGGCTGTGGCTGCTACTGATGGCAACATCTGGCGGGTCATGAGTTCCTTATCCCTGTTCTAAACCACAGTTGAGTAACATGTTTGGGCAGTAACCCTTTGCTCCCTTCCCTTCTTCCAATCCAGTCCTTGCGTTGGGATGGCCCCTGCAGCCAATTCAAGAGCTGGGCTTAGAACAGCAGCAGAGCATCTGCCTTGAATACAGAAGGTCCCGGGTTCAGTCCCCAGCATCTGCACCTAGAGCTGGGAGAGACCTCTGCCTGAATCCCTGGAGAGTTGCTGCCAGCCAGTGGCAACAATACTGGGCTAGGTGGACCAGTATAAGGCAAATTCCCATGTAAGCCATGCATGTAGTAGCCAGTGCCAGATGTAGGGCAGCGAGGGCAGTTCCCCCATACAGGGTGCCAAGCAGAGGGGTGCAAAACAATAACAATAAAAGTAACAGCCTATATTTATACGGGTACCTACTGAGAAGATCCATTAAAAACAACTGTAGCAAAAGGAATTTCCGTGAAAATAAGAAAGGGGGGAAGTTGTCCATATTACTAAAGTTTGGTCTTGCTTTGGCTAAGTACGTAGGCAGAGGATTCAGAAGCATTGCTGCCTCTGACCGTGGAAGGAGAACTCAGCCATTGTTGCTAGTAGCCATCAGTAGCCTCCTCCTCCTCCTCCTCCTCCTCCTCCATGAATCTGCCCAGTCCTCTTTTTAACCCTTCCAAGTGGGTCACCATGCAGTGGCGTAGCGTGGGGGGTGCAGGGGGGGCCGGCCGCACCGGGCGCAACATCTGGGGGTTGGGGTTAGGGGGCGCAAATCCATGGGTTAGGGGGCACAAATTACTTGCCTTGCCCCGGGTGCTGACAACCCACGCTACGCCACTGTGGCCATGACTGCCTCCTGTGGAAGTGAGGCCCATAGTGGAAAGATGTGCTGTGTGGAAAAGTACTTTCTTTTATCTGTCTGTGATTTCTAGTGTTATGAGAAAGACAGAAAAAGTGCTCTCTTTCTATTCCCTCCACGCCTTGCATAATTTTATGAACTTCTATCATGTCACCTCTTACTTGTTTTTTCTTGAAACTAAACTGAGGAGACCTGGGAATGGTAAAGCACCATTTCTCACGAGACATCTTGTCCATGCTGCTGATGGGGCCCTCCCTTCTCTCCCGGCGCCCTTTCTTGAGAGCGTTGAAGGAGAGCAACGAAGAGGTCAAGGCGGCTGGGGAGGGGGCAGGAGTTAAGGAGGGGGCTGATCAGGAGCCAGGAAGAAACATGACCCAGGAGCAACACAATTTATCCCTCCTGCCTAGAAAAACACACCCACAGTTCCAGATGTGAGATTTCACAGGCAATTAGCTAGTTCTTTTATTTTTAAAAGAAGTTGGTTGGTTTTCTCCACTGAATGATTATACTGTAATTGCAAGTAGCCACATAGGGTCGCAATTGCAAATTTGAAACATCTTGTGTGTGGATGTCTGAGAGAGATCTGATTAGGGTCAGGGCCTGAATATGCTACCATCCTTTTCTGTTGATTTTTTTAAAATAAAGGTGCTAATTGCCTGCTTTTAATGCCCTCCTTCCAGTTCGACTTAAAGGAAGTTTTAAGAAAGAGTTGCAGATGGAAAGTCAGAAAACCATTAACTTTTTACACAACAGAATTAAACCAGAACTTGAGCTTTTCATCTTCCCCACCCCTCCCCCAGTTTAATTACGATATTTCACATTTATAGAGATCTTGGAGGGGGCTCAAAGTGCTTCCTTACAGAGATTGCCAAGAAATGAATGTCTTTTTTAACCATTTACAGCAGCCCTCTAAGGCAGGTGGATTGCTGCTGTTGCCCTCATATTGCAAATGAGAGGTTGAGCCACAGAGACTCAGCTACGTAGGGTATGTCACAAAGACCACAGAGGCTGTTGTTGAGCAGCCCCTCTGTCTGCCACCACCCCACCCCAATGTAGCTGCTTCCTCCACTCTGTATCATTAGCTGCAAGGGAACTGCAGAACATTGTCAAGTTGGAATACGGACTTTGCTGATAGTTGTTTTGGGCAACTGCAAAGGGCAACTGCAAAACCTACTTCTAATTCTTCCATTTGAAAGCCTGGTGGTCACTGCAGACTAAAGTAAAAACAAAAAGATTGTTTTTAATAGCTTCTTTTATTTGTTATTTCATTTATATCCTGCCTTTCCTCCAAGGGACTCAAGGGGGCATACCTGGTCTCCCCCCCTCCCATATTCTTATCCTCATTTCAACCCTGAGGAATAGGTTAGAACTGTTAGGTTGAGAAACCTTGGACAATTTTTTTTTATTTTCTTATATATTTCAAGGGCACCCAGTGAGCTTCATGGCTGTGTGGGGATTTTAACATATTCCTGTCTACTTCTGGAACATTCTAACAACTATACCACAATTATTTATATCCTGGAAGGAGACCTTTGGCTAGGTTTTTAACAGAATTTACAGTACTTCTTCTTCTTCTTCTTCTTCTTCTTCTTCTTCTTCTTCTTCTTCTTCTTCTTCTTCTCTCTCTCTCTCTCTCTCTCTCTCTCTCTCTCTCTCTCTCATCAGAATCATATCAGACTTTCAAGCAGCCCCTGATCTCTGTGGGGGATTTAGCCTACAATTGATAGACTGTCCATGTGGTTTTTGGCAGAGCCAGCTGGCGTCAGAGAAGATAGACATCAGTTACCTGCTTCCCCAGCCCACTGTCTAGCGTAAACACACAGAGATATTAAACTCTCTTTCAGCCAACCAATAAATATATTGGTTTCATTTGTAGAGCCCCTAGTTCCTTCCTTTATTGTCTGTGCTGTTGCTATAATTAGTTTAATCTTTACTGGAAGGACTGACAATGCAGGAGAAGGAAACTCTTTGTATATTCCCAAGAGAACAGAGCAGGTGATGTTGTTTGCCACTGAGGGAGAAAGGATGAATTGATGGGGCTATGAGGATGGATGGATGATAACAGATCTCCCCAGAATCAGGGCAGGGAAAGTGGGAGGCTGAGCAAGGCGTTTTAGGACTCTGTTGGGAGCTACAGTACATGGGGGGAGGGAGAACCCTGCAAGTCAAAATTAGCACCACTTACTCAGGTAAAATATTATTTCCCCCTCAATTCCTGATAGTATTCTGAAAACTTGGGGAGTATTGTGAAAAGTTGATGGTGCTTTCGTCAAAGCATTTTGCTCAGCCCTGTTTTCAATGCGTTCTTTGCTCACACAACAGCAGCTGCCCTGCAACATTCATGTAAAGTCTGCAGCTGACTTTTCTTCTATGCTTTGAACTAGCCATGATGAGCTAGTAATGATGCTTCCTCATTACTTCCTCTAGGTCACAAATACCTAGAAGATGCTTGCTTGTTGATGGCTGGTGGATCTTTGGAGACACCATCCCAGTCTTTCTTGGTGTGCTGATGATTCTTGGTTCAGGAGTAAAAAGCAATTAACAATACATCATTCCACAATCATTAATTGATGTCTGTTTTTAACTTTTTTATATGGTTTTTTTTACTATATGGTATTATGGATTTTTGTTGTAAGCCACTTTGAGCAGTGTACACATAACAGCATATTTTTATAAGTAAATGAAAAGTTGCAGGAAACCAGCCACGGGACATGCACCCTTTGCAAAGGAAGCAACACAGCCGTCCCCAAAACCTTGCAGGTACAAGTGATGAAAGCCCATTTGTGTATAACCACCCTAATCACATAGTGAGCAAAAATCATTATTCATGCTCAATAAAAAGGACATTTGGAGGGACTGCTAATGCTCTATTCTCTCAAGGAAACTTTAAAATATTGCCCCTCAAATTTCCCTCTCCTCAGGGCAGGACCCCCAAGAAAGACATTTTGCCACCTGAAGCAGCTTGCAAGTGGGGCTTCGCATTCACAAGTATTCATAAGATGCATTCATAAGATGCATTTTAGTCCTCAGGGATGGCCAAGTTATTTTGGCAGCTGAGGCAGAAAATCCCAGAAGCGCTTCTCCCCTTTCCTGGCTTAAAAAAAATATTGTAATAATAAATTACATAAGCAACAACTTGCTGCTGCTCTTTCATGACACCCAGATTACATTGCCTGGTGGGGACTGCCTCACCCTGTCAGCCCTGGCTAAGAGAAGTAGAGAACCTAATTTGGAATAATCCATTTACTGAAGCATTGACTGTATTAGACAAGCAGAAATGAGGAAAACGTAACCAGCTCAGTAGAGCTGGCCTTTGCTCTGAATCCACCCATAACCAAGATGTAATTTCTATCTTGCCTTTCCTCCAAGGAGATCAAGCTGACATGCCTGATTTCTGCCCCAACCCCCGTTTTATCTCCCAATGACCCTCTGGGGTTAGGCTAGGCTTAGAGATGGCGACTGACACAAGGTCACCCATGTGAGTTTATGGCCAAGTGTGGATCCCAGCCCTGGTCTCCTAGGGCCACACTGGCTCTCTGGGGATGTGGCAAAGGCTGAGAGTCAAGGAGGTGGAAATGAAGGCTGGGCGTCGTCAACTTTTGGGTGAAGACTCAGTCATTTTCCTCTGCCTCCCAGTAAAAGAGCTAAGTAGCTACAACAGATCTAATTACATCAACATGTCTTACAAGGAAACAATCATCTGGGGGTGTGAATAAAATGCTGATGTTTTGTTTTCCATGGCAACGCTTTCTGGAATATTTTCCACTTGCTGAGCATCCCCTGAGATTGACTGGAGCACACAGGAAGTGGTGGCTTGAGTCCAGTCCATCATAAGGGACATGCCAGCATCTGGGACACACAGCTGCAGAAGAGAGTGATGGACAGAGGTTGCAGAGTCAGCGTGAGAACTGCCAGGCACACAGTGATATGTATTCAGGAACGGGTGAGCCAGAACTGAAATAAATGTCTCTCTATCAACCCCTCACAGCCCAATTCTCTTTTGTGAATATTTAACATTTAGCACCAGTAGATTTTGCATTCAGTTTTTTATTAGTAGCATCTAATCGGGTGGAATGCAGCAGCAAGCAGTGTTTGACAGCTGACATGCAACGGTGGTCAGTATTCCACAGTATCTGACAGCTGGCTTGCTATAGCATTTAATACATTTTTATATTGATGTAATTCATTCACTTAAAAGCTGAATTTTAACCAATCAGGAAATAATGCCACTGAAAAAGGGATAAACCCCAAGCTGTTATATTTTGAAATCTAATTTCAGTTAGAGCTTCTGAATATTGAATTTTGAAAAGCAAAATCTGATTTGTAAAACTGGTCCATTTTTATTCAAATTCAGTAACATCCTGATTTGGGTAGGGCAAGCATTAAAGGACAGTCTGTGTACTTTGCAACTCCACCATTTATTCTGCTCCAACAGTTTCCTGATTCTTCTACTGCATCAATGCCATTTTCACCTTTGTCTCCTGGGTGGTCTTCCTGGATATAGTTGCAGGGTCAATCTCAGCCAGTTGGGGATCCCATGCTGGATGGATAATAATGTCATGACTCTTGGGTAAACAGAACTCTAAGAAGACACAGTCTCAGCCCAATTTGGACAAACGTGCCTTGTGTTGCATGGAATGAGCACGTTGTCCTGCACAACAGACCACTACTGAACTGAACTAGAAAGCACTTCCCTCATTTTTTTACAATATACAAGGACAAGGACAAGGGGGAAACATCAGGTCACCAAAGAAATGCAAACCAAAGCTTCACATTTAGCAGGCTACATTTTTCTGATGAAATATATTGCCTGCAGTTGGAGTGCTTCCCTCCCTCCTCCCTCAATTGCAAACTGTTCTCTTATAAGTGAATGTCATGGGCCTACTTTCCACAACTTTAATAGAAAGAATTGGCTGTTCAAAACTCTGTGGGATCCCTGCCCCCCAAGGAAAGAACAGTTATTGTGAATTTACCCTAAAATCAACTTTATTGAATTTGGAAATAAAAGAAAAAACCCTCAGATTAAATTGGAACTGTTGATACAGAACAGGTCTGGCTGTTTAAATATATTGGTGCCCCATTTCATAAGCAACATTCTTGGGAAGGGCTACTGTGAGTCCAGAAGGCTCCAGGCTCTCAAAGCCACGAACGTTATTAAGGACTTTGCAATATCTAACGGAGGTAATTATGCAAGTGCTTTCAGCTGTAAAGATTTTTTGAAACTAAACTACTTGCTCAAATGATTTATGGTGGAGACATATGAGGACTGGCAAATGTCAACAGCAACCCATTTATTTATTTTTATTTGAAATAGTTAACTATTTACATACTGCTCTTGAGGAGACTCTCAAAAAACTTTACGGTTTTACCTTTTTTAAACATAGGACTGCGCCACCCTGCTTGCTCTGCAGACACCTAGTCATTCGCTTCTTGCCAGAGGAGTAGTGAAGGGGCACCGGGGGGACTGTGGCCTTGGGCACACAATTTTTGAGGTGCACAAATTAGGTGTCCCCCCTCACAGGCATCCCCAGCGCAGCCCGGCCTGGCGCTCCCCTCTGCCCTCCAAGGACCACGTCAGCCAGCCAGACTCCCCCCTGCGTGGGCAAGCAGGTGGCTTGGCGTGGCCCCGCTTTGCTTTGGTGAGGGTGGGGGTCACTCTGGTGGCATCAGCGATGAGGGCTGGGCTGATGTACCCCTACACGGCGCATGCGTGCATGCACACCCCGGGCACCAGCAACCAATGCTACGCTGCTTCTTCTTGCCGAGTATTGCCTTTGGTGCTTCCTCTGGCCATTCAGGAGCCCAAACAAAGACATGAAGACACAAGGGTGAGCAAACCTCACTAGGCCAGCCCACCCAAAGGAGTGCCCACTCACTCCAGCCGCTTGCTGTACGAAAGCTGTGCCCACCCACCTGCCTGCTCTTAACAAGGAAGGTTCAGGAGGGGGGTGTTGTTTTTTGGATCCAGGTCTTAGCTCACACTTAGCCATGCATTTAATCTGGTGCACCTGCTAATTATTGTAAACTGTAATGTGCTATATGCACCAATCTAATCTGAAAATAAAAATCTTTGGCAGAACCGGAGTTGTGATTTCAAGTTCTACAGTGGATGGGGAGGGTCAGGAGAAAAAAGAGTGTTGTTAGGGTGGCTTAACAACAGTTAAAATTACAGAAATGCTCACAAACTGTTACCAAGCCGTTACAACCCGGGAGACCAGCTTTCAAATTCCCACTTGGCAGTGAAGCTCACTTGGGCCACTGATGGACTCTTAGCCTAACCCACCTCATATTATTGTTGTGGGAATTAAATGATGCTTTTCTTCTTATCTGCGGGACGCAGGTGGCGCTGTGGGTAAAAGCCTCAGTGCCTAGGGCTTGCCGATCGAAAGGTCGGCGGTTCGAATCCCCGCGGCGGGGTGCGCTCCCGCTGCTCGGTCCCAGCGCCTGCCAACCTAGCAGTTTGAAAGCACCCCCGGGTGCAAGTAGATAAATAGGGACCGCTTACCAGCGGGAAGGTAAACGGCGTTTCTGTGTGCGGCTCTGGCTTGCCAGAGCAGCGATGTCACGCTGGCCACGTGACCCGGAAGTGTCTCCGGACAGCGCTGGCCCCCGGCCTCTTGAGTGAGATGGGCGCACAACCCCAGAGTCTGTCAAGACTGGCCCGTACGGGCAGGGGTACCTTTACCTTTACCTTTTCTTCTTATCTATAAGCAGTCCAGGGTGTCATCCTGCCTACCAGCTTCCTCCTACTCCTCCTCCTCCTCCGTCTCCATGTTGTCCCATAGAACACAGCAGAGAGGCGGATGGGCACAAAACTAGCATGAGTTGGCTCTGCCTGTTATTCCCTCTGGTTCCTCCACCTCCTGTTGGGACTCCCTGCTTTCCACCCCTGGAGTCCCAATGGGCCCCAGCCCCCACTGATCCATGTAGCCCCCAGAGCAGCAGATCAGCTTAAAAACAGAGTTAGAGTCAACAACATCTTTAGGGCCCAGGCTAGCCACCCCAGCAGCCCTTAATTATAATAAAATGTAGCTTACCAGAAGAGTGCTATTTGCAGCAGATGATGCATTTGGGCTTCAAGAACTACAATGTATTAATAATGTGCATGGTTTTGCCTGGGTGAGTTGAAGGATGCCAACTGAACTGATACAGAGCCAGTTAAATTCTGGATTACAGAAATCACCATAGCAAAATATGATGGGATTTATCCTATGAACTTGTACTCAAGATAGACCCATTGAAATGAATGGATCTAAGTTATGTTCATTAATGTCAATAGGTCCGCAATGAATATGAATAAAGTTGCTACAATCCTGTATTAATAAGATTCTCTCAAGGATATTGTCTTCTAAAATCAGATTGGGAAGTTGCAATATATCTATTTGAACTGAATTTTCCATTTGAGAAGGGATTGATTGATTGATTGATTGATGATTGATTGATTGATTGATTGATTGATTGATTGATTGATCTAACTAACTAACTAACTAACTAACTAACTAACTGCTCTCTCAAAGGGTGGTGAATCAGTGATTTAAAAAATCTAGAAAAACAATTCCAGTACAGATGCGGTTGTGACTTTCAGGAGGTACAGGAACTTGTCCAGTATCTGTTTCCCTGCTCATTATGCACTACACTTTAACAAAAAAATTGGCAAAATTTCAAGATGGAAAGCCTAAAATAGGAGGGCTATGAAAATGTTTATCATCTTCCTCCTGGGGATAAATATGTGACTCATATGGCATCAAATATTTGCATTTGAAAGTGCAAAAGGTTAGAAACAAGTTTGCTCCACAAAATATGATTATATGGCTTATGAGGACCATATTGACTCAGAGGTTTAAAGGCTAGCTTGTCATTTGATGCTTTTATTGTTCAACTATTCATTTTGCACCATGAATTTTATACCTGGTTTTATGTTTAAATCTGTATAGTGTTTTGTGGTGATATTATCCCTTTAAGATTGGTTTGTGGGAATTTGCTAGAATTCCTGTGAGCTTACACACAGCTGTCTGCCATTAAGGCTTCAAGGCCAATGTCGAAAGGTAATTAGAGAAGACTCCCTGGAAAAGACCCTGATGTTGGGAAAGATGGAGGGCACAAGGAGAAGGGGACGACAGAGGACGAGATGGCTGGACAGTGTTCTTGAAGCTACCAGCATGAGTTTGACCAAACTGCGGGAGGCAGTGGAAGACAGGAGTGCCTGGCATGCTCTGGTCCAGGGGGTCACGAAGAGTCGGACACGACTAAACAACAATATGAAGGGAGCAGACGTTAATTTCGTTGGGTGGAAGGGATAAGCGCCCATGGTCAGTGTTACCTTAAAACCTGGATTGGAGGGAACTCTGGGCAGCCAAGGCCAGCACCTACTCGGACCTTTGAAGATATCTTGCTTCTTTGCTTAGCCTGGTAAGATTTATGTGTAAGTTTTTCTGTTAACTAGCTAGATAAGGCAGTTTTTGTTATTTTTAGCCTCTGAGCAGTTTTAATCTGTGTAATTACTTGAAGTTTCTCTCTCTTGTAGAGTCTTGTTTTAATAAAGTTTGTGTATGGTTTTATAGAAATTGGTCTTGCTTGAGTTTCTAAACCTTCCAGTCTTGACTACACTTTTTGAAGCAGGGTAATCCATCACATGTTTATTATTTGTGACACTGCAAATCTAAACTGTGTTTCCCTGTTTTGCAATTGCCAGTGATCACAAGGAAGTAAATGATAGTGGATACTAATCTCAGGATGGTACATAGCCAGGCAGATTTGACCACACAAATGAAGTAGCCAGGTTTCTGCAACACACAATTCGGGTTCATGAATGTTTTGCAACAATATATTTATTGTTAGATACAGATTTTGCTGAGTTATTTTATTGTACTGAACCTTTCAGAAGTTTGTCTGTATGCCAATAAAGGTTTGAGATTGACTGAAGTAGCTTTTAGGAGTCACTGCCCTCACGTTCAGAAATTCCTGCTCCCACGAAGAACTACACAACACCAAACGAGTGGTGCTGTTTGGTGGCGGCGCTGAGAATGGTTATGAAAACTAAGCACTCCTTTCAAGTCAGCCTGAACAATTCAGCTCTTCCCTTTAAGAGAGCTGCTCTGAAAGTTATTTGGCTCCTGAGCTATACATAACTTTATAGGTCAAAGCCAGCACTTGGAATTGGGCTTGCAAACAGAATTAAGAATGGTTTCATCCTTGCCACCCAAGGTGTGTTGAGCAAATTTCAACACCATTTTAATCCCTCCCAGTGGCTGCTCCAGATCAAAGCTGTGGCATGGGGGCATTGTGTTGGCTTATATTCAGGGCAATACAGTACTGCTTTTTGTGTTTTTATTGTTGCTATGATAATTGCTTTTAATCTAATGTTTTTCATCTGTTGTATATTTGTTTATGGTTCTCCTTTGTAAGCTAACTTGAAAATCTAGATTTAAATTTTCAAATAAAAAATATTTTTAAAAAGGAAAAGAAGAAGAAAGTTTTTCCAAGTTATAGAGCACTTGAAGCAGCTGTAGGCTGATAAAGGAAGAAAGGAAAGTGTGATGTCTATTCCCAATGGAGCACCTCATTTTCCATGTTGTGCATTTTCAACTGACCTATTTTCATATGCTTTTTGTTTATTAGTTTAAGTAGGAGAGTTTACTTCTCTCTCTCTTGCAGCAAAGGCCTTCGGGAAAAGCCCTTCATTGCTGACACCCTGTCTTTGACAACAAAGGCCTTTGGAGGCACTGTCTTGTTCTTCAAGGCCAGTCCCAGTGCATGGGAGGCCAGAGCCAGCAAGAAGGTGTGTTGCCTTTTGAACACTGGCTAAACCCAAAGAAACAATCTTTTCCCATGACTAGATTTTGTATATTTGGGAGAGGGGGTTATTGGGTTGTTTGGGGTTTTATTATGTATTTTGGGTTTTGATGTTGTGATAAAAACAGAGCCCTGTGGGCAGTGCTTTTTTTCTAGAAAAAGAGGTGAGCTTTTCTTTAGGGGCAGCAAATGTTTAAGGAGGAGGAGGTTTAAAAACAATGATTCCGTCTTAGTTTTTCTGCACTTATGGGCTTTGCCTCTTTATTTTTCTGTTGTAATATGGCTGCTGCATTTTGGGCCAGTTGAAGTCATCAAGGGCAGCTCTATCATTGCTAGCTTGTCAATGAGGTGAGGTGAGGCATTTGCCCCAGGGCAGCTGTGAGGTGTGGCAGATCTAGCCTCTGAGAAGCTTAGCTCCTCTGGCCCTGCCCCAGCCTGCTGCTGCCCACTCACCTCCCCCTCGTCTGCTGTGCACCTGCCGTCACCTGCTCCTCTTTGGTCTCCTTTGACCACCAGACCTGCCAGTGGGCAGGTAGTAGCAGCTGCATGGCAATGGGAATGCAGCAGAGGAGCCTCCAGGGGCCCTGAGCCCCATGTGCAGCACATTGCAATAATCCACTCTGGAAGCTACCAGAGCATTGAGTAAAGGGGCCAAATAATTTCTGTCTGAAGCGAGCTGTAGCTGGTGAAGCAGCCAGAGGTGGGAAAAGGCACTCCTAAACTGAGCCTCCAATGACAACGTGGAATCCAGGAGCACCCCCAAACTATAGACTTGCTCCTTCCAAGGGAGAGAAACCGCACCCAGGGCGGGTTGTCTCCCCCAACTGTCGGACCTGAGAACACAGACCACATAACATCTCTGTCTTTTCAGGCCTGACCTGATGCTCTGTTTCACAAAAGCAGCTCCCAGGCTGAGTTGCCTGGAGACAAGAAAAAGCTAATGAAAGCTCAGAGTACAAAGACGAGACAGCTCTGAACTTTCCAGTGTCAACAGGGAGATACACGTGACTCTTTTCACCTTTGCTTCCTCTTTAAGCGCAATCACTATCCATTAAGAGTGTTCAGTGTAAGTCAACTGGCAGCTACACCCTCAAGCGATGCTATAGCTCCACCTGCGTCAAAGGGAGGGGCGCAAAAGGTCTGGGCTAACAGTTCAGTGACTCACGCAGCTGGCTGGAACTGGGACCCAGCAATGAATTGTCCCAGGTTGAGCCCCTGAGCACCCCCATGTTTATTCCCAGATACCCAAAAGTCTTCCACTTGGGCAAGTTCTTAAAGAGGCCCCTTTTGAGGTCTCTCTTCCTGCAGGCTCTGATTCACCACTACAGTAATAGCCCCCAGGGTCTAACTGAAGTAACGTCATCGATGTCTGTAGAAAACAAACTATCATTATCTTGGAAGGTAATTTCCCACATTTTCCCTCACTTAGGCAATACTGCTCTCCCTTACTCCCTCTTTCTGCTACTTTCTGGAAATTGAATTAACCTGCTTCGCATACTCCCCTTGTCTTGGTCATGAGGACCTCAGGGTGGCATCCTGCTCATGCATTTCTATATATTTGACAAGTCCCAGCATGGAGCATATTAGGTAGGAGAAAGCGGGACGACGACTCGTGAGGTTTTTAATTCTTAAGAGCATGTTGTAGAAGAATGGCAGTTAGGAAGGAATGTTGTTGGTGAAAGAAAGTTGGAGCTCAGTTAAAATGGTGCACCACCTTGGGGTGTTGTCACCCAGACGGCTGACCCCTCTGAGAGTGGCTGATCTAGGTCCAGGATCATCGGCCCAGAACACTCACAGCCCCAGAACTAGCCAGGCCAGAGTCGTCAGGTGAATTCTTTGGGGGCCTCTCAGAGAAGGAGGAGGAGGAGGAGGAGGAGGAGGATTTCAAAATCCTAAGCAGTAGAATTGCACCACCCAGCACCCAAGGCTGCCCACTCTCCTAGAGGTCTGTGTTGCAGAAGGCAAAGGGCGCAGTCCGATGCCGTTCAACACCACAGTGCATGACTCCATGATGAAGAGCTTCCTCTTTGAATTCCCCAGTTTTGGACTTTGATGGATCAACGTTTGCTTTCCCTTGGAGCTCTCCCAGATATTGAATAGTCTGCTATTTTTCTGCTCAGACAGGCCTTTGAAAACTAAGGTGTCGATGATGATGCTGGTCACTGGGCTGCTGCCTTGAATCCCAACTTAGGAGAAAGGTGGGATTTAAAAAAAACCCTGTTGGTTTAATTAATTAATATTAATTTTTCAGATTTGTAAATGGCTTCACAACAAGAAGCCTCCAAATCTGTGTGCAATAAAAATATAAAATACAACAATATGATCTCCTTGTCCTGGAACCAATAAAGAAACAGCTGCTGTTTGCCTTCCAGTCAGGCCATGACAAACACAAGCAGAGCTGGCAGATGGTCCTTGTGTTCTAGCCACAGTTCAGCTGTCTGCAGTTGCTTTATGTGTCTTGAGCTCCATGCACATGAAGGCGGTTCTGGAGTTATTAAACTGTGGGTTGATGGAGACAGCTGGATCCTGCGCTTCAGGAGACGTGGACCTCCTGGCAACACGTCTGGGAATGAGGCTGAAAGGTGACAGACCTCCTTTTTCCACTTGCCAATCACACTGGTTACCAGGAAGGTTAATATTCTCCCTCTGTCAAATGGCAGCCGACCAGGACACCAATATTGATCCAGGTAAGGATGGTGATGAAAACTCAATTAACTTTTAAGGTTCGTTGCAATTGGGGTAAACACAGAGATGTGACCTGCTCACTGCAATACAATTAAAATGAAATGCAATTCATCTTAACAAGCCTGAGTGTGATAGACCAAATTCTAGAGGAAATGGCTGTCTTCTTAAATTATGTGCTTTATCTTTTAACAGCCTAGACCTAGTTTGCTTTGGGGGAACCCAAATGTTCTGAATTGTTATTCTTCTCAGGCTGGTTTGTACAATCAGCAGCATCAAGGGCTAAATATCTTCTTAGGACCATACCAATTTGGATTGTAGGTTGAGGGTGACGTGCTTCACTGTTTGAACCATGGATAAAACTCTCTCCAGGAATGAAAAGGAGGCATCAGTGGAAGGGTTCACCTTTCAAGAAATGGTAAGCCCCTCCCCCAATGGTAGGCATTTAGAGCAGCCGCCCCCCCACCACCACACTTTGGCATGTAAGTACCGTAGATCATTGGCCTCCTGCCATCAAAATCCACAATGCTAGATTTCAGCAAGTTTCTTCCACCAATCAATACCCATTGAGAAGACATCTTCAGACAATAGCTAAGGTATCTCCAAATCAGAAGTTCAGTTTGGAGAGATGAGGCGACTGCATCCAGGCCAACACACATGCAATATGGATCCGGGCCCAGGAAAATGCCCCCAGTCAATGTACATTCACTGGCTTTCTTGCATAATTGTAAGTCTCCTCTTAGTCATCTGGACAAAGTTCCCAATGCCTTTGTCTTTCAAAACAATTTCTTAGCAACCCCCTACTCTCCTGTCATCTCACTTGCCGTCTGGAATCTCAATAATAAATGAATGCTGGCAAACTTTTCAGGAGCTGAGACAGTACAGAACAGTGTTCCAAACACACTTTTGTCTTATTTGGACCATGTTTTTAATTGGTAGTTTTACAATGGCTTCCACCTGCTCTCTGACTTGCTTATCTGAAGGCATCCCACAAACTATCGATGGGGCCCTTGCAGGTGCTGGGCCATTTCCCCTGGTTTTTCGCAGTCTCCAGAAAGAAGATGGGAGGTTTATTGAGTGCTCCCCAGAGCGGCTACTTATGCATTGCCAAAAAAGACAGAAAATAAGATGCTGGTCTGCATGCGCTAATTAATATTTATAGATGCAAATTTAGAAACCATAACTATAATTGAAATAGAAATGCAATCCATCTGGCCATCATGGGCAAGACTGTGACCAGGTGACCTCAGTGTGCCTGCTCAGTCTGCTGTCCAGGTGCTGCTAACTTTGGTTGGGAAACATCAGCACACGATACCTGCTCTGCTCCTTTAGGTTATGTTTAAACCAGACTTGGGCCAGATTCACAGCATACATTTGAAACATTTTTACAGTGGTACCTCGGGTTAAGAACTTAATTCGTTCTGGAGGTCCATTCTTAACCTGAAACTGTTCTTAACCTGAAGCACCATTTTAGCTAATGGGGCCTCCCACTGCTGCCGCACGATTTCTGTTCTCATGCTGAAGCACAGTTCTTAACCCGAGGTACTATTTCTGGGTTAGTGGAGTCTGTAACCTGAAGCGTCTGTAACCCGAGGTACCACTGTATACCACTTTAAACAAGCATGGCTTCCTGCAAAGAATGCTGGGAGCTGTAGTTTGTTAAGGGTGCTGAGAGTTGTTAGGAGACCCCCCTATTCCCTTCCTAGGACTACAATTTTCATAGTGGTTTAACAGTCAATCTCTCTTCCCAGGGAACCCTGGCAATTGTAGCTCTGTGAGAGGAAGGGGGCCCAAAAATTGTTGGGAAGAGAAGGCATTTTGTTTGTTTGTTTTTTAAATAATATTTATTAAAGATTTTCAAATATAACAGAAAAAGAAAAACATCCAAATTTAAAACCTAATTTTCATTGGCATCTTTCCAGGACTTCCCCTCCCCTCCCCCTCTTGTATTCCAATTCTTTCAAATAGATTCAACAAATTCTTACCCCAAATTTTAAAATTATTTATCATTGACCCAATTTAAAAAATATTTTCCCATCCCCTAAAATCGACTTGTTCCCTTCCACGAGTTCCCCTCTTTAATATGCAATACAGATTGAAATAAACAGAAAAATAGAAAAAAGAATAAAATGTAATTTAACACCCTTTGGATTCCAAATTTCCCTCCCCCCTTTCCCGGTTGCGTTCCCAATGTCCGTCAATATCTACTGCCATCCTGGAGCTCCCACATCTAAACCACAGTCCTTCACCAGTCCGCTTTGCCATCTTTTTATTAGTCTTTACCGTCTTTTGGTCATCTTTGATTTCACATGTCCAATCTTGGAAGGAGTCTATCTTCCAACTTTGTCCAGTTCTTGTTATTCTTGTTGTTCTTGTTGTTCTCTCTCCTCCTCTTTTTTTTTTTTTCCTGCTCTCCTGCACAAATGTTCTAATTCCAAAAAGCTTCTAATTCCTCTGCAGAGGCTTTGTTATTCAGGAACAAAACATTACGTCAAGTCCCTTCCATTCTTCAATAGATAAATCTATTGTCTCCTTTAGTGTGTAGACCTCTGTAGACAAAATAGTGTTCCATTTCTGCAGTTTCCCAGGAGATAAAAAGTCCTATTCAAATTCGATGCCAACAATACTTGTAGTGTCCCACAGCTCCTCTAGAGGGATTATAGTAACTCAGTTTCCTTCCCGATCACACCCAACAGTCAAAGTAACTTATTATTCCTTGTTTTAAACAATTTATATCCAATTTGTAACAAATGTGACCAGCAAAGTCCTCGTAACAAAGTTCTCTTTTTGTTCTTCCGCTTTGACAGCTCCTTTGACAGCTGTCAAAACCTCTATTTCTCCTCTCCCGGCACTCTTACGGATCGCTCCCGGGGTTTCCGGGGGGGGGGGGTTGCCTTTTAATTCACATTCCACTTTTCTCCTCCAGCCCAGTCTTATAATTTTCCATCGCGAAGTTAATAATTTTATCAAAAAAAGGTTGCACTCGATCTTAGTTGTCAAATCCTTTGCTTTAGCTCCTCTACAACAGGGGGGAGGCTGACTTCCTTTTTGCACCTCCCCCGCTCACTCCGAATTTAAAAAGAATTTTTCCCCTTTTTTAATCCAAGTTCCAATTACTCACGGGTTATTCTTTTAAAGTCCAAATTTTCAATGGAAGAAGTCAGCGCTCCCCGTCGAATGGCATGCGGCTTCGCTCGGCAGGGGAAGCGGAGGACTCACAGCACCACCACCCCCCCCCCGTCACCCGCTCCGCAGCCTTTAAAAAGGCTCCTTCGTGGGTCGGGGGGGACGCAAACGGTGCCCGCCGAGTCACCATGCCCATGGGTTTCAGCGCCCATGGTTTTTGAGGGTCCCCGCGTCGCCGGCACGGTAGAACCCAGCCCCTGCCGAGCAGGCTCCCTCCGGAGCTCGGAGGGAGTCCGCCATTCGGCGATGGCGCCAACCCGGAAGTCCCGGGAAAAGAAGGCATTTTGGATGCTGCTGAAAATGTTCACATAAAAATCACTAAATGGTTTCCATACCCTCCAACATTTCTCGAATGAAAATAGGGACACCCTATTTAATGATTGATTGATTGATTGATTGATTGATTTATACCCCACCCATCTGAATGGGTTAGCCCAGCCACTCTGGGCGGATTTTGACATACAGTATATAAAAACATAATAAAATGTTAAACATTAAAAAAAACCTTCCCTACACAGGGCCTTCTAAAGGTTGTATAGTTACTTATTTCCTTGACTTGGGGATCACATAACTTCAAATAGGGACACCCTGCCATATCCTCCAACATTTCTCTGATAAAATAGGAATGCCCTAAGGAAAAGCGAGACATTCTGGGATCAAATCAGAAACCGGGATGACTTCTGTAAATCCAGGACTGTCTCTCGAAAATAGGGACACTGAGGGTCTGGGTTTCAGGTCAGTTCCACAGCTGATTAAAAAGAATGCATAAGGGTAGACTTAAATGGAAGAGGGGATGGGTGGCAGTCCTCTGCTGCATGCTGGCTTCACGGTTGCTCTGTTCAGATATTCTCCTTGCGTGTCCTAAAGGTGACATCTGCAAAGGGTCACCCACTTCCTTGCAGTTGTGTGTGCCTGGGCTGTTGGTTTCTATTTCCCTCACTGAGTAGCAACTGCAGTCACGGGACATTGTTTTGCATTCCACAGTCAGAGTTACTGTTGGGTTCCCATGGGAATGGGAGACTGGATTTCTGGTTTCCTGTTTTTCACTGTTCTCTCGGTGTTCTTTGTTTCCGAGAGGTGTTGCTTCTCTGCTCTCACAGAGGCAAGATGCATGTTTGTATTCTCTCAGCATAGAAGTGTAAATAAAAATTAAGAATGTAGCACATACTGCTTATCCTTCTGCTGTGTGATGACTCTCTACTTGGGCTCAAGATAAGACAAGCTTGTATCAGCTTCAGCTTCAGATGGGCCGAAGCTGGTCAAAATCTCACATGGGCACCCCTCAGGATCAGGAGCCCTGAGTTCATGAAGCCCCTGTGTGCATCCAGCTACATGAGTAGGTGCCCTTTGAAGGCATTGTGCTGAATGCAGAGATGTTGAGGAGGTGGGGATTGTGGCATGGACAATGCTGAGGGCGGGGCCAGTGGCATGATCACATTTTCATTCTTATCCAGATGTTTATTATATGCATAGAAAAGGTCTGCATAGGGCTCCCCTTTTTCTGTATTCCACTCTGGGGATTTCTCTCTCTCAAAATCACCAGCAAAAAGCACCATTTGGCTAATACAGTACAGTGGTACCTAGGGTTACATACGCTTCAGGTTACATACGCTTCAGGTTACACACTCCGCTAACCCAGAAATAGTGCTTCAGCTTAAGAACTTTGCTTCAGGATAAGAACAGAAATCAGGCTTTGGCAGCGCAGCGGCAGCAGGAGGCCCCATTAGCTAAAGTGGTGCTTCAGGTTAAGAACAGTTTCAGGTTAAGAACAGACCTCCGGAAAGAATTAAGTACTTAACCCGAGGTACCACTGTATGTTGCTTTCTCTTTCTGTTGCTGCTTTTCACTTCTTTAAAAAACCTACACAGGCGCACGTAGGGAATAATTCAATACAGCGAAAATAATCAACAATTAAAGCTGTGCATCAAGATGAGGCTGTTGCTGTGATTAAATGCATCACAATCATCTTTATAAATAAGATTCTATTCTACATTCTATTCTTCATTTATTTATTGCTTTCTCGGTTATTTATTTGCCTATTCAGCCTTTCCCATTGGAGAGAGATTATCCTGTTTGTTGTGCTTTGGGTAGAAGGTGAGCAGAAGGAATTATGTTGTTACTGATTCAGAAAGCTCAGATTAAGAGTTCTTTCTCATGTTCAGAAATGTAAGAACAGGAGAGCTCAGTTCCCAGCTAGTGAGAGGGCCACGCTCCGTTGCCTTCCTGTTGCCTTTCAGGTGTCTGGCAGATCAGCTCACATCAGCTCCAAGCTTGCATTCATTCTAATTTGTTTGTGGGGAGGTTAGATGCTGCTGCTGCATCAAAGCAAGGGTTATTCTACACTTTTCCTGCGCATTTTCTTATCACTGATCTTTGGGAAGCTGGTTTGTTGCACAAGGCCTCCCAATCAACTATAGTTCTGCAATCTGAATTTGCCATTATTTGTCTGAATCCCACTCAAAAACAGTGACCAAAAATGCCCCAAGTCTTCAGGAGTTGCTGATATTTCACACTGCAAGGAGCAATTGCTTCTCCATACAAGGAGCAACCTCTACATAGCCTGCCAGGGAGAACTGTAGCCTAACCATTCCCTTGACGTGCCAGTTTTCTATATATGGGGGCATTTTATTTTGTATGAGCATTTGGTTCATACAGCACTGGCACAGATTTACTCCCTCAATGAGAATTAGGCCACGGCCTGAAAGGCAAAGGAGCAGAGCGAGGAGGGATCCACACAGCAGATGGCTGGCTGTTGGTCAGAGGGAATACAAGGCACTGTTTACAATCCCTGTTTCCAGGAAAATGCCTTCCCTCTAGTTTTGCATTGTTAATATGGAGGAGACTGCACAGTTCTGTTCTGTATCCATCTCACGTCTTTGGATTACCTCCATAACCACAACAACTTTTACTAGAGACACTGTATTATTTTGACCCTCTGGCATCTGTATATTCAAGGCATGGATCTTTGAGAGGAGACTGGAACCAGCACGTTGGAGACATGAAGGCAGATGGCGGGAGGAGCATGACTTTCCTGAACCAGGAGTTCCTAGCCGTGAATGATTTGCTTCTTGGGGAAAAGACAGATGCAGAGCTTTTAGAGGAACAAGATGGTTTGATAGCACCCTCATAACATGCATGCCGTTTATTCTGTCCTGGTACAAGCTCTGGAAATTAAAGACTTGTTAGGGCAACTTTCTCCAACCTGGTGCCAGATAGGATTGCCACGTGTCCTCTTTTTCCAGGACACACCCTCTTTTTCAGGGGTAAAATTCAAGACAAATTGCATTTATTTGCTTTGAGTGCTGTCATAGTGTCCTCTTTTTTGCTCTTCGAAATATGGCAACCCTACTCCAGATGTTTTGAACGATAACTCCCTCAGATAGCATGGCCATTTGCTGCTAGGAATTATGGGAGACCAGCTGTGCTAACTGAAGCTGACGGGTGGCGGCCCAAAACGTATGGAGGACACCAGGATTGCAAAAGCTGCTTTATGGTTTCAGAGACAATTGGCACCGAGGTTCCAAGTTGAACTAGGGAAGACTAAAGGTAAAGGTAAAGGTACCCCTGCCCGTACGGGCCAGTCTTGACAGACTCTGGGGTTGTGCGCCCATCTCACTTAAGAGGCCAGGGGCCAGCGCTGTCCGGAGACACTTCCGGGTCACGTGGCCAGCGTGACATCGCTGCTCTGGCCAGAGCCAGAGCCAGAGCCGCACACGGAAACGCCGTTTACCTTCCCGCTGGTAAGCGGTCCCTATTTATCTACTTGCACCCGGAGGTGCTTTCGAACTGCTAGGTTGGCAGGCGCTGGGACCGAGCAGCGGGAGCGCACCCCGCCGCAGGGATTCGAACCGCCGACCTTTCGATCGGCAAGTCCTAGGCGCTGAGGCTTTAACCCACAGCGCCACCTAGGTCCAGGGAAGACTAGTGCCTGTGATTACACTCAAAACGCTCCTCAGTTTGTGCCCCCTCCCGTCTCTTTTGCAAGGCACTGTGCCCAGGGTCACCCTGACTCAGAGTCCCTTGCTGAAGGCAAGAAGAGGACCCACAAGACATCTCTTACCTGACAGCACTGACAAAGCATTCCCCCGCCCCTTTTCTGTAACAGTTTTCAGAATAAAAACAAGGTTGTCTGTACTGAAGATTTAAAACCAGCAAAGCAGAACAAAGCGAGTGAACTAAAAGAAAGCTCAGCTTGAGGCTTAAACACAGCATGAGAAAGGTATTGCTGACACGTTACAAAGTTCCCCAAATAGTTCTGTGGTGTATCTTTGTTTTAATGATACTGTTTATTGTTGTTATGTTGTACTGTACACCATTTAGATGAACAACGTAAATGATTTATAAATAAATGTTTTTCAATGGTTTTCATCATTTCCAGCCTTAGAAACACAAGGCAGATGCTCTACCACTGAGAAAAATTCATGAGCTCCCTGCTGGGTATCTGGCTTTGCACCCCTGGATCCTTGCCCCGTCTTCAGGTTTCAGGCAGGACATAAAGAGTGGTAACAATTCTCCCTTTTCTTCTTGAAATCTCTCTTTCTATCTTCTTCTAAGTTTGACTGTAAACCCCACTCCTTCTGTCTCCTTTTCCCCCTAAGCCAACGTTCCACTGCAAAACTGCACCATGATTTGCCCTATATTTTTCTTTGTTCCTTCCAGGGAAGCCCTCAATGTTAATCTTTTAAAATATTTTCTCAATAAACATCATTAAGAATAAGCTTTTATTTCCGCTCCTTACCATTGTATCTTACATGAGCACTCCACTAACTTGACTAAGCATTCCCAACTACTCACACTTGGCTCTCTTGTGTGTTGGTTTATACTTGCTAGCAGGGGTACCATCCCTAAGGGGGCCCTGGAGAACCGAGCGCCCACAAAAGCTTTGTTGTGGGTGCTCAGTACCCGCACCACAGGGCCCCCAATGCAATTTCTGGTGCCTTGCGAAGCACCGGAAGTCACATCTGAGGCCTTGCGAGACCTTGGAGATGCTGTCCACGGCCTTACGAGACCTTGGAACCTGACTTCTGGTACTTCTGAGGCTGCAGGGTGCATGATGTCATGATGCAATGTGACATCATGACATCATGTCATGTGCCCTGGGGACCCATAACTTGGGGCCCAAGTCAGTGCCCCTGTTTGCTAGCTATGGGCCATATCTACCTTCAGAAGGCCTTCTTCGCTGAACACATCTGAGAATAATTCAGGAAAAGGTATCTGAAGACCCACAGAGGCCCAACATTGTATGGTCTGGTGAGTGCATCATTAAGAGAAGAGCCTGGTCATGGAAAATTTGTGGGTGTGAAAAGTTCTTCAGCGTTTTTTAATTCTCCATCAGTTAAAGAGGAAAGATAGAGCGTTTGAAAATGATCAAAGCATGGCCATTAGTCAGAAGTGATAGAAGTTGTCATTCACCAATGTCTTGGGGGCCACAGGTGAGCCACCACTTTCTTGAGCTGTGTTTGCCTAAGTGGGTGATACCACCCCCTGGGGGCGCTGGAATGATCCAGGGGGTGGAATTAGCCTCGGGTACAATGGGGGGGGGGCGTTGAGTAAAAATAAGGGGGGGTAGAAGCATAAAGAAAGAAGAAGAAATGGAAAAACTATTTGTACATGTTTCATCTGTTGTGTAATGATGTTTCCCGCCAGTTTGGGTGCCGTTGCGGGATGGCGACAACACCTCCCCTGAATCCAGTGGTTGTCCTGGATGCGAGGGGTATTCCTGGGCTTGGGTAAACCCTTTTCGTTTCACCCAGCCCCAGGAAGTGGATCACAGCTTGCTTGCCTATTTGGCCAATGACAGATGGGCTGCGGTGCTGGCCCCGCCCCTGGGGTGGATTGGACTGAGCTGGCAGGTTTCACTCTGGTCCACCCCATGGGTTTTTAATCCCGGGGCATAGTCCACCTCCACGTCCAGTTTTGAAAAACCATTCGTACATGTTTCATCTGTTGGGTAAATAGCTAATCACACTGATTTAAGAATGCTGCTGACAAAAATAGAGCCAAACATTAATAAATTGATAGCAGCACACCAGGTTCATAGTTTTCATTAGGATTATTTTTAATGTTATTCATGATTTTTATTTTAATATTATCCTTTGTTATCTTAATTTTCTGTGTGTAATGCGAATGTTACTATGGTTGATTCTAATAAATAAATAATAATAAATAATTTTATAATTGCAAGCTTCAACGTGTCTTATTGACAACACCTTTCTTTACTCCGTTGTGGGAGGTAGGGAGAAATATAGATACATAAAAGAACATAAATTTGTCACTGTTGCTCACCTAAAGAAGGCAGATTTCCAGGGGGCACCGAGCATAGCTGTCAACTTACAGATTTGAAAATAAGGGACCAGCAGCCTCGAAAATAAGGGATCAGCAGCCAAAATAAGGGATCAACAATTACTTTGATAAAATACATATTTTGCTGCGTGCAAATGGCTTTAGATAGCTATTAGGTCCATAAATTACCATATAGCATCTATTCAACACACACAAAAAAGCAACCATTTGTTGTTGACAAAGGACAACTGGACATAGAAAGGGCCCCATTACCTTCAGTAGCTTATTTTAGGGACATCATCAATAAGGGACAGCAGTGGGACATGTCGATGGGATAAGGAACTGTCCCGCCAAATAAGGGACGCTTGACAGCTATGGCACCGAGTAATTTTTTTTTCTGAAAAGGGGACGGTAGGTCTAATAAGTTTGGGAACCTTTGCTCCTGAATCCACAAGACAGCTCTTCACATTACAAGGGGCATATATCAATTCTATAGGCCGTCACTTTTCCTTTATAAAGCTAATGCATGTGATGTCAAACTAATTTTATGGGGATTAAGCCCCAATTGAATGGGAGACATGGTGGGTGGAAGAAGGATGAGTAACTTCTGATTCTCTCCTGCCATTCCCCATTCCCTCTCAGGCATTTCAGAGCTTTCCTTGGCTGAGCTCCAAAAACAGGGTTATTTAGCCCAACTTAGGTGGGGGGAACCGGCCTTGATGTTATTTGCAGGAGACTTGGCAAACATGGAAAGTGCCAAGCACTTCTCCCCTTCATCCCCATTAGCTCCCCCCCCCCCAAAAAAAAAAATATGTGTGTGTTACCTCAGCAAATGCAGATTTGGAAAGTTGCAGCTGCTGATATCTAGCAAGAGATAACTGGGAAAGAGGGGGAGTGCATCATTCAGCATATAAGGAAATATATATTTTTATTTAAGCTGATCTGATATCAACAGGAAAGAAATCTCTGGGTTTGTTCAAACAAGGAAAATAAATTAAAATACATGGAATGGTCTGAGTCAGACTTCTACCTCAGTTGCCAACTGATTAAAGTAAAATCAAAACTGGGACATCCAGTGGTGTCAGGCATGATTCCTTACATAAAGCAGTAGCCCAAAGGGAAACAAAAAGCAGAAATGAAGGGCTATTTAAAGAACAATGATAATAGAATCATAGAATCATAGAATCATAGAGTTGGAAGAGACCACAAGGGCCATTGAGTCCAACCCCCTGCCAAGCAGGAAACACCATCAGAGCACTCCTGACATATGGTTGTCAAGCCTCTGCTTAAAGACCTCCAAAGAAGGAGACTCCACCACACTCCTTGGCAGCAAATTCCACTGTCAAACAGCTCTTACTGTCAGGAAGTTCTTCCTAATGTTTAGGTGGAATCTTCTTTCTTGTAGTTTGGAGCCATTGCTCCGTGTCCGCTTCTCTGGAGCAGCAGAAAACAACCTTTCTCCCTCCTCTATGTGACATCCTTTTATATATTTGAACATGGCTATCATATCACCCCTTAACCTCCTCTTCTCCAAGCTAAACATGCCCAGCTCCCTTAGCCGTTCCTCATAAGGCATCATTTCCAGGCCTTTGACCATTTTGGTTGCCCTCCTCTGGACACGTTCCAGTTTGTCAGTGTCCTTCTTGAACTGTAATAATTCATCTCCACCCTGTGGAACTCAGCCAAAAGCAACAGAGAGTCTTGCCTCAGTACCTTAGTGGGAGTTTAAGGCAGGCCAGGGATGGTTATCCTTAGAACAGAGATTTGACCCTTCAGATGGTGCTGGCCTCCAGCTCCCATGAGCACTAGCTAATATGGTCAGTGGTTATGGGAGTTCAACAACATCTTGAGGATCACACTTTCCGCATCCCTGCCTCAGATACCACAGGGCAGGAATGGTTTTCTCATTTCTTACTGCCTCAGATTAATTGCCCCTCTGGAAATTGCATCCATAGGCAGGGGTAGTCAACATGGTGCTCTCAAGATGTTGTTGGGCCATGACTTCCATCCTCCATGACCACTGTACATCTGAAGAGCAGCACGTTGACTACTCCTGGCTCAAAGCTAGTTAATAATTCAGCCCAGTTGCACAATTCAGCTTTCTCCAAGATGGTGTCTACACTTCCCATCAGCCCTAAACAGCACAGTCAGGGATGATGAGAGTTGTAGCCCAAAAAATCTAGAGGGCACCAGGTTGGTGAAGGTGGTGCTAGAGGACACAGAGTCAGAGTGTCACATTAGAAGGGAATCACAGACTTCCTGATAACATCTTTCCTTCATAAGGCTAATACATGGAAGTGGGTAGCACCGTGGTCTAAACCACCGAGCCTCTTGGGCTTGCTGATCAGAAGTTTGGCAGTTTGATGGGGTGAGCTCCTGTTCCTCTGTCCCCGCTCCTGCCAACCTAGCAGTTTGAAAGCACAGCAGTGCAAGTAGATAAATAGGTACTGCTGTGACAGGAAGGTAAATGGCGTTTCCGTGCGTGGTGGTTTCCGTCACGGTGTCCCGTTGTGCCAGAAGCAGTTTAGTCATGCTGGCCATGTGACCTGAAAAGCTGTCTGTGGACAAACGCTGGCTCCTTTGGCCTGAAGCAAGATGAGCGCCACACCCCATAGTCACCTCTGACTGGACTGAACCCAGAACAATGAGGTGCAAGCCCTTATATAGATTTTGGAAATTGCCACCCTGTAGCTCAATACCAACCCCCCCCCCAATACATCATACATACATCACAGAAGAGGCAGTCTACAGCCAAATTCTGTCTGCCAGGATACCTGATAATGATCACTGATTGCTTTTACCTGGGAATCCTGGCCATTCTTTTGTGATGGTAAATGCTCAGTTCCTGAATCCAGGTCACAGGCTCACCTCATTCATACACAGATATGCCCTTAAGACAGCAAAGAGACAATGGGGAGGCTTTCCCATTTCCTTCCTCCTTGCAGAGAAATATTTGAGGTCAATTTGGGAGAGTCAAAATGGCTTCACGGTTGTTCTCCTATACTATTTCAGACATGTGGTTTATATACTTCTGTACGTGTTTGCCTTGTACATTTATGAACATTAATTTATAAATTTGAGACCTTAAATTCTTATAACAATGGCACCAAAAAGCTGTTGCCTCACTTCACAAATTGGGGGGGGGGGGACGACCCTCACCAGGACTGTTTCCGTTTTTCAATGCACGCAACTGACTGAAGGCCTTTGCTGCTTAAATAATTTGTCAAGAATGACGTCCCTCCATCGCTCAGGTTTAGCACAGTCCAAAGTATGGCCTTAAAGCTATTTAAAAATAAAATAATCTCTTCTGGGGTGGGATGATAGTCACTTCCAGTTCAGGAGGCACACCCAGCCTTGGAAGAAAGTGCATGGATCTCTTTGTTTTGTTTTATCTTGCCTGTAATACTATTTCTGGTGCTAACTAAGACTTGTGATTAATCATTGCAAAACTGCCAGGGTTAAGCAGTCACTTATCTGTTGTTAAGTCTCTGACAAATCGCTGGCTGCAGAATTGTCTGTCTTGAGCAACTGCTCTCATTAGCTGGAGAGACAAGTTGAGGATTTTGTTTTCTCTCTGGCCTTGACATAAACAGCCCTGCTGCTAACAGTCCCTGAGACTGAGTTCAGCTGACCTCCAGTTTAAGCAGCCAATATTTTTTTCTGACCTGGGGTTATCTCCTTCCTCTTCTTGTATATTATTTATATCTTGGCATACATAATTGGGGACTGTAAGCGCTTGTGAGAGGTTAATTAAGAGGAAATATTAATCACACATTGTTTGAATCTGGCAGCACAGATCGTCCAAATAACTTCACATCCCCCCTAAATCAGTGGAAGCCCTCTGGTTCATTTTATGATTGCATCAATCAGACCCTCCAAGGATCCCTGTTTTCTACTTACAAACTCTCTCTCTTTTTTAAAAAATTTTTTTTATTGAATTTTCACATTTTATAAAGACAGACATACACACATACAGACAAAGACAACACACATGAAGTTTCATATCCTTACTTTACTAACCCCAGTTCTTGACCTCCCCCCACCCCCCCTTCATACATCCTAATTCAATTAAATTAACTCAGCAAGTACATATCTCTCATCCTTTACATATTATTATTGTATATATATATTTTTAAAGAACCTTTTACTTGGCCAAATTTTACTTATCCAGTTTTCTTATAAATATTAAAACCTTTTCTAAGGTCGACTCGAGTTCCTTCCACGAATTTCCCTTTTATCTTAAAAATAGGTCATAATAATCAAACACAAGGGTCATAAACATTTTTAAAAAATTCTTTTTCTTCCCCCCCCCTCCACCCCGGTTTCTGTCCCTTCCCAATGTCCCCATGTCCACAAAAACAGTTTTTAGCCTGGATTCCTCACATCTGAGGCCTTTAAGTCTCTGTCAGTCTCTCTCTGCCAATTTTGTTGATAGCCCTCTTTGTTGGTCCTCGGGTCTCGAAGGAGTTCTAGCTCAGTCTCATCAGATTTTCTTCCATCCAAAGTACTTGGTACCAGCTGCTGCGGAAGGTCAACTAATCCATACTCAAAGAGGAAGCCCCAATCATATTTCTTGTTTCTTTTAAATTCAAATATTCCAAGTGTTCCAGGGGCTTCCTCCCTCCTCTTTCGCATCTTTCGCAGATTTGTAATCCAAGGGTCTTCTTCTTTGTATTCTGACAATGTAGGCTTGTGGTTGGTACTCTCCATCTGTACTGGCCCTTGTTCACTCTCCCCATGTTCCGAAGTTATCTCTTCTGATTCAGCTGCAGATTTTTTCCCAGTCAAGTCCATTGTGCCTTCAGCAGAGTCACTTATTTTAGTGTTCAAGGTTATAAGTTGTTTACTCATAGCCGTAGTCTGCTCCTGCAGCTTTCCCACAAGAAAGAACATTCTTTCTATCTCTGCCTGTAATTTTCCATCTGCAGCCATTGTAGTGTTTCAATGTTTCCCCTAGGGGGATTCTGGTTACTTATTAGTCTTTTCCCAATAGTACGTTACCTTGTTATTTCCCTACTTTGTTTCCAACCACTTTAGTTCAAATATAACAAATTTAGTCCAGAAAGGTGTTAAATAATAAGGTTTTTAACTTTCACTGCCCGTTTGACAGCTCCTTTGACAGCTGTCAAACTCCTTGTTCCTTTTTCTCCAGCTCACATAGAGGACACTCCCGGGTCTGGGGGGGTTTAAACAAGAGCTTCTAAAATTCCACTCTTACTCTCCAGCACGAATCTTCTTGTGTCAAATTCATGAAAATATTATCTTTTACAAAACACCAAAAAGAAAAAACTCTCCACCTTAGTTCTCCGATCCTTGCTTTAAATTTTCTGTAAGCAGGGGGGTGCGGACTTCCCTTTAGCACATCCCCCGATCGTACCGAATTCAAGGATAGAAATTTTAAAGTCCAAATTCCAATCTACTCACGGATTAATTAAAGTCCGAATTTCAGGGAAGAAAGTCAGCGGTCTCCGGCCATGGCTCGCGGCTTCGCTCCACTGCAGTAGCGGTCCACTCACAGCACCACGCCGCTCCCCGTACCCTCTCTGTAGCCTTTAAAAAGGCTCTTCGTGGGTCGGGGGGCGCTTTAGGTGCCCGCCGAGTCACCAAGTCCGCAGGCTTCAGCGCCTGCGGTTTCTGAGGGTCCCCGCATCGCCGTTGCGGTAAAACCCTTCTCCAGCGGAGCCGATTTCCTCCGGAGCTCGGAGGGAATCCGCCATTAACCGGATCGCGCTAACCCGGAAGTCTCTACTTACAAACTCTCCAAAGGTCAGATTCATATGCTTTCCCACATTGGTCACTAAAGTTGCACAGGTAATAAAACCTAGCTTAGTTACAAAGTGGTTAAAGTTCCTAGAATATTGGTATAGGAACTCAAGAGTAGCTGGTGAGAGCCCTGTGGTTGAGCTCAAACCTCTTCACATGCTGAGTTTCTCAGGTGAACTGGGGTTACAATAATAAGCTTGATTACCCATTTCCTCCCAAAGTAGGGGGAAGTGATACAGCTAAGCCTGTCCAAACAGCTTCCTCTATAGTATTAACCCTCTCTTTTTTATACAATATTTTTTATTAAGTTTTCCATTTTAACAATCCAATCATATCACATTAATTTTTCCAAATTATACCAATACATATCATAAAGTCCAAATATTTTGCCAAATTATAATTTTTTTTTGGGGGGGGGGTTCCCATGCTTCAAGTTCAGTAGGGTCTGATCATCTCATATTTCTGCTGCTTTTAGTAGTCACCAGTCCCATCTTTCAATCTTCTTGTTGTTATCGTTTTTCTTCTTAATATCCTCTGAGTTGTTTTCACAGGCGAGTTAAAGTAAGCAATATTATGCTTCTGTGTGAACTTTGTATGGCTCTCGCTTTTTTAAAAAAGCTGGTAAGTCTTTTGTTTGCAATAAATCCTCACATGCTGTTATTTATGCCGAATCCATCCAAAACTCCTCCTCGGGTGACAGACGCCATCTTTATAGTATTAACCCTCTCATGAACTAATTAGACTTAAGCAAGTTGGTTATATGAGGGGGCTTATCCTACAGACTGTGAGATGGGCCTGTCCCCAGGTGGCAGCTTTCGAATGAGAAGAAGAAGGGCAGGCAGCATGTCTCTCTAGAACCTGTCCCCCTGCTCTTGCTTGTCCTTTATCAGTAACAGTGCGTCCAGTTGCAAGCATCCTTTTTAATGCCAGATATACTGGATGATTAAGGATTTTCCGAACACTTGCCAGTGTGGTGTAATGGTTAGAGTGATGGGCCAGGACCTGGGAGACATCAGGCTTCGCTCCACGTGGCCTTGAAGCTTAATGGGTGTGGCCTTGGGGGCCGTTTGCTGCTTCTCAGCCTTACCTCCCACGCGGGGCTGTTAGGGGGATTGGGGATGGGGAGAACCAGGAATGATACCTTGAGCTCCTTGGAGGAAAAGGTGAGATAATTAATAAGTTAATAAAGTAGGAGCAGCCTCTCTTACCTTTCACCACACACTTCTCTGAGCCTTCCCGTTGTTTCCTTTGGGCATCCTTCCCTCAGCCTCAAAGTCACTTTTGTGCCTTCAAAATGCTCTCTGCTACTTCAAAAACCCCTTTGATCTCGGCTTCTGAAGCAATCTCCACTGGGGCAGGGAGACACTTGAAATTAACTCCCAGGTCTGGCAGGACAGCCCTTTCCATTTCCTGTTGCCTTTGGCTTGTCATGGATAAGTGCCTAAGGCAGGACTTAGACCCCAGCTGGATGCCAGAGCCAATCTTTCAATTGTTAAACGGGAGAGAGAAAGTTAGATGAAAGCACCCTTTGATCTCCTTTCCCCCACCTACAGGTTTTCTTTCTCCTCCTTCCCACCATCTTTGGGCTCTGTCCTGGACGGTGCTGAACACCTTCAATTCCTAATGATTCTTCAGATTCTCTTTCCAGGTATATGAAAATGTGGTATGGGTGAGGCCAAAGAATTTGTTGCAAAGACCTTGGGTGGTTCCAGATGGGTGTTGATTGTGGAATGAGTGCTCTTCAGGCAAGCATTTATTATTATTATTTGTATTATTTATTAATTTGCAGAGTCTACACAACACTGTTAGCATCAAAATGCCAGCCTGTGTCCTCTGCCCCCTGCCATTTAATCTGAACATTCCCTTTCTGGTAACTGTTGTCAACATCCCAATTTGCCATACCTCAATGACCCCATCTGGAAGCACCTCCTATTATGTTCGGGGCTTAAGTGTGTGTGTGTTTTCACAATTTTTATTGTCTTGATATTGAGTATTGTTTTAACAGGTTTTTTAAAAATGGTGTGGTGTATTTCTTCCCATATACATAAAAATGCAAAGTGCTGTTATGTTATGCTCCACAGCCACAGCCACACCAACTGCCATTTAGGAAGGGCAAAGGGGTAGGTATGGATGGCAAGCAAACTATAGATCTGTGTGTGTGTGTGTGTGTGTGTGTATGCTTTGAGACCTTTTCAGCACAAATACATCTTCATATGTCCCCACCCCAACATGGGTCCTGATCCCAAGGATTAACAAACATGTTTCAGTCACTTTCTTCCCAGCTGAGACCCAGAGAGCCCCCTCTCCCAGTGCAAACAACGGTTGAGTTTTTCCTTTGGGCTGTTGTCAAATTACTCAGGTCCACTTTAAGTGGGTTTTGCTTAAGTGAACCAGGTGAGACTGGAAGGGCCTCTGGGCAGGGAAATGATTCAGCAACAGAGAAACTATGCATTTTTTGAGCAGAAACTTCTCATTCTGAAAACAGTTTAAAAGGTTCACCTTAAATTTATGGACATCATGGGAGCCAACTTCTAGGGGTCGTGGGGACTTACCTCCCCCCCCCCCCAATTTTATTCAAGTTGGCACCCCTGATGGATTCTCAAAAGTTATTAATACAAGAACAACACACTTGTGGGCTCCCCACTGAAGCATCTGCTTGGCTGCCTTGAGAGGAGAATCCTGGACTGGATCCAACAGGCTCATCTTATGTTCTTTATGCAGTTGGTCCTTCAGAACTTGCTTAGCTGAAATTTGACTTATGTTAAAAATTAGATGTCAGCTGGCAGCTACAGGCTCTCTGTTTAAATGAGTGTTGCATATTCAGGAAAGGGACTTGGAATATCCAAGAGAGAGCTCCCCCCCCAAGCCCCCTCCCCACCAGCAAATCTGGCCCTGGCTGGCCCCTCAGAGAGTGATGTGAGCAGACTGGATTTGCAGGGCTGTCTTCTGAAAGACCTGGGCTTCCCTAGACTTTTTTCTCTCCTCTGCTGACAAGGCAGGAAATTTTAGAGCCTGTTAACTGCTGTCCTAGTTTTCCAGTGATACTAAATTATTCCAAGGGCTTTTATATCTGATTCTGCTGTGGGATTTGTTTATCTGGTTCTGAAAGGCACTGGTGTGCTCTTCATTGGTGATGACCCTCTCTCTCTGCTCCCAACAAGCTCCCCTCTTTGCTTTTGAAGGAAGGGAGGCACATGGAGATCTGATGCGGATCATTATCAGCCTCTTTGGGTTTTCTAAAACGTGCAAAGACGTTTTTAGTTTGTGAAATCTAGTTTGGTCCTAAACAGACTAGACCAAGAAGCAATTTAATTTAAAAAACAACAACCAATGTTTTGAATATTGGGACTAGTGAATGAGAAATGCTTTTGTTACATTGTGGTTTTGTGGAATTGGTCATAGAAACATAGAATTGTACAGTTGGAAGGTACCTCCAAGCGCCATTTAGTTCAACCCTCTGCAATGCAGGAATTTATTCAAAGGATATATATTGGTATACTGAGGCAGCTAAGCTTGTATACTTTCCTCTTTTGCCTCTTTCACCCATAGGCAAGTTGCACGTGGTGAAAGGGCACAGCCCTCAGAAGTCCATGGGTCTGCCCCAAAAGATGTGACCTGAGAAAGTGCTCGTTGTGGACACATCTCTGCTGCAAGCACCTGAGAAATGCATTCTCAGTGACACAGAACATATCACAATTGTTCCAGCTTTAGACCGACAAATAGTGTGGGACACAGATGGCAGCGGGGGGACATCGTGTGTACAGCACCTCAAAAAGGTCCCTGCGTCCAGCACTGAATGCACATTATCACACACTGTGGGGATGCCCTTTGTTAACCACAATGCTGTAGCCTATCTTTTAGTGTTGATGTGTTTCCCCCCAAACCAGCTTTGATTTGACCCAGACTGGGTGTGGGGTGTGGAAACAATCTAGCTTTAGCCCTTTCCCATTTTGGTTGCACAACTAAGTCAGCACTGCCAACGATGAAGCACAACCTCAGCCATCAAGCAATGATTCTCAGTTGCTGCAGCCCACTGAAATTGCTATGCAGTCATTTCTTATCCTCCTCCCCATCTGATTCAATTAAGTTGTGATTTTTTGGCTTCTGTCATTTCCACACCAGTTCCCCCCAAGAAACCAAGCTGTGCCTGGTGCTCTGTGACCACTTTTACCTCTAGATGGGCACTGTTCCTTTCTAAAAGCTTCTCATGTTCCTTTGTAACACCCCCAGAAAGGTCTATATGCTAAACACATCAGGTGTATCTTGTGCTTTGTCTTCTTGAAAGCTTTCAAATGGGCAGTTTGTCAGTCAGGCTTGTCAGGAACTCCCATGTTGACAGCCAGCGATTAGCTGAAACTACCTTTCCCCCCAGCTCTAATTATGTGGAAGAGGCTTCCGCACTGAGGGGCACAAGGCAGTTCCCCATGCTGCAAGAAGATCAGAAATCGTGCCATTGGAGATACTCTCCAAGTGATGCTGTAAGCCCCATGTGAAGAATTTGCTTGGGAACCTAGTATTTGTGGGAGCACCTCAACCTGGGCCATACCTTCTGTCAGCAAGGCTTTGCTTGTAGTTCCATCAAGGGCTTCGGTTCATAGTGTGACAACCTTGAGCAGGGTCTTTTCTGTTATGGCCCCCCAGTTGTGGAACTCCTTCCCACTGGAGATCTGGGTGGCTCCCTGTCAACAGCTTTTCAGTGTCAAGTCCTTTATTTCCCAGCAGGCCTTTGGAGATGGCAGAGCTCGAGAAGTGGTCTTTGTGCTGCTGAATCATTTGCTTCATGACAGCATTGGGCTTTATGCATTTTATGTATGGCCTGATACACAGGCCCCTTTAAACCAGGGCTTGGAGCCGGGGCTCAGCTGATGGGCTGTTTTGTCTGGCCAAGCTGATCTCTCTCCACAACACACAGGTCAACTTTGGCAAGTGGCTGGGACAGCCCACCTGTCACCTAATGTCATTGTGGCATCAGATGATTGATGTGTGGGTGGTCAGAGTTGGCCCATGGGGGCTGGGAGACATAAAGATCTGGCCACCAGACCAGAAAGGTCCCCCAGCCCTACTTTAAACCAGCACTATACTAACTTGAGGTTTGAAGGGGAGCGTTTAGCATGCTGGTGTGCAGGGCTAAAATCAAGGCGCTTTGCTCTTTCCCTGCTTCTGCTCTGCTGCCATGAGACAAGACATGGTCCAAATGCCAGTTGCTGGAAACTGCCAGGTGGGAGAGTGCTGCTGTTGCACTCAGGTCCTGCTTGCTGGCTCCCACCTAGTTGGCCTCTGTGAGAACAGGATGCTGAGCTGGACGGGCCTTTGACCTGATCCAGCAGGAGCTTCATATGTTCTTAGCATAAAGTTCCAAGCTGAGCTCTCTCCAAGCAAGCCATTTGTTATTGGCTTTCCAAGAGGGGAGCCGCCATTTTCTGTTCCGATGTGATACTCAGCCATGGTTAAGCTCCCAGCAGAAGCAGAAGCAAGGGGAGGAGCAAAGCCCCTGTGATTTCCCCATGCAGCCTTAAACACTGGCTAAATCATCCTGACGACCTCTGCCAATGTGAGGCACAGCAGAACTCAGGGAGAAGGATGTGATTGTCAGGGCAGATCCACACCATGCATTCAAAGTACATCTGACATATATTTAAAACACATTACTCTACATCCCAAAGAATCCTGAGAGGTGTAGTTTGTTAAGGACACTGGGAGTTGCAGTGGGGAACTACAGCTCCCAGAATTCTTTGAGGGATGCCATGTGCTTTAAAAAGTGTGTTGGGTGTGCTTTAAATGCTTGATGTGAATCTGCCCTCGAGCTGGGGCTCACATGAAGGGGAACAGCTTGTGAAAAGGGGCTATAGAACAGTGTTTCTCAGACTCCCATCATCCCTGACCTCTGGTAGCTAAGGATGATGGGAGTTTTAGTGCAACAGCTGGCAACCCAAATTTGATAAACACTGCTCTGTAGGAGCTCCCCCCCCCCTCCTTGCCCAGGCTGTCCTAGCGGCAGTCACACCAATGACGCAGCAAGGCGCTCCGGAGAACCCTGAGATGGCTTTGCTGGGGGCTGCGGATAGCTGGATTTATGGACCATTGTTCTTGTCCAAGAGAGGTAATCAGGTCCTTGTTTAGCTTCCTTTCTGGTGTCTTCTCTGAGCCCTCCATGACATTGGTCACCAGGGGCTTCTTATTAAGCAACTTGCTCAGTTAAGCTTTGCAAGGCGGTTGAACTTTTGTGCCAAGGAGCATTGCGGGGGCCCCAACAAGCCCTCTGCTTGACTCCCATGCTCCTGGAGCTGTTCTTTCTCATTCTGTTCCTCTGGCTTAATAAGTGTTATTTCATAAGCAATAAATGGGACAAAGCCGGCAAATAATGAAGCTGATTACGGTGCTGTGGATGCCGTGCGAATTTAATCAGCTTCAGCACAACAAAGTGTCACTGAGGACAAGACACGTGTGCTAATTGTGTAATTATCTCACACCAGCGAAACTGCACCCGCGTTTGCCTTTCTTCTCTTCTGTCACATGCAAGCCCCTTTCTCTCTGCCCCCTGGGAGTCTCACAAGGCCGTGACCCTCTCTGCCTCTGCTCTGCACCCTGGCTGGGGCTTAGTCACTGAACTGAGGTACGTAATGTCTTTTGGTAGCCTAGTTGAATGTGGGGCGGAGGCCTTTTTTGGCTCAAGAGCAGGATGAAGATATAGTAAATGCTTTGGGAAAGCGATGCCAATAACCTCTCAACCTTCCTATTCTTCTCAGCATGAACATGTCAGTCTCCAAATCACTCTTCGCTTCCAGTAAATGAAGGATCTTCTTTTTAATGATTGCCAAGTCATGTGAGAATTAAAGAAATTTCCAACTGAGAACTCTTAAGGAGCTGTTAAATAGAAACAGTGAAAGAAATGGCAGCCACTTGTGTCTTCTATGTGAGCAGTTTTGCCTCTTTGATCACGGCTACTGAGTGGAGTACAAATTTCGTACATTTCGTACAAAGATTTCCATAATAAAGGACAAAAGTGGAAAGGACCTAACAGAAGCAGAAGACATCAAGAAGAGGTGGCAAGAATACACAGAGGAATTATACCAGAAAGAAACGGATGTCTCATATACCCCAGGTAGTGTGGTTGCTGACCTTGAGCCAGACATCCTGGAGAGTTTAGTCAAATGGGCCTTCGAAAGCACTGCAAATAACAAGGCCAGTGGAAGTGATGATATTCCAGCTGAACTATTTAAAAATTTAAAAGATGATGCTGTTAAGGTGCTACACTCAATATGCCAGCAAGTTTGGAAAACTCAGCAGTGGCCAGAAGATTGGAGAAGATCAGTCTACATCCCAATCCCAAAGAAGGGCAGTGCCAAAGAATGCTCCAACTATCGCACAATTGCACTAATTTCTCACGCTAGCAAGGTTATGCTAGCAAGGTTATGCTTAAAATTCTACAAGGAAGGCTCAAGCAGTATGTGGACCGAGAACTCCCAGAAGTGCAAGCTGGATTTAGAAGAGGCAGAGGAACCAGAGACCAAATTGCAAACATGCGCTGGATTATGGAGAAAGCTAGAGAGTTCCAGAAAGACATTTACTTCTGCTTCATTGACTATGCAAAAGCCTTTGACTGTGTCGACCATGGCAAACTATGGCAAGTTCTTAAAGAAATGGGAGTGCCTGATCACCTCATCTGTCTCCTGAGAAATCTCTATGTGGGACAAGAAGCTACAGTTAGAACTGGATATGGAACAACTGATTGGTTCAAAATTGGGAAAGGAGTACGACAAGGCTGCATTTTGTCTCCCTGCTTATTTAACTTATATGCAGAATTCATCATGCGAAAGGCTGGGCTGGATGAATCCCTAGCCGGAATTAAGATTGCCGGAAGAAATATCAACAACCTCAGATATGCAGATGACACAACCTTGATGGCAGAAAGTGAGGAGGAATTAAAGAACCTTTTATTGAGGGTGAAAGAGGAGAGTGCAAAATATGGTCTGAAGCTCAACATCAAAAAAACGAAGATCATGGCTACTGGTCCCATCACCTCCTGGCAAATAGAAGGGGAAGAAATGGAGGCAGTGAGAGATTGTACTTTCTTGGGCTCCATGATCACTGCAGATGGTGACAGCAGCCACGAAATTAAAAGACGCCTGCTTCTTGGGAGAAGGGCAATGACAGGCCTAGACAGCATCTTGAGAAGTAGAGACATCACCTTGCCAACAAAGGTCCGTATAGTTAAAGCTATGGTTTTCCCAGTAGTGATGTATGGAAGTGAGAGCTGGACCATAAAGAAGGCTGATCGCCGAAGAATTGATGCTTTTGAATTATGGTGCTGGAGGAGACTCTTGAGAGTCCCATGGACTGCAAGAAGATCAAACCGATCCATTCTGAAGGAAATCAGCCCTGAGTGCTCACTGGAAGGACAGATCCTGAAGCTGAGGCTCCAAGACTTTGGCCACCTCATGAGAAGAGAAGACTCCCTGGGAAAGACCCTGATGTTGGGAAAGATGGAAGGCACAAGGAGAAGGGGACGACGGAGGACGAGATGGTTGGACAGTGCTCTCGAAGCTGCCAGCATGATTCTGATCAAACTGCGGGAGGCAGCGGAAGACAGGAGTGCCTGGCGTTCTCTGGTCCATGGGGTCACGAAGAGTCGGACACGACTAAATGACTAAACAACAACAACAACAACAACACTGAGTGGAGTTTCTCCAAAGGGAGAAAGAGATGGAGGGGTGTGGGACAAACCTGATTCTTAAAAGACCTTTCAAGGTTACGCTTCATCCATTGCAGAGAAGGGGGACAGGCGGAATGAAAGTCATGTGGACATGGGGTTCATCTCGGTTGCTTCCCCTGGTTCCTCTTTTTCTCTCCTTTCTCCTGAAGAAATCTTTTTAAAGATCCTTACAGGATCTGTGCCCCCCCATCAGGCAGAACAATGTTTAGATACCAGGTGACCTAAGATAATGTAAAGCGTTTTCCAATACGTGGTGAATCTGAAGGCTTCAGCAAACATGGAAAGTCTTTGTTTGTTCTCTAAAGCTCTCTGACATTTTTAACAAGTGCCTTTTGTGCGAGAGATTGAATTGCAGATTAAAGTGGAGGAACATTTGCAAAGGAAAATACTTTTTAAAACACTTTGCTAGGCATATATTACCATTTCTCCTGATGAACCAAACTTTCCAACTAAAGCTACTCCTTAACATGGACTCGCACAATACCAGTTTTGTTTCCGCAGGAAGGTGGGCCTTTATACGTACCCCAGGTATGTAAGGTACCCCAAGGGCATCATAAACCCTGTAAAGCATTTAAGACGCTGTGCGATTGACAGGCACTTTGATCAGCTCTGGATGGGGATCTCCCAGTTTTGAGGCAGGTTTTTCCCAGCTGGAGATACCAAGGACTGAACCTGAAACCTTCTACAAGCAAAGCAGGTGCTCTGCAACCAACCTTCAACCTTTCACCATATGTGGCCATTCCCCACCCCCATCCAAGCACCACGCAAGCTATGGGCCCACCATGGATGTGTTATACCAAAGGTGGGCAGACTTCAGATTTGATTAATCTACTCTTTTTCCTTTTTGTAATTGTAACCATGTGGCCTATGTCTCAAGTGCAAACTAATGGCTGGTGTGGGAGATGCCAGTTCCTAGGCAGGGTTAGCTGACATGGTGCTCCGCATCAGCTCTGACCACTGGTCATGCCCAGGGGCACAGCATGGGTTGCTGGCACCCAGGGCGGGGCAGGTGTTGCACACAGACACACAGCCCCCATGGACTTTGCACCCCCCCGAGGACTGGGCAGCAGGTGTCTAATCAAGGGAGTCTCTCTATGCTAACCCCAACTTGGGAATGGAGATAAGGCAGAGAAAAAATGCAAGGCCAGGAGCAATCCTGTGTCACCTCACCCTCCTGTCCTGGCAGCGAAGCACTTTGAGTACTGCACGTGGCTCTAGCAGTGCTTCCCCTCCTTCCTTGATGGGCAGTGGCAGCAGCGACAGCAGTGGCAGCACCCTCTTCCTCCCTCCCTCTCGGCTGGCCCGGGGGCACGCGCAGGCACCCCTTCTCTGGCCATGAGGAGAAGGAGCGGTGGCAGCGCCCCAGCCCCAAAGGTGCAGCATGAGTGTGGCTTGCCTTCCCGCAGCTCTGGCCTCAGTGAGGGAGCCTGTCAAGTGGCGCTTGGTTGAGCCCCCTCAGAATTTTGTGCCCAGGGCCATGCCCCTGCTACGCCATACTGGCTGGGGCTGATGAAAGTTGTAGGTCATTACATCTGTGGGGTACCCCATTGGCTACCGCCGGGCTACTCAGGCACCATCTTACTGAGGGAGGACAGAGGTAGAGAGAGGAGAGGTAACAGCCAGGAGAACTGCCCAACATCTCACTTCCCTGAGCTGCTCTCTCTCTGCAGTATGTCACCAAAGAACTTTCTGAGAAACACCTTACCCAGAGTGGAGGACAGATCTGGGTTTCAAAAAAGATATTTCTTTCATAAATTGACTTGATCTTTTTTCATTTAGTTTTAACTTATGCCTTTTGCTTACTATTTCTATGTAAACTGCTTTGTGAGGTTTGCCAAAAAATAGGATGTGACTCAGTTTGCACATAGCACTGAGCTGAACCATGGTTTAGTGCAGCAACTGGGGAACCTCTGACCCGGGAGACAAGTGTGGTCCTCCAAGACTCACTGTCTGGCCCTCAGGCCTCCCCCTGGGCTATTTCCCTCTCACCAACCCTGCTTCTAACTCTTCTCAAGTGCCTGGCTGGAATGATGTCCTGCGTGGCCAGGGGCACACTTTGGTAGTCTTTAGTAACATGGCCCTCTAAGCAATGCCAAAATTTGGCACTCCCAATTGGATCTTCTCAATTGTGCACCTTCGCAATTCCCCCCACCCCAGCTTAGGCCCTGTGCAGGTGAATCACCTGCATGACCCTAAATCTGGTGGTGCCCCCACCTCACAGGAACACCCATGTTCAAAGAGGCCTGCTTTGGTGATGAATCAGGAAATCCATCTCTGCATACTTTCTCACAATATAAGAGGGCCCCTAACACCCCTCCTGGGAATAAAACCCTAGGTTATAGACTTCTGGGGTGATGTTTTTTCCCTGCTCTCAGTTCTTTGAAGAATTGCACAGAATAGTTAACTCATTAACATTAAGAAATTCAGTGGGGGTGGGGAATTGGTTTGTATGCTGAATCTCATGCAGAGATTCCTAGTGTTATTTGCCTGTCTTTTGTTCAGGTGGAATAGAATCGCATTGGTTATTGAAGGGGGTGGGGGGCGGGGAGAATAGGATGGAGCTTTTATTTCAGCTAGGCAGGGGAACAATAAATCCCCACCCACTTTGTTGTGATCCCAGATAATTGGTTAAATGGCAGTCCTTTCGGGCATTCCTGTAGGGTAACTACTAAAAACCAATACTGGGAGAGTTTTGTTATCAAATGGCTCATTAGCAAGGGATGTGGTGGGTTGTCGTTATGCATTCTTGACAAATCTTTTCCTCCCTCCCACTTGTGCAAAATCCATTCTGGCTTTTCATACCGCTATGAGGACCCCAACCTCCAAGTAGTGGGAGACTTCAGGAGTGCCTGCTCTTACTTCAGTTTCAGTTTTCTTGGAATGGAGGTCATGGGAGACTGTGGTGTCTTTCTGATATATGGTCTTATTTGCACATGTATACAACCTGAGCATAAGGTGGAAGGGCTCACAGCATTAAAAGCTCCCAAGATTTCTAGGGGAGGAAGGCAGACTCCCCCAAACCATTGGTTTCAGTACAGAGAGCAAGTCTTTGTGCCTTCCTGGCTACCATCTCCAGATGAGACCAGCTCAGACTAGTCCCTGGCCTATTGTGCTTCTATCCATAGGATGATTTGAGGATCATCCAGGTCGTTGGGAGGGAAAGGAGGTGTCCTCAACCAGTTGTTGCTATGGCAACACACCTGAAGTACAAGGACATACCCTCCAACATTCCTCCTATTATCATAATAGATAATCGTTTTATTATTTATACCCCGCTCATTTGACCGGGTTGCCCCAGCCACTCTGGGCGACTTCCAACATATATAAAACATAATAAAACATTAAACATTTAAAAACTTCCCTATACAGGGCTGCCTTCAGATGTCTTCTAAAGGTTGCATAGTTACTTATCTCCTTGGCTTGGGGGTCGCATAGGAAGAGGACACCGTTAAGTACACATTTTATATTCAGCTTCCAAACTGGAATAACTTTTATTTATATATATATTTTCACTTGTACTTCCTTGCAGTTTAGACTTGACCAACTCTTTAGACATGTGAAAAGGGTCTCTCTCTCTCACGTCAATGACAGCTACTCAAAAGTGAGGCAGAGGTGACAATGTGGTGAGATGGATTGATCAAGATATGTGTACTTGAGTAAATGATTCCCCCCCTTCTTAGAAGCTACTATCTGTCTCCTACCTATGCTCCTTATACTCAACTGAGAGCTTTCCATACTGGAGGAAAAATAGACCACATTCCTCCATTGTTCTGGACCTTTCTCCCTTAAATGTGGGTTTTTCAAATCCTGGCATTTCAAAGGGAAAGGTCTCAGATACCACTGGAACTGGAGAGGCCATAATGTGGACACCCCAACACTTATATGTTTGTTTGTTGGATTTATATACCCCTCCCTTCCTCCCCAAGGAGTCCAGGGCAGCACACAGATATACAACTGAAAAACAAAAACAGAGCAAAAACATTCTGAAACAGTTACAACATTATAAAAACAATTAAAAACATTTTAAATCAGTTTCAATTAAAAACATTGTTCTATCCCAGGGGTCAGCAAACATTTTCAGCAGGGGGCTGGTCCACTGTCCCTCAGACCTTGTGGGGGGCTTGACTATATTTTGGGGAAAGAAATGAACGAATTCCTATGCCCCACAAATAACCCTGAGATGCATTTTAAATAAAAGCACACATTCTACTCATGTAAGAACATGCTGATTCCTGGACCATCTACAGGCCGGATTTAGAAGGTGATTGGGCTGGATCCGGCCCCCAGGCCTTAGTTTGCCTACCCATGTTCTATCCGATGATCCCAGGGTTAGCAGGAACAGTATTTTTCAGGTACGAAATGGGGAGATAGGCTGGTACAGGTCCAGATTTTGGTCTGGTGTGGGCCAGCCCCTGTTGTGACATCTATTCAGGCTGCATACCGCCCCGCCCCCACTCTCTAAAAGTGGATCCAGCTGCAAGCACATTCTCTTCTATTGCTTCCGCCAAGGGTCATATATCAAGGTCCTGATATTTGCTGGTGATGCTCAAGTCTTTAACAAAAGTGCCGTCAGCAGCTGATTTTTCAGTTGTGTACACAGGCAATTTACTCAGCAGCAGACTCTGTTATTACAACCAATTAGTACTGGCCAACAGCTGTTCAGCCGGGCCAGTGGCTCTCTGAGAACTGTCACATATACCACTTCCTAACAAGGTGCATAGCTGTTAATTATCATGAGTGGCTATAAGTGAGGAATATTGGATGCTAGAGATGGCAGCTTCCAGCCTAATCTGTAGGATAAGGCATTATATGAGGCATCTCATTCCAACCCTTTTTTCCTCCCCCGCCACCATCCATTTTATTTACTCTATTGCTCCTGAACTCCAGGTTAACTAGAATCGCTAAAATTAAATCTGGAATTGGAACAAGCACCAATTTCAGATCCCTTATTTCATTTGTATCTCTCTTCTTCCTGCTCATCAATACACATGAGATGTTTGCATCAATGAAAGACTGCCAAAGAAAAAGAAAAAGAAAAAGCCCAGTCTTGATGGAATAGCAAATATGATACTCACACACACTCGTGTGCATTAGAATCTTAATAAACTTTATGTACAATCACATCACTGCTTTGGGCTATGGTTGTTTTGTCAGTGCGCCCATATGCATAGGTCAAAGTCTGCACAGAAAGCATCTTGATATATCAATGCATCTGATCACACCAATATATTTTGGGATCCCCACCCCCGGCAGTATATGGGATGCACACAGTAGTATTTTTCACATATTAAAGAACTGAATATTTTAGTCCATGCGCAAGGAGAAGCCCTTCAAATAAATGCATCATTTGGAATACAGTTTTTGTAACCATTATTCATCCTAGAGTTCAAAGCTTTGGATGGTAACACCTCTCTCTCCTATTGTGCTCCGGTATTTAAAGACATATTTAGCCACCACAGCTAGAGCTCAGAACCAATTTCTGTGAAAACACATGCTGTAGTTGTACTAAAACATTGCAGCGTCACATAAGGTCATCTGGTAATCATTGCATATTCTATTGGCTACTAGCCATAGATCTAATTTTGGTACAGTTTTTAAATTCTTCAAACATATGATGAAGAAGTCTGTTCATCTAGACCTTGACTTCATCTGTTCATTTGTATTTAGAGATTGGTCAGGGATTTCACTCTCTAGTTTTGGTTTTCTGGTACAGGGGGCATGGTGGCACATTGGTCAGGCAAACAGACAAGATTGTGTACAGACCCCGGTGCCTCTCCACTGGGTGGGCAGTCTGCTGACCAGCTTCGCCTAGAGGGCACCCTAGCCCAGGCATGGTGAACCTTTTATAGCCAGAGGACCATCTTCTGGGTAGAATCTTCCCCTGATTTTTGGAAGAGGGCATGGCCCAAATAATTGCTAAGGGAAAAGATATTAGAGCTCAGTGGAAACAGTTATTCCAATTTTCACTGAACACTTGGATCTCCAAACAGGCATTCAGATTTGATTGAAAATAATTTTGAAAACAGAGTGCAACCCCCGCCCCCAATATTACATACAAAAAATTGGGTGTGAGTTCACAACCTGCTTCTTCAGACCTGAAGAAAGCATTGTTTTGAATATTTCCATTGAGTCAGTTACAGGACTGTCTCACGCTACTGTTAACCCAAAGAATAATCTTTTGTAAAGAGCCTTTTGATTAAAGAGGGAATTTAAAGAAGAGACTCCAGATATAGGACTTGTCTACCCTAAATTTAGGGACACGGGTGGCGCTGTGGTCTAAACCACTCAGTCTAGGGCTTGCCAATTGGAAGGTCGGCGGTTCGAATCCCCGCGACGGGGTGAGCTCCCGTTGCTCGGTCCCTGCTCCTGCCCATCTAGCAGTTCGAAAGCACGTCAAAGTGCAAGTAGATAAATAGGTACCGCTCCGGCGGGAAGGTAAACAGCATTTATGTGCGCTACTCTGGTTCGCCAGAAGCGGCTTGGTCATGCTGGCCACATGATCCGGAAGCTGTCTGCAGACAAACGCCAGCTCCCTTGGCCTACAGAGCGAGATGAGTGCCCCAACCCCAGAGTCGTCCGCAACTGGACCTAACGGACAGGGGTACCTTTACCTTTACCCCAAATTTGAGTTTACTTTGGTTGATTTGGCTACCAAAGCTACAGAGTACTTTTGATCCCATCTGCATAATAATGGATCAGGTGGAAAGCCCTGATTCTAACAGGGAGCTTCCCTCGTTATTGTAACTTACTGTTCATAAAAGAAATACAGCAATACAATTGCTTCCATACGTTTGGACACTGTATTGCTAGCGTTAGCAAAGCCATTGCAAGTTTGCACTTAATGCAGTTCTCCACTGGGGTTAGGGATTCTACCTTTGTTTGCCAACACCACTCCATATCCCCATCACCTGTAGTATAGGTCCTATACAATCCTCACCTATACAATGTAGATAGCTTTTTTCATGCAGAAGCAAGAAGAACACAGGTAGAAAATCTTGGGATACAAAATATAGTGAAAGATCTCCAAACATGCGGTCTGATCTCAGGCACATCCTATCTGGGTGGGTTCACATGATGGGAAAGAGTGAACAAAGGAGGAAACTAACTAACTAACTAACTAACTAACTAACTAACTTACTAACTTACTAACTTCCTTCCTGGTGAGGGGTGGGAGTTAGCTGAATCTAGGAATACAATTTTGTGGCCTTACCCCTGCATGCATTAACTAGCCCTAAGCTTGCTAGCTATATTTCCAACAGATGATTCATTACTTTTATTGGAGCTTCAAGAAATGCAAAGTATTTGTCAGTCATCCCAGCAGATCCCTTTGTTCTCATTGGCCAGAAAGGAAGGTTGGAGCACGTTTGGTTCTTACAGAGCAACTGATTGGAACTGAGGCCAGCACCGGAATTTGGTTAGTATGCTTTTCACAGCAGACTGATGGGAAATGTAGTCTCAAATACCTGGAGGGCACCAGGTAGGGAAAGGCAGCTGTATTAGACCAGACCGCCAGTGTGGTGTAGTGGTTAAGAGCGGTAGTCTCGTAATCTGGGGAACCTGGTTTGCGTCTCCGCTCCTCCACATGCAGCTGCTGGGTGACCTTGGGCCAGTCACCCTTCTCTGAAATCTCTCAGCCCCACTCACCTCACAGAGTGTTTGTTGTGGGGGAGGAAGGGAAAGGAGAGTGTTAGCCGCTTTGAGACTCCTTAAAGGGAGTGATAAAGCGGGATATCAAATCCAAACGCTGCTTCTTCATCATCATCATCCTATACAGTGGTACCTCGGGTTAAGTACTTAATTCGTTTCGGAGGTCCGTTCTTAACCTGAAACTGTTGTTAACCTGAAGCACCACTTTAGCTAATGGGGCCTCCCACTGCTGCTGCGCAATTTCTGTTCTCATCCTGAAGCAAAGTTCTTAACCTGAGGTAATATTTCTGGGTTAGTGGAGTCTGTAACCTGAAGCGTATGTAATCTGAAGTGTATGTAACCCAAGGTACCACTGTAGTGCTGCCTGTTTTATGGATTTTACAGCTAGGATGCAAATATCCAACAACATTCTGAAAATAAAGGCAAAAGCAGAGTGTTTTCTATTTCTGAAAGGCACTTTATCTTTCTTGGCTGGTGTGTTATTACTGATGCACATTCTAGCTGAGTGTTTTCCTTGTAGATTAGAAATGAGCTAGCTGTGATTTTGATGTAAGATTTAATTTTTCAATGTTCAAATTTTTTCATCAGGTATACAAAGGAATGTTTCCAAAGTTACATTTCCAAAGTTACGTTTCCGAAGGAAAACAAAAACCCACAGTTTGCTGCAACAACGTTTGCCAGAAAAAAAAATACTTATTTATAGCTCTCCTTTGCCCTGTGCAAAGAGTAACTGAAAATTTACACAGTCTATGTATTGGATAATAAAATGCTCGCTGAGAGGGGTGGGGACTGCTGGCATTAGCCAAAGGAATAAGCAACACCCTCCCTCCCATTTTGTTCTCAATCCTTGAAAATGTATGCAAATGTCTTCCCTTTCTTCATTCCTAACCAGCACAGGCGCAGATAACATTCATTGGAGATGTTTCTGCTAATAGATCTATATCTGTATATCTCACTGCATGATAAGAGCTAATTAATTCTCCAATCTGGCCAATTTTACACATTTATTTTTAAATATATTTAGGGATATAGGAAGCTGCCTTTTACTGAGTCAGAACATTAGTCCACCTAACTCAATATTGTTGCACGCACCCTAATCTCTAAACATTCTAATACAGTGGTTCCCAATTAGCTAAGGACTGTTTTTCAAAAGCCAAGCCATGGACCCCCTACTTTTAATTTTTTTGATATCTCTATGGTAGTTTTTGTTATGTGAATAGTGTCACGGATCCCCGGATGGGTTACATTAACTTCCTTTCCTAAAGCCAGGGCTCTGGATTCAGCGCACAGATCAAGTCAAGGCTCTGCAGTGCTGTCCAAGTTCCAGCATCAACTCAGTCTAAAAACAAAGGAGAAGCCTTCAGTGACTTGCTTTCCCAGCCCTAGGATGGTGGAGCATTTGGCCTGGTGATTGGGGGCAGGGAGGGTCCTGAATGAGCATCACTACCCAGCTGTGTTCGCTGTCTATGGGAACACACCTGTTCTTTACCAGCTGTTCTTTTACATGGAAAGAGAGGGTGCTGATTTGACCACTTTGGCAGTCCCTTCAACTACAAACAACAATCCTGCTGTCACAAAAACCCAAAGGCATCAGACAAACCAATTCCCACCTATAACAGTATCATCTATACAGTATCATATAGATTGGAGGATGGATGGCAGTTAATGGATTGAGGTTGAATCCTGACAAGACAGAAGTACTGTTCTTGGGGGACATGGGGCGGGCTGGTGTGGAGGACTCCCTGGTCCTGAATGGAAACGGGGAAATAAAGATCTACACCAGGAACAGGTGGGGAGCCTTCTGCAGAGCCTTCTGTTCACAAAGAGTTACAAGCTTGGTGGATCAGGGGAATGTTGTGGACGTAATGTATCTTGATTTCAGTAAGGCTTTTGACAAAGTCCTCCATAATAATCTCACAAGGAAGCTGGTAAAATGTGGGTTGAATGAGGTAACTGTTAGGTGGATATGTAGCTGGTTGAATGACAGAACCCAAAGAGTACTCATTAATGGATTGTCGTCATCCTGGAAAAAAGTGACAAGTGGGGTGCCACAGGATTCTGTCCTGGACACGTTGCTTTTCAGCATCATTATAAATGACTTGGATGAAGGAACTGAGGGATGATCATTAAATATATAGACAACACCAAACTGGGAGGGGTGGTTAATGCCGCAGAAGACAGAATTGGGATTCTAAATGACCTTAACAGATTGGAGAACTGGTCCCACACTAACAAAATGAATTTCAATAGGGACAAATGTAAGGCTCTGCACTTAGGTAGGAAGAACCAGCTGCATAAATATAAGATGGGGGACATCTGACTTAATAGTAGTACAGTCATAATTTGGAAGTCAAATGGAATCTGTTCCAGAAGTCCGTTTGACTTCCAAAGTGTTCAAAAACAAAAGTGCAGCTTCTGATTGGCTACAGGAAGCTCCTTCAGCCAACTGGAATCCACAAAAGCCCTGTCAGGTGTTCAGCTGCCCAAAATAGTTCACAAACGGGAACAGTCACTTCCAAGTTTGTGACGTTCAGGAGCCAAAACGTTGGGAACTAAGCTGTTAGACTTCCAAGGTATGACTGTACATGTGAAAAAGATCTAGAGGTCTTACCGGATCATAAATTTACCATGTATCATGTACCAGTGTGATACAGCAGGGGTGGGGGGGGGAGCTAATGCTTCATCAACAGAAGTCTAGTGTCCAGATCAAGGCAAGTAATAGTACCACTCTATTCTGCCTTGGTTAGGGACGCAGGTGGCGCTGTGGGTTAAAGCCTCAGCGCCTAGGGCTTGCCGATCGAAAGGTCGGCGGTTCGAATCCCTGCGGCGGGGTGCGCTCCCGCTGCTCGGTCCCAGCGCCTGCCAACCTAGCAGTTCGAAAGCACCTCCGGGTGCAAGTAGATAAATAGGGACCGCTTACCAGCGGGAAGGTAAACGGCGTTTCCGTGTGCGGCTCTGGCTCTGGCTCTGGCTCTGGCCAGAGCAGCGATGTCACGCTGGCCACGTGACCCGGAAGTGTCTCCGGACAGCGCTGGCCCCTGGCCTCTTAAGTGAGATGGGCGCACAACCCCAGAGTCTGTCAAGACTGGCCCGTACGGGCAGGGGTGCCTTTACCTTTACCTTTACCTTTATTCTGCCTTGGTCAGACCACACCTAGAATTTAAGAAGGATGTTGGCAAGCTGGAATGTATGCAGAGGCGGGCAACCAAGAAGGTCAATTGGAAACCAAGCCTTATGAAGGAGGAGCTGGGTATGTTCAGCCTGGAAAAAAGGAGACTGAGGGGAGATATGATAGCCACCTTTAAATATCTGAAGGGCTGTCACATGGAGGATGGAACAAGCTTGTTTTCTCCTGCTCTGGAGGGGAAGACCTGAGCTTCAAATTACAAGAAAGGAGATTCCAATTAAACATCAGGAAGAACTTTCTGACAGTAAGAGCTGTTTGACAGTGGAACGGTCTCCCTCGGGAGGTTGTGGGCTCTCCTTCCTTGGAGGTTGAATAGCCATCTGTTGTGGATGCTTTAGCTGAGATTCCCGCATTGAAGGAGGTTGGAACAGATGATCCCTTCCAACTCTACAATTCTATGATTCTTAGAGGCAGCTGTAGAGACAGCATGAGGGAGGCACTGCTGAGGAGGGAGCAGATCCAGCGTTCAGGGACTGCACTGCAGCTGTAGGTGCCACCACAGCAGAGGCATGATCAGTGTTGATGCATTCCTTGGAGGTCAGATCTGCTGCCTCTGTAGATTCTGCCACCCAAGGCAGCAGGAGTGGTGTGTCCCATTTCACCGCTTGAGGAGAAGTGGGAAGTGCTGCTCTGCCACTGCTCCTACAAGCGCCATACTTGCTTCTGCCACCGCCTGCTCCACACTGTCTGCTGCATCCACCATTGATGCAGAAGCCGCTCCACCATCAGCACCAATTTTGGGGAAGATCGCATGATCGCCAAAGAATTGATGCTTTTGAATTCTGGTGCTGGATGAGACTCTTGAGAGTCCCATGGAATGCAAGAAGATCAAACCTATCCATTCTTAGGGAAATCAGCCCTGAGTGCTCACTGGAAGGACAGATCCTGAAGCTGAGGCTCCAGTACTTTGGCCACCTCATGAGAAGAGAAGACTCCCTGGAAAAGACCCTGATGTTGGGAAAGATGGAGGGCACAAGGAAAAGGGGATGACAGAGGAGGAGATGGTTGGACAGTGTTCTTGAAGCTACCAGCATGAGTTTGACCCAACTGCGGGAGGCAGTGGAAGACAGGAGTGCCTGGCGTGCTCTGGTCCAGGGGGTCATGAAGAGTCGGACATGACCAAATGACTAAACAACAAAAACAAATTTTCACTGGAGAAATGGTAGAGGGCCTGGGAATGCAGAAAGTGCAGAGGAAATGGGAGTGTGAAGGCAGCCACAGACTTGCCTGCTCGTCCGTCCAGTTCAGTTGCACAGAATTATTTATGGTGCAGTGAGCTCTCTTTAGGCTACTGCTGCGTTCTCCCCTTGCTAGAGCATGTCAAGGCACCTAAAACCTCCTTACAGCTGCTTTCACAGAATCAGAGCCAAAGCCGTGTCTGCACCCACCATTCTCCTGATAAGTCTCCCCTGCAGATGCTGATGACCAATGGCACTGAAATCTCTGCTGAATATGTGATGTCCAGATTTGACAGCCTGCCAATGGTTGATACTGTCAGTATTTGATAGATGGCATGTAATGATGTTTGATGTTTTTTAATAGTTGACATGCAATGCTATTTAATAGCTGGCAGCATCTGATAGTTAACATGCAATGTTTGGCTGCATTGGATTGATGACACATAGTGATGTTTTGTATTTAACAATATTTGATGACCATCGGCTTATGAAGCTCCCATGTCATGCCTATAGAAGCTAGGACCAGTTGCTGCCAGGCACTTACATTTCAAATGCTGAAATGTTTTTAATTTTTTTTTTTAAATAAATGCTCATTTGAGCATTGCTCATATCTTTGGCCAAGATCACGTGTAAACATTATCTTGGCAATCAAAATGCTCATTTTATTTTGAATGCAGGATTTTACTTTCAAAAATTGAGTTGGAATGTCAGAAAATTAGGCAACTTTTAAATATTTGCAAATGGCTGTTTCAGCTCTATACAAAGACTCCCCCCCCCCCACCATGCACACTTTTGTTTTTAAATATTATGTTTCTGTGTGATGGCATTAAATAATTAACCAAAAGGCAATGACTTCAGGCCCTTCAAAATACAATTTTCTCTTGCAGAAGGGGGAACAAAGACTGCCACGCCTGAATTACTGAAAGATCAATATGACTTGTGTGCCTGTGTTCACAAGCAAGAACAGCTTCCTGCTGATTTGAATGAAATTAAAAATAAAATTTAAAAATAGCTTTATTTATATAAAAAATTCAATACCACCCATCTAGGGCCTATGCCATAAGCAGGACAGCTTAGTGAAACTCATAATTACAATGTCATGCAAAACTATTAAAAAGTAATTTTACATGCAGTTAAGACAGAGACCAAATAAATCGTGGTGTTCTGCCTTTTGCATTGAATAAGTATCACCTTTTCCATTTGAGCCCCAGCGCTGGTGGAGGCAAAAGACTTGTGGAAATTTATTCTCTCTCTTCTTTCCTGCTTTTAGGAGAACAGAAGGAGCCATTCTCACATCTTCAAGACAGTTTATGCAAAGCTGGTAGTTAAAAATAAATTACAAGTCAGTTGTTGAAACGCTTAAGGATCCTCTCTCTGTTACTTACAAACATTGGCATGGAGGCCTGAAACTGGAAAAGCACGAACTCTGCCCTGTAAACTCTCCAGCTTTCTTTTGGCATTCATTTTTGCAGCAATGAAATTGTTTTGACTGATGAACGCAGTCTCTGTTTCTGGTCAGAGTGGCGCGTGGTTTCTTGCAGGGCTGCAGACTCTGCCTGTGTGATATTGGAATATCGGAGGAATAAAAGACAAGAAGGCCTAGAAGGTTTTATCTTCTTCAATACAGTCAACTGGCAACTTGCACTCATTTAACCCGCATGATCACAGAGCGTGTGCAAGATCTTCCCAGAGCCTGGTAAGGAAGTCAGAGAGTGTAAAAGCAAGGCTCACTCAGGGCACCAGATCTGGAAATATAGAGATGGTTGTGCGGTGAGTTTGGGGGTTGTTTTGACTATATGCAATTTTGGGTTAATGTTTGTTGCTCAGCACCTCAATCTCCAAGTGGTGCAAGATTCCAGGGATTCTAGGTGTGTTTCCTTTTGGAATGAGGGACAGCAGAGACTGTCCTTTGTTTATAATTCATGATTTATTAACATACCACCTGACCCTACAATGGAGGGGTTCACAGCATTAACACCCCATTCTCCCTTAGCTGCAGCCTTGGGTTCAAACAAAAATCAAGCATTGCCCTGTCTCTCTGGCTTCCCAGCCTGCTGCTTCCACCTTCTAGTTCACATAGCTCCCCTCTCACCTGCCTTTTTTACTACCAGCCCATTGAGGGAGGGACACCCATTTGCTATCTAGCACAGAGCCACTCCCTTTGTTTCCTTAATGGCCCATTACCTCACCAGGAAGCTAACCTGGCTATTCCAGGAATTAGACAGGTCTTGGCATCCAGCCTATGCCCCCTCAACCAGCTCCACATATTGCACGCACACACAAATTGAAACCTCAGATCTGGGACATTCTCTTTAAAATGTAAAATTCCCCCCAGTTGGGCATGTAGGACCCCCAAAAGAGGACATGTCCGGGAATTCCAAGACCTACAGCAACTCTCCCCTGTCAAGAAATGCCTGTCACTTCCCAGGCTGCATCCCCACCAGTGATGTCATGCCTACCAAAATAGAGTCCAAGCCACCGACAGCTTTCAAATCGCTGCCATCTGTGGCAATTCAGCTGCTGCTTGGTTCCCAAGCCTGGGTCATCCATTGCTCCTTCCAACTCCAGTTAGGATTCAGGGGCCTTTAAAAGAAAAAAAAAATTTATTGATTTTCTTTTCTCATAATAATTATTCAGTATCATCATTTAACATCCGTTTTGTAGTTTTCCCCTCCCTGTTTGTTATACCAAATGGTACATTCTGCTGTTTATACATAATGTTCTGTTATCACTAATTATATTTCTTGTTCTCTGTAAATTAAGTTGTAAATGTTTATTTTAATTCTGCCAAAGAGTCCATTTTTTTGTTTTTGTTTCTGCAAGTATGTTGTAAAGGTTTCCCATTCTTTTCCAAAGTCACTATTGTCCTTTTCACGCAATTCATCCATTAATTTTGCCAGTTCTGCATAGTTCATCAATTTTTCTTGCCATTGTTCTTTAGATGGTATTTCTCTAGTCTTCCACTTTTGTGCTATTAGGATTCTTGCTGCCGTAGTAGCATACATGAATAATGTCCTGTTTTTCTTCGGCATTTCTTGTCTTAGAATACCTAACAAAAATGCTTCTGGTTTTCCCACAAAAGTTATTTTAAACATTTTTTTTCAATTCATTATATATCATTTCCCAAATTTTTAAAATAATCTTACAATCCTACCACTGGGATTCAGGGGTCTTTCCTCTCTGAAGGGCAACTCCGGTGCTGCTGGAAAGGTGGTTTTCCATCAGTTCCATGCAGCTCTCATAAGCCCCTGCATGCAGCAGTTTATCTTTACTGAATTGGGGCGTCTTTTTCACTTAAATTGAACGTTGGCTTGTTTATAATGGTACACATTTACATATTACCCACAGAGATATAGGTATATTGGCAGATGGTTGCTGTAATATTATCATGGAGGAGCCGCAGGATGTTTACAAATTTATCCAGGCAACTGATTTTTAGAAGGACAGGTCACAGGGCAGAGTGATTTACAGTGCCGAAGGCCTTAGTCAGACCAATAGATGCTATGTACAAAGGCTGGTTTTGCTCCCTGCATTTTTCTTGAAGCTGTCAAGCAGTAAATATCATGTCCACTGTCCCCCTAGAAGGTTGAAAACCATTTTAGGATTCAGGGAGAATATCCTTGGATATAGTTAGGAGATGGTTTGCTAAACTCCTTGCAAGGATTTTGCCTGTCACAGCTAATAAAGAGATGCCTTGATAGTTTCCACAATCTGTATTATCACCACTTTTGAAAAGGTTGATAATTATGGCATGTCTAAAGTCTGCTGGGATATCCTCTCTCAAAGAATAACGGAGTTTAATGGCTCTCAAAGTGAATCATTCACCATGGGATCAGGCGTTAAACAGGGATGTGTTATCACCTCAACCTTATTCATTATTTTCATCGCCATGATCCTACACCTCATCAGAGGGAAACTCCCCACCAGGGTAGAAATTAAATATCGAACAGATGGAAAGCTATTTAACTTGAGCAGGCTGAAAGCAAAGAGTAAGGTTACCATAACTTCCGTCATAGAGCTTCAGTATGCTGATGACAACTGCTCACAGTCAAGGGATGACCTTCAAACCATTCTAAATATTTTCACAGAAGCTTACGGAAAGCTTGGCCTATTGCTCAGTACCCCAAAAACCAAAGTGCTGCACCAACAGGCACAAAACAACCCCTCTGTAGTGCCACAAATCCAGCTTAATGGTGCAACGTTGGAATATGTTGATCATTTTTCTTACCTGGGCAGTTATCTTTCCACAAGGGCTGACATCAGTACCTAAATCCAGCATCGCCTGAGCTCTGCGAGTGCAGCTTTCTCCAGATTGAAGTGCAAAGTGTTTGAGGACTGGGACATTCACAGGGAAACCAAAATGCTTGTTTACAAAGCCATTGTACTACCAACCTTACTGTATGCTTGCGAAACATGGACCACTTATAAACGCCATCTCCAACTCCTCGAAAGAATGATTCCATCAACAGTGTTTCCGAAAAATTAAATATTACTTGGGAAGACAGGCAAACAAATGCCAGTGTACTGGAAGAAGCAAAGATCGCCAGTGTCGAAGCAATGATTCTTCAACATCAACTTTGTTGGACTGGTCATGTTGTCTGGATGCCTGATTATCATCTTCCAAAGCAACTACTCTATTCCCAACATGGTACCCTCCAACTGTCTGCAGCTACAACTCCCATCAGCCCCAGCCAGCATGGCCAGTCTCCCATCAGCCCTAGCATCATACGGCCATGCTGGCTGGGACAGATGGGAGTTGTGATCCAAAAGGTCTGCAGGGCACCAGGTTGGGAAAGTCTGCTTCAGGTTGGGTTTTGAGCCTGCTGGATCCTGAACTCCATTGGAAAACCAAAAATAAACAGAATGTGTATCTGTTTTCTTGTGAAGCGAATTAATCACAAGCAGAGTATGCAAAGCCCTTCCTAATGTGGGCTGCTCTCAAAAGTTGTCACCAACCAAGGAAAGCTGGGCGCTCCACACACACACAGAGGCTTCATTTCAGCCAGTGTTTTTATGGCCCAGATGAGAAGCAAGCAGCAACCTAGAACAGGTACGTAATAATGAACAGTAAATTTCAGAGTGTTTCCTTCACTGATCTCTGAGTAATCAGCGAGTCCTGCTCCCTCCCACACACTTTGGATTCGTTCCTCTGTCTTCATCTTATGACTTGAACAAGTCATCCTTAAAAATCCCATCTACAACTCACTCATCTGGTGATAATGAGAGATTGACAACATCTTTGTATTCCAGACCAGTGGTAAAGAAAGACTGGAACAATTCAAGAACAATAGGAACTTTATCCATTCTGTGATAACTTTTATATGCAATAGCCCTGAAAAAGCAAACCCTATGCTCATGCATCCCTTTCCAATATATTTTCATCACCCCTGGATTTTTACAGAATGCCCATAGTAATGGAAAGAGGAATTTGCCAGCTAACACTAATCAGCCAAAACACCTTCTGCAGACTTTGACCCTCAGGATGAGACGAGCATTTGCAGCAGCCGAGAAAATGACCTCAGTAGTGTAAGAAGGTAATTTCTGCTGTTTATTATATCTGTGATTGTTACTGCATGATGATCATCCCTCAGTTCCTTCATCCAAGTCATTTATAATGATGCTGAAAAGCAATGTGTCCAGGACAGAACCCCACTTGTCACTTTTTACTAGGATGACGATGATCCATTAATGAGCACTCTTTGGGTTCTGTCATTCAACCAGCTACATATCCACCTAACAGTTACCTCATTCAACCCACATTTTACTAGCTTCCTTGTGAGAATATCATGGGGGACTTAGTCAAAAAGCCTTACTGAAATCAAGATACACTACGTCCAAAACATTCCCCTTGTAACTCCATCAAAAGAAGAAATGAGTTTCGTCTGGCATGACTTTCCGTTTAGAAACCATGCTCGGTTTTAGTAATCACAGCATCCTTTTCTAAGTGCTCACAGACCAGCTGTTGAATTATCTGATCTAGGACCTTTCCTGGTATTGATGTCAGGCTCACAGGTTGATAGTTACCAGGTCATATTAGCTACCATCAGACCAGACATCCCATGACATTCACATGTTCATTTGAACATCTGACAAGATCCTTTACACAGTTACAGCTTTCCCTTTAAATCAAAACCCCTTTAGAATTTCACTAAAGATCCGACTGTGCTTATCAACAGGTGGAACCCAAGTTATTCAGCAGTCTTTACCATCTGGGATGAACTATGGTTACAGGAGCATGGGAAGGAAGGTAACAGTGCATACATGTTGTGTCCAACATGGGCAGTAGAGCCAATAAGATGCTTAGGCTACATCTGCACTATATGTTTAAAATGCTATTACACCACTTTAACAGTCATGGCTTCCCCATATGAATCCTGGGAAGTGTAGATTGTTAAGGGTGCTGCTCTGCTCACAGAGCTACAATTCTCAGAGAGGCTGAACCATCCATCCCTCTTCCCAGGGGACTCTGAGGATTGTAGCTCTGCCTCCTCACACAGGGTGGCGGCGGCAGCAGCAGCAGCAGCAGCAGCAGCACAGATGGCATGGTGTTTTCGACCTCTGCAATTCCACACCTTATTGTTTCCTACACCAGCACAGCTGCACAATACATGCATTGGCTGCAACCACACCTTACATTTTTAGGTGTATCTTAAAAAAAGCCTCCACAGTATTCAAAATGATTTGTGGGAGTGTTGCACAAAGGGGGAAAAATGCAGATTAGGCACATTCTGTTCAGGTTGCCCTCTAGCTGTCAGCCAGAGAGACACAAAAAAGACTTCGCAATGCACCAAATCACCCCTTTCCCAAACCACCCCCTTCCCACCCGCTGTGCCCCTCTCCCATTCTGCCAAGTAAATAAGCCAGGTTGACGTGTGATTTATTTATTTTTCTTACAAGGTAACTATTAAGAATGCTCCCAGCAGCACTTAAGCAAAGGCATTTCAATCCCATCATCCCACGAGATGGTTAAAACGCCTCTGTAACTAAGGTGGTAAATTGCTGCCTGGTTTTGATGGCATTACATCCCAGAATGTGAACCAGTTGCATTTAAAGAAGAAGAAAAAGTAAAAACCCCAACACTTTTTAAAAATTGCTCCAATTTTGTTTTTAAGATTCCCTCATCCACCCACCCCACATATATATTTAAAAATTCAATTTCTCAACTTTATTTTGGTGACTTCCTCACTTTTTAAGGAGCAAGGTTTTTTTATATAATGTATTTTTTAAATAATCTTGTTACAGCCAGCCACTTACTTTAAATGTGACCATTAATAAATACCCCTGAAATGCTTACAGAGATGTATCACTTCCCTCCTTGACCTGAGGAAGGCAGCTATGGGGCAGGGGGTGGGGGGTTCAATGGCTGTTCCTTCCCCCCCCCCTGCACTCCTCTTTAACAAGCCTCTGCTTAGAATGGCAGGGCACACTCAGGAACCTGCTATTCAGGGCACAATCCTATACTTGAGACACACTGGGCAAGGGCTCTGGGATGTGGTGAAGCCTCTTAACACAGCTGGAACTTATATGCCACCATCATAACAGATACCTAAGCAAGATGCCCTCAAAACGCCAGAGCCATTCTGCCAATGAAGGTAAGCCAGAAGAGTGCCTGAAATGGGATGGCGAGGTGGGCAGTGTGCGGAAGGAGCACACTTATGGCACATATACCTCTAGTGACAAAGGTGGAGCAAGGAGCGCCCCAATCACACACTGGCTCTTTCAGGAAACACAATTTCACGCACAACAGCTGAGTGCCAATTCCTGCACACAAGAAGCCCCCTCTGTCTTATCAGGATTCTGGAAGCCCTTTATGCTCCTTTCCTGCTCAGAAACACCCAGTGGCCAGTTTGGGTAGGTGGAGTTGATAATAATAATAATAATAATAATAATAATAATAATAATAATAGTAGTAGTAGTAGTAGTAGTAGTAGTAGTATGAAGTTGTACCCTGGATTCAAAGCAGTGCCAGTGACTTCTCTGGAGGGAGGACATGGGTGGTGGCAGTTATTATTGTTATTATTGTTATCCATTTGGCTGGGGCTCCCTCTACAAGCCCTGCACTTTTTTGGCATTGATGGCCACATTCACACCTGACCTTTAAAGCACTGGACAGTGGTACCTTGGTTTACAACCATATTCCGTCCCGGAGGTCTGTTTGTAAACCAAACCAGGTTGCAACCCAAGGCGCGCTTTCGCCAATGGGGCCTCCAAAAGAAATTTGTTCGTAATCCCCCCAAAAATGGGTTGTAATCCAAAAAAAGGTTGCAAACCAGGACACGCACTTCAATGTTGGACATGTGTGTAATCCAAAACGTATGCAAACCAAGATGTATGCAAACCAAGGTACCACTGTACTACATTACTTGATGTCCCCCAAAGAATCCTGAGAGATGTAGTTTTTAAGGGTCCAGAGAATAATTAGGAAATCACTTTTTTCCTCCCAGAGCTAAAACTCCCAGAGTTCCAGAGTAAGAGAGATTATTAAGTCGCTCTGGGAGGGGAACCGGGGTCTCCTAACAATTCACAGCACCCTTAACAAACTACAGCTCTCAGAATTCTGTGGGGACAGCTGTGACTGTTTGAAGTGGTGTCCTAGCGCTAGATGTAAAGTGCACCGTGTGGCTGAGTCTTGAGTGAGACTGGGGAGCTGCTCTGTGAAGTTTTGCAGTGCAGCTTTGAGACCTAGGAGCTTCCTCCCTCTTGACAGCTTTCAAAGATCTGGTATGCAAAAGGTATGCAAAGGATATGTGTGGAGGGGGGCTTCCTCCCTGTCCCTAGTGGGGCCTGAACTCCCATCTCCTGCTTCTCGTCTCCCTGTGCATTGAGCCCCCACTAGGCTGCTGTTGTGTGTCTGTGGCTGCTTGCCATGTTGTGTATCCTCCTGACATCTCTACTTGGCAAGAGAGCATTTTCCTTCCTGGCTGGGTCTTGAACCCTTGCCCTCGGGCGACAGTATATGTGCTCTCTGCAGTCCCAGGAGTTGTGTAGGTGCTGTGCTGTGTGCTTTCTCATTTCTCCCCCTATGTGTTGTGCTCCTAAAACTGTGGTTTGTGAGGCTCCTAATGGGAGTCCAAACCCTTGCCTGTGAGGGTGCTTGGAGACTGGCAGTACTAGGTCATTAGTTGTGCTGATGGAGTGTGTCTATGTTCTGGTGTCATCTTGGGTGCTATATACATGGTCATGAAATCATGGAATTGTAGAGTTGGTGGGGTCCCAAGAATCATCTAATCCAACCCTCCCCACCCCGGAAGGCAAGAATGGAAAGGATGATGCAAAAGGTAGGCTAGGGTTGTGTTTGTATCATTGTTAAATGGGTGTCTCTTTAGAAATCTGGTTTGCTTTTCTTTTATAAAGACAATTAAGACAATGAACTGTATTTTTATTTTGCAGTACATACAGATCTATAATTATTTTTTATTAATTTTGGTAGCAAAGAGAGTTTGATTTGTGACATTGTCATATATCTGTCACAAGCAGTGTGAAGTTGTGAGTTCTTCACTGTAATCATGATTATTTTTTTATTCATGCCTTGTTGGACTTAAATCATGTTAATTATACTTTTCCTTATTTGTTATATAAAATGAAAGACTCCCCACCCCATTCTTTCTTTCAAAGAAATGCAGGCACAATTTGCTGTTTCTTAAGAATTACAAGTGAAAATAAAAGGAAAGCCCACTGAGGTAGATCTTAAATGTTCCACACCAGAAAAAAAACATGACTATTCATTGTTTGTCTTTCAACAGGTTTCTGGTCAGCTCTGCTAGCTTGTTTTATTTTTTGAAAATCTGATGTATAATCATTCAGGTGTAGATTTGTGATGGGCCATGCACATGGCAACAAGTACCTGTCTGGCTCCTCCCCCTGAGCCACTATAGTGTGTCTGGCTCCACGTGTCCTGCCCCCCGCAGCCAGTATTTTGCAATCAGCTCTGGGGGCCTAGTAAGACAAAACAAGCAGGCCCCGCGAGCCCCATGTCTGTCCATCTCAGAGTCTTGTGCCTCCATAAATCCTCCCCCTAATAAATGATGGCGATGATAACCAGGCAGCCGTTCTTGTTCCGCTATCAAAGCCAAGTGTGTGGGCAGCTTGCTTTGCAGTTGCCCGTGAGAGATAAGTGGAGGACCTCATTAGCCAGTCCATTTCCATTGGTCAGAGAATCTGGCAGCATTCAATTGCCTGCCGCTTCTTTAATTAAATAGGACACGTTTTTAGTTAATGTTTTCTAGGGGGGGGGGAGTTGATTTTATACATGAGCAACCAAGCCTCACGTCCTCATACCCCCACCTGTCTTTAATATATTATATTACATTGTACAGTCATACCTCTGGTTGTGTTCTCTTCGTGTTGCAGATTTTTGGGTTGCGAATGCGGCAAACCCAGAAGTGTATACTTTGGGTTTCACCGCACGTGCACGCACAGAAGCGAACTGCGTGCTTCAGGCATGCGCAGAAGCACTCTATTGCGCTTAGCACACGCACAGTAGCGCCGCTCTATTTACGGACTTTTTGGGGTGTGACCGGCACGCCGAAATGGATTGCACTCGTAAGTAGAGGTACCACTGTACTAGGGAGTGTACCCCCTGCTTGCTTTTCTTGCCCCCTTGCCACCCCCACATTAAGTCCCTCGTCGCCCCATGACAACTACTAAGCATGCTTTTCACCTTCCTAAACCCATTGCTGAAGCCAAGGCTCCCTTCTATTCTGCAGTCCCACTTTGCACCCGTTTTCACCCCCAAGTCCATGCCTCCCTCCTCCTTTTTTTACCCCCTCCGCCACACACAGACCACCTCCATGCTTATCTCCTGGATTTTCCTTCTCCCACACATTGCAAATCCTAAGCACCATTTTCACCAACCAGTTATGAAGCCACCATCTCCTCCTATTTTGCAATCCCTTTTCATCTTCATCCTCAAGCTTCCTCCTCTGCTCATTTTCTCCCTCCTCCTCCTTTTCCTCCCCTTTCCCACCACTGCCTTGCACACAGACCACCTCCCTTTCCACTCCTCCTCCTCTCTCCTATTCTGCACCCCGCTTTGTACACCCCCCCCATGATGATATATGTTACTGACCTTTAAGGTGAATATAATCATAAGAGGAAACCTGCCAGTTAGCTTGTTCAGTTAAAGTTAAGTTCAGGCGGTGGATGTCCCCACTGTGGAAGGACGTGTGGATCCAGAATTGGCCTCCACAGTCACTTACGGACTCATTGTTAAAACCGTGTTCGTTGAAGACAATCTTACTCGGCTAGAAGTGATCTCCAAAGAAAGAAAGAAGAAAAAGAAGAAGAAAAAGTATAGGGGTGTTTGCTCATTAATAAAATACCTGTTCTAAATTGCTACATTGAATTTGGAACTTGGTGTTGAAGACCACATGGTACCAGGAATGAAATACATTGTGTGAAGGAGGACCTCTCTTGGCCTTTTGAACTACATTTTCTCCTCTCTTCCTTTCTTGCTTCCATGCCATGGCCACTGTTGTGCAACCTGCCTTCTCTTTTGCTCCTCTGGCTTCATACAAATCCTGTGTTGTGATGCAGCACTAAAATCTTCCAAAGGGGGCTGTGTGGTGTCACTTTTACATTTTTATTATATGGAAAGATAGATAGGGGAAAGGGAGGAGGACAAAAAAAGAAAAGAAAGAAACAGAAGAAGGAAAGGTGGTAGTGGTAACAGCTGCTGTTATTCAAAGCCCTCTTGATGGATAGGTTAAATTCACACAGTTGGCATCCCTATTTTATATAATTCAAAGGGCACTGGGAGTGTGCTCAGCTCCAAAACCCATCATCCAGAAGGCTCTGGATTAAAAATCTAAGATTTAGTAGATTTTCCTTGCTTCCTCTAGAGTTGGTCCGGCCACTGTATTCTAGAGATGGGGAATCTGTGACCCTATACAAGTTGTTGTGCTAAAATCCTTATTATCCCTGACCACAGCCTCACCCACACCCACATCTTGTGGACCTCTCTATTCTCCAATTTGGGTCTGAAAATGTTTTTTTGCCAAACAAAGAAGCCCCTTCATGAATGGTCAAGCTCAGTAATGTTATCAAGTCAGTTTGTTGCTCCATCTAACTCCATCTGCTCCACTGTGTGACTGGCAGGGGCTTCCTACGATTTCTGGGATCTAGAGATGCCAGCCAGGGACTGACCCTGGGAACTTTTGAATGTTAAAAAGGACATAGTCTCACTTAGCTGCAGTCCTTCCCCTCAACCCATCTTGGCTCCTAGGATAAAATGGAAATGAATAACTATTTGGACACTTGTTTCCTAACAAATGCAGTGAGTGGTCCCCATTCCTTTCAGTTTTTCATTTTCATTTGTTAGAAAATGAATGCACACAGTCCTGTTGTGCACATGTGTAGGCTTGTTTCAGATATTGAAATAAAGCACAATGGATCAGGGAGGGTTTTGCTGTCACTGTGCATTCGCTATAACCACTCTGGATGTCTGAAAAGAGCTATAATCTGTGCAGTTTTCCTGACGATAGAAACCATTCATCAAATGCAAGTTGGGTTAAAGGGCAAGGGCTGAGTTGCCAGTAGGAGTTTCATGAAGAGCTGTTCCAAAGTACTGGCCGTGTTCAGCTCTCCCATTGATTGTGCGAGTTATTACTGGAATGAACCTGCAATCAATGCTTTCTGTTCTTCAGTTCTTCTGCATCCAGCTATATGGAGGGGGCTCCTTGATTTTTCCCCCTGCTGCTGTTCTTCAAATCAAATAGAGGTTTGCCTGTGGTGGAAATCCATTGTAAGCAGAGGTTTTTCACCACATCCTCCCCACTCATAGACTCAGAAGGAAAAGGCGGTGTTCTGCGTCATGGCTGGAGGCAGTATGCCACTGAATACCAGTTGCTGGGAATCACAAAGGGGGAGAGTGCTTTGGGGCTCAGGTCTGGCTTGTGGGCTTCCCAGAGGCATCTGGTTGGCCACTTTGGGAACAGGATGCTGCACTAGATGGGATTTTATGGCTTGATCTAGCAGGGTTCTTCTTATATTCTTCAGATACAGGGGATATGGAGCTTTTCCTACCTGCTCTGGACAGCAGAAACAAAATGCATTATCTGTTCACTCCAAGGCTGTTGAAAAACACCTGAGATGGAGGTAAGGACACCTATCCTGGGGGTAAGGGCAGATGGAGAAGCTGAGCTGACTTCCCACTAGAACCAATGTTCCAAAAATATATATTAAAAAATTACTCCGAAAACATTTCTGAGTCGTGGTCGTCCCCCGCCCCCCCCCCAATCACAGAAGAAAAGGCATCCTTGAAGAATTTTTTCCTAAATATTCTCCACCATTTTGTGTTGGCTGCTGCTGTCCAGTGATGCCTAGGAATGATGCTATGTCTGGGGCACTGTGGAAGATGCGGAATGGTGACCCAGGTTACCAACTCAGCTGCTGCTGCTGTCACTTGCAGCCACAAACCCCCAACAACTAGTTCTGCATGCACTCCAATATTTGAACAGTGAGAAACTTCTGGGATGCCTGTGCCCATCCAGAGTTCGGGTTCCTTGGAATAAAGCTCTATGGAGGCTGTGGTGTCTTTAGGATATATGGATTTAAAAAGGTAAAGGGACCCCTGACTATTAGGTCCAGTCATGGCTGACTTTGGGGTTGTGGCACTCATCTTGCTTTATTTGAACCACCATCCTTCTGATCTGCAAGTCCAAGGCTCTGTGGTTTAACCCACAGCGCCACAAGACATGTCCATCTCTCCAGCTTACAGCATCACCCCAAACTCACAGACACACAATCCTCCACAGTCTATTGTTCCCCATCATAGGATGATGTGGCTTCTAGACTGATGAGATGGGGAAAGGCCCACCCACCTGTCCCTATGGCAGCCTCTCAAGGACATGTAAAATGCAGCACTTAAGGTAATTGTCATAGGCTTAATGCTGTCCAGCTGGCCATAGATAAGACTCCGGGCTCCCAGCCATTTCCAAACAATTTGATTTATTTGACAAAGTTCAAACTTACATCTCCATCATTTCAATTAGCGTCCTTCCCCTTGTGCACAGTTGCTGCCTCTAATCTTTCTTCTTCCTTTTCCGCACCCAGCATGCAAGTCTGCGAAAACTCCTCCCCTTACTTCCTCTGTGCACAGAATGACTAGTTCCCGGCTCATCCTCCTCCCCCTCTACGTCAGACCCACTGTCAGACGAGAAGCTGCTGATAATCTCTTTAGGCTCTCTATAACTGCTGGTTTCTGTCCTTTCATCTTTTCCCGTTTGCCTCTCCCTGACAGCAATGGCCTTGGCTGGCCAGTTAACAAAGGAACTGGTTTCACTGGTTCAGCAGGTTTCCTCTTAAATATTTAGCCTCACATATACAGGACCCTAAGAACTCAAAGGGACCCATGGATATCAGCCAGACTAACCCCCCAAACCTGTAACGGTAGGAAAAAAGAAAGAAGGCATGCTTCTGCCACTGTTAAGACACCGTTGGAGGGTTTCTCCTTCGTCTGAAGAAATCTGGTGGTAGCTTCTCTCCCCCACCTCTATTTCTTCATCCACAAACAGGATAAGAGAACTTTGAGAGAATTTGTACACAGCTCTAGTTCCTGCAGAAGGGAATTCTGGCAACTCTTCACATTAATCCACCAGCTCCTCTGCATGTGGGGTGTTTTGCCCCAAAGTTGTGTATTCTTCCATCTTTCTGCCAAGGAGTTCTTTCCTTGGGAAAATCAGATGAGGTTTGGGAATGGAAATAAACAATAGCTGGAAGCTGGGTGAGGGATCTTAAAAAAGTGGTGAACAGAGATAGTGACTAGTGTTGATATTTTCCAGAGCGGTGTGTGTATCTCTAAACTTGCAGGCGACCCTGTGCCTCAGTGTTTATCCTTGGCCACCATCCTCCTTTGTGTGTTGGGCAGGGAAACTGGAATCCCATTAGCCACTTTGAGTGGGGACCAGGAGGGTATTTATTTCTTTGGGTACCTCATCCTCCTGCTGTCAGCAATGCTTTTTTTAATCCTGCCCACCCCACAAGCAAGTCGTAGTTGCTGAAGCCCACCTCGGACGTGTTTTGGGTTTGAACAACTGCTCAGCAATTGGCAGGCCGCTTCAGCCTCTAGTGAGTCAGTCTGTTACCCCCATAATACTATACTCGAGAAAGCAGTATCATGTTGCAGTGATATTGGCTGGGAAATGAAGGCTGCTGTCCTGTGACTTTCTTCCACACAAATGTGCTTGGGACAGAGCTGCAAATGGGGGAATGTGAATATCAGACTGAGCAATGCAGGCGTTCCATGTGGATATCAGGACACGGCTGCAAGCCAAGAGTGTAGAAATTAATGGCCCGCATCAATCTCAGCAGCAATGAGCGCTGTACTCAGGAAGTTACTGCACCCTTGAGAGACCACATCGGATGATCGGAATGCTTGAGAATAAGGACAAAGGGGAACCTCTTGGCTTGAGTGCAAGGCAAGAGGCCCAGGGGGCCATACAATGGCAAAAGAGTCCATTACAAGGGCCTTTTTGAAGGGAGGGAACTGATGGAGAAGGGACTCAAGAATCGTGCGTTTGGGCAAGTAGCTTCCTTGGCCTGAGGAAAAGTTAGAGGAAGGAGGTAAATGGCCCATCTGCAGCATTATACCACTTGTAACAGTCATATCTTTCTCTCAAAGAATCCTGGGAAGTGTAGTTTGTTGAGGGCAGGGCCTGCCTGCCCATGAAGTGGGCTGAGGCCTCATCCTTGCATGGCATAACCCTGATGCAGTGCCCTGTGGCACCCGCCCCCGCCCCGCTCCCAGAAGAGAAGCAGTGCTGGCTTCTGGCGATATCTGGTGAGATCTCATATGCACACCCTCCAACATTTCCTCAATGAAAAGAGGGATGTCCCATTCCATAACAATAATTTATGCCCCACACATCTTACTGGGTTGCCCAGCCACTCTGGACAGCTTCCAAGATATATAAAAACATAAGAAAGTTTTTTGGTTTCCCTCGCATCCCTCCCACTTTCCTTCTCCCTTCACGTTCTTTTCCGGGCGCGCCCTCTCTCCCACCCCTTTGGCAAGAAGGCCACCGTCTTGCCCACGTGGCCTCTGAGGTGGGACTGGGGTGGCCGGTGTCCTCCCTCATGACCCGCCACTTGGTGGGACTGAGCTGCCCATAAGCTGCCAGAGCCCAGCCAAAGCAGTCAAGAGCTCAAGGCCCCGTCACAGCAGTCCTGGATGTACCAGCTGCCATGAGTCCTTGTGTGTCAGTGTCAGTTTGGGGGTCACGCAATTCCCAGAGCTGTGAGAACAGGGGGCTTGGCCACACGGGCCGTCGCCCTGATCCCCTCAGGTCCCCCCTTCAAGAGTGTCGTTTTGTGTGGCATCCTTGCCCTTTAGCGCAAAGTGGTGAACGTCGGAAGTGGAATGGCTGGACTTGAATGGACTTGAATTTATTTACTGTAGCGGCAAAATTTAAAGGACTGTCTACATTTTTAAAATGTATTTTTTATTAAAGATTTCTTGGTTTACAAAAGTATGTGCAATGTCTCTTTTTTCAAGTTACATTTTCCACAGGTCAGTTTCATTTGTTGAGACATTAGTGTTGCATTAGGAAGAAAAAGGGGGGGGGGGAGAGGTGGAGGGGGCCGTGTGGGTGGGGTTGGGGCGGGGTCAGGTGGCAATGTTTCTATTTCACTTAATGTATGTGTGGGGTTTTGCGTCATTGTCGTTTGTGCAGGTTCTCTTTGCTATTCGCTTGTGTTCCTTTGGTGGTGGGAGAAGTTGGTTGCTTGTTTGTGCTTGGCTGTGGTGAACCTTGTTTTCAGGTGTGAGTGGGGTGGGTGGGTGTTTTTGAATCAGGTTTGCCATATTGATTTGTACTGTCTACATTTTCAAGTACTAATGAATAACATTGTTGATCGGATGTTATTCACCACTACTTTGGTGAGTAACAAAGGAATTTTGAAGTAGTAATGAATGCTATTCATTTACTACTTTAAAATGAGTAACATTCATTTCTACTTTAAAATTACTTAAAATTTAAAATTACAGCACGGGTGGCGCTGTGGGTTAAATCACAGAGCCTAGGACAAGCCCATCAGAAGGTCGGCGGTTCAAATCCGCGCAACGGGGTGAGCTCCCATTGCTCGGTCCTTGCTCCTGCCAACCTAGCAGTTCGAAAGCACGTCAAAGTGCAAGTAGATAAATAGGTACCACTCCAGTGGGAAGGTAAACGGCGTTTCCGTGTGCTGCTCTGGTTCACCAGAAGCAGCTTAGTCATGCTGGCCACATGACCCAGAAGCTGTACGCTGGCTCCCTCGGCCAATAAAGCGAGATGAGCGCCACAACCCCAGAGTCATCCATGACGGGACCTAATGGTCAGGGGTCCCTTTACCTTTACCTTTTACCTGGACCACACATCAGAAAAAGCCCAATTGACACATATTGGCTCAAATGTTTGGACTCTCACTGGGAATTCAAAGCTTAGTTGTAGATTCTTAACTGGAAATTCACAATTCAGTTATGGAATCTACCGTATTTCAAGATATTTAAAGAAACGAAGCAGAGGCTGTGCCTAGTTCCATTAAAAGCAGAGCTGGTACACAGGATGTGGCTTGCAGGCAAGCTTGCACACGTTGTCTTAGGCATGCTCATTATTGCACCCTCTAATAATGTTTAAAATAGCAATTGGCATTATGTTACCAAAAAAGCTTACTTCAAGTTAAAAGTACCTGAAACTGGAAGGTTTATATTTCAAGTGTAATGTCCCAGTGCCTCATAGGAATTGTGGTTCATGTGTGTGATACTTAAATAAAATAATAAGAACATAAAAAAGTAAAAACATAATAAAACATTAAACTTTTTTTAAAAAAAACTTCCCTATGCAGTATTGCCTTCAGATGATTTGGGGGTCGGATAACTTCATACCCTCCAACATTTCTCTGATGAAAATAGGGACATCCTAAGGAAAAGTGGGACATTCCGGGATCAAATCAGGAACCCTGGAAAATAAGGACATTCGGAGGGTCTGCATATGTATGCTCTGCAAGAGCTTGTAAGAGCTCGGGGAGATGCTACTGGAACCCATTGTTGCTTTGTGCGCATCACTGCAACAACCACACAAGGCCAGCGGTGGGGACTTGGGTGGTGGGCTGGCACCTTCCTGTTTTGCCTCGGGCAGTGAAATGGAACATGCTGCCCCTGGCTGAGGCTGCTGCTAAGAGAGTTGCTAGAAGACCTCTTCCCAGAGTTTTTCCTCGACCCACCAATTATTACAAGCAGAGGCTTAAGCAAAAGGGTCTTTATATTCCTCCTCTTCAGTGTGAATAGCAGCTGGGATTTGAACACAGCCCTTCCTTTAGGTGGCTCAGCTGTTTACTCCCCTTTGCAGGGGTGCAGAAGGGGAGATTTGTCTGAGGCTGTACCGATTACTTGGAGAACAGGGTGTCAAAAGAAGTCTTTCTTTGCATCTTGGGTTGGGGATAAGCGGCTGAGATCAGCAACAGGTGTGCAAATGTAGGTGTGTGTGTTCCTGAGACTGTTCTGGGGGTTGAGATGGGCCCCAGAGTGCTCACTTGCCTACTTCTACCACAGACCATTGCAGTTTCTCCTGCATTTCAAACCTACAGAAGTCTATAATTCCCCCTTCACACTCACATTTCCACACCACTTCACTGCATCCGAGAATGAAGAAATCTTCTCCTGTCAGTTATTCAGAGGATTTTATGCCAGCACCAATCCAGAACTGCTGTTTGCTGTGCAGGCAACTGCATCAGCACTTTCAACATCCTGTTTTCAAGCATCCTTTGACTTGGCCATAATAGATTTGTTCCTTAGAAATTGGCATGGAAAATGCTGCCTGTGTCTTTATAAAGCCTTGTTGCAGAAAGGGGAGGTGGGTTAGCTGTTGCATTTCAGGACACGTTTGTGACAGTTTCAAGATTGGTTGCTCTGTCAGTAATTTCCAAATATTCCTGATTTGTGCTGGTTTTGCTGTTTTTCGATTAAAAGAACTGCAATCACCCACTTTTTAAAAACTTTGTGGACCAAACCAATTGATAAAATGTTGTTGAAGATCTTTAAAAGGGTCACTGCACAAACTTGTTGTTTATTCCAAGAGTTCTAACAACTGCTTTTATCCTTAAAATGCTTGCTTGCAGGGCCAGCGAGCCAATCTGGTACAGAGCTTGATCTAGCATTTGCTAAAGTCAATAACTTTTCTGTTGACTTCAAAAGGAAATGGAACTGTGTTACTAACACCCTGATCCGAAATGCCTTTGCTTGAAAGCAGGAGCTATTGATTGCCCTGGAATTAGCTCCCAAGCAAATGTGCTTAGTAGAACAACCTAGTGTCACTTATAAATCCCATTGAACTCAACAGTAAGTATCTATATTGTAATGTGCTACAGAACTTTGAGGTGGTGGTTGTGGGGCTTCTGGTGGCAATTGCCTAAGCAGAGGCAGAAGGGTCTATGCCTCCCCCTGGATAAACTGTTGTGATCTGTAGTAAAGCCCTCCTGATGCTGCTGGACTACAACCCCCATCACCCCTGACCATTGGCTGTGTTGGCTGGTAGCTGATGGGAGTTGGGAGTCTGGAAGGCACTACATTGGATTTATAGGCATGGACCTTGGCAGCTAGAAATGCCTCAATACCGCTTTTTCTGTTGCAACCTATCCTGTTCCCTTGGGTGAGGCTGTGGGCTGAATATCTAGGAATTCATCAGCATGCAATACATTAACCAGCATTTCTCAAATTTGGGTCCCCAGCTGTTGTTAGACTACAACTCCCATCATCCCTAGCTAGCAGGACTAGTGGTCAGGAATGATGGGAGTTGTAGTCCAACAGCAGGTGGAGACCCCAGTTTGAGAAACATGCCCAGAGCTGGATGTCCTAAACCATGGCTGGGGAACTCCTAGTCCAGTTGGGCTCTCAATTCCAGTCATCCCTGACTACTGGCCAGGCTGGGGCTGATGGAGCCCTGCTGTGTCTGGAGGGCCATGCGTCCCTTGCCCCTGTTCTAAACAATGCTTTTTATATCTTGTGGAATAAAGAATAATATGATACTTTATCATATTACTTGAGCTGGGTGTCAAGAAGACCTCCCAGGCCTATGGTTTTACAGATGTTAAGATTAGAGCCTGCAGAAGAGAAGCATCAAAAAGAAAATGGTCAAACCAGTTCCTTTTGTTAATATCCTGGCATATTTCTTTTGGTTTTTATTTACTGCATTTCTACCCCTCCTTTTTCTCCATATAGCTCAATGATGGAACCTGCATTTTCAAAACTCCCCCACTGTCTGCAATTCTAAAAGGTAAACAGAAAATTGAACATCTCATTATGGTTGACTCTTGATATTTCAGAAATCCTTACTGAAAGTGAAACTTATCAAAACTCTAGAAGTGAACGTGCTGCCTTGTAGTTCTTTAGAAATATTATTAAATTGGCTTAATATAATTTCCTTGGGGCAGAGAATTAATTTAAGCTTTAGGACAAGTGTGGCTGATGATTTAAGTGGGACCTCTAAAGGCTGAAGCATTGGAAATAATAATTACTAGCAGCCTCAATTAATATTTGCAAGAGACTTAGCAGATACTTGAAATGAAATTGATTGTGAACAAAGTTGATAGTGAAAGTAAGATATGGTATTAGATGCATATGTTAATTTGTGGGTTTGCAAGCAGTCTCTGTGAGTTGTTCTCTGGCATTTGAGACAGTTTTTCCCAGGCTACTGTGGTTTGGTGGTCTCCAGGGAAGGGGTAATCAGCAGTAATTAAAAAGGCAAGGGAAAAGAGGATGAAATAAAGAAGCAAAAGGATAGTGGGAAGAAACAAAGTAAGCCAAACAGGACCTTAAAAATCAGAAAAAGAAATGATTCTTCTACCCATCAAGATGAGCCAGTGGGAAGTGACTTATGAAAAGCAGGGACATAGGAAGCATGGACAAAGTCAAACATGGGTCCACTTAACTCAGTCTTGTATACACTGCCTGGCAGCAGCCCTACCTAGAGTTACTGGGAATGGAACCTGGAACCGTCTGCCTGCAAAGCAGGTGTTTTGCCACTGAGCCATGGTCTTTCCCCTCTGTATCTACCACGTTAGGTTGGTTGGTGCATCACTATTCAGTTGGTAGGTAAAATACCTGATCTTTCATGGTTCATCCTCGTGGGAGGGGAGAGACTCACTCCAGATGCAAAAGGAGGACAGAAGGGGTTCCTTGCTCCTTATTAAATAGCTACATCGTGGAGGTGATCAGAGAAAGGTTTGCTTTCCACATTCCTATGTGGCAAGAAGCACATGCTGAAATTTCTTCTTCTGTTTGTTAAAAGATGCAGGACCTCTGCTATCCTCCCTTGCACTTGATTTGGCCATCTTAAAATGGGGAAGGTGGGGAAAGGAGAAGGATAAAGATACACACACAAAGAAAATATTGATGGCATCATCTGCAACAACATCCATTGTATTCCACACAGGACAAACAGGCCCATCTCTAAGCAACTGAATAAGTGGGCATCAGAAGGGGCAATTTATATTTGTTAAAATGGGAAGAACATTTCAGCCTCTCACAATGCTCTGTACCTGACTTTTAAGATGGCCAAACTAAAACACAAAAACTACTGAATTACACTTTTAGAGGTTTGATGCTTGTGGATTGAATGTGCCACTATATATATATTTAAATCACATTGTAAGTGGTATTGGTGTTGCAATGCTAGGATGCCTGTGTTATTTACATACAAGGGTGCCATCATAATTTTCTAGGGCTCTTTCTCTCTCTGTGAGCTCATGTGCCTTAATACTGGTGAATGCTAAAATACACTGATGATGCTAAATAGATGTTAGGAACATAGGAAACTGCTTCATGAGCCAGACCATTGGTTCACCTGGCTCTGCATTGGCAGAAGGTCCCAGGGTTTCAGGCAGGGTTCTTTCACAGCTCTACCAAGAGATGTCAGGATTGAACCTAGGGCTTTCTGAGTGCAAAGCAATGGCCTTTGGCCTTAAATGGGCTGTGCTCTCCATAAAAGCCATCATTATGCTGAGAATCTCTCACCTGTTACAGTCTCAGTTCAAACAAGGCAAGTGTGGAGCAGGGTAATTCTGTCAAGTGTCAGACTTGAACAAAAACACACACATTCCAGCCAGCAAGTCACTGGACAGCCTCAGGAAAGACAGCCTTTAAGTTCCCTATTTGTAATGTTCAAATTACGGTGACCTCATAGGCTTATTGTTGGCATGAATGAAATAGAGATTGCCTAGTGCTTTGTTCTAGATACATTAAAAAAACTACTATGCACACAGTCTTGTAAAATCTTTCATGCATATTCATAAGCATAATGATTTCAAAAGCTTCCAGACATAAGATGAAATAACTGGCCTCTGGCAAAAAGTTAACTTTTATGGCTGTGGTGTGGTGTAAAAAACTTTAGTTCATCCCACCTTATTAACAGTGCATGAAAATTATTCATAACTTTGATTTTGTATTTTTTTTAAAAAAGATGCTCAGGTGATTGATGAAAATATGTCCCATTATAAATGTAAAGAAAACACCTTAAGAGATTACTCTTAAGCCCTGTGCAGAGGGGTAATGAGTGCAGAAATGAAGAGGAGGGAGCCGGGAGTCTTGGGGGCTCCCACCAGAAGGCAGGGAGCCCAACATTAGGTGGCGCCGGAGAGCCAGTGGCAGGCAGAGCCAACTCAGTCTGGTTTTGTCCCCACCCTCTCTGTTTAAAATATAATAATTTTATTAAAGATGTTCTTGGGTTACAAAAGCACATGCATTGTCTCTATTTTCAGGTTGAAGAGCTTTTTCTACAGATCAGCTACATTCAATGTGAGACATTAATGTTGTACACAATGTAAGGTTGCAGGAGAAAAGGGGGGGGGAGAGAAGGGGTGGTAAATTTATATTATTTTACTTAGTGTGTGAGGTTTTTGTGTCAGCGTTACTTGGGGAGGCTCTCTTTCTATTCACTTATTATTTTTCCTTGGCAGTGAGAGAAGTTGGGAGGGGGCAGACTGCAGTGAGATTTGTTTGAGTGTATGGGCGGGGGGGGGGGGAGAGACCCATCCTCGCTGTTGAGGGAGGCAACATGGTGACCGAGGAGGAGGGAGCTGTACGGCTGCGTCACCAGCCTCTGGCACTGATTGTAAGTAAGGCAGGCAGGCTGAGGTTGGTGGGGCAGAGCCCCATTTGCCCTTGTGGCCTTCACTAAGATTAAGGCTCACACGCACCTGCTCCATGCTTCTTTTTCAAGGTGCCTTTTCTACAGTACACCTAATGGTTGTACATACCACCCACGGACGTCCAATGAAAATGAATGTTAGAAGATTCAGGACAGATCAAAGGATCTTGTCACACAGAGCAAAACTATGGAACTCACTCCCACTGGAGGCAGTGAAGGCCACTAACTTGGGTGGCTTTAAAAGAGAAATCCAAAGAACAGGTTATATTGAGGGCTACTAGCCATGATGGAGGGGACGCGGGTGGCGCTGTGGGTTAAACCACAGAGCCTAGGACTTGTTGATCAGAAGGTTGGCGGTTCGAATCCCCGTGACGGGGTGAGCTCCCGTTGCTCGGTCCCTGCTCCTGCCAACCTAGCAGTTTGAAAGCATGTCAAAGTGCAAGTAGATAAATAGATACCACTCTGACAGGAAGGTAAACGGTGTTTCCGTGTGCTGCTCTGGTTCGCCAGAAGCGGCTTAGTCCTGCTGGCCACATGACCCGGAAGCTGTACGCCGGCTCCCTCGGCCTGTAAAGCGAGATGAGCGCCGCAACCCCAGAGTCGGACACGACTGGACCTAATGGTCTGGGGTCCCTTTACTTTTAGCCATGATGGAAACCATGGGAGGGGAGAAGGCTCTTGTGCTCAAATACTTCTTGTGGGTTTCCCCCAGGCATCCAGTTGCCCACTGTGGGGAAAGGATGCAGGACTGGACAGGACACTGGCCTTGCCTATCTTTGGCCCATCTACCTGCGCCCAGGCCGCCTACTTGCAACTCCCATCCTGTGTGACATCTTCCCTCTGGACCTTTGGAACTTGTTGGAAATTGGGTGTAGGGTCAGCAGGAGATCGCCCACCTCCCTTCATTATCATCCCTTGAGACCTGCTACATCCACACGAGTGTAGCCTGGGGGGCAGGGAAGCACGTCGGTTCTGCCCCCCCCCCCAAAAAAAATCATGGCTGTGCCCATCCAGCCACTGTCAGAGGGGGGCAATCTCATCCTATAGAATGGCAATGGTGCCCACCAGCGAGGTGTAGGAACCCACCTGAGAGGCACAGGAACTGAGTTCCTGTGAGTTCCCCCAGAAAAAGCCCCTCTTATAAGTGTTGGCTCCGAGGTCAGACCCACCGAGTCCTGTGGGGCTTATTCCAAAGGAAGGATGTGCAGCCTGCAGATGTGCGCGGCAGCTTTCACCAGAAACCTACTTCCCCGGAAGCGTGCACTGGAATGCGGCCTGATCGTGTGCACGCTTACTCGGAAGGAAGCCCCATTCGAGCATTTCACCCACTGAATGCAGTCGATTAGTCGCTCTTCCACCGCCGTGGGGCTAAGCGATCGAAAGGCGGCACCCAAATCCTATGCGCGTTTTTCATCAGCGGTAACCTCTACTCAGCTCAATGAGATTTACTCCTAAGTAGGCGAGCACAGGCGTCCAGCCCAATTCTACGCACGCTTACTTGGAAGTAAAGCAGGCCTTCCACGGAACTCCAAGGTAGCGGATCAGCCCCCGCTCTCCTTCCTATCCTATCCTATCCTATCCTATCCGGAAGCCGAGACCTGCGCTGGGCGTGCGCCGTGGGGCTGCCGAGGATCCTCCCGGGGCGCTTGGGAGAGAGCTGGGCGCGGGGGGTCGGGGGTCTCTTGCCTTCCTTCGGGCGCCAAGTGTGGCCCGGAGTCGCGCAGCCCTAAGCGCACCCGCGTTTTGCACGCGCGCGGAGCCCTCCCGGCCGAAAGCGAAGGGCAATTCTTGCGCGGGGCGTCATTGGCCCCCTGACTTCACAGGTGCGGGAAAGCTGCCTCCGCCTTTGAGGTCAGCGCGGGAGCCAGGAAGTTTTTAAATGTGTAGTTGATGTTTGGAGAGTTTGCCAAAAAAGCTCAAAAGCAACAACAAAGCTCCACTCAGCTTTTGGTCCGGATTATCGGGTGCTGCCAGGGTCCCCCCGGTGAGTTACAGGGACCCCCAAGTGCGAACTAGCTGGTGAAGGTGGAGGAAAGGAACTTTGGTTAGTGCCTCAAGAGACGGAATGCAGATATTGAGGTGGGAATAAGAAACACAAGGATGGCTGATTCCTCAGCTCTGGAAATAATAATAATAATAATAATACCCTGGCTGTTACTCTGGTCTGTCTCCATCCCTGGGCAAAACTCAGAGTCCTTGAAAAGTAAAGAGAAACAAGGAAGTCTTAGCATTAACAATGGCTGAAAATAATTTTAGGTGCTGTACTAGATATATAAAAAAGCCAAATTGGGTAACTTTACCTGGCAGCTGGAGGGAATGTTGCTTGAGAGAGAGAGAGAGAGAGAGAGAGAGAGAGAGAGAGAGACAAGTCCCTTCTTCAGGTGGCAAAATATCCTTTTCCTCCAGTTTAGACTTGCTGTTGAGTGGCTAAATTCATTATTTTCCAAAACATACAAAAAGTATAAACACCTGAAGATGAGATGTTGGAATGTTTGCGGCTTTCTCTCACATTCCATTTTAAGACTGTCCAGATGCAGACTCCAGATGTTGCCATATGCCAAAATTTTATTTTGCACCTGCTGCTTTATTTACCAGCTGGCCTGATGAGGAATTCTGGAGAACGCAAACACAGTTTTGTGATATTTTTGTTTTCCTAATGAAGATATTGTTCTAATTCCGTTTTTGGGGTCCCCCCCCCCTGCGGCTAACATGGCTGCTTTTTTACTTTTGATGTGACAAAAGTAAGGACAATCTTATTAATAAGCACAATCCTTTGCTATTTAAATTGATGGCCCTTAAAATGTGCTTACCTTTGTCTGGTTCCCTGTTTTCTGGTTTGAGGCCTGCAAGGGGTTGGTTGCAGATGATGCCAAATATTTTTCCATATTGCCATAAAAACCCATTGGTTTATATGGTTGGTCCCCCTGAACATCCTTGATTTTAATGGGTAGACAAGACCTCTTTTGAGCAGGGACAGCCTGCTCTCTATTCAAAGGAAGAGGCCTCTGAAAGGTTGTTAAAATGCACCAGGTAGGAAGTTTTGAAACCCCAGAGTCTTAAATATTCCAAACAATATAGATTTTTGAAGCAGCTACTGGAGTAGGTGAGGCATTGGACAAAACTGGAATCCTTAACAAGGAAGATCAATGGGATGGTAATGAGAAGCCCCTCCCTGCTGTCTGCATGGCATCCTTTGTGTTGCCCCTTAAGAGACAAAAAATCGGTTCAGGAGGAGAGGATGGTGCTTCCCTGCCCCCACCCTCTGCAAGGGTAGAAGGAGGGGCATGTTTAATTTCAGCTCTTTAGACATTTAATTTTTGAGGCAGTGATAGAATAGAGTTAAAGTAACAATAGAAATGGTAAAGAGCATATGAAAGAGTTAAGGATTTTGGAATGTCTCTGATAACTTGAATGTGATTTAATATTTGTATTCTGCTTTTCCAACAACAAATGTTGATCTCAAAGCAGCTCACGGTAAGAACAATAGTATTAAAAAATAACAAACATTGCAATCACTATAATAATATCAAAATCACAGTAGCATATAGAGCAATAAACAAACAAATCCATCATGACAATTAATACAATATAAACTCTCAGTGATTCGAAATAGCTGTTGAGTTCCCAGGCAGCAGGATCTCTCATAGTTTTTAGCTTTGACTTCATTTTCACCTTCAAAGAGAGAAATTGATGACTTCTGTGTTGTTCCTTCCAAGCATATAGCGCATGCATGCATATATGTGTAAGTGGGGTTGTGCTTTTGGTCTTGCCACTCATCTTTGGTTTCTTGTCTGAAAAGAGAGTCTGCATGCATTCAGTTTTGTATGGGGTCGGGGGGGGGCAGCCTTTTCCAACCCAATGCCATCTGGGTACTCTGCTGCTGGGTTTGATGAGAGCTGCAATCCCACAACATCTGGAGGCTACTAGGTTGGTGAAGTCTGGGGTGGGTCTTCCATTGCTTTGCAGAGGCTCCCCTTACAGTCCATTAAAGGTAGTGGCCCCAAAGCTTGCTCTTTGTCTTCCTCCAGAAGTTCACTGTGTACAGGGTGGGTGGAGGGGAAGGGAACAAGTGAAGTGGGCTTATGAACTCTTCAATTTTCAGTTGAGTAAGAAGAGAAATGTTTTCCTTGTCCGATTTCTACAGTAGAAGGAGATAATAGCATAAGAATGCTTAGCCATGATTGCAGCTTTGTGAGGGAAAGCATAAGAGGTCAAAATTCATGTTGGTACTTGTGAAGAACAAAGAGCTTTTCATTTGAGTCTCTCGGCAAATAGAGCTTCAAGAAAGAAGGTCCTACACAAGGTGACTTCACTCAGAATGATGCATCGTCCTGCTGTGTAGATCTGACCTGATTTGCACATAATGCTAAGTCAAAGCAGGACTTAACACAAACAAGCACATTTTCATCTTCCCAGACAGAGATTGTGGCCGCAGTGTTCCTGTCGCAGTGTGCACTGCCATTGTGCTTTAACATAATGTTATGTCTGGACCTGAGCTTGTGGTTTGTCTACTGGAGGAGTCCCTTTCTATGCTGTGGGAAGTGGGGAACTTTGGAAATAATTTAGAATGGGATATTTTAAAGAACTTTAAATCTTTAAAAGCTTTACTTTGCTGCATGTTTTGTAACTTTAAATCTCTGCTGGGGCTTTCTCACCAAAGAGTACTTGCTCCACACCTGGATCCAGGCATCCAGGGAATTCTCCTTTTATTCTTACCCCAAATTTGGTATTTACTCCAAATACCAAAAACCAACAGTATCATAGGGACATGGAAGCTATTGATTGATTGATTGATTGATTGATTGATTGTGTTAGTGTTAGGAAAAAAGAAGAGTTTGTAGGCAGAGACTACCCTTCTGAGCAATAGCTGATAATTGTTGAGGCTCTGAGATTAGAATTTGAAATTGGTAATTTAGCATCACTGTCTAAAAGACATTGAAAGTCTTTTTTGGGGGAAGGCAGGGTTTGCTTTCTCATTTTAACAGTCCTGGGACAGCAAATTCTGAAGCTTGACTGAGTTTATTACCGTACATCTGTCTGTGACCTTTTATCTGTAAGAGATTAGCTGATGTACATGGGGAGGAGTTGCTAATCCCATTTTATGATCCCCACATCCTTCTGAAGTGGGCTAGTAACAGCCAAGGGTATCTCGTTTCCTTGATGGGTGACTGAAGATTTCAACTCAGAACCTGAACCTCCCATTCTTATCTAGACCTTTTCTGCTATACCACACTGATACTTGCATTTTTTTAAAATAGCAATTTGTATTTTTTCAAAAAAGACGAGGTTACGAATAATAAATATCAGGCACATGATAAAAAAATCTCCAGAATTACAACAAAACAATATATAACAAGATATAACAAGATATAAAACAAATGATGGCATTTAGTCTGATTATTTTCTTTCTCTTCAGAAGCACACTTTCAAATCTTGATTTCTGCTTCACAGGGAAAAGGATTGTAGTGACTTCTCCCCCAGAATTCATAGAGCCTGGCTTGGATTGCCTCTTTCATTAAAAAGTTTAATTTCTTGAAACAGTAATCCAGTTTTTTCCAGGACATGTCTCTTTGTTACATCAATGAGCACAGGAACATCTGGTATGCAGGTGATCAGCTTAGAATGTATTACGACTGTTCTAGACAGTCGCCCCCCTTGGGTTAGGAAAAGATTTTGGAGTGGTCAGTGGGCAAGGAAGCTGCATTTGATGTGCATGGAGCTGACTAGACTCTAGAGACTATCTGAACATGGAGCAGATTTGAGAAAATAACTGTATTTGACAATGGCTTGGGAGAATACTGTTATGCTGAGATAGGCACTTATGGCGCTTAGTAAATCGGATCTCCCAGAGTGTGCTTTCTGCTTGTCTCCCACCTTATGCCAGAAGAATAGTTAGTTGCATTTTGATAGAGGATTGATGGACTTTTTAAGAAATTGCTTTAAAAATCTACTTAAGAATTTTCCCATATTAAAATTTGCCTTCCAAGATCTTTCAGTTTCTAGTGTTTTGTACCATGCTTAACTGCAATTCACATTAAGTAAAAATGAAACAAACAAATCCAGATTTATTGGGACTTCCAATTTAGCGAGCTACAACTTGCTTCATGTAGCCGTTAGCAACAGATACCACTAAAGAGTGGACAGGTGACCCATACCTTGGAAAAATTAAAACTCAATTACTGTTACATGCTGTATGTTTGCCTACTGTAACTGTGGTTTGGAAGCTTCAGCTAGTGCAGAATTGTGTGGCTATGTTACTAAGTAGTGTACCTATACCTGCAGACATGCAATACCTTTGGTTACCAGCCCAGGTTTAAGGTCCTAGCCATTTGCATCCAGGTTACCCAAGAATGACTTTTCCTGTACAGACTTGCACAGTGACTGAGATCATAATTGGGGGCACGCCTGGTTGTGTCACTAGTGCCTGTAGATAATATATTTTGCAGCAGCCTGAAGTACAGCATTTTCTGTGGTGGCCTTCATACTCTGGAATGGCCTCCCCCAGAAATAACTTTGATGCAATTTTGGCACAAGCTAAAAACTTTTGTGCTCACCTCAGCATTTGCAGCCTTTTAATGCTAGCCGCTGTAGAACTTCCTGCCTGCTTGATTGAACCTGATTTTAATTATATTCTTATATGCAAGGAAATGCCAGCTGGGGTGTGTGTGTGTGTTCTCTGCTCTTCCTCCGGCATGTGGGGGGATGCAAAGCAAAACTCAACGTACAAGTGAGAGCAGCTGACCTTGAAGACTAAAGATGGTAGGACTCTGTAGCATATTAGATTCACAAACCGTTACTGAAAGCAGGACTGACTGCATGAAAAGTGGGGAATTGACTTATCTGATAAGCACATTGAAGTTGGCTCCCTGAATAAAGGGACAGGATTTTGAGGGGTTCTGTAACTAAAAAGGGACAGATGAACAGATTAGTTGATAAGGGTAGGTCCTCCAGGATGGGAATCATAGAATCTTAGAGTTGGAAGGGACCAAGGGTCATCTAGTCCAACCCCCTGCAATCCAGGGATCCCAGCTAAAGCATCCATGACAGATGCCATCCAACCTCTACTACCAAACAGCTCTTACTGTCATAAAGTTTTCTGAATATTTAGTTGGAATCTGCTTTCTTGTAACATGAAGCCATTGCCTCGAGTCCTCCCCTCCAGAGCAGGAGAAAACAAACATGCTCCCTCTTCCATGTGACAGCCCTTAAGATATTTGAAGATGTCTATTGTATCTGCTCTCAGTCTCCTATTTTCTAGGCTAAACATCCCCAGCTCCTTCAAGTGCTGCTCGCAAGGCTTAGTTTCCAGACCCTTGATCTTCTTGGTTGCCCTCCTCTGCACACCTTCCAGCTTGTCAACATCCTTCTTAAATTGTGTGCCCAGAATTGGACAAGGTATTTCAGGTGTGGTCTGACCCAGGCAGAATACACTAGACTTCTGTTGATGTAGAAGAGTCCTGGACTTTTTTTCTGGAAGAATGAAGGGCTCACCAGAATTCCTCAGTGACTGAAGAGGGGGTTTGGGGGCCCTGAGAGCACATTGGTCCTAAAACAAAACAGAGAGGAAAGCAGTGAGTAATCTCACAACATATTTTTTATTTTATTATACCTCTGCACAGTGCCTTGAAATGTCTGCATAACAGGAGATACATAAATATCTTAATAGCAGCAGTGAATAACTTTGCTTAGCATGTGGATAGGTAGAGAATTCCTCATTATTTTATTCTTTGACTATTCCCAACTAGTTTTTGTAGTTGCTGCTCAGAGGAATGGTAATTCAGTAAATTCAGATATGGAAGATATAATAGGTAGCCTGTGAATATGGAAACAGGAAAATTTTCCAAGACGTGCTCCAAATTCTGTACCCTGCAATTTGAACTAGTAGCTGAGAGAGTTAAGAATACTTGTGGTACTCTCTATATATGCTGCTAATGAAATGTAGGTTTCTCATGATTTGAGTTTCTCCTCTTCAGAAGCTGTTGTGTAAAATACCTGCAGCCTGTTCTTCTCTGACTGAATATAGAGACCTGAGTGGGAGAAAGAAAACGCTGCAGATAGGATTTTAGCTTTATGCGAGCAAAAAAGGGGAGATAAGGAATGCTGCTGTTGCAGGTTTATGCAAATAGGTAGCACGTTTTCTGGACATGGATGCACATTAACTTATACTGCAACGTGGCAAAATTTTAGTGTGAATGCTGAAATATTTATTTTTCAAGTGCTGTGATTGTAGCTGGAAGTATGTTTTAAAGAAATAAAGAAATTCAGTTTTAGCTCTAAACAACTCTTGATTGTTTTGCTAAAGATCAATTATATGGAACAATGCTTTTAAAATAACCTACTTTAAAATGGATTAAACAGTTTTAGAACATGTTAAAGCACATTTCTAAGACTTCCCATCATTGAGAAACACTATTTTTGATTCGTAACTACAGTCCTTCGCCTATAGAAAATGCTGGATGCCTAGCAAGCAGGCAGAGCTTTCCAAACTTTTCATGTTAATGACACACTTTTTAGACATGCATCATTTTGCGACACAGTAATTCAATTTTACTAGCAAACCAAAGATTAAACTAACCCCTTTCCAGCCCCCGGAGGAGAGACACATCTACACACTTACACACTATAGCAGACACACTAACGTGTTTCAACACACAGAAAGCTCTGAAGTAAGGAAACTTGCTTGGTATCCTTGTGTGTGTATGGAGGGATCCAAATGAACAACTATGTTGTTGTTGTTGTCATGGTTATGCAGTACATGTGATCTGTGTGACTAAAAGTTTTGCATTATTCACGCTGGATGCATCAACACTCTTATTTAGTTGGAGATCAGCCTGTTTTAATTGTTAGAGCAACCAGGTAGTGTACATGGTTCCTCAGGAAACAAACAGATTTTAAAAATGGCAAATGTGATTGAAACTGATTTTTTTTGCTTGGTGAAATGCAGCACAGTCCTGCGTATGTTTACTCATTAGTAAATCCCATTAAGGGAAATGAAACTTAATCCCAGGTAAGTGTCCAGAGATGAGAGCCTTGCATCATATTTTGGTTAAATTAAGGCACTCCTGTGTCAGAGGTAAGGATGTCCTTTGTAATCTGCCTGGCCATGTTACATTTCTCCTCACATAGTTGTGACACCTGTCCTCTCTCTCACACACACACAGGGAGAGAGAAGTTTGTCAACTCTTATTTCATCGGACATTTTTCAAAGGTTGGATGGTCATCTGTCAGGGATTCTTGAGCTGTTGATTCCTGCATTGCAGGGGGTTGAATTATCCCAAAATTAAGGGCCCGTGGACGGAGATTTCTGAAAGTATGGACTAGAGGCTCAGAGCAGAGAAGAAGCAGGGCCTCAGGAGGCCTGTGGAGGCCCTGAAGGGAGAGGAGGGCCATCACTATAGAAACGGTAGAGAAATGGATGAGGTTGATACTGCTAGAAATCTTGTATATGTGTGAGTTTCTCTAGAAGGCCTCACTTGAGGCCATTGTGTGTTGAACTTACTGGCCACATAAAACCCTGCCGCTGCCCTAAACATGTTTTTATTTTATTACAATTTGGTTGCCTGCTTTTCATGATAGAATGTTCCCTGTGGGGAACAATACCAGCAAAACACAGGAAAATGATACAGTCATTTTGAGCCTGTGTGGATGCATGCACCATAGAGAGGGGCCCATCCGCACAGGATCTGAATGCACCCCCCCCCCAACAAATAGATAAGGATTCAGCCTTGCTCTCATTTTGGTGTGAACTATGCATTGTGACCGCAGTGCCCAGCATTGCCAGGGCATCCCCAGCAAGTGTGAGAGAGTATGCTGGATGTCTGGAAATGGGGCCCTGGGAGTGGCACCCCTTTAAGTGTTGAGGGAGACAGATCTCCCGGGTGTCAGGACTTCCTGAGCTACGAAACATGGCAGCTGTGTTTTTCGTCAGCACTTTCTGAAGGAGAATCGCAGAATCATGGAAGTGGCTTATGGCGCTGCTGTGAGAGAAAGGGAAGGGGCAAAGGAACAGCTTTGAGTTTTTTCATCCACTTTGCCCTGTGTAAGAGTACTCTTTTAAAACGAGACTCTTGAGGTTTTGGTTGTAAGAAGGATCTGAAATCGATTAAGGTGGCAACAGTCCTGAGGGTCTTAATTGCAAATGAGCCATTGAGATAATCACAAATATGTTCTTGGCAAGAGGCTTTGGGGGGGGGTGATTTAGGATAATTTATTTGGAAAGGGGAAATCTAGTTTTAAGAAAAAAAATAAGGGCTGTCATTTTGATGGCAACTACCGATTGGCGTTGGTGCCCCCCCCCAAAAGCTCAACAACTCTGGGCAATCTCCCTCCAAAAGAAGCTTGACAACTTTGGGCAACCCCTCCCCCCCATATTTTTGTTGCGCTCCCATAAAATAGGGGTCGTCTTATACATGGGGGCGTGTTATGCACGAAAAAATACGGTACATCATGTGGATGGTGCGTGCATGGAGGAGCAGCAATCTTCCATAAATGCCCCCTGAGATACTTTGAATCACAAAGCTTAATCCCCCTTCACAGGGAAATCTGGGAATTGTAGCTCTGTGAGGGGAATAAGGAGTCTCATAACAACTCTTAGCACTCTTAACCAACTACAGCTCCCAGGATCCTTTGGGGGGGGAGCCATGACAGTGCTTTAATGTATGGTGTGAATGTGGCCTTAGTGGGAATTTGGCCTGTTCCCCGGCGGTGGCTCTCCCAGCTACAGCCTGGTCTGCTGTTAGCACAATTTCAGGGGCCTGGTTCACACACATGTACATCTCACTCAGTGAGCACAGCATCCACTGCGGACACAACTTCCATTGAGTGGCAGGCTGCGCATGCACTTGGGTGTCAGTTGTGTAGAGTAATCCATGGTGCACGAACATGTGTGAACATTTGCAGGGTGGCATTCATTTGGGTACTCAGAGTATTGCTGGGTGCCTATGTGTGCTGGCAGGTGGGTGTGGGTGTGTCTACATGTGCCCCTGAGTATAGTGTATTCAAGGGCGCTTGGTTTGAGCTGCTGTTTCCTTTTAAGGGACTGGCTTGTCTCTTTGAGCCGGAGGAGGGTGTGGGAGGGAAAAGTCAATTGTAATGATATTGGAGCTGTATTACAAAGAGAATAAATTCTTCTCCCCGGAGGGCTTTGGCTGATGGTTCCCCCCCTTCACTTTCTTCTCTCTTTCTCTCTCACCCCCCCCCCCTTTGTGCTGGATACAGCTGTAGAACAATTGATTTCTCTGGCAAGGAGTTAAGCCTTGCACTTTGAAATGCCTCAAGTTGTGAGAGGAGTTTTCTTCTTGCTGAGGCTGCCATGAGAACAGTTCAGAGGCCTTGCCCTCTTCTTTTGACTTAACTCTGGCTTCTGTTGCCTCTGGGTGGTAAATATAGGGGATTGCACCAATATATTCCATTGCTTGCTTGCTTTGTGGGTGTGTGTATGGGAAACGCTAATGGTGTGTAGGTGGCACTGTGCAAGAAGTTGCCCTTTCTCCTTCTAACAAATAATACTGTGGCCTCTGCTCTCTTACAGATTTACACAGCAAATGTAAAACAGGGGTAGGCAGATTAATATAAAGGGGTATGTGGGTGGGTGGAATGGTAACATTTTTCTTTCCCAAAGCTGGAATAAAAGTGGCCTACCAACAGCTCACTAGCCAATTTCTGGTGGGTCACCCAGGGCCTGTGGGCTGCTAGGGTCCTTGCACAGAATGAATGCCTTAATTCAGTTAGGATCCTGACTATCCACTGTTGCTTTGTACATTTAAAAACTGATTAGTAGACCATGGGCTCTCTTTTTTTAATCTTAAAAAGGCTCAGGTCAGGCCAGCCCTGCTGGTAGATCTCTGTTGTAGAACTGGTATTGGAGGTAAGATATACAAAAATGGATAAAAGCTTTTAAGGCCCCTCCAGCCCCCCTTTTTATTATGCATTTGTGGTGTTTTAAGCTGATGATGGTATTGGGCAGCTTACCATATTTTTCGCCCCATAGGGCGCACCGGCCCATAGAACGCACCTAGTTTTTTTGGGGGGGGGGGAAATAAAGAATTTTTTTTTTATTTCCATGCTACCCTGCCAAACACCTGATTCACCCAGCAGTGCCATAGTGGCGGGGGGTGGGGGGAATGTGTCTTTGGTGCTGCATCAGGTGTTTGGCAGGGGTAGTGCCGCAGCAAAAGACCTGCATCTCTTCCTGCTGCAGACCAACTTACTGTAGCCAGGCAGTTGGAGATGCTAGACATCTCAATCCCGTTGCAAAAGGCTGGTTGCCAGTCACAAAACGCAGCTGGCGCCCAGCTAATTTTGAATGCTGTCTGGTTGTGGAGAAGGTGCTGGAGCAATGCAGGACGCAGAATCTCAGAATACTGCAAATCGTGTGTGTTTGAATAGCCCACAATTAATTGCTGGTCACTTAAAGCTACAAAAGAATCCTTCTTTTCCATATCCCCTCAAGGGCTTTGATTAAATTAAGCATAACGGCTTAAAATGAATATGGAAATCTTGACTGCTGGAATCTTGTGTGCTTGATTTCTATTAAAGAGTGTCTGCTTAAGGGAAATGCTGTTCTGCCAAATATTACTTCAAAAGCCATAAAGCTAATTTGTTTGCAGGTGGGTAGTTAAGATACTTTTTTCCTCCTCAGATGAAAACCTTAGACTTGGACTCAGAGTGGAAGCTGGGAACTGTGGTACCCTTTTTGGGCAAATGCCGGCCATTTGTGGGCTATTGCTGCCAAAGGTGCACGCCAAAGAGCTGGGTAAGAAGTTGATTTATTTCAGTTCGTATATTTATACCCTTCCTTCCTTCCCTCCAAAGAGCTCAGGGTGGTGCACATGGTTCCCCCCATGCCTCATTTGATCCTCACAACCACCTGTGTGGTAGGTTATAGAGAGAGAGAGATAGGAAATGGCCCCAGGAACTCCCAGTGAGCTTCCTGGCTGACTGGGGATCTGAACCTGGTCTCCCAGACCCTAGTGCAGGGAAATGCTGAAAAAGAAGGGTTGATTGCCAGTCATGGGTCAGTCTGCTTTTGGTTTGGCCTGCCAGCTCACATGACTTCCCTTACCTTGGGCAACTATTGTGTAGATCGGTACCACTTTAAGGTGGAAAATGTGCTAACAGATGGTCTCTAAGCTAGGAGTAGCAACAAAAAGGCCATGGATTTGACTCCAGCCACTGTTCAACCTGAGCTATTTAAATAGTGGGCTCTGTTCATCTACCCATCTGCCTGCTGCCTTGTAAAACTTCCACATACACCCACATTTTTATTAGTTGCATTCCACTTATGAATCACTTTCAACAATGAAAACAGCTGTAAAAACAGCTATGCAATGTTGTATATAAAACAATTAGAACAATTTCACATACAAAAACGACTTGAGATCCAATACAGGCACAGGGTGGGATAAACACCATGCATGCGCTTTTAATTTCAGTCTCACTTCACGCTGCCTGGCTGTGACCCAATAGGTTGCTGATTGAAAGGAACTGAAAATAAAACAGCAGTCATCATGATGCCGAACTTCATGGTGTAGCCACAGTCAAAAAACACTGTATGCTTCTGATTACTCCAACTTTAAAAAGTTATCAAAAAGAGCTGCTAAATTAAACAAGAGCTTGGAGCACTTTCACCTTAAAGCTAAATGGGACAGAGCTTTAAGTTTAGGGGAAGAAATGACGTAAGTCAGGGAGGACAGGACTTGTGATGTGTAAAAGGATGAGCAGCGAAGGCGGAAAGTATTTTCTCCTGTGATAACAGAATTCAGGATCATCTAAAGAAGTTGGCAGGCAGTAGGTTCAGGAAAGGCAAAAGGACATACTTCTTCACACAATGCATCATTAACTAATAAAGTTCATCACCACAAAATGCTGGTTGGATGGTTTTCTTAATTAATTAAGCAAATATCATCAGGAAATGTCCACATTTAGAGGCAATATAGAGTGTGAATCATCTTAGAACTGGGCACTTCTGGAGGCAGAAGGATGGCTTACTTGGTCTCTGATCAAGCAAGTTCAGACCAATGAGAGAGAGAGAGTACTGCTTGGTAAGTACTAAGTTGCTAGTACTGCTGTTCACCTCCAAGCTAGGGGGTAGGTTGCTGAGTTATGGTGGAAGATTGAAAAGCCAATGGACCTGAATCTTGTCCTCTTTTTGCCTTCAGGAATTCTTTTTCCACAAGAACATGATCTCTCTTGGATTTTGCAATGTAATTAAAATATCAGAAGGAAACACCAGGTAAGATCTGGAGTGAATGGGAAGGTGGCCTGGGAAAAATGTCTATATACTCCCCTGGCTCTTCCCACATATTTTTGTATAACTTACAATGCCACCTGTGCTCTGTTTCCATCGTCTTATCCTTATCTCACATTGTTTATACTTATACTGGGGTTTAAGGACATAATATGCTGCTGTGGTCTGCATAACATTCTTAAGAAGTTGCAGGTGCATGAATTATTAGGAATAGCACAATGTTAGAAATTCCACAATGTTAGAAATTACAGCAATGATTATACTTGGTTGTGTGACTTCTGCTCTGCACCTACTGCTCCCTGGATCTGTGTCTCCTCCTGGTGCATTCCAGTTTTGGCCTAGCATTGTACCTTCTAGAAGTTGGAAGTGCAACCCAAAAATCCACACTACTAGTGCAGAAAGTAGAAATTTGAATATTCAGTGTTTGCATTGTGTAAAAAGAGGCAAAAACAGTAGAGCAAACCTTTGCTTGGTGTAGCTGGGTTTTTTAGGGCTGTTGTGCACTGCTGCTTACCTGACCTCCTTAGTCACATGCTGCCCCACCAAGTCCAAGGTCTACCAGCTGCCACTTGTCCTATGCAGTACTACCCACTAGGAGGTTGATTCTCCTTTGTCAGCCCTGTTTAAATTAACAGTATTGCTATTTTGTAGTTCCTCTTTTATTTCAAGAGGGTTTGTCCAGGTGAACACCCTGATGGACTATGCCTTGTGTTAATTAGGGTGGGTGGGTGTCGTTTGACATCAAAAGTCTTGGACCAGCTATTCAAAGAGTGCTGTGTTTGGGTTAGTCATTTATTCTCTGTGTTTCTTGATTTCCCCTTACTTCCTCTCCTCTCCCCTCTTTCCATCGCCTCCAAATTAAAATGTAGATAACAAAGCTTTCTACCTCATAGGATTTGTGTGAGGATTAAAGACTTTATTCTCATTAGCCTGATTCCTAATTACTTTAATTGTAGTTTGTGAAGTTCTTTGAAAACTGAAATCCCCAAAGTGCTAAGTGTTATTAACAGCAGGGAGGAGAGAAAGCACTTGATTGATATCAGAGCAAAAGCAAAGAATTTTTTAAGGGAGGTGGGTCTAGTAGAGTGAGGCCCTTTGCTTTAGGCTCTGGATAACATGTGCCACTTTCCACCCTACTGTGTAACTCCTTTTCAAAGTGGGAAGAACTCTGGAACAAAGATAAATGAATTTTGCTCCAAGGAAATCGTCATTAGTTAACCACATTTTGCAATCTAAAGCTAAATTATGCAAATGTGTTTTCCTTAATAATGGACATTTTGAATGCTGTTTTAGCACCTTAAAATCAGAAGAATTGTGTTTGACTAGTAGTAAAGCAAACATCGCCCTCAAGATTCCAAAGATCAATAAAGTGAAGGTTCTAGAGTTACTTCCCCCCACCACAAACCACCCTTTGGCTCTAAAACCCTCCAAGGCAGTTTACCAAAAAGACCTTGACGCAATTGCAAGAGGGCATTCATGTGGTCTCCTCCATATGTTTTTGGAGTAAAACTCCCATTGTTTCTGACCAGTCCTGCTGGCTAGGGCTGATGGGGTTGTAGGCCAACAATATCTGGAGAGTACCACACTGGGTGAGCTAGATAGGATTAAAAGTCAAGCTGGGAGACTGTCTCCCCTGCCCTGGCTTGAAACAACAAGAGTTAAAGGCTCATATATAACACTAAACTATGGTTAATCTAAAACAGAAGCAGTAGCTTTTGGTCCCTTCTGGCTGTGCTGAAGCAGGAGGAGTGAATGCATCCTTTAAAAGCCTGACTGAATAAAAATATATATTTTGTCCTAAAAGAGGGCGGTAGTTTAACCTCCATTGGAGCACTGCCATCAAGAATGCCCAGTCCAGCATCCTCATCCTTGGTGCAGTTCCTCCAAAGATGATTCTAATTGATGAAACAGGGATCAGGCCAATGGTCCATCTAGTCCCATATTCTGTTCTTGTGGTGGTTAACCAGATGCCCCAATGGGAAGCCCATAAGCAGAACATGAGCACAACAGCTCTTTGCCCACCTGCAATTCCCAAGAACTGGTATTCAGAGGTATTCCTTCAGACCTCCTTTTTTGTTACATTTCTAGGCACAGGCCCCATGTTTTACTGGCAGTCGGGTTTTCTACAGATTGCCATTTCTTCCGATTCAGCAGTAAAATGCAGATTTTCCTGGGGAAAGCGCCAGGACAAAAGAAACCCACCGACAGAGAGCTTTAGAGGTTAGCCTTGTGCCTCGAAAGTGAGACACAAAAGGAAGTATGGATGAGTCCTTTGTGCCAGTTGAAAGCCAGTGCAATTTTAACAGCTGGGAAGCAATATTCCAGAACTATTCTGGTTCCAGCATTTTGCAGCAGCAGGTATAGATTCCAAACCCTTTTTAATGGCAATTCAACATTGGTAAATTAGAAAACTATAAAGTACATGTATAGATTTTGCAAGACAAACGGGGGGTGGTCATTGCCTTCTTGGCCTTGCTTCTCAGGTTTCTGGCTGGAATTTTTTGCTACCTGTTGTGGTGATGGCCACTACTTTATTTGCCTTTAAAAATGAGTTGGGCAAATACAGTGAGGTCAGGTCTATCCAGAAACAGCATATATTTGATACCAGGTACTATGAAAGACAACAGGGGATGGCTGTAACGTTCAGTTTGGCAAGGAACTGTTAGATACTGAACACTGTATTAGATTGGCCTTGCTGTCATTTAGCAAGATGGTTCCTAGATACTGAAGAGGAGCTGTGGCATCTTGTACTTAGTTTAGAGCAGGGTGAGGAAAAAAATGAGCAAGCAATAGATATAAATATTAATCATTGTTCAGCAGGTTCTGCATGCCTTCACATACCCTGCTTATCCTATTTATGGACAAGCAAGAGGCATTATCAGAGTTGAAGGAAATACTCCAAAACCTACTGAAGAAGAGTGTGAATCAGTGATGGGTGAAGCAAGGGGAGAGTTTCAAGGGCCAGGTAGACACGCCTGAGGGACCAGCTTTGACTCCCCATTCTGAGGTTCCTTACCCTGCTTTAGAGATTGGGAATGGACCTTGGTTTGACTGCCATATTCTGGGCAGCTGGGGGGGGGGGGGGGCATTTTCAGCTCTTAGGAATGTCACAGATACGGGCATCCCATTATTAATCTCTTATATATGAACTTTCTCTCTCTCAGGTTCAGAGGCTGGCTGGTAAGAAGACTCTGCTGCTTCTTCACAGTGTGTGATTGGAAAATTTGTGCTGATACCCCCAGTGATCTCCAAAAAAGAATCTTCCACAGCAAGAGGTACTGCTGTTCAGTGGAGGTTGGCCCATTTGGGCAAACGGGGCGCTATCTCATCCTCAGCCTGCCCTCATTCAGCCCCCACCTGCTTGTCTTTTATTTACATCCAGTCCAAGGGATGACACTCATTGCTTGTTAGTTTTCTCTCTTCAGTCTCAGTGTTGCCCTTGTAGAATTCAGCAGGGAAGATGGTCACAAAACTAGAATGAGTTGGCTCTGCCTGTTATTGCCTCTGGCTCCTGGCCTTCTGCCCTACCAGTCCCAATGGCCACCAGTCACCTCTGCTGCTGTTAACTTGGGGCACTCTGGAGGTTGAGCAGCCTTTCTGCCTTCTGATGTTAGGTTTGGTAGCAATTTTTTTTTTGGGGGGGGGGAATATTTATTCATTTTCTAATAATAATGAAAGAAACACATTCATATTAATAACAAATAGAGCCAAATCTTACCACATTCTAAAACAAAAAACAATAGAGCCAATTATAGATTCAAAATTAAATAATTACAATGGGACTTCCCATGTTCTGGATTTCAAGAGCCAATGTCCATCATTTATTTTCTCTTTCTTCTTTGTTACTTCCCGATTTTCCAATCCTGATACTGACCATCCTCCTTTCTCAGTCAGTCGCTGGTGTAACTATCTTGTTTTGTTTAACGATTCCATATTTCTGTAATCACATAGGAGGCAATTTTTTTCCATATTGTTCTCAGTTATAATATTTTGAAGCACAGTCCACTTTCGATGACCCCTCCTTTCTCTGCTGATGTTCTGCTGATTCTTGCTGTAAAAGGCTCTGGGCTTCCATCCAAGGTTTATTTCTAAATAAGCTAAATAAGATCTAAATAAGTTTCCAATGCACCATTGGGGTGTACTTCACAATCAGTAAGTTACATAAAGATTGTTTCCGGTTTCCCCATAAAAACTCACGGCAGCTCTCTGGGGCCCTCGGACAGCTGGCAGACATCCAGAGTTCACCATCACTCTCTTTTCAAACCCTATGTGATAATATTCCATGCAAGCAAATGCATCTTTTGTAAAGTACATCGCTTTTGTAGTTCAAATAAAAAATATATCCAACCTCCCTCTGGTAAGGGAGACTGCTTTTCCTTTTCCTTTCCTTTTTCTTTCTGCATCACAACTGCTGCCGTCGCCATCTTCCCTCCTCAGCCCGAGCCCCTTTCATATCTGATCTTACTCTGCCAAATTTGATTAGGGCTCTCCACCAAGGACTGTGAAGCTATTACATCCAATTAGTTTTGCACCTCCTGCCTTTCCTTTGGATAATTAATTCTTTCTTGGTGAGGTTCGCCAAATCATGAAATAGCAGCTATAACAAATACAAAAATATGGCAGCCGCTCACCTCATTCATCAAAATGCCAAGATGAGAGTCTTTTTGAAGTCCAGAACTTGGCCTCCAGCGACTGTGTAATTTGGCAGATTTTTCTTTTACCTCTTTCCATCCAGAACATGCCTGTTTCTTTTGTCCAAATCTTTTTAATTTTTTAAAAACAGGGATTCCCGGCTGATGAGACTGACTATGGAGAGTTGCCAGATTTGTGCCTTGGGCATCACCCAGCGTCCCTGACTCCACATCTTGTTGTGGAGCGCAGATAACGGATGATCTGTGGGTGGTGCAGCCCCCCACTCCACCCGGGGGGGGGGGTGTCGGCAGAGCCAATTATCCTCATATTAACTCTGATTTACTGGCATGGCTGGGAAACAGCCATATCTTTGGAAACAGATGTATCTTCGGAAACAGACGTATCTCACCGCCAGAAGCCGGAAGTCTCCAGGTTAGGTAGCATTTTAGTAGCCCCCATGGCTACTTGGCAGTGAGAAGCAAAACCACCTGTGCTGCATTTGCTGATGGGCTTGACAGTTCAGCTGGTAGAACACGAGACTCTTAATCTCAGTGTCATGGGTGCAAGCCCCACGTTGGGCAAAAAGATTCCTGCATTGCAGGAAGTTGAACTACATGACCCTTGTTGCCCCTTCCAGCGCTATAGTTCTATGATTTCTATGATCTGAGATAAAGTTGTGTATGATGCATGCCTACTGGCTAGCATCCATACCACCCCTTTCCTTTCTACACTGGCCTGCGAGCGCTCCAATTGGAGAAACCCAGCCAGATGGGCGGGGTACAAATAATAAATTATTATTATTATTATTATTATTTACCAAATGTGTCATGGACTTTGAGGACGCTCAAACTCAGAACAAAGGGAGAATCATGCTAAGAGGAAGACATGTTTCACCATGATCAACTCCTGCCCGGAAACGTATGTTCCCACTGTGGAAGGACATGTGGATCCAGAATTGGTCTCCACAGTCACTTATGGACTTGCTGTTAAGACTGTGTTCATGGAAGACAATCTTACGCAGCTACGAGTGATTGCCAAAGAAGAAGAAGAAGATGCCCAGAACAGCCTACAACTTTTAAAAAAGAGAGAGTAAAGAAGAGCTTTTTGTTAGTGTAGTATACAGACACTGTTGATCAGACAAAATGTATCTGACATGTTCATGAATCTTTGTAAGATGAATTTATAAATGTAGGTACACGACTTTGAGAGGAAACCAACAACAGTTGGAAGAAAAGGATAAGACCTGAGATCTAGCGAACGTGATAACCGCTACACTACGGAAACAACGTTTGACTTGTAAGACATGTGCACATAGAGGTTTGCAAAGCCAGGCTGAAGTGTGTGTGAACAGCCTGTTGTGACATCACATCTATTTTTACCCTAACGTGCAAAATTGTGTTCTGTTTTCCCAGTTTTTAGAGTATGGGGCTTCCAGAACATTCCATCCACCACACAGCGAAAATACTTAAGTTCATGTCTACAAACTTCATGTTAATTAATGCAGAATAATGGCCATCTGGTATACATATAACCCCTAATATAGAGGCTAAAATCATAGGAATATCAGAAGAGCCTCACTGCTAGACCAGACCAAAGCCCTATCTAGTCCAGCCTCCTGATTCCCACAGTGGCCAAACAGGTGCCTCTGTGAAGCCCACAAGCAGGGCAGCTGGAGGTGGCTTAGAGCTATCATGGCCAGTAGCCTGCATAATTCAGTTTTCCACCATTTGAATCTTGCCATCTGTTCCCACTGCCCTTCACCACCACATTGTGGCTGTGAATCCATAGGCTAACTGTGTGCTGTGTGAAGAAGTTCTCCACCCCACTTTCTTCACACACAGCCCAATTTTTATACGTAGATCATGTCCCCTTGTATTTTTATGTTGTGAACAGCCCTGAGATCTACGGATGAAGGGTTGTAAACAAATTACTACTACTACTTATTTTTTTTCTAAATTAGGAAGCCCCAAATGTAACCTTTCCTTATAGGGTAGATGCTACTATCCACTAATCCAGAGGTTTTCAGCCTTTTTGAGTCCACAGTTTCCTTGACTAACTACATTTTTTGTGGCTTCCTTGTGGGGAAACATGCTCTGAGCTTGAGAAGCCCAGTTGTGTTGCCCCTTGCCTGCAGAGCCGGCAGCCCCCCTCCCTTTTTTGAATACCCTCCCTTGTGGAGTGTTCCCTCAGCCACCTCTCCTCTCCCCTCTCCTTAGGAGTCCTTTCAGCAGCTGTGCCTGGTCTCTGAGTCACCCCCTGACCCAAAGAGAGGTGCCTCCTCATGCCTGTCCACAGGGGCCTGGGAAGAAGATGCCCCCAACCTTAGCAGCCCACTGGAGACTGGCCAAAGGTGAACGTGAAGCCAGTACCTTATTCACCTTGGCTTGGCAGCAGTGGGCTCTGCCGGGGTGCCAGGTGGAAAGGCTACCCTTCAGTGTTGGGCACTCTGCTCCCAGGCAGGCATGACACACAGCAAACACAAGAAAGCCCGGTGCGATGCCTGCCCAACCTCCCACTTGTCTGTCTGTTCCCAAAGTAAAGGGCTGGTGGACTGGCTGATTAGGCTCCCTCACCTACTTGAGACTGCTTCAGCTCCTGGCAACCAGCATGCCTTGGCCAGCCCCAGAGTCACCATTCACCTGGGGAGCTTGTAGCCAGGGCTGCTGCAACAAACAGCTGTGCAACCCTTTGGGAGGCAGATAATGTGAGAGTGCATCAGAGGAGGGAGGGAAGGAAAGGGACAGAGGCCAGTGTTGCCAACGGCACCCTAGGGCGCCAAGGCACACTGGTTGAAAACCACTCCACTAATCCTTTCATTCATAAGCATGTATTGAAGTGGGAGGGAAATCTACCCCTCTGACCACTCTTAAATCCTTCTCTTTGTGAGGACAAAAGACCTCTGAGAAGTAACTGCTGCTTATGCTTATAAGGTAGCCCTTCAAAGTTCTAGCCCCCCTTTCCTGTCTCATGTGCATACTCAAGATTGCTTAATCCACGTTAGTTAGCTTTTGGGAACATTTTAGATATCCAGGCAGTTTCTAATTTTCTTAAAGCCCCAAACATTCTTCCTAGCTTACAGACCTCTCTACATGTTTGCATGTGCACAAACACAGCTGGACCATCCTCTCATTCAGTCTTGAAAAATTCTGCTGTAGTGCTTCTTGTCTCTTGGGATAAAGACAGAGGAACTGTATTTGGAAACCAGGTACTATTCACCTTCCGTCTGCTTTGTGATCTCAAAGCGCTGGATGTGAATGCACACACTTCCCCATCTGTTTTTTGAGGCTGGGTGGGCCATGCCTTCCTCTGGAGTCAAACAAAGAATTGCACCAAGCAGTGGTTTGTCTGCAGTGGTTCTGAGTTACTGTGGTACAACCAGGCACCATAGCAAGGGCTGTTCCAGTTATAGGCAAGCACTCTTGTCTAGATCCTTCAATCTGTACCTACATGGCGCTTCAGCTCTCCTTTCCCCCTCCCTCCCCCTGGGGCCCTGCCCCTTACTCTTCTATAAACTACCTGCAAGTCTCTCTTTGATGTCAGGCTGCTGAGTTGGGATGACCAAAGCATTTTGGTGTGCAGAGCTGTTGGAGGTGTATAAGGCTACAACCCAAGACTTGCCAGTAATAACAGAAAAGCATATATAAAAATGGCTTGCTTCCAGTAGAGTTTTTTCAGGCAAAGCTGCTGGGATTCCTTGGAGTCTGAGGGCGTTTTTTGACAAGTGATGCTGAAAACGCTTTTAAATAAGGATTGTGTCCCTTGTGAATGGTTAATGTACCACAGAAGGTGGGGGAGAGTACATTCTAACTTGTATAGGTTTTTGCTAATGTAAGAAATGTAAAGGGGGGAAACCCTAAATGGTTTGAGAGTTGGAAATGGCACAGCTGTGAACCTCTGAAGACGACAGTCTGTTCAAGTGGGTTCAAGTTGTGGACCTCCCTTGGCCAAATGGGCTGGATCAAAAGGAAGTAAAGAAGCCAGCAACACGAGATCCCTTGGGGCAGAGATAGCTATAGTGTGCCTTACAGTACTTCCCATGTAGCTATAGAATCATAATTTGGAAATGTATATATTTCTTCATTTGGGGAAATAAATCTACATTAACAAGTAGAATTTTTGTTATGCAGATTTCTCCGCCAAATTAGAATAGGAGGTGGCAAAATTCTGAAGGTCCAGAAAAAAGAAGGAAAGTAATAAAAATCTTACAGTGGTACACTGGGTGCTCTGAGTTTAGAAGACTATATAGCAAGATCTTTTTTTTAAAAAAAATCATATTTTATCACAAGGTTTTCTGAACCAGAATGCACAGCGTAAAGGTTCACACAGCCTTTGTGAACTTACATATGTACAAGAAAAAAGTCCATGGGGAGGTACACCCAACAAAATACTGTACAACACTAGTATAAAAAAAACTTTGCAACAAGTGCATTCAGTGTTATTTAAATCACAATGCCTGATTCAGAAATTGAACAAAGGAATGTCATAATACATCACAAAGTATTTTCAAAATGGAATATATTGTGCACATAGATAGTATTGGCCTTATGTCTTCCTTTATTAAAGCTGATACTCCATTTTGTAGGACATTGAAATATTTCTGGTTATCAAGATCTTTCCAGCCCTGACTTTTCAGTTTCTGGAGTCTTCACAGCAAAGTCCACAACACGTTAATAATAATGCACCTTATTTTTTTTTATCCTCCCGACACACAATATTGTTTTATTGGGAGAGGCACAATATTGCAGAGGCAGAATTTCAGTAAGTCCCTGAGAAATCAGAGTTCCTTCAAAGTGGACGGGACTGTTACCTCACTTTTTTGGTTGTCAACAGGATTCTGTAAGGCAGCCAAGAATATACCGGATTTTAAAATACAGCTTAGGTCCAGGCTATTTGGAAGACCATATATGAGCCTGCCCTGGTTTTGAAATCTTGGCATGGGGGTGGGGGGCTTCTGTTGTTTCCACCACACTCACAGGCACACATGGAGGGATGCAGAAGGAGGCCTTCTTGGTGGTGCCTTCCAGACTCTGGAACTCCTTCCTTTGGAACTCTGGCTCCCTCCTAGTTGTCCTTCTGCTAGCAGGTGAAGTTCTTTTTACTCCAACAGGGTTTTAGGAACTGACTGCTTTTAATGAAAGGGCTGGTGCCATGCTGCTTTTATTGTGATTATCTGTATGTTTTTTTTAAGGGAAAGATAAATAGTTTTAATTTTATCTGTAAGCCACCTTGATTCCCTGTTGGGAAAAAAGGTGGGATATAAATAAATAAATATGTAACATAATAACTACAGCAATAATAATAAAGGTTGTATACACAGAGATAGATTGGGATTTGTATGGCACATACACGGGAATTATCCTTCCCATAACTGTTCGCAAGGCAAGTCTGTATCTTGCTCTTTCATTCACTTGTTATTGTTTGCATTAATATTATTTGTATCCTGTTTTTCTGTATTAAGTGCCCAGAGCAGTTAATGAGAAAGAAGAACTGATATCTTAATTTGTAATTTCATGAACATGACCAAGAGCTGGGCTCGCAAAACAACAATCAAACATAATGCTGACACGTTCTTGTATCCAAATTTCATTTTTTAAATAATAATATTTATTAAAGTTTCAAAAAAAATTACAAAAATGAAAAAAGAAAAAGAAAACAAAAAATACAAAATACAGAAAAAGTAAAAAAGCAATTAAAAACATTTCAATCTTTCCATGTCTTGTCTTTCATTTACTTATTTCACTGACCTCCTCACACCTCCCTCTTTTGTATTCTAGTTCAATAGTTGTTTCAGCAAGTCCTTACCCTTTTTGCATTTATCTTGATACTTTATCGTAATATATTATAACTTTACATTTTTACATGTTAACAATCCATTTTTACGTACCCCTTAACCACATTATTGCTAAAACCAGTTAGCTTCATTCCAACCTCCTTCTAACATTCCTTAATTTTACAGTGTTTCTGTAAATAAACTTTAAATTTCTTCCAATCTTCTTCTACCGACTCTTCTCCCTGGTCTCGGATTCTGCCAGTCATTTCCGCCAGTTCCATGTACTCCATCACCTTCATCTGCCATTCTTCCCGGGTGGGTAGATCTTGTGTCTTCCAATACTTCGCGATGAGTATTCTTGCTGCTGTTGATGCATACATAAAGAAAGTTCTATCCTTCTTTGGCACCAGTTGGCCGACCATGCCCAGGAGAAAGGCCTCTGGTTTTTTCAAGAAAGTATATTTAAATACCTTTTTCATTTCGTTATAAATCATCTCCCAGAAAGCCTTAATCCTTGGGCACGTCCACCAAAGGTGAAAGAATGCACCTTCATTTTCTTTACATTTCCAACATTTATTATCGGGCAAATGATATATTTTTGCAAGCTTGACTGGTGTCATGTACCACCTGTATATCATTTTCATAATATTCTCTCTTAAGGCATTACATGCCGTAAATTTCATACCTGTGGTCCATAACTGTTCCCAGTCAGCAAACATAATGTTGTGTCCAACATCTTGTGCCCATTTTATCATAGCATATTTCACCATTTCGTCCTGAGTATTCCATTTCAACAGCAAGTTATACATTCTTGATAGTGTCTTAGTATTGGAATCTAACAATTCTGTTTCTAATTTTGATTTTTCCACCTGGAAGCCAATTTTCTTGTCCAGATTATAAGCCTCCCTTATTTGATAATGGTGATGCCAATCTCGCACTTTATCTTTTAATTTCTCAAAGCTCTGCAATTTCAATTTATCTCCTCCTTGTTCCAAAATTTCCCAATATTTCGGCCATTTGGCCTCCATATTGAGCTTTTTCTGAGCCTTCGCTTCCATCGGTGACAACCACCTTGGGGTTTTACATTCAAGTAGATCTTTATATCTTATCCAGACATTAAACAATGCTTTCCTAACAATATGGTTTTTAAATGCTTTATGTGCTTTGACCTTATCATACCACAAATATGCATGCCTCTTGTATCCAAATTTCAGTTTATCATCAGTTTTTAGAGAGATGTATTTGTGTTCTGAAATTTGTGCATCATCTACAAGTATCCTTTTTGACTGCCTAAATCCTTCATCAAGTGCTCATCGGAAGAAACATATGTTTTTATTCTCCTTTTTGTCTGTCAAGGGTACAGGACATTGTGTGTCAGAAAGTGCCTCAGAGCAAGGGGGATGCGCCGGAGACCAGCATGCCAGTCCCACAGTGGATGCAGAGAATTCGCAGCATTCTCTGCCAGATACAGTCCTCTATTTCACCTCTCCTACTGAGGTATGGGATTGCAAAGGAGGGGGTTAAATGGGTGTGTGTGTATGCTTACAGAGATTACATACCATGCATTTCAAGGACATTTCCTCTCTCTCTCCTGGGAAATGTAGTACGCCCCTCACAGAGTTAAAATTACCAGTACCATTAACATGCTACAGTTCCCAGGTTTCTTTGAGGGTGTGTGTGTGTGTTTTAAATGTGTGGTGTGTATGCAATCAAATATGGAGTTGTGGAACATAATCTGTGGCTTTGAACCACCTCTCTTTTATTTTAAAAAAGCTCAAGACAGGTAACAACAAAATTGAAATGAATTTAAAAACTGTAAAGCTCAGTTACAAAAACATTAAAACAGCAAAAACAAGAAATATAATACACCAGGAGCAGCAGTTCAGTGCACTGAAACCAACAAGCTTAAATAATCGTGCCACCAACAAGCTGCCTTAAAAAGGAAGGTTTAACTAGCTTCCAAAAGACCATTAGAGAGGGGCTAGACATGACTCCCTGTTGTTCCCTTCCCCAGCACAGTGAAAATATCCAGGGCTTGCATTGTCATTGGGCAGACTGAGGCAGTTGCCTCCGTTGGCAGATACTAGGGCAGCAGAAGTGACAGCTTTCCAACCATTCTTCTTGTGACCCCTGGATGTTCACCTCTGTTGGAAGTCAGAGGTATGCGTTCCAGGGGCCTGTGTACCACCCTGTAAAGTAACCTGCTACCCTCATGTGGCCAGAAGACCCTGTAAAGTTGCCAGTTTTGCAGGAAGATTAACCTGCAACTCCAGTAAGTTTCTGTACATGGAATGTAAGGGAGTCATCTTGTCCATTGCCTCAGGCAGCAAAATGACTTGGGCTGGCTCTGTATCCATCTTTCACATATCAGTTGGCTTGCTGAGATTCTATGGTAACATTTCTAGACAGCCAGTTCCTGCGGACTGCTGACTCAGGGTTGTTGCTGCCCCTTGTGGCCCAAATAATGCACAGCAGAACCCACCCAACAATCCTGCATGGCTGCAAAATGCAGAGGGCAATTGGTAGTGGCACGCAAGAGGGTTTTCAGGATAGCTTGTCTGCCACCACTGTGCTCATGGAGAGTGCACTTGCTGCTAAACTTCTAAGGGACCCCACACTTCCTGGCAACCTGCTCTGAAAACCACTTTGCTAGAGGTTTTAATTTGCTGAGTTTGGGAGGTTTGTCAGTGATACCTTTTCTGCACTGGTTCTTGATTCTCCTTCAGTTCTTGTTGGGAGTATAATGCTAATATTTTCCGCTGAACCCATATTTTGTAGCTTTTAAAAGAATGTACCTCTCTTAGATCTCCCCCCCCCCACCCCCAAAAAACCACATGGTGAAAATAATATATTTCAATAATTCAAATGCATAGTTCTATCTTACTCACCATGCAGGAGTGTGTTCACTACTAAATCTGGGGAGATAATTTCTTTCTGCCTATTACTTCTAGCATTTTCCCTAGTCTAAAGAGCAAAGAGGCCATCCTGTTGCTGTCTGAGGTTAGCTGTCCTGGTAAGCTCCTGGGCTGAACTGCAGCAGGATCTCACTTTGAGATTGTAGGATTTTGATCCCAGGTTTTCATTTTGCACGTTGCTGAGGGTACATGGGAGCAATATTGCCAGTACGTGCCTGTTTGCATTGTCCTTTCTTTGCTTATGGATTGACTCTACACCAGCATGTGGCTGCCTTTCCAGATTGCCTAATTAAATCTGTGCTGTGGCATTGAGCTCAGTGGAAGGATCTAAAGAGCCTGATGTCAACAACATCATCACCACCACTCTTTATTATGGTTAAAGATCAGAAAACAGAAATAATAATAATGACATGTATAACTACATCAGCACCAAGGGGCTGACCTCATGGCCCTGAAGTTATTAAAAAAAATAAAAAAATGGATTATGACACTGTGATTATGTAAATATATTTTGTAATGCTATATAAAGGTAAGGTAAAGGTACCCCTGCCCTTACGGGCCAGTCTTGACAGACTCTGGGGTTGTGCGCCCATCTCACTTAAGAGGCCAGGGGCCAGCGCTGTCCGGAGACACTTCCGGGTCACGTGGCCAGCGTGACATCGCTGCTCTGGCGAGCCAGAGCCGCACACGGAAACGCCGTTTACCTTCCCGCTGGTAAGCGGTCCCTATTTATCTACTTGCACCCGGAGGTGCTTTCGAACTGCTAGGTTGGCAGGCGCTGGGACCGAGCAGCGGAAGCGCACCCCGCCGCAGGGATTCGAACCGCCGACCTTTCGATCGGCAAGCCCTAGGCGCTGAGGCTTTAACCCACAGCGCCACCTGCGTCCCTAATGCTATATAGGATATAGTTTATCAGCTAATTGGTCAGCAATTACTGTTTGACCTTGCAGTGGTGCTGTTGAATGACTTTGATACTTCATTTTAAGGAAGAGAGGGAATCTTTTGGTGACTGTGAAAACCTCTATCAAGAGATTAGAGGAAAGGGGGGGTTCCTATATTTTATTTATTTATTTAAATGATTTATAGCCTTCTCTTCATCAGTATTGATGCCAGGGTGGATTACAACATAAAGTAAAAAACAGCAACAACCAGAACAACAACCGCATTGATACATAAACCACAATGAAATGCAAAAAATAAAAAATAAAAGAATATACTGTATATAAGCACAGTTAAGAGATGGCTAAAAACAAATCACAATACACCCACAGCAACCGGGCTATATAGCCCCTGTATATATATGGTAAAGAAATCAGCTCCATGTAACTGTTCAGTACTTTGTTATAGTACCCTTGAGAGTATTTAAAAACGGCTGGGAGATTCTGGAAAAGGATTGATGCAAGATTCCCCCCCCCCCTTCATATCAATGATCTTTTGGTAAATCTTTGCTCGTTGGCTTGTGGTTTTTAAAAAGAAAGTGAGGGGGTGAGAGAGAGGCAGCGAACTTCCTTCAGGAAGTCCTTTGAAACCTACAGATGAAAACCGCAGTGCATAAGAGGCTTCTTATTAACCCAGCACCTTTCATCAGCTTCAAATTAACACAAGTTAGGGACTAATAGGAAAAGCAGCGGCAGTGAGTGCATGCAGTTAACTCAGAGAAAGGGCTGATTAGCTCAGAAGTTCTCTTTCCTCGTTTGGACGGGGTGGGAGTGATGATGGGGAATGAGCTGTCTGGCATGATTGTAGGTGGGGGTGCTGCCAACCGTAGTGCTTTGCGGGGGGGGGGAGGTAGTCTTTGAGGAGAGAGAGAGTAGCTGCTCAGCTTAATGGGAATAGTCAAAGTTTTTTTGGGGGGGCAGAGTTTTAGATTTCCTGTTGCAGTTATGAAATGCATAAAACATAGACAATATAACTTTTCAATAGCTATGACCATCTTTGGGACCTTGCTGAATCCCTCCTTGTTTAAATCAGATCAGAAAGCAGAAACTTGTACCATTTCAGATAATTTCATTTTTCTTATTTTTGTGTGTCAAAGAAATCGTAGATTATTGGCTTGCACTTTTAATCTCTATACATTGTTAGGTGCTCTAAGGGTTGAATAGTGGCAATAATAATCTGTCCCAGAAAGCAGTAAGGTACCCTGGAAGAAGGCAACAGAGCTGTGGTTGCCTTTCTCACCTCTCCCCCCAAAGGCTTTGATTTTATGTTCCCATGCCACTTGGAGCCTCTTAAGAGTTGTAGTGATGCTTTGCGGGTTGTTTTTTAACCTTACTCCCACTTCTCCTCTACCTTCAGGCTCAGCCACTGGGTTCTGCTAAAACTTCTGAATCAAATGTTCCTTGGTGTGATAATCCACAATGGGCAACTGGAGATGGTGCGCAGGGCTGCTGAGGTGGTAAGGGATGCTGTTTCCTGGGTGGATGCAAGAGGGTTTCCAATTCCCAACAGTACTGATAGCTTCATTAACGTGTCACTCCAAAATTCCAGACCCTCACCCAAACTGATGGCAAAATTTAGTGCTAGTTTTGTGTGGTGTAGTGGTTAAGAGCGGTAGACTCGTAATCTGGGGAACCGGGTTCGCGTCTCCGCTCCTCCACCTGCAGCTGCTGGGTGACCTTGGGCTGGTCAGACTTCTTTGAAGTCACCTCACAGAGTGTTTGTTGTGGGAGAGGAAGGGAAAGGAGATTGTTAGCCACTTTGAGACTCCTTAGGGTAGTGATAAAGCGGGATATCAAATCCAAACGCTGCTTCTTCTTCTTCTTCTCCTCCTCCTCCCAAACTGAGTAAGTTAATGAAGCCCGTATAACTGACCTTGCAGGGGGAAAATTATAATGTGGGAACCATATTTTGGGAATGCAAATGGGCTTGGTAGGATGCTAGAACAACATAGGAGTGAGTGCCTGGTTTTTATTCCCATGCTGCCTCTTGCTCTGAAGACTCCTGTTCATGTGCATTCCTTTTTCTTTTTCTTTTTCTTTTGTTGTTCATCTGCGTGCAATCTCATTAACTCAGAGTAGATGATAAAAGCAAGAGCAAAGCAAAAAATAAAATAAAATATGGAAATAATGAGTGGGGAAGTGGAAACAAAAAGAAGAAAGAGAAAGAGAAAAATAAAATAAGATAAAAGAAAAGAAAACCTTAGCAAAAAAAAAATACATGCAAGCATCTTTCTTCTCTACTTTTTGTTAAACAATTTTTTTTTATGTTAAGGTGTCTCAGTCATTCATTTCCATTCCCATGAAAAGCCCAAGATAGGTTCCCTATTATTGATAAATAATACTGCATCATATTGAATAATACTAAATTTTTCCATCCATGTCTATATTAAAGCTTCTTCACTGTGATCACACATTGAGTCCATTTTATTTTTATTTTTCAGTATATGTCCACTAGCTCATATCCAGTTCTGTATGTTCAGTTCCATTTCTTGTTGTATTCCACTTTTTGTATTCCATTTTTATTTCTCATTATATGTCTAAGTTCATGTCCAGTTCCATGTTTTCAGTTCCATTTCCTGTTCAGTTTACAATGGTATCCCAATCTCATTCCCTAGGACAGGGTTTCTCAAATTTGGGTCTCCTGCTGTTTTTGGACTTTAGTTCTCATCATCCCTGACCACTAGTCCTGCTAGCTAGGGATGATGGGAGTTGTAGTCCAAAAACAGTTGTAGACCCAAGTTTGGGAAACCCTGCTCTAGGACCTTCCATTTTCCTCCCCCCCCCCATATTTTTCCAGAGGCAATACCATAATTCTAATAGCAACATTCTTTGAATTTGCTCTAGATTGTATGCAGTCCTTTCTCTCTGCTAACGCTAAAGAAATCCCAAAGCTGCTCATGTGCATTCCTGAGTTTCTTGATCATTGAGTACCTAACCTTTGAGTCCAGCTAAATGTGGGCTTTATTCCTCTTGCATTTATGTTGGAGGTTTCATTGCAGGTATTGCTGGCCTGGTGCCAGTCACAGCCTTTCAGCCTCACATCTGCGGTATGAGGGTCATGATGCTGACCTGCAAAGCTTCTTTAGGGTTTGCTAAGAGAATGTTTGGGAGGAGCCAACCAGGTGCCCTCTAAATCAGGGGTCAGCAACCTTTCTCAGCCGTGGGCCAGTCCACCATCCCTGAGACCATGTTGTGGGCCAGACTATATTTTTTTTTTTTTGGGGGGGGGGGGATGAACAAATTCCTATGCCCCACAAATAACCCAGAGATGCATTTTAAATAAAAGGACACATTCTACTCATGTAAGAAGACACTGATTCCCGGACTGTCCATGGGCTGGATTGAGAAGGTGATTGGGCTGCATCTGGCCCACGGGCCTTAGTTCCTATCCCTGCTAGATGTTTTGGAGCGCAACTGCCATCAGTTCCAGCCAGCTCAGAAGTTGTAGTTCAAAATGTCTGCAGGGTAACAGGTTGGCTAAGGCTGCTATAGAAATCTGTTTAAGTGCTAAGTATTGGATTGTTGTTTTTTTACACTGTTAAGCATACTTTCTGCTTTTCAGAAGAAAAGGAAGCTTTTATTTTGCTATCCTTACTTATGCTATTTTAACTGTTCATGAGCCATGTGTGGTTCCTGAGCCAGACCGCCCCTGCCCCCCAGCCTTTCGGGTGCTCTGATGCCTCTTTTGTTACATGAAGCTTTTGCACTGTGCCCTCTTTGGTATATTGTGTATGTTTGCTGTTGCTTAGGACTGTTGTTTTTCTCTTGCCTCCAGCCTGATGTTCCTGTGGTCTTTTTATCAACCCACAAATCTCAGTTGGACAGGCTGTTGCTTCAGCTCCTTCTCATCTCACAGGGCCTAGGCACACCCAGGGTCACTTGTGAATACAAAACCTATCCTTCAAAGTGCAGGTAAGATTTCAGTCTGGAGTGCATTTTGAGATATGAGAACACGTTTTTTCACACATTTTTCTGGGATTCTCTCCCCAACCCCTTTCACTTTCAATCTGCTTGGGGGTATTTGGATTTAGTTTCATTCCAATATGCCATTTGCTAAGCCCTCCACTCTCTCACTCAGCCCCTGACTTGAAATACATACTTCAGGATGGTTGTTAGGGTTATTGGTGTTATATATTTGAATTGTTTTGAATCCTGAAAAAACGACATCAGCCTTTGCCATCCTGGTGTCCTCCACCTGGGAAGTCGTAATCCAATATCTGGGAGGAGGCAACAGGTTGGGGAAGCCTGCAAACTCCCAGGAGAGACGTGTGGCTCAGGCACGCTGCGGGCCAGGTCCCACGGTAAGTGCTGCCCCCAGCAGCGTGCCATTTTGTCACCCCCCTCAAGGATGATACCTTCCTATGCCCCTGGCTGTGCCTAGAAAGCATGGGTCCGAATGGTTTTCCCTTTGCCCTGCTCCTTTCCAGGGGAAAGCCCACTTCTTAGCAATAGGTCGGAACAAATGGCAATCCGTGGAAAACCTGAGTTGCCTTTTTGATCTGAGCACTAAAGAGCGGTTTTTCCTGGGGGAAAGCAGCAGGGCAAGAGGAAGTGTGGATCAGCCCAAAATTTCTATGCCTTGTGCTTAAACTACTATAAACTAGTCGAAGCAAGTATTGCCATAGATGGACATAGCTGCCCCTTTGCTTCCATTTGCTTGCTTGTGCTTTTCCTCATATTTGGGTGCCACCCCTCAGCTACTTGCTGGTTGAGGTTGTGTTGCATCAGCATTGCAATTCCTAAAAACGCGCCCTGATAATTGTTGTCTAGTTTCTATTTGGCCATTCCAGGCTGAACCCACAAGGTATTGAGTATGGAACCCCAATATTTTCCCAATAAAGGCAACTTCTGAATCTGACCACTATGTTGTTATGCTCGAAACACAAACTCCCTCTTGGTCTGGAAAGGCAATTTCCCTTTCCTCTTCACCCAGGTGGCCTCCTGCCTTTGTTGCCATCTGACAGGGGTCCCTTCCAGAAAGAGTTTAGGTGGTGGAGAGAGAGAGGGAGAGATGCTCTATTAAGAAAACAAAAGTCCATGGTGGGAGAATGGAGGGAGAGAGTCTGCTTCGCCACCTCACCCTGAGGTTTAACCCAGAAAAGCCCAACTGCCCCCTCAGTGCAGTTTCCCCCATGCAGCTACAGAGGCTTGGCTTTCAAGGCTGCAATTGTATAGTTGCCAACCTAGTGCCCTCCATCTGTTTTGTACTACAACTCCCATCATCCCCAGCAAGCCATGGAGGGAACAAGAAGTGGCATCAGGGTGGTGAAGAAAGGTTTGAAGAGTCTGACGCTGGCAGTGTTTGTGAGCGAGGCCTTTCCCACTTCTGATTATCTCCCCTTTCCCCGCCCCTCAGTTTGATTCCTTATGGAAGTTTCCCTTCCACTTGTTCTCAGTCTTGCAATTAGTGTGGGTGGTTCTGTCTTGAAAAAGCTTTTACCACTTCTGCTGATGCTGAGTGCCGTTTGGGTCTAATAAATCAGATTTCTTAAGTCTTATTAAATGAAATAACAATATTTTAATAATTTGTGGAATTTGCATAATTTGTTCTGCCCACAATGAACTTGCGGAATTAAGTTTTCCAGCTGGATAGATTTGGATATATGATTCTTTCCACCCAGACCTTTGCGTCCCCCCACCCCATCACGAATCTATTAATAACATTAGAAAATTGAAAAAATCTGCATAAAGATAATGCTTTATTGTGTTTCTCTAAAAAGCCCCTGCAAACTTATTTAAAACATATACATGTTCTTATTTTCACACATATTTTTCTTCATCATGCAGAGTATTAAAGCTGCTGGAAGACCTTTTTCAGGTCACCTCCTCACCATACGTTTAAAGCACCCTCATAGCACATTAACAATCATGGCTTCCCCTAAAGAATGCTAGGAACTGCGGTTTATTACTGGTGCTGGGGGGCTTCTCCTCACAACTCTCAGCATACTTAAACTATGGTTCCCAGGATGGGGAAAGTGGTAAAAAAAAGTGCTTTGAATGTTGATGTGACCAAAGCTTATTTCCACAGCTAGAATTTTGTTTGCATTCTTTGGCTGACAGGATCATAACAACAATTTATTGTTTATACCCCACCCATCTGTCTGGGTTTCCCTAGCCACTCTGGGCGGCTCCCAACAGAATTAATGATGATGATGATGATAACAACAACAACAACACCACGATAAAATATCAGACATTAAAAACTTCCCCAAACATCCTAAGTTGCATCCCACAGACCAAATCCTGTTCCTACACAGTAGGATCTGTGGAGGACCCAGGCTCTTAATAAACCAGCCCTTCTCTTGCTCCTCTTTGTACAGAACCCTGCTGGCGCTCCTAGGAGGGGTTTTCCTGCCGCAAGGAGTGGAACAGGCCCGGGACAGTGAGCAAGGAGTCCTCTCCAGAGCTGTTTTGGCTTCAGTAAGTTTAGTGTTGGATCTTTGGAAGGAAGGGAAGTTCTGATTGCTATGGGCTGTGAGCACTGCGGGTGGGTGTTGGTGCTGAGGGGAGGAGGAGGAGGAGGAGGAGGAGGAGGAAGAGACTTGGCTGAGAGTTTTGAAGTCACTTCTAAGAATACTTGACCAACAGCCACTTAATGTGACAATTTGTCATACTGCATTGACTTTCTCACGGGCTCCACAACAGCATTTCATCTTGTGAATGACCAGATGATGTTTCCTCACATTCTGGCTTTGAGGCTTGGTTAGAATCATAGAATCATAGGATCATAGAGTTGGAAGAGACCACAAGGGCCATCGAGTCCAACCCCCTGCCAAGCAGGAAACACCATCAGAGCACTCCTGACATATGGTTGTCAAGCCTCTGCTTAAAGACCTCCAAAGAAGGAGACTCCACCACACTCCTTGGCAGCAAATTCCACTGTCGAACAGCTCTTACTGTCAGGAAGTTCTTCCTAATGTTTAGGTGGAATCTTCTTTCTTGTAGTTTGGATCCATTGCTCCGTGTCCGCTTCTCTGGAGCAGCAGAAAACAACCTTACTCCCTCCTCTATGTGACATCCTTTTATATATTTGAAGATGGCAGGTGGCACTGTGGGTTAAAGCCTCAGCGCCTAGGGCTTGCCGATCAAAAGGTCGGCGGTTCGAATCCCTGCGGCGGGGTGCGCTCCCGCTGCTCGGTCCCAGTGCCTGCCAACCTAGCAGTTCGAAAGCACCTCCGGGTGCAAGTAGATAAATAGGGACCGCTTACCAGCGGGAAGGTAAACGGCGTTTCCGTGTGCAGCTCTGGCTCTGGCTCTGGCTCTGGCCAGAGCAGCGATGTCACACTGGCCACGTGACCCGGAAGTGTCTCCGGACAGCGCTGGCCCCTGGCCTCTTAAGTGAGATGGGCGCACAACCCCAGAGTCTGTCAAGACTGGCCCGTACGGGCAGGGGTACCTTTACCTTTACCTTTATCATATCACCCCTTAACCTCCTCTTCTCCAGGCTAATCATGCCCAGCTCCCTTAGCCGTTCCTCATAAGGCATCGTTACATATTGCATAGTGCCACATCATATTGCCACATCAAAAGTGGTCATGTATGGCTGAGGCAACCCAGTCAGGTGGGTGGCATATAAATAATAACAACTACAACAACTATTAGTATTATTATTATATGAGCTAAGCTAAATGTGACGTAGGAGATGCTAGTGTGGATCTCCTGGTATCCTTCTCTTTGCTTGAACAGCTGCTTGGAGAGTTCAGGGATTTTAACCTGGGAACTGGAAAACTGCTAGTTGACGCTCCATATCGAGAAATGTTCAGCTTGTTCTCCCTTGAGTCCCTGTATGCCAAAACCTTGTTGTGGACATGTAGTATTGGAAGACATTCCTTAGGGTGTGCCAAAGTAATCAGCCAATCTCCAGGGTATGAATTACAAAAGTCTTGATTTTTAATAAATGAGGAAGGAAGGTTGAGTGAGAGAAATACACAGAGTACAAGACAAAATAAAAGCACAGAGTCAACTAGCTAACTAGCCCTAGCAAGCTACATTTTCCACATAAGTGCCAGAATTGCATTGAGTCTTCAATATGCTTGCCGGAAGACCAAAGTAGCACAATGCATCCCATCTTCATTTTGGGTGATGTGAAGGGTGGATAATTTGCAGCCCAGATGGACCCAGCTAGTGGAGGGTAACATGGAACAGTAGGTGTGAATGTCGGGTAGTATTTTGAGTGCTTACGAGATGGGCAGCCAGGGTGCTTATGGCAGATATTTGGGAGGGAGGTGGGGACCAGTTTCTTACTGCTGTACTAGATGTTTCTTGAGCATCTAAGCCTCACCTTTGTGTGTACAGGTGAAGCATGCTGTCTCTGGGGCAGTGTCTGCTTTGCTCAGTGAGTGTGTGGGTTTAACACACATACACAAAATGTGCAGGTTCCCTGGGTTTCAGTGCTCCCTTCTGGTGCTGATATTAGCTGGAGTTGGAGCAGAGGAGAGAATAATCCCTTTTCCCCCTCCCTGAAGCTAATTGCAACTTGGAAGGGGTCATTTAAATGGGGGGGGGGGAAATGGTATGTGTATGGGGGGGGGGTTAAAGCTCTCACCTAATGGTTGCATTTAACTAAAGGAGGTGTGACATGGAAGATCCATGATCAGATCTAATTTAGTCCTAAGGCAGGTTCTGATGGTTCAGTATTCTGAATCTTCCCCAGAGACAGGCAGAGAAAGCTGGAGGTTTATCTCTGCTTATTTCTCCTTTAGCAGCCAATTGTCCCCAGGGGTTGGAGCTGGGACAGTGAGCTGCTAAAGCAGAGAAAGGCGGCCAATGGTTCTGCTTCTCTATTTCCCTAGGATGCTCTCCAGCCTTCTCCGCTTGTCTCTGAGGGAGCTCTAGAATTTTCAGTAGTTAAGGCAGAATGCACCCATGCAGAAAGCCCTCGTTCAAGTAGGACTGACACATGGAAAGTGCTTAATGCTTGTCCATTCGCTTGTTACTCTTGGAATGTCTGCAATCAGTGGTCCATATGTGCGTGCGTGAGCATGCTGTTGTAATGCTAGTGGTTAAGTTTACTTTAAATGTGACCAGGCATGTCTGGGAATATTACACAGGTTCCTGTATCCTGTGTGGCTTAGGCCATTAAGAGCCTGGCTGAAATGTGATCACCCCATAATGAATGTAGCTAGGGTATAGCCAGTCAATTCAGACAGCTATGCTGGCTTTGTAAGGATGTGGGTTGAGTGGATCCATTAAAATGTTGGTATGTGCTGAATATTACATCTTAGGTCATTTATTTAATGATTTGTAAAAGGTAAAGGTAAAGGTACCCCTGCCCGTACGGGCCAGTCTTGACAGACTCTGGGGTTGTGCGCCCATCTCACTTAAGAGGCCAGGGGCCAGCGCTGTCCGGAGACACTTCCGGGTCACGTGGCCAGCGTGACATCGCTGCTCTGGCGAGCCAGAGCCGCACACGGAAACGCCATTTACCTTCCCGCTAGTAAGCGGTCCCTATTTATCTACTTGCACCCGGAGGTGCTTTCGAACTGCTAGGTTGGCAGGCGCTGGGACCGAGCAGCGGGAGCGCACCCCACCGCAGGGATTCGAACCGCCGACCTTTCGATCGGTAAGCCCTAGGTGCTGAGGCTTTTACCCACAGCGCCACCTGCGTCCCTAGTGATTTGTAGAATGGTTTAATTCCATCTGCCTACAATGACCTTTGGGACGCAGGTGGCGCTGTGGGTTAAAGCCTCAGCGCCTAGGGCTTGCTGATCGAAAGGTCGGCGGTTCGAATCCCTGCGTCGGGGTGCGCTCCCGCTGCTCGGTCCCAGCGCCTGCCAACCTAGCAGTTCGAAAGCATCTCCGGGTGCAAGTAGATAAATAGGGACCGCTTACCAGCGGGAAGGTAAACGGCGTTTCCGTGTGCGGCTCTGGCTCTGGCTCTGGCTCTGGCCAGAGCAGCGATGTCACGCTGGCCACGTGACCCGGAAGTGTCTCCGGACAGCGCTGGCCCCTGGCCTCTTAAGTGAGATGGGCGCACAACCCCAGAGTCTGTCAAGACTGGCCCGTACGGGCAGGGGTACCTTTACCTTTACCTTACAATGACCTTGCAGAATTTAGCTTTCATTATAGTCAGATTTGGGGGCCTTACTCAAGCAAATTGTGCTGTCTTAGAACTCTTTGAGCCTTCAATTTGTAGGCTTTTTAAATTGCTATGGTTAAATAGTTTCTGTTCTGAAACCAGAACATCACAAATCTATTGAACTTACTTTTTCTTCTCCTAAATGCCTGATGAAAACCCATTTTTGCCCACAAGCTGTTTCTCCAAAATGTATAGTTAAAAAGAGGACTACTGGAGGAACACTGAAGTGTATAGATGCAGAGCTGCAAACTCACCCCCCCCCCCGGGAATATGGTATGGGGAGGGACAATCCTGATGCTGTGGCTCAGCTATCAGAAGTTAGCTCCAAATGGAATAGGTAGTCCTCTCTCGAGAATCAGAAAGGATACTAATACTGTTGAATTAGTTCCCACTGATTGGAAGTGGTTTTTTAGACGAAATTGGGAAGCGACAGGACAGAGCTTTCAAGGAATTCAGGCTAAAACTGATGTCATGGAACATAGCTGGTTGGCATTCAAAGCAGAATAGTAAACGCTGATGAACTATTTTGAGTAATTTGATATTATTCTGCTACAAGAAACAAGGCACAATGACTCTGTAATGCTTAACGGATACAAATATCACTCATTGACAGCCACTCCCTCAACAAAAGGTGGTAGGGCCAGTGAGGGTCTAGCCGCTGGCAGAGGAAGAGGAGTGCAGGGGGAGCGCACCGCCCCCGGCAGCGCAATCCCCGGGGTGCCATCACGGCTGCCCCCCCCCCCGGCCTGCACTGGGCGCCCTGCCCCCAGGACGTGCGCCAGCCCCGCCCCCTGCCTGCTCTCCGCCCCCCAGTGCCGAAGCATGAATCTCCGCCACTGGGTCTAGCATGTTTCATCTCCACAAAGTTGAATACAACTAAAACAGCCATGATTCCATGCAAACCGTTTGCAACTGCTGTCTTGGTTATAGTTTTGAAAGTATGTTTAATGCTGATTAACATCTACATACCACCTTATCAAAAAAAAAATCTACTGTAAATATTATCTGGACAGAACTACAGAATTATATAGAATCCCTATATCTTACTGCAGTGTTTATCATTGCAGGGGATTTTAATGCATGTATTGGAGCCAACAATGTAAGTTTGTACACCCATTACAAACAGAGTTTGAAACCAGATATTTACTTAGCCAGAAGTACCTCCTGTTTGTTTAAAGATCATAGATGTAATTATTCAGGGCTTTATTTAGCCCAAGTTCTAAGGTGGAGGGACTTGCTAATATTAAACAGTATGATAGAGTGAGATCAGCCTGGGGAATATACCCACTTTGCGAAGCATGGAGATAGTGTGATAGATTATATTGCGATCTGATCTCACGATTTGCATATAAGTTTGTCATGGAATTTGAGGTGGGCCATAATATTGAAAGTGTTCATTTACCTCTAACAATGGTACTAGTAGGCCCAGTATTTAACAATTCTTCCCCCAAAACTCAATTTATCTCTAATGCAAACTTAGGTGTAACTGCAGGCAATAGAATTAATGGATACCAGTACTCAATCTAGCACTGACACCTTATTCATGCAGATGATTTAAGAACTATTCATACTGCTATCATCTCAGCTACCTGTGCTGCTGAGGTTATGAATTTGTTTAAGATCTTGACTGACAGGTGGCAAGATGACTTGAGAACTGAGATGAAGATCCAAGTGGCTCAAGAATATCAATCAGATCTTCCAGCTGGTTTGACAAAGAGTGCAAGCAGGCTAAAAGCCAGCTGAAGAGAGTTTACCGCAAATATAGGAACTCTAATTTACCCCTCTTAATTAATGAATATGTTTCCCTCAGACAAGTATAAACTTTTGCTAAGATGGAAAAAACAGAAAGCAGAAAAATGTGCTTGGCATCCAGGTTATTTCCTGAAGTTTTGGGCCACAGCAGTAGCCATCTCTAGATTCAAAAAGGGCCTTACATCTGATCCAGTTACCGTATTTTTTTGCTCAATAAGACTCACTTTTTCCCTCCTAAAAAGTAAGGGGAAATGTGTGTGCGTCTTATGGAGTGAATGCAGGCTGCGCAGCTATCCCAGAAGCCAGAACAGCAAGAGGGATCGCTGCTTTCTCTGCGCAGTGATCCCTCTTGCTGTTCTGGCTTCTGAGATTCAGAATATTTTTTTTCTTGTTTTCCTCCTCACAAAACTAGGTGCGTCTTGTGGTCTGGTACGTCTTATAGAGTGAAAAATACGGTAATTATAGACCAATTAGTTTGCCACCTGTAATTAGAAGATTATATGCAAAGCATCTTTATAATAAGCTAATTGATTGGATAGCTGATGAAGCTATTCTTGCCGAAGAGCAAGCAGGATTTAGACAAGGCAGATCTGCTGTAGACCATTGCTTTGTACTTGCCCATTTTACAGATATCTTAAGAAACCAGGTGGTGTGCTATATGCAGCTTTCATTGATCTGAAAGCTGCATTCGATTCAATCCCTCAAGTAAGACCATGGGTTAAGTTGAACTCTTGCAATATAGATAAAAGATTATTGTTCTTGATTAAATGTCTGTATAAAAACACTGTGCTGATAGTGCGCTGCTCTGCAGATGTTCACAGAATCCATACCAGTGACAAAGGGAGTTAAGCAAGGTTGTATCCTAGCTCCCGCACTGTTTAATTTATATATAAATGATATTGTCCAGAGTTTAACATCCCCAGAGTATCGTGCCTCTAAATTGGCCACAAAAGCCATCTCTATATTATTATACGCAGATGATGCAATACAAAAGTGGGCCTAAAAAGATTGATGAGGGCATTCTCAGGCTACTCCCAAAGAGGACAGCTGGCTGTGAATTACAAGAAAACTGAAGTCATTGTGTTTTCAAGAAACTATAGGGCCCATAGATGGGAGATGGATAATCAGTTGATCAAACAAGTTAAAGTCTTCAAATACCTCCACCTTATTTTTCAGTCAACAGGGTCATAGGGAGCACATCAGAAATATGCAAAGGAAAAAGCGTCTCAAAGCACCAAAATTCTGACATGCTTCTTCCATACAAAAGGTGGCAATCACATACCATCAGCACTTGAAGTTTTTAAAGCTAAACCCCTAGCCCAGTTATTATATGGGGCTCAGATTTGGACAGACGTTCACTTTGGAACTACAGAAGCTGTTCTATCTAAGTTCCTAAGGCAGTCTTTTTCTGTTCCATCCTGTTTTCCAAATGTTTCATTTCTCTTGGAGGCTAATCTTCTCTCTGTGGAATTACAGATTTGGTGTAGGTTAGGACATTAAATTATTGGCTTCGGCTAAATTTAAACCCCAACGATCTACTTACCCTTAGTATCTCAAGATTGTCCTGAGAGCGCTTGGACTAAAATGATCAACCAAAAGCTTTAATTTTCTGGTTTATAACCACAACAGTGGGCGTCAGTAAAGCAAATAATTTAATTAGACAGGGCCTATATGTTATTGAGTGACAGAATAATTTCGCCACGAGAAGGAAATTTTGTCCATGGTATGATTATTTTCCACCTAGTCATTTTGACACATTGGCACCCTATTTGGAAAATTTAACAATTCCAAAATACAGATGCGCTTTCACTTATGCAAGAAGATTAAATATACTGCCTTCAGCTGTACTTGAGGGTCAATTTCAAAAAATCCCACTGGAAAAATGGTTGTGTCCCTGTGGAGATGGCAGTATTAACTTGCACTGTTTATAAAGATTTGAGGAGTGAGGTTATTACCCCTCTACTAGTACCCACACCAGGTCGCTCAACCATTGCTAATGTGTGCTTTCGTCTAGCAGATCAAGATAATCAGATGACAGTAAAAACTGCAAATTTTTTAGCAGGGGCAATTAGAATAAGATCTATTATTTGATTATTGATGGAAACCTCCAGAATGTATTTTGTATAGTTAACTTTTTACCTCTATCTTCAGTACATTTTATTTTATTTTATGGCTATGGCTAGTGGCTGATGCAAATAAAGATTCTTCTTCTTCAAATGATGTATCTAGCTATAGTATTATGCTTCATTAGAGCTGAAATGAGACTTGGTGAATCTGAATCTCTGCTGGGGGGGGGGGGAGTCAATTTTTCTTTGCTCATGTTTGCCTGGTGAGGGAACACCAAATAGCCTTTAGTGTCTAAGAGACTAGTGATATTCATGCATGGTCTCTTCAGAAAAGCACAAAAGACAATTTGATCTTTTCGTTCAGTGGGGAAGCAGGTTTAAAAACCTGCACAGCTTGCTTCCTCAGCCAGAAAGTGACAATTGCATTTGCAAATTTTCGTTATAATTTCCTCCTCTGCCAGACACCTTTGGGGAAAGCACAAACATCGCTTCCCACTCACAGCAGCCCCAGCAGCCGCAGCCCCATTGCACAGCCTATCTTCTACTGCAGTTTCATTTGCCCCGCAGCCATGTGGATGTTGGCACTTCCATGTGGCAACAGGCTCCTCTGTTTCATTAATGGTGTATTAGCTGAACCCCTGGATTGTGTGTTCATGTCATGGGCTCTGAACTGCTTTGATATTTTTGAAATGGGCCTTTTTCCTATTTGCTTGGCATGAAGACTTATTTGTAAAGTTGGTTGGAGCATAAGGTCAGGCAGATGGGTCATCTAATTGAGGGCTCATCTCCAAATTGTGACTGTTGAGGTCAGTGCTTTTTTTCAAGAAAAATAGGTGCTGGAACACATCATGCAGTTGTTACAGCAAGTCACTAGGTGACTTGCAACAGCCCAGAGCAGATGCTGGTGCCCCTGGTTCTGGTGCAAGTCAAAGAAATGTGCCCCCGCCTCCCTCCCTCCCTCTCTTAGATTCAGGTGGATGATATGGGCAGATTGGAAGGGCCCTCATGCAGATGCCCGTGCCTGCAATGGTAGAGGCCTGGCTGGAAAGCTTAAAGCCCATGTGGGAGGCTAGGAGTGGCTAGGAGCTAGGTGGAGTCATAGTTCTTTAAGAAAAAAGTGTGGACTCGCACATGCTCACTCACATCTTCCGTTTTGACTTGAAATGTTCATTTTGGGCTTCTTAGAAGTAGGTAGAGGCAAAAAATGTGTGTGGGGAGCACTGGCCCACAATGGCGTCCACCTGAGAGGTGCTGGAACTGCTCTGGCACACTGACTGAAAAGCACTGTTTGAGATGCCCTCAAGAAGCTCACAAGCAGAGCAAGATAGAGATAGCTCTGTCCTGATGCTTGCCCCAGCTGCTAATAATTGGAAGTATACTGGAGATTTAGCTGTTGCAGTGGCTGTTACTATGTTTAAGTCATGCAGGGGGCGTTCTATTGTCAGGCTGAACCTTCTGCCAGTTTGTTGTGTGTTTTTAGTAGCTCTTAAATTCTTCTTTTTGGGTGATCACTCGTAGCCAAAGCCATATCTTCCATGAACATGATCTTAACAGTGTGTCTGTAAGTGACTGTGGAGGCCACTGCTGGACCTGCACATCCTGCCACAGTGGGGACATAGGTTTCCGGGCAGGAGTAGATCACAATGAGGATTTGCCTAATGTTCCTCCCTCTTAGCTCATTTCTCCCAGTGTGGTGTAGTGGTTAAGAGCGGTAGACTCATAATCTGGTGCAGCTGCTGGGTGACCTTGGGTTAGTCACACTTCTCTGAAGTCTCTCAGCCCCGCTCACCTCACAGAGTGTTTGTTGTGGGGGAGGAAGGGAAAGGAGAATGTTAGCCGCTTTGAGACTCCTTTGGGTAGTGATAAAGCGGGATATCAAATCCAAACTCTTCTTCCCTTTCATCCTGAGTTTGTGCTGCTTCAAAATCCATGATGCCTTTGGTAAATCTCCAATTGGAGCGCTCACAGGCCAGTGTTTCCCTGTTGTCAGTGTTTATACTACATTTTTTAAAGATTTGCCTCGCGGGTGTCTTTAAACCTCTTTTGTTGTCCACTGGCATGCTTTCCATTCTTAAGTTAGGAATAGAGAAGTTGCTTTGGAAGACAATAATCAGGCATCTGAACAATGTGACTAGTCCAACAAAGTTGATGTTGAAGAATCTTTGCTTCAACGCAGGTGATCTTTGCTTCCACCAATACACTGGCATTAGTTCGCCTGTCTTCCCAAGTGATATGTAAAAATTTTTTGGAGACACTGTTGATGGAATCTTTTGAGGAGTTGGAGATGGTGTTTGTAAGTGGTCCATGTTTCACAAGCGTACGGTAAAGTTGGTAGTACAATAGCTTTGTAAACAAACATTTTGGTTTCCGTGCGAATGTTCTCAAACGCTCTGTGCTTCAGTCAGGAGAAAGCTGTACTCGCAGAGCTCAGGTGATGCTGCATTTCAGCATCAATGTCGGCCCTTGTAAGAAAAATGATATTGCAGTAGAGAGAGAATATTTCTCAGTTTATTATTCAACAGACTTGCATGATGTCATCCTCCTGCTTTTTCATTGTCTCCCTACACCATTACTCCAAGTGAAAAAGTCTCATCTGCTCCAGCCTGGACTTTGCAGCCTCTATAAATTATGCAAATTGAAAGAATACACACAATTGCTTCTGCAATTTTTATTATCCTGCCTGTTTTTAGGACTTTGCCGGTCATGGGGGAGAGTGAAGAGCTATGAAGAGGAGTACTGACACCTTGCCCCTACCCACTGGAAATCTTATTGCACTATCTCTCTAGCATCTGGTATTTTGGCAGATGTTGCTCACACAGTTTCAATAATATATTCACCAGCATAAGGGCTTTTTTTTTTTACAGGAAAGCTTATATTCTCAGAGAGCAGAATTTTGTGTCCAATACCATTTGCTGTACAATTTTTGCATGCCAATAGAATTTTATTTATATTTAAAATATATATTCATCAAAAATTGATTTTGTTCTGGCATGCATCATCAACTAAAATTTATCAGTAAACATGTTTCTGTTAATTTGGTGCTTGAGATCAGGGATTTCTCTCTCCCCCCACAGTATGTTGAGGAAGTTCTCCGGAGTAGACAACCACTTCTGATCTTCCTGGAAGAGGCCTTTGCTGGTGCACCACAGGTCTCTGCCTCCAGCAGGGAGTGGCTGAGCTTGGTGTTCAGTGCATTCCATTCAGGCACTGTCCCTGACATCATGATTGTGCCCATTGGAATCTCCTATGACGTGGCTCCTGACTCTGGTTACAGGGGGAAAGTGGTAAGAACTGCTGTGGTTGGGTCTGGAGGAGCTGAAACTCCATACTTGAGAGTGGCTGGGACAACTCAGGCAGGGTAATCATCATCATCATCATCATCATTTACAGCAAACAGGTGGGACCTGCAGTAAAATATTCCATGTGGACTACTCCTGTTTTGGGTCCATGTAAACCAGATGGCATTCCATGACCAATGAGCATACTCAGTCCTTCTTGTTTTTGTTTTGTACTATTGCAAGCCCCGGGGTTTCTTCAGGTCTGTTGATACTGCCCCTCACCTCTTTCTGTGTGTTTGGCACCATTTTGGCTACAAAAGGATCAGCACTTGAAGAATGAGTTTGCTGTTATATTCCATGCCCACTGAGCCATGCTCAGTCATCATTCATGGGGTGTGGGGATAGGGAGGTGAGGTGTGTGGAATCACTGGTGCCCAATCCCTGCTACATAAAAGTACTGGATTTCTCCATTTATTTCTAAAGGTACTTTTCATGTCTGTCCAGGACCTGACATATCCAGACCATGAGATGGTTCTCTCTCTCCTTTGTATATCTGCATCTCTCTCCTTTTCCAGACCTGCCTGCAACCCCAGCTGCCTGCTTTCTCTTAGTATGGGCAACTTGTCACTGCGGGAGGCCACTTTAAAGAAATGTCCCCATCAGTGCCTGGAGCTACCCAGTTACCTCTTGCCAAGGAAGGGAGTATTGAGGAGGAGCTGATAGTTGTTACAATCTTCCGAGTGGGCTTCTTTAATATTTCTCCAAGCACTTTGTCTATATCTTCAGGCAGCAAAATTGGAAATTAACCCAGTCAAATAGAACTGGAAGGTGCTCTGGATATATCTGTGGAACAAGCTGTCATAGCTATGGCATCCAGCATGAAGTGACTTTGAGTGATTTCACACACACACACACACACAGAGAGAGAGAGAGAGAGAGAGAGAGAGAGAGAATATTGGTGCAAGTAGAAAACTAGTATATCTGGGAGTCAAGTACAGTGGTACTTCTGGTTACGTACTTAATTCGTTCCAGAGGTCCGTTCTTAACCTGAAACTGTTCTTAACCTGAATCACCACTTTAGCTAATGGGGCCGCCGCGCCGCCGCAGCACAATTTCTGTTCTCATCCTGAAGCAAAGTTCTTAACCCGAGGTACTATTTCTGGGTTATGGGAGTCTGTAACCTGAAGCGTATGTAACCTGAGGTACCACTGTAGTCTGGAACCTCTCTCTTTACTTGCACAGTCTTTGTTTTACTTAAGGAGTATTAAAAATAATTGATCACACACCTGAAGGTTCACACAGAACTCTACTCCTTTAGGATTCTGCTGCATATGTTAACCAAGTCTGAATTAATATTTTTAACACTTGTTCTGTTTTCCCAGAGCCCCACCCAGACCCTCAGCCTCTGGACATCCCTGTGGACCATCTGCAGAGCTGCTTGTAGAGGACTGGGCTGTGTCCGGGTTGATTTTGCTCAGCCCTTCTCTTTGCAGGTAGACTCCTGTTACATTCAACCCAGACTTGTGAGATAAGAAAGAGAATTGCTGGGGAGTGACAAATCTTCCCAAACCTCTGGTGGAGAAGGTTGAGCTGACTTTAATATGGATCCTCTGGTGGAATGGGTGGCATTTTAATTGGCTTCTGTTCCTTTCTGCCTAGGAGTATGTAGCAAACAGCCTCTTCAGGCAGAGCGGTTCTGGAAAGTGTCTGGAGGAACTCCTCTTACCAGAAATACTTGGAAAACGGTAACTCAGCTCTGGAGTTGTGGTGGCCCACACAGGTTAGGCCTACGAAGTGTAATCAAGGTGTGGCAAAAACTTGACTCTCAATGTCACTTGTAAGACAAGTGAAATTCTTTTGAGCAGTGGTGGTAGTGGGGTGTCTGAGAAAAGTCAATAACATGCACTGTTCCATGTCATCATGTGCTGTCTGTGCCTCAGCACATGTGCCCCATTACTGAGAAGGTTGAGCTGACTTTAATATGGATCCTGAAGAGATCGAAGGTCATGTGGCAAAATACACAGAGGAGAATAAAGCGGTCCCCAAGGAGAAAGAAATTGACCTTTCCTGCTGGGGGTGGGAATTTGGGACTGGGGGCTGTCTTACCATGGGATGAGTTGGCAAACAAGAAATCCAAAAAAACCCACACAGTCAGCAAACTGTTTGAAAATCCAAATTAGGAGACATATAAAGCCCTTGGGAGGGGTCCTTCCAATTGAGTCCGTCTAAAAATAGTGTTGGGACACGGGTGGCACTGTGGTCTAAACCACAGAGCCTAGGGCGGTACGAATCCCTGCGACATGGTGAGCTCCCGTTGCTCGGTCCCAGCTCCTGCCAACCTAGCAGTTCAAAAGCACGTCAAAGTGCAAGTAGATACCATATTTTTCGCCCCATAGGACGCACCAGCCCATAGGACGCACCAAGTTTTTTGGGGGGGAAATAAAGGGGGAAAAATTATTCCCCCCCCCAGGCGCTTGTGGGGCCGGCAGTGGGGAGAAGCACTCTTCTCCCCGCCGCCCGCCTTCAGACCAGGTCCGGGGGCAGTGGGAAGACGCGCTGCGCCTCCCAGCTGTCCCCGGAGCTTGCGGGGCTGGCAGCGGGGAGAAGCGCTCTTCTCCCTGCCGCCCACCTGCAGACCAGGTCCGGGGACAGCGGGAAGACGCGCTGCGCCTCCCCGCTGTCCCCAGAGCTTGCGGGGCTGGCGGCAGGGAGAAGCACGCGTCTCCCCGCCGTCAGCCTCCAAACCACATCGGGAGACAGCAGCAGGATGGTGGTGTTCCGCCTCCCCGCTGTCCCCCGACCTTGTGGGGCTGGCGCTGCGGCTCTCCTGAAGCCTGGAGAGCAAGAGGGGTCGGTGTGCACCGACCCCTCTCGCTCTCTAGGCTTCAGCGAAAGCCTGCATTTGCCCCATAGGACGCACACACATTTCCCCTTCATTTTTGGAGGGGAAAAATGTGTCCTATAGGGCGAAAAATACGGTAAATAGTTACTGCTCCTGTGGGAAGGTAAACAGCATTTCCGTGCGCTGCTCTGGTTTGCCAGAAGCAGCTTAGTCATGCTGGCCACATGACCTGGAAGCTGTCTGCGGACAAACGCCGGCTTCTTGGTCTATAGAGCGAAATGAGCGCCGCAACCCCAGAGTCATCCGCGACTGGACGTAACGGTCAGGGGTACCTTTACCTTTACCTTTAAATGTAGTGTTGTCATGTTGCTACATTGTGCATTTAAAGCACCTGGCTTCCTCTGAAGAATCCTGGGAACCGTAGTTTACCCCTCAGAGTTACAGTTCCCAGCACCCTCAACAAACTACAGTTCTCAGGATTCTTGGGGGAAGTGTGGATGCAACCTTTTTCACCAAACTAAATGGACTGTTAAAAAAAACAGACTGCTTTTCAGTGTTATGTACATTTAATCCTGATCACATGCTCTTTGCTGTGTGGGTATATGGGGCAGGGTCAGAAATAAAGGGGTGGTGTTTGTTGGCATAACAGGCTATGGGGAGAGGAGGGTTAAACCTTTGCACCCCAAGTACCATGCTGACAAAAAACACCCCTCTGTGGAGCAATTAAGCTTAGGAAGAAAGCTCCCACTGGGGTCAGTAGGATCTCTTCCTGCTTCCTAGTGGGATCTCCCCACCCCATAGCTTAATTGCTGGGTGGTGGGGTCTTAAGGTGCTCCAGGCCAGAGTTACGCTTTGGTCTAGACTCTAGAGCCTTCTGGCTGTTCATTTTACAGTGATGAGGTTCCCTCCTTTTAGATGGGAAAGAGAATCAGAAACTTCCTCAGAGATCTTAAGGGAATGAAGATGAGACAAGTATGAGCCATTTTTTTAAAGACCCATAAGTCTGCTTCTAAGAAACATGTTGAAATGGCATGCAGAAGCTTACAGGAAGCCAACAATAAACTCAAAAGTCACAAATTTGCAAGTGACAGATAATCAGCTTCTTCTGAGTCAGAAGCTGAGCAATGCTTTCTGCTGACCAGGGTCTTCACATATTTATGTGAGGATGTAGTGGAAGAATCCTGAACTGTTTAACTAAAAATACCTCAACAAGGATACTATAGCTTCAGGTTGTCTCTTGATACCTTTGATCAGTGCATGACCTCAGGAAAATTTTAGATTTCTTCATAACAATAGCTTCTGCAAGAACAGCTAGAATAATATCTCTTTAGCATCCAAATTCCCAGCAGAAGTAAACCTTGATTGCAACCAACAGCAGGTCTTGCGTACTTGTCAGAAATTAGAGCTTCAGCATCCTGTAAGCCTTTTAGCAAGCAAGATGGAAAACCTCTGGCTTCTTGTCAGACTCTGGACAGCTAAGATCACAGGCCTTTAATATAAACTATAATTAGGTTGGCTTGCCGGTCAGCTGGCTAGTTAAAAATTGGCAGTTGTCCACCAATGGTTTGACCAGGGTCAAATATTCCAAGAACGCTCTTGTGTGGATGGCAGGCTTAATAACTTAATGTTATTATGGTGTCATCTGCTAGAATGGGAGGCTTTGCTCCCTCAGCCTGCAGCAATCAGGAGCAAATGTGGGAGCAGAACAAAGTTACTCCCATTCATCAGTGGCAAAGACAACTGCATAGAAGGGTGGGAGGCTCAGGAGGAGCCAGTTACTGATATGCAGGCATACCCTACATATGCAAATCTACAGGTGAATTGCTGCAGATAAAGAGATTTGAATAGCCTAATTGAAGAGTCAGTTAAACTGCTGGGAGACAGAAACTTTTGCTAGTCTACAGTAAATCATCCAACAATTTTCCCGTAGATCCATGCCCACCTTCTGCCCACCCTGGCAGTTTACTAAACTAGATGGACCAATGGTTTGACTTGGTAAAGGCAGCTCCTCACGATCCTTTCTGACAATGTCTGCTTTAGTTGGTGGTGTGTGCCAGCTGAAAACAATGCTGAAAGCCTGTAATGGGAGCGCTGGTATAAGCCTTAGCAGTAAGGGCCTCTGTAAGCTTTAAAATAGGAGTGAGGAACCTTTCTCGTGCCAAGGGTTGCATTATCTCAGGGGCAACCTTCTGGGGGCCACATGCCAGTGGGCAAAGCAACAGATGCATTTCTTACCTTTTGTCCTGTAGGCTATGGCCCAGTCATGAAAAACCAGAAGTTTCTATGGCACCCCTCTCCATCCTCTAAGCCTTGCCTTGTGTTGGGCAAAAGCAGTTGTGGAGGCCACAGGAAAGGTCTGCTGAGGGGTTGTGGCCTGGGAGGAATCCTGAGAGCCACATCTATGCCCCTGGCCTGAGCTTCGCCAGCCCTGCTTTAAAAGTTTCAGAAGCTACTGTGGAATGTATGGCTTAATTTCTAAAAAACGGCACAGGTCTTGGAACCGACTGTTTATTCAAGAGGTACTGCTGAATCTGTTTTTAAAAAGGCGCATGGTCAAAATTGGCGGTGTTAAGTGGGTATGGCTAAGGAATACAAGGCAAGTGTTGCTAGAGGGAGCTCCCATTGCTCTGTCCCAGCTCCTGCCAACCTAGCAGTTTGAAAGCACACCAGTGTAAGTATATAAATAGGTACCACTGCGGCGGGAAGGTAAACAGCGTCATGGTGTTCCGTTGCGCCAGAAGTGGTTTAGTCATTCTGGCCACATGACTAAAAGTCTGTCCTGAACTTAGCCTTCCAGGGGTCCTTTGCCTTTCACTTCTACCTAGAGTGTCAGAGTGGGACCATGAAGATCCAGGTTCAAAACTCCACTTCACCATGAAGTTCACTGGGTGTCATCACTTTTTAGCCTACTCTACTGCGTTTGGTTGTTGAGAGGATGAAGTGTGTGTATGTGTATGCAACTGCTTATGCCTTTCTGAACTCCTTTGGAGGAAGAGTGAAATAAAAAAATATATGTTAATAAATAGATAAAGGATTAACACTACTAGCCCAGGGTGTGTGGGGAAGCAACAACATCTGTACTTGTGATATTGTTTTTGTAAAAACTGTTCATTCCCCACCATCCTTCCCTTGCCCACCTTCCTAGCTGTAGCATTTTGGATTGTGAGAAACTGGAACAATGGTCACCAGGGTCTAAAGGCATCATAGCTCTGAACACAGAACAGGAAATACTGGTGTACAATTTGGGCCTACACACACTGAGCGGTGAGTAGTAATTTTGTCTGGGATGGTTGTTTTATTGAGAAGGCAGATGCCTAGCCATTCTTGCACAGCTTTTGCAGTGATTGATAATTTCTGCTTTGGACTACATGAGTCTAAGGGGCCCATCCTGATAGGAGGTGGTTTGCTGTGGCTCTGAATGTTTCTGTGCTCAGGCCTGGCCTTCCAGTTTGCTGGGCATCATTCTGCTGCATTTGTGCATCAAGGCATCCCTGGAGCTCAGCATGACACAAGCAAGTCCTCCCCAAAAGGGGGACAGATCAAAGGCATTTAAGCAAAATAAGAATATTTTAAGAAGTGTCTCTTTTCCCTTGGCATAGGGAGGCCCTTGGTCATCATCCAGAATTGGTGGGGAGTCCGTGACTCTCCTCTGCTTCTCAGTTGGGAAGGACTTGCTTGTGTCATGCTGAGCTCCAGGGATGCCTTGAGGACTTGGCAAAGTGCAGTGCAAGAACACTTCCCAGCTTTGAGGTCAGGAGAAGGTCAGGAACTCCTCTCTGTGGCACTGTCCTCCAAGAAGGCACTCAGAGCACCCCCTGACGTTCAGTGTGACCCCAGTGGTGGCCCATGGGGCTCCTCCCTGGCTCCAGGCTCACAAGGGCAGGGGGCCTGCCTGATCCAAAAGAATACGAAGGGACAAGTGAACTTGTGTCAATTCGGGTAACCTTCTGTCTGTGTGTTGGCTAACCGAAAGGCTCTGCCGAGTAGCAAATCACATTAGGTTGCTCTGAACTGCAGTCACAGTCTTCCCAGTTACATAAAATATTCAACTCACGTGTCAAGGTGTGTTTTTTTAGTTTATTGCTCGTCTCCCAGATTGTGGATGTAACTTTCCAATTATTGGTTATTTTAGTATAATACCTGAACTGCTCTGTCTTCGCTAATGCACAGGCTGCGTGACTTTCTGCAAATGGCTCACAAGCGTGTGTGTCTGTCCCCCCCCCCCCCGCCCTCACTTTATGATTTGGGAAAAGAGTGCTTTGCCCGGGAAAAACCTGTCTTGCTGAGGCGCTTCCCTCAGCCAAGGGGGTGGGCAGCCAAGAACAGAAACTGGCCCATTGCAATCAGTTTCTCCAGCTAAAAGGGCAGCTCAGGCACCCCACCAAGTGCAATCTCCCTGTGCGCCTTCTCGTAATGCAGAATTTTGCCCTGCAATCATAATCCCCCTTCAAGAAGCACATTGTGGAGTTGGGAGAGGTGCAGAAAAGCACAACCAAAATTCTTAAGAGGATTGAGCGGCTCCCCGGCGAGGAAAAATAGTTACAATGTTCAAAAATTAGGGTGATTAAACAAACTGTGGAAGAAAAGAATATGAAGATTCCTCTTTTGAATCAACTAAAGAGAATAACAACAAGCTACACTTGCTTTGTTCTGTCTCTTTGCAGATGATCTTTTAACAAAAGATAGTTACCTTGTTTTGTTCTTCTCTTCTCCCTAAATGTTAGGAGCAGCCTGAGGCCCTATCACTGATTTTTCTCTCTGACCCTTTTGAAGCCCCCCCCCCCCATATGCCCCCTCCCCAGTCTTGCCATTTGGACACAAGGTTGGAAGAAATCTGGGTGACAGGACCACATGCACAATTAGCGGGCAATGAAAGGCCTCTCTTCTGAGCTGTGAACTTTCCTGCAGAGGAAGCAGCCCTTTCAAGTTCCTCTCTGCTAGCCAGAGCTCCTGCAGTGCTCAATTTTCATCTTCATCTCGTTCATGACTTCTGTTTTATCCTTGGCTGCAGGATCCAGTTGGATCAACCCCCACTCTCCTTCCACTAGCCAGGCTTGGCCACCTGCCTTATTGTGCACATTTGCAGAAGGGAGGATGGGCTGAGGCAGACTGTGGCTCTGGACTTCATGGGCTTGAATGGTGGGCCTGTGGCAGGACATCGTTTAGAGACGAGGAAAACTTCCATGCCTTTGAGCTCTCATTATGAGATGCAGAGTGAGGGGCTACTTCAGGTAGCAGATGTTTGGCCAGCATGAAGGATTGGATGGATGCTTTTAAAGGATGACATATTCATGGAGGAGAAGGCTATCAATACCTGCTAGCCACAATGGCTATGCTTTGCCTGCACGGTTGGAGGCAGAAATGCTTCTGAATATTACTTGCTGGAAGCTACAGGAGAGGAGGTTGCGTTTGTGGTTGAATTCAGTATGCAGGTTTCCTATTGGGGCATCTGGGTGGCCGCTGTGAGAACAGAATGATGGACTTAATGGTACAGTCAAACCTCAGCTCCCAAACGGCTCCATTTTGTAACGTTTCGGCTCCTGAATGCCCCAAACCTGGAAGTAAATGCTCCAGTTTTTTAATGTTTTTCAGAAGCCGAACGTCCGACGCAGCTTCCGCTTGAGTGCAGGAAGCTTTTGCAGCCAGTCGGAAGCTGGGTTTCCAGAATGAATTGCGTTCGACAACCGAGGTTTGACTGTACATTGGCCTGATCTAGCAGGCTGTTCTTATGGGAGGCAAGCAGATCCATATGGACTGGGTCACTCTGCCAAGGAATTGTCTTACATGAATTGAAATGGGTGGGTGCTACACAAGAGCCTTCTGCTCATCTGTGCACAACATTCCCTTCCTTTCAATTAGGTTTGCACAGGAGATCTTCCCTTTTGATTGTGCCCCATGGTAAATGGTGGGAGCCCAAGATATTTTGAAATGGCAACCTGCCACATTTTAAAAACAAAATCCTATCCGTGGCTTAGTTGGGTGATTTTCCTGATACAAGGCTTTCCCCAAATTATCTTGGGTGGGAAGTGTTTCTGTATGGATATTCCATCTCTGCATGTGAGCATATGCTCTCTGGTGTCATTTCTGATATTCACTGAGTGCCTTTTCTCAGAAGCAAAATAACTCAAAAAAGACAATTATCTGTAAAAAGGATCTGCAGTGATACAGAGAGCCATTAGAGTTGCAGGGATATAATTGAATGAAAAAATAATAAACATTTTCATATTATATTATGGAGAATAGATTGTGCAGATGTGTTTAATTTTAATACTTTATGCAAGAGACAGAATTTGGCTTCCTTTTTTATAATGACAGAGAGTTAATATAATTCTATGTGTAGCACTCCCCCCCCCCGGCAACCTCTTTCCAGTGTTTTATCTGGTTGTTAAGCAGGTGCAGGTTCTTTTGTACAAATGGTGAGTTCTTTATACTCCTTTGTATTGCATCCTGGAGTGAAAGGTTACAGGCTGACCACTGGCTAGAATTGCCCAAGTCTCCTTATCTTTTCTGACAACCTGACCCACAAGGTCCCACTGAGCAGATGTGGTTTGGCAACAGTAAATGTTGTATGCTGTGTGGCCCCATTTTACTGGCTCACCAGCCCACCGTATTTTCAACATGTAGCATTTTCCACATGGAATCATAGGCACTAGCAGTTAACCATGTGGTTTCTTCTCTCTTTCTCTCTCCTCCTCCTCCTCCTCCTCTAGCTGGTGTATCCTGTTCTGCCATCATGGCTGTACAGATCATGTCTGCACTCTTTCTGCATAAACACAAAGAGGTAAGAATGTGAAAAGGAGCTGGATCCAGGATTTCATTTTCTTAAGTATCCCTGAAGCAACGGGGGACTTTTGACCCTTTTTAGTGGCACCTCTGGGGATGATGGGAAACTGGACTTGGTTCTGCCAAACTTCATATTCTGCTTACCTCGAAGACCCCAGGGATAAGGGTCTTGGAGACCCAAAGATCTTGCAAAGAGAGGCTGTGGTTAATCCTTATTTTATAAATGGGGTAACAGAAATGGGGGAGAGCATGAGGAACTTTTACCAGTCTAGGTTTTGCACACATATGTAAAATCTTAAAATGCAGTGTGCATGTAAGAAAACACACAATCACAAAGCAGCTCTTTGAGAAACTGTCTTTCTGTCTCATTTGTACAGTCAGTGGCCTTATTAGGTTTGCTGCCATGCAGTGTCAACGGATCCTTGTTTACAGGGCCACAGCTGAGGTATTGCTGTTCTGTTATCTGCATAAAACCAACTTTCTGGTGTTGGCAATGGTAGCTGCAGTGCTTGGTTCCCATAACTGAATATGGAAGTAGACAGTGGTGTTTTCCCCCCTTTGTTCTGTTCCCATTTAGGATGGAGAGAGGGGTAAAAACTTTTATCCAATATGCATGTGTTCTAAAGCAGCCTTCTCTAACCCTGGTCCCCTCCAGCTGTTGCACACCACAACTCCTATCATGCCTGGCAAGCTTTGGCTGGGATGAATGGACGTTGAGGTCCAGATACTTGAAGGCATCAGGTTGGGGAAGGCTGTTCTGAAGGCTGTTCTATGCCTTCTAAAGAGCATGCTTGAAGGATGGTGCTCACTGGGGTTTTCCTTACCTTATCACAATAACATCTTCTTTCTTCTGTCCTCTGCTAGGGCGTCTTCCTTTCCCAACTGATGCAGGACTTTGTTTGGCTCACTGAGGAGATCCTGCTGCGCAGCTATGATGTGGGGTTTTCTGGGCAGGTGCGTGATGTGGTGTTGCATGCTCTGTTCCTGCTGCGGCACTGCATCTCCCTCTACCACCTTTCCCTGGGGGATGTCCTGGTGGTTCCCAAGAAGACAGACGAAGCCATGACAGAGTTGAGCCAGCACAGCACTGCCCTCTTGCCTGTTTTCATCCAGGAAGCGGTCGGAGGTGAGTTTAGAGGTTTCTCAGGCTTGCAGGAAGCCTGATTGAATGATTCCTTTCTAATTAGCTGAGATAGTTTGGGAGGAGGGGTCTAGAGGGGGCCCAGCGTTTGGGGATAAGTTCACCAAGAGTACATAAGAAAAAGGCTCACAATGCTGCAGATTGCAGGAGAGCAGAAGTTTCTCTTGATGCCTCAACTCCCCTTCTCTCAAGTCCCTACTGCAGGCCTGGCCCTGCTTGTGCAAGGCTGCACAGCTTAGGAAAGAAGATGTGGGTGGCCTTGGTCAAGGCTAGCAATAGCATTTTGGGAGATTTCCCAGTGCAAACCTGAGATTTTCAAGGAGATCAAGAGCCAAAGGAATTGGGGCTATATCTCAGCTTTGCAAATACATCCACAGAAGTTAATTTACTGCAGAAATTATTAGAAACCCATTCACCCATCCATGCGTAGCTATCAAAGTAATTGCCATGTGTGACTTAAAAGGGGGGAAAGGACTTGCTGTGTTCTCCATACTGTGCACACGTTCATGCCTGCTATATCTTGCTTTTTAATAAACAAGTGTTTCACCAAAGATGACACTTTGGTAACTTGGGTAATAAGGACAGGTTTTTCCCAAGGAGTTTCACCTACTTCTTTAAACAAGCGTTTGAAAACCACAGGCATATCACTGTCTCTAAGCAAACAGGTAAATTTTGACCAGACCTGAATTCTCAAGCACCTCTCTCTGGTACATCCTGCACAAGGCCTTCTGCTTCTTCCAAATCACAAATCTTCTTCCCAATCACTAAATTTAACTGCTGTGGAATGAGACAAACATAGCAAGTAAATGCTAAATGGTTTTCCTGACTCCTCTCTGCAGTCTGTGCTGCCAATGCCCTCCTGGTGGAGCTGCTGCCCTACCTGGGAAGCCCTGAGCAGCTCAGGGATGTGGTCCTGGTCCAGGAAGAGCTCCACAACAAGACTGTCTTGCTCGTCCAGCTGCTGCCCAGGGATTTCCTCCTATGCCAGGTAGGGAGCCCCTCTGTGATTTCGAAAGGGCCCTTCTCTGCCTGCCGAGCCCCACCTGCAAAGCCTGCAGAGCTATGGAGCAGGATGCTTCACCTAGATAACCTTCTTGCCTGCTGTGATCTTCCTCAAAGGCTCTTCTCTGTGTCCCACCAACACCTGAGTTGTGCTTGGTGAAGAGGGCTTTTTCCCATAGCCACACCCAGGCTCTGGAACTCTCTGCCAAGAGGCCTGCCTTGCCCTGCGCTGATGGCCTACTGCCACTGTGCAAAGGCCTTTCTTTCTTGGCAGGTGTTGATTGGTTCTCTTGAGCTTCTGGTTTTCATGCACTACACCTCCTTCAGTGACTTTTGCCTGTGTGTCCTTAAATTGTGATGACTCCTCACCTTCCTTGCTTGGCTGGAGAATGGAAAGGGAGGGAAGTGTGTGTGAGAGCGTCTTGCTTTTGCATAGCTGGAATGTAGCCTTCAGTAAGAGTAGCATTCATTGCTCTTCCCATTTTTGTCCCTGGAACATCTCCTGCAGGCCATTGCTGGAAAATCTTATACACTCCTGCTCCATACTATACCAGGGTCACTTGGTTGTATGAATTCTCCATTGCAGATACAGAATGCCCCCATTGAGACAAATATTACTTAAAGGTGCTTTGCTATAATTGGATGGGACCTTGTGCATCACCACTAATTAGTAACAAAAAAAGGTGGAGTGGGGGGAGAGAAGAGAAATGCAGGATCATAGAAACACTTCAGAGAGGCAAGCTGACACTCTTGATGGAGGTGTGTGCTGCACCCCATCTCTCATCTCTCATTTGGGCTAGTAGAGAGTGAAGGTCCTGCTGATTTGCTTTTGCTTCCTCCTAGCCTTGCCAGTCTCTGTATAACTACTGCCAGGTTGCTGTGGACAAGTTGATCCAGTGTGGACTGCTGGTTGCTGAGGAGGTAAGAGAAGCTCTCAGGACAGGTGTGTGTGGTGCTGTGGCCAGGGTTGGGGGGGGAGTGAGGAAATTGGAGGAGTGTGTCATTTAAACACCATATGAGTTCAGCCTTGTGGAATGATAATATTTTGCCTGGGTTTCCCAAACTTCAGATCACCGGAGTACACTTATTTTCCTCTCTTGAATTAAAACTGTGGGCATGTTCCAGTCTTGCGTGCAAAAAGGATTATTCTTGGAATACGTAAGAGCCACAGTTCTATGCCCACAAAGGGCTCTTCCTGCATGAGACACTGATATGATAATGCCTCCTCTTGGGGAGGACAGCCCAGTGCTGTAACTCATGCAGAGATGCAACAAGCAGCCTCTCTAAAGGTGGGTAATTTTGCTTTGGGAAGGACTGAATAACTTGCATGCACAAACACACACACACAGAGGCAGCAAAATGGTGGCAGCCTCTTCCAATAGAGGCTGATGGGGCAAACGTGAGGCTAGAGCAAGGAATCATGAAGAGAGACAGTAGGCAGCCTTTTTGTGTGTCGCCGCTTTGGGCTCACAGCAGTTCTCTGATGACACACTACTTGGTCCCAGCTTGGCACTGGGCAACGGCTGGCCCAGGCGCCTATGGTTGCAGCAGAGCCTCATATCTCTTCTTCCCAAGGTTTTCAAAAATTGGTTTCTTTCCTTTCCTCCCAGATGCCCAGTGATGTCTTGGTGTGTGACACAGCCCAAAAGCGCTTCACGAAGAGGTTGCTGTGGAAGGCAACAGATGACTTTGCGGACAGCGACAGTGATTACAGCGACGAGACTGGAAACTGCTGCTTCAAAGTACCCTGAACCCCATTCTGGAAAAACTCCCACTGGAGTTCCCTTTCTCCTGCAGTTGCCACTGAGGCAGAAATTCTGCCCACCCTTTGCCCTTCTCGCTCCCTGTCCCAGTTGCCCGCATCTCTCACCTGCAGGCAGCTATGGCCAGGCAGCCCAGTGTTGTTTTTTAAAGTTTGCTGCAAGGAAATATGATACTCTGCACAAAGTATTTTACTCTTCCCATGCTCATCCCCTTCACAGGACTTTTCATGCCATATGAAATTTTGTATGGTAGGATTTTCACCCTTTTGGGGGGGCGGGGAGATGAAGTACAAACATGATGTTCAGGGTATGTGCTTAATATCTTTTCAATATGAGGTGTGGCTGAGGGGTTTTCTTTACACCCACACTCAATAAATTGGTCTCACTGCAGCCACATTTGGAGCAGGGACCTTGCACCCCTGCCCAGATGTGTTCCTTTTGGGAGAAAGATGCCTTCTTTTCCCAACCAGGCTTCCTAGCAGGGTGGGAAAGGTGAGCTCCTTTGCTGTCTCTTGTGCTTCCCTGCTGCTCTGAGGATCCTTGAAATCCTCCTGCTGGGTCTGGCTTCATGTGGGAAGGGCGCCACAGCTCTGGAGGCCACCCTCCTTCCTCATCCTCATTGTCAGAGGGAACATCAAATTACCATATAAATTCCCACTTCTTTTGTTTCCGAGCACCCATATGACACATCCCGAGTTCACAACCTGTCTCTTCAAATGCCAGCTGTGTGGGCTGAGGCTCTGAAACCTTCCTGTGTTCTTTCAAGAAGGGAGCGAAGTTCCCTGTAATTAACTGGCTGGTGCTGAGGATGGGGAGCTCACTGAGCTCATCTCTGCTTGCTGCACTGCCTGGGAGAGACTTTCCGCAGTTCCAAAACATCTGGATGCACAGCACCACCTCCCGGGCACACTGAGGCTGCTTTCAGGCCTCTCTCTGTGCATATGGTTTCTTACAGAGATGCTGTTTCTGTAGATACTTCCACTCTGCTGAAAATGTGACATGGTGTGTACAAGGCAGTTTTGTCCATGAAAACAGATAATAGAACTGTACCCACTGACATTAATGGGCCTAGGTTAGTCTTAGCCATTCATTTCAATGCTTCTGCTGTGGGTAGGACCAGCATTGGATACAACCCATTCAATTTTCACATGGGTGGTTTATTGATAGGGATTGTGTTTGTATCATAGCATGAGCGCTTATGTTGTTCCCCACTGGTGTTGCCTAGCTTCTGTGACATGCAGGCTGTTACTCCAAAGAATAGTGTGTTGCACGTGTTCCCAAGGGAGTTCCATTGGCTTTGGGTACTTCCAGATGGGTTATATTGTGGGATCGATGCTTATCACGCATGTAAGTTTTTGTAGTGTCCACACAAAGCAGTCGGGATCAATATGTGAACCTTCGTCTTATCAGAGTCCCTGTGTCTCTTTTCATTTTTTCTGCCCTAGATAAGCCAGGTGGAAAACTGCTCCAACTTTTTTGTGTTCCTCTGCTCTCTTCTGAGCCCTTTGCTGAAGACCTTGGAAAGAGCCACTGTCTTCCTCTGGGAAATGGAGTCTCCTCAGTCAGGTATATGCCCCACAGCCAGGTTCCTCTTCCCTTGAGTGGCTCCCAACAGCCTTAATTTTCCCTGGAAAGGTGCTTCCAAGAATTTGGAGACGTTCTGCTCAGTGGGAGGGCATCTGTTCTACATGCAAAAGGCCCCACCACTGAGCAAATCTTCTCCAAATGCTAGAAGCACCCAGCATTCTCTCTTTACAAAAATATTGGCAGTTATTACAGGATTAAGCTTCCTTTGAATAGCTCACCAGTAAAAGTCTTTGGATTCATTTTGGCACACCTTAAGCAACTGCTGCATGGTAACAATTGATGGGTTGTTACTGTCAGGATTTGACTTTCCCTAGGTGAAATTAGCCTTGTGCTGATTTGATTCATTAGCAAAGCCCAGGTGCTGTTAGTTAGGTTCTGCACTCACTAACTTGGGTATACAACACAAAAGTTACTGCTTTTCTTCAGGTTCTTGTGTCCATTGTGTTCCATGAACAGCCTTTTGCTTGCTACGTTCATGAGGAAGGAGGTATCCAAACTGGTAACAGCCTAGCAGTGTCCCATTTTCCTGGAGCCACCTTTGCCAGCCTGGTGTCCTCTAAATGTTTTGGACAACATCTCCCATCAGCCCCAGCATCAATAAAGCTGGTTGGATGAGCTGATGAAGCCTAAAGCCACTGAAGGGCCCCAGAATGGTGAAGCACTGCTTTTCAAACTTTCTGCCTGCCTTGTCAGCTGTGCTCCCTGTGTGTTGCTGAGGATTCTGGGGCATATTCTAGGGCTTTTCCTTGCCTGAGTGAACTGAGTGTGCAGCCTGGAGGATAACCCAGCTCTCCCTTCTGTGACATGTTTCCAAGGAGGATCAGTAGTATTGCGGAAGTGTGTTTGTTGGGGAAGGTCGTCCATCATTATTGATCTGGGACAGCTCACTTGGTAGAGTGTGAGACTCTTAATCTCTTACGCTCTCCCCCTTGGCAAGCCCCTGAGAAGCTTCTGGGGGAATCCTAGGATGCTTGGAACAGTTTGAAAAACACAGCCTTGACATACAAGTGAACCGGAAGTGCTCAGCTTAGTTACTTCTCATACGTAGGGCTACTTTGCAGGTAATGCTCAACCTTGGGCTTGTGTGCAGCCAGAAGGACTTTGGGTTGCATCCAGTGCTACTCCCCCTCAGAGTAGACCCATTGAACTTAATAGACATTGCTGAAGTCCTATTAATTTCAGTGCATCCACTCCTGAGTAGATGTTAGTCAGCAACTAGTCTTTGTCAGCATTTAGTTTACTTCAAAACTTGGTTGGTTACATAGGAACCAAAGATAGTGGATTAATATCTAAAATTGTAGAGTAGGGAGGGACCACGAGGGTCATCAGGAATCATCAGGAATCTTTTGCCCAACATGGGGCTCAAATGTATGACCCTGAGATTAAGAGTCTCATGTTCTACCAGATGAGCTATCCCCAACTCTGATCAGTATCTAAACAAAGCTCTCTTGGTTCACCAGTCTTTGTTTTGAACCACTGTTTCTCAGTTTATTCATAACAGCAGGCTAGGATTCACTGAAATGGAAGGTTGAAGGAGAGGGGAGAGCTTGCAAGCCAAAGGTTTTCCTTGAGTTTGCAGCACTAACACCATGTTTTGACACAGCCTTCCCCAGTCTGGCAGTGCTGGGCAAGGCTGGTGGGAGCAGTAGTCCAAAAACGTCTGGAGGGCACTAGGTTGGCAAAGGCTTGTTGTAGCATGCATGGATCAGTCCAATATACAACTGGGTCTTTACAAGTACATAAAGCTGTTGCTGGTTGTGTGATGAGGTTTTTTCCTGGTGTATGTTGTTTTATAATCTTGCATCTCAGTGTTAACTGTTAGTTAAGCCCTGCACTGCTTCTTAGGAAAAGTGGATGCCATTAATCAACTGTGTTTTGCTTTTGTTTATTGACAAACTATACTGAAACTGATTGCACATGATTTATTCTGAATTTAAAAAACAACAACCAAAGATATTGTTGAGTTTCTTTCTACCTTTGGGTGCAACCTCTGACCCTGCAGGTTCATATTTAGAATTTGAGCTGCTGTGACCCTTAGACATTTGTCATGGTGCAGAGATCTCTCTCCCAGTGCTAATGGGGCAGCTGAGGCTAGTGACCTCCCTTTGCTTTCTGCTTTGTCTCCTTCTGACCACCATCACTGCTGTCCCCTACAGAGTCCCAGTACGTGGAGAAGCTGCACTGTTTTTTGGCAAGAAAGGCAAAAGAAGACTCTTCCTTTGGTGAGTGCAGAGGCCCAGAGAGGGCCAGGTGGTAGCCAAGCGAATAAGTGTAGAGCTGGTGTGATGCAGTGGCTGCAGGACAGCGCCGCAAACTGGGGCTTTCCCAGTTTGAATCTCACCTCTGCTGCCATCAATTCCATGCACCAACCAGCAAGATGGTGAGATAATATTGTTGACTTAAACAGTATTGTTGTTAGGATCACCACTAGATAATACACTTTGCAAAGCACTTTAAACACTTGAAAGAGCCATAGAAATGTTATATGTGTATATAAATATGCTAAGCAGCTAAGGTTTGTCATCATGTGGCAGTTTGCTTGGCCACCGACAAATGGTGCTGTGAACTACAGCATGACAATAGTCTAGGAGCTGCTGGGCAGCAGCAGCAATGGAGGGCAGCAGCGGCAGGCAGCCCATGGAGGAAGCCATGACAAACTGAGACAGCTCGTCAGCAACATCTCTGCTCTGCAGCTGCCATTGCCCAGCTCACTACTGCTGTTTCAGCCTCAGTGGCAGAGACTGAGGGAGCAGGGAAAGAGCAGGACAGAGCTGACCTGGCCTGTTGTGACTGTTCTTTTGTGGCTTGTCTTGGCTGCCTGCTGCCACCTCACCTCCCTTCTCCTCATGAAAGGAAGCTCTAAGGGGAGAGGGTGGTGAGGTCTGGGGGGCACTAGGGGCTCTGGCAGGTAGGGCTGGCACTCCTTTGGACCTCCAGCACGATGGGCAGGGGGAGGAAAAGTAGATGGACAGGTTTCAAAAAGTTGAAAGAATTGGCATGGAACAGCATCTTGCACTCCGCCTTTCAAATATGATGTTGGGATTTGGGTACAAAGGGGGGTGGGCAACTCACCTGTCAGCACTGCAACATCATAATTATGTCATGTGATTGACATGTGCGCTGCCCTGCCCCCATCAAGGTTGGCCTGTGAAGTGGAAGCCAGAAAGCTTCCCCACACAATCTAATGGGCTAGTGGAGGCAGGGTGGGGGTGGTGAGGTTTTGGGGGTGGGGGGATTGGTTGGGAGGCAGAGCAAGCAGGAGTGGAGCCCCTGGTCACTTGTTGATAATGCTAATAGCTTTGATGACCAGCTGAGCATTCTTCTCATGTTAGCATTTCTGTATTTTTCTGGGTATGTTGCCTCCTTGCTGGTTCCTTGGTGACAAGACTTGAGCCTCTGCAGTTAAGCAAGCTGTGGGTCAGTCAGCAGCCTTGAGAGAAACCTGAGCCTTTCCCAGTCCCACAGCTGCCAGAGATACTTTGGCGAAGCCACTATAGACAGACTTGGTAGTATAGAGCTACCCCTAAGTAACTTTATACCAAAGGATAGTAACTGCCCTTGTTGATGGACAAGGATTTTGTGACCTCATAAAATGGGAAATTACCTTAAACCCTTTTATTTTAAGCACCCCATTTTCTTATGCTGAGGCCTGTGGCAGTGGTGAACCAGAGCTGTTAGCCTAGATACATGAAGGCCATTTCCCCCATCCCTTTTAAACGGGTGTTTCATCACTGAAAAGGCCCCCGTTCCTTAAACTCTTCCTCCTCCTCACAGGCTTTCCCAACACCCTCTTCTTTTTCTGCCCATAAATCTATCCAGGTTTGTTTTACATCCTTCTTAAAATGTAGCAAGTAAAACACTTATCAATACTTAGCTTTTGCACAGTGTGTTTTGAATGTTCAAAGTGCTTATTGTATCCTGTATTCTAATCCTCCCAGTGGTGGGCGATTATCCAAAACTGCAGTTGAGGGGGGAAGGCTTTGGCTCCACGAAGACCACCAAGGGGGCTGATGACAGAAACAATGTTTGAACCGAAGGTTTCATGATCTGATGTTCAGTCTCTTAGTTACAACAGCTCTGACATGGCATTTCCTTTATTGTTTTAACCAGCACAACATAACCCCCTGGGTCTAGATTAGAAGTTAGTTTTTAGAAGCTAGTTTTTACAAGCCAACTTTGCCCCCTAGTGCTTGATGTCATTACCTCACTGCAATTGTGCCACCCCTAGACTCGAAACCTGCCTGGGAGGTAGGGGGCGTCTGTCCTCTCTCCCACATTGAACCTTTCTGTCCATTTCATTTTACTTTTTCAGAATGTGCCTGCAGAACTCTGACGACCATCTCTGTCCACATCTACAAGGAACTGGGGGTGAGTGCCCTGCCCCTCCAGCGTGCAAAGTCTTTGATTCCAGAATCTCCCTTTTCATGCCCTCCACAATTCATTTTCAGGTGTTTGCTATATTCAGTTCTTAATCTGAGATAATTTTGCCACCTGTATTTCATCTTGCAGCACTCCTGAGCATCTCGGAAGCGTTTCTTTATTTAAGAAGCAAAAGCAGTTTCCAAGCCCCTTTGGTCACAGTACAAAAAATGTGGGTTGTTTCTTATCTCTTTGTGCTGCTTTTTATACTCCCCCAGAGTTTCAGGTCCTGCTTGTCCTGGATCCCACCCAGCAATAGTCTACCGATTGGGAGGCCATGTTCAAATTCAATCTCTGAGTGACTTTGCATGTCTCTGTTGCTACCCTCACTCTCCTTGTGTTCCATCTTGCCAAATGCAGGCAGTTGCATGGGTGACTCCTTGCAATACAGCTAAGTGGCCAAAGCGCTGTATACTTTTGCAGCCACTCCATCTACACAGCTTGAGTGCATTTTGTGTGTGTTTTCAAATCCAGTGGAGTCTAGCAGTGATTTCTCCTTTGCCAGATTACTGAGGATATGATGTATGTATATCTATGTACCCCCTGTGCGTGTACAGCCAGTGTTGGCTTGGCACTCTCAGGCAGAGGCTGAGGGCGTAGAGCCCCCCACAGCAGCTCCTTGCCTTCATCTTCCACCTGTCTTGGTGGGTTTCTATACAGCTTGCCTTTGAGAGCTGTGATAGCCAGTATCAGGGGAAACCTTGCTGTTTCTGAAAAGAGCTGCTCAGTGTCTATTCTCCTCTTCTCTCCACAGAAATCTCACACAATAAGATGTGTGAGGTGACAGTAAAGAATTTCCCCACCCACTTCATAGGCTGCTACTCACCTGAGGAAAGCCCTTGTTGCATCTGCCTTCAGTGGGGTATGGGATTGCTAAACCCCCCTCTTTTAATTTCCACTCTAGGTGCTGAGAGAAGCAGCAAGGCAAGGGGAGCCCATTCTCCACCTCTCTGAGACCTTCCGTGCCAAAGAGAACCAAGAGAAGCTGGAGAAATTTATCCAGCAGTTTATCTACAGCTAGTGTCTCCAAGGGGCCTTGTATGGTATCCAGAAGGTGTAGTTTCTGCTTCCTAGGTGTATATGTTGGGGTGGGGTATAACGCCTTCTAACATTATTTTGAAAGTTGTCTTCGCACAGGTGTGTGACCCTTTTGAAATCCCAGTTGAAAAGTTGCCTCTCATGTCAGGACTTCAGTGAGCCAGTGTTGAGGCCAATTAGTAAAGAACTAAAATCCTTTTGTCGTTAAGTTCGTATGATTTTGTGTTTTATTTATAAAATAATTTAGATTGCACCCCACCCCTGGGAGCCATTGTTGCTGACTTTGAAAAGTAATAAACAATATTTTCTGACTGCATTTTTAACTGTGCCTGCTCTGTCCTTCCCCAACCTGGCGCCCCTTAGGTATTTTGGACTAAAACTCCCATTATCTCCTGCATCCTACAACAGCAGGTTAGAGAAGGCTTGAGTGGAAACTCAAGCACACCACCAGTGCATGTTGCTAGTAACTTAAATGCGTTTTTGGACATATGATAGTGAAAGTTGACAAAATAGGGAAATAGCTATTGCTATGCATTCCAAATCCATTTGAAATTGCCAGTATTCAGATGTGATTACCAAGTTACCAAACTTTGACTCTACAGCAAGTCTTCCTCAGGCTTCCCTGCCCCCCTTGTAGCTTGGAACCCTTTTTGCTCTTCAGGCAGAGGGGCTGTGAAGAATTACAGCACCTGCAGCTTCTTCTGCCAGAACAGAAAAGCTATATCTACTTGTGAAGAAGGGATCCTTCCTTGCACAGCTATTGGTCAAACACCTCCAAGCCCTTTGTGAGATATTTCAACCTGTGGCCCATGAATCAAAATTCCATGCTTTTAAAAAAAAAGTTCTATGTCTAGTTAATCCAAACCCCCCAATGAGTTTGATGGTAGCTGCTTTATTGCGAGTGAACAATCTAGACAGTTCTGTAATACAAAGGGGAAACCCACCCACTATAGCCTGTTCTGTACCAGAGACGATGAATGACCTCCCTCTTACTTCTGGTTGGCAGAGGAAAGGCAAGCCTCAGGCTCACCTTCATGTCTCTTCATTGAGATGGTGCCCAGGAATTGCAGTGCTGTTGAACCAGTTTTTCAGGCTCCGTCTTCTTGTGACTCCTGGGAGGAGCCATCCCCGTTCCCTTAATTCCAGAAATCCCTTAATCTATTCTTGTGATTGGATTTGATTAGGAGACTCAAGTAGAGCCATTGCAGCTGTGCAGGGCCAGGGGATCTGAAGGGATGCAGCAGGATGCCATCATGCCACCTTGTTTCGGATAGTTCCCAATTCATCGATCTCACACTGCACTTCATCTCCCCTCTGTGGTACAAGAGAATTACAGCAGCTCCTACATTAAGTTGCAATAACAATATAACACTGACACAGGAGACAATAGCAGACTTCCAGCTTGTGCAGCACCCCATCTCCAAAGCTTATGTTCCCATTTATTTATTTTTTACAAATCAAAATGCATGTTTCTGTATCATAAACATGCAGTTTTAAGTGCATATTACAAAAAAAACCCCACAAAGTATTTGGTATGACTACATTTCCTTATAAAAACCAACTTTATTTAAGTTTATTTGGGTGTTCAGCCCTTAACAGGGGCTTTGACTGCCCTCCCTAAATGCTAAATGCTGTTGCCAATTGCTAATAGGGCATTTGTAGGGTAAAGATGCATTATTTTGTTAAGGGTGGGTGGGCAAAGTTGGATGAACCACCACATCCTCTGCTGGGCTCTTGCCAGCAGGGCACAAGCGGAGGCAGATGAGCTTTGCAACCATTCCTGCCCCAGCCCCACCTGCAGTTATTTCCCTCTCACTGAGAATAGGGGGGGGGGGGAGGATTCACTACACTATGGTTACCAGACGTCCCTGTTTCCCAGGGACAATCCCAGATTCACAAATCTGTCCCCAGACAAAATCCATCCCCAGAATGTCCCCAGATTTCATTTAATGTCTCTGGATTTATATTTTAAGTGTTGTAGATTCATTAGTAGGGAATGAATGTTGCTTGATTGGTTCAACGGCATCATATGGGGACTTCCGGGGCCAGGAAAACCCTGGAGCTGACACAGGGAGAAGGAGGAGAGAGAAAGAGGAAGGAGAAAAAAGAGGGGAGCCCCGACCTTGCCATGCCAGTGCCGGCACCAGTGCTGAGGAGGAGAGGTAGGAGAGCACCAGGAGGGCAAGGACACGTGGCCGAGCCCAGGTCCAACCTGAGCCTACTCCACGGCAGCTAGCGCTCCAAGAGAGCAGGCCGGGACCCAGAGGAAGACCGCATGACAGAGGAGACCACAGAAGAGAAGATATTACTTCTTTTTTAAAAAACAACAAGAAAAAACTGTTAAAAACAACTTTTTTTCTCTCTTCAAAAAAAAAGTGTCCCCCAGATTCTTGGGGAAAAAATCTGGTAACCTTACATTGCACCCACTACACCCCAAAGGGGCCCCATCCTCACAGGACTCCAAGTGCAACAGCAGCACTCGCCCCATTGTGTGTCCAAGTAACTGGCATAGAGGCAAATTTTCTCCAGCAGTGGACACACAACATGGCTGTCATGGCCACTAGCCCTTGATAGCCTTATCCTCCATAAACTGTTGGCCATCACTGCCTCTTGTGGGAGCGAGTCCCATCATTTAACTCTGCACTGTGCAAAGGAGGACATTATTTTCTGTGTGCTGAATCTTCCAACATACAACTGAGTTTCCTCTCCAGTGTTGAGAGAACAGGAGGTGCTGGATCCACCCCGTTGAGAGAACAGGAGATGCTGGATCCACCCCTTGATAAGCATTATGCCCCACAGTGGAGGCATCTGCTCCCCAAGCAATGCAGAGGGATCTGCCCTCCCAAGGTCAAAAGTCTCTTGGCCCTCAGAGAGGAAGATCTGGTACCTTCCTGTGGCCAGAGGCCGAAGAACTGAAGGGCTAGTCTGTTGGCTTTATGGGATGAACTCACAGCTGCTGCCTTGTTCAGAATGTCTAAATGCTACAAAGGGAAAATAAGCAGCCCTGCCAACCCTCCAACAAGGGAAGATGTTGGCAGAGCCTACAAATTAATTGGGAACAGGGCTCACCTTTAGAAAGATGGGGGGCTTCCGGAAAACTCCAACACCTGGGGGAGTCCCTGTGAGGAAGACGTCTCCTGGGTATAGGGTGACGAACCTGCCAAAAATGGGCCAGAGCAAGATTTATTATTAAAAATTAATTTTTTTATACCCCATCCATTTGGGTGGCTTCCAGCACATATAAAAACATACTAAAAGGTCAAACATTAAAAAGTGCTGATATAAGCCTGCCTTCAGATATCTTCTAAAAATTGTGTAGTTCCTTATCTTGACATCTGATGGGAGGGCATTCCACAGGGAAGGTGCCACTGCTGAGAAGGTCCTCTACCTGGTTCCCCAGAACTTCACTTTTTACAATGCCAGAAGATCCTCAGAGGTGGATCTCAGTGTCCAGGTTCAACAATGGGGGGGGGGGGGGAGGTTGGAGACGTTCTAGGGATACTGAAGGCATACTTACCGTATTTTTCGATGTACAACACGCCCCCATGTATAACATGACCTCTATGTTCATAGAATCATAGAGTTGGAAGAGACCACAAGGGCCATCGAGTCCAACCCCCTGACAAGCAGGAAACACCATCAGAGCACTCCTGACATATGGTTGTCAAGCCTCTGCTTAAAGACCTCCAAAGAAGGAGACTCCACCACACTCCTTGGCAGCAAATTCCACTGTCAAACAGCTCTTACTGTCAGGAAGTTCTTCCTAATGTTAGGTGGAATCTTCTTTCTTGTAGTTTGGATCCATTGCTCCGTGTCCGCTTCCCTGGAGCAGCAGAAAACAACCTTTCTCCCTCCTCTATGTGACATCCTTTTATATATTTGAACATGGCTATCATATCACCCCTTAGCCTCCTCTTCTCCAGGCTAAACATGCCCAGCTCCCTTAGCCGTCCCTCATAAGGCATCGTTTCCAGGCCTTTGACCATTTGGGTTGCCCTCCTCTGGACACGTTCCAGTTTGTCAGTGTCCTTCTTGAACTGTGGTGCCCAGAACTGGACACAGTACTCCAGGTGAGGTCTGACCAGAGCAGAATACAGTGGCACTATTACTTCCCTTGATCTAGATGCTATACTCCTATTGATGCAGCCCAGAATTGCATTGGCTTTTTAAGCTGCCGCGTCACACTGTTGGCTCATGTCAAGTTTGCGGTCAACCAAGACTCCTAGATCCTTTTCACATGTACTGCTCTCAAGCCAGGTGTCACCCATCTTGTATTTGTTCCTCTCATTTTTTTTTTGCCCAAGTGCAATACTTTACATTTCTCCCTGTTAAAATTCATCTTGTTTGTTTTGGCCCAGTTCTCTAATCTGTCAAGGTCATTTTGAAGTGTGATTCTGTCCTCTGGGGTGTTAGCCACCCCTCCCAGTTTGGTGTCATCTGCAAATTTGATCAGGATGCCCTTGAGTCCATCATCCAAGTCGTTGATAAAGATGTTGAATAAGACCAGGCCCAAGACAGAACCCTGTGGCACCCCACTAGTCACTCTTCTCCAGGATGAAGAGGAACCATTGATAAGCACCCTTTGGGTTCGGTCAGTCAGCCAGTTACAAATCCACTGAGTGGTAGCATAGTCAAGACCGCATTTTACCAGCTTCTTTACAAGAATATCATGGGGCACCTTGTCAAATGCCTTGCTGAAATCAAGGTAGGCTACATCCACTGCGTTCCCTTCATCTACCAGGCTTGTAATTCTGTCAAAAAACGAGATCAGGTTAGTCTGACATGACTTATTTTTCAGAAATCCATGCTGACTATTGGTGATCACAGCATTCCTTTCTAGGTGCTCACAGACTGTTTGCTTAATGATCTGCTCCAGAATCTTCCCTGGTATTGATGTCAGACTGACTGGGCGGTAATTATTTGGGTCCTCTCTTTTCCCCTTTTTGAAAATAGGGACAACATTTGCCCTCCTCCAGTCTGCCGGGACTTCGCCTGTTCTCCAGGAATTCTCAAAGATGACTGCCAGTGGTTCTGAGATCACATCTGCCAGTTCTTTTAATACTCTTGGATGCAGTTCATTTGGCCCTGGAGACTTGAATACATCTAAACTAGCCAAGTATTCTTGTACTATCTCCTTAGTTATTCTGGGCTGTGTTTCCCCTGCTGAATCATTTGCTCCAAATTCTTCAGGTCGGGCATTGTTTTCTTTATCGGAGAAGACTGAGGCAAAGAAGGCATTGAGGAGTTCAGCCCTTTCTGTGTCCCCTGTTTGCATTTCACCATCTTCTCCTCGGAGTGACCCCCCAGTTTCTTTGTTCTTCCTTTTGCTACGAACATACCCATAAAAGCCTTTTTGGTTGCTTTTAACCTCTCTAACAAGCCTGAGTTCATTCTGTGCTTTAGCTTTTCTGACTTTGTGTCTACACATGCTGGCTATTTGTTTGAATTCCTCTTTGGTGGTTTCCCCCCTTTTCCATTTTTTGTACACATCCTTTTTTAATCTTAACTCAGTTAAAAGTTCTTTAGATAGCCACCCTGGCTTCTTTAGGCACCTTCCATGTTTCCGTCTCATTGGTATTGCCTGAAGTTGTGCTTTTACTATCTCCCTCTTAACAAACTCCCAGCCATCATGAACTCCCTTTCCTTTTAGTATTACTGTCCATGGGATCTCACCCAGCACTTCCCTAAGTTTTATGAAGTTGGCTTTCTTAAAGTCAAGAAATTGAGTCCTAGTATGCTTGGCTGCTCCTTTCCGCTGTATAGTAAACTTCAGAAGAGCATGATCACTCGCGCCTAATGATCCTTCCACTTCTACCCCACTAACCAGGTCATCAACAGGTCATACTCCTATTGATGCAGGTAATTATTTGGGTCCTCTCTTTTCCCCTTTTTGAAAATTTGGGTCCTCTCTTTTCCCCTTTTTGAAAATAGGGACAACATTTGTCCTCTGAGTGTTTTGGGACTCCAAATAAAGAAATCCCCCATATGCACTATCTGTGTATAAGATGACCCCCAATTTTAAACTTGAAAAAATAGGGGGGAAATATAGTCTTATATACGGAAAAATACGGTCATTAATTTGGTACCGTATACCACCTGTAGATCTCAGGGCAGTTCACAAGATAAAAATACTGGATAAAAACCCAAAATGCATATTAAGAACAAGTATAAGAACAAAACAAACCAATAACCACCCCTTCCCATCCCATAACACATTTAAAATGGCATTGGTTGTCAATCAGCCAAAGGCCTAGTTAAAGAAACATTTCTGCCCAACACCTAAAGGTGTATAATGAAGGCGTCAGGTGAACTTCCCTGGGAAGAGCATTCCACAAGCAGGGGGCCACTGCAGAAAAGGTCCGTTCTAGTGTTGCCACCCTCTGGACCTCTTTCGGAGGAGGCACACGAAGAAGGGCTTCGGAGGATGAATGCAGGGTCTGGGTAGGTTCATATTGTGGTCCTGAGCCATTTAAGGCTTTATGGGTCAAAGCCAGCACTTTGAATTAGGCCTGGAAACAAATTGACAGCTAGGATTGATGTAATAGACTCACAACGTCTTGCCCCAGTGTGTAACCCAGCTGCTGAATTCTCCACCAGTTGAAGTTTCTGAACTGTCATCAGAGGCCGCCCTACATATAACGCATTGCAGTAATCTAACCCTGAGGTTACCAGAGCATAGACAACAGTAGTTGAGGAGGAGACGGGGGTCATGGAGAGCACCTACTTGGAAACCCATGCAACAAGTGCCTCCGTCTTGAATATCAACTGGCTGGTGCTGCTGTTCTGGACAAGCTCCCCATTCACTCGACAGCGGATGCCCAGGTTGTGGGGGTCTGGTGGGAGCAACAAGAACAGAGAGCAACATGAAATCACACACAAAAGAGAAGGCACAGCATTTATGGAAATGGGGCATCCTTCTGGAAACACAGGAATCACAGAATTGCAGAGCTGGCAGGAACCACGGGGAATGCAGGAATCTTTTTGCCCAGAGTGGGGCTCAAACACCATGACCCTGTAACTGCTCTACCGACGTGAGCCATCCAACAGAAGTTTCCCTATGTCCACCTAGCTCAGTACTATCTATCCTGACCAGCAGGGGCTCTCCAGGGCTTCAGAGGGGGGCATTCCCACCCTTACCTAGAGATGTTGAAGACTGGACCTGGGACCTGCATGCAAAGCAGATGCTCTACCACTGAGCTGCAGCCACTTCCTCTTAAGGCCCTTATGGATTTGCTCTAACAAAAGTATTCTGTGCTAAAATCAGGAAAGAACAATGGAACCCTGCAGTCTTATCTGTTCAACTGCTGGGTCCCCAGGGCACTTGTGTTATTAATGTACATCGTAACTGCACAGACCTTACTGCAAGCACTTTAGAAACCTCTGGCTGCAATGCAGCTGCAGTCCAGTAGGAACTAGTGGGTCCAGATGTGTGTTCCCATGGCAGCATCCCCTTTACATCAAAGAGCTGCATCCAGCTAACAAACCTGCCGGGTGGTCATCATAGGTTGGGCTGTGCGTCCAGAGGCCTGGGAAGCCGCTGAGACTCGGACTGTTCTTGCTGAAGTGAGGCAATGTGGAAAACTGTCCTTACAAAGAGGCAAGAGATCAGTAGCCTGGGATAGTACCATGGAGGGTCTTTTATTTTACATGGGCTGTTTATTCACACAAAATTTGGTTATTACCCTGCACTTTGCAATGCAATCATCCCATCACTACTTCTTTTTTTAAGTTTTATACAGTTTTATTGAGAATAAAAGAATGTACAGAAATACAGAAACAAGCAGGAAGCTAAGCCTTCCCGCCACTTTTCTAACTGCACTGAAAAGTGCAGGAGAAGCACCACTGGCCTCCAATGTTGCACCGCCTCCGTGTGAACGTATCAGGATGAACACTCAGCAAGTGATACTGTGGAACCCCTGGGCATGTTTGACCCACCTCCACTGAAGTACTGCAGCAATTTAAAAAAAATTCAGTGCAGTTGAGTCAGCACAACTGATGACTTATTCAGACTATGGGTGCAGGCATGTGGTACACACACGGCCCTGGATGTTTCCCCATCTGTACTTCTATTGTAAGGACATTACATTTCCGCAACATCAAACAAAAAAAAATGCATCTCTGCACAGATGGATACACCAGGAACAGTAGGCCAAGAAATCAAGGCAGGCAGGAGCAACAGTGATTGAAGAAGAAGGAAGAGGACAGAGCTTGGTCAGAGAGCCTGAGTGGTCCTCAGGTGACCCACAGGTTGCCCAAGAGGGTTCTAGGAGATACAAAATTTACTCTCAAGCAGCTGGGAAGAGATCCTGAGACAGGCTTGTCCTCTCCTCAAACCCTGGAGGCAAAAAGAAAAAGGGGGCGATGTCATTGCTGGTTCCAAACCTGAGATGGAATCCTTGGTGACAAGGGCTGGTCCCAGGGGGCAGAAGGTGTCGAAGGTCTTCCCCAGAAGCCACTGCTTTCCATTTTTCTGCATCTGCCAGTCTCTGGCACTCACATCATGGGCAACAGTGAACCCGGCTACATGGCTCATGGCATCTGACTCCTGGGGGAGAGAAGCAAGATGCAACAATATCGCTGTGAAACTGGGGGCTGGAGAAGAAAAGGTTAATGGGCACTTCCTTTATTAGGTAAACTTCAAGCGATATTGCCATGGGAACTAACAGGCTATTTTGTGTTTGCTAATGGTATGGCTTTATTCTCCTCCTCCTCCCCACTTCTGAACTGGCATATTCCTTTTCTACCCTTTCTTCGCTCTCCCCTGTGCTTAACAATATTTTATACATCAAACCTGGTTATCATATGCACAAGAATAAAATGAGGAGACCCATGCACACCACCTTGAGTTCCTTGGAAGAAAGGTTGGATATAAGTGTAATACTAAACTAATAAATACCAGTGAATGAATCTTTGGAAATTCCTGAATGGGGGCAGGCCTTACCTCCCACTCGGGATGTAATCTAGGGCTGCATTCAGACGTAGTGTTTATTGTGTTAGTTTTAATGGTTATAATGCTGGTACTTCAGTCCCAATTTATGGCATTCCTTTCACACTGCAAGACCAGATGCTTTATGGAACTGTGGTGTTTTGATTGATGCACTATCATGTTGTGCTAAATTTTAAATGGCAGGAAAGAACTGGATGCCCAGGACATAGTCCCAAATTTTGTCACGTGAGCAGAGGTTATGCGATTATGAACACCTTGGTAAAATTACAAGGCAATTTTTATTATTTATGAAACTGCAAAGCATTGAAGACATGGATGGTGCTAGATACCGACAACACAGCCATTTTAGGCTACAATCCTGCACCCACTAACTTGGCTATACCACAAAAAACAATGGAACTTACTTCTGAGTAGATATGTGCAGACCTGCAGGGCAGTGTTAATTCTGCAGCTCCCTGCCCTGGGCACCCGGGAAAGGGCAAGCTGTAAGATCAAAACAAAACCACAGGTCCCAATGTGGTGCAAACTGCTGACATCTGGCTTACCTGGATGTGTTTTCCTTTCTTCCCAATGATGAAGGCCAGCTCCACCTCCCAGTCCACTTGCTAGAAGAGGGAACAGGCAAGGTCAGTCTTGGCACCTGATAGATCAGTGCTGGACTAGCAAGGCCAGCAGGGAGAAGGAACACAGGAACCTGACTTGGACTATTCTCCCAATGTTCCATGCTGCCTTCAGGAGGCCACCCATGGCATTTATCGGAGTTGGTGGGAATTGCCCATGAGGAAAGTGCTGCTATGGTCCTCAGGTCCTGCCTGCAAGCTTCCCAGAGGCATCTGGCTGGGCAATGTGAGAAGATGCTGGACTAGGTGGGTCTTTGGTCTGATCCAGCAGCCAAGCTCTTCTTGTGGTGCAACTGGTAGCACCGGGGCCACAAGTACCATGCTGGCTTCCCATACCTTCTTTTGTGCAAGCCATCCCCCTAGTGAAATCAGGGCACCACTAAGCTTGTGTGCTTCCCATGGGCATATGTCTGGCCACTGTAAGACCAGGATAGTGGACTAAAGATGAGCCACTGGCCTGATCTAGCAAGCTCTTCTTATGTCAAGGCTATCAAAGGCTACCTGCCATGATGGCTATGCTCTGCCTCCACAGCTGGACATCAGAAACAACGGAGGGGAGAGCAGTCTTGCTGTTGGGTCCTGCTTGTGGGCTTCTCACAGACATGTGGCTGGCCACAGTGAGAACAGCATGGTGGACTAGATGAGTCCCCTTTGGCCTGATGCAGCAGGCTCTTATGTTCTTAACCCACTCTAGGCTAAGGAAGGGTCACTGCAGTATTCTTCAACCTTGGGTCCCCAGATATTATTGGAAAACCCAGCCCCATTTACTTCGCTCTCTGCTGGGTGGATGATGTTGTCGTAGGGACCCACGATGGAGCTGCTGAACTTGCTGAAGATTATGGGCTCCTTGGGGATCTTGACATTCTGCTCCAGGCAATGATCCACATAGTTCATCCCAACACAGATCACCTTGTCTGGGTTCGTGACAGGAGCCAACAGGGTCACCTTGGATCGGGGAAGGACATGCTGGCCAGACACCTGTGCTCTGTGGGCAGAAGATGGAGACAGAGGCATCTCAAGTGGGGACCCCAGACAGTGTCAGGCAAGGTGGCAGAGAGCGAGAGCTTGCTGCAGCTTCAGTATTGCAAGCAGGTTTTGAAATCCCCTTTGTTGATTCCAAAGCCTGGCAAGGCTTTTTCACAGACTAGCCACCCCTACCGTTAGGCAGAGTGAGGAGATGCTGGGTGGCCGACAGCCCTGCTAGTTATTCCTCCTCAACCCCCTGCCTGTAACCTCCTGTTAGATGGCTTGCCAACCTTTTTATGCCTGTGAGCAGATTTGGATTTCTAAGTAAAAGCTATGGATACCACCCTCTCTGTTCCATCCCCACCACCCTTGCCCAGGATCAGTGCACACTTCTCTGAGAAAGTGTGTGCGCCCCTGCTTTGCTTTCCCAAGAGATCTGGGTAAAAGTTGGATCCAACAGATTTAATCTGAGCCTTGAAAAGCACATAGAGCTGAAAGCAGAAGTGGGGAAATGTTGCTCTTCCTTCAGCTCTACATACCAAAGGGAGGAAAATATAATCACCACCTCACAACCAAGGGGGAGGGGAGAGAATCAGAGGCTTTGTGGATGCCAGGAGAAGACCTCAAGGGTGCCAATGCGCCCATGGGTGTCATGCTGGCAACCCCAAAGTTAAAGATCAGAGCTGCGTGTGCCATGCAGCCTGCCTGCACCCCATGGCTAGCCTACTTCCTCAGGTGTGGTACAGGACACACTGCCCTGTTGCCAGGATTGTAACAGGAGGCACCAGCCCAGTCAGCTTCGAGGCAGGAAAGGTGGGGGCACCATCTTGTTCTTTGTCTCAGGTAGATACAGCAACCCAGTCGCTGGATACTACTCTTAAGACCCTGGGCATGGGCCTTGTTTTTACAGCAGGGGTGGGGGCCTTTTTCTGCCTCAGGAGCACATTCCCTTCTCAACAACCTTGGGGAGCCACCTGCCAGTCGCAGATGGGGCCAGCGGCAAAAGTGGGTGCAGCAATGAATACAAATGCAACCTTTGTACATTAAGCAAGTTTCTGCATGCACTCACACACGCCTCTCAGTCCTGCTCCTAGGCAAGCACAAGCAATGACCAGAGTTCATTTCAAGACAAAGGCACCTTCTAGGCAGGCAAAAACACTCCCTGAGGGTGTGAAGCAAGGCCACCGAGGGCATTGCCTGGGCCTGAGGGTCTCCGATGCTGGTGTGGAGGCTTCAGTGAACCCTTCACAAAACCACCCTGCTTGGCCCTATCCCATTCCACTTATTCTGAAAGCTCTCCGCCACCTCCTCCTCCACCCCCCCCCAGCTCTAATCACCCAGCTCTTGCTCCTCTTGGCTTCCTCCCTCCACCAGCCAGCAGGTCCTTTTATGACCCTGAAGACCTCCAGGTACCTTTTAGCAACAGCGAGGGCTGCATCTCCTCCTTCCAAGAAGGCGCGCATGTTGCTGGGCAGAGAGGGGTCAAAGGCGTTCAAGTCCACCACGTCCCCTTCATCCTTCTCCAGCCCGATCCGGGGCTCTGCCGCAGACTCCTTAGGATGGAACTGGACCAGCCTCATGGCCCCGCTCAGGTGGGACACACACCTGGACCCTAACTTCTTCCAGCGGTGGCTCCCCAGCTGTGGCCAGCTTGGCCTGAGACCCACCAGAAGGGGTATTTGCAGCTGGCACAGCATCCACACCTGCAGGGGGGTGGAGAAAGCAGGCTCAGAGAAAGCAGCCCAAGGGGCACAGTTGGAAGAGCTGCCAGAAGAGGAAGAGCAGCCACTAGGAAATACTGCAGTGCAATTCCCCTTTGTGGAGAAGGGAGCTGCTCAAGAGGCACAGCACTGCATTTGAGAGGCAGTGAGAGATCTGTTGAGTCCAGCTGCTGAAGGCCAAGGAAGGGGAGTCCTGCTGAATATTCTTCTTCAAATACCTTGAATACAAATACTTTTCAACAGCGGCAGTTCACACGGAACTACGGCAAAGGCACCTGGGTGCCATCAGAAGTCGGACAACGGAGGATTTCACTCAAAGATCAATGGCTAGAAATGATGGGCAAGGACCTGGCAAGAAAATGCAGGAGGAGGAGGAGGAGGAGGAGGAGGAGGAGGAGGAGGAGGAAGAGGGGCAAGGCAGAGATCTGGTGGAGCCCTGACCCATATTATGAAGGTGCCTCTATGCAAAGAGTGACTGGAAGTACGAAAACAGAAGCTTCACCTCAGGGATCCACAGCCTAAGCTCATCCAGGAGAAGGAAAACTCTGGTGAGAAAATCCAGACCGAGGGAGGGAGGGGAAAGTGTGGGAAGACCGTAATTCGGAGGAGAATGTTTTATGTTTCTTTTGATATTAGAAGTATTATGTAGAAAGATAAGAGAAAAGCACATAGGTACAGGATGTCCAATTAGGGCAACAAAATTATAAATTAAGGGCATTTGCAGGTGATGTAGTTCTTTTTCTGGACAAATGTAATGGAGGTATTAAAATGTAATGTGGAAAATATAATGAAGGTATTAAAAATGATAAAGCAGTATGGTGATCTTGTAGGTTTTTATATAAATAAGGATAAAACAAAAATGTTGGTTAAAAACATAGATTAACAAATAAAATATTACAAGCAAAGAGTGGCTTAAAGGTAGAAAGGTATTTGGATAACAAGTAAAAATGCAATGTTGTGTGAAAATAACTACATTAAAGTGTGGAACAGCATGAAATTTGACTTGTGTAGATGGGTAAGAATAGAGTTTTGGGAAGAAATTCATTGCTTGAGATGAGTTTTCTTTTTCAGACAATCCCAGTAATACATAAAATGAGTTGTCTTAAACAATGGCAAAAAGAACTCTCTATCTGGCAAGAGGAAAAAACAAGAATTAAATATAGAATATTAATAGATGCAAGGGGAAGAGGTGGATTCTTGATGTCGGATCTGAAATTGTATTATGAAGCTTCATGTTTAACCTGGTTGGAGGAATGGCTAACAATGAATAACACTAGACAGTTGAATTTAGAAGGTTATGGGTGGTACGCCAACTTATGGTATGAAAAGAATTTTAAAATCATGTTATAAGAAGCCTATATGGTGTTTGGACCCAATATAGAGATATTTTGGAAAGGAAAACACCATGGTGGTTCTCTCCATTGGAGACAAGTGCCCAACAGGAATTAAATATGAGAGCAGGATGGGATACTTATGGGATGTATTAAAATTCTCTCGTGGGGGGTTGCAAACTGAAAAAACAAGAAGAATTCCAGGAGTGAGTGGGTAATGGGGTGGTTTCAGTACCATCAGCTAAATGAACTATTTAAGAACTCTTCAATTACTGCTGCCTTTTTGCAGCTGGAAGATTTTGGCCTCACCCATGCTGTCATTTCATGTGCATAGTGAACTGCCTCTACTCTGTTGTCCATACAACATTCTTTTTTATATTTAATTTTTTATTAGTTTTATAGACTTAACATAAAATCCAATTTATACACTTCTCTTAACAATTCTAACCCTTTGCCAAACCCCACCGAGGCAATCAGCTCTCTCTTTTCTTCAAGGAAAAGATTGGTCTTGGCACAGATAGCCTGAAACCCACAGAGGAAGTGAATCCTTATACCAGAAACTTCTCCCCACCCCACCCTCCACTGCTATAATGCAGAAAGGAGCTAGTGCCGCTTTTCCTAGCATGGAGATTAAGTGATGGGGGGCAGGGTGGGGCCTTCCCCCATTGGGGTAACCTGCTGCAGCAAAGAGTGCTAGGCTCCAAGAGAACAGGCAGACTTTCTGAAGGGAATAAAATGGGGCCACTTGCAGATCTAGGACAGTCTTCACCAACCTGTTGCCCCCCCCCACCCCCCGATGTTGCTGGAACAGAGCATCCATCTGGAATGGCAGCAATCTGGAGCTGAGCCCCTAACACCGTATCTGAGAGCCAGTGTGGCACTGTGACTAGGAGCCTTGGAACAGAGACCCGCACTAAAGGGGGCTGGACTAGATGTCCCTCAGGGTGTCTCCCAACTCTACCATTCTGATTCTATGGGCCAATCTCCATTCAGCCATGAAGTTCACCGGGGGACCTTGGGCCAGCCAGCCCCTTGCTCCCTCTTGGCCTAACCCGGGGGGGGGCTGGATCTGGCTCAACTGCCTCCTCAATCCAGGAATCGGTGTATTTTTACATGAGTAGAACGTGTCCTTCTGCTGCAAGGGAGAGAACTCGAGGCGGCCCTGTCCGGGCCAAGGCTGCCTCGGAGCGGCGGCGGGGGGGGCTGTGCCCCCCCTGCTGCCCCCGCCTCCCCCTGGAGACCCCCAAGAGGAGGGGGGCGGCCAGGGGCGCGGGGTCCCTTCGTCCTCCGCCGGGCGGCCTCTCGCCCAGGTAGGCGCGCGGACTACAGCTCCCAGGGGGCAGCGCGGCGTGGCCGTAGAGGTACGAAAAGCCGAGAGTGCGCGGCCGCGGAGGGGCGCCGAGCCTGCCTGCCTGCCTGCCGCCAGTTTCCTACCACGAAGCGCGCTGCTGCTGCATGAAAGGGTCGACGTCGCCCTCCATCTGGCGGCCTTCTCCACAGCCCCGCCCGCTCGCTCCCCCCGATCTCGCTCCGCAGCCCAGGCGGGACTGGAGGGGCCGAAACCCGCGCCTGTGGACGAGGAGCCCCGCCCGGGACAAAAGGCTTCTGGCCCCCCTGGGCCGCGGCAGCAACTGCAGCCCCTCACCTGTCCGGCTGCGCGCAGAGACCTCTGGCCAGGGTTTCCTGGTCGGCGCATGCGCCCCAGTAGTCCTTCCGCATAAACTGCAACTCCCAGCATGCACCTCGCCCTCGCCCAGATTTGCGGGGGCAAAGTAGGCGGGGCGGGGAAGCGCCCAAGGGCGCCTTAAACGGGTTTTCTTTTTGCTGAAGAAGGTTTTTCGAGAAGCCAAGACCAGCCCAGGGCACCCTCTAACGCCGAGGGGAGCGTGACGCAGTGTCACTGTGAACCCCCACATATGCATGCAGATCTGCATACTTTTATTTGTCTGCCGCCTTTCCACAGGTCAAGGCGGCTTACAACATGAAAAAATGCCTAATTGCGGGATAGCGAAAGAAGTCATTAGCAATAAATAAAACATCAAATTATGCGCAACCAAACTGAACAATTCCACATAAATCACAAAATCCAAAAGAAAGAGACAAAAAAGCAACACCCCCTGCAGCGAAAGAAAAACAAATCCAAACAACAGCCCAGCCCACCTGACCTTGCAGTCAGAGCAAAATAAACCAACAGCCGGAGGCATCTTCTCTTCTAATGATGGGGTGAGCTTTGTTCCACACGTTAAATCTGAAGGACAGAAAAAAATATTAGGGAACAGGGGGGATGGCAAGCCGTATGGGGAGCTACTCCCCCCCTCTCTTAAATGTCATGCGGATAACAATATAAAAAAATTCCTTCCAGTAGCACCTTAAAGACCAACTAAGTTAGTTCTAGGTATGAGCTTTCGTGTGCATGCACACTTCTTCAGATACACTGAAACAGAAGTCACCAGACCCTTCTATATAGTGAGAAGGTGGGGAGGGGTATTACTCAGAAGGGTGGTGGGAATGGGTGATTGGCAGATAGCTGTGATGAGCTTGTTGACGACTCTTAACGACTGCAATAGGTCTTGCAGGAAAAAGCAAGGGGTGAGAAGGTGAAAAATGGCTTTGTCATGTATAATGAGATAAGAATCCAATGTCTTTGTTCAGACCAGGTCTCTCCATGGTTTTAAGTTTGGTGATAAGTTGCAATTCAGCAGCTTCTCTTTCCAGTCTATTTCTCAAATTCCTTTGTAATAGAACAGCCACTTTGAGATCTTGTATAGAATGTCCTGGGAGATTGGAGTGTTCTCCTACTGGTTTCTCTGTCTTGTGGTTCCTGATGTCGGATTTATGTCCGTTTATTCTTTGGCGTAAGGTTTGGCCTGTTTGTCCAATATAGAGAGCTGATAACAATGTTCGGAACGGGGGTTTCTGGGCTACAGCTGCAGAAAACCGCTTGTTTCTAGAGACCCAGAGCCTGCTCCTCTCTGAGTGACGGGGCCCAGTGCTCCCAGGGTGCAGCTCTGCCTTCACCCAGCCCAAGCTGCAGGGAACTGGAAGCAGCAGCATGAAAGCCTTGCCCTGGTTGGATCCTCGGGGGCGAGATGAGGAGAGGGAGTGAGGAGGGAAAAGGAAAAGGAAAAGCGAGAGGCAGTTTCTCCAACCAAGCCAGCAATGTCTTCCATGTAGGAGCAGAGGAGGGCATTTGGAGAGGATCCATAGCTTGGCAGAGAGAGAGATAGAGAGAGCAGCAGCAGCAGCAGCAGCATAGCAGAAATATGGGGGATACAGGGCAAACTACAATACAGGACATAGCATTTTACTTTGAAATATGAGACAACCCTGTGTTATACAGGACAGGTGGCAACCCTAAGCCCCACCCAACTCTCACAGTGCACACCATTCTGATGAGCTGTTTGGGGACGTTAACAGTGGGCCACCCTGCAGCAGGGGTGGGAGCGTCTTCCTCAGACGTGGTGCCCTCATGCGCTTACTGCCTCCCCCCCCCCAATATGGAGTTAATAACAATGCCCAAATCACAATATAAGCATGGCAGGGGCGGTCAGGTGGCCTACGTGGGCCATCTCCATCAATGGGGACAGTACAGTAATATTAGTTTCTCCATAGTACAGAAAGTACTCGCAGGACAAGAGTCGTTCTAGCCGTGAAGAAAGGTTGCAGTGACTTCTTAGTACAGAGAAAAGGCAAGTAAGAGGTGACATGGCAGAAGTTCAAAAAATGATTCATGGCATGGAGAAAGCAGAGAAAAGTTTATCTCCCTCTCGCATAACACTGGAACCTCCAATGAAGGAAGTAGGCATCAGTGGTGGCCACCAATCTGGATGACTTTAAAAAGAAGACTGGATAAAGTCATGGAGGAGGCGGCTATTGATGGGTTGATAGCCAGGATGTCTCTGCCCTGCCTCCACAGCTGGAGGCAAAAATGCCTCTGAATGCCAGTTGCTGGAAACCACAGACGGAGGATGAGCGCTCTTGTGCTCAGGTCCCGTCTGCAGGTTTCTTGGTCCCTAAGAATCCAGCTGCTTCACCAGGTTTAATGTTTAATTTAAAAATTAAAGTAAAATGGACGATTGCTAGAGTGTGCAATGGCCCCAACCGGGTGCAGTTACGTGCATTTATGACTTCAATCCCATACTGTTACGAGGCCTACGCCTGAACCCCAAATGAGTAAGTGTTATAGTACAATACTTGCTTGGGAGTAAGCTCAGTGGGATTCATTTGTGAGTAAACAGGCCCAAGAGTTTAGCGCTTTGTTTCACCAAAATCAGGATTAAACATGCCCAGCTCTCCCGAACTGCTATAACCAAATGAGCCAAAAAGTGCAACTCTGCTATCTCAGTCCTAATGTCCTTGCAGCATTTTCTTTGCCCAAGTTGGGAATCAGACCATTGGTCCATCCAGTACTGTCTACACTGACTGGCAGCAGCTCTCCAGGGTTTCAGAGGGAACATTCCCAGGAGATGCCAGGGACTGAACCTGCGGTCTTCTGCATACAAGGCAGATGATCTGCTATTAAGCTATGGTCCTTCTCACCTATCACTCCAAGAACACCTGGACATTTCTTCCACAACTGCTTACACACACACACACACACACACACACACACTCTTCCATCACTCAGAAGCTGTTTAACCCTTACCCATTTAGTGGCTTCTTTGTGGTCCTCCAGATGTTGCACTCCAACTCCCATCATCTCCAGCCAAGATGGCCAGTGATCAGGGATGGCAGGAGGTGCAGTTCAAGAACATCTGGATGGCATCACATTGGGTGACACTGGTTTACTGGAACAAAATGTAAGGGCATCTCAGCAACCCTAGAGAAATACGATGGGCTGAAACTCCTTGGTCTTTTTTGATGCTTATTTTATTAAAATATACAGTGACTGAATATCAAGTAGTTACAGAGAACAAGAACCAGCGACTGTCTCCCCATATTGTGCTGTGAAAGGAGGTTTAGGAGATGCTGGAATGAAAGGCTAGTGGGACATGCGGCCATTCCTTATACTGTACATATGTCAGGAAGCATTGAGTACAAACTCACAACATCCTGAGAGGGATCTGGGGTGTGGGTGGGAGAGGACAAGGGAACCACACTTTGTAGCCTGGTTGGCAATGGGAGACCCTGCCTTGCGCAAGGCAATCAGAGCAGAGAGATTGTGTATTGGGCTCTCCTTCATTGGAGGTTTTGAAGCAGAGACTGGATGGCCATCTGCCATGGATGCTTGAGCTGAGATTCCTGCATCGCAGGGGGTTGGACTAGATGACCCTCAAGGTCCCTTCCAACTCTACGATTCTATGAGTCTGTGTGTGACAGGGGGAGCAATACTGTAGCCATCTGCGACTGGAGAGAACAAGAAGAGAAATATGAAATGGACATTGCAATGTGTAGGGCCAACTCCTTTTTGAAGTGCTGAGTCTGGTCACATTTTGGGTTTATGGCACGGATGGTGGTTTTTTAGGGACGCTCATGAAATCTCCCCCTCCGGGTTTTGACATCCCTGATCTGGTTTCTGGAATAAGCAATCAGTCATTCTGAATTTTTGATTCCTGAGCTTTGTACAGACTTCTGCAAAGCCAGAGTTTGCTGCAAGTTCCAGTTCAGGTATTTTCCTTTCCTATACAAATTACTAATGGACATCAGTGTTTTGATTAAATTGCACCACAAAATGGAATTGTAATGTGATCACATCAGGACTCACTTTCCTTTTGTTTTGCACTGTGATTTGATCAGTGCAAATATGTGCTGGTGTATATCAGTAACTTGTAAGAGAAGGGTACAATTGCAAAGCAAAAAGTAATGGTAGAATCCCTAAATTAAACCAAGAGGCAGACAGAGATGTGCAACAAGAATGGAAACGGGAGGGGGGTCAACTCATCTCTGCTTTTCAAATTTCTGCAATTCCTGGACCTCCTCATTAAGGGAGAGGAAGGTCAGGAAAGGACAGTCATGATTCTCTGAATGGCAGCTTGCTCAACATTCCCGATCTCTCTGTGCCATGCTTATTACAAAGCATTCATGGACACCTGCCAGGATGCATTTTACATGACCTGTGAAATGTATCCCAGCCACCTGCATAAATTGTGCCTGTGCCCTAGAATGCATCCAAGATCCCTCTGCAAATGCCCAGGAGCTATGGAGCAGACCAATGTGGAAAATATCTCTGGTGAGACCACTTGCATATGCCGTGTATACCCCTCTGCCTTTAAAGCACATTTGAAGGACATTCCCTCAAAGAATTCTGGACACTGTTGTCAAGAGTTGCTGGGAATTGTAACTCTGGGAACAGCAAACTACAGTGCCCAGAATTCTTTGAGGGAAAGAATATGCTTTGAATTTGCTTTAAAGGTTGTGTGTGTATACGCAGCAGAAGAGGCGTGTGGGCTGTAACAAGCCAAAGGACTTTAAAGTCCATACCATCCTCCTGCTTTCCATGAGAATATGTCAACCGAGCACTGGCTAACGGAGATCAGGATCTAAGGACTTGCCTGCAGTGGTGCAACTCTGCAGAGCTCACACACACCCAGATAGCTCTGCTGCTCTTGCACACCTCCCAACAGCCACTGCAGGCCACAGTCAGTCAGGAGTCAGGGTTTCCAAAGCGACTTGTGCATCCTTCTCCTGGTCCTCTCACTTCGGCTGAAGGGAGAGTGGGGGGGGGGATGTGAAATGCAGAATATGGAGCAGGAGGGCCAACTGGGAGGTGGGGGTGGGCAGAGATGGCCCCCCATGAGGGATGGCAGGTGTGCAAAACGGTAGTTCCCTATTCAAGGCTGGCTGAAATGAACAGCAGCTGTGCAAAAAGCACAACTCTGAAGGGGGAAACGGCCCTATTCAAGTACTGAAGGATTTGGTGTTTGAGAAATGGAGTTTAATAAATTTGGGGTAGGAGAAGTGCTGCCATTCACTCTCAGAAAAGCAGAACCCTCCTCCAATATGCTGCTAGAAAAATATCTTCCCCTGGGCCGATGAGACATCTCTTCTCTCGGAGCAATTCCCTGCTGTACCAGAGATTCCTGTAAGAGCCCAGTCACTCCCCCCCCCCCGCCCCCGCAATCCCTCGGCTCCTAGACATTCAGTTGTGAGCATCCAGCAAATCTTGCAAGCAAACAGCATCTCTTTCCCTTTTTGTCTTTTATTTCCCCCCACCCTGAAATATAAAAAGAGTTTTTTGGTTGTTTTCTTTGTTTCCTCGGAAAGACGTGTGTGCTTCACAAGAAAGATGGACAGGTCTGTCCAAGTGCAGGCCAAGGAGGCAGGTGGGGCGGGAGAGACGTGGCCGGATCCCTGGCGGTGGCGCCCTAGATGACATTCTCAAACAGCTGCATGGAGGTCATGATGTTCTCATCCTGATGCAGGGAGACAGAGAGGAGGTCTGAGTGACTGTCTAGGACCCTAAGAAAAGCACCTGCTGGGTCAGGCCAGCAGCCCATCCAGTTGAGCTTCCTGCTCTCCCAGGCGCTGACCAGATGTCCCCATGGGGAGCCTGCCAGCTGGGAACAAGCACAATAGCAGCACTGCTCAGACACAAGGCTGGGATGAAAAATGTGAACAAAGTTCATCTTTAGGCTTATCCTAGAGGAATTCCCAAACTTCATGCAGTAAGAAATACATTACACCCTCATTAAAGATTCTGGTAAGGAAGCCCAAAGCAGTCATCTACACAGAGGAAGGTGCCCAGTGCCACCCTGCAAGATTCATTGCTGTGGCCTTAGCATCTTCAATCAGCCTCTGATGGGGACGGGTACTTCTGCTTGTCTCTGCAACAGGTCTGACTAGATGGCTCAATAATTTTCAATGCAAAGAGGCAGCAGAATCAGAGGAGGCTGCTTGCTACATCTCTGCTTAAGTCCCTGATCTGGGCTTATATCCATAAACCAGGAGGCAAATCCAGATCAGTGACTCATGCAGTGGGCAAGCCTTACACAAAGAGGGAAAGTGTGTCCTCCAATCTTAATTCTGCAATAAATGTGCCAGCTCTCCGACATTCTGGAAACACTGTGATAATGGAAGATCATGGAGTTATAGTGGAATCCAGTGATTATTTCCTCAACGAGCATGATGGCTGAATTTCCTCTGGTGGACATGCATGAGCCATGGGCAGTGCCTATTGAACGGTGTCCGTGACAACTATACAAACCAGCACAACTGCTGCTTTTTCACTGTCATTTTGAATCAGTTTTGAATTGCCAACACCTCCAAATTTTTAAAAAAATTAAAAGAAGTGTTCCCAATGATTTCAGATTTTCATACTCAGCTTGAAAGTGGGTATTTATTGGACCCCTTAAACAGAAAAGCTTTAAAGCTTTTAAATAAACAAAGCACACCGCCCCCACCCCTTTTAAAAAGAGCACCAGGCTGTTGGGTCTTGCTGCAGGATTCTGTGGGGCTGTTCTTGAGCTCACCTTCTGACAAGTCTCTAGGAACTCATCAATAGTGACCACGCCATCCTGATTTTTGTCCATTTTCTGAAATGCAAAATGCGCTGTGTGAGTAACAGATGCCTGACCCAGATATGCAGAGTCCAGACCCTATAAATGCATTGCCCCACCCTTCTCCTCCCCCAGGGTGTGCAAGCCTGCCTGAGATGCCTGCAGTGCCCCACTGGACTGTCTATTGAGAGGTTCCCTTTCCCCTTTCCTGCAGCTTCTGACTCTGCTTCCATTGGCAGTCTGAATCAGCAATGCTGTTAAGTCCCAATGTGCTCGGATGGACACCACTCAAACTTTCATAACATAACAGCCTCAGTAAACGGCAACCCCCACCCCCAGCTGAGGCTAGTTTTGTTTCACCAGAATGCTTGCTTCATAAACATGAAGCAGAGACTTACGAAGTCCTTAAGTAAGAACGTGGGGCCTCCACCAGTTATTTATTTATTTATCTGCAGATTTATAAACCACAAAAAGTTACTCCCAAAGAAATGTACAGCAAAACAAGATAAAATGCAAAAGATTACAAACTCAGTAAAACAAAAGCAATAAAACCATTTCAAAAACTGTATGTTTATTATTCCATAAAATGACAGGGGAAAGCCTTCTTAAACAAAAACCATCTTCAACCAATGTCAGAAGGCTTGGTGCTTGGCTAATTTCAGCTGGGCGGCTGGAGCTGCAACACTAAAAACCTGGGGGTTGTGCAAGGAAACCTGCTTGAGTGATGAACTCTTTCTTGCCTCCACTCACCTGTCCCCCCAGTCTGTCCCAGAGGGTTGTGGGAACCCCCAAACAGATTGGGGGGCATGTAGGGGAAGGAAAGGAGGGCAAGCTTCATTGCACAAAAGGAAGTCCTTGTGTGGATGAGATGACACGGATGGATGAAACCAGTGCCCTTTTTCTAGAAAAATAGGTGTCTGTGCTCATCATGAAGTTGTTACAAGCGTCACACTTTTAAACTAAAAAATGAGGTGCTGGTACTGCATACCCTTGAGTACCCCTTGGGGAAAAAGCACTGGATGCCACCTGTCACTGCTAGGATTTCTGCTTGTGCAATTGAACTTTCCTTCCTCTCTTCTCTTTACAGCCCCCTAAATCTGTTCTAGGAGTTCCCCAACCCTCCAGAGCACATCTAAAGGTGTGTGGCAGATGTGTGGCAGGCATGCTTCATTGCACAAGCAGAAACCCTTGTGCTGACAGGACACGTTAGTCAGATACTGCCCTCAGTCGCTGGCATGCACAGTAAGTGCAGCTCTGGGGCATGCAATACCCCAGCAGAGGACTGAAGTTGTCAGGCAGGAATATCTGGGGTGAGACGGTCCAGTGCCCCTCAGTCTTAGCCAACATGGGCCATGGCCAAGGATGATGGGAGTCGTGGTCCAGATACACCTGGAAGGAAAACACACAGCAGGCGCTTGCGGAGAATTGCACCATCCTGCCATGGACTTTTGTGTCTACACAACAGCTTCAGGCACCTGTAACTTCCGTCGCCCCCTGATTTCACCTTCCCTGCTCCTTTTCAGTGCCTCCCAGCTGCTTTCTTGGCCCCGCACCCCCAGTCCCCTTACCTGGAAGAACTTCTCCACGTGTTCAATGGGAGCATCTTCCCGCAAGATTGGGTAGGTGTAGCGGCCCATCATGTCATAGATGGACTTCATTATTGCCAACATCTCCTGGCAGAGAAGGACAGCAAAGCTTTCAGAGCAGTCAAGAGGCTGGATGAAGCCAGCTTTCTCCCCAGTCCTTTTCTGTCTTAGGTGGACTCTTTAGTTTGACTCTGCTCAAAGGCAAGAAGCTTAAGAGTAATTTAGAGGATTTTTGCACTTCTTAATCAGCCCTGACTTCCAGCCAGGGGAAGAGGCTGTAGCTCAGTGGCTAGAGCATCTAACTTGCATGCAAAAGGCCCCAGATTTAATCCCCAGCATCTCCAGGTAGGGCTGGGAAAGACTCCTCCCTCGAGACCCCCTGCCAGGTAGTGCACACTTTACTGAGCTAGATGAACTCAGTGGTCTGACTTGAGATAAGGCAGCTTCCTATTTAAACCACCCCTTTCTTCAAACCTCAAGGACTGTGGCGCAGTAGGAGAGTATGTGCTTTGCATGCAGAAGGTCCCAGTATCCCTCTGAATACCTTGACCTGATGAAGTACAGAGCTGTGCAAACAAATCAGGATGAATGCTCAATAAATAGGTGTCATCTGAATGAGCCCAGAGCTAAACCCTGAAGAACAGGGACTCTAAAAACTTCATACTACCAAGAAGGACAGTTTCAACAAATCATCCCCAAAGGCAAAGATGGGACAACAGGGTTTATGTTGTAAGTAAGGACAGTAGAGACATATTAAAAGGTAGCCTCAAGGATGCCAGAGCGCAAGCACAAGCGCTCTCTCTCTCTCTCTCTCACACACACACAAACACACAAAACTCACCTCCTTGGTGATATAGCCATCCTTGTTGATGTCATAAAGGTTGAATGCCCACTTGAGCTTCTCATGCACCGTCCCACGCAACAAGATGGAGAGGCCAATGACAAAGTCCTGCAAGAGAAGAAGGGGCAGAGCGATTGGGTATCCCATGAAAAGAGCACACCTTCCCTCCACTCTCAGGCAGCCGCTTCCAGCCAAATAGGACGTAATAGTAGGAACACAGGAGCATAGGAAGCTGCCTTGTGCTGATTCAGGCCTTTGGTCCAGCTAGCTGCCCAGTGTTTTCTAGGGACGGCTGCAAGAGGTTTCTCATATGCTCTGCCACTTTCCCCAGGAAAACCTGCTGTTAATCACTGAATCAGAAGAAGCGTCAATCCACAGGAAACCCAACTGACATTCAATGGTAAACAGCAGGTTTCCCAGTGAAAGCGGGGGGGGGGGGAATGTAAAACCACTTGGACCCATGCCTAGAAAGCACAGAACAAACAGGCGTGTGGACAAGCCCTTCAAGTGGCTCCCCAGGGATCCAGACAGGGAGTTTCTCCGAATTCTACGTGGAGGTGCTGGGGACTGAATCTGGGACCTTCTGCATGCAGGACAGATGCTCTACAACTGAGCTACAGCCTTTCCATGTAGTGCCTTTGTAATGTGTGTACTGTGTATAATCTGCAAAGTCTCAGGACCTCCCCGACGACACTAGAACTCTCCCTGCTTCTCTGAAATTTGCTACGTCTGTGAATTTCCTTAAGGCCAATTAAGGCTTTTCTACTGCAGATTCAAGAGCGGTTTTTATGCTGACACCTTCCAGCTCTGTGTTGCATCCAATGTTATTCATACTTGGAGTAGACCTCTTGGAAGCAATGTACGCAACTAATAGTTGTTAATTACCGTATATGTTGTTGCTGTTGGCATCTGTCTGTCTCAAGAGACAGTGAAGGGTGCCTCCATCAAACCTCTGTGTTAGCAGCACCAAAGTGACCTCCCTGGGGTGCAAGCTTGGGCAGCGTGTAGGGAGGTCCTGGCCGGCCCAGATGCCAAGACCTCCCCCCACCCCCAGCCTCACTGATGTGGTCCAAAGGAAAGCAGAGCAAGATGTTTGGCACCAGCTTGGCTGCAGGAGTTGCCGGAAGGTGCCATCCAACTGTCGTAGGGACTCTACTCCGGATTTGTGTACGATTTAGTCCTTAGCCTTTTCTTCTCTTGAAGATGCCCCAAGGCAATGAAGGTTTAGGACCAGAGTTTTCCTTCTCCTAAGGGATCTTGCTCAAGCCCCTCTGCCGCAAAATTGGGAGCTGGCACTGGCAAAGGAAGCATGCAGGGGATATACTGACCCCAGAGCAGGGGAGACCAACAGAATGCTCCCATGTGCCTGCATGCACTATGGCGCCTGTGAAAGGTTTCATCCATTCTGAACAGAGGAGAGGTGCAACGAGCTTCTCTTTGTCAGCAAGTGCAGCAGTAGATCATGTGGGTGCCATTCTCCAATTGATGGGGCAGCTGGTGTGTCGGGGGGGGGGCATCCCCTTACCGTTTTGTGGTCCTGCCTCTTTTTCTGATCTTGCCATTATGCCGAGCCCCTGTAGCTGCCATTTTGTGCCTTGTACCCACAGCACTTTGTCAAAATTCCAAATGTGCCCACTGCTCCAAAAGGTTGCCAACTGCTGCTGAACCTGTGCCTCTTTGCTCTGCACCTCCCCCTTCACTCCCCCATTCAGTCCTGGTGAATATGGTGCATCGGCTGAAGGCATACCCTCCAACATTTTCATTCCCCAAATCAGGACACTTTCTGGTCCAGCTCTCTGATCCGGCTCTCAGCAGGGTTCTTTTGGTCTGGGGCAAGGACTCACACCAAAGCACAGGACTGAAAAAGGGACATTCTGGGATGCAAACAGAAGCTGGGATTGGCCTCTGGGATTCTGGATGTCCCGTTTAAAATGGAACACTTGTGGGGTATGTTTAAGTCTGGGAAATGGCACCCAAGAAATGGCACCCATTTGGGTTTTTTCCACAGAGCAACAGCCTGCAGATTAAGAGTATACCTGTTCACCCTTACTTTCGCCTCTGGGAAACAAGTTTGGCAGGGTTTTGTATCCAACCCAAAACCTCTTTGAGCAAGGTGATGTTCAGCAAAAGAATTGTTGGCGTGTAGATCACGAGAAGAGAGGCCTTCCCCACCTGTCCCATTGCTTCTGACCGATTTTACCTCCCAAATGGCTCACCAAGGACTGCCTGGAGCCACAGCCCAAGGAACAGAGACAAGAGCACTTTACCTCGAAGCGGATGGCTCCATTCCGGTCCACATCAAAGGCATTGAACAGGAAATGCGCGTACATGGTGGCATCTGCAGAGGGAACAGCAGAAGCAGGTGGGCTACAGGGGCTTGTGGGGTCTTGCTTATTCACGCTGCCTACGAAGCAGGAACACAGGAAGGTGCTGGATACTGCCAGGCGGGTTGGTTCATTTAGCTCAGCATGGTGGGAGCCCTCCAGACTTGCTCGACTCCAACTCCCATCATCCTTGATGATGGTTAAGGACGATGGGAGTTGTAGTCAAGCAGCTTGCTGGCTGGGCTTGATGGGAGCCAGAGTCCAGCGACATCTAGGGGGCCACAGATCTTCCTCAATCCTAGTCAGTGCTGACTGGTGGGGGCTCTTCAGGGGCTTCTGGCAGGGAGTCTTTCCCAGCCCAGCCTGGGACTGAACCCGGCCCCTTCTGCATGCAAACATGTGTTCTAGCACTGAGTGACGGCCCTTCCCTGGCTCACACATCTTAGCAGCAGGAAAGGACCCGCTTCACAGCAACATCTTTCTCTTGGGCAAGATGGAATAGCACATGTGAAGGAACCACATTATTTGCCCGGCAACCACACAGCTTCCTGGAGCAATGTCCCCATGTTGCTGAGGCCATTTATCCATGTCCTGCATTTATTTTGAGGACTCAAGATGACATCCAAGGGATTTTTTTTATAATCACATTTTTATCATCACAGCAATCCTGAGGTTAAGTTGGGACGAACCCAGAGGCTGTGAAAATGAACGAAGGATTAACATAGGATTGATTTATAGGAATCACCTAGACTAATTAAGAAAGCAGTGCAAATGTGAGATGATGGCAATCCTCCAACCTCAGTCAAACAAAGATATATGATTTGGCATAATGTTTGGACTGTTTGATTGTTTTATAATTTGGAATGTTTTTAATGTTGCCTTTATTGGATTGTTAAATTGGGTAACTTAATAAATATTATTTAAAAATAATAATCCTGAGGTTAAGTTGTGCATGAGAGAGAAAGGATTTGAACCCAAGTTTCACTGGTCTTGGCTATGCTTTCTATAGGCACAATTACATCCATGTTTCAAATTAAACTGGTTTAATTATCATCCCCTTGACCAGGACCCTGAAATGGTAGTTCTGAGAGAAGGCTGGGGATAGCGTACAAATAATTCTGTGCATCCTCATCAAATTACAATTACTCGAACTTTATATACAAATCTGTGTCCTATAATTTTGGTGATACATTTCAGCTTTTTTTGACAATACTTAAGTGGGCACCTTAGTTAGGGAGCTAAGAATGCCGACAATTTCTAGCACAGATATAGCCACCCCTAATAAAACTACAGTTCCCAGAATTCCCTGGGGGAATTAAACTGGTTTGATGGTTATTCAAGTTCTGCTTAGGTACCTGGGTATTTTTACCATAGGAATCCACCCACATCCTTGCCATGTTCACCTGCCTTCACCAGCCGATATAGGCAGCAATACATATTTGGATGTATATGTAGCAGACTTTGCCAACCTGGTAGGCTGATGGGAGTTGTAGTCCATAACAGCTGGAGTGCACCAGGCTGGCAGAGGCACAGCATTAGAAGTTGGCTAGGCATTCTTGCTTTTGCATGGACTGCCATTCTGGGGGAAAGCTTTGTGGCAGCATCACTCTCGCAGGGGGCTCAGTGCCTTAACCCAAATAGCAGCTGAAAGGAAGACATCAGTCCCAGACTCACCTCCCTGTGGGAAGAACTGAGCATAGATCAGTTTGAAGGTCTCTTCATCCACCAAGCCGCTGGGACACTCCTATCAATGCAAGTCAGAAGGAAGTTACCCTCTGGAGCGTCACCCACTGGCCATCCTGGCAAATAGCAGCAAAGCCTCACTCAGGTCCCATGTGCACTTCCACCCCAAACTTCACTTTCTGTTATGGCCCAACATCTGACCCAAAACAAAAAATCACAAGACCATCCTCAACCAAATTAGGCTGCCCCACAGAGTTGACTCTGTCACGTCTTAAGGAACCACATGCCAGGAGCAGGCAGAACCAGAGCTAGGTGTAGCTGGAGAAAGAAAAGGGTATTGGATGAACCAATATGGAATAATGATAATCCTGCTTGCGTTTTCCCCATGGGTACCTCACATTAGAATTTTCAGTCCTATGCAGGTCTACTCAGAAGTAAGCCCGATTGGATTTGATAGGGTTATAATTGTAAATAACATGATGAATAAGTTTTGTATCATTAATTGTTATAAAATTCAATAAATATTTAAAAAAACAAAAACAAAAGAATTTGAAAGGGTTGCTCTTAATTAAGTATACAGAAGCTCCTTACAACAGACCAATCCATCTACTGGATTCTAACTTTAGTACACCACACACAGACACATATATTGCATATGTAGTATTGCAGAAGTATCCCACTTGGTTTTCAGAAAGCTGAGGGAGGGAACTTACTTTCTCCAAGCCATAGAAGCAGGTAAAAAGTTTTTTAAAAATGTAATAAAAAGCTGCCTCTTCCATAGAAAAGGCAGACGGGGCTTTTTTTAAAGTCAGGTAAACTGAGGAAATTAACAGGAAAAAAGCAACTGGTCATTGACAGAATGGAAGAATGTGGGACTTCGGGAAGCATCAGGGGCCACATATGTCTTATGAGTACACATAAAGCTTTGCTCTAATTTGTCCTCAAACTCAGTAATGCGTAATTTGCACACACAGAGTTAAAGACACCCACTGTGACTCACTCTTGTTTCTGCAGAGAGCTGTGAATGCACAACACAGAATGCAGGAAGCTGCCTTATACTTTGTCAGACTGACTGCAGGGGCAGGTTTCACGCAGGGCATCTTTCCCAGCCCTACCCTGGCAGCGGCAGGGACTGAGCCTGGGCCTTCTGCATGCCAAGGACTGAGCTGCAGTCCTTCCTGGAGGAAGCTGCCTTGTTTGCAGAGTCAGATGACTGGTCTAACTCAATATTCTCAGCAGCGATGGGGTTTCAGACACGGAGTCTCTCCCGATCCCACCTGGAGATGCTGCTGGGACTGAACCTGGGACCTTCTGTATGCAAAGCAGACGCTCTTCCACTGAGCTATGGCCCTTCCCACTAAACCAGCTCTAAAATGAGAGCTGCAGGCATCCTGACTTCCACTTGTCTTCTGGCCACCTTTCATTTTTGCTGGCCCAGCTCCTGTGCCTTTAGCAACAGCCTGATACGCAGGAAATGTGTCACCATCACATGGTTCCTGGGGAGTGGGGCTGCAAACCTGCCCCTCCTGATGTAGACTTCCAGCCCCACCTCCAGGTTCCCGGGAATTAGCATGGCCACCTATGGCAGGCATGGGCGTAGCCAGGATTTATGTTGGGGGGCAGGCTTCATGTTATGGGGGGCAGAACCTCAGTTAGTTAAGTATTTTTGTTGATTTACTTGATGGGGGGGCAGCTGCCCCCCGCCCCCCCCTTAGCCACACCCATGACAGCAGGGATCAGTAATGTGCTGCCCTCCTTTGCTCTGGACTGTAGCCATTGGGCATGCTGGCTGGGGCTGGTGGGAGCTAAGAGTCCAACAACATCTGGAGGGTGCCACCCGGATCTATGGAGAAGGAGGATGTACAGGATTCCAAGTGACCAGAATGACACCCTCATGTGGAAGTCTATGTGCTATCTGCTGCTTGTGTATAGACTTTGGGTGAATCTATACACAGGAATAAATGCTATAAAGAAGTCAGAAATTAGATCATTATAACAAAAGGGGGGGAAACCCCTATGGAAAATCACGTATAAACAAAATTTCTGCTCTCTGGCGCCATCTGGTGTTACATGTTTATAATGCATTCAAATCGCTGGTTTTTTACTTATGTAGCTGAGTCCCTTGTTTCTTCCAGGCAACCTTGCTAATGCATGGGCATCTGTAAGGTGGGGCCAGACAGTCTTGAGCAGGGGTTGCCACCCTTTCTTCTCACGGGCACATTTGCAATCCCGATAAATTGTTGAGGGCCCACTGCACACACCACAACTAAATACACATCGCTACCTACTCTATTGTGAACAACAGAAGGCTTCAGCAAGGGGTGTGTCCCTGTGAGCGCCATAAAAAAAAAACCTGTGGGGACCACACTGGTGACTCCAGGTCTTCAGTAAGTCATGTACACTCACACCAGGAAGCTGAGTGGGGTTAAGAACATAAGGCGAGTCTGCTGGATCAGGCCCCAAGTGGCCCTTCTAGTCCAGCATCCTGTTTGCACAGTGGCCAACCAGATGCCGGTGGGAATCCTTTGAGCAGGACATGAGTGCATGAGCACTCTGCCCACAGGTGAGTCCCAGCGCCTGGTATTCAGAATACTCTTGTGGAGGCAGGACATAGTCATCATGGTCAGGAGCACTGGTGATAATGGTGCTTGCATACCACCCTATACCAGCAGGTCTCAGGATGGTTACAACTTAAAATCACAATATAAAAACACACAACACATAATCAAAATAAAAACAAAAACAACTCAACAACTCCCCCCCCCCCCCCGGTATTAAAAGGGCATTGGGTGTGAATGAGCGAAAGGCCTGGTTAAAGAGGAATGTTTTTGCCTGGGGCCTAAAGGTGTATAATGAAGGCGCCAAGCGAACCTCCCAGGGGAGAGCATTCCACAGACAGGGGGCCACTGCAGAAAAGGCCTGTTCTCATGTTGTCACCCTCTGGACCTCTCTTGGAGAAGGGCCTCAGAAGATTATCTCCTTGAGGCATTGCATTCCTCAGCCATTTAATAGCCTTTTCCTCCTTGTTTTTGTCTAATCTTCTTTGAAGCCATCTAAGTTGGTGGTCATCACTGTGGGAGCGAGTTCCGTAGTTTAACTATGTGTTGCATGAGCAACTAAGTTATAGGATTTGACTGCTGAGGTGAAGGGAAACTGGGGGCTTTGTTTTTTACTTGGGGTGCAAGAAGGCCTTGCAGTCAAATTCAAGTGTCATGAATTCAGAGGAAGTGGAACGTCACACCTTCTGCATTAAGCAATACTAAAAAAGTTGCAACATGAAAGTCTGTCTAGAAAATAAAGGCTGTTGATTCATCAGTCAATTCTGAGATGGATCCCAGTGAAAATGGAATAATATGCGCTGGCAGAGAAACAATTAACTTAGTATTTCGATGATGCCCGAGAGCCAAGTATTACAGGAAACAGTGATTAAAGATACATGGAACAGAAGGCAGGGTGGTTTCTTGAAAGGCACTTCGTGCTGAAGCCAAATGACGAGGCTTCTTGGGCAGATCTGCTCAATAATCCAAGTCTCTGCCAAAGCTCCCTGTCTTTCCTCACGGAACTACAGCTCCACAGGGAGAAAAAAATCACATCTTTAACTGGTTTAGGTCCATTGGGTAGATTTGTTCTTCTTATGCCTGGATATTGGAGGGACAGGGGAACCTGTAGCCTTCCAGATGTTGTTGAACTATAGCTCCTGTCATCACTGACCACCTGCCATGCTGGCTGGTGGTGGCTGATAGGAGATGTAGTCCTACAACCCCTTGTAGTGTGCAGGTTAGAAACTCCTAGTTATAGGGAACTTGATTCTCCCACCCCTGCCAGAAAGAACACTCTTAAGAACTTTTTAACTAAGAACCAGTGCCTGAGTTTCCTTTCCCTCCTTCTCCCTCCTAATCCCCTTTCCTTTCGTGCCACATCTTTTAAATTGCAAGCAGAGACTGTCTTGATTATGAAGCTTTGTAAACAGCTTTAGGAGCTCCTTTTCATCCAAAGGGTAGGGTAAAAATACTTATTGAAACAAGATGGCACAAAAACACTGGGACTCTTCAGTGGCCCACCCTGATAGAAAAATCTGATCTCCTGAAAAGATGCTATGAGATTTCCCACGGCTTGGGGAAGTCTGGAGTTCAGGAAATGCCTGGGAGGGTGCAAGAAGCCAGTGGAAGCTTCCCACTCACGTTCTTGAAGCCTCTATAGAGGGACTGCAGCTCCTTCTTGGTGAACTTGGTCAGAGCCTGGAGCTGGTCCAGCCCTTCTGGCTGATGCCGGATGGTCGAGAGCTCGAGCTCGCTGTCGCTGCTGTCTGCAAAGAGAAGAGGGGCAAACTGAGCACCTGCTCCAAACAGCCCCTGCCCTGCTCACCTGTCAAGAAGAATGCCTGCTCAAATAGCATCAACCAAACCACTTCCTGATTGACAACGCTTTATATAGGTAAAACATCCTATGAAGGAGAGAATGCCCATATGCAGGGCATCTTCACAGCATCAGAGACACCCCCTGATGGTCTGGGCATTCTTGCCTTCATGGGATACTTAAGGAACAAACTACACATTTGTCCACACTGGAAAATGCATGTAGCGCTAAAGAGTGGATTTTCCCTGGGAAAGGAATGGGCAAGGGGGAAACGGTTTGGACCAGTCCTAGAAAGTCCGGGTCAAGTGGAAAGCCCCCCAGACCAGGGCTTTCTAGGCACAAGACAAGCGGAAGTGTGGACAAGCCCTGAGTCACTGTAAGGTAGCTTGCTATGTTGATGATAGCTCTTTCGGACTACAGATCCCCAAGTCTTCTTTGTCAAAATAGGGAGGTGGGTTTTCACAAAAGCTGACCCTGCAAATTCCATTGAATCTGAAGCACAAGATTTTGTTTTTGGGAGGAGAGTAAAGCATTCAGTTTTACCTCTTAACTTACAGCACCTCTGAAATATGCTTTCTCTAAGTCAAATCTCATGAAGTCTTGGGAAACAATAAAAAACTTTTTTATCCTGAATATTTTAGGAGAAATGTGTAGTATTAATTATGGATGTGCACTTGGTTTTCATAATCTCAAACTTAAGTGGGTTGCTTTGGGATACTTGGGTCTTTCCTGAAACAAAGCGGGAATTCTCTGAATAATCCCTAACAGAATTTGGTTCTTTATGAAGCTTCAGAGCCAATTTGGAGATCTGGAGGGACACAGACAGTCTGCTTGCGGAGATATATATACACACCCACCCAAGTTCTTCATATAAGAAAGAAATCAGGATGGAGGGAGGGAGAGGAGGGAGTGTAGTTTTGGTATTGACAGCTTAATCTTCCAACAGTGCCCTCAATTTTCACGTCCAATCACACTGTTTTGGGGAGAGATTTAGAAGGAACATCCCACCTTGCACCTATTTGAAATTTGACAGGCTTCATCCACTTAGCTAATGTTGTCTATGTCTGGAAATTTCATCCACTTCTGTCAAAAGGTTATACAGTGTTTGGCTCAGCCAGTGATTAGCTATTAAGGGTTGATGTGAGATGTCTGTACACCATTCTGTCAGTATATGCACAGGCAAGCCCTTTGGATCAGAGCCCACATATCAAAAAAAAGTGACACCCCCCCCCCACTATAGAATACTGTGAGCACCACTGGTTAAACTGACTCAGCCAGTCTGATCTTTGCATTCTGACCCTACAAACTTCTAAAGAGTCATTTCTGGCAAAAGTCATTTTACCCAAGCATGCAAATGACTACAAGAAGTTCATCAAGCATTAAAAAATAGTCGTAATGGGAAAGGGGTATATGATGGGAGTTATGTGTCTCTGTTTTTTAATTTGAGCGGGGGGGGGGGTGTGCACATGCTTAACTATCCTTGTCTTACTAGGCACCAGGGAATTGGGGAATTTCAGTTGGAGGGGGCTGACTCTGCAAACACGGCTGCTGCTGCTTCTGCTGCTGCTGTCACATGGCCTCAAAGAGTTTTCAAACTGAGTCATAATAAGTTTTTCCATTAAATCAAGGTCAAAACAGCTCATTTTCCTAAGTGTAACTAATGGAAAGCAAAAACAGTTTTACCTGCAGAATCTCTCTCACTCTCTTTTATTAGCAGATTAATTTTATTAGCAAACCCAGGCATGGGGGGCAGTTCAGGGAGGTGGAGGGGGCAGGGTTTACCTTCGAGAAAGAGAGATGCCAGGGATTCAGGTAAGTCAAGAAACTTGACCCTCTGACCTGGAAACTGTTCACTTTGTCATGAGGTTAATGTACTCTGCACATGCTCAAGGACTATTCACACTTGGTCCACTACTCACTATGCTCTGCAATTGAAAACTGATGCCAGGGAGAGGTTGAGGTACAAATTAAGTCCTGGTTCAGAGATAATTATTTTTAAAATCACAAAAGGAGGGAATAGAGGGCATTAAGGTCCTGTGTGTGTGTGTGTGTGTGTGTGTGGTGAGATACAACCTTGTTTTCAGGGCAAGAGACAGCATGGAGTAGTGCTTAGAATGTCAGACTGGGAGGACCAGGGAAACCCAGATTCAAATCCTCTTTCGCCCACGAAGGCTGTTGTAGTAATAAAATTGAGGAGGAGGAGAACCATTTAAGCCAACCACAGCTCCTTGAGCAGCGGCAGGATAAAAATGCAGGAATTGGCTGAAGTGGCAATGGGGGCGGCCATTAAAACTGGGGAAAGTGGGAGGCAGACAAATCTGACCCCATGAGCACAATCCAGGAAGCACTTCTGCTGCACAATGCCCTTGAAATGAATGGTAGTTAACTCTTAAGATGCACAGACATTTGAAACTATTGTAATTAGGTTTATAGTTGAAAATGTTTGGCAAATTTTAGATGAATGTGAGCAGTAACCTCCCCTCCAATTCATACAAGTGAAAACCTATTTAAGAATTAAAAAGAACAACAAAAATGGAATTTGAAAGATTAATTGTGAATACCTTTTTTTGGGGGGGGGGGAGCCCTCACCAAATTACCGGTATCTATCAAATATTAACTAACGAAAGTGGGAGAGTGAAGCACAGGCACATTGTTTAACAAAATGGGGGAAGGAGAGAAAATTAATTCCTGGATGACAAGATCCAACTTTGAGGCAATTACTCAGTGAGAGAAGCCGAGCAGAGATTTAAAATCACCAAACATGCAGCAAACTAAAGCATGGAAATATAGGCTGTTAGTTTTTTAAAAGATGTGACCCTCTAAGTGAGTTCTAAAATGTCCCCTGAAAAAGTTTATTTCCAAAGTTTCCCTCTTCTCCAAGCATGGGGGGGGGGAACCATACATTTGGTAAATAAAGAAATAGTTTACTTACAAACTCTCTGAAGTTCAGATTCATATGCTTCAGAAAACGTGCAAAGGCAAGTTAGCTTAGTTATAAAGGGGTAAAGGTTTCTAGATTATTGGTATAGGAACTCAAGAGTGGCTGGTGAGAGCCATGCAGGCGAGCTGGAGCAAGAGGCTCAAACCTCTTCACATGCTGAGCTTCTCAGGTAGATTGGAAGAGAACAAAGCCTTGATTACCTGGTTCCTCCCTAGGTGAGGGAAAGAGGATAGAGCTAAGCCCACCAGGGCATCTTACTCTATGGTATTAACCCCTTCATGCATTAATTAGACTTTAATTAGCATCTTGGTTATATGAGGCTGGTTATCCCACAAAAAGACCATCAGATGGAGATACCAAATGAGGTTTGGGAATCTTTATTTAGTGTTGGCTTAGCTTTTACAGTAGGCATTTATTATAAAGAAAATGTTTGGAAATGGCCTTGGTACTTGTCACCTTGGAGAAGTTAAAGAAATTTAATAAAGGTTTTTTTCAAAAAAGAAAAGATAAAGCAATAGAAGAAATAAACACCAAATTGTAAAAACTACAGTAGTTTGGTTTATAACTAATTATAACCAAAATTTGGTAAAACATAGATAAATGTGTGACAGATCTCAGAAACCTCAGAGGTCTCCCCAATGTTGCACATTCCATTTAAAATGTTGTCATGCTAATTTGCAAGTATGAAAGACAAAAAAAAATCATCTTAATATGGGAGAGCTGCTATAGTGCAAAATAGAATGTGTGCCTCAATGGACAGGGAGCAGTGCTGCAGGGCTTGGGAGAGACCCCTCTTTTGTGCCACAGGTGGTTTTACTACATGATAACAAATGCCTCTAGCTGAACTTTCTTGGGTTTTTCATAGAATCCTAGAGTTGGAAGAGACCACAAGGGCCATCGAGTCCAACCCCCTGCCAAGCAGGAAACACCATCAGAGCACTCCTGACATATGGTTGTCAAGCCTCTGCTTAAAGACCTCCAAAGAAGGAGACTCCACCACACTCCTTGGCAGCAAATTCCACTGTCAAACAGCTCTTACTGTCAGGAAGTTCTTCCTAATGTTTAGGTGGAATCTTCTTTCTTGTAGTTTGGAACCATTGCTCCGTGTCTGCTTCTCTGGAGCAGCAGAAAACAACCTTTCTCCCTCCTCTATGTGACATTCTTTTATATATTTGAACATGGCTATCATATCACCCCTTAACCTCCTCTTCTCCAGGCTAAACATGCCCAGCTCCCTTAGCCGTTCCTCATAAGGCATCGTTTCCAGGCCTTTGACCATTTTGGTTGCCCTCCTCTGGACACGTTCCAGTTTGTCAGTGTCCTTCTTGAACTGTGGTGCCCAGAACTGGACACAGTACTCCAGGTGAGGTCTGACCAGAGGAACACCTCTTTGAGAGTTGGTGGTTTGGAGGGCTTCCACGTGGCAGCTTATGGTGAATTTGCTGGTGCAAAAAGGGCCATCTAGTCTGAGCACCCTGTTCTCACAGGCACCAACCAGATACCTATGCAGAGCATGCAAGCAGGATCTCAGCACAACAGCATCTCCACACTTGTGATTCCCACCAACTGGTGTGCAGGGGTACGCTGCCTTCAGCGGAGCGAGAACATAGCCATTGTGGCTAAGAGCTGCTGAAGCATCCATCCAATGCTGTCCTCATCAAAATGTGGTCCCCATATCTTATTTAATCCCTTTCTGCTCTTTAAACATTTAACTAGATTAAACGCAAAAATAATATGCGGTGGCATTTTGATGAGGACAATGTCATGTGGATGGTGCATGAAACCTGTGTGTTTCAGTAGCACTGAACCCACAATAAAATTACGCAGAACTGCCATTGGCGCACCAAAAAGTAAATGTGCCTGTGGCGCCCAGTGGGGGTGGGCAGGGGGAAGAGGCCAGGAAGCAGAGCCCATGGTTTGCAATGCAGAGCAGAGAAGTGGCAAGCGAAAGAAAAGATTAAGCACCCACACAGAGGACACATTTGCCGACTTCTACTTTTAACTATGGATGGCTATGACAATTCTCATTTTACCCATGAAAAAGAGGACGTGTCCTGGAAAAAGAGGACATATGGCAACCCAAGGATTCAGGCAGGGGTCTCGCTACCTGGAGATTGCACCTGGGACTGAACCTGGGACCTTCTGCATCCAAAGCAGGTTTTGCTGTCTGGTTAAAGACAATCTAAGGTTTGAAGTCAAACAGTTAGAAAAATGCTCTTCAATTGCACAAGCTCTACTTCTAACTACTAAAAATGATATCTTGTTGCTTGCAAATGTCTATATCCCCCCTACCACAAACATTATCTCCGTAGAAAATTGGTCACAATTAAACTCTTACGTTGAAAATTTGACAGATGGAAACCCAAACCCCTCATTAGTAACAGCAGGTGATTTAAATGCTAGGGTGGGAATTGATAGCAAACAATTACGTACCACTTTAAATTGGAATACCTCCGATGATATTGCATATTCAATGAAAATAGCAAGACTCTCTAGAGACAAGGTTATAAACAGGGAAGGTACATGTTTGCTCAAGCTGTGTAACAATTTTAAGTTACAAATTGTAAATGGCTCAACAGTTGAAGATAGATACAAGGAATTCACAAATTTTCCCCCTCGAGGATGTAGTATCATCAATTGCATGCTGGTCCCTTAAAGGTAAAGGTAAAGGTACCCCTGCCCGTACGGGCCAGTCTTGACAGACTCTGGGGTTGTGCACCCATCTCACTTAAGAGGCCAAGGGCCAGCGCTGTCCGGAGATACTTCCGGGTCACATGGCCAGCGTGACATCGCTGCTCTGGCGAGCCAGAGCCGCACACGGAAACGCCGTTTACCTTCCCGCTGGTAAGCGGTCCCTATTTATCTACTTGCACCCGGAGGTGCTTTCGAACTGCTAGGTTGGCAGGCGCTGGGACCGAGCAGCGGGAGCGCACCCCGCCGCAGGGATTCAAACCGCCGACCTTTCGATCGGCAAGTCCTAGGCGCTGAGGCTTTAACCCACAGCGCCACCTGCGTCCCATGCTGGTCCCTTACGATATTGTAAATCTGATAGTGGACTTCAAAATTGGGACGCGCACAGAAAGTGATCACCAACCACTGCTGATGTCTATAAATTTCAACTTCAATTTAGAAACAACTAATTGGAATAGTACAAAATTTTGCCAACACAAGCAAATGACTCAACTAAATGGTCTCAGGAAATGAGTGTAGTAGATGGGCAAAAACTTACAGTTGATTTGAGAAACCAGGTGCTGTCTAAACTAAAGAATATCAATTCTCACAGTGACATTCTGAAAGTATATAGTGAAATTTTCAAAATGTCTGAAGAACTCAACACTCCACCAAATGTCAGGGCATTTAAATATAGAACTAGACCCTGGTTCGACGATGAATGTTTTCAACTTAAAAGAAAATGTGCCAAATTTTCAAAGATAAGCGTAATGAACTGTCTACCTTGATGAAAAAAGAAAATATCTTTGTATTTTGGCCAAAAAGAAAAAAATATGCCTCCCCAAAATGGTCCCGGTTGCTCGACTCCATCCAAAACAAAAACAACACAGCATTTGGGTTGTTAGTGTATTGAGGCCTGAAACTTGGCAGCCATTTAGTTGTTCCACCAATTGCAGAATCCAAATGGGCCCAGGATTTCATATTCATATTTAATGACCTGCAAGGTGAATTGAATGGAAAAGAGAGCAATGATAACAAACTGGGCAGATTGGAGGAGTGGCCAAGGGTGAAAGAGGAGGAAATTAGAGTGGTGGTTAATAGTTTTAAACTAGACAAGTCACCAGGGCAGGATGGTCTACCAATAGAATTATTTAAGACTTTCATAGAATGGTGGGCAGAACCCCTAGCTCAATTATTTACTCTCACTGATAAATATGGAATCATCCCCGAAATATGGCTCAGATCAATCATTATTCCAATCTTTTTTAAAAAAAGTCGTCGTTAAAAAAGGTGACCCAGGTGAACTAAAGAACTACAGACCGATAAGTCTACTGTCAGTGACAGGGAAAATCTATGCTAAGCACCTGTTACTTAAACTGCTTACATGGATGAAAAATCTCAACTTACCAGGGAAAGAACAAATAGGTTTTTTTGCAAAGGCTGCCCCAGTTTAGACCATTGTCTCATACTTACCCATTTGGTTGAAAAATACAGATTTCAAAATCAATCCAAGAGTGATGCATGCAAAACAGAGGCTTTGACCACTGATCTATCTCTATCCAGAACTCCAGCTGTACAGAATAGCTCCAGATAACACATTATTTTCTGCCACAAGTCTCGTTTTCAAGGACCTCTGGGATTCCAACCAGCCAAGAATTTCATATCCCTTTCCTAAAAATAGAGCCACCACACCCACAGACGTGCAGAACTGGAGGATCCTCTAGCAAAGAAGGGACACAGGGTCACTGAAAAGAAATCACAATTGATTCTCAAGTCTTTCTGCTCGCTGTGCGCTCTGGCACCCAGCCTCTCATAAGCTGTAATTGTCATGGCACTGGCTATAAGACTCCATAGGCTGACACATCTCTTCCCAAGGCTAAAAGGCTCTCAGGAAGATCAGGTTGATCTTGGAAGACCAGGGTGGCTCATCCACTGAAATGGACAGGCAGCAGAGAAGTTCTTAGTCAAATTATATGCAAATAACATTTGGAACTCCTTGCTGCGGGACAGCAGCCAGCAAAAAATGGCTTTAAGATAGATCAGATGACTGTATGTATGATAGTACCATGGGCAACTGTTATGGGATTAGGGCTGAGCCAATGGAGTTCATTGTCCTCTCATTTTCAGTCTGGAATCACCTGTGCACATGGGAGTAAGTATCATTCTGTTCTGTCCTGCTTGCTGCCAAGGACCTCTCTGTACTCCTTCTTCTAGCTTAATTTCCAGGAAAGTGGGCAAAACCTGGAGTTACAGCAAGGCAATGAGAAGTATAAGGAAAAACAGCAGGGGGAGAGCCTCACGTTCATTGCACCTCTCAGCTAGACCCCCATTCCCCACTTGGAACAGAACTGCAAGGCAAAAGCTGGCAAAGACTTTCCAGATGCACAAACGGTGGCCTCAGACCAAGGTCTCCTGGCAGGCAGGGGCCTCCAAGTTTGCAGAAGGTGCTGCTGGGTGAACTCCCAAAGGTGCCCCCTCTGGACAGGATTAGCAATTCTGCCAGATTACTCGGCATCTGATCAGGTGTTCCAGAGTACCAACAAGCCCCTTCCTGCCAGGCTGGTCACAGACCAAGGGCCCCAGGGGCTTGCAGTGGCACCTAACTGGCTGTGCTCGGCCTCATCCATGATCTCCCTAAGCTGCCCACCATTTTAAGTTACGGTACTTAAAATGCAATGCCCTGGCCTACTGATCTTGAAATTTACCACAATTTGAAGTAAGACACCTTGTCACCCAAAGAGGGTGCTTCCCATTAAACCATGAACTCCACTCTAGCTAATGTGTCAAGGAGAGACACGCAAAGTGTGATTTTAGCATCACTGCTTATTGAGCATTCATCCTGACTTGTTTTCATAAACCTTGTGGGAGGTTCAGAAGACCTCCACTGTTTATTGAAGATTCAGATGTGTTCATTTCTACAGCTGCATCAAGCATTCATTATCACACATTTCCCATTATACTTTCCCACCACTTTTCTTATTGCAAAAAGTGCAGTTTGGGGGTGGAAGCAAATCTGTTACACTCAGTCATCAAATCCACTGCACAAACTGATTTTGCCAGTACACAACTGAATCCCACCTGAAAACAGCAAGCAGCTGGAAGCCAGGTGTGGGTGACGGGGTGGAACAGAGGAAAAGGGAGGAGAATTGTTGTTGCTGTTTAGTCATTTAGTCGTGTCCGACTCTTCGTGACCCCATTGACCAGAGCACGCCAGGCACTCCTGTCTTCCACTGCCTCCCGCAGTTTGGTCAAACTCATGCTGGTAGCTTCGAGAACACTGTCCAGCCATCTCATCCTCTGTCGTCCCCTTCTCCTTGTGCCCTCCATCTTTCCCAACATCAGGGTCTTTTCCAGGGAGTCTTCTCTTCTCATGAGGTGGCCAAAGTCTTTGAGCCTCAGCTTCAGGATCTGTCCTTCCAGTGAGCACTCAGGGCTGATTTCCTTCAGAATGGATAGGTTTGATCTTCTTGCAGTCCATGGGACTCTAAAGAGTCTCATCCAGCACCATAATTCAAAAGCATCCATTCTTTGGCAATCAGCCTTCTTTATGGTCCAGCTCTCACTTCCATACATCACTACTGGGAAAACCATAGCTTGAAGTATACGGACCTTTGTCGGCAAGGTGATGTCTCTGCTTTTTAAGATGCTGTCTAGGTTTGCCATCGCCTTTCTCCCAAGGAGCAGGCGTCTTTTAATTTCGTGACTGCTTTCACCATCTGCAGTGATCATGGAACCCAAGAAAGTAAAATCTCTCACTGCCTCCATTTCTTCCCCTTCTATTTGCCAGGAGGTGGTGGGCCCAGTGGCCATGATCTTCGTTTTTTGTGATGTTGAGCAGGAGATAGGGAAGGGCATTCACAGCAATCACAAGGAGATTCATTGTGTTGGGAGAAGATCAAAGACAAAGATGGTGTGTGGCTAGCTAAGTAGTGGCACCACAAAACAAGCAGACAGACCCGAGGATTTGCAAGTGGCAAGCCAAAGTTTGAACCCAAGCCACTAAGTGCTGTCAGTGGCACACTTGGGTTGAAATGCACTCGCTGCATTTGGATGTGAGGCTGATTGCATTAGTTTCCCTGGTTATGATAGCACTTCTGTCAAGATATCGGATGTTCCCTTTACACTGTGGTACCAGTTGCGTTATGGAACTGTGAATTTTTTACTGATATGCTGCCCTGTTATGCTAAATGTTAAAGGGTGGAGAAGAACTGTATGCAGGATACCACCCCACATTTCATCACACAAGTGTGGTGTTGTGCTCATGCAAACTGGAGGGAAATTATAGGGCAAAACTCCTGTGATTTCCCAAGTGAACAGAGTTGAAAGTGGATTTTTTATCCTGGAAATAATTAGTACAGACATAAGCGCTAAACTTTCACTAGGCTCCACCAAATAATAATAATAATAATAATAATAATAATAATAATAATAATATTTATAACCCACCCAGAAGTGGCAAGTGGCTTTTACATTGTGAAAGATCACATGATGCTCCAAAATTAACCAGCAAGGAAACATTGGGAAGATGGAAAAAATATAGACAGCAGTCCAGGATGCACACAGCATCTAAACTGTTACTTCTGACCTCAGAAATTGACATTTGGTTCACCTGTCTGTTTCAGTATATCCATAATCATGATTGTAAAATTAAAGCAGGCTTGGGGGCCTTCAAATTACAGAATCATAGAGTTGGAAGAGCCTTTTAGCTCAACCCCCTGCAAGGCTGAAATCTTTTGCCCAACATGGGGCTCGAACCCTCAACCCTGAGAGTCTCATGCTCTACCAACTGAGCTATCTCCATTCCCTTCTGGACAATCTTCCAGGGGTCACATGCCAGTGGTGCTCAGGGCCAGAGGCAGAAAGGGCAGAGCAATGAACACAAATTTTACCCAGGTTCTGTACACATTCACATGCCCCTTTCTATGACCCCCCACCCAGGTAAGCAGAAGGAATGGTCAGAGTTCAAGGGCATATTCCAGCCAGGCAGAAACACTCCAAGAGAGTATGAAGCAGGGGTGGTGAGAAGGGTGTCTGAGGAGGGTGAGTGGCCTGTGGACAGTCAGCAGCCAGATAGAGAGGTCCCTGAGCTGCTGTAATAAAAATCTCATGCTTGCTCCCCAAAGGGAGCCAAGGCAGCTCACAATAATATCATGTAGTAACAATGCAAAGCAACATTTAAACATATTGCATATTGCAATTAAGACAGCAGTGTAAAAACTTCAAAAAATGATCAGTCAAAAGCCTTCATAACCCATAACAACTACTACTACTACTACTTATTTATACCTTGCCCATCTGGCTGGGTTTCTCCAGCCACTCTGGGCGAATATTAAAAACATGATAAAGCATCTAACATTAAAAACTTCCCTAAACTCAATTATTCCAATCTAAATATACTTGCATATTACTGAAACCTCAGTAGAGAGTTGTCTTTTTGAGATAATAAAGTGAGTGAGGTAAGGAGGCTGGAGATGGGGGTATCATTACTACCCTAGCAATGCTACAAGATCCCTTCCCTTGCAGGACAGGGCAGCCAACGATTCCAAGGATGAGCCCTGAAGCACTGGGGGGAGGGAGTCATTTTGGATCTATCCCAAGCAGCAGAATCATCCTGACAACTCGACTGAAGCCCCCGAAACAGCAGCACTTAGATGGGGTGGGTGGGCAGCCTGTGACACTCAACAGACTGAGATCTCTCTCCCCCTCCTGGCAAGATCTCCAGGACTCTGAAGGTTGTTGTCAAAGTAGATCTTCCGCAGTAATTATTTGTCCCAGGGAAGGCTCGACTCAGATTCAAGGTCCCGAGGAAAGACTTCTGTGGATGATTAAATCCTTCCTACTCATTATTTTTGCTATGTCTGCAGGATCAACCCAGCCGTGAGAGAAGGAGCAAGATCCTAATGCATCTTGTGCTCTGTCAACAGAATTGCTCACTAAGTTCTAATTGCAGGATCTTTATTACCATGGACGGTGCCAGAGCCAGGAGCGGCAACCTTGGTGTTCCAGCTGGAGAGCGGAGGAGATCTGGTTCTGTGCCGCCCCAGAGGCAACATGGCTCAGGCCTCAAAGACCTGGATGCCCATTCTAAGGCTCCTCCAGAGGACCTGTTAACTGAGCCGCCATCCTGATTTGTTGGTGCGACACTTGCACAGAGGTTTATCAGTCAGTTGTCATGGTTAAGGCTGTTTTGTAAGACATGAGGAAACTCACTGGGTTGGAGATCGGCAGAGCTGTGAGAAGCAGGGAAGCAGATCCACTGTCTGCTGCACAGGGCAGAAGATATGCGCGCATGTGCATAGGAAGAAGTGGCTCGCCACACTTTACTTTTTTGCATACCAACTCCAGGTTGGCCCAGGTGAAGAACTTTGTGGGATGTGTGTGGCTTCAGATCCTCTGGATTCCAAGTTTCTGGCACCCCAACCCCAAACACTCCATTTCAGGGCTTCCTGCAGCTGGTTACCTGCATGTTGGCTGAAGCTGATGGGAGTTGTAGTCAAAAAATCTGGAGGGCACCAGTTTGGGAGAGGCCACATTGCAGGCCTCATGTGACGATCACCACAAAGAAACATATAAGAAGCACCATAAATGCTCTTGACACCCCATATAAATACTAAATGGGTTTTTGTTTTGTTTTTGTTCAGATTGCAAAAAACTTTGTGGATTTACGGGATAATCCAGTTCCACGTGGAACTGCAGAGGGATTGCCAAAGGATGAGACGCCATAACTGCCATTGCCCTCAATGGGTTGCATGCCCACTGGCTGGGGCTGCTAGAGGGAGCAGGCAACCTGTGCCCACTTCTCCCTTGACTGGATTCTACTCACTCAAACTCTGAGGTGAAGTGACTTCTGGGGATAGGAGCCAACTATTCCTCCCAATAAATATTTGAGGGGGCCAGCCCTCCCCCCCCCAGGTTGATGAGTGCTGCCATTCAAATGGTGTCTGTGTGTGCCACATCATGTGATTGATCATGTGGGGTGGAGCTTACCTGCCCTCCTCAATATTTTATTAATGTTGGCACCCCTGCTCCTGGACAAAGCATGTGCATTGGACTCAGTGGCGTAGCGTGGGTTGTCAGCACCTGGGGCAAGGCAAGTAATTTGCACCCCCTAACCCATGGATTTTAGCAGGGGGCAGAGAGCTGCGAGTGCGAGCGCCCCCCCCCCCAGAGGTTGCGCCCAGTGTGGCCAGCCCCCCCTGCACCCCCCACGCTACGCCACTGATTGGACTAGGAAGAGGATGCTGTTGAGCCCTAGAACAATTTCTTTGTGTGAAGGCCTCCTGAGCCAGTGAGGTAAAGGTAAAGGGACCCCTGACCATTAGGTCCAGTCATGACCGACTCTGGGGTTGCAGCACTCATCTCGCTTTATTGGCCAAGGGAGCCAGTGTACAGCTTCCGGGTCATGTGGCCAGCATGACTAAGCCGCTCCTGGCGAACCAGAGCAGCGCACGGAAACACTGTTTACCTTCCCGCCGGAGCGGTTCCTATTTATCTACTTGCACTTTGACGTGCTTTCGAACTGCTAGGTTGGCAGGAGCAGGGACCGAGCAATGGGAGCTCATCCCGTCACAGGTATTCGAACCGCTGACCTTCTGATCGGCAAGTCCTAGACTCTGTGGTTTAACCCACAGCGCCACCCGCGCCCCTCCGAGCCAGTGGGGTACTAGATTGTAAAAGACAGCCTGGCATACAATTACCAATTATGCCCCAGAACAGCCTTCTGTAAACTTGTGTCCTCCAGAACTTTTGGACAGCTCTTATCAGCCCTGGTCAGCATTGAGATGTGCTTTTTGCATTCTGCATGGTTGTTTCTGCAGTCTTCTAATTCAGCCTTTGGCAACCTGATGCCCTTCAGATATTTGGACTACAATTCCCATCAGTCTTGGCCGGCATGGACATAGGATGCTGGAGCTGATGGGAAGATGGCTCTGTTAGTGGAGCTGATGGGAGTTGGAGTCCAAAACATCTGGAGGGCACCAGGCTGGCGAAGGCTGTCCTAAAAGAGCTGTAAGAACAATATATGTGGAGTCAGGTGGAGCTGCTCTTCAGAACCTCATTTTAAAATATTATTGCCTATAGAATGGGATTATATTGTATGCAAAGAAAGACCAACAAGCATGAAGGAAAACAATACATCAGCCATCCAGGGCAGAATTAAGTCAGGCCCAGCCATAACAGAAGCACTAATGGACTATCTTCAGCCACTGGAAAGATTTCTTCCATTTTCTCAAGGTCATTAAAGTGCAAGGCCATCTGGCCTCCTCAGGCCCTACAGCGAAGCAGAAAGCCCTATTTCTTGTAGTCCCCAGCCCAATGTCCAAAGGTGGAATCAGAGATCCACTAAGAGGACACTGCGGCTTGCAAGGGAAGCTATACAGTGGTACCTCGGGTTAAGTACTTAATTCGTTCTGGAGGTCCGTTCTTAACCTGAAACTGTTCTTAACCTGAAGCACCACTTTAGCTAATGGGGCCTCCTGCTGCCACCGGAGCACAATTTCTGTTCTCATCCTGAAGCAAAGTTCTTAACCCAAGGTATTATTTCTGGGTTAGCGGAGTCTGTAACCTGAAGCGTATGTAACCTGATGCGTATGTAACCCGAGGTACCACTGTATAGGGAAGGATGCTGTCCTTAAGGTACCCGGGTTACCCATTCAACTAGGAATCACTGAGAAGCAAATTACTATGATTATGTTATAATGACTGTTCCATCAGCAGAGAGCGCCTTCCTGAGTTTCATAGGAAACTTAGTCCTGCTCAAAAGGAGCTTAAGACCTAAAGCAGACCATGAGGAATCGACACAGAGAGAAAGAGGTGAAAAGTATGTGGACAAACCGCTTGGCGGCTCAGTCAGTCGAGCCCCATTCTGGGCAAAAAGATTCCTGCCTTGCAGGGGGTTGGGCTAGATGACCCCCAGGATCCCTTCCAACTCTATGAAATGCCATGGCACACACTGAGAGCTGGGTTGAATGGAGACAGTGGATAAGCAAAGGTCATGCAGAAAAGGGAGATCCCAAGGAAGGATTTGAATGAAGGTGCCCAAGCCCATCAGCAGAGCTCTTCTGGGTGAGGCCCAAGGGGGCCCATCTGGTCCAGCATCCTGTTCTCACAGTGGCCAGCCAGGAGTCTCAGAGGGAAGCCTGTCAGAGGACCTGAGCACAACCAACCTCTCCCTCCTTGTGATTCCCAGCACTGGCATGCAGAGGCCTTTGACACGGCCGGTAAGAGATGGCCTTCCTGGCCAGTGAACAAGGCCAGCCCTTCATCCTCCATGAATTCATCTAAGGCCCTTTTAAATCTGTCCAAGTCGGGTGCCATCCCTATGACTTGTGGCAGTAAATTCCGCATTTGATTGTGTGTTGTGTGAAGTACTTTTTTTTTTGTCTAGTCTGAATATTTCAACCATCAGCTTCATTGGAGGTCCCAGAGTTTTATTAGCATTATGAGACGAAGAGAATCCTCTCCTCACCCACTTTCTCTAGATCATGAATAATTCTATGCAACTCTTATCATGTCCCCCTCACCCTTACTCACCCTCGGCTAAATTTAAAGACCCACTTTTTTTAACCTTTCCTTACAGGGGACTTGCTCCAGCCCCCTTATCCTTTTGGTTGCCTTTTTCTGCATCTCCCATGATGGAGTTCTGCACTTAGTTACAGTGCAGCAAGGAGAACGGGCAGAGAGGTTGAAATGAGCAGGAGAACATCTTCGTTTCTGCAAGGCTCCTCACCTCCTCCACCCCCAAGTCCGCTTGAAAAGATTTCACATTCTATACCTAGAAAAGCCCAATTAAAAGATGCACGGCTACAGAGGCGATAGGCACCGTTCGGTTCCATATCGGAATCTGGGGAGTTTGGGAGCAGTTGTTGGGTTTTTTTTTTGGGGGGGGGGAAGGCTTTGCAAGGTGCCCACCCAATGTTTTGGTCTGCAACTCGCATTGGGGCTGATGGGAGCTGTAGTTCAAAACAACTTGATGGCACCAAGGTTTATAGCATTTGTCCCATTCCTCAGCTTCTAACTCCCGGCTCAAAGGGCAAGCCTGCTGTCTGCATCCTGACTGCCCAGGCAGCATAGCTCTGTGCATCTGGTGCTAGGAATAACTGGCCAGAGATGCACCCTGACTTCTCAGGAGGCTGGTCCTCATGGACCTCTCCTTGCTCTTGCCCAGCAAAGCAATTCATGCGCCATCCTAGTCATCAGTCTCCCATCTGGCCACCCTAAAGGTGTCTTAAATCTTCACCTCTGTATAGGGCCATCTCTTGTCAAGCAGATTTATTATGATTATATATCTTTAACCAGAAACTAAGATGCAGCGTGTGATGTGTTCCCTTGAGCAAGGTCAGAGCAAGCCTGGGACAATGATGCAGCAACTGTGAGCATATTTTAAAAATAGGACTAAGCTGCCGCCGTGCTAAACCCACCCTGAGAGATGGCTGAAACTGCTGACTCAGCAGTGGGATGTTCCATCTAGGGGCAAGCTGTTCTCACACACGTCTCCCTCCTTCCTGCCACCCAGAAGGGTTTGGGGGTAGAGACTGTCTGGGGTTTCTCTACTCTCCAGTTCCCTCCTTGGTCCCTCCCTCCCTCCTTCTCCTGGACTCTTGCCAAGGTGCAGAGGGGAAAAGGCATCACAGAGGAGGGGAGAAACTCTCATCCTTGAGGGGTCCAGGAAATAAGAGATTCAGTTTCTTGGTTTAAGATGCAAGCAAGCAGGTTTTCCTCCTTGGTTAATATTTTATTATCGGCTGCAAAGATGACTTTGTGGTTACTGATACCTCTTGCCCCTGCATTTTCCCGGGTGTCGGAGCAGTGTGGATAAATATATACATGGAGATTCCTGGGGAAATATGATTAGCCAATGGAGAACATGTGCCAAAAAGCAAGAGACCCCCAAGGGGTGCCCCTGATGCACGTTGAACTCTCTGGCTGCAAAAGTGCCTAAGAGAGGGAGCCCTTGATTCAACTCTTGCCTCTGCCATCAACTCACACAGGGGCCTAAGGTAAGATGCCCTGTTTCAGCCTCCACCCCACTGGGCATATGGAGATGATAATGATGGGTCAACAAGACAGAAGTACTGTTTTGGGGGGACAGGAGGTGGGCAGGTGTGGGGGATTCCCTGATCCTGAATGGGGTAACTGTGTGCCTGAAGGACCAGGTGCGCAGCCTGGGAGTCATTCTGGACTCACAGCTGTCCATGGAGGCACCGGTCAATTCTGTGTCCAGGGCAGCTGTCAACCAGCTCCATCTGGTACGCAGGATGAGACCCTACCTGCCTGCAGACCGTCTTGCCAGAGTGGTAAATGCTCTAGTTATCTCCTGCTTGGACTACTGCAATGCGCTCTACGTGGGGCTACCTTTGAAGGTGACCCGGAAACTGCAATTAATCCAGAATGCGGCAGCTAGACTGGTGACTGGGAGCGGCCGCCGAGACCATATAACACTGGTCCTGAAAGACCTACACTGGCTCCCAGTACGTTTCCAAGCACAATTCAAAGTGCTGGTGCTGACCTTTAAAGCCCTAAATGGCCTCGGCCCAGTAGACCTGAAGGAGCATCTCCTCCCCCATTGTCCAGCCCGGACACTGAGGTCCAGCACCGAGGGCCTTCTGGCGGTTCCCTCTCCGTGAGAAGGGAGGTTACAGGGAACCAGGCAGAGGGCGTACTCAGTGGAATACCTTCCTATCAGATGTCAAGGAAATAAACAACTATCTGACTTTTAGAAGACATCTGAAGGCAGCCCTGTTTAGGAAAGGTTTTAATGTTTGATGTTTTATCCCTTTATTATTATTAATATTTTGTTGGGAGCTGCCCATCTGGCTGGGGAAACCCAGCCAGATGGGCAGGGTATAAATAGTAAATTATTATTATTATACAGTGGTGCCTCCAGTTGCAGATGGGATCCGTTCAGAACTCCGGTCGGATCCCAGGTTTCCGAAACCGGAGGTGGCTGTTCTGTGCATGCATGAGCGGTGAAACCCAGAAGAATACTTCGGGGTTTGCCACTTTCACAACCCGAAGTTTACATTACCCAAGGGTAATGTAAGCCAAGGTTCTACTGTATTATTATCAAGCAACAGAGGTGTTGTAAGGAATCTTGTGATGGAGTCCTGGGATAGCCATATCATGCATTTAAAGCTCATTCAATGCACATTCAAAGCACATAACTTCTCCCAAAGAATTCTGGAAACTGTAGTTTCCTCCTCACAGAGCTACAATTCCCAGCACCCTTTATAAACTACCCAGTTGAGATCTGTCCAATTAATGTTGCTGAAGCATTTGGCATGCCAGTTTCTGGGAATCACAAGCAGGGAGAGCCCTCCTGCTGCGCTTCTGTCTTGCTTGCATGACTCTCACTGGGGCTTCTGTTGGCCACTGTGAGAACAAGATGCTGGACTAGATGGGCCCCCTTTTCCAGAAACAGCAGCCAGGCTCTTCTTATGTTAACTCTCCAAAAGCCATACAAATTATTGTCTCCTACAGGCTTGCAGTCACTAAACCGGTCTTCCACAACCTGTGATTCTCCATATACAGTGGTACCTTGGTTATCAAATGGCTTAGTTGTCAAACAAATTGGCTCCCGAATGCTGCAAACCCCGAAGTGAGTGTTCCAGTTTGTGAATGTTTTTTGGAAGCCGAACATCTGACACGGCTTCCAATTGAGTGCAGGAAGCTGCTGCAGCCAATCGGAAGCCACCCCTTGGTTTTCAAACCATTCCAGCAGTCAAACGGACTCCTGGAACAGATTAAGTTCGAGAACCAAGGTACCACTGTATTTTGGACTATGGCTCCCACCTGTCTCTGCAGCCCTTTGTCTGCAGTGACCATCATATGGTACCCAAACTACCTGAACAAATCACATAAGGCTCAATTCTGAAGCCAGTTTTAATTGTTTTTGATTTTAAATGTTTATATTCCACCTTTCATCTGGATTGTTCAACTGGTGAGTTATTGGTCTGTGGGTTGTTGTTTTTTCTTTTTTTTATGTATTTTGTATTTTTATGTTGTGTACCACCCTGAGATCTATGGATGATGGGGGTATATAAATTTCAAAATTAAATCTAGGTTTCACTGCTCACGCATGTGCAGAAGTGCTCTATTGCGCCGTGCACATGCGCAGAACAGGCGTCTCCGGTTACGGAAACTTTGGGATCCGACCGAACCTTCAGAACAGATCCCGTCCACAACCAGAGGTACCACTGTAAATAAAGGTAGCCAACAAGAGCAAAACAAAAACCACCCCCACACACACACTTAATAATTTAAATAAAGCATCCTTTGCAATGTTGGCTCTAGGTTTTGGTGGACCTTGGATCAAGTTGGCTCCATGGGCCTTCCTCCTTCAGGGAATCTCACTGCCATGATCACCAGCCTCTCTCCTGCGTCCTTGCTGCTATGTGCTGGCTTGCCAGGCAGACAGTCAAAAAGCAAACAGGCAGTGGCATCGACTGGTCCTCCTTGCCACCACCATTGTCTGGGCCAGAGCCAGAGGTGGGGGAACAAGTAAGCAGGTTGCAATAGTCTAGAGGAGAGCAGGTCCAGGGGGCTTTGGGCCAGTGAGTAAGCCCCCTGTTCCCATGTGAAGCCACAGCGGACGCCCAACCAGGCCGGCCCTTGGCACCTGATTGAACATGGAAACAGCAGCCATGAAACAAATATTCAGAAAGGAAGCAAAAAAACCCCATTAAAAATCAAATGCCTTCCTTAAAAGGAAGGGTTCTAACTATTTTCTGAAAGCTTTTTCCTCGCAAGGGTCATAGAAAGCACATGAATGTTCCATTCTTGGGTCACTAGGCCACAGTTTGGGAGATAACACACTTGAAACATGTGAGTTCAGGCTGAGCTGAAGAACAGGGGCCATTTGCTCACAGCTTAAAAAACCATTTTCTACTCCCATTCAAAGGGTCGTACAATGTGCTCTGGCACATCAGGCTATAACCTTCCACCATATTGGTACATGGAGGATAAGGCCTTTAGTGGCAAGGATGCTATCATGAATAAAATATGGAAGTGAGGGGCGTCTAGCATAATTGATCACACACCCATTTGACTGGCAATGCCCATTAACTCTCAATTGTTCTAGGGGTGTGTGTGTGTGTGTAAAGGGACCCTGGCCCCTAGGAGCCGACTCCTATGACTGAAGGCAAGATGGGATCTCCAAGGTTGGAGGCCGTATTCTTCAGAATGCCAGTTGCTGAGAATCAAAAGCAGGGTGTTGCCCTCATGCCCTGACTACAGTCTTTCCAGAGACACACTTTTTGGTCATGGTGGGAAACAGAGGGCTTGACTGGGTGGGCTATTGGCCTGATCCAGTTGCAGGGTCCGTCTTAAGCTCACATTCAAGCCACATGACAAAGCTTTGCAGTGAAGTGGGTAGATTTGGTTCTGGTGGAGCTACTCACACAACCCTTTCCCCCATGCAGATAGATGAGGGGGCAAACAAAGTCAACTCACATCTCATCACTTGGAATCTAGGCTGAGAAGCCAATTTCCCCCCAGCTGGTCTAAGCATGGGAGATTCCCAAGGAGAGACCCTCTCTCCTGTCCTTTTTAGGACTTTTGGTCGTCTGGGGCTTAGCTGTGCTTTGAGAGACACCAGGAGGGTGGGGAGAGCTGCCTTATACCAAGTCAGATCACTGGCCCATTGAGCTTAGCCTTTGCCAACCCCGGTGCCCTCAGGTATTCAGGGTGACTTTCCATAAGTTTTACCACCATCCCCGACCATTGGTCCACGCTGCCTGGGGCTGAAGGGAGTTGAAGTCCCACAACTTCTGGAGTGCCTCAGGTTCCCCAGCCCTGGGCTAGAATGATGGGCAGTATCTTTCCAGGGTTTCAGACAGGACTTCTCCAAACTGGGACCATTGACTTGCTCCTCTGTTATTGAGCTCCAGCCCTCTAGCCTCAGCCTTTTCCAGAATCAAAAAACACCCTCCATGGACAAGAAGGGGAATGAGGAATGTGGCATCCCAAGGGGCATTTCCACAGGAGGGTCTACATGTATGTTTACTACTGTTTGTTTCATTCAAATCCTGCCTTTCCTATACAAAGAGGCATATGCAGGGTCCCCGGGGAGAGGGTCTCCCCTCCAGGCACTACCCAGAGACTGACCTGCTTAACTCCCTCAAGGCTGCTGCAGCATCAGGTGCCCTCGTACCTCCAGCCAGCATCCTAGAGCTTCTCCTTCTCTGCATGCTCAGGTCCCAGTCTAATTGGTCTGCGTATGTTTTCACCATTACCATCTCAAGGCTGTGGTGCCCATCAATGCCCCCCACCCCATCCCTTATTTTCCTTATTTTAACATTCAGGACAAGTAAGAGCTCTGTGGGGCTCAAAAGATTCCACCCCACAGGGCTGGTTCTTTTTTTTTTTTTTTAAAAAAGTATTGGTGTTTGGTCCTCTCTAGAAATGGGGGAGGGGAGATGATCCTGGGGAAAATTCATTCTTTAGCCACTTGGAAGGGAGGATAGGGCAGCTGAGAGTTTTTGCTAGTAGATAAATCCTTCTCTTCCCCCAGCTGAAAGCCCCACTGGAACTAACAAGTTTTGCGGGGGGGGGGGGAGAGAATAGCTCCCTACAACATCATATAGAAACCAGCAAAAGAAGAGGTGTTATCTGGGGGCAAGGAAATGACACCAAATCACAGAGAATCACTAGAAGACTAAGAGAAAAGCTTGGTCCAAGGTTTATGTCCAGTTCCATCAGAATGGCAGCTAGACAGAACGAGATGGAGAGAGCAGATTGTCTAATTGTTACAGACCCCCTTGCTTCCAAAAACTAAGCATTCTACATTCACCAGTGGGCTGCTGTTTGGTCAGGGATCAAGGCAGCCTGGGTTGTGGGGAGGCAACTGGGTCGACAACAAGGGTCTTGGGTTGCCGTGAAAGGGGACACCAAGGGCACATGCTCTCGTTACCTTCCATAGACATGGGCTCCAGGATCCCGAACTGTTTGAGGACTGCGATGAAGAGGATAATGACCACCGCCATGGCGCAAAGTTCCATCCCCTGGATCGCCATTGCCAGCCAGCGTCCCGCGATGGGCAGCACAGCTCTGGGGGCATGCGACTCGCACCCCCCAGGGCCAGCTTAGCTCCCTTGGGAACCAGAGTGATGAGGAGCTGGAGCAGTCTGTCTGCAGCAGAGCAGGTCCTTCCTTCCCCCTGCAGGTTCACATCTTCCAGTCCTCCCGTTGGCAGGGGTGAGGATGGGCAAAAGCCTCCTTCAGGCTTGCCCCATTGGGATGGTGCAGGGCAGGGGGAATGTGAACGCGGAGGAGGAGGAGGTGGAGGGATGGGGGGGAGGTAAGGTGGTGGGGGTGACGGCCGGCACCCAAGAGGGGCTTGTCGCTGCTTTGGATCATGAAGGAAAAAACCAAGCCTCTAAAAGTTTCAAAACTTGGAGGGCAAAACTTCCCCGGCAGCTGCTGCAGCAAGTTCCCCGTGTGATTCTGGCTGCTTCTTCTCAGAGGCAGAGAATGTCATTGTTGCGAAGTCTCCTGAGCTCGGCCAGTTAAGGAAGCGGGCACGTGCCCCGTCCAGCACAGGCGGCAGGGGTCAGCCAGAGTTTCTGAGGGGCATCCCCCACGCCCTGCAATGCACCGTTGATGGAGAGGAGAGCATTTCCAGGCTGCTGGCATCTCAGCTGTCTGCAATGCCATTGGCTGCAAGGGCAGCTATAAAATATCAGCCCCCACCCTGAGGAGGGAGGAGGAGGGCTGGGAGTCTCTCTCTCCGGGCTCATCTGGCAGGGAAGTCCAGGATGCAGGAGAGAAGAATCACCATGGCGACGAAGCTGTGGTCCAGCCTCATCTCCAAGGAGCAGGCTGATCAGCAGAAGCATTAGTGGTGTTTTTACACAAACTAGTGGTTTGTTTTGGACACTTTGCTGCTGCTGCTTCTTTCTTTCAAACTCTCAGTGTTTGCAAGAGCAGAGAAGAAGGCAGCCCTGCTGGTAAGCTAACAGCTGGCACTCTCTGGCACTGCTATGTTACTTTGCGATATGTTAAGCTACAAGTCTTGTTCTTTATGCTGCTTTTTTGGCTGAAAAGACACAGAGTGGTGCACCAAAATAAAACAAAACAATGCAATACCATTTCCTTTCAAATGTTCCAGCACGCAAGAGTTATGGGCCCATCGATACATTGGCTTAATAGCTGCTCCACACTTTCTTATCTCTAAATCCAGAGATTTCCTATGCAATCAATATAGTTCTCCTATTTATATTTTCTAACACCAGGAGTCTTTGGATTCAGGAAAGAGAAAGTGTGGGACAGTAGTAGGTGGAGAATGCCACATGGCTAAGGGGGAATTAAAGGAGGCAAAAGGGGGTCACAATCCACATTAAACCATGGTATGGATGGGCCATGAGTGACCCTGACCATGTGCCAAGAGCCTTTCCTTGAAGGGAACATTTTGGCTTCAGATTTAAGAGAAACAGGAGACTGAAAAGCAATATGTTTTTGAGCATGTGGAGAAAAAGTACTTTTCCTTCCTACCCCCCACCCTGCTCCCAAAAAGTATAAAGACAAAGCACCTTTGAGCACATGCAGACATCAGTGCACTGCAGTAGTATTCTGAGTGGCAGGATGAATTGTACAACTTTAGAACACTGTTAATGCTCCCCCATTATTGAAAAAGAAATCCCTGTAAGAACAGTCATTGCAGGAAGTTGCTTGATCTAGAAAATTTCTCCCCGATCAACAGAAGTCTAGTGTCCACATTAAGGGAAGGGACAGTACCACTCTAGTCTACCTTGGGCAGACCCCACCTAGAGTCCTGTGCCCAGTGCTGTCTGCCACAGTTTAAGAAGGATATTGACAAGCTAGAATGTGTGCAGAGGAGGGCAACAAAGATGATCAAGAATCTGGAAGCCAAGCCTGATGGGGAACGGTGCGTGTTTAGCCTGCAGAAGAGAAGACTGAGAGGTGATGTGATGGCCATCTTCAAATATCTAAATTGCAGTCACATGGAAGTTGGAGCAAGCTTGTTTCCTTCTCCTCCAGAGGGTAGGGCCCAAACCAATGGATTCAAATGATAAGGAATGAGATTCTGATTTAACATCAGGAATAACTTTCTGACAGTAAGAGCTGTTCGACAGTGGAACCGACTCCATCAGGCAGGGGCAAAACTAGGCTTTATTTCATCTGGGTCAAAGACCCAGTTTGTCCCCTTCCCCCCCCCCATGCATTTGCATACATACACACACAGTCTGTGAGCCTCAATGGTGCCATTCTGGAGGCTTTACCCGGGGCAAAAGACCGGGCTGGCCTCGCCCCCTCCGTAGCTACGGCACTGCCCTCGGGAGGCAGTGGACTCTTCTTCCTTGGAGGTTTACAAGCAGAGAATGGGTGGCCATCTGTCATGGCCAGCGGTGATTCCTGCATTTCAGGGGGTAGGAATGGGTGAACCTTGAAGTCCCTCCCAACTCTCCAGTTCTCCAATTCTGTGGTTTTATATGTGAACATTTCACTCGTAGGGAGGTCTTATTTTTAGATGGGGGCATGCATTAAAACAACACCTTTTACTGCTTCAGGATTCTATCACCTCACACAGTGCTGCATGCCCAGAGCAGACCGCAATCAATTGATGCAGTGGAATAAAGAGACAGAAAAATAGACAGTGCCACCTCAAACAACAGGTGGGGGAGATTGCTTTGGAATGTTCCTCCAAGCAAAAATCTAGCAACTCCCTACAGACAGAGAATAAGTAATAAAGGTTCTAGCCTCACCTTGTGCTGGCTTTCTATTTGCAGGAAGTTCTGTTGATGTTTGTCCAGCGATTCTATCATCTCAGCATCCCATCACTGAACCCTGTGGCATGTGTAGACCCCTGCCTCATTTGCCCCTGTGGAAGTCTTTTGATTCAACATGGGTTTTCATAGACTGCTTTGTGGATCTTTCAGAATTCTCCTTTCTTTTTGTTATTCTCCCCCTTTCTCTCGGTAAATTTTAGTGCAAAGAATACAGCTCCTCCTTCTGTTTGCTCAATCACATACATTTTACAGCAATGGTTCCGATGAGCCATCTGAAAACTGCTGAAGGTCCTGGAGGATCACTTAATGATTTTTGTGCCTCTTCAGCATTTGTAATGCACTGTGCTAGAAGCTGTCTAATTTTTAATTGCTTCTTTTCTTTCCCATATAATTCAGTTTGTAATATAATAAAATGCAATGTAAGAAATAAAAGAAGCAATAGAAATACAATTAATAATGAACACAAATCTTTAACATGATGGAAGTGTCATCTCCTGCCTTCAATCATAATTTTCAGAAATGCTGTGGACTACATGAATGAAGCTCATGGACCAGTGGTGGTCCGCAGACTAGTTGGTGAACCCCTGAGTTACACAGCAATCCTATACATCTACTCAGAAGTAAGTATATTGAGTTTAATGGGATTTATTCTCAATTAGTGCGTTAAAGGACTGCAACTTTAGTTGCTCAAAACTTGTGGAGGGTTGAACCTCCCCCCCCCCCATTTCAAACATATTAAGATGTTATTTTTATTTTATTTTAAAATGAAAATAAGTGGCACAAACACCTCAGCAAAAATGCCAGATTGTACTTAAACATCAGTTTGACAGATCCACCCCTCCCCACCCTCATTTAAGCATCCTGCCTTCACTCCTCACAAGGAAAGGTGTAAAAAACTCAATTATTCATGCCAGGAAGAATAGGGAACTTTGATTTATGTCTTGTGGCTTAGAAGGTCTATGCCCCTTATCTATTTCTATGTTGCAGTGGTTTTTTAATTATTCATTTTAAGTGCTGAATGACTGAGTGGAAGGTAAGCTTGTTCCTAACCTCTCTGATGGGACGAATCACAACGTAGAAGAGCAATTTGCTGAACAGACACCATAAATCCAACTCATTTAACCCCCCTCCACCAAAAATAAATTAAAAATTAAATTAAAAAATCCTCCCACAAAAGCAGGAATTGTGAAATCATGTGACAGGTAGTTCCACAGGATAGCATTGCACCACAAAATAAAGTATTCATATCCTTTACATCTCATGCTGGCTGGGAAGGCAAGAGAGGAGAGGGGCTACAGTTCAGAGCACCAGCTTCTCACGAAGAAGGTACAACCAACTCACCAAAAGGATCGGGGAGATGGAGAAGGAACAGACTTTGGGGAGCTGCTGTCAAGAAATACCGGACTAGACAGACCAACAGCCTGGCCTGACATAAGGCAGCAGCTACTGAAGAAACTATATTTTTACAAACCTCCAAAAGCATTTGCACAAATACAGTACTCATGTTGTGAAAGGGACTTTAAAAAATGTTTTGGAAATTTCCTTCTTTATAAATCATACACTTTCCTATACTGCACTGTACAGTTTCTGCTTATTATGTGACTGTCCCAAAAAGGATTGGTCCAAGATAGACATTTGGCCGCCCAAAAGGTTGCAGTGCACAATCCTAGGATCCTTTGCAACATCAGCAGAGGTCAGTGGGCAAAATTCTTAGATTAGATCACATCCTGTTTTATTGGCAATTCTAAAAATGGTTCCACTCCAGCTCTCAAAAAACTAGGACTAGCCTTCCCTATCCTGGTGCTCTCTAGACATATTGAACTATGATGGTCAAAGGCCTGGAAACGATGCCTTATGAGGAACGGCTAAGGGAGCTGGGCATGTTTAGCCTGGAGAAGAGGAGGTTAAGGGGTGATATGATAGCCATGTTCAAATATATAAAAGGATGTCACATAGAGGAGGGAGAAAGGTTGTTTTCTGCTGCTCCAGAGAAGTGGACACGGAGCAATGGTTCCAAACTACAAGAAAGAAGATTCCACCTAAACATTAGGAAGAACTTCCTGACAGTAAGAGCTGTTTGACAGTGGAATTTGCTGCCAAGGAGTGTGGTGGAGTCTCCTTCTTTGGAGGTCTTTAAGCAGAGGCTTGACAACCATATGTCAGGAGTGCTCTGATGGTGTTTCCTGCTTGGCAGGGGGTTGGACTCGATGGCCCTTGTGGTCTCTTCCAACTCTGTCATTCTATCATTCTATGATTCTATGTGCATCAGCCCCAGCAAGCATGGCTGCGTGATGCTGCGGCTGATGGAGTTGTAGTTCAAAACACCTGGAGGGCACCAGGTTGAAAAATCTGGTTGTCAGGGGTTTAAGGCCGGGTTATCGGAAAGCCTCCCTTTTCCCATGTGAACCCACCCACTTCTTAAGATCATCACCAGAGGTTTTCTTACATCTTCTGACTATCCCTGAGGATAGTTAGTTTGGGACAAAGTTGGGTGAAGGTGTTCTTAGTAATCAAGTTCAGGCTGCCCCCCCCCGATCCTGGGAACTGTAGTTTGCTAAGGGTGTTGGGAATTGTAGCTCTGAGAGGAGTAAACTACAGTTCTCAGGATTTTTGTGGGGTGTGTTTTAAATATATGGTGTGCACTGAATTTTTAAACTTTTTGTTGCTTTATTGTTGATGTCAGCATCTTTGGACTAATCCTAGGAAAAGTGGTGCATGCATTTCAAAATTAATAAATCCGCGTCTTAGAAATCTTCCTTTTTTGTATTCACAGCTTCTTTAGGGGCAAATACAAATATATTTTATTTATTACTGATTCCTTACATGTTACGTATATCCCATCTTTCTCCCACCACACACATCTAGTCCAGGGTTTCAGGAGTTGCCAGGGATTGAGTCTGGAACCTTCAGTGCGTATGGCAGATGCTGGAGACTACCAGATTGTCAGGGTTCAAGTTGTGCAATTAGTTGGTTGGGAGGTCTTTTTGCAATGTGGGGAAATGCCCTGGAAATTGTGAGATAATTCTTGCTTGAAGCAACATCATCTAGCCTCCATCACCAGCAGGAACTGATGGCGCCTGCATGCACTTGCTGCATCTCACCCTCACACCTGGAAGGGATGCTGATCACAACACCAACAACACACAATTTGTTCCTCATCCTTCCGAGTGAAAAGCTGCTTCCTAAACCAGAATGTATTCTGATTTCCTTAAAACACCAAAATAATTTCAGAGTGCTCCCATTTTTTGCACATGCTGAGGCACTGCTACTGTTTTTAAAACCTCGTTCCTTGTTGCCTCTCCCATTTGTTTCTTTCCTCTTGAGAACTGCACTTTGGCTGGGAAAGGAGTGGCAGAAAAAAGGCTTGACTAGTTTCTCCATAAACGCTGCTCTATAAACAAGACATTGATCCTTATTTCTCTCAATGTAAAATATTAAAGATGCTTAAATGGATAAAAGCTTTAGACCTGAATTCTTTCCAATATGTGGTGCATTAGGATCCACCGGCCAGTCAGTTTAATGGATGGCACCTAATAGCTTGCTGGGTGACCTGCCTGCTAGACCCCCACCCACCCTGCAAAAAAGCCCAACAGGAACCCACTGTAAGGTCCTTTGTTAATAATGAGTGACAGGCAGGGCTGGCTTCATTAGGAGGCAGCATGAGGTGGGCCTCCTCAGGCAGATGCTGTTGGGCAGTGTGGAAGGATGTTGGCGTTTTGACAGATAATGGATACCAGGGTTCTAAAAATCTATTAAAATCTGCCTGATTCCAGCAGGTTCTGCCTTGGCACGAACTGCCCACTTCTGGCAAGCTCTGCCCACAGCAGTGGTGTAGCATGGGGGGCTTGGGGGCCCTGACCCTGGGCATACTTTTTTGAGGGAGCATGCCCCCATGAGAGGCTCCCTCACCAGAGTCTGAATCAGCCCCACATGGCCAGCCACAGAGGGTCATCCTCGGCCCAGGAGCGCAGCGGGCTCTCTCCGTGCCCCCTCAGTCTGCCTTAGCATGTTCTTCTTTGGCTGCCCTTCAAAATTTCCCAAGACTCCCTGCCCGATATTGCCCAGATTTTAAGATGGAATTTCACCATGCTCATAGATTTTACTGTAACTTTTGGTAAGAGAAATTTTATCTGGAAAATGGCAACTCCAGTTGCTAGTACAGTACAATGAAGGCGATACAATAAACTGGTATCAAATACATTTAGCAAAGCCCAGCAAATAGCTTCTTCACACTGAGCATAGCTAATGTAACGATGGTCACCAACTTGGATGGCTTTAAAAAGGGATGAAACCGATTAATGGAGGCTAAGGCTGTCTATGCCCACCAACATTGAGGGCTATGTATGATCTCCAGTGTTGGAAGTATTATGCCTGTGCATACAGAATCGCAGGAGGAGAGCGTGAGTGTATTTGCTTGTGGGCTTCCCATTGGGGGAAATGGTTGGCCACTGTGAGATCAGAATCCTGGAGTGGATAAGCAGGCTCTTCTTCTAGGTCCCAGGTTCAATCTGTGGCTGTCACGGTCCAGTTTATGGGCGGTTGAAGTCCTGGCAGAGGACGTCAGGACCAGGGGCAAGACGGCGGGAGTCCAGAAGCCAGGAGCCCGGAAGCCAAGGGTCCGAGGGTCAGCAAACCAGGAGTCAAGGGTCCGAGGATCATGAAGCAAGGAGTCAAGAAACCCAAGGCAGGAAGCATGTTGCTGTGGCAAAGAGCCAAAGGGAAATGCTGACCTTATATCCCTTCCAGGCTCTTGCCACCAGGTGCTGTGAGTTACCAAGCGGCCTCACCTGTGCAGCCACACCTTGCCTCTTCGGAACAAACTTAGGAAGGCCCCAGTCCTGCGAAGCCCTACTGGTCACAGGGTCTGGCTCCTGCACGCACTCCTGATAGTGGCATCTCCAGGTTGGGCCCAGAATGCACCCTGTTTGAAACCCTGGCAGCCAGCGTGGACATTGCTGAGCTATGTGGACCCAGTCAAAGAAGTTTAGTGATCATTTCTGGCCTGGGAAATCTGTGAACAGAGACGACAGTGGGGTGAGCGCACACCTTGCAGGTGAGGATGTCCCTGCTGCTGCGGAGAATTCATCCTAATCTCTGTCTCTCTCCAGGTCCTGTTGCCAAGACATCCACCCACAAACCCTTCACCTACAACAGCAGACTCCACAACAAGGGAATGGTGAGATGGAAATGAAGACTGGAGTCTCTGGCCCAAGATAAGCAATATGAAGGAGGTGGCTTGTTTTGCTGAGCTATGGTCTCTGTTCCATTAGAAAGGAAGTGGAGAGAGAGAGAGAGAGAGAGAGAGAGAGAGAGAGACTGAGAAATGGACGTGCTTGCCTTCTCCTCCCTCAACGTCACATCTCCGCCCCCCCCCCCCCCCCCCGTGCTGAACAATGCTTTACTTCACCACAGTTGCTGGCAAATGCACAACGTTGTGGCCACAGGTCAGACTGGCACGCAGCTCAAGCAGCCCACAGGGCAGCAGGCGGCGGCCAATGACCCACCAGGAATCTCCTTTTGTTTGCTCATCTCAGCTCATTCATTCAGGTCATCTGCAGAAGACATGCTTATTGAGTATCCATCCTGATAGGCACAAAGCTCACTGGGAGACGAGACAATGTCAGCTATGTATTGAGCATTCATTCTGCAGGGAAGATAGATAAAGTTGCACCACACTTCCCAGGGCATATTCTTGCCACTTCCCCTGTTGTAAAAAATCCAGGGGGGTTTTTTGAGGTGGGGGAAAAGTAGGTTTGTTGTGTAAAAATGTCAGATCAGCTTTAATTAAAAAACCTGAATATGTGAATCCCACCGGGAAATAGTGACAGTGTGGGAGCTCTCATGCAGTCAGATTTTAATTGTTTCCAGCCTATGGCCAGGACAATATAAATGGACAGGGGATAAGGGGCCCTTCCCGAGTTCTTTTTCATTTGCCACTCATGATGATTCGCATTCATGGTTACCAGAGCAGCTACAGGTGATCCTGCTTTTAATGCTCTGGGATGGAAACACCCAAAAAGCTTCCTGATGAAGCCCTGTCACTTTTCATGCCACAAGTGCTTGGTGCACTTTTTGTCATGTTTTTGCTGTGCAGGAGAGCCCTTCCAGAAGGCAAGAAATGCGGTAACATTCAGAAATAATAACAGAACAACTAATAAAGCAGAATTATGTGTGGATAGTTCAGTATAAATCTACCATTATTGTACTATTACTGCGTCAATCGCATCCATGGAAAAAACACTCCGGTCTATAGAGGCCGGCCCTAATTCTCAGGGCAAAAGGCTGGAAGATTTGCCTTAGGGATCCACAAGGCAGAAATGACCCTGGACACACACACACACACCACCCATGAGCTAGCCCACTTCCAGCACAGCTCTTACTTGACTCCAACGCCCACCAGCTGAGGGCAATGGTCAAGGACAATGGGAGTTATAGTTCAGCAACACCTGGAGGTCCACTGATCCCTCAGCTCCTGGCTTATGTCACCTCCATAAGCTACACCTTTGACTGCTCTGTGCTCTTCTGGAGTGCTTTTGCCTAGCTGAAGTGTGGTTATGTCAATTCTTGCTTGGAGGAAAGATGAAGAGGGATGTTGTGGAGCCTGCTGGGTCAGGCCAGTGGCCCACAACTGGATGCCTGTGGGAAGCTCACAAACCACCACTCATCCCACTATTTTCAGTGCAGTTCCCTTTTACTTTCCTAATCACAAGAAGTCAGATTATTTTGAAAAGCAGACTTTTTGTGCTAGGCCAGGGTAACAGTCACTTCAATCCACTTTAGTTGCACAAAAATAATATTTTTTAAAATCTTTCCCATGAAACAGTGATGGTCTGGAGGCTTCCTTAGAGCTGAACGTATGTTAAATAAGCACACTTTTAACCCTCTCGCACCAGCAGACTGGTGACTCGTTCAAACTGAGGAAGATACTTCAGGTAAATGGGGGAGGGCCACTGTGCTAGGGATGCAGCCAGCAGGAAACCCCCAGATGGAGAGAGAAGGGACTTTCAGTCGTCTGCCATATAATTTGAGCTCCCCAGACCAGCAGTCAATGAACTACAAACACACCACCAGGGCATCTTCACCGCCATATCACTTAGTGCGATGCTTAACAATGAGTAGAAGAGGAAAGCAATGAACAATGCAGTAAAACACATAAAGGAACCTCATCTGCTGGCCAGTGGCCAAGGCAATGGGCTCCTCCAGGTGATATGTTTACTCAGCGTTCGTCCTGATCTGCTTGCACAAAGCTTATCTGCGTCTTCACTGAGCATTCATGCTCATTTGCTTGCGAGGTGTTTACAGTACATATCTTCTCATTAATTATCATCCCATGCTCTTCCACACATATTCTCATCACTTTCCTAACCACAAAAGTCTAGGTTTTTTAAAAGAGAAAAAGTAGATTTGTTGCGCTAGGGCAACAGGGTGATTTAATTGCTTTAATTGCACAAACAAATTTCCAGTATGAGCTTGAATCTCTCTCGCAAAACAGTGACATGCTGGAAGTACCTTGAGAAAGAGGCTGGGCCAAGAGTTAATTGCACCCAGACTGCATTTGGGGATGAGGGTTATTCTTAGGGGGGAAATCAGCCTGGCCTGCTCCTGTGCCTTTAGTAGCCACTTAATCTGCAAAAATCAGCAGCTGAAGCTTTTCATAGCCTGCAGATGATGATGGGTATCACATGTCAATTGCTGCAGAATGAACTGTAGCTGTGTACACATTACTCACTTAAAGTCCCACAAGGTTGGTTCTAGCCCCCCACTGCATTTCAAGTTGAATTTGCCACCCACCATACACAAGCACAGGTCGAATGCTGTACACCAGTGGTTTTCAACCAGTCTGCCGTGGCCCCTTGGGGCACCTTGAATGATGGTCAGGGGTGCCACGGGCAACACTGGCCTCTGTCCCTCTTTCCTTCCCTCCCTCCTCTGATGCCCTCTTGTGTCTCTGCTTCCCAAAGACTTGCACAGCTGCTTGTTGCAGCAGCCCTGCTGCTGCCACTGCTGTCTCCCAAGGCGAGGTAATGGCCTCACATTCATCTTTGGCCAGTCTCCGTTGGGCCACTAAGACAGGGGGCATCCTCTGCCCAGGGACCTCTCTTTGGGGAGGGGGGTGCAGCTCGGAGACCAGGGGCAGCAGCAACGAACGCTTAGAGTTTAGTATCCAATTCTGATTGTTTCATCTTTAAAAGAGCAACCAGAAACTTATTCTAGGGATAAAAGCTTATGGAGGCCAGAATTAAGCTTCCATGTTGTGGACTAGAAAACCTGGTCTAATACAAGATGTCAGCAGGAAAGTATATAGGAGCAAACAAAACTGCCTTATGCACTGTCAAACCATTGGTTCATCAGCACTGTCTACATTCACTGGCGGCTGCAGGGTTTCAGGCAAGGGTCATTCCCAGCCTGAATCTGAGGTTTTTCAAAAAGCTTGAGGTTCTCACTGCCTCTGTTGTTCACTATCAGGTCTTCATTGCCTCTGCAACTGCAGTTCCATTTCCTGGCCCATACACTCCAAGGGTCGTGATTTAAGCCACCCTGGCTGCTGATCCTAATCCTGGATGTCCCACTTTGATGTGCTCTGGCCATGCCAGAATGTGGAACCAAAAAATGGAAGGAAAACCTACCTTGCCCCCATGCGTCGCTGCTCTTCTTCCTCCTTCTGTCCCAGCTTCTGTAAACATGTCTACAGTGCTGGAAAAGGAGGATAAGGAGGCAGGTGAAGGTAGGAGTGGGGAGGGTGAGCAGCGTGAGCAAAGAAGAGCAGGCATGGGGCGGGCAGGAGCTGGAGTGTGCGGGGAGCAACCAGATCAGGCAGGCATGTGTGCAAAGCAGCACAGAGCTGGGGCGTGTGAGGAGCATCCCGACTGGGTGGACTGGTGATCAAATGAGCGAGGAGCTGGGGTGTTCAGAAAGTGCCCAGATGGGGCAGGTGGGTGGGCAAGGGAGCAAGGAGCTGGGGCATGCCGGGAGCACTGAGATTGGGTGAGCAGGATGGGAGGGGTCTCCTGCTTTCCCTTCTGGGAATGTTGGAGCATATGCTAGCCATGGTGATGGGCTGCAGAATCCAAAATCTTGGGAGAAACTCCAGGGAAAGACTGCTTGTTGCATCTGCTCCTAAGGCATGAGTTCCTGAATAGCATGTTCCAGGGAGCACACTGGAAGGCCACGAAATAATCTGTAGCAAGCTACAAGAAATGAATCAGTGAAATAATTAGAGGGTTGGGGAAGACCAAGATACATCCCCAGAGGTGAGTTTCTGTGTGATTCACTTTCCAGCCTTGCATCTTCCCTGCCAGCTGCTGCCCAAGTGAGCTAATTGTGCGGCATTTCTGCATTAGTCCATAGGCGCTTTCTGCTGTAAGAAGCAGTCTTGGGGCTTATCCACACTTAGCTTTTGCCCTGTTCTTTCCAGGCACAGGTCCACATTTAAAAGCTCAGTGTCCTAGGGTTGTTGTTTTCTTTTTGCCCACAGATTGTTGTTTGTTCCGACTGAGTGCTAAAGAGTGGGTTTTCATGGCAAAGCTCCAGGGCAAAAAAGGGCATTCAGACATGGAGCTTTAAAGCACAGACAACAACCCTAGGGCACTGAGCTTTTAAGTGCAGACCTGGGCCTGGAAAGAGCAGAGGAAAGGTAAGTGTGGAGAATCCCTGAGATGAGGCTGCCTGTTGTGCCCCTGGATGACTCATTGTACAGGTTTTACTTCCTTTCAGTTAAGGAGGTACAGCATGTGCTCACATCAGGTTAGGGTTAGGGTTATTCTTACTCTTATATAATATCTAGAGGGATTCTTTGGGTGGGGGTGAGGGGCACAATTCCAACTTTAACCCAGAAAAAGTGTCCCTTGGCTCTCAGATATCTGGGAAGTTCTGTCCTAAAGAGATGGCATGGCTTGTGTTTTAAAGGACTGGAAGTATTTTATCTCAGCCTTCCTCCCAGTGTCTCTTTGGTCTCAAATCACCAGAAGAAGTTGCTGAAAGGTAGAAAAGATGTCCACAGTAGCAGCAGCAACCAAAGACACTGTGGTTTCCAGAAAACCCACTGCACCACCTATTCCTCCTCACCCACCAGTCACCAATCCCTTACAAAAGTTGCTTAACGCAATTTGGTAGCAAGTTGCATGTTCAAGTGAAATTGGAGAAAGGTTTATTCCAGCCCTGTGGCATCTGATGTGCCCTGGGCAGAATTCATCGGAGGTGGGGTGGCTAATGCAGTCAGAGAAAAAGACTGGGGTGGGCAGACACAGTGTGCAGGAGCGATGAGCAGGAGGAGTGATGGATAATGGAGCCAGTGAAGGATGGGCAGGGCGTTTCGGAGCAGAGAAGGAACTCAGCTGGCTTTTTAAAGTTTGCGTTTCTACACAATTAGCGCCATGAATTATTAAAGGGCCAGAAAGGAAAGAGGCTGTTTTTAATAAAGCATGAGTAAGCAGGTATTATTCCACTGTGGGAAGAGAAATCGAAGGCAATCAATCAGCCCCTCATGTCTGTGCCAGTTTAATGGGCCCAGATGTTTACTTGAGTTTACGGTTGTGTGTTTAGCTGTGTCCCTGGGACCGGGCCAAGCGTGTACTTAACACGGGCGTTCAATAAACAGCACGGGCCAAATTGGGGTTTCGGAATGGGGTAGCAGTGCAAGCAGCTTTGAATCTTCTACCACCACTTCCAGGCAAGAGCAACCTTATTAAGAGTGTGCAATTTTGTCCCCCTCAGAAAAGCTCCCCCACCCCCAAAAGTTGCTTGAGGAAGAACCTTCTGGTTCTCCTTGAATTTCACTTGTTTCAGCAGCTCCTTGAATTACCGTAAGAGACTTTGGTGTCAGAGGTTGAAAATCCAGAATGTGGTCCCCTTTGTGCCCCCTAGTTAGCATGGAGCACATGGGATGGGGAAGTTCTCCTCCGCAAGGCCCACTGAGAAGGAGTGGTGAATGCACATGAGCTCAACCCCACTGAGTCAGAGGTCAGTCCGCCTCTCACTGCACCAGCCTTAACAGCATTCAGAATCCTGTCCTGCCTCCCCACACCTGACACGGCTCATTGTGGTCTTGTCCCCACTTCTGCTTGCTGTTTGCTCCGATTGAGCACCAAAGAGCATTTCCCCCCAGAGGAGGCAGCAGGAAGCAGTGGGACAAGAGGAATAATGCAAAAGACCTCAGTCTGCCCTCCATTCTTACTGCTCTTCATTTTATTGACTGAACTCTTCCACCGGTTGAACTATGGAACTCGCTCCCAGAGGAGGCAGAGATGGCCACCACCTTGGATGAATTTAAAAGAGGACTGGGGCAATCAACGGGGGAGAGGGCTATCAATGGCCACTAGCCACGATGTGTATGCCTCCACGGTCTGAGGCAGTGATGTTTCTGAATACCAGTTGCTGGAAGCCACAGGAGAGATTCCTGCTTGGGGATTTCCCATAGGCATCTTGTTGGCCACAGTGAGAATTCCCAGCACCCATAACAAACTATGGTTCCCATGATTATTTGGTGTGTGCACTTTGAGTGGTGCATATGCAACCCATGTCAGCCCGAAACCAGAGTTACTCAAGGACAGAAGCACATAGCCCAAAAGCTGACAACCATGCACAAGGAGGCAGATGGAGAAGCCCTGGCCACAGCCTTATGTTTCAGCCCCCTTTGCTGAATAGGAGATTATTTGGGGGATGGAGGCTAGTGCCATGTGGTGGTCTCCCGCATCAGCCCCTGCAGGAAGTGGAATACAACTCAAAATTATTTTATGCTTCCTCTGCTTTCATATACATACCATGCAAAATGAAAATGTGTGTAAGTTGTTTACTAGGGACCCTAAATGGCTGGGTTGAGAAACCAGTGGTAAGAAAGTTTCCAACTGCACTTTCTAAGCACCAGTCCATGCTTTAAAGCACTGTGTCTGAGCGCTTTCACTTTCCCTGTGAAAACCTGCTCTTTAACGCTGATTCAGAACAAACAGCAATTCAGTTTTCCCACAATTGCCATTTGCTCCAAATCAGTGGTAAAGATTTTCATGGAGAAAGTACTGGGGGAGGGGAGAGAAGCACTCTGACATGGCACTTCAAAGTACAGACCTGCACAACGCAGCACAAAAGGAAAGTAGATGTGGGAAGGGAGTTTGGTTCTGGAACTGCATTGATTTTGGTTTGCAAGCAGCCTGTGCTGGGAACTGGATGTTTGAAAAGTCTTTCCCCCAGCCCCAGTTTGTGAGGCTTGCTCTCTCTCGCTTCTCCTATGCCTCAATTTCTAAAGCAAGGAAAGACTTCTAGAACCACAGACCCCCAAACTGAAAAAAGTGTTGGCGTTCGAAGAACAAATGGCAAGAAGCAGCACTGGGATGCATCAGGCTAGGAGGAAAACACTGTCTCATAAATATGCTAAATATAGAGGGCATTATTTTTGTCTGATTACTTCACACCTTTGCATGAAATGTGGGATGCTCAATCTCTTCCTGTGGAGCTGATGCCATTTGTGTTTGCGTAACAGGAGGCAAGTTTAGGTACTGCAAAGTTGCACGTGAGGACCTTTGATCAACTGTCCAAGGAGTTCTCATTCTTGCTATTTATCTATTTATAATGACTGCTCTGGCTACTCTGGTTCCTGGCCCTCAACTTGACTTTGACCAGCCTCTGGCTCTTTTGCCCACACTGCTTATGAAAAAACCCCAACTCTTCTGCAACTGAGACCTGTCCTAGTGTGGAGCCAGGCCTTAGGGCTGTCAGGGAATTAAAACTGAGAAATATTACAAAATACAGGTAACTTCTCTTTTATGTGGCGGTTGTGTTCCGAGGCACCAGGCACATCAGAGGGACATGCATAAGCCCACCCCGCCCCCTGCTGGTGCCGAAAAGGGCACATATGTCAGCGGCCACGGATGTGCCGAATTTGCACACATGAGGAGTTGTCTCACTTGCAGATGCCAGAGTTTGAACCTGGGGTCCTTTGTAAGCAAAGCATGTGCTCTGCCATTGAGTTTTGGCATTTCACAATCCTAGGGAATTTTAGGCTACACTCCTAAAAACATTTACCTGGGCGTGAGCATCACTAAATTCCAATGGGCTTACCCCTGAGTAGACATGCATATAACTGTAACAATAAAGGCATTTACGGACAACCTATTTATTGAGCATTTGTCCTGATTTTTTTGTGGTGAGAACAGACCATGTTGTCAAGGCAAGTGTTATCCCAAATTTCCCCATCACTTTCCTTACTGCAAAAGTCTGAACTTTGGGGCAAGTTGTTTTGTCAGGGAACTGCCATCGGAGCCAGAGGGAGAGAGAGGGGTCCAGAGGGATTCCGGAGAGCGTCCCGGGATGAGGAGAAGCAGCTCATCTTCTGGGGAAGGAAATCAGCGTAGCACCAGTGGAGAAGGGGGGCAGATGGGGGAATCGGCGAGGCGGTCCCATGACTCCTCGCCGGGGACCAGCGGGGAGAGCACGGGTCCTCCGCTGCCCACACCCTCCTTGCGCAGAAGGCTTACGCGCAGGGAGAGTAGGCGCCAAAGAGCTTCTTTGCTGGAAGAAGTTCAAGAAACGCCCACTGACGGATTCTGCCAGCGATTGAGACAGTCACGGGCGAGTGGCTGTCCGGACAGAAAAGGTTCACTCAGGCAACCCAGCCAGGTGTGGCACCGGTTTACGCACGAGCAACCCTTAGAACCATCACAGGTTTGTTGCACAATACCTCCCGATTCACTTTAACTGTACAATCTGAATTTATCTTGAAAAGAGCACCAGTCTAGAAACAACCTATATTAGCAATCTAAAGATACATCTACATCACAGACTTAAACCAGTTCTGCCATCACCCCCTCTCCCTAAGGAACCATGGTCAGATAATTATTGGCACCTACTACTAAGTTACAGTTCTCAGGATTGTTTTGCAGGAAGTCACAACAATTAAACTGGTATATACGTGACATAAGTATGTAGTATAGATATCTAAAAGTTTAACTGATGGTTTCCTGATTCAATCTATGACAATGCTCCCCAATCATATGTAATGCTGGTATGATAGTCCCAGAGGTCTCTTAGCTCTGAGCCACATCATTAATTGGACAGGGGCAAAGAGCAGGGGGAATAGTTTCATTGCAGGGGGAAATGAATTGCTGTAGGCAATGGCTTTGATGTGGAATAATGTTTATGGTTTTTTTAAATACATTCAGAGAAGGCTTTCTGCCGCTCTCATTACACGAGAACTCCAATGAAGCTGAAGGTTGGAAGATTCAGGACAGAGAAAAGGAAGCATTTATTCACACGTAGCTCATAGTTACTCCTTCATGCATCACTGCCTTGTCGTGGCTTGAATAACTCCAAGAAGCTTGAATAACTCCAAGGAGCTCTGAGCTATGCCATGCAGGGCCACCCAAGATGGACAGGTCATAACCAAGAGTTTATGTGATCCACCTGGAGAAGGAACTGGCAAACCACTCCAGTATTTTGCCATGAAAACTCCATGGCCATAAAAAAGGAGCTTTTAGAAGAAAGTGATGGTGTATTTTGGTGGGGCACTCACTAGAATCCGCTGGATGTGGGGTGGTCTATTTAGGAGGGTTTTTTAAGTTAACACAAATAAATAAAATACAATGGCATAAACCAGTAAAAGGTATCAAAAACTGCTATCAAGAGGAGCATATCCATTGTTAAGCAAGGTTGCTAAGTAACAATGGCACGTCTTCCATTGTGACATTTCCTCCTGCTGGATAACTTGCCCAAGATATTTGGTAAGAGTCTGTCTTTAGAGTGTAGTTGTTAGAGAGTGGGGTGGAAAGATACAGCATTTGAGGGGGAGTAACTGCATTAGAGAGTTACTGTGTTAGAAAGAGAGTTATAGCATTACTTAGTCAATTTATTAGCTAGAGAGTTGTAGCATTAGTCAGGGAGGAAAAGTGATACAGAAAACCATCACATCTTTTAAAACACAAGTAGGATTTCTTAGCAGTTTCTGCATTCTGGTTTTATCACCACCCATGAAGATTCAGAATCACGGGGGTCCCTCCCTCACCGGTCATGGCTGGGTTATTTTCAATACATTGTCACTGGGGCTGTTGCCAAGGCTTCAAGGGATATGGCCTGCCTTTTCATTTAGGAGCTTATTCAGAGCAAGGCCCGTTTTAGGCACCAGAAGAAAACATTCCTCTTCTCCCAGGCCTTGGGCTAATTTTATACATGGGGAGGTCAGTATTGTTTGTTTCCTGGAGCTTGCCCACTTCCTCGCTTTCTTGCTTGTTTGTGCTTTGCTGGTCAACGGCAGCCATTTTCAGGTAGAAACCATGCAGGCAGGCAGGCAGGGAGGGAGATCGGACAATTCAGAGAGCAGCAGAGATTGGACAAATAAGTTTTTTCTGGTCTCTCTTTTGTTGGTTGGCTGCAAACATTTCAGGAAGAAGCCACGGAGGGAAGCAAGAAAAGATTGGCTAAATCCCAGATTAGAAATATTCCCATAGGAATCAATGAAAGTTGTGGATTCGTTATGTGAATGCTCACCTAATGAACAATTTCCAGTTTCCAAACAATTGTGTTTGGTAAGCAGGTAAAGAGAAAGGTAAAGGAACCCCGGAAAGCTAAGTCCAGTCAAAGGTGACAATGGGGTGTGTCGCTCATCTCTGCTTTCAGGCTGAGGGAGTCAGTTTTTTCCACAGACAGCTTTCCAGCTCATAAGGCCAGCATGACTAAACCACTTTTGTTGCAACAGGACACCATGACGAGTGCCAGAGCACATGGAAACACTGTTTACCCTCCCACCACAGCAGTACCTATTTATCTCCTCTTGCTGGTGTGCTTTCGAACTGCTAGGTTGGCAGGAGCTGAGACAGAGCAACAGGAGCTCACTCCGTTGCACGGATTTCAACCGCCAACCTACCAATCAGCAAGCCCAAGAGGCTCAGTGGTTTAGACCACAGCGCCACCCACTCCCCTGGTAAGCAGGACCTGTGTGTTACTATAAGCTGCCCTGTGATTCTTGGATGAAGGGTGGTATTAATAAATAATAATAAGCTTTGGAGGGTCTTATGATGTTGTCCATGGCTCCTACTCCTTGCTGCGTTCTCCACAATATGCTTATGATAGCAAATTCATGGCAAGCAGGTAGGTATCAGGTGCTTCCAGTTCAGGGCAGCGGTACGTATCATGAAATCACTACAATCCCACTTTCTCCCTCTCTGTCCTAAGTTACAAAAGCTTTGTTACCTCTTAAGAAAGGAGTGTGTCATGTATGAGTTTTCCAAACCACGGGGGTGTTGTTGCTTCTTTTCTTTTTTTTAAGAGCTCTGCAAGGAAGTGAAGAATATTAATTTCTAGCATTGCTGCTGAAAGGGTAAAGTCCGTCCTCTGGCCTGGATGAACGAAACCCAAATCCATGTAATTTTTAGTGGCCTAGTGCACTGGGGATGGATGTAGCTGGCTTTGTTTCTTCAAGTGAGGATGACCCCCCCCAAAAAAAATACAGCACTTGGCACCTGAACTAACACCAATGTGGCAAGAATACTTGTTTCTGCACAGGTGTAATACAAGCTGGAGAAATGACAGGGCATCGCTGCGACGGCCAAGAGGCTTTGCCCCATTTTAAAAATCATCAAATTAGTGCACGTTTTGTACAGGAGGGCAGGTGCACACAGCCTCTAAAGCAGACATCACCAACCTGGTGTCTCTGTGTGGCTGGGGCAGGTGAGAGTTGTCGACCAAAACAGCTGGAAGGTACTAGGATGGTGAATGTAACTTACAGCACTGTTAATGTTACAAAAATTACATCATTCATGGGGTGCTGCCTAGTATCTTTAAGTTTCCTTAAGCAATGGTGAGGAATCCTAAACCACCCAAGACAAGCTTTGTTTTAACTCCTGTTGCAAACTGTGCTAAACAATCTGACTGGAAATTTTTGCATCATTTGTAAATGGCAGCTTGAAGCAAGTCGGGGGGGGGGGGATAACAGTGCTGATCACCCGCATCCCCAGGACATGATTTATTTATTTCTATTGACTACATTTTTATCTCATCCTTCATTTGAGAAAGTCTCAGAGTGGTGTTTGAGCCTCCTAACAACCCATGAGGAGATCTGGGTTGGGGGAGAGAGCACTATGGGCTTCTCCAAACTGGAGCTGGCTGTATGTTTACAGCTCTTTGAAGTCACATTAAAATAGGGCAGTCCACATGACATTACCCTCAAATAACAATATTGATGCTTTCCCTCTATAAACTCACCAAGTTGTAGGAAATTGGGCTCCAAACTGCTTCACTTGGGGTCGCAGATTATTTGCTCTGGTGTTTTGGGGCGGATGGATCACTTTCTGCTACTTCCCTTTCCACACCCACTGCTTCCTCAAGGTTCTCATGTCTTTTCTGACTATGCTCTGTTATTCTAAAGCAGCAATGCAGCAGCAAGCAAAGGCTATAGCAGCCAAGTCTGCTGCTTGTGGCTGGAAAGCCAAACAGGATGTGTGTGACTGTTGCCATGGAAACAAAGGGGCAGTCCATTCTGTACTGAGCACCGGATGTTAGCTCAGTGTGTGTGTCATATGACCTGTACAGGATGTACATGGGTGGAGTTTGGAGTTTCTCTCTGTTTGTTGAAGAGAGCAGACATGTTTTCTCTTTTACTGTATGACTGCTGAAGACAGGAATAAAAGAATGTAAGATACATTTCTGTCTGAGTCTGATTCCCCTCCCTGGGGATATGCAGGGAGCAGGGAGGAAGAGAAGCAGTTGGTGTGTTTTTCTCACAGCCTGAGAAAAATCGCCGGAACGGACCTCGTGTATTTCGCCTGCCGGGAGTCGCCGGAGGGAGGTCAAAAGAATTCAGCCGGTGCCTGGAGAGATAGGCACATACCTCTGACCGGCCCTGAATTCTGACATTGGTAGCAGAGGATGGTTTCGATCCATCGACCTCTGCATCAAGGAGACTGTATTCATCCCTCTCCATGGATGCCTGAGATGGAGGCTGATTCTCTGAAGCCAGAAGCTGACCAGAAGAAGCTGAAAGCCAAGCTACGGAGCCCAGGTATGAGATTTTCGGGCTTAAAAGTGTGAATGCAGATTGATTAATTCTCTGCTGCATGGGAGCAACGTTTGGGAAAAACAGCTCCGAGAGAGAGAAGAGTCTGCATTCCAAACATTCCTGTGGTTTTTCCTGTCCAAGGAAAGGAATGTGGTTGCTTAGCAACGCAGGCCAGTTTCAAGATAAGGGCTGGAAGTCAGGCTCGTGTTTTGACTAGGCCTTTACAAAGGAACAGTGAAAGGGACTTTCCAAGCGGCTAGTGTTATTGCTGCCAGGTGCACAGAGTGTAAACAAGCCAGCTATTGGATTTTAGAGGCTTGTGTTTGAGAGTCAATGCAAGGACTCAAAATGGATGTCAAGAAGGGAAGCCTGCCTTCTCCACCCCTCTTGACCAGTGACAATTATGCATCTTGGTCTATAAAGATGAAGGCCTTGCTGCAGAATCAGAGACTGTTTGGGGTGATTGAGAACCCCATCCCTGCAGCACCAACGCCTGTTTGGGAGTCACAGGATGTGAAGGCCAGAACCGCTATAATTCTGTGCCTGTCAGACTCTCAGCTTATTCATATACAAGCTTTACCGCACGCGAAAGATGTTTGGGACACGCTGAGAAGGACACATCAGAGAGATGCAGGTTCTTCAGCGTTGCTGTATTTTGAAAAGCTGACTAACCTGAGGCTTGCGCCTGATGGAGATGTTCAAGTGCACCTGACGGAAATGAAATTTCTGCGTCAACAGATGGTCGAACGCAATTTCCATCTGGATGAGGAAGTGTTTTGCTTCATGGTGATCAACAGCCTGAATCGGACTTACAAAACTGTTGCCAGTCAGCTGGGGTCTCTCCCAGCGCAAGATCTAACGTCGGACAGGGTCTTTGCCGTGGTCCTGAACGAACATGACAGACTTGCCGCCCTGGAAGTGAAGGACAGGGGGAGACAAGAACGGAGTTCAGACACCCCCACAGCTGTAGCTACTGGAGGAGACGCCGTAGCTTTGAACGTTGTCCGATGCCACAATTGTGGACAGACTGGGCATCTTCAGCGGAACTGCAGGAAGCCACGTCAGAACAAAGGAGCCAAGGGAAGCTCCACGAAGTCTGAGGCGTCAGGCAGAAATCATGCCAAGTCACAGGCGAAGCCTGCAAAGGCTTTGATGTCCCTAAAAGCCACACCGGAAGCGGGGAATTTCTTTGCCCTAGACACCGGGTGTACGCAGCATATGTGTCGACACAGAGGACTATTTTCGTCGTTTAAGAAGCAAAGCTTCGTTGTACAACAAGCCAACGGTCAAGAGCTGGAAGCCACCGGAATTGGGACTGTGTATCTTAAAAGTCTGAACTTGACTATAAACGATGTTTATTTGGTTCCAGAGTTGAAGTACAATCTGCTCAGCGTTTCGCAGATTGCCAAGAAGGGACTAAAACTGTCCTATGATGATCAACACTGCGAGATCTACAAAGATGGAGAGTTGTATCTTTCTGCCAAAGAGAAAGATGGACTGTATTTGTTGACTTTTAATCAAAGTGATTACATGGAATGTAATTCTTGTGATTCTAACATGATTTCTTTTGCAGGTGTAGCTGAAAAGAACGCCAAGCAGGTCACCTCGAGGGTCGACAAGGCATTTCAGCGGGTGTATGCTGATGTGATTGGTCCTTTAGCACCATCTAGAGGCAATGCAAAGTATTACCTAATATGTGTTGATTCTTTCACAGGTTTTGTCTGGATTTATCTTTTGGAGAGACCGAAAGAAGCCTTAGAAAGGTTTAAAGAGTTTTGTGACAAGGTTAAAAATATGCATGATGCTGACATAGATTGTCTTTGCACAGATGAGAAGCCAATTTTTCTCTTACAGGATTTCCAGAGGTTCCTGAAGAAGAAAGGGATAAGACACAAAATTGCAGCTTCCGAAGAAGCTTGGAAGAGATGTATCTGTGTTAGGGTGAACAAAGAATTGCAAAAGGGAATGGAAGCGCAATTGCTTAGTTCACATCTGCCACATGAGTACTGGGCTGAGTCGCTAATGTCATTTTGTTATACGTGGTTGAGAAAGGTTTCAAAAGAATTGGGATGTTCTCCTTTTGAGAAACTGTTCCACAGAAAACCTTCTGTTGCCCATTTCAAGGTTTTTGGGTCTCATGTGAGGACAGAAGCTCCAGGTGGAGTAAAGAATGCCAGAGGCATTTTTGTGGGTTATGAAAAGGGTCTCTACAGAGTAATTTTGTCTGAATCTGGAAAGGTGATTCTCACAAAATTTCTAGAGAGTGCTCCTGAACAGGAGAGAGTGATTGTTCACACATTTCCCACAGGTGAAGATGATGATTCTGATGATGATGATGATGAGTTTGATCTTATTGAATTCAGTAGTACTGATGATGACAGCGATAGCTCAGACAGCTCAGTTGTCACAGTCATTGAGAAGAAATCTCACACAATGACTAGACCCTCAGAAGAGGAGGATGAACCACTGATTAAGCTTAGTACTGGTTCTCCAGAGAGTTCAGAGGCTGAACCAGAAAGCAAGGGAGAGCAGCACCTCTTACGTAGGTCTGAGAGAGCAACGAAGGGTGTACCACCCAAGAGGTATTCAAAAGAGTTTGCCAACCAAGCTATTGCATGTGTTGCTGTTGTAAACGACCAAGGTCAAATTGAAGCTGTGTCTGAGTCAGAGACAAAGGCACAACAGAGAGTTGCTAACCAAGGTAATGCAGATGCACTCATTCCTTGGAAGTCACACAACCAGAGAGGTACATTGGTAAAACCAGTGGCGGGTAGTTCCAAGGGTGGAACTGAAACAACAGGGGAGTGTTATAAGTATAACAACTGTTTGTTTTCTTCTCTGGATGACGCTTTGCTCGCTGCACGCATTGATACTTTAGGGGGAGTATGTTATTCTAAAGCAGCAATGCAGCAGCAAGCAAAGGCTATAGCAGCCAAGTCTGCTGCTTGTGGCTGGAAAGCCAAACAGGATGTGTGTGACTGTTGCCATGGAAACAAAGGGGCAGTCCATTCTGTACTGAGCACCGGATGTTAGCTCAGTGTGTGTGTCATATGACCTGTACAGGATGTACATGGGTGGAGTTTGGAGTTTCTCTCTGTTTGTTGAAGAGAGCAGACATGTTTTCTCTTTTACTGTATGACTGCTGAAGACAGGAATAAAAGAATGTAAGATACATTTCTGTCTGAGTCTGATTCCCCTCCCTGGGGATATGCAGGGAGCAGGGAGGAAGAGAAGCAGTTGGTGTGTTTTTCTCACAGCCTGAGAAAAATCGCCGGAACGGACCTCGTGTATTTCGCCTGCCGGGAGTCGCCGGAGGGAGGTCAAAAGAATTCAGCCGGTGCCTGGAGAGATAGGCACATACCTCTGACCGGCCCTGAATTCTGACATGCTCATCACTATTTCCAGTGCATTCCTAAATGGAGGATTCCTCACCCATTTTTGATTTCTCAGATTTGCACAAAAACAGAAAACTGCATACGGAAATTTAGAATTGCCTGACTGTGCTTTTGCACATGTCTTGGGTTGGGAATTTTTTGTATGCATATAGCTGTCTGCATGTGTGCCATGTCAGTACTTAATTAGCATAATAGAATCAACAAATTAGAAGACAGGGTCCAGGAAAACATACCCTCCAACATCTTGCGTTCCAAAACTGAGATGTGTCTCCCCCCCCCCCCGTGCCCCCATGTGAGCTGCAAGAACCATGCGGCATGTGTGATCACAAAGCCTAAAAGATGTGCTTTTTCGGAGGCTATGTTCAAAGTTTGGAAAGCTCTGCGGTAGACAATGTGCACTGCTTCCCCCTAGTGGAAGAGGACAAGATTACATGGGAGAGGTTTACTCTGGAATTGAGAAGTTGTCTCCCTCTCAGCTCTCTACAGGACATCAGCATAAAACTGTCATCAAGTTGCTGCTGCTGCTGTTGATTTTATTCTGCCCTCCCTCCGCTCCCCTCACAGGACCCCAGGTCAGCAAACAATGAAACAATGAAAATAATACAAGAAATAAAAAAACAACTGCAGTGTCGGCTGGGGTTGATGGGAGGTGTTGTCCAAAGTATCTGCCCCAGGCTTGCTGACACAACCATGCAGAATGCAAACCACATCCCCAGCTCAGTCAGTAGAGCATGAGACTCTCAATTTCAGGATCGTAGGTTCGAGCCTCCGAAGATTCCTGCACTGCAGGGGGTGGACTAGATGACCCTCGTGGTCCCTTCCAACTCTATAATTTTACTATCAGTCTCAGGAAAACAAAACAAAAGAGAGATTTCAGAGTTCTGAACTGTTTTGTTTCAGGGGAGACCCATGTGGCCTCTCAGGTGCTGATAGACTCCACCTCCCATCAGTCTGGCCAGCATGGCCAACGTTCAGGGATGATGAACCACTCAGGCCCCGATCCCTGTTTTTTAAGGGACTGAAGTCTATACTTCTCAGGGCCTCCTCTCCTGTTCCATCAGTTTCAATCGTGAAGCAAGTGACACAGGGAGCCGCTCTCCTGAAAAATGCATGAGTGCTATGATAAGTCGCCGGAAGCAGCAGAAGGAGGGGGGTGCACAGATGAGCTGGTCCAAGGATTTCAGTGCCAAGGTCACACTGGGTCTCCTTGAGCCAAAATAATGTATTTCCAGTTAGACTCCCTTCCTCTTCTTCCTTTCCTCTTCCTTGTCCCCTGAAAAGATTGCATTGCAAGCTCTTTAAGTGAGCACATACATAAAAAGGGTGTTTTTAAAGCACAGCATGGCAATGAAGATTTATGCGGAAATACGGTGCATATGTTTGTAAAGAGTTTGTTCATCTGCATCAATCCTCCTGTGTTCCCTCCTAAGACCATTACAAACTGCAGACATTAAATTTTTAGGGAGGGATTTCACACCCAATATTTTCTCTCCTCCATGCCATGAGCATAGAAAGAACGGCTGCCCACAAACATTCGCAGGTCTTTTTTCTTCACCAGTGAGTAACCAAAGCAAATATCTGCAAATGTGGGATCAGGAAGCTAGAACTGACCCCATGCAGGCAGGATGCAATGCCCAAGTGGTCAGAGATACTCCAGGATGATTATCATCCTCAATTACGTTCATCAGTCACTTTACACAATACAGCAGGGGTCAGCAATTTTTTTCAGCAGGGGGCCGGTCCACTGTCCCTCAGACCTTGTGGGGGGCTGGACTATATTTTGGGGAAAAAATGAATGAATTCCTATGCCCCACAAATAACCCAGAGATGAATTTAAAATAAAAGGACACAATCTACTCATGTAAAAAACACACTGATTCCGAGACCATCTGCGGGCCAGATTGAAAAGGCGATTGGGCCAGATCTGGCCCCCGGGCCTTAGTTTGCCTACCCATGCAATACAGTGTAAACTCTCAAAGCAATTTGCCAAGGTAAAATGCAACACATAAAAGCAATTTAAAACCAGAAAAACAAAACAACGAGCAAAACAAAATACATAAAATGTTCATCCGGCAACATATTATTAATAAAGACAAGTTCTACCACCCCACAAAAAGATGTGCACTTCAGAAGAAAGCAACATTAATAATAATAATAATAATAATAATAATAATAATAATAATAATTTTTTATTTATACCCCGTCCTCCCCAGCCAAGGCCGGGGTCAGAGCGGCTTAATTAATTAACCAAAGGCTGGGTAAACAAAAAGGTCTTAGCTTGCTTCCTAAAGACTGGCAAGGATGGTACCAGGTGCCTGTCACCAGTGCTATTTTTCTAGAAAAAGAGGTGCCGGAACTCATCATGAACACCTCCCTCGTTCTCTTAGAATGACAATGGTGCCCACCTGTGAGGTGCCAGAACTGAGTACCTGTGAGTTCCCTCTGAAAAAAGCCCTGACCATTACACAGGTGGGGGCCCCCTCTGCATCTCTCCCAAGTGCAGAGAAGAGCCTCTGATGAAGACAGCAGGGTCTAAGCTGGTTCATATGGGGAGAAGTGATCCCTGAGGTGACTAAATGATAACCAAATGGAACCGGTATGCTCAGAGGCACAGGCAGATGGCAGGGGAGGACTCTTGCCATCCTGCTCTGCTTGGGGGCTCTCCTTGGCCTCTGTCTGCCCACTACTACAATGCTACACTGGTCCAGAAGGACTTGTCTTAAGCCATATTAAACCCTAAAACACAGGAAACACAGCCCAGAATAACTAAGGAGATAGTACAAGAATACTTGGCTAGTTTAGATGTATTCAAGTCTCCAGGGCCAGATGAACTGCATCCAAGAGTATTAAAAGAACTGGCAGATGTGATCTCAGAACCACTGGCAGTCATCTTTGAGAATTCCTGGAGAACAGGCGAAGTCCCGGCAGACTGGAGGAGGGCAAATATTGTCCCTATTTTCAAAAAGGGGAAAAGAGAGGACCCAAATATTTACCGCCCAGTCAGTCTGACATCAATACCAGGGAAAATTCTGGAGCAGATCATTAAGCAAACAGTCTGTGAGCACCTACAAAGGAATACTGTGATCATCAATAGTCAGCATGGATTTCTGAAAAATAAGTCATGTCAGACTAACCTGATCTCGTATTTTGACAGAATTACAAGCCTGGTAGATGAAGGGAACGCAGTGGATGTAGCCTACCTTGATTTCAGCAAGGCATTTGACAAGGTGCCCCATGATATTCTTGTAAAGAAGCTGGTAAAATGTGGACTTGACTATGCTACCACTCAGTGGATTTGTAACTGGCTGACTGACCAAACCCAAAGGGTGCTCATCAATGGTTCCTCTTCATCCTGGAGAAGAGTCACTAGTGGGGTGCCACAGGGTTCTGTCTTGGACCTGGTCTTATTCAACATCTTTATCAACGACTTGGATGATGGACTCAAGGGCATCCTGATCAAATTTGCAGATGACACCAAACAGGGAGGGATGGCTAACACCCCAGAGGACAGGATCACACTTCAAAACGACCTTGACAGATTAGAGAACTGGGTCAAAACAAACAAGATGAATTTTAACAGGGAGAAATGTAAAGTATTGCACTTGGGCAAAAAAATGAGAGGCAAAAATACAAGATCGGTGACACCTGGCTTGAGAGCAGTACATGTGAAAAGGATCTAGGAGTCTTGGTTGACCGCAAACTTGACATGAGCCAACAGTGTGACGCGGCAGCTTAAAAAGCCAATGCAATTCTGGGCTGCATCAATAGGAGTATAGCATCTAGATCAAGGGAAGTAATAGTGCCACTGTATTCTGCTCTGGTCAGACCTCACCTGGAGTACTGTGTCCAGTTCTGGGCACCACAGTTCAAGAAGGACACTGACAAACTGGAACGTGTCCAGAGGAAGGCAACCAAAATGGTCAAAGGCCTGGAAACGATGCCTTATGAGGAACGGCTGAGGGAGCTGGGCATGTTTAGCCTGGAGAAGAGGAGGTTAAGGGGTGATATGATAGCCATGTTCAAATATATAAAAGGATGTCACATAGAGGAGGGAGAAAGGTTGTTTTCTGCTGCTCAAGAGAAGCGGACACGGAGCAATGGATCCAAACTACAAGAAATAAGATTCCACCTAAACATTAGGAAGAACTTCCTGACAGTAAGAGCTGTTTGACAGTGGAATTTGCTGCCAAGGAGTGTGGTGGAGTCTCCTTCTTTGGAGGTCTTTAAGCAGAGGCTTGACAACCATATGTCAGGAGTGCTCTGATGGTGTTTCCTGCTTGGCAGGGGTTTGGACTCGATGGCCCTTGTGGTCTCTTCCAACTCTATCATTCTATGATTCTATTCTATGATTCTATGATGGCACTTTGTAATGTTAACGGTTTGACAGTTTGGTTCCTCAGCTGGACCCGGCTCCTTTTTCCTAAATAAGTCTATAAAAAACTTTTTTCTGTGAAGTATCAAGTGAACTAAGACTTTGTTAGTTAACAAACCAATGCAAAAGTTTTAATCTTCTCTCACCCTGGCAGACCCTTTCAATTCACCCCAAGGAGCTCACTCTGCCAGGAGGGCAGAACAAGCCCTTCTGCTTCCCTTGCACTTTTCCAATCCAATGGAGCTGCTTGTGTCTCATCTGGGTCACTTCCCTTCCTCCTGTGCCAGTCAAGTTCCCATCGTTTGTCCTTCACGTTCTCAAGAGGCCTCAGCACCAGAGGGCAACTAAGTGCATTCCCCTCCTCCGGATCAATGCTGCTGACATAGGAAGAGGCCGACCCTACAGTCAATGGCGTCCCATGCAAGCAGAATCCTGGGTGCCTCTGCCTTGCATTGGTTCAATTGTGAATTCCTGTATTTTTTAAAAACTGCATTCATATCCATCTTATTTCATTTAACGCTATTTCCATGCTGTTTAATATGATGCTATCTCTAAACAGCGTACAACAAATGAAAAGCACACAGCTGCTATACAAAAATACAATAAAACCACCAATGCAAACTACTAACAGCAATGAAAAGTGCAGAAATGAAATAAAGCATTTTAACAACCAGAAGACAGGGTCCAGCTTTAATGGTTTCTTTCCTAACTTGGAACTACATTTTGCACAATTTATCCCTGTCACATAAGCCTATAGATTTGCACACATGGAAATCCATATTTATTTACGCCTTCTGAACTCTTCATACTCTTTGCATTTCAGATGCTAGTTGATTAATTGAAAATGAATACCATCAAGAGTGACAAACATCTTCTAAGGTCAAAACACAATTCCAGCCCAGTGCCCCAGAATGTTGCCTGGGTGACCTTACTCCTAAATCTGTCTAGCTCTGGTTGCTGCCAACACTTGGCCTAGGGCATTGCCTGAAGTGTCCCTCATGTGCTTCAAGTCAAACCAGGATGGCAATGGGAAGGAAGGATATTTGACCCAAACACAGGGGAAGAACATACAGAGCTGCCTTATATCGAGTCAGATCCTTGGTCCATCTAGGTCAGGGCTGTCTACACCAGGAATGGGCAGATGACAAGCTTGCGAGATCACATTTTCTCTTGCTGCCATCACCCCACAGCTTCATCTCTCCCTAGGTTCTGTAGGAAGTTGGCTTTCCTCAACCTTTCTCTAAGGATACAAGAAGAACCTGCAGAATCAGGTCAGGGGCCCATCTAGCTCCTCATCTTGTACTCACAGTGGTCAGCCAGATGCCTGGGGGAAACCCACAAGGAGGACCAGAGCACAAGAGCAGTCTTCCCTCCTGAGCCTTCCAGCAATGGCCATGTAGAAGCATTTCTGCCTCTTAGTGTGAAGGAAGAGCACAGCCAGCATCGCCATTTCTGCCTCCTTGGAGCTCATTAAATCTCCTGCTGCATCCTGATCCAGCCCCACCATTTAATCCATATTTGCCCCCTCTGGGGAATGACCTTGTTGCAGAATCTCAAGGGCCCTTTTGCACATTAAGCCCCAATCTGGAGCATCCCTGGTGAGGTTTTTGCCTACAGACAAGCAGATGACTGAGAAGCCTTGCAGAGAGGAAACCAACAACAGCTTGGTCTGGGTAAGTTATGTACAATTAACCAGCAGTATTTGAAACCCTTTGTGAAGCACCGTTTAATGAGGACGCTGCAGAAGATGCAGTCAGGCAGCCCCTGAGCCAATCGGTCAAATCATCACTACATGAGCTGGGGCTCAGTCCTTGCTGGGGGTTTTTGCCCATATGGTTAGAACATAAGAACACAGAAAGCTGTCTCATATCAAGTCAGACCACTGGTACACCTATCTCAATATTGTCTACACTGACTGGCAGCTGCTCTCTAGAGGTTCAGCCAGGAGTCTTTCCCAGCTGAACTGGAGACACCAGGGAAAGAACCTGGGATGTTTTCCATGCAAAGCATGGCTGGTTTGCTGTGATTTAGTTGAAGACTAAGAAAGCTTTGAAAGAGATATTGAGAAAGTTTTGAGTCTTAAGGGAAATCCAGGCACCTTGCACAGTTTGTACTAGGATGAGAAACATGCTGCCAATGACGGGACTGGGAAACCCTTGAATGCTGTGATGTCACAATGGAAGCTAGACTTGTGGGAGGCGTGGGAGGCGTTTTAAGCAGCAGGAGGGAACTCTCCATCTGCTCCAAAGAGCTTCACTAAGGAAGGAAGGCATTAGGCTGTCCATCATCACACCATTGAGGAGTGAAGATTTTCAGGGCCCATGCCTGCAATAGCGTCAGCACATAATTCAGGAAAGACCTAGCAAAAGCTTTTAGGCCAGTCCAAAATATGTTTGGATTTCTGGACTAGTGTAGATTCAGGAGAAGGAGTGGGAAAAGAGGTTCAGCCATCTCTGGTTTCTGCTCCCTGGAAGAATAACCAGTGGAAAATTTATATTTAAATACAGATTTTGCATAGAACAACCAGGGAACAATTTCTTCTACTTCTTCTTCCTCCTGTTGCCCAATGGATCTTCCCTGAAAAATCTGTATGGCGTCTGTGTCCTGACTGAGCTTAACACTTTTTTTTAAATAGTCATTCTCTCTTCGAGGAAAATATTACATTGAAAAGGACTCCAGCAGAGACACTTCCCAGTTTCATCACTAGGGTGGCCAGTTATAAGTGGCCAAGAAAGAAGATGACAGAGGACACAGATTTTCATAACATTAAAATTTGCTAACTTGCATGTATAGGTGCAAACTTAGAAAAAAAAAGAAACCAGATTTAAATAGAAATTGAGTTCCTGTGGCGGTTTTTTTTTTTACTAGCAACCTTTTTTTGACTGCATTTTATTTGTTTTGGGTTGTGTGCAGGTATTATTTTTCTTACTGTTGGGGTAGGTTCTGAGCATCCTCAGGTTTTATTCTGTAAAATGGGTATTCTGCTGTGTCCAAAGCAGTTTCTCAGATTTCCCGATGCGCCATCAAAACAGAGAACTGTCGTCTGTAAAGTGGGACGCATGGTCACCTTGTCACACGGAAGCAACTTGTGTGCAGGACGTGGAGCTTCAGCTGCTGCGTCACGTCAGACAAATTACGACAGCACAGGAAAGTTTACTGCTGCTGGCAGACAGCAAATTTAAAGATGCCTCTCTCGCTCTGGTGCTATAGATGGCCCACCTTGACCTCAATTGCCACTGCACCTAACAGCCCTCACCCCCAGCCACTGCAGAGATCCAGCCAAGCAGACCGATTCAATTACCGCATTTGTGCAGCACTTTACCTCAGCCTGCCAATCACCAGAGCCAGGGAGCACCTTCTGCTTCAGACCACAACAACAGCATGAGTCACCTGGTGCTCACATGACTCAGGGAAATTACTGCTCCTCTTTTGCACACAGGATGTTGTCGCAAGGAAAGCATCTTTCCAATGGGTGCAATGGCCCTTGGTACTCTACAGTGAAGGGCACAGAGCACCAGCATCTGGTAGGTCCAGAAACAGCAGCAGCTGCTGCCAGATTTACCCAAGCAGAACAAACAGGAAAGGTTTCCAACCCAGTGCGTGGCAGCTCTGCAAAAGGCCAATTCCACACCAGGGATCATTAGGAAAGGAATTGAAAATAACACTGCCGATATCATAGTGCCGTTATACAAATCTATGATGCAACTGCACTTCAAATACTGTATCATCTCACATCTAGCACATTTTTGCTGGCAGTACTCACTGGTGCACAGTACTGGCACCAGGGGTGCCAACTTGGCCCCACAACCATGGCCATGGGTGCCATGCAGCGTGCATGGCCCCAGCACCAAAATTTGTGGGTGCCCAGCCCCTTCATGGGGAATTTTGTGGATGCTCGGGTACCCAGGGCCCAGGGAGTTGGCACCTAAGACTGGCATTCCTCCAGAGATGCTCAGCTGCGTGGGGAACTGCGGCATGCGCCATCCCCGCCCCGGGGCTGGCTGGAGCGCACAAGTCCCGCTCCCCAAGGAGCGCAAGAATGGGTGGTGTGGCACATGACACACTTCCCCCGCTACACATTGTGCTCTGCTGCCGGCTGCATGTGCCCTGGCCACCTTGCAGGCCTGGACTGTGCCCTCCCCCCTCCTCCACTCAGATAAAAAACCAGTAGAAGACACAACACCATTGAATGGGATCAAATGAGGCCACAACTTTATTGACTGCAGATGAAGTGGTTTGGCACAGGCAATGGGTAAGCATTTATTTCCGGCCCGTCTGCTGGAAATGACATCAGGGTCAACCCGGCAGGGGGGATTCCTAGGGCTTATATCAAATAGAGGGATCCCCACAGGGATCGCTGCCTGTAGGAGCACTGAGTCCCAAGCCCCCCACCTGGGCATATGGACAGAAGCAACTCCTTCATGGATCCCTTTAATGGGACACCCTATTTCAGGGCGGGGGAGTGAGGTACAACCCGCCCCCCCCCCCGACCAAGACTAAGGTCACCCAGTGCCTAAACCACCAGAGTTGTGATGATTGCTGTGAGGTAGGCAAACTCCCCAGGGCATAGCCAATTCACCTGATAGGCAAATTCCTACCTGGCCACACTAATACGGCGACCACCACAGTCATAGCAAGGCCAATTGATTATGTAAAATGCAAAATTAAAGGAGTAGGTGGGTGGGTTGATCTGCCAAAGAAGAGCTGGGAGTTGGGTGCTGGCACGGCTGTTGAAATTCCCCAGGAGTGGACCTGAGGGAAGCCTGCGTGTTCCCTCTGGCTCCTGGAGAGCCCAGCCCTCCATGCCAGCCCGCCATTGACCAATACAGGAGAGGCGGAGGCAGGGCCAGATTTCAAGCCAGGAGCACAAGACCAAGTTCACGCTCCGGCCAGACAAGCGCCCGGCATCCCAGCTCTGCATTGACGGTGGGGAGGGAACTTCCACACCCGAAAAGGGGGATCAGCGGACTTGTGGTGGTCATGGAGGGGCAGGGGCAGGAGCCACTGGGGAGTAAATGACACATTTTTTTCCTAGAAAAAAGTCACTGCTCACATAAAAAAGGATACTGCAGAGCTGGAAAAGGTTTAGAAAAGGGCAACCAAAACAATCAAAAGTAAGTAAGAGGTGACATGCAGAACCATCTAAAATTCTTCATGGTATGGAGAAAGTGGACAGAGAAAAGTTTTCCTCCTTCTCTTGTAAAAATAAAGCTCTTGGACATCCAATGCAACTGAACATGGGAAGATTCAGCACAAATAAAATGACTAACCTGATCTCGTTTTTTGACAGAATTACAAGCCTGGTAGATGAAGGGAACGCAGTGGATGTAGCCTACCTTGATTTCAGCAAGGCATTTGACAAGGTGCCCCATGATATTCTTGTAAAGAAGCTGGTAAAATGTGGACTTGACTATGCTACCACTCAGTGGATTTGTAACTGGCTGACTGACCAAACCCAAAGGGTGCTCATCAATGGTTCCTCTTCATCCTGGAGAAGAGTGACTAGTGGGGTGCCACAGGGTTCTGTCTTGGGCCCGGTCTTATTCAACATCTTTATCAACGACTTGGATGATGGACTCAAGGGCATCCTGATCAAATTTGCAGATGACACCAAACTAGGAGGGATGGCTAACACCCCAGAGGACAGGATCACACTTCAAAACGACCTTGACAGATTAGAGAACTGGGTCAAAACAAACAAGATGAATTTTAACAGGGAGAAATGTAAAGTATTGCACTTGGGCAAAAAAAATGAGAGGCACAAATACAAGATGGGTGACACCTGGCTTGAGAGCAGTACATGTGAAAAGGATATAGGAGTCTTGGTTGACCACAAACTTGACATGAGCCAACAGTGTGACACGGCAGCTAAAAAAGCCAATGCAATTCTGGGCTGCATCAATAGGAGTATAGCATCTAGATCAAGGGAAGTAATAGTGCCACTGTATTCTGCTCTGGTCAGACCTCACCTGGAGTACTGTGTCCAGTTCTGGGCACCACAGTTCAAGAAGGACACTGACAAACTGGAACGTGTCCAGAGGAAGGCAACCAAAATGGTCAAAGGCCTGGAAACGATGCCTTATGAGGAACGGCTAAGGGTTTAGCCTGGAGAAGAGGAGGTTAAGGGGTGATATGATAGCCATGTTCAAATATATAAAAGGATGTCACATAGAGGAGGGAGAAAGGTTGTTTTCTGCTGCTCCAGAGAAGCAGACACGGAGCAATGGTTCCAAACTACAAGAAAGAAGATTCCACCTAAACATTAGGAAGAAATTCCTGACAGTGAGAGCTGTTTGACAGTGGAATTTGCTGCCAAGGAGTGTGGTGGAGTCTCCTTCTTTGGAGGTCTTTAAGGAGAGGCTTGACAACCATATGTCAGGAGTGCTCTGATGGTGTTTCCTGCTTGGCAGGGGGTTGGACTCGATGGCCCTTGTGGTCTCTTCCAACTCTATCATTCTATGATTCTATGAAATATTTCTTCATGCAGCATCTAGTTAAACTATGGATCTCCGTCCCACAGGAGGCAGTGATATAAAAAGAGGATTAGACAACTTCATGGAAAACAAGGCTAGCAGTGGCTACCAGGCACAGTGGCCATGGCTGGAGGCAGAAATGTTTTTGGATACCAGTTTCTTGAAGCCACAGGAGGGGAGAGGGTTTTTGTGCTTGAATCCTGATTGCGGTCTTCCCAACAGAGGCATCTGGTTGGCCACTGTGAGAGCAGGATACTGCCATTGGGCCATTGGCTTGATCTGGCAGCCTATTCTTATGTTCATATGAAGGACAGTGAAACCAAATCATTGTGGCTACTCTCAGAAACTCAGACGGATGAGTCCTGTGCAGCTATGACCAGCATCACAAAGTTCTGCTATGATTGGAAACCCCATCGTGCAGAGAATAGTGGCATGTGGGGTGGTGGGGAACTTCAATGTCACCCTCCCAACGACAGCAGCAGCATGGCTGCTTACCTGAACGGAGTTATGATGGGACAGTGACAAGGCTGGGGTGGCATCATTGCACTGGCCCTCCCACCAGCACAGGCACAGCCCGGACCTTGCTACTGTCCTAGCTTGATCCAGGTTTTTCAGAACCACCTCAGCATCACACATCATAAAACAATAACAATGTAGACAAATACACAGACATCAAAGATTTCAATGCCAGTATAATAGTGAGATTATTTCTAGGATCAAGGGAGTTTCAGAGCTGCAGGGGCCGCAGCTCGCACCACAGACTGACAAAGCTCCAGGGCTAGAATGGGGCAGCTTTCCATTGATGAAACAATCTTGAGGCTACCAAAAGCACATCAGGAGATCTCAGATGGACCAGAGACAAGAATATTTTAAGGAGAGATCAATTAAATAGCGTTAGGTTGAAACTTGTGCTACATTTCTTCAACTTAACCTACCAAGGGTTAAATTGGTGCAAGAGACATTAGCCTAGGTGTGAAATAGAGGGTGCTTTGGATAGCTTTTTTAAAAAAGTATTTTTCTTCCCCATGAAATCCTCTGCAAAGACTTTCACCACTTTACTGCACTCCATCTTGTGCTCTTCATCCGCTTGCTTACCAGTGGTGTTGCATGCCTGGGCCTGCAAGGCTGAAGAAAGTTCCCCAGCCATAACTTTTACAGAAACTCTTTCTCTCTCCCCGCCCCCCCCCTTTTGCTAGGCCTCAGCATCTGTTCTCTGTTACGGGGCTCTTAATGAATTTTCTGAGCATTTGAGCACAACACAATCTAGTTCCGTTGAGTAGTCAGTGACAGGATTCTGCCACTTCTGGCACCACTCGGGGTCTGATGTGCTCAAGCGCTTTTTAAAATTACAACAAACTTCATTCCAAACAAAACTGTCACTTCCTGATGATATCATCTAGTTCAGCCTTCTGTGACCTGGTCCCCTCCAGGTGTTTTGGACTACAACTCCCATCAGCCCTAGTCAGCACATGCTGATGGGTATTTTAGTCCAAAACATCTGGACAGCACCTGGTTGGCAATGGTTGATTCAGCTGGACTGAAATCAACACTATCTCGTATAACGACGATTCCTAAAGTTATTCTGCATTTGACCTTCTCTTACCTTTCCATCTGCCCATCTGCCTTCTTTCCCTTTTTTTTGTTCCGCTGTGCAAAATCTGAAGCCTCAGCATCCAAAATCTATACACCTATTTGTCAAAGACCTCATACATACATGTAAAGTGGCAAGCTCAGTGGTTGGACAGCTTCAGCACAGAGGCTCGGCCTGTGTCAGAAAAGTCACAGGGAGTCAGAACAATCCACACACTCAACTCCCTGCAAACCACTGCAGGCTGAAACCGTCAGGAGAGGCAGCACAGGAGAGATGCTATCCCTCAGCTCAATGGACTTGCAGGACATTTTCCAGCAGAGGGGAAGTGAGCAGCCTGTTGGGTCTCTCCAGACTGGTGATTTTCTGCAGGTGTGTCCTCCAGCATGCCATGGGTCCCACCTGCACTATACATTTAAAGAAGTACCATACCACTTTAAGCATCTCTTACCTGCCCTGCCAATCCTGGAAACTGTCATTTCTTAAGGGCACTGAGAGTTGTTAGGAGATCCCTGTTCTCCTTTAAGGAAGCTACAATTCCCAAGGTGGCTTAACAATCAACCCCTCTTCCTTTTGCTAATGGCCTGTTTGCAAGTTTTCAACAACTCAGTACAACTACACTTCCGTCTGAAAGCATCCTGAAAAAAAATCACTAAATGTGTCTTTGAACTCAACTGTGATCTCGTTTGGTTCATTGGACAGTATGGCACAAAAGGAACACAATCCTCTAATTACAAATTTACCAGTGGCCGCCAAACCAGCCACTGCAAATAATTTTTTTTTTTGGGGGGGGGAGGAGAGGAATGCTATAATACTATATCAGTAATGGAATGAATGACTGAAGTTGGGACTAAATTCCAGAGAGGGAGGCTGTGGGTGAAAGTTTGGATGCAAGGTAAAATCACAATTTAGCACTATAGAAATGAGCCTTGGTGAAGCAGGAGGGCCTGGCATGCTCTGGCCCATGGGGCACGAAGAGTTGGACACGACTAAACGACTAAACAACAAATAGAAATGAGCCTCAGTGAGCCTCCAACTTGCCCCATGACCCCTCCACCCTCCTCTTCCTCCTCCAGAATGGCCATGAGAAGAAGGAGATTGGACCTTGCCCAAATTTATGAGGAGGTTAGACAACACTAGTTATTTATATTGAACATTCAGTCTAATGCAAGAACTCCAAACCAACTCATGTTGCACAACCTTAATTGGGCAGTATGTGATTGAATCCCACATGCAAAATAGGGGCAGCCTCTAAACACTCTAAGTTTATATTGGCTGGGCAAATGAGCTGCAGTGCCTCCCCTGGCCATTAGGAGGGGCTGCTGCTGCTGTACAGCAAAGTCCAGGCCAAGAGCTCCACCTGCCTGACAGCTGCCCTGCAAAGCCCTTCTGCCAGAATCCCTGGGTGCCGTAGAGCAGGGGTCAGCAAACTCTTTTCAGCAGGGGGCCAGTCCACTGTCCCTCAGACCTTGTGGGGGGCCGGACTATATTTTTTGGGGGGTGAACGAATTCCCATGCCCCCCAAATAACCCAGATATGCATTTTAAATAAAAGGACATGTTCTACTCATGTAAAAACATGCTGATTCCCGGACCGTCCACAGGCCGGATTTAGAAGGCAACTGGGCCGTATCCGGCCCCCTGACCTCAGTTTGCCTACCCGTGCCATAGTGTGTGCGCTGCACACTCCATTACACAGACACCATGGCTTCTATCTCATCCCTTGCCGGGTCTGGAGGGCAGGTTTTGCCCACGTCACAAGAGTGAGAAACTAAGTGGGTGCCCAGAGGAAGTGCAGTCAGTTGGCATCCATGAGAAGGGACAATGTCCCTGCCAGCCTTGCAGCATATGGAAAAAATGATGTCCACTTCCATAAGTAGATGCGTGGGGGCAGCCATATAGTTTTCCTGTACAACTCCCCTGGAAGGGGCTGCACATTACGACATCCAGTCACTTCCTGGGAACATTTTCAAAGCAATTTTACTGTGTGGCAGTGGATCTGCTCTGTGCAGCTTAAGATGCTCAGAATGTTTGGAAGAAGAGAGCGGCAGCCCTCAGACCGCCTTGTAGGCACGGCACGCACCCATGTGCGGGTCAGTCAAATTATGCAGTTTAATCTGCAGGTGAACATTCCAATCCACTCATGGGTTGGGTATGTGTGAAATGGGAAGGTTCACTCCAAATGTGAAGTGAACCAGAATTCTCTCCACCCCTACTTACTCCTAACTGCCCAGCCCCATCAAACATTTTGTCCACCCCACCCCACAAAATAGGTATCATTAAGGAATTCCCATCCATAAGATGCTTCTATTGAACAGCTCTTCTGAACTACAAGGCCCCGTCCAAAATCCTCTGATTCCAGGGACTGCCAACCTACTACCCTCCTGATGCTGTTGGACTCCAAGACCCATCGGCCACAGCCAGCAGGATGAATGGTCAGGAATGATGGGAGTTGTAGTCCATGAATATCTGGAAGGAACTGCATTGAATATCTATGAATTACTCTAACTTCAAGACATCTCAGCTTTGGGACTACCAGAGCTTCTAAATGGGATGAATGTATATGGTGTGAAGGAACTAGAGTGCCACTTTGGCATAAAACCTTTGCAGAGATATAGATGGAGAAATCAGCCAAGCTTCATGCAGCTGAGCGGAGCCTGGAAGGAGAGGTGTTTGAGGAGTGGGTGGGGTGGGGAGAGGAATGGGGGGGGGACAGAACAGATGGAGTGCTGGAAGGAATAGGTGAACCTCTGGTAAAAATGATCTGCCCCTTCCCCAGCAGGCTCACTGGGTAGGGAGGAAGAGAAGGAGAGAGAGAGATGGAGTGCCACAGGGACTGCAGCCTGCCCCCCAACAGAAGAAGGGTGCTCCAGCCCTGATGTGGAATTGCTGCCACACAAAAATAATGCAACGAAGCAATGACAACTTCAGAAGCCCACGACTTCGTTTATGCTAATGTAGCAGGTAAGGTGCCGCTTACAAATCATCTAAAAAGATGACCCCGATGCACATCGTTTGTGGCTAGGTGACTGATGCCTGTGCCTTCCTGCTCAGCCTGTTGTGCAGGATGAAGTGACAACTTCAATCAAGACGGGTCTTTGGATTGTATCCAATGGTGTGTGTGCACAAGCAGGACACATTTCCACACATGCAACAACACTTCCCCTTCCCCCAGAATGTCCTCCAGATTTGCTCCGAAGGGTGGAGGACTCTCTGGAGCAGATCTGGGGGCTGCAGGGGGCAGGGCAGGCAAGAAAGGGGACGTTCTGTTGCCCAAGTGGAAGTTGGCTTCTGTCACATGGGATGCAACCACTTAAGCTGTACTTGGAGTGGATTGGCCTCCAATTAGAGGACCCCATTCTGAAAAACAAGACACATGGGCACCCTGGCAGCAGGAGACCAGGCCAGTATGAAGAGTGTGTGAAAAGGCCAGAGGGTTCTTTCCAAACTTTGAGCAATTTCACCAGTAGATTAATCAATTACAGCTGTGGCTGATTAATCTGTGCAACCTGATTCAACTCACGAAAGGCAGACTGAAGGGCATGGAAGCTTATGTCTTTTGAGACTATAATATTCTGGTGGGTGCGATACTGAAATACCGAAGGCGGGGAGAAAAGAAAACCGAATGAAGAATTCATCCCAGTTGAGCCAGTTCACACATTCTGCTGCCAGTCCCCCGGCTAAACAGCTGCCACATGTGCAGAGCTCAAGGGAGGAACATGGATGTGAGTGAACCAGCAGGCTTCTCCTTTATGAGGAACTCATCCCACCAGCAGACATCTGAGCAAAGGCCAGCATCCAGGATTAATTAACATTATACCTTGTCATCCTAGCAACATCACTTTCATTTGATCTTCAACGGCACACACTCCTGCCTGTACAACACCCAGGCAAGAAACACGAAACTTTCACCGGAGATGACTTATTCTCTCCGAAACAGAGTCTCTCTCTCTCTCTGCGCTGAGCCCTTGAGCTGGAAATCTACCACTTTCCTGAAAAACACCACCCTGTGACCCGAGTGCCACCAGAACCCACCACTTATTTTTTTCCTTTTGGAAGTGCCAACTATTGTTGCAGAAACCTCTCTTGTGGGTAACAAAGGTCTGGCGCATTAAAAAAAAAAAAGTAACATTACATGTGGTTCGGAAGTGCCGGCTGTTTCCACATCTGGGGCCGGGGAGAAGCAGCAGCCGCGATGTCCAAGTACCCGCTAAGAGAGGAAAACAAGATGGGCCACGGAGTGGAAACTGTCTGCAGTCGGCACTTCAGCATCCAGCACCAACCTGCTGCACTCCAGGTGTTCTAGATGGGAACTCCCATCAGCCACGCAGTCCTGCAGCTGAAAGCAGCTGAGGTCCAAAGCATCTGCAGGGCACCAGGTTGGCAAAGGCTGTCATAAAGAATTCCCTAGAGGGCGAGGTCCCTCTGGCCACAGCGCAGGCCTCAAGGAGGGCTCAAACGCCTTCCGCAAAAATTAATCTGCTTCTCTAAGCCCATCTCGGAACCATCCAGGGAAGTAACTACCCCCACCTAGCAAGCCCAACTGGTGACCTCAGCTGCCTCTCCAAGCTGCTGGCACACCCCTGGACTTACCTTCAGACGACAGGTTGCCTGAGAGGAGGCGGACAAAGCAGCTGATGAGGTTGTAGAGCTGCTTCTTGCAAGAGTGCCGGTAGTCGCGGATCTTGAGGCGCACCTCCAGGTAGCGCACAGGCTTCCCTGACGACGCTGATGCCTTTGCCTCTCCATTGAGGGGCATCCCGTTGCGCTCCAGCAGACTCCGCGGCAGCCTCTCCCCTGCCAGGCTCGCCTCCCCTCTGCCTTGGGCTCCCCCGACTTGCAAAGTTGCTCGGGCTGCCTTGGGAGAGAGCCGGGCGCCTGCCTCTTGCTGCACTGACCCTGCTCCCCTCTCCACCTGCATACGCTTTGCCTCTTCCTCCGCTTGACTGCCTCTCTGGATCTCCTGGCCTCTCAAGGCAGGCCGCTTCCAAATTTGGATTTTCTCTAGCTGGCTGCTCTCCATTTCCCCTCTCCCCCACCCTCCCCTCGACTTATGATTCACTCACTTTCTAACCCGATTTCAGGAGTCCACAAACTCCTTTCTCTTTCCGTGGAGTCCAGCCCTTTTCTCCTCCCCCTCTCTGGCTGTTCTCTGTGGCCAGGGGCTCTTGGGGGGCACGATCTGGGCAGCCGTCACTCCCATCAGTAGTGGGGTCAGCCTCGTCCGCCTGGAGCGCCTGCTCAGCCCCCGAATCCCTGCTTTCCTGCTTCAACTAGGATCTGCTTACCAGTAACTCAAACTCAACCCCTGTGGTCTCCAGGGAGAAGGGGGAAGAGACAAGAAAGAGGGAGCGATAAAAAGATTATCCATGCATTTTTAACCCTCAGAGTCCTGCAAGCTGCCACAACTATTTTTCTGTACTCATCGCTCTCTTGTGCCACTCCCTCCAGCCGCTTGAGGGTCAACTATGATTTTTGAACTGGGGACCCCAGATCAGATCTCCTCGGCCAGGCTCAGTCCCTTCCTCCTGAGCCTCTCAATATTCAGTCTGCTCTGTTGCCTGACTCAGCCATGTGTCACCTGGCCATGCGGGAATGCACAGGAGCAGCCCGGCTGCTGGATCAGGCCAAAGGGTCCCATCTACCCAGCATCCTGTTCTCACCTTGTTCTACGCACACACAGACACACACCTCTCCGTCCAGGGAAGACAGAGGCACTATCCCAGTTCAAAGACGCAGAGCAGCTGGCGAGGGGTGTGGCCTGCGAAGCAGATGTGACCTGGGGAGGATCCAAAGGGGCCACATCTAGTCCAGCATCCTGTTCTCACAGTGGCCAACCAAATGTAGTAGTAGACTTGGGGCTTTCAAATTTCAGCGGCCCCCTGTGCAACACCAAAATATGATGCCCCCCCCCGCCTCTTGGCTTCCATTCTAAGTCATTGTGGTGGCACCCCCTGCAATGCCCTCTTGGCTCAGCAGTGTGTCTGTAGGACACCCGCCCCTCAACCTCTCTCAGGGCTAGTGTGGTGTAGTGGTTGAGAGCGGTAGACTCATAATCTGGTGAACCAGGTTTGTGTCCCTGCTCCTCCACATGCAGCTGCTGGGTGACCTTGGGCCAGTCACACTTCTCTGAAGTCTCTCAGACCCACTCACCTCACAGAGTGTTTGTTGTGGGGGAGGAAGGGAAAGGAGAATGTCAGCCACTTTGAGAATCCTTCGGGTAGTGATAAAGCGGGATATCAAATCCAAACTCTTCTTCTTCTTCTGATGTGGTCCAAAGGAAAGCAGAGCAACACAGGATGTGAGGGCGATCTGGCTGCGACATCTGTCACCCCACTGATCGCCAGGGTTGATTCGGCTGATCTGGCTGGCTAGGCAGGTGTCCCCTTCCTCCCTCACCGCTCCATGTGCGTCCCTCCCGAAGCTGCGCGCTCGGTGGAAGAGGACGACCATCCCAGATAGAAGGAGTGTACCGTTCTTCGGTCAAGGGTATGCGATAGCTGCGCTCCCCTGCTAGAACCTCCAAACAAGCTCAAGGTCCATTTGTAGGAGAACGTAAGGTAGTCAAGCTTCCAAGACTCCAGACACATCAAAGTAAGGCGCTGCATGTGGCAGTTTGCCATTCTTTTAAGTAAAAAAAAAGGGGGGGGGGAAGCAGAGCAACACATTTGGCACCATCTTGGCTGCAGGAGTTGCCAAAAGGAGGAGTAACAAGACGCCATCCAACTGCCTTAGGGTTTATTCCTTAAGCCTCGGTTTAGGAACAGAGTCTTCCTTCTTCTGGATGGGCTACCTTCCCAGGTTGAAGAGCCCCACTGACCCCTCACTTTCCTCTACAGCACATGCAGAAACCGCCTTCTTGACCACTGAATGCAGTATTGGTTTTGTCCGCTCAGTCCGCTGGAGCCTGTTTTTGCATGCAGGTGAACCCCCTAACTTGCAGAGGGTTTGAGACCCAGCAGCTACCCTCACCTGGCTTAGCTGGTCAGTTGAAGCTGTTTCCCAGGCTGTGGCTGCTTTCACAGGCTAACAGCTTCTAGGAGCCACAGGTGAGAGCTGAGTACACAGTGGGGACCAAAGGTGCACAAACCACCCCAGAAGGAGCATGGCGTGTCCCCCACCAGAGCTATTACTCTTCCTCTAACATCTCCCACCCCACCCTGCTAGTAACCGCTACACTTCATATCAGCAGACAAAGCTTCTGCCTTGTTCCATGTCAGAGTAACTGATTCGTTGAAGCAGTTGACCGCACAAGAGTGGAGAATGTTCACCCCAGCTCTGGATCTGCCCCCCTCCCACATTCCCACTATTTGGGCACTAACATCTGCAAGGACTCCATGCCTGCCATGATGTCCAGTCCTCCATCTACCAAATGGAAGCAGGACCAGGCCGTGCCTGGACAGGTTCAGAGCCCCCAAGGGAGCAACATCAGGAGCTCCTGGTTCCTGCCCACGGTTCTTGGATGGAAAGGAAAAGTCAGCCTCCTATGCCTCTTACAATAGGGAAAAAGAGGAAAGCCCATGGAACACAGTAGGGCTCACTTCTGACGAAATACACATAGGATTGCCCTAAAAAGTTGTTAAGGGCGGCGGGGGGGGGGGGACATAAATCCCTGTTTTCTGAGATCTAAAGGTGGGAGTATCCCAGGCTTTGCTAAACAAGTGAACTTAGGTCCGAACGAGAGAGGGCGCTCTTCACGCAATTTACAATGGTGTCATCTATGGGTATTTGCTTAGTAAACAACAGGGGCACTTCCAATGGTGTAAAGGGGAACTTTCCTCCAATGCAAAGGGCAGGCCCAGGGCCCTGATCCAGCTAAGGACCACAGTGGGGACAAATGGTTAAAGCCCCCTAAATCTTACCAGGGTCCCAATCCATATCCTCTTCCCTGCATCTTTTCCCTGCTTTAAAAAGATCCACACTGTTGCTTCTTTTCTTTCTGTTACACCAGGGCTGGATTACCAAATGGGCAGAGTAGGAACCGGCCTTTGGGCCCCATGCCTTTTAGGGGCTCCATAACAACAGGTCAAAATAATATTGATTCTGTCTTGAAAGAAAATTACAAGCAAGCTTTCTAAGTCAAATGCTATCCCTCTACAGCATGCACACAAGAAACCTCCAGGTATGAAGCTTTCTGTGAGTTAGTGGGTTGCGAGTTTCTGCTGACTCCAGATACAACATTTTCAAGTATTAGGAGATAATTTGTGAGCCCCCCACAACTGACATGGGGCCTCCACAGAGTTTATTGTGTTACACTCACACTTCCCATATCTCTGGGACCTAGGGGACACTCACACCCACACCCTTTGGAATGAAAGCTCCAGAGTTGCTCCTGAGAAGGTTCACTTTCACACTGTGAGAGATGCATTGGGCAGCGAATGAATGATGTGGTCACACACCCGAGGTAGAGGCATGTAGAATAATGTACTCGCAATCGAGGAGGCTGACTGGAAGGCGGCAAGCCCAGAGCAAGGACTCCTGCAGAGAGGCGGCAGGTGGCCTCATCTGGGAATGGGTGCTTTGTGCTCACCAGAAGGAACTTTCAGTTTTCTAAATAATACTCACAGCACCCTCCTGTGCTCATGCACACAATTTCAGCCCTTCTGATTTCCATGGGTGACTTCCAAACATTTCCTAGCAATAGATTCATAGTGATTTGCTCTTGTTCTTTTAAGTTCAGACCCACCCTGTTGACTCTTCAGTGCAGTTGGCCATGCTTAACCCACTTGTGACTGCTGCCAAGCTCTGCACACTTGCATTCTGCCAATACTAACCCATCATAGGCACCATCTCTATGGGGCTGTTGGGGCCTTGACCCCTGCAATACAGTATTTGTAGACAGGGGGCTGAGCCCTGTAATATTGAGGGGGCAGAGGCAGCCTCTTCCTGAAGTTGGGCGCTCAGTGCAGCGTGCTCCACCACCGCTGCCCTACAAATGAGGCCCAGACCACCCTGAACTATTGCTGCCTGCCAAGGCTAGGTCAAAGCCTCCGTTCCTCAGCCGCCCGCCCACCGCTGCATCTCCGCTGCCTCCGCGGCAACTCAGCCAACACCTCCACCGTGAGGTCTCCATTGAGCCCCCCTGCAGCTGCAGATGTACTTTCGGAAGCTGGGCCACACTTCCAGAAGTACACCTGTGGCTGCCGCGGGCCTCAATGGAGGCCTTGTGGTGTAGGTGGAGGCCTTGGCCTAGTTGCCACGGTGGCAGTGGACAGCCAGCAGAGATAAGGCAGCAGGGGGTGGCGGCCGAGCGCGGAGCCCATTTTCGCACACACGTGATGGCGCAAGTGATGTCATGACATAATGGGGCATGCGTCACTGGTTGCTGCCACCAAGTCGGCACCTCTGCAACCATTTTATTTTGGTACCTGAAATGCTGCTGTAGCCAAGATATGACATGATGCACATGTAAGACTTGGATCAGGGACGGGGAACCTGTGGCTCCCAGATGTTCAGAGCACAACTCCCATCAGCCATAGCCAGTACAGCTGTGCTTTCATCAGCCAGAGCATCACATGGCCGCTCTGGCTGGGGGTGATGGGAAATGTAGTCCAAAACATCTGGAAGGCACCAGGCTTATGAAGCTTGCTCTAGGAACTCCCCCCCCCCCAAGTCCCATTCCTTCATGCAACACACTCTGGGCAATGACAAACCTTGAAGGTTTGTCACCTAAACGTGGCCCTGCCTGAGCCACACTGATTTCTCAGCCCTAGAGCAGCAACCACAGCAGGCTACCAGCTGTTGTAGGCTCTTAAGGTGGTCTCCCCCATCTTATACACACTCTGAACTGGCCAGGCTCAAGTTGCTTCTCCGTTCAAGTGCAGAACCAGCCTCCTCTCCTCCCTTGCAGGTGATATCTCAGTCCATTCCCCGCCACCACCTCCCTTGGTTTACAGCTCAGATCAGGAAATGCTGTGTCCACAAATCCCGATCCCACGGGAAGGTGTATCAGTGACAGAGCTCAGCACCAGACCATTCCTGCTTCCCCCTGTGTTATTGGACACCAGCACGGAGGAAAAGCTGAAGCTGGGGTTCTTCAACTCTGAAAAACAACCCTGGGAGCATCAGCTGAGAGAGGCCAGGCTGGTCCTGAAGGCAGGAGGCCTCACTGGACCGGTGTGGCTTTTTCCTGGCATGGAGGTCACTGATGGAGAAAGCTTCACCAGCTAAAGTTCTGGGCTCAGCATGCCAGTAACAGTACTACAGGAGGGCAGGAAAAAGGAGGAGGGAGAACCCTGCTGAAAGGTATTTGATCGAGAGAAGGCAGATACAAGGTATGACCTGCACCAGCCTTCACCAATCTGGTGCCCTCCAGATGTTTTGGAGCACAGTTCCCATCAGCCACAGCCAACATGGCCATGCTCCCACCAGACTCAGCATCATACGGCAGTGCTGGCGGGGGCTGGTGGGAGTTGTAGTCCCATACATTAGGAGGGGAACAGGTTAGCAAGGCCAGTGCAGAAAATACGCTGGTGGGTTCATGGAACATGCTCTCCTGAAAGCCGCAATCTGGGTTTCAGATTAGGTTTGTAAACTGCAATAAAGGTTGGTTGATTTATTTCTCAGTGACAAAACATGTGGTTTTTTTTACAGTCAGGGATTTCCTCTCCTGCTGAAAGTGTTAACTACGGGTGCCTTTGCCTAGAGATCTTGCAGGATTTCAGATGTGCAAGACTGAGAATGGGAAATATACAATTTCAAGGCCACAAATGGGGGCTGGGCTTTCTCTTTAAAGTAAGTTTTGAGACCTCAAGGTTGCAGACATGACAATAAAATATTAAAGGATCAGAAATCAGCAGGCAAGTCTAAAAGAAGCACAACTCATTTTGTTTTGTAACCTTGGATGGTTCCTAAGTATAGCATACTAAAGTTGTTGTTGTTGTTGTTTGAGGGTCTGATTCCAGTTTATTATTTTCTACAATTGAAGATTAGCAATTTCTGAATAAGAATATTGTGGAGTAAGCTCAGCCTGCTCATCACCTGCAGTTCACAAGCAGCAGCAATATTCCCGATATATGATATAAGCATAATCTGATATGCAGATTATGCTGCTCACAGCCGTCTGAGTATGCATAATGGCTTTAGCACTCCAGCTCATGATGCATTTCCAAGAAGGCTGTGTCAGAGCTTCAAATACGGACAGCGTTTCTAAAAGGCATGTGCAAAATCCACCCAATAAATCACACTCATTTCTATGCCTGAGGTAGCAATATGGGGAAACCCAGCCAGATGGGCAGTGTATAAATAATAAATTGTTATTATTGTTATTATAACCAACATCTCCAGTTTCAGTTATGTTAAACTGTGTGGATCACAGTCACTGTTGAGCTGGGCCAGTGCGAAGTCACACTTACAGACTGGCCTGGCAGTTTGGAGACATCACTACAGACATCTCAGCCAGGCTGTCAAAGGCTAGTTGCCATCAGGGGTGCCAACTTGAACAAAATATGGGGAGCAGGTAAGCCCCACCCCGCCTAATTGATCACCTGACATAGTGCACGCACACCATTTGAATGGCAATGCCCATCAACTTGGGGGGAGGGGAGCTCAAATATTTTAGTATTTTTAGTACAGTTGTTTGCTATATTGAGGGCCAGCTCAAAGCATGTTGGTGCCTGAGGCAAAATACAAGATGGTGCCTTCCCTGGTGGCGAGGCAGGATCCCTCCTGGCACCTGCGTGCCTCAGGCTAGCTTGGCAGGCCATGTGCCCCCCCCCCCCGGTCTGTCTACTTCCTGCCACTCTGCTTCTGCCGCCCAAGGTGGCTTCCTTATTCTGCTGAATGACATGGCCAGTCCTACATAGACCAGGTCTTTGTCCCAAAGCTGAAGCTGGAAGATACAGGGCTACATCGCTCTGATCTCTTGCATCCCAGCTGCTAGGACGTTGGGGACATTTTCTACGGTAGACATATTATTTGGCCTGGGAACAAATAGAGGTGGAGCATCATAGTTCATGATGCAGCTGGCTGCCTTTCTTTTGTTTTAAGACTGGCTGTACTGTACCCCTGTTTAGTTTGACAGTAAGCTGACACAAACAGAGGACTTCAGCAAGTGAAACTATCCCCCTTGAATGTCAGAAAAAGCTTCAGCTGCCAAGTGTCTGAGTGGCATGGCAACATTAAAGGCACCAGAACAGGGCCAGCTAAAAAGGTGGCAACCCCTAAGTACACTGGGCTGACTTGGATCTCCTAAGTCAGATTTGTTAGGTTGCAGCATCAGCGGAACAATCCTTTGCTAAAACAGTAGTTTAGACAGTAAATTGTATGTTTGCCACTAGAGGGAGCCAGTGACCAAACAATATGTACTTTAGCTCCTTCTTCTCTGGGTACAAATGGAAAGTGAAGTTCTTTTGAAGTTGCTTCCAGAAAGGAGTTTGCTCTGGAAGGAGCGCTGCATTCGGGTTCTTCATGGCATTCAGACAACATTGCTAAAACCCAAATGCCAGCCTGTACACCCCCCACACACACACAAAATTAAAGCCGGATTTCCCCTTTCTGCGGAAACAAAAAACAAACAAAAACTCTGAATAGTAAAAACTTTTATATCTGCCATAGCAGCTGGCTGGTGGGGAGTTTTTTTAGTGCATCCTTTTGGTGGGTAATTTGTCATGTTGTTTTGGTGAGTGATCACTCTTGGCACACCCACTAAAACCATTTGCTCCTCAGCTGACCACCATTTTGCTTCCAGTAGCCCGAACTACCCATTTACCAATTTCCACCAATTGCCAGTTTCAGGCATCCTGAATTTCAGAAGGCAAATTCAGATAATGTCAAGATATTTACATAGTGCATGTGTGGAGTTGACCTCACAATACATGCATTTTGACTTCAGAAACCTCAACAGATTAATACAGAGTTCTTCTACAAGACAACAGTATTACTACTACTACTACTACTACTACTTAAAACCCCCCAAAAGAAACAGATGTTGCATTTCCATTCCTTAAAAAACACACAACACAATGCCTCTATTTTGCTGCTAAGTTTGCTGCTGCACATGTGAAGATTTTTTTTAAGGTGTGCACACAAGTAGAGGAATACCTGTGCACATCCCTGGAACTGGAAGAACTATTGAAGAGTGTGGGGGAGAAAATGTTATGCAATGTCATGTGATGGTCTCTTTATGGACCGCATTTTGGTCCAAAGGCTGCCAAAGCGATAAACTGCATATTAATACAAAAGGAATATTATATGAATCAATCAAAACAATATAAAATAGCAAAACCACAAAATACCCACCTATCACACTGGATATATATTTGTGAGCTGCCTTTATGTTTCTCACGGCAGAAGCAGCTTCCCAGCATTCTCCCTCTCACTTGGAAGCTGGGCAAATTCCCACATCTCCACTCTCATCTAGGAGGAAGCCCACCAACAGCCAATCACTTTTGCCCTCCCCATACCCCAAAGGGGACACACAAAAGGATGACTCCCCTTCTGAGCCAACCCACTTGGGACTGACCCACCATGGCAATCTGCCACTAATAGCCCCTTCCAAATAAATAGGCTTCCCTCCTGGAAGTCAGCTATAGCTGTGGCAAAATCTTGCTCTTCACAGGTTGAGTTAGCTGGCCAAATATTCTGGTTAGCGATTAAGGAGAAGGACCAGAGCAAACGTTCCATCAAGCCCCGTTCACTGGACAGGAAACAGCAGAATGCCTGTGAAACACGTGCAAGCTCTCATGCCAATTGCACCAGAGAAAAAGCAAATCTGAACGACCCATTTGTGATATGAACCCTCATCTGGAAGTGTCCACCAAAGGAACAGAATGCGAGCGCATCACTCCCCACCCAGCACCCAACCCTGCAGCTTCTTTGGCAGAAGAATGACAGTTGAACCGGCCATTCACTGGTAGCAGAGAAATGCCCAAGAAAAACATTCAGTCCCTGGGTGAGGCCCATCTGAACTTCAGCTCAAAAGATCACCCCAGCAGCCCACTCTCTCCATTCTGCTCTCTGGCCCTGCCTTTAAACAACTGTGAAGGGTCCACTTGGCCGAGTGGGCAGAGCTTTGCCAATTACATTTCTGTGTACTGTCCTATTCAAGTCCAGGAACAAGGGCAGCAGAGGGACAAGAAAAAGAAAAAAAGAGGGGGGGGCAGCTTTTACTACCCAGGAAATTGACCCTCAAACTCTCAGAGGTCCACTTAGCTCAGTATTTTCCAGCTTGGTATTACTGTTGTTATAGGGACGCAGGTGGCGCTGTGGGTTAAAGCCTCAGCGCCTAGGGCTTGCCGATCGAAAGGTCGGCGGTTCGAATCCCTGCGGCGGGGTGCGCTCCCGCTGCTCGGTCCCAGCGCCTGCCAACCTAGCAGTTCGAAAGCACCTCCGGGTGCAAGTAGATAAATAGGGACCGCTTACCAGCGGGAAGGTAAACGGCGTTTCCGTGTGCGGCTCTGGCTCTGGCTCTGGCTCTGGCCAGAGCAGCGATGTCACGCTGGCCACGTGACCCGGAAGTGTCTCCAGACAGCGCTGGCCCCTGGCCTTTTAAGTGAGATGGGCGCACAACCCCAGAGTCTGTCAAGACTGGCCCGTACGGGCAGGGGTACCTTTACCTTTACCTTTTATTATTGTTGTTATTGTTAGCCTTCTAAGCCACCATGAACACAGAAGCAGCAAATACATTTAAAACAAAACTAAAACCCCAACAAGCAGTCCCTGTGGTGGAGACCAAGCCTTCCAGCTGGAAGAACAAAAATGTCTCCCAGCTGTTTCTGGAAAGTGCAGACAGTGGATGCCTGTTGCATTGTCTACTCACTGACTGGCAGGCACTAGCGGAGGAATGGGGGGTGGGGGGAGCGCACCACCCCCGGCACCATCGAGGAGGGGGGTACCACCGTGCCCGCCCCTGGACATGCACCGCACACACCCCCACCGCGCCGAGCGCCACGCCCCTGGTATGCATGCCACGCCCCCAGGACGCACATCATGACCCCACGGGCGATGTGCCATGCCCCCAAGATGCACACCATGCCCCCCAGGAGGCGCACCAGCCACGCCCCTGCTGGCAGGGTTTCAGATGGGGGCAATTCCTAGCCACACTTGGACTTGCTAGAGATTGAACCAGTAACCTCCTCAGCCCAGGGAGCTCTGGCCACATGACATTTCCATTTTTGATGAAATTATAGTCCAAAATTTAATTATGACTCCACCAATTGGCACTCTCAAATAGTGACATGCAGTGAGTTTTTTCATAGGGGAACAGTTAGGGCCGGAAGCGACAGCTTGCGAGGGCGATGTCACGCGTGTGACGATGTCGCGCACATGAGCACCACGCCTCCCTGCCTAAGCAGGGCAGAAGCTTTCTGGGCTTTGGGAAGGAGGTGCCAAGCTTTAATACTATAACACTCTAATTTAGCAGGAACATTTTGGGGACTAGCCTAGTCTCCCTATTCCACTGACTGTACGCTACTGCTCTCAGACCTTTCTGTTAATAGCAACCTGGACATCTCTGACAAAGATCTAATTGGGCACTTATTAATGGCAGCAAGACTAACAATTGCTAAACACTGGAGGGACACAACTGGACCTACGCTTTCATAGTGGAAAGTGTGGTATGTCTATATTTCTAGAGAACCAACCCCAAAATCAAGAGTTTTATGTGGCACTTTGAAGACAGACATATTTGCTTCAACTTGGAGCTCTTTTATTAGTTATGTTAATAAGGAACACAACCCACAGCATCCTCCCTCATACTATGTATAAATCTGGAATGTTTAGCATCTGTATTTATGGTTTAATACTGTATTCCCATCATGTTCATGGCACTTACTGGCAATCTTATGCTTTTATATCTTGACATGTAAACAGTTTTCCTGGCCTTATAGCACAGTTGGTTAGTGTGTGTTGCTGATAATGCCAAGGCTGCAGGTTCGATCCCTGTATGGGACAGCTACACATTCCTGCCTTGCAGAGGGTTAGACTAGATGATCCTCAGGATTCCTTCCAACTCTCTGATTACATTATATTCTTTGTCTCCCACTTCTAATAGAGTTTTGCTGTTAATATTATGCTGTTTTGCTGTTATTATGAAGGATGCACTGTGCGGAGCTTGCTAACCACAAGGATTTGCCCTTGTGCGAAGGTAAATAGTGTTCTATTGTTACTTAGAATCATAAAATCACAGAATCATAGAGTGGGAAGGGACTCTGAGGATCATCTAGTCCAGGGTTTTCCAAACTTGTCTCTCCAGCTGCAATTCCCATCATCCCTGACCCCTGGTCCTGCTAGCTAGGGATGATGGGAGTTGTAGTCCAAAAACAGCTGGAGAGACAAGTTTGGGAAATCCTGATCTAGTCCAACCCCTGCAATGCAGGAATACGCAGCTGTCCCATACAAGGATTGAACCTGCCACCTTGGCATTATCAGCACCATGCTCTGCTCCAGTGATGGCCAAACTTGGCCCTCTAGCTGTTTTGGTACTCCAGGGCCAGTGGTCAGGGATGATGGGAATTGTAGTCCCAAAACAGCTGGAGGACCAGGTTTGGCCATCACTGCTCTAGTCTAACGAACTGAACTTGATGCACTGCATTCCCCTTTGGAATAACTGTTACTGACTCAAACATGACAAATATTTTTATTATTCTGTACAGTCATACCTCGGGTTAAATGTGCGTTCGAGTTGCGCTCCGCAGCAACCCAGAAGTAACGGAGCATGATACTTCTGGGTTTCACCGCTTGTGCATGCGCAGATACTCAAAATGATGTCACGTGCATGCGCAGAAGTGCCAAAACGTGACCTATGCATGCGCGGACACGGGTTATGTTTGCTTCTAGATGTGAACGGGGCTCCAGAACGGATCCCATTCGCATCTAGAGGTACCACTGAACCTAGATATTATTCTTGAAAATAAATTTAAAAATCCGAAGAGAGCAGACGTTTCCTTACCTGATCCCTGGGGAGCAGTGCTGGAGAGGATCCACTTCACCAAGCAACATTTCATCAGAGCCTTGCGGGTGAGTCGCGGCTTCTGCCATTTCACGTTCTCCTTCCTCCCGGGGGGAGTCTGGCCTGGATCACCCAGGAGGCTGCCATCCGTCTCCTTGCTGTCATCCTAAAAGAGAACAGGTACAAGAGGCTTCAGAATGGTGGTTTTCAACTCCTTCTTAGTCAAATACTCCATGTCACACGTTTTGATATCCTGAGAAACCCCAGCCCCATACTCTCCCTACTACCAAATAATAATAATAATAATAATAATAATAATAATAACAACAACAACAATAATACAATTTTATACCACCCTTCTTGGTTTAAAATATAAAAACACAAAAATACATACTATTGGAACAAACAAACAGACAAACAAACAAATCCTACACACACACAGAGAGAGAGAGAGGGAGAGAGAGAGAGAGATTATGATCTTTTAATTGCATAATTAGCCAAAGGCCTGGAAAAATAGGAATGTTTTTGCCTGTCTTTTAAACATACATCATGACAAGCCTCCCTGAGGAGAGCATTCCACAAGAGGGAAGTCATTGCAAAAAAGACCCCGTTCTCATGTTGTCACCCTCCAGACTTCTCATGGTGGAGGCACACGAAGCAGAGCCTCAAATGATGATAGCAGGGTCTGGGGATAAGCGGTCCTTGATGACAAACTATGTAGAAACTGGTAATAAATTGGTAAAACACAAGGCACACCCTGCCTTTCACACTACTCACAAATTGAGACTGGATTTGTATATTCAGCCCCGAAGAATGGAAGATTCCAAGAGGCATCACAACTGAACTGGTCTTCCAGGCACTTCCAGACCATTGCTATTTTACACACCAAACTTTTTGCCATAAGGAAGGTGATGAGGAAAATGCACTGGAAAGTGTGGGTTAACACTGCCTTGGTGCAACTCTGTATAACTGCTCCCCAAAAACCAGAATGAATGCTCAATAAAAGGTCAATGTCTTCTATGCTTCCCACAAATTTTGTGCAAACAAATCAGAATGAGTGCTCAGTAAACAGGGTGCCTGGAAGCAGCCTATGACTGGCAGGGCGCAGGGGATGGCCAGGAGAAGAGGGGAATATGAAGCGGCTGAAGAAAGAGACTGTAAGCTTCTTGTGGAACTGTTCAAGGTGCTCATAGAGTTCTGGCTGAAAAACCCTGCATTAAATTAACAATCAGAGGACTCTCTGGAGAGATCCAATTTTGACAGGACAACTTGGTTTTTGCATAGTTCATCTTAACTTGCAAGGGAGAAGAAGGTCTGGCAAGTGTTAGAATCATAGAATCATTGAATTGTAGAGTTGGAAGGGACCCTAAGGGTCATCTAGTCCAGCCCCCTGCAGTGCACAAAACTCAGCTAAAGCATCCATGGCAGATGGACACCCAACCTCTGCTTAAAAACCTCCAAGGAAGGAGAGTCTACAACCTTCCAAAGGAATCTGTTCCACTGTGAACAGCTCTTACTGTCAGAAAGTTCTTCCTGATGTTGAGTCGAAATCTCCGTTCTTGTAACTTGAATCCATGGGTTCAGGTCCTTCCCTCCAGAGGAGGAGAAAAGAAGCTTGCTCCCTCTTCCATGTGACGGCCCTTGGGATATTTGAAGATGTGTTGATTTGGCAGCTCAGCTCCTGCAAACCTTATCTAGCTGATCTGACTTGCTAATACAGTACAACTGTTTCAGAAATGCATCAATAATGGCATATAATTTGGACAAAAAAATTGGCTTCCAGGTGGAAAAATCAAAATTGGAAACAGAACTGCTAGATCCTAAAATTAAGAACTTGTCAAGAATGTATAACTTGCTGTTGAAATGGAATACAGAGGATGAAACAGTGAAATCTGTTATGATTAAATGGGCACAAGACATTGGACATAATATTATGATGGCTGACTGGGAACAGTTATGGACCACAGGTATGAAGTTCACGGCATGTAATGTCTTAAGAGAGAATATAATGAAAATGATATACAGGTGGTACATGAACCAGTCAAGCTTGCAAAAATCTATCATCTGCCCGATAATAAATGTTGGAAATGTAAAGAGACTGAAGGTACATTCTTTCACCTCTGGTGGACGTGCCCAAGGATTAAGACTTTCTGGGAGATGATCTATAATGAAATGAAAAAGGTATTTAAATATACCTTTCTGAAGAAACCAGAGGCCTTTCTCCTGGGCATGGTCGGCCAATTGGTGCCAAAGAAGGACAGAACTTTCTTTATGTATGCTACAACAGCAGCAAGAATACTTATTGCAAAGTACTGGAAGACACAAGATTTACCCACCCGGGAAGAATGGCAGATGAAGGTGATGGACTACATGGAACTGGCGGAAATGACTGGCAGAATCCGGGACCAGGGAGAAGAGTCGGTGGAGGAAGATTGGAAGAAATTTAAAGACTATTTACAGAAACATTGTAAAATTAATAACTGTTAGAAGGATGTTGGAATAATATTATATGATTTTAGAAGGAATGATATAAAGGATTTGGGAATAACTGACTGTTAATTGGTGAAAGGAGGAAAAGTAAAGTTACATTATATTAAGATAATTTACAGGACTAAAATTTTAAAAGAGGGAAAGGATTTGCTGAAATGGATAATTGACCTAGAATACAAAAAAGGGAGGTGTGAGGAGGTCAAGGAAATAAGCTAATGAAAGATGTAATGAGAAGATTTGCTGTATTTTTCTTTGCGTTTTTGTTTCTGTTTAATGGATTTTATTTTTCTGTTTTTTCATATTGTGATGTATTATTTTGTTTTTGTTTAATGTGGTATTTTCACTTTTTCTTTCTGTAACCTTTAAAATTTTAATAAATATTATTTTTAAAAAAACAGAAATGCATCAATAACACAAAACCAAAGAAAAGCTAAAGAAGAGGCAGTAGCTATATGCCCCAAAAACCAGTTAGCAGATCTAGTATCAGGCATTACCAGCTTAAAAAGCAGCTGGGTCATTCATTGTCTCAACTCAGTTCAAAACTGGTTTGAGGGAAAACGCATCAAAGAACAATATTTCATTTTTTTAAAACCTATAAAGCTTCGTTCTAGATGATCTGTTTATTGAGTGTTTATCTTGATTTGTTAGCACGAAGGTGCCACCCACACTTAAAGCACATGGCTTCCCCAAACAATCCTGGGAACCATAGTTCACAGAGCTACCTTTAACAAACTATAGTTCCCATGATTCTTTGGAAAAAGCAGCGGTTTTTTAAATGTGTTCTTAAAGTATGGTGTGGGTGTGACCAAAGTTTGTGGGGAGGTTAGATATTGGTGACTGGAGCATTCATTCTGATCTGTTTGTAGGGAGGTTAGACAATGTTGCATCAAGTAATTGCTGTTCCAGACTTCCTGGTACATCTTTCTTACTGAAAATTGTTTGCTTCAAGAGAGAAGTGTTTGCTAAGCGTCTCAAGAATTGATCAGGAGAGCTTTAAACTAGAACTTGAAGGGGAGGGTGACAACATTACAAACGACAGAAGAACACTGGGGATAATAGCCTCATTGATGCACAGGAAACTGAATTGGTGCTCCAGAAAGCTGCTAAAGGGCAAGAAACTACAAGAAGGAAGCAGCTGGAGAGAATGACCCATGGTTTAAGTTGTCTCTACACAAATATGCAGTGCATAGGAAACAAGCAAGACAAATTGGAGCTTTTAACACAGGATGGCAAATATTACCTGATAGGCTTTACCTGGTGGGATTTGACTCATGACTGGGATGCAGGAATTGAGGGATATAACCTATTTAAAAGGAACAGACCAAACAGGAAGGGAGGAGGAGTAGCACTGTATGTAAAGGATGTGTAGAAATCTATGACCTGGAGCATGGAAAGCTGAGTGAATGGGTAAAAACTGTTGAAGAAATAAACAACAGTAACCTTACTGTGAGGGTCTGCTATAGACTGCTTGGCAATCTGCCTTCTTGGTGCCTTTTGTGGATCAGGGGAATGCTGTGGACATAGTGTATCTTGAGTTCAGTAAGGCTTTTGACAAAGTCCCCCATAATATTCCCGTGAGGAAGCTGGTAAAATGTGGGTTGAATGAGGTAACTGTTAGGTGAATTTGTAGCTGGTTGACTGACCGAATCCAAAGAGTATTCATTAATGGTTCTTCATCATCCTGGGGAAAAGTGACAAGTAGGGTACCATGGGGTTCTGTCCTGGGCCCATTGTTGTTCAACATCTTTATAAACAACTTGGATGAAGGAATTGAAGGGATGCTCATCAAATTTGCGGAAGACACCAAACTGGGAGGGGTAGCTAATGCCACAGAGGACAGATTCAGAATTCAAAATGATATTAACAGATTGGAGAACTAAGCACAAACTAACAAAATTTCAGTAGGCCCAAATGTCAGGTTCTGCACTTAGGCAGGAAGAACCAGATGCCCAAATATAGGATGGGGGGGGGGGACGACGACACCTGGCTTACTAGCAGTACGTGTGAAAAGGATCTAGAGGTCTCGGTGGACCACAAGCTTAACATGAGTCAGCAGTGTGATGCAGCAAAAACAACAAAAGATAATGCCATGCTAGGCTGCATCAACAGAAGTATAGTGTCCAGATTAGTACCACTCTATTCTGCCTTGGTCAGACCACACCCAGAATACTGTGTCCAATTTTGGGCACCACAATTTAAGGAGGATGTTGACAAGCTGGAAGGTGTGCAGATGAGGGTGACCTAGATGATGATGAGGAACACCTGAAGGAGCTGGGTATGTTTAGCCTGGGGAAAAGGAGACTGCGGAGCGATATGATAGCCATCTTCAAATATTCAAGGGCTGTCACATGGAAGATGGAGCAAGCTTGTTTTCTCCTGCTCTGGAGGCTAGGACCTGAGCCAATGGCTTCAAGTGACAAGAAAGGAGATTCCAATTAAACATCAGGAATAACTTTCTGACAGTAAGAGCTGCTCAACAGTGGAACGGTCTCCTTCGGGAGGTTGTAGACTCCTTCCTTGGAGGTTTTTAAGCGGAGATTGAATGGCGATCTGTCAGCTGAGATTCCTGCATTGTAGGGGGTTGGACTAGGTGACCCTTGGTGTCCCTTCCACCTCTACAATTCTTTGATTCTATTATTATTGCTTGCATGCATACCATCATCATTACAGCAAAAAGAAAAGTGGGGCAAGTGGTTAATGCACCTCTGCAGCCAAGCCAACTTTCTGAGCCTCTCTTGAGATACTCCATAAATTGGCCCTTTTCCTCAACAACATTCCAAACAAAGGACAGGTTTGGCTTGCTAAGGTGACTACTCTGCCAAGGGGCAGCAAATCCTCACCACACCCTGTTGCAAGCTGGCTACTGTAGATGCTTCCCTCCCCTCATGCACACCTTGTTTAAAAATAGGCCATGGTGCTGCCGCCGATGTGTTCTGGATTCTAGCCTGCCTGGCTGCAGAGGCACAGCGGATGATTCAACCCTCTGAAGTGGTTTTGTGTTCAGCTGAAGCATCTTTAATAGCTGGAGAGCAAGCCTAGCTTTCGGAGAAGTGGGGGAAGCTGTGCATCATTTTCTGAAAAGCACTTTTAACACGTAGATGCCATTTTAGGTCTGGCTTATGTTACCTCCTTTAAATTCAGATTCCATGTTCCCACTCCAGTTAGCTCATTTTTGCTTCTGGATTTTGCCTCCGGGTCACAGGGACACAGGCAGCTGTATTATTTCAACAAATCTTTTCAGACTATGACTTGCATTAAAACATTTACTCATTTATTGAACTTCTTAAATTAGGTTGTAGCTTAGGTCTTAAGGGGTCATAATGCTTGGTGACAGTCAGCTCCCCAAGGCAGCGAGTTAACATTTGTTATGAAGAGCAGGAAACCCTTAAATCCCCTCTCCCAACCCCGGAAATGTAAAACTTGATGTAATGTAAACCTTTGCCAACCTGATGTCCTCCAGATGTTTTGAACTACAACTCCCATCAGCCCCAGCCTGCACATTGTAGTCCAAGACAATTGGCAGTCGCCAAGTTGGTTCAGGCTGTCTTGTTGGCATGTTATGCAAAAAGGCCCTCTGGGCACGGTTTGATGTTTCTATGCCAACAAAATATATTCAATGTAGGTTTTAGCAGAAACAGTGGATCATCCTACATTCCTTCTTAAAACAGGAAGACATAAGGAAAAAAATGATTTGAGATTGGCGAGAACAACAAAGTGCAGTACAGTAGCACCTCAGTTCTCAAACATAATTCGTTCCGGAAGACTGTTCGACTTCTGAAATGTTCGAAAACCGAGGCGCAAAGGTCTGGCTACAACTGAAAAACTGAAAAACACGCAGCGGAAGCTGTGCGACTTCCGAGGCGCGTTTGAAAACGGAAACAATTACTACCAGTTTTTCGGCATTCGGAAACCGAAACTTTCGGCTTCCAAGACGCTCAAAAACTGAGGGACCACTTTATTAACATGTTCTATTTTTACAAGAAGCAGCTTCAGAACATAGACCAGCAAATGTTTGTCCAACTGCAGGTGACAATGAACTAAGAAGTACATATAACTGACCAGGTAAACAGGTCATTATATTCTGTCTATCTTTTTGCTGGATCCTTCTCTCTGTGTGCATCAATAATTCAGACAAGCGTCTCCCCCTTTTGTTTTCGGCATTCGCAGGCTGTTCATTATTTATTGGTGTTGGCTTTGTTGCCACCGGCTGGCACACCTGTTTCAAAAGCCAGCGGCACAGGAAGATCAAGCCGCTCTTTGAAGGAGGCCCATTCCGCAAAGAGCCACAGAGTCTCCAACAATCCCAAAAATGGTTCTGTCACAAGACAGTATTTGGTCATGAGTGGCAGGCAGGGACCATAGCCAGCCTTAGAGCTCAAGGGGCAGGGCACCATAAAGGGAGGGGGGTAGTTCATCCCTATGTACATATTTATGTTTTACTTGTATTCATTAAGGCTATAATTAATGATGAGAATGAGAATGGCCATCATTATAACTGTTACCTGCACAGGCATTGCAGCAGAGCTAGGCCAGGATGCCAGAGCAAACCATTCTTCTACTTCCTATTTTCTTTGTCCTCATCCTTCCATCTACCCAGCCTCTGGCTGCCTTTCCTGTCCCCTCCCTTTTCTCTTCCTCATCCTCCCTCAGCTCAATTCATTTTCTTGTTCCCTCCATCCTGCTCCAACTTATCCTTCCTTTTTATATTTCACTACTTTTTTTTTGCTCCCCATCCTCCATTAATTCACTTCTCTTCCATTTCTCCCTTTCCCCCTTCTCTCCAGCCACTGTCCCTTCTCTCTGTGATCCAAATCCTCCAACCAGCAAAACTACAAGTGCTTTACTCTCCTCTCCCACCTCCCCAAGAAGTCTGTGTATTTACACAATTTTAAATTGATGGGAGTATTAGTGCAAAACATCTGTAGGGCACCAGGTTGGGGAAGTCTGTTCTAGAGGGTTCTAACCAGGTGTTCGTTACCTGGCCAGAAATGCCCAGTGTTCCCTCATCCAACTGCTACCTTTGTTGGCATGAGGAACAGGGAAGTAATTCAGAAGTCATGAGCCATGAAAAATCAACCAATCAAGGCAGGGCTTCAGGGAGCTCTGAAGTCCCACTCAGCCAGGAGTCTGCACTCAGCGGCTCAGTGTGAATCATTGTTCAGGGCTTATCTCCTTCTAATCAGCCTCTGTGAGAGTCAGACAGGTATACCAATTCCCTCCCTGCATTGAGGAACAGTTGAAGGAGCTGGGTATGCTTAGCCTAGAAAAGAGAAGACTAAGAGGAGAGATGATAGCCATCTTCAAATATTCAAGGGCTGTCACCTGAAAGATGGAGCAAGCTTGTTTTCTTCTGTTCTGGAGGGGAGGACTCAAGTTACAAGAAAGGAGATTTTGACTAAACATCAGGAATAACTTTCTGACAGTAAGAGCTGTTCAAGAATGGAACGGTCTCCCTCGGGAGGCTGTGGACTCTCCTTCCTTGGAGGTCTTTAAGCAGGGGTTGGCTGGCCGTCTGTCATGGATGCTCCAGCTGAGATTCCTGCATTGCAGGGGGCTGGACTAGATGACCCAGAGTCCCTTCCAACTCTATGATTCTGTGTGTAAACTCTAAACAAACCATAGTGGAGTCCCTTAGACTGTTGGATAGCATCTTGTAGGCCTCCTTCCAGAAACTCCTGCAGCCAAGCTGGTGTCAAATGTATTGCTCTGTTTTCATTTGGACCACATCAGCAAGGGCGAGAGGAGGATATTGTCATCTGAGCAGCCCAGGACCTCCATACACACTACCCAGGACTGCACCTACCGTACTTTAGTGCTGGCAACACAGCGGTTTAACTTCACCCCTGGAGGTGCACTCCATTGTCTCTCAAGACAGACAGATGCTAACAACAACTGCTACTGAGTATTTGCACACATGAGGCTTAATACGTGTTTGATGCCTCTTTCACCCACGGTGCTTGTTGATCATCCTGAATAAGAACCTAGGAAGCTGCCTTATACCAAGTCAGGCCATTGACCCATCTAATTCAGTATGATCTACACTGACCGGCAGTGGCTCTTCAGAGCTGCAGGCAGGGAAAACTGCCGGCCCTACCTGGAGACAGAAGGGATTGAAACTGGACCTTCCGCTTGCAAAGCAGACGCTCTGCTCTTGTTGTGGGAACAGGCATTCTGGACCAGTGTAAGTTTTTATGGGCTTGCCTTTCAAGCCAATCTAAGCAAAAAACACTTCATCCCTCCTGTCTGAGGATGCCCAAGGGTTTGTGCAAATGCATCTCCAGCCACTGCCCTCTCAAGCTGGAAAAAACTTCCATGATCTGCTGAGAGCTGGATTACCAGTTTCTAACATCTTTTGTGCAAGTCTACCATATGTTCCGTGGGCAATTGTTCTCAGTTACTTTCTGGCTGCCTTGCAGTAAGAGAGAGGTGAATCTGTCCTTTTCAGTTTCTCTCAGTTTCTAATTTTCCCAATCTTAAATCCAGTTCTCCAGATTTCTATATCAATTTGTATTAGTTATCATGAAAATTCATTAGCATTTTAGTGCAAATTTATCCTAAAGCGTTAGTTTTTTACATGCAATTTTCCCTAATATATTTTCCCTAAAATAATGTGTTTTTATCTGCTATTTTCATTAATATATGCATTTATATGCACACCTTCCCCTAGTACATGCATTTTTGCATACATTTCTTGGCTGGGAGAACAGCTCTGCAAAAATCAGATAAGTGTGAATTTTGAAGGTTGATTTGTATATTGTTTCAGGAAGTGCAAATTAGGTAGGCTCACTTTTAAATGCAAACTCAATTATTTTTTCCTGTATTATAATTGCAATTGACATAAAAATGAGGGGGGGGGGTCATTCCCAATTTTCAGCTTTGTGCTTTTGTTTAGTGCAAAAAGCAGTAAGAGGAAGCAAACTCTTGAACCAGTGAATCCGTGGTCTTTCTCTGGGTCATCTTTTCACACTCTGAGTTGCTACCAACACAAGTGTGCACTTAACAGGCTCTACAGAAAATCCAGGTTCCCTGACAAGCACATCCCTGTGACACATGCAAACATATTATTTGCTCCATTCATACTTTATGCTTTTAAACGTACACCTAAAGCAGATAATGGGTGAAGGGTCTTCATTGCTGGTCTTCTTCTGCCATGATGGTCATGTTCTGCCTGCACTGTCAGAGACAACAAGCCTCTGAACACCAGTTGCTGGGAACTGGAAAGGTGGGCTCATGCCCGGCTTATGGGCTTCCCCTTGGGGCATCTAGCTGGCCGTGGTCCAGCTGAGCTCTTCTTACGAAGTCAGTGTAATCTCATGGTCTATTGCATTCATCCCTTGTGACCTCCTCTCCCTTCTCCTGATGTCTTCCTCCTCATTCACCCCTTTGTGTAATTTTAGACCAGCATAAATTTAGTGAAGGCAAGGACCTGTTTTACTTGTTTGCTTATGTCGTTCTGTAAATAATATCCTAAAGGCTCTCAATGGCCACTAGCCATGCTGGCTATGCTCTACGTCCAGTGCTGGAGGCTGAATGTCTCCAAATACCAGCTGCTGGGAATCACAAATAGGGAGAGTGCAGTTGTGCTCATGTCTTGTTTGGGAGCCTTCCTACTAGGGCATTTGGTTGGCCGCTGTGATGGCAGGATGCTGGACCAGAGAGATGCTTTTCCTGATACAGCAGCCAGGCTCTTCTTATGTTCCCTCTCTCTCTCTCTCTCTCTCTCTCTCTCTCTCTCTCATCTGTGCTGCCTGAAAGAGAGGTTGTCCCCCCCCCTCAGCAGAAAAAGTGGGGGTCAGTTGGCATAGCAGCTGCTTCAGCTGACAGCTGCTCTTTGAGATAAGAAAGGCATCAGTCACTGAAGCTGGCATTGGGTTCACCCAAGAGGACTGTGTGGCATAAGAAGGAGACAAACGGAGAAGGAGATAGAGGAATGGTGGGGTCAGAGGCTAATAGGAAGCTCTGGAGTCCAATGTGGGGGGAAGCAAGAATAGTTTGAGCAAAGGGAAGGGGGAGAAATTTCAGATTTGGGGGGAGAGGCCAAGTCTCACTGCCAGCTTTTCCCAACCTTGCGCCCTCCGCTTGTTTTGACTCCCGCCGGCCCCAGTCAGCATGTAGCTTTGAGATGGCTGATATGGGTTCTTCTGCTGCACAAAGAGTGTTACAACTTCTCGTTCAGGGATGGAGAACTTTGGGGCCTCCAGATGTTGCTCACAGCATTCCTGACCACTGGCTATGTAAACTGGAGCTGGTGGAAGCTGGACTCTAAAAACATCTGGAGGGACACAGGTTCCACAACCTAGGTTCATTCTTGCAACAGCCCTATGAAACTGGTTGCAATTATTCAGATTTTACACATGGGGAAACAAGTCTGAGAAAGGTTGCTTGTGGTCACCCAGATAACATGTAGCTAAAACAGTAAGAAATGATCCTTAGAACTTATGTATCAATTTGTATAATTTTTGTAAGGAAACCCTGGATTATTATTATCCACATGTTACAGATGGTGTTGTAGGAATGTCTCTTAAAGTGAAGGATGCTTGGTCTAAGAACACAAAACAAGTCTGTGGCCGAGTTGAGATATCCAGCCTGGGACTTATTCCTGTAATCGACCAGCTGATTCAAGCAGTGCAGGAATCGAGGTCTTCAAGCTCCAGTCTTTAGCTCACCCCACCCCCCATCTCTGGATGACTTGTGGGGCGGGGGAGGTTGGGTTCTGATGTGGTATTTTCTTATGGATATGCCAAGATTGCAAGCCACTGTGGCTCAACCCACTTCACTCTCTGAAGACCTTCTAAGATATCATGATGAGCAGCCATAGTGAAACAGAATCATAGAGTTTGTAGAGATGGAAGGGATCCCAAGAGCCCTTTTGTCCAACTCCCTGCAGTGCAGGAATCACTGGATTGGAACAGCCTCAGAAGCAAGTTCACACATGCAGGTTCTCCCCTCGATGAGAGCACTGTGATGCACTTGTGGTGAAATGGCTGTCACGGGTCAAAATGCCAGAGACAGAATTGGGGGCATGGCATGTAGGTACTTCCAAGACTCAGGGCACATTTGCCTCTGATCATGTTATGATGGTGGATGGCTCAGGTCTCAACTGTGATTTGCAGGGAGCTCAGACATCTTGTCAGCAAAGAAAACAATGTGATTAAAAGTGGTGGGGAAGAGCAGGAAATCTGAGAGTGGGACCCCTGATAACAGCCCTGGATAGAATTCTTTTTCACATTCCCTTTTCATTGAAATGAATGCAACTTACGTTATGCAAATAGTTACAAAACTTATGCAACTGACATTAAATAGTGGACAGTGAGACGAATAACATACAATTTGGGAGAAACCAAACTGCAGCAGAACAGAGACAGCACTGATTGTAACCGATACAGGTGAGAACAGCCTTCTTACAACCTTAGTCCCCAACTCCAGAATCTCCTGGGCAGAGTGTTCATAGGGGCTCTTGTCATGGAAAAAGATGCTCAGACAAATGATACTGCACAGACTAACTGGAAGAGCTTTTGAGAACAAGCTAAGAGGGGAGTGAAGGCGATAAAAAAGAGGGACATACCCAGGGGTGGAACAGGGCTGGCACTGCAGCACATCCGCACTGCCAACAGTCAGCATACACAAAATGGTCACTGAAACTGGGAGGTGGTGCAGCAATTGCTCTGAGCCCTAACTCTCAGGTGGCAACCCCATGCACAGTCCGTGGAACTTACTTACCGCTAACATGCAAGGCCTGGGCTAAATTATGCCCCAGAATGAAACCTCAACTGTCTTCCTTTACTGCCAACAGCTCTCTGGGATTTCAGGTGGGGTCTCTCCCAACCCTGTCTGAAGATGACAAGGACTAAACCTGGGAAGACCTGCATTCTAAACAGGTGGTCTACCTCTGAGCCATAACTCTTCCTCCAATAGGAACACAGGAAACTGCCTTATACCAAGTCAGACGATTGGCCCAGCTAGCTCAATACTGTCAACACTGTTTGGCAGTGGCTCTCGGGGGTTTCAGACAGCCCCCCTCCCCACTTCTCCCTGCCTGTGGCCACTGGATGTTGAACATAAGACCTTCTGAAGGGAAAACAGGCAGCATTTTTAGAGCATCTTTTGTGTGTTCAAAGCCCCTTCAGCGACATTATCTCAGTCATTTTTACAACAACCCTGCAAGGTGAGTCAGTGACTGTAATTATTCCCCCCGCCCCCAGTTGTGGGGCAGAGGCTGAGAGCAGTGGCTTTGTAGCACACAGCTGTCCAGTGGCAGGGGTTAAGGTTAGAAGCAGCTCACACTCTTAGGCAACACCAACTTGTTGCTCACATGCTGCCTTGGCAGACTGCATGGAAGAGGGGTTAGAACTGGGGAATTAAGGTCAATGGTGAGGATGATAATGTGAGGAGGAGAAAAAGTCTCCTCTGTGGAAAACAAGGAAAGACTTTGCATAACACGGGGGGGGGGGGTGTGTGTGCCAAGTGACCTCAAAAAACCCAAGGAGGCCACTCTGACTTCCAGGCTTCTCTGACAGGCTCCTGTCACTCCAGGCTTGCTCCAGAGTTGCCCATTTCACCAGCTACTTGACAAGAAAGGGCCAGTTTGACCTCTTCTTGTCACATTCTGAGTGGTTTCCTGCAGGGGAATAATTGTGGGAAATGCTCCATTTTAGGCACAGAAAGACCCACTTTCCTCCCTAGGAAATATATGTGAACAGTACCAGATTCCTGCCAGCTGCTGCGCATGCGGGGAGCAGGGTGGGGAGCTAGTGTGGCATGATGGTTAGAGTGCTGGGAGACCAGGGTTCAAATCCCCGCTCAGCTGTGAAGCTCACTGGGTGACCTTGGGCAAGTCTCTCTCTCTCTCTCTCTCTCTCTCTCTCTCTCTCACCTACTTCACAAGGTTGTTGTGAGGCTAAAATGGGGAGGAGCACCATGGGCACCACCTTGAGTTCCTTGGGAGAAAAGATTCTCTGCAGCAGAGTACTGTCATAATTGACTCAAATTCTTTTGAGGGAAAGGCTGTAGAAGAAGAACAGCAGAAGAACACCTGCTTTGCAGGCAAAAGGTCCTGGGTTCAACCTCTGGCTTTTCCAGGAAGAGCTGGGAATTCCCCCCACTCAGAAAACCTGGAGAGGTGCTGCCAGTCAGTGTTGGCAATTCTGAGCTGTGTCTGATTTGGTATAAGCACGCTTCCTTGGCTCCTGTACTCCTGTTTTTTGCTTTGCTTTTTAATTTTAATTTTCTTCTTAGAAACAAAATGCAGATGATCTGGCTGGTTTGCCTTAATTTGGGGAAGTGGTAGGTCTGGAGAGTGGATGGAAAAGATGGCAATTAAAGATGGTGAGGGGGAAAAGGCAGGGGGGAGAATGCTAGAAAAATCCCTATATAAGCTGAGAGTGCAGTGGACTTTGCAGTGCAGGCAGGAGTGGGAAGCATCAGCGGCCAGCCCCAAAACGCCCCGCTTCAACCTTCCAGGCTTTCGTCGGGTCCCTGGTGGATGCATGTCCTTAAATGAATACCGACTATAACAACACTTTGCAGCGTTCTCAACTGCTCAAAGCCCAAGACCATGCGCATTATTTCAGTGATCTTTGCAAGAACCCTGTAGGATAGGACAGTCCTCTTATTATCATAGATGGCTGCAAGAGGCCACCTTGTGAGCCAGAGACCAGATTCAAACCTAGACTTGCCTAACTTATGGCCCCTTCACTCAGCAGCCAGTCCTGGAAACAGGAGCTCCTGTGGTAGAGAATTATGGAACTGTAGAGTTGGGAGGGGTGCTGGGGGTCATCTATCCAACCCCCTGCAATGCAGAAATCTCAAAACAGGTCCCCCATGCAAATTGAAACCAGACCCTGCTTAGCTTTGCAAATGTGCTAGCAGTTTTATTGCTGCCCTTGTTGCACCCTGGTCTGCCTTTGCAGACCCACCCGAACCTGTTCTGGTGGGGGGCTGACACCCCCACCCCCGCCTAGAGCACTTTAAAGGGGGCAATCACAAAGCAGCAAGTTTGGAGATCGCTGAACAGGCTAAGAAACTCCCTCGCTGACCTTTTATTTTCTCCCTCCTCCACCCTCCTAACCTCCCTTGCAGGATTGTTGCAAGGCTGAAACGAAACCCGACTGTGCTCTCAACATCAGAAGTGCGGAGAAGCACTTGAAAACCAGCAACAGCAACAGTTCCCAGAACCCGCTTCCTTCGCCCACTTTGGGCTCCGCTTCCGGCGCCCCCAAAGGATGGGGGGGGGGCTGCCACCCCGGAGACAAACTTTCCCTTCCGCCTCCCGCCCCGAGGGGCACCCGGAGGCGCCCCCCCCCCGGACCCCGTTACCTGCATGGCGGGCTTGGCGGAGCTTCCGCGGGGCGGCGGCGGCGGCAAGAGGACGAGGCGGCGGAGCTGGCCGTGATGTAACGCGCTGGGCACCGGCGGCGGAGCGCGGCTCGTCCCCTCCCAAGCCGGCAGCTGAGCCGATGCCGAGCGAAAAGCCACCCGCCCGCCCGTCTGCACGGCGGCGTTGGCGTTCACTCCCTCGGCTCCTCGGCCCCGCCCCGCCCCCGCCCCCGGGCAGGTGCCTCCTGGGCAGCGAGCCCGGAGCCCAGCGCCCCGCTCTCTCAAGCTCCTGCCTCTCGGGGGTTGCCAACTTCCCTTCGCCCCCCCCCCCCCCCCGCTCCTGTGCCTTCGGGAGGCGATGGCGGGGCCGAGGGGTGAGGAAGGCCGCCTCTGCCCAAATGCCCTCCCCCCTAAAGAGTTGGGTTCTGTCTGTGCATCTGGGTCGTAGCTGGCAGCCCCTGGCACTGCCGGAGATTCCGCTGGGGCCGCCGGAACCATTTCTCATCCCATCTTTGCCCAACTACTTTGATGGGAACAGGAGTTTGGATGAACTTGCAATGGATGCCTACTGATATTTCTATTTCTAATTAAATGATGTCGGAGACTGAGCTTAGTTGGACTCTGCTGGGACTCAGCCTTAGAAGAGCCTTTTCCAATTGCCACCAGGCAGTCATGCAATGCTGAGGCTGGCAGTCCAAAACAGCTGGAAAGCACCAGGCTGGGGGAGGCAGCCCTAGAGCCTGCTTCCTCTCTGTCTCTCCATGTCCTGAGCACCTTCACACCAAGAGCTCAGCACAGGGAGAAGCCAACCTGCCTGTGGGTTTCAAGTGCCCAGCAAAACATGCCTCAAGGGCCACACGTAGCACCTGCCATCTCAGGCTCATGTCCCAAGAAAAGCCGGCATTAGGAGTCTGACATAATGAGTATTTTCCAGTGGCTGGAAATTATAGAGCCTAACCATCTCTGCGTTGCAGGGGGTTGGACTAGATGACTCGGGATCCCTTCCAGCTCTACAATTCTGTGATCTCAGCTGAATAAATAGCAATACAAAGCATCCATAAAATGAACTGATTGCTAAGTGGAGGCCCCCATACATCTGCATCCAGTACCTTCTCTGAGCCTTTCCCCCTCCTCCGCTCACTCACATAGCCTGCTTATCTGTGGTGCCACCGCCTACTCCCTTTTCTACTGAACCCCATCCCACCAACAACACACCACCCCGTCTCTCCCTAGGATTTACATGGGGACAGTTTTTGTGCTGAAAATATCTCAGCAGCTGGGAGATTTGTGAACTGGTGCTCCAGCTCCTCATTCAATGTTGAGTGGGAGCTCATTTGATTAGCTAAGGACAGAGCTCCTGCAGGCAATAACTAAGGAGGTTTCAGAGACCCACCCCAAGACCTTCTGCTGCCTGAGGCAAAGGGCAAGATAGCAGCCCTTCCCATTCCATGAATGCACAAAACTTAACTGGACCAGAAGCTGCATCTTTCTTCCACATGGAGATGGGATCGCACCCTCCATTGCACCTGGGAGCATCCCTCTTTAGGGAGTCCAGCGTAAACTGGGAGGCACATCCTAGCTCAGTCCTGCAACAAAAGAAAATGGCCAGGGGGTTCTGGAGGGAGAATGAACTGCGGCCCACTCCTTCCCTTGGGCCAATGGCCCATCCAGTCCAGCATTCTCACAGCGGCCAACCAGCTGCCTGGAAGAAACCCCTCCTGTGGTTTGCAGCAACTGGTAGGGCTGGCCCTGCTGCAGCTTGTGTTGTGTAGCAAAGTCCCCTTCCCCTTTGGGTGAATTTGTGTAACTTGGGAGATAAAGTGCAAAAAACAAAACCAAAGCCCCCTGTACTATTCCTCCACAAAACTACACATTCTGTGTTTTATTTGATGCCCTATTCACCTCTCTACAGCCATCAGTGCAGCCAAAGGCAAGTTTGACTTGATATATAGGAAAACAGACCCCAATCCAATACACCGTATTCTCATTCTACATTGCTCTCGTGCATTACACACATCCACTCTCTCCGATATGCGCTGAGTGCTCATAAATAGTTCAGCCCTCCCTCCACCCCATTCAATCAAAGAATCATGTCTAAGCCTGGAGAAAACCATCATTAGCAATGGGAACTGTAGTCCATACTTAGCCAAAATGTATGATATGCCTCAAGGCTGTCCCATTTGTTTTCTTGCTGGTTTCTTTTTTATAGACTTATTTCGGAAAAAGGAGCCGGGTCCAACTGAGGAACCAAACTGTCAAACCGTTAACATTACAAAGTGCCATCAAAGTCACTTTGCTCCAAGGCATGAAGTGCCTGTCCCTCTTGCTTGCTTCGTCTCAGCCTTCCGCTTTCTGAGCTGAGCTGATATTATACTTTTCATATCCACCAGCATTTGACAGAGGTTGAGAAAAGGTACAGCTATTTTAGATGATGTAAACAAAGGGATCCAGCATGGGCTTGATCTTAAGATGTAGGAAGCTGAGATTAAGGAACAGTGAGTGTGCAGCACATAAACCACACACACACACACACACACACACACACACACACACACAGTTCCATCAGATACATTCTGGGATGTTAACTTCATTCCCCTACTGTCTCCTGGGAATATACATATTCACATTTAGACACATAACATCATCAGGACATGTGATGCAGGAGATCTCTCCTGCTCCTAAAAAATAGCTGATGATATCTGGTGAGGGGTTCCAAAAAGAAAACCCTTAATGGATTTTGTTGCGGGGAGGGGACAGACTTCCTGGAAATTGCACCCCCGCTCTATGTCAGATTAGGATGAGGTCAGGGTGGAGCCTGCTGGGATAAAGTCGGAGCCTAGTGGCACCTGGGCAGAGCTGGAGGAGAGCAGTACATGTGAAAAGGATCTAGGAGTCTTGGTTGACCACAAACTTGACATGAGCCAACAGTGTGACGCGGCAGCTAAAAAAGCCAATGCAATTCTGGGCTGCATCAATAGGAGTATAGCATCTAGATCAAGGGAAGTAATAGTGCCACTGTATTCTGCTCTGGTCAGACCTCACCTGGAGTACTGTGTCCAGTTCTGGGCACCACAGTTCAAGAAGGACACTGACAAACTGGAACGTGTCCAGAGGAGGGCTACCAAAATGATCAAAGGCCTGGAAACGATGCCTTATGAGGAACAGCTAAGGGAGCTGGGCATGTTTAGCCTGGAGAAGAGGAGGTTAAGGGGTGATATGATAGCCATGTTCAAATATATAAAAGGATGTCACATAGAGGAGGGAAGGTTGTTTTCTGCTGCTCCAGAGAAGCGGACACGGAGCAATGGTTCCAAACTACAAGAAAGAAGATTCCACCTAAACATTAGGAAGAACTTCCTGACAGTAAGAGCTGTTTGACAGTGGAATTTGCTGCCAAGGAGTGTGGTGGAGTCTCCTTCTTTGGAGGTCTTTAAGCAGAGGCTTGACAACCATATGTCAGGAGTGCTCTGATGGTGTTTCCTGCTTGGCAGGGGGTTGGACTCGATGGCCCTTGTGGTCTCTTCCAACTCTATGATTCTATGATTCTATGATTCTAACACCTAGGGGGTGAGGGCAGGCTGTCTCTGCCTAGTGCCTTGGGAATCGTGCTTGGAGAACATTTAGGGATTGCAGCTAAGAGCAAAACTCAAGCCAAGTTCAAGTGGTGCAGGGAGTTAGAGCTTGGTGCCATCCACATATTGGTGACACCTCAGTCCAAATCTCCTAAAGATGCTCCCAACAGCTTCAGTTAGATCTCAAAGAGCATGGGAGAGAAGACTGAGCCTTGGGGGACCCTGCAAGTCAATCCCCAGGGGAGTGAGCAGGAACAGCATCTGGTGATAGGATCGGAACCACTACTACCAGGCAGGGCTTTCAACACACAATCCCTGAAGGTGGTCCAGGAGGATACTACGGCCAATGGCATCAGAAGCTATAGAGGTATCATGGTTTATTTACATGGTTGCTCTCCTTCTGTCCTGATAAGGGTCATCAATCATGGTGACAGAGGCAGTTTCAGTGCCAAATCCAGGCCTGAAGCTGGATTAAAATGGGTCCAGATACAGTGGTATCCTGGGTTAAGAACTTAATTCATTATTGAGGTCTATTCTTAACCTGAAACTGTTCTTAACCTGAGGTACCACTTCAGCTAATGGGGCCTCCCACTGCCGCTACCGTGCGATTTCTGTTCTCATCCTGAAGCAAAGTTCTTAACCCGAGGTACTATTTCTGGGTTAGCGGAGTCTGTAACCTGAAGGGTCTGTAACCCGAGGTACCACTGTACTCTGCTTTCTCCAAGCATGTCTGAAGTTGTGTCTACCTACATCTTGAGTACTTTGCCCCCAAAGGGAATATCTGCAACTGAGCTATAGTTATAGTGTAAACCTCTGGGTCCAGGGAGACCCTCTTAAGAAGGAAGCACAACACAGTCTCCTTTGAGGCTTTGCTTTGGGCCTTCCCTCTCCTGCATCAAGGCATTCACGAGTCCCTGAAACTGTTTGTTGTTGTTGTTTAGTTGTTTAGTCGTGTCCGACTCTTCGTGACCCCATGGACCAGAGCACGCCAGGCACTCCTGTCTTCCACTGCCTCCCGCAGTTTGGTCAGACTCATGTTTGTAGTTTCGAGAACACTGTCCAACCATCTCATCCTCTGTCGTCCCCTTCTCCTTGTGCCCTCCATCTTTCCCAACATCAGGGTCTTCTCCAGGGAGTCTTCTCTTCTCATGAGGTGGCCAAAGTACTGGAGCCTCAGCTTCACAATCTGTCCTTCCAGTGAGCACTCAGGGCTGATTTCCTTAAGAATGGATATGTTTGATCTTCTTTCAGTCCATGGGACTCTCAAGAGGCAGGGGGTAGTTTCCCTGAAAACTACCCCCTGCCTAACTTTTATCAACTACCCCCTGCCTAACTTTTATCAACCAAGAAGGACAAGAACTGAGAAAACAGGGCAGTCTGCACCCCAATCTTGAATTTGAAAACTCAGCACAGACACCAGCAAGCATAGTTTCACATTAAAAGTCCCCCCTTGACTGACAGTGAGATCAAATACATCTGAGGGTGCATTCACGCAGTGATGCAACAGTGCTCTGTTGTGAGGCCAACATTTGGCACCCTACCTCTCACCTTCCCTTCTAAGTCATTGCTGCAGGATTCTCATCCTGGTACCTCCTGTTTGGTCCACCATAATCAGAAAGGGCAATTCTGTTCATCCCTGGAGCAGGAGAAACCATGCAGAAGAGGAGCATAGTGGGAAATTTCCAAAGCCCAGATGCTCTTTCTTCATGGCAACCCCCAGAGCCACACACCTTCTAAGACTATGCAACAAAAATGAATTTTGACCAATGCAGACATTGCAACATCAATACAGAGCCAGATTTTCTCTCACTTCCTGCCTCCCAAGTTATGTAACATCCAGCCCGATGAAGAGCTCATGGTGGCTCAAAAGCTTGCTGCATTTATGTGACATGACATTTCGTCATAATGAAGGAACTTCAGCTAACAGAATCTGCCTCTTCCTCTGTTGAGCTCATTTATTTGGTGGGTCTCTCCCTGAGCAAAGTTTATTTAGTTGGCGTGCAGGGAACTGGCAAACAGCCCCCCAGGAGATGATGTCACTGTTCCCTGCTGTGAAATAAGTAGTGGCACGTCATCCCTGCTCCACTGATGTGGAAGTTCTGTAGCTGCACTTTTTAATTCCAGAAGGAATGTCAGGATGGTCTGTTTGACACTTACAGACAATGGCACTGGTAGCTGTACCATTTCCTACGCACAAATGGCTCATTCATAAGAATACAATCGTGCTTGCCATTTATACTGCACTTTAGAATGTTCCAGGTAATACGAGGAAACTAATACTGACCTAATTTGCAGAGCTGCTCTAAAGGTTCCTCTGGGATGAGAAGCGCAGACCTAGGGGCCCAAATGTGCCCTTAAGACCTCTTTATCAGACTCTCCCCAGGCCGCATCCTCTCCAGCCCCTCTTCATGGGTGTTTTTGCCTGGCTGGAATGTGCCCTTGAACCCTGACAATGCTTCTTGCATGACTGGGTGGAGGATGGAGAGTGATGCGGGAGTGTGAAGAAACTAACTTTGCAAGTGTGCAAAGGCAGAATTCACACTTATTGCTCTGCCTGTTTTTGTCTCTGGCACTGCCCACCCCTGTCATGTGGCCCCTGCAAGGTTGCTGAGAAGTGAATGTGGCCCTTGGACTGAAAAAGGCTCTCCACCCTTCATGAGAGGGGCAGAGAAAGACTCTTCAGCTGTTTTCTCCATGCCATTCATAAGTGTCTAAATCTCCATCCTGTGGCAGTTCCCCCACTTCCCAAAGAAATGCATTGCACTTTCCTGATACAGAAGGTTGGCTCCTCCTTTTCGAAGGGGAAACTTACAAAATCAGTATGAATAGACAATTTGTATCTGGCAGCCTTATCACATTTATTTGGACTCTGGGATCTAATTATAATTGCAAGGCAACTCCTTCTCTCTCTCTCTCTCTCTCTCTCTCTCTCTCTCTCTCTCGCATTCTCCATCAGCTAGAAGCAGCTGTCTGATTCTGCTGGTGGAGATGGAAATCTCTGTGCGGAATGAATTCCCAGTCAGTGTTCCAGCAGCAGAGGAACACTTTTATTTCGGTGCTGAATAAAGAGAGATAATTTAGGGGGCATTACTTTCACCTCTGGCTTGCTCTCCAAACTTTCACTAAAAGGACCCCTCCGTACCAGCAATATTTCCTTATTCAGAAATAACATTAGTTCACCAACCAACTGTCCTCCAGTGGCTTTGGACTCCAACTTGCATCAGCCCCAACCAGTGCTTGATTATCCAGTAAGCAGACTAAACATATGCTCAAGGCACCAGCAAACAAGTGTTGCTGGTTTTTTTTTTTTTAAAAAATTAACATTTGAATAAAATGTCAAAGTAGTCTTCATGGGGAGAAGCGGAACTTTGTTAGACTTCCTTCCTTTCCTACTCAGGTTAGCAGGGAGGACTGGACCCTACTCTGCCCTTAAGCTTCCACTGGGCTCTCTCCTCTGCTCCTTAGCCCACCCAAATGCCAGAATCTCTCCAGTCCAAAAGACATAAACTTTTGTCCACATAATCAGTAAAGTGTACTGTAATCCACAAAACATATGCCACAATAACTAGTTGGTTATTCTTTAATGCGTTGCAGGACTCTCTTTGCTGCAATTGACTAATACAGGCACCCTCCTGGAAATGGGTCCAGCCCCAAAATTAGTTACTCTAATAGCCTTCAACAACTTGGTGCTCTCCAGATGTTTTGGACTCCCAGCTCCCATCATCAGGCCCACCAGGGGCTGATGGGAGATGTACTGCAAAGCAACATATGCAGGGTACCAGGATGGAACAGGTTGCCCTATACAGGTGATTTCCTGCTTCCACAGGAGTTACGTTCCCGGGTACCACGCATAATTGCGTATAGTGGGAGCACCATTGGGTTCAGTGGTCGGTGGGACTGAAAAATAAACAAATTTCCTTGATACACCCCCATTATTATTATGCTAAGTGCATAAAGCTGAACACGCTCTAGTTGAATACGTGTAATTTGGAGGGTGCCTGTAATGACCACAGCTGACCTCAACAAATCTGTTGATTTTGAACTCTGTCATCATTTTGTTTATAGGAATTAAGAGCCAATCTGAATCCAGATGTCTAACCAAATGTATAGCAGTCCATGGTTGAAGTCGTGTTAATATTTCTGAAGCAGGGTCCCTGTCTCCCTCGTCCTAGAGCTCCCAGTCAGTGTGAAATAGGAACTTTTCACCACCTCCCTTTGTGCTGGTTGGAGCCAATCAGAGTGATAAGATGTGTGATTCCTGTACTGCAGAGGGTTGGACTAGATGGCCCTTGGGGTACCTTATAACTCTACAATCCTATGATTCTATGAGGTGAGTCAGCCTCTGAGGGTTGCTTTCACTGGAGAAAGCACACAGGAAGAACACCAAGAGGTTGTTCTGTAGGCTCAAAGTGAAGCATTTAGGAGATCTGAAATCACAAGGCGCTTCTATGTTTCAAGAGACTGGTGTGCAAGTTCTGTTACATCAATTTATGTCGCTCTGAAATAAGATATTGGAGCACTCCAAATCACTACCCATTTATAAGGCCCAGAAAACAGTAGATCTAGCTGAAAGGCAATACAGGAAGATCTGCACTGATTGTTGCAGTGCATCCCTAATTATAATTATTATATAATTATATTGTATAATATTAGAAGGTTGCATAATCTTAGAAGGCTGGGCCTTCGCATGGCTGTGAGGGGATGTGGCTGTGCCTAGCATGAAGGGGACCCCCTCTCCCCCTCTCCCCCCTGCCCCCGTACTTCTGAATTTGCTACCTCACTACTATGTTTAACCAGCTGGAGAGAGAAAATGATGTGGCATTTTTTATTTGATGGCACAGGGTGAGGAAGTTTCTTTGAATTTCAAAGCCCTGCTTTCTCTCTTTTTCTCTTTAATATGGAAATCTCAGTCCTTACAGTTTGACAGGTGTTACGTTTTCAGCTAAACTATTTTTGTCTCTCTTTGCTGGCCCAGCCCTGATGCCTGATTTGTTCTCCTCCTCGTCTTCAAGTGTGCATCTTTTTCCTGACAGCTTTTGAACTGCTTTAGTTTTGTGATAATGATAACAATTCAGCACAGCATGTGGGTACATGTGACCACTGAGCACGCGAGGAGTCCCATCACACCCGGTTTACTTGAGGAATGTGGTTGTGCTGCAGAAGACCAGTCCCCCCCCTCCCCCCCCCCCCCGCAGGAACAAGGCCTCTCACCAGAACAGGGCAGATGGTATCACAAATGATCTCAAATGGCTGCACCAACACAAATAGAGGCATATTTGCCACACTTCTGTTCTCATATCAAAGATAAATTACCAAGCCCCTTCACCTCTCTCTCTCTCTCTCTCTCTCCCACCCCCACCCCCAGAACTGCACATTGCTAAAGTAAATGTACTGTCTTGTACTCAGGGCAAATCCACACCAGGCATTTAAACATCAAACAACCATTCAAATAAAAATTCAAATAAAATACATTCAGTGCACATTTAAACCACAAGGCTTCTCCCAAACAATTCTGGGAGCTGTAGTTTGTTAAAGGTGCTGGGAATTGTAGCTCTTTGAGAGGAAGACCAGTGTCTTTGGAGGAAGTCGTGTTTTATTGTTGATATTTATTTATTTATTTATTAATTATTGATTTATTAGTTTTTCTTTTGTCACAGCAAACAAGCACATAAATTAAAAGCAGCATTTAAAAATCAATAAGAAAAATGTGTGTCAAGTGTGTTTTCAATGTATGGTGTGGATCTGCCTTCAGTTTCTTGGGCAAGTTATATGGCTTCTGTGAAATGGGCATTATGCTGCAGCAAAACAAGGTGGAGGGAAAGGATTGGCTATGAGTTTAGCACTCAGATCACAACTCTGCCTTCCACTCCGTTTCTTGAGCAAGCAACTTGTCTCTCAGCCTTCAGTGAAGTGAGCAATCATTATTCAACTACTGGTCCGGTGAGTTGTGTTTCATATGTGAAAGAAAAATGAAATCTAAAAAAGCTTGGAAGCACCTTCCCACATAGCAGTCCTCTTTGTCTAAGTTCCAGAGGTGCCCATGGGCCCCAAAGGTGGTGGGACTCTGTTTTTTCAGTTGTGTGCTATATGCATTTACTCTGCAATAATGGCCGCTCACGGCTTTCCTGGGGGGCGGTGCTTGCAGTCCCTCTTGCTCAGGCCTCGATCCCCATCACTGGCCAGGCTCACTTCCCAGCATTGCAAGGAATCCCCCATAGCCTCAGGATCTCGGGGCTGGTTGCCCACCAAAATGCCTGTTCAAACAGGCCAATCGGTGGCCGCTCACGGAGGGCAGAGCCTGGGCTGCCATACACCCAGATTTATCCTGGATCTTAGGCAAGTCAAGCTCAACAACTTTCATGGTGTCCTGGTTTTTACTTTTGGAAATATGGCAACACTAGCAGAGCCTTGGCTGCTCTGCTCTTTACCAGTTTAAAAGTCAATTTGGTGTTACTTCTTTTCATTAACAGTACATTAGCAAAACACACCAGTGTGATTATATACTATCACTACTCAAAACACACCTCAGCATGTATGGTGCAGGAAGTGCATCCTTACACGTCCTTTAGAGCATGTTTGTTGGCGAAAAGAGGACATATCTATCCTCCAATCCGAAATATTACTTCTGGAGACCTGGCAGGAGAGGCCTGAACCCTGACCATGATGTTCCAAGATGGGCACCAGACTGTCCCTGGTAAATAGGGACACAAATAGGAATGCAGTGGTACCTCGGGTTAAGTACTTAATTCGTTCCGGAGGTCCGTTCTTAACCTGAAACTGTTCTTAACCTGAAGCACCACTTTAGCTAATGGGGCTTCCTGCTGGCATCGTGCCACCGGAGCCCAATTTCTGTTCTTACCCTGAAGCAAAGTTCTTAACCTGAAGCACTATTTCTGGGTTAGCAGAGTCTGTAACCTGAAGCGTATGTAACCTGAGGTACCACTGTACATGATATGTGGCACTTCATCCAATGAGAAAGGGAGGCCATAACGGGATCTAACGGAAGGACATATTGGAAGTGTAGGATTCACATCATTTAATTATACATGATTACACTTGGACTGTCTCACACGTGCCAATACACCTCTTGATTTCTGAACAATTAACTGCTATAAACTTGAAGATACATGCAAGTTGATCACTGCAGCATCAAGTCACAAATGGCATGTGTGGATATGGTACCACAGAAAGAACATCCACATCACCTTAAGCCAGTAGTTTTTCAACCAGTGTGCCATGGCCCCCTGGGGTGCCTTGAATGGTGGTCAGGGGTGCCATGGGCAACACTGGCCTCTGTCCCACTTTCCTTCCCTCCCTCCTCTGATGCCCTCTCGAGTCTCCGCCTCCCAAAGGCTTGCACAACTGTTTGTTGCAGCAGCCCTGGCTACTAGCTCCCCAGGCAAAAGGTGCCTCTGGGGCTGGCCAGGGGGTGTTTCCCAGGCCCCAGTGGGGCAGTGTGAGGAGGCACCTCTTTTGGAGGTGGGGGGGGGCAGCTCAGAGACCAGGGGCAGCAGCTCCCAAGGAGAGGGGAGAAGAGGAGGCTGAGGGAACCCTCCACAAGGGAGGGGGGAGGCGCTGCCGGCTCTGCAGGCAAGAGGTGACATAACTGGGCTCCTGAGCCCTGCAGGAGTCTGCAGAAAAAGGACCCAAAAAGGTTGAAAACCTCCGCCTTAAGCAAAGTTTTCCAAAGGACTCAGTGCACGCATGCGGTGCCTGCTACTAGTCACCAAGTGTAGGAAAAATGAGTTCTAACCAAGGTACGTGTGAACTAGTCAACTATGATCACAGGAACAAGCATCATATATTATTTCACTTTTATGCACATTTTAAATTTTCCTATATACCCAGCTTGCCTGCATTCACAAACACAAGGCATGCATTTGTGCAAGAAATGCACAACTTACACAACTTTATGGCTATGGCTCTATCCATATAGTCCATTTAAAGTACTCTAGTACTACTTTAACAGTGACGACTTCCCCCCAAAATTATGGGAACTGTAGTTTGCTAAGGGTTACTAAGAGTTATTAGGGGGCCCATAACAAACTACAGCTCCCAGTGGTCTAAACCACTGAGCCTCTTGCTGGTCGTGCTGATCGGAAGGTCAGCGGTTCAAATCTGCATGATGGGTTGAGCTCCCATTGCTCTGTCCCAGCTCCTGCCAACCCAGCAGTTCAAAAGCATACCAGCAAGAGCAAATAGTACCACTGCAGTGGGAAGGTAAATGGCATTTCCGTGCGCTCTGGTGCTCACGGTGTCCTGTTGTGCCAGAAACGATTTAGTCCTGCTGGTTCCCTCAGCCGGAAAGTGAGATGAGCTCCACAACCCCAGAGTCACCTTTGACTGGACTTAACTGCCAGGGTTCCCTTACCTTTTTTACAGTTCCCAGTGTTCTTTTGGTGGAAGCCACTGCTGTTAAAGTGGTATAAGAGTCCTTTAAATGGAAGGTGTGGATGGGACCCATGCAACCTCAGAGGCAGAGATTTTCTTCCGAGCATCTGCCACCCCACCTGCAGGCTTCACTTTCGCGTGGCATTTACTCACCAGGTTCTCAAACATCTCCTTGCTGGAAACTTGAGGGTGGTTTTCGGCCGTTTTGTGGATTCAGTCCCAATGTGGGGGTTGGTGCGAGGTGGTCTCTCTCTCTCTCTCTCTGGCCTACAAAATCCAAACAGCGCCGGCTGTTGCTCCTGCGACTTCCCTGGGAGTTGTTCCCTTGAGGCTGCTCTCGCCAGGCCTGCCTTGGCGGCTGAGCGAAGAAGAGGCGGAAAAGTGGAGCGAAGGGGCCCTGCCAGCTGCCTTTGTCCTTGTGGAAGCATCCTCAACAAAAGAGAACACCCCTGTGCCAAGTTTACCTATTGAACCATTATTCCCACTCTCTGTTAGGCAACATGCCAGCCTAGGCTGCCAGTTTCCATAGCAACCGAACTCTCAGCGCCCCCTCCCCCTTTGCTCTCTCTTTCCTAATGCAGCCCCTGAGCTGAATACATGAACCCCATGGCCCCCGCACAGACCGCCAGGGGGATTTAAAGGGGCACCCCCTATCAGTACGGAGGGGTCCGGGTCTGTGAAAGGCAGACGTTCTTGCTGCCTGTGTCTGTGGAAGACCTTGACCGGAAGGAAGGAGACGGGAAGAACACAGGAGTGAGGGAATTGGGGCCAGCCAGAGGGCCAGATCCTGATCTCCCCCACCCAACGGGAGCCAGCTTTGACTGGTGGGTGGGGCCACCCACCCATGGGCGTAGGCAGGGTTTTTGTTAGGGGGAGCAGGACTTTGTTGGTGAGGCAGAAACAACATGATTGGTCAGTTAGTTAAGTATGTCTATTGTTTTACTTGACCTGGGGGGCACCTGCCCCCCCCCAGTTACGCCCATGCACCCACCTGAAATTCACCTGGCACTGCAGTGACCCCAAGGGGCCCATTTTCATTTGCGCACATCATAGTTTGAAACCTAGCTGGGTGGGACAAAGGCATGGGGTGCAAATTCTGCTTCCAGCAGGGAGTTCCACCTTTTCATCTGCAATGTCAGGGTAGGGCAAGTGGGCATGGCTTGGGTGATGCAGCCTGGCGGGGTGAATTGAGAATCCTGGTGGGCCTACTGTCGGCTGGCGGTTCCCCACTGCTGAGATAACAAGAGAAGGCACACTCGAAGTACACAGGGACACAAGGAGCTGATTTATGTTGACTGAGGGCTCGCCCACACTTCCACTTGCCACATGCCCAGAAAGCCCTAGTCCAAGTGGTTTCCCCCTTGCCCCGCTCTTTCCCCAGGGAAAACCCACTCTTTAGCTCTAAATCAGAACAAACAGCAAGCCACAGAAAACCCTATTGCTGTTTGCTCCAATTGAGCACTAAAGTGCAGTTTTCTATGGGGGAAAGCAGTGGGACAAGAGGAAGTGAAAATAAGTCCTGAGAGCATTGGTCCATCATGGAATGGAACTGTAGAGTTGGAAAGGAACACGGGGGTCATCTAGTATTGTCTGCACTGACTGGCAGAGTGCCAGGAAGGCAGGGGGAGCAACAGCAGGCGGAACCAGAGCAAATAGCAGTCAGAGCCAACCCCTGATTGGTTGTAAGAAAGGAGGCACGCTGCTAGGGGCTGGCTGAGAGCACCTTGAGGATGGTGGGGCAGTGCCCCATACGCCCCAGTGTTCTAGGCTCCACTGTCTAACTAGACATCAGACAGCAACTTTGGGGGGGGGGGAATATACCCCAAATTCCTCTTTGTTTTGGGAAGAGGTCAGGTAGATGCCGCAGATCAGGGTCCGAGTACATACTCTACTCTGCGTGCAGCTCCCAGGTTCAGGCCTGCCCCATCTCCAATTTGGAGGAGGAAAGAGTCAGGTAGGAGGGGATGAGAAACGCCTTGTGCTGCCTAAGACCCTGGAGAGCCACTGCCAATCAAGAGTAGACAATATTGACCTCAATGGACAAAATGAGTGTCGTAGTAGAAGGCAGCTTTCAATATTATAACTGGATTGGAGTCCCAGATCCACCTCTTTGGGTCTTACCCAACACTGTGCACTTTGTCTTAGCCAAGCTGACGGGTAGCTTTCTGGACCCCACCTAGCATGTATGTTGTCATAGGTTTTCAAGCTATCCTGTAGAACCAAAGGCAGATCAAAGCACACTCTTGCCATCTTTGAAATGGGAAGGAGGTTATCCTCTACCACAGCTCCATTTTTTATTTTATTGCTCTCTCTCCCCACCCCCCACCCGCGCTGACACCAAAGGCTTGTTTGCAACAAACAAGCCAGCACATCCTTTCTGAGGCAATGTAGGTGCCCTTGTTTTTCACAAGAAGAGCATCTTGTCCCTGGGGTATTAGTAGATCCCTGTCTCCCTTGTTCTTTTTATTGAGTCTTTCATGTCAGGGTCTCCAAGTGGCAGCGGAAAAGCAGTAGGCATTCAGTTTGTGTTGAGCTTTTCTCCAGGAGAAAAGAATTTGCTTTTGTTCTCAAAGATCAGCTGAGATTATACTCACTTTGCAACCTTCAGCTGTTAACAGATTCTCTACTCTGAGATGCTTTACAGCCAGTAGCCTCTTTTATCCTGGAATTATCTTTGAACAATTTAGCAACCCCATGGAGGCAAAACACGGACTGGGCACTTGGTACAAATGGGCTCAACTTTCTTCCTGGTCCTGCCGCTTGTCTAGCTGCCTTTCCCAGGACAAGACAAAAAGCACTTTCAAAGGCAACCCATGCAGTGGCAAATCCATCTTCATCTCTCCCAATCAGATTAAAAAGTGGATGCTGTCCTTAATCGGTGACCTCACCTTAAAGCTGCCAAGTTATATTCCCTTTTGTTGCCTCCCACCTGCTTCCCTTTTGCAGATGCTTCATCTATCAAAGGAATACTCCTTGCACATTTTCATGAGAGCTGTTGCTTCTCAAGGATTAACAAGCCTTGCACTCAGCTCTGCAGAAATCAATGGGTTGTTTCCCAATTTCCTTTTTTTAAAATAGACATTTTATTGGTTTTATAATAGGACAACATTAATAAACTCCAACAAAGCCTGCAGTGTTACATGCATACACCACACCAGTCACAGAGGAGGAGGGAAATTGAGTGGGGAGCCTGTCAAATAATTGAATCTTTGAATGCCTCATCAGTGCTTTAACTATCCATGGCATAGCCATGAGAGATCTGACGTTAAATCACTTCTGTTTACACAGGTGATATATGGGAACCATACCTTGTCAAAATGTTTGTGTTTAGTTCGGCCTCTAACAACTCTTCTGTTTTGCGTTAGATGCTTGGAAAGAGTCAGATCCCAAACGTCCCTTGCCATCCCACCCTTTGGGGTCTTATCAATGGGAGGCGATCTCTAAATGAGTAGTGCTAAACAGCAAAGCAGTTAAGCCCTTATATGGAACCCGTTTCAACTGAATCCAATTAGATGTTGGCTGCTTCAAGACATTTTGTGGATGGAATTCAGTCACATACAAACACAACATGGCATAACCTCCCTGCAAACAAATCGGGTGGATCGTTCCACAAATGGATTGTCTGGAAGTGCCCTGGGAATTATAAGCCCCATGCATGTGTTGCTCACATGCAACCACTTTCAGATGTGGTTGTTTTTAGAGTTATTTTATATCTGTTTTAAAATGATCATTTTTTAAACTTCGTAATTGCAAGTTGCCCTGGGCATTTTTCCACAGAAAGGCAGAACATGGGGTTTAATCAATAAATCACCTTCGCCTTGAGAGCCACTACTGTGTGCATATGTGCATCTCACCATTCCCTTGATGTGTTCAACAAAATTAATGACTGGTGCTTTAACGGACACAAGCCTGTGTCAGATGCTTCAAGCAACCTCAGTCAAAGCCAAATGTGGATATAACATTTAAGTGTTTGGCATGCTTCTTTCTCCTGTTATGATCTTTTATTACAAAATACAGGCTGTTGTTTATCTCTGTTAACTATGGTGCACTACAGATCAGTGCTAGAGCAGAAAGGCTTCTTTCTGAAGTCCTGGAGAGCTGCTGCCAGTCCGTGTAGACAGTACTGAGCCAGAGAGACCAATGGCCTGACTCACTGGAAGGCCATGTGGCCATGATTCTCTACAAGAATATCATCTGGAGGTTTCAGCCTTGCTCTGCTTTTCACTGTTATTTTCACCTCCATCTTTCATGGAAAGTTTTGACCAGCTAGTCGTCCACTGATGATTTTTTTGGGGTGGGGGGTTGTTCTTAATGCAATGCCAGCCCCTTTAAGTGTGAAACCATTTCAGTATCTGCTCGGACTGCATCTCAGTGCCTTTGGTCAGCCTGAGAAAGGAAATGTCAGTCATGTGCACATTAAATGTGACTGCTGCCATCTCTGTGCACTTCGATGATTAAAGGAGAACCATGGTAGTCACTATCCTTGAGCTGAGGAACAAAAATGTGGGTGTTTGGAATCTACATGGCTCAGGCACAGGACGGGATATGAATAATACATACTGCCTCAAGGCCTCTTTTTGCAGCTCAGCTCTTGAGCTATCCTGATTATAAGAGGATCAGAAGTAAACAGCTCTATTTTTGCCCACAGAATAAACAATTGCTTATTATTTCATAGCAGAGGTCTTGCCATTTGACACTTCGTTGTTCCAAGGCAGACATGCCACAATATGCAATTGCTTATTGAAACTGGGGTTGTGGGTTGTTGTTGTTTTCCAAAGACCCCCCCCCCATGACTTGCATAGAAAGATAAACTTAGACATCATAATGTGCCAACTACTATGAAGGAAGAGAGAGGGTGGAGGGGGTTACTGGTTGGTTGGTTGGTTGGTTGGTTGGTTGGTTGGTTTCTTTGTTTGTTTGTTTGGGTTTTTATTGTGTGTTCTGTGTTTTTATCTTGTCTTTTTATTCTGTGAACTGCTATGAGATCTATGGATGAAGGGCAGAATAAATAAATAAATAAAATAACTAAATAAATGGTTATGATAATGATAGTTAATTAACACATAGGAAGCTGTGGGAGCTCAAGGCTGCTGAGAAATGGTGCCCTTTGGCAGGGGCAGCCCAACTGTTAGGCCGAGTGAGGCAGCTGCCTCAAGTGGCAGAGGCTGGAGAGTGGACTGCAGCTGCGGTGAGGTGCAGAAGAGCAGAGCTAAGCAGCCCCTCTGGTAGCTGCTGTCCCATCACAAGTGTTGAAGTTACAGTAGACTCATCAACAAGTCATGCTGGACTCTTTACACACCATACATTTAAAGCACATTTAAACCACTTCCCCTGCAAAGAATCCTGGAAATAGTAGTTTTAATGTTAAGAGTGCCAGGAATTGCAGCTCTTTGAGGGGCAGGGAATGGGGAGAATGTTATTTGTTTTACATTTAAAGTCAAATTGATCAAATTTGCACTTTCCAAAACAATATGAGACCCGACACACAGCCTTCCTTCATATTAGTAAAAAAAACAACTGTATACAAAAATGTATTTATTGGGACAAATTCACACCAAAAGGCTGAATAATGTTCATGAGGTGTTTGTTGTTGTTGTTAAGTGCAAATCGCTGCAGAAATGTGGAGAACTAAATGGAACAAATAGAAACTGAGAGAATCAAAACTGATTCTTCCCTAGGAGGAAGAAATGACCGGATTCTTCTCTTGAGTGGGGAGATGTACTTTAAACGTATTGTGAGAACCCAGCTTTGTCCACAAGCACAAAATGCTCTTGAGCCACCCATGGCTGTGGCTTCCCCTACTCCAAGACGAAGCCCTAGAACACCGTGCTGGGATCCGGCTTTGGAATCAGTGTTTGTCTAGGAATCGGATGAGTGTCATGGGCAAGCTGCTCTCTCACCCTTCGTTCCTCATCAGCAAAATGGGGGGGATTGCTATGTCCTGTGCACACAACAAGCCAAAACACTCTCCTTCTCAGGCTGCTTACAACCTGCATTTCAACAGCTTCCGCAATGGAGAAGGCAGAGAGAGGGGTGGGCAGGGCTAGCAAAGGATGGCCATGAGCGAGTGCAGCCCCACATGCTGCGGACCAGTTTCTGTTGGAGATGAAGGGGGCCATTGGAGCTGAGCCAAAGGGATTGTGGGATGCTCTTTAAACACTTGAGATGAGCACTTTAGAGGTTGAGCCAAAGCCTTAATGGAAAATATATGCTATGAGAACAGTGATTTGAAAAGGGGGTGAAAGAGAGATAGCACTGTAGAGAAGGGGGGGGGCTTTTCTGCCCAAGGGCCACATGCCCTTCTGGGGAACCTTCTGAGGGCCACATGCCAGAAATGGGTGGGCCCAATTCTACCTTTGCACAGCAGGTAGCTTCTACACACACTCCCTCCTCCCTCAGTGTCCTCTATGCAGCCATGCGAAAGAGCAGGGGGTGGGGTTGAAGGGGTGCCTGGGCAGAGTCCCAAGGGCCAGACAGAGGGCTAGAATAGTGCTGCACAGGATCCCAGGGGAGCCCTGGAGGCAGCAAAGGAGAGAATCCCCTTTCCTGTTTAAGGGAGCTGGTGACTTTAGCTGGCTGAGGGCTTTGGAGAAGTAACAGCCATGAGCCATGGAGGGCCAAGGAGAGGGAGCAGTGGTCCACTTAAGCAGGAGCATGTTGGAGGGTGAATAATGTGTTTCCACAAAAGAGCACTATCCAAACTATTAAGTATAATTGGCCGTTCATCAGAAGTGACAAAGGGAGCAGACTTCAAGCAGCTCTTTCTGAAGAAAGGATGAAAAATGTTTTATTCTGGGCTGCCTTTTTTTAACTGGCAATGTCTTTTAGTGTCATTTTCAAAACTATTTCCTTTTTTTAAACACACAGACATATGCTTAACTGCCTTGAGTGTACGGTAGACACTGCCAGCCTGGCACTCTCCATATGTTCCCATCAGCCCCAGTCAGCCCAGCCATACGACACTGGGACTGATGGGAGGGCAGCCGTGCTGGCTGGACCTGACAGCACTTGGGAGTCTAAAACATCTGGAGGGCACCTGGCTGACAAAGCCTGGCATAAGGTCCTTTTATAAACCTCCCCCCCCTTAAAATAATAATAATCTCCAGCTATAAAAATTACCACTTGAAAAAGCTCCAACAGATTATAACAAACTAAACTGAAACATTTGGCCGATTATAGCTTTCAGCAGATTTAATCCTGCCAGAGAAAACTGCTGTTGTATTCAAATGCCCTGCCAGAAGGTAGCTAAATTTGACTGCACTCAGCTGGTTTAAGAGAAAACAAAATGTTGCCAGATCTAGTAAGATTTAGTATTCTAGAAAATTTCAGGCTGGGAAACAGATAATTGTTTTTCAGGGCATGTTCACATGACCACTTACTCCGCATTTCCACTGCTAGTTTTTGAAACCACATTTGCGTGACGTTAGCCACAATCCATATTGATGCTGTAGTTTCTTGACAAATACTGCTGTTTGATGCCTTTCTCTCAAATCAGCTTCAGCCCAGCTAGAAAACTTAAGCTGCAATTTGCTTCTTAATAACGGTGTGTACATTTGAGAAAGCCATTATGCATCTGCAGCTGAGTGCCCATGTGCCTAGGACAGTTTCATTAATTCCTCAGGGGGTGGGAGGTTGCAGGGGCAGGGAAACCAAAAGGTCATGTGTGACAGTGGAGACATCCCCACCCCCTCCCTTGTGTAGAAATGCAACTTGAAATGCAGCAGAGAAAAAGACCTCCTTGTGCTTGAAGCCACGAATGTGGACATACTATAGGAGTGAGGCACATTTCTTTGGACACGCTGCCACCTTTGCTCAGGCATGTTACATAGGTTTTGAAACACTTAAAAAACTTGGCAAGACTTTTTGTCATATGTAAAAGCAGGGTGTGACTGCACACATCAGTAGTGATCCTTCATCTAAACCAGGCTTCTTCAGCCTTGGCCCTCCAGATGTTTTTGGCCTACAAATCCCAAGGTCCCTAACTAGCAGGACCAGTGGTCAGGGATGCTGGGAATTGTAGTCTCAAAACATCTGGAGGGCCAAGGTTGAGGAAGCCTACTTTAGGAATTTTTATGAAATTATCCCCGTTTAAAGTTACCTCCAGATTTTTTTGTATTTCTAATTGCCTGGCCTTATTTGCAGGAAGGCACTGGTGCACTGGCAACTCACAAGTGACTTCTGGATTTTGCATGGCAGCTTCACCAATCTGGTGCCCTCCACATGTTTTGGACAAAAGCATCTGCACCTCTGGCTGGCTACTGATGGGGGAAATAGAAATTTCAATACAATATGGGTTTTCCTGTCCTTCAGATTAATCAGTGGAGGTTATATTTTTGATACAAATTGAGAAATTTGTTCATGGCTACTTGTTATGCCTTCATCCTGGTATGACACATATTTTTATCAAAAATATCAAGGCTATGTCTTGAGGGGGAAAGACCACAGCTCCCTGAAACCCCCAAGTTCAGTCCCAGTTGTAGGGCAGGGAAAGTCCTCTGTCCCAAACCCTGGGGAGCAGCTGCCAGTCAGTGTAGAGAATACTAAGATAGATGAGCCCCTGGTCTAACTCAGCATGAGACAACCTCTGACATTCCTGGGTTTCCCAAATCATCCCCTGCTCTTCCCCAAAGACACACATGCAACAAAAACTTTTGATAGCCACATCTTTCCAAAGTGCCTTATTTATTAATAGGCCAACGTTCCCAAACCGATTGGGGCAAATTGCAGCCATTATTATACACGAGACTGGCAGATTGCTGTCCCTAAAGGGCTCAGATGGCAGGAGCTTCATGCATACGTGGGAGCGGGCCATTTTCTTTCTGCGTGGTGCATGCAGAGGCATGCACATCCAAAGGACAGAATAACATGTCTATTTTTAGCAACACTCCTACATGCATAGCACCAGGGGAAAGCAGTGTCTGAATTGCTTCTTGCTGGTGTGGCATGCAGAGAGAATTTTGCTAAAAATAAGCACTGCATTACCCCTTTGTGCATACATGGAAGGCAGCATCACGGAGGAAGAACACAGGGGAGGAATACAGCTCAGTGGCTGCTGGTTGAGCACCTGCCTTGCATGTAGAAGGTATTGGGGTCAGACCCTGGAAGCTGCTGTGTATTCTAAGCTAGGTTAGGGAATAAATTATTTTGTTTCTCTCTCTCTCTCTCTCTCTCTTAATGCTGCCTATCTGTTTTCTGCTTCATCCCACATTTCACTATTTCTTATATAAATATTCTTAAATTGAAATCTGAGATTTTGATCAGGGGAGGAGGTGGATACTTTTGACAATGTGGAATTATTTTGGCAACCTCAACTCCCGCAGACACACCAGGCCAGCACAACCACAGTTCTTGCCGCCTGCTAGATGGGGGATTCCTCCTACCCTAGAAGTGGAGAAGGAAACTGATTCAGGATGCATTCAAAGCTGAATCTAATATGCAAACTGAAACACAGCTGTGCCTCAAAATTCTCACGAATTTGAAATTTTGTGATGCAGTTCTCCAAGAAAGAGTGCTTACAAAAAAGCATATATTAAGGGAAACAGCACACTGCTTATAGTATTATGCTTATCAGGGGAAGATCAACTAACATGCTGATGAATTATCATGATGTGGTTTTTTTAAAAAAATGCACAAATGTGCTGCAGAAATGTGGAGAAGTGAATTTAAGATTTGAAAAACGAGAAACTGTGAGAACTGAAATCTACAGAACCCTCCATCCCTACTCAGTCTCATCTATGTTATTATTAAAAAGTAACCTGCCAAGTGGTGAAACAGGCCTCATACCAGGTTGCAACAGAAAGGCTTAAGAGGACATCAACCACCTTGCCATCATCTACAAATTTACTCTCTCTCTTTGAGCAAGGGATACTTGGAAGGAAAGCAAATTTGTGATGAGATGAATAACAGCGAGGGAATAAAAAGTTTTGAGTCCAAGAGAAGTCGTTTCATGAATAGCTCAGTATCAACCCCACGCAGCGCAGAGGGCCACCCTTGGAAGGATCCGGCCATTTTCCCATGGTGATTCCTGCAAGTGAAAAACATGAGTATGGTTTGGGTGAGGGGCTCTATAGGCAGACAGGCCTAATTGATTTTAGCAGAGTTCTGAAAGGCATCAGGAATCTCAGTCGGAAACTCCAGCTGGATTATTTGAGCAGGCTTGACATGACAGCTGCCATTTAACAGGTTAAGGTGGAGAGAAGAAGAGCTGCTCCTAAAGGTTCTGTGTGCTTATCTGTTCCCTAGACAGCAAAATGGCCCTGGCCCTCACTTTCATCTGTTGTACTATTAACAGGAGAGAGAAAAACTAGTTTGTTATAGGCTTGGAGGGATTGTTATAGGATTGGATGATATCAGTGGGTCGCTTACTGGCCTGTGAGGTTTAGAATCCAGTAGAAAAAGACCTACTGTATTTTTTGCTCCATAACACTCACTTTTTTCCTCCTAGAAAGTAAGGGGAAATGTCTGTGCGTGTTATGGAGCGAATGCCTACGGATGGTGGGGGGATCTGCTGCAGTCGTGAGCAGAGGATCCATGGTTCCCCTTCCTTCCCTCCTCCGTGGCTCGCTTTGCTCGTTTTGAAACAGCAAAGCGGGAGAAGAGCCACTGAGTGGGGAGAAGAGAGGGACAGAGAGCCTGGTTACAAAGCACGGATCCACATGGATCCTCAGGATTTTTGCACTGGGTCACCCCAAATTCACCATCAGATCACATAGCATGTCCATGGCTACAGCTTGCACCAAAAAAATCACGCACCCACTGTTGCCTGGGGCCGCAGTGGTGCAAAAACATGGTTACAAAGCATGGATCCACATGGATCCTCAGCATTTTTGCACTGGGCTACCCCAAACTCACCGTCAGATCACATGTCTGTGGCCACAGCATGAACCACAAAAACCATACATCCACTGTTTCGTTTAGAATATTTTTTTTCTTGTTTTCCTCCTCTAAAAACTATGTGCGTGTTATGGTCGGGTGCGTGTTATAGAGCGAAAAATACGGTACTTACTGGTCAAACCAATTCCTATGTAAAGTTAATGGCCTTAGCAACTCAGCTAGGTACTCTCACATCAGCAGTTTAGTGTAAGCCTTGCTGCCATAGAGATAAATAGGTGGGCTTTTCCCACCTCGCCTGGCTGGAACAATAGGGCAAGTGGGGCCGTGTCTGTGCGTTTTGGCTGAACTGAAAGGAGACACAGAGAGACTTGACTTGAGAGGGCTGAATGTGCAGGGGGCAGATCCAATATCAGTTGCCTTTCTCTAAAACCAGGGCTTGTCTTTGTGGAAGAAGGGAAATTCCTAGCTAGATTTTTGGGGAGGTAACAAAAAAGGCAGGAGAGGGACTCCTGCCAACAAGTCCGTAATGGGGAAGCAAGATCCGTTGGGGTGTTAATGCTGTGCACCCCTCCATCCTATGCTCATGTTGTGTATGTGTTTAAATAAAACAATATATTCTAAATACATTGCAATCTCCACTGACCCTCATTCCAAGGAAACTAAACTTCAGGAACACCTGGTAGAGTCTCTTGCCATTCAGAGATTCAGTAAGCACAGTATTTTAGTTTTATCTACAGGAATCTGAGGCACTTCCAAATGCCTAGAAAGGAGCAAGGAAAGTATTTAAGCAGTAATTATTACCTTGGTGCCATTTTTGTAATTTTAAGAGCTTAACCTGGGAAAGCTGAATGTTGTCAAAGAGCACTTGGTGCCTCTGAGATTCTCACACTAGCAAAGGTGCCCAGAAGTTTTGTTCTCTGAGCTATTGTGGCAACTTTGCACTTGATGATCCTGTGGCAGAAAGAGGGAAGAACGTGCGCATGAGCAGCCCAGGGATCACAGATCCCCAGAGAACGCATATCTCTCTCACCTGGATATCTGAACACATGGAGTTGCTTACAGTCGCAGAGACGTGACGCGTGGGATATGGAAGGGGTAAGTTTCCTCTGATCCAGTGGAGCTAGACACAACATGGGGAAAAAACACAAATGAGAGGTTTGGGGAGAAGTGACAATACAAATTTGTGAAGCTATTTCACCTCATTAGCTTGTTTTGGGGAAGGTAGGATGTTTATTATGGCCAACTAAGAATTACTCCCAAATTGCAAACCACAGCCTCAATACAATAGATTATGAAGGGCAATGACAGGTTATATAACATGAAGAAAAAAGTGACATTTCAAATTTGCCACCTGCTCATTTCCTCAAGAAGAAAATACTCACAAGGGTCTCCAAAGACTAGCCTGGAAGCAGCCTCATGAGAAGATAATTTACAGTGGTACCTCGGGTTAAGTACTTAATTCGTTCCAGAGGTCCGTACTTAACCTGAAACTGTTCTTAACCTGAAGCACTACTTTAGCTAATGGGGCCTGGAGCACGATTTCTGTACTCATCCTGAAGCAAAGTTCTTAACCTGAAGCACTATTTCTGGGTTAGCGGAGTCTGTAACCTGAAGTGTATGTAACCTGAAGCATATGTAACCCGAGGTACCACTGTATACTGCATTGACTTGCATGACGGTCTCCACCTAAGTGGAGTTACAGAGGCAACACTGACCTTTAAAAGGGACGGTAGAACACCTGTCATGTAAAAGGTTTGAAGGCTAATAAAACAGGTATTGATTAAAAAGGTTAAATAAGGCCATGGGATATGTGGCAACAGGCTGACATATGTGGCTCTTATAAATCAATGACTTTTATTCTCTGTTTAACAGAGTGGGAGGAAACACTGTGGGTGTCCACAGTGGCGTAGCGTGGGTTGTCAGCACCCGGGGCAAGGCAAGTAATTTGCACCCCCTAACCCGTGGATTTGCGCCCCCTAACCCTAACCCCCAGATGTTGTGCCCGGTGCGGCCGGCCCCCCCTGCACCCCCCACGCAACGCCACTGGGTGTCCATAAGGCCTCTGGGCCTGATGGGTCATTCACAGGGTACTGGATTGTGGTCCCTGCTGGACTTCCGGGTTAGCGCCAACGACTAATGGCGGATTCCCTCTGAGCTCCGGAGGGATCGGCTCCGCGGGATCGGGTCTTACCGCTGCGGCGAAGCGGGGACCCTCAAAAAATCACAGGCGGGTGAAGCCTGTGAGCGTGGGGACTCGGCGGGACCATTTGCGCCCCCCAAGCCGCGAAGGAGCCTTTTTAAAGGCTCCGGAACAGGACGGGGTGGACAGCGCGGTGCTGAGAGTCGATTGCTTCTCCCGCAGAGTGAAGCCGCATAGCCGTTTGTCGGAGAGCGCCGACTTCTTCTTGTGAACATTTGGACTCTAAAGCAACAACCCGTGAGTAGTACGGAAATTGGAACTTCAAAGAAAATTTTTCTTTAAATTCGGCACGATCGGGGAAGGTCTAAACAGGAAGTCAGCCTTCCCTCTCTGTAAACAATTTAAAGCAAAGGACCGGTTAACTAAGGTCGAGGAGAATTTTTCTTCTTCTTTTTTTTGTAAAAGATTTTAATTTCACGGTTTGGCACCATAAGAATTTTATTGGAGGCAGGGGAGCCTGCAGAAAAAGAACTAAATTTGGGAGCGAAAGCACCACCACCCCGGACCCGGGAGTGTCCCGCGAGAGTCTGGTGATGAGGTATAGAAGATCTTGACAGCTGTCAAGTTACTTGTCAAGACGCAAAAAGAGGACTTTGTTTCTGTTGCTTCTGCTGGTTATATTTTGTTACAATCTGCTCCTGAAAAATGAAGGGCTGATACAAACTAACTGGACTTTTGGATTTGTGCTGAAAGGAACATCAAGGAACTAAAACTCCCCTAGAGGGGGTTTTGGGACATTACAAAGAATGGCCGGAGGAGGAAAAATACAGGCTGAACTGAACAGAGCATTTGTTCTCTTGGGAAAGTTGCAAGGTCAAATTGATGTTTTGGCTACAAATGCTACAGCTTTAGATTTAACAGTGAATAGCTTCATTGAATTTGATAAGGACAAGGATCTGACGCAGGAAGCCTACTTAACTGGACAAATAGAGAAATTTGAGAGCCTTGAGATATATGTTGTCCCTGAAGAAAAGGAAGGGGGAGCTGTAATTTTGCAGACGTCAAAGGAGAGCTGTAATTTGAGGCCTGACATGATGGCAATAAAGGAAAATAAAAACTTGATGTGGAAAGTCTGGCCTGAATTGGAGAGTGAAAAATGGAGAGATCTCCTTATGTGGAGATCTGAAGACCTAAGGATTACAAACTTGATTAAGGTGGAAGTTGGAGCTTTGGGGACATTTGGATTTAAAAGGAGTATGAAACAAGATCTGGAATACCCCATAGGCTTCATCTTTAAGTATGAAGGCCTGGATGGAAGAAAAGTGGATCCTGTTGGGCCGGAGCTTCCCCGAGATTTGGTTTTCAATATTAAGGACTACCAAAAAGACCGGCAGAGAGGAAGTGAGAGAGAATTAAGAGCCTTGGATTTAAGATCTCCAGGCTGATTGTATATTGAGACTGATGGACACATGTGGGGGACTGGAACCGGGAAGGGGGAATGGGTGGAATAGAAACTGGGAACTCAAAGGGTATATAATTATAATTTGTTTTTCTTTTTGTTTTGTTATCTGTATGAAAATTGGGAAAATTCGTGGAAGGGAAACTTGGTCGACCTTAGAGAAATGGTTTAAGAATAAGTATTGATGTCTAAGTTTGGATGAGAGTTAAGATTGAATAAAGTAAAAGTGGTTTTTAAGATGAATTAAATCAAATGAAAATAAGGTTGGAAGGATATAAAGGAAAAATGATTAGATATAGAGGATTAAGCAAAAATGAACCGAGGAAATGGATGAAAGAGAGAAAGTAAAATAATAACATATTAAAATAAATTATTAAGTTAAAAAAATAAGGTTGAAAGGACTTGCTGAAATAAAAATCTGAATCTGAATACAGAAAGGGGAGGTGTGGGGAGGTCAAGAAAATAAGTAAAAGGGAAGTTGTTATGCAAAGGATTTAAATTGCTTTTTTCTTTTTTCTTTTTTAATGATAGTATTTTTTCTTTGTATTTTCTGTTTTGTGTTGTATTGTGTATTTTTTCTTTTGTTTTTTGTTTTCTCATGTTTTCTTTGTAATCTTTAAAAAACCTGAATAAATATTATTATTTTAAAAAAAAATGGATTGTGGTCCCTGCTCCCAATTTCACCCTGCAGGCCCCCATGCCCCTGCGCCCATCACAGCATCTAACTGAGCTACAGCCGTGCCGGATAATATGGTTTTATGGCTGCTATTTCTGTGCTTTTATCTTTTCTTCTCCATGCTGTTTCATTGTTGGCAGTCACCCAGGGGGTTGTACAGCAAAGGCTGGTGTGCAAATTATCTAATAAGCAGATGAATTGAATTGAATGTGAAGGCCGCCCCCAAAGCCCCCCCCCCCCCCCGCGCCTGTGCCCAACACTTACACTAATCGGTGCCGGATGGGACGAAAGTGCTTGGTGGTCTTGATGGCGAAGAAGATGCTGGGGAGGAGGAAGAAGGCACAGCAGCCCAGGCTGAACCAGAAGGCATTCTGGGGGAGGAAGCACAGAGAGACAAACCCTGGTGATGGGCTCCATCCTCTGGGAAGACATGGACACCATGGCTGGCAGATCGCCAAATGAAAAGTTTACTTTCATACAGTATTTCATTCCTTCATAAAATTCATATACCCTTTGGCTGTCAAGAGAAACCTCAAAGTGGCTTACAAAACAAATAGAACAGTAATATTGTCAGTATAAACTGTTGAAAGCAGCTGTTTAAAGCATTCAAAAAATAATCAGTGTCAATGATAAGCTAAAATCAGATTAAAACACACTACTGCTGCTGCCAGAATGTCTGGATAAAGGTAAAGGTAAAGGTACCCGTGACCGTTAGGTCCAGTCTCAGACGACTCTGGGGTTTGTCCACAGACAGCTTCCGGGTCATGTGGCCAGCATGACTAAGCAGCTTCTGGAGAACCAAAGCAGCACATGGAAACACTGTTTACCTTCCCACCGGAGTGGTACCTATTTACAGTGGTGCCCCACAAGACGAACGCCTCGCAAGACGGAAAACCCGCTAGACGAAAGGGTTTTCCGTTTTGGAGGCGCTTCGCAAAACGAATTTCCCTATGGGCTTGCTTCGCAAGACGAAAATGTCTTGCGAGTTCCTGCGGGGTTTTTTCCCTCCCCCCCCCTTTCCTAAGCCCTAAGCCGCTTATCAGCTGATCCGCTGATAAGCCGCTTATCAGCTGATCCGCTAAAAGCCGCTAAACCGCTAATAGCGCTAATCCGCTAAGCTGTCAATGGGCTTGCTTCGCAAGACGAAGAAACCGCTTTACGAAGAGCCTCACGGAACGGATTAATTTCGTCTTGCCAGGCACCACTGTATCTACTTGGACTCTGACGTGCTTTCGAACTGCTAGACTCGCAGGAGCTGGGACCAAACAATGGGAACTCACCCCGTCACAGAGATTCAAACCACCAACCTACTCATCAGCAAGCCCTAGGCTCTGTGGTTTAGACAACAGTGCCACCCGCGTCCTAGAATGTCTGGATTGGTGTCCCTAAAGAAAAAAGGGCTCTGCCACACTGAAAGATTGATTTCTTGCAACTGTGTAAGGAGTATTATGTGGAACCTGAAATGGTGGCAGTTCCACAGACTGAAGGGTGCATGTGGGGGAAAGGCAATCTCGCAGGTAAACTGCTTTCAAGTGGTTAAGGGATTTCTATACTAGCACACTGAATCAGTAACCAGTGCAGGTCTCTGAACAGAGGCATTAGATGCTGAGAGAGACTTCCTGCTGTCAGCCATAATGCTCCAACTCGGCTAATTTCTACACACACCCTTCCCTATAACAAATGTTCAAGACCAGACACAGTCTAACCACTGTGCGAGCTTTGTGCAAGTCTCCCAAATGCTGCTCATGTACATTCCTGGTTCCCACAGGTTTGGGCACTCTGCGCAGATTCAATCAAAGCAGGGAATCTGCCCTGATGAAGGCTGTCCATTGCCACCTTCTTTGGGAAACAATAGCAATAGTGAGTCAGGCTAGGTCTTTGTCAGGAGTGGCTGCAGCCCCTGCTTGGGAGTCCCTAATCCTGGCATGCCTGCAGAGGGTCCTTAGCCCTGTCCTTACCTGCCCTGTCACAACCTCATAGGCCAAGCGGGGAGGCCTGGGAGGCCTGATTAGCCACACCCTGGATCTGAGGAAACACATCAAGCAAAAGGCAAAGAGGAAGAGTGCCAGCAAATTTTAGACAGTAGAGGAACTATCTGGAACACTTACCCAGGGATCTGCAATACGATCACACAAAATCACCCGGCCATTGTCTAGAGCAGTGGAGAAGGGTTTGCATGATGCAACATCCTCAGTTAGCTGGAACAGAAAAGGAGAATTGCTTGCGCATATCACAACTTGTTTAAGCAGTGCATGGAGAATGAGGCTCACAAGGTGCTTCCAGACTGTCACTATTTTGGGGCAGGATTCAGTCACATACTGACAAATTCAGCTTGCACTATTAAAGTTGTTATTCTTGTACAACAAACCTGTCCCCACCCCCAAAAAAACCCTGGATATTTGCGCTAAGGAAAATGAGGGGTTAATACCCTGGATAGTGAGGAATAACAATTGCTTGTTGAAGCATCCTATAACTCACAAACAAATTGTAATCACTGCTTTAAAAACAGGTCACCTGGAATGGAAGTGGCCAGAGACAGAATACAGGTGAGTAGATTTCTTACATTGTTTTTTCACCCAAACTCAGAAACTGCTTACCAGGCAAAGCAGATCCACTAACACCAGCTTCCCAGCAGGTGGGTCCTTGTTGCTTATCAGGAGGCAAAGGGGAAGAGGCGAGGCAGTAGGGTAGTTGCAGTGGTGCAAACACATGGCATAACCAATCTGGTGCTCCTGTTGGTGTGTTAGCACTGCGCTAATCTCCCTACCACTTCACCCCTATCACTACTGGTAAGCAGCCCACCTACTTCTGCCTAAACTACAACTGGAGACTTGGTGAATTCATTAAAAATCTCAATTAATGAACAACTGGCATTTGCAAGCCTCCAGTAAGTCACAGAGGCCTCCATGCAGGCAATTTCTTTCCTGAATTATGCTGGCTTCATCCAGCTGGCCCTTTCACTAATACACGACTTTCCCTTCTTCTGTCCTCGTGATGCATTTCCCACAACAGGCATCTTGCCCTTCTAATACACCTGATCAACACCCCACCCCAAGGCAAGGTTTGTCCAGTGGTCGCTGCCACTTCTGTTCAGCACCATCTCACTCCTGAGGCACCACTCGGGTACAAAAGAATCTCATACTTACCACGCTCCTCAGCCATTTCAGGTACTGTGAGACATACCCCACCTCTTTTCTTACAAAGCAATCCAGCTCCTGGAGGAGAAAGGAGGTGCAGGTTGAAGGACTCCAACCAGTGCTTCTCAAGAGGGTAATCAGAGATGCCCCACCCCTGTTCCTCCACCAATTAATGCATTATCTTCCAAATTGAAGATTGCTCCTACACAAAAATTATGTTGCAAATATATGTTGTTAGCTAGGTTGCAGTTCACATTTATTGGAAGCAGACTGCACGTGTTGCCCATTTGCAAAAAGTGTTTTTACACAGATCCAGCTATCAAATGATCAGCATTAGGTTCAAATCCCCTTTCAGCCATCCATTCACTAAATGGCCTTGGACAAGTCACTCAGCTGCTTCTGTTTTATACCACAGAAATCTGTGGGGCAGCTGACATGCCCCTTGGTAACTCTAAGTGCTGCTTCATACAGCCCATGTGTGCTTTGAGAACACACAGCATATAGCTTTGGTCAGTCCTGGTTTCTTCTAATGCACACACATTTCCTACAAACATCCAACTGACTTTCTGTTTTTCTTCCTTGAGAAAACTTCTAGAAACCTAACTTTCCTCTTGCTTTCCAACCTTGCCTTTTTATTATTCTCTTCCACCTTCTCTCACTTCCCTTCCTTCCATTCGAGGGGAGGTTTCCACAGTGGTCATCCTTGCTGTCAACAACACCTTTGCCGCTTCCCTCCCATTCTCCCCTTCCTTGTGTTTCTGGTCCTGGACTGAGAGCTTTTATGGCAGGGTCTATAACAGGCCTCCTCCCATCTAGTAGGGAGGCACCAATTTCAGTTGCTTTCAGTTTCTCACCTTTGCAGTCATACGTTAAATTCTTGTAGCATCAGTTTACCATTAAAAAAAAGGTCAATGTTAAAAAATCATTTCACTGTGAATTTATCCCAAAATACATATTTTTGCAACACAGCTTTCAGTAATATTTTATGTTATTTTTATGTTATTTTTGCTACCATGCATGTTCATGCACTTTACCCTAGTATATGCCATTCTGTAGACATTACTTGGCTGGAGAACTGCATTACAAAATTTAGAAAAATGCTGATTTTGGTCGGTGTCTTGTTTCTGAAGCCACCAGTTAGGTAGTCTCAGTTTCAAGTTTCTCTCCTACTATCTAATCCAGTACTCTTCCCCACAGTGGCTAATTAAATGGCTTCACAAGCAGGATAGGCTGGTGCAATTCAGAAGTGTGCAGCACCTGATGCATGACATGTTTCCTGCTCACTTGACCTAACTTGCTGCAGAACGTGCTCAGTGTCATTTGTGCCTCCTAGAACAATGACATGTGGAGCAGCAGTCCTCTGGCTGAAGACAGATGTACCATTTCAACAGCAAAGGAGGTAAATTGATAGCACCGCTGCTGCTCTTGCACACCAATGCACACCTATATTTCACCCTCTGTTACAGCCACAAAATATGCTGAATAATGCCATCACCTCTCCTTCTACTCACCTGCCTTAGGATTTTCCGAGTCTGTATGGGGAACATCTTCTCAATAAGGCCAATCTGAGACTCGGTATTGTTTATCTGAGCCTATTGGGGAAGCAGGGAGAAAGTTTAGCAATCTGGGGAGTGCTGACAGATGATAAGAGCATCACAAAAGGTGGCTGGACCAGCTCAATAGCCCACCTAGTCCAGCATCCTGTTTCCACAGTGGCCACCCACATGCCTGTGGGAAACCTGCAAATAGGACCCAAGCACGAGAGCACTCTCTCCTCCTATGGTTTCCTGCAACTGGCATTCAGAAACATTACTTTGTATGATGTACAAAGCCATTGACAGGCCTCCCCTCCATGAATCAGGCTGAAACTAGAAGTGACAAGGAGCACAGGGCGGCTGCTGAGAGTGACAACCTCTTGCAGTTTCTTCCTCGGTTCCCTCCAATGCATCCTTTGCTAACCTGGTGCCTCCAGATGTTCTCCAAAGCACCTGAAGGGTGCCAGGTTGGCAAAGGCAGGTGTGGATCATCATGCCTGCTGGTTGCACATGTTTGTGTTTCACGGTCACAAGCCATCACCACCCACACTAATACAGCAAAAAAACAAGCATAATAGAACCCCAGGACACATGACAGTCTACACATGGGCTTCACACCATTTTGTAGCAGCAAAGTCTTTCTGTGTAGAAAATACATATTGTATTTGACATATACATGAAGGAAATGCAGAACCTTTTCTTTTATCGAAAGGAGTTTTCTATCTCTGTAATTATGGTTCAATACCCCCAAGCAACCTTTCCACTTGGTGCATAATTTTTCAAGATGCTTGTGGTGGAATTTAGATTACACTTCATTACCCTGTTACAGTCACAATCCTTGAAAGATGGAGTTACAGAATGAGCTTGCTGAAATCCCTCAGTGGTGAATTAAATAGAAGCAAGGGCTTCTAATGAAGAGTAAAAGAGGCACTGCATGCTGCTTAGAAAGATACGCAGAACTTGAAGAGTTCCTTTCAATAGGGTTTTAATACGTAAGATGGCGATGGTATGGATAATACACGTGCAAAGCCCAGTTTGCTGTTATTGAAGATACCAGAAGGAAGAAAAGAAGCAGGAAGAAAAGATACAATGTCTACAAAATTTGGAAATTAGGAACCAACAAAGCAAAAAGCATAAGCAATTTATGCTAAAGATGATGGTGGGTATGTTTCCGAGCACAATTCAAAGTGTTGGTGCTGACCTTTAAAGCCCTAAATGGCCTTGGTCCAGTATACCTGAAGGAGTGTCTCCACCTCCATTGTTCAGCCTGGACACTGAGGTCCAGCGCCGAGGGTCTTCTGGCGGTTCCCTCACTGCAAGAAACCAAGTTACAGGGAACCAGGCAGAGGGCCTTCTCAGTAGTGGCACCCACCCTCTGGAATGCCCTCGCACCAGATGTCAAAGAGAACAACAACTACCAGACTTTTAGAAGACATCTGAAGGCAGCCCTGTTTAGGGAAGCCTTTAATGTTTAACAGACCACTGTATTTTAAATTTTGTTGGAAGCCACACCCAGCCAGATGGGTGGGGTAATAATAATAATAATAATAATAATAATATTACAAACCCCTTGGCCATTAATAAATTTACCAGAGCTGCAATCTTAAACACACTTGCTAGGAAGTAATTCCCACTGCACTCAGTGTGTGTTGCTTATGAGTAAACCTGCTCCAGATTGCCCAATAGGGTTGCCAGTTTTAATTAATTTAATTAGTAGATAAACTAATTAGAAATGTGATCACAGATTAAATTTGTCTCAGCTCCACAAGTGTCTGTGTCTGCCTGAAACTGCAGGGAAGGCAGCTGCTTAGGGAACACAGGCACTCTGGACACATCGGCTCTTCCGAATGTCAGCATTTTGTGGGACAGATTCAAGCGCATGCCAAATACATAGGTTTGTGCAATTAAAGAGACATGTTGACATGTTGTCCAAGTATCAGCAAATCTACTTTAAGACAGTAAAAACGTTTTGCAATTGAGCAAGCTATGGTGAAACACATTGAAAAGTGCGAGATGAACAAATGACTAATGGAAAGACTTGTAAACAACTTGTGAGCAAATCAAGAAAAATGCAGGAAGGATGCTCACTGCAGTGCCATATAACCTTCCTGCAAATAAATCAGAATAAACGCTTGTTATATCTAAACTGCACATAAACTTTGTGCAAGCAAAGCTGAATGAATGCTCAATAAACCAATTGCCTGGAGAATTCCACTGTTTTTCTCCTTGCTGCACAAGATTTGTTGAAGAAGAAACTTAAGGGTGGATATTCTTTCCAATTTACTAAAATGTGTATTTCAAGAAAAAGGTTACTTCCAGACAACCATTCTGATCTATTTGTGGGCAGATTAGGTAATGTTTCATCAAGCAAGTACTATCTCACACTTCCCAATGCATTCCCCCGTCACTTTCCTTATGGCAAACACACACATCCTTTGGGAAAGACAGCCCTATCAGCTACAATTGCGCAACTGGAACTTGCTGGCATGCAACTGAGACCAGCACAACCACCTTGAAAACAGTGACAGTCTGGAAGTGACCAAAGGCTATGCGGCTTCTCTTCTACCAATAAGAACTACAGGCAGCGGAAGCGGATAGTGCAGCGTTGAAAAGACAATATGTTGCATTTTTTCAATCTGGTCACCCACAATACTGATGTTAATTTTTTTCAGAACTCATTCAGGTTCTGGTGTGTTGGTTCTAATAGGATTATTCTAATATTTCTGAATCCCAAATAGACAAATAAAAAAAAAAAGAAGAAGTCTTGTGTTTAAATTTGCAAGCTGACTCACATTTACAGAAAAGCAAGGTCATTCAAGCAACCTCCAAAAGAATATATCTGGAGGTTTCAGAAACATGTTAATATATATTATGTATTATATAAATAAATAGATTTAAAACTACCGGTGGCATACTAGAATGGTGCAGACCTGGAGGATTCTCTTGGAGAATGAGTTTTAGCACCCCAAAGAACCCCACTCCACCTATATAACTTGTAATAATAAATTGGGAAAGGAGTACGACAAGGCTGCATTTTGTCTCCCTGCTTATTTAACTTATATGCAGAATTCATCATGCGAAAGGCTGGGCTGGATGAATCCCTAGCCGGAATTAAGATTGCCGGAAGAAATATCAACAACCTCAGATATGCAGATGACACAACCTTGATGGCAGAAAGTGAGGAGGAATTAAAGAACCTTTTATTGAGGGTGAAAGAGGAGAGTGCAAAATATGGTCTGAAGCTCAACATCAAAAAAACGAAGATCATGGCTACTGGTCCCATCACCTCCTGGCAAATAGAAGGGGAAGAAATGGAGGCAGTGAGAGATTTTACTTTCTTGGGCTCCATGATCACTGCAGATGGTGACAGCAGCCACGAAATTAAAAGACGCCTGCTTCTTGGGAGAAGGGCAATGACAGGCCTAGACAGCATCTTGAGAAGTAGAGACATCACCTTGCCAACAAAGGTCCATATAGTTAAAGCTATGGTTTTTACCAGTAGTGATGTATGGAAGTGAGAGCTGGACCATAAAGAAGGCTGATCGCCGAAGAATTGATGCTTTTGAATTATGGTGCTGGAGGAGACTCTTGAGAGTCCCATGGACTGCAAGAAGATCAAACCTCTCCATTCTGAAGGAACTCAGCCCTGAGTGCTCACTGGAAGGACAGATTGTGAAGCTGAGGCTCCAGTACTTTGGCCACCTCATGAGAAGAGAAGACTCCCTGGAGAAGACCCTGATGTTGGGAAAGATGGAGGGCACAAGGAGAAGGGGGCGACAGAGGACGAGATGGTTGGATAGTGTTTTCGAGGTTACCAGCATGAGTCTGACCAAGCTGCGGGGGGCAGTGGAGGACAGGAGTGCCTGGCGTTCTCTGGTCCATGGGGTCACGAAGAGTCGGACACGACTAAACGACTAAACAACAACAACAAATACCTGGAAGCCAGGTCCCAGCGTTGATAAGTAATCGACACTTTCTTTCAGCTTTGCCTATAAGAAAATGAACAGGTGAATCGTACCCCATAAAAGAACCATTCCCCTCATGATCTGTTGCTTTCCCCTCTACCCAGAACTCTCACTTTCACCTTACCTAAAACCAAATTTGCAGCCTACAATTTGGAGACTTTCCACATCTAGAAGTCATGTGGGCCAAAGCCACATCGTGTGGCTTAGAGATATGACTGGCTTACAAATGAAGCAAAACAAGTTTTTTTGAGAAGCGTGGACTGTCTCAGGCAAAAAATCTGAGGAATTTTAAGACTAAATAAATGTTTCAAGGGAGTTCAGCACATTCCTAGGTTTTCATTTAAAGTCTCTAACCTGCCTATTGCAAACCCTCCAAGTGTCCCTATTTTCCAGAGACAGTCCTGGAATTACAGAAGCCATCCTGGTTTCTGATTTGATCCCAGAATGTCCCGGTTTTGCTTTTTCCTCCCCTCCACATCTTGGAGAACAATTAAAAGTGGTGCAGAGATCAGGATCCCCATCCCTGTCCTTTTTGGAAAGAGGAGCCTTTGCTGCATGCTTGTGTTTGTGTGTGTGTGTGTGTGTGTGTGTGTGTGGTGTAGGTGCAAAAATGGACTCTTGTTTACACTGAAAATAAAATACCTGCATCAAATGAAGGAAATTTTGGCACTGGCCCTTCCTATAATTTTGAAGGAAAATGTACCCAATCCACTTTAGATTCTTCAATTGCAATTCTTCAGCAGCCAGCCATTTTTTAGGATATGTGTGGAATGTTTATTCCTATATTGTAAATGGAGCCTTACACTGTCTACTCAGAAGTAAGTCCCATTGTATTCAATGGAGCTTACTCCCAGGTGACTGGGTGGGTAAAGACTGTGCAGTGCAGCGTTACACTGCAATCCTTTTTACTCAGAAGTAAGTCCCACTAAGTTCAGGTATTTACTCTCTGGTATGTTCCTCGTCAGTCTCACAGTTTTCATTATTATTACAGTGGTACCTCGGGTTAAGAACTTAATTCATTCTGGAGGTCTGTTCTTAACCTGAAACTGTTCTTAACCAGAAGCACTACTTTAGCTAATGGGGCCTTCTGCTGCCACCGGAGAACAATTTCCGTTCTCATTCTGAAGCAAAGTTCTTAACCCGAGGTACTATTTCTGAGTTAGCGGAGTCTGTAACCTGAAGCATATGTAACCTGAAGCGTCTGTAACCCGAGGTACCACTGTATTCCTTTTCCCTGACAGGGACTCAAGGCACCCTACAGCTAAAATTTTAATTCATTGCCTTTATCTGTTGAAGGTGTTGTACATAATCCCTTCCCTCACACAACAATCTTTACAACAATCCTTTGAAGTAGGTTCAGCAGAGAGTTGTAATTGGCTCAAGGTGACCAATGTAGACCTGTATAGGACGTCTATGTGTGCAGTGAGATCAAACAGGGGAGAAGCTTTCTGATGTAGAATAGGATGCCCCTATTTGCATCAGATAATTGTTGGAGGGTATGCTGTTGACCTATAGCCAGTGTTGTGCAGTGGTTAGAGTGTTGGACTAAAACCTAGGAGACCAGGGTTCAGATCCTCACTCAGCCATGAAGCTCACAGGGTGACCTTGGGCCAGTCGGTGCCTCGCAGCCTAGTCTACCTCACAGGGTGTTGTGCGGATTAAATGCGGAAGAGAACCAGGTGTGCCACCCTGAGCTCCATGGAGAAACAGGTGGGATATAAATGCAATGAAAATAGCCAGTGCTCACCTGTACTAGGCTGACAATGATAAAAACAACAATGAAGAAGCTACAAATATTTGCTAAAGCTACATTTGCAGCAAACATGGGGCAGTGGCAGTGGGAGTGTAATCAAGTAAACTGTCGAGGAATTTCAAGGAAGTCTGAAAAAGATTCAGTTCAGGGGTTCAGCACATCCTCAGCTTGAAGCCTGAAAACCGAAGACGTCTATAGCAGGGGCCCAGGGTGGGGATCTCTTCTGTAACATGTTGTACTTACCACAAGGTCCTCCATTGTGAGGACCTTCGTATTCTGAATTTCCTTGAGCTTCCGAGTTTCCTCAGTGAGTCGTTCTAACAGGGCTCTGTTGTTCTGCAGGGAACACCAATAGTTCAGATTGGATAGAGGGCAAAGCTGGGAATTTGCAAAAAGCTCCCTTGATTTGTTCTCCTCCTCCCCTTGCAACCTAAGCCTTATCCACATTACACATTCAAAGCACTATGACACAACTTCAGTCATGGCTTCCCCCCCCAAAGGATCCTGGGAGCTGTAGTTTGTTAAGGGTGCTAAGAGTTGGAATGAGACTCCTTACAGTATTCCCCTTCACAGAGCTACAATTCCCAGATTTCCCTGCAAAGAGGGAACAATTGTTAAATCACTCTGAGAACTGTAGCTCTGTGAGTGGAATGGGGAGGGCACCTTCTAACATCTTCCAGCACCCTTATTTTTTATTTTTTAGAAAAAATAAATTTTCATTTTTCACATCACACATAAAATATAAATTTCTGCATTGCAGGGGGTTGGACTGTATGACCCTTGGGATCCCTTCCAACTGTACAATTCTATGATTCATTGATTCTATAACTCACAACACATCAAGCAACTTGCTTAGAAATATCAGATCAAATTCTTATGGCTCACTCCAAAAGATGTTTCCACATATTACCATGATATCCCGGTGGGTTATAAACACAATCTTCTTGACACACACAACCCAAAATCAGTTGCCACACAATATAGAAAAGGTGAGGGTTAGAATTCTCTTTGGTCGCACACTTCTGGCACATCAGCTTTTCAGCCAGGCTCTTGCCCATGCTCTGGAGTAGCATGCTTCAATGTTCAAGCTCAAGGCAGGGGGCCATTGCATGGCTATTTCCATACGTGCTGCCACAAGAAGGGACGTTAAAAGTTATTTAGAGCAGACGTGTCCCTTACTCCAAGTAAAGCAAATTGAGAAGGTTGTAGGTCCATTTTGTATATTAAACTCAACTCTTTAAATACCAAAACCCAAAATGGGTTTAAAAATTTCAAAACCACGTCGTATGTATGCAAGTTCCAGTTTCCTGACATCGCCTCCGACAGGTTGATGTTTCCCCTGGTATCATGTGGGAAATTTGATTCAAGTAGACCATGCACCCTGAGGTGAGTTAAATGTCTCTTGTATACAAAGGAAGCTGCTTAATTTTATTGCCCTGTTTATCAAAGGCTTTGTCTGCTGTTTTCATTGCCACTGTAAGCTGTTCCCCACTTGATTTAGTTGGGGCTATAGCTACCCTCCCCTCCATAGTTAAATCCTGACATAGATCGTCTCAATTTTTCTAGTTGGGCAGTCATTTCTGATAGGATAAAGTTTGTTATAGCTTCATATTTCTTTGGGAGTTTTATTTGTTTAGCGGCCATTACCTGATGCTTGCTCTCCTCCCATTCCTGGATAGAAGACGATACCCTGTCGCTTGCCAGGCTGCATGTTTCTTTATTTGTTTCTCAATGTCTATAAGGTTAGTTGGTGCATTGATAGTGCTTGGGGAAGTAAGTGGGGTAAAAAACTTAAACTGCCATCTTTATCAGGCCTCCCCTCCTGTCTCCTCATCTTTCTGCACCCATAAAGAACTACAGCTCCCATTATTCTTGGGGGGAAGTCGTAACTGCTTAAAGTGTTGAAATATTGCTTTAAAGGTACAGTGCAGATGAGGCCTCAGTAAACTGAGGATACCTACCTGAACCTTGCTAAGTCTCTCAAGTTCCACTGCCAAATCTTGAATGCTTGTCCTCACCACAGGGTTGTGCATCTAGAAAAAAAGAGTAGCAGTAAGAGTAACACTTAGCATTGCTATAGCATTATTTTCAAGTATTCAAAGCATCCCCAAATAATATTCTCAGCAACTGATGGAAGAAACATGAGAGAGACAAGGCTTTTGATTCCCATACATTCCCTCTCACCTCTGCTCTGAAGTTTGCATAGTCTACCCGGTCAATCCTGCTGTCTCGGAAAGTCTCCAGGTCCTTCTTCCCTTCTGCATTTAACAGGACGATGTTTTCAAAGCGGATATTGAAATTGTCCAAGCGCTTCTGAAACTCTGCAGTGTACTGGAGCAAAAGGTGGGAAGGTGGCATAAGTGAGCACCATGACTTAAATCCAAAAGAGAAAAAGTAATACCACCGTCAGAAGAAGAACTTTTGGGAGCAGTTGGAGGAAAATAGAATAACTACATCATGTCTCTGCAATTATTAAGTTGGAACATTCATGGATTTAATTCCCCGGAGAAGAGGAAGAAAGTCTTTCATTTATTAAAAAAGGAACAATTGGACTTAATTTGTTTACAGGAAACACATGTGATTAGGCTACATAGGAAAGTACTGATCAATAAAAGATTGGGCCAAGAGTTTATTTCATCGGACAAGGTCAAAAAGAGAGGAGTTGTTATTTATGCTAAAGAGAGCCTATCACCGAAATTTGTTTTTAAAGATGAACAAGGAAGAATTGTGGCAATCGAAATTCAATCACAAGGAGAAAAATTTTTGATTGTAGGAGTTTATGCACCAAATGAGGGGAAATCTGAATTCTTTAAGAAATTGCATGAGACACTGTTGGACTATATGGATTACAACATTATTATGATGGGAGATATGAATGGAGTGGTATCTACAAATATGGATAAGTCGCAGAGACAGTTTGTAACTAAAGGCAGACTGCCAAAAACCTTTTCTGAATTGACTTACAATATGGACTTAATTGACATCTGGAGAACTAAGAACCCCCTTGGAAGAGAGGGTACATTCTTCTCTGAAGCCAAAATGACATGGACAAGAATTGACCAAATATGGATAACTAGAGAACTGGCACCTAAGATACAAAAAGTGGAAATTTGCCCAAAAACTTGCTCCGACCATAATGCAGTGAAGATGGAGATGAAACTAACACCAATCGGTTCCTTCAGATGGAGGATGAATGACACCTTATTTAGAGATCAAGAGGTTACCAAGAAGGCCCAAAAAATCTTGAGAGACTATTTTGAGGTTAATTTGAATACCACGGTTGAAAAAAGAGTAATCTGGGATGCAAGCGAAGCGGTCATGAGAGGGTTTCTGATTCAACAGAATGCAATAAAAAAGAGAACTCAAAATGAGAAAAAAGATAAAATCTTGGAAAAAATAAAAGAAGGAGAGAAGAAATTAAGAGCGAAACCAAAGTCGCAAGAGATTCTGAGAGAAATAAAGTTATATCAAGTACAATATATGAAAATGATAAACCAGGAAGTAGAATGGAAAATTAAGCAGATGAGACAAAAGACATTTGAATCGGCTAATAAATGCGGGAAACTGCTAGCTTGGCAGATGAAAAAAAGACAGAAATTAAACACTATCACAAACCTAGACGTGGAAGGAAAGAACATACAGAACCCGTTGGAGATTAGAAGGTGCTTCCAGAGATACTTTAAACAACTATATACACAAGGGCCACAGAAAGAGACTGATATAGACCAATTTCTAAGAACAAATGGATTACAAAAAATCTCTCAAGAAAATAAGACAATGTTGAACCACAAAATTACAGAACAGGAGGTAGAAGGTGCCATTCAGAATATGCAGTTGGGTAAATCTCCAGGGCCGGATGGACTAACCTCCAAATACTATAGGGCCTTGAAAGACTGGTTAATTCAGCCACTAAAGGAGGTTTGTAATGAGATTTTGGAGGGGGGAAAGGCGCCAGAGTCGTGGAAGGAAGCTTACATTACACTTATACCGAAAACTGAGTCTGAAAAGACACAACTTAAGAACTACCGCCCCATATCCCTGCTCAATGTGGATTATAAAATTTTTGCTGATATTTTGGCTAATAGATTAAAAAAGGTATTAGTCGAAGAGATACATAAGGACCAAGCTGGCTTTCTCCCAGGTAGACACTTGTCCGACAATACGAGGAATATAATTAACATCTTGGAGATGTTGCAAGTGAATATTAATACCAAAGCAGTTCTAATTTTTATAGATGCGGAAAAAGCCTTTGACAATATTTCTTGGAGTTTTATGAAGAAAAATCTTCAGGGAATGGGGGTGGGTCAAGGGTTTGAAAATGGTATAAGTGCAATTTACTCAGAACAAAAGGCTAAGTTAATAGTCAATAATGTGATGACAGAGGAATTTAAGATAGAGAAAGGGACACGACAAGGCTGCCCAATTTCCCCATTGCTTTTTATTTCGGTCCTGGAGGTTTTGCTGAACATGATTAGGAGGGACCGTTTGATTAAAGGTATTCAGGTCGGAGCCAAACAATACAAATTGAAAGCTTTCGCAGATGACCTAGTTTTGACGTTACAGGAGCCAGAATCTAGTACGAAAAGAGTATTAGAATTGATTCAAGAATTTGGTCATGTGGCAGGATTTAAGCTGAACAAGTCAAAAACTAAAGTGCTTGAGAAAAATTTTACACCGATTGAGAAAGAGAGGTTTCAGAAGGAGACAGGTTTAACATTGGCTAAGAAAGTAAAATATCTAGGGGTTAATATGACTGCTAAGAACTTAAACCTATTTAAAGATAATTATGAGAAATGTTGGGCAGAAGTGAAAAAAAGACTTAGAAATATGGTCAAATTTGAAGCTTTCCTTGTTGGGTCGAATTGCAGCTATAAAGATGAATGTATTGCCAAAAATGTTATTTCTGTTTCAATCACTGCAAATTTTGGACAAGATGGACTGTTTCAAGAGGTGGCAGAGAGATATTTCTAGATTTGTCTGGCAGGGCAAGAAGCCCAGAATAAAATTTAAAATATTAACTGATGTAAAGGAAAGAGGCGGATTTGCCCTGCCAGACCTTAAACTTTACTATGAATCAGCAGCATTCTGCTGGTTGAAAGACTGGCTGCTTCTTGAGAACACAGACACTTTGGACTTAGAAGGTTTCAATAATGCTTTTGGGTGGCATGCATATTTGTGGTACGACAAGGTTAAAGCACATAAAGCATTTAAAAACCATATTGTCAGGAAAGCATTGTTTAATGTCTGGATAAGATATAAAGGCTTATTGGAAAATAAACCCCCAAGGTGGTTGTCATCAATGGAAGCAAAGGCTTTGAAAAGACTCAATATGGAGGCCAAATGGCCGAAATATTGGGAAATATTGGAACAAGGAGGAGACAAATTGAAATTGCAGAGTTTTGAGGAATTAAAAGATAAAGTGCGAGACTGGCTTCATTATTATCAAATAAGAGAGGCCTACAATTTGGATAAAAAAATTGGCTTCCAGGTGGAAAAATCAAAATTGGAAACAGAACTGTTAGACCCCAAAACTAAGATACTTTCAAGAATCTATAACCTGCTGTTAAAATGGAATATTCAGGATGAAACGGTTAAATCAGCTATGATTAAATGGGCACAAGATATTGGTCATAATATTATGTTTGCTGACTGGGAACAGTTGTGGACCACCGGTATGAAATTCACAGCATGCAATGCCTTAAGAGAGAATATTATGAAAATGATCTGCAGGTGGTACATGACACCAGTCAAGCTTGCAAAAATATATCATTTGCCCGAGAACAAATGTTGGAAATGTAAAGAGAATGAAGGTACATTCTTTCACCTTTGGTGGACGTGCCCAAAGATTAAGGCTTTCTGGGAGATGATTTATAATGAAATGAAAAAGGTATTTAAGTATACCTTCTTGAAGAAACCAGAGGCCTTTCTCCTGGGCATGGTCAGCCAATTGGTGCCAAAAAAGGATAGAACTTTCTTTATGTATGCAACAACGGCAGCAAGAATGCTCATTGCAAAGTATTGGAAGACACAAGATCTACCCACCCTGGAAGAGTGGCAGATGAAGGTGATGGACTATATGGAATTAGCGGAAATGACTGGCAGAATCCGAGACCTGGGAGAAGAGTTGGTGGAAGAAGATTGGAAGAAATTTAAAGACTACCTGCAGAAACACTGTAAAATTAATGAATGTTAAAATGATGCTGGATTGAAAATAAGTGGCATTAGCAACAAAGTTAAAAAGAGTATGCAAAACAGAATTGATAATGGGTGAAAACATAGAGTTATAATATGTTAAGATATAGGGTCAAGATAAATGAAAGAGGGTAAGGATTTGCTGATTTGATTATATTAAAGGGAATACAAAAAGGGGGAGGTGTGAGGAGGTCAAAGAAACAAGCTAATGAGTTTAAAGTTATAAAAAATGGATTTGTTTTAACTTTCTTTTTTCTATTTTTCTTGTTTTCTGTATTTTGTATTTTTGTCTGAGAGTTTTTGTTTTGTTTTGTTTTACTATGTATTTTTGTATTTATGACTTTGTAAAATCTTAATAAATATTCTTAAAAAAAAAAAAAATCCAAAAGAGAATCCAAAATCCCAAAGAGCAGAATCAAGGTAGGCTCCACTGCAACCCATGACTGCTTGCTTGAGTCTCCTGCCACCTCTCCACAGCTTCCTGTAGCCCAAGGAGCAAAACTCTCCCTTCAAGGGCCAGGTGAGGGCAGAAAGCAGCAGAGAGGACTATCCTAGGCTAGAAGTTCTCAAACTCTACCCCACCGTGGACCACTTGAAAATTGCTGAGGGTCTTGGCGGACCGCTCAATTTTTTTTTTTTTTCTGCCTGTTGCGGAAATTCTAACATGCTGTGCTTTCATTTTTCTTACTTCTTTTCTTTCCCATATATTGCATTTTTTTGTACAGAACAATTGCAGCTTACTTGTGCGATTTTGACCTTAGATGGTTGTAGGCGGTGGTTGAAATTGCACAAATTAAAGCATGGACGGTGGAGAGTTTCCCTGGTATAGAAAGAGCTTTGAAGCTCTCTGCCTTGCTTAGGGGGCCTATGATGCTCTCACAGGAACTCAAAGGCCCCCACAAGATCTTGTGAGAGTATCCCAAAGCCCGATACGCAAGGGGGCAAGAACCTGCTTGGTGCACAGCTCCGGAAAGATAAGGATAGTCACATGGGGGTGGTTCCAAGAGGGTGGCTTGAGTATACAGTTTTTGCATAGATGCCCCATCCCTGGAACATAACCCTTATGTAAGATGAGTTTGTACTGTATTATTGCTGGCCAGCTCCAGCCTCCCACCCCTCCGTTCCATATGCTCTCCTACAATTTTCTTTTCTTAATCCAAAATTGCTTAGATCAGGCTTCCTCAGCCTTGGCCCTCCAGATGTTTTTGGCCTACAAATCCCATGATCCCTACCTTGCAGGACCAGTGGTCAGGGATGATGGGAATTGTACTCAAAACATCTGGAGGACTGAGGCTGAGGAAGCCTGACTTAGATAATCTAAAGGTTTGAGTGGGGAAAGTCTAGGCAGGTAGAGGCGCCTTACTCCTCTCCCTCCAGTCATTTTCCAGCTCAGAAGTACCCTCCCAAGCTGCTATTTTTACCCATGAGGAGAAAAATGCAGGAACCCCAAGGACTGCATCTTGCTAACTTCTACTCAGAGTAGACCCGTTGATATTAATGGACCATAGCTAGCCATGTACAGTATATTACTTTCAGTGGGTCTACTCTGAGTGTAACTAGCACTGGATGCAACCAATGTTTATCCAACTGAGAAAGCATCTTGGACTAAAAGGGAATAGGTTAAGCAGCCTCTCCTTATTCTGCTTAGACTTGCGCCTTGCTGAGCTTGCTTTGAGTATTAGGGCTTGGTTGTTTTTTAAATGGAGGAAATAATCACAGGACACTTCATAACATCTAATTTGAGTCCAAGTCGCATGGGAGTAGTTTCAGTGAACCCTGAATTACGTTCAGAGATTATGCAAAGATTAAACCAAAATTTGGTTTTGTGGTCAAAATTAATAAACTATGCAAAGAAGAAGTGGCTTATCTGAGGGAGCGGGGGCAGTCCCAAAGTTCATTTTTGGTCAAACAAAACAAAGTGCTTGTTTACTGATTACATTTAAACATTGTATTTGATTTTTTTTATGCCTGTGGTAACAAACAACAAAATACAATGCATGATAAATTAGAAGAATCAGAATACCTTAACAATAAAACCCTATAAAAATAAGATAAGATTTTTAATTTAATTGCAAAAATGGCACTCAGTAATTGTACAGAAGAAACATGGGGGCAGCCCTGTTTTTTCCTATACAATTCCTCCTGAGTGATGGAACACAATCAACTGCTCCCAGGGGCACTTGCTGTATTTATGTGCTACGTATATGGCAGCAAGAATCCCTGTGTGCTGGCGCTCCAGGCTGTGGGTGGCTGGATTAACTACTTTTAAAAGTTTAAAAGGGGGGAAAGCATTTTATACAAATGGAGGCAGCGATGTAGCCCTCATAAGTACCTTTGATAAATAACTGCAACTGTGTGTTTCCGCATGCATCTCAAATGGATTTTCCTTTCAAATTCTGAGTGGAAATGAGATGGACTTACTCTTGTGGCACACAGACGCCTGGTATTCAACCGAGGAGAATGGCCAGGGGTTCAAGAGGAACAGACACCAAAGGAAATTGCGTCACTCTGCCTAATGGTAGGGCCAGCCCTACTTAGTAGGCATATGCTTCCTGTACCTTGCCCAAGTTCACATCCTGGCTGCACTTTCTGAACCAGCTGAAATGCCTGAATGATCTTCAGTGGCAGCCTCATGAGGAGCTGCAACCTCATAGAATCATAGAATGATAGAGTTGGAAGAGACCACAAGGGCCTTCGAGTCCAACCCCCTGCCAAGCAGGAAACACCATCAGAGCACTCCTGACATATGGTTGTCAAGCCTCTGCTTAAAGACCTCCAAAGAAGGAGACTCCACCACACTCCTTGGCAGCAAATTCCACTGTTGAACAGCTCTTACTGTCAAGAAGTTCTTCCTAATGTTTAGGTGGAATCTTCTTTCTTGTAGTTTGGAACCATGGCTCTGTGTCCGCTTCTCTGGAGCAGCAGAAGACAACCTTTCTCCCTCCTCTATGTGACATCCTTTTATATATTTGAACATGGCTATCATATCACGCCTTAACCTCCTCTTCTCCAGGGTAAACATGCCCAGCTCCCTTAGCCGTTCTTCATAAGGCATCGTTTCCAGGCCTTTGACCATTTTGGTTGCCCTCCTCTGGACACGTTCCAGTTTGTCCATGTCCTTCTTGAACTGTGGTGGCCAGAACTGGACACAGTACTCCAGGTGAGGTCTGACCAGAGCAGAATACAGTGGCACTATTACTTCCCTTGATCTAGATGCTATACTCCTATTGATGCAGCCCAGAATTGCATTGGCTTTTTTAGCTGCCGCGTCACACTGTTGGCTCATGTCAAGTTTGTGGTCAACCAAGACTCCTAGATCCTTTTCACATGTACTGCTCTCAAGCCACGTGTCACCCATCTTGTATTTGTGCCTCTCATTTTTTTTTTGCCCAAGTGCAATACTTTACATTTCTCCCTGTTAAAATTCATCTTGTTTGTTTTGGCCCAGTTCTCTAATCTGTCAAGGTCGTTTTGAAGTGTGATCCTGTCCTCTGGGGTGTTAGCCACCCCTCCCAGTTTGGTGTCATCTGCAAATTTGATCAGGATGCCCTTGAGTCCATCATCCAAGTCGTTGATAAAGATGTTGAATAAGACCGGGCCCAAGACAGAACCCTGTGGCACCCCACTAGTCACTCTTCTCCAGGATGAAGAGGAACCATTGATGAGCACCCTTTGGGTTCGGTCAGTCAGCCAGTTACAAATCCACTGAGTGGTAGCATAGTCAAGACCGCATTTTACCAGCTTCTTTACAAGAATATCATGGGGCACCTTGTCAAATGCCTTGCTGACTGAGATGTAAACAGAGGCATGACTCATCATGGCCAGATCTGACACCTCTGCTGTTCTATGGGATGAGTGCATGGGAAGTTTCCTGTTTGCTTGTTTAACGCCAAACAACAAAAATCCATATTTTCCCAAATACTGCAATTATGCAGCTTGAAACAAACACATGTCAACTGGGTGGATCTGCACAATTTACCTTAGTGACATAATTTGAGGGCAGAGTGCAACTAAGGTTTTTTTATGGCTCCATCTTACAGACATTTCAAACGGGAGACATTCCTGAGTACTGGGGCCACCCACTATTTCACTCACTTGGCTTCTAGTGGTGTCTGGATTTGTTGTGCAGCAGCAGCGAGGAAGGAGAAAGAAAAGAAAAAAAGGCGGGATGAGCCAACAGGCATGTGGATAGCAGTAGTGCTATGAGAGGAGCCAAAAGGGTGCTTGTAGCAGCTGTCAGCAATGAGAGCTGCTACAGTCACCTGAAGATTTGTGATGACATGGAGGCTCTGTGACTGAGTGGGAGAAGAAGAGATGTAAGTTCAGCAGAGGAACCATCTTACCTTGGAAACTTGGAGATATTTGTCAAGGGTGTAATTGTCCTCCAGCTGCAGAACTTCCCAGAGACCAGCCCCATTCTTACATTGCCTGAAATAAGGAGTGGAAACAGGTTGACCTGGCCTCCCTCCTTCCCTCCCCTTTCAGCATCCCACAATATTGCTGGCTTGCTTGATAGTTCCATCCCACTCAATGTGTGCTCTTAGCTGTTGCTCACATCACTTTTCAAAAACACGGGTACCATTCTCCAAATCACTTCACATCTGGAGATGTGGCAATCTTATTTACAGGGAACCACTCAGCAACGCACAAACATTCCAAGAAGGAAAGCAGAAAATGCTTAAATAAACAAACAAATCCTGCCTGCTAAACCACAAAATAGAAGGTGGATTAGTATTGCTCAAAGGAGCCTTAATTTTAGCTCCTTATGATCAACAACGCTCTTGGCCTTGCTCTAGAGTCATCTCGGTAGGAAGCAAGGACAGAGCCCCAAATATCCTGTGTACTCAAATGCCCCCTGAGTAGCCTGACAGCAGGTACGCTCACTGATAAGCAGATGTGATCTTGAGGCTCTTCTTCAGGCCAAGGTGCTCAGTGATATTCATGGAAGGAGGCAAGTTGCCAGGCATGTCGATGAACTGGAGATTGGAAAGAGGAGCAAAACATCATTTAGAGCCAATTAACGCTAACAGACCAGGGCAGGGATGAGCCTTATAAATCCATTTTCCAGCTAGTTCTAGAGGCCCACAACAGTGTGGCCACCTGCTTCTTCCAGCCCTGCAAGAACACCAATTTGGAGAAGACCATGCCTTGTTGAGCTCCTGCTGCCCACTGGCCTGGCCCACTCCTGCCAAAGGACTTGGACGGCGCTTCTGGCCTTTGGGACAGGAGCCATATGTAGCCACAACTCCTTCCACAGCAGAACCTAATCTGAATCTTCTCTGTTGCCAGCCCACAAAGTTTCCCACAAACTCCTGAGAGAGTCATCCTCGTGCACCAACTGCGTGTAACTGATGAGGTGAGATCTGGTCCACAAAATCTTTTGCCAAATATCTCTATCTACGAGTGAGGCCTTGTCAGCATATAATATCTGTGCTCAGAGAGCAGCAATGGTCGCCAATTTGCTACTGGACAACATGCAAGGTGTTACTGTTAGAAAGCCCTTAACAGCTTGGGGCCAATTTACCTGTGAGATCACCTCACCCCATATATGCCCACTTGGCCGCTTGCATGTGTGGAACTGGAACTGCCACAGGTCCCACATAATACCCGTTCTACATATGCAAGAATTTGATCTTGATTCTGTGCCCAGGGCAGCTGTCTACCAGCTCCATTGGGTATGCCGGCTGAGACCTTTCCTGGCTGACATCTTGCCTGCCTGCACATTGTCTCACCAGAGTGGTGCATGCTCTGGTTATCTCCCACTTGGACTACGGCAATGCGCTCTACGTGGAGCTACCTTTGAAGGTGACTTTTTTGAACTAAACCTCAGGCCAGGGGACCAAATGCAGCCCTCCTGGACATTTGAACTCTGCTCAGCCACTCCTACTCTCCCCAACCCTTTCCGGTTCTGCTTCACATGCTCCTTTCCTGCCTTGGCTGAAAGGTGTCCTGGAAGTGATCATGCCTCTTCCTTGCCTGGGTGGAGGAGAGAGAGGGGTGTGTGTAGAAACGAGTCTACTGGGCAAAGGCAGCATGCCCATTTGTTGCTCTGCCCGCTTTTGCCTCTGGCACTGCCCGTCACTGGACGTGGGCTGCCAAAGCTTGCCCAGAAGGGAATACAGCTCTTGGACTCAAGAAGGTTTCCTACGCCTGTGTAAATGACAGTGTCTCTCCAACCACTGGGCTCTTTGCTGTTTTGAGCCATTACTGTAACATTTTTCCAAGTACAGTACAAAGGATTTACTGAGCAGGGTTGCCTGGCAGAGTTTTGGCCATGCTGACAGTAATCGGATATCTCTGCTCCACTTTGTGAGTTCTAAGTACAAAAGAAATCCTTGGCCTGCTTGTTTCCCTCCACCCTCTTCCTGCAGTTGGCTGAAAGGCAGTGGCAGGCACTTCCATTCTAGGTGCAGATCAAGTGTTAATTGTGATTTGATGAGATTTAATTAATTCATTGGCATGGTCTCCTTGTGCCCGTTGTGCCGGAGGGCGAAAGAATGAAGAGGGCCAAGAGATAGCTTAATTGGATCATTCTACACAGCATGGCAGGCACCTTCTCCTGGGTGACACACAGAGAAAGCCAGAGGGAGAAGGAGAGGAAAGGCCAATCTCGGCTGCACAGGACTTTGTGCTCAGCAAAGGCCGGAATCCTGAGCTAAGCGTGGATAGGGTGGCAAGTTTTTGTGAATGGGGTTCCCAGCCTCACTAATGCAGAAGGAGGGCCATTTTCAGGGAGCAACTGGCTACAACAGTGCAGGTTAAGCATTAACAGGCAATTGTGGGTTGGGCAACAACGGGTATTTGCCAGGGGAACTAGTTTCTTGCCTGCCCTCCTGGTCCAGCCCCCCAGAAGCTTCTGCAGCTTTGTTACATCAGTGGGAAAACACCCCTCTCTGTGCTTCATCCAGACAATCCAGAAACAACACCAGAGTTTAAAGACACATTCCAGTCCAGCAAGTAATGCACAGTGGGAGCAGTAAATGGTGTGGCCTGGGGAGACTTCCAAGGGCCAGGAAAATAGGCCCACAGACCTGAGGTTCCAAACTTCTGCAGCGAAAGAAGCAGAATGAGAACTGGGTCGATTGGGCACAGAAGCTAAAATCTCTGTGGAAGTTCTTTTGCAACACTCCCCCCCCCCCCCCCCCCCGGAATTAATGGAAGTGGTGCAAGAGCACATTGGTGTCTTTACTACTGAGAATCATCAGGCAGGGGAGATCGACCTCGTTAGATTTTTATTCTTTGACATTAACAAGTCTTGATCTGCAAGCCTCAGGGGAGGGCATTGCTGCAACAGGGGAGCGAGTTCAACCCAACTGCCAAGGCCACTTCCCTGATCAAAAACAAGCAGGTAGAATGTTCCAGATTCAACGCCTGGCATCTCCAAGGGCTGAGCCACTTCCAAGGCTTATCCACACCTGCCTCTTGCCACACTCTTTCCAGGCCACAGCAATTTATTTATTTATTTACGCAACAAAAACCCACTCATTAGCATTAATCAAAGCAAACATCAATTTGGGTTTTCTGTGGATTGCTGTTTGCTCTGGTTGAAATTCAAAGAACAGCTTTCATGGGGAAAGGACAACCTTTAAAGCACTGAGTGTGTCTGGAAAGAGCAGAGGAAAGGTAAGTGTGGATAAGCCCCAGTGAGTGCAGACAGTGGGGAAGAGGTGGACCAATGGGCTGACTCAGGTTTTAGAAGCTTCCTATATTCCGTACACAGCAATAAAAGAACAATGGGAGCACGACATAGGCTATGAAATTAACCCCACCAAATCAACTAGAATAATAATAATTTATTATTTATAGCCTGCCCATCTGACTGGGTTTCCCCAGCCACTCTGGGCGGCTCCCAACAAAATATTAAACAAAATAACACTTCAAACATTAAAAAATTCCCTAAACAGGGCTGCCTTCAAATGTCTTTTAAAAGTAAGATAGTTGTTTCCTTGACATCTGATGGGAGGCCGTTCCACAGGGTGGGTGCCACTACCAAGAAGGCCCTCTGCCTGGTTCGCTGTAACCTCACTTCTCGCAGTGAGGGAACTGCCAGAAGGCCCTCGGCGCTGGACCTCAGTGTCTGGGCTGAATGATGGGGGTGGAGACGCTCCTTCAGATATACTGGACCGAGGCCGTTTAGGGCTTAAAGGTCAGCACCAACACTTTGAATTGTGCTCGGAAACGTACTGGGAGCCAATGCAGATCTCTCAGGACTGGTGTTATATGGTCTCGGCGGCTGCTCCCAGTCACCAGTCTGGCTGCCACATTCTGGATTAGTTGTAGTTTCCGGGTCACCTTCAAAGCTAGCCCCACGTAGAGCACATAGCAATAGTCCAAGTGGGAGATAACTAGAGCATGCACCACTCTGGAAAGACAGTCTGCAGGGAGCGAGGGTCTCAGACTGTGTACCAGATGGAGCTGGTAGACAGCTGCCCTGGATACAGAATTGACCTGTGCCTCCATGGACAGCTGTGAGTCCAGAATGACTCCCAGGCTGCGCACCTGGTCCTTCAGGGGCACAGTTACCCCATTCAGGACCAAGGAGTCTTCCACACCAGCCCGCCCCCTGTCCCCCCAAAGCAGTACTTCTGTCTTGTCAGGATTCAACCTCAATCTGTTAGCCACCATCCCTCCTCCAACCGCCTCCAGGCACTCACACAGGACCTTCACTGGTTCTGATTTGAAAGAGAGGTAAAGCTGGGTATCATCTGCATACTGATGAATACCCAGCCCAAACCCCCTGATGATCTCTCCCAGCGGCTGCATGTAGATGTTAAAAACATGGGGGAGAGGACGGAACCCTGAGGCACCCCACAAGTGAGAGCCCAGGGGTCTGAGCACCCATCCCCCAACACCACTTTCTGAACACGGCCCAGGAGGAAGGAGCGGAACCACTGAATAACAGTGGCATCTTTTCCCTGCAACTTTTGGGCAGACTGTCTGCTTTTCCATGCACACAAACTCACCTTGTAGATCTCCTGATTGGCCCAGTGCTTGCACACCAAGGTCTGGACATTTCCCCCAAGCAGGAAGGTGCCAAAGACCAAGAGAATCAGTAGCCAGGAGAAGAGGAAGCTGAAGACGACACCGCTGTAACAGAAAAGACAGGGAGACATTCCTGCAGGTCTCAACACTCCCCCTCCTATTAAGAACAGTTCTCCACATCTCTGAATCAGGTTGCAATTTTTTAAAAAAGTAAAAATCACATGAACGTCCACCAGCATTTAAGTGCAAATTTCTCCTCATAGACATATTTTTTCAAACACTGACCATTTTCAGAGCCCCCTCAGACTAGATCCCCTGAAGGTCAAGGCAAGCACTTGTGGATAGCAATGCTGGCCACTGAGTTCTGACTGACTACCCTCCCTCCCTCCTCCCCACCACAAGAACACTCTCTGTACCGTTGCTGAACACTAATCTTTTATTTTTCTTATTTATTGAATTTATATCCCACCCTTCCTCCTAAAGGATCCCATGTCACCCTGGAACAGAGTTTGGAATCAACCCTCTGTGCTGGACTCAGACATGCCCAGGACTCAGGACTCAGACGTGTCTTACATTAAGAGTAATCTGGCTCCAGCTTCTCCCCTCCTCTCATAGTCACTGGGATCCTCTCGCAAGACCAGCCCATATGTGCCAAAGGAAAGCCCCAGGAAGTTGCAGAAGGCGATCAGCAAGATGACGGTGCAGGCAATGACACCTGCAAGCCACCTGAGGACAGAGAAGTGGAGTGGGGACACATCAGTGAGGCTTGGAGGAGATAAGGAGATAAGCAAACAAAAATCCATTGTACATCCTATTGCCCACAGACCTGGATTCTACTGGGTGGCTTGTAAGAAAGGGGCTCTCCATAAATGAACTTCTGATTTTATTGTTACAGATGGTTTCTTAAAAGCCCTGTTATGCTTTTTAATTGTTTGTGTTATTTTTAATATTATATGTTTTATTAAGGACATCTGAATGCCCCTGTATATTTGAGATTTTAATTGTTTACAGTATTGTTTTTATATTTGTAAACTGCTTAGAAGCCATTTTGGCATAGAAGCAGTTCCTAAATGAAAATCCTCCTCCTCCTCCTCCTGGCCTTCCAGATGTTGTTGGCCTTCAACTCCCATCAGCTCCAAGCAGCACAGCCAACGGAGAGGGATGATGGGAGATGCAGTCCAGCAGCACCTGGCGAGCCGCAGTTTCCCCAGCCCTGCTATAAGAGATGTGGCTCAATCTCAGAACAGGATCCATTGATGAAGCATGTCTTGTTATCAGGGGCCAGGTGAAGTCTGACCTGTTTCCCCAAGCCTTCCGTGATAAGCCTTTGATTGCTGCTTATGTTTAGTTTTTTATTCTGTCGCTGTTGGTTTGTATTGGCCCTTGTGATTAGTTAACTGCACTGTTGTTTTAAACAGCTTCTCCTGGTCACTTGCATTTCAGCTTTGAACTACGTGTGTTTTTAAATCTCCTTTGTGTATTACTGTATTTTATTGATTTTTTTATGACTTGTGGAAGCCACGTTTTGGCAGAAAGGCATCATAGAGTTTTACATACATACATACATAAATGTAAATGAAGTGCTTTAAATGTTCGTAAGCACTCTATGCAAGCTAAATATTGTCATTATGATTTTTAAAGTATTTTTGTGAGCAATTAACTGGACAACAGAATTTTAAAATTATCTTTATTATTACTTTTATCTCCCACTTTTCCTCCAAAAAATCTCAAGATGGGTGGCATAAATGGGATCTCCCTCTCCATTTTATCCTTACAACAACCCTGTGAGGTCGGTTCAGCTGAGAGACAGTGGCCATCCCAAGGTTTGCGCCTGAGCAGAGATTTGAACCTGGGTCTCCTTGGTCCTGGTCTAGCACTCTAACCACTACAGCATAAGGGCTGGACTTGATGAGCAGACGGGAGGGATAGAATGAGAAGCAGATTGGCATGAGGATGGGTCGAAAGGATGCATAGGAGAATGCTGCTCCTCCTGCGTGCAAAGCACAGAGCTCCATTTTACCTGTATGTCTCATAACGTTTTGCCTCCAAAAAATAGGGCCGGCTCTTGTTCTCAGCCTTCACCAGAGCATCATTCATGGAACGGGTGTGATCTGAGATCGGAAACTCATCTGTGATGGACTGCAACTTTTGGCCAGCCTTCTCTATTTCCTCCTTGAGCTCTGCAAGGCAAGAGCGGAACATCAGGTGACGGAGGAGCCAAACAAGGTTTGTGGTTTCTCATCACACGTTCGTGGGCTGGGCACTGGCATGAAAAGCAAGCCTGGCACCACACCCCAATGCCCCCAATTCAAATTAAGCCCTGAACCTACACCATACAGTGGAATTACGGCCTCCAGCCCAGCATGGGAAACATAGGAAGCTGCCCCCTGCTGGGTCCATCCGGCTCAGCATTGTCCACTCTGGCCGGCAGCAGCGGCTCTCCAGCACTTCCAAGGAAGGAGTCTTCCCCAGCCCCAGCTGGAGGTGCCAGGGACTGAATATGGAACCTTGCAAAGCAGATGCCCCACCACTGAGCCACAGCCCTTCACCCTCAGCATGAGCATGGAAGGGCTTAACTCACCTTGAACAACGTCCGCCATCTTCACCTGAGCGAGTCCCGGGATAGAGTTGAAGCTGCTATTGGCCTAGAAGCACAGAAACCGAAATGTCTTATCACACTGGGCCAAGTGTGAATTTTGCTAAAGAACAAGCAGAAGCTTCTCTTCTTGCTCCAAGATTCTTTAACTACTTACCCGGCGAATCATTTCAGAGAAATTAGCCTTGGGAAGCCCATGCAAGGTCTTCAAAACCTTTTCTACTGAAGGTACCTGAGGGAACAAACCACCGATAAAAGAAAAGTACTTGGAAGTGGAGAAGAAAGTGAAAATTGTGTGCATTTCAATTAATATAGTCATTAATTGTATTCCCCCCTGCCCATGGAAAATTTAGAGCTTTATCTACAGTTATAACCATAACCTGGTGCTGTCCAGATGTTTTGAACTACAACTCCATCAGCTCCAGCCAGCACATCATTGTAGACCAAAAGACCTGGAGGACACCAGGTTCCTGAAGCCTCTTCAACTGGTAAGAGGCATCCTTCTTCCCATTTCCACCTCCCCAGTATCTCTTGCACCAGGTTGGGGAAGTCTGTGACCTAGAGGAGGAGTGGAGAACTTGTTGCCCTCCAGGTGTACACCATCAGCTACTGAAATTAGTGTGAAGTGTGGGGCTGATGGCCAAGCTGGGTGTGGAAGCTTGTGCTTCATTAAAGAGGTCCCTGCAATTAGCCTTGATGACTGCCATTCTAGAAGAAGAAAGCACACTTTTGGACAGGAAACATGAACTCTCAACACAGCTAAAGGAAATGTGACATGAATTCAAGTCTATAAATGACCTAAAGAAATACAGTAGAGGCAACAGATCATCTGTTGCTGGCCCAAATCCTGCTGAAGTGTACAAGCTTTCGTGCACCAAAATAAGTGACACAGCTGTGTTTATTTTGCTCATCAGAAATGCACTGGAGAACAGGTTGCCCTTTTAAAGGCACCTTTGTACTGGAGCAAGAGTCTCCATCCTGGAGGGGCCCAGCCTCTTGGTGAACTTACTTTGTGGTAGTTAGCGCCCAGCTCCAAACTCTGAGCTTGGCTCAGGGCACCGGCGCAATAGATGCAGCCTGGATCCTCCAGGAGGGAAGTGAGGCTTTGCTTCCTGTCTTTCAGGGCTGCTTCTAGCTCATCTTGTTGCTGGATCAGGGCCTGCACAGTCTTGTTGAGAGTCTGCAAATGGTGCAGTGAGTTCTGTAGGTCTTAAAGAGAAAGGTCACATTAGGGCTGCCAACTTTGTTCTGGCAAAATACAGGACAGGATGGCGGCAGGCAGGCAGCGGGAGGTTGGAGGCAAATTATTTTCCCACCTGGTACTGAAACATGTGACCTTTCACACATCCTTTCACATACATGCAGTAATGTATATTACTGGACAGCAATATATGCAGGCCAGAGCAACAAATAAATGTTCATATTCTGATGGGGGGGTGAGCTTTGTTCCACACGTTAAATTCTAAAGGACAGAAAAAAATATTAGGGAACAGGGGGGATGGCAAGCCATATGGGGAGCTACTCTTCCCCCCCCCCAAATGTCATGTGGATAACATTGTTCGGAACGGGGGTTTCTGGGCTACACCTGCACAAAACCGCTTGTTTCTAGAGACCCAGAGCCTGCTCCTCTCTGAGTGACGGGGCCCAGTGCTCCCAGGGTGCAGCTCTGCCTTCACCCAGCCCAAGCTGCAGGGAAATGGAAGCAGCAGCATGAAAGCCTTGCCCTGGCTGGATCCTCCTTGGGGGCAAGATGAGGAGAGGGAGTGAGGAGGGAAAAGGAAAAGGAAGAAGTGAGAAAAAAGGAGAGAGTGTGCGTGCAGCAGCAGAGTGGAAACAGGGAATACAAGACATACTGTGTCCTGTATTGAATCAATACAGGAATTTTACATTGAAATAAGAGACAATCCTGTGTTATACAGGACGGATGGCAACCCTAGCTCACAATCGGTTGTGAATTCCGCTCTTGGTGCATCTTATTTTCAAAAATAAGTAGCATATAAATATGCTATTTTTCCAGGGTAAGTCCATCCAGAGTGGCGCATGACAATAAGAACTACAAGTGTGTTTCTGTCCGTATTGCTCAAAACAGGAATAAAGCAGATTCGTGAAAACAGAAGTAGGCTCAGAACTATATAACAGAATAATACTGTAATCTCCATCCAGTGATGGACAAAACATTATTTAGGGACGGCCAATGAAAACAAAGGAGTCTGTCGGGCCCTCTGAATGGCACTCACCACAGCTCTGGCGGGAGGCAGTTCCAGAGGTACCCTCATAGACCCAGGAGGTGGACACACCAGGAGGGCGTCCGGTTCAGATGCTCCATCTTCACCCTCAGAGGCAGTCTGCCTCTGAATACCAGCTGCTGGGAATCCCAGGAGGGGAGGGCCCTGCAGCTGCACTCAGGTCTTGCTTGCTTGCATCTCTGGGCATCTGCGTGGCCACTGTGAGAACAGGATGCTGCACTAGATGGCTCACTGGCCAGACCCAGAAGGCTCTGCTTATGTTTCTACAACATCTCGGTATGTGTGCAGGATGGTACGGGTGCAGGTAGTCGTCCCAAACCCTTTAGGGCTTTAAAGGTTTAAACCAGCACTCTGAACCAGGCCTAGAAACACACTGGAAGCCAGTGCAGCTTGTATAATACAGCCATTCTTGAAGCTGAGCACTGTATACCCACCAGGACTCTGCTGCCCACGACTTGGAACCAGCTGAAGTTTCCTGACTATCTTTAAAGGCAACCCCATTACAACAGATCACTATATTTGTCCAAACAGGATTATTGTATTTTATTTAGTTGCACTTTGGGACAGGCACCTGTAATGCAAGCCTTTTAGGGGTGATTCTGTGCTTTCATCATGCATGAACTGCAGGTATCATTTGGTAAACTGAAGGTGTAAACCATGTAGGATGTGTCATCATCAACCAGCCTTCCGCAACCTGGTGCCCTCCAGATGGCTTGGATTACAACTCCCATCAGCCCCAGCCAACAAGGCCATATGATGCTACAGCTGAAGGGAGCATAGCTAATGGGAATTGTAGTCCAAGCCACATCAAGGGCACCCGGTTGCAGAAATCTGCCACAGTGTTGTGGCCTATGAGAGTTAAAACATAACAGCTTGAGACAAGTCTTGATCTTACCTTGCACTCTGGCCTTCAAAGCATCCATGGCAGAATAGACATTCCCCTTGAGCAGGAGGTGGATGGTGGTGCCAATGGTCCAGCTGACATCTGAAAAACACAAAAGCGCCACCTGTCAAATCTGGGGCAATTCCCACCTCTTCAGCCTAGCTAGGAAGATGTCTTATGCTGTACAGCTGTTGTGCTCTTGTTGGCTTTACTTATTCTAATTCACACTGTGATTGCTTTATTCTGCTTTGATGGTTCTCTTGTTTTAATATTTGTGGTTTTAAATTTCATTGTTAGCTAATCCCAGAATATCAGTTACTGGGTAATACACAAATACAGATAATAAATTTATGTAATGCAGTTTTATATACTGCTCTGAAATCCATTATTTAATGAAGACTGGTTTATACATTTTAAACTCTCCGGACATTGACACATTTCCCCCACCCCCAAGCTGTTCTCTGCATCCAGAAGAAAGTTTTCAATAGCACCCATGGGAGCCTTTTCTCCATCTTCTCTTACTGCTTGTGCCAAACCAACAGAACATCAAACCCCACTCACATTAAATGTTTGGTCTGAGAGGACACTCAAGTAGGAGCCAGACCCATTCCTGAGTGCCTGATGAGGGCACTTCTGCAGACATTTGCATATACAGTGGTACCTCGGGTTAAGTACTTAATCCGTTCCGGAGGTCCGTACTTAACCTGAAACTGTTCTTAACCTAAAGCACCACTTTAGCTAATGGGGCCTCCTGCTGCCACTGCGACGCCAGAGCCCAATTTCTGTTCTTATCCTGAAGCACTATTTCTGGGTTAGCAGAGTGTGTAACCTGAAGTGTCTGTAACCTGAAGCGTATGTAACCCGAGGTACCACTGTAATAGCCTGTTGCATTCACACAAGTCTTGAAATATATATATGGCAAACATAAACATACACAGCAATGGCAACTTACTGTTCAGGTCACTGAGGATTTGCTGTTTCGGGACTGTAAACTGCTCTACGGTCAGCTGAACTCCCTATAGCAGGGGGTGGGAGGAGGAGGAGAGAGAGACTTTTAAAGGGTTGAAATAAGAGCTCAACTCACAACTTGGCATCTTTCAGGAAAGATTTGCATCAGACCTCATTTCTGACCCATGCAAACCTTGACCCCTTGCTACAGAAAACCCCCAGGGTTAGGCTGTTTCTTTTGTCTTCTTGCAAAGCTGAAATGAGACATGGAAGGCTAAGCTCTTAGCCCCATAAGGTCCAGCGGGAAGCCAGTGAAGCTTTACAGTACTTGCACTTGGGACCTATGGCTTATTCAGGGACCCAGGAAGGGGCACTACTGGCAGGGTGACATTCCATGTGAACCAGTGAACCAGTCTGTGCACGTGGAAAGTGCATTTGAACGTGAATGGGACTGTGTGGGATACCTACATCGGTAAGGGCTTTCCAGGTGGTCCACATTCCGTATAAATCAAGTTTTAAGAACTTAAGAAGGGTCTGCTGCATCAGTCTAGTGGCCCACCTAGTTCAATGTCCCATTCTCAGTGGCCAACCAGATGCCACAAGCAGGATATGAGTGCAACAGCACTTTTCCCTCCTGCAGTTTTCAGCAACTGGCATTCAGAAGCGTTATAGCCTCCAGCTGTTGAGGTAAAATATATCCCTCAGGATATACCCACCAGTAGCCGCTGATAGCCAATCCCCTTTTAAAGCCATCGCTGCTTCTTTGCTTCCTTGAGAGCGCAGGAGCAAGCATGCTCCATGGCACACATTTCAAAGCCAGGCTGCATGTGCCCCAGTAGAAAACACAGATGTGGTACAAATGCTTCTGTGACTTCAAAACTCAGCCCAGATGGCAAAGGGACAACTAGAAAGGAGGCAGAGAGCTGGCTGTATTCACAGGAAACTTCCCAATGTCTTTGTGGAAGTCAGAACCTTGGCAGAATGAGAATGTCAAGAAATACAACAGGGATGCTGACTTTTCGACTTGGTAATGAAATTGGCCACAGTCCATTTTCAATCTGTCAAGTGGGAAAGATTTTTATTTTGTTTTGTTATTTGTAGGCAGTAGTGTGTGTTTGTGGTGCCAGTAGCTGAAATTCATGCAGAATTTGTTCTTTGAAAAAAACAATGTATGCACACACAAACCTAGTTGTGTTGCACTGTCTGGGAGTATCTTAAGTTTACCACTGCTCCCCAGGATAGTTATACAAGAATGTGGCTTTGATAATTTTCTTTGCATTTATCAAGTTACTTGATGGGGAAAGGCTGAGGCCCTTCTTCATGTGCCTCCTCCATGAGAGGCCCAGAGGGTGGAAACACAAGAATGGGCCTTTTCTGTGGTGGCTCCTTGCTTGGTGAATGCTCTGCCCAGGGAGGCTGCCTGCTGCCTTCGTTACATATCTTTAGGAGCCAAGCAAAAACATTCCTCTTCTCTATGGCATTTTAAACTGTGGGGAGGGGGTGTTTTTGTTTGATACTATGCTATATATTTTTGTGTTTTTATATTGTAAACTGCTCTGTGATCTTCAGATGAAGGGTGCTATACAAATTAAACAAAGAAACAAATAAAATAGAGTATGATTTGCATGAAGAAGGTCCCAGGTGAAACTATGCTCAATCTTTATTGACCATTTGTTCTGAATTGTTTGCAGAGAGGTCATATGACAAGGAGCATTCATGTTGATTTGCTTGTGGTCGGGATGAGTGAATATGTCAGTTTCTCATCTTTCCAATGTTAAGTTCAGTTCTCCACATTTGCACATCAGTATGTGGTATTTTTCTTAGTCGTCATGAAAATTCATGCAGTTTTGCTTAATATACACTTTTGTGCAATGCGATTTTGCCTAATATGCATATGTTTGCAATGCAAATTTCCCTAATATAATGTATTTTTGTATGTTGTTTTCACAGATACATGCATTTTTATGCACACACACCCCCAATATGCACTTTTGAACATATTACTTGGCTGGAGAACTGCACTGCGAAATTCAGAGAAGTTATTGTTTCAGAAAGTATGAATTAGATGTTTGCCTTTAAGTACAAACTGAATTAAATTTCTCCTCCATCCTTAGCTTGCCTTATGGTTAATCATTTGTCCATCCCACACTCTTCTGTACATTTAGCCGCCACTTAAAGTTCTGTTATGTGCTTGAAATGCGCTTGCAAAATAGTCTGGAGGCAAACTTGTTGTTTTGCATGTGGAAGTGGTGGGGACCGTAGGGGCTTCTGATTGTGGATTTGCCACATCGTATTTTGTTTAGCCTTACGTAGGCTGACTGATGGGACCCCCTCCTTAACGACAAAGAATCCTGCAGCGCCTTAAAGACTAACAAATCAATCATGGCAGCAGCTTTCCCAGAGAAAGATGTCTTTGTCATATTCATGCATCTGAGAACTAACTGGTCATTACGTGGGAAATCTGTGATTACTGCTTCCAGTGTAATTTCTCCTAAAAGCAACAGAGGGGGGGACTGACTGAAATGGAACACCAAAAACCAGGAGAAAGGCATAGAAACCAGCAAGTATGCAAAAAGGACAAGCATGTTTTCATACACAAGTGCCCACCAAAAGGAATTATTATAGTTCACCGCATTAGGGGCACAACTTCCTTCTTCAGGATAGGCAGGGATATTTGTGCAAGCTGTTTCAGTTATTCTACAGAGTTTTAAAGTTTAAGATTGCTCCAAAGGAAAGATCCTGTCTTCCAAAATGCATTAAGTTTTCGCACACTTTGGAGTTCAAGTTTCTTCTCTCTGCACTTCTTTCTGTTGTGGACTGGGTCATTGCCCAATATGATGCCCTCCAAATGTTTTCCAAAACATTTGGAGGGCATCATACTGGGCAAGGCTGAACTAGAAGCATTTTGTTGTTTACGCCATCCTAAAAAATACACATTTTCTCTGTCCTGCTATGTGGTAGGTGCCAGATTTAAACGACACCATGGAAAGCTTGTAGGTTTGTGGCATCTAAGTGGAAAATGTTTGGTGCAGGTTTATCCGATTTCTAGTTCAGCTCCTCCCAGTCAGGGAAGTAACATCTTTTTAAAACTCCCAATAACAGGGAGAAACAATAAAATACCCATTAAGATTTAATGCTGTGTATGAACAGCAAATTAAAATGACTCCCAGCCAACTGAATCTTCCCCCACCACTCCACTCCCAAATGGCTCATCACCCACTTCTGGTTAATGAAGCTGTTCCTCTGCAGCTTGCCCCACTGCTCAGCAACGCCACATCACCCTTTGGACCACCCCATGGCGCCACAGATATCTCTCGCAGGCTGCAGAGCAGTTTCTCAGCTTTTTCTCTGCTCTGGGCTTGCAAAGGGGACGTGCCACTGCCAGCTGCTGAAGAAGGCTGTGGCACATTCAGAGTGCCCTGGATTTGTGTCTCCAAGGACACCCGCTTGCCAGCTCGCATTAGCACACAAGCAGTTAAGGAGCCTTGTTGCTGCTGCTGCTGCTGCCGCCAGGCGCAATGGTGGCCAGAAAGCCAACCTATCTTAAGCAGAGGCTGCCTTGTCCTTTCACTTTCTCAGAGCAGAAGCAGCCAATGGGGGGGAGGGGACGGGGGGGGAGGACATATCTGCATCTGAACCAGTGGCTGACACACTCAGGTGCCATGAAACATCCATCTTCACCATGGCAGATTGAAATTCTAATCTTAAAGCAGCTCCAAAACATACATTAAAAACACACGAAATGCCCCCCCCCCCAAATTATGGAAATTTATCCCTCACAGGACTACATTTCTCAGTACTTATAACAAGCTACAATTCCCAGAATTCTGTTTTGGGGGTTATTCATGTGATTTAAATGTATGGTGTGGGTCTGCCCACAGTAATCACCTGCTGTTCTCACAGAGAGCAGTTTTGCTCAGTTTCTCATATTTTGCTTTCTTAATTTCAGTCTGCCACATTTCCACATCAATCTGCATTTTTTAAAAAGAGTTTATTCACACATTCCCCTAATAAACACATTTTTAATACACATTTTTGGTAAGAGAACTGCACTGCAAAATTCAGAGGTGTGTAAATTTTGAAGTATGGGTGTGTTTCAAATTGTGTGTTGTTTGGGGTAGTTTGAATTAAGACGGCTTCACATTAAAATGTGAAAAGCATCAAACTCCACCCCCCATCCCTAAGAACAGCTCAGTGCACTGAACCAGCAGCCTCCCAACATTTCTGATACTGATCTGCCTTCCTCAGAATTTCACCTTCATCCTGACTCATCTCTGCCCTGTCCCACACCCACTGGGCTGGAAAACCACTTCCCTGGGACTCAGCACCCAATACTTTGAGCACAGACCTTCTTGAAAACAAGTAACAGGAGTCTTGTAAGGCAACCTAGAGGCACTTACGCCCGAGAGCACCACATAGGTCCAACTTTGCAGTCATGATTCTATACCCATGAGACTTCTTAGTAGGAAAGAGACAAAATTCCCTGGCAATAATGACTCATAGCAAAAGGGGATGGGCAGAGAAAGAGAGAAGAAGTCTTGCCAACTTACTCGGGGGACCCAGTTCATGTGGTGCCTCAAAACCTGCAGGGTGTTTAGTGCATCCCGGGTTCCAGGCTCCAACTCTTCTTTCACCTTCTGATTGGCAGCAAAAGCACAGATAACACCACCTCTGTAAGAAAAGTGGTACAAGCATATTATAAATAGTGATCTCCTCGTCTGACTATGCACATCTCTTATTTTGGCTACTGAATACTGGATGACTGGCAAGCAACTGAACATGTGGGAACTGTATCCATGTATACATACACAGTGGAGTGGAAATACTATCAGGCAGATTGATCCTATCAGGCAAATCACACATTGATTTGCAGCCATCAGGTGATGGACCTGTAGTCTGCCTCCCAGGCAGTTTTCATGTCATGCCAGCATTCTGTACTTCCAGGGTTACTGACTTACTTCCCTCCCTTTCCTCCAAGGAACTCATGGTGGCAAACATGGTTACCCCCTGTTTTAGCATCATAACAGCCCTGTGGGGTAGCTTATACTGACTTACTCAAGGTCCCTTGATGAGCTTCATGGCCAAGTGGGGATTTGAACTCTGATCTCCCCAGTACAACATTCTAACCATGGCACCACAGTTGGTCCAAGCCTGCCTTTAACCTTCTCAGACTGAGGACCATCTCCAAACCCAGCCTGCAATATGGAACAATTCTCTGCTTGGCAGATCTGACATTTCTTTCTCATTTGCGCTTTAGTCTTTTCTTTCTCCATTCCACACATCTTTTCCCCTTTAAAAATAAAGCCTACACAACAAAAAAGAGAGGGTGGTGCTGGCTCTAAAATCCACATGAAGTTGCAGCATCGTCCACTTGAGAGTCCTGACTCACTAGCTGAAGGCCAAAATGCTAAATTAACAAGGAACACTAATCTGCCTACAATGTCTCTGCAAACATCTTGAACCACTGACAGTGCTGGCATAACTTGTCCACAACAAATCAGGATGCACAGAAACCTGGGGAAAGTGGTTTGTGAAAGGAAGGAAGTGAAGAAGGAATGGGGCGTATAGGAATGGTGCTCTGTGGGTTATAGGGAACCCCACCTGCAAAGCTTCAAGGCAAGTTAAATAGCCAAATGAGTTTGGTCAACCATGAAGCCCAGTGAGTGAGTGACCTTGGGCCAGTCACTGTCTCTCAAGCTAGTCTACTGCACAGGGTTGTTGTGAGGATAAAATGGGAAGCAGGGAAGAACTGTGTACACCACCATGAGCTCCTGAAGGGAAAGGTGGGACAGAACTGGAAGGAGGAGGCAAAAAGGTGGTGGACCAGATGGGCCACTGGTCTGATTCAGGCCAGTTCTTATCCTTCTTATGCTCTTGTGCTCTTAGACACTGGTGGGCAAGAGTTACGCAGTCTGAGACTCTAACTCCCATCTTTCCTGGCCCTGATCATTGGCCATGCTAGCTGGTGCTGATGGAAGCCCAACGCAATCAGGAAAGCCTAATTCTTTATTTAAAACTATGTAGGTAAAACAACAACCACCACCACCACCACCCAGAACCTCTAAATATGCCTGGTACCTGGGAGTCTTTTTTCACTACAACCTAAGCTGGAAGCCACAGATACAGTATTTACTGAACAAAGGGAAAACAATACTTTACACTCTACTCCAATTTTTTGCGGTCGACGGAGCCTCCCACATCCCTTCTGCATTGAAGGTGTACCACGCAAAAGTGGTTTCCACCCTCTGTTATGCTGCCCCGCTCTGGGCCCCAGGGTCCAATTTAACATCGCTGGGGACATTGCAGAATCAGTTTCTCCGTCGCCTCCTGAAACTCCCCATGTGTGTGAGCAATGCAGCCATACATCTGGAGTTAAGGATTGCATCATTGGAGACTGTCATCTGGAAGCGAGTCTTTGGCTATTGGCTGTCCAGCTGGCATAAGCTTCCCGACCATTACCTCTTTCAGTGCCTCTGGCGGGATGACTTTGTTAATCCGTGGGTAGGAAAAATCCATGCCAAACTTCTGAGCATCGGAATTTCCCCAGCGGACTCCTTAAAGATGAACCTACGCTCAGCCAAAAGCCTTATCGAGCAAAGATTAGCAGACATTGAAAATCAACACAACCTCTCCAGGGGAGGGGTGTCTGCTCTCCCAGGTATTACGGAATAACCCCACCACTTGGCCTTCCATCATACATGTCATCACTTTCATCTGTACCACACCGACTTGCATTTATTCGTGCAAGGTTCAATGTTTTTCCATCGAACCTGCTGAGCCACAGATTTTCCAAGGGTTTGGTGTCTCCGCTATGTGAGTGTGACGGGAAAACAGTTGAATCTCTTCCACATATAATGTTCAACTGTCCCTTACATAGCATAGCCAGGACTAAATTCCTGGGTCCTGCTTTACTGCGCTTAGTTGGCAGGCCTGTTGAGTCACATGCCGCACTGCTTTTGCAGGATACAGATCCCTCTGTAACTCTGCAGGTGGCGAGATTCCTGAATGCGGTTATCTCACACACAAAAACCACCCAAAAACAACAACAACAACAAAAACCAATCGGACAGTTATGATGAGAGCGCATGATGGACCTCGTCTCCAGTTCTCCCTTTTCTGTGAACTGTCCCTTGGATCTTTCCGGGCCCCAAGCTGTTATTTGTCACTGCTCAATGACCCACCCTTGCATTGTGGTGTTCCTCTTCTGTCGTTAGATGTATTGGTTTTTATGCTTCTGTGCTTTTATGTTTGTACATATTTTATGGGCTAATAGCCGTAAATAAAAGATTGGATTGGATGCCTGGTAGAAAATGGGAAAGCCAATGCAGGTGTTCATCGACAAGCCTCACATCCTCCCCAGAAAGTTTAATCTCCTTCCCCCTCCATGTAACTGTCATCCTACAAGCAGCCCCCCCTGCCCCCCGCCATTGCACGAATGTCGTGGACTAGCTCAGGTCCTCACTTACAGGATGACAAGCGTGGTCAGGAGCAGGCAGAACATGAGGAGGTTGCGCTGGCAGAGAAGGGAGCGGCGGTATGCCTTGATCCGCCCGCCACAGCGCCTGTGCTTCCGGCAGCAGCAGAGGCACAACCCGGTCATGGGCACCGCCACAAAATAGATGACAGCAATTGTGGCACAGATGATGTATCCTGTTTGATACTGGAGGATCTGGAGAGGAAAGCAAGAGTCCTTCAGAGAATGATCGCTGGTCTCCCTTACCACCACCACTCTGCTTGGCTTCTGTGACCCCTGAGGCCATATTCACACCACACATTTAAAGCACTATCATATCACTTTAAACAGCCGTGGCTTTTCCCAAAGAGTTCTGGGAGCTGTAGTCAGTGAAGGGTGCTGAAAGTGGTTAGGGGACCCGCAAGTCCCATCCCAGAGCTACAATTCCCACAGTGGTTTAACAATCAGTCTCTCTTCCTATAACTCTGGGAATTCTAGGTCTATAAGAGTAATGGGGGTCTCCTAAAAAGTCTCAGCACCCCTAAGAAACTACAGCTCCCAGAATTCACCGGGGGCTTTTTAAAGTGGTATTATAGTGCTTTAGATGTATGGTGTGAATGTAGCCTTAGTTATGATGCTCATTGTAATTGAAAAATGTCCATTGTTAAGAAGGATTAGGTTGGAGAGAGGACATGTGGACTCCTTGTATGCTGGAATCTCATGTTATCAATGGGGAACCAAGGAGACGAGATTTCCAGAGTAGTCAGCCATTATAGCTTTTTTGCAGCAAAACCAAGGAAGAGCCTTGGCATTAGCTTTTGTGGAATACAGACCCTGGGTAAGAGGGTAGCACTTGAGGAAGTCTACCTAGGAAGGAATTAGTTTAGGGCTGCCATAAGTCTGGGATTTCCCAGACATGTCCGGGGGGCGGGGGGGGCAGCCGGGTGGATTTTTGCATTTTGAATTAAATGTCCGGGTTTGAGGGGTGGGTTGCTTTTTATTTTTATGTTTTTGTTTTGTGCATGCTCAGAAGGCACTGTGCCCCGGAAGAGGAAGCAGGCATCGGGTGGCCTGGAGCGGCCTGCTGAGGGTCGTGCCAGGCTTGGTGTTGCTCCTGGCCGCCACCAGGCCTTGTGTGACCTGGGGCTGCTCAGCCTCCCATCATGAGCCAGAGGCTGAAGACAGCAAAGGTAAGAGAGGTGGGGGGTGCCCTGATGGTGGGGGTCCGGGGTTTTGATCCCTGGAATATGGCAACCCTAGATGAGTTGAGATGGGAAGGACTCCCATGTCTTCTGTTATAATCTTCTCTTAACAACATCCTCAGGTTTACTGCCCACCAACTCCAAGTCCTCGCCGTTTCTTAAATGTCAAATCTCTTTCAACTGTCTACAGAGCCTCCAAACACCGTTCCCCAGCTATGCCTCCACTTGAGCCCATGTCTCCTGTGGATGCCATGTGTGCATAAGCCTCAGAACTGTAGGTGGGCATATAAAGAAGAAAATACCTAAGAAACTAAACTGTGGTATCCAACATGGACTCCGAGCTCACAAAATGGTGGTCTTCCTCCCCCTAAGTGGACTTCCCTCCTCTGTTTTTCCTTACCTGTGAAGTATTAGCAGACGGTGGGTCATTTAGGGCATCCCTCAGCAACTCTGTGGAAGAAGACACATTAGTTGCAGAATATTCAAACATTGCCATAGCAACCCACCCCTCAACACCTTCGCCCACGGCCTGTGCTTCTCTTTGTAAAGGGAAGATCCAGTTCAGCACCAGTTTTGTGTACTTCTAAAACCCTGATTTTTTAAAATAAAAATCTTTAAAAATAAAATTCTTAACACTAATTATACCTTCCTTCCTTCCATCGCAACGGTAGGAGTGTGTTTATCTAGCCTTTCAAATGTCTCCCCAGAAACGCAGAACAATATCAGGGCAACCACGGTTCCTACAGAACTGACAAGCCACTTCATTGACCTTTCTTCTCTTTGAAAAATTATTTTGGCATTCTATACCTTATTCCAAAAGAAACATGAATACAGTCAACCTGCCAGGCTGCTCTCTCATGGTTAAGAGTTGCCATCTTTAAACTTGACAAACAATGGGAAGCCCAACCAATCATAACATCAATGGAGCAAATTGTTGTTTTTTCTTTTATTAGCATAATCACTGAGGAGCTTCCTGTGACTACGATTAATTGTGGGTACCTATTATTTGTCTTTTTATTATACACACTTTGAGAAAAGGGCTTGTTCCCTTTGGTTATTAGAGCCTCTCTCTTTTTGCATGGAAATGTAGACCGCAACTCTGTCAACAGAGGCTGTTGATCCATTCACAGATGGATCCTGTACATGTTTACTTGCAAAATGTCTCACTAAGTTCTATGAGGTTTACTCACAAGGAAGTGTGCATATACAGTGGTGCCTCACAAGCCGAAAAGAATCCGTTCCGCGATTCTCTTCGTCTAGCGGTTTTTTCGTCTTGCGAAGCAAGCCCATTGACGGATTAGCGGATTAGCACTATTAGCGGTTTAGCGGCTTTTAGCGGCTTTTAGCGGCTTAGCGGCTTAGCGGATAAGCGGCTTAGCGGCTTAGAAAAAGGGGGGAAAGGGGGGGGAACCCGCAGGAACTCGCAATACATTTTCGCCTTGCGAAGCAAGCCCATAGGAAATTCGTTTTGCGAAGCACCTCCAAAACGGAAAACTCTTTCGTCTAGCGAGTTTTCCGTCTTGCGAGGCATTCGTCTTGCGGGGCACCACTGTAATTGCACTCACACACTACAATCCTGATATTTACTTAGAAGTAATTTGTACAGAGTTCAAACCCTGGTAAGTGTGAATAGGACTAGAGCTCAACAGTTCAAGCTTAAACATGTCTACTCATAAGTAAGTTCCTGAACACAGGCAAGTAGGTACAAGTTTGCAGTCCTGTCTCCCAAGCAGTGACGACATTGGCTTACATGAGGGATTGTTCCTCCATACAAGGACGATTCATATAGAAAACTAGCATGTCAGGATCTAGCCTACCCATCTTTCTAGGTGCAGGATGAGAGGAACATTTTCATATGGAGGAGCAGTTGGTCACAAGAGCATTCACCTATAGCAGGAGTAACCATTGTGCTGCCCTTCACATATCCATCACTGCAGCTCTCAGCAGCCCGAGCAGTGCTGGATTTACGTACAAGCTTAACAAGCTATAGCTTAGGGCCCCACTCTCTTGGGCCCCCCAGAAAATTTAAAAGAAAAGAAACTGGATGTACATTTCCAAAATATACTATAAAAAACAAATAAAATTGCTTTAGATACCTATTAAGTCCATAAATTACCACATAGCATATATTCAACACAAAAAAGCGACAATTTGTTGTTGACAGCTGGACATATAAAGGACCCCATTACTTTCAGTAGCTTAGGACCTCATCAGACCTAAATCCGACCCTGAGCCCAAGCCAAGATGACCAGTGGCCTGTGGATGATGGGCGTCATAGCCCAACAACATCTGAGGTGAGGGGCTGCACATTAGCTACCCCTGGCCCACAGTCCTAAGTGGTGCAACTCATCTCTGTATGCCTCAATTCCCCACACCCACTAGGGTGTTAGCATCTACCTTAATATGTAGGGGAGGGTAGTTAGTTCTGAAAAATAGTTTTGGAGAGGAGGTTAACCCCTCAGTGTTGCCTGAGCAACCTGGGAGCTGCTCACCATAGCTGCAAAGAAAGGAAAAGGGCAATCCGGTTGTGCATCACCTTCTTCTCACATACTTTGGCCATGAGAACCAGGCCCTCAGAGGGTCTAAATCAGGGGTAGTCAATATGGTGTATCCAGACATTCCATAACCCTTCAACACTGGCCAGGTTTATGCGAGTTGTAGTTTATATAGAGAAGGAAGAGAAATCCAGCTCAGCTTGCATTTAATGGTGAATCAACCTAATCAGCACTTTCTGAAACAATACACCTACCAAAACACAGCCATCCTATGAAATGCACTTTTCTGAATCCCGCAGTGCAGTTTTCCAGCCAAGTAATGTGTACAAAGAAAGAGGAGAGCATGCAGAAAACTGCAAAAGTTAGTGAAGATGACATACAAGAATGTGCTCCATTGGTGGAAATTGCACCATGAAAATGTGTAGAAAAGGCAAAATTGCATAGAAAAGGGGGGAACTGGAAAAATTCACACTGAAATGCTGGTGAATTTTCATGAGGACAAAAAAAAAATTCACAAACTACGGTAATGTGGAAATGTGGAGAACTGGGAGAGAAGCTGAAATTTACATATTTGTCCAAGTTCACAGCACCTGGGCAGCACCATGCTGGCTACCCGTGGACTGGAGCGGCACCTTGTCACATCCAACCTTCAGTCCTGTTCCCACTCAACTCCCAGTCAGCAGGTACAAGTTTGCAGTCAACTCCCAGTCAACTTCCGTCTGTGGAACAAACAAAGCTTTGCTACTTGCCCAGACAAGTTGATTTATTAAAAGGAATCCAGGTAGAGAGAATGGTCATGTGTCCCTTTACACTGATCATCTGGTCACAATCTTCCTGGCCAGGGTCAGATGTCTCATATTTTAATTTAAATTAATAATTTCTAAATTTGCATATATTCCATGCAATTTATGCAAATCAGTGCCCCCTTCTTTGGTGATTCATTTCCTCCTTTTTGCCGATGCACAAATGGCCAGTGGGGGGGGGGACCCCAAGGGGCCCATCACTTTTCAACTGTAATATGAGAGACGTTGGTGGACTCCCTCCTCTGCTTTGCCACATATGCCTTGAATCCAGACAGCTGACATTCAGGCACCCCAGTGCTCCTCCTATGAGAAATACCTGCATTACAGTCCTATCCCATTCTATCCTAAATCCACTGTCAGAGGTAATGTGCCCCTGAATACAACGGGGGAGACGGCTGGTGTTGCACTGGGGTTCTGCTTATGAGCTTCCCAGAAGAAGCATCTGTTTGGCCACCGTACTGATTGGTTAATCATATAAAGTGGTTTTGCTGTAAAAAGCTTCCTTTTTAACTTCTGTTTTGTAAATAGTGTTTTATAGTTTGTAACTGTTTTATTGATGATTTGTTAATTATTTTATAAGATTTATGCTGTATTTGTGATGTTCTAGTATATTTTATTATGTTATTGTTTTTCATTGCTTGAAAGACGCTTTGAGATTCATTTGAATGAAACGTGACATAGAAGTACAATCAATCAATCAGTGTGAGAAATGGCTGCTGAACTAGAAGGGATTTAGGGGAAAAGTGAGGATGCAATTTAAAAGAAATTGTATAGTTAGAAAAATTATTGTATGTTTCTGTCAGGAGCAATGTTGAATACGAGTATCAAAATGTGTTTCTTGGCCGTGTGGAAGGAATTGATTTGCCTCTTGCCTTCCATTCTAAGTCATGTTTGCAGCTCCCCCTTTAGCGCCCAGTATGGGCACTCCTCTGAATCTGCCTCTGCCAGATGAACACCCTACCAGATTCCGATGAGGCTGGGGTCTGCCTAAGGTACAGAACAGACTAGGCGTGCTAGTGGGTTTTGATGAGGGGAAAGACGGGAAACACCCACAGAGGTTGCTACATGTTGGATCAGGCTGCAGGGACCCTCAGGGCACTTCCAGATGGCCTCTTTATTGAGCATTCATTTTGATTTGTTAACAGGGAAGTTATACAATGTCACATCAATCGTTATCCCACACTTTCAGTGCACTTTCTTGTCACTTTCCTTACTGCAAAAAGTTGCATTTTTGGAAGATGCAGATTTGCTGCACAAGAGCGCTAAATCCACTTTAATTACACAACCTGAATTTGCTGGATAGGCACCTACCACTGGTGTGTGTGTGTGTGTGTTGCATTTTAGCCACCCCAGCAGAGAAGAATGAAGCTGCTGTTAAGAGCCTGCAGTGGCAGTAATGCCTGGGGTTTCTTTAACGTGTGTCTTTCCTTGGGTCCCACATTTTTCTCAAAGGTCTCAAGGCCTTTCTGTTGCCTTGGCTCTCTGGTTGCTTTTTTCTTTTCCTTTAACCAGTTCCTTCTTCTGTGGATTTAGAACTAGCCCAGCCACAGATCTGAGCAGGTGACAAATGCTTCACCCGCATGCTATTAGAAGTTTTATCTGCTGACTCTTGCACACCAAGCTACTCTTGAAGGTACAAGGCCTGGTCAGGCTACAGCTTGTTCTCGTTTGTTTCTTGCTCCGTTGGCAACTGCACCCGGCTCCCACGGCTGGGAGAAGTCGGCTTCCTTACCTGTCGGGAAAGGGTTCTGCTGAACAACTTCAAGGTAGCCATGAACAAGGGTGTAGAGGTGATCCATAGATCCAGGGACTCGATGGTGGGCAGGAATCCGCTGCTCAGCACCCACATCAGCAAACTGAAGGATGGGCGAAGGGCTTCCCAAGGAGCATTGCTGAGAGTGGACAGGATCCAGGAGAATGACAGCAAAGGCCAAAAGCAGGAGCAGCGGACATGGCATCCCAAAGCCACGGGTGCCTCTTGAAAGTGCTGCGTCCTGCATTGGCTCAGAGATGGGTCTCAGCCCCAGAAATTATGGCAGTAGAGAGGTGGATGGTAGCATCCAGTGCTATGGGAGGGGATTGATCCTCCCCAGTGACTCTCTCTTCTTCCCTTGGACCAGCAAGGGGAGCAGCCTCTTTTCTTGCCGTCCGTCAGTGCTCCCAAGCCCTGCTTGCAAAGCAGAGGGCATGAAGGAAGGGAAGCATGGCCACTGCTCCCTCTTCAGCTGATCATCTCTGTCTGCAGCTGAAAGGCGGAGGGGGGGGGGAGCAAGCAACAACCCCAAACCTGCCAGACGAGTTTGATCCTCGCTGTAGCCTGAGCTTCTCGCTGCTTCCCAGCTAGTGGGATGGAGCAGGGTGCGGCTGCTGCGCTGGGTGGAGGGGAAGGAAATGAGGAGCTTTTCCCAGGAGACATTCATTGACTTACCCCCAAACCTTATGATTGTTCACCCACTGCACTGAGTCAGCTGGCCACATGCCCTTGGTTGCCACAACTGTAGAGGGAGGTAGCTGCATCCTGCCCCTAATTAAGAATATAACACCTATTTTCCTAAGGAAGGCACATTGTGAAGGTATATTCAAACATTTCAAGCAGGTTTGTCTGGTGAAACTGACCTCCAGCTTCTAGCTCTCTAATAATTCCAGGTTGATCCATGAATTGGTGAAAATAATATTTGAAACATGCATGCATGAACAGCATGGAGTCCACAATAAACTGCTGTGTTATGGTCCCTTGGCTCTGCTCGTTGTCTCAGCAAGTTTAATGGTTGTCTTTTCAGGGGGGGGGGGGAGCACATCAGTGTGGTTGCTTCCAGGCTTCCAGGGATTTAAGTGCATACCAGAAATTTAGGTTTGTGGATTACAGTGCTCTGTCACCCTAGTGGAACAAATCCCTAAATAAACAAAAATAACTTTATGCAGTTAGGAAACTGACAAGGAAATGCACTGAAAAGGGAGGGATGAAGGGATGCTTAATAGATCACATCCACACTATACGTATATTTAAAGCACACAGTCACAGGGAATCATGGAAACTTTAGTTTGCTGTGGGTTTGAGAGGTCAGCACCCTTAATGAACTACAGTTCCCATGATTCCTGGGGGGGAGGGGAGAGCCATGACTGTTGAACTCATATAAAAGTGCTTTAAATATATGGTGCAGGTGTGATGAAAAAGACATATAATCAACCTGCAAGCAAATCAGGATGGACTAAGGATGAATGCTTATTCTCATATACCTGTAGCCTTCCTGCAAACAGAATGGGGTGAATGCTCAGTAAAGACTCAACCTAACCTAACTTTGTGCAAGCAAATCAGAGTGCTGCGAATCAGGTTGTCAGGAGGAGCATGAAAAGACAACCATTAAACTTGCTGAGACAATGAGCAGAGCCAGGGAACCTCAACGCAGCAGTTTATTGTGGACCCAGTGCTGTTCATGCATGCAAGTTTCAAATATTTTCACCAATTCATAAATTAACCTAGAATTATTCGAGAGCTAGAAGCTGGAGAGTCAGTTTCACTAGACAAACCTGTTTGAAACGTTTGAAGAATTTACCTTCAAAATGTTCCTTCCTTAGGAATATAGGTGTTATATTTTTAATTAGGGGCCAGGATTCTACCCAAGCCTTCTTTATGTATCGCTGGATAGTCCAAGCAAGTGAGAAAAATAAAAGAAGTTTCTTGCACATTCAAAGAGGGATAGCCCAGTTCCACTGCAGCCTATTAGTGTAAACTTTGGTGTCGTGCAGCAGCTGGGTAAGAAAATGCAGGTGAGACTTCAGCATTCCTGAAGACCAGCACAGACTTGCTGGTTCTTCGGAATGGAGGCCGCCGGCAGAGTGCCTGCCCAGGCAGTTTCATCATGGATGGAGACATCTTTGCCAAGCATTGAGTCTCATTCAATGGTTTTGGCAACAGTGTTCTGGCTATTACCATGTGGGAGCCCTGAAATCACAGGCCCTCAAGGTGTTCCTGTTTTCCAGAGATATCCCTGATTTAGAGAAGCCGTCCTGGTTTCTGATTTGATCCTAGAATGTCCCACTTTCCCTTCAGATACCCTTATTTTTATTGGAGAAATGTTGGTGGGTATGGAGTTATCTGACCCCTGAGCCCTCTTAAGGCAATCCTGTATAGAGAAGGGTTTTTGTTTTGTTTTTTAATGTTTTTATATATGTTGGAAGCTGCCCAGAGTTGCTGGGGAAATCCAGTAAGATGTGTGGGATATAAATAGTAAAATGATCATTATGAAATGGGATGTCCCTATTTTCATTGGAGAAATGTTAGAGGGTATGAAATCAGTGGCTAATAATAATAATAATTCATATACAGTAGTACCTTGGTTCTCAAACTTAATCTGTTCTGGAAGTCTGTTCCAAAACCAAAGCATTCCAAAACCAAGGCGCACTTTCCCATAAAAAGTAATGCATAATGGATTAATCGGTTCCAGACTTTTAAAAACAAGCCCTAAAGCAGCAATTTAACATGAATTTTACTAATGAGACCATTGATCTCATTGATCTTACTGTTAGGAAGTTCTTCCTAATGTTTAGGTGGAATCTTTTTTCTTGTAGTTTGGAACCATTGCTCCGTGTCCGCTTCTCTGGAGCAGCAGAAAACAACCTTTCTCCCTCCTCTATGTGACATCCTTTTATATATTTGAACATGGCTATCATATCACCCCTTAACCTCCTCTTCTCCAGGCTAAACATGCCCAGCTCCCTTAGCCGTTCTTCATAAGGCATCGTTTCCAGGCCTTTGACCATTTTGGTTGCCCTCCTCTGGACACGTTCCAGTTTGTCAATCAATCAATCAAACAATCAATCAATCAGTAAGTAGCTGAGATGGAATCCACACAGTCACAAAAACAAATTAAATTAAAAAGCCTTAAAACAAAAAATGCAAAACAAATAGCAAAAACATAAGCTCCAAATATCACCTTAGAACACTGCAATCAGAAACAAAAGGCTTGACTTACAATGGGGAGGGGGGGACACAAATTAGCAGCACAACAGGAAACACAGGGGGACTCAAAACGGAGCACGTTTGGCTTCCGAAAAAAAGTTCGCAAACCGGAACACCTACTTCCAGTTTTGCAGCATTCAGGTTCAAAGTTGTTCATGAACAAAGCTGTTCGAAAACCGAGGTACCACTGTACAGCCATTGCTCCAAAGGTCACAGAATGTTTCACAACATAGAAATACAAAATGAGAACACAAATTACATAATAAAACAAAAACAAATTAATAACACCCCATCTCACAAACAAATTTAAAAGGACACAGAACGTTAATCAGCCAAAGGCCTGGTTATAGAGAAACATTTTCACCTGGTGCCTAAAGATGTATAATGAAAGTGTCAGCCCAGCCTCCCTGGGGAGAGCATCCCACAAGTGGAGAGCCACTGAAGAAAAGGCCTGTTCTCCTGTTGCTGCTCCCCGGGTCTCTCCTGGAGGAGACACATGAAGAAGGGCCTCTGATGTTGATTGCAGGGTCCAGGTCAGGTCATATAGTGAGATACAGTCCTTGAGGTATTGCGATCCTGAGCCATTTACGGCTTTATAGGTCAAAACCAGCACTCTGAATGGGACCTAGAAGCTAGTTGGCAGCCAGAATGGTCGGGCCAGGATCAGCATTATATGCTCAAACCCTCTTGTCCCAGTGTACAATCTGGCCACCAAATTCTGCACCATCTAAAGTTTCCAGACCATCTTCACATATAACACATTGCAGTAATCTAACCTAGAGGTTACCAGAGCATAGGCAACAGAAATTAGGCTATCCCTGTCCAGTGGGGCCACCAGCCAAAGCTGATGGAAGGCACTCTGCACCACTGAGGCCACCTGAACCTCAAGCAACCGTAAAGGATCTAGAAGTGCCCCCAAACTATGTACTCGCTCCTTGAGAGAAAGTGTAACCCCATCAAGAGCAGGCCATCTCCCATCCATCTAGTCTAAGGAACCACCCACTAATAGTGCCTTAGTCTGATCTGGATTGAGTTTCAGTTTGTTGGCTCTCATCCAGTCCATTACCAAAGCAAGACACTGGTCCAGCACTTCCACTGCCTCACCTGCAGGTGTAAAGGAGAAATAGTGCTGCGTTCCTCCTCCCCATATGTAAAGAGAGATCAAGAGATCTGTAGTACATCTAAAGCTGGAAGCTCACAGCAAGATTTTCCAAATTTGTGTCCTAGTTCTGCTATTGATAATTAAGAATCAGCAGAAAATCTCCACACGCTTATCATTTTTGGCCAGGGCTGGTGCACATTCTAGGCGCTGTTGGAGGCAGCCTGCCGCAGGACACCAGTTGCGAGGATTCACATGTGGCTGCGGGGTGGGGGTGGGGCGTTCCACTTAGACCACTGTGAGAACAGGATGCTGATCTAGATGGGCACCCTTGGGCCTAATCCAGGCTCTTCTCATGTTCTTATCACTGCTACATCAGCAGACTGGCATCTATTATCTGGTTCAGAATGCAGCTTGGAGGGGGCGGGGAGAAGGAAAATGCTATCCACACACAGTGGGGGCTGCTAATGCAGAGCAACCAAGAAATGTTTATTAAAGTGCTAATTAATTTGACACTTGTGTTGTTGAAATCCTTTAGCCGTTGTCAGACCAGCCATGTTAGCCTTGCAAATGGCTCCAATCACAGATCGTCTCCTGCTACTTTGTGGTCTGTTGTTGTTTAGGTGTTCCTCATTGTGCTCTGGAACATTAAACTAGATTGCTATAGTGTGTTTCTGCCTCACTGCTTTGCTATTTCTGTGGCACGGAAAGAGAATCCATTTCCCCTGCCGTCCATTTTTGGAACCAACCTTAAAAGACCTGGCGGCTGCTTTTCCAGTTACTCCATCTGTAGCTCTTTGGCTTCCTCTAATGGCAGAAAGAGGGCACAGCTGGGAGAGAAATCAAAACACTGAATGAAAAATGAGGAAGATCTCTGTACGTAATCTGTAGTTACTTGTTTTTCATGGCACGAATGTGAAATCACTAATTTTATGGGTATTCTACTAAATTCTTAGCACCTGTTTATTCATCCTTATTTGCTTGGATGTTAGACTTGGGCTGCAAATACACGCCATACGTGGAAAGCACATGACTTTCCCCCCAAAGAATCCTGGGAACAGTAGTTCACCTATAAAGGAACTACAATTCACAGAACCTTTAACAAACTCTAACTCCCAGGATTCTTTGGGGAAAGTCATGTGCTTTCCATGCATGGTGTGTAGGTAGCGTATGGCTGGCATTTATTGAGCTTGTGTTCTGTTTGCAGGGAAGTCATGTGACAATGTGTACACATCATGACTTGCTTGCAGGTTGCTTGTACACCTTCCTGTTGATCATTGGCACATCCTTCACTTTTTAATGCATTTCTCCTGGCTTTCCTAATCACAGAATGTCTGGTGTGCTTTGTTTTTAAAGTGGATTTGTTGCACTTGGTAGGGAGACGGAGCACTTTAGTCCTCTTTAATTGTGGGAACCTAGGGACGCAGGTGGCGCCTGGGACGCAGGTGGCGCTGTGGGTTAAAGCCTCAGCGCCTAGGGCTTGCCGATCGAAAGGTCAGCGGTTCGAATCCCTGCGGCGGGGTGCGCTCCCGCTGCTCGGACCCAGCGCCTGCCAACCTAGCAGTTCGAAAGCACCTCCGGGTGCAAGTAGATAAATAGGGACCGCTTACCAGCGGGAAGGTAAACGGCGTTTCCGTGTGCGGCTCTGGCTTGCCAGAGCAGCGATGTCACGCTGGCCACGTGACCCGGAAGTGTCTCTGGACAGCGCTGGCCCCTGGCCTCTTAAGTGAGATGGGCGCACAACCCCAGAGTCTGTCAAGACTGGCCCGTACGGGCAGGGGTACCTTTACCTTTACCTTTAAACCGGCTTCTCTTCCACCCATAAGACAGTGCCAGTGTGGAGACAACCTTACTATTTCATTACTTACTGGATTTTTCTGTTATTGTTCTGTTTTCATAGATTGTTCCAATCTGCTATTTGTGTGTTCCTTTCGGAGCTGGAAAGTGGAATATAAATATTCTGGGAGTAAGCGAGACACACAGGTCAGAGACTATCCCACTATTTGTTGTGTACATATGTAATATAATGAGATGCATTGTAATTCCATTTACATTTTTAAGAAATCTATTTATTTAACTGGCTACATTTTTACCCTGCCCTTCCTCCCAAAGAAGGACACTGTACCTATAATCTAACAATAACAAGACAAAACAAAACATTTTAAAACTCATTAAAGAACTGCAATAAAATCTAGAATAATGTCAACATTTGCATATTAGGAGTAATTTGCACTAAAAATGCAGGTGAATTTTCATGAGGACTTTAAAAAAAGCCACACAAACTGATGTGGAAAGCTGAACTTTAGACTGGAAAAATGTGATAAACTGAGAAAAACCAAATTTGACAGATTCATCCATTCCTGTAAAAAAAACCCGACTATTAAAATGAATGTCTTTGTCATGCCTCCAGTGTGTGTACATGTGCTTAGATGGTACATGCAACCACTTGCCCAAAAATGGGTGAAACAAGTCATAAAAGAGTCAGCTTCAATTTTACAATAAACATTTCCCCTTTCATATAAGTGATGCTTCTCCAAATTGATAGTGACTTGTAATCACAATACAATTCAGGACATCTAGCTTACACCAGAATGCAGAATCCTGACTCCTTACTGACGGTGCTCCAGATTCTCTTGTTGACGAAAGTGTGAGAGAATGCAGTAGTTAAATTTTAATGAATAAGTTAAAACGCAAAAATAGAAGGCTTCCCAGTCTATAAAATGATAGACTCGGAGATTGCCTTTAAAACATTAATGAGCTTGAAAGCCCAATTTTGCTTAGCAATAAACATTTAATACTAAATCAGCTTTTGGATAGAACTGGGAAGTAGAATTTTTCTTTTCTCTGTCCCTCATCCCCACCCCCATTTGGTCCAGATCCTTGGTTTATGGGGGTTTCTGACAACTCCGCCTCCTTGGTTCTGAGATGTACCACCACACCAGAACATGCAAATTTGAAAGCAGGTGCAATTTGCATTTTGTATATGCTTGCTGGGTGGGGTGTTGCTGGAGCAGAGGTGAGAAGAGAGAAAAATAATTTGGGGTGGGTGAGATCCTCAGTAAGGTATAAAGGCTCTCTTTGATTAATTCAAGAACAAATGCCAAGCAGTACATTTTGAGAGCATTTATTTATAATAACTGTACCAAGGTTATCAGTACAGGCTTAACACTCACATTTTTAATATTAAATAATTATATTATTAATAATATTTAGACACATGGGATTAGATTTACAAAGGTGCCCGGCAGATTTAGGACCCTCCATCACCTATGCCACAACTCGGCCCTACTCATTAAATTATCTCTTCACTGTAGGGTGGCTACTTATTATCACCAAGAAAAGGTCTGATCTTACAGTCCCCTGGCTACGAGGTTCTTGTCCATGTATATTTGACTGGCAGCTGTCACTCCATTGACCAATCAGACCTTATGTCACCTTTCACAGTAATGGGTGGTTGACACCTGCCGGGAGCCACAGGGAGGCTAGGCACTCCCTGGGGCCAGAGGGAACTCTTTATCTCACCTGCAAACTGCCATCAAGATATTCCATTTCCCTGCCAGGCAGCCTTTAATTGAAACTTCCTTCATGTTCTCTAGGCATAATTTGGGCAGAAAACCAGAGATTGTCACAGTGCCCAAGCATGTTGAATGGCCTCTTTTGATTTCATTTGGTATTTTCCTATCTATTTCACTTTGCATTTTACTGTTTTATTTGTAAGATGCTGTATTCTGTAATATTTTTTTGAAAGATGGCATATAATTGTTAAAAACAAATAAATGTATTAAAACAACTATTTAGTGGTGGCCATATTGCATTTTTCATGTCACAATTTTCCCTCAAATTTTGGGGAAAGTCACACCTGCACAACTTGTTGTCAATTTTTCTTAGTTACAGTTTGATCCAGTTAAATGCTTATATAATCCTGTTATTTTGCCTCTATTGTTTTGTAATCCTGGAGACTGAGAGGCAGAAGCAAAAAAGTTATTGAAGGAAACATGATGGTTATTATTTCAGTATGTGCGTTGCATTGTGCAGTTATCTGCAATGGGTTGTTCAGCTCCGACTGTCATTTGAATACCTTTCTACATGTAGTTTCTTGCGGAGGGGCAGGCATAATAGGGACCCTGTGCAGGGACTAGGAGACCCATCAGCAGCTGGAACAGACCAAGCTGCAAACTCTCCAAATGCCCACTAGATGCAGCAGAAGGCTGTGCACATGCACTTTGCTTGCTACAGATGTGCAATATAAATAATAAGAACTGGTGGTGATGCATGGGCTTTGCTGGCTGGGGCTGATAGGAGCTGGAGTCCAAAACATCTGGAAGGCACCAGGTTAGGAAAGGGCGGCTTAAAACATCCCTGCACCTCCCTCTCGCCAGTTGACTCCTGGGGGTGACCTGCTGCTCAATTCCCTGTCGCCTCAATGAATTTGCCAAACAAATAACACCATTCAAATGCTCAGAATGTCCAGAGCTGGGAGGGATTCTATCTCTTCCTCAGACCTATCCTTACAGACCCTCCAAGTGTCCCTATTTTCCAGGGACAGTCCTGGATTTACAGAAGCAGTCTCAGTTTTTTATTTAATCCTGGAATGTCCCGCTTTTCCTCAGGACATCCCTATTTTCATCAGAGAAATGTTGGAGGGTATGTATTAAGATTTTTATTTCCTCTCTGCTATTGACCCTCACTAAGGTAATTCTTCTCCTTAATGTTTGGCTTATCAGCCTTTCTTTAGACCAGTGGTTTTCAACCAGTGCGCTGTGGCACCCTGGGGTGCCTTGAATGATAGTCAGGGGTGCCACAGGCAACACCAGCCTCTGTCCCTCTTTCCTTCCTTGGATGCCATCTCGCATTCCTGCCTCCCAAAGGCTTGTGTGACTGTTGCAGCAGCCCTGGCTACGAGCTCCCCAGGTGAAAGGCGCCTCTGGGGCTGGCCAGGGGGTGCTGGTTGCCAGGAGCTGAAGTGGCCTTGGAGTAAGCAAGCAAATGGGTGAGAGAGCCCAGCCAGCCAGTCCACCAGCCCTTGCTGCTGGAAGTGGACAGACAAGAGGGGCGGCAGGCAGGCAGGCAGGCAGGCAGGCAGGGATGTACTGCACTGGCCTTTCTTGTACAGCGCCACAAATCCAACTCAGTGGTGTAACGTTGGAAAATGTTGATCACTTCTCCTACCTAGGCAGTCATCTTTCCACAAGGGCCAACATTAATGCCGAAATCCAGCATCGTCTGAGCTCTGCGAGTGCAGCTTTCTCCCGATTGAAGCACAGAATGTTTGAGGACTGGGACATTCACAGGGAAACCAAAATGCTTGTTTACAAAGCTATTGTACTACCAACCTTACTGTATGCTTGTGAAACATGGACCACTTATAAACGCCATCTCCAACTCCTCGAAAGATTCCATCAACGGTGTCTCCGAAAAATTTTACACATCACTAGGGAAGATAGGCAAACTAATATCAGTGTACTGGAAGAAGCAAAGATCACCAGTGTTGAAGCAATGATTCTTCAACATCAACTTCGTTGTACTGGTCATGTTGTGCGGATGCCTGATTATCATCTTCCAAAGCAACTACTCTATTCCAAACTTAAAAATGGAAAGTGTAATGCTGGTGGTCAACAAAAGAGGTTTAAAGACTGTCTCAAGGCAAATCTAAAAAAATGTAGTATAAACACCGACAATTGGGAAACCCTTGCCTGCGAGCGCGCCAATTAGGGAACAGCCTTTACCAAAGGTGTCATGGGCTTTGAAGATACTCAAATTCAGGACGTAAGGGAGAAATGTGCTAAGAGGAAGGCACGCTTGGCAAATCCACACGGTGATCATCTCCCACCTGGAAACCAATGTCCCCACTGTGGAAGGATGTGTGGATAATTGGCCTCCACAGTCACTTACAAACTCATTTTTAAAACCGTGTTTATGGAAGACAATCTTACCAGCTACGTGTGATTGCCAAAGCCAAAAGAAGTGTGCAATGTTTGCCTGGGAGCTGAGTGCCTGGCCACCATGCAGGCCTGGAGTGCCGGCCTTCCCACAAACAAATGATGATGAATGCTTAACAAATAGCGAACATCATCTAACCTCCACCAAACAAATCAGGATGAGTTTTCAATAAACTGAACATCTAGATATTGACCTCAGAAGTTAGCCCCACTGCATAAAAGCAAGTGCAAAAAATTGCAGCTATAATGAACTAAGAAAACCAAGCGGTTCTTTGAGGAAATGCGACATTGACACAATTCAGTTGGGCTGATGAGGCAATGGGATTAAGGTATGTGTGTTTTTAAACCTCCTTTTCCTCTGTAGTGGGACAAAAATAAACACTTGGCATTTTGCCAGGGCCTATGTTCCAGAAAGCAGAGGGCTTGTATGTGGACGGGATATTTTTAGAGGCGTCATCCAAAGCGTTGGAAGGATTTGAAAGTGGCCACGGTGGCTGAGATGTCAAATCCGTACGCCTCTTTCTTTACCAAAGCCCACACTGTGCTAAGAAGAGTTGGCCTAGAAGTCTTCCAGCCTAGAAGTTTTCCACATGCAAAATAATCAAAATTCAGCACTCAGAAAACCCAAATCTGGTGCTCAGCATTATGCAAATGAAAAGAAGAGTTTTCTCATTTTCTCTTTACCAGCTCAATCTGCCTGCTTCTTTCCGAATTTGACTGTATTTCAATTTCTTGCACTATAAGGGTGGAAGAAAATGCCACCCCCACAAATACCGTATTTTTCGCTCTATAAGACGCACTTTCCCCCTCCGAAAAAGTAAGGGGAACTGCGTCCTATGGAGCGAATACAGGCTGCAAGGTTATCCCAGAAGCCAGAACAGTGAGAGGGAGTGCTGCGCTGCGCTCCCTCTCGCTGTTCTAGCTTCTGCCTTAGTGGCGTGAAGCCTCTGCAGGGCAGCAGGGAGCCTTCATGCCGCTGCCCTGTGGAGGCTTCACGTGGCTATCCCTGGCTTTTGCGGGAGGTGGGGGAAGGCACAGAGCACACAGCTCTGTCCCTTCCCCCACCTCCCAGAAAAGCCCCCAAGAGCCACGCTCCCTTTAAAGAGCGCACGGCTCTTGCAGGAGGTGGGGGGAAAGCCAGGAGGCTTGCTTTTGCTGAAGCCAGAAGGGCAAGAGGGATCGATGTGCACTGATTCCGCTTGCTCTCCTTGCTTCAGGGATAGCTCTGCAAAACACATGAAACATGGACCTCCAGGCAGTCTTCAAGAGCAACCTTCAAAATAGAAAGGATCTTCGGAGTATTTTTTAAAGTTCTCCTGAAGATTATGGGAACTTGAAAGTCCCTTTTGCTGAAACTAGCCATGGGCGACTTCAGAACTGGCTTGGTATTTACAAGCTTTTTTGGCAAGCATCTGAATAGGGAAAAGCTTAATTTGATTTTAGGGAGTTCTCTCATGACTTGTCATATGCCAGAGACCTTTAGGTACCCAAGGAAGCTGTCTTAGGCCAAGGCACATTATCTCTCCCTGCATTGTCTACATCAGCCTTTACCAACCTGGTACCTGTCTCTGATGTTTCAGACTACATCTATTATCAGACCCAGCTAACATGACCAAAAGTCAAGGATGGTGGGATAAGATCACTACATCTGGGGAACAGCAGATATGGAGAGGTTGGCCTATACTCACTGGCAGCGACTCTGCAAGAGCTAAATCCAGATAATTGGGCAGTGGTTCAAAAAGTAAGAATTAGATAGATTTGTGAAATAAAAAAAAAAAAGGTTTATTGACAGGGCATCACATGGCATTCAGACAGTCTTTATCACAGTATGATAAAATGGGCAAACCTCATGCATATTTGTATGGATACAAAGTTTTTCCAAGACTCTTTATTCAGGCCATTTCTCAAGTTTCATCCAGCGTGTGGGGAAGGCCACCTGGTCACGATTAGACCCTATCAACACACGTTCTAAGGGAAAAAACAACAACAGGAGGAGATGACAGGGTACAGCACAGGGAGAGAAACAGAAACACCATGGAAATGGGGGTGGGAAGTCGGGGGGGTTATTATGTATTGAAATGTATGTGTGAAATTTTGGAAAACTTAATAAAAAAACTTCAAAAAGGAAAAGAACAGGAGGAGGATTAAGAAGGAAATCTATTTATCCATTATAGCAGTGCCACTGTCAAAACGGGTCAGCGACTATAAGGAAAGCATGAGCAGTCTGAAGGGGTTCATCCCCCTGATGACAATGGACAGGGGAGGGGCTGGAAAGGCTTGGGCAAAAGTAGCCTGGGAAGGTTTATGCTGAATGGGTTTTCCATCTCCCATGCAAACTAATATAGTGAGCGCAGGGGGACACTATCAGGAGAGGGCAAAACTGTCAGCTTCAGGTTCCCTTATTTTCTCGTTTTTCCAGTCTTAAATTCACTTCTCCACATTTCCACATCAGTTTGAGATTCTTAAAAAATAAGCCCACATGAAAATTCACCAGCATTTTAGTGCAAATTTATCCTAATATTCACATGCAATTTTATGTTATTATACACTAGTTTGAAAAGTAATATCCCCTAACATAATGCTTTTTGTGTTATTTTCACCAATGCACACATTTTTCTGCATGTGTGTTTTTTCTATGTGCGTTTTTGTATTTGGCTGAAGATCTGCATTGTAAAATCTGGAGAAGCATGAATTTCAAAGGACAACTGTGTTTTGGTTCATATATTTATTAAACAGTGTGAATTAGACAGCTTTGCCTTTAACTTCAAATTGAATCAAATTTCCCCCCTATCCTTACATACCACCTCTAGAAAATTCCCTCAGAGCAATCCTGAGTAGTTCAAGGCAACCAGGCAGTGATTAGCTTATAGGACATACATGAGGGTGGAGATGTTGTGGCTGTTTGGTGGAAGAAAGCTGCAATGGCCTACCCTCCTAGCTTTGAAGAGATGGTTTTCCCCCTTTTGATAATGAAAACAAGAAATGTTAAATTTGGCCAAATCTTCAAAACATGTTGGATATAAATAATCTCAGGGGGGAGAGGTAGCACGGGTTTCAGCAAGTGCTGAGGTCCTGAAGCTGCTGAGGGACCCTCCAAACTGATCAATGGAAGAGGCTGAGTGTGAGGAAAGCATCTCCTTCCCAAAAAAGACCACTGCCACAGAAACACAGCAACCCCAGTGTTACCATATTTTGTGGTCATTTTATTCCTCTATAGTGCCCTGGAACAACTCAACTTCAAGGGCATTGGGAGGAGGTGAACCAAGATTTTTCAGGAAACCAGCCCCCAGTACACATTTCTAATTGTAAAAGGGCCCCCAATGTAGGCATATGTGGTGAAAGGGAGCGCCATCGTTTTGCCCAGAGTCCCCTCAACCTTCGAATCCTAGAAGTGGAAAGGACCGCCAGGGCCACCTAGCCCAACCCCCTGCAACTCGGGAATCTTTCACCCATCCTTGGCCTTGAACCCACAACCCAGAGATCAAATGTTTCCTGCTCCAATGACTGAGAGGCAGTCCAGTTTGGGAATGACTATCTGAGGCTTCAATGAGTTAATGGATTGGGTGAATTTGACCTGGCTGGATCAGACCAGGAAACCAACACAACCCCAAGTATCCTACTGGCTTTCTCAGAATTGCTTTTCCTCTGCTCCCTCATCACTCCTCATTTGGGGTTCTACTTTTGGTCATAACAGATGAGCTCCCCCCTTTAACAGTACTATATGCCTGAGCAAAGTCCTGCCATTCACCTTCTCTGGCCTCCTACTAAAGAAATAAAAACACATTGGGCATCTGACACAACTTGGTTCAGATGTAGCTTTCAGGATCTGGAGTTTCAGAGAAGGCACTGTCTCCATGAAAGGTGACTGTGTGAAAAGTCTTATGAAAGAAGGTTATTTGGCAATATCCAGATTGAAAGAGGCTAGACGTGCTCATCTTTCCAGGGCTGGTGAATCCTGTTCACCCCTTGCAGATAAATTATGGAGGCAAACCCTTCCCGGAAACCACTGCCAGTAAGAGCTCTAAGGAAACACGTCTGGCTATCCTTCTTTTGGGCCCCAACATCACACTGGCCTGTCCAAATTGTAGTGGCTGGAGCTGGGCCCCAAGGCTGGATTTTGAGAACCATAGTTGAGGGGGGCCTGTGGTGGCTTTGCTCTGAGTCTCAAACCAGCCAGGCTTGAGTTGCAGGGGTCTCTGTACAAGAATTGTGAGGCACTCGGTCCATACGGTGAACTGGGAGGCCCAGGAGGGCTTGCCAGGCTGTTGAAGGTTTCCAGAGATGGAACGCCAGATGTGGAGGCTGCTGAAGCTGCTGGGAACACACCTTGGGGTGGAAAGGAATTGATGTTCACGGAGTTGAAGAGCTGGAACCCTTTGCTATGGATGGGGTTGGCATGCAGCCCCTTGGGAGCCCAGGTACTGTAGGCGTAGGTCGGGTAAAGGTCCTCATACGGGTTCCTTGTCAAGACGTTGAGCTGGGAGCTGAATGGCCCTTTACAGAGCTCTGTTTGCTGGTGACGCTCCTTTTTCCGCCACTTGGCTCTGCGATTCTTAAACCAAACCTTGAGGGAGAAAAAGAAAGAAAAAAGCAGAAAGGAAAATTCTACTCTCTAATGCAGTGGCTGAGTGAATGGATTAAGAATTTCCTTTTGTCCACATCTTTAATCAAACTGACTTAATTTGTTCCTCACAGACAAATAAACTGGCTGATACAGAATTACTGTTCAGATTTAGTACTTCTCTAGATTTTGTGGCTCAAAAACATACAAAAATGCCTTATGAATGTGCATTTTAGGATAAAATACATTTACAAGTTTACATTGAATGTTACGCTGAGGTCTGTCTGTTTTTGCTATTTATTTTGTGTTTGTGTTTTCGCAGCTTTTTTGTTTTGTGTTTGTAACTCTGTGGAACCCAGTTCGGCTACTGATCGATTGACTGATAGTGTGACTGCAGTACATTGTTTATTGCTTTCATTTTATGGATCAATGGCCTCGTTAGATAGTAAGATTCATGTTAAATTGCTGTTTTAGGGGTTGTTTTTAAAAGTCTGGAACAGATTAATCCATTTTGCATTACTTTCTATGGGAAAAGCAAACCTTGGTTTTAGAACTTTTTGGAACCGACTTCCAGAACGGATCAAGTTTGAGAACCAAGGTACCACTGTACAAGTATTTATATATATTTTTATTTATTCATTTATACCCTACCTTTTTTCCTGATAGGACTCAAGGCTTAGTCATTTAGGGATTTAAACACTAATGTGAACACCATAAACTGGTCCTGAAAATGAACTGGCAACTAATGCAGCTGTTTTTAAACAGGAATCTGTGAGCTCTAAATGGAACCTCAGCATTTTGGACTGATTGAAGTTTGAGTCATCTTCAACAATCCAGTCTGGAAGTTACCAGAGCATGGAATACTGTGGCCGAGACATTTCTATCCAATAGGCATCATAGTCGGTAGATCAGGCAGAGCTGGAATAAGGCACTCCTAGCCACTGAAGCCATCTGAACCTCCAGGGACAGAGTTGAATCCAGGAGCACAGTGCACAGACCTGCTCATTTCAAGAGTGTGCAACTCCCATCTCCCAGGTGTGAGAACTTGGGACACACAACACCTTTCTCTTCAGAATTCAGCTTCAGTTTATGGGCCCACATTCATTCCATCACTGCCTCTCCCAATTCAGATGGGACAGAGAGATAGAGCTGGATATCATCCATTTATCTGACATCTCTCTCCAAATCTCCTGATGATAGTTCCCAGCTGCTTCATATAGATGCTGAATAGCAGGTAAGGAAATATGGAACCCTGCAGGCCAGCTATTTTCTGGAAATGGCCCTGGAGGTAGAAGTGGAACTACTGAAGCAGTGTGCCTCCAATCGCCACCTCCCAGAGGTGCTCCAGGGGGATACCATGGTCAGCAGTATCAAAAGCCGCTGGTGGGCCAAGGAGAATGAGCAGGGTCACACTGCCTTTGTCTCTCTTTCGACAAATGCCATCAACCAGGGAAGCCAAGGCAGTTTCAGTGACCTGGCAAGTGCTGATGCCACTGGAATGGATCCAAGTAATCTGTTTCCTCCAAGCATGCCTGAGGTTGGAGCACCATTTAAATATGATGCCTACAGGATAGCATGAATTATTATTCTCTAATGCTGTAGCTTTTTATGGGAGACAACATTCACACCACACATTCTGAGTGACTAAAGGCTGCCTACACCAGCAGAAGCACCACAGCTGCCAACTTGGTGCTCCCATTAGTGCAACTGCATTGCCCTCACCTCACTCCTGCCCTGCCCCTCCGGTCTGGTGTTTGTTTGTTTTTTGCAGACGTATTCTGCAGCATGTCGCTGATGCAATAATTGTGCATTAGCATTTCACTTATTGTAAGAGGGACAATATTTCATGTCCCCCCCCCCCTCTTCATGTTCCCCCAAATTTTCAGTTTTTCAATTGGGAAAATGAGAGACAAGGCTTGGGGGGGAATGGGGTGTTGCTTTTTTCTGACCCCCCACCCCAGCTTTTGCATCTCTAATTACACTTGCTGCCTGTCTCAACACAGCTCTCCGCTCACCCTGATCCTGGGCTCCGTCAGATTGGTCCAGCCTGCAATCTCCTCCCTGGTGGTCATGTCTGGGTAGCGATTCCGTTGAAACGTGGCCTCCAGCTCCTGGAGTTGCTGGCTGGTGAAATGAGTCCTCTGCCTACGTGGCTTCTTCTTCCCCACGTTGGCCTCCTCCTCACCGCTGGAATCTGAAGATTTGCACTGAGAAACCTCACCATTCTCTCCTGCAAAGAACCAGGAACATGGGAGATGTCAGCATGTACAGTGGGCATCAAACTCACTACCTGCCTTCTGTATTGATTTTATGGTATTTCATGCTTTTTGCATTCACAGATTTTATTGTACATCACCCTGATTTCATTTATTATATTCCTTTGCCACTTTTCACTCACACAGCTCACATGACAATAACAGAACGACATAATTACAACACAAATCATATTGACAAATCATCAGTAAAACAACCATCTTCTCTAGAACACTCTTAACAAAACAATTACAAAAATAAGCTAAACAGCACAACTTTCTGCATTGAAAAAAGTAAATGAACTGAAGAGCACTGGACAGCTGGGAAAACAATGACCAGTAAAGGGATTTCTAACTGAATAACCTAGATTGAGCATTTGACTATTTTTAAGAAATATTGTATACACAACTGACAGATGGTGTCCTTTTATCTATTTCTTTCTCTTTTTTCTCTCCTTACTTTTCTCTCAGATGAAGGGGAAGGACAGTTTAGACCCTGTGTGAGAGGCAGGTCATGGGAGATCTCCCGGGGTGGGAGGCTGTGGGAAGAGAAGGATGAGCCCAGGTGAGAGTGGGGAAGGCACACTTTCCTCTGTAGGGGATAAAAGCTAAGTTATAGTGATGAGGGAGGATCTTGTAGTTTTTTCTTCAGTTTCTTCTTTCTTTAGTTTCTTTCTTCTCTTTATTTCCTGTAGATTAATTTGCTTCTTTTCTTGTGAAAACTTCAAAAAACAAAAACAATAAAACCAGAAACTCCCCCCCAACAACCAAAAACAAAGCACTGTTGAATACATCTATTTAGTTTAAGAGGCAGTCTAAAGTATTTTTCTAAATAAATAATTGCTATGTTCTCTAGGGGAAAGATCTGTAGAGGTACCTACAATGAGGCTAATTTTGCTTACTTCAAACATAACAATTTTTTATTGCTCAACTGAATAACTTGGAGTAACTTTCCACCCTGGAACCTTTTAGCACAGCTGTGGCATTTACTTTATGCACTATAAAAATTATAGTTTGACACAATACTTTACAATGCTGCACTGCCCCCCCCCCCCCCGAATTGTACGCTGAACACACCCACAGGCAAAACCAGTGTTTTTTTTAAAAAAGGAAAAAAAAGTTGCTGGTACTCACCATAAAGTTGCTACAATGCCACACTTTTAACATTTGGGGGAAAAGAGGTGACAGTACATATTGTGCATCCTTGAGTACCCCCAGAAAAATAGCACTAAACAAAACCCTCCTATAAAGCTTATTGAGAAGGAAATCCCTTTTATTTATTTTTTTATTTTTATGCTATATGCTTACGTTTTATCAAAAAGGTTCACAATACATCAATTCCATAGATAAGGGAAGGAAAGAGAAATTTCAACACAATACAGTACAAAATAAATTTGCAATTCATATAAAGCAGCAGCAAGTTGCCCAACATTAGATTCCTCCTCCTTTAAAAAGCGTAAAACTTATTTACAGATCCCCTTAAGTCACTGTCACTATTCTACATCCTTACATTTTAAAATATTCCTTTATTCCTAGTGCTTTATAGTAACATAAGTAGGAGGTTCTCATTTGTAAACATTTTCAATCCCAGGATTTATGCCTTATGTTAGGATTTAAAAACAGAGTATATAAAACCTTAGAAGGGTAATGATAAAATATTCAAGATTCAGGAAAGTTGTGAAAGTTAATTGCACCTTAAGGAAAAATTTGTCCTTACGCAGGACTTCACATTAGCTACCGAAACAGGTACAATTCCCAAGTTAGCTGCACACTGGTGCATTTCAGCTGGGCTTGTGTGCTGAATCCTGTATAGCAGGTTCCGGTGAAATAAAGAAGTTTTTTTGGTGTACTGTAGTGGTGCCACCATAAAAGTGGCGATTTCCCCCATAATTCCACAACAAATAATATTAAACAGACATTAGTGGCAAGGCAGAAAACTTGTAATTATCAGTGTAATTATCATGTGACTGTTTAACCATGAATTGTAGGCAGAATACTGTCAGTCAAGGCTCCTGAAGTTGGACCCCCCCCCCCCATCTAAAAGACACAGGAATAAAGTCTCTTTCACACGAACTTCAACCATTTTTGGTCCAGACTCTGCTGGCGAAGCTCTCAAATCCTTCATGTTCAACTTGACGAATTCTCTTGTTCATTTCAAAACAGTTCCAGGCAGGTTACTCAGCAAGCCAACGTTTCCGAGCAGCATCCCGCAGATAGATTGCGGAAACTGATTCCGGGATCCGTCCTGCTGTCGAGGCTCCTCCTAAGTCTTCCCACCTCCGCCAGGTCTTGAGGCTCACGAAGCTCCCTGGTATCCGAAGAAGTCTGCAAGCGCACGAAAGCTCATCCCAACAACGAACTGAGCCGATCTCGAAGGTGCTACTCGAAGGAATTTCTCCGTTTTGTTTCGACTACGGCCGACCAAGGCGGCTACATACCTGGGACTAGAAGGCAGAGCGGCAATTTAAAGACGACAAAGGCTGCTGGCATGGGGGGAGGGAGGCGAAGCGCGGGCGAGGGCGAGCCGTGGCCCTGGGGGCTTGGCGGGCCGCCGCTCAGTCCCGCTTGGCCGCGCGCCCCTGCCGCGCGCCCTCGTTCCAGGCCGCGTAGACGAAGAGCGCCAGCACGGTGTGCACGGCCAGCACGGCCAGCACGGCGCTGTAGAAGTAGCCGTCCCGGGTGGACATGCCCAGGAGCCCCTCGAAGAGGTAGGCCTTGGAGAAGAAGTAGAGCCCCAGGGGCAGCAGGATCATCAGCGCCGTGAAGAAGAGCAGCGTCTTGAGGGTCGAGGCCACGTTGGCCTCGAAGCGGGGCTCCGGCCGGGCGGCCTTGGCGTCCATGACGGAGAAGGGGAGCGGAGGAGCTGCGCGCGCCCAGAGCGGCCACGTCAGCTGACGCCTGCCCGCCGGCCACGTGACCAGGGAATGGCCCTTCTAGCAATCGCGCCCTCGCTCTTTCGTTGCTTCCAGTTCCCGCCTTGCTGAGGGCGGGGGAAATCAGTCATGGATTCCCCTTTGGTTCTCATTACTGGTTACCTTGATGGATTTCCCCCTTTATTTATTTTGTAGGAAAATAAGCTATTTCACATACAAAGGAGAAAGAGAGAGTGTTCACTTTCCCCTGAGTGATTAAGGACAATTAACCATATTTACTTGAATCTAATGCCCATCTTTTTTGGCCAAATTACATGGTGAAAATTCAGGTGTGCAATTGATTCAATGGCACATTTACATTCGCCAGCAAATGCTTTTTTTGGTTTCAAGTTTCTGAAAACAGGTGCGCGTTAGATTCAATACAAAATAAAAAAAAATCCTTCCAGTAGCTCCTTAGAGACCAACTAAGTTTGTTATGGGTATGAGCTTTCATGTGCATGCACACTTCTTCAGATACCTGTTAGATTCAGATATCAGTTAGATTCGATGGCGCATTAGACTCGAGTAAATACGGTTTTCACTAATCCACCAGCCACACTGAAAGGGAAGTTATGCAGTGGGCTGAACCTGCAAACAGACCCTTAAAACTGTAGCAACAGCATGCCTGGTGTAGCCATAACATACTTATCATTCCAGAGAAAGGGCCAGAGCAGAAGCAACCTTAATAATCTCATTCACACTCTTTGGGCCAATTAACACATTTCTTCTTATAACCAGCTTCAAGAATGTGTCACTGATCTGAATAACCAGTAACACATGGGCTATAGGTGACCACAGACTGCAGTTTTGTCCAAAACTGTCTGAAAGTGCAGGTTTTTACAAGGGGATACAAACACAGTGCTTACAACAATCCGAAATCCATAACTATGTCTGATTTATTTTTGGATTACTAATTAAAATGCCTCATTGTTCAAATCTTCTATTGATGTTTGTGGAAAATACATGAAATGAACTTTTCCCACGACTTTAAAGTTGATTAAAGTATTTGATCAATGTGCATTTGTGTAACAGTGTAAGTAGGTTGTCCTTCCCTTATACCTCTTCCATGAAACACATGTTTTAAAATGTCAAGGCTTGCAAAAAAAAAAAAAGAAAAAGAAAATACAAATTTTGAATCAAGTATCCATTTGGTAAGTAGGCATATATTTGGGGGAGGGGGGGAGATGTTCCTTTCATTAAAGAATTTCTGGGGCCTATTGAGCCATTCTAAAAAAAAAATCCCTTAAATAAAATAAAACATTATTTCAGGAGGGTTTCGCATTTCATGCAGCACAGGAGGCAGTGATGACCACCAAGCATGGATGGCTTTAAAAGAGGCATAGACAAGTCAGTGGAGGAGGAGAAGGCTATCAATGGCCACCAGCCATTGTTCTCTGAATGTCACTTGCTGGGAGGGGCAGGTACGCCAAGAGCGCACAGGATGCTGTACTAGGTGAGCCATTGGCCTGATCCAGCAGACGCTCTTTTCAAGTTCTTATTTACCTGCCTGCTGTTAGGAATATGGGAAGCTATCTTTTACCTTTTGGCCTGCTCATACAGCTCCTATAACTGAAGTGAGCAGAAGGTAGATCTGGGTAATTTGATACCCCAAATTTAACAATGACAAGTAAAATAGCAAGTTTTTTAAAAAAAGTTTCTCTGTCATTTTGTTTCCTGTAAAAGAAGAATATTAATGGGTTGCCTTAGCTTAGACCAAATCTTTGTGCAGCTGTGCTGGACAGTTTTGTGTTCAAATCTGTAGAAACTCAGATCGCCCCATTTTATTTTTATTTGTTTATTAAATTTGTATACTGCTCTTCACCCATAGACCTCAGAGCAGTTCATAACATAAAAATACAAGATAAGAAACACAAAATACCTAATAAAAGCAAGAACAGAACAGAACCAACAGAACCCTTGCACAAACCATAACCCCCAGCCCAAGGCCAGGTTGAAGAGGGACGTTATCACCTGGCGCCTAAAGGTGTACAATGGAGATGTCAGCCTGAACCTCCCAGTCCAAGTATCAAAGTCAAGTGGACTAGCAGCTGAATCTTGCTTCAACCCTGGTGACAGGACAGCATTTCCCACCACAGCAGACCAGTCCGCCTGGCACATGCCGCTCTGTCTGCCAACGCCTCCGCTCCACGCCCTGCTCCACATCCTAACAGGGACCTAACAGAAGAGCTGGCCCTCTTGGTGGACACAAGGGAGATCCTATAGGCCTGAAGTCTGTCTGCACCTGGCCTGTGGAGTGACTCTCCGGGGTTCTCTTTCACCTCCTTGGTGGTCCTGGTGTTCTGTTCCTATGAGCTTCAGCCCTTCCCAGAGATCGCAGAGGCAGCTGCCTTACCCAAAGGCAAACCACTGAGTCCATCTAGCAGTGCGTCGTCTATAATGGCTGATAGAAGGTCCACTGGATTTTGAGGAGACCCTGCCTGGAGAAAATGGTGCAGACTGAAATGGAGGTGTTTTCTGTACAAGGCATGGGTCTTATCCAGGGGTCAGCAACCCTTTTCAGCCATGGGCCGGTCCACTGTCCCTCAGACCATGTTGTGGGCCAGACTATATATTTTTTTTTTGGGGGGGGGAATGAACGAATTCCTATGCCCCACAAATAACCCAGAGATGCCTTTTAAATAAAAGCACACATTCTACTTATGTAAAAACATGCTGATTCCCAGACAGTCTGTGGGCTAGATTGAGAAGGCGATTGGGGCCCACGGGCCTTGGGTTGCCTACCCCTGGTCTTGTCCCTGGGCCTCTGCTAGGTGTGCCCTCTTACACAGGCTCTTACACATTTGTGTGGGGCTGGCTGTGATGGGGAGCAGCAGCCACCAGTTCCTCCTCAAACAATATTTAAAAGGTAAAGATACCCTGACCGTTAGGTCGAGTCTGGGGTTGTGCGCTCATCTTGCTCTATAGACCGAGGGAGCTGACGTTTGTCCACAGACAGTTTTTCCAGGTCATGTGGCCAGCATGATAAGCCGCTTCTGGCGAACCAGAGCAGCACATGGAAACACTGTTTACCTTCCTGGCAGAGCGGTACCTATTTATCTACTTGCACTTGACGTGCTTTCCAACTGCTAGGTGAGCAACGGGAGCTCACCCCGTCGCGGGGATTTGAACTGCCGACCTTCCAATCAGCAAGCCCAAGTGGCACAGTGGTTTAACCCACAGCACCACCTGCATCCAATATTTACCTCTCTCTAAATTACATTGTCAGGAACAGCCCAAAGATGTAGCAAAGATTCTTTCTTTTTACATTAAAGCACTGTATACAGCTGCTTGGTTTTTTATAACTGTAAGCTCTACGCGGGGCTGCCCTTGAAGCTGTCCCAGAAACTCCAGCGGGTGCAGAATGCTGCAGCGAGGCTCCTCACGGGGTCTCTGCCATGGGAGCATATTCACCTAGTGCTTTTCCAGCTGCACTGGCTCCCGGTGGAGTACAGGGTCAGATTTAAGGTGCTGCTTTTGACCTTTAAAGCCCTTCACGGCCTAGGACCCTCGTACCTACGGGACCGCCTCTCCTGGTATGCCCCACGGAGAGCCTCAAGGTCCATAAATAACAACACCCTAGTGGTCCTGGGCCCTAAGGAAGTTAGATTGGCTTCACCCAGAGCCAGGGCCTTTTCAACTCTGGCTCCGGTCTGGTGGAACGCTCTGCCTCATGAGACCAGGGCCCTGCAGGATCTGATTTCTTTCCGCAGGGCCTGTAAGACAGAGTTGTTCCACCTGGCCTTTGGCTTGGAGCCAATTTGATTCCCTCCCTCTCTTTCTTTTTTCCTTTCCTTCTCCTCCTGCAAGGAGGCTACATTTTAATATTTTAATGTTCCATTATTTTAATGTTGTATTTTATTTTTGTTTTTAAGTTGTAATCATTCATCTTGTTTTTATTATTGCTTGTAAGCCGCTCTGAGCCCGGCCTTGGCTGGGGAGGGCGGGGTATAAATAAAAAATTATTATTATTATTATAAGTGAAGCAGCAGCAGCACAGGGGAGAGAGGGTGTCCTGCTTCCACATCTAAAATAATCATTCTCAATAGCTTTCAGCCTTGTAAAGTGGAGTGGATGGGGGGAGGATACAGATATGCAGGTATCTGACCATTTGGACATATGCTGCAGGCTACCAAGAGCTTTAGGAAGGGATTATTTGGGGAAATGATGTGGTTAAAACTCTGGGCTGGCCCTCACATTAGGCAGAGTGAGGCAGCCGCTTCATGTGGTGGATGTGAGGGGTGGGAAGAGTGGCAACAAAGTGCTTGATGGCAGAATTTTTGTGTGCCACACAGGCTCCCCTGTGCCCCCTAAGCTCGCCAAATGTCCTCAGGTTTTGTGAAGGAAACGATCCTAAAACAAGGTTCAGCTGTTGCTAGTCTGATCAGCTTCACTATATGGAAGCAGGAGAGGCCTGTGCTGCTCCAGTCCGAATTTGATCCCTCTCTTCGGTGAGGCTGGGGAGGTTGGTCCTGAGGCAGAAAAGCCAAGTGTCTCCCTTCCCATCACCTCCACCACCTTGCCCATTGGTAGAAATATTATTGCACTTCAAGAAAAAAAGCTTGACACCATTTCCGACCCTTTCATGGCATTTCAAATCTGCCCCTGTGTGCCAGCTGCCCTGGCAGTGTCAAGCTTGGCTGACAAGCACCTACAATTGCTTATTCTTTCCAAGACGCTGGAAGTGTTTATGAGCATAACAGGAAATAATGATAAACAGGAGTTTAATAACTTTCTCCTTTAACCTAAGCTAATCCTGGGTACTTGCATAGACTGAATTGCAGGCTCAGGTGTTACACTGCAAAGCAGGCGCGATTAACCCAGGACAGGCTGTCCTGAGACAATTTGTTTGTCAGTCACCTCTGGGACGTTGATGTTCTCAAGCTAGAGTTAACTGGCCAGTTTCAGTCTAAAGGACAGGCTAATATACTAAGATTTTCACTGGCTCCTGTCCACTTCCTGCCTCTGTGAGGTGAGTGGCTACTCAGCAGAAGAGATCGGCAAATCTGACAGTTTCAGTTTCTCTCAAATTGAGTTCTTCACATTACCATATTGGTTTGCAGGGTTGTCTTTAAAAAAACAAAACACTCATGAAAATTAATCAGCATTTTTGAATTTCTACTGCACAGATTTTTGCACACAATCTTGCCTAGTAGACACATTTTTGCAAATTAATTTTCCCAGTTATACTGCACTTTTCAGTAATTTTCACTAATGTATGCATTTTTATGCACAGTTCACCTGAGTATATACATTTTTGCACATATTACTTGGCTGGAGAATTGCATTTCAAAATTAAGAGAAGTGTGAATTTTTAAAGGAATGGTTGTGTTTCAGGGATTGTTTCAGAAAGTGAGAATTAGGCGCTGAATCGAATTGCTCCCAATCCTTATTAGGGAGAGGGCCTTTCTCATCATTGACACTCCAGGTACACTGGAGAGGCTCACCTGGCACCTTCAGTGCCAGCTGAAGGCCTCTTTGTTCTCCCAAGATTTTAAAATCTGAATTTCTATCACACTGATTGTATATTTTAAAAGTGCTGCAATTGTTCTTATAATTCCTTTCATATTGAAATTTATAGTTTTATCTTTGTGAGCCACTCAAATAATTGTTATTGGTCAGCCTCTATAAATTCCTTAATAATTATTGTAATTGAAAGTATACTATATATTTTTCTATATCCCTGACTAACACAGCTCTCTAAAACACCTGCTCTGACTGAGTAGAACAAAGCCCTATCTTATATGTCAATCTGGGTAATTTCTGAGAAGCTTGCAAGGATATCTCAACACTTGGGACCCAGAGATACAGTCCTTCTGAACAGGGAAGTTCCACTTAGCTATCATGTTTAATAGCTTTCTTGTGAAAAAGTATATCCTGAATCTGTTGCCTGCCTGTCAACTTCAGTGGGTGACCCCATGCTCTGGAAGGAGAAAGGGACAGACCTTTAATTCCAGTCTGCCTTTTCACAGGAGGCATCATTTTTAAAAGCCTCTTCCACTGGCACAAACGGGGGGACATGTGCCATGTTGTGACATGTGCAAGGCCTCTGTGAGCCAAGAACACCTGTGTTTGGGATGCTGTCAACATTTAAACTGTAAGCTGTTTGGGGCAAGGGCTTGACATTCTTGCTATTTACTTTGCCTCCCACCACATGCAGTACTGGAGTACAGAAGAGTATAAACTGTCTGAATTAGGTCAAATCTCTGCAGGGCGTACTTGCCCTTTCTGCTTCCAATTACTCTTGCATGGCTTGAAGTTGAAGCAAATGAAGGATTAGAAAATATCTCAGATCAAGAGAGTATAAACAGAAAAACAGTTATCTATTAATACTACTCCAGAAAGCATGCAGATCTGAAGGAAGATGGTCACACCAGCAACTGGGCCCAAATATAGATCAGATTTTAAGGATCTGTGGTGTTCCCGCTGCCCATTTCAAAATATTGTCCTGATTTGCTGTTCTTCCCTCACTTAACTCTGTTTCTTTGCCACAATCCCATATATTTTCAGGATTTATTCTTGGCCTCCCATTCTTGAATCCTAGATTACTTAATCCATAAAAGTTCTGGCTCCCTGGTTCTTTAATTGCAGTTGCTAACACCGTCTGGAATCTCTGTTCTAGACTCCAACCATGCATTGAGAAAGTGGAAACTAATTCCTCCCTTTGCTGCTCTGATTATGTGGGCAGGAGTTTGGATGAGGTTGGAAAGAAATGCTACTTTTCTCAAGAGAACTGAAAGAGGGATCACCATTGCTATGTGCATGTACACACTCACCCAGGTTTCACCACCGGCACCCAGGCTTTGCAGGGTTCCAGGTGGTATAAGAAGCCTGCTGGATAGGTTGTGCAACCAGAAGTGACAGTGGAACGAAATAAGTAGGTGTGCACAGTATGGATACCTCTTTCTCATTCTTTTTTCAGTTCCCTCCAGCCTGCTGCAAATTTATGATGTTGCTCATCTGTGCTAACTAAAGGATTACTTTCAGAGGCACCACCACTCCCCGAACCAATGGCTTGGGAGCCCCCAAGAATGCAGGTCTCTTTGATTCCATGCCTTACCTCCACTCTCTGTGCTGGGTGTCCCAGCCAGAGCTCTCGGTGGTATCCCATCGGTGGTCCCATCTGCAGCTTGCAGCAATGTTGACATACTCCCAAAGGTGCAAAGACAGGTCCCTGTGTTCAAGCCCCACCGCTTGGAAGCAGAACCACAATGCCTCCTACTCCACAAAATCTCTCTGGCCGGCAGAGCCTGATGCGTCTGTTTTGCTGTGCTGATGGGAGATGAGCATGGAAGAGGCCGTCCAGGCTAAGGAATCCCTTCCCACTGGCTCTTTGAAATCAAAATCCTTACTGGTTGTGAACCTCTGTCCAGGGATCTCCTTCATGGAGCCCCGTTAGCCATATTCTAAAGGCTTAGCCTTCCTCCACCAGGACCACCTTAAGGTCTGGCTCTTCCCTCCACCAAAGAGGTTTGCAACTTCTTAGGGGCTATTTTGCTCCCCGGGCGCTGCTGTTTTTCAAACCACCTCCCCTCTTCTCACATGTTTATTTCTCTTTCCCAGGGCTGGCGTGTTCTTTAGCGCGGCAGGAAGGGTGTGTGTGTGTGTGTGTGTGTGTGTGTGTGTGTGTGTCAAATATCAGGGACAGCTGAATGCAATCTAACCAGGTGCCAATCAGGCATGGTCTCCACAGCGGGCTGGGGAAGCTGGATGTGGAGATGGATGAGAAGATGGCAGCTGGGGAGGCCAGTGTTTTGTTCAGCTTGTGCTCATTGGAGGAGGAGACGCTGAATGTGCACCATTTCGGCACCAGTTGTCTCTCTGTTTACATTTCCCATTTGGAGTTTCATTCATCCTTGTGGCTTGCCTCTGACACCACTTAATGGGAGAACAGAAGAACTGTCCTGTGAGAGGAGATCAAAGGTCCATCGAGCCCAGGATTGTGTTTCCAACAGTGAGCAGTCAGCTGGCTCAGAATATAGGGATGGGGGACAGACATTCAGTTTGGTTCACATTTTTAATGCAAACTGACCTAGTTTAAGGATGGGAGAGAAATTCCGCTCAGTTCGTGTTGAAAGGCACTTTTTCAAAATGCTATGCAAACTGAAATGCAGCTATCCTTCAAAATTCTCACTTGTCTAATTTCTCCAATGAAGAAATTCTCCAAGGGAAAAAATGTGTACAAAAATTAGGGGAAAGTGTGCATAAGAATGCATGTATCAGTGAAAACATAAAACTGCATTATATTATGAGATGCGGGTGGCGCTGTGATCTAAGACACTGAGCCACTTGGGCTTGCCGACCAGAAGGTTGGTGGTTCAAATCCACGCAACAGGGTGAGCTCATGTTGCTCTGTCCCAGCTTCTGCCAACCTACCAGTTTGAAAGCAGACCAGTACAAGTAGATAAATAGGTAAACAGTGTTTCCGGGCACTCTGGCTTCCATCACGGCTTCCCCCAGAAGTGGTTTAGTCATGCTGGCCACATGACCCAGAAAGCTGTCTGTGGACAAATGCTGGCTCCCTTGGCCTGAAAAGCAAGGTGAGCACTGCACCCCATAGTCACCTTTGATTGGACTTAACCATCCAGGGGTCCTTTACGTTTTTTACCTTTATATTACAAGAAATATATTGCAAAAATGTGTATAATAAGCAACATTGCAAGAAAGGTATGAATTTGGATAAATGTGCAGTAACATGCTATCAAATTTTCAAGAGGACCTAAAAATAATATTTTGAAATGAAGTTCCATGGTTTCCCTCTCATTTGTCCTCAGACTTTGACACACAGAGATATAGTATAGACACAGGAATTCCATTCAACTATTGTCACACAAAAATGGTGCAACATGGACAGTTTCTGTTCACTACATTCCATTCCCCATCCCCATCCCTATTTCCCTCCTTCCCACCTCCTGAATAGTTAGTTAGCATTCGGTGCTCACTGAGTGTGCTCAGTCTTCATTGGCCTATTTTGGAATCGCCCCTCCTGCATTTCTTTTTATTCTTTTTTTGGGGGGGCATTTGGAGGGTGAGTGGGCCCACTTGTGCCCAACTGAAGCTACATAAAATCTTTGATTTCGTCATTGATGCTTATAGGCAGCTCCCACTTCTGTTGCAGAAGGCCCTTTAAAATAGCTTCTGTGAACTGGGAAGTTACCTAGCCAGACAATGATACTGTTTTTTCTACTTTTAAATATAGCTATGTGTCTCCTACCCCAATCCCCCAGCTCTTCCCATTGATTCCATTCAATTGCTGGACTTCAACACTCAGCATCCCAAACCACTGGCTATGTTGACTGAGGCTGATGGGAGCTGTAATCCAACAACATTGGGAGGGCTTCAGGTTCTCTGTCCCTGGCCTAAAGCCTGGGTTCTGTGATACAACAACACCTTACGTTGCATTGTGCACTGCAGTGGAGTCAAGAATGGGAACCGTGTAGGCCAAAGATGCTGGTGAGAGTAGAAGCTAAGTGGTTATTGGATGCAGATCCAGTTCTCTTCCAAACCATCAGGCAGATCTCCCCGTGCCACCAGCTAACATGGAGGTGGGCAAGCAGGAAGCCTGGAAAGACTGTCTCTTTTGTCCAGGCTGGGCATCCTCTGCAAGGCTGACACAGGAGACGTATAAGACGCTGCCCCTACAGCAGCGGCTAATTAGGCCTTGAAAGATGGGATAGTTGCTTCTTTGCCATCCTAAGGATAAGGTCAGGTTTCCACATTTCCTTTCAGTTGAAAGATTGAAGGCAATGGCATGCTCTTCACTTCTCCTTCTCCTCCTCCTCCTCCCAAGACAGACTGGCCTCTGCAAGTCACTTGGGAATCTCTTTCCTCTAGGCAGTTCAGGTTTTGTGAAATCCTCTTAATCCATGGCACTGACACCAACTCTTCCATAAAAGAGTTGTGGTGTATCTTCGTCCATTCTAAGCATCTCCTTTCCAGACTTCCTGGGGCTCTAGCAGGGGTCTGTAGGAGATAATTGGCACTATCTTATCGGGAAAGCAGTTTTCGGAGAGTGTTGAAGGTGGCACAGGAGAGGGGTCATATGCTCCTACCACCATTGTCTGTTAACAGCCTTTGTAGGGTTTTGTAGAGCTTTAAAACTCAGCAACAGCTTGTTTGACCAGAGATGATAGGGAGAGAAAGAACAAATGGGTACAACAGCATGGGAAAGGATGCTTTAAACATACTACATATGATCCTGCCTTATTCTCATGCAGTAGTAGACTACTGGTCTACAGCTGAGTATTCTTGACTGGCAGTGATCAAAGAGTTCAGGCACAGGCTTTCTCCAGCCATGGATGCCACCTGAGATCCTTTTGGCTGGAGATGCCAGCAATTTAACCTGGTTTCTTTATAAAGACAAAGCTCAGACAGGGAATCTTGGGGTCTCTGTGCAGATGCCCCATGCGGTAAACTGCAGAACTGTACACTGCAGCATCTGTCACCGTGTCCTTCCATTTTCTCCAAATTCCCAGTGCATTAAAAACATGCTGCCCCACTGGCTCTGAACAGACTCAGCAGCTTCTCATCACACATCCTTCCTTCTTTTTCCTCCCGACAGCTGTGCTAAGGCAGAATTTGACAGACTGGAATCCATCGGCAGCTGTGACAGCTGAAAGGCCAGCCTGCTAGGAAATGTTTCACCCCTTGGCAAAAATGGCTCCAGCTCTGAAGTTTAAGGGAGGGGTTCTCTCCACCCATGTTCTGTATGAAGACAAGATGCAAAGGGAATCCTCTGCATGCAAGACTGGTGACCCATCTGTCACTGCCCCCATACTGACTTCAAGAATCTCGGGGTGGTACACATGGTTCTAAGAACACAGGAAGAGCCAACTGGATCAGTCCAATGGCCCATCTAGTCCAGCATCCTTTTCTCTCAGTGGCCATCGAGATGCAATGTTGGAAGCTCAGATATATAACCAAATGGCACCTTAAATCTAGGGGGTTGGACTAGATGACCCTCAGGGTCTCTTCCGTCACTACGATTATACGATTCTGTGACTACATTGACTATAGCCTGTTGTTACAACAATTCACTTGTCCCAGTATGCAAGAAGGAGAAACACACACAGTGGAAATGGAAATGGTATTAACTATGGACTAAGGCAGAGGTTTTTAAACTGTGGTTTATGAGTTCCATTTGGGTGGCCTGTGGAGAGGCTGCAGCACAGTCAAACAGATCTGTATTCAGCCCTGCGCTTACTTTCCTTGATGTGATGATGGAGGACTGCGCCCAAGTCAGTTGCCAATCTGGCGCCTGGAAATCTCCACATAGTCGCAACTGGACCCCCACCAGTAGCAAAGCACGCCTGGCACCTGGGGAATTTCGAACACTGTCTAGATGCCTATGAGAAACTCACAAGCAGGAAATGAGCCCGCTCTCTCCAGCAAGTGGTATTCAGAGGCATTCAGGAGTGACTGATACTTTTAGCTGCTTCTCCTTATTTTATTCTCACAACAGCCCTATGAGGTTGGTTAGGCTGAAAGTGACAGGGTCCAAGATCACTCAACTCCTTTCATGGCAGATCAGGAATTTGAACTTGGCTCTCCCTGGTCAAAGTCCACTACGTGCTCGATCCAATACACCACGTATGCACATTATTCTGGAGAAGGCCAAGGTCATAGGAGTCTTTCTATGCAATTTTAGGGCCATATTTGTCCTTTTTCCACTTCCGGGTTTGGGCTGATGTGCGTATGTGCAGTTGTGCACATATTGAACACATGTAAATGAGTTCCCTGTATATGCATTTTAGCCACATTCCCCTAAGATATACATTCTTATTTGGCTGGAGAATGGCATGACAAAATTCTGAGAATTGTGAATTTTCTGGATCACATATTCTTCTACAAAGTGCAGTTGAGGTAGGTTTGCCTTCCTTTCCCATCTGCTGGGACAGCAGCAGCAGCAGCAGCCGCCGCCTCTGAGTGTCAGGAGATTTGGGTCAACAATACAAAACGGTTAATAATAAAAAAGAAAGTTCTTCTTCATATAATACCTCTTTAACTGACGATGTTCCCTGGCAAAAGAAATGGTAAAGGCTTGTTGATGACCGAGCCATCCCTCCTATTAGGCCAACTTGTTTCTGGGCTCCACTGATTCAGACTGTGGGGAGAGAGCTCACATGAGGGGATGCTCCTCAATATAAACAAAACAAAATAAAATATCCACCTGTGTCAGAAGTTAGTATGTCAGGGAGGACTGACATGCTCAGTTTCTGTCTGTGAAAGTCCCACTCCATTCTGGCCATCGGTGGTGCTCACCTGATCTCTAAAGGGAACTCGTTTTCCAAAATGGGAGCCACCACAGAAAAGCAGACTAAAGGGGAAAGGGTTACGAGCCACAATGGCTGTGGTTGGAGGCAATAATGCTTCTGAGTGCTAGGTGCTAGAAACCACCGGAGAGGCGATTGCTCTGGTGCTCAGGTCACGCTTGTGAACTTCCCACAGGCCACTGTCAGAACAGGTTACTGGATTAGATCCAGCAGGACTTTTCTTATATTCTTATATCTTGGAGATAACCTTGTCTCAAGCTGTTTGGGGCTTCTTAAGGTCAAAATCAGCACTTTAAAACTTGGCTCGGTAGTGAATTGAAACGGAACAGCCCAGAAGTCCCTTTAGGGTCCCCTCAGGGAGAACCTTGCGCTCCGTGTGCTCAAAGGGTGAGGGAAGGCAGAAAGTCCTGCGGGGCTTTTGCGCCTTCCTGCCCCTCTGCCCTCTTCCCACCTTTCAAGGCCCTCGCCTCTCTCCTCCTTTGGTCCTGAAACTCAAGCATGACAACCATTTTAATGGAGGGCTATTTGGAGCCAGACTGGGCTCCCTGCCACCCTGACCTTCTGGACAGGCTAAATTTGCTCTTCTGCAAACAAGTCACTTTATTTATAGCTGCGATGACAGGTCTTTGGGGCAGCAAGTGTCTCTTGCCCAGTGGACATGTGCTCTTCGTCCCGCCCCAGAGGATGAGGGGCGCTGATTGGGCCCCAAGGTAATGAACTATGATGGACAGTAATCCTAGCTAAGGAGGCTGGGATTAGCTGGCTGTCATTGCTGGGAGACCCTCGTAACTCAAGCCAGCCGCCAGCTTGATTTATGAGGGGAGCTGGAATTGCTGAATCCTCTGCGCTGCTTGGTTCAGCGGGGGGCCAGAGCCTTGGCCACTGCATAAATAAACCTGTAAAAGGTTATTCAAGCGGCCCTTGATATTGCCCCGCTGCAGGCAGTAAATATATCAGCTGCTGTCGTGTTACAGCTTCCTTGCATACCGTGGGCACCGTGTCCCCCCACGCGCCCCCGACTGGGATGTCCTCCCAAAGAAGGCGGCCAGCTGGGACAAAGGGGTACCTGGGTCAGACTCCGCTTGGCCTCCCGGGGGGGGGTCTTGTGGAAATGGTAGCCTGGGAAAGCAAAGCGTTGCTTGCAGTGGGGTTTGGGGGGGAAGGAGGTGACGTTGAAGGTCCAATTCAGTCCAGGCCAGAACAAAACAGAGGAGGAAATGTGGCATTACTTGTCTTTTTTATTTATTTGAAAGATGCACCTATGACTTATCCCCGCCCAGTTAGGCAGCCCTGTTGTGAGGTGAGGCATAATTTTAATATGTAACTTGTTTCTTTATGGATGTGACCAGCATAGTGTTTTCCTGAATGTGTCTGGTGTCAAATTGACAGACGTGCTATCCTTATGAATGTGAAAAGCAGGCATCTGTCAGCCCTTGAAGAACAGCATTGCAACAACAGGCATAGGGGTCAAATTGGGTTAATAGTTAATAAGTTAATAGGCAAGTGATTGGCCACTGTGAGAAAAAGATGCTGGGCTGGATGGACCACTAGCAGAGCTCTTCTTAGGTTCTCAACACATCCATCTTCGGAAATGAGCCTTTTCTTAGCCCTCAAACCACAACTCTCATTGGCTAGGGAAATGCCAATAGTTGCCGACTGCCTGTTTAGACATCCATTCCTCTTCACCAAAGTCAAGGTGAAAAGGTTCTGGGGGGTAAAAACCACTCCCGTGTTCAAGTGTAACAAGAGTGTCACTTGTTCACAATGCAAATAGCTCTAGTGACACAAAATCCATCATAAACAAGTCGGGGTGAAGGTGGTGGAATGGAGCAAAAAGGGATAAATTCTAGAAATGCAATGTGTCGGCTGTCATGTCTTGGGGCCCACAGATGAGCGAGACGTTAACGTAAAAAGGCTCATGTGGACAGAGCATGATGGCCGCTTACAGGTCTTTCTTTAATAATATATTCTTTATTGAGTTTCATTATTTATACAGTTAGTCCATACATTTTTCAATACATAATAAGCTACACACCATGAAATCAAAATAATTCAGCATCAGATAATACTGCTACACTAAGTCTTAAATTGTTTAGTGACGACTTCCCTCCAACCTCCTTACTTCTTCCTTATCTTTTTTACTGTGTCCTTTTTTCCTTTTAATTTGTTGGTCTTTCATAATATACAATATCTATCTATTGTTTACTTTGTGAAAATTAGTCAAGGCATATCAAGGGTTTTGTTTGGGGAAAATGTTTTTCCAAATACACTCTGTAACAATCCCACTCATTTTTAAATTTTTGGTTTGGTTGGTTCCTTATTGTCTCTGTCATTTTTGCTAGTTCTAGGTATTCACATAATTTAATTTGCCATTCTTCCTTTGTGGGGGCTTTCTCTCCTTTCTTACTGCTGCTGCAGCATATAAGAAAACCCTCCTCTTATTATTTGGTACATCAGATGTCAGAATGGCTAGAAGAAAGCTTCCGGCTTTTTCACAAGTGTTTGTTTAAACATTTTTTTTAACTCATCATAGGCAATACCCACCCCCAAATTATTATTTTCACAACCCCACCACATGTGGTACATTGTTCCCTCCATTTGCTTTGAGTTTGTTTTATGTATTTTGTCCAATTTGCTGGGGGTCATGTACCATCCGTAGAGCAAGTGTGTAGCAAGCCGTAAATTTTAAATCTCTTTTCCATAATTTTATTTGTAGGTTGTCTAATTTCCCCCCATTTTTTCCCTCTTTACTGAGATGGCCTCTAGGGGGATAACCTCCAGGGTGTTTTCGGTTCCAGTAAATTTTTGTACCTATCCCACACCGTGTATAATGATTTCTGTATTATATGATTTAGAAAACCCCTGTGTCCATCACCCAAATAGGTGTGCCACCCAAATCTGTTGTCCCATCCTTCCAGATCCAATAAATCACTGTTCTGCAAGATCACCCACTCTTTTAGCCAGAAGAGGCAGGATGCTTCAAAACAGAGCCTCAGGTCTGGTAATGCAAAACCCCCTCTATCTTTAATATCAATTAGTAATTTGTGTTTAATTCGGGGTTTCTTCCTTTACCAAATGAATTTTGATAAGTCCCTCTGCCAGTCCACCTACAATTGGAATAATCTGGAACAGAAACATCATCTTTGGAAGGACATTCATTTTGATTGTCGAAATTCTCCTCCAAAACAAGAGGTTCAGCCTATTCCATATTTCCAAATCTTTTTTTATCTCTTTCTAGGTCCTGCTATAATCATCATTAAATAAATTGATTTTTTTTTGCTGTAATCCAAATTCCCAGGTCTTTAGCTTTTTTAGTTATTGTCAGACCAGATTTTTTTTTTTTGTAATGCTTGTTTTTCTTGGTCTCTCAAATTCTTTACCAACAATTTTGTTTTATCTTTGTTCAACTTAAATCCTGCCACCTGACCAAACTCCCTGCAGATCTTTCTTAGCATCCTGCTGGAGAAAAGCTGCAACATTTGAAGTCAGCTCACACTGTTCTTGCTAAGCTTAGTTTTCAGTGGTTCAGAGAATCTTGATGTCACAATCTTTCTATGCAACAATTGTGATGCCATCAAGGAGATCTCTCTTTCTAGATAAGCAACTCTTTTTCTTCAGTGCTTTTCAACAAGTTTCACTCTAGTAATATCAGGAAATATACACCTGGCACTTTAAGGCTGTGGCTATGTACATTTTGGGTCCAGGGGTGCTTTTGAAATTTTGAGAAGGTGACAAGGGCACCACTCACAAAATGGCTGCCACCAGGAGTGTGGCCTGACCCAAAATGGCTGCAATCCCCAATAGAGCAGAAATAGGAAAGAGAGAAGGAACACAACATGCTTCCCATGAGGAAAAAGCTATTCAATGATTATTGTTATTTTGTAACAAAAAATGTTCTAAAAAGTGTTCTTCTTTTCCAGATACTATCACATCGTGGTTGTTATCAAGGGGGCCCCTTGCCGTTTCACTGCATGATGCAAAGTGCAGGGGGTCACTCCAGCGGTGTGGGCGGCAAGGGCAGGGGTGTTGCAGTGGGCTCTTGCACACTCTCTGCACCCTGCCCCTGGGTGCGCCCACCTTCCCCTGACATGTGCACCCCCCCCCCGCGTGCTTGTGGCCACCCTGGGTGCAGAGAACTCACGCTCCGCAGCTGGGAGGAAAGCTTGAAATCAGCACACACAAACCCATTTGCAACAATTGGAAAAGGTGATCATAATGACAATGAAAATGCCTCTGCAATGTCCCCAACAACAACTTTGGAACACCCAGGAAAAGAGTAATCATTATGATTGCCATCCTCATTTTGATCCCTCTGCACTGGACTCCCCCAACCCGAACAACTAGGCAGAGCCATCTTTCCCATAGGGCTTAGTGGTGCGTCGCGCCAGGGTGCCGGCTTCTCAGGGGCGCCCTAGCGAGTGGGGGAGCTGCGCGGCTTTGCCAGCAACCTCCCCTTTCCCTGCACGCCCATCAGCTGCACCCCGCCAACTATATGGCTGGTGGGTGTGCAGCTTCCTTCCCAAGCCTCCACAGGAGGAGAGTAATCCCTGCAGAGGCTTAGGAAGCCTCTGCATCTGCTAAAGACAGCCCTACTCCTGGTTGTTGTCCTCCTCCTGCTTCCTGACAAAAGGGAGCACACAGGCTTCCCGGTTTGCCTTCTTGGGTGCCTCAACACCGGAGAGCACGTCCGCCAGCACGTTTTCCTGCTTGATTGCTGCCACCACGCCGGGGATCGGGGTGGTGGGGGAGGTAGAGGACTTTGTCTACAGCCCCCTCCTTTGTTTTGGAGTTGCCGGGGGATCTTTGCACCACGGCGCCGGAGATGCTTAAGACAGCCCTGCAACTAGGAATAAACCTTGCAGAAACAAGAAAGGCTTGCCATATCCCACCCACCCCAATATTCCTCTGAGGCCCCTCTCAAGCAGCTGCTGGCTCCATCTGCCAACAGGCAGCAAAGCAAACAGAGCATTAATTGGAGGATTCCACACCCACATTTTCAAAACGTTTCTCAAGCAATAGCCTGCTGGCTGTGCCATGTGGGTAGCTGGCAGCAAAACGAGTAACGGGCAATTCCCACACTTCTTGCTCTCCTCCATCAAGTACATTTCAAAACTTCTCTCAAGGCTCATCCACAATTCCCGTTGCTCTACATTTCCAGGCACAGCTGCAGGCTTCCCAGGTCATGTCTAAGCATTTTTATTTTGCCCCGTTGCTTTCCCCGTGAAAACCTGCTCTTTACTGCTAAATCAGAGCAAATGGCAGTCCGTTGAAATCACAATTTATCATTAGTAGTAAAGATTGAGTTTTTCTGGAGAAAGCAGTGGGGCAAAAAAGGGGGGGAAGCACTTGGACAGGGACTGGGAAAGCGCAGACCTGTGCCTGGAAAGTGTGGGGCAAACAGTAAGTCCTCAGTTAGCTACCTCTGTATGGCTGGCAGGCAGCAAAACAAAATAAATAGAACAACAGGTGGATCAAATGACAAGAAAATAAGGCGGAATGCAGGAAAAGAGCACTGCAGGGGAGAGGGAAACAGCAACTCCTTCGGACCCCAGGGACTTCTGTTGCCTGCTGCCCAAACAGGGTGCCTAGCAGTCACAGCTCAATCTTCACACATTGTCCAGAAATACCGACAGGATGGGAGCAGCCCAGCTGGCTCATTGCAAATGTAAATTTTTATTAAGTTTCCAAAATTTCTCAAATTAGATAATTACGTACATAACAACTTTGTTTCATAGATTAACTTCCTACCCAAATGTCCACATTATATGGCAAACTCTTATCTATTACAAAAAAAAAACCCCTTTAATACAATTATTTTATCATTGTTCTTCCACTGCTCATGTGTTGAATCCTGCCCATGATTTCATTTGGCTATAATGTTTTTCAAATAGTCCAAAAAAGGCCTCCAGTCTACTGTAAAAAGCTCATCATTTTGGTCTCTTAATTTTGCTGTCTGCTTTGCCATTTCCACATAGTCCATTACGTCTTTCCATTTCTGTGCATATAGTATTCCAGCTGCTGTTGTCACATACATAAATAATTTGGTCATCGTCTTCAGAATACGTGTCCCTATTATCCCTATAAGAAAGGCTTCAAATCTTTTGGGAATAACCCACTTAAACACCTTCATTTCATTATATATCATTTCCCAAAAGCCTTTAGCCTTTTTGCATGTCCACCACATATGGAAGAATGACCCTTCAGTCTGTTTATACTTCCAACATTTACTTGACACATTTTTATACGTTTTGGCCATTTGTTTGACATTAGGTACCACCTGCACATCATTTCCAAATAGTTTGGGTTTTTTTAAAGTATAACAGGCAGTAAATTGCATGTCCTTTTCCGATAACTTGTCCCATGAAATCATATCAATATTATGATCTAAATCTTTAGCCCATTGTATCATTGTTGACTTATCTAATTCATCTTTGTTTTCCAATCTAATAACATTTATATATTTTAGAAATCAGTATTTCTTTACTCTCAGGCAGACCCATTTCAAAGTCAGAGTTTCGTTCCACAAAACCATTTATCAAATCCTTCTTAAATAGGTCATTTACTTGATGATACTGGTTGGCTCATTTCAAATAAATTGCTTAGAATGGCATTTTCTAACAGTGATTCTTGGAGGACTAGAGACTTATTTATTAAAAAAAAAAAAAACAACTCAGAGGCACCAATGAAGGCCTTCACAGGTAGCATGGCATCACAGTCACAAGGTTGGTGACCCCCACTTCAAGGGCACTGGGAGCAGAGTTTGTCTCTTCTGAACAGTATTGATGCACTGGGTGCTTCCAGACTGCAGCTATTTGTGGGCATGATTCAATCTAGTTTCCAGTTCATAAGTTTACTGTTCTAACTGTGATTCAGTTACATACAGGCAAATACAGGTTGTGCACTTAAAGGTGGTCCGGAGCTCTTGCACAACAACCAACCAGCTAAAGAAAAAGAGTCTGCATTTGACATCTTGTGCTTTGGCAAACTTTATTCATTTAATTAATTTATGAATTGCTTCCTATGCAGAAGGGATTTCATAATATAATAAAGACATGTCTAAAGCATTTGCATATACAGTATACAAATCATTAAAAACCATTACCTATATAAAAACAGTGTATGTGAATATATACTATATATTCAGTGTTGTTGAATGAGGAAAGTCTCCAACAGATGCTGAGAAGACCCTAGAGATGGTGTCTCTTCGATATGTAACAGAAGGGGGTTCCAAAAAGTAGTCGCTGCCATACCAAAGGCACTATTCCAACAATGAGCAGAACAGACCTCCTGATAAAACAGTGTCTGCAGGATGCCGTCTCCTGCAGAGAGCAGCGATCAGTTTGGTGTACAGTGGTACCTCATGTTACATACACTTCAGGTTACATACACTTCAGGTTACAGACTCCGCTAACCCAGAAATAGCGCTTCAGGTTAAGAACTTTGCTTCAGGATGAGAATAGAAATTGTGAGACTTCCGGGTTGGCGCCTCCGGCAATGGCTGAATTCCTCTGATTGGGAGGAATTTGCCTCGTGGAAATCTGGGTCTGGCCGCCATGGCGAAGGCGGAGACCCACTAAAAATCACAGGCGGGTGAAGCCTGTGAACGTGGGATTCGGCTGGCACCTTTTGTGCCTCCCCTACTCGCGGGGAAACCCGGTTTCGGGGATCCGGAGCGACGTGGGGTGAGCGGCGTGGTGCTTCGAATTGACTGCTTCTTCTATGGAGCGAAGCCGCATAGCTGTTGCCGGAGAGCGCTGACTTTTTCCTGTGGACAATTTGATCTTAAAGCAACTACCCGTGAGTAGAGCGGATAATTGGATTTTTAAACGTCTTAATTTGGTGTCGAAACGGGGAGGTCTAAAACAGGAAGTCCACCTTCCCCTTTTGTAAATAGATTGAAGCAATGAGGATGCAAGCTGACGCCTCGAAAAGCCTATTGTAAAGGACTAAATTTCCATCGGTAAAAAATACTAAAGCCCCCTTGGTGGCAGGAGAAGAGGGGGGAAAGTTTTGGACTGAGTATACCTGCAGGAGAGAGCGAACAGAGTTAAAATACCACCGCTCTGATCCTGGAAACGGGCTGCCAACAGGACTGACGTGTTCTGGAATGCTTATTGATCATGATTAGAACGTTCACTGACAGTTAGTTAAATAAGGAATACATTGTTTCCACTGTCTCCGTCTGCGTTTAAAAAGGAGTAAAAGTAACAGAAAATTGAAACTAACTTTATTGTTTGAATTGAGTTTAAAAGGACTAATACAAATAGAAACTGTTTCCCTCTAGAGGAACTGTTTCCCTCTAGAGGAAGCCTTTGAAACTGTCACAAGAGTTGAGCTGGGGGAATTTCCAGCTGCAAGATAAAAACCTGTGAGATTCTGGGGACCTTGAATCGGTTAAGAATGTTGACAGAAGAGGCCTTAGTGGATGTATTATGTAAGATAAGTGACTCATTGGAACAGCTTCACAAAAAGGTGGATGTGGTAATTACCAAAATCGACAATTTGGGACAAAAAGTGAACACCAATACAGAAACTATTCAGAAACTGACACAGGAATCTACTTTGACATGGCAAACTGCGGAGAAGGCTAGGGAGAAAGTTATTGCCGTTGAACCTAAAGTAACACAATTGGAGAGAGAGAGAGTCCCAGCCTTACAGATGCAATTTGATGACCATCAGTTGATGCCTGCTATGATTGAATTTAAAGAAAATCAGATTTCGAGGATCAGAGCCCTACCTGAACTGGAGAAGGAAAGTTTGATAGATTTCCTCACACAGGAATTTGATGATTTTTGGGACCGGGACTTGGGTCAAGAAGAGATTAAAACTGTGAGGGCCTTCGGACTTGGAAGAGGAGGGAAAAAAGAGAAGAACAAAATAAGAGACTGTTGGAACTACCAGAAGAACTTAGAAGAACAACAGTCAAGAGTGGAAATTTTGAAAGACGTCCTGAAATACCTTTTGGATCTTAGATTTAACTACGGAGATTTGGTTGCCCTGTCGAGAAGGAATAAAATCATCTTTAGGTGGGAGTTTCCCCGAGATCTACTCTTTAGCCTCAAAGGAAGGAAAATGAAAATAAGATCAGTGGAAGACAAAATAAAGCTCATGTATAAATATGAAGAAGACTCGCAGAAGGGACTTGGAAAAGAGTTAAGAGCATCGGACAGAAGATCACCAGGTTGATGGACTATAGGGAATTGGCGGATATGACTGGCAGAATCCGGGACCAGGGAGAAGAGTCGGTGGAAGAAGATTGGAAAAAGTTTAAAGACTATTTATAAAAATATTGTAAAATTAATGAGTGTTAGAAAAATGTTGGAAAGGAGTTATATGGCTTTAGTAGAAATGTTATAAGGAATTAAGTACAAATAGATTATTAGAGTATTAAAGGGAAAATACAGTGGTGCCCCGCAAGACGAATGCCTCGCAAGACGGAAAACCCGCTAGACGAAAGGGTTTTCCGTTTTGGAGGCGCTTCGCAAAACGAATTTCCCTATGGGCTTGCTTCGCAAGACGAAAATGTCTTGCGAGTTCCTGCGGGGTTTTTTTCCTCCCCCCCTTTTTCTAAGCTGCTAAGCCGCTTATCAGCTGATCCGCTAAGCCGCTAAAAGCCGCTAAGCCGCTAATAGCGCTAATCCGCTAAGCCATCAATGGGCTTGCTTCGCAAGACGAAAAAACCGCTAGACGAAGAGACTCGCGGAACGGATTAATTTCGTCTTGCGAGGCACCACTGTAAGGTTAAAATATGTTAAGACAATTATATATTAAAGGGAAAAATAAGGTTAGAATATGTTAAGATAAATTACAGGACTGAAAACAGAGGAAGATGGAAAGGAATTGCTGAAACAGTTAATTAAAGTGGAATACAAAAAGGGAGGTGTGAGGAGGTCATTGAAAAAAGTAAATGAAAGTTAAGATACTGAACTTATTAGATGTGTTTTAAATTGTGTTTGTTTGGTTTTGTTAATTTAATGTTTTGGGGTTGGTGTTGTGTGGTGTTTTTGTATTTGTATTGTATTGTATTGTTTTGTTTAATTTTTTTTCTTTCTTTGTAGTCTTTAAAATGTTAATAAATATTATTTTTTTAAAAAAGAGAACAGAAATTGTGCTCTAGTGGCGTGGTAGCAGCAGGAGGCCCCATTAGCTAAAGTGGTGCTTCAGGTTAAGAACAGTTTCAGGTTAGGAACGGACCTCCGGAACAAATTACGTACTTAACCCAAGGTACCACTGTATAAGGGAAGAGACTATATTTTTGGTATTCTGGTCCCATGCTGGTCCCCTGGTCCCAGGGCTATTTACATCAGTAGCTACCTTTGCATATCCATCATACTAAAAATTGAATTAGAAGATGGCACTTGTTGCAACAGAACAGTGTCTGCTGGATATCTCTTAGAATAATACTACCTGATAAAGCACTGGTGGATAATTCTGGCAAAAGCAAATAATCAAATAGAAATTGCTGCAGCTCACATAGAATCATAGAATAGAATCATAGAATCATAGAGTTGGAAGAGACCACAAGGGCCATCGAGTCCAACCCCCTGCCAAGCAGGAAACACCACCAGAGCACTCCTGACATATGGTTGTCAAGCCTCTGCTTAAAGACCTCCAAAGAAGGAGACTCCACCACACTCCTTGGCAGCAAATTCCACTGTCAAACAGCTCTTACTGTCAGGAAGTTCTTCCTAATGTTTAGGTGGAATCTTCTTTCTTGTAGTTTGGAACCATTGCTCCGTGTCCGCTTCTCTGGAGCAGCAGAAAACAACCTTTCTCCCTCCTCTATGTGACATCCTTTTATATATTGGAACATGGCTATCATATCACCCCTTAACCTCCTCTTCTCCAGGCTAAACATGCCCAGCTCCCTTAGCCGTTCTTCATAAGGCATCGTTTCCAGGCCTTTGACCATTTTGGTTGCCCTCCTCTGGACACGTTCCAGTTTGTCAATGTCCTTCTTGGTGCCCAGAACTGGACACAGTACTCCAGGTGAGGTCTGACCAGAGCAGAATACAGTGGCACGATTACTTCCCTTGATCTAGATGCAATACTCCTATTGATGCAGCCCAGAATTGCATTGGCTTTTTTAGCTGCCGCGTCACACTGTTGGCTCATGTCAAGTTTGTAGTCAACCAAGACTCCTAGATCCTTTTCACATGTACTGCTCTCAAGCCAGGTGTCACCCATCTTGTATTTGTGCCTCTCATTTTTTTTGCCCAATTCTCCCTATTAAAATTCATCTTGTTTGTTTTGGCCCAGTTCTCTAATCTGCCAAGGTCGTTTTGACGTGTGATCCTGTCCTCTGGGGTGTTAGCCACCCCTCCCAGTTTGGTGTCATCTGAAAATTTGATCAGGATGCCCTTGAGTCCATCATCCAAGTCGTTGATAAAGATGTTGAATAAGACGGGGCCCAAGACAGAACCCTGTGGCACCCCACTAGTCACTCTTCTCCAGGATGAAGAGGAACCATTGATGAGCACCCTTTGGGTTCGGTCAGACAGCCAGTTACAAATCCACTGAGTGGTAGCATAGTCAAGTCCGCATTTTACCAGCTTCTTTACAAGAATATCATGGGGCACCTTGTCAAATGCCTTGCTGACTGAAATCAAGGTAGGATACATCCACTGCGTTCCCTTCATCTACCAGGCTTGTAATTTTGTCAAAAAATGAGATCAGGTTAGTCTGACATGACTTATTTTTCAGAAACCCATGCTGACTATTGGTGATCACAGTATTCCTTTCTAGGTGCTCACAGACTGTTTGCTTAATGATCTGCTCCAGAATCTTCCCTGGTATTGATGTCAGACTGACTGGGCGGTAATTATTTGGGTCCTCTCTTTTCCCCTTTTTGAAAATAGGGACAACATTTGCCCTCCTCCAGTCTGCCGGGACTTCGCCTGTTCTCCAGGAATTCTCAAAGATGACTGCCAGTGGTTCTGAGATCACATCCGCCAGTTCTTTTAATACTCTTGGATGCAGTTCATCTGGCCCTGGAGACTTGAATACATCTAAACTAGCCAAGTATTCTTGTACTATCTCCTTAGTTATTCTGGGCTGTGTTTCCTCTGCTGAATCATTTGCTCATCTCTGGTCAGGGGAAAGATTTATATGATCTGAGGTGAAACCAGAGTACTGTATCTCTGGTCAGGGCATCTCTGGTCAGGGACACGAACAAGCAAGCAAATCCTTTTTGTATTTGTTCCCATCATTGTTCTTGTTTTTCAAGTTTGCAAATGAGGCATAATTAATGGATTTTAAAAAACCTTCTTTTGCTGTTTCCTTCATACTGAAATGACATACTATTTAGCAGAAACCAAACACAGGTCAGAATGGAAGTTGCTGCCTCATTGCATCCCCAACTCACACCAGCCCAGCCAGCCAGGGGGGCTCCTCTTGACTGTCAATAGCTCTCTGGGCTCTTAGGCAGAGGAGACAGGTCTTTCCCACTGAAGGTGAGAAGCATAACTCTATGACTGAGCTAGAATGTAGCCTGGTCTGGAATAAGGCAGCTTCACATCTAGCTCAGTATTGTCTATTATTCTAACTCAGGGTTGCCATATTTAATAAAGTAAAAACCAGGACACCCCAAAATTATTGAGCTTCTTTTAAGGAAACCACCTAAATCGTTGAGCCCAATGTTGTTTCAATTGACTTGCCTAAGATCCAGGAGAAAGCGCTGCCTTTCGGAATCCCCCCCCCCCCCGGAAGTCAATTCCGCCCTTGAAATCCCAGTAACGTCCAGGAAGATCCAAACCTATGGCAGCCCTCTTCTAACTGGCAGCAGCAGTCCAGGGCGTTCTGCTGAGGGCCTTTGTGCCACCTCTTACCTGATCCTTTTTTAAGCAGGAGATGCCAGAGACTGACCCTGGAACCCTTGCCTGGGCTCTGCTGCTGAGCTCTCAACCCTTCAGCTGTGGTCCCTCTGCTGCAGCTTGGTACATGCCTTTGGGCCTATCCACCAGAGGCAGAGATGGCCATAGCTGTCAACTTTTCCCTTTTCTCGCAAGGAATCCTATTCGGAATAAGGGAATTTCCCTTAAAAAAGGGGAACGTTGACAGCTATGGAGATGGCACAGAGATGGCCATACCAGTGGGGGCAGATAGGAGTTGTAGTCCAAAACAGGTGAAGGCACCAGGCTGGCCTAAACTCTCTTTTTTTTTTTAATAATTTTTTTTATTAATTTCCAAATTTTTAACAAACACAAAAAACAACATAAAAACAAACACAAAAAATCATGTTTTCTTTACCTTATTTCCATAAACCTCTTTTCCCGGACTTCCCCATACCTTCCCCTTTTTGCATCCTTTATTTTAAACAATTATTCAGCAACCCTTCTTAGCCAATTAAATATAAATTCATTCTCCTTTTCAATTTCACCCTAAATTGAACACAATTTACCGCTGCAATTCTACGTCTTCCTTTCCCTCAGCATTTTAGCACTCCTCAATTTTATAATAACTCTTAAGATATATCTTAAACTTCTTCCAATCTTCTTCCACAGTCTCTTTCTCTTGGTCGCGGATTCTGCCGGTCATTTCTGCCAGTCCCATGAAGTCAATCACTTTCGCCTGCCATTCCTCCAGCGTGGGTAGCTCTTGTGTCTTCCAATACTTTGCTAGGAGAATCCTTGCTGCCGTAGTAGCATACAAAAAGAAATTCTTATCCTTCTTCGGCACCAACTGGCCGACCATACCCAGGAGAAATGCCTCTGGTTTCTTGTGAAATGTGCACTTAAGCACTTTCTTAATCTCATTATAAATCATTTCCCAGAAGGCCTTAATCTTTGGGCAGGTCCACCAAAGGTGGAAGAAGGTACCTTCAGTCTCTTTACATTTCCAACATTTGTTATTGGGCAAATGATAAATCTTCGCAAGCTTGACTGGGGTCATGTACCACCTGTAAATCATTTTCATAATGTTTTCTCGTAGGGCATTACATGCCGTGAATTTAATACCTGTGGTCCATAACTGCTCCCAGTCAGCAAACATAATGTCATGACCTATGTCCTGTGCCCATTTAACCATGAGACAGTGAAGTCAGCTAGGCTGGCCTAAACTCTCACTGGTGCCTTGTCTTCTTGCCAGAGGTGAGCAGGAGCGGTCCTGGTGGCCAAGGGACCCATGCAGAGCAGAGCAAGGGAAGCTGGACCTGCTTCCCTCTCCTTTTAAGGGCAGCTGTGACTGCTGGGGCAGATGTGACTTCACAGTCAGCCAAGTAATAATGGGGGTGAGCTACCAGTGCAGCAGGTAGCAGCCAACGGGGCTGCACAAAGGCAGCGGGAGAGCTGGGGAAGGCCCAGGCTTTAAAGAACAAGAGTGACTTGAGTATGTTGTGCTGTGCCTGCAGAGAGGAGGAGAAGCATGGAGCAGCCCTGGCTTAAGATGCTCTGCCCCTTTAAGAGCTGTGCGCCTCCAGAGGTAGGAACGGAAGTGATGGAGAGGGGTGGGGTTGGCCTATGTGACAGGCAGATGGAGGCAAGCTACAAGGGTGGGCGGATGCGTAGAAACCTCTGGTGTTTGTGTAGCTGCAAGGCAGTCCGCTGTGCAAATGGGGTAAGAGCCACAACCATAGCTCCTTCCACTTTCGGTCTCTCCTGCCCAACCTACCAACTGGCATGCAGCCCCTGCACTGTTGACTACAGGCAGCTTGCTTCAACAAGAATCAAGATACATTATATAAAAAAGACAAATCCCACATTCAACACAGCTGTTAATGATAAAATCCTACATTTTTAGTAACACAATTAAGCAGCAAATCTCTAAAAACTAAAATAAAAACAAAAGTGAATTATTTGCAAAATGAAAATATACCAGAATGCAGCAGATATATATATGGACCACATGACTATTACAAAAAAGCGCCCCCAGATGTAATATTACAAATCAGGAATTAAGTGCCACCCTCACTCCTCTGACAATTACACTCCCCTTGCTTCCATCACATAGTACCATCCACTCAATTCTCACTTTGGCAAAACACTCAAAACATTCAACAACCCATCATCATGTCCAAATCCAGGTGAAAAGACAAAAAACCAACATCTCTCACTTGGGATAACACAAACACCTTTTCCCCACCTGTTATCAAGGGAGATTAAACCCTTCCTCACCAAGAGACCCTCACCCTGGGGGGTGGGCTTCAGGCCCAGCCACCAATGCCCTTGAGTCTTGACCCTCACAAAACAATAATGGCGGAAGAACAATAAACTGAAAAGGACAAATCGTAGCAGGGATAGGAACAGTCTGCATACCATTTGGCTAGCAGTTACAGTGAGAACTTGGATGCACCACTGAGTTGGATGGCTTTAAAACAGGACTGGACAAATTCATGGAGGAGAAGGTCACAGGGGCCACTAGCCAGGACGCCTCTGCTCTGCCTCCATGGCTGGAAGCAGAAATGCATCTGAATACCAGTTGCTGGAAACACGAAGGGAAAGTGCTCTTGTGCTCACGTCTGGCTGTGAAGGTTTCTCACAGGCAACTGACTGGCCAGTATGAGAACGGGATACTGGACTGAGCCAGGCTCTTCTTGTGTCCTTAACTTGCTCTTTTACTTCTTTTGCTGACTTTCACCATTGCTATCACCAGTGCTTTTTTTCTGGGGGGATGCCAGGGCACGCATATCCCTAAACATTTTGTGAATCTAAGTTTGGCCTCATTGAGCGGCAGTTTTTCAATATGAGTGGGAAAATGAGAGTACCCCTAAACATTTTTTTAAAGAAAAAAAGCACTGGCTGCCATGGGCAAAAGGACAATGGGAATGCTACCTATTGCCACATTCTGAGCTGATTGACATGTGTTCTGGTATTGTTTGGGGGGGGGGCTGCTTGGCTCAGTGGTGGTCTGCTGGCTGAGCTCCTTTGGCTCACACCTCTGTGCAAGCAGGTCTCAGGTAATAAGTACCTGAAGGGTGGGAAGAGCAGAAACATCCCAGATGTTTCCTATCCAGCTCCACCCCACCAACCCCAGTTCCTTCCCACTCCCCAGTTACCAATACCAGGAGGGGGAAATGTACAAAATGGTAATCACTTAGCAAATAAGCTATGTTTACAATTTAATTGATATGATTTATACTGATTGCAGGATTCAGTCTTTTCTCCAGGGCAGAATTCATGCAGCCTTGCTGAGAAATCTTCCTTGTCAACAGTTTGGATCCTTTTCTCTCTCATGTTTTTCTCCAGGGACATCTGCTTTAGAGATGGCCTTGGGCCCCCTCATCTTCCTGGCTGTGCTAGCTCTAGTTCATCACCCCCTGATGGTCAGTGACCACACAGACTCGGCCACACTGGACCGGCTCCAGGAGCATGAGAAGCTGATGAAAACAGAAATGGGACGCCTGCAGACAGAATTTGACCAGAAGGGCTGGAGCTGGGACCCAAGGCAGAGCCGGGAGGATTGGGTGACAACTGATCCGGCAGCAGAGGATGGAACCTGGGATGGGTGGCACTACGTAGGGCTAGTCATTCTCATCCTGTTTGGGTGCTGCAGACACACCATAGAGAAGGAACCCAGTTATGACTCCAGCACAGACAGCTCCAGCACCACCACCAATGAAGAAGACTATGACGACACTGACATGGAACCCGAATACGACGAATCCAAGCAAAAAATGCTGGAGACCTTCTATGACCAGCACGTTGACCTGGAAACCAGTGATCTGACCAGCATGTGTGCTTTTGTGGAGACCTTTGTGAATGACTTGCTGGAGGCTTGTCGCGGAGCCCTTCCCTACCAGAACACCCTCCCAGTGCTGGAGAATTGCATTGGGGTGGACAGTGCCTTTGAAGGATGGCACACAGAGAAGCCTTCCAAAGCTTTCCGCGTTCTCGTGCCCATACTGCCACCCAAGGGGCACTCTTTCCACATTGAAACTAGTGAATCTGAGGGTGCCCCAAGCACACATGGACACATCTTGGTGGAGACAGAATGTGTGTGCAAGAGAGAGAGGCTCCTGGGGGACGTGGTGTGTTTCCTTCACCATCCAGAGCAAGAACTGAGCAGTGACAAGCAAGGAACCTTCCTTATCCACGTTTTGTGTACCAGCTTCCACTTGGATGTGGAGAAAACCACCCGCTGGTTCCAAGGCCTGGTGGGCAAGGCCTGGCCCAGTATCCAGCCCAAGTACAACCTTGACCTTGTGCCTCAGCCTTCTAATTCAACATGTCGACTGAAATTGGCATTCCGGTCAGGCAGGTCGATCTCTGTTGACATCATACTCGGGGTGCAGCAAGGAGACTCCTTGGTCTTCCTGGCCACCCAACCTGCCGAGATGGATTGTTTGACTGGCACTGTGTGGCAGAAGTCTTTTGCTGTCCAGGAGTTGCTCTTTTTTAAGTGGGTGAGCCAGCGAGTCCCAGAGGAGAGCTGCCACCTGAAATGTCTCCAGATCATAATCTATTTCAAAGAGTCCAGCCCATCAGAGGGGAAGAACATGGTGCTCACCAACTATCACTACAAGACTTGCCTGATGCATCTCTTGCTCTTTCAGCCCCCGCTGGACTGGGGCCCTGAGAGCTCTGCACGAAGACTTCAGGACATTCTCTTGTATATGCACACTGCCCTGCAGGAGATATATCTTCAGCATTTCCTTATTGGTAACATCTCCTTGCCTATCCAGATCCCTATGCCTAAGGCCCTCCGGAGTGCGACACCCGTAAATCTTTTCAGGCACTTGGCAGAGGACCCAAACCTTCATGCCAAGGCAATGAAGGAGTTTGCAGAGGTTGTAGAACCAGTGAGGGCTCTGCTGACAGGGTACCGACAGTAGCAAAAGTCAGCTCTGTTAGAAAGACCAGCCTTTTTTGGCTCTTCATAGACCCACATACCCTAACAGGGTTTGAAAGGCAGAGGGCTGTGGCCAGCAATGAAACAAAGCTGGCTTAGATGTGTAGGAGCATCACTGATCCTGGGATGGTGCCATGTGGGTATCGTCACAATGTTCCCATGCTCCACATTGATCTGGTAAAAGGCAGGTGAGGCTGCAAAAGGGCCCATCAAACCATGCTGGTTTACATTCTTAGTGCCAACTACTCTTCTGTATTTTTATATGCTCCAGTTCCAAACAAATTTGCTATATTAAACTTGAAATAAAGGTTCCAGCAAACTGTGTTCTTAAATGCCTGTCATGCCTCCAATGAAGCCACTGTGTTTCACTGCTTCTCTAGGTCTACCTTTAGAAAACCCATAAACTAGCCACAGGCATCTGATGGCCACAGGGCTGCATTTGCAACTTCCCCAGCTGTTTCTTCAATGGAACATGAGATGGAAGGAGGGGTCACTAATCTGTCTTGGTCTGAAAACAAAAGAAGTGTGTCAATCCCTAACTATGGCAGCACTGTCACACTGTGTGCAGGGGCCATATGCAACACACCTGGTGCCCGTGGCAGAAAATCCTAAGAAATTGATTAACATGGGGCACAGCACGCTGTTTGAACAGGGGTGGGAGCTTCTGACCATCCATATACTGCTGGGCTCCCATCAGCCCCAACCAGCATGGCCAAGGGCTGATGGGAGTTGTAGTCCAGCAACACCTGGGGGACCACAGGCTTCCTACCACTGAGTTAGAAAGCTGTCCTGCACATGCCTCATTCAAATGAATGGGAACTACCAGAGCATTTTTTGTTCTCTTCAAAATAAGAACTGCACAATGTATCCCTGCAAAGGTTTCTAAGGACAGCAGTCTACCATGGATTCAAGGCTGGTTATGCAAGCAATTTTTGAACAGCAGCCACACAATGCCCTCTTCAGAATGCCATCCTATATTATTTTCCCTTTTAGTTTCTGTGGAAAATCTAGCAAGTTAAAAAACAAAGAGCTGTGGAAATGGTAGATGTGGATTAAATTGGGGGTGTGGTGGATACGAGGTGGCATTTGGATGAGGATGTGTAGAGGCAGTGAAAAGCCTGCATGCATGGAGAGCAGGGATTCCTAAATAAACTGTGCAGGAGCATCCAGACACTTGTCCAGGCTTCGTGTTTCCTTCAGGATGAGGCACAGCCAGGGCTTTTTTTCTGGGGGGACGCAGGGATGTGCATACCCCCAAACATTTTGTGAAGCTAAGTATGGCCTCATTGCGGGGCAGTATTTCAATATGAGTAGGTAAATGAGAGTACCCCAAAAAAAATTATAGAAAAAAAGCACTGGGCCCAGTGAAGGCTGAGGTGTCTTTAGGATTTATGGTTTATTTACAAATATATACCACCTAAGCCTACAAGGTGGGGCTGTGGGTAAAACCTCAGTGCCTAGGACTTGCCGATCATATGGTCGGCGGTTCGAATCCCCGCGGCGGGGTGAGCTCCCGTCTTTCGGTCCCAGCTTCTGCCCACCTAGCAGTTCGAAAGCACACCTAAGTGCAAGTAGATAAATAGGTACCGCTTTATAGTGGGAAGGTAAACGGCATTTCCGTGTGCTGCGCTGGTGCTGGCTCACCAGCTGTAGCATCGTCACACTGGCCACGTGACCCGGAAGTGTCTCCGGACAGCGCTGGCCCCCGGCCTCTTAAGTGAGATGGGCGCACAACCCTAGAGTCGGACATGACTGGCCCGTACGGGCAGGGGTACCTTTACCTTTTTTAAGCCTGCAATGGAGGAGTTCACAGCATTAGCACTCCAAGAGACCTTGCTTCTCCCATAGTTGCAATCTTCAAACAGAAATCAAGCATCGCTCTGTCTCTCTGGCTTCCCAGCCTGTCCCTTCCACTTCCAGCTTCTACCTCACATCACTCCACTTCACTCTCTGCTCTTGCCTTTGCCTTTCTAAGTACCAGCGAGTTTGAGGGAGGCCAAACCCATTTTCTGTCTGATCCACTTCCTTTGTTCCTTTGATGGCCCATTACCTAGGACAGAGTTTCAAAGGGTGTGGCAGGAGAGGGTGTCAAGTGCGGTGGGAAGATTGAAGGACAACCAAAGAAACATTTACACATTTCAGTATGGAATAGTATAGTATAGTATCAAAATATATGCTTTTTTTTGCAGAATATGGATAAATATCTTCTCTAAATGAGACCAAAAGCATCAAGTGTGTGCGAATGACTCATGTATTTATGTAGCTGCTTTGATTATTTATACTTTATGGATGTCACTTGATCATATTATAAAGTACCGTATTTTTCGCTCTATAACACGCACCCGACCATAACACGCAAGTAGTTTTTACAGGAGGAAAATCCGTAGGCATGCCACCCGTAGGCATTCCCTCCATAACACGCACAGACATTTCCCCTTACTTTCTAGGAGGAAAAAAGTGAGTGTTATGGTGCAAAAAATACGGTAGTTGTATTCTATTTTAGAAACCAAACACAGCTAGGAAAGGTTTCTTTTTGTTTTGCAATGTATTTCTTATCAATAAAAAATTCAGTGTGGTGCTAGCAAATTTTTATTCTCAAACTATGCCCCAGAAGAAGACGTTTGAGAACCACCGACTTAGGCTGTCATCTCACCAGGAAGCTAGTCTGGCTATTTGAAACCTCACTTATATTTTATAAGGGTTAGAAGCGATGCCTTATGAAGAACGGCTAAGGGAGCTGGGCATGTTTAGCCTGGAGAAGAGGAGGTTAAGGGGTGATATGATAGCCATGTTCAAATATATAAAAGGATGTCACATAGAGGAGGGAGAAAGGTTGTTTTCTGCTGCTCCAGAGAAGCGGACATGGAGCAATGGTTCCAAACTACAAGAAAAAAGATTCCACCTAAACATTAGGAAGAACTTCCTAACAGTAAGAGCTGATCGACAGTGGAATTTGCTGCCAAGGAGTTTGGTGGAGTCTCCTTCTTTGGAAGTCTTTAAGCAGAGGCTTGACAACCATATGTCAGGAGTGCTCTGATGGTGTTTCCTGCTTGGCAGGGGGTTGGACTCGATGGCCCTTGTGGTCTCTTCCAACTCTATGATTCTATGATTCTATGAAGGGTTTCGGCACACATCCTACTCCCGTCCCCCCAAGTTATAACAATCTCAGTAGGTGCAGAGGCCTTGCAAGCAGTTTGAGGGTGGGCTACCTAAGCCAGCCAAGAATTGTGGAGCCCTGTGGAGCCCTGTCTTTTTGTAAACTGCTTTGAGATTTATTATTATTATTATTATTATTATTATTATTATTATTTACAACCAAGCAGTGGATGCATTTTATGAAATAGATAAAAATACGTTAAAAGCAGCAACTCCATTTCAGATTAAAAGTGCGGCAGATTAAAAACAACACAATCCAAAACAAATTACTGTTAATTCTTTCCTTGTTATGAATGCACACAAGAAGGAATGCCTTTTTTAAAATAGTGCTTGCTGCTGTGCTACACATCCATCACCTTTCTGCTTCAGAACTATTGCGTCACTCAGATATGCCAAATTAGGTATTTATGCATTTATGTCCCATCTTTCCTCCAAGGAGCTGAAGGTGCTGCACCAAGTTCTCCCAACAAACCTGTCAGGGAGGTTATTAAGGCTGAGATGTGACTGGCTCACAATTACCAGTGAGTTTCATGGCAGAGCAGGGATTTGAACCCGGGTTCCCCAGGACCTAGCCCCAAATTCTAATCATTTATGCACTCTGGCCAAAGCCGTCTTTCCCATTGGGCTTAGTGGTTCATTGCGCCAGGGCGCCGGCCTCTCAGGGGTGCCCCAGCGAGTGGGGGAGCTGTGCGGATTTGCCGGCGGCCTCCCCTTTCCCTGCAAGTCCGCCAGCTACACCCTGCCAACCATATGGCTGCCGGACGTGCAGCTTCCCTCCCAAGCCTCTGTGGGGATTGCTCTCCCGTAGTGGCATGGGGGAGAGTTGTGCCCCCTCCCCCGACGGCTGGCAGTGCACAGCTTCGGCCCCCCCCCCTATCTGTGGTAATTTGGGGGTGCTGGGTGCATTTTTGCACCCTGACGCTGCATCTGCTAAAGACGGCCCTGACTCTGGCTTAACTGATTCATTAATGTCTTAATTGGCTATGAGCCTAGAAGTGCAAGGAGCAAAAAGCATAGGGTAAGAAAAAGGAAATAATTTTTGATCCATTGTTTTTTCAACTACTCCCAACCTTTATCAAGGAAATCTACAATTTAAAAATATTTATAATTACAAAATGGAATATATTGTTGTTATAAGAATTCTAAGGTCTCAAATATAAATTTAATGTTCTTAAATGTACAAGGCAAACACATACACAAGTATATAAACCATGTCTCTGAAATAGTACAGGAGAGCAATCCTGAAACCATTTTGACTCTCCCAAATTGACCTCTAATATTTCTCTGCAAGGAGGAAGGAAATGGGAAAGCCTCCCCACTGTCTTGCTTGCCTGTCTTTTGGGCATATTTGTGCATGAACAGGGTGAGCCTGTGACCTTGATTCAGGAACTAAAGTATTAACCATCACAAAAGAATGTCCAGGCTGCCCAGGTAATGCAATGTGACCATTGTCAGGCATCCTGGTAGGCGGGAGTTCTGCCGCCTCCTTCTGCGAAGCCTGTATGATGTTTTAGGTGGGTGGTCTTGGGGGTGGGCAATTTCAAAAGTCTATATAAGGGCTTGCGCACCATTGTTCAGGGTTCTCCTCCCTCCTGCGTGAGCACCCTGTTGCAACCGTTTAATAAAGATCAGGCTTACTAGCTGCTTTGCTTCTCAATATTCTCTAGTTGGCCTCTGTTATTTTCTCCTATCGATAGGGAATCCACCTAAGGACTCTACACGGGCTCTTGGGTACCTTAATAGGGAAAGGGAGCAGTTTTTTCTTATAACATTGTATAAAGCATTTACTCATAAACGATATATAAAAATCAGCTCTTATATATTATTATCATGAAAACAGGTATATACAACAACAACTATAGGTTGCCTATTCAGTTATCTCTTTAAAACTATGCATTAACAAATATTTGTTAAGATACACCTGCTGGTACACTCTCTCTCTCCCCCATCCCAACACATTCTCCAACTTTTATCATCTTTCTGGTGCTATGCATTTTAATACGAATTTTTTGCTGGTGACTTCTCCTAAGAATCCTGGAAATTGTAGCTTTTGGTCTCTGTGAGGGGTAAACTACAATTCCCATGATTTTTTGGGGAAAGTCAAATATTTAGATATTTGATGCGTATGCAGCCTACCTATTTGTTACACTTTTGCTATTTTTAATTATCTACAATGTATTTCATTTATCAAAAAAGGAATACCTACTGTAATCTGCATTTACTGTATTAAGAACAGTCCCATTTTTAAAATCACAATTGAGAGAAGTACGTATGAAACTCGGAAATTCCAGGAATAGACTCTCTATCCTTTTCATAACTCTGTTCTCTCTCGCTCCTCACACGTGGTACGCGCTTAGCCTCGCGTCGCCCGTTCACTGCGCGCTGACGTCACGCCCGCGCCACGCCTGCGCACTGTGTCGGCGCGGGTAAATTAAAAGCGCAGAAGCGGCGCTTGTGAGGGGGAAATGGTTGCCGGCTGGGAAGTGTGAGTCGGTGGCTGACTCCGCGCGGCGGGGGGAAGGTGAGTTAAGGGCAGCTAGGCGGGTAATTAAAGGTCGGCGTAAGGCAAAGCAGGCCGCGGCCGCCTCAAGCCTTGCCCCACTTTCGGAGGCGCCTTCGCGGGGGGGGGGGGGGCGGCGGGCGGGAAAGAGACTCTGTATGAAGCTGGTCGATGATTGGCCGACACTGGAAAGGCTTGGCCAATAGGGAGCGGAGAAGTGCGCGACGGAGGACTTTTGAAAGGAGCGACGTTGATTGGCGGCGCAAGCGGCGCAGGAAGGCCGCTCATTGGTCGCCCTGGAGCGGGAGCCGGAGGCGGCGGGAGAAGAGATTCCCGGAGGCGCGGAGCTGCGCCTTGGCTTGGCGGGGACGCGCACGGGTCTCGCGCCGGCGGAATCGTGGCTGCTGGGCGCGCAAGGAAGGGAGGGAGGCTGCCTGCTGCCCGTCTTCGTGATTTCATGCTCCGGCCTGGGCAGCTTCCAAGCAGCCTCTCTCAAACTGGCCGGGCTGCACCTCCCATCACCCCCGACCCCTGGTCCTGGGAGTGACGGGAGTTGTAGTCCACCAACAGCCCGGCGGGACCCAAGTTTGAGAGAGGCTCGCTTGTGGTCACCTTTGTCGGGAAAATTGGGGGCGCGACTGGGAGCTGCCAGTTAGTCCTGCTGCTGATGGATGGAGCATATAGATAGAGGTGAGCGGTCGGAAGAGTGTACTTGGGCTTTTGAAAAAGCTTTTGGCAAAGTGCCTTACCAAAGGCTGCTGAGAAAACTTGGCAGTCACAGAATAAGAGAGGTCCTGTTGTGGATCAGGAATTGGTTAAGTGCAGGAAGCAAATAGTCGGAATACATAGGCTGTTCTCCAAACAGAGGGATGTAGAAAGCGGAGATCCCCAAGGCTTGGTGCTGGGACCTGTGCTTCTTTACTTCATAAACGATGTAGAGTTTGGACTGATCAGTGAGGAGGCCAAGTTTCCTGGTGACACTAAATTGTTTAGAGAGGTTAAATCAAAGAGATTGTAAAGACTTACTGAAAGGACCTCTAAGCTGAGGGCAGTAAAAATAGGAAATACAGTTCATTATAAAAAAACACAAGCTGCTGCATGTTGAAGCAAAAAATTAATTTCATGTACATGCTCATAGAGTCTGAAATGGAGGTGATAGACCAGGAGCTTCCATTGAGCTATCCACCATGACCCCAAGACGCTGGCCAGTGTGCAGCAGCAGTAGAAAAGGCAAATTCCATTATTTACGTATTAAATTTGTCAGTCACTTTATCTTACCTACAGAAACCTAAAGTAACCAAATAAAGATACAATAATTCCCACATAGATACATTAAAACCATTGCAACTGCCTGGCAGGCAAAAAGAGAAGAGTGTCTTCTTTTTTACGCCATCTGGTGGAAAGTCGTGCGGGAGGGGGCTAAATTGGCTGTGCCAGGCAAGGTGCAGCCAGGGAGGGACACCCTCTCCCCCCCCGAATTCCTACCAGCCATACCTCAAGTGCAGAACATGGAAAAGACCCTTTTCCCTGAATCTAATTCAGTTGTACTTTGGAAGTTGAACGAATCTGTTCTGGAAGTCAGTTCGACTTCCAAGATGTTTGAAGCCCCGTCACACGTTCAGCTTCCAAAAATAGTTTGACAACCGGAATAGTCACTGGGTTTGTGGCATTCAGAAGCCAAAACGTTCGAGAACTAAGCTGTTCAAAAACCAAGGTACAACTGTATGTGATCCAAGTTTCATACTGGAGAAGATGGTATTTCAGGTATCCTGGCCCTCAAGTGTGAAAAAGAACCCTTTTCTTGCCCACATCATAGGCTCCAATGAGTTACTTTAGGGAACCTATTTCAGCCCAAGGACTCCTTTCTCTCAAGGGCAGCCTTCCAGTGATGGGCACAGGTGGGAGGAGTCCAGAAGTGAGGGGAAAGTGAGTGTAGCAATGTGACTATATCCTGTGCAGTAGGCTACACTCCAGCTACATAAAATCCAGAGGTTTGCGCAGAAACACATTTCTAGGCAGGCAAAACCACTCAAAGAGGGCATAGAGCAGGAGTGCTGAGGCATGAAAGACATTAAACCAGTACTTTTAATTGTGGTAAGAAATGAACTGGAAGCCACTTCCGGGTTAGCGCGATCTGGTTAATGGCAGATTCCCTCCGAGCTCCGGAGGGAATTGCCTCCGCTGGAGAAGGGTTCTACCGCGACGGCGACACGGGGACCCTCAGAAACCGCAGGCGCTGAAGCCTGCGGACTTGGTGACTCGGCGGGCACCTAAAGCGCCCCCCCCCGACCCAAGAAGAGCCTTTTTAAAGGCTGCGGAGAGGGTACGGGGAGTGGCGTGGTGCTGTGAGTGGACCGCTACTGCAGTGGAGCGAAGCCGTGAGCCATGGCCGGAGACCGCTGACTTTCTTCCCTGAAATTCGGACTTTAATTAATCCGTGAGTAGAATGGAATTTGGACTTTAAAATTTCTACTCTTGAATTCGGTACAACCGGGGGATGTGCTAAAGGGAAGTCCGCACCCCCCTGCTTACAGAAGATTTAAAGCAAGGATCGGAGATCTAAGGTGGAGAGTTTTTTCTTTTTGGTGTTTTTTAAAAGATAATATTTTCATGAATTTGACAGAAGAAGATTTGTGCTGGAGAGTAAGAGTGGAATTTTAGAAGCTTTTGTTCAAACCCCCCCAGACCCGGGAGTGTCCTGTATGTGAGCTGGAGAAAAAGGAACAAGGAGTTTGACAGCTGTCAAAGGAGCTGTCAAACGGGCAGTGAAAGTTAAAAATCTTATTATTTAACACCTTTCTGGACTAAATTTGTTACATTTAAATTAAAGTGGTTGGGAACAAAGTAGTGAAATAATAAAGTATCGAACTGTTGGGAAAAGACTATTAAGTAACCAGAATCCCCCTAGGGGAAACATTGAAACACTACAATGGCTGCAGATGGAAAATTACAGGCAGAGATAGAAAGAATGTTCTTTCTCGTGGGAAAGTTGCAGGAGCAGACTACGGCTATGAGTAAACAACTTATAACCTTGAACTCTAAAATAAGTGACTCTGCTGAATGCACAATGGACTTGACCGGGAAAAAATCTGCAGCTGAATTAGAAGAGACAACTTTGGAACAGAAGGAGAGGGAACAAGGGCCAGGACAGATGGAGAGTTCCAACCAGAAGCCTACATTGCCAGAACACAAAGAAGAAGACCTTTGGATTACAAATCTGCGAAAGATGCGAAAGAGGAGGGAGGAAGCCCCTGGAACACTTGGAATATTTGAATTTATAAGAAATAAGAAATATGATTGGGGCTTCCTCTTTGAGTATGGATTAGCTGACCTTTCGCAGCAGCTGGTACTGAGTACTTTGGATGGAAGAAAATCTGATGAGACTGAGCTAGAACTCCTTCGAGACCCGAGGACCAACAAAGAGGGCTACCAACAAAATCGGCAGAGAGAGACTGACAGAGATTTAAAGGCCTCAGATGTGAGGAATCCAGGCTAAAAACTGTTTTTATGGACATGGGGACATTGGGAAGGGACAGAAACCGGGGCGGGGGGGTGGAAAGAATTTTTTTAAAAAAGGTTTATGACTTTTGTGTTTGATTATTATGACATATTTTTAAGATAAAAGGGAAATTCGTGGAAGGAACTCGAGCCGACCTTAGAAAAGGATTTAATATCTATAAGAAAACTGGATAAGTTAAAATTGGGCCAAGTAATAAGAATTAAGTATTTCTTTAAAAATATATATATATAATAATAATATGTAAAGGATGAGAGAGATGAACTTGCTGAGCTAATTTAATTGAATTAGGATGTATGAAGGGGGGGTGGGGGGAGGTCAAGAACTGGGGTTAGGAAAGTAAGGATATGAAATTTTATATGTGTTGTCTTGGTCTGTGTGTGTGTGTCTGTGTCTATAAAATGTGAAAACTCAATAAAAATTTTATAAAAAAAAAAAGAAATGAACTGGAAGCCAATGCAACTGTTGTTACCAAGGAATTGTAGATCTCATTAGCTGTTGTTTCCCTCCTAGCAACAATGAGTGCCTCAACGCCGCAGTCTGCTGGCTCTAAAGGAAATGCCTCTTTCGACAGTGTGTTTGTGTCCCCTGGCACTAGGCGGCAGCCTCTTAGTGCCTCAGGCACCCCTGTGCTGGAAAACTGCCCTGGGAATGATGATGAGCGAGAGAGGAAGCAGCGTCGGCGCTCCAGGGTGGTTGACTTGCAGTTTAGCACCGAGTCGCCTCTGTTTATAAAGTCCCCGTCCAACAAGTAAGTGTGGTTTGCGCAAGCATTGATATTGTGTGTGTGTGTGTGTGTGTGTGTGTGTGTGTGAGAGAGAGAGAGAGAGAGAGATTTATTGCTATACTACACTGCTTTGCTTATTGCTTTGTTTTAGGCAAGCAGAAACATCATTGCCAGCAATTCCACAACTGTCAAATGCCCAAATTGCAGATCATTATTCCACATGCATCAAACTTTCAACAGAAAATGTAAGTAAGTCTAGCATCTGTTCATTAACTTCAAAGACACACTCTTATCAAGAGCCGCTCTGGCTACTACAGGCAGAACTGCTTGCATTCCATGATTTCATATAAATGTAAAATGCCTCTGAATCTAGATTTATACTTTCAGAATACTGACCATCTTTCCTCCTGCATAGCTTATTGTACTTATACATGTTAACTAGAGGGACAATTAATGATACAAATAAAGCAAGTTTTCATAAATTTCGTATCATTCAAGTGGATTGTAGAATTAGACCTTTCTTGGCACAGGATTTAGATGAACTTGTTGCAGATTCTAAGATTGTTGTTTACTGTAGATTCCAGGTTGAAGAATGTAGCTGTCAGTAATGTCAACTTGCTGTTCCCTCTTCCAGAAAATCACCACGAAGAATGTATTTGGTTTGCACCTTATCGACTACATGACAGAAATACTCAGACAAAAGGACTCTGAACCCACCAACTTTAAGGTTAGAGGCCTTCCTCATGTGTTTCCTGTGACAGAGAATGTGCACAGAAAAGGTTGGGCTTGATCTGCGTATCCACTTCTGGTAACTTTTGGAGAGTCCTGGGTTTCTTCCTACACTCTGCTTCTTTGAGGGTCATGTGTGAATGTATACGTTGAAATACTGCTATTCTTCCTAGTGTGGTCCATGCAGCAAATTTTAAAAATGCCCCCTCTGGAAGAGCTTGCTTACTGATCTACTGCAGAAAGTGAAAACTGTCTGCCACCACATTCTACCTAGCAGTACCACACATTCATTTATGGAGGACTCAGGTTGGGTTTGCCAGACTTTGAAAGGCTAGTTCCAGGATGCCAAAAGCCATTGTGAGGAAAGATTGTTTTGACTGAGGAACAACCAGGCTGGAAAGGAATAGTTGCGTATATTTAAATAATGGCTACTATTCCTGACAGTTGGGCCAATCTAACCAACCTTAGTTTGTCTCCGTACCCTTTTCAGCCTGAGACAGAAGCCCAGAGTAGGAGGAGGGCAGGTGGAAAGTCTGGGAAGCAAGGCAAAGAAAAGGAAGCTTTTTCTTACCTTGTTGACAAGTAGTCTGTAGGTTCATAGTAGCCCACTCAAAGCTTAGTTCCACTCTCTTAACTTCTTTCTTAACATTCCCCCTTACAGGTAGCAGCTGGTACCCTGGATGCCAGTGCAAAGATCTATGCAGCAAAAGTTGATGCTGTCCATGCAGATGTTTACAGAGTTCTTGGAGGGCTGGGAAAACAGTCTGCTACTGCAGAGCCTGTGGATGGTCAGGATACAGGTGTGTTGCTGAGCATGAGCTGAGCATGGGATTTGGAATAGCATGTGTGGGGAAGGCCCATAGCACAGCTGTAGGCAGTGATGTGGGGTGGGAAAAAAATCTGTTTCATTAGTACCTATGAATGGATGTCAAACAAGATAAGGCAAGCTTGGAAGTTGCAAGTTCTAATTAATATATTTCATATGATTATGAGTCAACATATGCGAAGTTATTTGGGTAACTGAAATCTGTTACTAGTTTTTAGTGTTTAAAGACAAAGAATAGTATGCACTGCCTTAATGCTGTTTACCTGAAACAGTATTAAGGCAGTACATACTATTGCCTGTCTTTGGATTTTTACAAATATTTCAGTAAAAGATTATACATAATAAAATGTTAAACCACATTAAGTGTGCTTTAATTTCTCCCCTCAAATATGTCTGGTCTAATATTCGTGCTGTGTTGAGACTAAAACATACCATTTTTTGTTGTTGCTTTACTAAAAAGAAGTAAACTACCGTATTTTGCGCCCCATAGGACGCACCTAGTTTTTTGGGGGGGAAATAAAGAAAAAATTTTTTATTTCCCCCCCAGGTGCAGGGCTGGCGATGGGGAGAAGTGTGCTGAGCCCGGGACTGCAGGCAGCTCTGCGCAGCCATCGGGAGCCGGGCGGGACTTCGCGCCCCCCTCCCGATGGCCGCACAGAGTTGCGCTGAGCCCGGGACTGCAGGCAGCTCTGTGCAGCCACTGGGAGCCGGGCAGGACTTCGTGCCCGCTCCCGATGGCCGCGCAGAGCTGTGCCGAGCCCGGGACTGCAGGCAACTCTGCGCAGCCACCGGGAGCCGGGCGGGACTTTGCGTCCCGCTCCCGATGGCCGCGCTGAGCCCGGGACTGCAGGCAGCTCTGCGCAACCTTCGGAGCCGGTCTCCTGAGGGTTGCGCAGAGCTTCCTGAAGCCTGGAGAGCGAGGGGTCGGTGCGCACCGACCCCTCTTGCTCTCCAGGCTTCAGCGAAAGCCTGCATTCGCCCCATAGGACGCACACACATTTCCCCTTCATTTTTGGAGGGGAAAAAGTGCGAAAAATACAGTAAACATGCTAAATTTACGAAAAATACAGTAAACATGCTAAATTACATTACTAACTGGGGCATCAGAAACTCTTACAATGGAAGCTAAAAATAGAATATTCTCTGAGAAAATTTCAATTTAAAATTTCCCAGATCCACATCACTATTTGTGAGACACACATTCCCAGATCAGTTCTCAGCATCTCTAGTTTTTGTTTTGAAACGAGTGGGATTTGTCTTCAACCACACAAATGTCAACTTTTTATTGGTATCCACCATATAAACTGACATTCACCCTGGATAATTAATTTGTATCCCTTATGGTGCCTCCTTTCTGGGAAAGCCTTCACAGCCTTGTGTCTCCAGTACATCGCCTCTGGTTTTTTGTTTTATTTTGAATGGGAGGTTGAATAACATCCAACCCACCAAAGACTTTGTATTTGCAAGCAGCTCAACTTACCTGTGTCAAAAAATCCTTTCATACTTATTTTCTCTTCCCTGCATTTGCCAGTAGGTACAAGTATAAATCTCATGTCATGAAAGTGACTTGCAATATTTTTTTGAGATAGTCAAAGCCTAATTGAAGAGATGGGAAGATCCATTTGTGTAAAGGAACAGGAGAGATTATTTCTTTCTCACCTGTAAATGATGCAAGATAGCAGAACAGTTGGACTTTGTAACTGAGTAGCACTGGAAAGTACTTGCACCTGGATGATGATGATGATGATTACCTTGAGTTGTGACCATTCTTGTAGGTGGAGGGGTTGTGGATTCTGAGAGTTCCAAAACACGTCTGAGCAAGAGGAAGCACCAGTACAAAACTATTGAACGGAATCTAAATAACATTAATATCTCCGATGAAGATCATAGGTGTGAGGTGAGAGAACCTGCTCCAAAGGACATTTCTCAAACACTCCCTTCCTAAAGTAGTTGGTTGACTATCTGCCTACAGCATCTGCTGGGAGAATAGTTGGAGACATTAGAGCAGAAATCTGGGTGGTGGAGGCACAGCATGTTCATCTTTGTTGGTCAGTTCATTACAACTATCCTGTGTGCCTGTTGGGATCCATCCTTTTCATAGAATCATAGAACTGTAGAGTTGGAAGGGGCCTAGAGGGTCATCTAGTCCAACCCCCTGCAGTGCAGGAATTTTCGCCCCTTTAGGGAGTGAAATGTTCCACTGTTCTAAGTCTGGCATACAGCTGCACACAATGTGTAGAGTATCTGACAGAGTGAGAAGTTAGTGGTTTCTTGCCCATGGGCAGAGCAAGTTCACAGTCTGGAGAGTGGAACTGGGTTGGTATCAAGGACCAATAGCTTAAGCTCCCTTGGCACACAGAAAGGAGCTGTGGGGCCAATGTCCGTGCATGAAGTCTGGATGTATGCAGGGGAAAGCCTGTCTATGGATATCTAAGCGCATAGACTTTCCACAGGAGCTGGAATCCTGCACCATTAGGTTCCAGCTAGTGTGGAAAGCATATAGAGTTTTATGTGTTCCCATGCAGCCTGTGATCTAAAGTGACCTCAGACCATTTTCTACATGGGATGTGAAGGCTAGCATAACATGGTCAGCGGTGCCAACTTGAATAAAATATTTGGTGGGGGGGGGTAAGGAAGCCCTGCCCTGTATAATGGATCACATTACATGCTGCATGGACACCATTTGAATCACAATGCCCATCAACTTTGGGGTGTTCCGGTCCCCTCAAATATTTTATTGGAGGGGGTGAAAACTGTTCAGCTCCTAGGAGTTGGCTCCTATGAATGTGGTTGTATGCTTTGTAAATTGTTGTAAACTGCCCTAAGACCTTAGGATGGAGGGCAGGTACCAAATTATATTAATATTAATAATAATAATAATAATAATAATAATAATTACCAACTGAAGCTATAGATGAGAAATCTATAGTTAAGGTGAGAAATCACTTGAGTCCATTTTTAATTAATGGAGGCAAATCTTAATTTTTAGGGCTCAGCAAAGGATGCTTTTGTTTGTCCTTTATTGTACTAGGAAGATAAAATATTTGAAGACCTAGTAAAGCATAGGACCTTTTTGTCTATAATGGTAGGGTCTTGCACTTCCTATAATATTTTAAAATGTGTTGCTGTATATTGAGATATATATATTTTATCACTTAGGCAGTCAGTTGTGTTGCTTAATCACTGAAGAGGCTTGATGTAAAAAATATCTTATGAGTAAACCCATGTGCCTTTTTGCTGTGGTGGGTGGAAGAGGGATGAGAAGTGAGGAGGGAATATTTGGTGGCTTCTGTTTCCTTCCCTTGATGTGTTTTACATGACATACTCCTGGGAACATGTTTGGGGACAGAGCCTGGAACCTTTGCTACTGGTCCAAACAGTGAATGTTAAGCAGCATTGCAAAGTTTCATTGAACTTGATATTTGAACCTGAGCTCCTGTTGTCCCCCCCCCCCACCCAACCAGGTTGATCCCATGTTCCAGAGAACAGCAGCCTCCTTTGATGAGTGCAGTACGGCTGGTGTTTTCCTCACTATGCTTCATGTACACAACTTTCTCAGTGAAGTTCTGTTTGATTCCATGGTCATCCCCCTGCCTTCTTCTACGACTGCCGAGCTGCCAACATCTTCTCATGTGAAAGTGACAGGCTTAAAGTGTAAGCGCTAACAGTTGCTAACTCTCCATCTTCTTCTAGGTGCAGTAATGTTTCATTTTGAGTAGGCTGAGAACCAAGCTAGGATAGGATAGGATAGGATAGGATAGGTGGGATCACACATATCTTGAGACCTTTCCACTTTGCAGTGATAGAGGGGTCATGCTGCTTTGCCTCTGGAGGCAGAGCAAGTGAGTGTTCACAGGAGCTAAGCTTTATAAAGAAAGAGATGCCTGCAGGGCAAAAGGACGCTTGATACCACCTCTTAGTTCTACTTGGATTTGGTAGGGAGTGGGGAATGTTCGCTTCACTTAATGCCCTGGAGAAGAGATACTATGTGACAGGCTCCAAAAATGAGTTTACCCTCAACAGAAGGCTCTCTTTTGTCTATCCCTTTGCATGTATCAAAGAAGGAGCAGCTTTGGCTATGGCAGGTGCCTGTGTCCTTGAAGTCTGCAGGGAGTAGAAACTGAAGGAGTGGAGGGTTGGGGAGACATGGCACCAAGCCCTCTGACACTAGGGCCTCAGCCAAGTTACCAGGGATCAAGGATATAAATTGCTATTAGTAGTGCAAGGATTAGGAGACTATCAAGATCACTCATGAGTTAGTTCTCTTTGTCCAGAGTTCTCATCTGTGGGGGAGCATGGTAGCATAAGGGGGGCAGTTATGGCTTGGAATCTCCAACTCCTCTTCTTGTCTTCCTTTCTAGCCATCCTTCTGCAGTGTGCTGAAAAGCGCCTCATCTGCCCTTCATTGGCTGGCTTCTTATTCACCCAGTGGGACAGTGAAAGCCATAATGAGGTATGTCAAGCTGGCCGTTACAGTGAATTAAGTGAACTGGTCACACAATGGGGGGATTCAAAGCTATTTCAGTTTCTAGCCCATAATTGCCTGCATTTCATGGTGGTTGTGTTTTTTAAAAAATGTTTCTGAAGCTTCATTGCCAACCACTTGATCTTGCAGACAGAGGTACCTATAGCCTCACAGGTGACATCTGGAATCTGATATTTAGAGGGTACCCTGAAAGCATATATGTTTCGTGCTTAGTATAAAAGCACCGTATTTTAAAATGTTCTTCATAGCTTCATGTTCACCATGTGGGCATGGTGGCTTTATGAATGTGATTAGTCATTTGCCTTATAGCTTATAGCTGGCCTACATATCTATATAGGTCAACTAACTTTTGTGTCAAATTGTGACAAATTCCTTGGCCACTGAGGAAGATCTTTTGGAGACTGAAGCGAGTTTTGTTTCTACTTATTGTCACATCAGATAATAATAATAATAATAATAATAATAATAATAATAGTTATACCCCGCCCTCCCCAGCCAAGGCCGGGCTCAGAGCGGCTTACAAGCAATAATAAAAACAAGATGAATGATTACAACTTAAAAACAAAAATAAAATATAACATTAAAATAATGGAACATTAAAATATTAAAATGTAGCCTCATCGCAGGAGGAGAAGGAAAAGAAAAAAGAAAGAGAGGGAGGGAGGGAATCAAATTGGCTCCAAGCCAAAGGCCAGGCGGAACAACTCTGTCTTACAGGCCCTGCGGAAAGAAATCAGATCCTGCAGGGCCCTGGTCTCATGAGGCAGAGCGTTCCACCAGGTCGGAGCCAGAGTTGAAAAGGCCCTGGCTCAGGTTGAAGCCAATCTAACTTCCTTAGGGCCAGAGACCACTAGGGTGTTGCTATTTATGGACCTTGAGGCTCTCCGTGGGGCATACCAGGAGAGGCAGTCCTGTAGGTACGAGGGTCCTAGGCCGTGACGGGCTTTAAAGGTCAAAAGCAGCACCTTAAATCTGACCCTGTACTCCACCGGGAGCCAGTGTAGCTTGAAAAGCACTAGGTGAATATGCTCCCATGGCAGAGACCCCGTGAGGAGCCTCGCTGCAGCATTCTGCACCCGCTGGAGTTTCTGGGACAGCTTCAAGGGCAGCCCTGCGTAGAGCGAATTACAGTAGTCAAGCCTGGAGATGACCGTCGCATGGATCACTGTGGCCAGGTCAGGGCGGGAAAGGTAAAGGACCAACTGCTTGATGCGGCGAAGGTGGAAAAATGTCGCCTTGGCTGTTGCTGTAACTTGCGCCTCCATGGAAAGGGAGGCGTCAAGGATTACACCCAAACTCTTAACGGAAGGCAATGGCACTAATTGGGCCCCCGCAACAGAAGGGAGTTGGTCCCTCATCCCCATGCCATCCTGGCATCATTTTGGGTGGATGAGATGTATATTGTATTTTAGTAATCTTATTTTTGTTGCCTATTATTGTTTGTGGGATTAAAATGCATTTTGTTCTTGTATACATTTTAGCAGCTATTCATATATTCCCCCCTTTCTCTGAAGTCACACAAATTATACACTAATTCTGTTGTCAGTCTTCTCTCTGCCTCCAAAAGGATTTTCCTTTTACATTTTATTTTATTTTATTTTCAGTCAGTGGCTGCTTTGTTGGATAAATTTAAGAAGAGTGACCAGGCATTTGACGTCAATGCAGAGATTGATAGTGACCCTGGGGACTATTCTGAGGACCCAGCAGAGAACGATTTTGATGCTGACATCCCGGCCGAGACGGTTGAGAAGGACCTTGGCGAGTTCTCCGAAAAGTTGGAGTTATGTAGACAAACACCAGGAATGTTGCGGTATGTTGAGGATGGTTTGTGTAGGAATCAGGCCTTTCGTGTGGTGGTGCCTACCCTCTAGAACTCCCATCAAATAGACATGGTCACTATTGTGTTTTAGCACCTGTTGAAGATCTTTTTTTTTCAACAAACCTTCTAAATCCCCTTGAGTATTTGAATTGGATTTGAAGTTTTGGAGAATTGTTTTATAATCCATACCACTGCTCCTTCAAGAAAATAATTCCCAGCCTTATGCCTCCAGTATATGTCCTCTGCTTTACTGCATGGAACGTTTCAGAAATCTCAACTCATTCAGCGAGGTTGAGCATGTCTCCCATTACCTGTTAAGTGGGCCCTTATACAAGCTCCATAGGCACACAAGTCTTGTAGCCTCCAATCTCTGTCAGGCTGACCCATTTTGATCTCTGTATTGCTTGCAGGCAAAGATGTATTCATTACCACCCAAATAGCCAGATTTACTCTGGCAACAAAGAAAATTAGCCAGGTTCCAAAAACGGGAGGGGGGGGCAGGGAGTGGGATTTGCTTTTGTCTTATTATATTTTAACATTTTTATATTTTATTGTAGAGGGATAATGTGGGATTGGGTGTGTGTTCTGTTGTATATATCTGTCTGCTGAATTGAAATGCCTGTTTTGTTTGTATTGTGTTGGCCTATGGCTTTCTTGTTTACATTCAGTTAAGAGTGGATTTCAGAGGTTTATGAAACTATGTATTATGTGTTTTACTCTGAATGTTTTTCTTCATTGTGAAATCACTTCAGGATGCTTCACAGGCAACAATTCATAAAAATAATTAAAATGGTGGGGAGAATTAAAAAAAAAAAACCTTTGAAGAAGCTTTACAAATAGAATAAAATCCTGGTGAGAATGAATAAAACTGGTGACTTTTATAATCAGGCGTGTGTATGTACTTCCAGAAAAGAAGTGGTTCCCCTGGGGGAAGGAGATGTCAGGTCCATGTCGCTTCATTTGTCCCTGAAGCCCAGCGAATATTCTTACTTCAGCCCCCGAACCATGTCCATGTGGGCAGGCCCAGAGCACTGGCGGTTCAAGCTTCACCATAAAGGTAAGGCTGTGAAGGGAGTCATGGGAGTTCATTCCCTGGCTTTCTGCTTGCATATTGACCTACAGTTTTATAGGTACTGTGTAGAATTTGGAAATGCAAGTCTTCTCAGAACATGAAATCCACAGTTCATGCCTCTTCAGATGTGACTCAGTCAAAGCAAAGCATTGTCAAAGCTTATCCTGACCCTCAAATTAGGTTTGAGAGTTCCAAGGTGAGGTGGTATGCAGTAGAGATTGCCAAAAGACAACTGAGGCGATCTTCAACATTTTAGGAAGTGCACTCTGAAACAAGCAGCAGCACCAAATAATAAACTCTTGTTAACCTTCTGTAGCAGATCCAGCAACATCTTCCACTCAGTTGCTTCTACTCACTCTTCACAGGTGATGCCAACCCTGAGAAAGCAAACAAAAGAAAGGCTGCCAAAAAAGTATTTGAGATAAACTTTGAAGATGAGATTGATTTTGAGCCTTACTTCTGCAAAACAAGGGTATGTTTTTAACTCTTGATAGGGGTGTGTATGTGGGTGGTTGTTACACAAGATATTACTACCTTAAAAACAGTTTTAAAAATATTTTATACCATAAAGGATAGGTCTTGTCAACTGCTGTTACCCATTACAACTTTGGAGAAGTCCCATGTTAAAAGAAGACAAGCCTTTGAATACAACATGTAGAGGACAGTCAGCAGTAGGAGACGGCAACTAGAGCAATGTTGGTGGAAAACTCTAAATGAGTCTGACAGAACACGGGCTAGAACCCCTTTGAGGACCTATTCTGTGGCAGTGCAGGCAGTGAAAAAGTATTTTTCTCTCTCAGCCTCCATTGCATCAGCAAGGAACTGTTCAGTAGAGCTGTTTCAAGTGGTCAGGGATCTTTTACAAAGGCCCAGGTCATAATTTAGACCACTTGACAGCTCTCTGTGAACAAGTTGCTCAGCACTTTGCTGACTAAATTGCTCAAATCTGTTCTGACTTGGACACTATAGTTGATGCAGGTCCAGTGGGTGTAACTTTGGCCTCTGCTTCTCCAGTGTTAATGGATACTTTTCAGTTTATGCAGCCCGAGGATGTAGACAAGGATCCTTGAAAATGTGAGAGCTACTGCATGTATTCTGGATTCTTGCCCTTCCTGACTCATCAAAAGGGCCAGTGGGGGACTGGCTGGGAGGGTGGAGGGAGTGATCAATGCCTCCTTACAACAAGGCTGTGTTCCAGCACACCTAAAGGAGACAGTTATAAGACCTCTGTTGAAAAAGCCCTCCCTGAATCCCACCGTATTGAATAGTTATTGGCCAGTCTCCAAAATACCATTTAGTACCATTTGGGGGCAAGGTACTGAAGTGTCTGATGGCTTCTCAGCTCTAGGGGTTTCTGGAAAAGACTGATTATCTAGACCCATTTTAGTTTGGTTTCAGGCCTGGTTATGGGACAGAGACTTCTTTGGTCTCCTTGGTGACTGCTTTATGCCAGGAACTGGACTGGAGGAGTTCTGGACCTCTTGGTGGTTCTTGTACCATCAACCATGATATCCTTCTGGACCACCTTGCTGGGATAGAACTTGGAGGCACTGTTTTACAGTGACTGTTCCTTCCTGGAGGGGGTGAAGCCAGAAGGTGGTGCTGTTTGACACCTTGGCCATTGGCCTGGAGAGCCCCTGAGAATCCTGTTCTGTCCTCTGTGCTATTTAACACTTAGGTGAAACCTCTGGGAAAGTTTTTCCAGAGTTTTGGGGTTCGGTGCTGATGACACCCAGCTCTTATTTCTCCTTTCCACCTAAATCCAAAGAAGCTGTCTTGGTTCTAAACCAGTGTTTTGGAAAGTGTGGCTCTGGGTGACAGTGTGTGAAAATTTCCATTATAAATTAAGAACTCTTAGCATAGCATATAAGCAGCCTTGACTTGATAAGTGTATAATAATCATGCATTCTTTTTTATATAATCGGAGTAGGTCTAAAATTCAAGCCAGTTGAATCAATGCAGGGACTGCAGTTTTGAGGAAATATCTCCAGATTACCTTTCCCTACCTTTTGCAACATTTGCTCTTGCCTTCTTAGCTCACAGGCTATTGGTGTGTTTTCCTACACCATTGATTTCCAAACTGCAGTGCTAAGGTACTACAGGACGTGCTGAAGTGTGTATTGATAAACGAAAACATATGCAAATCAGATTTGCTTCCAGTGCCAAGTATAAACTTCAGGTTTAGAAAGGTGATATTTGGATGGGTGTGCTTGATTTTTCTGTGTGCTTCTGCTTTTCTCAAACAGGCAGCTACTACTCTGTCCAAGTCAACCCTTGAAAGTCAAAACAAGAAAAGCAAAACTCTTCCTGCAGACTTCCGCTATGATCCAGACAACCTCACCCGCCTCTTCCTTAAGCCAGCCAATAGGGTAAGCTTTCTCAATTCCATGCAACACTCCTGCCTTGCCTCCCCGTGTCATTACAGTGGTACCTCTGGTTACGTACTTAATTCGTTATGGAGGTACATTCTTAACCTGAAACTGTTCTTAACCTGAAGCACCACTTTAGCTAATGGGGCCTCCCGCTGCTGCCGCGCCACCAGAGCATGATTTCTGTTCTCATCCTGAAGCAAAGTTCTTAACCCGAGGTACTATTTCTGGGTTAGCGGAGTCTGTAACTTGAAGCGTATGTAACCCAAGGTACCACTGTACTGCAGTTTCAGCTTGGTTTAGTTATCAGTCGGCTGCTCTGGGCAGAAGGGCATGCTGAGGCAATTTCTGGAGTGAGTGTGCTTTGGTTTAATGTTCTTTCCCATTAGTGGCTGATGTCCTAATTCACCCAAGTCTTTGGTTTCTGCAGCTGTCGAAGGTGCCACTGCAGGGTGACTCGTCCAGTCATGACAGTGAAGTTGAAGAGTATGATTACAACAACCCCAATGACACCTCCAATTTCTGTCCTGCATTGCAGGTAAGCTGCAAAGATCAGAGAAACACTACTGTGGGTTGCATCCTTTCTTATATGAAGGTTTTTGGTGAGTCTTATAGAAGCTGGCTGCCAATCTGGGCAGAGAGGTTTGGCAGCCTTCCTATTGGTTAACAACCTCGGTGGCTTTTGTCAGTTCTGCCTCAGTGCAACATTATCTGAAGGACCTCAAAAGGCGCTCAAACAACTGAGGGACCCTAACTAGAATAAGGAATAATCCCACATTGTCTGGATCTCAGAAGGGGAATAATATTTTGCAACCATGGCACAGGCAGCTTCTCTAAGAGGTGTGCAAAAAAGAAGCAACAACAGACAACTTAAATATTAAAAAAATACACAGCTACATAAAAACGTTACATTAAACAAAGTTACATACCCCCCCCCCAATATCATTTGTCTTCTGACACACCCTCCCTCTCAGCCTCTGGGTTCTCTCCCAGGATCCAAACAAACTCTCAGCTCACTCACAAAAGTCTTAAAAGAAATTCCTGGAAACCGTGTTCATTACCTTACTTTGAACAGTCTTGGCTTCCCCCAATAATCCTGGGGACTTCAGCTTAAGTGTTCTGAGAGTTATTAGCAGACCCTGTTCTCCTCACAGAGCTACAATTTCTAGATTGGTTTAACAATTAGTCCCTTTTCCCAGGAAACTTTGGGAATTGTAGCTTTCTGAGGGGACTATGGGTATTCTATCAGTTCCTGGTACCTTTAAACTACAGTTCCCAGTATTATTTGGGAGAAGCCATAACTATTAAAGTGATATAAGATTTTATTTAACTAAAACGAACTCGAAGGGACGCGGGTGGTGCTGTGGTCTAAACCACAGAGCCTAGGGCTTGCCGATCAGAAGGTCGGCAGTTCGAATCCCTGCGACGGGGTGAGCTTCTGTTGTCCGGTCACAGCCCCTGCCCACCTAGCAGTTCAAAAGCACATCAAGTGCAAGTAGATAAATAGGTACGGCTCTGGTGGGAAGGTAAATGGTGTTTCCGTGCGCTGCTCTGGTTCGCCAGAAGCGGCTTAGTCATGCTGGCCACATGACCCAGAAGCTGTCGGCGGACAAAGTCGGTTCCCTCGACCTATAGAGCAAGATGAGTGCTGCAACCCCAGAGTCGTCCACGACTGGACCTAATGGTCAGAGGTACCTTTACCTTTTAAAATCCAACTCAGAGTAGACACATGGAGATGAACAGGCTGGAATTAGTCGTGGTCATGAACTTCAGTGAGTCTGCTCTGAGTTGGACTAGGATTGAAATTGAATACCATCTCTTGTGCTTTAAATGTTTGGGGTTGTGTTAAACTGACTTATGTCTATTAATTTCACTGGGTAAATGTTACTAGAATACAATTAGTAACTGTATTCTGTATGTGACCTGAATGGCATAACTAATAATATTGTATGTGAAGACTTACAGCATTACTGAAACAATGGATGAAGAAGAGGGAAATAGAAACATGAGTAAATCTGGATGCTATTATTGTTATGGTCATACGTAGTTTGGCTTACAGTGCAATCTAACCATTTTTACTTGGAAGTACGTACTTTGGGATTCACTGGGGATTTCTCCTGGGTAAGTGGGGTTAGGATTGCAGCCTTAATGAAATTTGGCTATGTGGACTACTTATTTTGGGAAATTCATTCCCCAATCGGTATTCCCTGTGCAACTTACAAAAGAGTAAAAACCACAAATCTGACTAAAAGAACAGCACATGATAAAATGCCAACCAAAAACATAACACCAGCTTAAGAGTTTAAAACATCAGATATCTGAAAGCCTGGGATGGTAATGGGCACTTTGCTATAATTTGGGTACTAGGCAAAATGGGTGCCTTCCTGGGGAGGGCATTGCACAGGTGCAGCGCCACGAAGGCTGTCTCCTAGGTACACTTACTACTGAGAAAAGCCTTATATGTACATCTTAGCATGGGCAGCGGCAGAGGGGGGAGCTCCAATAGATACTTGGCTCCAAATACATGGCTTTAAAACATGAATTAAAGCAATTTGAATTGAGCCTGGAAGCAAACAGGAAGCCAATGAAGCTGGGACTAAAACGGGAGAGATCCTGCCTTCTGGTCTCCGTTAGCTCGGAATACAGATGCTAGACAGTTAACAGAAGCTTTTTAACTATCCTTGGCCTCACATAGAACAGCAAAACAACCTTGACATTATCAGAGCATGGGTAATGGAGGCTAAGCTATCTGTCTGGAAGAGCCTATGAGCCTGGATTGTCTAAAGGCACTCTGCCCCCTGAATCCACTTGAGTCTCCAGTGACAATGATGGGGCTATAAACCTCCCCCAATCTGTGTGCCTGACTATTGTGGCAGAGTACAACCCCTTCCACAACAGGCTGAACACTATCCTCCTGAACAGATGAACCATCCACCAACAGCACCACTGCCCTGTTTGAACTGAGCTTCATTAGCTGTCATCAGTCCATTAGTGCCTCCAGGCACCAGTCCAGAACCACCTCCACTTCACCTGGATGAGATGTAAAAGAGAGAAAGCTGAGCATTGTCAAGATATTGATGACTCCTCACTGCAGTCCCCTGGATGACCTCATTCAGATCTCACTGGAGGGCTTTGCAAGAGCTCAGTAGAATATGTCAGTGGTTAACTTGCTTAAAGATTATTCCATTAGCTGGCTGTGGAGTCTTTAGCAAGTGGAATGGATGACCTCATTTGTGTTCATCCACGGGAAACCTTAGAAAGCCCTTATGGAGTTGCAAACCAATATGTCTCAAGTGGTTAAAATCTTGAGGCAGCAAAAACATCCCTTTTATGTAGTTTTATCTCTAGTTTACACAGTTATTGCTGCCTTGTAGCTGATGCATTGTCTCTGGTGGAGGAGGATACAGGAGATCTTATGGGACCTTTTTCTTGTAGTACATCTAACTCTGGGTTCTCCAGTGTCTGAAGGTGTTTGGAAATCTTCCTGCATTCCAAAAGCTTTCATATCCTCAATATCCACTTGGCTTGATCCAAGAGTTCCTTTTATGCCTTGGCATAAAGATGAAATCCTTGAAGATAGATTAGTTTTAGAGAGCGGTGGGGAATCTGAGTTCAAAAAGTTGGAGCAACTCTGCAGAAAAAGTTGGAGAGAGGGATTGTTGCTTGAATGTGTGGGTGAGGGGCGTTGCGTGTTTCCTAGCTCTCCAGCTTAACTCTGACCCTGTTTGGCTTCCCTCCCTGTCCTTTATTTCTACTCAGGATGGTGACAGTGATGATGACGATGACGTTCCTGTGGACTTCATGGGCCAGAATGGGATGTTTGAAATGACAGCCTATCCTGCAGGAGAGGCAGGCCAGGAGAGAGAGCTCAATGGAGGCATCAGTGGGAACAACATCACCACCTATGGGGAATTGAACCTGGTGGCTGAGCCACAGAAGGCAAGTACTGGTGTAGGATGCATGGCCTGCAAAGCAGCTCCTTTCTTTAAGGCTTATGTCTGTTGTGCGCTACCAGGGGGCTGAGCTGAAGGTGTGGCACACATGTCACACGTGGCACTGGAACCTGGATGTCTGTCTGTGGCTCATGCTATGCTACAGTTCCATTCTTCTGCTCCAGGCTTTTGTCACACTTGCTGTGTAGGCCAAGGCAGCTCTCTTTCCCTGCCACCCATTGCATAAGGCAGGGCTGGGGAGCCTCATGCTTGGGACCTGGCTGCAGCCCTCCAGGGATCTAGCTGGCCCTCAGGACTCTTCCCTCAGCCCTCACAGGGCTTGCTTTACACCCACCTTGGTTGTCTTTGCCCGCCTGGAATGTGTCCTTGACCTCTGATAATGCTTCTTGTCTGCCTGGTTGGAGGATAGAGGGGGTGTGGGTGTGGGTGGGTGGTTGTTTAGAAATTAGGCTACTGCCCAAAGATAAAACTTACATTCATTGCTCCACCATCTTTTACTCTGCCTACACCTACCACCACATGTGGCCTCTGGAAGGGAGTGTGGCCCTCTGGATTGAAACACCTCCCCACCCCTGGCATATAAGGTAGTCTGGTGCCTAGATGGATCTGTCTTCTGCACGGTTCAGAGTCCTTGTGTTATGGTGCGGGGGGGGGGTATATGCTTGCCAATTCCTGGTGAAGCTAGGAGGATGGAAATTTAGTTCTTTCTCCTATTGGCTGGGCTAAGAGGTAGTTGGTATTTTTGGTGCCAAGAAGATCTACGTGTTTATTCAAAATAAAAATGACGGTCACTAGCTTCCTCTGCTTCTGTGCTTTTTCTTATTGAACTCTTGGGTTTATTTAGTTTAAATAGCAAGCCCAAGGGCATAGGGAGTAGCTTGTGCCTTGATGCCATAAGGGGCAGGGTTGAAGATTTGTCTTTCTGTTTACTGATGCCTTCTAACTGGATGGTCTTTGGCTAGCTCTGTTTCCCTTTCCCTGCTCTTCTAGGTGAACAAGATTGATATTCAGTATGCAAAGACTGCCAAAAAGATGGACATGAAGAGGCTAAAGCAGGGCATGTGGCTGCTCCTGACTGATGCCCAGACAAATCAAACTGAGCAAGAGGTATGCAGCCCAGGAAACCCAGAATGCCTCTGCTGTTCTTACCCAGTGATGCCTTGGCCGACTCACCATCCCAGACAGACAGGCTCTCATTCTGTTTTTATCTCAACCAGCTTTGGTGGCACTCTTAATGTCACCTGGAGCCATTTGCTTCCTTGGTTCAGTAACACCAGCAGAAAACTGGAATTCAGGGCTTTGTGAACTCTGGACTTAAAGGCTGAATTCTGTAATCTATTTAAAAAATATCTAATTGACTTTGCTAATCACAGAGAGGACCCACAGTGCTATGCAGGGTACTAGAAATCTTACTCACCCCTCCTCCCACCCCCTAGTTCTGGCTCAAGCATGTCTTTGTAAACATAAGGATTAGAGACTTGCTGTTTAACAAAGCCAAAATTCTCATAAAGCTGAATTCTGAATTGTATGTAACTGCAGTACACACAGGATTTCACACCTATGGCTGAATTTCATTTAATGCTGCTTTCTGCCTTTGCATTTTCCTGCAGTTGGCACACACCCTGATTTTAGGCAGACAATCTGCCATAGCAGTAATATAATACTTAATAATTATATAATACAGCAGGTGTTCAAATTCCTTCCAACAACCTTCTGAGGTAGTAATATTAAAAGCACTGGACACGTGGTACAGAAGTTTAAAACATGACAGGATCTGCTTCACAGGCTTTCAGTTTGTTTACTAGGTGACCTTTTAAGATTTCAAACTTACTTACACAGAATGAAGTCATGGAGAAAGATGCTAACTCTTCAGTCGTATCTGGTCAGAAGGTCTTCAGCAACGTTATCAAGGATCTGTGTCACAGGTACTTTGGTCACCAGGACTTTGTCTAGGATGCCAGGAAAAGAGACACATTTGCACCCCAATCCTTTGGCTGAAGCATTGGAACCAACCACCACAGGGGTCCATTTAAAGTGTGCTTCATATGTTGGCATTGGCTCCCAAGTTGCTGAATGTTTCTTCAATTAGTCATCAAATTTTCCTGTTTGCAAAAAAAAAATTAAAAAAAAATCAACCTTAAGTCACTGACATGATTGTGCTCTGCAAGTGGAATGTTGGTTGTAGAATTTAAAATCTTTTTAGAACCATGCTGTACATTCTTGCTGTGTAGCTGAGAAGATTAATTCAAAAGAAGGCTGGGATGTAGCAGGTCTTCCTGTTTTATCCCATTGCAAAATAACCCAGCTGTGAGTAGCTGTCTTGCTGACAACCTGCTAAGGTAGTCAAGTCATAACTAGTACTGACCTAGCCTTCCACCAGAACACTAGAAGTGCAAAGTACTCTTAATAGTATGCATGTTTACCAGTTGTATTCCTAGAAGGTATGTTTAAGATTGCAGCCCAAGGCTGGAGTTGCATAATAGTTCATAAGAGAACAAAAGTGGCAAGCTTGTCTGGGTGCCAAGCTTCTGTTTCCAGGGGTGCACACATTTCTTTTGCTCCACTGTTGCTACTGGTCAAACAGGTTTGGTAGGTTTCTGAACAAATAGCTGCCAGATCGGTTTAGTAGGGGGAAAGTGAGTTTGTGCAATGCAAGATGTGAGCTCTCTTATTAACAAAAGCCACATTCACTCAACATTCACATTCACTCTATAAGTCAAACCATGGTTTACTGTAAATGTTTTGGATGTGCTCCTATTTTGATCCTCAGGCCACAGCCTGAGCATCAGTTTACATGTCATGCTTAGCCCAAGGCTCATGGTTTGTTGCTGCTGGCCTGACAAAGAGGGAAAAGCAGGGTGTGTTATTTAGCAGCATGTAATGCTTGTTCATGCCCAAAGTATTTGATCTACTTCTCAGCTTGAGTTTTGTCTTTCACAGACTGCCTTCCACGATGGCAAAGAACTTGTCTGCGCCACTGGCATTTGCTTGCCTCCTGCATCTGGCGAATGAAAAGGTACGTGATAAAGGCAGGAACTTGAAAAACATCAAGGACAAGTTGGAGAGAAGGGCTCTTTCTGGCCTACACAGGCAATGCAGTGATACACATCTTGGCCTTGGCAAACAAGTCCATGATATCTTCTTTTCCGCGCTGGCTGCATATGTGGAAATTTCAAAGCTTGATATATATTTTGATCCCTGTTTCCTCTTTGTCTCCAGAACCTGAAGCTAGAAGGTGTGGAAGACTTGTCTGAAGTCTTAGTGCTGCAAGGAGATTAATGTGTGCCACTGGGGCAGAATAAGAAAATCTTGAACAACCTAGGATGGAATTTATCTAACACACACACAATCCTCATAGACTGAGGAGGCCAAAAGCAGCATCAGTACATGTTCTTGATTAAACAATTTGTGATTCCAAGACTTGAAACTATGGGAAGTCAGGAAAAGAGTGCCATTAGTGTTTTAATTCTCTTCTGAATTCTGCAAATTCCCTCTCCCACTGTCTGATTGTGATCACAGCTAAGAATTGCTAGATGTATTCAGTTTGCTTTATTTTAACATGAGTATTTAATTCCTGTACATATAAAAACTCTCCTGTATGTCTTTTTGCTCTCTTCTTATAACCTCCTTTATCATTGAATATGAATGTACTGATATATTTGTACAAATGTGTGTTTTTTGTAAGTAATAAACAATGTGACCCTCTACATCATTTTGGAATTTTATTTGTGTGTGAGAAAACTGTGTAACTGGTGAACAGGCTAACACGAGTATGTGGACTCAATAGCACCAGGCCTATGCAGGAAAGTAAAAGTACATTCTCCACAACAGTCTATTGATGTTTGTAGTTAATTTCTTTTTTCTTCTAACTTGTTTTAAAAATCTTTTTCATAACAACAACAACAAAATTTTATTTATACCAGGGCGGCTAACACCAATAAATTTACAATAAAACATAATGGGAGGGGGGACAAACAAAAAACCAGTTTATTAAAATACGGGTTAAAATACAATTTAAAATGCAGCCTCATTTTAATAGTAGTCCATAAATCAAAACCAGAAGGGGAGGGAAACAAAAGGGTCAGACTGAGTCCAAACCAAAGGCCAGGCAGAACAGCTCTGTCTTGCAGGCCCTGCGGAAAGATGTCAAGTCCCGCAGGGTCCTAGTCTCTTGTGACAGAGCATTCCACCAAGTCGGGGCCAGTACTGAAAAGGCCCTGGCCCTAGTTGAAACCAATCCCATCTTGTGGCTCGGGACCTCCAAAGTGGTGTTATTTGTGGACCTTAAGGTCCTTCGCAGGGCATACCAGGAGATGCGGTCCACCTATACACATTGTGGTGAATCTCAAGCATTATCTGGTTCTTTTGAAGAACTTGGCAAGACCTTATTTCATCCGTCACTCGTCTTGGCAAATTGCTAACATAGCTATGCCTTATCCTTTTAACCCTTTGAGAATTTGTCGAGGGAGGGCAGATATCCAAGTATTCTTCTACGTTAAGTATTTTAGCAAGAATTTCATTCAGTCTTTGGAGAACTAAGACCATAGTTTCTGCAGACATCATGCAAATTTCTTGGTAAGGGTGCATGCTTGGAATCTGCTGACCATAAGCTCTTTTACTGTCTTGTTCCAAAGACATGGGTGGGTCAGCGTTTGGAATAGGGGAAGCCCCTCCTCCTCCTGTCCTCTGGGTCAGATCATCTCCTTCACTCCTTGAAAGGAGATGAGTCAGGTCTTCTCCTTCCTTTTGTGAAGGGGGGGGGGTTTCCTGACATCATTACTCACAATTTGCTCTCTTTCCAAGCTAGGAGTGATGGTAGTATTAGCTTTCCACCACTTCTCTGCTTTAGAGGATTTATGAGTCCCAATTATGCTGTTTTGGCTCTTCTTACCTCTTTTTCCCCCTTCTGATAGGCTTTCTGATAAGTTAGCAGAGTTCTATCAAGCCAAAGCCAGGTCTTTTTAGCCAGTAGACGAAGCAATGGACGAAACTGCAGGTTAGTCACATGGACTACAATCAACCTTCACTGGGTGTTCGTTGTTACGCTAAGTCAAATAGAGCCAATAAAACAGTACCCATAAACTAAAAACAAAGGAAGACAAAAAGATAAGGCAACTATAAGGCAGCTAATAAAACAATTAAAATGTGAACTTGGGATCAAAAGGTGACTAAAAACAACTTAAAAGCTTAATGGAAGGCGGGAGGCTCTGACTAGGCTGCTACCTCCGCCGCCATTTTGGAATGTTTTGTTTTTAACCTTTTATGGCGTTATTGATTGGCTTTGTTTTTCTATCATTGTAAACCATTGCGATCTATTTCTTTGATAGAGTGGTATATAACTATTTTTATAACTCAATAGATAAATGGACTTCTCTGTTTCACTTGGACCTTATTTTTCTAGTGTGCAGTTTCACTTTTGCTCTGGCTAATGCCCTTCTGTTTCACAGGAATGCCTATCTAATCACATTATGCCTGTTCACACACTCTTGCTTCGTTACTCAATCGGCAAAGCACGCTTCTGCTTTATCTGGATGTTTCATGTTATGTCAACATGGTTTGTGGCAGCCTCTATATATGTAGAAACAAGGGCGGAAATGGACCAAAGCATGTGAGTTTAAGGAAATTTTCCACTCATCTTGGCACCTGGTTACATTTCTAATGCAATACTGAGAAGGTTCATGTGATCATAGTTCATGTGATTGTTCTACTGTCCCCATAGATCTCAATGATCTCATTTTAATGGCTTTCTCATTATTGCTCTATTTAACTTGGCACGGCACCTTATAAACTTTTTACAATCTTGGATGACTCATGTTGCTTCAGAGTTGGAAGCATGCATGGCAAATTCCACTGACTTCCAAAACACATTACTGTGATTACCACAATCACTGAATTTATTAGGCAGGGAAATTGAAGTGGCAACATCAGTTGAGGGGAGATTTCTTTTAAATAAAGGTGCACATATTCTTTGAAGAGTATGGGACCATCAACCCTTTGCATTTTATGCTCTTAAGTAAAATTGCTGCCTGTGAAGAATGTTATGCTGTTGGGTTTTTCCAGATTCCTCCTTGCCCTTGGGTACCCAAGATGGTGAAACCAAATATGTCCCTTTCCCACTAATTACCTTCTTTACTGTTCTGACTGTATTTTAGTGTGCTGTAACCTGTGCTGGGATGATCCATTTTATGAAGGGAGGGAGGGACAGAAGTGAAATAAATGGGGCCCAATCTCCAGTCTGGTTTATTGTGAGCCAATCCCACTAAAATGAATAGAAGATATGCAAGAGCTTATTAGCATATCTCCAGTTAATTTCAGTGGGGCTGGCTCACAAAAACTTAGCCTTGGCACCAAATGAGTCTGTGTTCTCAAAGCCCCTAGCTGACCCTCAAAGTAGAGCTTTCTGGATTTGGCCAGAAGATCCTCAACCCAACCAACATGACTTGTGAATGGGCTAATGAGGCCTTGTTTATTCCAATTTAATCTCATTCCTCACAGTCTGGCTTGCTTTGCTCAGGTTTATTCTGTGTTCAAATTTATGTAAGTGTTATGAAATGTCCACTTCCTGTTTTGTGACTACAGCTGCCTGCCAAGCATTATGCCAGTTTATGTTTCCACACCCTTTCACACAGTTGCTTTGATGAAAAGCCTCCCACTTCTCTTCCCACCCCCCTCCCAAGACTATAATCAGGATGGGTTTAATGGACAACCCAACAGGAGGTGATACTTGGTGTAAGTGTAATAACCCAAACAGTCCCTTATTTTGGTTTTCCACGGATTTGAGGGCAATGAAACAATCGTTGAGACGGCTAGAGCGCCGGTGGCGGATAACTCATTCTGAAGCTGACCGGATACAGGTTAGAGCTCAATGTCGAGCCTACCAAGTGGCGGTAGCGACGGCGAAGAAGACTTTCTTCACCGTCTCTATTGCATCTGCAGAAAACAGCAGCAGGAGACTTTTTCAGGTGGTCCGCAATTTAGCGGAACCACCTGCTACATCGGGGCCCAGTACGGGCCACATGATCTCCTGCAATGATTTTGCAAAGTTTTTTGCAGATAAAGTCGCTCAGATTCGGGAAGAGGTAAACGCCACCGTGGGAGCAGGGCCGGGGCGGGAGAGTGCTAGAGTCCTGTCTAGTCAAATTGCATGGGATCAATTCCAATCTGTTACCTCCGAGGATGTGGACAGGCTGCTTGGACAAGTGAAACCAACCACCTGTCTCCTTGATCCTTGCCCATCCTGGCTTATAAAAGCTAGCCGGGAAGGACTGGGCGATCGGCTTCGTGGGGTGGTGAATGCTTCCCTCCGTGAGGGAGCCTTCCCAGACCCGCTGAAAGAGACGGTTATCAAACCACTTCTTAAAAAACCATCTTTAGATGCGGCCACAATGGCCACCTATCGCCCAGTCTCAAATCTTCCATTCTTGGGCAAGGTGATTGAGCGAGTGGTTGCTGAACAACTCCAGGCACGCCTGGAAGAAGCGGACCATTTGGATCCCTTCCAGTCGGGATTCAGGCCTCATCATGGGACTGAAACTGCCTTGGTCGCACTGGTTGATGATCTCCGGCGGGCTAGGGACAAAGGTGAGAGCTGTTTCCTAGTTCTGCTGGATCTCTCAGCGGCGTTTGATACCATCGACCATAACATCCTTCTGGACCGTCTTGAGGGGCTGGGAGCTGGGGGCACTGTCATACAGTGGTTCCGCTCCTTCCTCCTGGGCCGTGTCCAGAAAGTGGTGGTGGGGGATGAGTGTTCAGACCCCTGGGCTCCAACTTGTGGGGTGCCTCAGGGTTCTGTCCTCTCCCCCATGCTTTTCAACATTTACATGCAGCCGCTGGGAGAGATCATCAGGGGGTTTGGGCTGGGTGTTCATCAGTATGCGGATGATACCCAGCTCTACCTCTCTTTTAAATCAGAACCAGTGAAGGCGGTGACGGTCCTGTGTGAGTGTCTGGAGGCGGTTGGAGGATGGATGGTGGCTAACAGATTGAGATTGAATCCTGACAAGACAGAAGTACTGTTTCTGGGGGACAGGAGGCGGGCAGGTGTGGAGGACTCCCTGGTCCTGAATGGGGTACCTGTGCCCCTGAAGGACCAGGTGCGCAGCCTGAGAGTCATTTTGGACTCACAGCTGTCCATGGAGGCACAGGTTAAATCCGTGTCCAGGGCAGCTGTGTACCAGCTCCATCTGGTACACTGTGCTGGTCCCGGGGGAAAGGTACCGTGATCGTAGTCAGAGTTCACGAGATGAGAGGCGAGGTCCGAAACAGGGAGCCGGGCGGGGAACAGGAACGCTGGGAGGTCAGAAGCAGAAGGCTGGGCAGGGAACAGGAACACTGGAAGGTCTGAAGCCAACAACGACGTTGCTCCCGCAACCTGGGACTGGGCTGACTGACCTTTATCTTCTTCTAAGGTCAGGGGCGGTCCCGGCCCCCAGGAGCCCCGCCTCCTCTGGCCTTAAGGCGAGCACTCCTCCTGGGAGCAACCAGTTCCTTTCGCCTCTCTGCCCTAAGCCTCTGTAGTTCAGGAGAGGCCGAAGGGTTACTGGGCCCCGGAGGAGGCTCACCTGTAGCCACTGAGTCCTCAAGCACCTCTGGGGCCAGAAGGGTTTCACCTGGTGCCTGCTCCTGAGGATCTGACACAGGTGCAGGCTCCTCAGAATCTAGGCCTTGCCCCAGTTCAGCCGGCCCTGGAGGCGGGGACTCCTGTGCAGGCTGGGATTCCTCTGGTTCAGCCTCTGAATCGGAATCCCAGGCCATCACATACGCAGGCTGAGACCCTATCTGCCTGTGGACTGCCTCGCCAGAGTGGTGCATGCTCTGGTTATCTCCCGCTTGGACTACTGCAATGCACTCTACGTGGGGCTACCTTTGAAGGTGACCCGGAAACTACAACTAATCCAGAACGCAGCAGCCAGACTGGTGACAGGGAGCGGCCGCCGAGACCATATAACACCGGTCTTGAAAGACCTACATTGGCTCCCAGTACGTTTCCGAGCACAATTCAAAGTGTTGGTGCTGACCTTTTGAAGGAGTGAGGACCAGGTGTCCACCTGGGTCCACTTTGGAGAGCCAGACTGAAGCCATTTTATAAGAAGCCAGCTAAAAGCTAAAAGCTAAAACCTATTTCTCTCCTCTGCTTGCACAAAGCATTTTTGTAAACGCAGCAAGTGTGGTCAGAGCATTTCACACCTGCAAGCTAGCTGTTGACCCAATTCCAGTAAAACACCGAGTCAAGAGCGAACAACAGGAAGATTTAGCTCACCACAAGACTAACGGTGAGAAAACCGATGGTCAATGTGGTTTTACTAGGAACTGTAAGTGGGTCAGAGAGTTTATGAGCTTACAACACCACCTAGTGGATAACGCAGCTTGGAACCAAAAGGCCGCCACCAATTTTCCTATTGGTAGAGCTTTTAATGAATATGCATAAAGGGGAATGTTTGAGGGGTGAGTCAAGGGGCTGAACTTTTGCTTTGCCTAAGGGTATAAAAACTGTCTGCCCCTGGTGTTCGTGGGCATTCTCTCATTTCTTCCTGAATGCACCCCTTTTTGTATTTTGTCTGACAAAATTCAAACTGAATAAAAGACTTTTTTTAAAGAAATATTGCTGCCTGGATTTTTCCATTCTGGTCTGTATTCTGAAGTCCCCAACATTTCTGGTGCCGTGACTCGGATAGGGACCTTAAGTCCTCAAAAAGACCAGAAGGCAGCTCCCTTGTCCTTTTCTAGGCAGGGCACAGGGGAGGGGGCAACCGGCCGCTTGCTCCTAGCGCGCACCGAGGCTTTTCTTCGGAGGAGGGCGAAGCCAATTTGACCCTCCTGCTGGATCCTGTGAGAGGAGACAACGGATTGAAGGACCGAGGTTGACAGGACAGGACAGGACAGGACAGAGTCCAGCCGGCTGGGGTGAGTACATGAAAACAAGTCCTGTGGACATAGGGAAGACCTCCTTTTTTAATTAAGGAGAAGGGAGATCCTGATCACATCTCCAACGTGGCCAGTGGCATTAAGGGGAAAAGGATTGTCCCCTGATAACCACCCACGTTAAGGTATTTGGAAGAAGGAAACGGGGCAGAGGAAACTGGTGTGTTTTGTATGCTGTATGTCAGATACTCCAATGCATGAATTGTGAATGAGCGGTCAGGGCTTGTGAATGAGCGGTCAGGGCTTAGCGTCCCTTTGGCCAAGCGAGTGCAGGGTTGTGCATTTCCTAGTAGGGCGACCTCACCTAGGTCACAACCTGAAGTGTGTGGAGAGTGGAAGGAATTTTGAAACCCGGTTAGGAGCGGAGTATCTGAAAAATGGGGTCTGAAGCAAGCCAATGTAGTCTTTTGAATGCTTTTGATTTGGCCCAAATTACTTACAATCAGAGAGAGGAGGCCTCAAAGGAATAACCACCCCCAAGCTTTTCTGATGCCTACTCTTCAGTCAGCAGGCATCAAATCTTTCAGAAGCATAGCGGCCCTAGTTGGGGCAGGGCAGCAAGGAGTATCTCTTTGAGGCTGAGGACCTACTTAGAGAAGAGTTTCAGACTCAGATTCAGCTTTGGGAGCGATGGAGGGGATCGCTCCAGAGATCCCTTAGGTTATCCAAGTTGGTATACTGAACTAGAATGCATACAAAACTTTCAGATCTCTGGACCTCAATGAAGGCAAGAGTTCAGCTAGGCAAAGCTGGAGGACTCTCTCCTGAGTTGTGGCTTTGGTAGCAAGGCAAGCCTCCTAGTTTCTCCAAAGCCCATCACTGAACTGGGAAGCACATGAGCCTCGCAGACCTCCAACAGTTTTGATCCCTATAGTAACTACAGCTTGACCAGGGAGGCCAACCTAAATCCCAGAACTTAGTTAGGGAAGAGCTGGGTACCTCTGTGACCAGCGGCAGTTTGGAACACATCAGGGAAACCACCAGCAGCCCCCTAGCTTCTCTGATGACCATTTAGAGGTGGTCTATGGCTAGGAAATACGAAATGCTTTCAGACCTATAGCAGTTACAGTTGAGACAGGGAGGGCAATTTAATTGGTGCCCTTAACCAGGCACCAGCTGGATGGCTCAGAGCTCAGGTGTGTCTCAGAGAACACTGTAACAGACCCCTAGTTTGAGGCTCAGACAGAGGAGCCTCAAGAGAAGACCTGCATCTCTGTGGCCACCATAGTTGACAAGTTAGTTGCCACAGAAAAGGATGAAGGAAGAGATGAAGAAACAAGCCGGACACCTGAAGCTGACACAGGGTGTGAGCAGCCAGTGGCAGGTGTCTGTTGGGAGAAATACTAGAAGTTTAAAAAACAAAAAAAAACTGCACAAAACAGAAGGAGGAAGAAGAGCTTTGTCCATTTAACTTGGATGAGTTTGTGACCATGGATGAAGTTCCAGAGGTTCACGTGATAATAGAGAAACCCCCCCACCCCCCTGGCTGAAGAAATATAAGACTGATCAATGCAAAATTATGGCCCTTAGGACTGAAATTAAAGGAACACAGGCAGGAAAATGTCTGTTCCCAGTGCCGTGGTGGCCCCCTTGGGAGGACAGGGACAGCCCCATATCCCCAAAGCTCCACCACTGCCTCACTATGTGGCCCCAGGAGCCGAAGCAATAGGAAAGGGGGGGCTGCCAGACACCCCAGAAGTAGACAAGGCAGAGCCCAGCCACCAGACCCTGGAGGAAATATACCCCAAAGTTAAAGAATTGAGAGAACAGATGGCCAAATACAGGACGACTACCCCTATGTATTGAGAAGCTGCAGAAGCTTATCGCAATGCTCGAGCCAAAGCATTGGGGGAGCACCTAAAGCGGTCCAGCTCCACCACAGAGGCAAGAACAGAAGTCCTGACCCCCCCCCTTCGTGTAGTTTGGGACAAGCCGCTCCCTGCTCCCCCCTTCACCCTCCAATACGTCCCCTTCACCACCACTGATTTGATGAATTGGAAGACCCACACCCCTGCATTCACTGAAAAACCCCAGGCAATGGTGGACTTGCTGTCCTCCATATTTGCAGCAGCTGATGGAAGCCTCCAGGACCAAGGTGGAGGAGCTGCAACACCAGATGGCAGAGCTTTCCTCTGTGGCTGCCAAAAGAGACCCAGGGGAGCTGGGGAGGCTTAAGGAGAAGGTCCGAGCGAGGAGCAGGAGCAGGAGCAGGAGCAGGCCCACCTGAGGCTACAGGCCGAGCAGCAGAAGGTGGCAGAACTGGAGGTTCAGGTGAAGCACCTGAACACCAAGCACCAAGAAGCACTGGCTGAGCTCCAGGTGGACTTGGCTCGTGCCACGTTGCAGGCTTAAGGAGAAGGAGGGCATAGAGGACCAGCTCCGGGCAGAGATTGCCTCTCTACAGGTGCAGGTGGCTGTGGCTCAGAGGGAGGCTGCCCAGAGCCTGGCCAAAGGGAAGAAGGAGGGGTACGAAGCAGCCCAGGCGCTGGAAGTTGTCACCAGAGAACTGGCTGAGGAGAAGCGAGGTAGCCGAGCTGGAGGCTCAAGTGAGGCTGGCAGGGGATTAGAGCCATAAGGACCTGAGTGCAGCTGAGTCCAGCCTCTCTAGCACCAGGGCAGCCCTGAAGGAGAGGGCACCGAAGAATTGCTCCCCCTGCTGTGGGAGGCGGGATACAAAGTTTCCCAACAGAAAGGTCAATTGTGCCAAAATAAAATGAAATACTTAGGTTTTAATGTGTCACACCAGCAAAGGGCACTGCGACCAGAGAGAAAAGAAGCTATTTGCTGCATGAAGGAACCCACAACAGGAAACAGCTGCGAGGATTCCTAGGAGCAGCAGGCTTTTGCAGAATTTGTATCCCAGGCTTCAGTATTTTAGCAAAACCTCTAAAACAAGGGTACCAAAAAAAAAGGGGGGGGGCATTGCAGCAGGCACCAGCGCTGAGTATCCCAAATCCAGAAAAGTCTTTTCCCCTGTTTGTGGATGAAGACCAGGGAACAGTAAAGGGAGTGCTGTGCCAGAAATTGGGGAGCTGGCAGCAGCCCGTGGCATATTTATCTGAGCGCCTGACGTCTGCAGAAGAAGGTTTACTGCCATGCATGAGGGCAGTTGTGGCAGTCGCCACCCTACTGGACAAAGCAGACAAATTCACCTTTGGCCAAGACACTGTTTGTGTAATCCCGCATGCAGTCCCAGCTTTGTTTGACATGCTCTCAAGCGAAGATGAGAAAGTGTCAGATGTTATTGTTGCACCCACGTTTGAAGTTTCAGGTCACCACCGCCCTCAACCCAGCTACCCCGTTGCCGGTAGGAGAAGGTGAGGAGCAGACGCACAATTGCATTGAGGTTACGGACACAAGACTGGACCAGGAGAAGTGGCCAGAGGAAATCGATTGGCAGACAGAGTGGCCAAGGAAGCAGCCCGGGAACCAGCCCCAGCCTCAGTTATTGGAGCAGTGGTCCCAGAAGGGATCTTAAGCACTGCTGACAAACCAGCCTATATAAAGCAGGAAAGGGACACTGCAGATGCTCAGGAGTTGACATTGTCCAAAGAAGAATGGTACCTTACCCCTGATGATAGGATATAGATCCCAGAGTCCCTTTCCCAGCAGATAATTCAGAGATACCATGAGTCCACCCACATGGGGCCAGATGCCACAACCAAGCAGCTGGAGAAGTATGTCTATATAGCCAAGCTTTATCAACTGGCAGCCCAGATTTCCAGGAAATGCCTGCTTTGCCAAAAGAATAATCCCAGAATACATTTACGGGTTGCCAACACCCTCAACCCAGCTACTCTACTGCCTTTGCCAGACACAGACAGCATGGAACACCATGATTGTCTCCAAGTGATGGATGAGGTCTATTCCAGCAGACCGGATCTGAAGGATGAGCCGCTGAAGAATCCAGACGTTGTATATTATCCAGATGGCAGCAGTTTCATTGTGGACGGCCTTCGTAAAGCAGGATATGCTGTAGTGACCAATGAGGAGGTTGTGGAAGCAGAACCCCTGTCCCCCGGCGCTTCTGCCCAAAAGGCTGAATTAATTGGACTGACTAGGGTCCTGCAATTGGCAGCTGGATGCAAGGCTAACATCTATACAGATTCCAAATATGCCTTCTTAACCCTGCATGCGCATGGCGCCCTATGGAAAGAGCGGGACTTGATTGGAGCCCACGGGAAAGCCCTGAAATACGGTCCAGAAGTTGAGACATTACTGGAAGCTGTATGGGCCCCCGAAGAGATTGCTGTGATGCACTACAAAGGCCATGGGAGAGGCTGGGACATGGTCACTAAAGGCAACCAGAAGCTCGTGAAGCAGCTCTGAAACCTCCACCAGTGGTCACCACAGCCCTCATCCCAGAACTCACTCCAGACAACGTAGAACCGCGTTACACCCTTGATGAACAGCAGTGAGCACGTCAAGAAGGAGCAACGCTCCAGGAAGGACCAGACAATCGTGTTTGTGTCCCACAGCATCTGGCCAGTGTCATTGTGAAGAATTACCACGAATCCACCCATTTGGGAGGCCCAGCTGCTAAAGCACACCTTGGGAGAATACTCTACATCCCCAACCTATCTCAACTAACTAACTGCTGCTATATCCAAAAGGTGTGTCGTGTGTGTTTGCTTCCTTTCCAGGTATTCCAGTCTCGCTGAGCCGGTTCACTAGTTCCAACCGGGTGACAGCATCTGGCGACCCCCCTCATCCCCAACTGCGGTGAAAGTAGCCGAGGTGATCCCCTGGGTACATCACACGCGTCTGAAGAAGTCGGAGGGTGTCTGGACTTGCAAGAGAAATCCTGCTGACCCTCTGAAGCTGATCATCACCTTGTGTCTGACGCTACCGGGAATGCGCGTTGGGCCACGGGCAACGAGATCCTGCAGCTGATCATCACAAGGACTTTCATAAGGACTTTCTCTTTTCTCTATTATGTTCTATATTGATTTGTTCTGTGTCTTATTGCCCTGACCCCACCGAGCCATACCAAACTTACTGGCCTGCTGGCCTCTGCTACGACTGGTTCGTCTTGCCGGTGGTAAGAGATGGCGTGCTCATTGGCTATTGGAAACAGGGGTTTGATGAGGTTGCCGTATTGAAACATCCCACTACCCCATTGTGGCTCCTCTTCCACACCACTGTCCAGCGCACATGGGTACTGCTCCTACGGGAACTTGCAGAGACGGTTGAAATCTATCGAGTTCTGGACCGCTCTTGCTGTTGTGGGGGGGTAGCCAACTGTCAATCAGGAGGTAGAGCACTGTACCAACCCCATTTAATAGACCAGGTCCTAATCTTAATCCAGGTGTTGCATGGGACGGAACCTATCTTAATGCAAGTGTTGTAGGGGAGGGAGCCTGAACCAGGTGTGCATTGAAATTGCTGAACAAGTGCCAGTAAATTCTGCAGCCCCACCTGTGGTTGTCGTGGTGGCTCGAGCCTCCCAAAATCCCAGAATACTACCTAAACTGCTGGGCCTGGTAACTCCACACCTAATACCCTTGAATGTGGCAGGGTATTCTTGTGGCTGCATAAGAGTTGCCACCCAGTAGACAGACAGGGCACCTAGTTCCGGAAGAATTGGATGGGAGGGGCGCCAGCGGGCAGCGTCCCCAACGTAGAAACTTGCTCTCCAGCAAATTTAGAGGCACCACTAGGACTTTTGGTATTGGGACCAGAACCCCTTGATATAGTCACCCCGTGTTTCAGGCCGTTGCAGGGGTGGATATATTCTTGTGGGTGCAACATCATTTACATGGAAGAAGGGGCCCCTTTTGGGTATAGTATTTTCCCAGGAAACCACAGGGGTCTCCACCCACCGGGAATAGTTGGGAAGTTGATCCAAGTGGTAGGAGCTTCCGAAATAAGGTGGAAAATAACCCCAGAGGCCCAAGCGTTTATAGAATACGAATATCAGTGGGCCCTTCAGCGGTAAAAGAACATTAGGAATGGCCCCCGAGTATTGGTGGGAGGAACTATGGAAATATTGGGGTTGGTGGGTAGGAGTGGTATGTACTGCCCTACTTCTTTGGATGCTCCTGTATTTTTGCTGGCATGAACGATATCGTATCTGGTTGGAGAACCTACCTGTGTATTGGCCAAAGCGAGAAAGAGTCCCCTGGTCTCCCCTGCCAACTTTTCCCGTCTAATGACTGAATGGGGCGTCCACAACCCCTACAATAGGTGGTTACAAATGGCTGAAATGGTAGCCCATTCTGCCAATAAGTCGAAATGTCTGGTATGCACCTTGGCCCCAACAGATGCCACGAGTAGACTACTACTTCTCCCACTGCCACTTAACCGTTCCACCATTCACATACGAGCCCTGGTCAATGTCTCAGCAGCACTGGAAATTTTTGCCGCCTCCACCGCTGATGACCTCCCCAGCATATGGAGTTGGCTTACTTCTTGGCTCCCGGGTTGGTGATGGTTAAAAGAGATTGTGCTTGTGGTCCTAGTTATCTTCATGGCTATATTACTCTTATCATGCCTCTTGCCTTGCCTTATTCAGATTGTATGCCAAATGGTAAGCCGCTCAGTTAATGCAGCAACACGCACTCATATCCTGGCTCTGTATAATGTGGTACCTATTGATCCATCTATCGAAAATGATGAACCGGAACCGGTCAGCATTTTCATGATGGAAAGGGGGGAATGAAGGAGTGAGGACCAGGGGTCCACCTGGGTCCACTTTGGAGAGCCAGACTGAAGCCATTTTATAAGAAGCCAGCTAAAAGCTAAAAGCTAAAACCTATTTCTCTCCTCTGCTTGCACAAAGCATTTTTGTAAACGCAGCAAGTGTGGTCAGAGCATTTCACACCTGCAAGCTAGCTGTTGACCCAATTCCAGTAAAACACCGAGTCAAGAGCGAACAACAGGAAGATTTAGCTCACCACAAGACTAACGGTGAGAAAACCGATGGTCAATGTGGTTTTACTAGGAACTGTAAGTGGGTCAGAGAGTTTATGAGCTTACAACACCACCTAGTGGATAACGCAGCTTGGAACCAAAAGGCCGCCACCAATTTTCCTATTGGTAGAGCTTTTAATGAATATGCATAAAGGGGAATGTTTGAGGGGTGAGTCAAGGGGCTGAACTTTTGCTTTGCCTAAGGGTATAAAAACTGTCTGCCCCTGGTGTTCGTGGGCATTCTCTCATTTCTTCCTGAATGCACCCCTTTTTGTATTTTGTCTGACAAAATTCAAACTGAATAAAAGACTTTTTTTAAAGAAATATTGCTGCCTGGATTTTTCCATTCTGGTCTGTATTCTGAAGTCCCCAACACTTTAAAGCCCTAAACGGCCTCGGATGCAAAAAGGGAAAGGTATGGGGAAGTCCGGGAAAAGAGGGTTATGAAAATAAGGTTATGAAAATATGAGTTTTTTGTTTGTTTGTTTTCTCTGTTGTTTTTTGTTTCTGTTAAAAATTGGAAATTAATAAAAATATTTATATAAAAAAAAAAAATAAAATAAACGGCCTCGGTCCAGTATACCTGAAGGAGCGTCTCCACCCCCATCGTTCTACCCGGACACTGAGGTCCAGCACCGAGGGCCTTCTGGCGGTTCCCTCACTGCGAGAAGCCAAGTTACAGGGAACCAGGCAGAGGGCCTTCTCGGTAGTGGCACCCTCCCTGTGGAATGCCCTCCCACCAGATGTCAAAGAGAACAACAACTACCAGACTTTTAGAAGACATCTGAAGGCAGCCCTGTTTAGGGATGCTTTTAATGTTTGATGTATCATAGTATTTTAATATTCTTTTGGAAGCCGCCCAGAGTGGCTGGGGAGGCCCAGCCAGATGGGCGGGGTATAAATAATAAATTATTATTATTATTATTTATTTGATATAGCTGCCAGTGTCGCCTGGCATGCCTAGAGTGCTTGAGACAGATCACAGGTGAAGTGGAACTGGCCCTGTGCAGCACTGTGTTGTAAATTCAGTGGTGGAAATAACCAGAGGAGGGAGCTGAAAGCCTAACAGGAACAGAACAATAAACTCTGTGGGTGGCAGCATTTTGAATACATTGCATGGAGCTTTTCTCTGCCTTCTCAAAAAGGTTTGGGTAGGTCAGGGGTCTGCAACCTTTAAGACAAAAAGAGCCACTTGGACCCGTTTCCGAAGGAAAAAAAACTGGGAGCCGCAAAACTCGTCATTATAAAAATAACTTTTTTGTCACTTTTTTAAATTATTTCTTTGTTTGACCCCTCAGAATTACTCCTCCTCATAGAAATAAACGTTAAATTAACAAGTTATATTTTTGTGTGTGTGTGTTCTTCACTCCCCTTCAAAACAGTGACCAGCGTACATGCCCCCTTTCAATGCAGTGACCAGCGTACATGCCCCTTACAATGTAGCAGACGGGCGGGCGAGCGGGAAGGTGACGTCGGGACGGTGCTTGACTAACGCACGCACTGCCCCCATGCGATGTCACAGCCAGTACAGCGCCCGCCACAGTGGGGAGTGTCGGGGCGCACAATGCGCCTCCTCCCCTCGTTAGTATTCGCCCCGGAGCCACGGCAAAGGGGTAAAAGAGCCACATGCGGCTCAGGAGTTGCTGACCCCTGCGGTAGGTGATGCTGAAAAGGGCAGCTCAAATGTTGGAGATTTTCCTATTAGGGAAAACTAATGGATTTATTGGGGGGGGGGAACCAAAATGGGGGTGGTGGTAGTAACAACAACAACAACATGCCGCCCATCTGAGAGGTTTGCCTCAGCCACTCTGGGTGGCTTCCAACAATTAAAACACAGAGAAAGGGTGTGTGGATTAACACCCCCCCCCCCACACACACTTCTCTGGTTCACTTAAAATTGATGAGCAGGATGTTAAGCCAGTTACCACATTCTTTCCACAAGGCGTAAGTTAATTACTACAAATGTGTCTATGCCCAGCTTAGGGGCTTCCCCAAAACATCTGGGCATAAGTGGAAAAGAATGCTGGATGACAGGGACCTTTTGCTTGTGTTGCATGAGACTCTTCTTTCTGTTAGTCTCTTTAAATCAGTCCAGTACAGAATGTATTTTTGAATTGGATTGGCACAAAACCCCTGTGCCTATAAGTATGAGACTATTCCCCACACAGTTGGACCAACCTACAACAAAAGAAATGCACATAATTTTATAGAAAATGTTTTTATTATATAAAGGAAAATAGTTTATGACGGCATAGAAAAATATATAAAAACAAATACATAAAGTGGAATGATGAAAACCAGTAGTACCTGTGGAATAATAGCAGCTAAGGGATGCAGATAGCCCTGGATGTGAAGCAGTTTTTGTATTTTCAGATAGGTAATCAAGCATTGTTAGTTATTGTCTAATACCTGCCTGATCACTCAAGCTGCCTCACTGGTACATGTTACCTTTCCCTGCTTTGCAGGCTTCACAGCCGCACCGTTGGCCAACAAAGTTTTCTCTCTTCACCCTCTCGGGACTCTCCCCTCCACCACTCCCATCTGGCCTGATGAAGAGTTCATGTGCAAGCTTCTGGGTTTTCAGGATTTAGTGACCTTTTTTGGTTGGCCTAATGTATTGTCTGAAGGACAGAGTTGGATGACAAAACTAATAGTTTAAAAAGATGGCACCTAGGCTTGTCACTGAACCTAAGGCTTAAAACAACAAGAAACAAAAGGTGGAGAGGTGACTTTGTTCTATACCTATCTTTAAAAGTAAAGGTAAAGGTAAAGGTACCCCTGCCCGTACGGGCCAGTCTTGACAGACTCTGGGGTTGTGCGCCCATCTCACTTAAGAGGCCAGGGGCCAGCGCTGTCCGGAGACACTTCCGGGTCACGTGGCCAGCGTGACATCGCTGCTCTGGCGAGCCAGAGCCGCACACGGAAACGCCGTTTACCTTCCCGCTGGTAAGCGGTCCCTATTTATCTACTTGCACCCGGAGGTGCTTTCGAACTGCTAGGTTGGCAGGCGCTGGGACCGAGCAGCGGGAGCGCACCCCGCCGCAGGGATTCGAACCGCCGACCTTTCGATCGGCAAGCCCTAGGCGCTGAGGCTTTTACCCACAGCGCCACCCGCGTCCCGTGATCTTTAAAAGTAGGCTGACAAAAATTTAGCAAATGACGTTTGGCCCATCATTTCTTTTATCAATAAGAAAAAGCTTAACCTGCTGGTTTTCTGCATTGTTAAAGGCACAAGAGCAGGGCCAGAAAAAACCTGGAAACCTGTAGCCACAGTCATTGTCCATGTGGTTCTTTCATCCCTGCTCCCACCCCCCCTTCCTCTCAACAAGGTGAATTATCATTGCTATTTTCATGGTCTCTCCTGGGGCAAAATGGGTAGACTGATCTCAAATGAATAAAGCACAACAGAACCACCCCTGTGTTTCCTCCTTGAATGATGAGGTCTTGGGCCTCTTTCTGGAAAGGGAATTTCCCATTCCACAAGACAGCAGGCTTCTCATGCCTCCTGGGGAATTCAAGGCTTCCTGTTCCTCTGCTGATATAATGGATTCTGCAAGGCTTCTCCAACCTGGTGCCCTCTAGACAACTCTACAGCCCTCACCAGCCCCAGCCACCCCTTGGCTTGATGGGCATGGCACTACAAAACATCTGGAGGGCAGAAGGCTGCTTTATGCTCCTCCTACTGCCCATGGGACCCTGCCCCTTTTGGAATCTCCTAACCAGCTTCCCAACACTTTTGACTCCTATCATTTGTTCAGTTCATGAGAAGAGTTGTGTTTCTCCTGCTCCTTGAAGACTCCATTCATTTTGCCCTGTTTGGAGAGTCTCTCTCTCAATGGACATAAACTTTGCACCTGCCTTGGCTTAGCTGCCATCTGCTTGTTCCTATCTAACAGCCTAAAAGACAAACACTTTTTGCATGGCTGTGAGATAAGATTAAGGTGTGCATGAAAAGCAGTTTACAATGACTTTGGTTAAACTGTAACACTGATACTGCTTGGGAGAGAAAATTACAGCTGAAATGTGTGGTTAATAAAGAGTATTCTTCACTTTGCTCCCAGCGCAGTCTTCACTCCTCCCTTGGATATTTTCAACATCTGCTTGATCCCTCACTTTCTCCTTAACATGTTTCAGTCCTACTGTTGAATTTAGATGTCACTGTTCTAAATCTAGCACCATGGTTCTCTGCTTTTTAAAGGCAAAAGTGTCTTATTATGGAGAGTCCTTTTTATACACCTCCCTCTCAGGCCATGGAGAGAGTGAGAAAGATCTCAGCAGCCCATCTTTTCTGCCACAGTGATCTCTTCATTGTGCATCTCTCTTTTAAAGTCAGCCACCACCAGTCTTCTCCACCTTGGCAGGTTCCCATCAAGATTTGAAATATTTCAGGAATTTTGAATAGTACATACTTTTGTCACCACAGGAGCTCCCTATTCTTTGCTTATTCCGGCCAGACTTCTGGGCTCTCTCCTTCTGCCAAAACAGAGATGGGAATAATTTTCTTCACTTCCTGCCGGCACAATGGGCAGCGACTGGTGGTATGGAAAATTTTCAGGGAGCAGTGGGAGCAGAAGTTGGCATGAGAGCAAGGAAGCATCATTGTGTTGGCTTTTTGCCCGAAGCATACAGCACATTCCTCAGGAAAGGCATGGAAATCCCCACAGTTGGACTCTGTATTTCATACAAAAGACACAGAATAAGAAACATAGAAATACTTCTTCAGCACACTCTTCTTCCTACTTATGCTATTTAACCACAAGGGGGGGGGATGAGCAGGCTTTAATATGGACAAGTCGGTCAATTTTGGTTTCGCAAGCTTAGCTTCAGTTTGTCATGTTTCCACATCAGTTTGCAATTTTTTAAAAATAATAATGAGTCCTGAGAACTCACAAACGTTTCTCTCTGTACTAGATGAGCACCAGTAGGGGGTGATCAGAATGACAGCAGCCAGAAATGAGCAGAAGAAGAAGCTCTGCCTGAGCCTCTGCTCTGCCTGCCTGGCTCTCTCGCCACTGACTACCCTTTACCCAATGGGGGAGAGAATGGCACTCTGCACATGTCCATGGGAGCCTCTTTTTGTGCACAAGGAGCCTAGCCTAGCCAAGTGGGGAAGCAGCAGTAGCCTTTGGACTTCTCACATGCTGTTTGTGTTCTCTGATGATGGAGGGAATGCTGCTAGAGAGACAAAGTTTTGACAGTACTTTGCCTTGCTGTCCACACTGCTATCTTGTTTTCAGCTGCATTTATTAATAAGAATTAATCTGTTCCTGATTCAGCTACTGGACTAGAGTGAGTGAGTCCAGGGGGAGCTGGTGGGGTTTGGTGAGTGGCCTGTGCATTTAAAACACTTTTTTGGAGGTTGGAGAACTGCACAAATTTTGAAGGGTAGCTGTGCACTGACTCCCCTGTTGTTTCAGGAAGTGTGAATTGGGTAGATTTACAATAAAATGTGAACTGAACAGAATTTATCCTCCACCCGTAGTTGGCGCATCCCAATGTCTTTATATGACTGAGCACTGGTTCTTAACCTGTGTGCTGTGATACCCGAGGGTGACTTGAGGAATGTTGAGGGGAGCCTGGGGGACCACCCAGTCATTAGCTTGCAGTCCATATCTCTCTGCCTTTCTCTGAGGAACATTCAGAGGAGCAGACACCTTTAACTTGCAGCCCATTTTCTTCCCAAAATAAAACAGCAGTAAGAAAGTGGGGAAACACTTTTTCATGACTGTATATCTTTTTAATATCTCTCTCTCCCCCCACCCCCACAAACAAAAACCCTTGCAAGCTTAATAACTAACAGTTCCTTGGTTTTACACAGAGGGCTTGAAAAATGCAAGAAAATAGCAAAGTAGCTTGATGGTTTGTGTTCCTGGACACATGTGTGCTCTGTAAGGAGGGATTCAAAAATAACCCTGAAAGTGAGGAGTGCCTTCTGTGTTTCCCTGTCCTGCTACCCCCAACATCCCGCCCCCCTCTTCTTCTCCACCTCTCCCCCCAGCCAACCCCCCTGCTCTTTAACAGTCGCCCAGCTTTATGGGGACAGAGAGAATGTGTCAGGGAAGGACCATTTCTGCATGTGTGCTATTCCTTCCCTGCAATAACATAGTATTTCTACTTTGGATTTTAATCTCATTTTCCCTCTCCACTCCCCCCCCCACCATGTGCACACTGATTTGGGGGAAGGTAGGCTGTGGCTGCCACATGGAGTGCGTCAGCTCGGCCCTACAGAGCAGTGCGCTCCCACTTACAAGGCGACAAAGAGAGCGCTGACAAGGGGCAGGGCGGAATGGGCACATTCCCACTTATGCACACCCTGTAATGGAACCCCAGGCTAAGTGGCTTCCACAGCGGAGCCGCAGAAAGAATGTGGTTGGTTAAGGGAGCTGTGGACTCAAAAAGGTTGAAAACCACTGTGACAGGGAGTTCCAAAGGTGGCCTCGGCAGGGTCTGTGCTCTTGTGAGAGAAAAACAAAAATGTAGAGTGTGTTTTTGTAGTATCTATTTAGTCAGTTAGATATTTATTATGGTCAATGGACCAATAAGACAAAATACAAAGTATAAAATACAAAATTACAGCTCCACTGAAGCCAATTTTTTCAAAACAAAAAACAAAACAATAAAAGTGAAATTTGCACTGGGCAGTGAAGTGCCCTGGGATGGTTTCTTGGGCTAAAAGAAAATAATGAGAGGAAATTGAGGGCAACTCACAGCTTTTCCAGATACTCACCACTCTGTTGAAGAAGGCTGAGCCCATCAGCATTTGTTGGTAGGCTGGAGGGACCTGAAAGGGAACGAGAGAAACTTTAGGCTGCTGCATCTCAAGTGCAGCCGTTACCCATCAACAGCCCATGCCTTCTTGCCAGGCCACACCACACACCATGCTCAAGGGCTTTTCCCAGCTGGAAAACATATTTGAACAGTGATAATGTACCTGGGTGGAGAGAAGGGTGGGTAGAGAAATCTTGACCTTTTGTATGGCTGAGATGTAGGCTGCTGCATGGAAACAGTCACAACTATTACCCCACCCACTCTTTGCTGCTGGTCCAACTCATTACCAGCCTGTGGTCCCCAGAAGGCTGCCTGTGAGGGAATGTGGCCCTCATGCTGAACAAGATTCCCCCACCCCTGAGTTTAGATGCTTCAGCTGCTTACCCAAAAGCTGGACTGCCTTGGTCCTTCCATAGATGTCCACAACAGCCCAGAGAGGCCTTTTGACCAAGACGCCATCTACCACCAGGAAACCTTCTGACTTCTCATTGGTGCTGCAGAAAACAGAACCTTGGTTGTCCACCCAGAAGCTGACAATGGTGCCTTCTGCTCCATATTCTTCCGGTAAGACGGCAGCACGACACTTCCCTTGCTTTACCAGGTCTGGGCAAGAATACGGAGGCAGCACACTGGGCTCAACGAGGGACGGATCCTCCCAAGTGAAGCCCACCCTTAGGCCTCCACACCACCTGCTCTCTTCCTTTAAGATTTTCAAAGTCACCTTCTCATAAAGTTCAATTGGCCGGCTGGAGAAGACAATGCCGTTGCAGAATGTGGCTGCTCTGCTCGCTATGCAGTGGGACTCGTCCATGATGACCTGGGAGCCTTTGAGGTAAGGGTGGAAAAAGAGGGGATCACTGGGAGGCTGGCTTGCGACATCTGGACCTGTGGGAGACATAAGTGTTATGTACTGAAGTTCTCACCCTGGGCCAGCAGGGGGATACTGTATAGTTCAGGTCCACATATGCAAATAAGGGATTGAAAGTGACGTTCAGTGATTGGATAGTTACAGAAAATGGTTACTGTTGCGTTCTAGTGGAGCTCTATATAAGCAGGTTGGCTGAACCCTTCAGTTCAGTTCTGTTCTGGCCTGTGAATAAACAAGAGCTGTTTGAAGAATCTCTGTGTCGTCTGATATGTTCCCTCACAACTTAACAATAAGAGACACCATGATTAATAAAATTATAAGGGTGCATGCTACAGTTTAGCATGCACTTTCCTTGCAAAAGGTCTCATGGTGTCATTAACAGGAATTCTGAGAAGCGCCGCTCATCTCCACAGTCATCATGGCAGGATTCTCAGGAAGCGGAATTCTGTGCCCAATGCTACATACACACTGTGCTTTTAATGATGACATCCATGTTCTGCTCTGACTTTCTCTACCGCAAAGAAGCAGGCTTAGCATGTGGCTCAAGATCCCGCAAAATATGAGACCACCACTAGGTGTCACTACCGGCAGCACAAGATGTGCTGAGGCCACAAACAGATCCTGGTTGGGTTTGCTTTCCATTTATCATGGTGTAGTAACATCTCCTGCATAGGAAACTGAAACCCCTCAGGCTACAAGAGGCAACAGTTCTTCTAATGACTGAACCATAGGCAGGTTTGTGGTTTTTTGTTTAAGCAACTAGAAATATCATTTGCAAAAATAACTTCCCTATAGACGCTGAAGTTTTACATCAGGTATATATAGAACATAAATACTCCAGTTTATTAAACTGGATTCAGCTATGCCAAAATATATCAAGTACAAAAAGTTGATCAATTATATGTTACTATAGGACAACTGGACTCCAAATGTCTCAGGTTAATGTTAATGCATTTAATTCACAGGCATTGTGCAGTGACGTAGCTGGGGGGCGGTGGCCCTGGGTGCAAAATCCTGAGAGGGGCATAACCAGGCACCCCCACAACTGGCTCCCAGCTGAACTCCTGCCGCCTATCGTGGTACAGAAATATTTTGTATAGATAAATAAGCTCCAAGCTTAGATAGCAACTTTGTCAGTGCTATTTTTTTTAAGAAAAAGAGGTGCTGGAACTCACTATGAACACCTTCCTTGTTCCATTATAATGGCAATGGCGCCCACCTGAGAGGTGCTGAAACTGAGTCTCTGGCACGTTCCGGCTGAAAAAAGGCCCTGAACTTTGTATACCCCTAAAATCATGTAGGCATAAAGTCCATTTCATGATCACCTGGCCTCATCTGATGAGCCTGTGCTTGCCTCCTCACACATAACCTCCATTCAACCAGTTTAGAGTGAAGTTTAATTGATCCTGCCACCATTGCTCTGCCTAACCACCTTCATGAGGGTGGTTTGCCTTTGTGTGTCTGTGTGTTTGTGTGTGTGAGAGCTAAACTGTATGTGAAAATGGGCTATAGTTTATGAAGAAAACAGCTTCTCTTTCATTCCCTGATCCTGGATGTCATTTGAGCAGTTGGCGGTTACTGTTATCAGAACATCATGGCCACAATCCTTTATTGTTCTGACAGGGGAAGGGTCACTGGGTGCCCTGAAGAGGGACAGAAGGAGAAATCCTGAACCTTGAAGAAAAATATTTCTGCATATTGCCTTTTCCTTAGACAATCTATAATTGTTTTCTGACTCTTTCTCTTCAAATGATCTTAGGTGTTTGACATTCAGTAGATTGTTATATGTGGCCAGTGGTCTGTGAATAAATTAACACAGTTATGTTTTATTGACATGTGCGGTAAATTCACTTGTTATCATCTTGGAGAGCCAGAGTGGATCTGGTAAAAATATTTCTTTAAAAGAAAACTAAAAGTTGAGCAGGGCTCAAATTCCCGCTTAATCATGAAGCAAACTGGATGAATTTGGCTCAGGCACTATCTCTCGGGCCAACCCACCTCATAGGAGCGTTCGGAGGGGGAAATGGAGAGGGCGAGAGTGAGCAACCTTGTGCTCTCTGAGGAAATGCGGTGTGTATGTCTATGCTTTGTGATTTGGAAAAGATTTCTGGGGCGTTACTTTGTCTGGGTGAAAATGTAAAAGTTTGAGGGTCGGCGCCATCGCCGAATGGCGGACTCCCTCCGAGCTCCGGAGGGAGTCGGCTGGGTAGGGGTCGGGTCCTGCTGTGCCGGCGACGCGGGGACCCTCAAAAACCATGGGCGGAGATGCCCATGGACTTGGTGACTCGGCGGGCACCGTTTGCGCCCCCCCGACCCGCGAAGGAGCCTTTTTAAAGGCTGCGGAGTGGGTGACGGGGGGGTGTGTGTGTGTGGTGCTGTGAGTCCAATGCTTCCCCTGCCCAGCGAAGCCGCATGCCATTCGGCGGAGAGCAACGACTTCTTCTTTGAAAATTTCGGATTTGGACTAAAAGGAACAACCCGTGAGTAAATTGATTGGACTTAAAAGGGAAATTTGATCTTTGAATTTGGAGCGAGCGGGGGGAGTGCAAAAAGGAAGTCCGCCCCCCCCCTGTTGTAGATGGCTCAACGCAAGGATTTGACAACTAAGATCGAGAGATGAACTTGTTTACCTGAGAAAAATTTTTAACTTCACGAAGGGAAATTACAATAATTGTGCTGGAGGAGAAGACTGATTTGTGGGAACTAAAATGCAACCCCCCCGGGAACCGGGAACGATCCGCTATGAGAGACTGGTGAAGAGACACAGAAACTTTGACAGCTGTCAAAGTAGCTGTCAAAGCAGGAAAATAAAAGAGAACTTTGTTACAATGACTTTGCTGGTTAGATTTGTTACAATTTGGACATAAATTATTGGAAATAAAGGCAACAAGTTATTTGACTTTTGGGTCTGATTCTGAAAGAAATTAAGTTACCATATTCCCTCTAGAGGGAGGCTGGGACATTGCAACAGTAGCAGCAAGTGGAAAAATACTATGAATTTGAGCAGGATCTGTTATCTCTTGGGAAAGCTGCAAAAACGAAGCATTATTTTGTCTACAGAGGTTTCTATACTAAAGGAGACAATGGATTTATCTATTGAAGAAAGGAAGGGACTTGACACAAGTTATGTTCCTGAATAACAAAAGCCTCTGTGGAGAACAAGAAGTTTCTGAATTAGAAGGTTTCTGCAGCAGAACAGGAAAAAGCAACCTGAGGAATAAGAGCTGGACCAAATTTGAAGCCGGAGTATTTGGAACATCCAGACTTTAAAAGGACCAAGAAATAGAATTTAAGTTAGACTCTTAAACATAGAGGTCTGGATGGAAGAACAATGACTTTTTCTGAGAGTTTTTTCGAGATTGGACTTTCTGAAATTAAAAGCTATCAAAAGACGGCAAAGTGGAGTTGAGATATAGACGTGGATACACCAGGCTGGCAGTAGACAATGGATGAACTTTGGGGATTGGAACCGGGGAATGGGGGGGGGGGGGAGATTTGGAATCCAAAGGCTGTAAAATTATATATTATTTCTTTCTTTTCTTTTTTCATGTTTGTTGTTTGAAAATAGGGGAATTCGTGGAAGGGAAATGGGGTCGATCTTAGGGAATTATATAAAATATAAGGAGAAATGGTTCATTAAGATAAATAAGATAAATTAATTTGGAATAAATGGGTTATTTAAAATTACAAATAAGGTTTTAAAATTTGGGGTAAGAATCTGTGGAATCAATTTAAGGGAAATGGAATACAAGAGGGGGAGGGGGGGGAGTCCGGGAAAGATGCCACTGAAACCAAGTGTAAATCATATTTGTTTTTTCTTTCTTTCTTGCTATCTTTCCTTTTTATTCTGGAAAATTTCTAATAAATATTATTAAAAAAAGAAAAAGAAAGAAAATGTAAAAGTTTGAGACCTTGTGCTATTTGCTGGGTTGCAGGCCTGTTTCACAGGTGGGGAAAGGAAATTCTTGCTTTTTTAATATCTATAGGAGACTGGTTTAAGAAAATTCATCTTTATTGGTCTGTGAAACAATGGACTCTGTTTGGCTGCCAGTTGGAAATGTCAGTTGGGAGTTAACTGTTGGGAGACCACAGAAAACTGGGGTGAAAATGGATAGATGAGACCTGAGTATTAAGCAAATTCATCCTTAGTGGGTTAACGTTTTGCTGGTGAAGATCAGAAGGGAGCCAGTGGCTCCCTATCTAAGGAGGGCTTACCAGAACAGCCTATGCAAGCAGGTTTCTAAAATCAACTAAACTGTCCAAGCAGCCAGAAGTATAACCCGAGGAGCTTTGGGAGGCAGAGGCAGATTACACCCAGTAGTTGGGCTGGGTTGTGAGTGAATTTGGCTGAGGTGGACGCTTAGCGACTTTGGCCAGAGGTTAAAGCTTCTTAGAGGCTGCTGTCAGCTATGGTGTCTCTTGCAACTTCAGAAATTGACAGCAAGCACATATAAAAGGCCAAAGTAGATATCAGTATCCTCTTCATGTACAAAATATCCCTTTACCAACAATCTTAAACAACAGCTCATTCTGTATCCAACTCATGCATAAAATCTCCTATATAGCACACTACCAGGAGGTTTTTAAAGCCCCAAATTTACTCATCTTTTCCTTAAATCACTGTGCCCCATAAAAATTAGCAAAGTCAACACTATAATTAGTTAACCAAAACGAACCATAAATTGGTGGTGAATAAGAAACAGCCAATCACGTGCCATAAAATGCCTGGGAAAAGGCTGCAGTGCTGGTGCCCAGTTGGGGGTCTTGCTGGGGAGCATCCTGCTGGGGCACCAAGAACCCACTTGAGCCTAAAGTAAGGTCCAAAGAAGAGGATTGCCAGCTCAAAGCCCCTGCTCTCCATTAGAAGAACACTCTGCTACACTAGACTCAAAGAACATTCATGATTAAGTTCTTATCGCAAGTTTCAGTGAAAAAATAAATGTGGTCTTGGAGACCATTCAAAGCAGAAATTTTGGCAGAGGAGCAATGAATGGCATACTTTGTTCACTGATGACTTTTGGAGAATTTTTATCATACAACAACCTCCAAAACCACCCACACACCATCCCCATAAACATTTAATATATGTTGATTGAGAGAGGAAAAATGATGTATAAAAGATTTCACTGGATGCCAAGATTCAGGTTTCAGGGTGAGAGAACCCCAGTAGACACAAAACCTGCAGCAAAGTAAAGCGTGGAAATATAAGCTTTAAAATAGCTTTAAAATATTCCTTCCCAAGTTCCCTCTTCGACTTAACATAGAGAAAGACCAGACATTTGGTAAGTTTAAAATGGCTTATTTACAAACTCTTCAAAAGTCAGTTTCATGTGCTTTTCCATACAGCATCCAGAAATCACAGGCAGCAAAACTTAGGTTAGTTTCAAAGTGGTGAAAATTTGCAAAAAGGGCATGCAGTCTGAGCTTGAAGCAGCCAGCTCAGATGTCTTTATATAATGGAGTACACATGATTGATTGATTATTTAATTCCTTTACCACTTAATATATTTAAATGATCTCTACGCAGTATACAGAAAACTGAAACAACGACAGACAATTTAAACAAAATATTACAAAAACCCAGTTATATACTGTATTAAAATGTTACATTAAGGCATAGTTGCTAATATATATAAACCAATATCATTTTTTTAAAAAGCACTGTAGTTCAGTGGCTGCCACCACATCTTGTGGCAGTGAATTCCATGCATTAATTCCTTGTGCCGAGGCTGACAGTTGTTTCTCAGTGCTGAGGGAGATGCACACAGTGATGCGTATATTCAGAGGCACACTTGTTCTTTTGAACATTTTCCTTCGGAACTGCACCCTAGAAAGGAGAACATTTTCCAGAGCTCTTCCCTGACACAGATCCTGACCTCAGCCATAGCCTTTGAGCATAATGAGCAGCAAGGGCTGCGGGAGAGTTCTTCAGTTATGCTCCCTGTGAAACCAGTCCCAGACCTGATGGGTCCTCCATCACCTGACTCTGCAGCGCAGGGGACCTTGGCCACCAGAAGCACCTTTGCATTTTCACCCAGGGCCCGTCCTCAAAACCCCCAGGCAGTTCTTACCCTCCAAGGGGCGAAGGCAGGCACCCATCACTGCCCGGAGGCTGCTGTTCCTCAGGCTGAAGACTTTGGTGCTGCTCGCTGGGGGATAGGCTGGAGTTTATGTTGCCATGCCAGGGACGCAAGCTGTTCTTACTGAGTTGCCTCCCGGGAGTTAAACATTAATCATGGAAGTGTGGGGCTTGTGTGCGGTTTCCCTTCACATTATCACAAGATGCACTTTGCTTTGTGCTAGGGGGATTTCCAGTATATTGTGTGTGCGGACGTAACTTGAGCCAGGGCCACACCCCCAGGACCACTTCCCTGACTTCAGAGTCCTGGCTTCCAGCCCAAGCTAGCAAGACTCCACCCTTTCCTCTTTCCTGTTGACCCAGTCCATTTACTTTGCACTGTTTCAGTGTACTGTACTTGCTAGCTTTCATTGTCATATCTTAATATTACTTAGCATTCGTATAAAGCTGTGGGCAAATATGACAATTTAGGTTTCTCTTAGTTTCTCATTTTTCCAGTATTAAATTCAGTTCTCCACATTTCTACAAAAGATATTTTTAAAAAAGTCTTTATGACAATTCATCAGCATTTTAGTGCAAATTTCTCTAAATATGCTTCTGTGCAGAACATGTTTCTATGCAATTTTCACAAATACACACATTTTTGAAAGCAATTTCCCCATATAAAATGCACTTATGCATGTTATCTCTTCTTAATACAGGTGTTTTTATGTTCTCTTTACCATTATATTTGCATTTGTGTACACATTACTTGGTTGCAGAACTGCATTGAAAAAATTGAAGATACGTGATTTTGAAAAGATAGCTTTGTTTTGATACATGTTGGCCCAGGCAGAGCTTGCCTGGTCAGGAGTCCCTGGTCAGCTGGGAGTCCTGGGGCAGGACAGCCAATTCTGGCCAGTCCCTGGGGCCTCCTGGGGCAAGTGTCTCTGGCTGCTCTCCCTGCACAGCTCTGGCTGGGCTCATGTACTAGAGGCATAAGAACATTAGAAGAACCCTCTGGATCAGGACAGCGACCCCTCTAGGGATATACAAAATAAATAATTTTATAATTTGCGTGTCCTAGTTTCTCAATTTCATCCTTTTATATGGTTTTGCAGATTTTTTTTGTATTTTATGCATTGTGATTTGCTTTTATTTTTATTGTTTATGGATTAGTAATTCGTTATTGTAATTGATAAGTGTAAACTGTTTCATTATTATGATGTTTCATTTTACTCTTTACTCTTAGATTCTAATGGATTATTGAATATTCCTTTAAGTTGTTTATTTTAAAGTTATTGTGACTTTTTTATATTGGATCAGATTCTTGCTATTAATGTTTTATGTTTTATTATGTTTTTATCTGTGTTGGAAGCCACCCAGAGTGGCTGGAGTAACCCAGCCGGATGGATGGGGTATAAATAAATTATTATATCATACATTAGTACCTTGGTTGAAGAACAGCTTAGTTTATGAACAACTGGGAATAAGAACGCTGCAAACCCGGAAGTAGGTGTTTTGGTTTGTGAACTTTGCCTTGGAAGCTTCCTGTTAAGTGTGTTCCATTTGTAAATTGAGTCCCTCGCTGCTAATCAGAGGCTTCCTGTTGAGTCTGTCGGCTGTTGAGTCCTGAGCACTCACGCAACACTTGTTGTTGTTGTTTAGTCATTTAGTCGTGTTCGACTCTTCGTGACCCCATGGACCCAGTTCAGCTACTGGTTGACTGATTGTGTGACTGCAGAAATGGATAAAAGCCCCCCATCCAAACAATGACTATCATCAGTGCATGTAAGAAAAAAAAATAATTTTAATTTGTGTCATCTACAATGCTGTCTTTTTTATTTTATAGTACAGTACATTGATTATTGCCTTCATTTTCTGGATCAATGGTCTCATTAGATGGTAAAATTCATATAAAATTACCGTTTTAGGGGTTGTTTTTCATCGTCTGGAACGGATTAATCCATTTTCCATTACTTTCTATGGGAAAGCACGCCTTGGTTTAAGAATGCTTTGGTTTAAGAATGGACTTCCGGAACAAATTAAGTTCGTAAACTGAGGTACCACTATATTGTATTGTATTGTATTGTATTGTATTGTATTGTATTGTATTGTATTGTATTGTATTGCATTGCATTGCATTGCATTGCATTGCATTGCATTGCATTGCATTGCATTGCATTGCATTGCATTGTATTATATTTGTCCAGCATTCTATTCTTGCAGTGGCCAACCAGATGCCCATGGGAACCTGCAAGCAGAACCTGAGCACAGGAGCCCCTGTGGTGTCCAGCAACTGGAATTCAGAGGCCTACTGCTTCCCACAATGGAGGCAGAGTGCAGCCATTGGTGGCTAGTAGCCATTAATAGCCCTCTCTCCATAAATTTGCCTAATCCTCTTTTAAAGCCATTTGAGTTGGTGGCATTACTGCCTCCTGTGGGAGGGAGTTCCACAGTTCAACTCTGTGCTGCGTGAAGGAAGACTGTTTTGGAAACTGTGAATTTGGTAGGTTCACCTTGAAATGTGAATTGAGTTGACTCTGCCCCCCCCATCCCTATTCCTACATGTTGCTTTAGGCCAGAGGTGGCTAACCTTTGATCCTCCAGATGTTATTGGGTTCCATGACTAATGGCTGAGGATGCTGGGAAACATGGTCCAACAACCACTGAAGGGCCAAAGCTTCTTCACACACTTTGCTTACAAAGTGCATACAGAGTGCTGAGTCCCTAGCCACCTATCACATTAATTGGCCGACAGATAAATACTTGTAATTTAAAGATACATATGTTAGCAAATGCACACTGTGCCCCAAGTCCTTTTAGAATCTAGTGGTGCCTCTTGTTGGCTATACATTAGATTCATGTGTGCTCACTAGTCAACTATAACAGTTTCTGTTTCTTTACATCTGTTGTACAATGTCCCAATGAGTCGGGTTGCTGCTCTTTATGTGAAATAGCAACATCTCAGAGACATGCAGTAACACAGTCTGTAATTATAGTTACGGGAGAGTTCAAAAAGATAGTCATGCACACGGTAGATGCATGCTCTGTAAAGTGAAACTGCATCTTCACCTGGCCACCTGCAGTACAGTCACTGGCTCTCTAACAACTTATTTAAAAGCATCTCTTACACACTGCAAATTGCAGAATATATGGCAATGAGATGCTTATCTCTAGTCTACCTGCCCAGTGCAGGTGATGCTATTTCCAGGAATGCAAGTGGTCTGTTGTTGTTCTTCGCATCTCTCTCTCTTAAGGGACAATGGAGTGCTCCTCCGGGGGTGAAGCCAAACTGCTACAATAGCAGCACTGAAGTGACATTCCTCAATGCACAATACTGGGCAGTGTGTGTTGTGGCCCTGGGCTGCCCAGATGCCAAGCCCCCCTCTCAGCCTTGGTACAACGGAAAGCAGAGCAATACATTTAGCACCAGTTTGGTGCAGTTGTTGCTGGAAGGAGGCATACAAGACATCATCCAACCGCCTTGGGGACTCCACTCTGGATTTGTGTAGTTTATTCCTTAGACTTTTATTCTCCCAAAGATATACTGCAAGGCAGTGGAGTTTGGGGGGGTCAGATTCTTCCTTCTCCTAGATGGGCTGCCTTCCCAGGTGGACGAGCCCCATCTGCCCCTCAGTTACCTCTACAGCACATGTAGAAACCGCCTTCTTGACTGTTGGACCCACTCTTGGCCTTGTATTGGTCTTGTCTGCTCAATCTGCCAGAGCCTCTCTTCACACGCAGGGGAAGCCTCTAACTCACTGAGGATTTGAGACCCATCAGCTCCCCTCACTTGTTCCCGGGGTGTGGCTGCTCTCGCATGCTGACAGCTTCTAGGAGCCACAGGCGAGAGCTGAGTGGAGGGTGGGGACCAAAGATGGACAAACTGCCTGAGAAAGAGCATGATGTCTCCCCATTCAAAGGTACTACCCCTCCCCTAACACCCATACACCTATTGTTTGTAGTAGTGGTGGTGCTATTACTAGTAGTATGTGTGTTTGCTTGCATGTGTAAATTTTATAATACACACACACACACACACACACACACACACACAGAGTTTAAAACATACCTATAATTACAGTGAAAACAGCTTGGCACCAGCCCTTTCATTAAAAGCAATCAGTTCCCAATAGCCTGTTGGAATGAGAAGGACCTGCAGGTGGATGGATAACAAAGAGGGAGCCAATTTAGCCTTTCCCAGGAGGGATTTCCAGGGTCTGGGAGCAGCCACTGAGAAGGCCCTCTCCCGCATCCCCACCAGGCATGCCTGTGAGGTGGGTGAGACTGAGAGAAGGACCTCAAAACCCAGGCAGGATTGTATGAGGGGATCTGGTTGGTCAGGTAGCCTAGACATAAGCAGTGCAGGGCTTTATAGGTCATAACCAGCACAGTTTGAATTGTGCCTGGAAACCAGCTGGTAGCCAGCAGAACGGTTGTAGCAAGGGAGTCATCTGCTCTCTATAACCAGCCCCAATCGGCAGTCTGGCGGCAGCTTTGAGCCAGTTGAAGTTTCTGAGCTCTTTTAAAAGGCAGCTCCATGTAGGGCGTGTTACAGTAATCCAAGCTGTTCACATTTTAGGAATTGAACACTGTCTCTTTATGACTTGTTGAGTGTAGGTTATTTATTAAAATATTTATATTCTGGTTTTTAGGTGAACCTCACAAAGTGGATTACATAGAAATGTAATGTGATCGGGTGTTGGACTACATAAGTGTGGGGGTTTTCTTGGGGGGGAGGGGAGCTCCCTCAACCCTGTGATTATGGTTGTAAAACAAAACCGCTGATGAAGTCAAATTGGTTGAACAAGATTAGCCTGGCTCATTTGTTGGGAGGAAGAACCTTTACATAACTAAAGAGTTGGCCAAATACAGGGGATTTGTTGCCTGAGGAGCCAAGGGCCAGAGCGTCTTTTGGAGGGAGTCTTTCTTCCCTCTCGTGGCTGATATCATCCATGTGTCTGTGCATGGAAGAAAATAAAAAGACTGGCAGACCTGAAACTGGTTTTGAAAGAGAGAGTCCTGACCTGCTTTCTGTGCAGAATCCTAACCCGAGTCTTTGGAGACCCTGCAATAAATCTGATGGGGAGATGGATCTGTTGGATACTGTGAGCCTTCCATCTTATTCTCAGCCTGTACATCTGTGTAAATAAACCTTGTATCTCCTATGATAAACAATCACAGTTAGAATACCAACAACTATCTGACTTTTAGAAGACATCTGAAGGCAGCCCTGTTTAGGGAAGTTTTTGATGTTTGATATTTTATCGTGTTTTTACTATTCTCCTGGGAGCTGCCCAGAGTGGCTGGGAAAACCCAGCCAGATGGGCAGGGTATAAATAATAAAGTTGTTGTTGTTGTTGTTGTTGTTGTTGTTGTTGTTGTTGTTGTTGTTGTTGTTACCAGGGCTAAATCAGCTTTCCCCCAAGCTGTTGCCTTCTGGGTGGTTTGGTCTATGACTCGCATCATCCCTGACCATTGGATATATAGCTGGGGTTGTCAGGAGTTGTTGTCCAAAACCAGCTTGACAAAAGCAGGTGCACACATGTGCTTTTTTATAGCTCATACACACATAGGTCCCTTTGCGCCCTTGGCAAGGAACTCTGTTGGTGTCCCCTCCCCTGAAAAAAAATGCCACGTGCGAGAAGGAAAGGGGCTGGTTTCACCAACCACTCGGAACGCCTCTGCTCTCAAATAAGTCTTCTTCCATGGGCTTTGCTAGTGGGATTAGGATTACAGCCTAAATAGATTTTCTTTCTCCCAACTGCTGTTAGATTTAGAGCTTGAAAACCTCCCTGGAAAACAGGCATGATTGCAGCAGGTACAGCACAAGATTTGGCCAATATATTGCCAGTGATTCTGGTTAGTAATATATTTCACCCCCCAGGCAGTGATGCCATTTTGAAGTTTTGTTTTGGAAACTGACCTGACTTGTGCTGCTCATGCCATATCTGTTGGATTGGATCCCTCCACCTCTAACTGCATTTCCAGGAATACAGCTGGTTTCTCCTGAGTGAATCAGTCAGCATTCTTTAGTTAGAAAATGAAACTGATAATAGTCATTTGCTCTCAGTGACCAGAGTTCTCATTGGAAACTGGAAACTGAACCTGCACTTAGCAGAAATAAATGGCTTTTGAGAAAGGCAGCCCCACTGATCCCCCCCCCCCCCATTTTCACAGATTGCAACTAAAATTGCTGTTGCGTCCACTTCCTCCTCTGACAGTTCCAGGGATTCTTCATCAGGTGTCAACCCAGAGCCCTTGGGGGGGGGCGGTCATCAACATTGGATTCAGAGGGGCCTCCCTGATGCACCAGACATTAGAAATACCTTTGAAGAGCAGCACATTATTAGATTAGTGTGATTATGGTTCACCCCCCCCCCATACAAGGCAACTGATGCCTTTTGGATTTCACCCCAAAACTGCAGGAATGCAGTTGGTGGCACATCATTTAGGTCTGAACGTGACTGTTCTCTCCCCCAGCAGCATCCCAAAATAAACTGCCTTTCTCTTGAGAGAATCCAGGAAGATGGATTCTGGTTCTCCATGTCTTGCACAAATAAAAGCAGCTACATCTCCCCCTGGTTTTGACTGATTGCAGCTACAGCAGCTGATGTGCCCTTTTCCTCATGCTACAAATCCAGGATGTCAAAATGCCAAAGAGCTTGATTTAGAACAGCAGTGAGGAGCCCTTTCCAGCCCAAGGGCCACATTCCTTTCTGAGCAACTTTTGGGGGGCCACACGTCAGTGGTGAGTAGAGCCAGATGCAGCCTTAGACAATGCAATCATCCCTCTCTATTCTGGGGATTCTATCTCCAAAAGTGAAAATCAGGACAGAGTTGTTGAGCTTTTATGGAGGGAACCAAAGTTATTAAGTTTTTTATAGTAAAAGCTACAATAATTTTTTAGTTTTGGAGCTTTTAGAGGCATTTTCGGCACAATTTAACCTTGGTTGCTGCTTCAAAAATTCAGGATGTCATTTTCAAAGGTGAATTCCAGGACATGTTGTGGAAAATCTGGGTGTATGGCAGCCCTACTTTATTCTTCATCCATTGCCATCATCATCATCATCATCATCATCATCATCATCATAATTTATTACTTATACCCCGCCCACCTGGCTGGGTTTCCCCAGCCACTCTGAGTGGCTTCCAGCAGGAGATTAAAAATACATTAAGGCAAGCAAGAGTCATAGAGTTCTAAGACATTCAGGGGTTTGCCTGCTACTAGTCTTATTGGCAGGTTAGTCCTAAGTCTCTGCGTGTAAATAGGGAGCAAGATTTAAAAGGATTTACTGTAAAATTATATTTTTGAGTTGGGGATACAGCCCAGACACAGGGAAGTGCAGCTGAAAGCCCTAGACCAGGCATGGCCAAACTTGGCCCTCCAGCTGTTTTGGGACTACCCATGCCTGCCCTAGACTATCAGGAGACAAAGCAACCAATGGGAGTGCGACTGAGCTGTCAGGTGGAGAACCTAAGATGGATATTGGGTGAGGTAAAGGGCCACATTACAAAAGGCACAAAACTGACTGGCTGCAGGGGGACACTTCATAAGCCAAGTTTGAGAAAGTTGATTCACAACTTAACAATGTGGCCAACACCTTGAATGAAACTCTGATGCTGGTTCTAGCCAATCTGGAAGAAATAGATCTATTGAAATTGGAAGTGGGAAATCTAGAGCAAAGAGCAGAGGAGAAATCCAATATATAGAGCTGAAGGAACATTCATATACATGGGTTCCCAGTAAAAGAAGAGGGGAGACCCCCCCCCCTCAAATGTATGGCAGAATGGCTGGGCTCCCTGAACTTAGGAATAGCTGTGGTTGAAAATGATACGGAGCGTGCCAGGCCCAGGCTCATGTTTATGACAATCCTGCTGACGTTTTAAATGGTTTACAATTTGTTTTCATATACAGTGGTACCTCTGGATGCGAACGGGATCCGTTCTGGAGCCCCGTTCGCATCCTGAGTAGAACGTAACACACAACTGCGCATGCGCGGGTGGCGTTTTGCCGCTTCCACGCATGTGTGTGATGTCATTTTGAGCATCTGTGCATGCGCGAGTGGTGAAACCCGGAAGTAATGTGTTCCGTTACTTCCAGGTCGCCACGGAGTGTAACCTGAAAATGCTCACCCTGAAGCATATTTAACCTGAGGTACGACTGTATTCAATAAATTCCCCCCATTCTGTTAAAAAAAAAGTCTCCTGTCTTGATCTCTTAATCTTCCAGTGAGTTTTGCCAGCTCTGCGTATTCCATCAGTTTTAGTTGCCAGTTGTCTCTTTTTGGAGCCAATTCCTCTTTCCAGTTTTGGTCATATATCATTCAAGCAGCCATGGTTGCATACATAAATAGTTTTTTCTGGTGTTGGCAAAACATTGTTCTTTGATTATTCCCGATACCCAGGCTGACGTGGAGGGCATGGGCATAGCTGGGGAGGGGCAGGGAAAGGCAGCTGCCCTCCCTAAATCAAGTAAATAATTCAAATACTTAACTAACTGACCAACTGCATTGCAGATAGCTCAGTTTTGCTCCCCTTAACATAAAGCTAACCCCCCAACACAAATACTGGCTATGCCTATGATGGAGGGGGCATTTCTTTTTGTGAAGACCCCTCTTGCTCTCCAAGCTTCAGCGAAAGCCTGTATTCACCCCATAGGACGCACACAGATTTCCCCTTCATTTTTGGAGGGGAAAAAGTGCGTCCTATAGGGTGAAAAATACGGTATTTCTAACGACACTGGCACTAAGCAATAGCCACTGATAACAGTGGACTTTCCCCTGGCATGCAGAACTGTGTCTTTATTTTGTTGCTTACTCCAGGATATTAAAATATCGGTGTAATATTCCAGAACAGCAAAGACGCTTCCAGACTTTCACCAGAAGCACCAATACACACACCGATATGTAAAAAATGCTACGTTGATCTTCTTCACCTTCAGCTGCTATTTTTTGCCCGCAGCCACCTGTGTGTGTCAGTTCAATTTCTGTCAGCCAAGTTATTGAGCTCTTTGCCACCAGAGGGAGGCAGAGTCCACAAGCAAAGCAGTTGTCAGAGGAATTCAGCCCAGCTTTCCAGGAGCACGTTATGGGGAAATGTAATCTGCATTGGAGGAAGCGAGCAGTGTAGCCGGGCCCAAGATTTTGGAGCTTGGTGGTGTTGATGCTTAATATCCTACTTATTCTGGGCTCTGGAACTTCCCCTTTGCTATCTTTATAGAAACAAGGGTTGAAAATAGTACAAGAAAAACTCAATAGCAGGGCTGTTCTGCTCTCTCTCTCTCTCTCTCTCTCTCTAGCATTGCATATTATTGTGATATTATTATTAGTTTAAGTTTCATGTTTGTGGTCTTGGCCAGTACAGTGAGAGACCAAAATGTGCTTTTCGGTTGTCATTAATAGTTTCAGGTTTAAAACACAGTTCGTGTGACCACTTCCTCTGAGGGAAACAGCTATAGTTGTCTAAGCTCAAAATGAAACATAACCGCTTATAGGAGAAGAGTCAGCTCTGGAATGTTTCAGGGTCTGAAAATCCAAACGGGACACACAACCCCCCCCCACATGCTAATTAACCTGGAGCACAATCTAGCAGGAAACTCCCCAGCGTGAGATGGATTCAAATTTATGAGCACTCCTGCTTGTCTTATAGTGATCATTGGTGGCTGTTTCTTTGAGTGTGAAATCTGCCGCACATTGCGAATGCATGAATGCAAAATGCATTTTCATCTCCTTTTCCTTATTGCAAAAACTCTGGTCTTTTGGGGAAGTGGGTTTGCTGCTCAAGAGCTATAATTACACAACCTGAATTTGCTGGGATGTGCTCAAATCCCACCCCAAAATAGTAACAGCCTATAAATGCCGTAATCCAGCCTTTATTGTTGTGATTTCTTTGTGGTGTGGTTATATAATCATGAGCATTCATCCTGATTCACTTGCAAGATGTTTACACATTTCCCTATTAATTTCATTTGAAGTTTGTTTTTAAAATTAATGTAAAATCAAAAATACAAACAAACAAAAACATAATCACAGTTGCAAAACATAGGAGCAGTACAGAGGTTGTATTTTCCAAATAAAAAGAGAGCCGATAATGTAGGGGTTGGAAGCAGAAAATACGTCATGAAAGCCAAATTTCACAGAGATAGCTGGTGAATAATTTCCCCATGTTTGATCACCGCTTGTTACGGCTGGCCCACTGGCTGCTAAAGGTGCAGCTTCAGGGCTGACTTCAAAATCTGGCAGACTCAGCTGTGGGAACCAGGGAGTCCTGGGTTCAAATTTCACTTCTGCTCTGAATTTGCTGAACAACTTTAGGCAAACTGCTTTCTCTCAGCCTCAGTCTTTCCATCTGCAAAATGTGTGGGTGATGGTGTGCTTTCAGAATGTTATTTAACAGAAAAGTGATTCATGAATCAGTGAGATATGTAGATAAAACAGCAAGCCGTTAATGTACTTTAAAAAATTTTTATTGATTTTTTATTCGTTGTTTTTGAAGTAGACGACTAAGGCACTTTTCAAACCAAAGCAAATAGCAGCATTGCAACAGTGAGGCATCGGTGTTGGAGGAGTAGGCCAGGTTGCCAGCTGACCAGAAACCTTCACCACTCTGCTCTTGTGCCTTTAGCTGCAGCTTGATATGTCAAAACTAGCCAGGCAAGCTTCTCACAGCATTCTGATAAATCAGTGGTTCCCAAACCTTTTTGGTCCATCGCCCCCTTGGTTCTATAAACTCATCCCCTATGTCCCCTACCCTATAAAAAGCATTCAGAATAGCAGTTTGCATGACCCACTAAGGAAGATAATAACACAATACAGTGGTACCTCAGGTTAAGAACTTAATTTGTTCTGGAGGTCCGTTCTTAACCTGAAACTGTTCTTAACCTGACGTACCACTTTAGCTAATGGGGCCTCCCGCTGCCGCCACACGATTTCTGTTCTTAACCTGAGGTAATATTTCTGGGTTAGCGGAGTCTGTAACCTGAAGCGTCTGTAACCTGAGGTACCACTGTAAAATTCAGAACAGCAACAATTAATTGCATTTATTCAAACTCAACAAAATTGATGAACTTGATATACTGATGCCAGCTTTTCAAAGCATGGCAAATTACAGCACCCCCCCTCTGCTGCCCCCTTGCCTCAGTGCCCCCCAAGTAATCCCATAACTCCTCAGGGGGAAATATCGCCCATTTTGGGACCCACTGAGATAAATACTCTCTATTGCTATTGTCTACAAATCAAGGCCCTGCTAAAGATGCAAAAACAAGGGCTGTTTGAAAACTGGACAACTCAAAAATCCATGGAGAGGTGCAGGGCGTGTGTCTGCACCGAGAAATCAGGCCTTCAACTGTTACCAACATTTTCTTCAGGCCGTGCTCCTGTGCCATTAACAGCTGCTTGGAATAAATTCCTGTCCATCGTTACATCTTTACGCTGCAGTGCAGAGGGGGGAGCAGGGAGATACTTATTTTCATCCTAATGGGCAGCTGTTAAACACACACACAAGCCCTGCCTGCAAAAGTTGGCAGCCTCGACAGCCACTTGACAGCCACACAGAAACCCTCCGTAAATATTTGGTCTTCCTTCCTCTAATTTTGAGCAGGGTTGAAATCTGTGGTTATTTGCAAATGAAATTTCTCTTTCACTCTGACTAGGCACTCTGATTTGAGTCAAACCCCACAGTGTGTGAAGAAGGCATGTTTTTGGTATCAAAGGGGGCAAGTTCCCCTCTGAAACTCCTGATGAGTCAAATGGATGCTCTCCTTTCAGTTATGGGCCCGAAAGGCCCAAGGCAAGACTGGGAGGGGCCTGGGGGTGGAGGTGGTGCAAATTTGCCCTTGCTTACTTTAAAACCCGCTCATATTGGGTTGCCAGCCTTTTTTACGGCTTCTGCTCAGCTGGTAGAGTACAGTATGAGACTCTCAATCTCAAGGTTGTAGGTTTGAGCCCCACATTGGACAAAAGATTCCAATAATAATAATAATAATAATAATAATAATAATAATAATGTATTTATATGCCACCCATCTGACTGGATTGCCCCAGCACTCTGGGGGCTGGGCTAGATGACCCTCGTGGTCCCTTCCAACACGACAATTCTATGATCCCTTTCATACCGTAGTTTGGTAAGCTTTAATTTGCTAGGAGATCATGAGAAAACGGAAAGTTTCACCTCTTAAATTTCTGGGTGTCAGAAGTAGAAGATGACTGGAGTCAATAAAAAAGGCCACAACTCTTGGTGCAAATCCAGACAGGGTTACCAACTTTCTCCTCTTCTTTTTTTACAAGCCCCCTGCTTCTGTTACTTTAACAGTAATTTAAGCTGCATTCACTTAACAGGCAGTAATACTTATCTTCATTCTGGAGAAAGCTTCACTCACTGATTTCTGCAGCTCAAGGCACAGAAGCGACTCAGACCTTTTTTCCTGACCAGTTGGCAATCTTTTCGTAGATGTATTCATTTTTAATAGCAATTTAGGGAAGCAAATTAAAATCAGGGAAGGCTCCTGTGTAGTTCTTGTTCATTTCAGTCAGGCTTGTGCTGGAGAACGTCCCCATGTGTGCCTCCGCTTGTGAAGATAAATCTGACCTTGCCACCTTTTCTTATTTGGGACACATCCTGGCCGTTAACTGCCACCAGAAATGACAACATTAAGCAGCTGCAGCTGGGCTCTCGCCCAATAACTTAATTTCCATACCAGGAAAAGTAATCCAATTGATTAATATTTACACATCTGCCCGCTGGATGGTACCCGCCAGCTTCAGGATCAGTCTCCCCCCAAAATTCAGCAAGAATGGACTGCCCCCTCCTCGTCCCGGCTGCCCACAGGGTGCCTCTGAATCCCAGTTGTGGGGGTCCCAAGTGGGGAGAGTGCTGCTGTTACACTTAGGTGTGACTTGTAGGCTTCTCAAAGGCATCTGGGTGGTCACTGTGAGAAGAGGATGCTGAGTGTTAAGTTGTGGGTAGACATAGCAGACGACACAGCGATTCTTCCAAAGCAGCTCTTTATTTGTAAGCTGGAACAGAACTGACTGAGGAGCTCAGTCAGCCTGCTTATATAGAGCTCCAGAACAATGTAACTGTTGCCATTTTCTAAAACTATCCAATCACTGAACGTCACTTTTCGATCCTTCATTTGCATACAAAACTATCCAATCACTGAACGTCACTTTCGATCCTTCATTTGCATAACTATCTACAGTATCCCCCTGCTGGCCCAGGGTGAGAACTTTAGTACATAACACCGAGCTGCAAGGACCATTGGCCTGAACCAGCAACCAGGCTCTTAGAAACATGGAATCATAGAACTTTAGTGTTGGAAGGTACCCCAAGGGTCATCTAGTCCAACCCCCTGCAGTGCAGGAAACTCAGCTGAAGCATCCATGGCAGATGGCCATCCAGTCTCTGCTTAAAAACCTCCAAGGAAGGAGAGTCCACAACCTCTCAAGGGAGACCACGGTCAAACAGCTCTTACCATCAGAAAGTTCTTCCTGATGTTTAGCCAGAATCTCCTTTCTTGTCACTTGAAGCCATTGGTTCGAGTCCTACCCTCCAGAGCAGGAGAAAACAAGCTTGCTCCATCTTCCATGTGACAGAGAGAATTGAAGAAGGCTAGCATATCTCCTCTCAGTCTCCTCTTTTCCAGGCTAAACATATCACCTGATGATTCTGGAGGTTAATCTGTTATTAAAAGCACAGAAACAGAACCAGTGGGGTATTTTTTCCTGGTGTATTGGCAGCCTTAAATCTGGCATGTGCCCTGGGCAGAATAAAGACTGGGATTTGTGAGATGTGAAATTCTCCCATGGACATTAAACTCTGTCTTTGCATGATGGGAATCAGCAGCCTGTAGCACTTGGAAGAATGTCAGATGGAGTCGTGTGACCTAGCATTAACCCAGGTTCTTCCGCACCCCATTTTGCTTCCTTTGCTGCAGCTCAGAATCTGGCAGCTTTGATCAGTCATTTCTTACCTGTTTATGCTGCCTTTCATAAAACTGTTTTTTAACAAGTCCATTTGATGTTTTTGCTGGCTTTGTTTGAGTCACAAAGTGGGGATTTTTAAAAACCGTTTTAAACGTGGTTAGATTATAAAGGGGATTCTTAGTATAAAGAGAATAGTGTTCTCTCGATATAATAGCATGGTTCCCACCAGATCAGCTAAATGGAACGGGTTTCAGAATACAGAAATGAAAACTGGCCTCATGCTTTGGTTGGTTAACATATAATATATACAACATATAACAGCCTCTCACACTTCTGTCCTGTTTTTTGCTTAGGAAGCTGAGTGGCTTGCCTGGGATTCCCACCAGTCTCCTCGTGAGGGTGGCTGTGCACCCTGCTTAACAGAGGCCTGTCCTTTGGTTGAAGGGCTGCCCGTTCCAAGTCCTCTTCCATCAGATGGAAGAACAGGGAGGTGAGGGAGGGCTTGGCATTGTCCTTCCACACTTAGCAGCACCCGGACACCCGACTGAGCAGGCGGGCATGGCAGTCAACTGGCCAGAGCCACCCCAAGGTGAATTGGGTTTCTAGTTAAATAATAGTAATTTATTTCTAACTGAATGTATGCAAATCAGTGTCCTTTTTTGCCCTCCCTTTTGGCAATGCATAAGCGGCCATCAAAAGGGATGTGGGTGGCGCTGTGGGTTAAACGACAGAGCCTAGGACTTGCCGATCAGAAGGTCAGCGGTTCGAATCCAAGAGTATTAAAAGAACTGGCAGATGTGATCTCAGAACCACTGGCAGTCATCTTTGAGAATTCCTGGAGAACAGGCGAAGTCCCGGCAGACTGGAGGAGGGCAAATGTTGTCCCTATTTTCAAAAAGGGGAAAAGAGAGGACCCAAATAATTACCGCCCAGTCAGTCTGACATCAATACCAGGGAAGATTCTGGAGCAGATCATTAAGCAAACAGTCTGTGAGCACCTAGAAAGGAATGCTGTGATCACCAATAGTCAGCATGGATTTCTGAAAAATAAGTCATGTCAGACTAACCTGATCTCGTTTTTTGACAGAATTACAAGCCTGTTGGATGAAGGGAACGCAGTGGATTTAGCCTACCTTGATTTCAGCAAGGCATTTGACAAGGTGGCCCATGATATTCTTGTAAAGAAGCTGGTAAAATGCTGGGGCAGAGTGGAGGTGGCGGAGCAGCACAGACACTCTTGTGGCCCAAATGCCTGGCTCTGAAGAAGGACCTCTGGGTGGAAGAGAGGGAGGAGGAGAAGGAGAACTCACTGCTGTTGCCTACGGAATGAAGGAGGAATTCAACACTGGCAAGCCTCACCTAATTCACACTTCCCAAAACCATGTACAAACTGAAGAGCAGTTGGCCTTTAAAATTCGCACTTATTCACATTTTGTAGCGCAAAATTGCAAATGTACAAAAATGTCTACATTGGGAAAATGTGTGTACATAATGCATATGTTAGTAAAAACAACATACACTAATGCATAATATTACAGGAAATTTCTTGCAAGATGGGGAAATGCATACATAAATAGGTACTTTAGGAGAAATTTGCATTTAATGCTGATGAATTAGGTGAGATTGGAAAAAATGAGAAGAGAAACAGAAACTGACAGATTCATTCATCCCTCTTGGCTTCTTAAAATACTTCTTAAAAAACTTTGCTCCTCTTAACGGCTGCCATGTTTCTCTTCACTTCTTCTCTCTGCCTCTCAAGGGACCTGAGAAATCCAATTATGGCTGGATTTTAAAAAAAATTCCTGCAATTTTTGTTTCTTTCCCCCAATGGTTTAGTTAGAATCAGAATTGTAGAATCATAGAGTTGGAAGGGACCCCGAAGGTCACCCAATCCAACCCCCAGGAATGCAGGAATCCTGCCCACAGCCGTCCCCGAGTGGGTTCAAACCATCAGCTTTCTGGTTAACAGCCAGATGCACTAACCCCTTGCACCACAGAGAGTTTATTATATTTACATATAATGTCATGCATCCAGAGGTATCCTAAAGTGATTTACAGCACAGTGGTGCCTTGGTTCTCAGACTTAATCCGCTCCGGAAGTCTGTTCCAAAACCAAAGCATTCCAAAACCAAGGCGCACTTTCCCATAGAAAGAAATGCAAAACGCATTAATCCGTTCCAGACTTTTAAAAGCAACTCCTAAAACAGCAATTTAACATGAATGTTACTATTTAACAAGACCACTGATCCATAAAATGAAAGCAATAATCAATGTACTGTACTATAAAATAAATATGTCAGTATTGTAGATGATAAAAATAAAAATAAAAATTTTCCTTACCTGCACTGATGATAGTCAATGGGGCAGCTTTTAATCACTTCTGCAGTCACACAATCAGTAGCTGGGTTCCACACAGTCGCAAAAACAAATTAACCAAAGAAGCCTTAAAAAAAAAGGAAAATAAATAGCAAAAACCAAAGCACCAAACTTAATCGGTTCCGGAAGTCTGTTTGACTTCCGAAAACCAAGGTGCAGCTTCTGATGGGTGCAGGTGCCCTGGAAACAATAGTTGACAGCCACTTCGGATGTTCGGCTTCCGAAAAATGTTTGAAAACTGGAATACTTACTTCCAGGTTTTCGGCATTTGGGAACCAAGGCGTTTGAAAACCAAGGTAAAACTGTAATAAAATATCAATGCAGACTACTAGAAGTGTTCATTCGAAGAAAAATAATTTAAAATAGTAGAATTCCACACAGGATGAACACCAGTAATCACCAAATGCTTGACAATCAATGCTGTCCAAATGTCCATGAGAACTAAAACTTCTTTGCCTGGTGCTGGAAAGATGTCAACGGCAGGCCTTCGTGGGGAAAGCATTCCACAGGAATCTTCTTTAAATGGGAGAGAACTGCAGAAAATGTTGCCAACCTCTGAATATCTCTAGATGCGACACAAAGAGAAGGGCCTCATAACCAGCCTCATATAACCAAAATGCTTACGTCTAATTAATGCATAGACAGATTAATGCCATAAACTGACCTGCCACATCACCTGCTCCTTGAGAGGAAAGTAACCAAGCCTATTGTTCCCCTGAGAAGCTCAGCGTGTAGAGAGGCCTGAGCTCCAAGCTCAGATTCCATGGCTTTAACAAGCCTTTCTTGTGCCCATATACCAATAATTTAGGAACTTTCACCACTGTAACTAAGCCAAGCTTTACTGCCTGTGTTTTCTGACTGATGTATGAACACATGGACCTGACATTTGGTTTGTAAGTAAACCAATTTTTAGCTTAACCAAATACATGATCTTTTTCTGTGTTAGTGGAAGAGGGGAAATTTGGAATGAACTTAAAGAGAGAAGGCAAGGGGGCAGATGCTGGCTGCCTGGCGGGCACTGTGGCCGGGTTGGCGCTGCTGGGGCTGCGGGGGTAGGAAGAGGAAGCTGCTGGCAGTCACAGCCTTGCTGGGCCTGGGCGGCTCTCTGCTGCTGCTGCTTTTCCCAGCTGCTCATGTGGAGGAGCGCAAGAAGGGGCCCAAGGTCATGGCCAAGGTGTATTCTGATCTGCAGATTGGGGATGAAGATGTGGGGTGAGTTGTCATCGGCTTTTTTGGAAAGACAGTTCTGAGGACGGTTGAGAATTTTGTTGCCTTGTCCACAGGAGAGAAAGGCTTTGGCTACAAAGGCAGCAAGTTTCACCGTGTGATCCAGGACTTCATGATCCAGGGGGAAGACTTCACCTGGGGAGATGGAACAGGAGGTAAAAGCATCGACGGGGACCATTTCCCTGATGAGAACTTCGAGCTGAAGCACTATGGGCCTGGCTGGGTGAGCATGGCCAATGCCGGTCAGGACACCAGTGGCTCTCAGTTCTTCACCACCAATGTCAAGATGTCATGGCTGGATGGCAAGCATGTTGTCTTCGGCAAAGTCCTGGAAAGGATGGATGTAGTGAGAAAAGTGGAGAATACAAAGACAGTCGAGACAAACCCCTGAAGGACGTCACCATTGCTGACTGCAAAGTGGCGAAGCCATTTGCCATTGCCAAAGAAGAACTGGGTGGCTGCTGGAGGGCCAGACTCTGGCTAGCAAAGGGCTGCGAGGGGGCTACACACAGAGGCCTTGCATCGTCCTTCCCCCCCACAGCAGATGGACTGCCCCCACTGCTGCTCCCTTTCTGCCCACTCTTCCCCCAGCCACACTCTTCAGGATGCTGGGGCTCCATTCTTGTCACAACTCATTCCACCAGCCACTGGTCATCCAAGTGGTTTCGAGGGCTGGGGGGCAATGGGTGTTCCATTCCATTTTGTGAGAAAGCACATGGACCAACCAATAAATGCAACCATTGTGTTTTTGTAAAAAAGAAAACAAAAATCTTTGAAATTAACTTAGAAGGGCATATATTAAAGGTCTAACATCTTATATTTCCACGCTTTGCTTTGCTGCATATTTTGTAATTTTAAATCTCTGCTGGGGTTCTTTTACCAAATAGTACTTGTCCCAAATCTTGATCTTGTCATCCGAGGAATTCTCTCTCTCTCTCTCTCTTCCTTGCCACCAACAAGATGCTGATCTCAGAGTCCGTGTAGCTTCATATATGGGGAAAGCTGGTCCACGAAGCTTCATAGGTCTTAGCATGGACTTAGATGAGAGAGGTGCAACCTGAAACAAGCCTTGCTGTTATCTGAAAAAATCAGTCTGCTCTGCATTATGGCTCCTGGAAGCCATCCTTTGGAGGAGAAGGCTGTCCGTGGCTACCAGCCGTGATGGCTGTGTTCTGCCTCCACTGTCCCCAGGGGAGGGCGCAGTGGTGCTCAGATCCTGCTCTGAGGCTTCCCATAGGCATCTTATTCATCAGTGGGAGAACAGGATGCTGGACTAGATGCTCTTACAACTGTTTCAATCTGAAGATGTTGTGTCTTCAAGGCAACTTTTTCTCCCCCCGCTATCTTTGGCTTAACATGCAGCATGATGAAGAGTTCTGGCGAACTTGAAAGACTGCTCACTATTAGGTGACACTACAAAAATCTCTTGTACCGAGTCAAACTCTCGCTCTAATTTGATCATTGTTGTCTGCACTAACTGGCAGAGACTCTCCAGAGTCTTGCCCTACTGTGTGAGTAATATTTTTGGACAGAATAGGATAGGATATATTGAGTCGAAAGAACAAACACTCTCTTGGCTTTAAATCAAGGAAGGGCAGACTGTTGCAAAACAGAACCCAACAACACAAAAAGGAAGTGCAACAATATGGAAGAATTGTGGTTGTGCTGGTGCTGACAAGGGCACTGTGTGTGTGTGTGTGTGCACGCGCACAAGCGTGTGCATGCTAGAAACACACAATAACTTCCTGATTTTCATCTGTGAGATGTTTGAGGCTGTTAAACCCCAGCCTCCCCACTATTTCCCCCCATTTTGATCAAAATGGGTCTAGCCCTGCTTCTGTGCCTTCCATGCAGAAATTCAACAAACCAAAGCTTTTCCCAGTTTGGCGTTAAAGTGATGAAGGTGGTGGAGGAGGGAGCTTAATTTTGGCCACACCAGGTTGCTGTTAAAGGCACAGGAGCCAGAATGGTGAAAAACATGGCAACCTTACATGTTCAGGTGCCCTTGTGCAAATGGCTCTTTGACTCCTGCTCTCATGGAGCAGCCCTGATATTCTTGCGAGTGAGCTCTGCTGCTGCTTGCAAAGCTGGGCCTTTCATTCTGATATTGGAAAGTCCCTGTAGACTCACTCATTTGGTCAGACACCTCAAAACCGCAATTAATACAACTCCGGAAAGCCCAAGCCGTTCTGAAAACGAACAAGTAAAAAAATTTAAAATGAGTCATATCCCAACTCCTTTGACCCTGGTTAGAAAGAATGCAACCAAACCACAGGTTGCTTCTACTGAAATTTTTAGACCTTAACTGTTAAACTGGCCCAGCCCTTCAGGATATCTCATTACAGTTTGGGCAGCTTTAATTTGCACTGATCACAGCCTCTTTAAAGGAACACCATTTTCATAGGGTCACCAACTGGCCCCTGCTCCTTCAGTGCTTTCAACAGGAGCCTGATATGCAGATATTAGTGTGCAAGGAAGCCTATCTCCATCCCTGGAGAAGCCTCAGCTGCTGAATTTTTTGTTAGATCATCTGCTGTCGAAGAACAGGAGCAGCCCAGAGCAAAATTCCTTGGTCAGTTGGTAACCCTGCCTTTTAACCTGAGTGGTTATGGAGAAAAATAACACAAGCATTTTCTATGTCTGTGGGGCTTTGAATTGTGCTTGGAAACGTCCTGGGAGCCAGTGAAGATCCTTCAGACCCTCCAAGTGTCCCTATTTTCCAGGGACAGTCCCAGATTTACAGAAGCTGTCCCAGTTTCCGATTTGATCCTGGAGTGTCCGACTTTTCCTTAGGACACCCCTATTTTCATTGGAGAAATGTTGGAAGGTATGGAGTCATGCGACCCCTGAGCCAAGGAGATAAGTAACTATGCAGTCTTTAGAAGACACCTGAAAGCAGCCCTGTATAGTTTTATTATGTTTTCATATATGTTGGAAGCTGCCCAGAGTGACTGGGGCAACCCAGTAAGATGGAATAAAGGTAAAGGGTAAAGGGACCCCTATTTTCATTGGAGAAATGTTGGAGGGTATGGATCCTTTAGGACCGTTGTTATTTGGTCCTGGAGGCCACTCCCAGTCACTGGTCTGGCAGCTGCGTTCTGGAATAGTTATAGTTTCTAAGTCACCTTCAAAGGTAGCCCCATGTGCAAGCACATTATGAAGCGTGCAATGGGACTGCAGCCATCGCTAGTTCTATTTGGAGTAGACCCATTGAAATCAATAGGCACAACTTATTTGGGTCCATTAGTTTCAATGGGTCTACTTTGAGAAGGTCATTGGTGACAACCCTTACTTTCTGGGCAGGTGGGGGTGATAAATTGGCCCACATAGGAGTCAAGATGATGACTCTGTTTCCTTGCTTGGTGAGAGGCCCCAGAGATGGAGCTGAAATTTGTGCACACTCTCACAGTAAGACAAAGGCATAGTCCCTGCAAATTTCCCTCAAAGGCAAAAGAGGAACTGGTGGTTGGCCAAAGGAGAGAACAGAAAATTGGGGCTGTCCCCAGTACATCTGGCCAATTGGTTTGCACGTGCCCATGTTAATTAGCAGGGAGGGGGGGAAAGAATTTGAACAGTTGGCCAGCAGCACACCTGGAGGGCGGGGATTGGGGAGAGATGCAGAGACCAGCGTGGTGGGTGTCTAACAGATGGTTTTGTGGCTGAAATAGCAACCTGTCCCATTTCACTATAACAGACAGAAACATCTGAACAACTGAGATGAAGTCTAACCGATATTCAGAAAAGGAATTTGGATCCCCCCCCCACCCTAAGTGCAGAATACTCAACAGAAGATGCTCAGGCTTGGTCTTAGAGCCCCCAGGGAAGGGAAGTTTCAGAGTAACAGTCAGCAGTCGAAAGTTGCCAACTTTTTAAAATAACATAAGCCAGTGCCTGAGCTGGTAACAGAAGCCTACAGAAATCCTGTAGGTGAACTTTTGCCTGTCCCAGGGTTAATAGGGATGGGGCAGCTTAACACCTCTGTGTCAAAGGCACAGGAGTAGAAAACAAAACGGCAACCATTTTGATGACTTATGGATGGATGTTGGTTTATAGATGAGCAGAGTAGAAGAGGAATCCTAAAAGTGTGCATCAGAGCTCCTTAGGGTGCCATTTTGGCTTGATACCAAGTTGGTAATTGGTCAGCTCAGAAGGGTCTATAGATGGCTGTTCTAGTGGCGGTCTTTCCTTTGAATTGACATTGGACCACATTGGTCACCCATCACCTTAATTTACCCACCAAATTGCAATGTCCTGGTCCGTAGATCTGTAAAATTCATAAAGCCCAACAGACCAGTAGCATGGGTCAATGCTATAGGTCAATGCTGAAGTGTTGCATTTTGGGTAAATTAAAATGGCGGGCAGCTATCACAAATGGAAGCCAATTTAGCATTCACTGCTAAAATGATGCCACTTGGGGGCTGGCGGGGGTGGGGGTGGCAAGTGGTGGTGGTGCAGTGTCAGATGAAGAGATAGTGGACCGTCATGATCATTTGGTGGTGGGCCCTTGAAGTCTGGTGCCAGCCCTGTGTCCATGAGAAAACAGCTCGTTTGTGTTCAGAACTACAGTATACTCATTATTAACTAAATAACAGAAATTGTTGTCCACTGCATCTCAGCAAGGTCTGCCTCATTGGCACTGCCTCTTTCCATGCAACAATTCCAAATTATCCTGATTGGATCATTTCCTCAGGGCTGCATGGACTCAGTACAACTGCCCACCTGCAGGGGAGTCTCTCACATACGTTTTTGCTCCAAGATGACTTCCTCCCATTCATAAGCAGAATGGTCATGTCTCAGGGTCAGACCAATTGTTCAGGGATCTTTGGGCATTTCTAGGGCAAGGAGTTATGCAGGGGTCCTCAGACTTTTTCAGCAGGGGGCCGATTCACTGTCTCTCAGATCTTGTGGGGGGCCAGATTATATTTTGGGGAAAAAATGGGAGGGGGGAGAGTTAGAAGAAAGAGGTGGAGTTGGGAGCCCCCGCAGCCACAGTCCCCGCTGCGGTAGGAGGGCCTAAGCCCCGCCACCTCGTCAGCTACAACTCCCTGCTGGCCCCCTCGCTGCTTCCTCCCCCTTCCTCAGGCCTCAGCCTGGGCAGGGACAGCAGCTGCCACAGAAGACGCCCCCTCCTGGCCCGCTGGCCCAGGCTGAAGAGGAAGGCGCCCAGGCAGAGAGAAAGAGGGCTTTGGCCCAGCGCCTCCAAAGCGGGTGGGCGGCAGGCAGCAAAGGGAGAAAGGCCACTGCCGGGGATGGGGAGGAGGTCCACTGTCCATCCGAGCCCAGAGACCCCACTCCTCCACTGCCTTCCCTCTGCTGGGAAGCAGCGACTCACCCAGATTCTGTCCCCCGGGCTGGGCTCTTCAGCGCGGGGCAAGAGCAACAACCAGAGCAGCAGCAGCCCCAGGAAGGAGCCGAGCAGCAGCATCCTGATGAGGAAGACCTGCTTCTCTTCTTACCAGTGGGGTTGGCCCAGTGCATGCGTGTGATTCCATGGGGCAGGGCCTTCCTGGTAGCAGCCCCCCAATCACAGAATTCTCTCTCTGTGGAAATCTGCTTGTGGTCTTCAGGCATCAACCTGAAGATATACATGTTCAACTGGTCTTTTGGAAGGTAAATGCCTCGGGGTCCTAGCAGATGTCGTGTGCACCAGCATGTTTAAGTTTGGCTCTGCTGTCAGGAATTTGTTTTTATTGGTTTCATCTTCTAGCCTCACTGAATTTTAATGGTGCTGCACTCGATTGTGGGCTGCTGCTTGGGAGGAAGAGCAGTAGAGAGATAAATTTAACAGCAACAACGACGACGACAATGATGATAAAAAATTGCATCACTTTGCATAGATTGTGTAACGTGTTCCACCCCACCCCACCCCCATGATTAAGAGGCATATCAATTATGTTAAATAAACTAACTACCGTAAATAAATAGATTGTGGCCCCTAACGGTGAAAAGACACACAAATCTCCTGGCTTTTTATTTACTTTAGAGCACTGGGGAAAGGGGAGGAGCTATTTCCCCTACTCACACAATCTCCCTGACCAGTATTGCCCTCTCCTACGTTCTATTGAACCTGCTGGAGAAAAGCCAGGTTCCCATACTGTAGCTGTCTCTTCCGCTACACCCTGGAGGGTGATAAGAGCAATATCTGGAGGGCAATTTAGATCAGGGAATATACACCGTTTCTTTAAAGTTTTAAGAAAAACGTTGCGATATAACATCCTCTAATCTCCCAAGTGACGTTATAGTTTCACCTCTAAAAGTAAACATTTTCAGGCTTTATCAATTCAATGAGCCGCCTGTTTGCAGCCAGGCTTTTGTGGGGGTTCTTTAAAGGTGCCTTGCTGTCAGACGTTTGAGATGCTCTGCTCTAGAGATGTTGATGGGACAGTGCTGAAAATATACAGTGGTCTTTTCTCCTTCCTGGTCTCCTTATAATTCTACTTCTAATTTCTGACTGAGATCTCCTGACAGCGTTTTTATGACCGCTTCTTGCTTGGAAAGGACTAAAATCTTGCCCGCCTCACTTTCCTCCTCCTCCTTCTCTGGAATCTGAGTCCTGAACAGTCTGTTCATTTGCCCTCCAGATCTTACTCATGCTTGCAATCCAAGTGTAATGCCTGCACAGATTTCGTCCAGCCTCTGAGCTGCATTTGGTGATGTAAGCTGATATTTTAATTCTCTTACAAGGAATGGTGTTTAGAGGAATGACTTAAGTGGATTACTCATCTTCTGTAATAACTTGGCAGCACTCCCGTTTCTATTCCTAGACATGACGCTCGAGGCTTTGATTCCTCTCCCGCCTCTTTGGGTTGTTGCTTTTTTGTTTTTTTAATCCGAGAAATTTACGCTCATGTGTTTTTCAAAGCCTCAACCCTCCCTGTGATGTGGCATTGCATTCTGGGAGACGTAGTTCTGTTTGCATTCAAGGCAGAGATTCCTGAGGCAGGAAAGCCAAAGGGCAGAAAAAGCTGGTGGTCAAAAGCGATGCAGAAACTGGTATGGCTGGACAGTGCCATCCCTGCTGATAAGGCAGCAGAGTGTTTCTAAGAAGTGGACTTCCTATTTCTTTACAACCCTTGGGCACTTTTCTTGTCAAAAGGTCATTCAGAAAGGTGGTTCTTGGAAAGGAAGAAAGTCAACCAATATAGATGTCGCTCAGGCCTGAGGCACACAATTTGCACATAGATGGTCCTGGGCAACTGTCCTGCAAAAGACACAACTTTATCCCTTGCATATATATAAAAAATCAGGTTCCTTTCAGTCCAATGTTATTGTGTATTTGTGGCATTGCAATGACAAAACACCAGAAGATCAGCATGGGATTTAGTTGTTTATTGTTAGCTGCATTGGTGCACCCTCTGCTCGGTCTTAACAGTGAGTCTGTAAGTTACAGTGGACTACAGTTCTGTCAAGGGAAGACACCAGCATGGCAGCAGTGACTGAATTACAAGGGGACACCCCCAAAGCATAATATGTCCCCCTCCATGTTTGACGGTGGAGATGGTGTTCTTGGGGTCGTAGGCAGCATTCCTCCTCCTCCAAACACCACGAATTGAGTTGATGCCAAAGAGCTCAATTTTGGTCTCATCTGACCACAACACTTTCACCCGGTTCTCCTCTGGGTCATTCAGATGCACATTGGCAAACTGTAGACGGGCCTGTACATGTGCTGTCTTCAGCAAGGGGACCTTGCGGGCTCTGCAAGATCTCAGTCCTTCACGGCGTAGTGTGTTACCAACTGTTTTCATGGTGACTATGGTCCCAGCTGCCCTGAGATCATTGACAAGTTCCCCCTGTGTAGTTCTGGGCTGCTTCATCACCATTCTCCTGATCAGTGCAATTCCACAAGATGAGATCTTGCATGGAGCCCCAGACTGAGAGAGGTTGACAGTTATTTTGTGTTTCTTCCATTTGTAATACAAGGGAAAAGGCGGGCCTTAATGGGAACAAGACAAAGCCAAAATTATGGGACTATTTAGCTCAGTAAGAATTGCCTGCACAATTATTGGTAGCAGCTCTTCAGTGTTTGAAATTATGTCTTTCCAGCTCTATTTGGAGCTGCCTGGGATTGAACCTGGACCTTTCGCATGCAAAGTGGATGTTTTAGCACCAAGGTCTTTCTCTTTCTCCCCCCGCCTGCAATTTGTTTAAATATATGTATATTCTACCCTTCCTTCAAGGAGTTCGAGGTGGTGCACATGGTTCTTCCCATCCCATTTTATCCTCACCACAACCCTGTGAAATAGGCTAGGCTGGGAGACTGACTGACCCAAGGTTGCCCAGTAATTCTTATTCCAATCACTACACCATACTGTCCCAGCCAGATGGGAAACCCACCCAGATGGGCATGGCATAAATTGTTGTTGTTGTTGTTGTTGTTGTTGTTGTTGTTGTTGTTGTTGTTGTTATCCCTCCATGCTTGTTGCCAACCTTCTGTATGGCAGTGGAAAGGTAGCAAGTGGTGCTGTCAACTGGTTAAAGAATGTTCAGGTGATCAGCTGTCTGCTGCTTGCTATTCACTATCTGTAAATTGATTTACATATTTCCATGTTACTAAAACCTCACAATATGTGCCTTTTTGAGGCTGAAGAAAACATGTGATTGTTGTTTGTGTGTACTTCCCGACGTGCAAATAATCTCTCCGTACAACAAATCTATGAAGTGGCTCAGCTGAAAATTTATTTTGCTTTGAAAGAGACGCGAAAGTTCTCTCTGAGTTTATGTCATGGCAAGGAGTGGCAACCAGGAACTGGTGATCTTAGCCAGCCACTAAATCTTTCCTTGCCAGCCATACCCCCTAACCAGCTGCCACAAGCATTGCCAACCTGGTGCTCTCCAGATGGACCATGGCTCCCATCAGCCCCAGCTGCCATCGCTGTTGGAGTTGTAGAGCAAAACATATGGAGGGCATCATGGGGATAAAAGACTAAGCTCAGCACATATATCTGATTGATCTGGCTGCATTCTTACACAAAAACGTAAATTGATCTCCCTTCTTTCTCAAGCAAGCTGGTTCTGCTAGTGATTTTAAAAGTTCATCATTGTAAAGCCCAGAATATTTTGGTCTCCCAAGGGGATGCTTTCAACTGTGTTGACTTGCTTGTGTGTTAAAATCAACAAGGGATGAAGCCCTTCTTGCAGTCTAAATGAAGTCCATGGGGAGGGGGCACAGGATAGCAATGCCCTCCCCTCTGAGGTGTATCTGGTGCCAACACTCTTTACCTTGGCAATGATGCACCTGAGTGCCCAGAGCTAGAATGCAGTGGTTCTATTTTGTGATCAGTTGCTGTTTATTCGTGTTTTTGTAAATTTTCATGTAACCTATTTTGTAAGCAGTGTTTCCTATTTGCATGTAACCAGTCCTGGAGCTGTTTGACAAAGGGCAGGGTTATAAACTGATAGACTGACAGAATAAAATAGGCAAGTCATAATACTTACTGCCTACCTTATAGGGCTGTTGTAAGGATGAGCAAGATACTATTTCTGAAGGTGTTCAGAATGCGCTTGCAGTTGCATTTATTATCCTTTTGCCAGTTGTTTGAATGGATTCTAATATTGTTTTTTTTACATTGCTGTAACCCAGATTGCTGTAACCCAGATTGAGGGACGCAGGTGGCGCTGTGGGTTAAAGCCTCAGCGCCTAGGACTTGCCGATCGAAAGGTCGGCGGTTCGAATCCCTGTGGCGGGGTGCGCTCCCGCTGCTCGGTCCCAGTGCCTGCCAACCTAGCAGTTCGAAAGCACCTCCGGGTGCAAGTAGATAAATAGGGACCGCTTACCAGCGGGAAGGTAAACGGCGTTTCCGTGTGCGGCTCTGGCTCTGGCTCTGGCTCTGGCCAGAGCAGCGATGTCACGCTAGCCACGTGACCCAGAAGTGTCTCCGGACAGCGCTGGCCCCTGGCCTCTTAAGTGAGATGGGCGCACAACCCCAGAGTCTGTCAAGACTGGCCCGTACGGGCAGGGGTACCTTTACCTTTACCTTAACCCAGATTGAGAGCATATAGTGAAGGATGGGCAGGGAACCAAATCTGCAATAATAATATTAATAAGAATCTTTATTTGATCGCAGACCGCTCATTTAACCGCCCCAAATCTCCCATGATCTGAGCCAGCCCTGGACTTCTGGAGGCAAGGATGCCAATGTCAGAGGGGCCTGCCTTTAAAACAGGGGGTGTGGGGCAAACTCTGGTCCTTGTCAGAGGTTGCTGGACCACCCTCATCCCTGACTGATGGCCGTGCTAATTGGGTGGCTGATGGGAGCTGGGGGCCAAGGACCTCTGGAGGGCCACACCCTGGCTTAGCCCTCCCCAAAGGCTCTGTGAGGGATTCTTCTGCCATCTCCATTGTGGCTTTTCTCATCCCGGATCCTCAGCACTGTACAGGGCAGCACCCCTAAGCCAGATGCCCTCCAGATGATTCGGACAGCTCCCAGCAGTCCCAAGATGTCAGCTGAAACACCTGGATCCTGTGGAAGATTGATGCTTTCAGCACAGCAAACAAGGATGGCTGTCCCACTGGGACACCTTTTTTCATTGATGGTGCAGAAGTTTCCTTCTCTCCGAACCACACTTCCCAGAATCCACTCGGACCGAGCAGGCGGGTCCCTTTGGCCTGAGTGACGGCCCTTCTCCCTAATCGCCTGAGGCGGGTGCTCGGCGCCGCCCTATCAGCGCGCAGGATGAGGCGCCCGGCGAGCCGCGCTCCGCGGAGAGAAAGCGCTGCTGGCTCCGTTGTGGTGCGGACGGAGCATCACCTGGGAGCTGCGGCGGGTGCGGAGCCGGGCAGGATCGGCGCTCCGGGCGATGGGTGAGCGGGCGAGCGGGGCGCGCTGAGGACTAGCAACTTGCTGGGAGGCGCGGAGGAGCGAGGGATGGGGGGGGGGGGGACAGAGGGGAGGGTCGCTTTGGACCCCCTGCGCTGATTTAAAGTCTTGTTTGCGTTTAGCAACCTCTGCTGGAGGGGAGACTTCCGATCGGGGGGGTGGGGGGAAAACTTTGGGTGTTTATCGTGGGGAGGACACGCGTTTTCCCTCCTCGGAGATCCATTATAACAGTTAGTTGTTTCCGGAGAGTTGTTTCTAGCGAGTGTAGGTTGCAATAAAACGAAGCCGCTTCCTTTCTTGGACCCGCTTGGGAGAATTCTCCTGAATCCCGTTTCTCCGCGAAGATCCGACTTTTACCCCGTCGCCTTCCCGGGGGGGGGGGGGGGGAGCGAGGAAGCGGCTTGTCTTCTTCTTAGGGATGCCTTGTTTTCAGTTGTGTCCGCTTTGGGGCGGGCGGGGGGGGGGTCCAAGCGATGCGCGACTGTTGTTGTTTTTCTGCTCGGGGAACCATCGGACCGGGCTCTAGGCAAATCCTCTTTCCCGTTTTGCGCGGCTCAGCAGATAATAATTGGCGGCGATTAAGTTGCAAAAGTCCCTGAGTTTGCATTTCTGAGCAGGTGGAGGAAAGAACAGAGGGCGGGTTGCGGGAGGCGGGCGGGCGGGGGGGAGCGCGATCTGCCAAGCCAGCCAGTTTGCTTGTTGGAAATCGTCTTAGTTTGCTGTTAAAACAAAACAAGCTCCCCCCCCGCTCCCCCCTCTTGGTATTCGGAACATGGGGCATGCCAACTCCGTCCACGTGACTGGATCCTTAAAAAAAGAAACCCAGCATAAACTTTGTCTGAAGTTTTCTTGTGTGTTTTCCCAGTACTTATAAGGAGATTTCCACCTACCGCCCCCCCCCCGCTGATTTTTTAAAGTCCTTCGTGGACTTTCTGGTAATTTTGATTTCAGTTCTCTTCTCTCCCCCCCCCCCCTTCCAATTTAGTCAATTTCAGCACTGCCTTCTCATATTTGGTCATTCCTTTTCCTGTTGTGGTTTTTAATCTCTTGCTCTTCTCAGCTAATTTATTGTGTCAGCTGTGAGCAAAAGTCTCTCCCCCCCCCCCCCCCGCATTCCCAGAAGAGGCCTCCCCCTCCCACCACGCTCCCGCCCTGCCAATCTCAGCCCCTAAAGAGTTAAAAGAATATGTGCTCTATTGAATGCACGCAGCCCTGGGTGTATTGTACTCTGTGTCATTTCCTGAAAGTGGCTTGATCTACATTCTTTGAAGATGCTAACGGCTTTGGGCTGCTGCTTCCGCATCAGCCCAGAAATGTTTTTCTAGGTTGTTGACCTTTCTCATTTTCCCAAGAACATTTTTTTTTTCACTGAATGAATAGCGCATCTGCTTGTGGAAGGACTGAGCCGGCAGTCTCCTTTCTTTCATGGGCTGCTTGGCATACCTAGGAGTGGAAGAAATTGTTGACCCTGTGAGAAAGAGGGATACAAATCGCTGCAAAATAAAACTGCATCCTGGCATCATTGGCAAAGCAGGAGCTGAGCAGGAGCCAGGGAATTTGAAATGCCAGCAGCGCCTCCACTCTTCCAGTTCAGAATGGTGTTGCAGTCGTGGAGTGGGGGGTCCTTTAAGAAATCACCCTCGTTCACATGGACACACGCTCCACTTCCTTTAGGCCAGATGCTGTTGAACTTTTCACTCCCATCACTCCCAGCCGGCTTGTCCAATGGTCAGAGGCAACTGGAAGTGTGGGGTCTGGCAAAACATCTGGAAGGCCAGCGGTTCCCCACCCCCATTTTCAAGTGTCACATCCATCCATTCCAAATCCTGCACTGAGAATAACTGAATTCTGCAGCCTGTATAAAATCCCACAAGCGGAGTGCTTAGGCGGATCTTCTCTCTTACTTTTGCATAATTTTATTCTAGCGATTTTGCTTTTTGTTTCTCATTGGCATAATCTGTTCTTCCAGGGCGAGACAAATGCTCTGAAGTCCCACCTCCTACCACTGAAAATATTCCTCTGAGAGGTTGGAAGCAGTTGTCCGCATGCTTTCAAGGATATTTCTGCACCTCGAGAGCTTGGGGGGGGCACTTTTATTTATTTTTTAAAAAAGGGAGTGTGCTGCTGGTTTCTGGACCCATTTCCACTTTCTTTGGTTTTTCTGTGCTCCTGTGGAATCACGTCTCTCTCCTGGCGCTGGGCATATTATGGGCCACACAGGTGTGGACGCTTGGGGCCAACCTACATGTTACGCAGAAGATCCACAACTGGCTCTTCTGATGTTCTCTGATCTTACACATGCTATATAAGGAACATATAAGAATGAGGTCATTTGTTGGTGATGCTGAGAAATCAATGTGCTTCGCGGGAAATTCCCGCTGGAGATGGAGTGGCCTGCTGGTCTTCTGCCTTCTCAGGCCGCGTGTCACGATGCCGTTGAGATGAAATGCAGGCTGACAGTCTTGTTGCTTCACTTCCTTACCAGCGAAACAGTGATTAATGCTGCTTTCTTTAAAACTATAGGTGGGAGGCCAGATAAGATTGTGAAAGGGGCGTTGTTCGTGGTAGAGATGCGGAAGTCCCAGGATCAGTCCCCAAAAGCATCTCCAGGTAGGGCTGGGGGAAAAGACCCTTGCTGTGCCTGACACCCTGGAGAGCAGCTGCTGGTCAGTGTGGACGATACTGGGCTAGATGGACCAGTTGTCCAATTCAGTCCAAGTCAGCTACATATGTTTCCAGGGTGGGACAGGGGTCTATATTCTGGAGCAGGGCTGAGGAACCCATGGCCTTCCACACATTTCTGGGCTCCCAATGCTCATCAGCCCCCGTTAGCCTGCTCAGTGGTGAACTGGAGTCGGACAAAATATCTCAAGGGTTGTCACATGGAAGATGGAGCAAGCTTGTTTTCTCCTGCTCTGGAGGGGAGGATTCAAACCAGTGGCTTCAAATTACAAGAAAGGAGATTCCGACCTTCTGACAGTAGAACGGTCTCTCTCGGAAGATGGTAGGCTCTCCACCATTGGAGGTTTTAAGCGGAGGTTGGCTAGCCATCGGTCATGAATTCCTGCATTTCCAGGGGTTGGACCAGATGGTCCTCAGAGCCCCTTCCAACTCCACAATTCTGTGATTCTGTGGAGGGCTACAGATTCCCACCCCTGCTCTACAGAATGGCTTAGGCAGAGACCACCCCTCCTTCCTGCCCCTCCAACTCTGAGAACAACAAACATAATGAGCTCATAGCCTTTAAGCTGTGTCTGATTTCTATGATTCACCCTGAAGTTTTGAAACTGATCTGTGGTTCTTCTCTTTAACTGTATTTTTTTTTTTTAACTTACTGGCATTGACAATCTTATTTCCCCATTTCATTCCCTGATGTTTTGTCATTGTGTTTGAGGTTTTTATTGCTGGGTTGTTGTTTTTAAGTTGCTTTCTCTGGAAAGAGGCTTCAAATAGCAGCTCTGAAATGGCTGTTCTGAGATCTCTCCTTGGGCAACTGCTTTTATAAGATTTGCCATGGCTGGATCAGGCCAAAGGTCCATTGAACCCATCATTCTGTTTCTTACTCAGCCAATCTGATGCCTCTGGGAGGCTCATCAGCAGGGCCTCAATGTTGTTGGTCACTGGCATCTGGCAGCCAAAGGTAGAGTAGCCCTGAAGATGGAGGTTCTATTAGTCTTTGTCCTTATGAGCCATTAAATTGGTCACCATGGGTTGTATCCAACTAAGTTCTACTCAGAGTATGCCTATTGAAAAGAACAAACCCAAGTTAGATATGTCTGTCAACTTCAGTGGGTCTACTCTGAGTAGGACTAGCATTGGTGTATTCCTAAGTGTATTCCACTTTTTATACAAGTCTTGTGACTTGTGGCAGAGAGTTCCATAAATTAACCTGCCATTGTTCGACGAAGTAATTAATTCCCCTTCAGTCTTTCTGGAAGGGAGGACACCATCCTGACCCCCCCCCCCATGGCATTATTTTACTTCCTTATTCTGTTTCCTCATCTCTGAAATGGGTTTGAGGCTACTACCCCACTTGGGGCCTGCGCTGGGATGGGGCGGCACATCACTCCAAAAGCCTTAAATCTGCCCCAGATGGAAGGACAAATAATTGGGTTGAGGTCAGCACATTCCTCTCGCTCTCTTTGTCTCTCTCTCTGCTGAGGTTACAGACTGTGGAGCTGGTGTGCGCCCCTCTCCCACCCATGCGTCAATTCCACAACTGTGGATGGAAAACAATTGTTTTTATTTAAGCCACACAGAGTCCCGCAAGCAGCTGTTTTCTATGGTGGGGGCCAGGAGGGAATTAAAAAAACAGGTGTTTTTAGGACTGTCAAAGGAAAATGAAATGCAGAGCTGTGGCTTCAGATTGAAAACCATTTTAGGTGGGGGGAGTTGGGCAGAAAGACCAGTTCACATGAGGGGTGGCTTTCTGCGGGCAAAGGCTTTGCTATTCCCACTTGCACAGATGTTGCCCTCTTGGGTTTGCAAGAGCTTGGAGTGGCCAGTCTCATGAACAGGTGGCAATGGTGGTGGCAGAAGCAGCCAAGTCACCTCTTGCCACCCCCCCCAAACCCTCAAATGGTGGCAATGGGGTTCAGGTGACTTTTCTAGATAAATCATTTTGGAGGTAGCGGGTGGAAGAAAATCCGCTGTTTTGGCTTTCGTTCCCAATACCAACCAAGCATCGTTAGATAGCAACCCTCCAACCCCCCTCCAAACCAGACTATTTTTTCTGAAGTGAATGAAGGGCATTTGTCTGGAGGGGGTGCAGAGGAGAGAAATGGGACCATCCTGTGTTGTTTCCTCCATCCTGCTAAGCCTTCAACTCTGCTTCCAATTTAACTTGTTTGGGTTTCATGGGTATTTTACTCCCCCTGTCCCTTCCCTAAACCCACCCACAGTTTTCATAAAAGATGTTCACCTTGGCACTGAGTTTGGGGGGGGGGTTACCAGTGCCACCTCCCCATGCCTCCTTTAATTCCTTGTGAAAGCTTAAAGGGGGGGGGGCTAAGCTGGTTTCTCCCTCCCCACTCTTTCCTTTTTTTCTTTTTTTGTTTCCCAAAGTTGTCATCATGTCCAGTAATCCTCTCAGAAGCTGGACTTGTTTTGGCTGCCGTGGGCTATGATCTCATTTCCAGAGAACATTCAACTGGAAGGCTTCCCCCTCCTTTTTATAATTCTCTTCTTCTTTCTCTCTCTCTCTCTCCCCCCCCCACTGCCTCATTGTACAGTATGTGAGTGTTTGGGGTGAGCTCACTGACTCCTGCAGGGGGTCTGAGAGGGAGGGAAACATACAAACTCTTTTAGCAAACACGAGCTGGAAATGGATGAGGGGGCAGAGGACTGGAAAGGGCTCAAAACTCTGTTTTCCTTCTGTTTTCCTCCAGAGCCAGAGCGAGCAGCCTGCCTCTTCCTCTGTTCCTGGGTTTGGAGTCTTTGTGTGCCTTGATTTTTTAGACAGCTATTGCAGTGTCATGTGCTGGGAGCCCAGTCACTGAAGCGGATTAAAGTTTTCCAAAACGGAGAAGGTTCTTACATAGATGACCACAGGTCAACAGAGACAAAGGAGAAATGGCTTACAGCAAGTGTGGAGACAACATACATAAAAATAAAACATGGAATAGGGATGAATAAAAAAAGAGGTTACATTTTCCAAATAAATAGAGAGCAAATAATGTAGAAAAATAAAACAGCAAAACACGTCACAAAAGCCAAATCTCACAATTTGGTGTGGGGAGAGATCGTTGCGTATTTGAATTTGGCACATTTGGGGTGATTAAAGCCTTCTGTGCCCCATTGCTAGTCTCCCCCTTGCCCCCCCCCCCACTGACATGGGGGGGGTGAATAGTGTGCAGTTGGCTTGCAGGGAAGGGTGAAATGTTTGGGAAAGGGACAAAAGTGGCCAGAAATATGGGGGGGGGGGGGGGAGTGAGGTGGATAAAACATTTGCCACCCCCGCCTCTTCCCACCTCACCCCCACCCTGTCTGCCTTGCCTCTTTTTAGAAATGGGCCTTTTCTTCACCTTGTAAATTTGTGGGCGCACCACCTCGCTTATGTGCCCACTGTGTGCAACGCCCTCCCATCAGATGTCAAGCAGGAAAAGAACTCTATGACTTTAAGAAGAGATGTGAAGGCAGGGACATTTCTAATGGCTATCTTACTGTGTTTTTATTATTTTATTGGGAGCCACCCGGAGTGGCTGGGGCAACTCAGATGGGTGGCATATAAGTATCATCATCATCATCACCATCATCTCTGTGAGTTACCGTTCCTGATGACTGTATGCAAGGAGTATTTTCTAGGCCCTCCCAATAAATAAGAGCACCTCTTGGTTTATCTTCTGCACTTTGTCATCTTCTTCCCTGCTCTCCTTCCTACGTCACAGCCTTCCACAAAAAGCCCTGATGCAGCTCTTCCAAATGATGATGTGTTCCACTATCAGCTGGAAGTAGCTTGTTCCTGGGAAGCCACAATAACCTCCATTCTCCCTGGGATGCTCTCTGAAAGAAACACCAGTTTGGTTTTCTTGGACAGGATTCAAGTAAAGTTAAGGCTGGCCAAGGATGCAGAAGACTTCCCAAAATATTGTCAAGTGCTGCTTTGTTTTGGCTAGTGAGAGAGGATGATGGACATGTTTTGAGTGTCCAGAGTCCCTCAGAAATATTACCGCAGTAAATCTTCCAATAAGTCTGTCAGAATTCCCACTGTATTGCAGATGGAAAGCTCAGGATCACGGACTGTGGGTCACCTCAGGCCACAGAGAGAGTGTGGATCTGGTGAGATCTGAACCAGATTCTGTCCTCTGTGAATTTTATGTACCGAATGTTCTCCAGCTACTCCCTGTATGTTTAATATTCACTGAGTATTCAGTAGTTGTTTTGACATGTGGCAATATTTTGATTTCACTGTTTCTTGCTTGGCATTTGGCAGTATTTCATAGCAGACAAGAAACGGTGGTTTTGAGTGTTGGCAGGAGGTAATATTTGACTGATAACGTTCAGTGGGATTTAGCAGTTGACAGTTGACACTTGCCAGAAACCAGACAAGATACTGAAAGGTCTGAAAACACTTGAATTTTGAGGTAAAATTTCTCTCTGTTTCTGAATTTCATGTTGAATGGTGAAATTGAAGACTTGGGTGAATTCTTGAGAGCATTCTGTTGACTTTGCGGTGATAATCCTTTGGTGAATGGATGAGGGAGGACCATAACTCAGTGCGTAGAGCATCATCTGCTTTGAATGCAGAAGGTCTCAGGTTCAGTCTTCAGCATCTCCCAGGCGGGGGAGGGAGGGAGTTCCACTGTCTGAAACCTGGAGAGCCACTGCCAGTAGTTGTAGACAATGTGGAGCTCGAGGGATTGTTGGTCTTACTCTGTATAAGGTGCCTTCCTAAAAATTCATTCTTAACTAGTCTTTTTGAATCGTCACTTTTAATTATGTAGTTTTTGATAGTTCTTTAGTTATGTAAATTTTTGCAAGTTTTTTCTCCTGTAAACGCTTTGGTGTAAATTGAGTCATAAAAGGTTCAAATATTTGTGGACACTCATTTTACTCTTGCTCCATTTTAATCCTTTTGGCAGGAGAGGCACAGATTAACATAAAATGGTTATGCAGGCAAAAAGGTGATATTCCCTGACTTGGATGAAAGCTTCAAGAGTGAGGCTTTTTCACCTTCCCAAGTATCAGCAGAGTTGTTTTGCTGCCTGCAGCCCATCTTGGCTTCCCCCTCCCTCAGCCGCACTGTCAGGTGGAAATGATGGGCGCATTCTGACTGCGCAAGAGGCTTCCTGCGTCTCCACATGCAAAAAGGAGGTGGTTTTTGCACTGAGAGTGGACTTTGGAGGGCTTGCTTGTGGCAGTTGGTTGACGAGCGTCTAGGAGGGAAGGATGTGGCTGGTGGGGGCAAGGCCCACACCATTCAGGAAACCACCTTGAAAGCGAAAGTGGAAACTCTGTAGTCTTGCTTGTCTGCCGTATTCTCACTTGCTCTTGTGTGCAATTGCACCTCCAAGCAGGAAACCATTGAGTTGCATGCGTCAAAGGAGACATCTCTTCTAAGAAAACCGCTCCAGTGGAGTCTCAGCTGGGGCCCCACCTTAGAGCCAAGCATCGCTGTCTCCTGCCCAGAATTTCTTGTTGGAGGCAGACCATGGAGGAGACATAGATTCTGGGTGCTGTTGAGGCAGACAAGCAGGAGGTGGAGACAGCTAATCCATGGGCCACGTGGGGCCTGCGGGCAGAGGTTGAGATTTAGACCACATTTGTACCACACATTTTAAGCAGTACAATGCCACTTTAAATAGTCATGGTTTTCCCCAAGGGATTATGAGAGCTGTAGTTTGTTAAGGGCGATGAGGGTTTCCTCTCACAGAGCAATAGTTCTCAAAGTGGCTTCATCCCTCTTTCCTGGAGACTCTGGGAATTGTACCTCTGTGAGGAAAATAGGGGCCTCCTAGCAACTCTCAGCCCCTAGCAAATGGCACTTTCCAGGATGCTTCTGAGAAATCCATGGTGGTGTAAATTGGTAGCATAGCACTTAAATGTATGGAGTGAAGGTGGCCTTATGGTGGCGAAGGAGAAAAGGCAGCAGGTGGCCAAATGCTGACTGGAGGTTGCTCCTCAGCGTTTTGGGCAGTGCTGTTTCGCGTCTGCTTTCAAAACACTACCAAACTTTGTCACGTTGTGTGTGTTGTTCAGTTTCATGTCTGCTGACTGATCCCTTTTGCTTAACTGGAAATTCCAGAATCAAATCTGATTTTGCCTTCGTACGAAGCACCTCTGAACTGTGCCCCTACCCCAGAAGAACAGGTGGCGGTGGGCAGTGGGCCTATGGCTAAAAGATCCCCGCCCCATCTGCTGGCAGCCTCTCCTCTGCCTCAAATGTCTTCAGGGGGTGTTTCCTCCTTGGTCTTCCTGAGGTGGGTTTGGATATTGCTGGGATTTAGGGTAGGGGTCCCTGTCACTCAAGGTCTCTTGATTTGAGGGGAATGGGACTTGGGTCTTGGTTCTTAATGGCTTCTCAACTCTTCTCCCTTGTTGCAGCACCCAGCCTTAAAGGCAAGCGGAAAAAGAAGACCATTCCCATGGCTGAGAGCGAATCCCAGAATGCTCTGGTGCTGTCCCTGGCAGAAGAGACCGCAGTGGGAAGCCCTGGCGCTGAAGAGCATCAAAACACGCCAGAGAAGCTGGAAGAAGTGGTGAGTGAAAATTGTAATAATAATTGCATCACTAAAGCCAAGAATTGAATCCTAACACATCTGTGATGATATTCTTTCAAAACCTTTAGATCTTGGCCTTTGCAAATCTCGACCAACCTTTTGCCAACCTGTAGCCCTCTAGAGCAGCCTTTCTCAACCTGTGGGTCCCCAGATGTTGTTGAACTACAACTCCCATCACCCCTAGCTAGCAAGGCTAGAGCTCAGGGATGATGGGAGTTGTAGTCCAACAATATCTGGGGACCCACAGGTTGAGAACCACTGCTCTAGAGCCGCTGGGGCTGGGGCTGATGGGAGTGGTAGTCCAAAACACCTGGAAGGCAACTTGCTGGCATTGGCATAACTCTAGATTTGGATGTGTTTGTTTAATCAATGGGTGCCATGAATGGCCATGATACACTAAACATACAACAGCCTGCAATCTAAATTTTCAACAGCAGACATGACGGAGACATGACATGGTGTAGCTAGTGAACAACATATTTATCCCATTTTCCTCTAAGAATCTCTGGGCAGAGTCCTGTTTTATCCTTGCTTGAATCCTGGGAGAAAGATTAGTGATTGGCCCAGCGTTACTCAATGAGCTTAGTGGTTGGTTGGGGCTTTGAACTTGCCTCTTCCTGGTCTAGACTGAACACTCTTAGGCAGCACTCATGGAAGGACGAGCCGCAGCAAACCTTATGCTCACACACCTCCGGCTTGGCTGTAAGTGGGAGGTAGAAAGCCTCTGCTTCCATTCTAGATTAATCATTGTTTAGTGTTCCAGCCAAACCATAAACTCTACCCTATGGTTTGTTGAAACAAGCTAGTTTCATAACCTACCATTTGAATTTGGCTTGTTTCAACAAATTATAGGTTGGATTAACCACAGTTTGTGCAGTGTTGGATATTTCAACAAACTGCAGGAAGGCATAGAAGACTTGTTTAGGCTTATCTTCATAATACTAGATGCAGCTTAACTCTGTCACACTTGCTCTAAGTTTCAGGTGTTTAGACTTCATTTTGTTTTGGGACAAGGACTAAAATAGTAAGCAAAGGCTCTGTGGGCTTTGAAAAAATTGAGTGAGGAGGCACAATATAGAGGCTGGATTTTGACATATTGTGGAACCATGGTTTGGGCTACTTTGATCTCCCAGAAGTACAAGCATACAATGGGATAGACCTGCTTGTCTGTTTCTTTTTTTCCATGTGTTCTGCACTCACATCTTGAACTGGAGCAGTGACCCAGAATGTGGTTTGTCAGTGGTCTGTAAGTTCAGACATAGCAGCGAACCCCAGTTAGCTGAATCTGCTTTGAAAATCAGGTTCAAACTATGCTTTCAGGTGCTAGTTTGTCAGTCCTAAACAAGCAACTGTTTGTGGGCAGGCTCAGGTTCAAACATCAAAGCAAACCATTCTATCACCCTGAGGCTTATTCTGTAAATGGAAGTAAAGGTAAAGGACCCCTGGACGGTTAAGTCCAGTCAAAGGTGACTATGGGGTTGTGGCGCTCATCTTGCTTTCAGGCAGAGGGAGCTGGTGTTTGTCACCAGACAGCTTTCTGGATCATATGGCCAGCATGTCTAAACCGCTTCTGGTGCAACAGAACACCGTGACAGAAACCAGAGCGCACGGAAACACCGTTTACCTTCCTGCCACAGCAGTACCTATTTATCTACTTGTACTTTGAGGTGCTTTCGAACTGCTAGATTGTCAGGAGCTGGGACAGAGCAACGGGAGCTCACTCTGTTGCGGGGATTTGAACTGCTGACCTTCAAGGTCAGCCCAAGAGGCTCAGTGGTTTAGACCACAGCGCCACCTGCGTCCATAGGCTTTAAATGGAATGGGGTGTACCTGTAGTACTTGCAATTTAGTGGCAATAAAGGTGGAACTGGAGCAAAGAAAAAAGAAAAGGACTTTGCAAAATTCCCAACTTGCATATGCCAGCTTAAATCTGAGATATTTCTTAGAATCTTGTCTATATTTTGTTTCAGCTTTGAATAAGATAGAGAACAAAATCTTTCCTTCTTGGGGTGCTTAAGGGTTGACTCCTCGCATAGACACAGTAAAACAAGTGGATTGCTTATCACTTAAAAATAGAAAAGTTTTGTTACAAGGGGTGCAAAATGAAAGGTTCTGTAGAATCATATAAAAATGATGGGCATTAGGACCCAGGAGCTCTAATGAGAAATCTGCACCTCAAGACAATCCTTCCAAGCATGATTGGAATCTAGATTCTTGGAGTGCCTGGTGCCGACTTGCCAGTGATGCCTTTTCTATTTCTGCCCCTACAATTCTCATGTCACGTCTTTGACAGAAACTCAGAAAGGCTGCTGGGGTGTGTGTGTGTAGATATAAAAATGATGGCAGCACCACTAGTGCCATCTACCTGGAGTCAGGCTGTGACCCATGCAGAACACTGACCTCCTGAATTGGCAAAAAGTTACGATTGGCCCAGAAATGCTGGCTTCCTTCAAATCAAAATACGAAAATGGGGAGCCAGCCTTGGGGATGCATGCACCTTCCCTTTCCCCTGCCCCCCCCCCATTTCTTCCCATGTTTGCATTGACCACAGTTTCGCAACAGATCTGAAAACTGTAGTTGATTCCCACCGGAGCTGCTATCTTGACCAGGGTTTGTAAACCTCAGGTAAGATAGGAATCCTGATTAGCATCACCCACAGTTAGCATTGGTGCAGATGTATCGGTGAACTATAGTTTAGGCTTGAAAGGGGAGGGAGAGCAAAGCATATGTAGAAGCCAACTCTCAGTTAGTTATTCCACTCCCCCCCCCCCAGCAAATTGGCAGCTTCATTTTGGGAGTGCTTCTCTGACTGCTTGTCCTGGGTTTGGCTACTGAACTCTCTTTTGATGTTTTTGACCTGTTTATGGAGTGACTTGGAAGTTGAATTGAGTTGATAGAGAGCTGGTTTAGAGGATCATAAAGGTAAAGGTAAAGGTACCCCTGCCCGTACGGGCCAGTCTTGACAGACTCTGGGGTTGTGCGCCCATCTCACTCAAGAGGCCAGGGGCCAGCGCTGTCCGGAGACACTTCCGGGTCACGTGGCCAGCGTGACGAAGCTGCTCTGGCCAGAGCCAGAGCCGCACACGGAAACGCCGTTTACCTTCCCGCTGGTAAGCGGTCCCTATTTATCTACTTGCACCCGGAGGTGCTTTCGAACTGCTAGGTTGGCAGGCGCTGGGACCGAGCAGCGGGAGCGCACCCCGCCGCAGGGATTCGAACCGCCGACCTTTCGATCGGCAAGCCCTAGGCGCTGAGGCTTTAACCCACAGCGCCACCTGCGTCCCATTTAGAGGATCATATCTTGGCTTAAAATCCTGCAATCGTACTATGGGTTGCTGACTCACTGAATTGGTTTGGGTTACCATTACTTTGGTTTCACAAGCCAAGAAATGAGCACACATTTTGCCCTTCATGCAAGTTGTGTTTAAAGCAGGAAATATTTTATTGACCATAGTTTACTGTTTCATAGAAACAAGGAAACGATGGGTTGCCAGCTTTGGAACAAGCCAGGATCTTAAACCAAGGGTGGGTAGCCCTTAGTTTCCTAGTTTGGATGAAATAGGAAACTATAGTTCATTAGCGACTTCCTGGTTAAAATTATGGCTCATGCAAAGGGTGGGAGGCAGCAACCACATGCTAATATCTTGGCTTGTCAACCCAAAATATAATAGTTCACAGCAACTTGGAGTCTGCAACCCCTAGTAAGTTTGGGGGTTCATCCACTTCTCTCTCTTCACCACCCCCACTCTCCACCGTGGCACATAGACTCTTCAGTGTTGGCAGTTGAGTAGCTCACATTTGCCTAGGTTTGTGGGCAGGGTTTAAACAAGAAAAGGAGGAGAATGTCAAAATTTCGAAACCAGAGTGTTTAGCGTCAAAAGAGAGAAACTGAAAATGCAAGTGTCGTGTATGTTGGGGAGAAGAAACCTGTGTGAAATTCTGAAATGAGCTCTCTGTTGCTAAGAAGTAGTTGGGGGGTGGGGGGGCATCCTTTTCTTCCCCTTCAATCTCTGAAAATAATTTTTGTACAAAATACATTGTGCAGAATTTGGACCACTTTGGAATGGGGCAGATGAGGGCTGACCTTTTATAGCTCAGCACTCCTAGAAAGGCATTGCAGAATATGGGTCCATCTGTCTCATCACACTTGCATATTGCCTTCCATTCATGAACGTGGCTCTCCTGCTTTATCCTCACAACAATCCTGTGAGGGAGGTTAGGTGTTTTTGTGTGTGTGTGTGTGTGTGTGTGTGAGAGAGAGAGAGAGAGAGAGAGAGAGAGAGAGAGAGAGAGAGACACTTAGGGCTACCCAGTGAATTTCATCCATGAGTAGTTTCGTCCTCTACATGACCTGGAGTGCAATTGATTAGCATGGTGCACAGTGCCAGGTAAAGTAAGGCTGGAGAAGGACAATAATTTTACAAGAGTGTAAAGTAAGCATAGTTCAGGGATATTTGCCACATACAAACACAAACACGTTTCTTTTGTCCTGCCACAATCGCCAGTCCAACAGGTTTTGGAAACTATATGAATGCCTGCAACACCTGTTTGACTGGATATGATGGTGGAATGAATGCGCACACTGTAGGGAAAAGCATGCTTGTATCATGTTACCTGCAATATTGGGCGGGGGGGGGGGGGAGTGGCCCGTGCAAAGATACAGTGTTCTATCTTCAGCTTGAATGCCGGCAACCCTTCCTAAATTTCACAATCTCTGCAGACTTGTAGACTCTAAATTTCCTTTAGGCAGGACCTAGGTAGTCCTGCAGCCACCGCTTGGGGGGGGGGAGAGCATTTTGCAAACACCGTCAGCTTGGCTCTCTGTCCAGTTCAAAATTAGATTCATTTGAAAAAAGAAGCAGCCCCATAAATAGCCCCACAGCTAAAATAACATGTCTATCGTGAGCGGGGAAAAGAATAGAAAGGAGCAGACGTGTTGAGTGCCGAGCAGCTGCCTTGACCAAAAATAGCAACAAGTTTTATAACTCCGGAAAATTTAGAACAAAAAACCAAGAAAACAAAACGCAAGAAACGTTTTTTGAGCCGAGGGCGGGAGGGTGTGTGAGAGTGAGAATTTGTGCTGTTCCGTTTTCCTGGAAACAGTCCCTTGTGTTCTCACACATCCCAGCACTCTGACCAAGTTGGCAACCTGCCCAATCCCAGGCATATAATACACTCGACATCTCTCTCTCTCTCTCTCCCTCTCCCTCTCTAAGCTGAACAAGCTGGCGACTCTTCGGAGCTAATAAATTGCCTCCGACCACAAAAACAGCTCTTGATGGGATTGAACAGCCGCGCTTTGTGTGCGGAAAGTGGGGCGGGGAAAATGAGACTGATCCAATCTGTGTAAGCATTCTGGCATTTCCATGGCACACGCCGTAGCTCTGCCTTGCAAGCAGAAGGTTTGTTTAAAGAAAAATTCTGTGGCTATTTCTCACCCCTCCTCTTTGTTTAAAAACCCTGGAGGTGTCCTAGAAACCCGACAATTAAAACAGTATCGGAATAACATCAGCACTGTGGCCGAGCTTGACAGTACATCTGACCTCTTTAGTAAGCTGCCCTCAAGCAGACCTGGAAAGCCGTTTCCATTTCACTCTGCATTTAATTGGCTTTTTATGCAAGCTAGTAAGGGAGCACAGCTGGGTCCTTTTTATATACAGGTGTTTATTTAGTCGGAGTGGTTTTAAGTGCATTCTAAATCTTCCTATGTTTTATTGTTTCCCCTCTTTTTGTAAGCTACCTTGAGAAGGTTTATGCCCTGAAGGATAGGGCAGGTGTCAAGTAAAGACGTTGTTTCAGCTGAGAATGGGGATTTAGCAGGCTTCCTCTTTCTCTCCCCCACAAGCCACCTTGCAGCTTTACTTGTTTGTGGCACCATGTTTTGGGCCATGGAGGTGCTTCCCGCAATCTGCACAGCCACTAATTTTTGTTCTTTTTGCCCAGCTTTGAAGTCTGTGATCTTGGAACATCAGGAGCTGCCTTCTACTGAAGGGGACGGCTGTTCCATTTAGCTCAGTGTGGACCCGACTGGCGGTAGCTCTCTGGATTTCATGCAAGGCAAGGGTCTTTTCCCAGCAGCCCTACCTGGAGAGGCTGGGGGCCTTTTGCGTGTAAAGCAAGTTGCCCCCTCCCTCCCTCAGGAGGCAAGGTAGTCTGTGTGCGCTGGAGGTGGCGCGAGAAGTGAGCGCTGCTTGTGGACTTCCTTCGGCTTCTGCTGCAGTCCTTTCTGCTCTCTCTCGGGAAAACAGACTCCTTGTTATTCCCTTCCCTGCTAAGTGAGTCCGGGGTTGCAGGTCACGAGTTCCAGAGCTCTGGCTTATGCAGCTGTTCAAAACAAGAAAAAAGTCCCATCTGTTTTCTGTTTCTTCAAGAGCAAATGATTTTGGCCCCATAAGAAGACACCCCCCCCCGCCTGCTTTTTTAAATTAGAAACTGGTTTAAAGTATACACAGCAAAATCACAATAAGCTGGGAATGGAAATCTAGGCAACCTTGGGGCTGCATTTTGAGCCCTCATCTGGGGGCCAAGGGTTGTGCTGTCCAACAGTTAGAGCAGTCTTTACCAATCTGGGGCCTTCCAGATGTTTTAGACTACAGCTCTCATCTGCCTTTGCTGGCTGGGGCATCAGGTTGGCAGGTTGGCAAAGGCTGACTTAGAGAAAGGTTACAAGATTACAAGATGTTCCCGTATTCCGGGGACAGTCCCCGGATTTACAAATCAGCCCCCTGACAAAAACCATCTATTTAGTAGGAAGTTGAAAAGTGTCCCTGAATTCATTGAAAAAAATCTGGTAACCTTAACTTAGAGGCAGGCCGGGCCAAGACAGAGTCACTCAGCAGATGAAATTCCATACAACTAAAGAACAGCATAGGGACGCAGGTGGCGCTGTGGGTTAAAGCCTCAGCGCCTAGGGCTTGCCGATCGAAAGGTCGGCGGTTCGAATCCCTGCGGCGGGGTGCGCTCCTGCTGCTCGGTCCCAGCGCCTGCCAACCTAGCAGTTCGAAAGCACCTCCGGGTGCAAGTAGATAAATAAGGACCGCTTACCAGCGGGAAGGTAAACGGCGTTTCCGTGTGCGGCTCTGGCTCTGGCCAGAGCAGCGATGTCACGCTGGTCACGTGACCCGGAAGTGTCTCCGGACAGCGCTGGCCCCTGGCCTCTTAAGTGAGATGGGCACACAACCCCAGAGTCTGTCAAGACTGGCCCGTACGGGCAGGGGTACCTTTACCTTTACCTTAAAGAACAGCATATAGTATTATTTTTGCATGATGATCTTTGAAGATTTCTAAGAGCTGAACACTTCTCTCTCCAGGTCGGCCCCTGAAACCATGCAGAGCTGCTGCCAGTCAGTGCTGTGCAGAAACCTGTATTTCCCCTGTGAAAATAAACTCCGTTTTCCTCTTTCGTTCCCAGGGCTCTGTAGAATTCTGTTGGGCACGGGGTCTTGCTCTTTCTCTGTCATAGACCACATTCACACCATGCAGCTATAGCATTGTGATGCCACTGTGTACATGTTCTCCTCATCGAGATACCATTCCCAGACTGCCTTAACAATCTGTCGCTCTTCCCAGGGAACTCTGGGAATTGTCGCTCTGTGAGGGGAATCAGGGTCTCCTAACAATTCTCAGCAACCTTAACAAACTTAACAAAACACCCAGAATTCTGTGGCTGAAGCTATAATTGTTTGCAGCGGTATCATAGTCAGGGGTGGTCCGCCCTGTTTTGCTGCCTGAGGCAAAATGGGAAGGTGCTGACCCCCCCGACCCCACAGCCTCACTTTCTGGGCTTACATGGCAGTGGTGGGTGGGGTGCCTGTGGGGACACCTCCCCGAAGGATTCTGCCACCTGAGGAGGGCTGCTTCCCTCTGCCTTGTGGGCAGGATGGTCCTGATCACAGTGCTTTCAATGTATGGTGTGAATGTGGCCGTTGTGAGGTGGCCAAGGGTTGGTGTAGGTGTGTGTTATCTTTCCAGTGAACATTTCTCTAGATATCTGCAGCCTCCCCAGCTGCTCACATTTCCTGACTGAACAAGCCACGTGGGAGGGGTTCCCTCCTGATGCTTCCCTGCATGGCACCCGGGAAGGCTTCAGAGCACAGACTACTTATGAGGTGATTTGTGGAATGAAGAAAGGACCCTCCTGCTGCCTCAGAAGTAAACTAAACATGCCAAAAGCCTTGCACCCAAGTCATAAAAAGGCCATCAATATTGTTCCCCCATTGGTAATTTCCAAGATCAATTCCTTTTCTCATGAATGGATGGCAAATGATTTTTTGGAGGGGGAGCGGAACATGAAATATTTCTTCGGCACAGCATGTGCACCACCTTGAGGTCCTTGGAGAAAAGGGGGAGCATAAATGTAATAATGGTTAAAAATACAACAAAAAGAATCACCATCTTGGACATCTGCTGGGATGTATTTTCACTTCAGCTCTCTGGGTCTTGGCTGGTCTTGTGCTCCTCCTGCTCCTCCTTGATTTCTCCATTGCTTAGATTTGTGTGTCATCCTCACACCTCAGGGGTCTCCTGAAAGCAAGGCAGATGGGGCTTTGGAAGCGGGGGAGAAGAGCCCAGCAGAGGACTCTGGAGATGAGCAGATGCTCAGCAGCGAGAAGGAAGAGGAGCAGGCCTTCCTTGTCAGCCTATACAAGTTCATGAAGGACCGCCACACGCCCATCGAGAGGGTGCCTCACCTCGGCTTCAAGCAGAGTACGTCCCTTGCCCTCCATTTTGGTTTCCCTCAGGTCCCCATTTTCCAGTGTCAAATTCAGTTCTCCACATTTCTGCAGATATTTCCATAATTTTATCTTACCTTAAAAAAATGTATGTAATATTTATTCCGATTCTTCTGGTGCCCTAGGAAGGTTCCAGGAGCCCTCAGCCACTGGATTTTGGACCTAGTCCCTCCGAAGCTGGAGAAGTGGCAAATGTTAACATCATGTAGTGGTTCTAAAAAATAAATTAAAAAACCAGGTGTGGGGGAGGTTTAAGCCTTTCCACTCCAGCCTTGATCTTGGTCACCCCACTTCCCCATGTGTCAATGATCATTAAAAACCCCCAAAACCTCCTCATATTGGTTCCAGTGCTAATTGCTCTGTGTGTGGTGTTTTTTCGTTTTTTAACCTGAGGTCATGGCTCTGGAGGGAAAGCTTAACCCCCTCCCTCCCCTCCTCCTTGCCTCATTTTTTAAAAAGGCCGTGTAATAAGTGATCAGGCCCTTTCAAGCACAACTTTTTCAGCCATGAGGACTAGTGGCTTGCTTAAATGAAACATTTGGTCTTCAGGAAGGAGGTTTTCTGCACTTCTAAGGAACTGCAGTCTGTTGTTATCTCTTGCTGTGCTGATTTCTGGATGTGTTTTTTCTTCCTCTAGTTAACCTATTTAAGATCTACAAAGTTGTGGAAAAGCTGGGAGCCTACGAACTGGTAAGAAGAAATTATAGAATCATAGAATCATAGAGTTGGAAGAGACCACAAGGGCCATCGAGTCCAACCCCCTGCCAAGCAGGAAACACCATCAGAGCACTCCTGACATATGGTTGTCAAGCCTCTGCTTAAAGACCTCCAAAGAAGGAGACTCCACCACACTCCTTGGCAGCAAATTCCACTGTCAAACAGCTCTTACTGTCAGGAAGTTCTTCCTAATGTTTAGGTGGAATCTTCTTTCTTGTAGTTTGGATCCATTGCTCCGTGTCCGCTTCTCTGGAGCAGCAGAAAACAACCTTTCTCCCTCCTCTATGTGACATCCTTTTATATATTTGAACATGGCTATCATATCACCCCTTAACCTCCTCTTCTCCAGGCTAAACATGCCCAGCTCCCTTAGCCGTTCCTCATAAGGCATCGTTTCCAGGCCTTTGACCATTTTGGTTGCCCTCCTCTGGACACGTTCCAGTTTGTCAGTGTCCTTCTTGAACTGTGGTGCCCAGAACTGGACACAGTACTCCAGGTGAGGTCTGACCAGAGCAGAATACAGTGGCACTATTACTTCCCTTGATCTAGATGCTATACTCCTATTGATGCAGCCCATCAATAAATCTGTCTATCATCTTTCTACCTGTCGTTTTAATTCTATCAATGTTTTACCTTATTTTAATGATTGGTTTTTAAAATGATTTTAGCAGTTCTTTTTATCTGTAAGCTGCCTTGAGTCTGACAAGGAAAAAGCTATGGTATAAATAAATTTATAATTATTATTGATGCAAGTCCTAGTCCAAAACTTCAGGAGGGGGCAGATTAGCTAAGGCTGCCTGGGTTGCTTTATTTGTGTTCCACTAAATGTACCCATAGCAGCGAGCAACAGAACATAAAACCTAAACAACACTATTTTCATATTGGTTTACAGTGGTACCTCGGTTTAAGAACAGCCCTGTTTACGAACTATTTGGTATATGAACTCTGCAAAACTGGAAGTAGTGTCCCAGTTTGCGAACTTTACCTCGGTCTAAGAACGGAATCCGAATGATGGAAGGGCACCGGCAGTGGGAGGCCTCATTAGGGAAAGTGTGCCTCAGTTTAAGAATGGATTTGGTTTAAGAACGGACTTCCGGAACGGATTAAGTTCGTAAACTGAGGTACCACTGTATTATCGCCATACAATATACCATACAAATATAACAGCCACCAGTTTCTATAAGCAGTAAGAAAGGACATACTACAACTAACACTATTGCCATGAACGTATTATTCCAGTTTTTGGTGAGATGGGGACATAACTGGCCACTGACAGCCTGTTTGATACCTGACAGATACCGTGTAAGTTTGTCCCAAATCTCCAGTGATCTAAAATGGCCCATTGATTGATTGATGGATTTGCCTGATTGATTTAATTCGTTTATACACTACCTTTCCACAGCAAAGGGTGCTCAAAGCAGCTCATGACAGGCATCTCTTGTTACCAAAATACATTGGCAAGGTGACGGTGGAGAAAAAGTAGTTTACGAAAACATATCAGTGAGTCAGTGATGTTATTGATGCTCACAGCTGTGTGAAGAACAAGGTGGGGAGGGGGGAGAGGCCAGCTAGCTCTGGTGGGCAAAAGCGGACTCTTAAGCCCAGCATAGGAGTTGGGTGTGAGGCAGCAGGGATCAGAGGAGTGCCATTTTCAGCAAACACAAATAAAAACATTGCGAAACAAACCCTCACCTCAAGCAAGGTAACCGCTGCAGCACACATTTAACATACTATCATACCACTTTAAATAGTTAAGGAATCCCCCCAGAGAATCATGGGAAACGTCGCTTGCTAAGGGTGCTAAAATTCCCAGAGTTCCCCGGGAAGAGGGATTAATTGTTCAACCGTTCTGGGAACAGCATCTCTGTGAGGGGAATTGTGGTCTCCCAACAGCACCCTTAGCAAACTGCACTTCCCGGGAAGCTGTGACTGTTTAAAGTGGTATGGTACTGCTTTAAGTGCATAGTGCAAGTAGGGCACTAGTGAAACACCGCTCCAGTTGTTGCTGCTGTAATTTAGGGCTTCCCCATTATTGCAAACTACATTTTGAATCCTGAAGCTGGGAGAGGCTAAGAAGAAGCTGCCTGCCGTATCAGACCAAATGCTCATTGAGTCCAGCATCCTGTAGCCTGTGGTCACAATGGCTGAGTCCACAAGCAGGACTGGAGGGCAGGAGCACTCTCAAAATTGTGTTCCCCAGCAACTGGCATTCTCCTTACCCCCATCCTGCCAAGGGATGGTTTATCTTTTCTTGTGAATGGTGAATGTTTGTGTGTTCGTAATACCAGCTCGCTCCCCCCCCCCCCCTTGGCATCTTGGGGCTTCACTCGTTTGCTTCCCATTGCAGGTCACTGGGAGGCGTCTTTGGAAGAACGTGTATGACATGTTGGGGGGCAGCCCAGGGAGCACCAGCGCTGCTACTTGCACACGGAGGCATTACGAGAGGTATTCGACTGCTGCTGCTGCTGCTGCTTCTCTTTTCACTAGCCTTGGCCATCCTGGCACCCTCCGGGTGTTGCTGGACTGCGCTGGCTGGGTCTTGTAGTCCAATGATGTCTGGAGGGGCCAGAAGCTGCATGACCTACCTGCTCCTGCAAGAAGGGGACCTGTCCAGGAGGCACAAACAAGGCCAGGGTCAGGTTCTCTCCAGATGTGGAGGGACTCCAACTCCTGCCGGCCTCATCCAGCATGGCTGGGTGTTGTAGTCCAGCCATAACATCTGGAGGACCCCACTTCAGCTCCCCAGGCAAGACAGTGGATCTAAATGTTGCACCCAGAAAGTCTCTCTTGGATTTTGCACTTGAACTGAACTGCAAATAAATAAGCAAAGCCTTCGGTAAAATACATTTATAAGTAAGAGATCAATCAACCACAGCTTTAGTTTCGTGCTCTTTTAATTTTTTGGACTATTTTGCTTCTGGTGTGTTTCAGTAATAGGGAAGGAAAAGGTCACTTTCTGTTCCTTTCTAAGTATCTATGCCAGTTCCTTCTAAGAATCAAAAACCTCTGCTTTAATAAACAGAACTATTTTGCGCTTCCTTGGTATCTTCAAAAGGCACCTCATGGTGATGTGCTGGATTTTAGTTAAATGTAACTCACCCGGGGCATAGCATGGGGGGGGGGCTTCTGGAGCAACTGCCCTGGGCACATGGGGGGGGGGTGCTGCTCACACCGCCCTCCCCGAGCCAGCCCTGCACCGGTGTCGCTCACACGACTCGTGTCACTTTGGTGGCAGGGGCTGGCCAGGCGCAGGGCGCTCCTTCGCCCTCCGCTCACAGCCCCCTGGTGAGGGCGCATACTTCCTCCCTGGACAGGCTGTGAGCATGCTCCGCTGCTGTAACTAACTGCTAAATTTAAAGCCGTTTATGGCTCTGCAGTAAAGTATAGGTAGTCAAAGCTCGTAACTTGGGCTTATCAATGCTTTAGCAGGTTTTGCTCCATATATATAATTTTGGCAAGGAATAGCTTAATGGAGAAAGGGCAGGTAATTATTCTAAAACTGGGCAACTTTGGGCTGGAGATACTGCCTGTGTATTTCAAACACACTTTCACAACCATGAGGACTAGAGGCTTTCTTTAAAGTTTTAAAACGACAGCTGAGTCAAAAATCTGCTGCGTTTGGCAGAACCTGTGGGAAATTCTGCATGTGTGGGTTGGCTGTGGGGCTGAGGAACTTCAGTAGCGGGTGTGGCCAGCCGGCCGATGGCCTCTCGCCGCCCCGCCATGACATGATGTTCTTTTCCTTGTCTTGCACCTGCTTCTCAGGCTGGTCCTCCCGTACGTCCGGCACCTGAAAGGCGAAGACGACAAGCCCCTGCCCCCTGCCAAGCCCCGGAAGCAGTACAAGGTGTCCAGAGAGCCAAAGGGGCCTGTGGAGAAGAAGAGGGCCAAGAAGGAGAAGCTGAGGGACCAGGTAAAGCTCTCCCACAGCTGGTGGGGTTCGGGTGCCAAAACATTGGGGCGGTGTAATTTTGGGGGCCCTTATGCCTCCCGCCCCCTCCTCTGTTTCTCGGCTAATAACTGCAGTCATACCTCGGGTTACAGACGCTTCAGGTCGCGCGTTTTCGGGTTGCACACTGCGCCAAACCTGGAATTACCAGAACGGGTTACTTCTGGGTTTTGGCGCTAGCGCATGTGCAGAAGTGCTAAATTGCGCTTTGCACATGCACAGAAGTGCCGAATCAGGACCCGCACATGCACAGATGCGGCGCTGCAGGTTGCGAACGTGCCTTCCGCACAGATCACATTCGCAACGCAAGCATCCGCTGTACCACCAATCCCTTGGGCTTGGAAGATTTTTGGAGCTTGACTGCCCTCTAGTGGTCAGTCAATAACAACCACCTTCATCTGATTTGCTTTGCCTGTTAATTCTCCTCAGGTGTCAAAGGTCAGGGTAAATTGGCTTGTGTACCTGCCCAGCACCTGACCATAGCTTTCAACTTTTCCCTTTTCTTGTGAGGAATCCTATTCGGAATAAGGGAATTTCCCTTAAAAAAGGGGAAACGTTGACAGCTATTCACCTGACACCTCATGGGACTTCAGGGGTGGTTTGGAGGAAATGGCCTTGTGGGTCAGAGGTGCTGTCACTGGTCCAGGAGGCTGAGCAGGAAGATTTGCAGATGGGGGAGTGGAGGAGCAGGGCTGGCAGCAATGGCCTTTGGCTTGGAAACTGGTAAATCTTAGAAGCGTGTAGCACAGTTGGCTGGAACCTTGTGGGCTTCCCGATGTTGCTGAACTACAGCTTCCACAAACCCCTGCAAGGAGTGATGGTGGCCAGGAATGATGGGAGTTGTGGTTCAGCACCATCCAGAGGGCTGAAGTTTCCCCATATCTGGTTTAGCTGGGTTGCTGTGTATTCTGCTGTGTTTGGCATTGGATCAGAACTCGGGTTCCTGATAATGGTTTTTTAAATGTAAGTTTCAAGCCTTTCTTTCCCTGAAGTGAGCAGGCAGTTCCTGCTGAAATTCCATCTGCCAAAAGGCAGGGTTTTGAGGCACCATGTAGAAAACAGTGTGCAAAAGCATTTTTATTTTCATCCTTTAATTCAGACTGCAATAGGAGTTTGGGCTGATTTAGTTCATTTTCTTGTTTCAAGTGCAGAGAACACACAGATCTGAGTTTCTGAGCTGTAAAGAGAGTAGTAGTAAGGAACATTCTCTGCACCCTCTGCTGTATCTAGTGGGGTGAAAACATCAGCAGGGTGGGGCTTGGCATTCTGGCTGGGGCTGAGGCAAGTTGCAGTCCAAGGCAGCTGGAGGGAACCCAGTTCACTGGCTTAACTTTCCATGCACCACAGTCCATGTTATTAGGGGCACAAAGTGCAGTTCTGAACTGGCAAGCGCAGAAGGAACAGACAAGGATTCCTTGGAAGCGAAACAGCTGCAGCAACCAATTAACAGTACAGCTATGATATTACCTGGGGCTGCACCACTATGCGCTCCATTCACCAACCAGTGAATGGAAACGTTTCCTGTACCCCAAGTTGCCTCCCCCCTTCCTGACAGGTCCCAATCTCCACCTGTACCGTAAATGTCTCTTTTGATTGCAGATCTTGCCAGAGAAGCCGACCCCCGATGCTGCCTCTGCCACCAAGCCTGCCAGCGACCCCGAGCAGAGCCAACTGCAAGAGCAGCCCGAGGGGTGCCCCTCTCTTCCAAACAGCCGCGAGGCCTCTGAGAGCCAGGCCCCTGACGCCTGCCGTGGCAACTGCCGTGCCCATGGCTGCTCCGAGGCCTACAAGCGTCTCTTCTCCAGCTTCTACTTCAAAGGGAACCACGGCATCATGTCTCCCTTGGCTAAGAAGAAGCTCCTGGCTCAGGTGAGCAAGGATGAGTCCCTGTATGGTCACCAGAAGCACCTCAGCCACTGCCCAGAGTACAAGAAGGCCAGGATCCGAGAGATCCCTGGCTCGGACACAGAGGCTGGTCCCAAGAATCCGCTGGCCGCCAGCCTCCCCCTGAAAGAGGGGCAAACTCCAGCACGGGAGGTGGACGGGTCCATTGGCTCAGCTGGTTCCTCTCAGCCCTCGAAAGCCAGTGAAGGGGGGTTGAAAGCGTCCCCGAGCCTCATGGAGGGCCACCTGCCTCAGAAAGCAGACGATGCTTGCTGCGGGGGCCACCCATCGCCCGGTCTACCTCTCGTCAGGGGCTACTTCCACACATCCCGAGGTGAGGTCATGAAACCCATAAGTTGCCATCCTCTTCGAGGACCAGTGGAGTATTATGGTGGCTTTAAGAATTTCCCGGAGGTGGCCGCAGCTTCTGCCTATCAGCAGCCTGGCAGCGATGTGCTGTTGAGTCGCCTGCCTCAGAAAAAGCAGGAAGGCTCCGGGGACCAGCCAGAAGATCTCCGCCGGAAGCCGAGTCAGCCTCTGCCCTCCTGGAGAGGGGATGGTCAGCAGCAAACCTCCCCCTTCCGGGTGAGCAGCCCCGGGGGCAAGAGAGGCTCCTCCCCCTTTCCCCACGCCAAGCCCTCGTGGGTGCCCCCGGTGGCCACCCTGGCCAAGGTCAGCCCACAAGTCCTTAAGAACGGAGGCCATTCAGTTTCTCAAGCGCAGGCCGGCAGTTTGGCTCAGAAGAAACGAGCCATGGAAGAGGAGCTGTTCCTGCACGGCAAGAGGCTGAAGGCCGTCACCCCTTTCGTCAAGGAGGCGCAGTCCAGCAATGGGCTGGAGCGTGGCACTTCCCCAAGCGGCCAGCAGGCGGTGGCAAAGCCCAAGGCTGCTGTGCAGAGTTCAGGTTTTCCAGTTGCTCCCGTGCCTCAGGTTCAGGATATGTACAAAGGGACGATGTTGAGGCTCCCTGTGAACTTTAGCACCCCGGGGGAGCACTTGAAAGGGCAATCGGCCTCACTGATTCCTTCCCTGTCCATCAGTCCGTTCATTATCCCGGCCTTCCCCACCCCCTTATTAACTGCTTCCGTTCAGCCCTCTGACCTGTGCCAGCCGCTGGCCCACTACCCCACCTCTTACGACAGTGTTCTCCGCCACCGCCTCTACCCGGTTTCAACGTGGCACAGCCAGCCAGCCTGCGCCTCCCCCCACGTCTCAGCCTTCCACCGGAACACCAAGCTGTAGCCCCCAGCCGGGAGCCCCCAGGGGGCGGCAAGGTTTTTGGACCAGGCACACCACAAGTTGGAATCTGCAGCTGCGCTGCGTTTCCAGCATTTGGGACTGCCCAATCTTTGAAGGCTCCTCCTTGGGAAAGCAGCAGGGATGCAACCGTCAGGACCGTGTAATTTTTGTTTTTAAACAAAAACCAAACACTTCCACTCACCCGCAAAACTCTTGAACTTTGAAATGTATTTGTATCTGGTATGATATGCAAATGATGTGCGCAAAAGAACAACAACAACCATTAGGGAACAAAGCTCCTATAAAGAGAGATTTATATCTGTGGTAATGCTGGGTGCAATTCCGTTCCGATTCTTTCCTACATTATAAACACAAGTGCCTAGTCCTCAAGGTCTCTGTTTGAGCTTGGCTGTGGGGGAGCGGCTGAGGGTGGCTTCCTTTGTGCAGACAGGTGCCCTGAGCCTGCTCAGAGGGGAGGGGAGCTTACTGGCCAGCAAACGGCACTCTGTGCATGAACGGAATCCTCTCTGCCGCATGGGAAGAAAAGAATCCCAGCCAGTCAATGGGATCCGTGCCCAGTTGAGTGTTTATGTTTAGTGCTGCTTTGCAAGTGCACTGCACCATGAGCCTGGGAGTTGTGGAGGGTGGAAGAGAGGCTCAGATGTGCGTCTATGCCCCCCCCCCTTTCTGGGGAATGCCAGGGTTGGCTGCAGCTCTCAGCGCTGCAACCTGTAAAACGTCTCCTCTTTCAAGACTCCTTTTCACCCCCTAAGCACCTCTAGTCTCCTTGCTCAAGCTAGTTCTGCAGCATCTGCCAAAGCGAAAGACTGTCCTGCATCCATTCAGTGGGGCTTACCCCACCCTTCCATTTCCATTGCCAGGAATGGGAAATCAGGTGGTGGTGGGGTTTGATGTGAGACAGGTACCCTATTCCCTAAACACATTTTTCTCCTCACAGCCCAATGTGGATAGAAACAAACTGGAGGCACCTTTCACCTGTCATCCAAAAAGGTTTACATTCTGGGTGTGTCAATGCAAACAAGTCTTTGTCTCTCTGGATTTTGAATTAGGGGAGTGTTTTCAGGATGACTCCTAGAAAAAGAACAGCCAGCCTCCCACTTCAGATCATTCTCCCCATTGACGGTAGCTGAAGGTTCCACTTGTGCCCAGTGCACCAGAATTAATGGTCCACAGTGGTGGTTGATTGAAAGCCCCGAGTGGTAATTCTTACAGAGTTGCAGCAGGTGTCCTCCAGCCAGGGCAGCTAAGAGAGCTTTTGTGTTGTGCTGGCTGTGATTGGCTGGCTCATTTGTGACTGACAAGGCTTCTTGAAAGGGGTGGATGTCCAGAGAATTCAACTCCTGGAGGTGCAGCAACTTCTGGAGAAGGGAGCGTTTTGAGATTAAAAATGGAAGCCCATTCAGTCCTCTGCTAAGAGAATTTGGCAGAATTTAAAAATACTTGCAAACACCCTGAAGTTGTAAGTCTGTGTGTACTTACTTTGCAATGGGCCCTGTCAGATGGGTGTGTTTAGCCTGGATAAGAGGAGACAGAGGAACTATGAGAGCCACTTTCAAACATCCAAAGGGCTGTCACATGGAAGATGGAGCAAGCTGGTTTTTTCCTGCTCCAGAACCAGTGGCTTCAGGTTACAGTGGTACCTCGGGTTACAGACGCTTTGGGTTACAAACTTGACTAACCAGAAAGTGGTTGCTCCAGGTTAAGAACTTTGTCCCAGGATAATAACGGAAATCGCACGTCAGCGGCAGTGGGAGGCCCTGTTAGTGAACGCACGCCTCAGCTTCTAATTTCTCCCACTCTCTTTCCTCAAGAGCCCACACTAGCGCAAATTTAAAATAGTTGTGGACCACTAAGGTCCGCAAAGATCAGATAGACTGCTCTGTCATTGCCTTATGAAAGTTGAAATATTTTTTTTAAAAAAATTATTTAAAAATTATGAAAGTTGGATTGCCCTGATAAAGAGAGTATTATTTAAAATTGTACAGTAGTCTGGTGCAACTACTCTTCTGTAAGCAAGTGAAAGTAATTCCTTTCTCACAGCAGAAGGGTATCCAGCAATAGAGGGTCCTTGGAGCACCCCACAAGCGCCTAACCTTTGCTCCCATAGGGTCACTAGCAAGAAACTTCAGCCAGAAGATGGAAGCAAAACAGCAGCCAGTAGGCCTGATCTTTATTGTTGCAACAAGACTTCCCACTCCCACAAAGATGAAGCAGCCAGAAGCCCCAGTCAATGGTTACATCAGTATTTTAAGTTTCCGAAAGTTTCCCATAATACATCTCAGGATGCATCATCAAGACATCATAGAAGTGTCACAGAAAAGGTGTGGTCTCAGGTGGAACCTGAGATCTAGGCATGCCCCTGTCACTCAAATACAGTGGTACCTCGGGTTACAGACACTTTAGGTTAAAGACGCTTCAGGTTACAGACTCCGCTAGCCCAAAAATAGTACCTCGGGTTAAGAACTTTGCTTCAGGATGAGAACAGAAATCGTGCAGCGGTGGCACAGAGGCAGCGGGAGGCCCCATTAGCTAAAGTGGTGCTTCAGGTTAAGAACAGTTTCAGGTTAAGAACGGACCTCCGGAACAAATTACAGTGGTACCTCAGGTTAAGTACTTAATTCGTTCCGGAGGTCCGTACTTAACCTGAAACTGTTCTTAACCTGAAGCACCACTTTAGCTAATGGGGCCTCCCGCTGCTGCCGCGCCACCGGAGCATGATTTCTATTCTCATCCTGAAGCAAAGTACTTAACCCGAGATAATATTTCTGGGTTAGTGGAGTCTGTAACCTGAAGCGTATGTAACCTGAGGTACCACTGTAAGTTCTTAACCCAAGGTACCACTTTATAGTCTTTCACACTTCTTCCAGCACAGTAGAAAGGAAAGCATTTACAGTTCCCTGGTCTCTGAGTCAAGTCAAATACACCCCTTCGTCTTGTCCGGGCTTCATCCCACTATGGAGCGGGTAGGCATTGTGATTGACATGGTTATCTGTCTTGGGGCAGGATATCACCAATCCTGACTCCTTGGAAGGCTCTGCAGACCTGACTACATCTTGGGGATTATGGTGGGCTCGCTCACCCCATCCCTTACAATTCGCTTCCCTGGCTCCTAAATGCCATTGAAACTGACAAGATTGATACAACAAGTAAGTGATTTCTTACGAATTTCTAAAGTTTTCCTATAGAGCCAGTACATTTATCAGTGAATTGCTACATCTGGTATCGACACTTTCCCTGTTTTCCTTTGTTGGAGGCCTGGGGCTCAGCAGGGAGTTGCAGGATCCTGAATTGAGCTCCCCTTGCAGATGCAATGCCTTTGCAGATATGCTGCTGTTATTTTCTCTTGACGCTGGAGGATTTGGTTTGAGGGGTGAAAGGCAGGGAAATACCTCTGTGGTCCGTGTGTCAGTGAATGGCTTGGTGATGTGCAGCAGAGACTCTTTGGCTTTGCCTTGTGGTGTGGAGAGGCAAGGCGGGAGGGTGGGGGGTGGTCTCTCACCCCCCCTTTCCAATTTCCCAGTTACATATCCTCAGGCAGCTGTGAGGAAAATCTTTCCCGCTAAGCTGGGGTAGCAGGCAGCTGTGCCAGTGAGAGAAGGCAAGCTGGATATGACAATTTGGGTAATATTTGTTCTGCCTGGATTTTCCCCAATTTTGCTCAAAATAGATTTGAGTGAGAAATTTCATCTTGGCCCCAGACCAGTGGGGGTATTTGAAAATTACTGCAATCTAGAAAAACAAGTGTAAAGTTGCAATGGTATTCTGTACAAAGAAAGCCCAAAGTTCATAGTTCAGGCTTCCTCAACCTCAGCCCTCCAGATGTTTTGAGACTACAATTCCCATCATCCCTGGCCACTGGTCCTGCTAGCTAGGGATCATGGGAGTTGTAGGCCAGAAACATCTGGAGGGCCAAGGTTGAGGAAGCCTGACATAGTTGCTAACTCGGATGCCCTTGAAGAGGACTGGGGAAATTCACGAAGACAAAACTATCAATGGTGGTTGGATAGAATAACTGGGGGCTTCCCAGAAGCACCTGTGCTGGATTAGAGCAACCTTAGCTTTGACCCAGCAGGGCTGGCTCCAGCTTTTCAAGAACCACTAGATTCTGCCAAACTGGCAAGGCCAGCCCAACACATTTTGCTCCCTGAGGCCAATAACAAAATGGCACCACCCCCGTGAACCCCACTTTGCTACTAGTGCTGCTCCTGAGGGAGATCAGCAGGGTGGATCTAGAGGTGGAGAGCAAGGTGCAGGACACACAGAAGGGCATGGCCAGGGAGCTCAGGAGGAAGCCCTGTGGGCACCACTGCCTCCCAGCACATGCCACCTGAGGCAGTTGTCTCACTCTGCCTAATGGTAGGACTGGCCCTGAAAAGCGACCCAAACTGCCAGGAACATGGTCTGAAGGTGTGCAATGCATCAGCTCGGATGAAGCTGCCTGGAAACCTCATGCATCCCACCACTTTTTGCTTCATGGATCAAAGGATGATGTTCATTGTTAGGCACACGAGTCAAGAGGCGACTCGTAGATCTACAACCAAAGGATGGAGACATGCTGCCACCTGCTTAGTCTATTATTGTTAACACTTGCTAGATTCTTTACACAAAAAAGAGTCACAAAGATAACAAATAAAAGCAGTTAACACCTAGAAAATTTAAAACAGTGCATAACACAAAATGCCTAAGATGCACATCCAGTAAAAGGAGACACCCCCCCCCCATTAAAGGGTGAGCCCCCCTCCCCATTATAGGGTGAGGCAGCTTAGCTACCAGAGTCCTGAGTCAATACAAATATTTTGGCTGGGTGCCTGAAAACAGATAATGATGTTCCACCAGCCTTTTCCCCTGGGGAAAGCATTCCACAAATGGCTACTTAAAAGTAGTTGTTGTTTAGTCATTGAGTCGTGTCCGACTCTTCGTGACCCCCTGGACCAGAGCACGCCAGGCACTCCTGTCTTCCACTGCCTCCCGCAGTTTGGTCAAACTCATGTTTGTAGCTTCGAGAACACTGTCCAACTGTCTCATCCTCTGTCGTCCCCTTCTCCTTGTGCCCTCCATCTTTCCCAACATCAGGGTCTTTTCCAGGGAGTCTTCTCTTCTCATGAGGTGGCCAAAGTCTTGGAGCCTCAGCTTCACGATCTGTCCTTCCAGTGAGCACTCAGGGCTGATTTCCATAAGAATGGAGAGGTTTGATCTTCTTGCAGTCCATGGGACTCTCAAGAGTCTCCTCCAGCACCAGAATTCAAAAGTAGGCATGGCTAATTCCCATTGGGTGAAAGGCAGGGAGCCCAACAGTAGGTGGCACCAGAGCCTATGACAGGCAGAGCCAACTTTGAGTGTTGTCCTCCTGTTTGCTGAGTTCTACCAGCAAACAGAGACTAAGGAGGAGGAAGATGAGTTGGCTGAAGACAGGCTGAGGTTGGGGGGGGGGCAATGCCCCATACACACTAATAGGCCAGCCCACACCAACTCAGTGCAGTGTGTGTCTCTCTATAGATCTTAAAAAAATTTTTTTGGAACAAGCTCAGTTTTGTTACACGCCACCCGATTCTCCACCGCAGTTGGAGGTTCCAGGAATTGCAGGTGTTTCCTTTGGAAATGAGGCACAGCGGAGACTCTGGTGTCTTCATGATATATGGTTTATTTACACATATAAGCTACCTTTCCTTACTGTGGAGGAGTCCACAGCATTACACTCAAAGCGTCTCTCTCATGGCTGCAGTGTTGCCTCCAAACTGCCTGCCCCCATGGTGCTCCGACCCCCCTTTTTCTCCAGGTCCCCAACTGCTTCCTAAAACTCCACTATTTCCCCTCTGCTTACACCAGCCCACTGCAATTCTGAAACCCCCCCCTCCCAACTCTGCATTGTCTTTTACTAACTACTCAGGGTGGGTCTCTACCCCTCTAAGTTTGGCAGGCAGAGAGCCCTCGCCTTGTTGTGGGCTTCCTTGGTGGGCCGCCCCCCCCGTCTTTTGCACCCGCTTAATGGTCCATCTCTTCAGGCGATTACTTCATCAGGAAGCCAGCCTGGCTTGTTCTTTAAAACTTTGCTTATATTCAGTGGCGGAGCTTCATGCTCTGGCACCTGGGGCATACAGCAGGCGGGGGCGTGGCTGGTGCGTGTCCTGGGGGCGTGGCACCCAGTGGGGGGGGGGCAGCCGCGATGGCACCCTACTGGGATTGTGGTGCCAGGGATGGTGCACTCCCCCTGCCCCCCTCTTCCTCCGCCAGTGCTTATATTTTAACATGATAAATTCTGTGTCTGGCACTCCGGAATTAGAAGGGGAATCCAGGCACCCCACAAACTTACACACCAGACCACAAGACGCACCTAGTTTTTGGAGGAGGAAAACAAGAAAAAAAATATTCTGAATCCCAGAAGCCAGAACAGCAAGAGGGATCGCTGCGCAGTGAGAGTAACAATCCCTCTTGCTGTTCTGGCTTCTGGGATAGCTGCGCAGCCTGCATTCGCTCCATAAGACACACACACATTTCCCCTTACTTTTTATGAGGGAAAAAGTGAGTCTTATAGAGCAAAAAATACGGTATAATACTTTTATAGAATTTTCTAATGTTTACTGTTTAATAGAGACAAAACATTTAAATGCTCAGAAATCAAGATGCAGCTAGGTATACTGCCTCCCCTTTCAAATGACTAGGTAGCCTGGACTCACCCTGGCTCTCTCTTTGTGGCACATGCCCCCTTCATTCCACAACAAACCAGTCCCTTCAGTCATTCCAGAATAACAGCTTAGGCACAAGTCATGATGCATAAACTTAAAGGAAACAATTTGTCTCATTAGTTACCCATGTCTGGCCATTTCCTCCGAAGATCCAAAAGGCACCCTGGATCATTCTTCCCCTGTGCTAGAAATATTAGCTCCATTTACTCCTTGGGGCTCTAAATGAGTCCTTGTTTCTTACAGGATGGGCATCATGTTATTTCATCTGTTCATTTGTTTTTATTTAACCCAGTAAGCTACATTGGCAGAGCAGAAGATTTGAACTCTGATATGAACTGCTCACCCCAGTTTGCCTCTTGGTGTGCCTCTGCAAGCATCATCTGACCCCTGGACGCAGGAGTCCCATTGTGGACAGGTATCTCAGCGTATTCCTGTTTTTGTTGTGTAGTGTCACATTCACCACACGATGGCAGTGTTGTTAGAGACTGTGGGAACAGAGGCTGCCTTCATTTTTCAGTAACAGTTTTCAAACTACTGATGCAATAGAGCCAGGAGAGAGAAAACTATGAGGGTGGGGCATGAACAAGGTCTGATTCTGGCAAACCTTTTGCACTAATGGAGCACAATCCTTGCAAACCCCACTGAAAGGAGTAGGAGCTATAAAAGATCAGGATACCTTCAGGGTTGCCAGGCCTTCATTGGGCTTTCATATGGAAATAGTGCCCTGTAAAATTGCATGGGGGGCGCGGGTGGCACTGTGGTCTAAACCACTGAGCCTCTTGGGCTTGCTAATCAGAAGGTTGGCGGTTTGAATCCCCACGACAGGGTGAGCTCCTGTTCCTCGGTCCCAGCTCCTGCCAACCTAGCAGTTTGAAAGCACACCAAAAAGTGCAAGTAGATAAATAGGTACCACTCTGGTGGGAAGGTAAATGGCGTTTCCGTGCGCTGTTCTGGTCTCGGTGTTCTGTTGCACCAGAAGTCATGCTGGCCACATGATCCGGAAAAACTGTCTGTGGACAAACGCTGGCTCCCTCAGCCTGTAAAGCGAGATGAGCGCCGCAACCTCAGAGTCATCTGCGACTGAACCTAATTGTCAGGGGTTCTTTACCTTTTTAAGATTTCATGGAGCAGCTCATTGGCGAAGAACAGGCAAAAGCTCCTAGGTACAAGCTCCCAAGTCCTCTCAGCTAAAAAGGCTGCAAAAGACCTTTCTCTGCCCCAGCCCTCAAAGAGCTCTTGCTAGTCAGTACCAACACTGCTGGGCTAGGGATCAACAAACAAATCTGTCTTAGTAAAAGTCAGCTTTGTATGCTCGTCAGCAATTCAGTTTCGTGGTGAGAGATGGCATTACGGCTTCTTCGGGAAAAGCCCTCTGGTCCAACTCCCCCAATACTGGCTATGCCTAGGCAGGAAGGAGAAGAGGACTGCCTGTCTCAGTGGCGCTTTGCTTTAGCATCTTATGCTGGTGTTTCAGCTATCTAAAGTCATGCCCAGAATGAGTGGGACCAGAGGTAAAAAGTGGACAGGTTACCTTCCAGCCCAACGAAACCCAGAGCCTTTTATAGACCTATCTCCCACCCAGGGAGGCAAGAGACTAGGAGGACGCATGCACCCCATCCTTCCGCCCCAGAGAGTGCAGAGCTGGGTTGGTGAACATTTATTTTACATCTTAGACCTTATAATTCTCATAACACTGTGAAACCAGCTCTCTTCATGTTTAGGACTATTATGCAACTTGAACGAGGATAAAGCTTCATGGCTGCCAGCTAGGAAGGCTGTATCCTTCCTCTCCCATCACAGGCAGTGATGCCTCTGAATTCCAGTTGCCAGAAACCACAGGAGGGAGCAAGGCTCATGCGCTCAGATCCTGCTTGTGGCCTTTCCAGAGGCACCTGCTTGGCCATCGTGAGAAGGGGACCCTGGCCCAGTTGGGCCACTGGCCTGTTCCAGCAGACGTTCCTCGTGTTCTTAGTTCATGGAATAAGGAATTTGTGGCATGTCCAAATGCCACCCTCGGATGCATTTGCAATCTCTTGCTCTTTGCAAATGGCAAAAGGGCCCATCTTGAGCTGCTTGGCACAGGGCTAATTTATTTTTGCAGGGATAAATGCTTTTAAATGAGCAGCTGCTGCTTGTTTTGCCCACACAATGATTTGCCAACTTGCTTCTTGGTGTCAGTATCATTCACGCTTGGCTTCTGTTTCGACAAACAGACGTTTTGCTTTTAATTTCTTTTTTCCTTGAGTTTTGTGGGAAATAAAAAACCTAGACCAACTTAAAACAAATGAAGAAACAAAAACCCAACACAGCAAATGTGTTTTCTGTAATCGGTTTGAGGAGATGATAAAATTGGGTTTCAATTTACTGGTTGTTCTAAATTGAGTTTTGATGAAGACTTCTTTTCATTGCCTCTGCCTTTGCAGATGTTCTTTTCCCACTTACATTTGATTCTGACCTTGCTACCAGCCCATCTCCTCACCTGATGTCCTCAGCTGCCACATTTTGAAGTGTGTGTTGTGTAGGTAGGGCTGCTGCAAATTTCCCCCCTCCAATCTGTCTTAGGGCAGGTGAAGGGATGAAAATACTTGAATGTGTTTGTGGGGAGAGGGAAAGGTAGGCTGCCAGTTGGGTTTACCTCAGTTAAGTAGAGTGGCAAGCTGCGCAGGCAGTTCTGGCACTTGGAATGTTTGTGAACATTCCTGTCCTCCTCCTCTCCCTTTGGGCTCTCCTCACTGGTCCCAAACCAGGCAATCCTCTGGCAGGAAAACAACAACATTCCAAGTAGCTTCTACATTGAAGGTTGGAGCTCAGTGTCCCAGACTTTGGTGGTACCAGCAAAAAAAAAAGGCAAGAAAAGAAGAAGCAAAAAAGCCCTGCTTTCAACTGTCCCTTGTCCTTCTCCCCAACCGTCAGGTGAGAGAGTGGGACCCACCCATTTGTCTTCTGACACAGATTTATTTCCTTTGTTGCCCTAATGACACATACTTAGGCCTTTACCCAGAAGCTGGTCTGGCTATTCCAAAAATTGAATCTTTGCTGGATCCAGGAATTAGAAGGTTCTGACAAGTCAGGGGAATGCCAGAGTGGACAAGGATGGCATGAAAGGCAAGGGGGCTTCCATGGAAACAAACACGGAAGTCCTACCTAAATGAGAGAAAGGAGGGGGAGCTCATTATGCAGTCAAAACAGAAGCATCATTTTATAATTTCCCTCATTGCTCAGGAAAAAAGTGAAAAACACAGAGTTGTGGGAATATGAGATTGGCTGCCCCCCCCCATTGTTACATACGAAAGGAGTTGGCGTGGGATTTTCAAAGCTTAGAAACATGGCTTGGAGGGGTCTTATAGAACTTATATTCACATGCCTCTTTATCCAGCACAGCTTTGCACAAATGCCACCACACCTAACAATAAAAGAAAATCAGTTACTGGTACCTTCCAAAACTTGCAGGAGTCTTTTAAGGAGACGTGCTGTGATTTAGCAAAAGGGTTTTTTTTTTTGTGAAATTTCTCTCATAAAGTAGCTAATAGCTTGGGAATCCAATTCAGTGTAGCAGATTCTTGCATTCCTGTGAGTATGTATGTGTGATGCGGAAGACAGACTTTAGTATGCTAAATAGTGGGCAGTAAACGTCCTTGCAAAATTGAGCCAGCAAGATAGCAGGGAGATTCCTGGTGGGAAGAATCAAATACTGCAAGATAAGCCTCTGGTACTGAAAGCAGCCCTGGTCTTATTAAACTCTGTGCTTCTTCCCAATAAATCTCACTTGGTGGATCTGGAGCTTATTCCTGGCTTTGAGGATTTCAGCTTGGACCAATATGTGGGATAACCAACCTCATATAACCAACATGCTTAAGTCTAATTAAGGTAGAAGTGGTTCATACTATAGGATAAGCTGTCCTGCCAGACGTAGCTATGTCATGTCCCTTCCCTTGGGGGGAAATAGGTAACCAAGCCTGTTGTTCCCCTCCAGTCTACCTGAGAAGCTCAACAAGCTCAGCTACATGGCTTTCACCAGCCACTCTTGAGTTCCTCCGCCAATAATCTAGGAACTTTAACCACTTTTATAACAAAGCTAGTTAGTACCTGGGGCAGCCATTTGCCGCGGACAGCAGATCCACCCCTACCTCTGCCACTGTGCCGCTGCCAGTCCTTGACATTGTGCCCTTGCCGCTGTTTCCTGGTGGCAGCCTGGGGTGCAGGTGAAGGCACCGTTGTGGTACCTTTTGAATGTCATGTGTCAAGCAAGAGAGGCAGCTCCCAAAATAAAGTCCCTTTACAACATTCTCTGACGATAATGAGACATGTTACCGGAATCTTGACTAATAATTTGCTGGTTTATTATGCAATTCCTGCAGTACTCATATGCTCAGACTGTCCTTATCTAACAAGGACATTGGTTCCCGGCAGGAGTTCATGGGAAGTCACAAAGCCAAGTTTATGTCAACATTTCCCAATCACGTGTCCTCCAAATTTTTGGACCACAACTCCCGACCAACTCTCCTCAGCCTTTGCCCACAGAGCCAGTCACCGTGTTTTATTTGTTTTTATTTTACTTGAGAAAATTTATAGGCCACCTGATTGTGAGGAAACCTCTAAGTGGTTGTTGCTGTTCTTATTTCAATTTCTTACCTGCCCCTCACCACAAGGTCCAAATTGTAACCCCTTAAAAATAAAATATTTAAAACAGTTAAAAACAAGTTAAGAGTCGAGACAGATTAGGGATTCTGCTGGTTTACTACCTCCTTGCCTGAACTGGTCTTGAAGGCGGTGCTGAGGTCTCCCAGACTGCTCGTTTTGGTGAACTTTTGCATCCATGCTGAGGTGACTGGCTGTAGGGAGGCTCGGGACTTCATGGCTGCCATGACGGCCATGGGGTTGTCCCGACATGTCATTGGCCGTTGGGCAGGTCACACTCTGGCAGGCCACACATGTGGCAGGTCACACTCTGGACCTTGTTTTCTCAGCTGGGGAAGAGGGTGATCTGAAATTGGGGGACATTGACATCAGTCCCTTGCATGCCAAGATCCTGTGACCCTGCAGTTCCCTAATGGGTGAATAACCAGACAAGACAACAGCATATGGGTTTTATGGCTTTGAATAGGCCACAACTTTATTGGTTTAAAAATTCTGAAGCTGGTCAAATGCTACCATTACCCAGCTTGGCACAAAAGAAACCTCAACTAACGGTGATGAAAACTATTTGTCAACTCAGATCTGAGGCACTGTTAATGGGTGGCTACCTAGATTGGATGGTTGAGAGGTTGCCTGCTCTTGACGGGGTTACACAGGTTTGTGGAGAGTCCAAGGGCTAGACAGTGAGGACGAAGACATTTGACCACCCTGCCCCCCAGGCTGAAGTCCCCATGCCTGACACTGGTTAAAGTGGGGTGAGGGTTGGTTACTGCAAAAGAAAGCGTTATGCCAACAGAACCCCCAGTCAGCAGAGGCCTCTCTCCATTTCACTCAGTGGAAATAAAGATGTCCTTTCATTAGCTATGGATTTTATTTTTTATTTTTTTTAAAGGTCAGAGACAGAGGGGTGTGTAACTCCTCAGTAGTATTCCAGTCCTCATGTGTGACAGGAGCACAAAACGGGTTTGTTAAGGTTTGTCACATGGCTTGGAGGGGTCGTCTTGCTTATAGTATCTGTATTTGCATGTTTGGAGATCAAGAACTCCTGTGCATCCCTCAACGCGTACAATGCCACCATATCTGAAAAAAATCACACAGAGAATCATAGAATTGTAAAGTTGAAAGGGACTCCAAGGGTCATCTAGTCTAACCCCCTGCAAGGCAGGAATCTCAGCTCAAGCATCCACTGCAGATGGCCACCCAGCCTCTGATTAAAAACCACCAAGGAAAGCGAGTCCACAACCTCCTGAGGGAGATTTTTCCAGTCAAACAGCTCTTACTGGCAGAAAATTCTTCCTGATGTTTAGTCAGAATCTCATTTCTTGTAACTTGACTCCATCTTCCATGTGACAGTCCTTTAGATATTTGAAGATGGCTACCATATCTCCTCTTAGTCTCCACTTTCCCAGTTTAACCATACACACAACTCCCTTAACCAGCCTTCCTCATAGGGCTTGGTTTCCAGACCCTTGATCATCTTGGTCGCCCTCCTCTGCACACCTTCCAGCTTGTCAATATCCTTCTTAAATTGTGTTGTCCAGAACTGGACACAGTATTCCAGGTGTGGTCTAACCAAGGAAGAATACAGTGGTATTATTACTTCCCTTGATCAGTACACCCTACTTCTGTTGATGCAGCCTAGAATAGCATTAGCTTTTTTGCTGTTGCATCACACTGTTGAGTCATGTTAAAATTGGGGTCTACTAAGACCCCTAGATCCTTTTCCTACGCACTACTGGCAAGCCAGGGGTCCTCCATTTTCTACTGATGCATCTGATTATTCCTTACATTTGTCCTTTACACATGTGTAAAGTGAACTTATCTTAATTTGTAGCAGCCATTTGGGGAACTGTGTGGCATAATAATAATAATAATAATAATAATAATAATAATAATAATGAGTCTCCCCAGCCACTCTTGCTCGCTCCCAATCAAGTGTTAAAAACAATAAAGCATTAAATATTAAAAACTTCCCTAAACAGGGCTGCCTTCAGATGTCTTTTAAAGATAGGATAGCTGCTTATTTCCTTCACATCTGAAGGGAGGGTGTTCCACTACCGAGAAGGCCCTCTGTCTGGTTCCCTGTCATCTCATTTCTCGCAATGAGGGAACCGCCAGAAGGCCCTCATCACTGGATCTCAGTGTCATTACAACACAAGTGACAGCCACCAGCTGCCTCTAGACTCTGTCTGCTTTCATTCCTTACCTGCAGAGCAGGTAAAGAGTCAGCTGCCACTGCTATTGTTTTGGGGACAACACTTTCAAAGTGGTAAATAACTCTATACCTGGCACAGCACCGCATCTCATTTGGATGGCAGCCACACTCCATGCACTCAGCTGTATTCCATGTAGACCCAAATGGATGTCTCTTCCCATCATATGCATCAGTACATCCAGCTGGAGTCACATTTGGGTCTATGAAGAAGAAGAAAATACCCTTTTAGTTTTATCTGCAGTTGTGCCAAAATCACCAAATATCAGCAAAGTCCAGTCCCTGAAATCAGGGGTTTATCTTGGACACTGCCACAACATGCAGTTATGAATCCACGATATAATCACTGATAGGGATGGGTGCACCTGTCAGATTTGGTTTGCATGATATCTGCAGCTGGTTCAGAGAGAGACAAAATAATGGACACAGGAAACTGGTATTAGGTAGAATTAGGCCACAACTTTATTGATTACATGCAACAGTAGGTTTGGCTAAGGCACTGGGCATGCATCCAGTATCAGACAACCCACATCATGCTACTTGAGAGGAACCCAGTGAGGTCAGCCCTGTGCTGGGGAGTCACCCCCCACATGGATTGGGTGCTATGACCCTGCCCAGACTGCCTTTGGGAGAGGGGTATTGGCCTATTGGTCCCCCAGTGGACGCCCGGACAGAGTAACTCCTCCCGGACCCGTCTAATGGGGGAGCCCAGTGACTAAGGATCTAGTCCAATGCTTTATCTGCCCAATTTGTGACAGTTGCTATGAGGCAAGCAAAAACCTGCAAGCCGGTCAATTTGCTTGCAAGAGAAAATTCCTCCCTGGCCCGAATATGGTGACTGAGTAAACCATAGCAAAGTCCATACACAAACTCGCTCGCTCCCCCAATGGGTGTGCCCTACAGACTGGGTGCGTGCATAGAAAATCTCGTGACAGTCAGTGAAGAGGGTGGCTTGCAGCTCCCCTCGTGCACGTGCCATAGTGCGAAAGCTTGATTGTAAATTTCTTTCAAATCAAAACTATTTTGATCTGTTGTTGCGGGACCCCTAAAAGGCATGGGGCTCATAGGCCAGTGCCTACCCTGCCTATTTGGTAATCTGGCACTGAAAATTTGGTATGTTGTAAACTACTTAAAGACTATTTTAAGTACCTAGCAACATATAGTTATATTTAAATAAACAAGTGATGGAGTCATAGCTCAGTGGCAGAGCACCTGCTTTGCATGCAGCCGAATCCTCAGCATCTTGACTGAAAGGCTGGAGAGTCGTTGTATTAAGCGCCACAGTACTGAGTTGGGTGGACCAGTGGTCTGACTTGATATAAAAGAGCTTCACCACATCAAGCAGTTGGTCCCTTACCTTTCCCGCCCTGACCTGGCCACAGTGATCCATGCGACGGTCACCTCCAGGCTTGACTACTGTAATTTGCTCTACGCGGGGCTGCCCTTGAAGCTGTCCCTGAAACTCCAGCGGGTGCAGAATGCTGCAGCGAGGCTCCTCACGGGGTCTCTGCCATGGGAGCATATTCACCCAGTGCTTTTCAAGCTGCACTGGCTCCCGGTGGAGTACAGGGTCAGATTTAAGGTGCTGCTTTTGACCTTTAAAGCCCTTCACGGCCTAGGACCCTCGTACCTACGGGACCGCCTCTCCTGGTATGCCCCATGGAGGTCCTTAAGGTCCATTTATAGCAACACTCTAGGGGTCCCGGGCCCTAAGGAAGTTAGATTAGCCTCAACCAGAGCCAGGGCCTTCTCAACACTGGCTCCGGCCTGGTGGAACGCTCTGCCTCATGAGACAGGGCCCTGCGGGATCTGATTTCTTTCCGCAGGGCCTGTAAGACAGAATTGTTCCACCTGGCTTAGAATCAGTTTGTTTGTCTCCCCCCTTTTCTTTTTCCTTTCTCCTCCTATGATGAGTGTCAGGGAACTGCCATCAGTACTGGAGGGGGAGCGCAAAAGCCAGAGGGATTCCAGAGAGCGTCCCGGGATCGTGAGAAGCAGCCCATCTTCTGGGGAAGAGAATCAGCGTAGCACCAGTGGAGAAGGGGGGCAGGTGGGGGAAGTGGCAAGGCGGTCCCATGACTCCTTGCCTGGGACCAGCGGGGAGAGTAGGGGTCCTCCATTGCCCATGCCCTCCCTGCGCAGAAGGCTTTCGCGCAGAGAGGGTAGGCGGAGACTAGGCGTGAAAGAGCTTCTTTGCTGGAAGAAGTTTAAGAAACGCCCACTGACGGATTCTGCCAGTGACTGAGTTAGCCACGGGTGAGTGGCTGTCGGGACAGAGGAGGTTCACTTTGGCAGCCCAGCCAGGTGTTTGCACCCAGCCAGGGAGATAGGCACCTGCTTACGCACGAGCAACCCCTTAGAACCATTACAATGAGATTGCTCCCTAATTGTTTTAATGTTGTATCTTCTTTTTTTTTTTTTTTGCCGTGCCATCATTCTTTTTATTAATTGATTCCATAAAAGAAAGTAAAAACTAACACATGTATAGAAAAGTCAGAATACAGAAAATAAAGAAAAAGAAGAATTACAGAAAAAAGGTAAATAAAAAATACATAAACTTATAATTTTCCCATTGACATTATTACATATCCATCCCTTTCAAGACTTCCTTCAGCTTGTCCATAAATCATTCGAAGCAATAATCAAATTCACACGTTTCTCTGCTTATATTGTCATTGTGCCTATCTCTGTCTCCTATTTGCTTTAAACAATAACTCATAGTCTTTCACAGTGCGTCTCTGAATCCCTTTAGCGTTGTTTGTCCCTCACTAATACATTCCAGATAATCCACGTACTTTCCCCAATCCTTGATGAACACTTGGTCTCTTACATACCTAATTTTTCCTGTTAATTTATCCAGGTCTGCGTAGTCCAACAGCTTAGATCTCCACTCCTCCACCGTTGGTATTTCCTGCTGTTTCCACTTTTGGGCTAGTACTACCCTTGCTGCTGCCACTGCATAGTATACTATTCTACGGTCTTCTTTTTTAATCTCTTGCCCTAATATCCCTAGCAGGAAAATTTCTGATTTCTTTCTGAACGTATATTTTAAAATCTTCTTTAATTCAATGTATATTTTCTCCCAGAACTGTTTCACTCTTCCACACTCCCACCACATGTGGTAGAAGGAGCCCTCCTCATCTTTACACTTCCAACACTTCTTATCCGTCTTATACATTTTTGATAATTTTATCGGTGTTAGATACCACCTATAAAACATCTTCATGACATTTTCCTTTATCGTTATACACGCTGTAAAGTTTAGCCCCTCCTTCCAAAGCTCTTCCCAGTCTTCAAATTGTATGCTATGACCTACATCCCTTGCCCAGCAGATCATCACTGATTTGACTTCCTCATCACCTAAGTTCCAGTCTAGCAGCATCCTATACATCTTAGATATAATTTTCACTTCATTATTTATTATCTCCGTTTGGAATTTGGAATCTTTTTCTGCATAGCCTCTTTCTTTAATATCTTTACTGTACATCTGATTTACCTGGATATGGTGTAGCCAGTCATAGACATACTCCTTTACTTGTTCATACGGCTTTAGCTTCCATTTCCCATCAACCTTGGTTAGCAACTGGCTATATGTTGCCCAGTTGCTTCTCATATTAATAGCCTTTATGCTCATTACTTCAAGAGGTGATAGCCAATGTGGTGTTTTCGGCTCTAACAGATTTTTGTATTTTTCCCATACTTCAATTAATGGGCCTCTAAAAATATGATTTTCAAATCCCTTATGTACTTTCCTTTTGTTCTTCCATAAATAGGCATGCCAGCCGAATCTATTGTCGAAGCCCTCTAAATCGAGTAGCTCCGTGTTCACCAACTTTACCCAGTCCTTTATCCAGCAAAGGCATGAAGCCTCGTAGTACAGCTTCAAATCTGGCAGGGCAAAGCCCCCCCCTTTCCTTTATATCTGTCAATAATTTAAACTGAATTCTAGGTTTTTTGCCCTGCCATATGTATCTTGAGAGTATTCTTTGCCAGTCTTTAAAGATTCGGCTCCCCTTAATTATAGGGATGGTTGGAATAAGAACATGAGTCTTTATAAGACATTCATCTTAATTGTATTAATCCTTCCCCAGAATGACAGTTTCAGCCCTCCCCATTTTTCCAGATCTTTCCTTATGTCCTTCCACATCGGCTCGTAATTGTTTTTGAATAAGTCTATACTTTTAGATGTTAACCAAATACCAAGGTATTTGACTTTTTTGACTATCTCTATCTGTGAATGCTGTTGGATGATTTCTATTGTTTTTGGATCCACATTTTTACCTATCATTTTCGTTTTTGTCTTGTTTAACTTAAAGCCTGCTATTTCTCCAAATTCTTCTATTTCCTTTAATATTTCTTCTATTGCAGTTGTTGGTTCTTCTGTCATTATTACTACATCATCAGCAAAAGCTTTAGTCTTGTACACGTTCTGTCCTAGTGTTACTCCATTTATTTTCCCATTTTGTCTTATTGAATTCAAGAGTACTTCTAAAACTATTATAAATAGTAGCGGGGAGAGTGGGCAGCCCTGTCTTGTACCCTTCTGTATCCTTATCTCTTCTGTCACCATGCTATTTATAATCAATTTGGCCTTCTGCTCTGTATATATTGCTTTTACCCCATTAAAGAAATCATTGCCCACATCCATATGTTCTAGATTTTTCAGCATAAAGTCCCAAATCACATTATCGAATGCCTTCTCGGCATCCACAAACATCATAATGACTTGTTTATCAATCCTAACAGATAAATATTCTAACATGTTAATTATGCTTCTTGTGTTGTCTCTCATCTGCCGCCCTGGCAGGAATCCCGTCTGATCCTTATGAATAATTTCTGATAACAACTTTTTCAACCTTCTTGCTAGGATTCCTGCAAATATTTTGTAGTCTGTATTTAGCAGTGAAATTGGTCTATAATTTTTAACTTGAGTTGGATCTGCATCTTGTTTGGGGATAAACGCAATATATGCTTCTTTCCATGTCCCAGGGATTTCTCCTTTCTTTAAGATGTTATTCATAGTCTCCTTCAGTGGTCCCACTAAGATAGATTTCATCTCTTTATAATAACCAGCGGTAAATCCGTCAGGACCTGGTGCTTTGCCTCTCTTTAAATCTTTGATTATTTCTTCTATCTCCTCATTTCCAATTGGTGTATTCAATCTTTGCTTATCCTCTGTCGGGATTTTCTGCACCTTTTTATCCTTCAGAAATCTTTCTATTCTCCTTAAACCTACTCTCTCTTTATCCTTGTACAGACTTCTATAGTAGTTGACAAACTCACTCCTGATTTCTTTGGGATCTGTTCTTTCTCTCCCCCCCCCACTATTATTTTGTTCAGAAGGGTTTGGGGGGGTCTCCGCGCCCTGGAGTTGCCCCCTATCCTTCAAAATAGCTTGAGTTCTCCCTCCCGGTGAGAACCCTGCTTGCGCTGGGATCGCGGTGCACCGGAAGTCTCTATAGCACGACCTGTGTTGACCGAAAACCGGTACCATGTTGTATCTTAATCTTTTAAATTGTATTTTAACCAACTTGTTTTTATTATTGGTTGTTAGCCGCCCTGAGCCCGGTCTTGGCTGGGGAGGGTGGGGCATAAATAAAAATTTATTATTATTATTATTATTATTATTATTATTCCCATATGTTCTGTCTGTGGCTCTGGCCATGTGCAGAAACTGAAGGATGTTGCTGGAGTGCCTTCCTGAACAAAAGTCGTTCAAGGGAGCACAGCACAGCACATATTTTTAATTTTCCATCCACCTTATGATAGGATAGACTCAATCAACGCTATGGTTTTTATTCTGGTTTAACAGGGTCCCCCTTCCTAGACAACTTCAACAAAATATTGTTCTGACGGGAAGGTACTTGGGATCTACGGTTCCCAGGATTCTGCAATGGAAGCCATATAGCTGGTACAATCATGGTCTAAGTCTATAGTATGGCTATACCCATAACCTCAGTCTGCCACAACCAAAAACACGTTTGTAGCATAAAATAATAGGCTTTGGCAACATTACCTATTGAGCACATTCCATTGCACAAGGCCAGTGAGAAACAGATGATGATGATGCTCAGTAGGACTTTCTGAAAAAGAAGAACAAAAGGTGGAGGGGATCACCCAGGGAAGTCTCTGCCTTCAATTCTGTTTCTTTAAAGGCTTTGTGACCATTTCCATCATCTTAAAAAATGAAAACATAAGAAAAACCATACATTTAAAGCACCATGAAAGACACTTGAGTCTCTTTGTAGCTCCAGTTTATTTCATTTCCCTCAGCATTCCCCTAAATGTTAATTTCCACAATATATTTGATGTAAAAGCCGCTTCCACAAAAATAATGGAATATAACACATGTCTATGGGTCTAAACCACTGAGCCTCTTGGACTTGCCGATCAGAAGGTCGGCGGTTCAAATCCCTGCGATGGGGTGAGCTCCAGTTGCTCTGTCCCAGCTTCTGCCAACCTAGCAGTTCGAAAGCACGCCAGTGGAAGTAGATAAATAGGTATTGCTCCAGCGGGAAGGTAAACGGCGTTTCCGTGCACTGTTCAGGTTTCGGTGTTTCGTTGCACCAGAAGCAGCTTAGTCATGCTGGCCACATGGCCCAGAAAAACTGTCTGTGGACAAACACCGGCTCCCTTGGCTGTAAAGTGAGTTGAGCGCCGCAACCTCAGAGTCATCTGCGACTGGACTGCACTGTTGGGGGTCCTTTACTTTTTTAAAAACACATGTCTAGCAATCATTTCTGTGTTATTTGATAACAGAAAAAATCCATTTCCAGCCCTATTAACCTGGAAAATCACGGGAGAAAAGTGATGAGATTTGGGGTGGAATATCAGCGCACAATTTTTTCCTGCTGTTTTCAGGGGGGAAGAGAAGCATGAAGGTGTGTACAGCATGATGACATTGACCAATGAGGTCTGTTCTTGTGTTACACCACGGCCATTGGTGTGAATGAACTATAGTGCACTGTCAAAGAGCCACTGTTCCATATCACAACAGGCACTGCAGTGTGAAAGGTACATTAGAAAAAAGAAGCAGGAACATTATAATCAGGAATACTAGCACAATATTCAGCACGCCTGAATGTACCCTGTGTTGTATGGTAGTGGAGGGTGTGCGTGTTGTGTTCCATTGGTGTTGTGGTGGTGACACTTGCCCTTCTTCTGCTAGGAAATGCTCTGCAGGGGAGGGGGCAACACAAATGCAGGGGGAAAATGCTATGAGAAAAGTGTAAGAAACAAGCAAGAGTATTACAGCTTATCCACATTTACCTTTTGCCTAACTCTTTCCAGGCACAGGTCTGTTTGCTGTGATTCCACTTTAAAGATCGGGTGTGTGTTTTTTTTTGGTGGGTGGTGTTTGGACATGGAGCTCTAAAGCACAGACTGTGCCTGGAAAGAGCAGAGGAAAAGTAAAGGTGGATAAGTCTTCAGATAACCCTGGAGTCTGAGAAAGTCTCAGCAATTGAGGTACACAATCCTTATAATTCTGAATGCCTTTGCACACACCCTCTCCACACCTCAAATCCCCCTTTCCACCATTTAAACCTAATCTAGATTAAAGAAAAAAATGTGTACCAACCGTCCCCAAAGCATTCCACTTACCATCTTGGTTTTTCAATGAGCTGCTGGCCAACTCTTATTGGGGTTGGAGGAAAGCGCTCTGGTGTCCCTAAGGTAAGTCTGTGGAGAATTCCATACCCGCTTTTATAGAAATGGGAAGGAGGTGGGGCAAAATGAGAGGGATGGAGGTCCTAACGGGGGAAGGAAATGCTTGCCAGGAAGGAAACATTTGCTTCTGATGACATAAATGTTTACAAGAACAGCCTGGAGAGTTCTACGTCTTCCGGAGATATTCATTGATAAGTGCAGTTCAGAACCAGAACTGGGAACAGGAAAATCATGTTAAATGTTATTAGACCAGGATAGATAGTGTTGAGTTCTGCAAGAGATATGGCTCTTGTCAGAGCTGCCTCTAGGTCCCAGCTCACAGAGGACCAACGCCAGACTGTCGTTATGTACAAAAGTCTGTATTGAGGTTTAGTTTCCATTTCAAAGCCGCAGCGCGCAGCTCTACGTCTTAAAGCCTAGACCGGCGAAGTACCGTCTGAGTCTCCTCCCCTATGACACCAGTTTAAGATCCTAGCCCGGCTCCACCTTTTACGCTGCTCTCTCCTCCTCTGGGTCCTCCTGCCCGCTGGGGCATTGCCCTTTCTGGACTCTTCCGACGCTGAGTCGCTTAGCTCCTCCCCCTCCCTCCGGCGGGCTTTAGGACCCGGTTCCCAATCCTCATTCTCTGCTGTCCCGCGCTCCTGTACATTTGAACTTGCCTCTCGCGCCAACCCAGTGACCTTCCTCCTGACCGTTACACTACTTCTGTCACTGCTTCCCTCTTCCGGGATACTGGCCGGATCTGCCCTCCCCTCCGTTGTCTGACTCTCCGATGGAGGTGTGGTCAGCCCTGCCTTATCTTCTCTCCCTGGTGGGGAATGCACTGTCCCTGATCCTTGGGACTCTTCCCCCCCACTCTGCTCTGGTGGGGAAGCTGGTCCTGATTTCCAACTACTGCTCTGGGAGTCCCTGCTGCCCCCTTGCTCCTGGGACGTTCCCCTTGGGAACCCCCTACCCCTGGCCACTGGCGCCCCCTTCTGTGAATCTTCCGATTCGCTGGAGAGGCTCATGGAATCCCTCGGTTCACTGTCCTCTTCTCCTACGCTCCCCTCGGATTCTTCCCCTTCGCTCTCCATCTCCTCTCTTCCCTGTGCCTCTGCTCCTGAACCCCTGACAGCTCTAGATATTTGTCTTTACAGCCTCACCTCAAGAAGGATACTGTACAAAAAGGCCAGCAAAATGAACAAGGGGGTGGAGCAAAGTGGAGAAAGTAAAGTTTTTATCTCTCATAACACTAGTACTTGTGGACATCTCCTACGTTGCCAGGAGAGAGTTGGCCAGGTAAGGGGAGGGATCGACCAGCCCACCCAACAGTGGGCAGAACTTGCCTGGGAGTTCTCAGTCGGCTCCAGAGCTTCTCCCACCCTACCCACCCTCAGTTAAGCCTTCTTTTGCAGGTTAACCTCTTGTCCATAGGTACGCAGGCGCTGCTACATTATGGTCGCTGTTGAAGGGCCGGAAAGGAATTTTCCTGCATTGGCAGATTTTGCTTTCCCTGTAGCAAAATGTCACAACTTTGGCGGTTTCAGGTCTCGAGCGGAATCCTTTAGTCTGTCTTCCCTAAATGGGGGGGGGGGGGGAGCGGCGCCGATCCCAGGGTTCCCCGTTAAAGGGGTTGTTTTGAGGGGAGGCATTGGCCATACGCTGTTAGGTTGTCATTGCTCTCCTCCTGCTACGGTGGCAAAATGGGGGGGGGGGGGCGGACTCTCTGCTTGAACAGATGTTCTCCAGAGCCAGCCCAATCCCCACATATTCTGGATAACCCTGATGTTCCCCAGATCCCTGGCCGGGGACTGGGAGGAATAAAGGCCCAATGCCTAAGCCAAGGTCTCCCTACAGCTGAAGTTTTAATAAAGTTGTAGCCAAATTTTAATCCCATAACAAGTTGTCTTGAGTCATTATTCCACACAGGTGTCACCCAGGGTCGGGGGTCTCCGACTGTCCGCATAATCTAAATAAATCAGTTATTTGTGTGTGTCTCTTATCTTTTATTGAATATTTATTATCATGGATAAAAACCAGTATATTCCACTGTGACCAAAAAATTACCCCCATTCTCACCAGGAAACGCAGGCAAGGCACCTGAGGCCCACAGGTCACTTGGGTCAGCAGAGATTAAGGCCACATGAGCAGCATCCATTGAAAGCACTCAGAGGTCACTTTCACAGTCATGGTGTCCCCCAAATCATCTTGGGAAGGATGTGAAGGGTGCTGGGGGGTGTCCTAGTCCCTTCTCCAGACTTGCCTGGGAAGGGAGATGGATGGTTAAACTACTCTGGAAGTGTAGCTCGCTGAGAGGAATTGATACTACTTGTAAAAAGGTAAAGGTGGACCCCTGGCAGTTAAGTCCAGTCATGAACGACTCTGGCTTTACTGGCCGAGGGAGCTGACGTTTCTCCACAAACAGTTTTTCCGGGTCATGTGGCCAGCATGACTAAGCCACTTCCGATGAAACCAGAGCAGCGCATGGAAACACCGTTTACCTTCCCGCTGGAGCGATACCTATTTATCTACTTGCACATTGACGTGCTTTCGAACTGCTAGGTGGGCAGGAGCTGGCACCAAGCAACAGGAGCTCATCCCATTGTGGGGATTTGAACCTCTGACGTTCTGATCGGAATGCCCAAGGCTCACTGGTTTACACCACAGCGCTACCCACGTACATCTCCCAAAATATTGCTGAGGAATTCACTTCCCTGGGGTTCCAGGGAAGTGGCGTTTTCTGCCTCAGCGCAGCCGTACTCTGGTCCTGGGGGTCCATGTTTCCCTCCCTGTGTGGCCGTTGGCGCCTCTCCCTTCTTGCTAAAAAGCCCCTGACCGCAAGGTTGCTAAAGATGCCTTATGACTGAAGCATGGCAAGATCTTCTTTTCTTGCTAGAACCCCCTGACCGCAAGGTTGCTAAAGATGCCTTATGACTGAAGCATGAACAAACACAAATTTCTTCAGAAACAGATTACCTGGGAAGGTGGGACTGGCCTTCTTTGGAAGTTTTAGAACCGAGACAAGCTGGCCTGGGATTCTTTAGCTGTGCCGTCCAGAGTGGGAGAGGCAGATGCTTTCAGGACCAGTTTCTCTCTCTCTCTCTCACACACACACACACAGTTAAAGAGGCCTATGTATGTAACTACAGCGGCAAGGATTCTCTACGTTTAGAAATGGAAGGATAAGAGGACACCCTCAAAGGAAGAATGGCTGATGGAAATCCTGGAATATGCAGAGAGGGCAAACCCGAGGCAATGATTAGAGACACAAATTGAGAATCTTTTAAGGAGGACTGCTTAAAGCAGGCATGGCCACACTTGGCCCTCCAGATGTTTTGGGACTACAGTTCCCACCATCCCTGACCACTGGTCCTGTTAGCTAGGGATGGTGGGCGTTGTAGTCCCGGGACATCTGGAGGGCCAAGTTTGGCCATGCCTGGCTTAAAGGGAATGGCCATACCCAGGGCCATCTTTACCGGGGGGGGGGGGCAAGGGTGCAGAGCACCGGACGCCGAATTCTGGGGGGCACCAGGCGCCCACCGATGAAGCCACCTAAGTGCATTGTATTGAGCTGCAATGTGGCAGCGGGGTCAGCGACACTTTTGACACGACTTGCGCCGCATGCCTGCCGCTCACCAAAGCTGGGAGGAGGGGGGAGTGACAGGAAAGAGGGAGAGACAGAAAGAGAACGCGCCTATCTAGCGACGGCAGTGTGCGCAGGCTCCGGAACCTTCCCAAGAAGAACTCGTATATGTGTGCTCACAAGGGCCCTCCCAGCTCTTCTAGAAAGAAGGTTGCTCCCACAATGAAAGGCTGCCCGAGACGGTTCTCCCACGCATGCGCACAATGCCCGCCCGTCTCATCTTCCAGACACCTCCCTACGACCGTAAGCGCATGCCTGGAGTCTTTACACTTTACAAGTGTTCTTTGTCTTCTTTAGAAAAGCTGGTTTTAAACAAAAAACACAAAAAAGCCCTCCTTTTGGAGCTGCGCAGGTGTGAGCGCTATTTATCAAATGATAATAGTGACACAGGCATAATAAAAGTTAATTTGGGGGCTAAACTAAATTTGGGGGAGCTGGGCGGATCTTTGCACCCCAATGGCGCATATGCTAAAGACGGCCTTAAATAGACTGTAGTCTATTTAAGAAGTTATTTCCCATACAAGAAGACCATAGCGGGGATTGAAGTGTAAGAAAATAGCAGAACTTATTAAGAAACATGCTAAAGAGGATGAAATTGGATAATTGGGTGATAAGCATCAATGTTGGGTGAGCGGGAATCACTAGTTTTGTTGAATTGGAAAATAACTGTTAACAAAATGTAGGAAAAGAAATTTATATAGTGAGATAGTCGCCTTTGGCTGGACTGGACAGGTGTCCTTTACCTTTGTGTGTAAGGACTCCCAGAGGACTCATAAGGAGAGGGGAGAAGAGGAGGCTGAGGGAACCCTCCACAAGGGAGGGGTGAGGGGCTGCCGGCTCTGCAGGCAAGAGGTGACATAACTGGGCTCCTGAGCCCTGCAGGAGTCTGCAGAAAGAATGTAGTTGGTCAAGGGAGCTGTGGACCCAAAAAGGTTGAAAACCTCTGCTCTAGCCAATTATCCCAAACTGTCTTTGACGCTGAAAAAAAGACACAACCACAGTATAGCTCATTGACAGTGCCAGAATGAGGGTGGTGTAGGCAGTTCCCCCATCCAGGTATTAATAATAAAACCTACACTTCTACGGGTACCTACTCAAAGTTAAACCCTGGGTTATTGAGTCACCACAACTATGACATAATGCACTTGAGAGCATGCGCTAAATGGAAGGCAGGAGGAGGAAGGGTGCCAAATGAATCTTTGGGGCGCCAAATTTTGTCCTCGCTCAGGGCGCCATATTCCTAAAGTCTGCCCCTGCCATTGAGTGAGATGCCTTTTTGTGCATCTCGGCTGAGCTGAAGTTCCTCCTCCAGATGTCACTGGACTGCAACTCCCATCAGTTTCCCTGATTACAAAAGTAGATAAAGAAGCCAGTTTTGTTTCCGACACAGTTCATTAAAATGGCAATCAGCTTAATCTTATGGCTTAATTTAAAAACACAGCTGAATGAGCAAACAAATGATCTCAAGATCTTGATAGACCCAGAATTGTTATAGTCATCTGCTGATTTTCCTTCTCTTTTGCCTCTTTCAGAAAGTCATCCTACCACTGATTGTTTTGCCCCATGGGTTTTGCTTCCTTGGCCCCTTCAAAGCAGAGATAAAAAATGGCAACATTGTCAAGCAGCCTATTAATATGAGCAAAGGATGATTTGAGTATAGTGTCCAGTTCTGGGCACCACAGTTCAAGAAGGACACTGACAAACTGGAACGTGTCCAGAGAAGGGCAACCAAAATGGTCAAAGGCCTGGAAACGATGCCTTATGAGGAACGGCTAAGGGAGCTGGGCATGTTTAGCCTGGAGAAGAGGAGGTCAAGGGGTGATATGATAGCCATGTTCAAATATATAAAAGGATGTCACATAGAGGAGGGAGAAAGGTTGTTTTCTACTGCTCCAGAGAAGCGGACATGGAGCAATGGATCCAAACTACAAGAAAGAAGATTCCACCTAAACATTAGGAAGAACTTCCTGACAGTAAGAGCTGTTTGACAGTGGAATTTGCTGCCAAGGAGTGTGGTGGAGTCTCCTTCTTTGGAGGTCTTTAAGCAGAGGCTTGACAACCATATGTCAGGAGTGCTCTGATGGTGTTTCCTGCTTGGCAGGGGGTTGGACTCGATGGCCCTTGTGGTCTCTTCCAACTCTATGATTCTATGATTCTATGCCCCATCCAATGTATCAAAGTACCCTGTAGGTGGAGCAGAATGATACAAAACTCATTATATTCTCGTTCTTCTAACTATAATGGTTCTTTTGATTGCTATTATAATATTGATTAGTTATGCCATGCATAAAGCAAAAAAAATTGACTCATTTTTGTTACATAAAATATGATATTGAATTTTTTCTGCACCAATCTGCCCCACCTCACCCTATGTAGTGCTGGAGGAAGAAGGGCAGAATCCACCCACTTGCTAGTTTTGCTTTGCTGCCTGCCAGCCACATGGAGCAGTAGGCAGGCAGCTACTCTTTTATTTAAAAAGTGTGTGATGGGATGCGGAGCAGTGCAGGAATTGTCTGTTGCTTGTGTTGCTCCTTGAGGGACTTTTTGAAAATGTCGGGGTGGATTAGAGGAAGAAATGGCTGCCGTGTTTTTCTTCTTGCCTGCTGACATATAAAGCAGGCAGCTACTTGAGAGGCACCTCAGTGGAATATGAGAGAGAGGGGAGGAGATGGCAATGCCTTTTTTTTTTGTTTCTGCTGCCTGCTGCACAGCAGAGGTTGTTGCAAAGCTGTAGCAGGAGGCCACCTAGTTCAGAGGCATCATCAGCCCCATCCATGATCCACTTTTACCTAATTGTTCCCAAGCCATTGTTGTTGGGGGCAGTGCAGATGGGCTAGTGTAATCATTATCAGAAATTAAATCGTCTTGATCTATTCCCTGAATCTTCCAAGTCGCCCCCCCCCCCTTGTATGGGGAAGGGGGTTCCCAGTGTGGAGGCATCAGCATTGTTATAAACTTTTTCCAGATAATTCACAAGTTGTCTTGGGAGGCAGTAAATAAGTATCAACAGCAGCAGCAGCATTGTCTTAATATTTTCCCCCATAGTTTTTGGGGGGAGGGGAGGACATGTATTTCAGAAGCATAGCACCACCTTTTCCTCCAGCAGGAATTGTTCCCCAATTGTTTGGGGAGGGGAATCAGAGTGCAAACCCAGAAATATTATTGTTGTTGACTCACCCCCCCCCCCGCCCAATGGCGACATAATCATATTTGTTTAAGTCAAGGAAGAGGGCCTCAAAGAACTTTAAATCCACACCTGCACTTCCCTGGGAGTTAGCACAACTGAATTCAATGGGACTTACTTCTGAGTAGACATAATGAGGATGGGAGCCACAGATGGCTTTGTGATGGGCCATTTAGTCACTACATTAACTTTGCCTATTATTATTATTATTATTATTATTATTATTATTATTACCCACCCATCTGGCTGGGTTGCCCCAGCTATTCTGGGCTGCTCCCAACACACTCAAAAACATAATAAAATGTCAAACATTAATAATAACCATCTGATCCAATACAAAAAAGTCACAATAACTTTAAAATAAACAACATATCAAATTAAGCAAAATTTCATAATCCATTGCCTGGTGTGCTCTGGTCCAATGGGGTCACGAAGAGATGGACATGACTAAACGACTAAACAACAACAACAATCCATTAGAATCTAAAAAGCTGCTGATAGCTGAGATAGGCATGTCTATCACTATCATTATGATATGTACCAAATTCTGCAAGTAGTGCTATCAAGCAAAGACAACAGATACACCCCGAAATGCACATATGACTGATTTATTCAGATTCTCTTACATGGAAGGAATTTGGGTGGGATTTGTAAAGCTCAGAAACAGGGTTTGGAGGGATCATCCAGTTTATAGAACTCATATTCACATGTGTTTGGATTTACCACTGCTTTACATCCTGGAACATCAACAGTCCCACCGTACCTAAAAAGAAGAAGAAGAAGAATGTGTAAACTAAGGTTTCCCTGAGTTTATGGAGATCTTGTAGAGGAGTGCTCCTTTCTCCTGCTCGCTTAGGACATGCCAAGAATGATTGGAACTGCCTGGCAGAAGAGCAGTTTTGCAAGATGTTTGCTCCATGCAGGGAAACCAAGCCCTTGGAAAACATTTGCCCTGAGGCCAAATTCACCTGGGGAATCCAAGCTGAATGTCTTGCACAATATGCCATTGCATGTTGCTGTACGATGATTCTTCCCCACCCGCCACTATGTTTGCAGTGGTTGAGGGCAGCATCCATGCACAAAAGAGGGTGTAGCAAAATGTTGGTGCAAAACCAAGAGGCCAGCCAGGAGGGAGACAGAAGGAGACAGGAAGGTGCAGGAAAGAGGAGGGGTCCTCTTTCACTGGGTGCATCGGGGTCCCTCTCCCCAGCACCAACTCCTAGGTGGTCTCCGGATGAGAGGATCTGGGACTCAGGGAGATCCCAAAGTCCAAGCTTCAACGCAGCGAACCCCCTGGTGATTGGATGATTGGAAAGGCACTCCGGACATGTTCAATTTTATGCAACATATCTTCCAGATGTAAAGATTAATTGGGACACCGGTCTTCAGCTAATTCCGTCCATGAATGTTTATTGAGCAGAAGGTCTTTCAGAGAGAACGGGGCAAAATAATTTGAAAGAGATTAATAGACCCAGTGCTATTCTGGTTATTTGGCCTACCTGGAACAGCACTGCATTCCACTTTCACTACATGTGCATTCCATGCAATCCGCTGTATTCCACTGAGTTCCGAATGCATGCTTGCTCCCATAATTGAGATCGGTACACTCAGTGGGCAGCACCGGCTGACCTAGGGAGAGAAATCCCATACATTTAACATCAATGAAATCAGAAGTTGCTGCGCAGCACAATGTAAAGACTGCGCAAGAGAAGCACAGTGACTGCAAATTTTCCACTTATCCAACTTCTGGGCATCCGTCTTGCTTATACTGCGGCCAATGCAGTCTCCTGCTTGCGTCTGCAGACGGTGGTTCCAAGCTTAAAACAGGGTGGGAGTGAATGGGGTGCCCTGTGGATGGGGGAATCTGTCCGTTTCAATTTCTATCAGTTATTATTATTACTGTTTATATACCATCCTCAGGGCAGTTCACAACCTAAAAATACAATCTAAAAAACACAAAATACACAATAAAAGTAAGAGCTTAACCAGGGACTCATCAATGAGAAGATGAGACGGGAGCAGCGTCAGGTCATTTTAGACTCTGAGCAGCGTCACAACATCCAGAGAAGTGTAGATTTTGAAGGTCTGTGTTCTGGTTCTGCAAGAGCAGATTTGGTAGGTGTATGCTAAAATATGAATGGGGTGCATTTCCCCCTCATCTCTAGTCAGGATCACATTTTTCAAACATTAAATAATTATTTGGCCATGAATAGATTACATATTAACATTACGTTGCTGTTTACTTACCATCTTTAATCTCTGCTTTGTGCTCGCTGAACATGCAGAATCCCTGACACAAGGCAAGTGTCAGAGACAAGGCAGTCAGGCTCAAGAGAATTTTCTGCAAAACAGACACACACATACACAAATCATTCAACATGGTGCTATCATATATTTATATGTAGAACCTCTCGTTCTGTTTAAAAATGTATGTGACTAAATTTTAGTCAGAGTAGAGCCACTGAAATTAATGTGCCAAAGTTAGTCTTGTCCATCAATTTCAATGGATCTGCTCTGAGTATGATAGGCCTGGAGTCTGAGAAAGCCTCAGCAGCTGAGGTACTTAATCCTCATATTTCTGAATTCCTTTGCATATCCCCTTTCCACACCACAAATCTCCCTTTCCATCATTTAAACATAATCTAGATTAAAGAAAAAGTTGTGTGCCAACTGTCTCCAAAGCATTCCACTTACCATCTTGGTTTTTCAATGAGTTGCTGGCAGACTCTTACTGGGGCGTGGAGGAAAGAGCTCTGGGGTCCCTCATGTAGGTCTGTGGAGAATCCCAGACCCCCTTTTATAGAAATGGGAAGGAGGAGGGGCAAAATGAGAGGGATGGAGGTCCTAATGGGGGAAGGAAATGCTTGCATCAGAAGGAAATATTTGCTTCTGCTGACAAAAATGTTTACAAGAACAGCTAGAAGAGTTCTACGTCTTCCGGAGATATTCATTGATAGGTTCAGACCAGAACCAGAACCCAGAACAGGAAAATCACGTTAAATGTTATTAGACCAGGATAGTGTTGAGTTCTGCAAGAGATTTGGCTCTAGATAATTGTCTTTACAGCCTCAGCTCAAGAAGGATACTATCAAAAATGGCCAGCAAAATGAACAAGGGGGTGGAGCAACTCCCCCAAGGAAAGATTGCAGCATTTGGGGGTTTTTTACCCTAGAGAAAAGGCAAGTAAGAGGTGACATGATACAGGCATATGAAATTAGGAGAGGGCTTTCATTCACTACCAGTCACTGTTCTGCCACTGCAGTCAGTCATCTGCCATAGTTGTGACATTTCATAGAATCATAGAATCATAGAGTTGGAAGAGACCACAAGGGCCATCGAGTCCAACCCCCTGCCAAGCAGGAAACACCATCAGAGCACTCCTGACATATGGTTGTCAAGCCTCTGCTTAAAGACCTCCAAAGAAGGAGACTCCACCACACTCCTTGGCAGCAAATTCCACTGTCAAACAGCTCTTACTGTCAGGAAGTTCTTCCTAATGTTTAGGTGGAATCTTCTTTCTTGGAGTTTGGATCCATTGCTCCGTGTCCGCTTCTCTGGAGCAGCAGAAAACAACCTTTCTCCCTCCTCTATGTGACATCCTTTTATATATTTGAACATGGCTATCATATCACCCCTTAGTCTCCTCTTCTCCAGGCTAAACATGCCCAGCTCCCTTAGCCGTTTCTCATAAGGCATCGTTTCCAGGCCTTTGACCATTTTGGTTGCCCTCCTCTGGACACGTTCCAGTTTGTCAGTGTCCTTCTTGAACTGTGGTGCCCAGAACTGGACACAGTACTCCAGGTGAGGTCTGACCGGAGCAGAATACAGTGGCACTATTACTTCCCTTGATCTAGATGCTATACTCCTATTGATGCAGCCCAGAATTGCTCTGAGACAAGCTAAAGCCAGTGGACTGGCCCATTTATCTGCAGGAAAAAATCCTCCCCGGCTGAGAGAAATATATATAGGTTGTCTTTTCAGATTGCTTTCACAAAATAAAACATGCATTTTAAATTTATTATGGAGGTCACAAGGCTAAAGGACTATAGCAGCTAGGGCATAGGTTGCTATTGCTATTTCAAAATAGCTGTGGCTAAACATTCTATAGGGTGTTGTTTCTTTAGAAATTGTGAGGTTAGGGACTTTTTAGTAAGAAAAACAAGTTGTTGCATGTTTCTGAAGAAATTGGGTATCTTTAGCAACCTTATGGCCAGGGGGTTCTAGCAAGAAAAGAAGATCTTGCCATGCTTCAATCATAAGGCATCTTTAGCAACCTTGCGGTCAGGGACTTTTTAGCAAGAAGGGAGAGGCACCAACGGCCACACAGGGAGGGAAACATGGACCCCCAGGACCAGACTACGGCTGCGCTGAGGCAGAAAACGCCACTTCCCTGGAGCCCCAGTTAAGTGAATTCCTCAGCAATATTTTGGGAGATGTACGTGGGTAGCACTGTGGTGTAAACCAGTGAGCCTTGGGCATTCTGATCGGAATGTCAGTGGTTCAAATCCCCGCGACGGGGTGAGCTCCCATTGCTTGGTCCCTGCTCCTGCCCACTTAGCAGTTCGAAAGCACGTCAAAGTGCAAGTAGATAAATAGGTACCACTTCAGTGGGAAGACCATGCACTGCTGGCCACATGACCTGGAAGCTGTATGTCAATGTGCAAGTAGATAAATAGGTACCGCTCCAGCAGGAAGGTAAATGGCGTTTCCATGCGCTGCTCTGGTTTCCCGAGAAGTGGCTTTGTCATGCTGGCCACATGACCCGGAAAAACTGTTTGTGGACAAACGTCAGCTCCCTTGGCCAGTAAAGCCAGAGTCGTTCGCCACTGGACTTAATCGTCAGGGGTCCTTTAGCTTTACCTTTTTACAAGTCGTATCAATTCCTCTCAGCGAGCTACACTTCCAGAGTAGTTTAACAATCAATGCCTCTTCCCAGGCAAGTCTGGAGAAGTGACTAGGGCACCCCTCAGCACCCTTCACATCCTTCCCAAGATGATTTGGGGGACACCATGACTTTGCTTTATATGTAGGGCTGGAGGAAGAAGGGCAGAATCCACCCACTTGCCAGTTTTGCTTTGCTGCCTGCCAGCCACATGGAGCTGTAGGCCGGCAGCTCCTTTTTTCCCCTTTAAAAAGTGTGTGTTGGGATGCGGAGCAGTGCAGGAATTGCCTGTTCCTTGTGTTGCTCCTTGAGGGACTTTTTGAAAATGCCGGGGTGCATTGGAGGAAGAAATGGCTGCCGTGTTTCTTTTCTTGCCTGCTGACATATGAAGCAGGCAGCTACTTGAGAGGCACCTCAGTGGAATATGAGAGAGAGGGGAGGAGATGGCAATGACCGCTCCCCGCATAAAACGGGGGGCGCCCTTTGCGTGGACGCGTGCAGCCCCTGGATCTGGAGCGGCTCCATCAGCATAGGCTTGGCTTTGCCTTCCCTCAGGTGGCATACCTGGAGGTCTCCGCCTACCCCAGTCAGTTGTCCAATCCCACCTGGGGGAAGCGTTGCCAAGGAGACCAGGCCAGGTAGGGGAGGGATTACTTGCCCACACTATAGAGGGAGGATCTTACCTGGGAATCCTCACTTGGCTCCAGAGCTTCTCCCACCCTACCCACCCTCAGTTAATGCCTTATTTTGCAGGTTAACTTTTCCTCACAGGTTTTGCAGGTGAACTTTTCTTCACAGGTATGTGGGCGCTGCTACGTTAAGGTCGCTGTCAAAGGGCCGGAAAGGAATTTCCATGCATTGGCAGGTTTCGCCTTTCCCGTAGCAAAACGTCACAACTTTGGCGGTATCAGGCCTTGGGCAGAATCCTTTTGTCCATCTTCCTCTTTGCAGTGGCGATACCAGGGTTCTCCATTAAAGGGGTTTCTGAAGGGAGGTTTTGACCGTACACCGAAAGGTCGTCATTGGTCTCCTCTGCGGCGGCGGCGTAACGGGGGCGGCTATCTCTGCTTGAACATATGTTCTCCAGAGCCGGCCCATCCCCCCCACACACACTGGATAACCCTGATGCTCCCTAGGTCCCCGGCTGGGGACTAGGGAGGGAGAACGCCCAATGCCTGAGCCAAGGTCTACCCACATTTGAAATTTAATACAGTTGTGGCCAATTTAATTGCATAGCACGTTGTCTTGAGTCGTTATTCCACATGATGGGGGGGGCACCACTCGGGATCTGGGGACTCTGCCTGTCCACGCAATGCCTTTTTTTTGTTTCTGCTGCCTGCTGTACAGCAGAGGTTGTTGCAAAGCTGTTGCAGGAGGCCACCTAGTTCAGAGGCATCATCAGCCCCATCAATGATCTACTTTTACCTAATTTTCCCCAAACTATTGTTGTTGGGGACAGTGCAGATGCATTATTATAATCATTATCAGAATTTAAATCGTCTCGATATTTTTCCTGAACCTTCCAAGTCTCTCCCGCCCCTTTTGTGGGGAAGGGGGTTCCCAGTGTGGAGGCATCAGCATTGTTATAAACTTTTTCCAGATAATTCACAAGTTGGGAGGCCGTACAAAAGTATCAGCCACAGCAGCAGCAGCAGCAGCATTGTCTTAATATTTCCCAACATAGTTCCCAATTTGGGGGGGGGGAGGGGAGGGCATGTATTTCAGAAGCATAGCACCACCTTTTCCTCCAGCAGGAATTGTTCCCAAGTTGTTTGGGGAGGGGAATCACAGTGCAAACCCAGAAATATTATTGTTGTCGACTCACCCCCCCCCCGCCCAATGTCCACATAATCATATTTGTTTAAGTCAAGGAAGAGGGCCTCAAAGAACTTTAAATCCACACCTGCACTTACCTGGGAGGTAGTACAACTGAATTCAATGGGACTTACTTCTGAGTAGACATAACGAGGATGGGAGCCACAGATGGCTTTGTGATGGGCCATTTAGTCACTATATTAACTTTGCCTATTATTATTATTATTATTATTATTATTCCCCACCCATCTGGCTGGGTTGCCCCAGCTATTCTGAGCTGCTCCCAACACACTCAAAAACATAATAAAATGTCAAACATTAATAATAACCATCTGATCCAATGCAAAAAAGTCACAATAACTTTAAAATAAACAACGTATCAAATTAAGCAAAATTTAATAATCCATTGCCTGGTGTGCTCTGGTCCATGGGGTTACGAAGAGACGTACACGACTAAATAACAACAACAATAATCCATTAGAATCTAAAAAGCTGCTGATAGCTGAGATAGGCATGTCTATCACTATCATTTTTGTGCTCCATGCACACTTGCACACTTACTGTTAGGTGTTTGATTGTTGCTCTTCTGCTACTTAGGTGTTTTTTCTTCCCTTAATGTATGTTATATGGCAGTTTTGTTTAGCCATGGAATGTTTGGGGGTTTATTTTTTAATTTTTAAATTTAATTAATTGCTTTGTTTAATATTATAAAAGTAGGCTGACAAAGAATATAATAGTTTCATACAATCAGAGAGGTAGCTGATGTTTAGCTGGTTTGTTCTACTCGACTAATTAGAGTTATCGAGTTGCTGATACTATAAGCAGAATAACTAGGCTGGGAAAGAATAACATCAATTGCCATCAATGGAGGCTAATATGAGGCTTGGGATTGCTACCGTGGAGGGGCGAGGGAGGTATGGCGGTGGGGGCAGATGTTATAGGCGAAGGGGATCAAGATATGGATATGCTCGTACCCCTTCCAATCTGCACCTCATCCCGAGGGACGAAGGTAGGGTGAGCAAGGATTACTCACCTCCGTCACTGGTGCTGTGCAATGCCAGGTCCATAGGCAACAAAACCGCCACCCTGCGAGATTTCTTCACCTCGCAGGGGGTCGACCTGGCTTGTGTGACTGAGACCTGGGTGCGCGAAGGGGCAACAGTTACCTTACGAGAGATGGCGCCCCCGGGTTTCTCCATCCTCCACCAGTCGCGGACTGTGGGCCAGGGGGGAGGGGTGGCATTATTAATCCGGGAAGATTGTTCTTTCAGGGCTCTACTATCACCATCGATCCCCGGCATTGAATGTGTTGGCCTAGTGTGGGGCTCCGAGGTGAGCTTGGCTGTCTGGCTGGTGTACCGGCCACCTAGCGCACCAGCAGCCACCCTGCCAGGCCTGCTGGAGGCGGTGGCCGGCTGGGCCTTGGAGTTCCCTAACCTATTGGTATTGGGGGACTTCAATATCCATGCTGATGCCACTCCCTCCTCACAGGCTCTGGACCTGGTGTCTTCCATGGCGACACTAGGGCTCTCCCAGTTTGTTTTGGGCCCCACACATCAAGCAGGCCACACGCTGGATTTGATCTTTGGTGTAATAATAATAATAATAATTTTTTTATTTATACCCCCGCCCTCCCCAGCCAAGGCTGGGCTCAGAGCGGCTTACAAGCAATAATAAAAACAAGATGAATGATTACAACTTAAAAACAAAAATAAAATACAACATTAAAATAATGGAACATTAAAATATTAAAATGTAGCCTCATCGCAGGAGGAGAAGGAAAAGAAAAAAAAGAAAAAGAGGGAGGGAGGGAATCAAATTGGCTCCAAGCCAAAGGCCAGGTGGAACAACTCTGTCTTACAGGCCCTGCGGAAAGAAATCAGATCCTGTAGGGCCCCGGTCTCATGAGGCAGAGCGTTCCACCAGACCAGAGCCAGAGTTGAAAAGGCCATGGCTCTGGTTTAGGTTAATCTAACTTCCTTAGGGCCCAGGACCTCTAGGGTGTTGCTATATATGGATGTTAAGGTCCTCCGGGGGGAATATCAGGAGAGGCGGTCCCGTAGGTACGAGGGTCCTAGGCTTTAAAGGTCAAAACCAGCACCTTAAACCTGACCCTGTACTCCACCGGGAGCCAGTGCAGCTTGAAAAGCACTGGGTGAATATGCTCCCATGGCAGAGACCCCGTGAGGAGCCTCGCTGCAGCATTCTCACCCGCTGGAGTTTCTGGGACAGCTTCAATTACAGTAGTCAAGCCCGGAGATGACCGTCGCATGGATCACTGTGGCCAGGTCGGGGCAGGAAAGGTAAGGGACCAACTGCTTGATGCAGCGAAGGTGGAAAAATGTCGCCTTAGCTGTTGCTGTAACCTGCGCCTCCATGGAAAGGGAGGCGTCAAGGATTACACCCAAACTCTTAACGGAAGGCAATGGCACTAATTGGGCCCCCGCAAGAGAAGGGAGTTGGTCCCTCATCCCCATGCTATCCTGACCTAGCCATAGGACCTCTGTCTTCGAAGGATTTAGTTTCAATCGGCTCCCACGAAACCATCCAGCCACAGCTTCCAAGCATCTGGTCAGTGTGTTCGGGGTCGAGTCGGTGTGGCCATCCATCAGCAGATAGAGCTGAGTGTCATCAGCATATTGGTGACAGCCCAGCCCAAAGCTCCGGATAACCTGGGCAAGGGGGCGCATAAAAAGCATCGGGGAGAGAATTGCGCCCTGCGGCACTCCACACAACAAGGAGTGGCGCGATGACATTTCCCTCCCTAGTGCCACCCTCTGTCCCCGACCAGAGATAAAAGAGCACAACCAGTTACGGGCTATGCCCTGTATCCCCACGTCTGCGAGGCGGTGGTCCAGAAGATCATGATCGACCATGTCAAAGGCTGCTGACAAATCTAAAAGGATCAGCAGTCCTGACCGGCCTCGATCCAGTTGTCTACGGAGATCATCTGTTAGGGCAACCAGAGCCGTCTCCGTCCCAAAACCAGGACGGAAACCGGACTGAAATGGATCTAATGCCGATGTTTCCTCCAGAAACCTACCAAGCTGTTCAGCAACCGCTCTCTCAGTTACCTTACCCAGGTATGGAAGATTTGAAAATGGGCGGTAATTGGATAGGTCTAAGGGATCTAATGAAGTTTTCTTTAAGAGTATAGATGTGATCATGTCTCCTTCGATGAAGGTGCCATGGTCTGATCACTACGCTCTGAAAGCCAGGATTGACTTTCCACCCCCACCCTGCTTAGGTGGCGAGCCAATTTGGGCTTGCCCGCAGAGGCTGATGGACCCTGATAGATTCTGCCAAGCCTTGTGGGACCTTGCTCCCCCTGGTGACTCATTGACTGAGATTGTTGAGGGCTGGAATATCCAGCTCCTGGCAGCCATTGATGAGATCGCACCTAAGCGCCCTCTGCGACCCCGCAGAAACCGGGCTCCCTGGTTTACCGAGGAGCTTTGGAAAATGAAGCGGGACCTCAGACGGCTAGAGTGAGGATGACGGGGTGCCCGTGATGGGTTTTTATGAAAACCTACGAGATGGCAGTGAAGGCCGCTAAGAAGTCTTATTTCTCGGCCTCCATTGCATCCGCTAGCTCTCGCCCGGCGCAATTATTTAGTATAATTAGGTCTTTAACGTCCCTTGAAGGACAGCCAAATTTAAATAACAATTTGACACACAGCTGTGAGGCATTTGCAAGCTTTTTTGCGGAGAAGGTCTTGTTGCTCCGCCATGACCTCCCTGCCAATTTGGATACAATAAAGGAATTGGAGGCCCCTCGACTGTCCAGTATTGGACCACAATTGGATCCCCAGCCGATGTGGACAGACTCCTCCGAGCTGGAAAGCCCACCACCTGTCCTCTTGACCCATGCCCGTCTTGGCTGATTAGAGCGTGTCCAGACGAGGTGCGGGCCCCCCTAGGGGATATCATCAATTTGTCCCTTGGCACCGGGACATTCCCAGGGGAACTGAAGGAGGCAGTGGTGCGCCCGCTCTTAAAGAAAACATCATTAGATCCCTTAGATCTATCCAATTACCGCCCGGTTTCGAATCTTCCGTTCCTGGGTAAGGTGATTGAGAGAGCGGTTGCTGAACAGCTTGGTGGGTTTCTGGATGAAACATCGGCCCTGGATCCATTCCAGTCCGGCTTCTGCGCTGGTCATGGGGCCGAGACGGCTCTACTCGCCCTAACAGATTATCTCCGCAGGCAACTGGATCGAGGCGGGTCGGGGCTGCTGATTCTTCTAGACCTGTCAGCAGCCTTCGACATGGTCGATCACAAACTTCTGGACCACCGCCTTGCCGACGTGGGGATCCAGGGCACAGTCCTTCAATGGCTGTGCTCGTTTCTCTCTGGTCGGGGACAGAGGGTGGCGCTTGGGAGGGAATTGTCATCGCGCCACTCCTTGGTGTGTGGAGTGCCTCAGGGTGTGATACTCTCCCAGATGCTTTTCAACATCTTTATGCGCCCCCTCGCCCAGCTTGTCCGGAGTTTTGGGCTGGGCTGCCATCAGTATGCTGATGACACCCAACTCTATCTGTTGATGGATGGCCATCCTGACTCGGCCCCAGACACACTGATCAGATGTTTGGAAGCTGTGGCTGGATGGTTACGTGGGAGCCGGTTGAAGTTAAATCCTTCGAAGACAGAGGTCCTGTGGCTGGGATGGGATGATATGGGATTGGGGGGGGCAACTCCCATCTCTTGCGGGGGCGCAATTAGTGCCAGCACCGTCCGTTAAGAGTTTGGGTGTAATCTTCGATACCTCCCTTTCCATGGAGGTGCAGATTGCAGCTATAACAATGGCGGCATTTTTTCATCTCCGCCAAGCTAAGCAGTTGGCTCCTTACCTCTCTTGCCCTGACCCAGGCACTGTGATCCACGCGACGGTCACCTCCAGACTGGATTATTGTAACTCGCTCTACATGGGGCTGCCCTTGAGACTGACCCAGAAACTCCAGCGGGTGCAGAATGACGCAGCGAGACTCCTTACGGGGTCTTTGCTGCGAGATCACATTCACCCGGTGCTATACCAGCTGCACTGGCTCCCGGTGGAGTACAGGATCAGGTTTAAGGTGCTGGTTTTAACATTTAAAGCCCTATACGGCCTAGGACCCTCGTACCTATGGGACTGCCTCTCCTGGTATGTCCCACAGAGAAACTTACGGTCTTCAAATAAAAACATCTTGAAGGTCCCAGGCCACAGAGAAGTTAGGTTGGCCTCAACTAGAGCAAGGGCTTTTTTGGCTGTGGCTCCAACCTGGTGGAAGGCACTGTCACAAGAGACCAGGGCCCTGCGGGACTTGACATCTTTCCGCAGGACCTGCAAGACAGAGCTATTCCACCAGGCCTTTGGCCAGGGCACAACCTAACTTGACTTCCTCCTTTGGCAATATTTGCGGAGCTCTGGCCCAATGATTGCCATTGGTTTGATTTGACTTGATTTTATAATGAATGATTTTAGAGTGTTGTACTGTTTTATTGTCATTAGCCACCCTGAGCCCGGCTACGGCTGGGGAGGGCGGGATATAAATAAAATTTATTTTTATTTTTATTTTTATTTTTATTTTTATTTTTATCATCATCATCATCATCATCATCATCATCATCATTATGATATGCACCAAATTCTGCAAGTAGTGCTATCAAGCAAAGACAACAGATACACCCCGAAATGCATATATAACTGATTTATTCAGATTCTCTTACATGGAAGGAATTTAGGTGGGATTTGTAAAGCTCACGGACAGGGTTTGGAGGGATCATCCAGTTTATAGAACTCATATTTACATGTGTTTGGATTTACCACTGCTTTACATCCTGGAACATCAACAATACCACCGTACCTAAAAAGAAGAAGAAGAAGAATGTGTAAACTAAGGCTTCCCTGAGCTTATGGAGATCTTGTAGAGGAGTGCTCCTTTCTCCTGCTCGCTTAGGACATGCCAAGAATGATTGGAACTGCCTGGCAGAAGAGCAGTTTTGCAAGATGTTTGCTCCATGCAGGGAAAACCAAGCCCTTGGAAAACATTTGCCTTGAGGCCAAATTCTCCTGGGGAACCCAAGCTGAATGCACAAAGGACATGTCTTGCACAATATGCCATTGCATGTTGCTGTACGATGATTCTTCCCCACCCGCCACTATGTTTGCAGTGGTTGAGGGCAGCATCCATGCACAAAAGAGGGTGTAGCAAAATGCTGGTGCAAAACCAAGAGGCCAGCCAGGAGGGAGACAGAAGGAGACAGGAAGGTGCAGGAAAGAGGAGGGGTCCTCTTTCACTGGGTGCATCGGGGTCCCTCTCCCCAGCACCAACTCCTAGGTGGTCTCCGGATGAGAGGATCTGGGACTCAGGGAGATCCCAAAGTCCAAGCTTCCACACAGTGAATTTTATGCAACCTATCTTCAGATGTAAAGATTAATTGGGACACCCATCTTCAGCTAATTCCGTCCATGAATGTTTATTGAGCAGAAGATCTTCCAGAGAGAACGGGGCAAAATAATTTGAAAGAGATTAATAGACCCAGTGCTATTCTGGTTATTTGGCCTACCTGGAACAGCATCCCATTCCCCTTTCACTACATGTGCATTCCATGCACTGCGCTGTATTCCACTTGGAGCCAAATGGATGCTTGCTGCCATCATAGGGATCGGTACACTCAGTGGGCAGCACTGGCTTACCTAGAGAGAGAAATTTAACATTAGCCCCTAAACAGCTCGTGCAGTAAGAAGCTGCTGCTCAGCACAATGCAGAGACTGCACAAGAGAAGCCCAGTGGCTGCAACTTGTCCACTTGTCCAGCTCCTCCTGTGCTTCTGACTGCAGCCTGATACTTGAAAATGTAATAGGTAAAGCGTTTCCTGACATGGAGAAGAGCAGTGGGAATCTTTGCCACCTTTATTCTTGCATGTCCTGGTTGCTGACCAGAAAGGTAGTGACCCTGGACGTCTGTCTTGCTTATACTGCGGCCATGCAGTCTCCTGCTTGCGTCTGCAGACGGTGGTTCCAAGCTTAAAACAGGGTGACAGTGAATGGGGTGCCCTGTGGATGGGGAATCTGGCCGTTTCAATTTCTAACAGTTATTATTATTGTTACTATTTATATACCATCCTCAGGGCAGTTCACAACCTAAAAAACACAAAATACATAATAAAAGTAAGAGCTTAAGCAGCGACTCATCAATGAGAAGATGAGACTGGAGCAGCGTCAGGTCATTTTAGACTCTGAGCAGCATCACAACATCCGGAGAAGTGTAGATTTTGAAGGTCGCTGCATTTTGGTCTGTGTTCTGGTTCTGCAAGAGCAGATTTGGTAGGTGTATGCTAAAATAAGAATGGGGTGCATTTCCCCCTCATCTCTAGTCAGGAACACATTTTTCAAACATTAAATAATTATTTGGCCATGAATAGATTACATATCAGCATTACGTTGCTGTTTACTTACCATCTTTAATCTCTGCTTTGTGTTCGCTAAACATGCAGGCTCCCTGACACAAGGCAAGTGTCAGAGACAAGGCAGTCAGGCTCAAGAGGATTTTCTGCAAAAGAGACACACACATACACAAATCATTCAACATGGTGCTATCATATATTTATTTGTAGAACCTCTCATTCTGTTTAAAATTAGATTGTATGTGACTAATTTTTGGTAAGACCAGAGCCACTGAAATTAATGTGCCAAAGTTAGTCTTTGGATTTGATCGCCAAATGTGAGCTCTAAAGCTGTAGAGCAACCTTTCAGCAACCTTTTTCAGCCGTGGGTCAGCCCACCGTCCCTCAGAGCATGTGGTGGGCTGGACTATATTTTGGGGGGAAATATGAACGAATTACTATGCCCTACAAATAACCCAGAGATGCATTTTAAATAAAAGGAAACATTTTACTCATGTAAAAACTCCTGGACTGTACGTGGGCCGGATTGAGAAGGTGATTGGGCTGCATCCAGCCCCTGGGCCTTAGGTTGCCAACCCCTGCTGCAAAGCACAGACTGTGCCTGGAAAGAGCAGAGGAAAAGTAAGGGTGGATAAGCCTTCAGGTGAGCCTGGAGTCTGAGAAAGCCTCAGCAAGTGAGGTACACAATCCTCATAATTCTGAATGCCTTTGCACACCCCCTCTCCACACCAACCATCCCCAAAGCATTCCACTTACCATCTTGGTTTTTCAATGAGTTGCTGGCAAACTCTTACTGGGGCGTGGAGGAAAGAGCTCTGGTGTCCCTCATGTAAGTCTGTGGAGAATCCCAGACCCCCTTTTATAGAAATGGGAAGGAGGAGGGGCAAAATGAGAGGGATGGAGGTCCTAACTGGCCGAAGAAAATATTTGCTTCTGCTGACATAAATGTTTCCAATAACAGCTGGGAGAGGAGATATTCATTGATAAGTGCAGTTCAGAACCAGAACCGGGAACAGGAAAATCAGGTTAAACGTTATTAGACCAGGATAGTGTTGAGTTCTGCAAGAGATATGGTTCTAGATATTTGTCTCCAGTGCCTCACCTCAAGAAGGATACTGTCCAAAAAGGCCAGCAAAATGAACAAGGGGGTGGAGCAACTCCCCCAAGGAAAGATTGCAGCATTTGGGATTTCTTACCCTAGAGAAAAGGCAAGTAAGAGGTGACAGGATACAGGCACATGAAATTAGGAGAGGGCTTTCATCCACTACCAGTCACTGTTCTGCCTCTGCGGTCTGTCATTTGCCAAAGTTGTGACATTTGCTCTGAGACGAGCAAAAGCCCATTTATCTGCAGGAAAAATTCCTCCCTGGCTGTGAGAAATTATATAGGTTGTCTTTTCAGATTGCTTTCACAAAATAAAACATGCTTTTTTTATTAATTATGAAGGGCTCAAGGCTATAGGACTATAGCATCTAGGGTGTAGGTTGCTATTTAAAAATAGCTGTGGCTAAACATTCTTTAGGGTGTTGTTTCTTTAGAAATCGCGAGGCTAGGGACTTTTTAGTAAGAAAAACATGTTGTATGTTTCTGAAGAAATTTGTATTTGTTCATGCTTCAATTATAGGGCATCTTTAGCAACCTTGCGGTCAGGGGATTTTTAGCAAGAAGAGAGAGGCGCCAACGGCCACACAGGGAGGGAAACATGGACCCCCAGGACCAGACTATGGCTGCGCTGAGGCAGAAAACGCCACTTCCCTGGAGCCACAGTTAAGTGAATTCCTCAGCAGTATTTTGGGTGATGTATCAATTCCTCTCAGCGAGCTACACTTCCGGAGTAGTTTAACCATCCATCTCCCTTCCCAGGCAAGTCTGGAGAAGGGACTAGGACACCCCCAGCACCCTTCACATCCTTCCCAAGATGATTTGGGGGACACCATGACTGTGAAAGTGACCTCTGAGTGCTTTCAATGGATGCTGCTCATGTGGCCTTAATCTCTGCTGACCCAAGTGACCTGTGGGCCTCAGGTGCCTTGCCTGCGTTTCCTGGTGAGAATGGGGGTAATTTTTTGGTCACAGTGGAATATACTGGTTTTTATCCATGATAATAAATATTCAATAAAAGATAAGAGACACACACAAATAACTGATTTATTTAGATTCCCGTATGTGAAAGGACAGGGATGTGTGTTGAAAGCTTAGAAACATGCCTTGGAGGGGCCTTGGATTTTAACGTACTTATATTCCCATGTTTTTTAACCTAACTCCCCTTTGCATCCATCAGCACCTGCAGAATCACCGTATCTAAGAAGGAGCTGAACATGCAGGCCAAGTTTGATCTAAAGTCGCCAAGGTGTTTTTCTTCCACAGCCTTCATCTTGGAAATGCTTTGCTGGATCCCGGGGAAACGAAGGTTTTGGAAATCATACCTGGGTTTGCCTGAGGCAAATTTGCTTGGGGAATCTCGGGCTGGGTGTGCACCAGGCCCAGCTGTGTAAAAATGTGTTTCATTCTACACAACATTTCAAACACACACACTGCACGAAATGTGCTTGGCTGCACATTAGAAGAAACCAGTTTTGATTAGGGATGGGGGGGGGGGGGTTCACTTAAGTTCATACTGAAAGCCAAATTTATCAAATTTACACTTTTCAAAATGATATGAGAACCAAAACAGAGGCATCTCTGGAAATTCAGTTATCCAAATTTTGTGATGCAGTTCACCAACTAACCATTGTTTACCAAAATACATGAAGTGGGTAAAAATGTGCTTAAAAATGAATATATTAGTGAAAATAGCATATCTATCGGGAAGCCAATGAAGAACTGTGGTTTGCAGAAGGGCATAGCTGAGAGGCTGCAGAGGGGAGAAGCTGGGAAATATTGGGAGAGGAAGAGCAGGAAGTAGCAGCAGCACCAGGGGAGAGACAGCTGACAGACTCCGTGTCCTTGGAAAGGATTCCTGGCCAGCCCCCCTTCCGGGGCCAGGTGGGCATCAAGGGTAGCAGAACAGAGAGCTCAGAGGCAGATAGCTCAAATCAGCCAATGCAGGAGTGACGTAGAATAGGGGAGACCTGGAGGGGAGGGGACTTTACTCGGAGCAATGCCGTTATTTAGGGAAGACTGCATTCCTTTGTCACGCTTTGTGAATTATTGAATAAATGGCTTGGTAAGAACTTTCATCCTTTCTCTGCCTCTTGGCTGCCACCGTGGGAGGGATCTGATCCCCCAAGCCTGACACTACCCGGACCCTACAATCATCTTCATGTGCCTCCTTCCCAAGAGGTTCAGTGGGTGGGAGAGGCACTTTCCTTTTTCTTTCCTTTTTCTCCTATTTTTAGTAGGTATTTTGTATTTTTATGCTCTCAACCGCCCTGAGATCTTTGGGTGGAGGGCAGTATAGAAATATAATAAAAATAAATGTTAAAAGGCGAGTCTCTAACCCTCCTAGGCAGAAGGTTATGAAGCACAATGTGCATGTTCTAAGCAACTTCTGTCAAATGAGCCAGCATGGCCACTCCTGTCTGTCAGGGGGTTCAGCCAAGTCAGAATTGTGATTGGTGAGTGACTTGTATCGGATGCAATAGAAAAAAAAGTCACAATAACTTTAAAATAAACAACTTATTTCAAATTAAGCAATAGTTAATAATCCATTAGTATCTAAATAGCTGCTGATAGCTGAGATAGGCATGTCTATCACTTTCATTATATGTACCAAATTTTGCAAGTAGTGATATCAAGCAAAGACAACAGATACACACCGAAATGCACATATGACTGATTTATTCAGATTCTCTTACATGGAAGGAATTTGGGTGGGATTTGTAAAGCTCAGAAACAGGGTTTGGAGGGATCATCCAGTTTATAGAACTCATATTCACATGTGTTTGGATTTACCACTGCTTTACATCCTAGAACATGAGCAATCCCACCGTACCTAAAAGGAAGAAGAAGAAGAACAATGTGTAAACTAAGGTTTACCTGAGCTTATGGAGATCTTGTGGAGGAGTGCTCCTTTCTCCTGCTCGCTTAGGACATGCCAAGAATGATTGGAACTGCCTGGCAGAAGAGCAGTTTTGCAAGATGTTTGCTCCATGCAGGGAAAACCAAGCCCTTGGAAAACATTTGCCCTGAGGCCAAATTCACCTGGGGAATCCAAGCTGAATGCACAAAGACATGTCTTGCACAATATGCCATTGCATGTTGCTGTATGATGACCCTTCCCCCAATATGTTTGCAGTGGTTGAGGGCAGCACCCATGCACAAAAAAGGGTGTAGCAAAATGTTGGTGCAAAACCAAGAGGCCAGCCAGGAGGGAGACAGAAGGAGGCAGGAAGGTGCAGGAAAGAGGAGGGGTCCTCTTCTGTTGGGTGCATCGGGGTCCCTCTCCCCAGCACCAGCTCCTAGGTGGTCTCCGGATGAGAGGATCTGGGACTCTGGGAGATCCCAAAGTCCAAGCTTCCACACAGCGAATGCCTGGTCTTCGGATGATTGGAAAGGCATTCTGGACATGTTCAGTGCTTGTTCCAGATAAAATTTCATGACTCTGCTTTCTATAAAGTCTTTAAATATCTGAATTAATCAATCAATTCACTGTTTGGTTCAAGGTAATGTAGGCAACAATTTTATGCAACCTATCTTCAAAGGTATCGATTTATTGGGACACCCGTCTTCAGCTAATTCCGTCCCTGAATGTTTATTGAGCAGAAGATCTTCCAAAGAGAACGGGGCAAAATAATTTGAAAGAGATTAATAGACCCAGTGCCATTCTGGGTATTTGGCCTACCTGGAACAGCACTCCATTTCACCTTCACTACATCTGCATTCCAGGCAATGCGCTGTATTCCACTTGGAGCCAAATGGATGCTTGCTGCCATCATAGGGATCGGTACACTCAGTGGGCAGCACTGGCTTACCTAGAGAGAGAAATTTAACATTAGCCCCTAAACAGCTCGTGCAGTAAGAAGCTGCTGCTCAGCACAATGCAGAGACTGTGCAAGAGAAGCACAGTGACTTATACTGCGGCCATGCAGTCTCCTGCTTGTGTCTCCAGACGGTGGTTCCAAGCTTAAAACAGGGTGGGAGTGAATGGGGTGCCCTGTGGATGGGGGAATCTGTCCGTTTCAATTTCTATCAGTTATTATTATTACTGTTTATATACCATCCTCAGGGCAGTTCACAACCTAAAAATACAATCTAAAAAACACAAAATACACAATAAAAGTAAGAGCTTAACCAGGGACTCATCAATGAGAAGATGAGACGGGAGCAGCATTAGGTCATTTTAGACTCTGAGCAGCGTCACAACATCCAGAGAAGTGTAGATTTTGAAGGTAGCTGCATTTTGGTCTGTGTTCTGGTTCTGCAAGAGCAGATTTGGTAGGTGTATGCTAAAATATGAATGGGGTGCATTTCCCCCTCATCTCTAGTCAGGAACACATTTTTCAAACATTAAATAATTATTTGGCCATGAATAGATTACATATTAACATTACGTTGCTGTTTACTTACCATCTTTAATCTCTGCTTCGTGCACGCTCAACATGCAGGATCCCTGACACAAGGCAAGTGTCAGAGACAAGGCAGTCAGGCTCAAGAGAATTTTCTGCAAAACAGACACACAAATACACAAATCATTCAACATGGTGCTATCATATATTTATATGTAGAACCTCTCGTTCTGTTTAAAAATGTATGTGACTAAATTTTAGTCAGAGTAGAGCCACTGAAATTAATGTGCCAAAGTTAGTCTTGTCCATCAATTTCAATGGATCTGCTCTGAGTATGATAGGCCTGGAGTCTGAGAAAGCCTCAGCAGCTGAGGTACTTAATCCTCATATTTCTGAATTCCTTTGCATATCCCCTTTCCACACCACAAATCTCCCTTTCCATCATTTAAACATAATCTAGATTAAAGAAAAAGTTGTGTGCCAACTGTCTCCAAAGCATTCCACTTACCATCTTGGTTTTTCAATGAGTTGCTGGCAGACTCTTACTGGGGCGTGGAGGAAAGAGCTCTGGGGTCCCTCATGTAGGTCTGTGGAGAATCCCAGACCCCCTTTTATAGAAATGGGAAGGAGGAGGGGCAAAATGAGAGGGATGGAGGTCCTAATGGGGGAAGGAAATGCTTGCATCAGAAGGAAATATTTGCTTCTGCTGACAAAAATGTTTACAAGAACAGCTAGAAGAGTTCTACGTCTTCCGGAGATATTCATTGATAGGTTCAGACCAGAACCAGAACCCAGAACAGGAAAATCACGTTAAATGTTATTAGACCAGGATAGTGTTGAGTTCTGCAAGAGATTTGGCTCTAGATATTTGTCTTTACAGCCTCACCTCAAGAAGGATACTGTCAAAAATGGCCAGCAAAATGAACAAGGGGGTGGAGCAACTCCCCCAAGGAAAGATTGCAGCATTTGGGGTTTTTTACCCTAGAGAAAAGGCAAGTAAGGGGTGACATGATACAGGCATATGAAATTAGGAGAGGGCTTTCATTCACTACCAGTCACTGTTCTGCCACTGCAGTCAGTCATCTGCCATAGTTGTGACATTTGCTCTGAGACAAGCTAAACCAGTGGACTGGCCCATTTATCTGCAGGAAAAATTCCTCCTTGGCTGTGAGAAATATATATAGGTTGTCTTTTCAGATTGCTTTCACAAAATAAAACATGCTTTTTAAATTTGTTATGGAGGTCACAAGGCTAAAGGACTATAGCAGCTAGGGCATAGGTTTCTATTGCTATTTCAAAATAGCTGTGGCTAAACATTCTATAGGGTGTTGTTTCTTTAGAAATTGTGAGGTTAGGGACTTTTTAGTAAGAAAAACAAGTTCTTGCATGTTTCTGAAGAAATTGAGTATCTTTAGCAACCTTATGGCCAGGGGGTTCTAGCAAGAAAAGAAGATCTTGCCATGCTTCAGTCATAAGGCATCTTTAGCAACATTGCAGTCGGGGGCTTTTTAGCAAGAAGGGAGAGGCACCAAGGGCCACACAGGGAGGGAAACATGGACCCCCAAGACCAGACTACGGCTGCGCTGAGCCAGAAAACGCCACTTCCCTGGAGCCCTAGGGAAGTGAATTCCTCAGCAATAATTTGGGAGATGTACGTGGGTAGTGCTGTGGTATAAACCAGTGAGCCTTGGGCATGCCGATCGGAAGGTCATTGGTTCGAATCCCCGCAACGGGATGAGCTCCCATTGCTTGGTCCCTGCTCCTGCCCACCTAGCAGTTCGAAAGCACGTCAATGTGCAAGTAGATAAATAGGTATCTCTCCAGCGGGAAGGTAAATGGCGTTTCCATGCGCTGCTCTGGTTTCACCAGAAGTGGCTTAGTTATGCTTGCCACATGACCCAGAAAAACTGTGGAGAAACGTCAGCTCCCTCAGCCAGTAAAGCCAGAGTCGTTCGCGACTGGACTTAACTGTCAGGGGTCCACCTTTACCTTTTTACAAGTAGTATCAATTCCTCTCAGCAAGCTACACTTCCAGAGTAGTTTAACAATCAATCTCCCTTCCCAGGCAAGTCTGGAGAAGGGACTAGGGCACCCCCAGCACCCTTCACATCCTTCCCAAGATGATTTGGGGGACACCATGACTGTGAAAGTGACCTCTGAGTGCTTTCAATGGATGCTGCTCATGTGGCCTTAATCTCTGCTGACCCAAGTGACCTGTGGGCCTCAGGTGCCTTGCCTGCGTTTCCTGGTGAGAATGGGGGTAATTTTTTGGTCACAGTGGAATATACTGGTTTTTATCCATGATAATAAATATTCAATAAAAGATAAGAGACACACACAAATAACTGATTTATTTAGATTCCCGTATGTGAAAGGACAGGGATGTGTGTTGAAAGCTTAGAAACATGCCTTGGAGGGGCCTTGGATTTTAACGTACTTATATTCCCATGTTTTTTAACCTAACTCCCCTTTGCATCCATCAGCACCTGCAGAATCACCGTATCTAAGAAGGAGCTGAACATGCAGGCCAAGTTTGATCTAAAGTCGCCAAGGTGTTTTTCTTCCACAGCCTTCATCTTGGAAATGCTTTGCTGGATCCCGGGGAAACGAAGATTTTGGAAATCATACCTGGGTTTGCCTGAGGCAAATTTGCTTGGGGAATCTCGGGCTGGGTTTGCACCAGGCCCAGCTGTGTAAAAATGTGTTTCATTCTACACAACATTTCAAACACACACACTGCACGAAATGTGCTTGGCTGCACATTAGAAGAAACCAGTTTTGATTAGGGATTGGGGGCGGGGGTTCACTTAAGTTCATACTGAAAGCCAAATTTATCAAATTTACACTATTCAAAATAATATGAGAACCAAAACAGAGGCATCTCTGGAAATTCAGTTATCCAAATTTTGTGATGCAGTTCACCAACTAACCATTGTTTACCAAAATACATGAAGTGGGTAAAAACGTGCTTAAAAATGAATATATTAGTGAAAATAGCATATACAAATGCTTTATATTAGGGAAATGTAGCCCTATGTTTCTGTCCAAGACAGAGTGATAGGAACTGGGGCGTAGTATGCTTTTTTCTGTTTGTAAGGAAGCATTTGGGATGCAGATGGTGCTGTGGTCTAAACCACTGAGTCTCTCAGGAGGTCAGCGGTTCGAATCCCCGCAACGGGGTGAGCTCCCGTTGCTTGGTCCCTGCTCCTGCCAACCTAGCAGTTAGAAAGCACGTCAAAGTGCAAGTAGATAAATAGGTACCACTCTGGTGGGAAGGTAAACTGCGTTTCCGTGCGCTGCTCTGGTTCGCCAGAAGCGTCTTAGCCCTGCTGGCCACATGACCCAGAAAAAGTGTCTGCGGACAAACGCTGGCTCCCTCGGCCTATAGAGTGAGATGAGCGCACAACCCCAGAGTCATCTGCGACTGGACTTAACTGTCAGGGGTCCTTTACCTTTTACCTTTTTAAAGGAAGCATTTGGATCAATACACAGAATAGCATCAGAGCTATGCACACATTAAATTCTTAATGAGGACAGCCACTGCCATCTCCCTATGGAGGCTATGACTCTCCTTCCAGGCAGAGAGACAAAACACTCTAGTGATACTTTTAGAGTGATGAATAAATACAACACTGTTTGGAGGCTTTTGCCTACCTGGGACAGCATTGCATCCCATGACTACTACATTTGCAACTCATGCATTTAGCTGTGTTCCATGAGGAGCCATGTGGGTGCATGCTCTGCTCATATCTATTGGGGCATAGAGTTCACCTACGGAGAGAAATTCAATCCATTTGCGTGGACAGGCGGAGTCCCCCCAACCCTAGGCGTCCCCCAAGTGGAAAAAGGGCTCAAGACAACATGCTATGGGATTAAAATTGGCCAGAACTTTATTAAGTTTCAGGCATAGGAAGACCTTGGCTCAGGCAGTGGGCGTTTATCCTTCCCAGTCCCCAGCTGGGGAGCTGGGAGACATCAGGGTTATCCAGAATGTGTGGAGATTGGGCTGGCTCTGGAGAACGTCTGTTCCCGCCCCCTGTTTCACCGTTCAGCGTATGGCCAATGCCTCCCCTCAAGACCCCTTTAACAGGGAACCCTGGGATCACCGCTGCAAGGGGGGCATGGGTCACTGCTTCACACACACACACCCCATTTAGGAAGAAAGACTAAAGGATTCTGCCCAACACCTGAAACCACCATAGTTGTGATGTTTTGCTACGGGAAAGGCAAAACCTGCCAATGCAGGAAAATTCCTTTTCGGCCCTTCAGCTGTGACCATGACATAGCAGCACCCGCGTACCTGTGAAGAAGAGGTTAACCTGCAAAAGAAGGCTTAACTAAGGGAGGGCAATGTGGGAAAAGCTCTGGAGCCAACTGGCACTTCGCAGGTAAGATTCACCTTCTGATGTGTGGGCAGGGCGGTGCCTCCCCTTACCTGGCCGATCCCCTGGCAACGCATCCCCAGGTGGGATTGGGTGATTGGCTGAGGTAGGCGGAGACCTCCAGGTATCCAGCCTGGGGAGGGTGAAGCCAGCCTGTACTACCAGAAGCCGCATTGGGATCGGGGGGGGGGCTGCATGTGACCACACAAAAGGCACCCCCCCCATTTGATGTGGGGAGCGGTCATTATTCCACAGTTTAGGGCCCAAACCTGCAAAGTGTCAGTGAAAACCTGCTCATGAAGTCAGAAGTCAATCTGGGGGAAAGTACCCCCCCCCCCGAGTGGGAGAGGCAGTTGCTTTCAGGACCAGTTACACACACACACACACACACACACACACACACATACACACATACACACACACCACACACACACATGATTAAAGAGTGGGTAACATTAAGGAATCCCCTTCATGGATCACTGCCTTGCCGTGGCGAAGGGGCTTGAAGAACTTAGAGAAGCTATGAACTAGGCCTGACAACCATATGTGTGCTCTAATGATGTTTCCTGATTGGCAGGGGGGCTGGGCTGATGGCCCCTGTGATCTCTTTCAACTATATGAAATAAGAATCTAGCATAAGGATTTAACATTTCTTAGTTTCTAAATCCCCTTCATGGATCACTGCCTTGCCGTGGCGAAGGGGCTTGAAGAACTCAGAGAAGCTATGAACTATGCCGAGCAGGGCACCCAAGATGAACAGGTCATAGTGGAGAGTTTTGACCAAACGTGATCCACCTGGAGGAGGAACCGGCAAGCCACTCCAGTATCCCTGCCAAGAAAACTCCATGGACAAAGACAACAGGCATATAAAAGTTATGACGCTGGAAGATGAGCCCCTCAGGTCGGAAGGCGTCCAACATGCTACTGGGGAAGAGCGGAGGGCAAGTACAAGTAGATCCAGAGCTGATGAAGCGGCTGGGCCAAAGCCGAAAGGACGCTCAGTTGCGGATATGCCTGGAAGCGAAAGGAAAGTCCAATGCTGTAAAGAAAAATATTGCATAGGAACCTGGAATGTAAGAACCATGAACATGGGTAAGTTGGAGGTGGTCAAAAATGAGATGGCAAGAATAAATATTGACATCCTGGGCATCAGTGAACTAAAATGGACGGGAATGGGTGAATTCAGTTCGGATGACCATCATATCTACTACTGTGGGCAAGAAACCCGTAAAAGAAATGGAGTGGCCCTCATAGTCAACAAAAGAGTGGCAAAAGCTGTACTGGGATGCAATCTCAAAAATGATAGAATGATCTCGATACAAATCCAAGGCAGACCTTTGAACATCACAGTAATCCAAGTTTATGCACCAACTACTGGTGCTGAAGAAACTGAAATTGACCAATTCTATGAAGACTTACAACACCTTATAGAAGTGACACCAAAGAAGGATGTTCTTCTCATTATAGGGGATTGGAATGCTAAAGTAGGGAGTCAAGAGATAAAAGGAACAACTGGCAAGTTTGGCCTTGGAGATCAAAACGAAGCAGGGCAAAGGCTAATAGAGTTCTGTCAAGAGAACAAGCTGGTCATCACAAACACGCTTTTCCAACAACACAAGAGACGACTCTACACATGGACATCACCAGATGGGCAGCATCGAAATCAGATTGATTATATTCTCTGCAGCCAAAGATGGAGAAGCTCTATACAGTCAGCAAAAACAAGACCTGGAGCTGACTGTGGCTCAGATCATCAGCTTCTTATAGCAAAATTCAAGCTTAAACTGAAGAAAGTAGGAAAAACCACTGGGCCGGTAAGATACAATCTAAGTCAAATCCCTTATGAATACACAGTGGAAGTGAGGAACAGGTTTAAGGATTTAGATTTGGTGGACAGAGTGCCTGAAGAACTATGGATGGAGGCTCGTAACATTATACAGGAGGCAGCAATGAAAACCATCCCAATGAAAAGGAAATGCAAGAAAGCAAAGTGGCTGTCCAATGAGGCCTTACAAATAGCGGGGGAGAGAAGGCAAGCAAAATGCAAGGGAGATGGTGAAACATACAGGAAATTGAATGCAGATTTCCAAAGAATAGCAAGGAGAGACAAGAAGACCTTCTTAAACAAGCAATGCAAAGAAATAGAGGAAAGCAATAGAATGGGAAGAACCAGAGATCTGTTCAAGAAAATTGGAGATATGAAAGGAACATTTCGTACAAAGATTTCCATAATAAAGGACAAAAGTGGAAAGGACCTAACAGAAGCAGAAGACATCAAGAAGAGGTGGCAAGAATACACAGAGGAATTATACCAGAAAGAAACGGATGTCTCATATACCCCAGGTAGTGTGGTTGCTGACCTTGAGCCAGACATCCTGGAGAGTGAAGTCAAATGGGCCTTAGAAAGCACTGCAAATAACAAGGCCAGTGGAAGTGATGGTATTCCAGCTGAACTATTTAAAATTTTAAAAGATGATGCTGTTAAGGTGCTACACTCAATATGCCAGCAAGTTTGGAAAACTCAGCAGTGGCCAGAAGATTGGAGAAGATCAGTCTACATCCCAATCCCAAAGAAGGGCAGTGCCAAAGAATGCTCCAACTATCGCACAATTGCACTAATTTCTCACGCTAGCAAGGTTATGCTTAAAATTCTACAAGGAAGGCTCAAGCAGTATGTGGACCGAGAACTCCCAGCAGTGCAAGCTGGATTTAGAAGAGGCAGAGGAACCAGAGACCAAATTGCAAACATGCGCTGGATTATGGAGAAAGCTAGAGAGTTCCAGAAAGACATTTACTTCTGCTTCATTGACTATGCAAAAGCCTTTGACTGTGTCGACCATGGCAAACTATGGCAAGTTCTTAAAGAAATGGGAGTGCCTGATCACCTCATCTGTCTCCTGAGAAATCTCTATGTGGGACAAGAAGCTACAGTTAGAACTGGATATGGAACAACTGACTGGTTCAAAATTGGGAAAGGAGTACGACAAGGCTGCATTTTGTCTCCCTGCTTATTTAACTTATATGCAGAATTCATCATGCGAAAGGCTGGGCTGGATGAATCCCTAGCCGGAATTAAGATTGCCGGAAGAAATATCAACAACCTCAGATATGCAGATGACACAACCTTGATGGCAGAAAGTGAGGAGGAATTAAAGAACCTTTTATTGAGGGTGAAAGAGGAGAGTGCAAAATATGGTCTGAAGCTCAACATCAAAAAAACGAAGATCATGGCTACTGGTCCCATCACCTCCTGGCAAATAGAAGGGGAAGAAATGGAGGCAGTGAGAGATTTTACTTTCTTGGGCTCCATGATCACTGCAGATGGTGACAGCAGCCACGAAATTAAAAGACGCCTGCTTCTTGGGAGAAGGGCAATGACAGGCCTAGACAGCATCTTGAGAAGTAGAGACATCACCTTGCCAACAAAGGTCCGTATAGTTAAAGCTATGGTTTTCCCAGTAGTGATGTATGGAAGTGAGAGCTGGACCATAAAGAAGGCTGATCGCCGAAGAATTGATGCTTTTGAATTATGGTGCTGGAGGAGACTCTTGAGAGTCCCATGGACTGCAAGAAGATCAAACCTCTCCATTCTGAAGGAAATCAGCCCTGAGTGCTCACTGGAAGGACAGATTGTGAAGCTGAGGCTCCAGTACTTTGGCCACCTCATGAGAAGAGAAGACTCCCTGGAGAAGACCCTGATGTTGGGAAAGATGGAGGGCACAAGGAGAAGGGGGCGACAGAGGACGAGATGGTTGGATACTGTTTTCGAGGTTACCAGCATGAGTCTGACCAAGCTGCGGGGGGCAGTGGAGGACAGGAGTGCCTGGCGTTCTCTGGTCCAGGGGGTCACGAAGAGTCGGACACGACTAAACGACTAAACAACAACAAAACATTAAGGAATACCAGGTTACTGGATTTGGAAGGATTTGACAGAAGATAAGGGTGGCATTCCTATTTGTGGTTTGACAAAGTCAAAGTGCTTAAAGATGATGTTCTTAACCATTATATAAGGAAGAATCTGCTGGAGATGTAGAAGAGAAATAAAAAGCTTCTGGAACACAAGCCCCCCCCCCCCCCCATGACTATCACCAACAGAGGGCTGTGTGCATAAAGAAATAAACATGCAACCTAAATGGGTTCTATACAGAGATCTCTTGAGCTTTCAGGAAAATGCATGTAAGCTTAAAAAGTTCAACAAAATATGAAACTTAGTGAGCAACTAAGATGTTTCTATCTACAAAGAACTAGCTCAGATGTATAAGAATGTATCAAAGAAATGTTGCAAATGCAAGAACTGTGAGGGGTCATTTTATCACATGCGGTGGATCTGCAGGAAGACCAAGGCCTTTTGGGACATGATACATAATGGGGGGGGGGGGGGATGAACGAACTGACCTTGCCCAAGAGGCCAGAATTCTCCCTGCTAGGGATATTAGAAAGCAAAATTGCAAAGAAAGCCTCAGCTGTATTTATTTATTTATGTATGGAACTACAGGGCAAGGATTCTCAAATCATCCTTCGCAATCTGTGTTGGTTCTCGCAGTGATGTAGGATTCTGGAAGCTCAGGGTTCAAAATCACACAGGGATAGCCCCACATAAGGAGAAAAGGCTCCCCATTGCAAAGGAGCCCAGCCCCAATGCATGGAGAGCAATGGGGCCAGTTATAGGGGTTGCATTTGTAGGACCAGGGACAGCTAGACTGTCTCTACTGCTATGGGCATAGCCAGGGGGGTGCTGGGGGAGCAGCTGCTCCCCAAACTTAACTAACCAATTGCATCACAGATAACTCAGTTCTGCCCCCCCCCCAACGAAAAGCCTGCCCTTTAATATAAATCCTGGCTAGGCCCCTGTCCACTGCACCCCTTGTATGGTGGGAATCGTGGAGGGATGGACATTGGCCCAAGTAGGGCTTGAAGAAAAAGGCAAGCTGGTCTTAAGCCAGGAATGGGAAGATCTGTGAGTTACAGTTCCCTCCTCCTTCAACTCTCAGCTCTCCACATTCCCACATCAGTAGTTTGGTGTGAATTTCTCCTACACACACATACACATCTTTGTATTGGGGTGTCCCCTAATATAGATTTTCCCTAAGACAATGCATTTTTGTAATTTTTCCCAGTAATACATGAATATGCTGCCTTCTCTTTCTCTCATCTCCCTTTCACACACACATACGGTGTGTCTTGACAATGAGCAAATGGGCAGAAACAAACATAAACAGATGGACCATGTGTCAATACTGGAAGCCCTTTGCCTTCACAATTCTGAATGCCTTTTTAGCTCCTCTCACCTGAAACAAGTCTAACTTACGTAGGAGTGGCAGAAAAATGTGTTTCAATTTGCATTTACAGGCAAACCTACCCAGTTCACACTTTATGAAACAATACACAAACCAAAAGGTAGCCAATGGCTGAAATCTGCACTTCTCCAAATTTTGCTCCAAGTAGCTTGTGCAAAACTGTCTATACTCAGGTAACTCATACTGGTTTGGGGGGACTTCAAAGTCCATGCTGATGCCGCCCCCTCCTTACGGGCTCTGGACCTGGTGTCTTCCATGGCGACATTAGGTCTCTCCCAGTTTGTTTTGGGTCCCACACATCAAGCAGACCACATGCCGGAAGTGATCTTTGGCACGGGCATAGATGTGATCATGTCCTCCCCTGTGGAAATGCCATGGTCTGATCACTACACTCTGAAAGCCAAGATTGACTTCCCGCCCCCATCCCGCTTGGGTGGCAAGTCTATTTGGGCTCACCCGCGAAAGCTGATGGATCCTGATGGATTTCATCAGGCCTTGCAGGACCCTGCTCCCCCTGACGGCTCACTAGATAAGTTTGTCGAGAACTGGAATAACCGGCTCCTGGCAGCCATCGATGAGATCGCACCTAAGCGCCCTCTGCGACCCCGCCAAAACCGGGCCCCCTGGTTTACCGAGGAGCTTCGGAAAATGAAGTGGGACCTCAGACGGCTAGAGTGAGTATGGCGCTCTGCTCGCAACGGAGCCTCAAGAACATCTTATAGGACGCCTTTGAAAGCCTATGAGATGGCAGTGAAAGCTGCAAAGAAGTTTTACTTCTCAGCTTCCATTGCATCCACTAGCTTTCACCCGGCACAACTTTTCAGAATAATTAGGTCTTTAACGTCCCCAGTGGGACAGCCAAATTTAAATATAAATTTGACCCATAGCTGTGAGGCATTTGCAAGCTTTTTTGCGGAGAAAGTCCTGCTGCTCCGCCGTGACCTCCCTGCCAATTTGGATACAGTAACAGAACTGGAGGCCCCTCGACTGTCCTCGGGTCCAGTATTGGACCATTTCAACCGGATATTCCCTGCCGATGTGGACAGATTCCTCCAAGCTGGAAGGCCCACCACTTGCCTCCTTGACCCGTGCCCGTCTTGGCTGATTAGAGCGTGCCCAGACGAGGTGCGGGTCTCCCTGGGTGAGATCATCAACTTGTCCCTTGGCACGGGGACATTCCCAGGGGAGCAGTGGTGTGTCCGGTCTTAAAGGAAACATCGTTAGATCCTTTAGATCTACCCACTTACCGTCCAGTTTCGAATTTTTCGTACCTGGGTAAGGTAATTGAGAGAGTGGTTGCTGAACAGCTTGGCAGGTTTTTGGATGAAACATCAGCTCTGGATCCATTCCAGTCTGGCTTTCACCCTGGTTACGGGACCGAGGCGGCTTTGGTCGCCCTAACAGATTATCTCCATAGACAGCTGGACCAAGGCGGGTCAGGACTGCTGATTCTTTTAGACTTGTCAGCAGTCTTCGACATGGTTGATCACAATCTTTTGGACCACTGCCTTGCCGACATGGGGATTCAGGGCACAGTCTGACAATGGCTGCGCTCCTTTATCTCAGGAATTCGTTCATTCCCCTCCCCCCAAATATAGTCTGGCCCATCACATGGTCTGAGGGACGGTGGACCAGCCCACGGCTGAAAAAAGTTGCTGACCCTTGAAGATGTTGTTTAATAGGAACACACTGAAAACAGAATGGGAACATCTCGTAAAACACAAGTGGAGCAGCGAAAATTGTGTGAGGCTTGGCACCAAAAGATTCGTAGTGGAAAAGACTTTTGGTGGAAAACCCCTGTCCATTGATGAAAAGGGCCTGAAAGAGAGCACCATTTATCCCAAGAAGAGTCAGAACCTGCCTGACAGATTGGCATGTAGTACAATACCACCCCCATCTTTTCAGAGGACATAACTGAGTCCAGTTTAACTCTCCCATTTCAGGACAATCCTTCAAAAGCACCCTACTTCCTTCACCCCCTGTCCCCCTCTGGCTTTTGCTACTGGAAGTAACTGACCATTGGGTTGTGACTGGGTAATGGGAGAGTGCTAACTCTTTTATAGCCACAATCACATTAAAATACGTTCTATGTCCTTACCAATGGGGTCATAGATGGATGCTCATTGAGTAGCTCAACAAGCTACTTTCATGCCTCTAGCATAGACATGTCACGTACACCTGAGAGATGGTGTCTGCTTAATACAGGGGTTGTGGGAGTGCATTTATCAGCCTGGATGACCACATCCCAAGCTTCAAATGGCAGAGATGGATAGGGCTAGAGGCAAATGTGGGAAGAGCAACAGAGGTGAGTCTTACTTTTGTACAGGAGGCTACATTCCAGCCACAAAGAAGTCAGATGTTTCTGTACCCACCTCTCCAACAGGCAAATGGGAAACTTCACCAGAGCTCAAGGAAAACATTCCAGTCAAATCCAAGCACTCAAGGAAAGAACAGAGCAGTGCCCATGAAGGGCATGACCTGGAGAAAGGCTTGCCTGAGGGCCGGAGAGAAAGGACTGGAGGGCCACTTTGGGCCTGTGAGCCTGGGGCTCCCTTCCCTTAGCTCAGTAGTTCTTGAACTTTTTTTTCTGGCCACACTTTCAGAATAAAAATTTGCTCGTGCCACACCAATTTTTTTATTGAGAAGAAATGTATGGGGAAACAAAAAGAAGCAACTCCTAGCAGTGCTTCATTTATAGCACAGAATGTACCTACTTTATAATATTATCATGGGGCATCTGGAAAGTATAAAACAATGCAGCTACAAAAGAACATGGATCATTCCCAAAATAATTATATATGAGCCTCGTACCTTAAGTATGTGTTCAGACTCAATGAGATTTGTGAGCTTGCTTTTGCTGGATAATCTCATTTATATTGGGTCTATTTTGAGGCAAACGAACACTCATCTCCTCATCAACACAAAGAAGCCTTACTGTTTTCTGATTTTTCATATTTGTCGGAGTTGAAAATCCCTGTTCACAACATTATGTCATGGAGAACTGTAGAAGAATAGCCAATGCTTTTGAAGAGAGGAATGGATACTGCTTCTGGTTGTATATCCAAAACATTTTTGTGATACTATGCTATACTACACTGAAATGTTTAAATGCTATTTTGATTTTCCTTGAATCTTTCTGTCACACTTGCCTTCCTGTCACGACTGCCCTGGCTTAATGCACAAAGATATCCCTAATTGTAGAAGGAGTTTAAACTCGCAAGCAGTCTGTTTATGGCACAACTTGTGCATAATTATTTGCTAATGGTTCCCAGGCTTAAATATTCCTATTCCATTTGTGTTGGTGATATTTGTGGTCACAATGATATCAGGTGATTAACAGGAGAGTTGTGTCCTCACTTTCAAAGTTGCCCACAGTGGAGGTGGGCAGATAACCTTCTGGCTTTTAATTTAAAACTTGTGCAATTGGCTACAGCAAGATTAGTTGCTGGGGCAGTGGTCTGCAGTGCATGTTTATGGTCCCACCTCAGGTTGCAAAATGGCCTGGCCCTGAGACCTCTCCCCACTCCACACGGTGAAAATAAAGACATTAGTTTGTTGGCTGTTGAAAAGAAGAAGTCAGAGACTGAGAGCTGTGCAATCACTCAGTTTATTTATGTCCTGATATAAACATGACAAGAAGACAGGCTGGGTTTTTAAGGTACATCACATGGTTTTGAGGGGTCATTAATTTTATGAGACTTGTATGTACACGTTTCTGAGGGGAAAGTCTCCCTTGACCTGGTGTTCGTGGTGTACTATTGTGCCCACATCATGTTTGTTTTGAAGAAAACATTTGCTTCTGTCTCAGCCAGGCCTTTTTTCTCTTTGCACGGAGAACACTAGAGTAGGTGGCAGAGTATTATCAGCTGAATCGTCTTCAAATCTGTTTCTTGGTAAGAACATGCAGAAACCAGAACAGGAACAGCTTGTAAAACATCATTGGCAAAGTGAAGCCTGCATGAAGTTTAGTGCCAGATATTCACAACAACAGGCTGTGGAAAGAGAGGGCTGCCCACTGAGGAGAGGGGCCTGAAATGGGGTGTCATTTGAGGGGGAGATGGCTTGGGGACAATAACTTAGCTGACAATGAGGGCTGTAGAGTTGGGATAGGGTGGGAATAAGCAGGGCATGATGAAATGGATGCAAGCAACCATGCTTTTCAGGCAGACAGAATTGGCCCAACTTTGAGCACTGCAAATAGCAGTTCTTTTAGCTGGATTGGGTCGGGGCAGAGTCACAGAATTTGGGCTGAGAGAAAGATGACTAGTGAATTTATACCAGGTCAGGATTTGAAGCCAGGCAGTTTCAAAGCGGGAATTGTTGATGCTTTGTGGAACACCCTCCTAATGAGATCCACCTGGCATTTTTGTTGACACCTTTTCCGGGTGTGGTAAAGAATTATGTCCCCCCCCCCCCCCGGCTTTTGTTGGACATTAACGATGTTGTTTGATTGTGTACCATAGTTTCCCCCCATTCTTTCCCCTGCATTGTAATGGGAAAAATAGCACTCCTCAGTAGGACCCCCCCCCCCCAGCGCCTGGCATTTTTAGAGGCCACTCTTGGGGGAGAAATTTGATTCAGTTCACATTTAACCCAAAATTTAACAGGTTTGCACTTTCCAAAACAGTAAGAGAACTGAAATACAGCCACCTTCAAAATCCACACTTACCTAAATTTAGCAAATTGGTGGCCATCATTACATCTCGTGGAAGCAGCTTCCATCACTTTATGCATTGTGTGAAGAGCCTGCTGAATCCGGCCAATGGCCCTCCCCAGCCAACACAACGCCTACTGAGAAGCCTACGGCTCATGAAAGTGGAGGGAGAACACAGCCATCCGAGTTAGTAGCCTTACCCTCCATGAACTTGTCCAATCCTCTTTTCAAGCCCTCCAAGTTGGTAGCCATCACTGCCTCCCATGTGAGATGTTTCCATAATTTAACTATGGGCAGCATGCGTCATTTTATCTTCCCTGAATCTTCAGTTTCATTAGATGACCACGAGTTCATCTCTGTGAGAGAGACGGGGAGAAAAACTTTTCTCTACCTGTTTTCTCCATACCAGACATGATTTCATACACCTCTATCATGCCTCCTCTTACCTTTTCTCACAGTGGCCAACAAGAGGCTGATGGGAATGTATAAATTATTGCTGGAATGGGAAACTAAAGATGAAGAGGTAAAATCATTAATGATCCACTGGGCAAAAGATGTGGGGTATAATATACAACTTGCAGATTGGGAAAGACTGTGGAAGGAGGACTTGAAATTTACAGCATGCTGTAAGTTAAAAGAGAACTATATGAAAATGATGTATAGATGGTATTTGACCCGGTAAGACTAGCATAAATATATAAAAATAATACTAGCATATGCTCAAAGTGTAAAGAGAAAGAAGGCACGTTCTACCACATGTGGTGGACACGCAAAAAGGCAGAGGCATTCTGGGAAATTATATATAATGAATTGAAAAAAATGTTTAAGATAACTTTTGTTTAAAAACATTTATTTATTTATTTATTTATTTATTTATTTATTTATTTATTTATTATACCTTTTAAAGAGGTATAATAGGAGAAGAATTACCAAAGGATATGAAAAGACTGTTTATGTATATGATGGCAGCTGCGAGAATGCTTTACGCCCAGGGATGGAAGGAAGAGGAAACACCAACTAAGGAAGAGTGGATTATGAAGGCGATGGAATAGGCTGACATGGCAAAGATGACTGGAAGAATCAGACACCAAGAGGACAACAAATTTAATACAGAATGGAAAAAATACATAGACTATATTAAAGAACATTGTAAACACTTAAAGACGTTAGCAGGATTTTTATAACACTTGCAATTTGCAAAAACCAAAAGACTAAAAAAAAGGATTAAATTAAAGTTAGATAAATGTAATCAAATGTGGTAAATATAAAAAATGTACATTTTGAAAACCGTGCGGGGGGGGGGAGTTTGTTATTTTGTTTCAATTGACGTTTGTAATGTTAAAAAATATGAAAAATAATTTTTAAAAAACCACAAGAGGCTGACGGGAAACCCACAAGCAGGACCTGAGCACAACAGCGCCCCCCCTCCTGTGGTTTCCAACAATTGGCATTCGGAAACATAGTGCCTCTGACATCTGAGCCATCAGAGTGAGTAGCCCCCATAGCCCTCTCCTCCATGAACTGGTCCACTTGGCCCAAAGCCACCCAAGCTGGTGACCATGACTGCCTTCTGGGGAGAAAGTTCCATAATTAATCTATGTGCTGTAAGAACAAATGCTTCCTTTTATGTGTCCTGAATCTTCCATCGTTCAGCCTCATTGGATGTCCAACAGTTTTATTGTTATGAGCGAGAGAGAGAGAGAAGGTTTTCCCTCTCCACTTTCTCCATGCTCTGCATAAATGCACAGACCTCTCTGATGCTACCTCTGGCCTACCTGTTCTCTAAACTACCCACCCACCCACCTTTCCCTGCAAAGGAGTTTCTCTACCTGCTTAATTGTTTTGGCCGCCCTCTTCCAACTCTACAATATCCTTTGGGAGGTGAGGTGACCAGATCTGTGCACAGTACTCCAAATGCCATCGCATCATACATTTGCCTAACAGCTTCATGATATAGAATCATAGAATCATAGAATCATAGAGTTGGAAGAGACCACAAGGGCCATCGAGTCCAACCCCCTGCCAAGCAGGAAACACCATCAGAGCACTCCTGACATATGGTTGTCAAGCCTCTGCTTAAAGACCTCCAAAGAAGGAGACTCCACCACACTCCTTGGCAGCAAATTCCACTGTCGAACAGCTCTTACTGTCAGGAAGTTCTTCCTAATGTTAGGTGGAATCTTTTTTCTTGTAATTTGGAACCATTGCTCCGTGTTCGCTTCTCTGGAGCAGCAGAAAACAACCTTTCTCCCTCCTCTATGTGACATCCTTTTATATATTTGAACATGGCTATCATATCACCCCTTAACCTCCTCTTCTCCAGGCTAAACATGCCCAGCTCCCTTAGCCATTCTTCATAAGGCATCGTTTCCAGGCCTTTGACCATTTTGGTTGCCCTCCTCTGGACACGTTCCAGTTTGTCAGTGTCCTTCTTGAACTGTGGTGCCCAGAACTGGACACAGTACTCCAGGTGAGGTCTGACCAGAGCAGAATACAGTGGCACTATTACTTCCCTTGATCTAGATGCAATACTCCTATTGATGCAGCCCAGAATTGCATTGGCTTTTTTAGCTGCCGCGTCACACTGTTGGCTCATGTCAAGTTTGTGGTCAACCAAGACTCCTAGATCCTTTTCACATGTACTGCTCTCAAGCCAGGTGTCACCCATCTTGTATTTGTGCCTCTCATTTTTTTTGCCCAAGTGCAATACTTTACATTTCTCCCTGTTAAAATTCATCTTGTTTGTTTTGGCCCAGTTCTCTAATCTGTCAAGGTCGTTTTGAAGTGTGATCCTGTCCTCTGGGGTGTTAGCCACCCCTCCCAGTTTGGTGTCATCTGCAGATTTGATCAGGATGCCCTTGAGTCCATCATCCAAGTCGTTGATAAAGATGTTGAATAAGACCGGGCCCAAGACAGAACCCTGTGGCACCCCACTAGTCACTCTTCTCCAGGATGAAGAGGAACCATTGATGAGCACCCTTTGGGTTCGGTCAGACAGCCAGTTACAAATCCACTGAGTGGTAGCATAGTCAAGTCCACATTTTACCAGCTTCTTTACAAGAATATCATGGGGCACCTTGTCAAATGCCTTGCTGAAATAAAGGTAGGCTACATCCACTGCGTTCCCTTCATCTACCAGGCTTGTAATTCTGTCAAAAAATGAGATCAGGTTAGTCTGACATGACTTATTTTTCAGAAATCCATACTGACTATTGGTGATCACAGTCTCTTTTGATCTTCTGGAGGCTATTGCTTGCAGTGTCATTGGTTCCCACATGAACCAAGAGGAAGGGGTATTTGTCAGTGGGTTTTATGATTCCTTGCAGTCGTTCAGTTACATCTTGGATCTTAGCCCCGGGGAGACAGCACACTTCCCGAGACATCTTGTCAGGCCCACAGATCACTGCTTCTGTTCCCCTCAGTAGGGAATCCCCTATCACCACTACACGCCTCCTCTTAGGTTTGGTCGGGGTTCTTCCGTGAGCTGTCCGTTCCAAGGTCGCCTGCACATTCCCTGAGGACTGACTTTGCTGCTCGTCTTCATATACCTGATCAACTGTAATGAGGGAGAGATCCTCAAATGGAGTCTGCTCTTCGTCTTCCATGCTAGGGGGAGGACCTCAAAGTGATTGTGTATTTCTAAACAATCAGAGCGAACCCTGGGCCTCCTATTTCTTTGAGTCACGTTTCTCCATATATCTGGCTCCTGTGTTGGTGAACTGGCCTCCTTCTCCTCCTTGGTGGAGACGGTGCGCTCTGTTGCTTCCAAGAAGAGCTCCAGCTCTCTAATTCTTTGGAGCGTAGCTACACACTCCTCCAGTTGCTGGACTTTGTCTTCTAAGAGGGCAATCAACATGCAATTGCTGCAGGTAAAGCTGCCTGCAAATGTTGGCAAGATGGCAAACATTGCGCAGGAACCGCAGGCGACTGCAGCTGTTCCCTCACCCTCCATCTTGAGAACGTGTCGTTGGGGGTGGCTACAGCGGTCCTCCATCATAAGAAGCGTGCAGACAGGACAAATAACTCCCCCCAAAAAAACCCTAGGTCTCCCCCAACAAACGTTTGAGACTAGCTCCCCTAAATCTAAAGATGGATCAAACTGCGTGCCCCGCTGCCCTGCAAGCTCTGATAAGCTCCTCCCACAGCTAATCACCTGCCTCAACAGAAACCGCACAGGGAGAGCAGCTAATCAGCAGCTTTATTTCCAGTGCCTTCCCTAATGATCCCTAGCACGGGATTTGCCTGTTTAATAGAATTGCAGAGCACACTCTTTCCCACATAAGCCAACCAGATGCATATGACAAGCCCACAAGGAGGACCTGAGCACCATAGCAGTGCATGTCCCCTCAGAGCCAGTGTGGTGTAGGGGTTAGAGTGTCAGACTAGGACCTTGGGCCCGTCTCTCTGCCCCGCAGTCCATCCTACCTCTTAGGGTTGTTGTGGGGACTAGATGAAGAAGGGGAGAACCATGCAAATGCAATAAAATAAAATAAATATCTGGATCTCTGCTAAATAGTAACCTTGTGTGCTTCTCAGTTGTAGCTGTTTTTATAGTGTTTTCATTGCTTTTATAAATTTTACCAACTTTACTGCCACTCTGGAATTATGTATTGTTAAGTTTTATTTTACTCTGTTATTGTTTCAAAATTGTACCTTTTGTGCCCTTTATAAATTTATTAAATGAAAAAGCCTGTCAAGCTAGCAGAGACTTGTTACCTGCAGCATCTTAGTTTTCTCCAGCTGACCTTAGGCCAGCTGCTTGATAGGCATCTAGGAGTGTTTACTGCAGGAATTTGGAACCAGAGTCACAGGACAGACAGGTTGCCCCAGAAAACCTAGTGATGTGACATACTTTATCCTCTGTGGTCCCACAAATCACCTGTTACACATCTTGCGACCCATAAACAAAGGCATGTAATCTGAAAAGTTGATCTGTGTGATTTTGCGATAGATTTATTGGTTTGAAATGGTGGGTGTCTCCTTCTTTTTGGTTCTTTGAATGAGTATCTCTGACCACGTTTCCTCATGATATTGGGGTGGGGGGCATATATAGTCAGCAGCAGTATAGAAACAAGCCCTATGAGGAAAGGCTAAAGAGAAGACAGTGGCAGGGTATGTAATAGCCTTTCCCCAATATTATTTATTTATCCTTTCTTTATTTCATATCTTTATATACAGCTTAATACTAAAACAGTCTATAAGTGGCTTACAAAAATAACAGATACTTTGTGTGTATGTTACATTGTGCATTGTTGCTGTGTGGTTGCTTATAATAGTGATGGGTGGTGAATGGATGAGTAATTGCATACATACCCTGCATGCACTTGAGTTTGTGCATAGAACAAAGACACTCATAAATGTGGCACCCACCTCCCAGGGATTCTGAACCTGTAGATTAAATGTCACCCACTTTTGGAAGGCAAGAAGCTCCAGCGAAGGACTGCATTCTGAGGCCGGTGGAGTCCTAATTCCCTCACCGGCCAAGATTTGGAAGACCTCAGTATCCCTTGGCAGAGGAACCAAACCGAAATAAAGTGAATTTGTCAGGTAGGGATTGTGGCTGTGTGCCCAACTCCACCAAATCCTGGTTCAAGAACCAGCAGTGCCAGATTTAGGGTGGCGCGAGCGGTTCCCCTATACAGGGCGCTGAGCCAAGGGGGCGCAAATTTGAGAAGATCCATTTTGGAGTACCAAAGATTACCAGAGTCTGACCCTGGAACCAGACCAATCTAGGGGGATCACCCCAGGCTGCCCAGAGTGATCCTATTACAGATAGGTAGCCGTGTTGGTCTGCCATAGTCAAAACAAAATTAAAAAATTCTTTCCAGTAGCACCTTAAAGACCAATAAGTTAGTTCTTGGTATGAGCTTTCGTGTGCATGCACACTTCTTCAGATGCACACTTCTTCAGAGTGATCCTAGGCTGCCAGGGGGTGGGGCATCAGACAAGAAGGAGAGGTGAATGGGAAGAAGGTCAGGGTAGGAAGAAGGGTGGGAAGGAATGTCAGTTGGGAAAAAGGAAAGCGAAGCTGCAGGGCCTTGTCTGCTTTGCCAGTGCCTTTGCCCCAAGGAAAGCCCCTGCAAAGCAGCACCCACACGACTGAATCCTCAGCTTACTTCCCAAACTAATACATGGATCATAATTACACTTCAAATTTTGTTCCTCTTGCAAAACCTGAGATTCAGTTCTTGGCTCAAAAACCTACCTAAAATACATTTTTAGATTTGTTAATCTTTGATAAAAGGTGTTTAAGGGCTGTGATACAACATTTAAACATGTATTTTGTGGTAAAACACACATTTAAATATTATTTAAGTATGGATTTTCTAAGAGATTTAGAAAACAGAATCCACAGTTAAATCTGGAAATAGAAAGATTGTAGAAATGGACACATGAAAAATTGACCCAGGCCAGCCCTTTGATAGACCCTCCACCTGACGAGGCTTCAGCCATTTCATTCAATAAAGATACACTCATCCTTTTGGCACTCATGGAAGAAAAGAGGCAGAGATGAAGACATTGACTGATTTATTCAGGTTCTCTAACATGAAGGGAATGGAATAGGTTTGTATAGCTTCAAAACACAGTTGTGATGGGTCCCCTTTCACTTTTATAGCTTCAAAATCCAGCTGCGAAGCATCATCATTTCCCTGTGGGTATGCTAATAAAAGAAGAAGCATTAAGTATGAAACAAGGTTTGTCTTGAATTGCAACAGCCTTTAAAGAAGCTCTAAAATGACACACCAGTTTAGCTATCGCTAACATCTTTCAGTGCAGTCTCTGCCTGCCTACTCATAGGTCCACATTCACATTCGCTTGACTTGTATTTTGATCGTATTGTGTACCAACTAATTATTCTGGGTCCTAGAGCTTTTCATGCTGTTCTGCAGCTGTGCCATAAGTTTCTGGAGAAAATCTGATCTTGCCAGAAAACCTGAAGAGAGATTTGGCCCACTTGATAATGACCGCTCCCCACATTAAATGGGTGGCGCCCTTTGCGTGGTCGCGTGCAGCCCCTGGACCCTATGTGGCACCATTAGCGCAGGCTTGGCTTCGCCTCCCCCAGGTGGGATACCTGGAGGTCTCCACCTACCTCAGTCAATTGCCCAATCCCGCATGGGGAGGTGTTGCCAAGGTGATCAGGCCAGGTAGGGGGAGGGACCACTTGCCCACACAATAGAGGGAGGATAGTACCTGGGAATCTTCAGTAGGCTCCAGAGCTTCAAACCACCCTACCCACCCTCAGTTAAGACTTCTTTTGCAGGTTAACCTTTTCTCCATAGGTATGCAGGTGCTGCTACGTCAGGGTCGCTGTTGAAGGGCCGGAAAGGAATTTTCCTGCATTGGCAGATTTTGCCTTCCCTGTAGCAAAATGTCACAACTTTGGCGGTTTCAGGCCTTGGGCAGAATCCTTTAGTCTATCTTCCCTGAATGGGGGGGGGGCGTGCAGCAGTGACCCACACCCCCTTCCTCTTTGCGGGGGCGATACCAGGGCTCCCCGTTAAAGCGGTTGTTTGAGGGGAGGCTTTGACCATACGCCTAGAGGTTGTCATTGCTCTCCCCTGCAACGGCAGCGTAACGGGGGCAGGCTCTCTCTGCTTGAACATATGTTCTCCAGAGCCAACCCATCCCCCCCACCCAGTGGATAACCCTGATGTTCCCCAGATCCCCAGCGGGGAACTGGGAGGGATAAATGCCCAATGCCTGAGCCAGGGTCTACCCACATCTGAAATATAATAAAGTTGTGGCCAATTTTAATCCCATAACACGTTGTCTTGAATCGTTATTCCACACGGGCGGGGGGCGCCCAGGGTTTGGGGGACTCTGCCTGTCCACACAAACTGATTTTGGAAGTTTCTGCAGATCTGCCAGCAGGGGCCGTCTCCTCCCACCTCCTCCCTTTCTTTCCATGCCCTGCCCCCTCCCTGGCAATAGTTTTTCATTAGAGCTTCCCACCATTGAACTGCACCCCCCCCCCCAGTTATTGCCTGTCTGGGACCTGGGATTTCCCCCTCATTTTCCAGATGACCCTGTTCTGCAATAAAACACTCACGTTGTGATTGTATCACATCTTTCTGCATAATTGCAAAACCTTCCCTCTTAAAAAATTGAAAGGCCGTTCTAGAGAATGCAGAGGTGATAAGTTTGGAGCAAGAAGGCCAGAAGCCTAGAGTGCCTTTAGAAACCCTCTTAATAACATATTTGGAAGGGGAAGCAAAGAGTCCTGGAAACTTAGCTTATTCTCTTTACCTTTTAGCAACAGGTAACCCCCACACTGACCCCCCAGAGGGTGGAGCAAGGCAGATAACACTCAGAAAAACCTGACGATGCACAACCCAAGTGTGCACAAAGAAACCTGGTTTCCTGGAGATGGTTCCAGGACAGAAGTAGAAAGTGCACCCATGGAGCCACTAAGCAAAGCAAGTCAGGATTTTTCAGGCAAATGTGGATTGGCACTAAGTGTATATACTGGGAGTAGCCAACAAGGCTACCATCACCCCTGACTATTAGCTATGCTGGTCAGGACTGGTGAAAGTAGGAGTTGAACGTGGAGTTCAGCAGCTTGCCTTCCCCTGGTGTGTGGGCAGAAGGTAGATCAAGGTCTACTGGCAGACTGATTCCCCTAGTGATTTGCAGCAGTTCTTCAAATACAGCTGCTTCTGCCTCCCAGTTGCTTACCAACAGCAACAAAAAAGCCAAGGTCCTAAACATGTGGCTGAAATGGAGAAGGCTAACCAGAAGTGGACTTCTGTGTGGAAGGGATGTGTGAGCTCTGCTCAGTTCTGGTCCTGAAAATAAATCCCTCTGCTCACTCTGTCCTTTCCTTCTTTCTAACTGCATGTCCTTTGCCCCTGGTTCAGCTTGATAGATCATGGGAGTCAATTCGATAAGCGCATCGCTATACAGGATTGCAAACTTAATGTGGTGCCACAACACCAATGAGAGGGGCTACTCACGGTGTCCGGCTCAGTGGTGGGCAGTCCATTAAGGCAAGCTCAGGAGGTCCTCAGCCAGCGCCTGCCTCCTTGCTGACAGCCACTCCAGGGAATGGCACTGCCTCTCAGTCTTCTTTGTTTCAGGGCTTCTCCACACTTACTTTCCCCTGCACTTCCTAGGCACAGCCCATGCTTTAAAGCAGGGGTTGCCAACCTAAGGCCCATGGGCCACAAGCAGTCCACGGGGGTCATTTAACCGGCCCACGAACCGCCCTCTTGGCAAGTCCCTGTGCGCTGCACTAAATCGGTGCGTGGGGACTCGCTTCCGCGGCACCAGAAATCATGTCTGCACAGACGCGGTGAGGCATCTAATCATAAGCCTGCATTTTTATCAAAGCTTATATTTTTGATTAAGGCCTGTATATTAAGATGAGCTTAAAGATTTTCAAATGTTTCATGCTAGGCAGAAGACCAGCTGCCTAAGAACCTTGGCAAGATGTTTATCCTCCTGGACAAGGGGCCCCCCTGATTTATAGCAGAAAACAATTCTCAAAGTCGTAAAAAGGGATTACAGGCTGAGAGCCAAGGTTACACTGACCCTACATATTACAGAAGATAAAAAAAGCAGAGAAAAACATAATTAAGAGTGGGTAAATAGTAAAATAAAACCATGTGCCTCACATTAAACTTGAGCCATATCTTCCTAAGGTTAAAAGGCCAAGAGCATCTGGCTGGCAGAAAGGAAGAGAGTATTTTGGGAAGTCTTTTCTAAAGTTGTTTCTTTCTTAAACTGAGATCCTTTTAAGATTTCTTTTCCTTTTAAAAGGATTATGGATTCCGCCATGACCACAATATGTGGGTAGGCTTAGCTGAGATGGTAGCTAAGGTCACAAATAGGACTAATTGCCTTGTTTGCTCTCTTGGGCCAGATGATTCAGAGGGAGGTATGCCCTTATTACCGATACCATTAAATGCCATTGGTATGGTAAGCGAAATGCCACACCAAACAGAAGTACAGAATTTCCCCGGATGGAACTCAACTAAACCAATACGAGTTATACCTGTGCAAGGGGAATTCTGTGTACATAAATCATCAGATGCAGCTGATCCTACCATGATAGGCTCTTCTCATTGCCACTATACTTGGGATTATATTAAGAATAGTCAAACCTGGGCAAACGGTACTACGTATCGAACTCGGAATACCTTGCCCTGTGCACCTCCTTTTATTCATGCATGGAAAATGGTATGGAACATAACTGTGACAGAAAAAGGCAATCTAACATACTGCACTGTGAACTCTCTACCCCTTTTGATATTTCGTCTTATGCACTCCACATACCAAAAACCTCAGACCCGATGGTTGTGGTGGATATGTGGAGAATGGGCATACAAGAAACTCCCTTCCAAATGGAGTGGGACTTGTTTCTTGGGATGGGTATTACCACCAATGTGGATTATGCCCACTAGTTCGGCCAAGCATACACGAAGAAACGCTGATATTTCTCATATAGCAGGAGGAAGTACCCAAGGTTGGAGCGATACTGATGATTGGCCACCAGAGCGCATTATAGCCTATTATGATCCTGCCTCCTGGAATCCTGGTGAGCTCATACAAGGGGCACGGGATCCTATTTATAATCTAAACAGAATAATTCGATTGCAAGCAGTAGTGGAACTTGTAACCAATGCAACCAATGCCCAGAGTTTGAGACTTATTGCACAACAGTTGGATGAAAGTAGAGCCGCCATTTTGCAGCTGAAAATGGGAATGGATTATGTACTTGCCAGGCAGGGAGGCCTATGTGGAGTCTTGAACTTGACAGGGAATGCCTGTTGCTTTAACATTTCTGATAATGGGGAGGCAATCCGTGTGTTGGCCACAAAGATGGAGAGTATAGCACATGTCCCAGTACAAACATGGGAAGGATGGGATATGGGATAGCTCACCAATTGGTTACCTAATGTTGCGGGACTCAAAGGGATACTATTGTCTTGCTTGTTTTTCTTGACAGTAGTAGTAATGGTTTTATGTATGATGCCATGTATCATTTCATGTTTTAGAAGTACAATTAGCAAGATGATTTCAAATGAAACTTTACCTCATATCATGGCCCTATATAGAGCTTTACCTCAGGAATATGATGAAGGTCAAGCTATCAAGGACACTTGGGATGAAGGTCCTTGAGCTTGAAAGGGGGGAATGAGGCATCTAATCATAGCCTGCATTTTACTTAGGCTTATATTTTTGATCAGGGCCTGCATTTTAAAAAGAGCTTAAAGATTTTCAAATGTTTCATGCCAGGCAGAAGACCAGCTGCCTAAGAACCTTGGCAAGATGTTTATCCTCCTGGACAAGGGGGCCCCCTGATTTATAGCAGAAAACAATTCTCAAAGTCGTAAAAAGGGAATTACAGGCTGAGAGCCAAGGTTACACTGACCCTACATATTACAGAAGATAAAAAAAGCAGAGAAAAACATAATTAAGAGTGGGTAAATAGTAAAATAAAACCATGTGCCTCCCATTAAACTTGAGCCATATTTTCCTAAGGTTAAAAGGCCAAGAGCATCTGGCTGGCAGAAAGGAAGAGAGTATTTTGGGAAGTCTTTTCTAAAGTTGTTTCTTTCTTAAACTGAGATCCTTTTAAGATTTCTTTTCCTTTTAAAAGGTTATTTATGTTATGTATTAAATATATTGGCTTAAATGTAATTATGCAAAGGATTTAGAAACTAAGAAATGTTAAATCCTTATGCTAGATTCTTATTTCATATAGTTGAAAGAGATCACAGGGGCCATCAGCCCAGCCCCCCTGCCAAGCAGGAAACATCATTAGAGAACACATATGGTTGTCAGGCCTTTGTTTAAAGACCTCCAAAAGAAGGAGATCTTTCAATGATGATGTGAACTCAAGATCCTTGACATCTGTTTAAGATAAAAATTTAAGATTAACCATTTGTTTTGGAGGGCAATAGGGCAAGGAGGGCAAGAGGTGAGCTGGTAATTAAGGTTCCTTGTTGAGACACATGTAAGATATATGACTACTTATTTGTCATTTATAGATAGAAGAATATATAGCTTTTTGTTTCCCATAAAAGGGCAAAAGGAAATGGGTGTATCTTTTGTGATTGGTTCTAGCAAACAGCCAATAGGAATTTCAACCAGGCTGATTGGACAGAGGCAGCCACAGGAGGAGCAAGGGGGCTGGGTTAAGGAAATATAAGTGCTGGCCAGAATGGCAGGAGGGCAGGCCAGAGCTTGGTAACCATATACCACTGTGCCTCTCATTTATTTGTCTGACAAATAAATTATTATTTTAATTTCTCTATTGCTGCGTTGAATATTTCATTCCAGCTAAGCGTTAACCACAAGCAGGGTGCTACAGCGGACGCCGGAAATCGTGGGTGCGCTGACTCATGCACACACGTGATCCAGCCCACAGAGGGATCTCTGCTGGAGTGAACCAGCCCAGGCAAGATAAACCTTGCTCACCCCTGCTTTAAAGCTCTGTCTCCGAGTGCCCCTTTCTTTTGCTCCGGAGCTTCCCCCACAAAAACCCAAATCACCATTTGCTGCGCTTGAGCTTTAAAGTGTGGGTTTTTGCAGGGGAAGCTCCAAGGCAAAAAAATGGTGCTTTCAGCCATGGACCATGCCAGGAAAGAGCAGGGCAAAAGGTACATGTGGATAAGCCCTCAGTGCTGCCTTTGTATAACTCAGCAGGGAAGAGTAGGGGAATAAAACGGCAATGAGTTGGCTCTACCATCAGCTCCAGTTCTGCCAGCCATTTGCTTTGGTGCCTCCTCCTGTTGGCCTCCCTGACGCCTGCCCTGCCAGTCTCCATGGGCACCAGCCTCCATGGGTCCCGCTATACAGAGGACAGTCCTCTCTTTGAAGGTGCCCTCTGTTGAAAAAGCTGCATTGGTTTAAAGATTAAGAATTGTCAGAAGGGAGAGCGATTTGGTAGCTTTAAAATACTATTCCAGGCAGCCCTAAGAGCTTTGGATGAAAGAATGTTTTAAATTGTTTTTTACAATGTTTTCTTAAAGCTGCAATTGATTTTAGATCTTTTTAGAATGTTTTAATCTGTTTTAAAATATTTGCGTTGTTTCTCTATTAAATTCTACCTCTGTATGCTGCCAAGGGCTCCTGGGGGAGGAAGGGCAGGATGATGATGCTGATGCTGATAATGCCTTGTATTTCTAACTGTTTTTAAATTTGCACCTATAAATATAAAGTAGCACATGTAAATCTGTGTCCTTTTTTTTGGAGGGGGGGGGGAGGTTGATGCATAACTGACCAAGCCTCTATTCTCCCCCTGCCAATGTGGGCAATGCATGAATAGGCCCAGTGCCAATGTTTTACTTTTTCCTACCTATTGTCACAGCATTCTGCTCCGCTTCTGCTGCATGTGCATTTCATGCCGTTAGCTCCATTCCACTCAGACCCCATTCCGTGTTTTGTCCCATCCAAAGGAGAAGTGCATCCATCTGGAGGAATGACTGATCCTAGAGATGGCAGGGAGAACACGGTCAGTTTCATCGACATCAGTGCCCGCACTTCCAAAATGCAACAAAAAGCAGCTGTTCAAATCAGAAGATAACCTGGGGAAATTGTCACCCCTTGGCACCACACTCTCATGGTTGCCCAGCCTGTAACAGCACCCACAGCTTATTTCTCCAGTCTGGCTCTTCCCACTGTGGGAGACAGCCTGTTTCTGAGTCCCAGTTGCTCCTGTTCTCCGCTTGTGGGCTTCCCCCTGGGGGAACAGACTAGTTTATCTCCCAAGATTGAGAAGAATAGCACCTGTACATCTTGCCTGAAAGTTCAAATTATACAAATGCTAGACATGCACTCTCCTCCCACTTTTAAAAAATAAAAATGGGGATCTGGAAATTACGAGGCACCTGGGAGAGAGGGCAGTGGTCCCCCCCCCTGCCTGCATGGATGCCCATCACCACAACCAATGGTTTCAAAATACACCTCTGCAGCTGCAGTGGTTGATGAAATGGTTGATGAAACGACAGGTTGTGGTCTGGCTGGTGCCTTTGGGTGCATGTGTGTGCATTCACCAAGTTGTATATTAGGCCAGGGATGGACAAGCTGCGACCTTCCAGGTGTTTTTAGACTCCAATTTGCATTTTAGACTCCACCCACCAGCGTGATTAATGGCTGGGGATGGTGAGAGTGATGGTCCACAGATTCCTCACTCCTGTGGGAAAGAGAAGATACACACCATTGCCCACTCAAATCTTTAATTTTTAGGGAACCTGAAGAGGGGACTGGATACTGAAGGAGGACAACTCTGGCAATCCTGCCAAACACAGTTTGAGAAGGTATGCCCAGAAGGCAAACCAAAGGACCAAAATATGGATGGTAACTGATCAAGTGCATGGATCAGGAAATAAGAATAGTTCCTGGTACATCGTAAGGCTGTGCACACACTCCTCTCTATAGGGAAAACCTATTGAGGAAGAATTTTGTATAGTACTGAGGAGATAGGTTTCTTGGTTTATACAAGTCTTCCTGCTTCATTATTGGCCCATCCTAAAAGGTTACACCCTTTTGGACTCTCAGGGGTTGCTTTATTGCCCTGATTTGCTAATGTGCTTCAGGGATAAGTGCTGGCAGGGTGTGGGGACGTCAGTCCAGCCAGCATGCAGCCTCTCAGGGATGTCAATCTTCCTGATAGGGTCTGACCTTTGAGCTTTGACGTAGGCGCTGATCTGTTCCTGCTGTGTACTGGCCAGCTAAAATCTCTCTGTTATTATCCTCTGGTGCTCCTGATAACTGAAGGGGAAAGTATTTTATCTTGCTTATGCTATGTTATTCTGCTAAAAGTATGTGTCACTGTTTTTTATGCTGTGTTCCAGCAGTGAACTCCTCTCCACTACTGTTGCTGTTGCCACTGAATCCAAAAGAATTTCCAAGACACCCTTCACCTGATCCAGGGCAATCTAGGAATCAACCCTTCCACCCACGAACCAGTCCTGAATCAATTTGGGTGGGGAGTTAATGTTTAGCTGTTGCTTTTAACAAGGTGGTGAAGCTGACCTCTGCAGCCTTCCTTCTGGACATGCTGTCTCCTGACAGCTTTTCATTGCTCTGGAGGCCTGATTCAACCCAGTGCAATTTAGGGCTGTCTCAACCTGACTCAGCCCAAGCCTGGATCTCCATGAATTTGGCCATCTGGTGCCTTGTCCCAGCAAGTAGGGGTGGGTTGAAGTCTATGGAAATGCTTGCTTGAGTGTGCAGGCCCTGCTCTTTCTTCATGAAAATTGTTCAAGATTGCTAGTGCAAATATTTCATAATAAACACATTTTGTATGCAGTTTTGACTAATGTCCCCATTTTTGCAAGTGATTTCTCCCAATATATTGCATTTATTTTTATATTTTTGCTAATATGTTCATTCTTACACACACTTTTACCTAGCATATGCATTTCTGTAAACACTATTTGCTTGGAGAACTGCCTTGCAAAATTCATATAACTGCAGAAAGACTTTGTTTTGTTTCTCATGTCTTCTAGAAATTGATCATTTGATAGATTCACCTTCAAATGCAAACTGAATGGAATTTCTCTCACATCCCTAATCCTGAGTCAGGATCAATATTTTTTTTTAAAAAGCCAAGCATGAAATAATCAATTGCACAAATCAGTAGGCTGTTCAATAACTTTACCATCATGAACATCTGCTTTATTTATGGTTCGGACACAGGAGCCTTGGCACTTGCCCAGCCAGGTGATGCATAACATGATCAGGATGAGAGCAACTTTCTGAAAAAGAGGAATGGGAAGGGGGAAGACTTCAGCAAAACAGGCTTTCAGTTGCTTTGAGAGTTTACACTAAGCTTTGACTCCACTAGAACTTTGTGGTTATTTACATTTTAATAAATGAATGAAATATTTATTGCTAAAAGCTATAAGCTGTCACAATTGGTCACAATGCATAGAATACAAATAATTGATTTAAAACTAAACAACAACAGCAAAGCAAAAATTCAAAAATCACACCTGCATAAGTTAAGCACTCCACATCTCACACTCCCCCTTATGATACGTGTCTTGGTGCCTAGCGCTCAACTTACTTGCAGCCAAGGCAAATTTTGCAACCTGTGCAGTAATAAATATGTTATTGCCAGCCAGCAAAATAGAGATTTGCTCAAGGGGAAAGAGAGGAAAGAATGTAATGAAGGATTTTTTGTCTATAAAGGGCACAGTAACAAATGGGATGGAATGTCCTCCGTGTCTCCCGACTCACAGATGCAGAGTCTTTGGTGCACAGGGGTGTTATAGAATCTCCCCACTAGATATGCAGAGGACATACACTGAAGACACAAAGCTGTAAATGCTTTTCTAAGTGGTGCCAGCGTGAGATTAATGAAGTACGGCTCCAGCCCAAAATATGTTTTCTATATTGGATACCAGGATGAGTATGCCATCTGGCAAAGTAAACGAAGGTCCCGCCATTTAGAGTCCAAATGGTTTTTCTCTTTGATGAGTTGTTTGACTCTGTTAGAGGCAAGATTTGGTAGGGAGTCCACATTAATCCCATAATAATGGAGAATCTTACTGACTGAGTTTGCCCAAGAGCTTCAGGGTATAAAATGCAATTGCTCTTGGAAGCATTTTTAGGGAGCCTGGTATTACTCATGCTAGCCAGCTTCAGCCAGTAGAGGGCTAGCACTACATGCACACTGGTTTGTAAGCAGATTAGCCCTGCTTCAGCTCTTAAAAGGGGGCAGGTGTACCTTTGGGGACAATCAACAGTGATTTCAGGAAAGAGTTCTGCACCACTTCTAAGGGGAGGACATTACTATATCCCCAAATCTCTGCACCGTACTGGCATAATCTTCTTTTGAAATACCTCAACTGTGGGGGCAACTAAACTCCCCCCCCCCCCGAACTCTGGAAAACTGTAATAAAGAGTGAATAGAGTGAGAGGGTTTCAATTAACTGCAAGTAGCTGTGGCTTCCAGGACAAATTTGAATTAAAACCCAAGCCCAGGTACTTATAATAACACTGTTGTTCAATAGGTTTATTGTCCAAACTCCATCTGTGAGGTTTTCTCTTCTTCCCCCAAATCACCACTTTAGTTTTAGAACGGTTGACTGTTAACTGTTCTTTTGTGCAAAATACATTCAACTTCCTCATCTCCGCATCCCAATTAAGGTAGCAGAAACCAAACTCATCGGCATGCAGAAGAACTGAGAGTTTGACATCCTGAATAGAAACAGGAAAATATTCTAGCCCACTTAGTTCTTGAACAATATCATTTATATAAAAATTGAAAAGAAAGTGTGCAAAAGAAAGAGGCATCCCTAGCAAACCATTTGCTCCACCAAGTCTAACCCTAAGCGGAGTCTGCGTATGCAGCTGTTGAATTAAAGAGAGCAGCCTTCTGTCAGTATTAGTGGAGGCTAACTTTTGCCAAAGACATCCCCTCCCTATCAGGTCGAAGGCAAAAATAAGATCCACAAAAGCGGCATACAGTACAACTCTTTCCTACCATTTTGTGGTAGGTGAAGGACAAAACATTGGTCTATTGTGGATTTACCCTTCATAAACCTTGATTGTTCTTCAGCAATAACTGTATTTCAGCAGCTCATGACTCCCAACTTACCCAATAGATATTTTGAGTATAATTTTGACACGGTACTCAGCAGATTAATTGGTCTGAAATTATTTGGGTCAGCCTTGGAACCTTTTTTTGTGAATGGGAACAATTATACTTACTCCCCACCTTTGGGGAATTTTCCCATGATATGGGTAAACAATGAAGCAAGGACTGGGGACCACCAGCCAGGATTTGTTTTAATAATTACCCAGGGAACATATACCGTATACTCCAGGAGCTTTTTTGGTAGGGAGGGAGTTAATCAAGACACTTATTTCATCATCAGTTACTGGGTCCCATTCAGGGCAGGAAGATAGCACAGGAGTATCTATGTTATAATGGGATTTCAAGGAGGTTCCTAGGCTAGACAGATTGAAGAGAGAAGAAGAGTGTGCATGCCATTGCACAGAGGTAATTTGCTTATCAATAGGGCCGTTTGCCTCTCTTGTCCCTTTTGCCACCAGGGCCCAGAATCTAGTTGAATCCCTTTCTATGGAAGCTTGGCCTAACTCCATCCAAGTATGGTGGATATGCTTTTCCTCCCCCCGCCCAAAGTAATTTTTTATATTCTTTGAAGGTGTATATATTGCATATAATTTTCTAGCGAATGTCCTTTTTTAAACGTATAGACTGAGAGACACACGTGAGTTGCATCATGAAAGCACATGAGGTGCAGGTTTGCTAAGACAGCCTTCTCCAGCCTAGTGCCCTCCAGGTGCTTTGGACTACAACTCCCATGAGCCAAAACCCCCATAGTTGTATGATGCTGATGGGAGTACAGTTGTGCAGGTCTGGGCTTGTGGGAGGTGTCATCCAAAACATCTGGCAGGCATCTAGTTGGAGAAAGCTGAACTGGGTGACTAATGACTAGGATTCTGATATTGACTGGCAGGAGTCAGAGGGGACAGGGAGCCTTTGAAGCACCCTAATTCTGAAGCCCATTTTAGTCAGAGCAAATAAATTTGCATTGCCACATAAGCCTTTGCAACAGGTGAAAGGTTTGGAACACTGACCTTATTGAGGCACAAAAGCATTAATCCACTTACCATCTTGACTTTTTGCTGTGTAGACAGGAAGCACTTCTTGCTAAGAAATGGCTGCTAGAATAAAGGAGTGTTCTGTGGTAATGGGAGCAAGGAATCTATCACATTTATATATGCCCAAGAGGCAAAATCAAAGAGAATGCCTCCTTCTGTTTGAATTAATGTGACCACCCCCGCCAAAAACACACACACACACACACAAAAAAAATCTCTTCTTCCTGTACAGAAAGGGGAAGAAATGTCATGTTTTAATATGGACCTAAGTAATTTACATTTGGTGGGACGTGGGTGGCGCTGTGGGCTAAACCACTGAGCCTAGGACTTGCTGATCAGAAGGTCGGCAGTTTGAATCCCCACGACGGGGTGATCTCCCGTTGCTCGATCCCAGCTGCTGCCCACCTAGCAGTGCGAAAGCACATCAAAGTGCAAGTAGATGAGTAGGTACCGCTACGGCGGGAAGGTAAACGGCGTTTCCGTGCACTGCTCTGGTTCGCCAGAAGCGGCTTAGTCCTGCTGGCCACATGACCCGGAAGCTGTACGCCGGCTCCCTCGGTCAATAAAGCGAGCTGAGCACCGCAACCCCAGAGTCGGCCACGACTAGACCTAATGGTCAGGGGTCCCTTTACCTTTACCTTTAATTTACATTTGCAATCTGAAGTGGAAATGTAGCAAGCAGAATTGATTCTTTTAAATTCGGGCTTATTTTATTTTTTCAGTCTGAATGATGTGTACAAAAATTCACATTTTAGGGGAAGTGTACATAATCTTACATATGTAACTGGAAATAAAATACAAGAACACAGTGTTAGGCTAAATTGCCTGGAAAACGTGTATTATGCAAGATTGCAAACAACTTGTACATTAGCTTGAGTGTACCCTAAAATGGTGGCAGATTTTCATTGGGGCACTAAGAATTGCAGGCTGATTTGGAGATGTGGCAAACCAAACATAGGCTTTGATAAATGAGAAACTGAAATTGATACCATACATCCCCATCTGTTGTCAACACAATTCTACCTTCAGTGCAGTCTTCCACTTGAGTTTCAGCAGGTGTTCTCTGCTGTAACTTTTAAACTTTTGCTGAACACTCATGCAGACAAATAACATAACTTCTATAATAGTTAGTTGGTGATTTCTGAATTAAATTTGCTGTGTGGCTTTTATTGAATATATATAACTGTTGAACTGTTGAAAACTGCTTTAATTTTTTATTTTACAAAACTGGAGTATATAAGTATTTGTATATATAAAATAAAATAAAGGTTAACTTAAAAAAATGAAATTCAAAAGATTTCATTAGCTCTCTCTGCACAATTGAGCATCCACAAAGGTGGGGAATCATGCGGAAGATCTGAGATGTGTTCTAGCAAACATGAGTAAAACCCTCCTCTCTTTGATCTTTATCTATGGGCCTTCACAGCCCAGGAAGGTTGAGGACTTTTGCCTTCTACATGGAAGGAGATTTCCTGTTCAGATTGTGTTCCTTGGGGATGCTAATTGCTTAAGCAGCATTCAAGAACCTATAGACTTGTACCTTAATTACCTCTCCCATCAATCTTAATGCCTCATTAATTGGAACAAAACATGCCTAACGTTCTTTTGCTGGAAGTATCTGGCAATGTTCGAGCGATTCTGAAGCCCACTGTAGCCAGACCAAATAAATTTGCACTACCATCAAAACCTTTACAAAAATTCTATGCAAACCACATCAAAGGAGACCTTAGTGAAGCTAAGTAAGAAATACTGCTCTTAAAGCAGTTCTGTGTGATAATGCCAGTTAACTATCCACCAGAAAAAGTCCGAGAGGCTAATTCAGGGTGCGATGAGAATTACTGGAGCAGAGGCGGAACACTCTCCTCTTATGTGGATGGGGAAGAAATTTGAGTCGTTTTACATTTTAATGTGAACTTAACTTATTAACCTTTTCAAATGCAACGTGGCGAAAAGGAGTGAGTCATCTAACTTTGTGTTGTAGAAACACAAATTTAGATGACGCACTTCTATGTGCCACATCTACAAAAATAACATACAAAATTGTTACCAAAGATAACATTCAAAACTATATTGTACAAGGCAAAACTGATGGGAATGTGTGTATGTGTGTGCGTGTGCGTGTTGTAAACTAATTTAAGTTTTTAAAAATGAAACTGCAGTATATAACTATTTTTTAAAACTATATAAATTAATTAAAGTTAAAGTTTATTTAAAAAGGAAAACAGCCTATGACTTTTTTAAATGTTTTAGCAGAAATGGATGGAATTTGCAAATGGATGGAATTCTAAGGGTATGAAATCTGCCAGATTTCAGACAGCTGTGCCAGGCAGGATGGGGCAGGGTGGTTGTGCCAAGTGCCTTTAAATTTGAATTGTGGGAGGATAAAAAAGGATTCACTTCATACACACACCATAGTTTTGTGCTCTTTTCTGATATGTTGCTTCCATATCATTCCCCAAAGCACTGTAATTGGAGTCTTGGTAAAACCATTCCCTGTACCTTGGGTTAAGAACTTAATTTTGTAGCACCCTGCTTGTGGTTAACGCTTAGCTGGAATGAAATATTCAACGCAGCAATAGAGAAATTAAAATAATAATTTATTTGTCAGACAAATAAATGAGAGGCACAGTGGTATATGGTTACCAAGCTCTGCCCTGGCCTCCTGCCATTATGGCCAGCACTTATATTTCCTTAATCCAGCCCCCTTGCTCCATTTCCTTTTTGCCTTTTATGGGAAACAAAAAGCTATATATTCTTCTATCTATAAATGACAAATAAGTAGTCATATATCTTACATGTGTCTCAACAAGGAACCTTAATTACCAGCTCACCTCTTGCCCTCCTTGCCCTATTGCCCTCCAAAACAAATGGTTAATCTTAAATTTTTATCTTAAACAGATGTCAAGGATCTTGAGTTCACATCATCATTGAAAGATCTCCTTCTTTTGGAGGTCTTTAAACAAAGGCCTGACAACCATATGTGTTCTCTAATGATGTTTCCTGCTTGGCAGGGGGGCTGGGCTGATGGCCCCTGTGATCTCTTTCAACTATATGAAATAAGAATCTAGCATAAGGATTTAACATTTCTTAGTTTCTAAATCCTTTGCATAATTACATTTAAGCCAATATATTTAATACATAACATAAATAACCTTTTAAAAGGAAAAGAAATCTTAAAAGGATCTCAGTTTAAGAAAGAAACAACTTTAGAAAAGACTTCCCAAAATACTCTCTTCCTTTCTGCCAGCCAGATGCTCTTGGCCTTTTAACCTTAGGAAAATATGGCTCAAGTTTAATGGGAGGCACATGGTTTTATTTTACTATTTACCCACTCTTAATTATGTTTTTCTCTGCTTTTTTTATCTTCTGTAATATGTAGGGTCAGTGTAACCTTGGCTCTCAGCCTGTAATTCCCTTTTTACGACTTTGAGAATTGTTTTCTGCTATAAATCAGGGGGCCCCCTTGTCCAGGAGGATAAACATCTTGCCAAGGTTCTTAGGCAGCTGGTCTTCTGCCTGGCATGAAACATTTGAAAATCTTTAAGCTCTTTTTAAAATGCAGGCCCTGATCAAAAATATAAGCCTAAGTAAAATGCAGGCTATGATTAGATGCCTCATTCCCCCCTTTCAAGCTCAAGGACCTTCATCCCAAGTGTCCTTGATAGCTTGACCTTCATCATATTCCTGAGGTAAAGCTCTATATAGGGCCATGATATGAGGTAAAGTTTCATTTGAAATCATCTTGCTAATTGTACTTCTAAAACATGAAATGATACATGGCATCATACATAAAACCATTACTACTACTGTCAAGAAAAACAAGCAAGACAATAGTATCCCTTTGAGTCCCGCAACATTAGGTAACCAATTGGTGAGCTATCCCATATCCCATCCTTCCCATGTTTGTACTGGGACATGTGCTATACTCTCCATCTTTGTGGCCAACACACGGATTGCCTCCCCATTATCAGAAATGTTAAAGCAACAGGCATTCCCTGTCAAGTTCAAGACTCCACATAGGCCTCCCTGCCTGGCAAGTACATAATCCATTCCCATTTTCAGCTGCAAAATGGCGGCTCTACTTTCATCCAACTGTTGTGCAATAAGTCTCAAACTCTGGGCATTGGTTGCATTGGTTACAAGTTCCACTACTGCTTGCAATCGAATTATTCTGTTTAGATTATAAATAGGATCCCGTGCCCCTTGTATGAGCTCACCAGGATTCCAGGAGGCAGGATCATAATAGGCTATAATGCGCTCTGGTGGCCAATCATCAGTATCGCTCCAACCTTGGGTACTTCCTCCTGCTATATGAGAAATATCAGCGTTTCTTCGTGTATGCTTGGCCGAACTAGTGGGCATAATCCACATTGGTGGTAATACCCATCCCAAGAAACAAGTCCCACTCCATTTGGAAGGGAGTTTCTTGTATGCCCATTCTCCACATATCCACCACAACCATCGGGTCTGAGGTTTTTGGTATGTGGAGTGCATAAGACGAAATATCAAAAGGGGTAGAGAGTTCACAGTGCAGTATGTTAGATTGCCTTTTTCTGTCACAGTTATGTTCCATACCATTTTCCATGCATGAATAAAAGGAGGTGCACAGGGCAAGGTATTCCGAGTTCGATACGTAGTACCGTTTGCCCAGGTTTGACTATTCTTAATATAATCCCAAGTATAGTGGCAATGAGAAGAGCCTATCATGGTAGGATCAGCTGCATCTGATGATTTATGTACACAGAATTCCCCTTGCACAGGTATAACTCGTATTGGTTTAGTTGAGTTCCATCCGGGGAAATTCTGTACTTCTGTTTGGTGTGGCATTTCGCTTACCATACCAATGGCATTTAATGGTATCGGTAATAAGGGCATACCTCCCTCTGAATCATCTGGCCCAAGAGAGCAAACAAGGCAATTAGTCCTATTTGTGACCTTAGCTACCATCTCAGCTAAGCCTACCCACATATTGTGGTCATGGCGGAATCCATATTTAGCAAATTTGGTCAGATTCAAGGACCCTTCCCCTTCCCAAGGGATCAGGATTAATAATAAAATCATGTTGATGTCTAGCATATGCATTCCTTCCACAAAAGATTACCTTATTGTGATAGCAAATAAATATTAGCCCCAATATAATTCCCCCAGTGACAGAAATGGGGAACCACCAAAACCAAAACATATATCCCGAGGATCTCCAATGAGTAATATCCCTGATAATTGTTCCACAAGGGGGGGGCAGTCAATCAATTGTATAAGAGAATCTTCCCGTTCACAGTCGCTGGTTCAGACGCTCCTCAAGCTTCAGGCGTGCGCAGGTCAGCCAGCTTCCAGGTTGTGGCTGCAGCAGGCCGGTCGTCTAATATTGCCCGTGACCTAGCCCATTCCCGGTAGGGCTAGATACAGGGGTTTTTGGAGAGAGTCAGTTTTAAAGGATTAGAGGGGTCACCTTTGCACGTCCAACTGCCTTCGGACTTCTTCAAACGAGAGTGATGAATCCAGGGGGTTACCTCAGCTACCTTCACCGCTGTTGGAGTAGAGAGCAAGACGGTGTAAGGTCCACGCCACTTAGGTGCAAGTGGATCGCGTTTCCACTCTTTCACCCATACGCTATCGCCAGCCTGGAACTGATGAATCGACTCGGCAATGCTGCACGGCGTGCGCTCGAGGGCCCACCTGTTAAGAGAAACAAAAACACGGGAGAGAGATTGCACTTGTTCCTGTGTCACATGGTCTCCTATTTGTTTAAGATCAGCTGGTATATCCTGAACAAAGGAGGGCGGCCTCCCATACAGGAGCTCAAAAGGTGACAACTTAAGTCTTTTTGTGGGTGCACACCGAACATGAAACAGTGTTATGGGTAACACATCTACCCATCCTAATCCCGTTTCCTGGGTTAATTTTGCCAATTGGGTTTTCAGAGTCCGATTCATTCTTTCAGTTTTCCCTGAACTCTGAGGCCTATATGCTGCATGCAGTCTCCATTTCACTTGTAGGACTCGACATACTTATTGTACTACTTGATCAATGAATGCTGGCCCATTATCACTTCCAATGCATCTAGGTAATCCAAACCTCGGGATCAATTCAGTGAGGAGTCTCTTAGTTACCTCTCGTGCCTTTTCAGTTCGGGTGGGAAAAGCTTCAACCCATCCAGTAAGAGTATCTACAAACACAAGGAGATACTTGAATCCCTTAGAAGGGACCAGCTCTGTGAAGTCCACAATTAGGCTTTCCATGGGGACGTATCCCACATGCTGAATTCCAGGAGGTTGTACCGGTCCCTGCCTGGGATTGTTTTTAGCACAAAGAACACATTTCTGTGAAATGCAAGTTGCTAATTGTGATAGATTAATAATATACAACTTCCGACTGAGACTCTCTCTGGTTGCAGTACCGCCAAGGTGAGTAGATTCATGATAATTTCTTACAATTGTGCCTGCTAGGTGATGAGGTACATAAATCCTATTGTCCGGCAGGATCATCCAACCGTCCTTCACAACCGCTCCTTCCTGTTCAGCCCACTTCCTCTCTTCTGGGGTATAGTGAGGTTTAACTTCTTCTGGAACTACCTCTGGTATGAGGGCTGCTATAAATCCTCCCACAGGCTTTTGGGCTGCCTCTCGGGCTGCTTTGTCAGCAGCATGATTTCCTCTGGTTATTGGATCCCTTCCTCGTCCATGACCTTTGCAGTGCATTACAGCAATCTGTTCTGGAGCCCATACTGCTTCCAACAGGATTTCTACTTCAGGTCCATATTTCAAGGCCTTCCCGTGGGCTCCGATTAGACCTCTTTCCTTCCATAGAGCACCATGTGCATGTAGGGTTAAGAAGGCATATTTAGAATCAGTATAGATGTTTGCCTTACATCCGGCTGCCAATTGCAGAGCTCTAGTTAAGCCTATAAGTGCAGCTTTTTGTGCTGAGGTGCCAGCAGGCAAAGCTTCAGCTTCCACAACTTCCTCATTGGTGACCACAGCATATCCTGCTCGTCTGGCACCTTCATGCAGGTAACTGCTACCATCAGTATAATATACAACATCTGGCTTTTTCAATGGCTCATCTTTCAGATCAGGTCTACTGGAATAAACTTCATCCATTATTTGGAGACAATCATGTGATTCTTCATCATCTACCTCTGGTAGGGGCAGCAAAGTCGCTGGATTGAGCATATTCACTACACGTAGATGAATCCTGGGATTTTCACACAATAGGCCTTGGTATCTAGCCATCCTTGGGTTCGTTAGCCAATAACTACCCTTATATTCCATGAGTGTCAGAACAGCATGAGGTACATTCACATACATCGTCTGGCCAAAGGTAAATTTATCAGCTTCTTTGACAAGGCTTGCAGTGGCCGCTACTGCCCTTAGGCATGGAGGCCATCCTTTTGCTACTGAGTCCAATTGTTTAGACAAATAAGCTACTGGACGGTTCCAACTTCCTAATCTCTGGGTCAGGACTGCCGCTGCAATCCCATTCTGTTCATGTACATACAGCTGAAAGGGTTTTTCCGAATTAGGCAATCCAAGGGCTGGGGCCTCCATAAGTCGTTGTTTGATAACTAAAAAGGCTTGTTTCTGCTCAGGTCCCCATACGAATGGGTCCTTTTCTGCACCTCGAGTGCTTTCATGTAAGGGCTTGGCCAGACTGCTGAAATCAGGTATCCATAGTCTACAAAACCCTGCTGTTCCCAGGAATCCTCTGAGTTGTTTTCTTGTGGTAGGTTCCTTGATAAGGCAAATAGCTTCTTTCCTCTCTGGTCTCAATGCTCGTTGTTGGTGTGAGATGTCAAAGCCTAAATATTTGACCTTTTCTAAACATAACTGTGCCTTTTTCTGGGAAACTCGGTAGCCAGCTTCCCAGAGCAAGTGGAGCAGTTCCTCTGTCCCTTCTTTACAAGTATCAAAATCCTTTGCCGCTAGTATAAGGTCATCTACATATTGCAGAACCACCTTTTCTCCCGGTATTGAGGGGTAACTTGTTAGATCCTTCGCCAAGGCATTGCCAAATAAAGTTGGGGAATTTTTGAATCCCTGGGGCAATCTTGTCCAGGTTAGCTGGCCTTTTGTTCCTGTCAAAGGGTCTTCCCACTGGAAGGCAAATATAGGTTGGCTCTGTGGTGCCAGCCGGCAACAGAAGAATGCATCTTTCAAGTCCAATACAGTAAAAAATGTTGCTTCTGGTGGGATCAAACTCAGCAAGGTATATGGGTTTGGTACATTTGGTGCAAGGTCTCGATAGCCTGGTTTACGAGCCTCAAGTCCTGTACTGGCCTGTATTCATCTGTCCCAGGTTTTCGAACAGGCAAAAGGGGTGTGTTCCATTCTGATTGGCAGGGCTTAAGCAGACCATATTTTAATAGGCGGTCCAAATGTTTCTGGATGTCCTCTGCTGCTCGCCGGGGTAAGGGATATTGCTTTACAGATACAGGGGTAGCCATAGGTTTTAGGGTTACTACAATTGGAGCTATATTCTTAGCCATTCCTGGTGGGCTATTTTCGGCCCATACTCCTGGTGGCACCTGTAGAGTTCGGAGGAGCTTGTTTAATTCTGTATCTAATGTGGGTTGGACTTGCAAGGCTGACATTAGGCGCCATGATTGTTCCTTAGGTACTGAGAGGGTAATTATTCCTGCTGCTTTTGATGGCAGTTTCATTTCTGGACCTCGAGGAGTGAAGGTGATTTGGGCCTGCAATTTGGACAGCATATCTCTGCCTAAGAGAGGTATTGGACACTCAGGTCTATACAAAAACTGATGGGTTAAACGATGTCCCCCAATCTGGCATTCCAAAGGTTGGAGGAAAGACCTCTTAGCTGACTGTCCAGTGGCATTTTTAATGACTACACTTTTGTATGCCTTTTTCTGCAATAGTTCTGGGAGTACTGAGTATTCAGCCCCAGTATCTATCATAAAGTCTATTAAATGGCTCCCTAATTGAATCGTGACCGTGGGCTCCTGGAAGCCTAACTTTATGGAGTCCGGTCGTTCCTAGTCTTGGGTAAAATCCTCTTCTGCCAGTCCAATGAAATTGTCTCTACTCCGTCCTTGTCCAGGTCTCTGATATCTTCCATCTTGGATCATTCCCCGTCCCCGTCCCTGGTTTCTTGGGTCAGAGCCTGGGCCTGGGCCTGGGCCTGGGCGTACTTCTTCCAACCTCAGGGGTTCAGGACACTCCCGCTTCCAGTGACCCTCCTTCTTGCAATTTGCACATTGATTCCTTCCCAGTGGTGGATTCTTTCCCCGCCCTCTCCCTCCATTTAAGGGGCGGTAGTCTTGCTTCACTGCTGTGGCTAGCATTACCATCTTTTCCTTCTGCCACTTCTTCTTCTCTTGTTTCTCAGCCTCATCCCTATTCCGATAAACTCGGCGTGCAATGGCCATAATTTGGCTCATCAGCATCCCTTCCCATCCTTCTGATTTCTGAATTTTCTTATGAATGTCAGAAGCGCACTGGGCCACAAATGTAGCAGTAATCATTCTGCTGTTTTCAGGGGCTTCAGGGTCAAAAGGAGTCCATATACGATAGGCTTCCTGCAGCCTCTCTAAAAGTCTCCCGGACTCTCATTTGGTTTCTGTTCTACTTCTGAGACTTTAGACATATTAGTGGGCTTCTGGCATGCCCTGCGGATACCTTGCACAAGTGTCTGGCGGTAGGTGGTAAGCCTGGCCAGGTGAATTGCATTGTTTGGATCCCAATTAGGATCCTCCAAGGGAAAGTTGTCCTGGAGATGACGATCAATATTAAAAATATTTCCCACTCTGGCCTGCTCACGCAAATATATCTGTGCTTTTTCAATTATGTCTCTCCTTTCCTCAGTGGTGAAAAGAGTATTTAGGAGCTGACGACAATCTGTCCAAGTAGGACTATGAGTATTTACTATTGAAGTCACCAAGTCCATCATAGCCTGAGGTTTTTCTGCAAAAGATGGGGTGTGTGTTTTCCAATTCATCAGATCCGTAGTCGTGAATGGAATATATTGCAGGGTCGAAGTTCGAGGTGGCCGTGGTCCGGGTCGCCCGTTAACCAGCACAGGCTCCTCAGGTGCATCAAATACTCTTCTAAGAGGGGCTACTACGCGACCTTTCTCTTCGCTTTGCTCTAGGGGCCTCAAATCATAGGGGATGGTATCTGTCCCAAGGCGTTCTTTTAGCAGCTTTATACGCCTGGCTGTATTGCTTGCTGACCGATCAAGGTCTCCCTGTAACTTCTGTAATATTTCTCTGGGACTTGGATGTACAGGGGTTTGGGGTGGGCAATCAGTTGTTCCACTAAAGGAGACCGTAGATGGAAGTCTATTAGGAGTCACAGGTGGAATAACCACTTCTGCTTGGGCTTTATTATAGGACTCCAATGCCTCCTGAAGATATTTATCATATTCTATCAAGGAATCAAGTTCTGTGACTCCACCCCCATTATTCATTCCAGTTTCTTGCCTTGGGGTTACAACTGGTGGAGTGTTTGAATTAGGCTCCCCTCGACGTGGCGCATAGGGTGGAGGTGAAAGCACCTCTTCCTCTGGCCCCTCAAAAATGGGTTTGAGTTTATTTGGCAAGATTCCGTTCCTAGCTTCGGCTTTTACAGCCAATAATTTGCATCGTTTGACTTTGCATTCCCTTATCCATGGAGGATTATTATTTAATGTGCTCAGCCAAGAATCTATATATGAAAATTGTTCTGGGCACCCTCCAGTTTCTTTGGCGATATTGGACCAAAGTTTGTTTGCTAAATTTATATCAAAGGTTCCCTGAGATGGCCATCCAGTATTTTGTTTCGGCCGCTCTAATTCACATAACGTTCTCAAGCGCTCTGGCGTCATTTTGACTCCATATGCCCCTGAGAAGGCTTTCTTAAAATTATTTAACATACATTCAAGAGGTGTATTTCCCCCCTTTGAACCCCCAACTCCCATTGTATGGCCCTGTGAAGTATCCACTCAGTCACTCACACACTCGCCTTGTGGGGATCCTTGCCCAGTGAAGTCACCTTACTGGGAACCGAAGTACTGCCCACTCCACACTCAGGTCAGCTACAGATTGTTCTGTACTTTCTCACACATACAATGCGCTGGATACTTCACCACACTCTACCTCCCAATCTTTAACTTTCCCTACACCAGATCAACATCTGATGTACCCAACCACCTAGCATACTCAGTTCCCCCTTACTGAGACGCAGAAGTTTGATCAAGACTTCTCTTCCTCCCAATTAATTGGAGGGCCTCAAATCCCTTTGTGCACTTACCCTTGGCTGGTTCCCTGTTTATTTCTCTGGTTCCCCCCGGTCCGTCGCCACCAGTGAGCAGGGTATCAGACAGATGAGACTTCTGCGTTCCCCCTGGAAAAATGTACCAGTGTGCGCTTGGGTAAGCAGTTCGTGGTCCTCCCTCTTGTACCCTGCCCAGTAGGGCGAAGGGGCTGCGTTCCAGCAGACCACTTATCCGAGTCACGGCACCATAAAATGTAGCACCCTGCTTGTGGTTAACGCTTAGCTGGAATGAAATATTCAACGCAGCAATAGAGAAATTAAAATAATAATTTATTTGTCAGACAAATAAATGAGAGGCACAGTGGTATATGGTTACCAAGCTCTGGCCTGGCCTCCTGCCATTATGGCCAGCACTTATATTTCCTTAATCCAGCCCCCTTGCTCCTCCTGTGGCTGCCTCTGTCCAATCAGCCTGGTTGAAATTCCTATTGGCTGTTTGCTGGAACCAATCACAAAAGATACACCCATTTCCTTTTTGCCTTTTATGGGAAACAAAAAGCTATATATTCTTCTATCTATAAATGACAAATAAGTAGTCATATATCTTATATTTGTCTCAACAAGGAACCTTAATTACCAGCTCACCTCTTGCCCTCCTTGCCCTATTGCCCTCCAAAACAGATGGATTAATAGTTTTAAATTTTTATCTTAAACAGATGTCAAGGATCTTGAGTTCACATCAACATTGAAAGATCTCCTTCTTTTGGAGGTCTTTAAACAAAGGCCTGACAACCATATGTGTGCTCTAATGATGTTTCCTGCTTGGCAAGGGGGGCTGGGCTGATGGCCCCTGTGGTCTCTTCCAACTATATGAAATAAGAATCTAGCATAAGGATTTAACATTTCTTAGTTTCTAATTCCTTTGCATAATTACATTTAAGCCAATATATTTAATACATAACATAAATAACCTTTTAAAAGGAAAAGAAATCTTAAAAGGATCTCAGTTTAAGAAAGAAACAACTTTAGAAAAAGACTTCCCAAAATACTCCCTCCCTTTCTGCCAGCCAGATGCTCTTAGCCTTTTAACCTTAGGAAAATATGGCTCAAGTTTAATGGGAGGCACATGGTATTATTTTACTATTTACCAAGTCTTAATTATGTTTTCTCAGCCTTTTTTATATTCTGTAATATGTAGGGTCAGTGTAACCTTGGCTCTCAGCCTGTAATTCCCTTTTTACCACTTTGAGAATTGTTTTCTGCTATAAATCAGGGGCCCCCCTTGTCCAGGAGGATAAACATCTTGCCAAGGTTCTTAGGCAGCTGGTCTTCTGCCTGGCATGAAACATTTGAAAATCTTTAAGCTCTTTTTAAAATGCAGGCCCTGATCAAAAATATAAGCCTAAGTAAAATGCAGGCTATGATTAGATGCCTCAATTTGTTCTGGAGGTCCATTCTTAACCTGAAACTGTTCTTAACCTGAGCTACCACTATAGCTAATGGGGCCTCCTGCTGCCGCCGCGCCACCAGAGCACGATTTCTGTTCTCATCCTGAAGCAAAGTTCTTAACCCGAGGTACTATTTCTGGGTTAGCGGAGTCTGTAACCTGAAGCATCTGTAACCTGAAGCATCTGTAACCCGAGGTACCACTATAATTAGCTTCTGTTAGCTTGTCTGTCATAAAACTTCACCCCATCCTTTTCATCCTCACTCCCTGGCATTTTGTTGCAGAACATAGGAGGAGAGTGTTGTTTTCATTTGAGAAAACTGCAAATAGGTCTTAAATTTTGGGGAACGTAAACCTTCAGAGGGGAACCCCCTTCACTTTTGGCAGCTTCTGACTCTCCCAACTGGCTCACTTCAGTTTGGGATTCTTCCAAAGAGAATGAATACCCCTTGTAAATGGCTTACTCTTTTTTTTGAAGGAGCACACAGGAATTATGACTTTGACTAGACATCAGCCACCTTGAGCAACACACTCTCCAGGAAATTTTCTGGGCAGTATGAGTTAAACATTGGCTAAACATGAGTTAAACAAGAACAAGGAAAATCCCTGCTTCTTGTTCTTCCAGAATATTTGGTAGACCTCTGCACATTGCAGAGATTACAGTGTCATTAGCAAGATGAGAAACTGAAGACCCAGGGACACAATTTTAGTGCCATAAATGTACCACATATAATGAGAAGTGGAATGCTCACCTTACATATGGCAACAGGGCCAAGATTTCAGTACTAATGAGTAATCCCCGCAGGTGTCACGTAACAAAGGAGTTCCCCTGAGTTCATCAACACTTGTTGATGGAGTAGGGTTACAGACTGGTACACACTTAGGACATTTACATAGATTAATTAACTCTTCACATGCTAATTGCTGATACACAGAGGTAGGTACACACATTCCAATATCCATGGATCTCAAAGTCTGACACACAGTCTTTACACATAAACACTAATTAAACCCTTGCATAGCCTCCTTTCTAAGACACATTGAAGCTGTCTTATAACATATTCCAGTTATGACAAAGAAGTTCTAATTAAATCCTGATATTTACTATACAGCGGTATCTCAGTTTTTGAACTTCTCTGTTAACAAACATTTTGGTTTTTGAATGCCGTAAACCCAGAAATAAATGCTTCAGTTTTCGAAAACGCCTCAGAAGTTGAACATGCCACGTGACTTCCACCGAGTGCAAGATCCCGAGGCCTAGCTGTCGGCTATTGCGTTTTCGGTTTTCAAATGTTTCAGAACTCGAAGGTCTTCTGGAATGGATTACATTCGAAAACCAAGGTACTACTGTACCTAAACATTTAGCACCACAGATCAATTACAGTATTCAAGATGGTTGGTGCTTGTAAAAAAGCCTCACATGCTCCTAAACCTGCCCCTTGCAAGGGTGGATAGAGCAAGGTTACCAGATTTTTTCAAAGAATCAAGGGACACTTTTTTTAAAAAAAGAGAGAAAATATATTTTTTAAAAGTTATTAAAAAAATTAAGATATCTTCTCTACTGTGGTCTCCTCTGTCATGCAGCCTTCCTCTGGACCCCGGCCTGCTCTCTTGGAGTGCTAGCTGCCATGGAGTAGGCTCGGGTTGGACCTGGGCTCGGCCACATGTCCTTGCCCTCCCGGTGCTCTCCTACCTTTCCTCCTGAGAGGCAGCAGCGATGCGGCAAGGTCGGGGCTCCCCTCTTTTTTCTCCTTCCTCTTTCTCTCTCTTCCTTCTCCTTCTCCGCTCCTCCTTCTCCCTGCGTCGGCTCCAAGGTTTTCCTGGCACCAGAGCTCCACTGGGCAGTTGGCCACACACTCTTGCGCCTGGCTTGATTTGGGTCACAGGGGGGTGTCAGCGGTCCCCCCACTTGACGTGCCGGGCATCCCCAGTTCCCCCTTGGCAGTGGCGGCCGCAGCAGCAGTCTGCCAGCCTGGTTGTGCAGTTGGCTCTGGCTGGCTTCAGGAGCTGCTCATTGCCATGGCGCCCGCCATTTTGCCTCGCTGGAAGTCCCCATATGATGTGTCTTGTGCCGTTGAATTAATCACACAACATTCATTCCCTACTAATAAATCTACAACACTTAAAATATAAATCCAGGGAGATTAAATGAAATCCGGGGACATTCCGGGGACAGATTTTGTCCGGGGACAGATTTGTATATCCGGGGACTGTCCCCGGGAAATGGGGATGTCTGGTAACCATAGCATAGAGCCTTGTGGGCATAATAGAGGACTGTCCTCAGTAAACTGACCAGCCTACCTAGGCCATTAAATAACCAGCAATCTCCCTAACATGTGGAAGACGAAATTGAGGCTTAGGAAAATGAGAACCTGAGGGGAAATGAAATGGACAGGTGTGCCCTGTGGTGCTGAGCTGCAGCCCTTCCCCCTAAAGGAGGTGCTCTATCAGTGAGTGATGGACCCCACCAGGACCCCACCCATGTGCCTGCATGGCATGCATGAGCAACCTCAGACAGTGTGTGTCTTGTACATGTCATTGCACCGTATCTCAGCCGCTTCTTATTTCTGAAACTTCTGCTTTTCTGAGAGGATGAGAAATCATCTGTTATGATCTTGCAAATTCTTATTACAGTCATACCTTGGGTTGAAGTAGTTTCGGGTTGAGCATTTTCGGGTCACGCTCCGCAGCGACCTGGAAGTAACGGAATGGGTTACTTCCGGGTTTTGCCACTCGCGCATGCACAGATGCTCAAACTGATGTCATGCACATGCGCGGGTTGCATTCTGCTCTGGATGCGAACGGGGCTCTGGAACGGATCCCGTTCGCATCCAGAGGTACCACTGTATTTAAAGCCTTCAGAAGCTTAAGTGACAATGGTGAGGCCATAATAAGAAACTGATTTCCATTGTCAGGAAACTGGCCATCACCCCTGCTGAGACTATTCTATGCATGCAGGAATGGCTTCTCTCTCTCTCTCTCTTTCAGGTAAGTGAAGGGGTTGGGAGAAGGGCACCATCGGTTGGCAGCGGAGGCCTCTGTAGACATCTTTTTTATTGGCCTCTGCATCCACTAATAAGAATGATATTGCAGGAATTTCAACAAAAGCACCCATGACAGATGGCCATCCAACCTCTGCTTAAAAAGGCATTTTCCTTCATTTGGCTTCTCCTCCTTTTATAAATGTAGATTCCTTGCTGCCATTACCATAGAACACTCCTTTCCTTTAGAAGCCATTTCTCACCATGAAGACTTTCCATCTGCACAGCAAAACTAGAAAGTCAACTAATGCTTTTGTGTTTCAGTAAGGCCAGATATCCAAATCTTTAATCTGTTCTCTATGGAAATGCTGTAAAGATTGTTGTGATGATGCAACTATATTTGGTCTTGCCAAAACGGGCTTCAGAAACATTCCCTGTCCTCTCTGACTCCCAGTCCATCCGTTCTAGTCAAGGATCTGCCACCAACACCCCTCCTTGAAAAGCCAGATTTTAGAAAAGGGGTTGTGCAAATTCACTTTGTTTGGCAACACTTTCCTCAGGGTAGAATTCCAGTTGCCCCAGGGCAGTGTTTGGAAGGCTACCAAAAACAACACAGATTATCGTCTTTCATGATCCTAATCCCAGTTTTAAGCACTGCCTCTCAGTTTTGTTCACTACAGCTCTACAACATCTGCAGATGCGTTTGCATTTACAATGCATTTCCTGTCTAACCAGGAAGGCAAGCAGTGGAGGATTCTCCACTACAGGGGTCAGCAACCTAAGGCCCATGGGCCAGAGGCGGCCCACAGAGGTCTTTTGACCAGCCCCTGAGCCGTCCCCGAACTGAGTCGCCTGCTTGCACGCTGCACTAAACTGGCACAGCACGATGCAGGGACTCACTTCCGCAGTGCTGAAAATTGCGGGCACACGTGCGCGCGCACACACACACGCACACACACACACACACACACAATCCAGCCCATGGAGGGATCTCTGTGGGACCAATCCGGCCCAGGCAAGATAAAACTTGCTGCCCCCTGCTAAACTACATCTACAGCAGAAGGAGAGAGGGAGGGAGGGAGGGAGGGAGGGGGAGAGAAAGAAAGAGAGAGAGAGAGAGAGAGAGAAGGAGGTGTATATATATTATTCCCTTTTCACTGCACCAGTTCCTTGGTTAATCCAGTCTGGATTGGGCTCCTGCCCAGGAAATGGACACAACTTGTATGCAGTTGATCCATCACCTGCCCTGCCCCATTATGCAGCAGCTGTTGCCAGGGGTTGCATGCACTCTTCCACACTTTTGGCAGATTGGCACCTCTTTGAAGGTGCCCCCTCCCCTGCTGGCACAGCCCAGGGGATCCCAGTGAAGGGGAGGAGCAGCTGCACTGAATCCTAACCCCTGAAAGCATTGGGTTGGGTATTAGGATGGGGCTCTGCCCTTCATATGCCACTATTTCTAACTGCTTCTTCATCCTGAAGCATGCAATCTGGATATTTTGAAAGACAAGGATATGGATTAATGGATAAATGTAATGAATTAAAATCCACAAATTATTGTGTGCAACTAAAATATGTTTGGTGTGACTCTTGATTACTCATGGAATAAACAGCATAGAAAATAGCTGCAGTGATGAAACTATCAAATGACAGTAACATTTTAAAGAAAAGATATCAATGGAGAGCAGTGTGAAGATTAGCTTTTATTCATTCACTATAGAAATGAGAAAGATAACAGCATCCAGACAGTCCCTTTATTTTATTTGCTTCTTTTCCAATGTCCTACTGTATAGGTCCAACTCTCTTCACTTCCACCACAGGTCCAACTCTCTTCACTTCCACCACAAGGAACAGAGGGGACTTACTTCAAAGTAAACATGCAAAGGAACTTGCTGTAGGTGTTCTAACATGTGCCTGCCAGTTTTTCCTAGTCAGACTATTGTAGTTGAAAATGTTTCCAAGATGTTCTTCTGTGATAAAGTCTTTTTATCTTTTATATTTGGTAACCAATGGTGTCAGTGTTCCTTAGGTGGTGGTGGTGGGTCTGCAGGCCTGGGGGATCCAGGCAACCCTGGAGGCCTCGCTATCCATCCCATGTCAGGATCTCCCCGAATCCTGTCTCCTTCTCAGGCCACACCCTCTCTGGCCCTGCTCTGCCCCCTCCTCAAATGCTTTGATCTGCAAGAATGTGATTCTGAACTGTATTGTTTGGATGGAGAGATATGTGGGGAAGATGGGGGAGACACCCTAGATTTGTGGGACTGGAATGTAGCCTGTGGTACAAAGGTCAGGTTCACATCTATTGCTGCACCAACTTTGTCCCTCTCCCCCCCCCCCCACTGGCCCTGTGGGGAGGGGATGTGGCTCTTGGGTTGAAAGCCATCCCCACAACTGAAGATCACTTATGTTCTGGGAGTGAGAATCTGCTGCTGTTGTTTTAGCATTTAGCAAGCATTAAGTTAATATGAAATTCAAGCCGGTCCCTTGTTTCGCTGTTCGGCAGGTGAAACACATGGAAGGTGAGGCTTAAAACAGTCCCCAAAGTGGGTCTGTCCAGAGGCCACCTCAAAAGAGAGTGAACTCCCAGGGAGGACACTGCCAGGACCCTCTGGAAATTAATAGGCACACAGCGTTGTGGGGTCATCAAGCTTATATAACTTATACTGGCACGTTTCTGGATCGATCACTGCTTTGCAACCTACAACATCTAGAATGCCACCATATCTGAAAAGAAAAAGAAAAATTCTATTTTTAAATCATTTATGGACCACCTTTTCATAAAGATACTTAATAAGGATTTACAACAGGGTGAAGAATCCTTTTCAAGTTGAGGGCTGCATTCCCCAATGGGCAACTTGGGGAGGGGCACAAATTAGTGGTGGCTAAAGTGCGCAGAGCAAAGGATGGGCTCTTTCCTTTGTATCACAGGTTATGTTCCAGCCAGGCAGAAGCCAGAACTTTTCTCTTTCCAGACATCAAAGTCCCATTTCAGAGAGGCAACATCACTTGAAAGGAGTACAGGACATGACCAGGATGAGCCATGGCCTTGCCAGGGTCCTGAGGGCCAGAAAGAGAGAACTGCAGGGTCACATTTGACCCCCAACCTTAAAGTTCCCCATCCCTGTCTATCAAGAGAGTTTGGGGAGTGCTCCTGGATTCGGCAATGCTCCTGCATGCCTGGGTGGCTGGTGTGCCCAGGAGCATTTTGCCCACCTGCAGCTGATGTACCACCTGCATCCATTCCTGTATCACCTCATCATCTCCCGGCTCAATGACTACAACATCCTTTACCTGGAGCTGCCCTGGGAGAATGTTCAGAAACTGCAGCTTTGGACAAAAGGCAACAGTTGCTTTGCTTTCTGGTGTATGTTTTTAAGACCATGTTATACTGGTCTTACATCAGTTGCATTGGCTTCCAGTTTGTTTCTGGTTCCAGTTCATAGTGTTGGTGGTCAACTACACAGTCCCAACTAGCTTAGGGCCAGGGACTATCCTGCAATGGTGAGGCAAAGTGACTCTGCACTGCGCTCAGACCCCTCTTTGTACTTTCTGGAGCAGAGCTGAGCACTAAAAGAGGTTGTGGGGTTCTTCAGGGAGGGCCAGTCTACCTGGGCCCCCGCCTGAAACCCTGCAAAGCCAGTGCCAGTCACAGCAGACAGTGCTGAGCACAGTAAATGGACCAATGGTCTGACTCTGTATAAGGCAGCTTCCTATGATGCTGAGGGTATCAGGGCTTGTTGTTTCTTTTTTGAGGAATACTAAGGAAGGAACTATTTGGATCCATGTGCAGAATTATCGTCAGAGCTGGGCATGTGCTACCCTCTCAAATGATGGTAGAAATCTCCACCCGCCTACAGAGGCTACAAGCTCTCCTTCCAACTGCTCTTTGCCCTGCCTGGTGGAGGCTGGTCCATTAGGGCAAATGCCCTGACCCACCCACCTCAGTCTGACCAAACCTGCCTGCCTACTTGCAAATCAGTCCAGGGGTGGCCCTGCCTTGGCAGCTTCCTCCTCCTTAGTCTCAGCAAAACTCAGCAGGAAGCAACATGGAGGCAAAGCTAAAATTAGCTGGTTCTGGAGCTACCTAGTGTTGATCTCCCACTTCTATGTGCAGCGGGAGAGAGGGGCTGCTGCTGCTTCTACTCCTAATACCCTACTTTCAAAAGGGTGAATAAATCCAATCCCACTCAGGGTTTTTGCCTACCTGGCACAGCATTCCATTCCTCCTTCCTTGCATTCACATCGCATGCACTCAGCTGTATTCCAGGCAGTTCCCAATGGATGCTGGCTCCCGTCATATATATCCGTACACTCACTTGGACGCAGGAGTTCACCTGGGGTGGGGGAGAAGAAACCCCACCAATCTCCTTGGCAATAGCATCAACCTCCAAGTATCAATGAAACCCAGGAAATGTAATTACCCAGGAAATGTACGGTAATTGCACACTTTGCACAAGGTAAAACCTTTTCCCCCTTTCAGATGCACCCCACTAAACACCTGATAGGCAAAAGGGAATCAGGTTGTGGGGTTCTAAACACAGCGTATACACTTCCTTGCTATGTGATGCAATCATTTACTAGCTATTTGTAATATATGACATGCTCTCAGTGTCGGGAATCCCCTGGACACCAGGGAATTTTAAGGCAAGGGAAATGGGTTTCATGAAAGAAGGCTTATGTCACCAGGAATCTACATAATAGCCCCCACATTCCCAGGCTTAACCTGTGAAACAGATACTGTCATGGAATGCATGAAGGACACTTGCTAGAGAAATAAGACGAGCTTCTTTGTTTGAAAAGGAAACAAGAAAGAAATTTTCCGCTGCTTCCTTTATGGAGCTGTTGTTGCTTTTTTATCATGTTAGCATCAAACAGGGAAACCAGACACAAGATAACTGTATTCAAAATGATGCCTGCTGCACAAATATCTCACATGCTCCTTTGTTTGCCCCATGTGAGGGAGCATGGAGCCTCATGAGGAGAATCCTCAGGCCTCTGTGGGGCTGAGACATGCAGGTGCATTCACAGAGCCATGTTTCCAAGATGATGTGAGCATGTGCAGATGGCAGTGGCCTCAGACACAGGCACTCCTGCCAGGGCCACTGAGCATCTGAACCAGGCCATAGTCACAAAGAGACATGGGGATAATATCTGGCACCTTAAAGAATTGTGCAGGGGGGACCTCAGCCATCTCCCTCTCTTGCCTAACTGGTCAAGGTTCCACCAAGCCTCTCCACCTACCAGCAGGCAATGGAATGACCCAAATAAAGTGATCTATGGGGGGAAAGAGAGACTTGGAGATGGGAACTCCTACTGATGTCCATAGGATTTTTTTCAAGAGAGAGATGAGAGCAAAGCAAATACTCCAAATAAAATAAATAATTGAAAGGTGGGAGTAGGTAAGCTTTTCACTTTTTTAAAAATGATGAGAATAGCACCTCCATATCATTTTATTTTATTTTTTCATTTTGTTTATATCTCATCCTTTCTCCAAAAGGACCCCAGCAAGCAATAAAATGATTAATACATCTGCGAACATTTTGATCTCAGTTTCTACAAATGCTAAAAACTTGCACGCACTCTCTCTCTCTAAATAAATAAATAAAATGAACTCTGCAAATTGAAGAGCCAGAGGGGCCCTGGCCCTGGGCACAGGTTTCTGAAGGGGTGTGAAGCAGGTGCCCAATGCAGGCCCCCCAGCATGCCATGGCTGTTGCACCCTTCTTGTGCCGCCCTCCCTCGATCCGAGCTTTGCAAGGCTGCTCAGGGAGGGGGTGCGGGGACGTGGCAACCATGCGCCCTTCAATCCCAGCCTTGTGTGAGCCTCACAAGGTTCGGAGCTGAGGAGGGGGGTGCAACAGCCATGCCACTTGGGGCTGGTGTCACTCTGGCGGGAGCTGGGTGGGCTTCATTTGTCCTTCACCCCTCGCTCCCCCCCCCCATGCCTGCACTGGGTGGCGTGGAGTGCTGTTCAGAGGGACACTGCCTCTGACCTTGGCACATTCAAGGGCATCTCTTTATCAACAGGAAACCATCTAACACAGGGGTAGGCAACCTAAGGCCCGGGGGCTGGATGCAGCCCAATTGCCTTCTCACTCTGGCCCGTGGACGGTCCAGGAACCAGCGTCTTTTTACATGAGTAGAATGTGTCCTTTTATTTGAAATGAATCACTGGGTTATTTGTGGGGCATAGGAATTCGTTCATATATATTTTTAAAATACAGTCCAGCCCACCACATGGTCTGAGGGATGGTGGACCAGCCCACGGCTGAAAAAGTTTGCTGACCCCTGATCTAACAGTTTTCTCCTCTAAAGAGATATCAATGAGTGGCCACTAATGGATCACAAAAAAGAGGAAAGACATTACTAACAGAGGGCACAGATTTGCACAAACTTTGCACCTGCTATTGTATATGTATAGGTGCAATGTATATGTATGGCTAACCGGTTGGCTTCCTAGGTGCTCATTGTTGGTGAGCAACTTCAGGGCCTCTGCTCTAATTTTTCTTTGAACTGATCTTGGACCAGCCATTCCTTCCAAAAGAGGGCTTCTTCATCTAGAGAACTGCCCCTGACCCCCTCCAGATAGAGGACTGTCTTTCGTAAACTGACCACCCCCCATGGGCCCTTAAGGACCACTGGCCAGCAATCTCCCTAACAAAAGAAATGGGTAGTCACCCACTGTAGCCTTACCATTTCTAACCCTTATTTTATGCACTTCTTGGAAGCAGAATCCACAGCAGGAAGCCAGGCTGAAACAGAGGACAGTCAGGCTGAGGAGATCTTTCTGAAAAACAAGCACAAGGAGGAGGAACTTCAGCTCCATTGAGATGCACAAAAAGGCATCTCACTCAGTGGCAGGGGCAGACTTTAGGAATATGGCGCCCTGAGCGAGGACAAAATTTTTGCCCCAAAGATTCATTTGGCACCCTTCTGCCTCCCGCCTTCCATTCAGCGCATGCTCTCAAGTGCAATATGTCATAGCTGCAGCAACTCAATAACCCAGGGTTTAACTTTGAGTAGGTACCCGTATAAATATAGGCTTTATTATTAATACGTTTCACCCGCTCAGCTTGCAGACCTGGGTGGGGGAACCGCCTACACCTCCCTCATTCTGGCACTGTCAATGAGCTACCCAAGAAAGAAGAGTTGAGCTATACTGTGGTTGTGTGTGTTTTTTCAGCGCCAAAGACAGTTTGGGATAATTGGCTAGAGCAGAGGTTTTCAACCTTTTTGGGTCCACAGCTCCCTTGACCAACTACATTCTTTCTGCAGACTCCTGTGGGGCTCAGGAGCCCAGTTATGTCACCTCTTGCCTGCAGAGCCGGCAGCCCCTCACCCCTCCCTTGTGGAGGGTTCCCTCAGCCTCCTCTTCTCCCCTCTCCTTGGGAGTCCTCTGGGCAGCCGCTGCTGCTGCCCCTGGTCTCTGAACTGCCCCCCACTCCGGCCGCAAAACTGGGCCTCTGCAAACTTGTGTTGAGGCTAATCCTGAGAGACTGAGCATTTTTTAAAAATGGCACATAATTACCACTCCAAAATACCCAGAATCTGTGTTGGGTGTGTTTGTGACTCCCCTCCCAAGAAAAAATGAATTCTGCACTCAGAAATGTTATGCTAGTTAACTTGATTTGTAAAGGTTTTCAGAAGCCTACTTCTAAAATCTAGTTTTTATTAAAAAAAAACCAAACCAATCCTCTGATAAGTTCCAAAGAAACCATCAGGAAACCATGAAAGGTCTGCAGGCACAGGATAAATGCAGGGCAGACAGTAGATGGTCCAAAGTTCAAAGAGGAGAGAAACGTTCAGGCACCTTATCCTTTCGCTGCTGATCCGTGTAAATCTGCCTTTCCTCTGCAACTTTTCCAGCATTTTACAAGATCCAATTGTAAGAAACTGTTGGATACACTAACACATAAACCATAATTTGTTGTAAGGCGCTCAGAGTGGCTGGGACAATCCAGATGGGTGGCATATTATTATTATTATTATTATTATTATTATTATTATTATTACAATTCTGCTTACCATCCTGGCTTTTCGATGCACAAATCCTTCGGGCTAAGACACAGCTGCTTCTCCAAGGGCTGTTCCTTGCAAGTGACTCCAGGGAATCTGCCTCCCAAATGTATGCAGATATGGGGCCAGAGATTAAGCTGAGGAGATGCCTCCTTCATGTTGCAGTTCTGGTGTACTAATGTGTCAAAAAAAATAAAAAAGTTAACGAGAAGAAAATATTTGCTTCAGACTTTAGTTTGTGTTCATTTTGAAGAATGGCAACAGAAACCTCTTCAGGAATATTTGAAACAGAGCTTTGAGCAACCGTCTTTAAAACTCCTCCAGCTTATTTATGGGCAGAGAAAGTGGGATTTCATTGAATTTCTCCGGGGAGAGGAGAAAATGTCCTGCATGTCTTACCATTAGCAGAAGTAGGATCACAGCTTCTTTGTTTTTCCTTCCTAGGGTTTGCAGCAGTGGCAACTCTGTTGGAAGCCTGGGCATCCTTCTGCGTCATCCCAAAGGGTGGGAGAAGTGTTGAGGCCATTTCACTTCCCCTGCTTGGGCTGCCTTTGAAAAAGTGGGAGACCTGAAAGGTATCATTCCCATTTTCCTTCTCATTGCTTTGCTGCTTAACAAAAAGGGGCAGGAGACATTCTCTTGTAGGCAGGGGCTTTTGAAAAGCAGGGAGGGGTGCCAGGGCTGGTTTGCCACATCCTGGCCAGGCAGCTGCTCTAGCCATACAGGAGTTTTTGGAAAGGGCTGTATATGTCATGCTCGCTGCTCTAATTGTTCAGTTTTGCTGCCTGCCAGCCACATGCGGGAGTGACAGGCGGCGACTTTCCTTTTTTTTTTTAAAAAAAAAAAAAGTGTTTGTTTGGATGGAGAAGAGTGCAGGAATTGCCTGTTGCTTGTGTTGCTGTCTGCCAGCCTTAAAGGGCTCAGGATCACGATACCAAGGACTGACTCTCTCCTACCGGTCAGGGGCTGGACTAAGGAGGAATGGTGGGGAACCCCCCTTCTCCTGAACGAACCTGAGAACAGGAGGGCAGTATAGATTTAGAACCGTGGTTTGCAGAAGGGCATAACCGAGAAGCTGCAGAGGGGAGAAGCTGGGAAATATTGGGAGAGGAAGAGCAGGAAGTAGCAGCAGCACCAGGGGAGAGACAGCTGACAGACTCCGTGTCCTTGGAAAGGATTCCTGGCCAGCCCCCCTTCCGGGGCCAGGTGGGCATCAAGGGTAGCAGAACAGAGAGCTCAGAGGCAGACAGCTCAGATACGCCGATGCAGGAGTGACGTAGAATAGGGGAGACCTGGAGGGGAGGGGACTTTACTCGGAGCAATGCCGTTATTTAGGGAAGACTGCATTCCTTTGTCACGCTTTGTGAATTATTGAATAAATGGCTTGGTAAGAACTTTCATCCTTTCTCTGCCTCTTGGCTGCCACCGTGGGAGGGATCTGATCCCCCAAGCCTGACACTACCCGGGCCCTACAATCATCTTCATGTGCCTCCTTCCCAAGAGGTCCAGTGGGTGGGAGAGGTACTTTCCTTTTTCTTTCCTTTTTCTCCTCCTGTTTTTAGTAGGTATTTTGTATTTTTATGCTCTCAACCGCCCTGAGATCTTTGGGTGGAGGGCAGTATAGAAATATAATAAAAATAAATGTTAAAAGGCGAGTCTCTAACCCTCCTAGGCAGAAGGTTATGAAGCACAATGTGCATGTTCTAAGCAACTTCTGTCAAATGAGCCAGCATGGCCACTCCTGTCTGTCAGGGGGTTCAGCCAAGTCAGAATTGTGAATGGTGAGTGACTTGTATCGGATGCAATAGAAAAAAAAGTCACAATAACTTTAAAATAAACAACTTATTTCAAATTAAGCAATAGTTAATAATCCATTAGTATCTAAATAGCTGCTGATAGCTGAGATAGGCATGTCTATCACTTTCATTATATGTACCAAATTTTGCAAGTAGTGCTATCAAGCAAAGACAACAGATACACACCGAAATGCACATATGACTGATTTATTCAGATTCTCTTACATGGAAGGAATTTGGGTGGGATTTGTAAAGCTCAGGGACAGGGTTTGGAGGGATCATCCAGTTTATAGAACTCATATTCACATTTGATTGGATTGAACAGTGCTTTACATCCCTGACGTTCGACAAGAGGAAAGTGCCTAAAAAGAAGAAGAAGAAGAATGTGTAAACTAAGGCTTCCCTGAGCTTATGGAGATCTTGTGGAGGAGTGCTCCTTTCTCCTGCTCGCTTAGGACATGCCAAGAATGATTGGAACTGCATGGCAGAAGAGCAGTTTTGCAAGATGTTTGCTCCATCCAGGGAAAACCAAGCACATGGAATGCACAAAGGACATGTGTAATGGTTATAAGGGATTACTCGTGCGTAAGTTGCCGTTACTTTTGGCTAGGTTGCCTGGCTAACCATGCCTCGACTGACAGCCCTCACTCCGTGGCCATTCAGTCGCTTGCAGAATCCGTCATTGGGCGTTTCTTGAACCTCTTCCAGCATAGAGGTTGTCTGACGCCAACTCTCCGCCTACTCTCCCTGCGCGGGACTCTTCTGCGCAAGGAAGGAGTGGGCAGACGCGTGCCCGTGCTCTCTCCACTAGTCTCGGGTGAAGAGTCTTGGAGACCCCTCTCCGAATCCTCCATCTCCCTCCCTTCTCTACTGGTGTTGCGCTGAATTCCTTCCCCCCTGCTGGTCCCGTCTCCTGCATCGCTTTGGAGCCTTGCCTCCACCTCTCGCTCCGATGTCAGTTCCCTGACATCCACCTCCCTCCCAGGACCCCCTCCACCCCCGACCCGACCCTATCACGTACTTTGTCTCTCTCTTCGGCCGATGATGCAGGGAATCCCCGGAAGGAGCTGCCGTCATCCTCCGAGGACTCAAACCCCGCTTTCCACCCGCTCCGATTTCTTTGCGCGGGACGGGCTTCCCAGTCCGATTCCTCCTCCTCTGACGTTTCTCCTCCTTCCTCTTCGGAAGCAGGAAAACCCACAAAATCCTCTTCCTCGTCTGTGGTCCCAAATTGCTCCTCCCAGAACCTCTCTATTGGTTTGGGCTTACCCGGATACCTGTCGTGGAACTCCTCCACAAGATATCCATCATCTATCTCCCCCGCAGGAACCCACGTGTTTTCTGACTCGGGCTCCCCTTCCCAAGCTACCAGGTACTCCACCTGCCGCCCCCGCCACCGCGAATCTAGGATCTCCATCACCTGGTTGTGGTGTTCCCTCTCCTCTACTTGCGGGTGTGTGATGCCTTCTCCCTCTTCCCCCCGGAACTCCCGTTCCCCCCTGTACAGTGAGAGTAGGGACCTATGAAACACCGGGTGGATTTTCATGCTGTCTGGCAACTTGAGCCTGAATGCCACAGGGTTCACTTGCTGCGTTACCTCAAAGGGTCCTAGCCGTTTTGGCCGTAGCTTCTTGCACCCTCCCTTAAAGGGTAGCCCTTGGGTGGACAACCACACCCGGTCCCCCACCCTTATAGTTTCCCCTTCCCGGCGACGCTTGTCTGCTTGCCTCTTGTAAACTTCCTTGGCCCTTTCCAAGTTCATCTTAAGTTGCTGGTGCAGGGCCTCCATTTCTTCCACAAACTGTTCGGCCGCAGGCACGCTCCACCCTTCATCCCCCCTCCCGGGAAAGGCCCTGGGGTGACACCCATAATTAGCCATGAACGGGCTCATCCCCGTGGACACATGCTCAGCGTTATTGTACGCAAATTCGGCCAGCACTAGTCTCTCTACCCAATCGTTCTGTCTCTCGTTGACGTAGCAGCGTAGGTATTGCTGTAAAATACTGTTCGCTCTTTCTGCTTGCCCGTTGGTCTCCGGGTGTCTTGCCGTCGAGAATCCCACCTCCACCTGCAATAAGTTAATGAGCCTCCTCCAGAACCTCGAGGTAAATTGTTTCCCGCGATCTGAGATGACCCTCGAAGGAGCTCCATGCAGCCTGAAGATGTGGTCAACAAACAACCTGGCCGTTTCCTCTGCCGTTACTGCATGTGAGCAAGCTATGAAGTGGCACATTTTGGTTAGCAGATCCACTACTACCATGACTGCTGTCTTCCCTCTAGATTTGGGCAAATCTGTCATGAAATCGATAGATACCACCTCCCAGGGTCTTCCCGGTGTGGGTAAGGGTTCCAGCAACCCTGCTGGGGCAGCCCTCTCCCCTTTAGCCCGTTGACAGCGGTCACACCCACGTACATACTCTCGTACATCTTCCCTCACCCTTGGCCACCAGAACTGCCTCGTAACCAGCAACATGGTTTTGTGTTGACCAAAGTGTCCCACTGTTGGGTTGTCGTGAAGCTGTTTGAGCACCCTTTCCCTCAAGGTCTCCCCTGGTACGTACATTGCCCCCTTGTAGTACAGCAGTCCTTCCCTTTCCTCAAAGCCTCCCTGGTCTCCCCTCGCTTCCTTGAGTTCCCTGATTCTGGTTTGAGCGAATTCGTCGTGGCGAATCAGCTCGGTTAGTTCTCGTTTCCCAACCACGCTCCCCCACACACCCATCGTTCCTCTGGGAACACGTATCTCACTTCCGGCGGTCCCTCTCCTTCTGTGTATTCCGGCTTCCTGGACAGCGCGTCTGCCCTCACGTTCTCTTCTCCCGGCACGTACTGGATCTCAAAGAAGAACTTGGAGAACTCCTGTGCCCATCGAATCTGTCTCTGGTTGAGAACTCGAGCCGTTCTCCAGTATTCCAAGTTCTTGTGGTCTGTGCACACCTGGATCTTGTCCTGGGCTCCTATTAGCAGATGTCTCCACTGCCGAAAGGCTGCGTAAATTGCAAGCAGTTCGCGATCATTGCCTTAGATTCTCTTATGAAACCTCTTTTCAGGTTCTTGTCAATAAAGTTCCTCAACTCCTGCATCTCCCGATCCGACATGGCATACAGCTTACCCACTGGCAGCTGCGCCCCTGGGAGTAAGTTGATTTGGCAGTCAAAGGGCCTATGTGGTGGCAGCCTGTCCGCCTCCCTCTCGCTCAAGACCTCCTGCAGGTCAGCATACTGTGGCGGCACCTCTCCTCTCGGCTCCAGTGCCGTTCCCGCCACTCTGGCCACCATCAACCTTGGCTTTTCCTCCCCTAGACAGTGTTCCAAACAGTGAGCTGACCCAAAGGTGACTGTCCGTTGATGCCAAGCCACTACTGGATCATGTAGTGCTAGCCATCTCATGCCTAATATTATAGGGGGTCCCGCCAGTGTGGCCACGTGAAAGGCAATGGTTTCCGTGTGCCTGGAAACCCTCATTCTCATTGGTGGGGTTTGATGCGTCACCTCCCCTCCCAGCAGCTCCCTGCCATCTATCGTGGTGACTTGGAGGGGAAAATCCAGTGGCAGCAGGTGGAGTTGGTGCTCTAGTGCGAAGTCCTTGCTGAAGAAATTGCAGGAGCTGCCTGAATCCAGCAGTCCCTTCACCTTGACTGGGTGTCCATTTGGGAGTTCTAGCACCACCTCTATGGCTATTGACACCTTGGGTGGGTCTGGTTGGGGCACTTCCATTAGTTGTACTCTATTTCCGTTCGGAACGCGTTATAGTCCTGGGGCTTCCCCCCAAACTTGTGTACCAGTCCAGGCATTTTCCTTGCCATGGGGGTGGGTCTGACCTGCGCATCCTGAGCTCGCCTTTCATCCCGTCTCCTGCATCGCTTTGGAGCCTTGCCTCCACCTCTCGCTCCGATGTCAGTTCCCTGACAACATGTCTTCCACAATATGCCATTGCATGTTGCTGTACGATGATTCTTCCCCACCCCCCACTATGTTTGCAGTTGTTGAGGGCAGCACCCATGCACAAAAAAGGGTGTAGCAAAATGTTGGTGCAAAACCAAGAGGCCAGCCAGGAGGGAGACAGAAGGAGACAGGAAGGTGCAGGAAAGAGGAGGGGTCCTGTTCCACTGGGTGCATCGGGGTCCCTCTCCCCAGCACCAACTCCTAGGTGGTCTCCGGATGAGAGGATCTGGGACTCAGGGAGATCCCAAAGTCCAAGCTTCCACACAGCGAATGCCTGGTGATTGGATGATTGGAAAGGCACTCCGGACATGCTCAATTTTATGCAACCTATCTTCAGATATAAAGATTAATTGGGACACCCATCTTCAGCTAATTCCGCCAATGAATTCTAATTGAGCATAAGGTCTTCCAGAGAGAACGGGGCAAAATAATTTGAAAGAGATTGATAGACCCAGTGCCATTCTGGGTATTTGGCTTACCTGGAACAGCACAGCATTCCCTTTTCACTACATACGCATTGCATGCAATTCGGTGAATTCCACTTGACGAGTATTGGATGCTTGCTCCCATCAATGGGATCAGTACACTCAGTGGGCAGCACTGGCTGACCTAGGGAGAGAAATCCCATACATTTATCATCAGCTCCCAAACAGCTCGTGAAATCAGAAGCTGCTGCTCAGCACAATGCACAATGCAGAGACTGTGCAAGAGAAGCCCAGTGGCTGCAACTTGTCCACTTGTCCAGCTCCTCCTGTGCTTCTGACTGCAGCCTGATACTTGAAAATGTAATAGGTAAAGCGTTTCCTGACATGGAGAAGAGCAGTGGGAATCTTTGCCACCTTTATTCTTGCATGTCCTGGTTGCTGACCAGAAAGGTAGTGACCCTGGACGTCTGTCTTGCTTATACTGCGGCCATGCAGTCTCCTGCTTGCGTCTGCAGACGGTGGTTCCAAGCTTAAAACAGGGTGGGAGTGAATGGGGTGCCCTGTGGATGGGGGAATCTGGCCGTTTCAATTTCTATCAGTTATTATTATTACTATTTATATATCATCCTCAGGGCAGTTCACAACCTAAAAATACAATCTAAAAAACACAAAATACATAATAAAAGTAAGAGCTTAAGCAGGGACTCATCAATGAGAAGATGAGACTGGAGCAGCGTCAGGTCATTTTAGACTCTGAGCAGCGTCATAACATCCGGAGAAGTGTAGATTTTGAAGGTAGCTGCATTTTGGTCTGTGTTCTGGTTCTGCAAGAGCAGATTTGGTAGGTGTATGCTAAAAAATCTCTAGTCAGGAACACATTTCCCAAACATTAAATACTGATTTGGCTAAATGAATAGGCTGCTTGACAACATCATTTGTTGTTGCTGCTGCTGTTATTAACTTACCATCTTTAATCTCTGCTTTGGGCTCGCTAAATATGCAGGATCCCTGACACAAGGCAAGTGTCAAAGACAAGGCAGTCAGGCTCAAGAGGATTTTCTGCAAGACACACACACATACACAAATCATTCAAGATGGTGTTATCATATTTATAGCCTCTCTTGCTGTTAAAAAATGCATTGTATGTGACTAAATTTTAGTCAGAGCAGAGCCAATGAAATTAATGTGCCTAAGTTAGTCTAAAGCACAGAGCCTAGGGCTTGCCGATCAAAGGGTTGGCGGTTTGAATCCCCGCGACGGGGTGAGCTCCCGTTGCTCGGTCCCTGCTCCTGCCAACCTAGCAGTTCGAAAGCACGTCAAAGTGCAAGAAGATAAATAGGTACCGCTCCGGCGGGAAGGTAAATGGCGTTTCTGTGCGCTGCTCTGGTTCGCCAGAAGTGGCTTAGTCATGCTGGCCACATGACCCGGAAGCTGTACGCCGGCTCCATCGGTCAATAAAGCGAGATGAGCACCCCAGAGTCGGTCACGACTGGACCTAATGGTCAGGGGTCCCTTTACCCTTTTAGTTAGTCTTGTCCATCAATTTCAATGGATCTACTCTGGGTATGATTCGCACTGGATTCAACCCAAGGCCTTTGAAAACTTCCCTCTACATTAAGCTTATACACTTCAGTAGCTGAGTTGGGTCATTTTATACTTAGTGGGATTTTTTATAAAGTAAACTGCCCTCCGTCACAAATCCCATAGCATTCAATACCTCAGAAACATTGATTTTGTTTATATATCTGTTCTCAAAGTCCATCAGTTTTGGATTCTGAGCCACAGCAAAGAGAGGAGCGTTCAGAGATAAATGATTATTTACATTAAAGCACAGGGTGATGCTCAGGTTGGCCAAGAAAATGCCTTTGGCCAATTCCCCCGGCCAATTTCCTGACAAATGCAGGAAAGAAAACAGTCCGAGGGAAGCTCAGGCTATGTGGTTTGTACCCTGGAGTTGTTGCTGTGAGAGTTCCAACTGTAGGTCATTGTAATGAGTCCTAAGTCATTAACCTGAGCAGCAGGGTTGCGCTGGAATTTATATAAAAAAAGTTTCACTACCCCAGCTAAAGATAACTAAATAATGTTGTGAGCACTGGTCTGAATGGGGGTCTGGATAGAGAGAAGGCATAACCTCCAAATGCTCTGATTTTCCAGGGACAGTTCCAGAATTACAAAAGCCATCCCGGCTTTGGATTTGATCCCCAAATGTGAGCTCTAAAGCTATAAAGCAGGGGTCAGCAACCTTTTTCAGCCGTGGGCCGGTCCACTCAGACCTTCTGGTGGGCCAGACTATATTTTGGAAGAAAATATGAACAAATTCCTATGCCCCTCAAATAACCCAGAGTTGCATTTTAAATAAAAGGAAACATTCTACTCATGTAAATACGCACTGATTCCCAGACCGTCCACGGGTCGGATTGAGAAGGCCATTGGGCCGCATCCAGTCTTAGGTTGCCTACCTCTGCTATAAAGCACAGACTGTGCCTGGAAAAACAGAGGAAAAGTAAGGGTGGATAAGACTTAGATGAGCCTGGAGTCTAAGAAAGCCTCAGCAACTGAGATACTCAATCCTCATAATTCTGAATGCCTTTGCACACCCCCTCTCCACACCTCAAATCCCCCTTTCCACCATTTAAACCTAATCTAGATTAAAGAAAAAAATGTGTACCAACCGTCCCCAAAGCATTCCACTTACCATCTTGGTTTTTCAATGAGTTGCTGGCAAACTCTTATTGGGGTTGGAGGAAAGGGCTCTGGTGTCCCTCATGTAGATCTGTGGAGAATCCCATACCCGCTTTTATAGAAATGGGAAGGAGGAGGGGCAAAATGAGAGGGATGGAGGTCCTAACGGGGGAAGGAAATGCTTGCCAGGAAGGAAACATTTGCTTCTGATGACATAAATGTTTCCAAGAACAGCCTGGAGAGTTCTACGTCTTCCGGAGATATTCCTTGATAGGTTCAGACCAGAACCAGAACCCAGAACATGTTATTAGACCAGGATAGTGTTGAGTTCTGCAAGAGATATGGCTCTAGATATTTGTCTTTACAGCCTCACCTCAAGAAGGATACTGTCCAAAAAGGCCAGCAAAATGAACAAGGGGGTGGAGCAAAGTGGAGAAAGTAAAGTTTTTATCTCTCATAACACAAATACTTGTGGACATCTCCTGCGTGGCCAGGAGAGAGTTGGCCAGGTAAGGGGAGGAACTGACCAGCCCACCCAACAGTGGGCAGAACTTGCCTGGGAGTTCTCAGTCGACTCCAGAGCTTCTCCCACCCTACCCACCCTCAGTTAAGCCTTCTTTTGCAGGTTAACCTCTTCTCCACAGGTACGCAGGCGCTGCTACATTATGGTCGCTGTTGAAGGGCCGGAAAGGAATTTTCCTGCATTGGCAGATTTTGCCTTCCCCGTAGCAAAACGTCACAACTTTGGCGGTTTCGGGTCTTGAGCGGAATCCTTTAGTCTGTCTTCCCTAAATGGGGGGGGGGGGTGCAAACCAGTGACCCCTCCCCCATGGCACCGATCCCAGGGTTCCCCATTAAAGGGGTTGTATTGAGGGGAGGCACTGGCCATACGCTCTTAGGTTGTCATTGCTCTCCTCCTGCTACGGTGGCAAAATGGGGGGGGGGGCGGACTCTCTGCTTGAACAGACGTTCTCCAGAGCCTGCCCAATCCCCACATATTCTGGATAACCCTGATGTTCCCCAGATCCCTGGCCGGGGACTGGGAGGGATAAAAGCCCAATGCCTAAGCAAAGGTCTCCCTACAGCTGAAGTTTTAATAAACTTGCCTGGGAAGAGGGATTGATTGTTAAACTACCCTCGCTGAGAGGAATTGACACTACTTGTAAAAAGGTAAAGCACCCCTGACAGTTAAGTCCAGTCGTGAACGACTCTGGCTTTACTGGCCGAAGGAGATGACGTTTGTCCGCAAACAGTTTTTCCGGGTCATGTGGCCAGCATGACTAAGCCACTTCCGGTGAAACCAGAGCAGCGCATGGAAACACCGTTTACCTTCCCGCTGGAGCGATACCTATTTATCTACTTGCACATTGACGTGCTTTCGAACTGCTAGGTGGGCAGGAGCTGGCACCAAGCAACAGGAGCTCACCCCATTGTGGGGATTTGAACCTCTGACGTTCCGATCGGAATGCCCAAGGCTCACTGGTTTACACCACAGCGCTACCCACGTACATCTCCCAAAATATTGCTGAGGAATTCACTTCCCTGGGGCTCCAGGGAAGTGGCGTTTTCTGCCTCAGCGCAGCCGTACTCTGGTCCTGGGGGTCCATGTTTCCCTCCCTGTGTGGCCGTTGGCGCCTCTCCCTTCTTGCTAAAAAGCCCCTGACCGCAAGGTTGCTAAAGATGCCTTATGACTGAACCATGAACAAACACAAATTTCTTCAGAAACAGATTACCTGGGAAGGTGGGACTGGCCTTCTTTGGAAGTTTTAGAACCGAGACAAGCTGGCCTGGGATTCTTTAGCTGTGCCCTCCAGAGTGGGAGAGGCAGATGCTTTCAGGACCAGTTTCTCTCTCTCTCTCTCTCTCTCTCTCACACACACACAGTTAAAGAGGCCTATGTATGTAACTACAGCGGCAAGGATTCTCTACGTTTAGAAATGGAAGGATAAGAGGACACCCTCAAAGGAAGAATGGCTGATGGAAATCCTGGAATATGCAGAGAGGGCAAACCCGAGGCAATGATTAGAGACACAAATTGAGAATCTTTGAAGGAGGACTGCTTAAAGCAGGCATGGCCACACTTGGCCCTCCAGATGTTTTGGGACTACAGTTCCCACCATCCCTGACCACTGGTCCTGTTAGCTAGGGATGGTGGGCGTTGTAGTCCCGGGACATCTGGAGGGCCAAGTTTGGCCATGCCTGGCTTAAAGGGAATGGCCATACCCAGGGCCATCTTTACCGGGGGGGGGGCAAGGGTGCAGAGCACCGGGCGCCGAATTCTGGGGGGGCACCAGGCGCCCACCGATGAAGCCACCTAAGTGCATTGTATTGAGCTGCAATGTGGCAACGGGGTCAGCGACACTTTTGACACGACTTGCGCCGCATGCCTGCCGCTCACCAAAGCCGGGAGGAGGGGGGAGTGACAGGAAAGAGGGAGAGACAGAAAGAGAACGCGCCTATCTAGCGACGGCAGTGTGCGCAGGCTCCGGAACCTTCCCAAGAAGAACTCGTATATGTGTGCTCACAAGGGCCCTCCCAGCTCTTCTAGAAAGAAGGTTGCTCCCACAATGAAAGGCTGCCCGAGACGGTTCTCCCACGCATGCGCACAACGCCCGCCCGTCTCATCTTCCAGACACCTCCCTACGACCGTAAGCGCATGCCTGGAGTCTTTACACTTTACAAGTGTTCTTTGTCTTCTTTAGAAAAGCTGGTTTTAAACAAAAAACACAAAAAAGCCCTCCTTTTGGACCTGCGCAGGTGTGAGCGCTATTTATCAAATGATAATAGTGACACAGGCATAATAAAAGTTAATTTGGGGGCTAAACTAAATTTGGGGGAGCTGGGCGGATCTTTGCACCCCAGTGGCGCATATGCTAAAGACGGCCTTAAATAGACTGTAGTCTATTTAAGAAGTTATTTCCCATACGAGAAGACCATAGCGGGGATTGAAGTGTAAGAAAATAGCAGAACATATTAAGAAACATATGAAGTCACTAGTTTTGTTGAATTGGAAAATAACAAAATGTAGGAAAACAAATTTATATAGCGAGATAGTCGCCTTTGACTGGACTTAATTGTCCAGAGGTCCTTTACGTGTGTGTGTGTGTGTGTGTGTGTGTGTGTGTGTGTGTGTAGAATCATAGAATCCTAGAGTTGGAAGGGACCACAAGAGCCATCGAGTCCAACCCCCTGCCAAGCAGGAAACACCATCAGAGCACTCCTGACATATGGTTGTCAAGCCTCTGCTTAAAGACCTCCAAAGAAGGAGACTCCACCACACTCCTTGGCAGCAAATTCCACTGTCAAACAGCTCTTACTGTCAGGAAGTTCTTCCTAATGTTTAGGTGGAATCTTCTTTCTTGTAGTTTGGATCCATTGCTCCGTGTCCGCTTCTCTGGAGCAGCGGAAAACAACCTTTCTCCCTCCTCTATGTGACATCCTTTTATATATTTGAACATGGCTATCATATCACCCCTTAACCTCCTCTTCTCCAGGCTAAACATGCCCAGCTCCCTTAGCCGTTCCTCATAAGGCATCGTTTCCAGGCCTTTGACCATTTTGGTTGCCCTCCTCTGGACACGTTCCAGTTTGTCAGTGTCCTTCTTGAACTGTGGTGCCCAGAACTGGACACTGTACTCAAATCATCCTTTGCTCATATTAATAGGCTCCTTGACAATGTTGCCATTTTTTATCTCTGCTTTGAAGGGGCCAAGGAAGCAAAACCCATGGGGCAAAACAATCAGTGGTAGGATGACTTTCTGAAAGAGGCAAAAGAGAAGGAAAATCGGCAGATGACTATAACAATTCTGGGTCTTGAGATCATTTGCTTGCTCATTTAGCTGTGTTTTTAAATTAAGCCATAAGATTAAGCTGATTGCCATTTTAATGAACTGTGTCGGAAACAAAACCGGCTTCTTTATCTGCTTTTGTAATCAGGGAAACTGATGGGAGTTGCAGTCCAGTGACATCTGGAGGAGGAACTTCAGCTCAGTTGAGATGCACAAAAAGGCATCGCACTCAATGGCAGGGGCAGACTTTAGGAATATGGCGCCCTAAGCGAGGACAAAATTTGGCGCCCCAAAGATTCATTTGGCACCCTTCTGCCTCCCGCCTTCCATTCAGCGCATGCTCTCAAGTGCATTATGTCATAGTTGCGGCGACTCAATAACCCAGGGTTTAACTTTGAGTAGGTACCCATATAAATATAGGTTTTATTATTAATATGTTTCACCCGCTCAGCTTGCAGACCTGGGTGGGGGAACCGCCTACACCTCCCTCATTCTGGCACTGTCAATGAGCTACCCAAGAAACAAGAGTTGATCTATACTGTGGTTGTGTGTTTTTTCAGTGTCAAAAGCAGTTTGGGATAATTGGCTAGAGCAGAGGTTTTCAGCCTTTTTGAGTCCACAGCTCCCTTGACCAACTACATTCTTTCTGCAGACTCCTGTGGGGCTCAGGAGCCCAGTTATGTCACCTCTTGCCTGCAGAGCCGGCAGCCCCTCACCCCTCCCTTGTGGAGGGTTCCCTCAGCCTCCTCTTCTCCCCTCTCCTTGGGAGTCCTCTAAGGCAGTCACTGCTGCCACTCCAGGTCCCTGAACTGCCCCCCCCCGGCCCCAGAGAGAGGTGCCTTTAAAAAGGCGAGTCTCTAACCTTCCTAGGAAGAAGGTTATGAAGCATAATGTGCATGTTCTAAGCAACTTCTGTCAAATGAGCCAGCATGGTCACTCCTGTCTGTCAGGGGGTTCAGCTAAGTCAGAATTGTGATTGGTGAGTGACTTGTATCGGATCCAATACAAAAAAAAGTCACAATAACTTTAAAATAAACAACTTATTTCAAATTAAGCAATAGTTAATAATCCATTAGTATCTAAATAGCTGCTGATAGCTGAGATAGGCATGTCTATCACTTTCATTATGATATGTACCAAATTTTGCAAGTAGTGATATCAAGCAAAAACAACAGATACACACTGAAATGATTTATTTCATTTATTGATTGATTGATTGATTGATTTATGACTGATTTATTTATGACTGATTTATTCAGATTCTATAACATGAAAGGAATCTGGGTGGGATTTGTAAAGCTCAGGGACAGGGTTTGGAGAAATCATCCTCTTTATATAAAACATATTCACATTTGATTGGATTGAACATTGCTTTACATCCCTGACGTTCGACAAGATCAAAGTGCCTAAAAAGAAGAAGAAGAAGAATGTGTAAACTAAGGTTTCCCTGAGCTTATGGAGATCTTGTGGAGGAGTGCTCCTTTCTCCTGCTCGCTTAGGACATGCCAAGAATGATTGGAACTGCCTGGCAGAAAAGCAGTTTTGCAAGATGTTTGCTCCATCCAGGGAAAACCAAGCCCTTGGAAATCATTTGCCCTGAGGCCAAATTCACCTGGGGAACCCAAGCTGAATGCACAAAGACATGTCTTGCACAATATGCCATTGCATGTTGCTATACGATGACCCTCCACCCCCCACTATGTTTGCAGGGGGTGAGGGCAGCGTCTATGCACAGAAATGGGTGAAGCAAAATGTTGGTGCAAAACCAAGAGGCCAGCCAGGAGGGAGACAGAAGGAGGCAGGAAGGTGCAGGAAAGAGGAGGGTCCTCTTCCACTGGGTGCATCGGGGTCCCTCTCCCCAGCACCAGCTCCTAGGTGGTCTCCGGATGAGAGGATCTGGGACTCAGGGAGACCCCAAAGTCCAAGCTTCCACACAGCGAACGCCTGGTCATCGGATGATTGGAAAGGCACTCTGGACATGCTCAATTTTATGCAACCTATCTTCAGATGTAAAGATTAATTGCGACAACCGTCTTCAGCTCATTCTGTCCATGAATTTTAATTGAGCAGAAGGTCTTCCAGAGAGAACGGGGCAAAATAATTTGAAAGAGATTAATAGACCCAGTGCCATTCTGGGTATTTGGCTTACCTGGAACAGCACAGCATTCCCTTTTCACTACATGTGCATTCCATGCAATTCTGTGTATTCCACTTGGTGTGTAATGGATGCTTGCTCCCATCAATGGGATCAGTACACTCAGTGGGCAGCACTGGCTGACCTAGGGAGAGAAATCCCATACATTTAACATCAGCTCCCAAACAGCTCGTGAAATCAGAAGCTGCTGCTCAGCACAATGCACAATGCAGAGACTGTGCAAGAGAAGCCCAGTGGCTGCAACTTGTCCACTTGTCCAGCTCCTCCTGTGCTTCTGACTGCAGCCTGATACTTGAAAATGTAATAGGTAAAGCGTTTCCTGACATGGAGAAGAGCAGTGGGAAGTTTGCCACCTTTATTCTTGCATGTCCTGGTTGCTGACCAGAAAGGTAGTGACTCTGGACGTCTGTCTTGCTTATACTGCGGCCATGCAGTCTCCTGCTTGCGTCTGCAGACGGTGGTTCCAAGCTTAAAACAGGGTGGGAGTGAATGGGGTGCCCTGTGGATGGGGAATCTGGCCGTTTCAATTTCTAACAGTTATTATTATTACTATATATATATATACCATCCTCAGGGCAGTTCACAACCTAAAAAACACAAAAAAACATAATAAAAGTAAGAGCTTAAGCAGCGACTCATCAATGAGAAGATGAGACTGGAGCAGCGTCAGGTCATTTTAGACTCTGAGCAGCATCACAACATCCGGAGAAGTGTAGATTTTGAAGGTTGCTGCATTTTGGTCTGTGTTCTGGTTCTGCAAGAGCAGATTTGGTAGGTGTATGCTAAAAAATCTCTAGTCAGGAACACATTTCCCAAACATTAAATACTGATTTGGCTAAATGAATAGGCTGCTTGACAACATCATTTGTTGTTGCTGCTGCTGTTATTAACTTACCATCTTTAATCTCTTCTTTGGGCTCGCTATATATGCAGGATCCCTGACACAAGGCAAGTGTCAAAGACAAGGCAGTCAGGCTCAAGAGGATTTTCTGCAATAGACACACACACATACACAAATCATTCAAGATGCTGTTAAAAAATGCATTGTATGTGACTAAATTTTAGTCAGAGCAGAGCCAATGAAATTAATGTGCCTAAGTTAGTCTAAAGCACAGAGCCTAAGGCTTGCCGATCAAAGGGTTGGCGGTTCGAATCCCCACGATGGGGTGAGCTCCCATTGCTCGGTCCCTGCTCCTGCCAACCTAGCATTCGAAAGCATGTCAAAGTGCAAGTAGATAAATAGGTACCGCTCCGGCGGGAAGGTAAACGGCAGGTAAACGGTAAAAGGCAATGCCTTTGGCCAATTCCCCCGGCCAATTTCCTGACAAATGCAGGAAAGAAAACAGTCAGAGGGAAGCTCAGGCTATGTGGTTTGTACCCTGGAGTTGTTGCTGTGAGAGTTCCAACTGTAGGTCATTGTAATGAGTCCTAAGTCATTAACCTGAGCAGCAGGGTTGCGCTGGAATTTATATAAAAAAAGTTTCACTACCCCAGCTAAAGATAACTAAATAATGTTGTGAGCACTGGTCTGAATGGGGGTCTGGATAGAGAGAAGGCATAACCTCCAAATGCTCTGATTTTCCAGGGACAGTTCCAGAATTACAAAAGCCATCCCGGCTTTGGATTTGATCCCCAAATGTGAGCTCTAAAGCTATAAAGCAGGGGTCAGCAACCTTTTTCAGCCGTGGGCCGGTCCACCGTCCCTCAGACCTTCTGGTGGGCCAGACTATATTTTGGAAGAAAATATGAACAAATTCCTATGCCCCTCAAATAACCCAGAGTTGCATTTTAAATAAAAGGAAACATTCTACTCATGTAAATACATACTGATTCCCAGAACGTCCGCGGGTCGGATTGAGAAGGCGATTGAATCATAGAATCATAGAGTTGGAAGAGACCACAAGGGCCATCGAGTCCAACCCCCTGCCAAGCAGGAAACACTGGATTGGGCTGCATCCAGTCTTAGGTTGCCTACCCCTGCTATAAAGCACAGACTGTGCCTGGAAAAAGCAGAGGAAAAGTAAGGGTGGATAAGACTTCAGATAAGCCTGGAGTCTGAGAAAGCCTCAGCAACTGAGATACTCAATCCTCATAATTCTGAATGCCTTTGCACACCCCCTCTCCACACCTCAAATCCCCCTTTCCACCATTTAAGCCTAATCTAGATTAAAGAAAAAATTGTGTACCAACCGTCCCCAAAGCATTCCACTTACCATCTTGGTTTTTCAATGAGTTGCTGGCAAACTCTTATTGGGGTTGGAGGAAAGGGCTCTGGTGTCCCTCAGGTAAGTCTGTGGAGAATCCCATACCCGCTTTTATAGAAATGGGAAGGAGGAGGGGCAAAATGAGAGGGATGGAGGTCCTAACGGGGGAAGGAAATGCTTGCCAGGAAGGAAACATTTGCTTCTGATGACATAAATGTTTCCAAGAACAGCCTGGAGAGTTCTACGTCTTCTGGAGATATTCCTTGATAGGTTCAGACCAGAACCAGAACCCAGAACATGTTATTAGACCAGGATAGTGTTGAGTTCTGCAAGAGATATGGCTCTAGATATTTGTCTTTACAGCCTCACCTCAAGAAGGATACTGTCCAAAAAGGCCAGCAAAATGAACAAGGGGGTGGAGCAAAGTGGAGAAAGTAAAGTTTTTATCTCTCATAACACAAATACTTGTGGACATCTCCTGCGTGGCCAGGAGAGAGTTGGCCAGGTAAGGGGAGGAACTGACCAGCCCACCCAACAGTGGGCAGAACTTGCCTGGGAGTTCTCAGTCGGCTCCAGAGCTTCTCCCACCCTACCCACCCTCAGTTAAGCCTTCTTTTGCAGGTTAACCTCTTGTCCATAGGTACGCAGGCGCTGCTACATTATGGTCGCTGTTGAAGGGCTGGAAAGGAATTTTCCTGCATTGGCAGATTTTGCCTTCCCCGTAGCAAAATGTCACAACTTTGGCGGTTTCAGGTCTCGAGCGGAATCCTTTAGTCTGTCTTCCCTAAATGGGGGGGGGGGGGGAGCGGTGACCCCTCCCCCACGGTGCCGATCCCAGGGTTCCCCGTTAAAGGGGTTGTTTTGAGGGGAGGCATTGGCCATACGCTCTTAGGTTGTCATTGCTCTCCTCCTGCTAAGGTGGCAAAATGGGGGGGGGGGGGCGGACTCTCTGCTTGAACAGACGTTCTCCAGAGCCAGCCCAATCCCCACATATTCTGGATAACCCTGATGTTCCCCAGATCCCTGGCCAGGGACTGGGAGGGATAAAAGCCCAATGCCTAAGCAAAGGTCTCCCTACAGCTGAAGTTTTAATAAACTTGCCTGGGAAGAGGGATTGATTGTTAAACTACTCTCGCTGAGAGGAATTGACACTACTTGTAAAAAGGTAAAGCACCCCTGACAGTTAAGTCCAGTCGTGAACAACTCTGGCTTTACTGGCCGAAGGAGCTGACGTTTGGGCATGCATATTTGTGGTACGACAAGGTAAAAGTCAATAGAGCATTCAAAAACCATATTGTCAGGAAAGCTGTGTTTAATGTCTGGACAAGATATAAAGACTTATTGGAAAACAAGACCCCAAGGTGGTTATCACCTATGGAGGCTAAGGCTTTGAAAAAACTCAATATGGAGGCCAAGTGGCCGAAATATTGGGAAATATTAGAACAAGATCGAGATACATTGAGATTGCAGAGTTTTGAGAAACTAAAAGATAAAGTGTGAGATTGGTTACATTATCATCAAATTAGAGAGGCCTTTAACTTGGATAAAAAAATAGGCTTCCAGGTGGAAAAAATCGAAACTAGAAACAGAATTGTTAGAACCTAAAACTAAGATTCTTTCAAGAATGTATAACTTGCTGTTGAAATGGAGTACTCAGGATGAAACAGTTAAATCAGCTATGATTAAATGGGCACAGGACATTGGTCATAACATTATGTTTGCTGACTGGTAAAAGTTGTGGACCACCGGTATGAAGTTTACGGCATGTAATGCCTTAAGAGAGAACATTATGAAAATGACCTATAGGTGGTACATGACCCCAGTCAAGCTTGCAAAAATTTATCACCTGCCTGACAATAAATGCTGGAAATGTAAAGAAACTGAGGGAACATTCTTTCACCTTTGGTGGACATGCCCAAAGGTTAAGGCTTTCTGGGAAATGATCTATAATGAACTAAAAAAGGTATTTAAATATACCTTCCCCAAGAAACCAGAGGCCTTCCTTTTGGGCATTGTCGGCCAATTGGTGTTAAAGAAGGATAGAACATTTTTTATGTATGCAACAACCGCAGCAAGAATACTTATCGCAAAGTATTGGAAGACACAAGATTTGCCCACTCTGGAAGAATGGCAGATGCAAGTGATAGACTATATGGAACTGGCAGAAATGACCGTCAGAATCCGAGACCTGGGAGAAGAGTCGGTGGAAGAGGACTGGAAGAAGTTCAAAGAATATCTCCAAAAACATTGTAAAATGTTTGAATGTTAAAATGATGTTGGATATAAAGATAATATGGCATCAGTGACATAGTAAAAAGAAATATGTAAAAAGGTTTTAAGAAAAAAGGGCATGATCAGAGTAAAATTATGTCGAAGCTAAATAAATGAAATAAGGGAGAAAGGAAAACCGAGGACATAATAGGCTGAAATGTATAATACTAAATAAGATTGGAAAGAGGGTAAGGAATTGCTGAATTTGAATGGGTAAAGGGGAACGCAGAAAAGGGAGATGTGAGGAAGTCAGGAAAGAGGGTTATGAAGATGGTTAGTAAAAAACTGGATTTTTATGTTTTTTCTGTTTGTTTTTTCTGTTATACCTTGTATTGTGTTTGGATGTTTTTGTTGAATGCTTGTTTTATTATGCAAAATTTTAATAAATATTTCTTTAAAAAAAACAAAAAACAAAGGAGCTGACGTTTGTCCGCAAACAGTTTTTCCGGGTCATGTGGCCAGCATGACTAAGCCACTTCCGATGAAACCAGAGCAGCGCATGGAAACACCGTTTACCTTCCCGCTGGAGCGATACCTATTTATCTACTTGCACATTGACATGCTTTCGAACTGCTAGGTGGGCAGGAGCAGGGACCAAGCAACAGGAGCTCACCCCATTGTGGGGATTTGAACCTCTGACGTTCTGATCGGAATGCCCAAGGCTCACTGGTTTACACCACAGCGCTACCCACGTACATCTCCCAAAATATTGCTGAGGAATTCACTTCCCTGGGGCTCCAGGGAGGTCGCGTTTTCTGTCTCAGCGCAGCCGTAGTCTGGTCCTGCGGGTCCATGTTTCCCTCCCTGTGTGGCCGTTGGCGCCTCTCCCTTCTTGCTAAAAAGCCCCTGACCGCAAGGTTGCTAAAGATGCCTTATGACTGAAGCATGAACAAACACAAATTTCTTCAGAAACAGATTACCTGGGAAGGTGGGACTGGCCTTCTTTGGAAGTTTTAGAACCGAGACAAGCTGGCCTGGGATTCTTTAGCTGTGCCCTCCAGAGTGGGAGAGGCAGATGCTTTCAGGACCAGTTTCTCTCTCTCTCTCTCACACACACACACAGTTAAAGAGGCCTATGTATGTAACTACAGCGGCAAGGATTCTCTACGTTTAGAAATGGAAGGATAAGAGGACACCCTCAAAGGAAGAATGGCTGATGGAAATCCTGGAATATGCAGAGAGGGCAAACCCGAGGCAATGATTAGAGACACAAATTGAGAATATTTTAAGGAGGACTGCTTAAAGCAGGCATGGCCACACTTGGCCCTCCAGATGTTTTGGGACTACAGTTCCCACCATCCCTGACCACTGGTCCTGTTAGCTAGGGGTGGTGGGCGTTGTAGTCCCAAGACATCTGGAGGGCCAAGTTTGGCCATGCCTGGCTTAAAGGGAATGGCCATACCCAGGGCCATCTTTACCGGGAGGGGGGGGGCAAGGGTGCAGAGCACCGGGCGCCGAATTCTGGGGGGGCACCAGGCGCCCACCGATGAAGCCACCTAAGTGCATTGTATTGAGCTGCAATGTGGCAACGGGGTCAGCGACACTTTTGACACGACTTGCGCCGCATGCCTTCCGCTCACCAAAGCCGGGAGCAGGAGGAGTCACAGGAAAGAGGGAGAGACAGAAAGAGAATGCGCCTATCTAGTGACGGGAGTGTGCGCAGGCTCTGAAACCTTCCCAAGAAGAACTCGTATATGTGTGCTCACAAGGGCTGGGCAGATCTTTGCACCCCAGTGGCGCATATGCTAAAGACGGCCTTAAATAGACTGTAGTCTATTTAAGAAGTTATTTCCCATACGAGAAGACCATAGTGGGGATTGAAGTGTAAGAAAATAGCAGAACATATTAAGAAACATGCTAAAGAGGATGAAATTGGATAATTGGGTGATAAGCATCAATGTTGGGTGAGCGGGAAGTCACTACTTTTGTTGAACTGGAAAATAACAAAATGTAGGAAAACAAATTTATATAGCAAGATAGTCGCCTTTGACTGGACTTAATTGTCCAGAGGTCCTTTACGTGTGTCTGTGTGTGTGTGTGTGTGTGTGTGTGTGTGTGTGTAGAATCATAGAATCCTAGAGTTGGAAGGGACCACAAGGGCCATCGAGTCCAACCCCCTGCCAAGCAGGAAACACCATCAGAGCACTCCTGACATATGGTTGTCAAGCCTCTGCTTAAAGACCTCCAAAGAAGGAGACGCCACCACACTCCTTGGCAGCAAATTCCACTGTCAAACAGCTCTTACTGTCAGGAAGTTCTTCCTAATGTTTAGGTGGAATCTTCTTTCTTGGAGTTTGGAACCATTGCTCCGTGTCCGCTTCTCTGGAGCAGCAGAAAACAACCTTTCTCCCTCCTCTATGTGACATCCTTTTATATATTTGAACATGGCTATCATATCACCCCTTAACCTCCTCTTCTCCAGGCTAAACATGCCCAGCTCCCTTAGCCGTTCCTCATAAGGCATCGTTTCCAGGCCTTTGACCATTTTGGTTGCCCTCCTCTGGACACGTTCCAGTTTGTCAGTGTCCTTCTTGAACTGTGGTGCCCAGAACTGGACACTGTACTCAAATCATCCTTTGCTCATATTAATAGGCTCCTTGACAATGTTGCCATTTTTTATCTCTGCTTTGAAGGGGCCAAGGAAGCAAAACCCATGGGGCAAAACAATCAGTGGTAGGATGACTTTCTGAAAGAGGCAAAAGAGAAGGAAAATCGGCAGATGACTATAACAATTCTGGGTCTTGAGATCATTTGCTTGCTCATTTAGCTGTGTTTTTAAATTAAGCCATAAGATTAAGCTGATTGCCATTTTAATGAACTGTGTCGGAAACAAAACCGGCTTCTTTATCTGCTTTTGTAATCAGGGAAACTGATGGGAGTTGCAGTCCAGTGACATCTGGAGGAGGAACTTCAGCTCATTTGAGATGCACAAAAAGGCATCGCACTCAATGGCAGGGGCAGACTTTAGGAATATGGCGCCCTAAGCGAGGACAAAATTTGGCGCCCCAAAGATTCATTTGGCACCCTTCTGCCTCCCGCCTTCCATTCAGCGCATGCTCTCAAGTGCATTATGTCATAGTTGCGGCGACTCAATAACCCAGGGTTTAACTTTGAGTAGGTACCCATATAAATATAGGTTTTATTATTAATATGTTTCACCCGCTCAGCTTGCAGACCTGGGTGGGGGAACCGCTTACACCTCCCTCATTCTGGCACTGTCAATGAGCTACCCAAGAAACAAGAGTTGATCTATACTGTGGTTGTGTGTTTTTTCAGTGTCAAAAGCAGTTTGGGATAATTGGCTAGAGCAGAGGTTTTCAGCCTTTTTGAGTCCACAGCTCCCTTGACCAACTACATTCTTTCTGCAGACTCCTGTGGGGCTCAGGAGCCAAGTTATGTCACCTCTTGCCTGCAGAGCCGGCAGCCCCTCACCCCTCCCTTGTGGAGGGTTCCCTCAGCCTCCTCTTCTCCCCTCTCCTTGGGAGTCCTCTAAGGCAGTCACTGCTGCCACTCCAGGTCCCTGAACTGCCCCCCCCCCCGGCCCCAGAGAGAGGTGCCTTTTAAAAGGCGAGTCTCTAACCCTCCTAGGAAGAAGGTTATGAAGCATAATGTGCATGTTCTAAGCAACTTCTGTCAAATGAGCCAGCATGGTCACTCCTGTCTGTCAGGGGGTTCAGCTAAGTCAGAATTGTGATTGGTGAGTGACTTGTATCGGATCCAATAGAAAAAAAAGTCACAATAACTTTAAAATAAACAACTTATTTCAAATTAAGCAATAGTTAATAATCCATTAGTATCTAAATAGCTGCTGATAGCTGAGATAGGCATGTCTATCACTTTCATTATGATATGTACCAAATTTTGCAAGTAGTGATATCAAGCAAAAACAACAGATACACACTGAAATGATTTATTTCATTTATTTATTTATTGATTGATTGATTTATGACTGATTTATTTATGACTGATTTATTCAGATTCTATAACATGAAAGGAATCTGGGTGGGATTTGTAAAGCTCAGGGACAGGGTTTGGAGAAATCATCCTCTTTATATAAAACATATTCACATTTGATTGGATTGAACATTGCTTTACATCCCTGACGTTCGACAAGATCAAAGTGCCTAAAAAGAAGAAGAAGAAGAATGTGTAAACTAAGGTTTCCCTGAGCTTATGGAGATCTTGTGGAGGAGTGCTCCTTTCTCCTGCTCGCTTAGGACATGCCAAGAATGATTGGAACTGCCTGGCAGAAAAGCAGTTTTGCAAGATGTTTGCTCCATCCAGGGAAAACCAAGCCCTTGGAAATCATTTGCCCTGAGGCCAAATTCACCTGGGGAACCCAAGCTGAATGCACAAAGACATGTTTTGCACAATATGCCATTGCATGTTGCTATACGATGACCCTCCACCCCCCACTATGTTTGCAGGGGGTGAGGGCAGCGTCTATGCACAGAAATGGGTGAAGCAAAATGTTGGTGCAAAACCAAGAGGCCAGCCAGGAGGGAGACAGAAGGAGGCAGGAAGGTGCAGGAAAGAGGAGGGTCCTCTTCCACTGGGTGCATCGGGGTCCCTCTCCCCAGCACCAGCTCCTAGGTGGTCTCCGGATGAGAGGATCTGGGACTCAGGGAGACCCCAAAGTCCAAGCTTCCACACAGCGAACACCTGGTCATCGGATGATTGGAAAGGCACTCTGGACATGCTCAATTTTATGCAACCTATCTTCAGATGTAAAGATTAATTGCGACAACCGTCTTCAGCTCATTCTGTCCATGAATTTTAATTGAGCAGAAGGTCTTCCAGAGAGAACGGGGCAAAATAATTTGAAAGAGATTAATAGACCCAGTGCCATTCTGGGTATTTGGCTTACCTGGAACAGCACAGCATTCCCTTTTCACTACATGTGCATTCCATGCAATTCTGTGTATTCCACTTGGTGTGTAATGGATGCTTGCTCCCATCAATGGGATCAGTACACTCAGTGGGCAGCACTGGCTGACCTAGGGAGAGAAATCCCATACATTTAACATCAGCTCCCAAACAGCTCGTGAAATCAGAAGCTGCTGCTCAGCACAATGCACAATGCAGAGACTGTGCAAGAGAAGCCCAGTGGCTGCAACTTGTCCACTTGTCCAGCTCCTCCTGTGCTTCTGACTGCAGCCTGATACTTGAAAATGTAATAGGTAAAGCGTTTCCTGACATGGAGAAGAGCAGTGGGAATCTTTGCCACCTTTATTCTTGCATGTCCTGGTTGCTGACCAGAAAGGTAGTGACCCTGGACGTCTGTCTTGCTTATACTGCGGCCATGCAGTCTCCTGCTTGCGTCTGCAGACGGTGGTTCCAAGCTTAAAACAGGGTGGGAGTGAATGGGGTGCCCTGTGGATGGGGAATCTGGCCGTTTCAATTTCTAACAGTTATTATTATTACTATATATATATATACCATCCTCAGGGCAGTTCACAACCTAAAAAACACAAAAAACATAATAAAAGTAAGAGCTTAAGCAGCGACTCATCAATGAGAAGATGAGACTGGAGCAGCGTCAGGTCATTTTAGACTCTGAGCAGCATCACAACATCCGGAGAAGTGTAGATTTTGAAGGTCGCTGCATTTTGGTCTGTGTTCTGGTTCTGCAAGAGCAGATTTGGTAGGTGTATGCTAAAAAATCTCTAGTCAGGAACACATTTCCCAAACATTAAATACTGATTTGGCTAAATGAATAGGCTGCTTGACAACATCATTTGTTGTTGCTGCTGCTGTTATTAACTTACCATCTTTAATCTCTTCTTTGGGCTCGCTATATATGCAGGATCCCTGACACAAGGCAAGTGTCAAAGACAAGGCAGTCAGGCTCAAGAGGATTTTCTGCAATAGACACACACACATACACAAATCATTCAAGATGCTGTTAAAAAATGCATTGTATGTGACTAAATTTTAGTCAGAGCAGAGCCAATGAAATTAATGTGCCTAAGTTAGTCTAAAGCACAGAGCCTAAGGCTTGCCGATCAAAGGGTTGGCGGTTCGAATCCCCACGATGGGGTGAGCTCCCATTGCTCGGTCCCTGCTCCTGCCAACCTAGCATTCGAAAGCATGTCAAAGTGCAAGTAGATAAATAGGTACCGCTCCGGCGGGAAGGTAAACGGCAGGTAAACGGTAAAAGGCAATGCCTTTGGCCAATTCCCCCGGCCAATTTCCTGACAAATGCAGGAAAGAAAACAGTCAGAGGGAAGCTCAGGCTATGTGGTTTGTACCCTGGAGTTGTTGCTGTGAGAGTTCCAACTGTAGGTCATTGTAATGAGTCCTAAGTCATTAACCTGAGCAGCAGGGTTGCGCTGGAATTTATATAAAAAAAGTTTCACTACCCCAGCTAAAGATAACTAAATAATGTTGTGAGCACTGGTCTGAATGGGGGTCTGGATAGAGAGAAGGCATAACCTCCAAATGCTCTGATTTTCCAGGGACAGTTCCAGAATTACAAAAGCCATCCCGGCTTTGGATTTGATCCCCAAATGTGAGCTCTAAAGCTATAAAGCAGGGGTCAGCAACCTTTTTCAGCCGTGGGCCGGTCCACTCAGACCTTCTGGTGGGCCAGACTATATTTTGGAAGAAAATATGAACAAATTCCTATGCCCCTCAAATAACCCAGAGTTGCATTTTAAATAAAAGGAAACATTCTACTCATGTAAATACATACTGATTCCCAGAACGTCCGCGGGTCGGATTGAGAAGGCGATTGAATCATAGAATCATAGAGTTGGAAGAGACCACAAGGGCCATCGAGTCCAACCCCCTGCCAAGCAGGAAACACTGGATTGGGCTGCATCCAGTCTTAGGTTGCCTACCCCTGCTATAAAGCACAGACTGTGCCTGGAAAAAGCAGAGGAAAAGTAAGGGTGGATAAGACTTCAGATAAGCCTGGAGTCTGAGAAAGCCTCAGCAACTGAGATACTCAATCCTCATAATTCTGAATGCCTTTGCACACCCCCTCTCCACACCTCAAATCCCCCTTTCCACCATTTAAGCCTAATCTAGATTAAAGAAAAAATTGTGTACCAACCGTCCCCAAAGCATTCCACTTACCATCTTGGTTTTTCAATGAGTTGCTGGCAAACTCTTATTGGGGTTGGAGGAAAGGGCTCTGGTGTCCCTCAGGTAAGTCTGTGGAGAATCCCATACCCGCTTTTATAGAAATGGGAAGGAGGAGGGGCAAAATGAGAGGGATGGAGGTCCTAACGGGGGAAGGAAATGCTTGCCAGGAAGGAAACATTTGCTTCTGATGACATAAATGTTTCCAAGAACAGCCTGGAGAGTTCTACGTCTTCTGGAGATATTCCTTGATAGGTTCAGACCAGAACCAGAACCCAGAACATGTTATTAGACCAGGATAGTGTTGAGTTCTGCAAGAGATATGGCTCTAGATATTTGTCTTTACAGCCTCACCTCAAGAAGGATACTGTCCAAAAAGGCCAGCAAAATGAACAAGGGGGTGGAGCAAAGTGGAGAAAGTAAAGTTTTTATCTCTCATAACACAAATACTTGTGGACATCTCCTGCGTGGCCAGGAGAGAGTTGGCCAGGTAAGGGGAGGAACTGACCAGCCCACCCAACAGTGGGCAGAACTTGCCTGGGAGTTCTCAGTCGGCTCCAGAGCTTCTCCCACCCTACCCACCCTCAGTTAAGCCTTCTTTTGCAGGTTAACCTCTTGTCCATAGGTACGCAGGCGCTGCTACATTATGGTCGCTGTTGAAGGGCTGGAAAGGAATTTTCCTGCATTGGCAGATTTTGCCTTCCCCGTAGCAAAACGTCACAACTTTGGCGGTTTCAGGTCTCGAGCGGAATCCTTTAGTCTGTCTTCCCTAAATGGGGGGGGGGGAGCGGTGACCCTTCCCCCACGGTGCCGATCCCAGGGTTCCCCGTTAAAGGGGTTGTTTTGAGGGGAGGCATTGGCCATACGCTCTTAGGTTGTCATTGCTCTCCTCCTGCTACGGTGGCAAAATGGGGGGGGGGGGCGGACTCTCTGCTTGAACAGACGTTCTCCAGAGCCAGCCCAATCCCCACATATTCTGGATAACCCTGATGTTCCCCAGATCCCTGGCCAGGGACTGGGAGGGATAAAAGCCCAATGCCTAAGCAAAGGTCTCCCTACAGCTGAAGTTTTAATAAACTTGCCTGGGAAGAGGGATTGATTGTTAAACTACTCTCGCTGAGAGGAATTGACACTACTTGTAAAAAGGTAAAGCACCCCTGACAGTTAAGTCCAGTCGTGAACAACTCTGGCTTTACTGGCCGAAGGAGCTGACGTTTGGGCATGCATATTTGTGGTACGACAAGGTAAAAGTCAATAGAGCATTCAAAAACCATATTGTCAGGAAAGCTGTGTTTAATGTCTGGACAAGATATAAAGACTTATTGGAAAACAAGACCCCAAGGTGGTTATCACCTATGGAGGCTAAGGCTTTGAAAAAACTCAATATGGAGGCCAAGTGGCCGAAATATTGGGAAATATTAGAACAAGATCGAGATACATTGAGATTGCAGAGTTTTGAGAAACTAAAAGATAAAGTGTGAGATTGGTTACATTATCATCAAATTAGAGAGGCCTTTAACTTGGATAAAAAAATAGGCTTCCAGGTGGAAAAAATCGAAACTAGAAACAGAATTGTTAGAACCTAAAACTAAGATTCTTTCAAGAATGTATAACTTGCTGTTGAAATGGAGTACTCAGGATGAAACAGTTAAATCAGCTATGATTAAATGGGCACAGGACATTGGTCATAACATTATGTTTGCTGACTGGTAAAAGTTGTGGACCACCGGTATGAAGTTTACGGCATGTAATGCCTTAAGAGAGAACATTATGAAAATGACCTATAGGTGGTACATGACCCCAGTCAAGCTTGCAAAAATTTATCACCTGCCTGACAATAAATGCTGGAAATGTAAAGAAACTGAGGGAACATTCTTTCACCTTTGGTGGACATGCCCAAAGGTTAAGGCTTTCTGGGAAATGATCTATAATGAACTAAAAAAGGTATTTAAATATACCTTCCCCAAGAAACCAGAGGCCTTCCTTTTGGGCATTGTCGGCCAATTGGTGTTAAAGAAGGATAGAACATTTTTTATGTATGCAACAACCGCAGCAAGAATACTTATCGCAAAGTATTGGAAGACACAAGATTTGCCCACTCTGGAAGAATGGCAGATGCAAGTGATAGACTATATGGAACTGGCAGAAATGACCGTCAGAATCCGAGACCTGGGAGAAGAGTCGGTGGAAGAGGACTGGAAGAAGTTCAAAGAATATCTCCAAAAACATTGTAAAATGTTTGAATGTTAAAATGATGTTGGATATAAAGATAATATGGCATCAGTGACATAGTAAAAAGAAATATGTAAAAAGGTTTTAAGAAAAAAGGGCATGATCAGAGTAAAATTATGTTGAAGCTAAATAAATGAAATAAGGGAGAAAGGAAAACCGAGGACATAATAGGCTGAAATGTATAATACTAAATAAGATTGGAAAGAGGGTAAGGAATTGCTGAATTTGAATGGGTAAAGGGGAACGCAGAAAAGGGAGATGTGAGGAAGTCAGGAAAGAGGGTTATGAAGATGGTTAGTAAAAAACTGGATTTTTATGTTTTTTCTGTTTGTTTTTTCTGTTATACCTTGTATTGTGTTTGGATGTTTTTGTTGAATGCTTGTTTTATTATGCAAAATTTTAATAAATATTTCTTTAAAAAAAACAAAAAACAAAGGAGCTGACGTTTGTCCGCAAACAGTTTTTCCGGGTCATGTGGCCAGCATGACTAAGCCACTTCCGATGAAACCAGAGCAGCGCATGGAAACACCGTTTACCTTCCCGCTGGAGCGATACCTATTTATCTACTTGCACATTGACATGCTTTCGAACTGCTAGGTGGGCAGGAGCAGGGACCAAGCAACAGGAGCTCACCCCATTGTGGGGATTTGAACCTCTGACGTTCTGATCGGAATGCCCAAGGCTCACTGGTTTACACCACAGCGCTACCCACGTACATCTCCCAAAATATTGCTGAGGAATTCACTTCCCTGGGGCTCCAGGGAGGTCGCGTTTTCTGTCTCAGCGCAGCCGTAGTCTGGTCCTGCGGGTCCATGTTTCCCTCCCTGTGTGGCCGTTGGCGCCTCTCCCTTCTTGCTAAAAAGCCCCTGACCGCAAGGTTGCTAAAGATGCCTTATGACTGAAGCATGAACAAACACAAATTTCTTCAGAAACAGATTACCTGGGAAGGTGGGACTGGCCTTCTTTGGAAGTTTTAGAACCGAGACAAGCTGGCCTGGGATTCTTTAGCTGTGCCCTCCAGAGTGGGAGAGGCAGATGCTTTCAGGACCAGTTTCTCTCTCTCTCTCTCACACACACACACAGTTAAAGAGGCCTATGTATGTAACTACAGCGGCAAGGATTCTCTACGTTTAGAAATGGAAGGATAAGAGGACACCCTCAAAGGAAGAATGGCTGATGGAAATCCTGGAATATGCAGAGAGGGCAAACCCGAGGCAATGATTAGAGACACAAATTGAGAATCTTTTAAGGAGGACTGTTTAAAGCAGGCATGGCCACACTTGGCCCTCCAGATGTTTTGGGACTACAGTTCCCACCATCCCTGACCACTGGTCCTGTTAGCTAGGGGTGGTGGGCGTTGTAGTCCCAAGACATCTGGAGGGCCAAGTTTGGCCATGCCTGGCTTAAAGGGAATGGCCATACCCAGGGCCATCTTTACCGGGAGGGGGGGGGCAAGGGTGCAGAGCACCGGGCGCCGAATTCTGGGGGGGCACCAGGCGCCCACCGATGAAGCCACCTAAGTGCATTGTATTGAGCTGCAATGTGGCAACGGGGTCAGCGACACTTTTGACACGACTTGCGCCGCATGCCTTCCGCTCACCAAAGCCGGGAGCAGGAGGAGTCACAGGAAAGAGGGAGAGACAGAAAGAGAATGCGCCTATCTAGTGACGGGAGTGTGCGCAGGCTCTGAAACCTTCCCAAGAAGAACTCGTATATGTGTGCTCACAAGGGCTGGGCAGATCTTTGCACCCCAGTGGCGCATATGCTAAAGACGGCCTTAAATAGACTGTAGTCTATTTAAGAAGTTATTTCCCATACGAGAAGACCATAGTGGGGATTGAAGTGTAAGAAAATAGCAGAACATATTAAGAAACATGCTAAAGAGGATGAAATTGGATAATTGGGTGATAAGCATCAATGTTGGGTGAGCGGGAAGTCACTACTTTTGTTGAACTGGAAAATAACAAAATGTAGGAAAACAAATTTATATAGCAAGATAGTCGCCTTTGACTGGACTTAATTGTCCAGAGGTCCTTTACGTGTGTCTGTGTGTGTGTGTGTGTGTGTATGTGTGTGTGTAGAATCATAGAATGATAGAGTTGGAAGAGACCACAAGGGCCATCGAGTCCAACCCCCTGCCAAGCAGGAAACACCATCAGAGCACTCCTGACATATGGTTGTCAAGCCTCTGCTTAAAGACCTCCAAAGAAGGAGACTCCACCACACTCCTTGGCAGCAAATTCCACTGTCGAACAGCTCTTACTGTCAAGAAGTTCTTCCTAATGTTTAGGTGGAATCTTCTTTCTTGTAGTTTGGAACCATTGCTCCATGTCCGCTTCTCTGGAGCAGCAGAAAACAACCTTTCTCCCTCCTCTATGTGACATCCTTTTATATATTTGAACATGGCTATCATATCACCCCTTGACCTCCTCTTCTCCAGGCTAAACATGCCCAGCTCCCTTAGCCGTTCCTCATAAGGCATCGTTTCCAGGCCTTTGACCATTTTGGTTGCCCTCCTCTGGACACATTCCAGTTTGTCAGTGTCCTTCTTGAACTGTGGTGCCCAGAACTGGACACTGTACTCAAATCATCCTTTGCTCATATTAATAGGCTCCTTGACAATGTTGCTATTTTTTATCTCTGCTTTGAAGGGGCCAAGGAAGCAAAACCCATGGGGCAAAACAATCAGTGGTAGGATGACTTTCTGAAAGAGGCAAAAGAGAAGGAAAATCAGCAGATGACTATAACAATTCTGGGTCTTGAGATCATTTGCTTGCTCATTTAGCTGTGTTTTTAAATTAAGCCATAAGATTAAGCTGATTGCCATTTTAATGAACTGTGTCGGAAACAAAACCGGCTTCTTTATCTGCTTTTGTAATCAGGGAAACTGATGGGAGTTGCAGTCCAGTGACATCTGGAGGAGGAACTTCAGCTCAGCCGAGATGCACAAAAAGGCATCGCACTCAATGGCAGGGGCAGACTTTAGGAATATGGCGCCCTAAGCGAGGACAAAATTTGGCGCCCCAAAGATTCATTTGGCACCCTTCTGCCTCCCGCCTTCCATTCGGCGCATGCTCTCAAGTGCATTATGTCATAGTTGCGGCGACTCAATAAACCAGGGTTTAACTTTGAGTAGGTACCCATATAAATATAGGTTTTATTATTAATACGTTTCACCCGCTCAGCTTGCAGACCTGGGTGGGGGAACTGCCTACACCTCCCTCATTCTGGCACTGTCAATGAGCTACCCAAGAAACAAGAGTTGATCTATACTGTGGTTGTGTGTGTTTTTTCAGTGTCAAAAGCAGTTTGGGATAATTGGCTAGAGCAGAGGTTTTCAGCCTTTTTGAGTCCACAGCTCCCTTGACCAACTACATTCTTTCTGCAGACTCCTGTGGGGCTCAGGAGCCCAGTTATGTCACCTCTTGCCTGCAGAGCCGGCAGCCCCTCACCCCTCCCTTGTGGAGGGTTCCCTCAGCCTCCTCTTCTCCCCTCTCCTTGGGAGTCCTCTGGGCAGTCACTGCTGCCACTCCAGGTATCTGAACTGCCCCCCCCCCCGGCCCCAAAACTGGGCCACTGCAAACTTGTGTTGAGGCTAATCCTGAGAGACTGAGCATTTTTTAAAAATGGCACATAATTACCACTCCAAAATACCCAGAATCTGTGTTGGGTGTGTTTGTGACTCCCCTCCCAAGAAAAAATGAATTCTGCACTCAGAAATGTTATGCTAGTTAACTTGATTTGTAAAGGTTTTCAGAAGCCTACTTCTAAAATCTAGTTTTTATTAAAAAAAAAAAAAACCCAAACCAATCCTCTGCAAAGTTCCAAAGAAACCATCAGGAAACCATGAAAGGTCTGCAGGCACAGGATGAATGCAGGGCAGACAGTAGATGGTCCAAAGGTCAAAGAGGACAGAGAAACGTTCAAGCACCTTATCCTTTCGCTGCTGATCCGTGTAAATCTGCCTTTCCTCTGCAGCTTTTCCAGCATTTTACAAGATCCAATTGTAAGAAACTGTTGGATACACTAACACATAAACCATAATTTGTTGTAAGGCGCTCAGAGTGGCTGGGACAATCCAGATGGGTGGCATATTATTATTATTATTATTATTATTATTATTATTATTATTATTATTACAATTCTGCTTACCATCCTGGCTTTTCGATGCACAAATCCTTCCGGCTAAGACACAGCTGCTTCTCCAAGGGCTGTTCCTTGCAAGTGACTCCAGGGAATCTGCCTCCCAAATGTATGCAGATATGGGGCCAGAGATTAAGCTGAGGAGATGCCTCCTTCATGTTGCAGTTCTGGTGTACTAATGTGTCAAAAAAAATAAAAAAGTTAACGAGAAGAAAATATTTGCTTCAGACTTTAGTTTGTGTTCATTTTGAAGAATGGCAACAGAAACCTCTTCAGGAATATTTGAAACAGAGCTTTGAGCAACCGTCTTTAAAACTCCTCCAGCTTATTTATGGGCAGAGAAAGTGGGATTTCATTGAATTTCTCCGGGGAGAGGAGAAAATGTCCTGCATGTCTTACCATTAGCAGAAGTAGGATCACAGCTTCTTTGTTTTTCCTTCCTAGGGTTTGCAGCAGTGGCAACTCTGTTGGAAGCCTGGGCATCCTTCTGCGTCATCCCAAAGGGTGGGAGAAGTGTTGAGGCCATTTCACTTCCCCTGCTTGGGCTGCCTTTGAAAAAGTGGGAGACCTGAAAGGTATCATTCCCATTTCCCTTCTCTTTGCTTTGCTGCTTAACAAAAAGGGGCAGGAGACATTCTCTTGTAGGCAGGGGCTTTTGAAAAGCAGGGAGGGGTGCCAGGGCTGGTTTGCCACATCCTGGCCAGGCAGCTGCTCTAGCCATACAGGAGTTTTTGGAAAGGGCTGTATATGTCATGCTCGCTGCTCTAATTGTTCAGTTTTGCTGCCTGCCAGCCACATGCGGGAGTGACAGGCGGCTACTTTCCTTTTTTTAAAAAAAAAAAGTGTTTGTTTGGATGGAGAAGAGTGCAGGAATTGCCTGTTGCTTGTGTTGCTGTCTGCCAGCCTTAAAGGGCTCAGGATCACGATACCAAGGACTGACTCTCTCCTACCGGTCAGGGGCTGGAGGAATGGTGGGGAACCCCCCTTCTCCTGAACGAACCTGAGAACAGGAGGGCAGTATAGATTTAGAACCGTGGTTTGCAGAAGGGCATAACCGAGAGGCTGCAGAGGGGAGAAGCTGGGAAATATTGGGAGAGGAAGAGCAGGAAGTAGCAGCAGCACCAGGGGAGAGACAGCTGACAGACTCCGTGTCCTTGGAAAGGATTCCTGGCCAGCCCCCCTTCCGGGGCCAGGTGGGCATCAAGGGTAGCAGAACAGAGAGCTCAGAGGCAGACAGCTCAGATACGCCGATGCAGGAGTGACGTAGAATAGGGGAGACCTGGAGGGGAGGGGACTTTACTCGGAGCAATGCCGTTATTTAGGGAAGACTGCATTCCTTTGTCACACTTTGTGAATTATTGAATAAATGGCTTGGTAAGAACTTTCATCCTTTCTCTGCCTCTTGGCTGCCACCGTGGGAGGGATCTGATCCCCCAAGCCTGACACTACCCGGGCCCTACAATCATCTTCATGTGCCTCCTTCCCAAGAGACCCAGTGGGTGGGAGAGGCACTTTCCTTTTTCTTTCCTTTTTCTCCTCCTGTTTTTAGTAGGTATTTTGTATTTTTATGCTCTCAACCGCCCTGAGATCTTTGGGTGGAGGGCAGTATAGAAATATAATAAAAATAAATGTTAAAAGGCGAGTCTCTAACCCTCCTAGGCAGAAGGTTATGAAGCACAATGTGCATTTTCTAAGCAACTTCTGTCAAATGAGCCAGCATGGCCACTCCTGTCTGTCAGGGGGTTCAGCCAAGTCAGAATTGTGAATGGTGAGTGACTTGTATCGGATGCAATAGAAAAAAAAGTCACAATAACTTTAAAATAAACAACTTATTTCAAATTAAGCAATAGTTAATAATCCATTAGTATCTAAATAGCTGCTGATAGCTGAGATAGGCATGTCTATCACTTTCATTATATGTACCAAATTTTGCAAGTAGTGATATCAAGCAAAGACAACAGATACACACCGAAATGCACATATGACTGATTTATTCAGATTCTCTTACATGGAAGGAATTTGGGTGGGATTTGTAAAGCTCAGAAACAGGGTTTGGAGGGATCATCCAGTTTATAGAACTCATATTCACATGTGTTTGGATTTACCACTGCTTTACATCCTAGAACATGAGCAGTCCCACCGTACCTAAAAAGAAGAAGAAGAAGAATGTGTAAACTAAGGTTTCCCTGAGCTTATGGAGATCTTGTGGAGGAGTGCTCCTTTCTCCTGCTCGCTTAGGACATGCCAAGAATGATTGGAACTGCCTGGCAGAAGAGCAGTTTTGCAAGATGTTTGCTCCATCCAGGGAAAACCAAGCCCTTGGAAAACATTTGCCCTGAGGCCAAATTCACCTGGGGAATCCAAGCTGAATGCACAAAGACATGCCATTGCATGTTGATGTATGATGACCCTCCCCCCAATATGTTTGCAGTGGTTGAGGGCAGCACCCATGCACAAAAAAGGGTGTAGCAAAATGTTGGTGCAAAACCAAGAGGCCAGCCAGGAGGGAGACAGAAGGAGACTAGGAAGGTGCAGGAAAGAGGAGGGGTCCTCTTCCACTGGGTGCATCGGGGTCCCTCTCCCCAGCACCAGCTCCTAGGTGGTCTCCGGATGAGAGGATCTGGGACTCAGGGAGATCCCAAAGTCCAAGCTTCAACACAGCGAACGCCTGGTCATCGGATGATTGGAAAGGCACTCTGGACATGCTCAATTTTATGCAACCTATCTTCAGTTGTAAAGATTAATTGTGACACCCGTCTTCAGCTCATTCTGTCCATGAATTTTAATTGAGCAGAAGGTCTTCCAGAGAGAACGGGGCAAAATAATTTGAAAGAGATTAATAGACCCAGTGCTATTCTGGTTATTTGGCCTACCTGGAACAGCATCCCATTCCCCTTTCACTACATCTGCATTCCATGCACTGCGCTGTATTCCACTTGGAGCCAAATGGATGCTTGCTGCCATCATAGGGATCGGTACACTCAGTGGGCAGCACTGGCTTACCTAGAGAGAGAAATTTAACATTAGCCCCTAAACAGCTCGTGCAGTAAGAAGCTGCTGCTCAGCACAATGCAGAGATTGCGCAAGAGAAGCACAGTGGCTGCAACTTGTCCACTTGTCCAGCTCCTCCTGTGCTTCTGACTGCAGCCTGATACTTGAAAATGTAATAGGTAAAGCGTTTCCTGACATGGAGAAGAGCAGTGGGAAGTTTGCCACCTTTATTCTTGCATGTCCTGGTTGCTGACCAGAAAGGTAGTGACCCTGGACGTCTGTCTTGCTTATACTGCGGCCATGCAGTCTCCTGCTTGCGTCTGCAGACGGTGGTTCCAAGCTTAAAACAGGGTGGGAGTGAATGGGGTGCCCTGTGGATGGGGAATCTGGCCGTTTCAATTTCTATCAGTTATTATTATTACTATATATATATATACCATCCTCAGGGCAGTTCACAACCTAAAAAACACAAAATACATAATAAAAGTAAGAGCTTAAGCAGGGACTCATCAATGAGAAGATGAGACTGGAGCAGCGTCAGGTCATTTTAGACTCTGAGCAGCGTCACAACATCCGGAGAAGTGTAGATTTTGAAGGTCGCTGCATTTTGGTCTGTGTTCTGGTTCTGCAAGAGCAGATTTGGTAGGTGTATGCTAAAAAATCTCTAGTCAGGAACACATTTCCCAAACATTAAATACTGATTTGGCTAAATGAATAGGCTGCTTGACAACATCATTTGTTGTTGCTGCTGCTGTTATTAACTTACCATCTTTAATCTCTGCTTTGGGCTCGCTTTTTTTTTTTTAATTTTTATAAATATCTTTATTAAGCAAGTTTTAAAAACCATATACAAAAACATAACAGAAATAATAACAAGCATATAAGAAGAGAGGAAACACAGATGAACGAGAAAGAAAAAAAGAAAAAAAGAAAAAAGAAAAAAAATAAAGAGTAAAAAATACAAAAGACTTACAAACTTACAAACCTACAAACAATAGACCTCCGTCCAACTCGGTTTAGGATTACCTTATCTTATACTCTTTCTGCAGTTATTAATACCATCATACTAAAACGTGGTAGGTATTAAGTACCGTCTGCTGTTAAATTATTAATTCCAAAATTAACCTCCATATAACTTATAAATTTATTCCAATCATTTTTTAATTTTATACTATTATGGTGCCTAATTCTTTGTGTCAATCTCGCTAATTCTATGTACTGATGCAGTCTCACTTGCCATTCTCTGATCGTAGGCATATCGGGGGATTTCCAATTTTGCGCTATTAAAATTCTAGCCGCCGCCGTGGCATACTGAAAAAAGGTTTGATCCACATTCTTTATCTCCTCACCAATCATACCTAAGAGAAACACCTCGGGTGTTTTAGGGAAGTTGTACTTCAATATTTTTTTCAATTCCTCATAGATTTGTCCCCAGAATTTTTTCACCCCGTCACAGGTCCACCAAATATGGAAAAAAGTCCCTACCTTTGCTTTGCACCTCCAGCATGCGATGTCTCCGGTTTTGTACATCTTCCCCAGTTTTGCCGGGGTCAGGTACCAACGGTACATCATTTTTTCTAGATTTTCTCGGAGTGCAGCACATGCCGTAAACTTCATACCCTTCTTCCAAAGTGTCTGCCATTTATTATATTCCACATTGTGACCAAGATCTCTATCCCATTTAACCATTACTCCTTTCACCTGTACATCTTTAGTATCCCAATCCAGTAATTGCTTGTACATTTTGGAAAGAATTTTATTATTACTTTCTAGTATTTCTACCTGGTATTTTGACTTTTTTTCGCTCATCCCTGATTTTTTATGTTCGCTCCAGAGAGCATTGATTTGGTGGAATTGTATCCATTCCTTAATCTTTTCCTTCATCTCATCATATGACCTAAGTTTCCATCCCTCTTCTGTTTTAACTAGGAGATCTTCATACGTCCACCTTTCACCTGTCATATTTAATTTTTTTATTTTGATAATATCGATAGGGGAGAGCCACCAGGGAGTGCCTTCTTCAATCAGATTTTTATTCCTATTCCACACTTCAAGTAGTGAACCTCTAATAACATGATTAGAAAAGCCTTTGTGGACCTTACCTTTCCCCTGCCACATGTAGGCGTGCCAACCAAACCTGATGTTAAAACCCTCTAGATCTAATAAATCAGTGTTTTTTAGGGTGGCCCAGTCCTTTATCCAACAAAGACAAACTGCCTCATAGTAGAGCCTTATATTCGGGACTGCAAAGCCCCCTCTCTCTCTTGAGTCTGTAAGGAGTTTGAATTTGACTCTAGCCCTTTTTCCTTGCCATATGAAATTAGCGAGGGTTTTTTGCCAGTTCTTAAAGCATGCGGTACCTTTAATTACAGGAATATTCTGGAATAAGAATAGCAGTCTCGGAAGGATACACATCTTTATCGCTGCCATCCTTCCTGTCCAAGTTAATTTCAACCTATTCCAGGTTTCCAGGTCTTTCTTAATTTCTTGCCACACCTTGTTGTAATTATCTTCCACTAAATTTATATTTTTCGGGGTTAACCAAATTCCCAGGTATTTTACCTTATTCACGACCTTAATGCCTATTTTTTGCTCCAGCTGAGTTTTCACATGGTCATCCACATTTTTTATTAAAATTTTAGTTTTTTTCCTATTTAATTTAAATCCGGACAATTTCCCGAATTCCTCTAAAAGATCTATTACACTGCTGGTGCTATCCACTGGATTTTCTAAAGATAAAACCAGATCGTCGGCATAAGCCTTTAATTTGTACTCCTTTTCTCCGATTCTTATCCCCTTTACCTTAGATGTTTCCCTGATTTTGTTTGCAATTACTTCCAACACCATGATAAATAACAAAGGTGACAATGGGCATCCCTGTCTTGTGCCTTTCATAATCATGAAGGATTTGGAGAGGTTGCTATTAATAATCAACCTGGCCCGTTGCCCTGAATATATAGCCTTTATTCCTTCCATATAAGGGCCCTCTATTCCTGCCGTTTTCATACATTGTAATAAAAATTCCCATGAAACGTTGTCGAATGCCTTTTCGGCGTCAATAAAAATCAGGGCCGCCGGGATGTCTATCCTCATGTCTAAATATTCGATGACGTTTAAAATGTGCCGGACGTTATCTTTCTGTTGCCTGCCAGGGAGGAATCCCGCTTGGTCTTTATGGATATATTTCTTTAAATGCTTCTTAAGTCTGTTTGCCAGAATATCTGCGAAGATCTTATAATCGCAATTAAGCAAAGAAATTGGTCTATAGTTTCTTATATCTGTTTTTTCAGTTTCCGTTTTTGGAATTAGGGTAATGTATGCCTCTTTCCACGATTCAGGGATCTTCCCTCCTTGTAAAATATTATTTATAACGTCCGCAAGCACCGGGGCTAGGTATTCCCCTAATGTTTTATAATATTTAGAGGACAGACCGTCCGGTCCGGGAGCTTTCCCAGGCTTCATTCTCTTAATAGCCTCCTTAATCTCCTCTACTGTAATCTTCTTATTTAATTGGGCACTATCCTCTTCTGTCAGATATTTCCTTCCACATTGATCCAGGTACTTCCCTATTTCCACACTGTCCTCCTCTCCTTTTTCATACAGCTTCTCAAAGAATTGGACAAACCTTTTTTCTATTTCATCTGGTTCTTCTATAATCTTATCCTCCATTATCAGTTTGTTAATTACTTTTTGTTTATTCCTTTTTCTTAACTGCCACGCAAGTAGCTTCCCCGTTTTGTTAGCCGACTCAAAATATTTTTGCTTCATAAACTTAATCCTCCATTCTACCTCTTGGTTTAATAAGGCTGAGTATTGTGACTGTAGCACTTTAGAAGTTTGGTTAGTCCTTTCATCCCCCGGGTTTATGGTCAGTTTCTTCTCACAATCTTTTAACTGGGTGAGGATATCCTCTTTCTTTTGTTCCCTTAATTTCCTTCTATAACTATTTTGTTGTATCAAGAGACCCCTTAGGGCTGCCTTACCGGCATCCCATACTATATCTATGGGGGTGTCCCTATTCAGGTTTAGATCAAAGTAATTTTTCAGGGTACTTTTAGCCTTTTCCGTCACCTCTTCGATTTCAAATAAGTATTCATTCATCCTCCACCTATATTGTCCCTTTACTTCATTTTTTATTTCCAAAATTAAAGGACAGTGGTCAGAGAGTGTCCTGGGTTGGATTTCACATCTCGCTACCCTAGGCACCAATCTCCTTGACACCCAAATCTGATCAATTCTGCCTCAACTCTGGTGGGGCTCCGAGAAATGAGTGAACTGTTTTGTAAGAGGGTTTTTATGCCTCCAAATATCAATTAAATCTAAATTCTCCTCGAGGTTATTAAATGATTTCGGCAATTTCCCCTGATTAGATTTCCCCTTCTTTACACTTCTATCCAAATCGGGTACTGGGACACCATTCATATCTCCGAGCAAAATTAGTTTATGGTCTTCCAGCTCTAGCAAGATTTGTTCTAATTTTTCAAAGAATTCGGCTCTATTTGCATTTGGGGCATATACCGTCACTACATTAATTTTCCCCCCCCGATAGTTTAATTGAATTCCCAGTATTCTTCCTTCTTTATCCTTGCAAATTAACACAGGGTCCCATTTATCTTTAACATAAACCACTACTCCTTTTTTCTTATTTACCTCCGAATTAATAAATTCTACCCCCAGTTTTTTATTTACTAAAATATGCTTATGTTTCTTAGCTATATGGGTTTCTTGAAAGCAAATCGCATCATAGTTCTTACTTTTCAAGGCCTTCTCAATTTTATTCCTTTTAACTTTTTCATTCAGCCCATTCACATTCCAGGACAAAAATTTTAATGTGGAGGTTATTATTTAACTTTAACCGTTACTGTCTCTCTATCCGCAGTCACAAACTATAAACTGGAGCCCTTGTTTTCTGGGAGTTCCTCCTCCTCTGCCGCCTCTTCTCCCACTACGGCTTCATCTTCTTCATCTCCTACATCCTCTACCCTTTCATCCTTCTCTTGCCCACTCTCCTTCCCATTCCCTCTCTCCCCCACCTCATTTTCCTCTCTGACTCTTGATCTACTTTCTGCCTTTCCAAGTTCTCTTTCGTATCTTCTCATAAACTTTTCTGCCTCCTGTGTGTCCATCAATTTAAATTTTTTGTCTTTATAGAAGAAGGTGAGCCCTTCCGGAAACTCCCATCTAAATCGTATACCGTTTCTCTTCAAAGCGGCTACCACTTGTCTGTACCCATCTCTTTTGCGTAGCAATCTTACTGGTATTTCTTTGTAAATAATGATAGGCCTACCATCGATTCTTAATTTATTATGGTAGCTCGTTTTTAAGATTAGGTTTTTCATTTCCATTGAGTTAAAAATCACTAAGCAGTCCCCCAGAAATTTATTAACTTTTAAATGTTGTGGTCGCGTCATTCTAAATACATTTTCTATAGCCAGAGCCATCTCTTCTTCTTTTAAACCCAACCACTTAGAGAGTTCCTTGATCATTTTCCTTTTTATATCCTCATTCCTTTCTTCCCCTACTCCTCTAAATTTCAGGTGTAGCTGTTTTTGCCATCTTTAATCTCTGCTTTGGGCTCGCTAAACATGCAGGATCCCTGACACAAGGCAAGTGTCAAAGACAAGGCAGTCAGGCTCAAGAGGATTTTCTGCAAAAGAGACACATACATGCACAAATCATTCAAGATGGTGTTATCATATTTATAGCCTCTCTTGCTGTTAAAAAATGCATTGTATGTGACTAAATTTTAGTCAGAGCAGAGCCAATGAAATTAATGTGCCTAAGTTAGTCTAAAGCACAGAGCCTAGGGCTTGCCGATCAAAGGGTTGGCGGTTTGAATCCCCGCGACGGGGTGAGCTCCCGTTGCTCGGTCCCTGCTCCTGCCAACCTAGCAGTTCGAAAGCACGTCAAAGTGCAAGAAGATAAATAGGTACCGCTCTGGCGGGAAGGTAAACGGCATTTCTGTGCGCTGCTCTGGTTCGCCAGAAGTGGCTTAGTCATGCTGGCCACATGACCCGGATGCTGTACGCCAGCTCCATTGGTCAATAAAGCGAGATGAGCACCCCAGAGTCGGTCACGACTAGACCTAATGGTCAGGGGTCCCTTTACCCTTTTAGTTAGTCTTGTCCATCAATTTCTATGGATCTACTCTGGGTATGATTCGCACTGGATTCAACCCAAGGCCTTTGAAAACTTCCCTCTACATTAAGCTTATACACTTCAGTAGTTGAGTTGGGTCATTTTATACTTAGTGGGATTTTTTATAAAGTAAACTGCCCTCCCCCACAAATCCCATTGCATTCAATACCTCAGAAACATCGATTTTGTTTATATATCTGTTCTCAAAGTCCATCAGTTTTGGATTCTGAGCCACAGCAAAGAGAGGAGCGTTCAGAGATAAATGATTATTTACATTAAAGCACAGGGTGATGCTCAGGTTGGCCAAGAAAATGCCTTTGGCCAATTCCCCCGGCCAATTTCCTGACAAATGCGGGAAAGAAAACAGTCAGAGGGAAGCTCAGGCTATGTGGTTTGTACCCTGGAGTTGTTGCTGTGAGAGTTCCAACTGTAGGTCATTGTAATGAGTCCTAAGTCATTAACCTGAGCAGCAGGGTTGCGCTGGAATTTATATAAAAAATGTTTCACTACCGCAGCTAAAGATAACTAAATAATGTTGTGAGCACTGGTCTGAATGGGGGTCTGGATAGAGAGAAGGCATAACCTCCAAATGCTCTGATTTTCCAGGGACAGTTCCAGAATTACAAAAGCCATCCCGGCTTTGGATTTGATCCCCAAATGTGAGCTCTAAAGCTATAAAGCAGGGGTCAGCAACCTTTTTCAGCCGTGGGCCGGTCCACCGTCCCTCAGACCTTCTGGTGGGCCAGACTATATTTTGGAAGAAAATATGAACAAATTCCTATGCCCCTCAAATAACCCAGAGTTGCATTTTAAATAAAAGGAAACATTCTACTCATGTAAATACACACTGATTCCCAGACCGTCCGCGGGTCGGATTGAGAAGGCCATTGGGCCGCATCCAGTCTTAGGTTGCCTACCTCTGCTATAAAGCACAGACTGTGCCTGGAAAAACAGAGGAAAAGTAAGGGTGGAAAAGACTTAGATGAGCCTGGAGTCTAAGAAAGCCTCAGCAACTAAGATACTCAATCCTCATAATTCTGAATGCCTTTGCGCACCCCCTCTCCACACCTCAAATCCCCCCTTCCACCATTTAAACCTAATCTAGATTAAAGAAAAAAATGTGTACCAACCGTCCCCAAAGCATTCCACTTACCATCTTGGTTTTTCAATGAGTTGCTGGCCAACTCTTATTGGGGTTGGAGGAAAGGGCTCTGGTGTCCCTCAGGTAAGTCTGTGGAGAATCCCATACCCGCTTTTATAGAAATGGGAAGGAGGAGGGGCAAAATTAGAAGGATGGAGGTCCTAACGGGGGAAGGAAATGCTTGCCAGGAAGGAAACATTTGCTTCTGATGACATAAATGTTTCCAAGAACAGCCTGGAGAGTTCTACGTCTTCCGGAGATATTCCTTGATAGGTTCAGACCAGAACCAGAACCCAGAACATGTTATTAGACCAGGATAGTGTTGAGTTCTGCAAGAGCTGTGGCTCTAGATATTTGTCTTTACAGCCTCACCTCAAGAAGGATACTGTCCAAAAAGGCCAGCAAAATGAACAAGGGGGTGGAGCAAAGTGGAGAAAGTAAAGTTTTTATCTCTCATAACACAAATACTTGTGGACATCTCCTGCGTGGCCAGGAGAGAGTTGGCCAGGTAAGGGGAGGAACTGACCAGCCCACCCAACAGTGGGCAGAACTTGCCTGGGAGTTCTCCAGAGCTTCTCCCACCCTACCCACCCTCAGTTAAGCCTTCTTTTGCAGGTTAACCTCTTGTCCATAGGTACGCAGGCGCTGCTACATTATGGTCGCTGTTGAAGGGCTGGAAAGGAATTTTCCTGCATTGGCAGATTTTGCCTTCCCCGTAGCAAAACGTCACAACTTTGGCGGTTTCAGGCCTTGGGAGGAATCCTTTAGTCTGTCTTCCCTAAATGGGGGGGGGGGGCGAAGCACTGGCCCCTCCCCCACGGTGCCGATCCCAGGGTTCCCCGTTAAAGGGGTTGTTTTGAGGGGAGTCATTGGTCATACACTGTTAGGTTGTCATTGCTCTCCTCCTGCAACGGTGGCGAAATGGGGGGCGGACTGTGTGCTTGAACAGACCTCTCCAGAGCCAGCCCAATCCCCATATATTCTGGATAACCCTGATGTTCCCCAGATCCCTGGCCGGGGACTGGGAGGGATAAAAGCCCAATGCCTAAGCCAAGGTCTCCCTACAGCTGAAGTTTTAATAAACTTGCCTGGGAAGAGGGATTGATTGTTAAACTACTCTCGCTGAGAGGAATTGACACTACTTGTAAAAAGGTAAAGCACCCCTGACAGTTAAGTGCAGTCGCAAACGACTCTGGATTTGCTGACCGAAGGAGCTGACGTTTGTCTGCAAACAGTTTTTCCGGGTCATGTGGCCAGCATTGTAGCACCCTGCTTGTGGTTAACGCTTAGCTGGAATGAAATATTCAACGCAGCAATAGAGAAATTAAAATAGTAATTTATTTGTCAGACAAATAAATATGAGGCACAGTGGTATATGGTTACCAAGCTCTGGCCTGGCCTCTTGCCATTCTGGCCAGCACTTATATTTCCTTAATCCAGCCCCCTTGCTCCTCCTGTGGCTGCCTCTGTCCAATCAGCCTGGTTAAAATTCCTATTGGCTGTTTGCTAGAACCAATCACAAAAGATACACCCATTTCCTCTTGCCCTTTTATGGGAATCAAAAAGCTATATATTCTTCTATCTATAAATGACAAATAAGTAGTAATATATCTTACATGTGTCTCAACAAGGAATCTTAATTACCAGCTCACCTCTTGCCCTCCTTGCCCTATTGCCTTCCAAAACAGATAATTAATCTTGAATTTTTATCTTATGCATATGTCAAGGATTGAGTTCACATCAACATTGAGAGATCTCCTTCATTTGAAGGTTTCTAAACAAAAGGCCTGACAACCATATATCAGGAGTGCTCGATTGGCGTCTTCTGTCTGGCAAGGGGCTTGGCTGGTGGCTGACTTAATTTCAGGATAGTTACAACTCTTACAACTATATGAAATAAGAATCTAGCATTTCTTAAATCCTTTGCATAATTATATTTAAACTAATATATTTAATACATAAACAACCTTTTAAAAGGAAAAGAAATCTTAAAAGGATCTTAGTTTAAGAAAGAAACAGCTTTAGAAAAGTCTTCCCAAAATATTCTCTTTCTGCCAGCTAGATGCTTTTTCACTGCTCTTGACCTTCTTAACCTTAGGAAGAAGATATGGCTCATTTTACTATTTATCCACCCTTAATTTGTAGGGTCAGTGTAACCTTGGCTGTCAGCCTGTAATTCCCTTTTTACGACTTTGAGAATTGTTTTCTGCTATAAATCAGGGGGCCCCCTTGTCTAGGAGTAAAACATCTTGTCAAGGTTTTTAGGCAACTGGTCTTTTGCCTGGCATAAAACATTTTAAGCTCATTTTTAAAATACAAGCCCTGATTAAACATATAAGCTTTAATAAAAATGCAAGCTTATGATTAGATGCCTCAGCATGACTAAGCCACTTCCGGCGAAACCAGAGCAGCGCATGGAAACGCCGTTTACCTTCCCACTGGAATGATACCTATTTATCTACTTGCACATTGACGTGCTTTCAAACTGCTAGGTGGGCAGGAGCTGGCACCAAGCAACAGGAGCTCATCCCATTGCGGGGATTTGAACCTCTGACCTTCCGATCAGCAAGCCCAAGACTCACTGGTTTACACCACAGCGCTACCCACGTACATCTCCCAAAATATTGCTGAGGAATTCACTTCCCTGGGGCTCCAGGGAGGTCGCGTTTTCTGTCTCAGCGCAGCCGTAGTCTGGTCCTGCGGGTCCATGTTTCCCTCCCTGTGTGGCCGTTGGCGCCTCTCCCTTCTTGCTAAAAAGCCCCTGACAGCAAGGTTGCTAAAGATGCCTTATGACTGAAGCATGAACAAACACAAATTTCTTCAGAAACAGATTACCTGGGAAGGTGGGACTGGCCTTCTTTGGAAGTTTTAGAACCGAGACAAGCTGGCCTGGGATTCTTTAGCTGTGCCCTCCAGAGTGGGAGAGGCAGATGCTTTCAGGACCAGTTTCTCTCTCTCTCTCTCTCACACACACACAGTTAAAGAGGCCTATGTATGTAACTACAGCGGCAAGGATTCTCTACGTTTAGAAATGGAAGGATAAGAGGACACCCTCAAAGGAAGAATGGCTGATGGAAATCCTGGAATATGCAGAGAGGGCAAACCCGAGGCAATGATTAGAGACACAAATTGAGAATCTTTTAAGGAGGACTGTTTAAAGCAGGCATGGCCACACTTGGCCCTCCAGATGTTTTGGGACTACAGTTCCCACCATCCCTGACCACTGGTCCTGTTAGCTAGGGGTGGTGGGCGTTGTAGTCCCAAGACATCTGGAGGGCCAAGTTTGGCCATGCCTGGCTTAAAGGGAATGGCCATACCCAGGGCCATCTTTACCGGGAGGGGGGGGGGCAAGGGTGCAGAGCACCGGGCGCCGAATTCTGGGGGGGCACCAGGCGCCCACCGATGAAGCCACCTAAGTGCATTGTATTGAGCTGCAATGTGGCAACGGGGTCAGCGACACTTTTGACACGACTTGCGCCGCATGCCTTCCGCTCACCAAAGCCGGGAGCAGGAGGAGTCACAGGAAAGAGGGAGAGACAGAAAGAGAATGCGCCTATCTAGTGACGGGAGTGTGCGCAGGCTCTGAAACCTTCCCAAGAAGAACTCGTATATGTGTGCTCACAAGGGCTGGGCAGATCTTTGCACCCCAGTGGCGCATATGCTAAAGACGGCCTTAAATAGACTGTAGTCTATTTAAGAAGTTATTTCCCATACGAGAAGACCATAGTGGGGATTGAAGTGTAAGAAAATAGCAGAACATATTAAGAAACATGCTAAAGAGGATGAAATTGGATAATTGGGTGATAAGCATCAATGTTGGGTGAGCGGGAAGTCACTACTTTTGTTGAACTGGAAAATAACAAAATGTAGGAAAACAAATTTATATAGCAAGATAGTCGCCTTTGACTGGACTTAATTGTCCAGAGGTCCTTTACGTGTGTCTGTGTGTGTGTGTGTGTGTGTGTGTGTGTGTGTGTAGAATCATAGAATCCTAGAGTTGGAAGGGACCACAAGGGCCATCGAGTCCAACCCCCTGCCAAGCAGGAAACACCATCAGAGCACTCCTGACATATGGTTGTCAAGCCTCTGCTTAAAGACCTCCAAAGAAGAAGACTAAACCACACTCCTTGGCAGCAAATTCCACTGTCAAACAGCTCTTACTGTCAGGAAGTTCTTCCTAATGTTTAGGTGGAATCTTCTTTCTTGTAGTTTGGAACCATTGTTCCGTGTCCGCTTCTCTGGAGCAGCAGAAAACAACCTTTCTCCCTCCTCTATGTGACATCCTTTTATATGTTTGAACATGGCTATCATATCACCCCTTAACCTCCTCTTCTCCAGGCTAAACATGCCCAGCTCCCTTAGCCGTTCCTCATAAGACATCGTTTCCAGGCCTTTGACTATTTTGGTTGCCCTCCTCTGGACATGTTCCAGTTTGTCAGTGTCCTTCTTGAACTGTGGTGCCCAGAACTGGACACAGTACTCCAGGTGAGGTCTGACCAGAGCAGAATACAGTGGCACTATTACTTCCCTTGATCTAGATGCTATACTCCTATTGATGCAGCCCAGAATTGCATTGGCTTTTGTGTGTGTGTGTTTGTGTGTGTGTGTGTGTGTGTGTGTTCAAAGCGTCAAATCATCCTTTGCTCATATTAATAGGCTCCTTGACAATGTTGCCATTTTTTATCTCTGCTTTGAAGGGGCCAAGGAAGCAAAACCCATGGAGCAAAACAATCAGTGGTAGGATGACTTTCTGAAAGAGGCAAAAGAGAAGGTAAATCAGCAGATGACTATAACAATTCTGGGTCTATCAAGATCTTGAGATCATTTGCTTGCTCATTCAGCTGTGTTTTTAAATTAAGCCATAAGATTAAGCTGATTGCCATTTTAATGAACTGTGTCAGAAACGAAACCGGCTTCTTTATCTGCTTTTGTAATCAGGGAAACTGATGGGAGTTGCAGTCCAGTGACATCTGGAGGAGGAACTTCAGCTCATTTGAGATGCACAAAAAGGCTTCGCACTCAATGGCAGGGGCAGACTTTAGGAATATGGCGCCCTAAGCGAGGACAAAATTTGGCGCCCCAAAGATTCATTTGGCACCCTTCTGCCTCCCGCCTTCCATTCAGCGCATGCGCTCAAGTGCATTATGTCATAGTTGTGGTGACTCAATAACCCAGGGTTTAACTTTGAGTAGGTACCCGTAGAAGTATAGGTTTTATTATTAATACCTGGATGGGGGAACTGCCTACACCACCCTCATTCTGGCACTGTCTATGAGCTACCCAAGAAACAAGAGTTGAGCTAAACTGTGGTTGTGTCTTTTTTTCAGTGTCAAAAGCAGTTTGGGATAATTGGCTAGAGCAGAGGTTTTCAGCCTTTTTGAGTCCACAGCTCCCTTGACCAACTACATTCTTTCTGCAGACTCCTGTGGGGCTCAGGAGCCCAGTTATGTCACCTCTTGCCTGCAGAGCCGGCAGCCCCTCACCCCTCCCTTGTGGAGGGTTCCCTCAGCCTCCTCTTCTCCCCTCTCCTTGGGAGTCCTCTGGGCAGTCACTGCTGCCACTCCAGGTCCCTGAACTGCCCCCCCCCCCCCGGACCCAGAGAGAGGTGCCTTTTAAAAGGTGAGTCTCTAACCCTCCTAGGCAGAAGGTTATGAAGCACAATGTGCATTTTCTAAGCAACTTCTGTCAAATGAGCCAGCATGGCCACGCCTGTCTGTCAGGAGTTTCAGCCAAGTCAGAATTGTGATTGGTGAGTTCTTTGGACACCAAGGAATAGGAGCCCCCAACATCCTAGCAGGGCCCAATTTCTAATGGTGCAGTTAGAGTAATTGCACCTGAACCTATGCTAGCCTGGGCCTGTATGATGAGCTTTCTTTTTAATAAAAGAAACAAATTATTTTGACAAATAATGTGCAGGCAACCGTCTAAGATGAGGGCTGACAGCCCAACGCAAAGAGAGGGGGGAGTCTCATGCTTCTTCTGGTTCTGCAGCACAGAGAACCCACTTCCAGCTACAACTGGCTCTTCTGTTCCTTCCTCCACTCCTTTCTGGAGGGAAGCCCTTGCCTTGGCAGATGCTGTGGGACTAAAACAGAGAGGGACTTTGGGGGTGCTGTTAGGGGTACGGGAAGTGCTGTTCACCACCTCTGCTTTGGCTGCCTTTGAAAAAGCATGAGGGCTCAAAAGTGTCACACCCGCCAACCTTCCCTTTACTTTGCCACCCATGGAAGGGCTTATGGAAAATGTGGAGGGAAACATTTTATTGTCTGCGGGGGGGGGGGGGATCCTTTTGAAAAGGACGGAGCAGACATGTCAGGGTCTGATTCCCCCCTCCTTCCTTTTCCAGGAGAAGCAAGGAGAGGAGATGGCAATGCCTTTTTTTGTTTCTGCTGCCTGCTGCACAGCAGAGGTTGTTGCAAAGCTGTTGCAGGAGGCCACCTAGTTCAGAGGCCTCATCAGCCCCATGCAGTGCGGGATTTATGTATAGGCTAAGTAGACTGAAGCCTAGGGCCTCTAAATCTAGGGCACCTCGCCAGCCTGCCATCTCCCCAGTGCCGCAGTCTCCCCTCTCCCAAAATTGCAAACCCAAGACTTCATGCGAGAGCAGGGCAACTCCGGCCCAGCAACTATGAGACTCGGGGCTAGCCAGTGGGGCCCAGTTAGAAGCAGTGGGGCGGGCCCAACTTGAGTTTTGTTTTGTTTTTGTTTTTGGGTAGGGCCCCAGTTCACAGCCAAATTCTGCAAAATCTTTTGGATATAAATAAAATCCATCTAGATTGCCCTGGTGCGGGAGCACCCTTAGGAGCAGCCCGTGGGACCCAATTTAGCCAAATTGCTCCAATTGCTTTAAGGTTACCTCTGATGAGACTGTGCAGGGGTTGGATTGACAAGCCCTGCACCTTCTAGGTCCCTGGTGTCACTATTCAGAGTACAGACTCAAGGCACTTACTGGAAATCAGTTTTGTCACCTCCCCTCCAAAAAAAACCTGGGATGATGACCCTGTTAGAATTCCTGATCTATGATTGCAGTCATAGGATTGTTGTCTCCCACATGACGGTATATGTTTTGACTCCACAGAGTGGGAACTGATGGAGACAGGATGTTTGTGTTACTGTGTTCCGTGAAGTGGGACTATTGTCCTTTGTTCTTTTTCTCTTTGCTGTTTGATGCTAGAGAGAGAGGGAGCCATGTTGTAGTGCTCTGTGTGTGTTTATATGTAAATAAAGTAGCCAACATGCTGAGTTGCTGAGGTCTGTCACGCAATGCTGTGCAAACTCTGCGGATCCCTAAGTGTGCCGGTATCAGTTGGCATTGGTCGCTGTGATGTTCGGGCTGAAGAAAGCTTATGAAGTGCCTGAATGATCCTGATCAAATTTGCAGATGACACCAAACTGGGAGGGGTGGCTAACACCCCAGAGGACAGGATCACACTTCAAAACAACCTTGACAGATTAGAGAACTGGGCCAAAACAAACAAGATGAATTTTAACAGGGAGAAATGTAAAGTATTGCACTTGGGCAAAAAAAAAATGAGAGGCACAAATACAAGATGGGTGACACCTGGCTTGAGAGCAGTACATGTGAAAAGGATCTAGGAGTCTTGGTTGACCACAAACTTGACATGAGCCAACAGTGTGACGCGGCAGCTAAAAAAGTTTAGACTCACCCCCCCCCCATGTTGACATAATCATTTTTGTTTAAGTGAAGGAATAGGGCCACAAATAACTATAAATCCACACCTGCACTTACCTAGGAGTTAAAAAGTAAAGGTAAAGGTACCCCTGACAGTTATGTCCAGTTGCGGACGACTCTGGGGTTGCGGTGCTCATCTCGCTCTATAGGCCAAGGGAGCCGGCGTTTGTCCACAGACAGCTTCCGGGTCATGTGGCCAGCATGACTAAGCCGCTTCTGGCGAAACCAGAGCAGCGCACGGAAACACCGTTTACCTTCCCGCCAGAGTGGTTCCTATTTATCTACTTGCACTTTGATGTGCTTTCGAACTGCTAGGTTGGCAGGAGCTGGGACCGAGCAACGGGAGCTCATCCCGTCGTGGGGATTCGAACCGCCGACCTTCTGATCGGCAAGCCCTAGGCTATGTTTTTTAGACCACAGTGCCACCCGCGTCCCACCTGGGAGTTAGCACAACTGAATTCAATGGGACTTACTTCTGAGTATACTTAATGAGGATGGTAGCCACAGATAAAAACATAGTAAAATGTCAAATATTAATAATTTAATAATTTGAACCAATACAAAAAGTCACAGTAACTTTAAAATAAACAACTTATATCAAATTGAGCAATATTTAATAATCCATTAGAATCTAAAAACTGCTGATAGCTGAGATAGGCATGTCCATCACTTTCATTATGATATGTACCAAATTCTGCAAGTAGTGATATCAAGCAAAGACAACAGATACACACCGAAATGCACATATGACTGATTTATTCAGATTCTCTTACATGAAAGGAATTTGGGTGGGATTTGTAAAGCTCAGGGACAGGGTTTGGAGGGATCGTCCAGTTTATAGAACTCATATTCACATGTTTTTGGATTTACCACTCCTTTACATCCCTGACGTTCGGCAATACCACCGTACCTAAAAAGAAGAAGAAGAAGAATGTGTAAACTAAGGCTTCCCTGAGCTTATGGAGATCTTGTGGAGGAGTGCTCCTTTCTCCTGCTCACTTAGGACATGCCAAGAATGATTGGAACTGCCTGGCAGAAAAGCAGTTTTGCAAGATGTTTGCTCCATCCAGGGAAAACCAAGCCCTTGGAAAACATTTGCCCTGAGGCCAAATTCACCTGGCAAATCGAAGCTGAATGTTTTGTACAATATGCCATTCCATGTTGCTGTACGATGATTCTTCCCCACCCCCCACTATGTTTGCAGTGGTTGAGGGCAGCATCCATGCACAAAAAAGAGTGTAGCAAAATGTTGGTGCAAAACCAAGAGGCCAGCCAGGAGGGAGACAGAAGGAGACAGGAAGGTGCAGGAAAGAGGAGGGGTCCTCTTTCACTGGGTGCATCGGGGTCCCTCTCCCCAGCACCAACTCCTTGGTGATCTCCGGATGAGAGGATCTGGGACTCTGGGAGATCCCAAAGTCCAAGCTTCCACACAGCGAATGCCTGGTCTTCGGATGATTGGAAAGGCACTCTGGACATGCTCAGTGCTTGTTACCAGATCGAATTTCATGACTCTGCTTTCTATTAAATCTATAAATATCTTAATTAATCAATCAATTCACTGTTTGGTTCAAGGAAATGTAGGCAACTATTTTATGCAACCTATCTTCAAAGGTATCGATTTATTGGGACACCCGTCTTCAGCTAATTCCGTCCATGAATGTTTATTGAGCAGAAGATCTTCCAAAGAGAACGGGGCAAAATAACTTGAAAGAGATTAATAGATCCAGTGCCATTCTGGGTATTTGGCCTACCTGGAACAGCATCCCATTCCCCTTTCACTACATGTGCATTCCAGGCAATGTGCTGTATTCCACTTGGAGCCGAATGGGTGCTTGCTCCCATCATAGAGATCGGTACACTCAGTGGGCAGCACCGGCTGACCTAGGGAGAGAAATCCTATACATTTAACATCAATCCAATCAGAAGCTGCTGCTCAGCACAATGCAAAGACTGCGCAAGAGAAGCCCAGTGGCTGCAACTTGTCCACTTGTCCAGCTCCTCCTGTGCTTCTGACTGCAGCCTGATACATGAAAATGTAATAGGTAAAGCAAACCCCCCCCCCCGCAAAATACACAATAAAAGTAACCGCTTAAGCAGGGACTCATCAATGAGAAGATGAGACGGGAGCAGCGTCAGGTCATTTTAGACTCTGAGGAGCATCACAACATCCAGAGAACTGTAGATTTTGAAGGTCGCTGCATTTTGGTCTGTGTTCTGGTTCTGCAAGAGCAGATTTGGTAGGTGTATGCTAAAAAATCTCTAGTCAGGAACACATTTCCCAAACATTAAATACTGATTTGGCCATAAATAGGTTGCTTATCAACATTACATTGCTGTTTACTTACCATCTTTAATCTCTACTTCGTGCTGGCTAAACATGCAGGATCCCTGACACAAGGCAAGTGTCAAAGACAAGGCAGTCAGGCTCAAGAGGATTTTCTGCAAAAGAGACACACAAATCATTCAAGAGGATGTTATCAAATATTTATATTTAGAGCTTCTTTTTCTGTTTAAAATGGATTGTATCAGACTAAATCTGAGTCAGTGCAGAGCTACTGAAATTAATGTGCCCTTTACCTTTACCTTTAAGATACCTGAAGAAGTGTGCATGCACACAAAAGCTTATACCTAAAACTACTCAGTTGGTCTCTAAGGTGCTACATTATAATTTTTAAATTCTTTTGGAAGGATTCTTTTAAAGACTTTCTTAGATCGTATAACTTTTTTGAAGACTTGATTCTTTTAAGGGAATTTTTAGGTTTTTAAGAAGAGTCTTTTTAACTATCTTTTTAAAGAATTGTTTTAATTTGTTTTGAATATAGTTTACTTTGCTCTGTCCCTTTTCCTGGTCCCTAGAGAAAGCTGCAGTGGCTGCTAATGGGTAAAGAAGGAGAAAGAGGTGCATTCTAGATGGATCAGGTGTCAGAGAAGGCAAGGAACTTTTCAAAAACCTCATCCTTGTAATTTTGACTGCTCTTTGCATAAATCTGCCTCTCTAGTAAATCCTTTCACACCTTTTCATCCAATCCACATCAGAGCAACAGTGGGACAAAGAAATAGAGTGTGACTTACCATCCTGGTTTCTCTGTCCTCAGCTGGTGGGAAACTCTTCTGGGTGGGAAATGACACCTACAGCTGTGTTCCCTTCCAATGCCTGGAGTGGACTCACACCCCCAAATTTATGCAGACATGAGAGAAGGGAAACATGGAAACGCCTCCCTTGCATGGCTGTTTGGGTAAACTAATGTGCCAAAGCAAACACACCTTTTTTTTAAGAGCACTGGAAGAAAATGTTGGCACCTGACTCACTTGAAGTTTGTTTTCTGGAGAAATATCTGCATAAATGGGAGGCTTTGAGTTCCTTCACAAATACTTGAGAAGAACATACCCAGGCAAGGTGTGGATTGTAAATAATCCAGGGAATGTGGTGGTGGTGAGCTGGTCAGGCATGATAAAGCCAGATGGGACAAGGGAGGCAGGCTTAGAGATTGGACTGGCCTCACTGATGAGTGACTCAGAATATAATTTCTCCCATCTGTGAAATTTAGTAATTTAGTAATTTCTGGATTGAGTTGTGGTGAATGTGTCCAAATGTGTCACATTGTAATGGCAATGGGAGGAACAGGAAGCATATTATCCCTCTATGTTCTTGACAGGGTGCCGCTCAGCTGAATGCAACTGCCAAGTGGTTGTGTCCAGATTGGAATATTGCTCATTGGCTTTATTGAAAAGTGACAAACCAAAAATATGACTTTGAGTCATGTGATCACAGCAGGGGCGAACCTTGATATTTTGCCAGCTTATGCAGGACCATTTGTCACCCTCCACCCACCAGCCCTTGCAGCTTTGAGAAGGAGGTGGGAGGACTCTAGGACCCTGTCAGAGGCCTCACGCTGAAGCCGGGCAAGCGTTTGCCATCTTACTGGGCTTTGAGAAGGCACGCTCCTCGCCTGTGCGCCTGGTGCAACCCCACCACTCGCACTGCCCTAAATCCACCTTTGCTCACAGAGTTTTAGATTGATTAACAATAAAGGTGCTAACAAAAGATCTGTGGACATGTGACCTATGATTTGAGGGTGGTTTTGAGGAGATCCTGTGGGAAATTTAGCCTCATATAACCCACATGCTTAGCTCTAGTTAATGCATGAAAGGGTTAAAAGCATAGAGTAAGCTGTTTTGCCAGAGCTAGGTCATACCCCCTCTCACTGATTGGTGAAGGGTCAACAAATTCTTGCTGTCCACTTTCTTCCACCATGTGAATCCAACCAGAGAAGACATTGAGCTAATTGCTCCAAGCCCAGACCACGTGCTTAGAAACCCTTTTCCAAGTTCTGTAATTATGTTTTTCTACAAGTGTTTTTCTTGCTGCTGTATGGAAAAGCACATAAATCTGACTTTTAACAAGTTTGAGATTAAATGTACTGTATACTTATCATTAAATTGTGGGAGGGCTGTTATGGGCTTGTTTTGTTCTTGTTCTTCTTTTTATTATGTCTTTTTATTTTGTATTTCTATGCTGTGAACTGCCCTGAGATCTAAATAAATAGAAATAAAATCAACTTTGTGGTCTTTTCTATGCTAAAGGGGAAGCTTTGAAAGTGAATTAGAAATGGGATATTCTAAAGGTCTAACAGCCTCTATTTCCATGCTTTACTAAGTTGCATGTTTTGTGATTTAAACCACTGCTGGGGCTCTCTTATCAGAGAATGTTTGCCGCACATCTGGATCTAGGCATCCAGGGGGTTCTTCTTTAAGCCAATCATAACCAACAGATCACTTGTAAAAAAATGTGGATCCATAGAAATCCATGACTTTTGTCTATGTTTTTCTACCATTGCAACACTGGAAACTTACCCAATCCTTGATTTTTACAGTTCAGCCATTGGAAACAGATGGTGATGTTTGATTTGACTGGGGTGGGGGTGGGGTGGAGAGGAATGAACAAAACACGCAGTTTCAGGAGGATCAAGTCAAATCTTTTCAAATCAGATTGATTTGATTCAAGAGGATCCATTTTACTGAATGCAAATGTATGGCTTCTTGCTCCCCCCCTTTCTCTTTCCTCATTCCCTCTCTTGCCTGAACCTCATGGCTCCCCACCCCTCTGCCCCAAGACCCTGCAGCTTCCTATCCAGAGTTTCATGGTCGCTTGCTGTTTGTTGAAAGCTGTGTCTGACTGGATCGTTTGTACCCACAGGAATCAGAAGGAAGGGGTTTTGGTCAGAAGGTTTGTTAAGGCTTGGCAACTTCTCTGTCACATCTTGAATCTCAGCACCTGGAAGACAGCACTGGGACAACCTGTTACCTCCACACACAGCTGCCTCTGTTCCCCTCAGTAGGGAGTCACCTATCACCACCACTCATCTCCTCCTCCTCTGAGGAGTGGCAGGATTCATTCAGTGCCCTGTACCTTCCACAGCCACCTCAGTGTGTTCGGAGGTCTGCAGATTCTCTCCCACATGCAGTGTCTGAGGTGAGGCCATGGAATTGATTTTGCAACTCCAGGGACACAGCATTGTTCCAGCTAGTCCTGATTCTCTGTGGCATGTTTCCTGCATTGGGCAATCTCTCCCCCCCCCCCCGGGTACCCCACCTCCTTGTTTCACTATTCCAGGACAGCCTGCTTCCTCATCTTGCCTGATAACTCAAAGTGTGCATAGTGGGCCTCAAGTTGTTGTACATTCGCTTCCAGCAAGACAACCAGTTTGCATTTGCTGCAGGTAAAAAGGTAAAGGACCACTGGATGGTTAAGTCCAGTCAAAGGCGACTATGGGGTGTGGTGCTCATCTCGCTTTTCAGGCCAAGGGAGCTGGCATTTGTCCATAGACAGCTTTCTGGGTCATGTGGCCAGCATGACTAAACTGCTCCTGGTGCACAGAGGACTGAGACAAGTGCTGTTTCCCTTCCAACCGCAGCAGTACCTATTTATCTACTTGCACTGGTATGCTTTCAAACTGCTAGGTTGGCAGGAGCTGGGACAGAGCAGCAAGAGCTCACTGTCATGCAAATTTGAACCAGCAACGTTCTAATCAGCAAGCCCAAGAGGCTCAGTGGTTTAGACCACAGTGCCACCCACGTCCCTCTGAGCCTCTTGGGCTTGCCGATTGGAAGGTCAGCAGTTTGAATCTGCGCAATGGGGTGAACTCCCATTGCTGTGTCGCAGCTTCTGCCAACCTAGCAGTTCGAAATCGTATCAACGCGAGTAGAGAAACAGGTACCGCTGTGGCAGGAAGGTAAACAGCATTTCTATGTGCTCTGGCACTTGTCATGGTCCTCTGTGTGTCAGAAAGCTGTCTGTGGACAAACACCGGCTCCTCAGCCTGAAAAGCCAGATGATCGCTGCAACCCACAGTCACCTTCCAGGGGTCCTTTACCTTTACCATTTGCTACAGATGTAGTTTTGCATATTCCCCAAAAGGAAGGCAAACATGGCACAGGTGTTGCAAGTCACTGCAGCACCTCCCTCGCCATTCATGTCTCTTGGACCTATGCACACCATGAGATGGCACACCTGACCTCCCCCTCAAACTGCCCCCAAAACCCTTGCCAGCACAAATGTCATCAGTCTCCAGTGACCTTCACCCTAAGGACCCTAACCTTGGGTATGAGTTGGGATCCTCAAAACCTGCCACCACTCAAAGATGGGAGTCCACATGACAATATCTTTTTCCTTCCCCTCTTCCTCACTTTGTCACAATAAAAGCAGGCTCTAGACTGACAGCCAGACCCAAACAGCATTTTAGCACTATATTACCACAGCAGGGGAAATTGTAAATGAGTAGGAAAGGGTGGGGGGTGCAGGGGTCTCCTCCTGAAAACCTCCTGTTGCCCAATCAATGATACAACCAGCTGTTGCAAGCTGACTGCCCCCCCCCCAAAAAAACAGAAGTCATGCTCTCAGAGGCTGGGGACACACTGCAACATTTTGTTGTAGGTGCCTACTTTGATTACTTATTTCTAAAGTACTTTCAACACACAGAACACACAGTACTGTACTGTAGTGCACAGAGACACTTCTGCAGCAGGCCTTGGACACCCAACTCAGAAGCTGGTGAGATAAACTGAACAACCATTTGGTTCTACTGTTGTGGAGAATGCAAACAAAACTGTTCATGCAAATTATATACTTGTTTCTGACTAATCTGGTGTTTATTTTGTGCAAAGATACTTGTGGTCCCTGGCAGAGTCATACTACCTTCATTTGCTGATAAGGATAGGCCAAAGTCCAAGCAGGATATTCTCATAAACTAGCAGGATAGGGCTGAGTCCAAAACAGATGTGTCAGCTGTGGGCCGCAGTACCAGGAACACTGACAGTTCGATGACTGATGAGTTGGCATTTCTGCTGCTCCATCTGGAATCCCAGATTCATCATCAGTGACATGAAATGCTATTTCACCCATCAGTGAAATATGATCATTTCTGGGTTGAGCTATGGTTAAAGTGTTGATGGGGTAGACTCTTTCGGAAGAGCCAGTTGCATAGTCTGCTCCTGCATTGGCCCTCTCAGCGGAGACACAAGTCACATCAGTGGCCAGGAATGACTTACTGGTTTTGACTGTTTTACCATCTGTGACCCTATCTAAAGAGTAATGACCTTGCCACCGTGAGGCATACATCTGGGCTGGGGTGGCCACTGGGACTGTTCAGAAACTTCAGTGGGTGCAAAATATGGCATCAAGAAGGCTGGTGCTAATCAAGAACCTTCAGAACAGATTATACCAGTTCTGCCACTTATGCTAGCTGCTTGATCACTCCCAGACCCGATTTAAAGTTTTATGTCTGGTCATTAATGCAGTTGTGGGGAAGCCGAAGAAACAGAAGTTGTTGGAGTGCAGTCCCCATCATCTATGACCATTGGTCATGCTGGCTGGAACTGATGGGAATTGGAGTCCAATGACACCTGGAGGGCCACAGGTTCCCCATCCTTGCCTTAGCAGTTTGGGACCAGGATCTCAGAAGGAGCACCTACACTGGGAGTTGTGGAACCAGTAGCCCCATGTGCCAGATATCTGTGGGTCAATGCGGATACCCAAACCCTTGCATGGTGCCTCCCAAGCTTTGCCACCTCACCATCAGGCACTTGAGAAGTGCTGCGCAAAGCATTTTGCAAGCCCTGCGCTTGCTCCTTCATAAACGCCAAGCATCAGGCTGGTAAAGCTGCTTTCTGCAGGAATCGGCTGTGCAGCTAAAATCCAGCCGATCCAGCCAGGTCTCTAGTTGCCTTGACACCTGCTGCCACAGATGTAGGGCAGCTGGGCATGGTTTGGGGAATGCAGCCTCGTGGGCCAAATTGGGACCCATGCTGTACCAATTTTGGCCTGTGAGCCAGAGGTTCCCCACCGCAGCCTACACCAATACAAAACTATGCAGGCTGTACTGCTGCCCGTTCAGGTCTCAGGCTGATCTATGAGAGATATGAAGCAAACCAATATCAGGGAATGGGTTTTTTCAGCAGTGGCCCCATATATATGGAAGTCACTGGTTCAGTGACAGAGCATTTGCCCCAAGCCAGGGCCGGCTCACCCAAGATTCTGATGTCAATCTTTCTTCCTCCCTTTTTCCTAATGTAGATCTTCCCTCACACACTCTTCCCTGGTGGGAAGGGGGCACCATTTTGGAGTTTGCCTCAGGTGCCTAAATGTCTTGGGCCAGCCCTCCCCCAAGTTCAAGTTCCCCAACATCTCCACTTAGGGCTGGGAAAGGTTCTGTGCCTGTAGGCCAAGGACCACATCCAGCCCTCATGCAGCTCTCAGCCCCAAAAAGATTCCCCACCCCTGGTGAAGACAACACTGAATTTAGTGGGCCATAGTCTGGCTCAGGATAAGGCCGTCTCAGTTGTTCCTGTGGCCCCATCACTGGAAGCATTTGAGAAACAATCTAAATGTGTTGTTGTTGTTTTTTGGGGGAAAACCAGCTTGCTTTTTATTAATTGCTGGCGGTGTTTTAACTACCGTTGTTCAGTTTTAAGACATATGTATATTCATATGGGGATAGACAATGAAAAATATGACTTGAAAAAATGGTCCTAGAAGGAATTCAGCTTCCGTGGATGTATGTGCTCAGGAAACATGTTCTGAGGATTTCAAAAAGCTCACCTCTCTGCCAAACACTTGCAAATCACCTCTGCTCTGTTCTGTTGCTCACACAGTCACATCCATGAATGAATGGGAGCTAAATATTATTTTCTTCTCTCTCTCTCTCTTTTTAAAGTTAATCCATGAAATCCCCGGAGATGAAAATCAGGGCAATTTTCTTGGAACATCTCGAGCTCTGGTTTCAAGACAAGCAGGCTTTTGTTTCAGTTGAAACAGTCATTTTGATGCATAGACTAGCAACAACTAAGGCAATTAAAAGTAGCTCCTCCAGGAACATAATGTAATGAGATCAGCAGGGGGCTTCTTCTGCTGTTGCAGCAACACTCTGCCCCTCCCTTCTGTCTCAGCAGTAGAACAAGGCCTCTCCTCTTCCCGGAGGGGAGGGCTTGTGAGTGGAAGCAGCTTCCTGCGGCAGCAGCAGGGAGGCGTATTCGGCTCCCTGCTTCTGATTGGCCCCGCTGCCGCGACCAAGCCCTTCAGCCAGCCAATAGGGCTGGCTGGTGGGCGGGGTTAGCTGCATTTAAGCAGCCGCGGCAGCGCTCTGTCCCCAGTCTGTTCCTGCTTTCTTTGGATCTCCCGCCTTCCCTCCCTCTTAGGTCAGCTTCTTTTCGTATTGACCTTGCTATGGACTTCGGTTGGTTGCCTTGGTTGCCCAAGGGGCCTGGTAGGACTTTTTTATCCATTTGGCAAATTGGCATCAGCCTCTTGGTTTTTTCGCCTGCCTCGTAGCAATGCGTCACAACTTTCTGGTATTGCCGGTTAGGCATTGGACTAGGTGTGCTGTGTTGGAGGATTGGGTATGGGCCATCATCTACCCCTCCTCTTTTGGGTATTCCATTAAAGGAATCCGGCAGTCGTGGATCCTATCTGATGCCCTGCTGGTGGCTAGGGCCATTGCACGACCCCCGGTGACGTCATGAAGGAGCTTCCAGTTGTATTTGCATCAACAAGCTCCTCCCATTGGTTCTTAACCCTGAAATGCCTCCCTGCTGAGCGGGGTGGAGTCATGTATTGCTGTTTTATCCAATGCCTAAGCCAATACTACTCACATGCTGTAACCAATAAAGTTGTGGCATAATTTTGCCCATTAACCAAAAATAATGTCTTTGTGTCTTATTATAATCCTATGTGGGTGGCGGGTCCTTGACTCACAACTGGAATTGACAGAGCCACAGTGTGAGTGTAGTTGGAATCCATCTGTCTCAAGAGACAATGGAGTGTGCCTCTGGGGGTGAAGTCAGACTGCTGTGTTAGCAGCCTGGGCAGTGTGTCTGGAGGGCCTGGGCTGCCCAGACAAGAAAACCCCTCTCTCAGCCTAGAATCATAGAATGATAGAGTTGGAAGAGACCACAAGGGCCATCGAGTCCAACCCCCTGCCAAGCAGGAAACACCATCAGAGCACTCCTGACATATGGTTGTCAAGCCTCTGCTTAAAGACCTCCAAAGAAGGAGACTCCACCACACTCCTGGGCAGCAAATTCCACTGTCAAACAGCTCTTACTGTCAGGAAGTTCTTCCTAATGTTTAGGTGGAATCTTCTTTCTTGTAGTTTGGAACCATTGCTCTGTGTCCGCTTCTCTGGAGCAGCAGAAAACAACCTTTCTCCCTCCTCTATGTGACATCCTTTTATATATTTGAACATGGCTATCATATCACCCCTTAACCTCCTCTTCTCCAGGCTAAACATGCCCAGCTCCCTTAGCCATTCCTCATAAGGCATCGTTTCCAGGCCTTTGACCATTTTGGTTGCCCTCCTCTGGATGCATTTTGGTTGCCCTCCTCTCTGATGTGGTCTGAAGGAAAACAAAGCAAGATGTTTGGCACCAGCTTGGCTGCAGGAGGTGCTGGAAGGAGGTGTACAAAGCGGCATCCAACCCTCTTAGGGACTCCACTCCAGATTTGTGCAGGGTTTAGTCCGGCAAGGCAGTGGAGGTTTAGAATCAGAGATTCCTGCATCACAGAGGGTTGGACTAGATGACCCCCAAGTCCCTTCCATGTACAATTCCATGATTCTCCTATATGAGCTTCCTTCCCAGGTTGATGAGCCCCACCACCCACTCCCCTTTTTTTATATATAGATTGTAATGTCTCCTCTCCTTGAAATGGCATTTTTTAGGGATGTGTTTCCTCCTTTCTCCCTCATCTCCACTTGGCAGTTGCACCAGCCACTTCTCTTCCATCATATCCATCTGGCGGCAGACCAGCAACGAGAGAAGGGAAGCAGGGCTTCTCCATCGACTCTGCTGAGAGACCAACGGCCTTTGGCCCTCCCTCAGCTGTCAGATAGCAGCAGCCATTCCACCAGGCGAAAGGCTTCCCTCCCAGCTGGCCATTGTAAGAACTGTAATTTAAAGAACTGGTCTCTGAGCTTGCTTTTATTCCCTCCTCATCTCTTTTTCCTTGGGCAACTTTTGTCCTTTGGTTTGCCTGCCTTCTAAGCACGGTAAAGCTTCAATGGAAGTTTTCTCTCCCTCCCCACCAAGGAGCAGGAGTCAAATGCCTGGCTTTGATGGCCATAAAGTACCACCTACATTTTCTTCCCATTTATCTTTCCCAAGGCTGGGGGGTGGGGCACAGCTTGTTATCAGAAAGCTGCACCATCTTCCTCCATCTGCTATGGGTTTATATGACTTCTTTACTCCCAAAGCCTCCCTTTAGTGGATTAAAGAAAAAGATGTGGTTCACATGTGGTCATTTGCATGTCCTGATGCACTGGTGGGTGAGATGAAGTGAAACTGCTGTTCTAAATGGGGGGGGGGGAGAGAGATGAGGCTGAACATGCTGTACTTTGGTCTGCATATTCACACCCACAGCCTGGACACTGAGCTGGATTAAAAGACATTTTAGCCACCCCAAATAGAAGAGAAACTTCCCAAAGAAAGCTCTGGACAAGACCAGCAGCTTCATTCTTCTTCTCAGGATCGTCAAAGGAAAGACTAAAAGTAACTTCTGAGCAAGGAAATGGGTCGTTTCCATCCTTCCTTTTACCTTGACAGAGCATGGGGTCCACCTGCAGCTCCAGGTGTATCTCCAGGTCTGCCGGCCTTCTGGGTGTGAGGATGCCAAGACTGGACTTGCATCCCTGATTCTCAAAAGGAGATGTGGTGAAACCACACTTGGAATACTTTGGACAGTGTACAGGGGCTGGAGAAATGATCTTATGAGGGACAAGTACAACATTTGGGGTTTCTAAGTTTAGAAAACAGGCAAAGGGGCATATGATGGAGGTGTATGAGATTTTGCATGGTGTGGCAAGAGAGGTTTTTCTCCCTCATAATACTAGGGGGCATCTAGTGAAGCTGAATATTGAAAGATTCTGGACGGGCAAAAGGAGGTGCTTCTTTAAACAGTACATAATTAAACTACAGAATTCACTCCCACAAGATCAATTGTCTCACTCAGTGTAAGGCAGCTTTCTATGGAAAGAGTTAAGTTCCTGTGTGAAGGTGCCTATTGGTTAATACCTGTGACAATATGAGGCCACATGATATCACGATAGCCACTGGCTTAGGGGCTTTGGGGGGGGGAATGGACACATTCATGGGAGAGGTCAACCAATGGATATTGGGCATGAAAATGTAAATCAAACTTCCATGCACAGAGGCACCTTATCTCTGTTGATTTGTAGCAGTGTCCAAGTGCACAGCGGAATGATGAGGAATACGTGCACATACTCTAAGTTGCTTTATTTACATTTCAAAGCTGGTAGATTACAGAAAAACATTTTTGCCTCTGCCGGAGCAGAAAATGCATCCTCTCTCCTCTGAAGCACGGAGAGAATCACACAGTGACTGAGAACAGTGAAAAACAGGAAACCAGTGTACGTCACACCCAGCCTCCCTTTCCCGTGAGAAAACTCCAACAGTAACTCTGTGGAATGTAAACACCTGTCTCATGACAAGCACTTCGCTGCACAGTGAAGAGAGCAGAAACCAACATCCTCCCCCTTTCTGTGAACATCACTGGGCAGCGTGTTCGTACAATATCAGTACAAACCCAACTTCTGCACATAGGTACAGTGTTGATCCCTTGATACAATCTTGGACAATACATCAGCAGGAATTTCATTACCTGGCATATAGGACACCGTTACGAGTCCCTTCTGAATACGTTCCCTAGCATGTTGCAACTTCAATTGCAAGTGCTTCGTGCTTTGCTTACAACCTTCAGAATTCAGCAAAGCCAAACATGCTTTGTTGTCCTGGTAAACCTGGATTGGACATTTGACAGGAATTTTCATGTCTTTGCACAATTGTAACAACCATTCACTATCCTTAAGTGAATAAGACAGTGCATTCAGTTCAGCTTCACAAGTACTTAAGCTAACTGTTGTTTGCTTCTTGCATGACCAATCAAATAGACCCTGATTGTACATATAGCAAACTCCTGACGTACTTTTCCTGTCTGTAGTGTCACTTCCAAAACTTGCATCTGCAAATATCTCAAGACCACCAGACTTCTGATTGTTAAATCTCAGTCTGTAATGCATAGTGCCTTTCAAATACCGCGCTATGCGTTTCAGAGCTTTCCAATCCTTAACAGTAGGATTGTTGACTTGTCTGCTTAGCAAATTACAGCCAACAGCAATGTCTGGTCTTGAACATCTGGCAATGAAGTTTAGCTTGCCTAGCACACTTCTGTACAGTGTAGTGTCAGAAAATGCTTCTTCAGTGTCATCTACCTGATAACCTGTTGTCATTGGTGTGTCTACAGGGTTAGCATCCATCAGGTTTAGTTTACCTAACACATCAGCAATTTTCCGTGACTGGTGTACTAGAATGTTACCAGCTTGATCTCTTTCTATTTCCAGAGATAGGTAGTTGTTTACCTCACCAAGATCTTTCATGTCAAAGTGTTCTTTCAGTTGAGCTAGGGCTCAAAAGAATAAAAGATCATCAACATAAAACAAACAATACAGTTTCTTTTGCCCCTCCTCTTTGACAAATACACATGGATCAGCTTTCCCTTGCTTAAAACCTAGAGAAAACAATACCTCAGTGAGTTTTGTGTGCCAACACCGTGCACTTTGTTTGAGACCATAAAGGGACTTTTTCAGAGCACAAACAAATCCCTGTTTTACCTGTACGCCATCAGGTGGAAGCATCAGGTGATTCATTTAGAGATCCGTACAGAAAAGCTGTATTCACATCGTGGTGACTAATGTGTAGATTCTCCTCTGCAGCTAGCTTGAGCATAAGCCTAATGCTCTCATACCTCACTGTGGGTGAGTAGGTCTCGTGATAGTCTTCACCTGGTACCTGTGCAAAACCTCTGGCTACCAATCTGGCTTTGTGTCTGACTATCTTGCCATTTTGATCAGTCTTCGCTTTGAAGACCCATTTGCTTCCAAGCAGTTTCATTCCTGGAACTACTGGAACAAGTTCCCATGTTTTGTTCCTTTCCAAGGAGTCAAGCTCAGCCTTCATGGCATCTAACCATGGCTCAGCTTCCTTTGAATCCAAATCCTGGATTTCTTGGAAACTTGAAGGTTCAAATACCTTCTTGGAGCTTTTAACAGCTGTTACTGCTATCTTAACAAACTCATCAGCAAATCTCTTTGGAGGTCTGCCTTTTGTGGCTCTCTGTGACCTGCGAATTAACCTTAAGTCTTCAACACTCTCCTCTTCCTTCTTAGGAGAAAAGCGACCTATTGTGAACAATGGTTCCTCCAATTCTTGATCAGAGCTTTCAGAGGGTCGCATAGAGGCTTTCGCACTCTTGAAATCCTCTGAATCACCCAATTCAGTCTCAGACTCAGAATCAGTACTTTCATCAGTGGGTGTGGGTTGCTGCGGTTGCTTTTGACTATGCTCAGTCTCATCACTGTCATCAGGGTAACATTGGAAAATTCCCACATTCTCCCCCCACTTGGCATTGTACTCAACACTTCTTGTGAGCTTAATTGTCTTAGAGTCAGTCATCCTAATTCTGTAAGAACCTTTCTCATAACCTAGAAAGATACCATGCAAACCACGCTTGTCTAACTTGGAGTTTTGTGGTGAGTGAACCCACATGTCAGAACCAAAAATTTTCATGTGTTTGATGTATGGTTTCTTGCCAAACATCTTCTCATAGGGAGTACAACCAATCGCTGAAGATAACCTGCGATTATAACTGTAAGTGAAACATGAGAGAGCTTCGGCCCAATAACTCTCTGGAAGATTTGCATCATGTAGCAAGGTTTTTAACCCTTGAAGCAATGTTTGATTTGCCCGCTCTGCAAGTCCATTCTGCCATGGCGAGCGAGGACTAGACAAATCGTGTTGAATTCCTTTCTCAGTCAGAAAAGCTTCAAACTGCTGAGAAGTGAATTCTCCCCCGCGATCTGTGAAAAGAATTTTTACCTTCTTACCATGCACATTTTCCAACCAAGCACAGAATTCCTTGAACCTAGGAAAAGCCTCTGATTTCTGCTTGAGATTGTACACATAAATATACCTGGAAAATGCATCAATGAGAACCATGAAGTACCTATTTCCACCCAAAGAGGGCGCAAGTGGTCCAACCAAATCAGCATGAATAATTTGGTATGGTTCTGTAGCTTGCCTACTAGACACCTTACCTTTCGCAGCCATTTTCACCTTGTTTGCTGCGCATGCCTTGCACTTCATGTGGTACCTGCAGGGTTTAATAGTCATACCTTCAACCAAGGCAGGCATTTTAGATACTGCCTCAAAATTCAAATGACCAAATTTTCGATGAAAATCATGAATACATTCTGCATGCAAACTTTTGTTAGAACCTGCAATGCAACAAGTGTCATCCTGCACAACATCATCATAATACAAAACATATAAACGATCAACATATTCAGCATACAATACATAATCATTTTTCTTTGTGATGATGCACCTTTTGTTCTTAAAGGAAACGTCAATGTTCCGCTCATTCATTTGTCCAACGCTGAGCAGATTATGTTTGGCATCTGGCACATAAAGTACATTCTGTATCGATAAGTTCAAACTGTGAAGAACAACAGTTCCGTAGCCTTTACTGGGAATTGTGTGGTCATCCGCCTGGTGAATCGCACCTTCCTGCGGTGTAAAAGACACGAACAGTCGCTTATCGTTGCACATGTGGTGGGTTGCCGCTGAATCAACAACGAAGAAAGATCTAGACGTCTTCTGGACCTCTGCAACTTTTGGAGTGAAGCGTGAGAACATTGCTTTGGGCTGCGTTGTCCTGGACACCGGACCTTTGCCTTTGCTCTGGCCTTTTCCACGCGATGAGCTTCCGCTGCGCTGCTCTGTCTTGGCCCTGGGATATCTGCATTCCCTCTTCATATGGCCTAGACGTCCACACGAGTAGCATTTCACTGCCTTCAAAGCTTTGGCGCCATCTGGTGGTTCCACTGCACTATGGGATGACGTCTGTGAAGACTCCCCCTTTCCCATGCAGCTAGCACCCTGGCAATCTGCTTCATTCTGAATCATGGCAGTATCACAAGCTACTCTGAGCTGAGCATGTGGCTGATTGGCATCAAATTCCCCACTTGCATCAGCCAGCCTTCTGCAGCTAGCCATCTTATGCAGCTTGTTGAAATAAAACATGGTAGATCCAGCTTCTGTCCTCAAGTGAGCCTCTCTCAAAGCGTGCCAAATTTCTCTGGCTGAGGTCTTATCACGCAATAGACAGAGCTCTTCTGGGGATACTATCAATGTAAGAGTTCCCCTTGCTTTGGAATCTTTAGCTTTCCATGCATCTGTAACTGGAGCTGGGGGGGTGTCTGTAATAACTTCAAACAGACCCTCTTTCCGCAGAATAGCCTCTGCATAGAGAACCCAGTCCACATAGTTCTTCTTATTGAGCTTGGGAATCCCACAAGCATCCTGAAGGGCCATCATGACTCTGGCATTAGCCTTCTGCGTCATCTCTGCTGCTTTAAATCAAGCTGCTTTATACAAGCTGCGTCTGTGCTGCTTCAAGCCTCATTCCAAAGGCAAGCTCAAAACAGCCTTTCTCTCTGCTGGCTTAAATCATGCTGCGTCACTGTTATCTGCAGCTGCTTCAGCCCAAAAGCACTTTTAAGAGTTACTTTCGATTTCCCCAGCATAGCCGCTGCCTGTTCCCGGCAAACGGACATAAAAGTTCAAAGTCCAGCCATAAAGCCATTAATTAGAAGCTGGCAGGCTGCCCGGAGCAGTAGCACATACCTCATCAATCATCTTGACGCGCAGAGCAGATAGCGTCCGATCCGTCCTTCTGCATTCCGATCCTTTTGCCGGCATCAGATGACTGCGTCTTCTGGGCCATAACCAAAAATGTTGATTTGTAGCAGTGTCCAAGTGCACAGCGGAATGATGAGGAATACGTGCACATACTCTAAGTTGCTTTATTTACATTTCAAAGCTGGTAGATTACAGAAAAACATTTTTGCCTCTGCCGGAGCAGAAAATGCATCCTCTCTCCTCTGAAGCACGGAGAGAATCACACAGTGACTGAGAACAGTGAAAAACAGGAAACCAGTGTACGTCACATCCAGCCTCCCTTTCCCGTGAGAAAACTCCAACAGTAACTCTGTGGAATGTAAACACCTGTCTCATGACAAGCACTTCGCTGCACAGTGAAGAGAGCAGAAACCAACAATCTCTGCGTACCAGATGCTAAGAATGCTGAGGACAATCAACAGCTGGGCCGGGTCATCCCCATCACACGCTGCCTGTGAGTATTCTTGGAGGAACTTCATGGCTACTTTTAAGAACAGAACATGGGACCAGATGAGGCTTTGGAGTGATTTGGCACAGCAAGTCCTTATGCGCTGTCCTGTAATTCAGGATGGTAAAAAGAAACTGGAAAACATTCATGGTTTGTGCGATTTGATTGTCCTCAGTTGGCCACTTTCACATTGCCTGAAGCGAAGGGATACATTTGTCCCCAGAAGAGGACAAAAGTGGGTGGAGATTTGCATTTAAAAAACAATATATTTGACCCATTAAATATATACCCCATCCTTCCTCTCAAAGGAGCCCAGAGCAGCAAAATATGTGTATGCTTACATGTATGTATACGTGCAGATTTAGAGATTGTGGCAGCTACAATTTAACTTGGAACACAGTGCGGTTCACCATGGTGGGGAAGACTGACTGAGTGAGCTGCAAACTGTAGGGGGATAACTTCCACTCCCTACTCTCTCTTCTTGTGGTTTTTATATTTAAACACAACTTGGATAGGTCAGCCCTTCAAAACAGGACACACACACAGAGATTGGCAATTTCTCCTGGAATTTCACAGCATTCCAAAATGCAGACCCCTTACCAAGTGAAGTGTCCAGATTTTGCATCTCCTGGACTCACTCCCCTGAAGAGTGTTTTCTGACAGGGATGAGGTGGTTCCTTCTCTGACCCAGGGGAGTCGACAACCACCTCTAGGAATGAGCCAAGAATGATGATCCCATGCAGTGCACAGGGAGAGGAGTTACAGCAGGAACAGGGAACGTTTTTCGTTTATTTTCTTTCCACCCCCTAGAGCATAGGCCAACTTTGTCAGGTCAGCTGTCAATCACAAAACAGCATTATGACACATGATTGACAGGGTTTCCGATAAGCAGCCTTCTTTCTCCCTGATATAGCACTTGATGTTGGCTGATTGACAGGTGGATGTCGTTTGGGGGAAATGGTCTCACTGACCAGATTGGACTGCCCCCTGCTGGACAAAGGCTGGCACACCAGCCACAGACTCCCCACGCCTGAGGAACTGACAGAGGCTGGCAAGACAGAGGGTATTTTCCATGGTCCTGGAACTCATTATTGTAATTATTTAATTCTATTGTTTAAATTTAGTTTAGATGGTGTATATTTCTGCCCTGGAATCCTTGGGTGAAGGGTGGGCTTATATATATATATATATATATATATATATATATATATATATAACAAACAAATAAATAAATAAAAGTAATCAAATCATAGAATTGTACAGTTGGAAGGGGCCACAATGGTCATCTAGTCCAATCCCTTGCAATACAGGAATCTTTCCCCCATTGTGGGCCTTCAACTCACAACCCTGAGATTAAAAGTCTCATGCTCTATCTATTGAGCTACGCATGCCCATCCTAGACCCTTGGTAAAGTCAGTCTTCAAATGTGATGACTCACTTGTTGTGGGGCACTTCCTGGCCCCATCCTGATATCCTGCCAGTGTCAGAAGTTCTGCGTTGTTGCTGGGAATTGGGCACATGTTTCCCAAGGAATACAAGCGTCGCAGTCCACCATCCCTGGCTGCCTCTGGAAGGACTCCTTCTCAAGGCGTGACAGAGCTTCCTGAGCTTGCCAAACAGCTGCAAAAGAAGAGCAAAAGCTGTCACTGCAGTGAAGCATCAACAGCGGGCTTTCACACCAAACTAATGCTTCGATGCGCCCCGATGCGCCCTGTGGGAGCACATTAATCTCTCTTCCATGCCATTAACCTCAGGGGAAATGTCGATCTGCCTATTTGCCTGGATCAGTGGAGAATGATGTCTCTAGTATGGGGTGGGTGGATACTGAAAAGTGCACAGTTAGATAAAAGACTTTCAGATTTTCATTCTCTATAGACAGCCTCTATGGGGCTGGTAGTGCAGTTATTATTATTTTTTATTATTATTTTTTAAAATCATATTTATTACTTTTAAATCTTACAAAAAAAAGAAGAAAAGAAGAAGAAAGAAAAGAAAAAAGGGGGGGAAAGGCAAAAGAAATACAATAATAATAATAATAATAATTTATTATTTATACCCCGCCCATCTGGCTGGGTTTCCCCAGCCACTCTGGGCGGCTTCCAACAGAGATGAAAAATACACTAAAATATCACATATTAAAAACTTCCCTGAACAGGGCTGCCTTCAGATGTTTTCTGAATGTCAGGTAGTTGTCCATCGCCTTGACATCCGATGGGAGGGCATTCCACAGGGCGGGCGCCACCACCGAGAAGGCCCTCTGCCTGGTTCCCTGCAACTTGGCCTCTCGCAGTGAGGGAACCGCCAGAAGGCCCTTGGAGCTGGACCTCAGTGTCCGGGCAGACCGATGGGGGAGGAGACGCTCCTTCAGATATACTGGACCGAGGCCATTTAGGGCTTTAAAGGTCAGCACCAACACTTTGAATTGTGCTCGGAAACGTACTGGGAGCCAATGTAGGTCTTTCAAGACCGGTGTTATATGGTCTCGGCGGCCGCTCCCAGTCACCAGTCTAGCTGCCGCATTCTGGATTAGTTGTAGTTTCCGGGTCACCTTCAAAGGTAGCCCCACGTAGAGCGCATTGCAGTAGTCCAAGCGGGAGATAACCAGAGCATGTACCACTCTGGCGAGACAGTCTGCAGGCAGATAGGGTCTCAGCCTACGTACCAGATGGAGCTGGTAAACAGCTGCCCTGGATACAGATTTGACTTGTGCCTCCATGGACAGCTGTGAGTCCAAAATGACTCCCAGGCTGCGCACCTGGTCCTTCAGGGGCACAGTTACCCCATTCAGGACCAGGGAATCCTCCACACCTGCCCGCCTCCTGTCCCCCAAAAACAGTACTTCTGTCTTGTCAGGATTCAACTTCAATCTGTTAGCCGCCATCCATCCTCCAACCGCTTCCAGACACTCACACAGGACCTTTACCGCCTTCACTGGTTCTGATTTAAAAGAGAGGTAGAGCTGGGTATCATCTGCATACTGATGAACACCCAGCCCAAACCTCCTGATGATCCCTCCCAGCGGCTGCATGTAGATGTTGAAAAGCATGGGGGAGAGGACAGAACCCTGAGGCACCCCACAAGTGAGAGCCCAGGGGTCTGAACACTCATCCCCCACCACCACTTTCTGAACACGGCCCAGGAGGAAGGAGCGGAACCACTGTATGACAGTGCCCCCAGCTCCCAGCCCCTCAAGACGGTCCAGAAGGATGTCATGGTCGATGGTATCAAACGCCGCTGAGAGATCCAGCAGGACTAGGAAACAGCTCTCACCTTTGTCCCTAGCCCGCTGGAGATCATCAACCAGTGCGACCAAGGCAGTTTCAGTCCCATGATGAGGCCTGAATCCCGACTGGAAGGGATCCAAATGGTCCGCTTCTTCCAGGCGTGCCTGGAGTTGTTCAGCAACCACTCGCTCAATCACCTTGCCCAAGAATGGAAGGTTTGAGACTGGGCGATAATTGGCCATCGTGGCCGCATCTAGAGATGGTTTTTTAAGAAGTGGTTTAATAACCGCCTCTTTCAGCGGGTCTGGGAAGGCTCCCTCACGGAGGGAAGCATTCACCACCCCACGAAGCCCATCGCCCAGTCCTTCCCGGCTAGCTTTTATAAGCCAGGATGGGCAAGGATCCAGGAGACAGGTGGTTGGCTTCACTCGTCCAAGCAGCCTGTCCACATCCTCGGAGGTAACAGATTGGAATTGATCCCACACAACTTGACCAGACAGGACTCTAGCACTCTCCCGCCCCGGCCCTGCTCCCACGGTGGAGTCTACTTCTTCCCGAATCTGAGCGATTTTATCTGCAAAAAAATTTGCAAAATCATTGCAGGAGAACATGTGGCCCGTACTGGGCCCCGATGTTACAGGTGGTTCCGCTAAATTGTGAACCACCTGAAAGAGTCTCCTGCTGCTGTTTTCTGCAGATGCAATAGAGGCGGTGAAGAAAGTCTTCTTCGCCGTCGCTATCGCCACTTGGTAGGCTCGACGTTGAGCTCTAACCTGTGTCCGGTCAGATTCAGAATGGGTTATCCGCCACCGGCGCTCTAGCCGTCTCAACGATTGTTTCATTGCCCTCAGATCCGTGGAAAACCACGGGGCTCTCCGGGCTCCATGCAATCGGAGAGGGCGCTTCGGAGCCAAACAGTCAATAGCCCTGGTTAACTCCACATTCCAGCGGGCCACCAGGGAATCGGCTGAAAGGCCATCAACATGGGATAAAGCATCCCCTACCACTCTCTGGAAACCATTTGGATCCATTAAGTGGCGGGGGCGGACCATCCGAATCGGTCCCACCTCCCTGCAGAGGGGATGGGTCGCAGAGAAGTCCAGTTGCACCAGGAAGTGGTCTGACCATGGCACTTCTTTCGTTTCACTTTTACTTAGTGTCAGATCACCAACATCCGTAGAGGTAAACACCAGGTCCAAGGCATGTCCGCGGCTATGGGTTGGGCCAGACTTATTCAGGGACAGCCCCATGGAGGCCATGCTTTCCACGAAGTCCCGAGCGGCCCCTTGTAAGGTCGTGTCGGCATGGATGTTAAAATCCCCTAGGACGACCAAGCTAGGTGTCTCCAGGAGAACATCCGCCACGACCTGAAGCAGCTCGGGCAGGGAATCCTTGGTGCAGCGGGGAGGTCGGTACACCAAAAGGAATCCTGTACTGCCCCTATTGCCCAACTTCCAGAACATGCACTCAGAAAACTGGGTCTTCCCAATAGGACGCCTGGTGCAAACTAATGACTTCCTAAAAATCACTGCAACCCCCCCTCCCCGCCCACATGACCTGGGTTGCTGTGCGTAAGAGAAACCTGGTGGACAAGCAGCGGCAAGGACAGGCCCATCTGCTTCATCCAACCAAGTCTCTGTTACACATGCCAGGTCAAGTCCTCCATCCATGATCAAGTCATGGATGGCAGTGGTCTTATGAATCATTGACCTGGCATTGCACAGCAACACTTTCAGGTCATGTGGGTATCCCTTGCTGATTCTAGTATTCATCTGGTCAGGGCCAGACCCGGAGGCAGGGATAGTCCTCAGACAACGACTAAACCTGCCTCCTCTGTAATGACATGGTCTGGTCTTAGCGTAACTCCTCCTCCTACCCGTGATCACTGAGATCGGTTGTCCCAGTGCATTCCCCCCTGTGAAACATATCCCAGCCATTTTGTGGGCTGGGGCCCATTCCCCGGCAGCCCTGACCCCTCCCATTAAGAACAAAATAACCCCTTTAAAAAACAAAAAAAAAACAACAACACAAATAAAACAATACAAACAAAAAACAATAAAAATTACAAAAATTACAAAAACATAAAATCAAACACATTCCCAGGCCCAATAAACATCCACCCCACCCCCCACCCCCACATACAAAAAATTCAAAATAAAAATTTTAAAACATTTTAAAAGCACTCTGCACCCCTCCAGCAGTAACAGCAACTGTCCTAGTGAGGCCCGTCAGGCCCTGCCCTGGGCCAGGTGGTGAGTGGCAGGAAGGAGCAGGGCCCCATACACTCACACAGGAGAGTCCTCCTGGGCAGCGGAGTCCAGCAGTCCTTATGAGGCTTCAGGCCCCACCCCAGGCCAGATGGTGAGTGGCAGGAAGGAGCAGGGCCCTCAGACACTCACATACAGGAAAGTCCTCCTGGGCAGCGGAGTCCAGCAGTCCTTATGAGGCTTCAGGCCCCGCCCCAGGCCAGATGGTGAGTGGCAGGAAGGAGCAGGGCCCTCAGACACTCACATACAGGAGAGTCCTCCTGGGCAGCAGAGCGCAGCAGTCCCTGTGAGGCTTCAGGCCCCACCCCAGGCCAGATGGTGAGTGGCAGGAAGGAGCAGGGCCCTCAGACACTCACATACAGGAGAGTCCTCCTGGGCAGCAATACAATACAATATACAATGCACAACACAACATTAACACATTAAACTAAACATAAAAAATTAAAAAAAACATACATAATACCGTTTCAATGCCCTATCTTTCATTCCCTCGTTTCATCGACCTCCTCTCACCTCCCTTTTTGTATTCCACTTCTATTAATTATTTCAGCAATTCCTTTCCCTCTTTCTCTATTTTCTGTCATATAATTAACTTAACTTATTTTAACCTTATCTTCCATTAATACCATAATACTTATTTATACTTAACTCCTTATAACATTTCTACTAAAGCCATATAATTTCATTCCAACATTTTTCTAACACTCATTAATTTTACAATATTTCTATAAATAAACTTTAAACTTTTTCCAATCTTCTTCCACTGTCTCTTCTCCCTGGTCTCGGATTCTGCCAGTCCTTTCCGTCTATTCCATATGGTCCATCAACCTGGTGATCTTCTGTCCGAGGCTCTTAACTCTTTTCCAAGCCCCTTCTGCAGATCTTCTTCATATTTATACATGCACTTTACTTTGTCTTCTGTTGATCTTGTTCTTAATTTCCTTCCTTTGATGCCGAGGAGTAGATCTCGGGGAGGCTCCAACCTAGCAATGTTTTTATTCCTTCTTGACAGGTCAGCCAAATCTCCGTAGTTAGCACTATAGTCCAAAAGATGTTTCAGGACGTGTTTCAAAATCCCTCCAAAGCTGAAAGTCCCCACAACTCCAATCTCCTCCTGGCCCAAGTCCAAATCCCAAAGGTCAGTACATCCCTGCATGAGGGAATCTATCCAACTTTCCTTCTCAAATCCAAGCAGGGTTCCAATCCTCAAAATCTGACTTTCTCTAAATTCAGTCATAGAAGGCAACAACTTATATTCATTAAATTGCCTCTGTAAGACTGGGACTCTCTCCACTTGTATTACTTTAGGTTCAACAACAACTTTCTCCCTTGCCTTCTCAACAATTTGCCACGTCAAAGTAGATTCCTGAAACAATTCCTGAATAGTTTCTGTACAGATGTTCACTTTTTGTCCCAAATCAGTCACTTTTTGTCCCAAATTGTCAATTTTGATAGTCATCACATCCGTCTTCTTATGAAGCTGTTCCAATGAGGCACTTATCTTTCATAATGCAATCACCAAGGCTTCTTCTGTCGACATTCTTACCAATCCAAGGTCAATCCCTGGTTCTCACAGTTTTTTTATCTCTGCAGCTGGTAATCCCCCCAGCTCCACTCCTGTAACAGTTTCAAAGGTTCCCTCTAGAGGGAAACAATTTCTATTTGTATCAATCCTTTTAAACACAGTTCAAGCAACAAAATTACTTTCAATTTTCGGTTACTTTACTCCTTTTTAAACGCAGAAGGAAACAATGGAAACAATATATTTCTCTTATTTAGCTATCTGTCCACATACGTTTATTCACAGTCAATGAACTTTCCCAAAACGTCAGTCTTACTAGCAGCCCTTTTCTAGGTTCGAAGCGGTGGTAATTTAACTTTCTTTGCTCTCTCTCCTGCAGGCTTACACGATCCAAAATTTCCCCCCTCTTCTCCTGCTTCCAAGGGGGGGGGTTTAATGATTTTAACCGATGGAGGTTTAATCCTTTACAGAAGACTTTCCAAAACTTTAGCTTGCAGCCTCTTTGCTTCCGTCTATTTACAAAAGGGGAAGGCGGACTTCCTGTTTTAAACCTCCCCGTTTCGGTGCCAAATTAAGACGTTTAAAAATCCAATTTTCCATTCTACTCACGGGTAGTTGTTTTAAGATCAAATTGTCCACAGGAAAAAGTCAGCGCTCTCCGACAACAGCTATGCGGCTTCACTCCATGAAAGAAGCAGTCAATTCGAAGCACCGCGCCACTCACCCCACGTCGCTCCGGATCCCCAAAACCGGGTTTCCCCGCGAGTAGGGTAGGCGCAAAAGGTGCCAGCCGAATCCCACGTTCACAGGCTTCTCCCGCCTGTGATTTTTGGTGGGTCCCCGCCTTCGCCGTGGCGGCCAGACCCTAATTTCCACGAAGCAAATTCCTCCCGATCAGAGGAATTCAGCCATTGCTGGAGGCGCCAACCCGGAAGTCATGGTAGTGCAGTTATTTTAGGCTCTGAACTTGATGGTCTTACTGTGGGAGTGGGGGGGAGGCTCTTTAGATGGTGGTGTGTATTATTGCACTCTCTTCAAACGCGGTAAGCTGGCCCAGCTGTGTTTGGGGTGGGACCCTGATGCCTCTTAAGGTGCCACTGGATGGCACACTTATTTCCCCCTTCCTGTGTGTCCTCCACCCAGTTTCTCATTAGTGTTCAGGTTGCCCGCCTGCCCACCCGCCTCGCTCCATATGGATTTCCCCCCTCTGGGTCTTCATGTATTTATGTTTTTACCAGGGGGCTCTGCCCTCCTGCTGACTCCACTCACCAACACCCCCCTTCCTCCCCCATGCAACACTAAGCTCACTTTCCACCTTCCCAACCCTCTTTCTGAAACTGCTTTTGTCCTTACCCTGCACCTCCTGAAACCCCAGGCAATATGGCCAATGGTCAGGTTTTATGGGAGAGGGAAGATGCGCAGGAGCACAGGCTAGCCAACTCTGTCAGAAAGTTCCATGGGCTTCACTTCCAGAGGAGTTAAGTGCATCCCAGTCTCTGACCCGTAATTCCTTTCTTTCCTACTCTTGCATCTTTGTAGTACAGCAAGTCCGCAAATTAAGCACATTTAACCTTTGCGCATTCAGTGCATGGCAAAATAAAATTTAAAAATTTAAAAGGGCTGGGAAGGGAGCAGGGTTCAAGGAAAAATGGCTGGGGTGTTTCAGCATGGGGGGCTTCATTATGGGGCAGGTTTCAGTATGGGACAAGCTGTTTATATTTTTCACTGTGGAGCAGTGGGATGGGGGTTCCATCAGGGGCCTGGTCTGTGTCTAGGGTTTCAGTGTCGGGTGGAGCAGACCTTCCAAGTGTCCCTATTTTCCAGGGATGCCCCTGATTTAGAAAAGCCATCACGGGTTTCTGATTTGATCCTGGAATATTCTGCTTTTCCTTAAAGGTAAAGGTACCCATGACTGTTAGGTCCAGTTGCGGACGACTCTGGGGTTGCAACGCTCATCTCGCTCTATAGGCCGAGGGAGCAGGCATTTGTCCGCAGACAGTTTTTCCGGGTCATGTGGCCAGCATGACTAAGCCGTTTCTGGAGAACCAGAGCAGCGCACAGAAACGCCATTTACCTTCCCGCCTGAGCGGTACCTATTTATCTACTTGCACTTTTGACATGCTTTCGAACTGCTAGGTGGGCAGGAGGTGGGGCCGAACAACAGGAACTCACTGATTGGCAAGTCCTAGGCTCTGTGGTTTAGACCACCTAAGGATGTCCCTATTATCACTGGAGAAATGTTGGAGGGTATGGAGCTATGCAACCCCCGAGCCAAGGAGATAAGTTACAATACAGCCATTAGAAGACACCTGAAGGCAGCCCTGCATAGGGAAGCTTTTTATGTTTAATGTTTTCTTATGTTTTTATGTATGTTGGAAGCTGCCCAGAGTGGCTGGGGCAACCCAGTCAGATGTGTGGCATATAAATAGTAAAATTATCATTATGGAATGAGACATCCCTATTTTCATCAGAGAAATGTGGGGTATGTGGGGGTTGTTTGGGGCGGTGTGTGTAGAAGGGGTTTCAGTGTGCAGCAGTGGGGGTGGGTTTCGGTGTGCAGAGGATCAGTGGGGGATTCAGTGTGGGGCAGTGCTTAGGGGCTTGCAGCATGAGATGGGATTAGGGGTTTGCTGTACAAGGTAAATGCACGGTTGTAGGGTAGGATTGCCTGTGGTGTTTTGATCACTGAATTGATTAAAAACACACAGCATGAATATCAGATGGGGGTGCATTGCCATTGTGGAGCGGTCGGTGGGTCTGTGGGCTTCCCAGGGGCATCTTGTTGGCCATCCCAGAACAGGACGCAGGGCTAGATGGGTCAATGGCCTCACCTATGTGTTGGGTACTTCTTCTGTACTTCTGTGTGCTTCAGTGTGGGGTGAGGTGCTTGTGAGAGGGGTTTCATCATTGGGGTGTGGGGTGTGTGTGGGGGTGTTTATTAAAAGGTAAAGGTAAAGGACACCTGGATGGTTAAGTGCGGTGAAACACGACTATGGGGTTGCGGCGCTCATCTTGCTTTCAGACCGAGGGAGCCGGCGTTTGTCTGCAGACAGGTTTCCTGGTCATGTGGCCAGCAGGACTAAACCGCTTCTGGCACAACAGGACACCGTGACAGAAACCAGAGTGCACAGAAATGCCGTTTACCTTCCTGCCACAGGGGTCCCTGTTTATCTACTTGCACTGGCATGCTTTCAAACTTCTAGGTTGGCAGACACTGGCACAGAGGAACGGGAGCTCACCCCCTCACACGGATTCAAACTTTAAAAACTGTATTCATTGTAAAAGTTTGGCTTCACTTTGGATTTCAGTCATGTGTAATACTATTTTGCAATTACTTGTTTTCCATAGACTTTCCAAACATTGATCAGAACTTCACTACCAAACTAGCTAAAAGATCTGTTCTGTAACAAGCCTGAGTAGTGTACACCAGTAGTTTTCACTTAAATTAGAAAGAAATATATGATACGCTGGCTTAATAACTAAAAAATAAGGGGCCAAAGTGTTGAATGTCACCACTTTATAACTTGCTATATCTCTCTCAGCTTTTATTGGATCAGTCTGAAGTTTAGCATATGCATAGAGTGTTCAAGTACATAATGCAAATTTCAAGTTATTTGCCTTAAAGAGGCCATCTTTATAAGCTATCGGATGTTGAGACTTCTAATGATGGGGTCTTGCTTTTTCTGCTCGCCTTAACTATGGGAATGATCCCTGTGCGCCTCTAATCCTCCATCAACCCATTGCTTCTCTCCAGGAGATAGAGTCACAAAGGCAGACACCAAGGTGGGCACTTCCATCTGGACATTGTGTCACCTTCAGGTGGTTTCAGATTTGTCCTTTCTCATCCAGGCAGCGTGACAAGAGATTAGGAAGGGGAATAACATGCTTTTCTCTGGCAAGGGGATTAGTGACCACAGTCTCACCATCTGCAAATTGACATGTCACTCAGCACCTTATAGAATCTTAGATTTATGTTTTGTTTTCACGGCTCCTTCTGGGTTGTTTATTTAATACAGGCCTTTGTACAAGCTTTGTCGATCCAGATGATTCATGACTATGTTTTGTTACCCATTTAGTAAGTTTGTTCAGTGAGTAACAAAGTTTGTTGGCTTCTTGGGGATTATTTCTATTTTATGGAAAAGAATTGTTTGCTGTTAGAAACCTCTAGCAGCTGAAACAACTTTTGTTTAGCAAATTAAAACTGGAGGCACAAAAGATGATCTCATGCCTTGTATACCAAGCCAGCCATTGCACAACCAGCACTCTGCCTCCTGCAGACGTCATCTCATCAGGAAGTGTTTTCTGCACAATACAGGTGTCAGACCTTCAGTGTGGTCTTTGGAACACAGGTGCTATCTTTATGGTCTTTTCATCACCTAATGAACACCCTCCTTTCCTTTCAAGCCTATTAAGTGAAGCTTGTAATCCCAATCTGTATTTGTATTGGGTTTTAAATTGTACCTATTTACTGTATAATATGCATCCCTGCTCACTCTGCTTGCCAACCCACTGCCATTCCCCCCACATAAATCCCCTTGAGCTTCCCATACGCAAATATCCCACTGTACTAATGTACATTACTCAACTCTCTCAATTATTTCCCTCTCAGTTTCCTTCACCCCTGCTTTGTTCAGACTTCTGTCACTGTTTTAAATCACCTCTTTCACCCTGCCAGTGTCCCTCCCTTCTCACTCCCATGCCATGGCCACTGTAGCTGTGCAACTTGCCTTCTCTTTTGCTCCACTAATGCACCAGGACTTCAGGAAAAGCCAGGGTTGTGATGCGGCCCTACAGATCCTCCAGTGGAGGCTGCAGAATGGCAGCCTTATATTCTTATGTATATAGGGAGATGTATTTTGTTTTTTTATCACTTTGGAATGTTTTATGGGAAGCAATTAAGAAAATAAAACAAATTCTTCTCCCCACCCCAAAGGAGGCAAATCCTGAACAGTAATGAATGAACATTAGTGTGCTGCTAGATGGGGCCAAAGGTCCGCCTAACCTGCATTGTGTTCCCAACAGCTGCTAGTCTGATCAGCACCAGAAACAAGTGGGGAGTGAAGATCAGCAGGGGGGAAAAGAGGGGCGTGAAGGTCTCCACTCCCTCCCTTGTTTATGATGCTGATCTTCACTCCCCACTTGTTTCTGGTGCTGATTTCCACTCCCTGCTATTTCTAATATTCTTCAAGTGAAGATCAGAATCAGAAATAAAGGGAGAGGGGGGACTGAAGCTCAGGATGAAGGGGAGAACAAAGATTCATGTTGGGATGGAGGGGCATGAGGAGCCTTGACTGAATATTAAAAACACCCTTAACAAACCACAATGGGGAGCACCAAGTTCTGATTCGCTTCAGGTGCCAAAATGTCTGGGACTGGCCCTGTGATCAAGGGATCCCTGAACTTGAGCCTGGCAGGTGAGATTGCACTAGATCAGATCCCACAGGACCAGGGATCTAACTAGCAGCAGCTCTTTTGGACCTTTTCTAAACCTGCAAGTTGATATCTCTTTTAGGGTTTTTCCCCTGCATGCCCACCCCCTCTCCACCCCCCTTTTAATTTTTTTTTTAATTGCCAAGTGCATAAAACTGAATGTGCACAAGTTAAATGCCTGCAAGTTGCGAGTTACTCTCTGTCCCCTCAAATTAATCACATAATAGTCCACGATAAGTTTTGTTCTCTTATTTTGCCTTATTTCCACACACACACCCCCCCTCAATGTTTTAGCAGTTTTCTGTCTTCTCCCAAGCCTGATTAATTCCACGATAAGTCATTATCTTATCAATGTCCTCTAAGCTGAGGCCGGGGCACTTGGGCTGAATGCTCCTGGAGACGCGAGGGCCAGTGTTCTGAGTGTGCCATGAGGACACCGAGTTATAAGAAGTTGCCTCTGCAAAGACTTTGTTGCACATCCTAAAACTGGTGGGCCCCTGTGACTGCTCCGAGTAAGTTTCCTGGTGTACCTTCTCTTGGGAGCAAAGGTGGAACTTAAAAGCTATCTGGAATCCCCGCCTGAAATTCTCATTGTAGTAGCCATAGATGATTGGGTTGATGCTGCTGTTAGAGAAGGCCAGCCAGTGGGCAAAAGGGAAGAAATAGCCAGTCAGTAAGTCTAGGTGGTCATCGTCCAAATTGTTATAATCCACCAGCAGCATCAGAGTCCAGAGGGGCAGCCAGGAGATCATGAAGAGGAGGGCCACCAAGACCAGCATCTTGATGACCTTGATTCTCTTCTTAGGCGTGCCATTGGCTTTGACAGGGCAAGTCAGGTTTTGGGTAATGGGCGCTGTGGAACGGCAGAGTTTCAGGCAGATGCTTCCATACATGAACAAGATGAGCACCAAGGGCACCAGGTAGATGTGGACAAATAGGATGGTGGTATAGACTTTTCTCATGCTGCTGTCAGACCAGGCTTCGTAGCACGCATAGAGTGGGTAGGTGGTATTCTTGCCGTCACTCAGCACCATGTAGTGGTCCTCCACGCGACCAACAGTGAGCATGATGGCAGAAGGGCACATGATGGCGATGGCCAGGAGCCACACCACAACAATAATCACCACAGCCTTCACAAGGCTGAGCCTCTCCCGGAAAGGCAGGACAATGCAGTGGAATCTGGAAGAGTAAGAAGCAGGAAGCATTAGCAAGAGCAAACCACAGACACATCATCCTCCCATGAACTGGGGAAGGAAGAGCTGTGTAAATAACTCTTGGGTCTGGTGGAGAAATGCAAGGCACCAATGTGTTAAATAAATAAATATGTTTTAAAGCAGGACTTCCGTTCAAATAGGCCCATTTCACACATTAATCTCATGTGTAGCAGGAAGGAGTGCACACCTTCGTTGCCTCTAGCTGGAGGATGGCAGCAGCCTGCTAACTACATGACCTGAGTCTATGCACAGAAGAGACCACAGTTCAGTGGGAGAATGCATATGTTGCATGCAGGTAGCCCTCCATTCAATCGCTGCCATGTCTGGTTAAAGAGCATATCAGGTTGCAGAGATGGGGAGACCCAGAGAGATGCTGTACAGGTGCCAACTCCTAGGAGCCCAATATTTTTTGAGAGGTGCCCCCATGTTTTTAAAAAATCAGGGCATGGAGGAGGCAGAGCATGGAGCTTAGCATAGTGTGGCTCCTCCTCCTCCTCTTCCTCCTCCTCCTGCCTTGGAGGGGAAAGAGGGGGGAAGCAGACACAGCCAATGGTGATGGCAGCAGGAGGAAGAGGAGGCTGATTGTGGAGCCAAGCGGGGCACAACCTCAGTGTCTGGCAGCTCCTCCTCCTCCTGCCGTGTAATGATCTCAGAGCCTGGGCAGGTTTGTATAAGGAGAGATGGTCTTTCAGATAGCCTGAACCTAAGCTGTGTAGGGCTTTACAGGTCATAACCAGCATTTTGAAATGTCAGTTCCAACCTTGCTAGTGTCTAGTGTAAATTCAAGAGTAGTTCTGAGATGTTGATTTCACTCCAGGGAATGCACTTCTGAATAATCAACATTCGATGAGGGTGGGTAGGCCTGCCACTGCAACCATCATCCTTCCTAGCATGGAGACTCCATTAAGTTTTGATGGTGGCAGCAACAAAGAGCTGGTTTTCCATCTATAGCTTAGGGATTCCAACTTTGAATTTGTGGCTTGATTTAAAGGATACCACATGTCAAAACTTTAGAGCCAGGGAGTTGTTCCAAGAGTGCTCTCATTGCTCACCTATTCATCTCTGAACACAAGCAAGCTTGAACCAGAAGCTGGCTGCATCAGCTGTCTGACTACTCACAAGTTCAGCATGAAAACTCTCTCCTGAAAAGGGGAAGGTTTGCACTTCTTAAACATTGATCTTTTTATTTATAATGTCAGTGCAAAGCATCTTCAACAACCATTAAAAGTTTAGACAGCCCTCCCAAAGCATGGCGGGCAGGGCAAAATTGGGGCTGAGCCAACAGTTGATTGGCTAGCATGCTGCAAAGTCAAGAGGCAGGTCAACCTTCAGCTAAGGAACATGTCCACCAGTGACCCATGGATATCCAGTGTGTGCAAAGCAAAAGCAAATTCATTCTCGTTTGTTGTAATACCCACAATGAAACCAAAAGCCTTACCTGTCCATGGCTATAGCCACGAGGGTGAAGACAGAAGCAGAGACGGACATTCCTTGGACCAGGCCACTCATGGTACAGATAACCTGGTTGAAAGGCCAGCCTGTCATGTAGGAGATACACAGAATAAGTCAACTTCCTGTGATTCATAAATAGGGCATTTTTAATTTGCAAAGAGGTTTCCATTACCATAGGAACCCAGTGCTGCATTCTTGACAAGCCTGAATATCTACCTACCTACCTACCTACCTACCTACCTACCTACCTATCCATCTATCTATCATCTGTCATTGAATTTGTTACTCATTTTACCTTGCCCAGGGCAAGCCAAAGCAAATTACAACCAGACAATAAACTCCACATAGATACATTAAAACCAAGAGGAAATAGGCATATCTAGAAGGCAAGGATCAGCTCTAGCACCTCTGAACATTTACTGTATTTACTTGAATCTAATGCTCACCATTTTTGGCCAAATTATGTTGCGGAAATTAAGGTGCACATTAGATTTGATGGCACATTCACATTCACCAGCAAATACTTTTTTGGGGTTTCAAGGTTCAGAAAACTGAGGTGTGCATTAGAGTCGATGGCGCATTAGACTCGAGTAAGTACGGTATTTCTAGGGCAGATTTACCACACCAAAGAACAATGGGAAGAAATCACAGAGCTGAGCATTCTGCCTTCCTGAGCATAAGAAACAAGCAAGGCAGTCCTGCTTCTCTGCAGTGGTATTTCAACACTTTAGAGATGTGTTTTATTCTATTTTTGCTTTGTTCAATTTGTTAATCACCCTTGTCAGTGAAAATCCCAGATAAGTGTACAAAAACATAATTAAAAAAATACATTCAACCAAGCCATTTTAAACCTTGCTCAATACTTTGCAATAATCACCTTAATGCAACCCAAAACACTCCCAATACATCTGATCTAGAAGTGCATCAAACTATCCCAAAGGCTAGTGTAAAAAAATGGGTCCTAAGGCTCCACCAGAAACCCCATTTTTCACTGTGAACTTATGAAACTGCCCCCCTCCACGTCCAGCCAGTCCAATATTGATTGCACCTGACTGGCAACAGCTCTCCAAGGTCCCAGTCAGAAGAGAGCCTTTCACATGGAAATGTGTGCAATGGAGCCCCTCCATGCAAAGTTTGTATTCTGCCACTTGATTCTAGACCATCATAGGGAGAGGGCTTACTGAAGTGGCAGAGGAGAGGAGTCTTAGACCAGCTTTCCTAAACTGGTTTCCTGGCAGGCAACAGCATGCCACTTCTGAAAGCCCAGTTTCCCCACTTCTGTCATAGAATGGCCCTCACCTGTGATCAGGTTGTCCATCAGAGTGGGTGGAACACAGAAGATGCCCACCAGCAGGTCACTGATGGCCAAGTTGAGGATGAAGAAGTTGGTGACAATGCGCATACGCTCATTATTCACCACCACCATGCAAACCAAGGCGTTCCCAGCCATGCATGAGAGAAAGACAATTAGGTACGCCATGATTAAAATGGCAGCAACAGCAGGAGAATGTTGGTAGTAAGGGAGGAAAGTGCTATTGATGTGGCTTCCTGCAATCCATATTTCAGTCTCATTGGCCAAGGTTTCCTTTTGGATAATGTTCTTCATCTCCATACTGTTAGCAGCTTCACCTACAAAGCAACCAAAACACTTTAAAAAATCTATATCCAAAGAGGTTGCCCTGCTCCCATAGAAATAAGTGGGTGGGCTTTTTCCCACCTCACCTGGCTAGATACCTAGGATGAATAATAGGCCAAGGGTGTGTGTGTGTGTGTGAGAGAGAGAGAGAGAGGGGGGGGGAGGAGGGGGGGAGGGAGAGATTGGGCAGATGCTGGAACCTGGAGAGGAAAGGACATCTTGATCTGTGCTAGACCTAAAGTTGTGAGCTTCCTTGGAAACCAAATGGGGAAGCAAGATCTGCTGGAGTGTTAATGTTGTGAACCCCTCCATCCTATGCTCAGGTTGTATAGATGTGAAAATAAAACCACATATTCTAAAGATGCCACAGTTTCCATGGCCCTTCCTTCCAAGGAAACTGGACTCTGGGTAAGCACAGGAACCTCTGGGGTGTCTCACTGGTTGGAGATTACGGTGCATGCAGCAACAGAGGCACACAGAGACATACATATAAAAATATCACCAAAACTAAATTTGGACAGAGGGAAAAAACTCATTTCAAAATTGCGTGTGGAAATTCTTACATAGAAGATATAAGAGAATTATTAATGGATTGGTTACAGTATCACCAATTAAATGATTTTTTTAAGGTAGACCAAATAAAAAAAGGTTTTGATACAGTGAGATCGAGGTTTGAAATAGATCTGTTGGAAAATAATGTGAAAGTGTTGTCAAAAATGTACAAATTACTATTAGAATGGTATACAAAAGATGATGAAGTTAAGGCAGTCATGATACATTGGGCTAGAGATTTTGGGTACAATATTCAACTTGCATCTTGGGAAAAGTTATGGAAAGAGGAAATAAAATTTACTGCATGCTCTTCGTTGAAAGAAAACTATATGGAAATGATGTATAGGTGGTATTTAACACTGAGTAAAATTGCAAAAAAAGGGGACGCAGGTGGCGCTGTGGGTTAAAGCCTCAGCGCCTAGGACTTGCCGATCAAAAGGTCGGCGGTTCGAATCCCTGCGGCGGGGTGTGCTCCCGCTGCTCGGTCCCAGCGCCTGCCAACCTAGCAGTTCGAAAGCACCTCCAGGTGCAAGTAGATAAATAGGGACCGCTTACCAGCGGGAAGGTAAACGGCGTTTCCGTGTGCGGCTCTGGCTCGCCAGAGCAGCGATGTCACGCTGGCCACGTGACCCGGAAGTGTCTCCGGACAGCGCTGGCCCCTGGCCTCTTAAGTGAGATGGGCGCACAACCCCAGAGTCTGTCAAGACTGGCCCGTATGGGCAGGGGTACCTTTACCTTTACCTTTAAAATTGCAAAAATATACAAAACGAGTTAAAATCTGTGTTGGAAATGTAAAGGGAAGGAAGGTACGGTACTTTTTATCATATGTGGTGGACATGTACACTGGTAAAGGCTTTCTGGGAAATGATATATAATGAATTAAAGAAAATGTTTTAAAATACATTTGTTAAAATACCATAAGCTTTTTGGTTACGTATAATAGGTGAAGAGATACCAAGAGAGGACAAAAGACTTTTTATGTATGCAATGACGGCAGGGAGAATGCTACCAGCCCAGAGATGGAAGGAAGAAGTACCAACAAAAGAAGAATGGCAGACGAAACTGATGGAGTAGGCAGAGATGGCGAAACAGATGGGGAAGATCTGAAACCAGGATGATCACATATTTTTAAAAGACTTAGTTTATTTTATTTAAATTCTTAGTTTATTTAAAAGACCACTGTAAACAGTTAAAATCATTGGCAGGGATGTAATGACACTTGTAATGTGGAATTAATTATGGTAACTGTCAGGGAACTGCCATTGGAGCCAGAGGAGGAGGGAGGGCTCCAGAGGGATTCCGGAGAGCGTCCCGGGAGGGAGAGAAGCAGCCCATCTTCTGGGGAAGGAAATCAGCGTAGCACCAGTGGAGAAGGGGGGCAGATGGGGGAATTGGCGAGGGGGCTCCATGACTCCTCTCCGGAGACCAGTGGGGAGAGCAAGGGTCCTCCGCTGCCCACACCCTCCCTGCGCAGAAGGCTTCCGCGCAGGGAGAGTAGGCGGAGACTAGGCGTCAAAGAGCTTCTTTGCTGGAAGAAGTTCAAGAAACGCCCACTGACGGATTCTGCCAGCGATTGAGACAGTCACGGATGAGTGGCTGTCCGGACAGAAAGGGTTCACCCAGGTAACCCAGCCAAGCGTGGCGCCGATTTACGCACAAGCAACCCCTAGAACCATTACAGTAACTATGGACATACAACAGATGGACAATGGTAAAAGATGCAGAATGTTTTTTCTTAAATATGGAATCCATGGAGGGAGGGAAAGAGGTCCGAAGGTTCAAAAGAACCTTTCATTTTAATGTTTGAAATGGTTAAAGTTAAAATGTATTAAATTGTGATAAACCAATACAAATTATATAAAAAAGGAAATTTTTACATAACTTTCCAAATTTCAAATTGTAGGGAGATATCAGGAAATCTGAACATTTCAAACTGCTTTGATCTGCAGAACTGACACTGTTACTGGCGCCACACAACACTGGTAAGAAATCAATATTTGAGTGCGGCAGCACCTGCACTTTTGAACTCCTTGCCTCTTGACATCAGGCAGGGACCTTCACTGTCTTGTTTTTAGTACCTGCTTAAAACATGTAAACATGTAGAAGTTACATGTGTTTTATCTCTTTTTAGCTACTGTTGATTTTAAGCACATTGTGAACATTTTAATTGCCAAGTTTTACTGATTTTTAGTCAATAATTGTTTGAGTTTACATTTTTGTAAACCACTTAGTTCACATACAGACAAGCAATATATGCATTTTGTTCAATAAATAAATAACTTTATTGTCTCCAACAGCCCTTTTGTTTTGAGGGTCTTGGAGGAAATTTACAATCACAGCCTGGTCCCACATTCTGTATTCAGATAAGCTTTTGGTTTAGGGTTCTTAAATGAATACATTGCTTCTCATTTTAAAAAAAGTCTCAAAGTGTTTTACAACCAAAGTTAAAAATTCACAGAAACATTATTTAAAAACAACTTAACAGGATAATAACAAATCACTGAAGCTGCCAAAATGCCAGTGAAAACAAATATGTCTTTGTCTGACCCTAAAATTATAAAAATAAACATTTAGACTACAATCCTATATTCACTTATTTGGGAAGGAGTCCTTTTGAACTTAATATGACTTGCTTCTGAGTAGAAATATAAAGGGTTGCACTGCAATCATTCTTTTGCATAAGCCTTAGTCCAAAAAGTATCATAGGAAAGAATTTGGGAGCTCTCTCTCTCTATAAACTGGGTTGGGGAGAGAAGGGGGACACAGGAACAAAAGTACAGCAGCTGGGCTTTTAAGAACAACATCTTTCTCACAAATAAATCACATTTATTGCAAAGCTGAATATTCAACATTCAGCTTGTTTTAAAGCGTCTTGTAGAGGCAGCAATTGAATTCGAAGCAGCTTTTTGTACCTGATCAATATTTCCAGTTCCTGGAGATAATTAAATATTATTTTTTCATGTAACACTCATGACCCAGAGGGTCCCTTTTCCCACACACCCCGAGCCAAACTCTTTTTCAATACGTTTCATTTTCAAGGCTTGTTTAACACATAATATTGGAGGCCAGAAGCATCAGTTCAGGAAAACACAGCTTACTAAGAAAATTGCAAAAATTGCCCCAGTTTGTCCAGAAAACATACACTTTGCACCGCTTACCTGTTAAACCAAGGTCATTCCATTTGTAATATCTGTCCCCTACTCCGGTCTATCTGGAAGTTCTTAAGGAGGTTTTACAGTTCCATTTGCCCAGCAAAAAAAGCAATCACATTGTTTCCACGGATACAGGAAGATTTGCTCCTTGCTGAAATCCGATGTTTTCTCCTGAATGGCATTTGATCTTCTTGTGGATTCTCTCAGCCTTAGAATAGAATCATAGAATCATAGAGTTGGAAGAGACCACAAGGGCCATCGAGTCCAACCCCCTGCCAAGCAGGAAACACCATCAGAGCACTCCTGACATATGGTTGTCAAGACTCTGCTTAAAGACCTCCAAAGAAGGAGACTCCACCACACTCCTTGGCAGCAAATTCCACTGTCAAACAGCTCTTACTGTCAGGAAGTTCTTCCTAATGTTTAGGTGGAATCTTCTTTCTTGTAGTTTGGAACCATTGCTCCGTGTCCGCTTCTCTGGAGCAGCAGAAAGCAACCTTTCTCCCTCCTCTATGTGACATCCTTTTATATATTTGAACATGGCTATCATATCACCCCTTAACCTCCTCTTCTCCAGGCTAAACATGCCCAGCTCCCTTAGCCGTTCCTCATAAGGCATCGTTTCCAGGCCTTTGACCATTTTGGTTGCCCTCCTCTGGACACGTTCCAGTTTGTCAGTGCCCTTCTTGAACTGTGGTGCCCAGAACTGGACACAGTACTCCAGGTGAGGTCTGACCAGAGCAGAATACAGTGGCACTATTACTTCCCTTGATCTAGATGCTATACTCCTATTGATGCAGCCCAGAATTGCATTGGCTTTTTTAGCTGCCGCATCACACTGTTGGCTCATGTCAAGTTTGTGGTCAACCAAGACTCCTAGATCCTTTTCACATGTACTGCTCTGAAGCCAGGTGTCACCCATCTTGTATTTGTGCCTCTCATTTTTTTTGCCCAAGTGCAATACTTTACATTTCTCCCTGTTAAAATTCATCTTGTTTGTTTTGGCCCAGTTCTCTAACCTGTCAAGTGTGATCCTGTCCTCTGGGTGGTTAGCCACCCCTCCCAGTTTGGTGTCATCTGCCTTGTATTCCTCACTTCATAAACCTGGGAGCAGGTAACATATGATGTCATTGCCACCCACAATCTATCAACATTTGCTTCCACAAAAGATACCTTAATATACTTCTAGGCCATTAACACACTTGCCACCCAGCTTTGCATCATATGCTGATCAGATCCTGATGCACCTGCACATAGAACATTAGCTTGCATGCAGAGAAGAATCTGCTTTAATTCATTCATTTGCTGGCCCTCTTCTTGGAAAGTGTTAGGAGCTTAAAAAACAACAACTAAACACAGATCCCTGCAAAACAAATGATGAAGCTGCTTTGGAAATGTATGTTGGATAAAGTACACTGTTATTTTCCCATTGTAGAAAGAAATGAGTGCAAACTGCATCAAAATCAGTGTGATGTGCCTTTACTTGTGCCTACATACAGATTGAGCAGAAGAGGTAAGGTTCACAGCATTAACACTCCAACCGACCTTCCTTCCTCAATAGTTTTCTTCAGATTCACCATAGCTTATCATAGAATCACAGAAGTATACAATTTTAAAGTTGGAAGGGACTCTGAGGGTCATCTATTCTAACCCCCTGCAATGCAGAAATTTCAACTAAAGCATCCATGATAGATGGCCGTCCAATCTCTGCTTAAAAGCCTCCAATGAACCAGAGTCCACAACTTTCCAAGGGAAGAGATGCTGAAGCCTTTTTACCGTTACCTTTAGAACTGAAGCTGAATTCTGGAAGATTCGGGACACATAAAAGAAAGCATTTCTTCATGCAGTTAGACCATGGGGCAGGAGAGACTGCAAGAATACATGCTCGGAGGATGATGAAAGAGCAGCAGCATCAGACCAGAGCAATGCAGGATGGGGTGGTGAGGCTCCCCCTTGAGTGGAGTGACTGGTGCATCATCTGAATCACAGTCTTCCTCAAGCCAGCCCTGGGACCCCAAGGGAGGGGATAGGACAGAGACTGACTGCAGGAGTAGACGAATCCTAGACAGGAACTCAGAGTTCATTAGTTATATGGTGGGTTTTGCACTCTCACCTCCGCCTTTGAAATTAAACCAAATATATAAGAATACGGAAAGCCATCATAAAAGTTCTGTGGGAGATTCATTCACAATAGGCTAGAACAAAAACAAACTGTTGTCTTTGCAGCAGAAGGTTTGGTTTTCCTTTGATCATGGTTTCTATTGTGACAGCACTTTGAAAATTTTCTCTTTTTTTACAGTGTACAATTTCCACTACACTGCTGCCTTTTCCTTGTAGGCCAATTTTATTTGATGGAGTCCATATTACAAACAAACAGCAACCTCTTGCTTTTAAGTCAGAACTTCTCTTTCCCTTCTGCTTTGAAAACTGATGTTTGCTTCACTGCTGATCAATTCCACCTTTGTCAAGATTTTGTAAACAATGAAAGCAGGCTTTCTCAGAACCAAGCATCCTAGAACAAACCAAATTGCATTGCATAACATGTTGGTTAAGTGCTGTGAAGGCAGACTCTCTTGCATTTGACTCTACTAGTTCAGCTCAGCATTTCAGCCTATGAATATGTCCTGAGCAGCATCTAATCCTGCTGTGTAGGATCAATCTTCTTCTTTGGTGATCTCTTGTAGCCAAGTAAGATTGTCTTCCATGAACATGGTTTTAACAGTGAGTCTGTGAGTAGGTGACAGTGAGTCTGTGAGTAGGTGACTGTGAAGGCCAATTCTGGATCCACATATCCTTCCACAGTGGGGACATAGGTTTCCAGGTGGGAGTTGATCACAGTGAGGGTTTGCCAAACATGCCTTCCTCTTAGCATGTTTCTCCTTTTCTTCCTGAGTTTGAGCATCTTCAAAGTCCATGACACCTTTGGTAAAGGCTGTTCTCCAATTGAAGCACTCGAGGGCAGTGTTTCCCAGTTGTCAGCATTTATATTACTTTTTAAAGATTTGCCTTGAGGAAGTCTTTAAAATTATTTTTAAAAACTTTCCATTTTTAAGTTCAGAATAGAGTTGTTGCTTTGGAAGATGATCAGGCACCTGAACAACATGACCATTCCAACGAAGTTGATGTTGAAGAATCATTGCTTCAACACTGGTGATCTCTGCTTCTTCCAGTACACTGGCATTAGTTTGCCTGTCTTCTCAAGTGATGTGTAAAATTTTCTGGAGACACCATTGATGGAATCTTTCGAGGAGTTGGAGATGGTGTTTGTAAGTGGTCCATCTTTCACAAGCATAGAATAAGGTTGGTAGTATAATAGTTTTGTAAACAAGCAGTTTGGTTTCCCTGCAAATGTACTGCTCCTCAAACACTGTGCACTTCAATCGGGAGAAAGCTGCACTCGCAGAGCTCGGGCGATGCTGGATTTCGGCATCAGTGTCAGCTCTTGTGGAAAGGTAACTGCCCAGGTAGGAGAAGTGACTGACATTTTCCAACGTTACACCATTGAGTTGGATTTGTGGCGCTGCAAAGGGGTTGTTTTGTGCCTGTTGGTGCAGCACTTTGGTTTTTTGGATCAATGTAGGATCAATGACAGTTATTGTGGCCTCATTGTGGGATAAATTTCTGGTACCAGGGCCTAATGCCACAAGAAATGTCATTGACTCTACAACCCAGACATAGATGTTGTTCTGGATGCATCCAGGGCAGGGTGTTTGGAGAGGGACTCCTCCACTGCCCATGTGCCTACTCTTTTTTAATGCTCAAACAGTGTGCTTGTGGATCTGAATGTGACCCACAAGGCCTGTTTTTATTTACAGCTCCATTCTCACACCTTCTTCTCACCTGCCTCCACCCCAGATTGCTGCAAATGTGGGGAAAAAGCAAGGTTCTGCATTTTGCCCACATGATGCCCAAATCAAAAGGACATTTCAAGAGAATCACTAGCAGCAGTAATGATCTCAATCCCCCTCCAGTACTTCTTTTAAACTTCATTTTCCAGCTGCTAGATATTACAATGCTAGTGGGAAGAGCCGTGCAGTGTGAATGGAATTGGCCCACTCTCAAATACTAACAAGTCGCTGAGCATTACAGTCATTTAATAGAATGTCGAGCCACAGTGGTGGGTTCTGACATCAGCGGCACAGACAGCAAAGTAATTTGTGCAATTATATATGCCATTTCACATGAGGAGGAGGCTGTGAAATATGGGCTCTAATTGCAATGACTGTGAAATACGTTATAAGCTTTTTCTCTCCCAAAAGAGAGTGACTGGTGGGGGTGTGGAGAACAAAATTTCCAAATGGTGGTAAAATATGAACATTTAAGTCCTGTAGATATTTGGATTAATCAGTGAAGCTAAGCTTCAATCCTCAACAGTCTGAGCCACTGATACATACAGCAAATTTCCAGCTGGGCTTCTGACACCATTGGCATGCCATCAGTACTGTAAACTCCTGTCAGGACTATTTATTGGGGATCTATTGTACCCCCTGAGCACCTTACATACAAATCAATTACAGTGGTACCTCAGGTTACAGACGCTTCAGGTTACAGACTCTGCTAACCCAGAAATAGTACCTCGGGTTAAGAACTTTGCTTCAGGATGAGAACAGAAATTGTGTGGCTGCAGCAGGAGGCCCCATTAGCTAAAGTGGTGCTTCAGGTTAAGAACAGTTTCAGGTTAAGAACGGACCTCCGGAACGAATTAAGTACTTAACCTGAGGTACCACTGTAGTTCTTTTGCATAGCAACCTCCTGGATCTCCTGGCCAGCACCTGCCTGCAGCTGAGCGGATGGGGCAGGACCAGGACTCTGAGCAGGCAGGCAGCGCTGGAAACACCGGCTGCTGAGGCAGCTGTAGAAAGCCTGCCTGCCTGCCTGCCTGCCTGCCCTAGGAGTGGGGCTGCCCCTGAAGCAGCCACACAAAAAGACCTTGTTCCTTTGGGGGCAGCACTCTCATGGCTTAAAATTAGCTTCTGTTTCTTTAATACAAAAGGAACAGAGTCAGCCTGAGCCTGCGGCCTACAATGAATCGGCAAAGCCTGCCTGACTCAGGCGCCCTCTCAGCCACAGAGCGGCCATTGACTGTGAGGGGTTGGTTGGATGGCGGAAAGCTGGATGTGTTTGCTATGTATGAAAGCTGTCAGTCGTAATTGGAGAAGAAGGTATTTTGAGAATAAAAGCAGCATTCTGCCAAGTGCCCTTTCTCAAGGGCTCTTTGGGCCGACTAAGGTCCGAGGACCAGGCCAAGGAGGTCAGAACCTTTTTCCTCCTGACAGGAACCGGGGCCAGCAGCCCCCTTGGCTCAAACTCTGGTTTGACTGGGGTGGGATTTTAACTTGGGAGGGTGCTGTTTATTGGGGTGAGGGTTGTTTGAAACTGTTCTTAAGTGCTATATGTTAGTATGTATTTTGTATTTGTATTTGTGTTTTTTGATTTTATAATAGCCTACAGCCTTTTCAATGTGTTTGTGGGTGGGGGTTATTGTCTCGCTGTTTTTGCTTAAACTATTTTCCCTTTTCTTCTGCTCCTTTTTACCCATTCAAGTGTTCCTTTTCTTCCCCTTTTGTATTGGTAAGTTCAATGTTGTTTGAATTTTCCCTTTTAAAAAAAAAAAATTATAACCTTTCGAAGAAGAAGAAGAAACAACTGAGCAGGGGACACTTTCCCCCCAAATGTGGAGGCAATGAGAGAGGAAGTAGCAAGCTGTTGTTAAAAAGCAACCAATGTCATTTTTTAAAAATAAAATAAAAAAGATGTTATAACCTGATGGCTACTTAGTGGGATTGAGCTGCAAAAGCACCAATAAACAGAGAAACATTTGCAAGAAATATACCACCATCTGCATCTAAGCTGGTAGAGGCTAGTCTATGAGGACCAAGGTAGCCCTGCTCAACTAAGATCGGTCTGTTGTCAACAGAGCCATAGCTGGGTGATCTTGTGCCCCTGGGGGAACCATCCAGGTTGCGCCCCTCGCCATGGACAAATTACTGTAGCTCTTCTTTCCGCCTCTCCTCCACCCCCAACCCATTCAAGTCACCTATTAAAAACCTTTCCTTATGAGGCAGTAATCAATTAATTTATAGACATATTTATGGACATTTTTAAAGCTGATTTTGCCCCCTCCTTGCCTGTGCCCCTGGCGGGGGCCCACTTTGCCACCCTCTAGCTACGGCCCTGAGCAGAAGGCTGATCTATATAAGATGGTAAACTGGTATTTTCCTTTAACATTTTAGCAGCCACTGACCCATTTGAAAACAGGAGCTGACTGGTAGTATTCCAAAAAAGACCAATCTGTAAACCTACCTGGGATGTTAGAGCAGCAGGCACAGAGCAAAGGTGGCTTGAATTAGTCCTTAGATGCCATGGTGGATTCCAGAACCAAGCTTAATCACTGAAATCACTACCCAAAAAAACCTCCCATGCTAATAGTTTGGGAAGTGAGGGGTATAGGTGAAAATTGAGGGGCATGATAGTTGCCTTGGAAGTTAGCAAGGACACTGCAGGGACTTTAATCCCATCCTGGGAACCAGGAGTGACAACCACTGGTGCCTTTTGCTCTGTTTTTTGAGTGATGCAACAAGGCAAAAAGCAAAACCTGAGAGAACACTCTGCAAATGTTGTCTCGTGGAAAAAAACAACCCTTAAGAGATATGAAGAAATCTGCTGGAAAAGGTTTTGACTTCTGCGACTGATTCCCTGCAACGTGAAAGAGTGATAGCGCAAACAGTTGCATACAAAACACCATACAGATTACCTCCCTAGCCAAGCAAGGGATACTCACCTAAATGTCATTCAACCATGGAATACCATTTTGACTGCAATATTTGATTGAAGCTGGATAAGCCAATGATCTACAAGGCAGTACAGAGAGATGAGATTCAATCTCTGCAATTAATCTTAATGTGGAAAGAGGGAAGATTGCTCAATGCTCACCATTTTCTTTGTCCATTTGAAGTGTGACTTCATGTGTCTGACAGCAGTCACTCTCCAGTTGTCGCCATCAGCAGCTTGATCCTCAAAATGCTTTTTTTGACTTTTTGGCAAGAATCTGCAAAGAGCTGGAACAAAAGAAACATTGCCTGAATAAAAAGAAACCAACGGGGTGGTGGAACGTGAATTTACCTCAAGCAGCACTGTCCTGATGCTGGTGACTCTCACTGCAGGCTTTTTCTTGATGTATCAAGAGCTCTTCCTCACATTGCATCTTCTTTCTCATCAACTGAACAGATCTGCTTCAGGTACAGTGAGCTCTGCGAAGCTGGAAGAAAAGAGGAGCCGCAACAAAAGAAGAAGTGTTCTCCTACCTGCAGGTGAGCTTCATTGTGGTGACACCGAATAGGGCCTCTTCTGAGGACTCGGTCACCGCCACCTGAAAGAGTCTTACCACAAAAAGTTGCAGATGGAACACAATACAAATTTTCTTCCCAGCCAAGAAAGGGCTATACACCTAGATGTCCTTCAGGCAGAATGTCTCCATCTATATTGCTGCTATCATTGTGATGTAGCGTTTTGGCTTGACTTGGGAGGTATCGGAGCCTGTCACCACTTCTTCAAATTCAAGTGGACTTTCTAGTTACCATGTGTGTCCCTCCCGAAGCTGCGCGCTCGGTGGAAGAGGACGACCATCCCAGATCGAAGGAGTGCACCCTTCTTCAGTCAAGGGTATACGAGAGCTGTGCTTCCCTGCTCGAAGCTGCAAACCCCTGAAGGTCCATTTGTAGGAGAACGTAGGGTAGTCCAGCTTCCAAGACTCCAGACACATCCAAGTAAGGCACTATGTCTCAAATGGTGTTCTTGGAAGATGCTTAGCCAAAGGTTTGCAGGTTCTAGCAGGGGAGCGCAACTATCACATACCCTTGACCGAAGAAGGGTACCCTCCTTCGATCTGGGATGGTCGTCCTCTTCCACCGAGCACGCCGCTTGGGGAGGGACGCACATGGAGCGCTGAGGGATACAGCAGAATCCACCCCTTAACGCATTTGTCAATGAAATCCTAGGCCCTGATTTTAGAGTGATTACTCCCACAGCCACATCACGTATCGGTGATCGTTTGGCCTGCCCTGTTGCATCGTTACCTTTTGATGTCCGTTTCCCATTTATTATGTCATCTGGTCATTGCTGCTGGAAGAAAGGCCAGGCCTTTCAGTTCAACTCTATAACCTCCTAGCATTCGTTCTACCTCCACTGGAATCCTCCACTTGCAGGACACATTGGAGACATCTTCCAGAGTTGAGGGCTCCATTTTAAGATGAGCATGTGCAGAAGAATCCTTTATGGTAACAGGGCGCAAAGGGGCTTGCCGCAACCTGTCGCCACCTCTGAAAAGTATTGAATAGTTACCTTCCTTCAAGTGCAACGCTAGTTTCCGGCTGCAAAGTTACTGGCAAAGGAAGCTGACTGCTAGATTGGCTTTTAAATCGGGTATTTCAAACACCTTCAGTGCTGGAGGATCCAGGGTTTTTTGCAGAGAGTCAACGCTTTGTGTTGCCCGAGCTATGTAGCAAAAAAAGAAGATGAAATCCCCAAACCTTGGGTATTAGCGCCAGAGAGCCACGTTACGCATGAGGGGTAATTTTGCCTGGCCTGTTCCATAGTTACCTTTGGAGCTCCATTTCCCATCTCTTTTCGTAATCTTGCAGGTTCTGCTGGAAAGGCTGAGTGGAGTTGATCTTCTGGTCTGCTTCCTCATTTGATCCTCACAACAACCCTGTGAGGTAGGTTAGGCTGAGAGATAGAGGAGGAGGAGGAGGAGTTTGGATTTGCTATCCCGCTTTATCACTACCCTAAGGAGTCTCAAAGCGGCCAACAATCTCCTTTCCCTTCCTCCCCCACAACAAACACTCTGTGAGGTGAGTGAGGCTGAGAGACTTCAGAGAAGTGTGACTAGCCCAGGGTCACCCAGCAGCTGCATGTGGAGGAGCGGGGACACGAACCCGGTTCACCAGATTACGAGTGCACCGCTCTTAACCACTACACCACACTGGCTGCTTCATGGCAGAGGGAGGATTTGAACTCTAGTCTCCCAGGTCCTAATCCACCCCTCTAGCCACTCTCAGCAACTTCCCTCAGAGAAAGCACTTTCCCACAGGATCCTGGACTTGCCGTGTCCCTGAGCAGTCCCTCTCCAGTCGCCATCAGCAGCTTCATCTTCAAAATGCTTTCTTTGCCTTTCCAGCAAGTTTTCAACTTACCTATCTCTCTCTCCGTCCGAGGCAACCTGAGCCAACATGAAATTAGAAGGCGTGGTTTTGTCCTCTCCTTATCTTCTTTCTTTTTTCTCCCCATGCACATTTCTAGCTTCAGCAACAAAAAAACCCAACTTTCTTGTCAAGAAACGACTTCTCTAGTTGCCTCGTGAAAGAAATGCCTTTTATTTTCCCTACTCATTTTCCATCTGCTTGAAGCAGACCTCATATCCATGTGCTCCTTCTTTTCATCCAAAGACTAGTTTGAAAGGTAACTGAAACTTGAGCTCACTTCATATTCCTTCATTTCTCTTCCTTTTCTCTTGGCTTTTCCCGTTAAGTATTTTTTGTTTTCTGGATTCTCTTTAACATCTCCATCTTGGTATTTTTCTGAGTTTGTCCCTTTGAAGGGTGACTTTGTGCGCCCGGCAGTTCCTTCTCTTGGGGTGTGAAAAGCAATCCACAGTTCCTAGTTTCTCCCCAGCCCCACCACACCAATTCCATGGAAAGAGTTTTTTGATTCTTGGTTTGCTTGTTTGTTTGTAAAATACGTCCACCGTGACTTCTGTGACTCTGCAGGAAGAGGTGGCTTCATCTGAGTGTTGGCGACTTCATGTGTCTGGCAGCTCCTTCTGTTGCGTTGCGATCTAGAGTCACTAGCTTATCCCCAGCCGCCTTCCACCAATCCTCCAGAAAATAGTGTCTTGTTTTGGGGAAGAGCGTTCATTTCATTTGAGCCTTGCAGGATCTTTGGAGAAAACTGGGAAGAGAAAACCAGAAAAGAAAATGGGAAAAACGGGAGAGCAATCCAAAAAACATTGCCTGAATAAAAAGAAACCAACGGGGTGGTGGAACGTGAATTTACCTCAAGCAGCACTGTCCTGATGCTGGTGACTCTCACTGCAGGCTTTTTCTTGATGTATCAAGAGCTCTTCCTCACATTGCATCTTCTTTCTCATCAACTGAACAGATCTGCTTCAGGTACAGTGAGCTCTGCGAAGCTGGAAGAAAAGAGGAGCCGCAACAAAAGAAGAAGTGTTCTCCTACCTGCAGGTGAGCTTCATTGTGGTGACACCGAATAGGGCCTCTTCTGAGGACTCGGTCACCGCCACCTGAAAGAGTCTTACCACAAAAAGTTGCAGATGGAACACAATACAAATTTTCTTCCCAGCCAAGAAAGGGCTATTCACCTAGATGTCCTTCAGGCAGAATGTCTCCATCTATTTTGCTGCTATCATTGTGATGTAGCGTTTTGGCTTGACTTGGGAGGTATCGGAGCCTGTCACCACCTCTTCAAATTCAAGAGGACTTTCTAGTTACCATGTGTGTCCCTCCCGAAGCTGCGCGCTCGGTGGAAGAGGACGACCATCCCAGATCGAAGGAGTGCACCCTTCTTCAGTCAAGGGTATACGAGAGCTGTGCTTCCCTGCTCGAAGCTGCAAACCCCTGAAGGTCCATTTGTAGGAGAACGTAGGGTAGTCCAGCTTCCAAGACTCCAGACACATCCAAGTAAGGCACTATGTCTCAAATGGTGTTCTTGGAAGATGCTTAGCCAAAGGTTTGCAGGTTCTAGCAGGGGAGCGCAACTATCACATACCCTTGACCGAAGAAGGGTACCCTCCTTCGATCTGGGATGGTCGTCCTCTTCCACCGAGCACGCCGCTTGGGGAGGGACGCACATGGAGCGCTGAGGGATACAGCAGAATCCACCCCTTAACGCATTTGTCAATGAAATCCTAGGCCCTGATTTTAGAGTGATTACTCCCACAGCCACATCACGTATCGGTGATCGTTTGGCCTGCCCTGTTGCATCGTTACCTTTTGATGTCCGTTTCCCATTTATTATGTCATCTGGTCATTGCTGCTGGAAGAAAGGCCAGGCCTTTCACTTCAACTCTATAACCTCCTAGCATTCGTTCTACCTCCACTGGAATCCTCCACTTGCAGGACACATTGGAGACATCTTCCAGAGTTGAGGGCTCCATTTTAAGATGAGCATATGCAGAAGAATCCTTTATGGTAACAGGGCGCAAAGGGGTTTGCCGCAACCTGTCGCCACCTCTGAAAAGTATTGAATAGTTACCTTCCTTCAAGTGCAACGCTAGCTTCCCTGCTGCAAAGTTACTGGCAAAGGAAGCTGACTGCTAGATTGGCTTTTAAATCGGGTATTTCAAACACCTTCAGTGCTGGAGGATCCAGGGTTTTTTGCAGAGAGTCAACGCTTTGTGTTGCCCGAGCTATGTAGCAAAAAAAGAAGATGAAATCCCCAAACCTTGGGTATTAGCGCCAGAGAGCCACGTTACGCATGAGGGGTAATTTTGCCTGGCCTGTTCCATAGTTACCTTTGGAGCTCCATTTCCCATCTCTTTTCGTAATCTTGCAGGTTCTGCTGGAAAGGCTTAGTGGAGTTGATCTTCTGGTCTGCTTCCTCATTTGATCCTCACAACAACCCTGTGAGGTAGGTTAGGCTGAGAGATAGAGGAGGAGGAGGAGGAGTTTGGTTTTGATATCCCGCTTTATCACTACCCTAAGGAGTCTCAAAGCGGCCAACAATCTCCTTTCCCTTCCTCCCCCACAACAAACACTCTGTGAGGTGAGTGAGGCTGAGAGACTTCAGAGAAGTGTGACTAGCCCAGGGTCACCCAGCAGCTGCATGTGGAGGAGCGGGGACACGAACCCGGTTCACCAGATTACGAGTGCACCGCTCTTAACCACTACACCACACTGGCTGCTTCATGGCAGAGGGAGGATTTGAACTCTAGTCTCCCAGGTCCTAATCCACCCCTCTAGCCACTCTCAGCAACTTCCCTCAGAGAAAGCACTTTCCCACAGGATCCTGGACTTGCCGTGTCCCTGAGCAGTCCCTCTCCAGTCGCCATCAGCAGCTTCATCTTCAAAATGCTTTCTTTGCCTTTCCAGCAAGTTTTCAACTTACCTATCTCTCTCTCCGTCCGAGGCAACCTGAGCCAACATGAAATTAGAAGGCGTGGTTTTGTCCTCTCCTTATCATCTTTCTTTTTTCTCCCCATGCACATTTCTAGCTTCAGCAACAAAAAACCCCAACTTTCTTGTCAGGTAACGACTTCTCTAGTTGCCTCGTGAAAGAAATGCCTTTTATTTTCCCTACTCATTTTCCATCTGCTTGAAGCAGACCTCATATCCATGTGCTCCTTCTTTTCATCCAAAGACTAGTTTGAAAGGTAACTGAAACTTGAGCTCACTTCATATTCCTTCATTTCTCTTCCTTTTCTCTTGGCTTTTCCCGTTAAGTATTTTTTGTTTTCTGGATTCTCTTTAACATCTCCATCTTGGTATTTTTCTGAGTTTGTCCCTTTGAAGGGTGACTTTGTGCGCCCGGCAGTTCCTTCTCTTGGGGTGTGAAAAGCAATCCACAGTTCCTAGTTTCTCCCCAGCCCCACCACACCAATTCCATGGAAAGAGTTTTTTGATTCTTGGTTTGCTTGTTTGTTTGTAAAATACGTCCACCGTGACTTCTGTGACTCTGCAGGAAGAGGTGGCTTCATCTGAGTGTTGGCGACTTCATGTGTCTGGCAGCTCCTTCTGTTGCGTTGCGATCTAGAGTCACTAGCTTATCCCCAGCCGCCTTCCACCAATCCTCCAGAAAATAGTGTCTTGTTTTGGGGAAGAGCGTTCATTTCATTTGAGCCTTGCAGGATCTTTGGAGAAAACTGGGAAGAGAAAACCAGAAAAGAAAATGGGAAAAACGGGAGAGCAATCCAAAAAACATTGCCTGAATAAAAAGAAACCAACGGGGTGGTGGAACGTGAATTTACCTCAAGCAGCACTGTCCTGATGCTGGTGACTCTCACTGCAGGCTTTTTCTTGATGTATCAAGAGCTCTTCCTCACATTGCATCTTCTTTCTCATCAACTGAACAGATCTGCTTCAGGTACAGTGAGCTCTGCGAAGCTGGAAGAAAAGAGGAGCCGCAACAAAAGAAGAAGTGTTCTCCTACCTGCAGGTGAGCTTCATTGTGGTGACACCGAATAGGGCCTCTTCTGAGGACTCGGTCACCGCCACCTGAAAGAGTCTTACCACAAAAAGTTGCAGATGGAACACAATACAAATTTTCTTCCCAGCCAAGAAAGGGCTATTCACCTAGATGTCCTTCAGGCAGAATGTCTCCATCTATATTGCTGCTATCATTGTGATGTAGCGTTTTGGCTTGACTTGGGAGGTATCGGAGCCTGTCACCACCTCTTCAAATTCAAGAGGACTTTCTAGTTACCATGTGTGTCCCTCCCGAAGCTGCGCGCTCGGTGGAAGAGGACGACCATCCCAGATCGAAGGAGTGCACCCTTCTTCAGTCAAGGGTATACGAGAGCTGTGCTTCCCTGCTCGAAGCTGCAAACCCCTGAAGGTCCATTTGTAGGAGAACGTAGGGTAGTCCAGCTTCCAAGACTCCAGACACATCCAAGTAAGGCACTATGTCTCAAATGGTGTTCTTGGAAGATGCTTAGCCAAAGGTTTGCAGGTTCTAGCAGGGGAGCGCAACTATCACATACCCTTGACCGAAGAAGGGTACCCTCCTTCGATCTGGGATGGTCGTCCTCTTCCACCGAGCACGCCGCTTGGGGAGGGACGCACATGGAGCGCTGAGGGATACAGCAGAATCCACCCCTTAACGCATTTGTCAATGAAATCCTAGGCCCTGATTTTAGAGTGATTACTCCCACAGCCACATCACGTATCGGTGATCGTTTGGCCTGCCCTGTTGCATCGTTACCTTTTGATGTCCGTTTCCCATTTATTATGTCATCTGGTCATTGCTGCTGGAAGAAAGGCCAGGCCTTTCAGTTCAACTCTATAACCTCCTAGCATTCGTTCTACCTCCACTGGAATCCTCCACTTGCAGGACACATTGGAGACATCTTCCAGAGTTGAGGGCTCCATTTTAAGATGAGCATATGCAGAAGAATCCTTTATGGTAACAGGGCGCAAAGGGGTTTGCCGCAACCTGTCGCCACCTCTGAAAAGTATTGAATAGTTACCTTCCTTCAAGTGCAACGCTAGCTTCCCTGCTGCAAAGTTACTGGCAAAGGAAGCTGACTGCTAGATTGGCTTTTAAATCGGGTATTTCAAACACCTTCAGTGCTGGAGGATCCAGGGTTTTTTGCAGAGAGTCAACGCTTTGTGTTGCCCGAGCTATGTAGCAAAAAAAGAAGATGAAATCCCCAAACCTTGGGTATTAGCGCCAGAGAGCCACGTTACGCATGAGGGGTAATTTTGCCTGGCCTGTTCCATAGTTACCTTTGGAGCTCCATTTCCCATCTCTTTTCGTAATCTTGCAGGTTCTGCTGGAAAGGCTTAGTGGAGTTGATCTTCTGGTCTGCTTCCTCATTTGATCCTCACAACAACCCTGTGAGGTAGGTTAGGCTGAGAGATAGAGGAGGAGGAGGAGGAGTTTGGATTTGCTATCCCGCTTTATCACTACCCTAAGGAGTCTCAAAGCGGCCAACAATCTCCTTTCCCTTCCTCCCCCACAACAAACACTCTGTGAGGTGAGTGAGGCTGAGAGACTTCAGAGAAGTGTGACTAGCCCAGGGTCACCCAGCAGCTGCATGTGGAGGAGCGGGGACACGAACCCGGTTCACCAGATTACGAGTGCACCGCTCTTAACCACTACACCACACTGGCTGCTTCATGGCAGAGGGAGGATTTGAACTCTAGTCTCCCAGGTCCTAATCCACCCCTCTAGCCACTCTCAGCAACTTCCCTCAGAGAAAGCACTTTCCCACAGGATCCTGGACTTGCCGTGTCCCTGAGCAGTCCCTCTCCAGTCGCCATCAGCAGCTTCATCTTCAAAATGCTTTCTTTGCCTTTCCAGCAAGTTTTCAACTTACCTATCTCTCTCTCCGTCCGAGGCAACCTGAGCCAACATGAAATTAGAAGGCGTGGTTTTGTCCTCTCCTTATCATCTTTCTTTTTTCTCCCCATGCACATTTCTAGCTTCAGCAACAAAAAACCCCAACTTTCTTGTCAGGTAACGACTTCTCTAGTTGCCTCGTGAAAGAAATGCCTTTTATTTTCCCTACTCATTTTCCATCTGCTTGAAGCAGACCTCATATCCATGTGCTCCTTCTTTTCATCCAAAGACTAGTTTGAAAGGTAACTGAAACTTGAGCTCACTTCATATTCCTTCATTTCTCTTCCTTTTCTCTTGGCTTTTCCCGTTAAGTATTTTTTGTTTTCTGGATTCTCTTTAACATCTCCATCTTGGTATTTTTCTGAGTTTGTCCCTTTGAAGGGTGACTTTGTGCGCCCGGCAGTTCCTTCTCTTGGGGTGTGAAAAGCAATCCACAGTTCCTAGTTTCTCCCCAGCCCCACCACACCAATTCCATGGAAAGAGTTTTTTGATTCTTGGTTTGCTTGTTTGTTTGTAAAATACGTCCACCGTGACTTCTGTGACTCTGCAGGAAGAGGTGGCTTCATCTGAGTGTTGGCGACTTCATGTGTCTGGCAGCTCCTTCTGTTGCGTTGCGATCTAGAGTCACTAGCTTATCCCCAGCCGCCTTCCACCAATCCTCCAGAAAATAGTGTCTTGTTTTGGGGAAGAGCGTTCATTTCATTTGAGCCTTGCAGGATCTTTGGAGAAAACTGGGAAGAGAAAACCAGAAAAGAAAATGGGAAAAACGGGAGAGCAATCCAAAAAACATTGCCTGAATAAAAAGAAACCAACGGGGTGGTGGAACGTGAATTTACCTCAAGCAGCACTGTCCTGATGCTGGTGACTCTCACTGCAGGCTTTTTCTTGATGTATCAAGAGCTCTTCCTCACATTGCATCTTCTTTCTCATCAACTGAACAGATCTGCTTCAGGTACAGTGAGCTCTGCGAAGCTGGAAGAAAAGAGGAGCCGCAACAAAAGAAGAAGTGTTCTCCTACCTGCAGGTGAGCTTCATTGTGGTGACACCGAATAGGGCCTCTTCTGAGGACTCGGTCACCGCCACCTGAAAGAGTCTTACCACAAAAAGTTGCAGATGGAACACATTACAAATTTTCTTCCCAGCCAAGAAAGGGCTATTCACCTAGATGTCCTTCAGGCAGAATGTCTCCATCTATATTGCTGCTATCATTGTGATGTAGCGTTTTGGCTTGACTTGGGAGGTATCGGAGCCTGTCACCACCTCTTCAAATTCAAGAGGACTTTCTAGTTACCATGTGTGTCCCTCCCGAAGCTGCGCGCTCGGTGGAAGAGGACGACCATCCCAGATCGAAGGAGTGCACCCTTCTTCAGTCAAGGGTATACGAGAGCTGTGCTTCCCTGCTCGAAGCTGCAAACCCCTGAAGGTCCATTTGTAGGAGAACGTAGGGTAGTCCAGCTTCCAAGACTCCAGACACATCCAAGTAAGGCACTATGTCTCAAATGGTGTTCTTGGAAGATGCTTAGCCAAAGGTTTGCAGGTTCTAGCAGGGGAGCGCAACTATCACATACCCTTGACCGAAGAAGGGTACCCTCCTTCGATCTGGGATGGTCGTCCTCTTCCACCGAGCACGCCGCTTGGGGAGGGACGCACATGGAGCGCTGAGGGATACAGCAGAATCCACCCCTTAACGCATTTGTCAATGAAATCCTAGGCCCTGATTTTAGAGTGATTACTCCCACAGCCACATCACGTATCGGTGATAGTTTGGCCTGCCCTGTTGCATCGTTACCTTTTGATGTCCGTTTCCCATTTATTATGTCATCTGGTCATTGCTGCTGGAAGAAAGGCCAGGCCTTTCAGTTCAACTCTATAACCTCCTAGCATTCGTTCTACCTCCACTGGAATCCTCCACTTGCAGGACACATTGGAGACATCTTCCAGAGTTGAGGGCTCCATTTTAAGATGAGCATGTGCAGAAGAATCCTTTATGGTAACAGGGCGCAAAGGGGCTTGCCGCAACCTGTCGCCACCTCTGAAAAGTATTGAATAGTTACCTTCCTTCAAGTGCAACGCTAGTTTCCGGCTGCAAAGTTACTGGCAAAGGAAGCTGACTGCTAGATTGGCTTTTAAATCGGGTATTTCAAACACCTTCAGTGCTGGAGGATCCAGGGTTTTTTGCAGAGAGTCAACGCTTTGTGTTGCCCGAGCTATGTAGCAAAAAAAGAAGATGAAATCCCCAAACCTTGGGTATTAGCGCCAGAGAGCCACGTTACGCATGAGGGGTAATTTTGCCTGGCCTGTTCCATAGTTACCTTTGGAGCTCCATTTCCCATCTCTTTTCGTAATCTTGCAGGTTCTGCTGGAAAGGCTTAGTGGAGTTGATCTTCTGGTCTGCTTCCTCATTTGATCCTCACAACAACCCTGTGAGGTAGCTTAGGCTGAGAGATAGAGGAGGAGGAGGAGGAGGAGTTTGGATTTGATATCCCGCTTTATCACTACCCTAAGGAGTCTCAAAGCGGCCAACAATCTCCTTTCCCTTCCTCCCCCACAACAAACACTCTGTGAGGTGAGTGAGGCTGAGAGACTTCAGAGAAGTGTGACTAGCCCAGGGTCACCCAGCAGCTGCATGTGGAGGAGCGGGGACACGAACCCGGTTCACCAGATTACGAGTGCACCGCTCTTAACCACTACACCACACTGGCTGCTTCATGGCAGAGGGAGGATTTGAACTCTAGTCTCCCAGGTCCTAATCCACCCCTCTAGCCACTCTCAGCAACTTCCCTCAGAGAAAGCACTTTCCCACAGGATCCTGGACTTGCCGTGTCCCTGAGCAGTCCCTCTCCAGTCGCCATCAGCAGCTTCATCTTCAAAATGCTTTCTTTGCCTTTCCAGCAAGTTTTCAACTTACCTATCTCTCTCTCCGTCCGAGGCAACCTGAGCCAACATGAAATTAGAAGGCGTGGTTTTGTCCTCTCCTTATCTTCTTTCTTTTTTCTCCCCATGCACATTTCTAGCTTCAGCAACAAAAACCCCCAACTTTCTTGTCAAGAAACGACTTCTCTAGTTGCCTCGTGAAAGAAATGCCTTTTATTTTCCCTACTCATTTTCCATCTGCTTGAAGCAGACCTCATATCCATGTGCTCCTTCTTTTCATCCAAAGACTAGTTTGAAAGGTAACTGAAACTTGAGCTCACTTCATATTCCTTCATTTCTCTTCCTTTTCTCTTGGCTTTTCCCGTTAAGTATTTTTTGTTTTCTGGATTCTCTTTAACATCTCCATCTTGGTATTTTTCTGAGTTTGTCCCTTTGAAGGGTGACTTTGTGCGCCCGGCAGTTCCTTCTCTTGGGGTGTGAAAAGCAATCCACAGTTCCTAGTTTCTCCCCAGCCCCACCACACCAATTCCATGGAAAGAGTTTTTTGATTCTTGGTTTGCTTGTTTGTTTGTAAAATACGTCCACCGTGACTTCTGTGACTCTGCAGGAAGAGGTGGCTTCATCTGAGTGTTGGCGACTTCATGTGTCTGGCAGCTCCTTCTGTTGCGTTGCGATCTAGAGTCACTAGCTTATCCCCAGCCGCCTTCCACCAATCCTCCAGAAAATAGTGTCTTGTTTTGGGGAAGAGCGTTCATTTCATTTGAGCCTTGCAGGATCTTTGGAGAAAACTGGGAAGAGAAAACCAGAAAAGAAAATGGGAAAAACGGGAGAGCAATCCAAAAAACATTGCCTGAATAAAAAGAAACCAACGGGGTGGTGGAACGTGAATTTACCTCAAGCAGCACTGTCCTGATGCTGGTGACTCTCACTGCAGGCTTTTTCTTGATGTATCAAGAGCTCTTCCTCACATTGCATCTTCTTTCTCATCAACTGAACAGATCTGCTTCAGGTACAGTGAGCTCTGCGAAGCTGGAAGAAAAGAGGAGCCGCAACAAAAGAAGAAGTGTTCTCCTACCTGCAGGTGAGCTTCATTGTGGTGACACCGAATAGGGCCTCTTCTGAGGACTCGGTCACCGCCACCTGAAAGAGTCTTACCACAAAAAGTTGCAGATGGAACACAATACAAATTTTCTTCCCAGCCAAGAAAGGGCTATTCACCTAGATGTCCTTCAGGCAGAATGTCTCCATCTATATTGCTGCTATCATTGTGATGTAGCGTTTTGGCTTGACTTGGGAGGTATCGGAGCCTGTCACCACCTCTTCAAATTCAAGAGGACTTTCTAGTTACCATGTGTGTCCCTCCCGAAGCTGCGCGCTCGGTGGAAGAGGACGACCATCCCAGATCGAAGGAGTGCACCCTTCTTCAGTCAAGGGTATACGAGAGCTGTGCTTCCCTGCTCGAAGCTGCAAACCCCTGAAGGTCCATTTGTAGGAGAACGTAGGGTAGTCCAGCTTCCAAGACTCCAGACACATCCAAGTAAGGCACTATGTCTCAAATGGTGTTCTTGGAAGATGCTTAGCCAAAGGTTTGCAGGTTCTAGCAGGGGAGCGCAACTATCACATACCCTTGACCGAAGAAGGGTACCCTCCTTCGATCTGGGATGGTCGTCCTCTTCCACCGAGCACGCCGCTTGGGGAGGGACGCACATGGAGCGCTGAGGGATACAGCAGAATCCACCCCTTAACGCATTTGTCAATGAAATCCTAGGCCCTGATTTTAGAGTGATTACTCCCACAGCCACATCACGTATCGGTGATCGTTTGGCCTGCCCTGTTGCATCGTTACCTTTTGATGTCCGTTTCCCATTTATTATGTCATCTGGTCATTGCTGCTGGAAGAAAGGCCAGGCCTTTCAGTTCAACTCTATAACCTCCTAGCATTCGTTCTACCTCCACTGGAATCCTCCACTTGCAGGACACATTGGAGACATCTTCCAGAGTTGAGGGCTCCATTTTAAGATGAGCATATGCAGAAGAATCCTTTATGGTAACAGGGCGCAAAGGGGCTTGCCGCAACCTGTCGCCACCTCTGAAAAGTATTGAATAGTTACCTTCCTTCAAGTGCAACGCTAGTTTCCGGCTGCAAAGTTACTGGCAAAGGAAGCTGACTGCTAGATTGGCTTTTAAATCGGGTATTTCAAACACCTTCAGTGCTGGAGGATCCAGGGTTTTTTGCAGAGAGTCAACGCTTTGTGTTGCCCGAGCTATGTAGCAAAAAAAGAAGATGAAATCCCCAAACCTTGGGTATTAGCGCCAGAGAGCCACGTTACGCATGAGGGGTAATTTTGCCTGGCCTGTTCCATAGTTACCTTTGGAGCTCCATTTCCCATCTCTTTTCGTAATCTTGCAGGTTCTGCTGGAAAGGCTTAGTGGAGTTGATCTTCTGGTCTGCTTCCTCATTTGATCCTCACAACAACCCTGTGAGGTAGCTTAGGCTGAGAGATAGAGGAGGAGGAGGAGGAGGAGTTTGGATTTGATATCCCGCTTTATCACTACCCTAAGGAGTCTCAAAGCGGCCAACAATCTCCTTTCCCTTCCTCCCCCACAACAAACACTCTGTGAGGTGAGTGAGGCTGAGAGACTTCAGAGAAGTGTGACTAGCCCAGGGTCACCCAGCAGCTGCATGTGGAGGAGCGGGGACACGAACCCGGTTCACCAGATTACGAGTGCACCGCTCTTAACCACTACACCACACTGGCTGCTTCATGGCAGAGGGAGGATTTGAACTCTAGTCTCCCAGGTCCTAATCCACCCCTCTAGCCACTCTCAGCAACTTCCCTCAGAGAAAGCACTTTCCCACAGGATCCTGGACTTGCCGTGTCCCTGAGCAGTCCCTCTCCAGTCGCCATCAGCAGCTTCATCTTCAAAATGCTTTCTTTGCCTTTCCAGCAAGTTTTCAACTTACCTATCTCTCTCTCCGTCCGAGGCAACCTGAGCCAACATGAAATTAGAAGGCGTGGTTTTGTCCTCTCCTTATCTTCTTTCTTTTTTCTCCCCATGCACATTTCTAGCTTCAGCAACAAAAACCCCCAACTTTCTTGTCAAGAAACGACTTCTCTAGTTGCCTCGTGAAAGAAATGCCTTTTATTTTCCCTACTCATTTTCCATCTGCTTGAAGCAGACCTCATATCCATGTGCTCCTTCTTTTCATCCAAAGACTAGTTTGAAAGGTAACTGAAACTTGAGCTCACTTCATATTCCTTCATTTCTCTTCCTTTTCTCTTGGCTTTTCCCGTTAAGTATTTTTTGTTTTCTGGATTCTCTTTAACATCTCCATCTTGGTATTTTTCTGAGTTTGTCCCTTTGAAGGGTGACTTTGTGCGCCCGGCAGTTCCTTCTCTTGGGGTGTGAAAAGCAATCCACAGTTCCTAGTTTCTCCCCAGCCCCACCACACCAATTCCATGGAAAGAGTTTTTTGATTCTTGGTTTGCTTGTTTGTTTGTAAAATACGTCCACCGTGACTTCTGTGACTCTGCAGGAAGAGGTGGCTTCATCTGAGTGTTGGCGACTTCATGTGTCTGGCAGCTCCTTCTGTTGCGTTGCGATCTAGAGTCACTAGCTTATCCCCAGCCGCCTTCCACCAATCCTCCAGAAAATAGTGTCTTGTTTTGGGGAAGAGCGTTCATTTCATTTGAGCCTTGCAGGATCTTTGGAGAAAACTGGGAAGAGAAAACCAGAAAAGAAAATGGGAAAAACGGGAGAGCAATCCAAAAAACATTGCCTGAATAAAAAGAAACCAACGGGGTGGTGGAACGTGAATTTACCTCAAGCAGCACTGTCCTGATGCTGGTGACTCTCACTGCAGGCTTTTTCTTGATGTATCAAGAGCTCTTCCTCACATTGCATCTTCTTTCTCATCAACTGAACAGATCTGCTTCAGGTACAGTGAGCTCTGCGAAGCTGGAAGAAAAGAGGAGCCGCAACAAAAGAAGAAGTGTTCTCCTACCTGCAGGTGAGCTTCATTGTGGTGACACCGAATAGGGCCTCTTCTGAGGACTCGGTCACCGCCACCTGAAAGAGTCTTACCACAAAAAGTTGCAGATGGAACACAATACAAATTTTCTTCCCAGCCAAGAAAGGGCTATTCACCTAGATGTCCTTCAGGCAGAATGTCTCCATCTATATTGCTGCTATCATTGTGATGTAGCGTTTTGGCTTGACTTGGGAGGTATCGGAGCCTGTCACCACCTCTTCAAATTCAAGAGGACTTTCTAGTTACCATGTGTGTCCCTCCCGAAGCTGCGCGCTCGGTGGAAGAGGACGACCATCCCAGATCGAAGGAGTGCACCCTTCTTCAGTCAAGGGTATACGAGAGCTGTGCTTCCCTGCTCGAAGCTGCAAACCCCTGAAGGTCCATTTGTAGGAGAACGTAGGGTAGTCCAGCTTCCAAGACTCCAGACACATCCAAGTAAGGCACTATGTCTCAAATGGTGTTCTTGGAAGATGCTTAGCCAAAGGTTTGCAGGTTCTAGCAGGGGAGCGCAACTATCACATACCCTTGACCGAAGAAGGGTACCCTCCTTCGATCTGGGATGGTCGTCCTCTTCCACCGAGCACGCCGCTTGGGGAGGGACGCACATGGAGCGCTGAGGGATACAGCAGAATCCACCCCTTAACGCATTTGTCAATGAAATCCTAGGCCCTGATTTTAGAGTGATTACTCCCACAGCCACATCACGTATCGGTGATCGTTTGGCCTGCCCTGTTGCATCGTTACCTTTTGATGTCCGTTTCCCATTTATTATGTCATCTGGTCATTGCTGCTGGAAGAAAGGCCAGGCCTTTCAGTTCAACTCTATAACCTCCTAGCATTCGTTCTACCTCCACTGGAATCCTCCACTTGCAGGACACATTGGAGACATCTTCCAGAGTTGAGGGCTCCATTTTAAGATGAGCATATGCAGAAGAATCCTTTATGGTAACAGGGCGCAAAGGGGCTTGCCGCAACCTGTCGCCACCTCTGAAAAGTATTGAATAGTTACCTTCCTTCAAGTGCAACGCTAGTTTCCGGCTGCAAAGTTACTGGCAAAGGAAGCTGACTGCTAGATTGGCTTTTAAATCGGGTATTTCAAACACCTTCAGTGCTGGAGGATCCAGGGTTTTTTGCAGAGAGTCAACGCTTTGTGTTGCCCGAGCTATGTAGCAAAAAAAGAAGATGAAATCCCCAAACCTTGGGTATTAGCGCCAGAGAGCCACGTTACGCATGAGGGGTAATTTTGCCTGGCCTGTTCCATAGTTACCTTTGGAGCTCCATTTCCCATCTCTTTTCGTAATCTTGCAGGTTCTGCTGGAAAGGCTTAGTGGAGTTGATCTTCTGGTCTGCTTCCTCATTTGATCCTCACAACAACCCTGTGAGGTAGGTTAGGCTGAGAGATAGAGGAGGAGGAGGAGGAGTTTGGATTTGCTATCCCGCTTTATCACTACCCTAAGGAGTCTCAAAGCGGCCAACAATCTCCTTTCCCTTCCTCCCCCACAACAAACACTCTGTGAGGTGAGTGAGGCTGAGAGACTTCAGAGAAGTGTGACTAGCCCAGGGTCACCCAGCAGCTGCATGTGGAGGAGCGGGGACACGAACCCGGTTCACCAGATTACGAGTGCACCGCTCTTAACCACTACACCACACTGGCTGCTTCATGGCAGAGGGAGGATTTGAACTCTAGTCTCCCAGGTCCTAATCCACCCCTCTAGCCACTCTCAGCAACTTCCCTCAGAGAAAGCACTTTCCCACAGGATCCTGGACTTGCCGTGTCCCTGAGCAGTCCCTCTCCAGTCGCCATCAGCAGCTTCATCTTCAAAATGCTTTCTTTGCCTTTCCAGCAAGTTTTCAACTTACCTATCTCTCTCTCCGTCCGAGGCAACCTGAGCCAACATGAAATTAGAAGGCGTGGTTTTGTCCTCTCCTTATCTTCTTTCTTTTTTCTCCCCATGCACATTTCTAGCTTCAGCAACAAAAAACCCCAACTTTCTTGTCAAGAAACGACTTCTCTAGTTGCCTCGTGAAAGAAATGCCTTTTATTTTCCCTACTCATTTTCCATCTGCTTGAAGCAGACCTCATATCCATGTGCTCCTTCTTTTCATCCAAAGACTAGTTTGAAAGGTAACTGAAACTTGAGCTCACTTCATATTCCTTCATTTCTCTTCCTTTTCTCTTGGCTTTCCCCGTTAAGTATTTTTTGTTTTCTGGATTCTCTTTAACATCTCCATCTTGGTATTTTTCTGAGTTTGTCCCTTTGAAGGGTGACTTTGTGCGCCCGGCAGTTCCTTCTCTTGGGGTGTGAAAAGCAATCCACAGTTCCTAGTTTCTCCCCAGCCCCACCACACCAATTCCATGGAAAGAGTTTTTTGATTCTTGGTTTGCTTGTTTGTTTGTAAAATACGTCCACCGTGACTTCTGTGACTCTGCAGGAAGAGGTGGCTTCATCTGAGTGTTGGCGACTTCATGTGTCTGGCAGCTCCTTCTGTTGCGTTGCGATCTAGAGTCACTAGCTTATCCCCAGCCGCCTTCCACCAATCCTCCAGAAAATAGTGTCTTGTTTTGGGGAAGAGCGTTCATTTCATTTGAGCCTTGCAGGATCTTTGGAGAAAACTGGGAAGAGAAAACCAGAAAAGAAAATGGGAAAAACGGGAGAGCAATCCAAAAAACATTGCCTGAATAAAAAGAAACCAACGGGGTGGTGGAACGTGAATTTACCTCAAGCAGCACTGTCCTGATGCTGGTGACTCTCACTGCAGGCTTTTTCTTGATGTATCAAGAGCTCTTCCTCACATTGCATCTTCTTTCTCATCAACTGAACAGATCTGCTTCAGGTACAGTGAGCTCTGCGAAGCTGGAAGAAAAGAGGAGCCGCAACAAAAGAAGAAGTGTTCTCCTACCTGCAGGTGAGCTTCATTGTGGTGACACCGAATAGGGCCTCTTCTGAGGACTCGGTCACCGCCACCTGAAAGAGTCTTACCACAAAAAGTTGCAGATGGAACACAATACAAATTTTCTTCCCAGCCAAGAAAGGGCTATTCACCTAGATGTCCTTCAGGCAGAATGTCTCCATCTATATTGCTGCTATCATTGTGATGTAGCGTTTTGGCTTGACTTGGGAGGTATCGGAGCCTGTCACCACCTCTTCAAATTCAAGAGGACTTTCTAGTTACCATGTGTGTCCCTCCCGAAGCTGCGCGCTCGGTGGAAGAGGACGACCATCCCAGATCGAAGGAGTGCACCCTTCTTCAGTCAAGGGTATACGAGAGCTGTGCTTCCCTGCTCGAAGCTGCAAACCCCTGAAGGTCCATTTGTAGGAGAACGTAGGGTAGTCCAGCTTCCAAGACTCCAGACACATCCAAGTAAGGCACTATGTCTCAAATGGTGTTCTTGGAAGATGCTTAGCCAAAGGTTTGCAGGTTCTAGCAGGGGAGCGCAACTATCACATACCCTTGACCGAAGAAGGGTACCCTCCTTCGATCTGGGATGGTCGTCCTCTTCCACCGAGCACGCCGCTTGGGGAGGGACGCACATGGAGCGCTGAGGGATACAGCAGAATCCACCCCTTAACGCATTTGTCAATGAAATCCTAGGCCCTGATTTTAGAGTGATTACTCCCACAGCCACATCACGTATCGGTGATAGTTTGGCCTGCCCTGTTGCATCGTTACCTTTTGATGTCCGTTTCCCATTTATTATGTCATCTGGTCATTGCTGCTGGAAGAAAGGCCAGGCCTTTCAGTTCAACTCTATAACCTCCTAGCATTCGTTCTACCTCCACTGGAATCCTCCACTTGCAGGACACATTGGAGACATCTTCCAGAGTTGAGGGCTCCATTTTAAGATGAGCATGTGCAGAAGAATCCTTTATGGTAACAGGGCGCAAAGGGGCTTGCCGCAACCTGTCGCCACCTCTGAAAAGTATTGAATAGTTACCTTCCTTCAAGTGCAACGCTAGTTTCCGGCTGCAAAGTTACTGGCAAAGGAAGCTGACTGCTAGATTGGCTTTTAAATCGGGTATTTCAAACACCTTCAGTGCTGGAGGATCCAGGGTTTTTTGCAGAGAGTCAACGCTTTGTGTTGCCCGAGCTATGTAGCAAAAAAAGAAGATGAAATCCCCAAACCTTGGGTATTAGCGCCAGAGAGCCACGTTACGCATGAGGGGTAATTTTGCCTGGCCTGTTCCATAGTTACCTTTGGAGCTCCATTTCCCATCTCTTTTCGTAACCTTGCAGGTTCTGCTGGAAAGGCTTAGTGGAGTTGATCTTCTGGTCTGCTTCCTCATTTGATCCTCACAACAACCCTGTGAGGTAGCTTAGGCTGAGAGATAGAGGAGGAGGAGGAGGAGTTTGGATTTGATATCCCGCTTTATCACTACCCTAAGGAGTCTCAAAGCGGCCAACAATCTCCTTTCCCTTCCTCCCCCACAACAAACACTCTGTGAGGTGAGTGAGGCTGAGAGACTTCAGAGAAGTGTGACTAGCCCAGGGTCACCCAGCAGCTGCATGTGGAGGAGCGGGGACACGAACCCGGTTCACCAGATTACGAGTGCACCGCTCTTAACCACTACACCACACTGGCTGCTTCATGGCAGAGGGAGGATTTGAACTCTAGTCTCCCAGGTCCTAATCCACCCCTCTAGCCACTCTCAGCAACTTCCCTCAGAGAAAGCACTTTCCCACAGGATCCTGGACTTGCCGTGTCCCTGAGCAGTCCCTCTCCAGTCGCCATCAGCAGCTTCATCTTCAAAATGCTTTCTTTGCCTTTCCAGCAAGTTTTCAACTTACCTATCTCTCTCTCCGTCCGAGGCAACCTGAGCCAACATGAAATTAGAAGGCGTGGTTTTGTCCTCTCCTTATCTTCTTTCTTTTTTCTCCCCATGCACATTTCTAGCTTCAGCAACAAAAAACCCCAACTTTCTTGTCAAGAAACGACTTCTCTAGTTGCCTCGTGAAAGAAATGCCTTTTATTTTCCCTACTCATTTTCCATCTGCTTGAAGCAGACCTCATATCCATGTGCTCCTTCTTTTCATCCAAAGACTAGTTTGAAAGGTAACTGAAACTTGAGCTCACTTCATATTCCTTCATTTCTCTTCCTTTTCTCTTGGCTTTTCCCGTTAAGTATTTTTTGTTTTCTGGATTCTCTTTAACATCTCCATCTTGGTATTTTTCTGAGTTTGTCCCTTTGAAGGGTGACTTTGTGCGCCCGGCAGTTCCTTCTCTTGGGGTGTGAAAAGCAATCCACAGTTCCTAGTTTCTCCCCAGCCCCACCACACCAATTCCATGGAAAGAGTTTTTTGATTCTTGGTTTGCTTGTTTGTTTGTAAAATACGTCCACCGTGACTTCTGTGACTCTGCAGGAAGAGGTGGCTTCATCTGAGTGTTGGCGACTTCATGTGTCTGGCAGCTCCTTCTGTTGCGTTGCGATCTAGAGTCACTAGCTTATCCCCAGCCGCCTTCCACCAATCCTCCAGAAAATAGTGTCTTGTTTTGGGGAAGAGCGTTCATTTCATTTGAGCCTTGCAGGATCTTTGGAGAAAACTGGGAAGAGAAAACCAGAAAAGAAAATGGGAAAAACGGGAGAGCAATCCAAAAAACATTGCCTGAATAAAAAGAAACCAACGGGGTGGTGGAACGTGAATTTACCTCAAGCAGCACTGTCCTGATGCTGGTGACTCTCACTGCAGGCTTTTTCTTGATGTATCAAGAGCTCTTCCTCACATTGCATCTTCTTTCTCATCAACTGAACAGATCTGCTTCAGGTACAGTGAGCTCTGCGAAGCTGGAAGAAAAGAGGAGCCGCAACAAAAGAAGAAGTGTTCTCCTACCTGCAGGTGAGCTTCATTGTGGTGACACCGAATAGGGCCTCTTCTGAGGACTCGGTCACCGCCACCTGAAAGAGTCTTACCACAAAAAGTTGCAGATGGAACACAATACAAATTTTCTTCCCAGCCAAGAAAGGGCTATTCACCTAGATGTCCTTCAGGCAGAATGTCTCCATCTATTTTGCTGCTATCATTGTGATGTAGCGTTTTGGCTTGACTTGGGAGGTATCGGAGCCTGTCACCACCTCTTCAAATTCAAGAGGACTTTCTAGTTACCATGTGTGTCCCTCCCGAAGCTGCGCGCTCGGTGGAAGAGGACGACCATCCCAGATCGAAGGAGTGCACCCTTCTTCAGTCAAGGGTATACGAGAGCTGTGCTTCCCTGCTCGAAGCTGCAAACCCCTGAAGGTCCATTTGTAGGAGAACGTAGGGTAGTCCAGCTTCCAAGACTCCAGACACATCCAAGTAAGGCACTATGTCTCAAATGGTGTTCTTGGAAGATGCTTAGCCAAAGGTTTGCAGGGGAGCGCAACTATCACATACCCTTGACCGAAGAAGGGTACCCTCCTTCGATCTGGGATGGTCGTCCTCTTCCACCGAGCACGCCGCTTGGGGAGGGACGCACATGGAGCGCTGAGGGATACAGCAGAATCCACCCCTTAACGCATTTGTCAATGAAATCCTAGGCCCTGATTTTAGAGTGATTACTCCCACAGCCACATCACGTATCGGTGATAGTTTGGCCTGCCCTGTTGCATCGTTACCTTTTGATGTCCGTTTCCCATTTATTATGTCATCTGGTCATTGCTGCTGGAAGAAAGGCCAGGCCTTTCAGTTCAACTCTATAACCTCCTAGCATTCGTTCTACCTCCACTGGAATCCTCCACTTGCAGGACACATTGGAGACATCTTCCAGAGTTGAGGGCTCCATTTTAAGATGAGCATGTGCAGAAGAATCCTTTATGGTAACAGGGCGCAAAGGGGCTTGCCGCAACCTGTCGCCACCTCTGAAAAGTATTGAATAGTTACCTTCCTTCAAGTGCAACGCTAGTTTCCGGCTGCAAAGTTACTGGCAAAGGAAGCTGACTGCTAGATTGGCTTTTAAATCGGGTATTTCAAACACCTTCAGTGCTGGAGGATCCAGGGTTTTTTGCAGAGAGTCAACGCTTTGTGTTGCCCGAGCTATGTAGCAAAAAAAGAAGATGAAATCCCCAAACCTTGGGTATTAGCGCCAGAGAGCCACGTTACGCATGAGGGGTAATTTTGCCTGGCCTGTTCCATAGTTACCTTTGGAGCTCCATTTCCCATCTCTTTTCGTAACCTTGCAGGTTCTGCTGGAAAGGCTTAGTGGAGTTGATCTTCTGGTCTGCTTCCTCATTTGATCCTCACAACAACCCTGTGAGGTAGGTTAGGCTGAGAGATAGAGGAGGAGGAGGAGGAGTTTGGATTTGCTATCCCGCTTTATCACTACCCTAAGGAGTCTCAAAGCGGCCAACAATCTCCTTTCCCTTCCTCCCCCACAACAAACACTCTGTGAGGTGAGTGAGGCTGAGAGACTTCAGAGAAGTGTGACTAGCCCAGGGTCACCCAGCAGCTGCATGTGGAGGAGCGGGGACACGAACCCGGTTCACCAGATTACGAGTGCACCGCTCTTAACCACTACACCACACTGGCTGCTTCATGGCAGAGGGAGGATTTGAACTCTAGTCTCCCAGGTCCTAATCCACCCCTCTAGCCACTCTCAGCAACTTCCCTCAGAGAAAGCACTTTCCCACAGGATCCTGGACTTGCCGTGTCCCTGAGCAGTCCCTCTCCAGTCGCCATCAGCAGCTTCATCTTCAAAATGCTTTCTTTGCCTTTCCAGCAAGTTTTCAACTTACCTATCTCTCTCTCCGTCCGAGGCAACCTGAGCCAACATGAAATTAGAAGGCGTGGTTTTGTCCTCTCCTTATCTTCTTTCTTTTTTCTCCCCATGCACATTTCTAGCTTCAGCAACAAAAAACCCCAACTTTCTTGTCAAGAAACGACTTCTCTAGTTGCCTCGTGAAAGAAATGCCTTTTATTTTCCCTACTCATTTTCCATCTGCTTGAAGCAGACCTCATATCCATGTGCTCCTTCTTTTCATCCAAAGACTAGTTTGAAAGGTAACTGAAACTTGAGCTCACTTCATATTCCTTCATTTCTCTTCCTTTTCTCTTGGCTTTTCCCGTTAAGTATTTTTTGTTTTCTGGATTCTCTTTAACATCTCCATCTTGGTATTTTTCTGAGTTTGTCCCTTTGAAGGGTGACTTTGTGCGCCCGGCAGTTCCTTCTCTTGGGGTGTGAAAAGCAATCCACAGTTCCTAGTTTCTCCCCAGCCCCACCACACCAATTCCATGGAAAGAGTTTTTTGATTCTTGGTTTGCTTGTTTGTTTGTAAAATACGTCCACCGTGACTTCTGTGACTCTGCAGGAAGAGGTGGCTTCATCTGAGTGTTGGCGACTTCATGTGTCTGGCAGCTCCTTCTGTTGCGTTGCGATCTAGAGTCACTAGCTTATCCCCAGCCGCCTTCCACCAATCCTCCAGAAAATAGTGTCTTGTTTTGGGGAAGAGCGTTCATTTCATTTGAGCCTTGCAGGATCTTTGGAGAAAACTGGGAAGAGAAAACCAGAAAAGAAAATGGGAAAAACGGGAGAGCAATCCAAAAAACATTGCCTGAATAAAAAGAAACCAACGGGGTGGTGGAACGTGAATTTACCTCAAGCAGCACTGTCCTGATGCTGGTGACTCTCACTGCAGGCTTTTTCTTGATGTATCAAGAGCTCTTCCTCACATTGCATCTTCTTTCTCATCAACTGAACAGATCTGCTTCAGGTACAGTGAGCTCTGCGAAGCTGGAAGAAAAGAGGAGCCGCAACAAAAGAAGAAGTGTTCTCCTACCTGCAGGTGAGCTTCATTGTGGTGACACCGAATAGGGCCTCTTCTGAGGACTCGGTCACCGCCACCTGAAAGAGTCTTACCACAAAAAGTTGCAGATGGAACACAATACAAATTTTCTTCCCAGCCAAGAAAGGGCTATTCACCTAGATGTCCTTCAGGCAGAATGTCTCCATCTATATTGCTGCTATCATTGTGATGTAGCGTTTTGGCTTGACTTGGGAGGTATCGGAGCCTGTCACCACCTCTTCAAATTCAAGAGGACTTTCTAGTTACCATGTGTGTCCCTCCCGAAGCTGCGCGCTCGGTGGAAGAGGACGACCATCCCAGATCGAAGGAGTGCACCCTTCTTCAGTCAAGGGTATACGAGAGCTGTGCTTCCCTGCTCGAAGCTGCAAACCCCTGAAGGTCCATTTGTAGGAGAACGTAGGGTAGTCCAGCTTCCAAGACTCCAGACACATCCAAGTAAGGCACTATGTCTCAAATGGTGTTCTTGGAAGATGCTTAGCCAAAGGTTTGCAGGTTCTAGCAGGGGAGCGCAACTATCACATACCCTTGACCGAAGAAGGGTACCCTCCTTCGATCTGGGATGGTCGTCCTCTTCCACCGAGCACGCCGCTTGGGGAGGGACGCACATGGAGCGCTGAGGGATACAGCAGAATCCACCCCTTAACGCATTTGTCAATGAAATCCTAGGCCCTGATTTTAGAGTGATTACTCCCACAGCCACATCACGTATCGGTGATCGTTTGGCCTGCCCTGTTGCATCGTTACCTTTTGATGTCCGTTTCCCATTTATTATGTCATCTGGTCATTGCTGCTGGAAGAAAGGCCAGGCCTTTCAGTTCAACTCTATAACCTCCTAGCATTCGTTCTACCTCCACTGGAATCCTCCACTTGCAGGACACATTGGAGACATCTTCCAGAGTTGAGGGCTCCATTTTAAGATGAGCATATGCAGAAGAATCCTTTATGGTAACAGGGCGCAAAGGGGCTTGCCGCAACCTGTCGCCACCTCTGAAAAGTATTGAATAGTTACCTTCCTTCAAGTGCAACGCTAGTTTCCGGCTGCAAAGTTACTGGCAAAGGAAGCTGACTGCTAGATTGGCTTTTAAATCGGGTATTTCAAACACCTTCAGTGCTGGAGGATCCAGGGTTTTTTGCAGAGAGTCAACGCTTTGTGTTGCCCGAGCTATGTAGCAAAAAAAGAAGATGAAATCCCCAAACCTTGGGTATTAGCGCCAGAGAGCCACGTTACGCATGAGGGGTAATTTTGCCTGGCCTGTTCCATAGTTACCTTTGGAGCTCCATTTCCCATCTCTTTTCGTAATCTTGCAGGTTCTGCTGGAAAGGCTTAGTGGAGTTGATCTTCTGGTCTGCTTCCTCATTTGATCCTCACAACAACCCTGTGAGGTAGGTTAGGCTGAGAGATAGAGGAGGAGGAGGAGGAGTTTGGATTTGATATCCCGCTTTATCACTACCCTAAGGAGTCTCAAAGCGGCCAACAATCTCCTTTCCCTTCCTCCCCCACAACAAACACTCTGTGAGGTGAGTGAGGCTGAGAGACTTCAGAGAAGTGTGACTAGCCCAGGGTCACCCAGCAGCTGCATGTGGAGGAGCGGGGACACGAACCCGGTTCACCAGATTACGAGTGCACCGCTCTTAACCACTACACCACACTGGCTGCTTCATGGCAGAGGGAGGATTTGAACTCTAGTCTCCCAGGTCCTAATCCACCCCTCTAGCCACTCTCAGCAACTTCCCTCAGAGAAAGCACTTTCCCACAGGATCCTGGACTTGCCGTGTCCCTGAGCAGTCCCTCTCCAGTCGCCATCAGCAGCTTCATCTTCAAAATGCTTTCTTTGCCTTTCCAGCAAGTTTTCAACTTACCTATCTCTCTCTCCGTCCGAGGCAACCTGAGCCAACATGAAATTAGAAGGCGTGGTTTTGTCCTCTCCTTATCTTCTTTCTTTTTTCTCCCCATGCACATTTCTAGCTTCAGCAACAAAAAACCCCAACTTTCTTGTCAAGAAACGACTTCTCTAGTTGCCTCGTGAAAGAAATGCCTTTTATTTTCCCTACTCATTTTCCATCTGCTTGAAGCAGACCTCATATCCATGTGCTCCTTCTTTTCATCAAAAGGTAACGATGCAACAGGGCAGGCCAAACTATCACCGATACGTGATGTGGCTGTGGGAGTAATCACTCTAAAATCAGGGCCTAGGATTTCATTGACAAATGCGTTAAGGGGTGGATTCTGCTGTATCCCTCAGCGCTCCATGTGCGTCCCTCCCGAAGCTGCGCGCTCGGTGGAAGAGGACGACCATCCCAGATCGAAGGAGTGCACCCTTCTTCAGTCAAGGGTATACGAGAGCTGTGCTTCCCTGCTCGAAGCTGCAAACCCCTGAAGGTCCATTTGTAGGAGAACGTAGGGTAGTCCAGCTTCCAAGACTCCAGACACATCCAAGTAAGGCACTATGTCTCAAATGGTGTTCTTGGAAGATGCTTAGCCAAAGGTTTGCAGGTTCTAGCAGGGGAGCGCAACTATCACATACCCTTGACCGAAGAAGGGTACCCTCCTTCGATCTGGGATGGTCGTCCTCTTCCACCGAGCACGCCGCTTGGGGAGGGACGCACATGGAGCGCTGAGGGATACAGCAGAATCCACCCCTTAACGCATTTGTCAATGAAATCCTAGGCCCTGATTTTAGAGTGATTACTCCCACAGCCACATCACGTATCGGTGATCGTTTGGCCTGCCCTGTTGCATCGTTACCTTTTGATGTCCGTTTCCCATTTATTATGTCATCTGGTCATTGCTGCTGGAAGAAAGGCCAGGCCTTTCAGTTCAACTCTATAACCTCCTAGCATTCGTTCTACCTCCACTGGAATCCTCCACTTGCAGGACACATTGGAGACATCTTCCAGAGTTGAGGGCTCCATTTTAAGATGAGCATGTGCAGAAGAATCCTTTATGGTAACAGGGCGCAAAGGGGCTTGCCGCAACCTGTCGCCACCTCTGAAAAGTATTGAATAGTTACCTTCCTTCAAGTGCAACGCTAGTTTCCGGCTGCAAAGTTACTGGCAAAGGAAGCTGACTGCTAGATTGGCTTTTAAATCGGGTATTTCAAACACCTTCAGTGCTGGAGGATCCAGGGTTTTTTGCAGAGAGTCAACGCTTTGTGTTGCCCGAGCTATGTAGCAAAAAAAGAAGATGAAATCCCCAAACCTTGGGTATTAGCGCCAGAGAGCCACGTTACGCATGAGGGGTAATTTTGCCTGGCCTGTTCCATAGTTACCTTTGGAGCTCCATTTCCCATCTCTTTTCGTAACCTTGCAGGTTCTGCTGGAAAGGCTTAGTGGAGTTGATCTTCTGGTCTGCTTCCTCATTTGATCCTCACAACAACCCTGTGAGGTAGGTTAGGCTGAGAGATAGAGGAGGAGGAGGAGGAGTTTGGATTTGCTATCCCGCTTTATCACTACCCTAAGGAGTCTCAAATCGGCCAACAATCTCCTTTCCCTTCCTCCCCCACAACAAACACTCTGTGAGGTGAGTGAGGCTGAGAGACTTCAGAGAAGTGTGACTAGCCCAGGGTCACCCAGCAGCTGCATGTGGAGGAGCGGGGACACGAACCCGGTTCACCAGATTACGAGTGCACCGCTCTTAACCACTACACCACACTGGCTGCTTCATGGCAGAGGGAGGATTTGAACTCTAGTCTCCCAGGTCCTAATCCACCCCTCTAGCCACTCTCAGCAACTTCCCTCAGAGAAAGCACTTTCCCACAGGATCCTGGACTTGCCGTGTCCCTGAGCAGTCCCTCTCCAGTCGCCATCAGCAGCTTCATCTTCAAAATGCTTTCTTTGCCTTTCCAGCAAGTTTTCAACTTACCTATCTCTCTCTCCGTCCGAGGCAACCTGAGCCAACATGAAATTAGAAGGCGTGGTTTTGTCCTCTCCTTATCTTCTTTCTTTTTTCTCCCCATGCACATTTCTAGCTTCAGCAACAAAAAACCCCAACTTTCTTGTCAAGAAACGACTTCTCTAGTTGCCTCGTGAAAGAAATGCCTTTTATTTTCCCTACTCATTTTCCATCTGCTTGAAGCAGACCTCATATCCATGTGCTCCTTCTTTTCATCAAAAGGTAACGATGCAACAGGGCAGGCCAAACTATCACCGATACGTGATGTGGCTGTGGGAGTAATCACTCTAAAATCAGGGCCTAGGATTTCATTGACAAATGCGTTAAGGGGTGGATTCTGCTGTATCCCTCAGCGCTCCATGTGCGTCCCTCCCGAAGCTGCGCGCTCGGTGGAAGAGGACGACCATCCCAGATCGAAGGAGTGCACCCTTCTTCAGTCAAGGGTATACGAGAGCTGTGCTTCCCTGCTCGAAGCTGCAAACCCCTGAAGGTCCATTTGTAGGAGAACGTAGGGTAGTCCAGCTTCCAAGACTCCAGACACATCCAAGTAAGGCACTATGTCTCAAATGGTGTTCTTGGAAGATGCTTAGCCAAAGGTTTGCAGGTTCTAGCAGGGGAGCGCAACTATCACATACCCTTGACCGAAGAAGGGTACCCTCCTTCGATCTGGGATGGTCGTCCTCTTCCACCGAGCACGCCGCTTGGGGAGGGACGCACATGGAGCGCTGAGGGATACAGCAGAATCCACCCCTTAACGCATTTGTCAATGAAATCCTAGGCCCTGATTTTAGAGTGATTACTCCCACAGCCACATCACGTATCGGTGATAGTTTGGCCTGCCCTGTTGCATCGTTACCTTTTGATGTCCGTTTCCCATTTATTATGTCATCTGGTCATTGCTGCTGGAAGAAAGGCCAGGCCTTTCAGTTCAACTCTATAACCTCCTAGCATTCGTTCTACCTCCACTGGAATCCTCCACTTGCAGGACACATTGGAGACATCTTCCAGAGTTGAGGGCTCCATTTTAAGATGAGCATGTGCAGAAGAATCCTTTATGGTAACAGGGCGCAAAGGGGCTTGCCGCAACCTGTCGCCACCTCTGAAAAGTATTGAATAGTTACCTTCCTTCAAGTGCAACGCTAGTTTCCGGCTGCAAAGTTACTGGCAAAGGAAGCTGACTGCTAGATTGGCTTTTAAATCGGGTATTTCAAACACCTTCAGTGCTGGAGGATCCAGGGTTTTTTGCAGAGAGTCAACGCTTTGTGTTGCCCGAGCTATGTAGCAAAAAAAGAAGATGAAATCCCCAAACCTTGGGTATTAGCGCCAGAGAGCCACGTTACGCATGAGGGGTAATTTTGCCTGGCCTGTTCCATAGTTACCTTTGGAGCTCCATTTCCCATCTCTTTTCGTAATCTTGCAGGTTCTGCTGGAAAGGCTTAGTGGAGTTGATCTTCTGGTCTGCTTCCTCATTTGATCCTCACAACAACCCTGTGAGGTAGGTTAGGCTGAGAGATAGAGGAGGAGGAGGAGGAGTTTGGATTTGCTATCCCGCTTTATCACTACCCTAAGGAGTCTCAAAGCGGCCAACAATCTCCTTTCCCTTCCTCCCCCACAACAAACACTCTGTGAGGTGAGTGAGGCTGAGAGACTTCAGAGAAGTGTGACTAGCCCAGGGTCACCCAGCAGCTGCATGTGGAGGAGCGGGGACACGAACCCGGTTCACCAGATTACGAGTGCACCGCTCTTAACCACTACACCACACTGGCTGCTTCATGGCAGAGGGAGGATTTGAACTCTAGTCTCCCAGGTCCTAATCCACCCCTCTAGCCACTCTCAGCAACTTCCCTCAGAGAAAGCACTTTCCCACAGGATCCTGGACTTGCCGTGTCCCTGAGCAGTCCCTCTCCAGTCGCCATCAGCAGCTTCATCTTCAAAATGCTTTCTTTGCCTTTCCAGCAAGTTTTCAACTTACCTATCTCTCTCTCCGTCCGAGGCAACCTGAGCCAACATGAAATTAGAAGGCGTGGTTTTGTCCTCTCCTTATCTTCTTTCTTTTTTCTCCCCATGCACATTTCTAGCTTCAGCAACAAAAAACCCCAACTTTCTTGTCAAGAAACGACTTCTCTAGTTGCCTCGTGAAAGAAATGCCTTTTATTTTCCCTACTCATTTTCCATCTGCTTGAAGCAGACCTCATATCCATGTGCTCCTTCTTTTCATCCAAAGACTAGTTTGAAAGGTAACTGAAACTTGAGCTCACTTCATATTCCTTCATTTCTCTTCCTTTTCTCTTGGCTTTTCCCGTTAAGTATTTTTTGTTTTCTGGATTCTCTTTAACATCTCCATCTTGGTATTTTTCTGAGTTTGTCCCTTTGAAGGGTGACTTTGTGCGCCCGGCAGTTCCTTCTCTTGGGGTGTGAAAAGCAATCCACAGTTCCTAGTTTCTCCCCAGCCCCACCACACCAATTCCATGGAAAGAGTTTTTTGATTCTTGGTTTGCTTGTTTGTTTGTAAAATACGTCCACCGTGACTTCTGTGACTCTGCAGGAAGAGGTGGCTTCATCTGAGTGTTGGCGACTTCATGTGTCTGGCAGCTCCTTCTGTTGCGTTGCGATCTAGAGTCACTAGCTTATCCCCAGCCGCCTTCCACCAATCCTCCAGAAAATAGTGTCTTGTTTTGGGGAAGAGCGTTCATTTCATTTGAGCCTTGCAGGATCTTTGGAGAAAACTGGGAAGAGAAAACCAGAAAAGAAAATGGGAAAAACGGGAGAGCAATCCAAAAAACATTGCCTGAATAAAAAGAAACCAACGGGGTGGTGGAACGTGAATTTACCTCAAGCAGCACTGTCCTGATGCTGGTGACTCTCACTGCAGGCTTTTTCTTGATGTATCAAGAGCTCTTCCTCACATTGCATCTTCTTTCTCATCAACTGAACAGATCTGCTTCAGGTACAGTGAGCTCTGCGAAGCTGGAAGAAAAGAGGAGCCGCAACAAAAGAAGAAGTGTTCTCCTACCTGCAGGTGAGCTTCATTGTGGTGACACCGAATAGGGCCTCTTCTGAGGACTCGGTCACCGCCACCTGAAAGAGTCTTACCACAAAAAGTTGCAGATGGAACACAATACAAATTTTCTTCCCAGCCAAGAAAGGGCTATTCACCTAGATGTCCTTCAGGCAGAATGTCTCCATCTATTTTGCTGCTATCATTGTGATGTAGCGTTTTGGCTTGACTTGGGAGGTATCGGAGCCTGTCACCACCTCTTCAAATTCAAGAGGACTTTCTAGTTACCATGTGTGTCCCTCCCGAAGCTGCGCGCTCGGTGGAAGAGGACGACCATCCCAGATCGAAGGAGTGCACCCTTCTTCAGTCAAGGGTATACGAGAGCTGTGCTTCCCTGCTCGAAGCTGCAAACCCCTGAAGGTCCATTTGTAGGAGAACGTAGGGTAGTCCAGCTTCCAAGACTCCAGACACATCCAAGTAAGGCACTATGTCTCAAATGGTGTTCTTGGAAGATGCTTAGCCAAAGGTTTGCAGGTTCTAGCAGGGGAGCGCAACTATCACATACCCTTGACCGAAGAAGGGTACCCTCCTTCGATCTGGGATGGTCGTCCTCTTCCACCGAGCACGCCGCTTGGGGAGGGACGCACATGGAGCGCTGAGGGATACAGCAGAATCCACCCCTTAACGCATTTGTCAATGAAATCCTAGGCCCTGATTTTAGAGTGATTACTCCCACAGCCACATCACGTATCGGTGATAGTTTGGCCTGCCCTGTTGCATCGTTACCTTTTGATGTCCGTTTCCCATTTATTATGTCATCTGGTCATTGCTGCTGGAAGAAAGGCCAGGCCTTTCAGTTCAACTCTATAACCTCCTAGCATTCGTTCTACCTCCACTGGAATCCTCCACTTGCAGGACACATTGGAGACATCTTCCAGAGTTGAGGGCTCCATTTTAAGATGAGCATATGCAGAAGAATCCTTTATGGTAACAGGGCGCAAAGGGGTTTGCCGCAACCTGTCGCCACCTCTGAAAAGTATTGAATAGTTACCTTCCTTCAAGTGCAACGCTAGCTTCCCTGCTGCAAAGTTACTGGCAAAGGAAGCTGACTGCTAGATTGGCTTTTAAATCGGGTATTTCAAACACCTTCAGTGCTGGAGGATCCAGGGTTTTTTGCAGAGAGTCAACGCTTTGTGTTGCCCAAGCTATGTAGCAAAAACAGAAGATGAAATCCCCAAACCTTGGGTATTAGCGCCAGAGAGCCACGTTACGCATGAGGGGTAATTTTGCCTGGCCTGTTCCATAGTTACCTTTGGAGCTCCATTTCCCATCTCTTTTCGTAATCTTGCAGGTTCTGCTGGAAAGGCTTAGTGGAGTTGATCTTCTGGTCTGCTTCCTCATTTGATCCTCACAACAACCCTGTGAGGTAGGTTAGGCTGAGAGATAGAGGAGGAGGAGGAGGAGGAGTTTGGTTTTGATATCCCGCTTTATCACTACCCTAAGGAGTCTCAAAGCGGCCAACAATCTCCTTTCCCTTCCTCCCCCACAACAAACACTCTGTGAGGTGAGTGAGGCTGAGAGACTTCAGAGAAGTGTGACTAGCCCAGGGTCACCCAGCAGCTGCATGTGGAGGAGCGGGGACACGAACCCGGTTCACCAGATTACGAGTGCACCGCTCTTAACCACTACACCACACTGGCTGCTTCATGGCAGAGGGAGGATTTGAACTCTAGTCTCCCAGGTCCTAATCCACCCCTCTAGCCACTCTCAGCAACTTCCCTCAGAGAAAGCACTTTCCCACAGGATCCTGGACTTGCCGTGTCCCTGAGCAGTCCCTCTCCAGTCGCCATCAGCAGCTTCATCTTCAAAATGCTTTCTTTGCCTTTCCAGCAAGTTTTCAACTTACCTATCTCTCTCTCCGTCCGAGGCAACCTGAGCCAACATGAAATTAGAAGGCGTGGTTTTGTCCTCTCCTTATCATCTTTCTTTTTTCTCCCCATGCACATTTCTAGCTTCAGCAACAAAAAACCCCAACTTTCTTGTCAGGTAACGACTTCTCTAGTTGCCTCGTGAAAGAAATGCCTTTTATTTTCCCTACTCATTTTCCATCTGCTTGAAGCAGACCTCATATCCATGTGCTCCTTCTTTTCATCCAAAGACTAGTTTGAAAGGTAACTCAAACTTGAGCTCACTTCATATTCCTTCATTTCTCTTCCTTTTCTCTTGGCTTTTCCCGTTAAGTATTTTTTGTTTTCTGGATTCTCTTTAACATCTCCATCTTGGTATTTTTCTGAGTTTGTCCCTTTGAAGGGTGACTTTGTGCGCCCGGCAGTTCCTTCTCTTGGGGTGTGAAAAGCAATCCACAGTTCCTAGTTTCTCCCCAGCCCCACCACACCAATTCCATGGAAAGAGTTTTTTGATTCTTGGTTTGCTTGTTTGTTTGTAAAATACGTCCACCGTGACTTCTGTGACTCTGCAGGAAGAGGTGGCTTCATCTGAGTGTTGGCGACTTCATGTGTCTGGCAGCTCCTTCTGTTGCGTTGCGATCTAGAGTCACTAGCTTATCCCCAGCCGCCTTCCACCAATCCTCCAGAAAATAGTGTCTTGTTTTGGGGAAGAGCGTTCATTTCATTTGAGCCTTGCAGGATCTTTGGAGAAAACTGGGAAGAGAAAACCAGAAAAGAAAATGGGAAAAACGGGAGAGCAATCCAAAAAACATTGCCTGAATAAAAAGAAACCAACGGGGTGGTGGAACGTGAATTTACCTCAAGCAGCACTGTCCTGATGCTGGTGACTCTCACTGCAGGCTTTTTCTTGATGTATCAAGAGCTCTTCCTCACATTGCATCTTCTTTCTCATCAACTGAACAGATCTGCTTCAGGTACAGTGAGCTCTGCGAAGCTGGAAGAAAAGAGGAGCCGCAACAAAAGAAGAAGTGTTCTCCTACCTGCAGGTGAGCTTCATTGTGGTGACACCGAATAGGGCCTCTTCTGAGGACTCGGTCACCGCCACCTGAAAGAGTCTTACCACAAAAAGTTGCAGATGGAACACAATACAAATTTTCTTCCCAGCCAAGAAAGGGCTATTCACCTAGATGTCCTTCAGGCAGAATGTCTCCATCTATTTTGCTGCTATCATTGTGATGTAGCGTTTTGGCTTGACTTGGGAGGTATCGGAGCCTGTCACCACCTCTTCAAATTCAAGAGGACTTTCTAGTTACCATGTGTGTCCCTCCCGAAGCTGCGCGCTCGGTGGAAGAGGACGACCATCCCAGATCGAAGGAGTGCACCCTTCTTCAGTCAAGGGTATACGAGAGCTGTGCTTCCCTGCTCGAAGCTGCAAACCCCTGAAGGTCCATTTGTAGGAGAACGTAGGGTAGTCCAGCTTCCAAGACTCCAGACACATCCAAGTAAGGCACTATGTCTCAAATGGTGTTCTTGGAAGATGCTTAGCCAAAGGTTTGCAGGTTCTAGCAGGGGAGCGCAACTATCACATACCCTTGACCGAAGAAGGGTACCCTCCTTCGATCTGGGATGGTCGTCCTCTTCCACCGAGCACGCCGCTTGGGGAGGGACGCACATGGAGCGCTGAGGGATACAGCAGAATCCACCCCTTAACGCATTTGTCAATGAAATCCTAGGCCCTGATTTTAGAGTGATTACTCCCACAGCCACATCACGTATCGGTGATCGTTTGGCCTGCCCTGTTGCATCGTTACCTTTTGATGTCCGTTTCCCATTTATTATGTCATCTGGTCATTGCTGCTGGAAGAAAGGCCAGGCCTTTCAGTTCAACTCTATAACCTCCTAGCATTCGTTCTACCTCCACTGGAATCCTCCACTTGCAGGACACATTGGAGACATCTTCCAGAGTTGAGGGCTCCATTTTAAGATGAGCATATGCAGAAGAATCCTTTATGGTAACAGGGCGCAAAGGGGTTTGCCGCAACCTGTCGCCACCTCTGAAAAGTATTGAATAGTTACCTTCCTTCAAGTGCAACGCTAGCTTCCCTGCTGCAAAGTTACTGGCAAAGGAAGCTGACTGCTAGATTGGCTTTTAAATCGGGTATTTCAAACACCTTCAGTGCTGGAGGATCCAGGGTTTTTTGCAGAGAGTCAACGCTTTGTGTTGCCCGAGCTATGTAGCAAAAACAGAAGATGAAATCCCCAAACCTTGGGTATTAGCGCCAGAGAGCCACGTTACGCATGAGGGGTAATTTTGCCTGGCCTGTTCCATAGTTACCTTTGGAGCTCCATTTCCCATCTCTTTTCGTAATCTTGCAGGTTCTGCTGGAAAGGCTTAGTGGAGTTGATCTTCTGGTCTGCTTCCTCATTTGATCCTCACAACAACCCTGTGAGGTAGCTTAGGCTGAGAGATAGAGGAGGAGGAGGAGGAGTTTGGATTTGATATCCCGCTTTATCACTACCCTAAGGAGTCTCAAAGCGGCCAACAATCTCCTTTCCCTTCCTCCCCCACAACAAACACTCTGTGAGGTGAGTGAGGCTGAGAGACTTCAGAGAAGTGTGACTAGCCCAGGGTCACCCAGCAGCTGCATGTGGAGGAGCGGGGACACGAACCCGGTTCACCAGATTACGAGTGCACCGCTCTTAACCACTACACCACACTGGCTGCTTCATGGCAGAGGGAGGATTTGAACTCTAGTCTCCCAGGTCCTAATCCACCCCTCTAGCCACTCTCAGCAACTTCCCTCAGAGAAAGCACTTTCCCACAGGATCCTGGACTTGCCGTGTCCCTGAGCAGTCCCTCTCCAGTCGCCATCAGCAGCTTCATCTTCAAAATGCTTTCTTTGCCTTTCCAGCAAGTTTTCAACTTACCTATCTCTCTCTCCGTCCGAGGCAACCTGAGCCAACATGAAATTAGAAGGCGTGGTTTTGTCCTCTCCTTATCTTCTTTCTTTTTTCTCCCCATGCACATTTCTAGCTTCAGCAACAAAAAACCCCAACTTTCTTGTCAAGAAACGACTTCTCTAGTTGCCTCGTGAAAGAAATGCCTTTTATTTTCCCTACTCATTTTCCATCTGCTTGAAGCAGACCTCATATCCATGTGCTCCTTCTTTTCATCCAAAGACTAGTTTGAAAGGTAACTCAAACTTGAGCTCACTTCATATTCCTTCATTTCTCTTCCTTTTCTCTTGGCTTTTCCCGTTAAGTATTTTTTGTTTTCTGGATTCTCTTTAACATCTCCATCTTGGTATTTTTCTGAGTTTGTCCCTTTGAAGGGTGACTTTGTGCGCCCGGCAGTTCCTTCTCTTGGGGTGTGAAAAGCAATCCACAGTTCCTAGTTTCTCCCCAGCCCCACCACACCAATTCCATGGAAAGAGTTTTTTGATTCTTGGTTTGCTTGTTTGTTTGTAAAATACGTCCACCGTGACTTCTGTGACTCTGCAGGAAGAGGTGGCTTCATCTGAGTGTTGGCGACTTCATGTGTCTGGCAGCTCCTTCTGTTGCGTTGCGATCTAGAGTCACTAGCTTATCCCCAGCCGCCTTCCACCAATCCTCCAGAAAATAGTGTCTTGTTTTGGGGAAGAGCGTTCATTTCATTTGAGCCTTGCAGGATCTTTGGAGAAAACTGGGAAGAGAAAACCAGAAAAGAAAATGGGAAAAACGGGAGAGCAATCCAAAAAACATTGCCTGAATAAAAAGAAACCAACGGGGTGGTGGAACGTGAATTTACCTCAAGCAGCACTGTCCTGATGCTGGTGACTCTCACTGCAGGCTTTTTCTTGATGTATCAAGAGCTCTTCCTCACATTGCATCTTCTTTCTCATCAACTGAACAGATCTGCTTCAGGTACAGTGAGCTCTGCGAAGCTGGAAGAAAAGAGGAGCCGCAACAAAAGAAGTGGTGTTCTCCTACCTGCAGGTGAGCTTCATTGTGGTGACACCGAATAGGGCCTCTTCTGAGGACTCGGTCACCGCCACCTGAAAGAGTCTTACCACAAAAAGTTGCAGATGGAACACAATACAAATTTTCTTCCCAGCCAAGAAAGGGCTATTCACCTAGATGTCCTTCAGGCAGAATGTCTCCATCTATATTGCTGCTATCATTGTGATGTAGCGTTTTGGCTTGACTTGGGAGGTATCGGAGCCTGTCACCACCTCTTCAAATTCAAGAGGACTTTCTAGTTACCATGTGTGTCCCTCCCGAAGCTGCGCGCTCGGTGGAAGAGGACGACCATCCCAGATCGAAGGAGTGCACCCTTCTTCAGTCAAGGGTATACGAGAGCTGTGCTTCCCTGCTCGAAGCTGCAAACCCCTGAAGGTCCATTTGTAGGAGAACGTAGGGTAGTCCAGCTTCCAAGACTCCAGACACATCCAAGTAAGGCACTATGTCTCAAATGGTGTTCTTGGAAGATGCTTAGCCAAAGGTTTGCAGGTTCTAGCAGGGGAGCGCAACTATCACATACCCTTGACCGAAGAAGGGTACCCTCCTTCGATCTGGGATGGTCGTCCTCTTCCACCGAGCACGCCGCTTGGGGAGGGACGCACATGGAGCGCTGAGGGATACAGCAGAATCCACCCCTTAACGCATTTGTCAATGAAATCCTAGGCCCTGATTTTAGAGTGATTACTCCCACAGCCACATCACGTATCGGTGATCGTTTGGCCTGCCCTGTTGCATAGTTACCTTTTGATGTCCGTTTCCCATTTATTATGTCATCTGGTCATTGCTGCTGGAAGAAAGGCCAGGCCTTTCAGTTCAACTCTATAACCTCCTAGCATTCGTTCTACCTCCACTGGAATCCTCCACTTGCAGGACACATTGGAGACATCTTCCAGAGTTGAGGGCTCCATTTTAAGATGAGCATATGCAGAAGAATCCTTTATGGTAACAGGGCGCAAAGGGGTTTGCCGCAACCTGTCGCCACCTCTGAAAAGTATTGAATAGTTACCTTCCTTCAAGTGCAACGCTAGTTTCCGGCTGCAAAGTTACTGGCAAAGGAAGCTGACTGCTAGATTGGCTTTTAAATCGGGTATTTCAAACACCTTCAGTGCTGGAGGATCCAGGGTTTTTTGCAGAGAGTCAACGCTTTGTGTTGCCCGAGCTATGTAGCAAAAAAAGAAGATGAAATCCCCAAACCTTGGGTATTAGCGCCAGAGAGCCACGTTACGCATGAGGGGTAATTTTGCCTGGCCTGTTCCATAGTTACCTTTGGAGCTCCATTTCCCATCTCTTTTCGTAATCTTGCAGGTTCTGCTGGAAAGGCTTAGTGGAGTTGATCTTCTGGTCTGCTTCCTCATTTGATCCTCACAACAACCCTGTGAGGTAGGTTAGGCTGAGAGATAGAGGAGGAGGAGGAGTTTGGATTTGCTATCCCGCTTTATCACTACCCTAAGGAGTCTCAAAGCGGCCAACAATCTCCTTTCCCTTCCTCCCCCACAACAAACACTCTGTGAGGTGAGTGAGGCTGAGAGACTTCAGAGAAGTGTGACTAGCCCAGGGTCACCCAGCAGCTGCATGTGGAGGAGCGGGGACACGAACCCGGTTCACCAGATTACGAGTGCACCGCTCTTAACCACTACACCACACTGGCTGCTTCATGGCAGAGGGAGGATTTGAACTCTAGTCTCCCAGGTCCTAATCCACCCCTCTAGCCACTCTCAGCAACTTCCCTCAGAGAAAGCACTTTCCCACAGGATCCTGGACTTGCCGTGTCCCTGAGCAGTCCCTCTCCAGTCGCCATCAGCAGCTTCATCTTCAAAATGCTTTCTTTGCCTTTCCAGCAAGTTTTCAACTTACCTATCTCTCTCTCCGTCCGAGGCAACCTGAGCCAACATGAAATTAGAAGGCGTGGTTTTGTCCTCTCCTTATCTTCTTTCTTTTTTCTCCCCATGCACATTTCTAGCTTCAGCAACAAAAAAACCCAACTTTCTTGTCAGGGAACGACTTCTCTAGTTGCCTCGTGAAAGAAATGCCTTTTATTTTCCCTACTCATTTTCCATCTGCTTGAAGCAGACCTCATATCCATGTGCTCCTTCTTTTCATCCAAAGACTAGTTTGAAAGGTAACTCAAACTTGAGCTCACTTCATATTCCTTCATTTCTCTTCCTTTTCTCTTGGCTTTTCCCGTTAAGTATTTTTTGTTTTCTGGATTCTCTTTAACATCTCCATCTTGGTATTTTTCTGAGTTTGTCCCTTTGAAGGGTGACTTTGTGCGCCCGGCAGTTCCTTCTCTTGGGGTGTGAAAAGCAATCCACAGTTCCTAGTTTCTCCCCAGCCCCACCACACCAATTCCATGGAAAGAGTTTTTTGATTCTTGGTTTGCTTGTTTGTTTGTAAAATACGTCCACCGTGACTTCTGTGACTCTGCAGGAAGAGGTGGCTTCATCTGAGTGTTGGCGACTTCATGTGTCTGGCAGCTCCTTCTGTTGCGTTGCGATCTAGAGTCACTAGCTTATCCCCAGCCGCCTTCCACCAATCCTCCAGAAAATAGTGTCTTGTTTTGGGGAAGAGTGTTCATTTCATTTGAGCCTTGCAGGATCTTTGGAGAAAACTGGGAAGAGAAAACCAGAAAAGAAAATGGGAAAAACGGGAGAGCAATCCAAAAAACATTGCCTGAATAAAAAGAAACCAACGGGGTGGTGGAACGTGAATTTACCTCAAGCAGCACTGTCCTGATGCTGGTGACTCTCACTGCAGGCTTTTTCTTGATGTATCAAGAGCTCTTCCTCACATTGCATCTTCTTTCTCATCAACTGAACAGATCTGCTTCAGGTACAGTGAGCTCTGCGAAGCTGGAAGAAAAGAGGAGCCGCAACAAAAGAAGAAGTGTTCTCCTACCTGCAGGTGAGCTTCATTGTGGTGACACCGAATAGGGCCTCTTCTGAGGACTCGGTCACCGCCACCTGAAAGAGTCTTACCACAAAAAGTTGCAGATGGAACACAATACAAATTTTCTTCCCAGCCAAGAAAGGGCTATTCACCTAGATGTCCTTCAGGCAGAATGTCTCCATCTATATTGCTGCTATCATTGTGATGTAGCGTTTTGGCTTGACTTGGGAGGTATCGGAGCCTGTCACCACCTCTTCAAATTCAAGAGGACTTTCTAGTTACCATGTGTGTCCCTCCCGAAGCTGCGCGCTCGGTGGAAGAGGACGACCATCCCAGATCGAAGGAGTGCACCCTTCTTCAGTCAAGGGTATACGAGAGCTGTGCTTCCCTGCTCGAAGCTGCAAACCCCTGAAGGTCCATTTGTAGGAGAACGTAGGGTAGTCCAGCTTCCAAGACTCCAGACACATCCAAGTAAGGCACTATGTCTCAAATGGTGTTCTTGGAAGATGCTTAGCCAAAGGTTTGCAGGTTCTAGCAGGGGAGCGCAACTATCACATACCCTTGACCGAAGAAGGGTACCCTCCTTCGATCTGGGATGGTCGTCCTCTTCCACCGAGCACGCCGCTTGGGGAGGGACGCACATGGAGCGCTGAGGGATACAGCAGAATCCACCCCTTAACGCATTTGTCAATGAAATCCTAGGCCCTGATTTTAGAGTGATTACTCCCACAGCCACATCACGTATCGGTGATCGTTTGGCCTGCCCTGTTGCATAGTTACCTTTTGATGTCCGTTTCCCATTTATTATGTCATCTGGTCATTGCTGCTGGAAGAAAGGCCAGGCCTTTCAGTTCAACTCTATAACCTCCTAGCATTCGTTCTACCTCCACTGGAATCCTCCACTTGCAGGACACATTGGAGACATCTTCCAGAGTTGAGGGCTCCATTTTAAGATGAGCATATGCAGAAGAATCCTTTATGGTAACAGGGCGCAAAGGGGTTTGCCGCAACCTGTCGCCACCTCTGAAAAGTATTGAATAGTTACCTTCCTTCAAGTGCAACGCTAGTTTCCGGCTGCAAAGTTACTGGCAAAGGAAGCTGACTGCTAGATTGGCTTTTAAATCGGGTATTTCAAACACCTTCAGTGCTGGAGGATCCAGGGTTTTTTGCAGAGAGTCAACGCTTTGTGTTGCCCGAGCTATGTAGCAAAAAAAGAAGATGAAATCCCCAAACCTTGGGTATTAGCGCCAGAGAGCCACGTTACGCATGAGGGGTAATTTTGCCTGGCCTGTTCCATAGTTACCTTTGGAGCTCCATTTCCCATCTCTTTTCGTAATCTTGCAGGTTCTGCTGGAAAGGCTTAGTGGAGTTGATCTTCTGGTCTGCTTCCTCATTTGATCCTCACAACAACCCTGTGAGGTAGGTTAGGCTGAGAGATAGAGGAGGAGGAGGAGTTTGGATTTGCTATCCCGCTTTATCACTACCCTAAGGAGTCTCAAAGCGGCCAACAATCTCCTTTCCCTTCCTCCCCCACAACAAACACTCTGTGAGGTGAGTGAGGCTGAGAGACTTCAGAGAAGTGTGACTAGCCCAGGGTCACCCAGCAGCTGCATGTGGAGGAGCGGGGACACGAACCCGGTTCACCAGATTACGAGTGCACCGCTCTTAACCACTACACCACACTGGCTGCTTCATGGCAGAGGGAGGATTTGAACTCTAGTCTCCCAGGTCCTAATCCACCCCTCTAGCCACTCTCAGCAACTTCCCTCAGAGAAAGCACTTTCCCACAGGATCCTGGACTTGCCGTGTCCCTGAGCAGTCCCTCTCCAGTCGCCATCAGCAGCTTCATCTTCAAAATGCTTTCTTTGCCTTTCCAGCAAGTTTTCAACTTACCTATCTCTCTCTCCGTCCGAGGCAACCTGAGCCAACATGAAATTAGAAGGCGTGGTTTTGTCCTCTCCTTATCTTCTTTCTTTTTTCTCCCCATGCACATTTCTAGCTTCAGCAACAAAAAAACCCAACTTTCTTGTCAGGGAACGACTTCTCTAGTTGCCTCGTGAAAGAAATGCCTTTTATTTTCCCTACTCATTTTCCATCTGCTTGAAGCAGACCTCATATCCATGTGCTCCTTCTTTTCATCCAAAGACTAGTTTGAAAGGTAACTCAAACTTGAGCTCACTTCATATTCCTTCATTTCTCTTCCTTTTCTCTTGGCTTTTCCCGTTAAGTATTTTTTGTTTTCTGGATTCTCTTTAACATCTCCATCTTGGTATTTTTCTGAGTTTGTCCCTTTGAAGGGTGACTTTGTGCGCCCGGCAGTTCCTTCTCTTGGGGTGTGAAAAGCAATCCACAGTTCCTAGTTTCTCCCCAGCCCCACCACACCAATTCCATGGAAAGAGTTTTTTGATTCTTGGTTTGCTTGTTTGTTTGTAAAATACGTCCACCGTGACTTCTGTGACTCTGCAGGAAGAGGTGGCTTCATCTGAGTGTTGGCGACTTCATGTGTCTGGCAGCTCCTTCTGTTGCGTTGCGATCTAGAGCCACTAGCTTATCCCCAGCCGCCTTCCACCAATCCTCCAGAAAATAGTGTCTTGTTTTGGGGAAGAGCGTTCATTTCATTTGAGCCTTGCAGGATCTTTGGAGAAAACTGGGAAGAGAAAACCAGAAAAGAAAATGGGAAAAACGGGAGAGCAATCCAAAAAACATTGCCTGAATAAAAAGAAACCAACGGGGTGGTGGAACGTGAATTTACCTCAAGCAGCACTGTCCTGATGCTGGTGACTCTCACTGCAGGCTTTTTCTTGATGTATCAAGAGCTCTTCCTCACATTGCATCTTCTTTCTCATCAACTGAACAGATCTGCTTCAGGTACAGTGAGCTCTGCGAAGCTGGAAGAAAAGAGGAGCCGCAACAAAAGAAGAAGTGTTCTCCTACCTGCAGGTGAGCTTCATTGTGGTGACACCGAATAGGGCCTCTTCTGAGGACTCGGTCACCGCCACCTGAAAGAGTCTTACCACAAAAAGTTGCAGAATGGAACACAATACAAATTTTCTTCCCAGCCAAGAAAGGGCTATTCACCTAGATGTCCTTCAGGCAGAATGTCTCCATCTATATTGCTGCTATCATTGTGATGTAGCGTTTTGGCTTGACTTGGGAGGTATCGGAGCCTGTCACCACTTCTTCAAATTCAAGTGGACTTTCTAGTTACCATGTGTGTCCCTCCCGAAGCTGCGCGCTCGGTGGAAGAGGACGACCATCCCAGATCGAAGGAGTGCACCCTTCTTCAGTCAAGGGTATACGAGAGCTGTGCTTCCCTGCTCGAAGCTGCAAACCCCTGAAGGTCCATTTGTAGGAGAACGTAGGGTAGTCCAGCTTCCAAGACTCCAGACACATCCAAGTAAGGCACTATGTCTCAAATGCTGTTCTTGGAAGATGCTTAGCCAAAGGTTTGCAGGTTCTAGCAGGGGAGCGCAACTATCACATACCCTTGACCGAAGAAGGGTACCCTCCTTCGATCTGGGATGGTCGTCCTCTTCCACCGAGCACGCCGCTTGGGGAGGGACGCACATGGAGCGCTGAGGGATACAGCAGAATCCACCCCTTAACGCATTTGTCAATGAAATCCTAGGCCCTGATTTTAGAGTGATTACTCCCACAGCCACATCACGTATCGGTGATCGTTTGGCCTGCCCTGTTGCATAGTTACCTTTTGATGTCCGTTTCCCATTTATTATGTCATCTGGTCATTGCTGCTGGAAGAAAGGCCAGGCCTTTCAGTTCAACTCTATAACCTCCTAGCATTCGTTCTACCTCCACTGGAATCCTCCACTTGCAGGACACATTGGAGACATCTTCCAGAGTTGAGGGCTCCATTTTAAGATGAGCATATGCAGAAGAATCCTTTATGGTAACAGGGCGCAAAGGGGCTTGCCGCAACCTGTCGCCACCTCTGAAAAGTATTGAATAGTTACCTTCCTTCAAGTGCAACGCTAGTTTCCGGCTGCAAAGTTACTGGCAAAGGAAGCTGACTGCTAGATTGGCTTTTAAATCGGGTATTTCAAACACCTTCAGTGCTGGAGGATCCAGGGTTTTTTGCAGAGAGTCAACGCTTTGTGTTGCCCGAGCTATGTAGCAAAAAAAGAAGATGAAATCCCCAAACCTTGGGTATTAGCGCCAGAGAGCCACGTTACGCATGAGGGGTAATTTTGCCTGGCCTGTTCCATAGTTACCTTTGGAGCTCCATTTCCCATCTCTTTTCGTAATCTTGCAGGTTCTGCTGGAAAGGCTTAGTGGAGTTGATCTTCTGGTCTGCTTCCTCATTTGATCCTCACAACAACCCTGTGAGGTAGGTTAGGCTGAGAGATAGAGGAGGAGGAGGAGTTTGGATTTGCTATCCCGCTTTATCACTACCCTAAGGAGTCTCAAAGCGGCCAACAATCTCCTTTCCCTTCCTCCCCCACAACAAACACTCTGTGAGGTGAGTGAGGCTGAGAGACTTCAGAGAAGTGTGACTAGCCCAGGGTCACCCAGCAGCTGCATGTGGAGGAGCGGGGACACGAACCCGGTTCACCAGATTACGAGTGCACCGCTCTTAACCACTACACCACACTGGCTGCTTCATGGCAGAGGGAGGATTTGAACTCTAGTCTCCCAGGTCCTAATCCACCCCTCTAGCCACTCTCAGCAACTTCCCTCAGAGAAAGCACTTTCCCACAGGATCCTGGACTTGCCGTGTCCCTGAGCAGTCCCTCTCCAGTCGCCATCAGCAGCTTCATCTTCAAAATGCTTTCTTTGCCTTTCCAGCAAGTTTTCAACTTACCTATCTCTCTCTCCGTCCGAGGCAACCTGAGCCAACATGAAATTAGAAGGCGTGGTTTTGTCCTCTCCTTATCTTCTTTCTTTTTTCTCCCCATGCACATTTCTAGCTTCAGCAACAAAAAAACCCAACTTTCTTGTCAGGGAACGACTTCTCTAGTTGCCTCGTGAAAGAAATGCGTTTTATTTTCCCTACTCATTTTCCATCTGCTTGAAGCAGACCTCATATCCATGTGCTCCTTCTTTTCATCCAAAGACTAGTTTGAAAGGTAACTCAAACTTGAGCTCACTTCATATTCCTTCATTTCTCTTCCTTTTCTCTTGGCTTTTCCCGTTAAGTATTTTTTGTTTTCTGGATTCTCTTTAACATCTCCATCTTGGTATTTTTCTGAGTTTGTCCCTTTGAAGGGTGACTTTGTGCGCCCGGCAGTTCCTTCTCTTGGGGTGTGAAAAGCAATCCACAGTTCCTAGTTTCTCCCCAGCCCCACCACACCAATTCCATGGAAAGAGTTTTTTGATTCTTGGTTTGCTTGTTTGTTTGTAAAATACGTCCACCGTGACTTCTGTGACTCTGCAGGAAGAGGTGGCTTCATCTGAGTGTTGGCGACTTCATGTGTCTGGCAGCTCCTTCTGTTGCGTTGCGATCTAGAGCCACTAGCTTATCCCCAGCCGCCTTCCACCAATCCTCCAGAAAATAGCGTCTTGTTTTTGGGAAGAGCGTTCATTTCATTTGAGCCTTGCAGGATCTTTGGAGATAACTGGGAAGAGAAAACCAGAAAAGAAAATGGGAAAAACGGGAGAGCAATCCAAAAAACATTGCCTGAATAAAAAGAAACCAACGGGGTGGTGGAACGTGAATTTACCTCAAGCAGCACTGTCCTGATGCTGGTGACTCTCACTGCAGGCTTTTTCTTGATGTATCAAGAGCTCTTCCTCACATTGCATCTTCTTTCTCATCAACTGAACAGATCTGCTTCAGGTACAGTGAGCTCTGCGAAGCTGGAAGAAAAGAGGAGCCGCAACAAAAGAAGAAGTGTTCTCCTACCTGCAGGTGAGCTTCATTGTGGTGACACCGAATAGGGCCTCTTCTGAGGACTCGGTCACCGCCACCTGAAAGAGTCTTACCACAAAAAGTTGCAGATGGAACACAATACAAATTTTCTTCCCAGCCAAGAAAGGGCTATACACCTAGATGTCCTTCAGGCAGAATGTCTCCATCTATATTGCTGCTATCATTGTGATGTAGCGTTTTGGCTTGACTTGGGAGGTATCGGAGCCTGTCACCACTTCTTCAAATTCAAGTGGACTTTCTAGTTACCATGTGTGTCCCTCCCGAAGCTGCGCGCTCGGTGGAAGAGGACGACCATCCCAGATCGAAGGAGTGCACCCTTCTTCAGTCAAGGGTATACGAGAGCTGTGCTTCCCTGCTCGAAGCTGCAAACCCCTGAAGGTCCATTTGTAGGAGAACGTAGGGTAGTCCAGCTTCCAAGACTCCAGACACATCCAAGTAAGGCACTATGTCTCAAATGCTGTTCTTGGAAGATGCTTAGCCAAAGGTTTGCAGGTTCTAGCAGGGGAGCGCAACTATCACATACCCTTGACCGAAGAAGGGTACCCTCCTTCGATCTGGGATGGTCGTCCTCTTCCACCGAGCACGCCGCTTGGGGAGGGACGCACATGGAGCGCTGAGGGATACAGCAGAATCCACCCCTTAACGCATTTGTCAATGAAATCCTAGGCCCTGATTTTAGAGTGATTACTCCCACAGCCACATCACGTATCGGTGATCGTTTGGCCTGCCCTGTTGCATCGTTACCTTTTGATGTCCGTTTCCCATTTATTATGTCATCTGGTCATTGCTGCTGGAAGAAAGGCCAGGCCTTTCAGTTCAACTCTATAACCTCCTAGCATTCGTTCTACCTCCACTTGCAGGACACATTGGAGACACCTTCCAGAGTTGAGGGCTCCATTTTAAGATGAGCATATGCAGAAGAATCCTTTATGGTAACAGGGCGCAAAGGGGCTTGCCGCAACCTGTCGCCACCTCTGAAAAGTATTGAATAGTTACCTTCCTTCAAGTGCAACGCTAGCTTCCCTGCTGCAAAGTTACTGGCAAAGGAAGCTGACTGCTAGATTGGCTTTTAAATCGGGTATTTCAAACACCTTCAGTGCTGGAGGATCCAGGGTTTTTTGCAGAGAGTCAACGCTTTGTGTTGCCCGAGCTATGTAGCAAAAAAAGAAGATGAAATCCCCAAACCTTGGGTATTAGCGCCAGAGAGCCACGTTACGCATGAGGGGTAATTTTGCCTGGCCTGTTCCATAGTTACCTTTGGAGCTCCATTTCCCATCTCTTTTCGTAATCTTGCAGGTTCTGCTGGAAAGGCTTAGTGGAGTTGATCTTCTGGTCTGCTTCCTCATTTGATCCTCACAACAACCCTGTGAGGTAGGTTAGGCTGAGAGATAGAGGAGGAGGAGGAGGAGTTTGGATTTGCTATCCCGCTTTATCACTACCCTAAGGAGTCTCAAAGCGGCCAACAATCTCCTTTCCCTTCCTCCCCCACAACAAACACTCTGTGAGGTGAGTGAGGCTGAGAGACTTCAGAGAAGTGTGACTAGCCCAGGGTCACCCAGCAGCTGCATGTGGAGGAGCGGGGACACGAACCCGGTTCACCAGATTACGAGTGCACCGCTCTTAACCACTACACCACACTGGCTGCTTCATGGCAGAGGGAGGATTTGAACTCTAGTCTCCCAGGTCCTAATCCACCCCTCTAGCCACTCTCAGCAACTTCCCTCAGAGAAAGCACTTTCCCACAGGATCCTGGACTTGCCGTGTCCCTGAGCAGTCCCTCTCCAGTCGCCATCAGCAGCTTCATCTTCAAAATGCTTTCTTTGCCTTTCCAGCAAGTTTTCAACTTACCTATCTCTCTCTCCGTCCGAGGCAACCTGAGCCAACATGAAATTAGAAGGCGTGGTTTTGTCCTCTCCTTATCTTCTTTCTTTTTTCTCCCCATGCACATTTCTAGCTTCAGCAACAAAAAAACCCAACTTTCTTGTCAGGGAACGACTTCTCTAGTTGCCTCGTGAAAGAAATGCCTTTTATTTTCCCTACTCATTTTCCATCTGCTTGAAGCAGACCTCATATCCATGTGCTCCTTCTTTTCATCCAAAGACTAGTTTGAAAGGTAACTGAAACTTGAGCTCACTTCATATTCCTTCATTTCTCTTCCTTTTCTCTTGGCTTTTCCCGTTAAGTATTTTTTGTTTTCTGGATTCTCTTTAACATCTCCATCTTGGTATTTTTCTGAGTTTGTCCCTTTGAAGGGTGACTTTGTGCGCCCGGCAGTTCCTTCTCTTGGGGTGTGAAAAGCAATCCACAGTTCCTAGTTTCTCCCCAGCCCCACCACACCAATTCCATGGAAAGAGTTTTTTGATTCTTGGTTTGCTTGTTTGTTTGTAAAATACGTCCACCGTGACTTCTGTGACTCTGCAGGAAGAGGTGGCTTCATCTGAGTGTTGGCGACTTCATGTGTCTGGCAGCTCCTTCTGTTGCGTTGCGATCTAGAGCCACTAGCTTATCCCCAGCCGCCTTCCACCAATCCTCCAGAAAATAGCGTCTTGTTTTTGGGAAGAGCGTTCATTTCATTTGAGCCTTGCAGGATCTTTGGAGATAACTGGGAAGAGAAAACCAGAAAAGAAAATGGGAAAAACGGGAGAGCAATCCAAAAAACATTGCCTGAATAAAAAGAAACCAACGGGGTGGTGGAACGTGAATTTACCTCAAGCAGCACTGTCCTGATGCTGGTGACTCTCACTGCAGGCTTTTTCTTGATGTATCAAGAGCTCTTCCTCACATTGCATCTTCTTTCTCATCAACTGAACAGATCTGCTTCAGGTACAGTGAGCTCTGCGAAGCTGGAAGAAAAGAGGAGCCGCAACAAAAGAAGAAGTGTTCTCCTACCTGCAGGTGAGCTTCATTGTGGTGACACCGAATAGGGCCTCTTCTGAGGACTCGGTCACCGCCACCTGAAAGAGTCTTACCACAAAAAGTTGCAGATGGAACACAATACAAATTTTCTTCCCAGCCAAGAAAGGGCTATTCACCTAGATGTCCTTCAGGCAGAATGTCTCCATCTATATTGCTGCTATCATTGTGATGTAGCGTTTTGGCTTGACTTGGGAGGTATCGGAGCCTGTCACCACCTCTTCAAATTCAAGAGGACTTTCTAGTTACCATGTGTGTCCCTCCCGAAGCTGCGCGCTCGGTGGAAGAGGACGACCATCCCAGATCGAAGGAGTGCACCCTTCTTCAGTCAAGGGTATACGAGAGCTGTGCTTCCCTGCTCGAAGCTGCAAACCCCTGAAGGTCCATTTGTAGGAGAACGTAGGGTAGTCCAGCTTCCAAGACTCCAGACACATCCAAGTAAGGCACTATGTCTCAAATGGTGTTCTTGGAAGATGCTTAGCCAAAGGTTTGCAGGTTCTAGCAGGGGAGCGCAACTATCACATACCCTTGACCGAAGAAGGGTACCCTCCTTCGATCTGGGATGGTCGTCCTCTTCCACCGAGCACGCCGCTTGGGGAGGGACGCACATGGAGCGCTGAGGGATACAGCAGAATCCACCCCTTAACGCATTTGTCAATGAAATCCTAGGCCCTGATTTTAGAGTGATTACTCCCACAGCCACATCACGTATCGGTGATCGTTTGGCCTGCCCTGTTGCATAGTTACCTTTTGATGTCCGTTTCCCATTTATTATGTCATCTGGTCATTGCTGCTGGAAGAAAGGCCAGGCCTTTCAGTTCAACTCTATAACCTCCTAGCATTCGTTCTACCTCCACTTGCAGGACACATTGGAGACACCTTCCAGAGTTGAGGGCTCCATTTTAAGATGAGCATATGCAGAAGAATCCTTTATGGTAACAGGGCGCAAAGGGGCTTGCCGCAACCTGTCGCCACCTCTGAAAAGTATTGAATAGTTACCTTCCTTCAAGTGCAACGCTAGCTTCCCTGCTGCAAAGTTACTGGCAAAGGAAGCTGACTGCTAGATTGGCTTTTAAATCGGGTATTTCAAACACCTTCAGTGCTGGAGGATCCAGGGTTTTTTGCAGAGAGTCAACGCTTTGTGTTGCCCGAGCTATGTAGCAAAAAAAGAAGATGAAATCCCCAAACCTTGGGTATTAGCGCCAGAGAGCCACGTTACGCATGAGGGGTAATTTTGCCTGGCCTGTTCCATAGTTACCTTTGGAGCTCCATTTCCCATCTCTTTTCGTAATCTTGCAGGTTCTGCTGGAAAGGCTCAGTGGAGTTGATCTTCTGGTCTGCTTCCTCATTTGATCCTCACAACAACCCTGTGAGGTAGGTTAGGCTGAGAGATAGAGGAGGAGGAGGAGGAGTTTGGATTTGATATCCCGCTTTGTCACTACCCTAAGGAGTCTCAAAGCGGCCAACAATCTCCTTTCCCTTCCTCCCCCACAACAAACACTCTGTGAGGTGAGTGAGGCTGAGAGACTTCAGAGAAGTGTGACTAGCCCAGGGTCACCCAGCAGCTGCATGTGGAGGAGCGGGGACACGAACCCGGTTCACCAGATTACGAGTGCACCGCTCTTAACCACTACACCACACTGGCTGCTTCATGGCAGAGGGAGGATTTGAACTCTAGTCTCCCAGGTCCTAATCCACCCCTCTAGCCACTCTCAGCAACTTCCCTCAGAGAAAGCACTTTCCCACAGGATCCTGGACTTGCCGTGTCCCTGAGCAGTCCCTCTCCAGTCGCCATCAGCAGCTTCATCTTCAAAATGCTTTCTTTGCCTTTCCAGCAAGTTTTCAACTTACCTATCTCTCTCTCCGTCCGAGGCAACCTGAGCCAACATGAAATTAGAAGGCGTGGTTTTGTCCTCTCCTTATCTTCTTTCTTTTTTCTCCCCATGCACATTTCTAGCTTCAGCAACAAAAAACCCCAACTTTCTTGTCAAGAAACGACTTCTCTAGTTGCCTCGTGAAAGAAATGCCTTTTATTTTCCCTACTCATTTTCCATCTGCTTGAAGCAGACCTCATATCCATGTGCTCCTTCTTTTCATCCAAAGACTAGTTTGAAAGGTAACTGAAACTTGAGCTCACTTCATATTCCTTCATTTCTCTTCCTTTTCTCTTGGCTTTTCCCGTTAAGTATTTTTTGTTTTCTGGATTCTCTTTAACATCTCCATCTTGGTATTTTTCTGAGTTTGTCCCTTTGAAGGGTGACTTTGTGCGCCCGGCAGTTCCTTCTCTTGGGGTGTGAAAAGCAATCCACAGTTCCTAGTTTCTCCCCAGCCCCACCACACCAATTCCATGGAAAGAGTTTTTTGATTCTTGGTTTGCTTGTTTGTTTGTAAAATACGTCCACCGTGACTTCTGTGACTCTGCAGGAAGAGGTGGCTTCATCTGAGTGTTGGCGACTTCATGTGTCTGGCAGCTCCTTCTGTTGCGTTGCGATCTAGAGTCACTAGCTTATCCCCAGCCGCCTTCCACCAATCCTCCAGAAAATAGTGTCTTGTTTTGGGGAAGAGCGTTCATTTCATTTGAGCCTTGCAGGATCTTTGGAGAAAACTGGGAAGAGAAAACCAGAAAAGAAAATGGGAAAAACGGGAGAGCAATCCAAAAAACATTGCCTGAATAAAAAGAAACCAACGGGGTGGTGGAACGTGAATTTACCTCAAGCAGCACTGTCCTGATGCTGGTGACTCTCACTGCAGGCTTTTTCTTGATGTATCAAGAGCTCTTCCTCACATTGCATCTTCTTTCTCATCAACTGAACAGATCTGCTTCAGGTACAGTGAGCTCTGCGAAGCTGGAAGAAAAGAGGAGCCGCAACAAAAGAAGAAGTGTTCTCCTACCTGCAGGTGAGCTTCATTGTGGTGACACCGAATAGGGCCTCTTCTGAGGACTCGGTCACCGCCACCTGAAAGAGTCTTACCACAAAAAGTTGCAGATGGAACACAATACAAATTTTCTTCCCAGCCAAGAAAGGGCTATTCACCTAGATGTCCTTCAGGCAGAATGTCTCCATCTATATTGCTGCTATCATTGTGATGTAGCGTTTTGGCTTGACTTGGGAGGTATCGGAGCCTGTCACCACCTCTTCAAATTCAAGAGGACTTTCTAGTTACCATGTGTGTCCCTCCCGAAGCTGCGCGCTCGGTGGAAGAGGACGACCATCCCAGATCGAAGGAGTGCACCCTTCTTCAGTCAAGGGTATACGAGAGCTGTGCTTCCCTGCTCGAAGCTGCAAACCCCTGAAGGTCCATTTGTAGGAGAACGTAGGGTAGTCCAGCTTCCAAGACTCCAGACACATCCAAGTAAGGCACTATGTCTCAAATGGTGTTCTTGGAAGATGCTTAGCCAAAGGTTTGCAGGTTCTAGCAGGGGAGCGCAACTATCACATACCCTTGACCGAAGAAGGGTACCCTCCTTCGATCTGGGATGGTCGTCCTCTTCCACCGAGCACGCCGCTTGGGGAGGGACGCACATGGAGCGCTGAGGGATACAGCAGAATCCACCCCTTAACGCATTTGTCAATGAAATCCTAGGCCCTGATTTTAGAGTGATTACTCCCACAGCCACATCACGTATCGGTGATCGTTTGGCCTGCCCTGTTGCATCGTTACCTTTTGATGTCCGTTTCCCATTTATTATGTCATCTGGTCATTGCTGCTGGAAGAAAGGCCAGGCCTTTCAGTTCAACTCTATAACCTCCTAGCATTCGTTCTACCTCCACTGGAATCCTCCACTTGCAGGACACATTGGAGACATCTTCCAGAGTTGAGGGCTCCATTTTAAGATGAGCATATGCAGAAGAATCCTTTATGGTAACAGGGCGCAAAGGGGTTTGCCGCAACCTGTCGCCACCTCTGAAAAGTATTGAATAGTTACCTTCCTTCAAGTGCAACGCTAGCTTCCCTGCTGCAAAGTTACTGGCAAAGGAAGCTGACTGCTAGATTGGCTTTTAAATCGGGTATTTCAAACACCTTCAGTGCTGGAGGATCCAGGGTTTTTTGCAGAGAGTCAACGCTTTGTGTTGCCCGAGCTATGTAGCAAAAAAAGAAGATGAAATCCCCAAACCTTGGGTATTAGCGCCAGAGAGCCACGTTACGCATGAGGGGTAATTTTGCCTGGCCTGTTCCATAGTTACCTTTGGAGCTCCATTTCCCATCTCTTTTCGTAATCTTGCAGGTTCTGCTGGAAAGGCTTAGTGGAGTTGATCTTCTGGTCTGCTTCCTCATTTGATCCTCACAACAACCCTGTGAGGTAGGTTAGGCTGAGAGATAGAGGAGGAGGAGGAGGAGTTTGGATTTGCTATCCCGCTTTATCACTACCCTAAGGAGTCTCAAAGCGGCCAACAATCTCCTTTCCCTTCCTCCCCCACAACAAACACTCTGTGAGGTGAGTGAGGCTGAGAGACTTCAGAGAAGTGTGACTAGCCCAGGGTCACCCAGCAGCTGCATGTGGAGGAGCGGGGACACGAACCCGGTTCACCAGATTACGAGTGCACCGCTCTTAACCACTACACCACACTGGCTGCTTCATGGCAGAGGGAGGATTTGAACTCTAGTCTCCCAGGTCCTAATCCACCCCTCTAGCCACTCTCAGCAACTTCCCTCAGAGAAAGCACTTTCCCACAGGATCCTGGACTTGCCGTGTCCCTGAGCAGTCCCTCTCCAGTCGCCATCAGCAGCTTCATCTTCAAAATGCTTTCTTTGCCTTTCCAGCAAGTTTTCAACTTACCTATCTCTCTCTCCGTCCGAGGCAACCTGAGCCAACATGAAATTAGAAGGCGTGGTTTTGTCCTCTCCTTATCATCTTTCTTTTTTCTCCCCATGCACATTTCTAGCTTCAGCAACAAAAAACCCCAACTTTCTTGTCAGGTAACGACTTCTCTAGTTGCCTCGTGAAAGAAATGCCTTTTATTTTCCCTACTCATTTTCCATCTGCTTGAAGCAGACCTCATATCCATGTGCTCCTTCTTTTCATCCAAAGACTAGTTTGAAAGGTAACTGAAACTTGAGCTCACTTCATATTCCTTCATTTCTCTTCCTTTTCTCTTGGCTTTTCCCGTTAAGTATTTTTTGTTTTCTGGATTCTCTTTAACATCTCCATCTTGGTATTTTTCTGAGTTTGTCCCTTTGAAGGGTGACTTTGTGCGCCCGGCAGTTCCTTCTCTTGGGGTGTGAAAAGCAATCCACAGTTCCTAGTTTCTCCCCAGCCCCACCACACCAATTCCATGGAAAGAGTTTTTTGATTCTTGGTTTGCTTGTTTGTTTGTAAAATACGTCCACCGTGACTTCTGTGACTCTGCAGGAAGAGGTGGCTTCATCTGAGTGTTGGCGACTTCATGTGTCTGGCAGCTCCTTCTGTTGCGTTGCGATCTAGAGTCACTAGCTTATCCCCAGCCGCCTTCCACCAATCCTCCAGAAAATAGTGTCTTGTTTTGGGGAAGAGCGTTCATTTCATTTGAGCCTTGCAGGATCTTTGGAGAAAACTGGGAAGAGAAAACCAGAAAAGAAAATGGGAAAAACGGGAGAGCAATCCAAAAAACATTGCCTGAATAAAAAGAAACCAACGGGGTGGTGGAACGTGAATTTACCTCAAGCAGCACTGTCCTGATGCTGGTGACTCTCACTGCAGGCTTTTTCTTGATGTATCAAGAGCTCTTCCTCACATTGCATCTTCTTTCTCATCAACTGAACAGATCTGCTTCAGGTACAGTGAGCTCTGCGAAGCTGGAAGAAAAGAGGAGCCGCAACAAAAGAAGAAGTGTTCTCCTACCTGCAGGTGAGCTTCATTGTGGTGACACCGAATAGGGCCTCTTCTGAGGACTCGGTCACCGCCACCTGAAAGAGTCTTACCACAAAAAGTTGCAGATGGAACACAATACAAATTTTCTTCCCAGCCAAGAAAGGGCTATTCACCTAGATGTCCTTCAGGCAGAATGTCTCCATCTATTTTGCTGCTATCATTGTGATGTAGCGTTTTGGCTTGACTTGGGAGGTATCGGAGCCTGTCACCACCTCTTCAAATTCAAGAGGACTTTCTAGTTACCATGTGTGTCCCTCCCGAAGCTGCGCGCTCGGTGGAAGAGGACGACCATCCCAGATCGAAGGAGTGCACCCTTCTTCAGTCAAGGGTATACGAGAGCTGTGCTTCCCTGCTCGAAGCTGCAAACCCCTGAAGGTCCATTTGTAGGAGAACGTAGGGTAGTCCAGCTTCCAAGACTCCAGACACATCCAAGTAAGGCACTATGTCTCAAATGGTGTTCTTGGAAGATGCTTAGCCAAAGGTTTGCAGGTTCTAGCAGGGGAGCGCAACTATCACATACCCTTGACCGAAGAAGGGTACCCTCCTTCGATCTGGGATGGTCGTCCTCTTCCACCGAGCACGCCGCTTGGGGAGGGACGCACATGGAGCGCTGAGGGATACAGCAGAATCCACCCCTTAACGCATTTGTCAATGAAATCCTAGGCCCTGATATTAGAGTGATTACTCCCACAGCCACATCACGTATCGGTGTTCGTTTGGCCTGCCCTGTTGCATAGTTACCTTTTGATGTCCGTTCCCCATTTATTATGTCATCTGGTCATTGCTGCTGGAAGAAAGGCCAGGCCTTTCAGTTCAACTCTATAACCTCCTAGCATTCGTTCTACCTCCACTGGAATCCTCCACTTGCAGGACACATTGGAGACATCTTCCAGAGTTGAGGGCTCCATTTTAAGATGAGCATATGCAGAAGAATCCTTTATGGTAACAGGGCGCAAAGGGGCTTGCCGCAACCTGTCGCCACCTCTGAAAAGTATTGAATAGTTACCTTCCTTCAAGTGCAACGCTAGTTTCCGGCTGCAAAGTTACTGGCAAAGGAAGCTGACTGCTAGATTGGCTTTTAAATCGGGTATTTCAAACACCTTCAGTGCTGGAGGATCCAGGGTTTTTTGCAGAGAGTCAACGCTTTGTGTTGCCCGAGCTATGTAGCAAAAAAAGAAGATGAAATCCCCAAACCTTGGGTATTAGCGCCAGAGAGCCACGTTACGCATGAGGGGTAATTTTGCCTGGCCTGTTCCATAGTTACCTTTGGAGCTCCATTTCCCATCTCTTTTCGTAATCTTGCAGGTTCTGCTGGAAAGGCTTAGTGGAGTTGATCTTCTGGTCTGCTTCCTCATTTGATCCTCACAACAACCCTGTGAGGTAGCTTAGGCTGAGAGATAGAGGAGGAGGAGGAGGAGGAGTTTGGATTTGATATCCCGCTTTATCACTACCCTAAGGAGTCTCAAAGCGGCCAACAATCTCCTTTCCCTTCCTCCCCCACAACAAACACTCTGTGAGGTGAGTGAGGCTGAGAGACTTCAGAGAAGTGTGACTAGCCCAGGGTCACCCAGCAGCTGCATGTGGAGGAGCGGGGACACGAACCCGGTTCACCAGATTACGAGTGCACCGCTCTTAACCACTACACCACACTGGCTGCTTCATGGCAGAGGGAGGATTTGAACTCTAGTCTCCCAGGTCCTAATCCACCCCTCTAGCCACTCTCAGCAACTTCCCTCAGAGAAAGCACTTTCCCACAGGATCCTGGACTTGCCGTGTCCCTGAGCAGTCCCTCTCCAGTCGCCATCAGCAGCTTCATCTTCAAAATGCTTTCTTTGCCTTTCCAGCAAGTTTTCAACTTACCTATCTCTCTCTCCGTCCGAGGCAACCTGAGCCAACATGAAATTAGAAGGCGTGGTTTTGTCCTCTCCTTATCTTCTTTCTTTTTTCTCCCCATGCACATTTCTAGCTTCAGCAACAAAAACCCCCAACTTTCTTGTCAAGAAACGACTTCTCTAGTTGCCTCGTGAAAGAAATGCCTTTTATTTTCCCTACTCATTTTCCATCTGCTTGAAGCAGACCTCATATCCATGTGCTCCTTCTTTTCATCCAAAGACTAGTTTGAAAGGTAACTGAAACTTGAGCTCACTTCATATTCCTTCATTTCTCTTCCTTTTCTCTTGGCTTTTCCCGTTAAGTATTTTTTGTTTTCTGGATTCTCTTTAACATCTCCATCTTGGTATTTTTCTGAGTTTGTCCCTTTGAAGGGTGACTTTGTGCGCCCGGCAGTTCCTTCTCTTGGGGTGTGAAAAGCAATCCACAGTTCCTAGTTTCTCCCCAGCCCCACCACACCAATTCCATGGAAAGAGTTTTTTGATTCTTGGTTTGCTTGTTTGTTTGTAAAATACGTCCACCGTGACTTCTGTGACTCTGCAGGAAGAGGTGGCTTCATCTGAGTGTTGGCGACTTCATGTGTCTGGCAGCTCCTTCTGTTGCGTTGCGATCTAGAGTCACTAGCTTATCCCCAGCCGCCTTCCACCAATCCTCCAGAAAATAGTGTCTTGTTTTGGGGAAGAGCGTTCATTTCATTTGAGCCTTGCAGGATCTTTGGAGAAAACTGGGAAGAGAAAACCAGAAAAGAAAATGGGAAAAACGGGAGAGCAATCCAAAAAACATTGCCTGAATAAAAAGAAACCAACGGGGTGGTGGAACGTGAATTTACCTCAAGCAGCACTGTCCTGATGCTGGTGACTCTCACTGCAGGCTTTTTCTTGATGTATCAAGAGCTCTTCCTCACATTGCATCTTCTTTCTCATCAACTGAACAGATCTGCTTCAGGTACAGTGAGCTCTGCGAAGCTGGAAGAAAAGAGGAGCCGCAACAAAAGAAGAAGTGTTCTCCTACCTGCAGGTGAGCTTCATTGTGGTGACACCGAATAGGGCCTCTTCTGAGGACTCGGTCACCGCCACCTGAAAGAGTCTTGCCACAAAAAGTTGCAGATGGAACACAATACAAATTTTCTTCCCAGCCAAGAAAGGGCTATTCACCTAGATGTCCTTCAGGCAGAATGTCTCCATCTATATTGCTGCTATCATTGTGATGTAGCGTTTTGGCTTGACTTGGGAGGTATCGGAGCCTGTCACCACCTCTTCAAATTCAAGAGGACTTTCTAGTTACCATGTGTGTCCCTCCCGAAGCTGCGCGCTCGGTGGAAGAGGACGACCATCCCAGATCGAAGGAGTGCACCCTTCTTCAGTCAAGGGTATACGAGAGCTGTGCTTCCCTGCTCGAAGCTGCAAACCCCTGAAGGTCCATTTGTAGGAGAACGTAGGGTAGTCCAGCTTCCAAGACTCCAGACACATCCAAGTAAGGCACTATGTCTCAAATGGTGTTCTTGGAAGATGCTTAGCCAAAGGTTTGCAGGTTCTAGCAGGGGAGCGCAACTATCACATACCCTTGACCGAAGAAGGGTACCCTCCTTCGATCTGGGATGGTCGTCCTCTTCCACCGAGCACGCCGCTTGGGGAGGGACGCACATGGAGCGCTGAGGGATACAGCAGAATCCACCCCTTAACGCATTTGTCAATGAAATCCTAGGCCCTGATTTTAGAGTGATTACTCCCACAGCCACATCACGTATCGGTGATCGTTTGGCCTGCCCTGTTGCATCGTTACCTTTTGATGTCCGTTTCCCATTTATTATGTCATCTGGTCATTGCTGCTGGAAGAAAGGCCAGGCCTTTCACTTCAACTCTATAACCTCCTAGCATTCGTTCTACCTCCACTGGAATCCTCCACTTGCAGGACACATTGGAGACATCTTCCAGAGTTGAGGGCTCCATTTTAAGATGAGCATATGCAGAAGAATCCTTTATGGTAACAGGGCGCAAAGGGGCTTGCCGCAACCTGTCGCCACCTCTGAAAAGTATTGAATAGTTACCTTCCTTCAAGTGCAACGCTAGTTTCCGGCTGCAAAGTTACTGGCAAAGGAAGCTGACTGCTAGATTGGCTTTTAAATCGGGTATTTCAAACACCTTCAGTGCTGGAGGATCCAGGGTTTTTTGCAGAGAGTCAACGCTTTGTGTTGCCCGAGCTATGTAGCAAAAAAAGAAGATGAAATCCCCAAACCTTGGGTATTAGCGCCAGAGAGCCACGTTACGCATGAGGGGTAATTTTGCCTGGCCTGTTCCATAGTTACCTTTGGAGCTCCATTTCCCATCTCTTTTCGTAATCTTGCAGGTTCTGCTGGAAAGGCTTAGTGGAGTTGATCTTCTGGTCTGCTTCCTCATTTGATCCTCACAACAACCCTGTGAGGTAGGTTAGGCTGAGAGATAGAGGAGGAGGAGGAGGAGTTTGGATTTGCTATCCCGCTTTATCACTACCCTAAGGAGTCTCAAAGCGGCCAACAATCTCCTTTCCCTTCCTCCCCCACAACAAACACTCTGTGAGGTGAGTGAGGCTGAGAGACTTCAGAGAAGTGTGACTAGCCCAGGGTCACCCAGCAGCTGCATGTGGAGGAGCGGGGACACGAACCCGGTTCACCAGATTACGAGTGCACCGCTCTTAACCACTACACCACACTGGCTGCTTCATGGCAGAGGGAGGATTTGAACTCTAGTCTCCCAGGTCCTAATCCACCCCTCTAGCCACTCTCAGCAACTTCCCTCAGAGAAAGCACTTTCCCACAGGATCCTGGACTTGCCGTGTCCCTGAGCAGTCCCTCTCCAGTCGCCATCAGCAGCTTCATCTTCAAAATGCTTTCTTTGCCTTTCCAGCAAGTTTTCAACTTACCTATCTCTCTCTCCGTCCGAGGCAACCTGAGCCAACATGAAATTAGAAGGCGTGGTTTTGTCCTCTCCTTATCTTCTTTCTTTTTTCTCCCCATGCACATTTCTAGCTTCAGCAACAAAAAACCCCAACTTTCTTGTCAAGAAACGACTTCTCTAGTTGCCTCGTGAAAGAAATGCCTTTTATTTTCCCTACTCATTTTCCATCTGCTTGAAGCAGACCTCATATCCATGTGCTCCTTCTTTTCATCCAAAGACTAGTTTGAAAGGTAACTCAAACTTGAGCTCACTTCATATTCCTTCATTTCTCTTCCTTTTCTCTTGGCTTTTCCCGTTAAGTATTTTTTGTTTTCTGGATTCTCTTTAACATCTCCATCTTGGTATTTTTCTGAGTTTGTCCCTTTGAAGGGTGACTTTGTGCGCCCGGCAGTTCCTTCTCTTGGGGTGTGAAAAGCAATCCACAGTTCCTAGTTTCTCCCCAGCCCCACCACACCAATTCCATGGAAAGAGTTTTTTGATTCTTGGTTTGCTTGTTTGTTTGTAAAATACGTCCACCGTGACTTCTGTGACTCTGCAGGAAGAGGTGGCTTCATCTGAGTGTTGGCGACTTCATGTGTCTGGCAGCTCCTTCTGTTGCGTTGCGATCTAGAGTCACTAGCTTATCCCCAGCCGCCTTCCACCAATCCTCCAGAAAATAGTGTCTTGTTTTGGGGAAGAGCGTTCATTTCATTTGAGCCTTGCAGGATCTTTGGAGAAAACTGGGAAGAGAAAACCAGAAAAGAAAATGGGAAAAACGGGAGAGCAATCCAAAAAACATTGCCTGAATAAAAAGAAACCAACGGGGTGGTGGAACGTGAATTTACCTCAAGCAGCACTGTCCTGATGCTGGTGACTCTCACTGCAGGCTTTTTCTTGATGTATCAAGAGCTCTTCCTCACATTGCATCTTCTTTCTCATCAACTGAACAGATCTGCTTCAGGTACAGTGAGCTCTGCGAAGCTGGAAGAAAAGAGGAGCCGCAACAAAAGAAGAAGTGTTCTCCTACCTGCAGGTGAGCTTCATTGTGGTGACACCGAATAGGGCCTCTTCTGAGGACTCGGTCACCGCCACCTGAAAGAGTCTTACCACAAAAAGTTGCAGATGGAACACAATACAAATTTTCTTCCCAGCCAAGAAAGGGCTATTCACCTAGATGTCCTTCAGGCAGAATGTCTCCATCTATATTGCTGCTATCATTGTGATGTAGCGTTTTGGCTTGACTTGGGAGGTATCGGAGCCTGTCACCACCTCTTCAAATTCAAGAGGACTTTCTAGTTACCATGTGTGTCCCTCCCGAAGCTGCGCGCTCGGTGGAAGAGGACGACCATCCCAGATCGAAGGAGTGCACCCTTCTTCAGTCAAGGGTATACGAGAGCTGTGCTTCCCTGCTCGAAGCTGCAAACCCCTGAAGGTCCATTTGTAGGAGAACGTAGGGTAGTCCAGCTTCCAAGACTCCAGACACATCCAAGTAAGGCACTATGTCTCAAATGGTGTTCTTGGAAGATGCTTAGCCAAAGGTTTGCAGGTTCTAGCAGGGGAGCGCAACTATCACATACCCTTGACCGAAGAAGGGTACCCTCCTTCGATCTGGGATGGTCGTCCTCTTCCACCGAGCACGCCGCTTGGGGAGGGACGCACATGGAGCGCTGAGGGATACAGCAGAATCCACCCCTTAACGCATTTGTCAATGAAATCCTAGGCCCTGATTTTAGAGTGATTACTCCCACAGCCACATCACGTATCGGTGTTCGTTTGGCCTGCCCTGTTGCATCGTTACCTTTTGATGTCCGTTTCCCATTTATTATGTCATCTGGTCATTGCTGCTGGAAGAAAGGCCAGGCCTTTCAGTTCAACTCTATAACCTCCTAGCATTCGTTCTACCTCCACTGGAATCCTCCACTTGCAGGACACATTGGAGACATCTTCCAGAGTTGAGGGCTCCATTTTAAGATGAGCATGTGCAGAAGAATCCTTTATGGTAACAGGGCGCAAAGGGGCTTGCCGCAACCTGTCGCCACCTCTGAAAAGTATTGAATAGTTACCTTCCTTCAAGTGCAACGCTAGTTTCCGGCTGCAAAGTTACTGGCAAAGGAAGCTGACTGCTAGATTGGCTTTTAAATCGGGTATTTCAAACACCTTCAGTGCTGGAGGATCCAGGGTTTTTTGCAGAGAGTCAACGCTTTGTGTTGCCCGAGCTATGTAGCAAAAAAAGAAGATGAAATCCCCAAACCTTGGGTATTAGCGCCAGAGAGCCACGTTACGCATGAGGGGTAATTTTGCCTGGCCTGTTCCATAGTTACCTTTGGAGCTCCATTTCCCATCTCTTTTCGTAACCTTGCAGGTTCTGCTGGAAAGGCTTAGTGGAGTTGATCTTCTGGTCTGCTTCCTCATTTGATCCTCACAACAACCCTGTGAGGTAGCTTAGGCTGAGAGATAGAGGAGGAGGAGGAGGAGTTTGGATTTGATATCCCGCTTTATCACTACCCTAAGGAGTCTCAAAGCGGCCAACAATCTCCTTTCCCTTCCTCCCCCACAACAAACACTCTGTGAGGTGAGTGAGGCTGAGAGACTTCAGAGAAGTGTGACTAGCCCAGGGTCACCCAGCAGCTGCATGTGGAGGAGCGGGGACACGAACCCGGTTCACCAGATTACGAGTGCACCGCTCTTAACCACTACACCACACTGGCTGCTTCATGGCAGAGGGAGGATTTGAACTCTAGTCTCCCAGGTCCTAATCCACCCCTCTAGCCACTCTCAGCAACTTCCCTCAGAGAAAGCACTTTCCCACAGGATCCTGGACTTGCCGTGTCCCTGAGCAGTCCCTCTCCAGTCGCCATCAGCAGCTTCATCTTCAAAATGCTTTCTTTGCCTTTCCAGCAAGTTTTCAACTTACCTATCTCTCTCTCCGTCCGAGGCAACCTGAGCCAACATGAAATTAGAAGGCGTGGTTTTGTCCTCTCCTTATCTTCTTTCTTTTTTCTCCCCATGCACATTTCTAGCTTCAGCAACAAAAAACCCCAACTTTCTTGTCAGGGAACGACTTCTCTAGTTGCCTCGTGAAAGAAATGCCTTTTATTTTCCCTACTCATTTTCCATCTGCTTGAAGCAGACCTCATATCCATGTGCTCCTTCTTTTCATCCAAAGACTAGTTTGAAAGGTAACTGAAACTTGAGCTCACTTCATATTCCTTCATTTCTCTTCCTTTTCTCTTGGCTTTTCCCGTTAAGTATTTTTTGTTTTCTGGATTCTCTTTAACATCTCCATCTTGGTATTTTTCTGAGTTTGTCCCTTTGAAGGGTGACTTTGTGCGCCCGGCAGTTCCTTCTCTTGGGGTGTGAAAAGCAATCCACAGTTCCTAGTTTCTCCCCAGCCCCACCACACCAATTCCATGGAAAGAGTTTTTTGATTCTTGGTTTGCTTGTTTGTTTGTAAAATACGTCCACCGTGACTTCTGTGACTCTGCAGGAAGAGGTGGCTTCATCTGAGTGTTGGCGACTTCATGTGTCTGGCAGCTCCTTCTGTTGCGTTGCGATCTAGAGTCACTAGCTTATCCCCAGCCGCCTTCCACCAATCCTCCAGAAAATAGTGTCTTGTTTTGGGGAAGAGCGTTCATTTCATTTGAGCCTTGCAGGATCTTTGGAGAAAACTGGGAAGAGAAAACCAGAAAAGAAAATGGGAAAAACGGGAGAGCAATCCAAAAAACATTGCCTGAATAAAAAGAAACCAACGGGGTGGTGGAACGTGAATTTACCTCAAGCAGCACTGTCCTGATGCTGGTGACTCTCACTGCAGGCTTTTTCTTGATGTATCAAGAGCTCTTCCTCACATTGCATCTTCTTTCTCATCAACTGAACAGATCTGCTTCAGGTACAGTGAGCTCTGCGAAGCTGGAAGAAAAGAGGAGCCGCAACAAAAGAAGAAGTGTTCTCCTACCTGCAGGTGAGCTTCATTGTGGTGACACCGAATAGGGCCTCTTCTGAGGACTCGGTCACCGCCACCTGAAAGAGTCTTACCACAAAAAGTTGCAGATGGAACACAATACAAATTTTCTTCCCAGCCAAGAAAGGGCTATTCACCTAGATGTCCTTCAGGCAGAATGTCTCCATCTATATTGCTGCTATCATTGTGATGTAGCGTTTTGGCTTGACTTGGGAGGTATCGGAGCCTGTCACCACCTCTTCAAATTCAAGAGGACTTTCTAGTTACCATGTGTGTCCCTCCCGAAGCTGCGCGCTCGGTGGAAGAGGACGACCATCCCAGATCGAAGGAGTGCACCCTTCTTCAGTCAAGGGTATACGAGAGCTGTGCTTCCCTGCTCGAAGCTGCAAACCCCTGAAGGTCCATTTGTAGGAGAACGTAGGGTAGTCCAGCTTCCAAGACTCCAGACACATCCAAGTAAGGCACTATGTCTCAAATGGTGTTCTTGGAAGATGCTTAGCCAAAGGTTTGCAGGTTCTAGCAGGGGAGCGCAACTATCACATACCCTTGACCGAAGAAGGGTACCCTCCTTCGATCTGGGATGGTCGTCCTCTTCCACCGAGCACGCCGCTTGGGGAGGGACGCACATGGAGCGCTGAGGGATACAGCAGAATCCACCCCTTAACGCATTTGTCAATGAAATCCTAGGCCCTGATTTTAGAGTGATTACTCCCACAGCCACATCACGTATCGGTGATAGTTTGGCCTGCCCTGTTGCATCGTTACCTTTTGATGTCCGTTTCCCATTTATTATGTCATCTGGTCATTGCTGCTGGAAGAAAGGCCAGGCCTTTCAGTTCAACTCTATAACCTCCTAGCATTCGTTCTACCTCCACTGGAATCCTCCACTTGCAGGACACATTGGAGACATCTTCCAGAGTTGAGGGCTCCATTTTAAGATGAGCATGTGCAGAAGAATCCTTTATGGTAACAGGGCGCAAAGGGGCTTGCCGCAACCTGTCGCCACCTCTGAAAAGTATTGAATAGTTACCTTCCTTCAAGTGCAACGCTAGTTTCCGGCTGCAAAGTTACTGGCAAAGGAAGCTGACTGCTAGATTGGCTTTTAAATCGGGTATTTCAAACACCTTCAGTGCTGGAGGATCCAGGGTTTTTTGCAGAGAGTCAACGCTTTGTGTTGCCCGAGCTATGTAGCAAAAAAAGAAGATGAAATCCCCAAACCTTGGGTATTAGCGCCAGAGAGCCACGTTACGCATGAGGGGTAATTTTGCCTGGCCTGTTCCATAGTTACCTTTGGAGCTCCATTTCCCATCTCTTTTCGTAACCTTGCAGGTTCTGCTGGAAAGGCTTAGTGGAGTTGATCTTCTGGTCTGCTTCCTCATTTGATCCTCACAACAACCCTGTGAGGTAGCTTAGGCTGAGAGATAGAGGAGGAGGAGGAGGAGTTTGGATTTGATATCCCGCTTTATCACTACCCTAAGGAGTCTCAAAGCGGCCAACAATCTCCTTTCCCTTCCTCCCCCACAACAAACACTCTGTGAGGTGAGTGAGGCTGAGAGACTTCAGAGAAGTGTGACTAGCCCAGGGTCACCCAGCAGCTGCATGTGGAGGAGCGGGGACACGAACCCGGTTCACCAGATTACGAGTGCACCGCTCTTAACCACTACACCACACTGGCTGCTTCATGGCAGAGGGAGGATTTGAACTCTAGTCTCCCAGGTCCTAATCCACCCCTCTAGCCACTCTCAGCAACTTCCCTCAGAGAAAGCACTTTCCCACAGGATCCTGGACTTGCCGTGTCCCTGAGCAGTCCCTCTCCAGTCGCCATCAGCAGCTTCATCTTCAAAATGCTTTCTTTGCCTTTCCAGCAAGTTTTCAACTTACCTATCTCTCTCTCCGTCCGAGGCAACCTGAGCCAACATGAAATTAGAAGGCGTGGTTTTGTCCTCTCCTTATCTTCTTTCTTTTTTCTCCCCATGCACATTTCTAGCTTCAGCAACAAAAAACCCCAACTTTCTTGTCAGGGAACGACTTCTCTAGTTGCCTCGTGAAAGAAATGCCTTTTATTTTCCCTACTCATTTTCCATCTGCTTGAAGCAGACCTCATATCCATGTGCTCCTTCTTTTCATCCAAAGACTAGTTTGAAAGGTAACTGAAACTTGAGCTCACTTCATATTCCTTCATTTCTCTTCCTTTTCTCTTGGCTTTTCCCGTTAAGTATTTTTTGTTTTCTGGATTCTCTTTAACATCTCCATCTTGGTATTTTTCTGAGTTTGTCCCTTTGAAGGGTGACTTTGTGCGCCCGGCAGTTCCTTCTCTTGGGGTGTGAAAAGCAATCCACAGTTCCTAGTTTCTCCCCAGCCCCACCACACCAATTCCATGGAAAGAGTTTTTTGATTCTTGGTTTGCTTGTTTGTTTGTAAAATACGTCCACCGTGACTTCTGTGACTCTGCAGGAAGAGGTGGCTTCATCTGAGTGTTGGCGACTTCATGTGTCTGGCAGCTCCTTCTGTTGCGTTGCGATCTAGAGTCACTAGCTTATCCCCAGCCGCCTTCCACCAATCCTCCAGAAAATAGTGTCTTGTTTTGGGGAAGAGCGTTCATTTCATTTGAGCCTTGCAGGATCTTTGGAGAAAACTGGGAAGAGAAAACCAGAAAAGAAAATGGGAAAAACGGGAGAGCAATCCAAAAAACATTGCCTGAATAAAAAGAAACCAACGGGGTGGTGGAACGTGAATTTACCTCAAGCAGCACTGTCCTGATGCTGGTGACTCTCACTGCAGGCTTTTTCTTGATGTATCAAGAGCTCTTCCTCACATTGCATCTTCTTTCTCATCAACTGAACAGATCTGCTTCAGGTACAGTGAGCTCTGCGAAGCTGGAAGAAAAGAGGAGCCGCAACAAAAGAAGAAGTGTTCTCCTACCTGCAGGTGAGCTTCATTGTGGTGACACCGAATAGGGCCTCTTCTGAGGACTCGGTCACCGCCACCTGAAAGAGTCTTACCACAAAAAGTTGCAGATGGAACACAATACAAATTTTCTTCCCAGCCAAGAAAGGGCTATTCACCTAGATGTCCTTCAGGCAGAATGTCTCCATCTATATTGCTGCTATCATTGTGATGTAGCGTTTTGGCTTGACTTGGGAGGTATCGGAGCCTGTCACCACCTCTTCAAATTCAAGAGGACTTTCTAGTTACCATGTGTGTCCCTCCCGAAGCTGCGCGCTCGGTGGAAGAGGACGACCATCCCAGATCGAAGGAGTGCACCCTTCTTCAGTCAAGGGTATACGAGAGCTGTGCTTCCCTGCTCGAAGCTGCAAACCCCTGAAGGTCCATTTGTAGGAGAACGTAGGGTAGTCCAGCTTCCAAGACTCCAGACACATCCAAGTAAGGCACTATGTCTCAAATGGTGTTCTTGGAAGATGCTTAGCCAAAGGTTTGCAGGTTCTAGCAGGGGAGCGCAACTATCACATACCCTTGACCGAAGAAGGGTACCCTCCTTCGATCTGGGATGGTCGTCCTCTTCCACCGAGCACGCCGCTTGGGGAGGGACGCACATGGAGCGCTGAGGGATACAGCAGAATCCACCCCTTAACGCATTTGTCAATGAAATCCTAGGCCCTGATTTTAGAGTGATTACTCCCACAGCCACATCACGTATCGGTGATGGTTTGGCCTGCCCTGTTGCATAGTTACCTTTTGATGTCCGTTTCCCATTTATTATGTCATCTGGTCATTGCTGCTGGAAGAAAGGCCAGGCCTTTCAGTTCAACTCTATAACCTCCTAGCATTCGTTCTACCTCCACTGGAATCCTCCACTTGCAGGACACATTGGAGACATCTTCCAGAGTTGAGGGCTCCATTTTAAGATGAGCATATGCAGAAGAATCCTTTATGGTAACAGGGCGCAAAGGGGTTTGCCGCAACCTGTCGCCACCTCTGAAAAGTATTGAATAGTTACCTTCCTTCAAGTGCAACGCTAGTTTCCGGCTGCAAAGTTACTGGCAAAGGAAGCTGACTGCTAGATTGGCTTTTAAATCGGGTATTTCAAACACCTTCAGTGCTGGAGGATCCAGGGTTTTTTGCAGAGAGTCAACGCTTTGTGTTGCCCGAGCTATGTAGCAAAAAAAGAAGATGAAATCCCCAAACCTTGGGTATTAGCGCCAGAGAGCCACGTTACGCATGAGGGGTAATTTTGCCTGGCCTGTTCCATAGTTACCTTTGGAGCTCCATTTCCCATCTCTTTTCGTAATCTTGCAGGTTCTGCTGGAAAGGCTTAGTGGAGTTGATCTTCTGGTCTGCTTCCTCATTTGATCCTCACAACAACCCTGTGAGGTAGGTTAGGCTGAGAGATAGAGGAGGAGGAGGAGTTTGGATTTGCTATCCCGCTTTATCACTACCCTAAGGAGTCTCAAAGCGGCCAACAATCTCCTTTCCCTTCCTCCCCCACAACAAACACTCTGTGAGGTGAGTGAGGCTGAGAGACTTCAGAGAAGTGTGACTAGCCCAGGGTCACCCAGCAGCTGCATGTGGAGGAGCGGGGACACGAACCCGGTTCACCAGATTACGAGTGCACCGCTCTTAACCACTACACCACACTGGCTGCTTCATGGCAGAGGGAGGATTTGAACTCTAGTCTCCCAGGTCCTAATCCACCCCTCTAGCCACTCTCAGCAACTTCCCTCAGAGAAAGCACTTTCCCACAGGATCCTGGACTTGCCGTGTCCCTGAGCAGTCCCTCTCCAGTCGCCATCAGCAGCTTCATCTTCAAAATGCTTTCTTTGCCTTTCCAGCAAGTTTTCAACTTACCTATCTCTCTCTCCGTCCGAGGCAACCTGAGCCAACATGAAATTAGAAGGCGTGGTTTTGTCCTCTCCTTATCTTCTTTCTTTTTTCTCCCCATGCACATTTCTAGCTTCAGCAACAAAAAACCCCAACTTTCTTGTCAGGGAACGACTTCTCTAGTTGCCTCGTGAAAGAAATGCCTTTTATTTTCCCTACTCATTTTCCATCTGCTTGAAGCAGACCTCATATCCATGTGCTCCTTCTTTTCATCCAAAGACTAGTTTGAAAGGTAACTGAAACTTGAGCTCACTTCATATTCCTTCATTTCTCTTCCTTTTCTCTTGGCTTTTCCCGTTAAGTATTTTTTGTTTTCTGGATTCTCTTTAACATCTCCATCTTGGTATTTTTCTGAGTTTGTCCCTTTGAAGGGTGACTTTGTGCGCCCGGCAGTTCCTTCTCTTGGGGTGTGAAAAGCAATCCACAGTTCCTAGTTTCTCCCCAGCCCCACCACACCAATTCCATGGAAAGAGTTTTTTGATTCTTGGTTTGCTTGTTTGTTTGTAAAATACGTCCACCGTGACTTCTGTGACTCTGCAGGAAGAGGTGGCTTCATCTGAGTGTTGGCGACTTCATGTGTCTGGCAGCTCCTTCTGTTGCGTTGCGATCTAGAGTCACTAGCTTATCCCCAGCCGCCTTCCACCAATCCTCCAGAAAATAGTGTCTTGTTTTGGGGAAGAGCGTTCATTTCATTTGAGCCTTGCAGGATCTTTGGAGAAAACTGGGAAGAGAAAACCAGAAAAGAAAATGGGAAAAACGGGAGAGCAATCCAAAAAACATTGCCTGAATAAAAAGAAACCAACGGGGTGGTGGAACGTGAATTTACCTCAAGCAGCACTGTCCTGATGCTGGTGACTCTCACTGCAGGCTTTTTCTTGATGTATCAAGAGCTCTTCCTCACATTGCATCTTCTTTCTCATCAACTGAACAGATCTGCTTCAGGTACAGTGAGCTCTGCGAAGCTGGAAGAAAAGAGGAGCCGCAACAAAAGAAGAAGTGTTCTCCTACCTGCAGGTGAGCTTCATTGTGGTGACACCGAATAGGGCCTCTTCTGAGGACTCGGTCACCGCCACCTGAAAGAGTCTTACCACAAAAAGTTGCAGATGGAACACAATACAAATTTTCTTCCCAGCCAAGAAAGGGCTATTCACCTAGATGTCCTTCAGGCAGAATGTCTCCATCTATTTTGCTGCTATCATTGTGATGTAGCGTTTTGGCTTGACTTGGGAGGTATCGGAGCCTGTCACCACCTCTTCAAATTCAAGAGGACTTTCTAGTTACCATGTGTGTCCCTCCCGAAGCTGCGCGCTCGGTGGAAGAGGACGACCATCCCAGATCGAAGGAGTGCACCCTTCTTCAGTCAAGGGTATACGAGAGCTGTGCTTCCCTGCTCGAAGCTGCAAACCCCTGAAGGTCCATTTGTAGGAGAACGTAGGGTAGTCCAGCTTCCAAGACTCCAGACACATCCAAGTAAGGCACTATGTCTCAAATGGTGTTCTTGGAAGATGCTTAGCCAAAGGTTTGCAGGTTCTAGCAGGGGAGCGCAACTATCACATACCCTTGACCGAAGAAGGGTACCCTCCTTCGATCTGGGATGGTCGTCCTCTTCCACCGAGCACGCCGCTTGGGGAGGGACGCACATGGAGCGCTGAGGGATACAGCAGAATCCACCCCTTAACGCATTTGTCAATGAAATCCTAGGCCCTGATTTTAGAGTGATTACTCCCACAGCCACATCACGTATCGGTGATCGTTTGGCCTGCCCTGTTGCATCGTTACCTTTTGATGTCCGTTCCCCATTTATTATGTCATCTGGTCATTGCTGCTGGAAGAAAGGCCAGGCCTTTCAGTTCAACTCTATAACCTCCTAGCATTCGTTCTACCTCCACTGGAATCCTCCACTTGCAGGACACATTGGAGACATCTTCCAGAGTTGAGGGCTCCATTTTAAGATGAGCATATGCAGAAGAATCCTTTATGGTAACAGGGCGCAAAGGGGCTTGCCGCAACCTGTCGCCACCTCTGAAAAGTATTGAATAGTTACCTTCCTTCAAGTGCAACGCTAGTTTCCGGCTGCAAAGTTACTGGCAAAGGAAGCTGACTGCTAGATTGGCTTTTAAATCGGGTATTTCAAACACCTTCAGTGCTGGAGGATCCAGGGTTTTTTGCAGAGAGTCAACGCTTTGTGTTGCCCGAGCTATGTAGCAAAAAAAGAAGATGAAATCCCCAAACCTTGGGTATTAGCGCCAGAGAGCCACGTTACGCATGAGGGGTAATTTTGCCTGGCCTGTTCCATAGTTACCTTTGGAGCTCCATTTCCCATCTCTTTTCGTAATCTTGCAGGTTCTGCTGGAAAGGCTGAGTGGAGTTGATCTTCTGGTCTGCTTCCTCATTTGATCCTCACAACAACCCTGTGAGGTAGGTTAGGCTGAGAGATAGAGGAGGAGGAGGAGGAGTTTGGATTTGATATCCCGCTTTATCACTACCCTAAGGAGTCTCAAAGCGGCCAACAATCTCCTTTCCCTTCCTCCCCCACAACAAACACTCTGTGAGGTGAGTGAGGCTGAGAGACTTCAGAGAAGTGTGACTAGCCCAGGGTCACCCAGCAGCTGCATGTGGAGGAGCGGGGACACGAACCCGGTTCACCAGATTACGAGTGCACCGCTCTTAACCACTACACCACACTGGCTGCTTCATGGCAGAGGGAGGATTTGAACTCTAGTCTCCCAGGTCCTAATCCACCCCTCTAGCCACTCTCAGCAACTTCCCTCAGAGAAAGCACTTTCCCACAGGATCCTGGACTTGCCGTGTCCCTGAGCAGTCCCTCTCCAGTCGCCATCAGCAGCTTCATCTTCAAAATGCTTTCTTTGCCTTTCCAGCAAGTTTTCAACTTACCTATCTCTCTCTCCGTCCGAGGCAACCTGAGCCAACATGAAATTAGAAGGCGTGGTTTTGTCCTCTCCTTATCTTCTTTCTTTTTTCTCCCCATGCACATTTCTAGCTTCAGCAACAAAAAACCCCAACTTTCTTGTCAGGGAACGACTTCTCTAGTTGCCTCGTGAAAGAAATGCCTTTTATTTTCCCTACTCATTTTCCATCTGCTTGAAGCAGACCTCATATCCATGTGCTCCTTCTTTTCATCCAAAGACTAGTTTGAAAGGTAACTCAAACTTGAGCTCACTTCATATTCCTTCATTTCTCTTCCTTTTCTCTTGGCTTTTCCCGTTAAGTATTTTTTGTTTTCTGGATTCTCTTTAACATCTCCATCTTGGTATTTTTCTGAGTTTGTCCCTTTGAAGGGTGACTTTGTGCGCCCGGCAGTTCCTTCTCTTGGGGTGTGAAAAGCAATCCACAGTTCCTAGTTTCTCCCCAGCCCCACCACACCAATTCCATGGAAAGAGTTTTTTGATTCTTGGTTTGCTTGTTTGTTTGTAAAATACGTCCACCGTGACTTCTGTGACTCTGCAGGAAGAGGTGGCTTCATCTGAGTGTTGGCGACTTCATGTGTCTGGCAGCTCCTTCTGTTGCGTTGCGATCTAGAGTCACTAGCTTATCCCCAGCCGCCTTCCACCAATCCTCCAGAAAATAGTGTCTTGTTTTGGGGAAGAGCGTTCATTTCATTTGAGCCTTGCAGGATCTTTGGAGAAAACTGGGAAGAGAAAACCAGAAAAGAAAATGGGAAAAACGGGAGAGCAATCCAAAAAACATTGCCTGAATAAAAAGAAACCAACGGGGTGGTGGAACGTGAATTTACCTCAAGCAGCACTGTCCTGATGCTGGTGACTCTCACTGCAGGCTTTTTCTTGATGTATCAAGAGCTCTTCCTCACATTGCATCTTCTTTCTCATCAACTGAACAGATCTGCTTCAGGTACAGTGAGCTCTGCGAAGCTGGAAGAAAAGAGGAGCCGCAACAAAAGAAGAAGTGTTCTCCTACCTGCAGGTGAGCTTCATTGTGGTGACACCGAATAGGGCCTCTTCTGAGGACTCGGTCACCGCCACCTGAAAGAGTCTTACCACAAAAAGTTGCAGATGGAACACAATACAAATTTTCTTCCCAGCCAAGAAAGGGCTATTCACCTAGATGTCCTTCAGGCAGAATGTCTCCATCTATATTGCTGCTATCATTGTGATGTAGCGTTTTGGCTTGACTTGGGAGGTATCGGAGCCTGTCACCACCTCTTCAAATTCAAGAGGACTTTCTAGTTACCATGTGTGTCCCTCCCGAAGCTGCGCGCTCGGTGGAAGAGGACGACCATCCCAGATCGAAGGAGTGCACCCTTCTTCAGTCAAGGGTATACGAGAGCTGTGCTTCCCTGCTCGAAGCTGCAAACCCCTGAAGGTCCATTTGTAGGAGAACGTAGGGTAGTCCAGCTTCCAAGACTCCAGACACATCCAAGTAAGGCACTATGTCTCAAATGGTGTTCTTGGAAGATGCTTAGCCAAAGGTTTGCAGGTTCTAGCAGGGGAGCGCAACTATCACATACCCTTGACCGAAGAAGGGTACCCTCCTTCGATCTGGGATGGTCGTCCTCTTCCACCGAGCACGCCGCTTGGGGAGGGACGCACATGGAGCGCTGAGGGATACAGCAGAATCCACCCCTTAACGCATTTGTCAATGAAATCCTAGGCCCTGATTTTAGAGTGATTACTCCCACAGCCACATCACGTATCGGTGATGGTTTGGCCTGCCCTGTTGCATAGTTACCTTTTGATGTCCGTTTCCCATTTATTATGTCATCTGGTCATTGCTGCTGGAAGAAAGGCCAGGCCTTTCAGTTCAACTCTATAACCTCCTAGCATTCGTTCTACCTCCACTGGAATCCTCCACTTGCAGGACACATTGGAGACATCTTCCAGAGTTGAGGGCTCCATTTTAAGATGAGCATATGCAGAAGAATCCTTTATGGTAACAGGGCGCAAAGGGGTTTGCCGCAACCTGTCGCCACCTCTGAAAAGTATTGAATAGTTACCTTCCTTCAAGTGCAACGCTAGTTTCCGGCTGCAAAGTTACTGGCAAAGGAAGCTGACTGCTAGATTGGCTTTTAAATCGGGTATTTCAAACACCTTCAGTGCTGGAGGATCCAGGGTTTTTTGCAGAGAGTCAACGCTTTGTGTTGCCCGAGCTATGTAGCAAAAAAAGAAGATGAAATCCCCAAACCTTGGGTATTAGCGCCAGAGAGCCACGTTACGCATGAGGGGTAATTTTGCCTGGCCTGTTCCATAGTTACCTTTGGAGCTCCATTTCCCATCTCTTTTCGTAATCTTGCAGGTTCTGCTGGAAAGGCTTAGTGGAGTTGATCTTCTGGTCTGCTTCCTCATTTGATCCTCACAACAACCCTGTGAGGTAGGTTAGGCTGAGAGATAGAGGAGGAGGAGGAGTTTGGATTTGCTATCCCGCTTTATCACTACCCTAAGGAGTCTCAAAGCGGCCAACAATCTCCTTTCCCTTCCTCCCCCACAACAAACACTCTGTGAGGTGAGTGAGGCTGAGAGACTTCAGAGAAGTGTGACTAGCCCAGGGTCACCCAGCAGCTGCATGTGGAGGAGCGGGGACACGAACCCGGTTCACCAGATTACGAGTGCACCGCTCTTAACCACTACACCACACTGGCTGCTTCATGGCAGAGGGAGGATTTGAACTCTAGTCTCCCAGGTCCTAATCCACCCCTCTAGCCACTCTCAGCAACTTCCCTCAGAGAAAGCACTTTCCCACAGGATCCTGGACTTGCCGTGTCCCTGAGCAGTCCCTCTCCAGTCGCCATCAGCAGCTTCATCTTCAAAATGCTTTCTTTGCCTTTCCAGCAAGTTTTCAACTTACCTATCTCTCTCTCCGTCCGAGGCAACCTGAGCCAACATGAAATTAGAAGGCGTGGTTTTGTCCTCTCCTTATCTTCTTTCTTTTTTCTCCCCATGCACATTTCTAGCTTCAGCAACAAAAAACCCCAACTTTCTTGTCAGGGAACGACTTCTCTAGTTGCCTCGTGAAAGAAATGCCTTTTATTTTCCCTACTCATTTTCCATCTGCTTGAAGCAGACCTCATATCCATGTGCTCCTTCTTTTCATCCAAAGACTAGTTTGAAAGGTAACTCAAACTTGAGCTCACTTCATATTCCTTCATTTCTCTTCCTTTTCTCTTGGCTTTTCCCGTTAAGTATTTTTTGTTTTCTGGATTCTCTTTAACATCTCCATCTTGGTATTTTTCTGAGTTTGTCCCTTTGAAGGGTGACTTTGTGCGCCCGGCAGTTCCTTCTCTTGGGGTGTGAAAAGCAATCCACAGTTCCTAGTTTCTCCCCAGCCCCACCACACCAATTCCATGGAAAGAGTTTTTTGATTCTTGGTTTGCTTGTTTGTTTGTAAAATACGTCCACCGTGACTTCTGTGACTCTGCAGGAAGAGGTGGCTTCATCTGAGTGTTGGCGACTTCATGTGTCTGGCAGCTCCTTCTGTTGCGTTGCGATCTAGAGTCACTAGCTTATCCCCAGCCGCCTTCCACCAATCCTCCAGAAAATAGTGTCTTGTTTTGGGGAAGAGCGTTCATTTCATTTGAGCCTTGCAGGATCTTTGGAGAAAACTGGGAAGAGAAAACCAGAAAAGAAAATGGGAAAAACGGGAGAGCAATCCAAAAAACATTGCCTGAATAAAAAGAAACCAACGGGGTGGTGGAACGTGAATTTACCTCAAGCAGCACTGTCCTGATGCTGGTGACTCTCACTGCAGGCTTTTTCTTGATGTATCAAGAGCTCTTCCTCACATTGCATCTTCTTTCTCATCAACTGAACAGATCTGCTTCAGGTACAGTGAGCTCTGCGAAGCTGGAAGAAAAGAGGAGCCGCAACAAAAGAAGAAGTGTTCTCCTACCTGCAGGTGAGCTTCATTGTGGTGACACCGAATAGGGCCTCTTCTGAGGACTCGGTCACCGCCACCTGAAAGAGTCTTACCACAAAAAGTTGCAGATGGAACACAATACAAATTTTCTTCCCAGCCAAGAAAGGGCTATTCACCTAGATGTCCTTCAGGCAGAATGTCTCCATCTATATTGCTGCTATCATTGTGATGTAGCGTTTTGGCTTGACTTGGGAGGTATCGGAGCCTGTCACCACCTCTTCAAATTCAAGAGGACTTTCTAGTTACCATGTGTGTCCCTCCCGAAGCTGCGCGCTCGGTGGAAGAGGACGACCATCCCAGATCGAAGGAGTGCACCCTTCTTCAGTCAAGGGTATACGAGAGCTGTGCTTCCCTGCTCGAAGCTGCAAACCCCTGAAGGTCCATTTGTAGGAGAACGTAGGGTAGTCCAGCTTCCAAGACTCCAGACACATCCAAGTAAGGCACTATGTCTCAAATGGTGTTCTTGGAAGATGCTTAGCCAAAGGTTTGCAGGTTCTAGCAGGGGAGCGCAACTATCACATACCCTTGACCGAAGAAGGGTACCCTCCTTCGATCTGGGATGGTCGTCCTCTTCCACCGAGCACGCCGCTTGGGGAGGGACGCACATGGAGCGCTGAGGGATACAGCAGAATCCACCCCTTAACGCATTTGTCAATGAAATCCTAGGCCCTGATTTTAGAGTGATTACTCCCACAGCCACATCACGTATCGGTGATGGTTTGGCCTGCCCTGTTGCATAGTTACCTTTTGATGTCCGTTTCCCATTTATTATGTCATCTGGTCATTGCTGCTGGAAGAAAGGCCAGGCCTTTCAGTTCAACTCTATAACCTCCTAGCATTCGTTCTACCTCCACTGGAATCCTCCACTTGCAGGACACATTGGAGACATCTTCCAGAGTTGAGGGCTCCATTTTAAGATGAGCATATGCAGAAGAATCCTTTATGGTAACAGGGCGCAAAGGGGTTTGCCGCAACCTGTCGCCACCTCTGAAAAGTATTGAATAGTTACCTTCCTTCAAGTGCAACGCTAGTTTCCGGCTGCAAAGTTACTGGCAAAGGAAGCTGACTGCTAGATTGGCTTTTAAATCGGGTATTTCAAACACCTTCAGTGCTGGAGGATCCAGGGTTTTTTGCAGAGAGTCAACGCTTTGTGTTGCCCGAGCTATGTAGCAAAAAAAGAAGATGAAATCCCCAAACCTTGGGTATTAGCGCCAGAGAGCCACGTTACGCATGAGGGGTAATTTTGCCTGGCCTGTTCCATAGTTACCTTTGGAGCTCCATTTCCCATCTCTTTTCGTAATCTTGCAGGTTCTGCTGGAAAGGCTTAGTGGAGTTGATCTTCTGGTCTGCTTCCTCATTTGATCCTCACAACAACCCTGTGAGGTAGGTTAGGCTGAGAGATAGAGGAGGAGGAGGAGTTTGGATTTGCTATCCCGCTTTATCACTACCCTAAGGAGTCTCAAAGCGGCCAACAATCTCCTTTCCCTTCCTCCCCCACAACAAACACTCTGTGAGGTGAGTGAGGCTGAGAGACTTCAGAGAAGTGTGACTAGCCCAGGGTCACCCAGCAGCTGCATGTGGAGGAGCGGGGACACGAACCCGGTTCACCAGATTACGAGTGCACCGCTCTTAACCACTACACCACACTGGCTGCTTCATGGCAGAGGGAGGATTTGAACTCTAGTCTCCCAGGTCCTAATCCACCCCTCTAGCCACTCTCAGCAACTTCCCTCAGAGAAAGCACTTTCCCACAGGATCCTGGACTTGCCGTGTCCCTGAGCAGTCCCTCTCCAGTCGCCATCAGCAGCTTCATCTTCAAAATGCTTTCTTTGCCTTTCCAGCAAGTTTTCAACTTACCTATCTCTCTCTCCGTCCGAGGCAACCTGAGCCAACATGAAATTAGAAGGCGTGGTTTTGTCCTCTCCTTATCTTCTTTCTTTTTTCTCCCCATGCACATTTCTAGCTTCAGCAACAAAAAAACCCAACTTTCTTGTCAGGGAACGACTTCTCTAGTTGCCTCGTGAAAGAAATGCCTTTTATTTTCCCTACTCATTTTCCATCTGCTTGAAGCAGACCTCATATCCATGTGCTCCTTCTTTTCATCCAAAGACTAGTTTGAAAGGTAACTCAAACTTGAGCTCACTTCATATTCCTTCATTTCTCTTCCTTTTCTCTTGGCTTTTCCCGTTAAGTATTTTTTGTTTTCTGGATTCTCTTTAACATCTCCATCTTGGTATTTTTCTGAGTTTGTCCCTTTGAAGGGTGACTTTGTGCGCCCGGCAGTTCCTTCTCTTGGGGTGTGAAAAGCAATCCACAGTTCCTAGTTTCTCCCCAGCCCCACCACACCAATTCCATGGAAAGAGTTTTTTGATTCTTGGTTTGCTTGTTTGTTTGTAAAATACGTCCACCGTGACTTCTGTGACTCTGCAGGAAGAGGTGGCTTCATCTGAGTGTTGGCGACTTCATGTGTCTGGCAGCTCCTTCTGTTGCGTTGCGATCTAGAGCCACTAGCTTATCCCCAGCCGCCTTCCACCAATCCTCCAGAAAATAGCGTCTTGTTTTTGGGAAGAGCGTTCATTTCATTTGAGCCTTGCAGGATCTTTGGAGATAACTGGGAAGAGAAAACCAGAAAAGAAAATGGGAAAAACGGGAGAGCAATCCAAAAAACATTGCCTGAATAAAAAGAAACCAACGGGGTGGTGGAACGTGAATTTACCTCAAGCAGCACTGTCCTGATGCTGGTGACTCTCACTGCAGGCTTTTTCTTGATGTATCAAGAGCTCTTCCTCACATTGCATCTTCTTTCTCATCAACTGAACAGATCTGCTTCAGGTACAGTGAGCTCTGCGAAGCTGGAAGAAAAGAGGAGCCGCAACAAAAGAAGAAGTGTTCTCCTACCTGCAGGTGAGCTTCATTGTGGTGACACCGAATAGGGCCTCTTCTGAGGACTCGGTCACCGCCACCTGAAAGAGTCTTACCACAAAAAGTTGCAGATGGAACACAATACAAATTTTCTTCCCAGCCAAGAAAGGGCTATACACCTAGATGTCCTTCAGGCAGAATGTCTCCATCTATATTGCTGCTATCATTGTGATGTAGCGTTTTGGCTTGACTTGGGAGGTATCGGAGCCTGTCACCACTTCTTCAAATTCAAGTGGACTTTCTAGTTACCATGTGTGTCCCTCCCGAAGCTGCGCGCTCGGTGGAAGAGGACGACCATCCCAGATCGAAGGAGTGCACCCTTCTTCAGTCAAGGGTATACGAGAGCTGTGCTTCCCTGCTCGAAGCTGCAAACCCCTGAAGGTCCATTTGTAGGAGAACGTAGGGTAGTCCAGCTTCCAAGACTCCAGACACATCCAAGTAAGGCACTATGTCTCAAATGGTGTTCTTGGAAGATGCTTAGCCAAAGGTTTGCAGGTTCTAGCAGGGGAGCGCAACTATCACATACCCTTGACCGAAGAAGGGTACCCTCCTTCGATCTGGGATGGTCGTCCTCTTCCACCGAGCACGCCGCTTGGGGAGGGACGCACATGGAGCGCTGAGGGATACAGCAGAATCCACCCCTTAACGCATTTGTCAATGAAATCCTAGGCCCTGATTTTAGAGTGATTACTCCCACAGCCACATCACGTATCGGTGATCGTTTGGCCTGCCCTGTTGCATCGTTACCTTTTGATGTCCGTTTCCCATTTATTATGTCATCTGGTCATTGCTGCTGGAAGAAAGGCCAGGCCTTTCAGTTCAACTCTATAACCTCCTAGCATTCGTTCTACCTCCACTGGAATCCTCCACTTGCAGGACACATTGGAGACATCTTCCAGAGTTGAGGGCTCCATTTTAAGATGAGCATATGCAGAAGAATCCTTTATGGTAACAGGGCGCAAAGGGGCTTGCCGCAACCTGTCGCCACCTCTGAAAAGTATTGAATAGTTACCTTCCTTCAAGTGCAACGCTAGTTTCCGGCTGCAAAGTTACTGGCAAAGGAAGCTGACTGCTAGATTGGCTTTTAAATCGGGTATTTCAAACACCTTCAGTGCTGGAGGATCCAGGGTTTTTTGCAGAGAGTCAACGCTTTGTGTTGCCCGAGCTATGTAGCAAAAAAAGAAGATGAAATCCCCAAACCTTGGGTATTAGCGCCAGAGAGCCACGTTACGCATGAGGGGTAATTTTGCCTGGCCTGTTCCATAGTTACCTTTGGAGCTCCATTTCCCATCTCTTTTCGTAATCTTGCAGGTTCTGCTGGAAAGGCTTAGTGGAGTTGATCTTCTGGTCTGCTTCCTCATTTGATCCTCACAACAACCCTGTGAGGTAGGTTAGGCTGAGAGATAGAGGAGGAGGAGGAGGAGTTTGGATTTGCTATCCCGCTTTATCACTACCCTAAGGAGTCTCAAAGCGGCCAACAATCTCCTTTCCCTTCCTCCCCCACAACAAACACTCTGTGAGGTGAGTGAGGCTGAGAGACTTCAGAGAAGTGTGACTAGCCCAGGGTCACCCAGCAGCTGCATGTGGAGGAGCGGGGACACGAACCCGGTTCACCAGATTACGAGTGCACCGCTCTTAACCACTACACCACACTGGCTGCTTCATGGCAGAGGGAGGATTTGAACTCTAGTCTCCCATGTCCTAATCCACCCCTCTAGCCACTCTCAGCAACTTCCCTCAGAGAAAGCACTTTCCCACAGGATCCTGGACTTGCCGTGTCCCTGAGCAGTCCCTCTCCAGTCGCCATCAGCAGCTTCATCTTCAAAATGCTTTCTTTGCCTTTCCAGCAAGTTTTCAACTTACCTATCTCTCTCTCCGTCCGAGGCAACCTGAGCCAACATGAAATTAGAAGGCGTGGTTTTGTCCTCTCCTTATCTTCTTTCTTTTTTCTCCCCATGCACATTTCTAGCTTCAGCAACAAAAAAACCCAACTTTCTTGTCAAGAAACGACTTCTCTAGTTGCCTCGTGAAAGAAATGCCTTTTATTTTCCCTACTCATTTTCCATCTGCTTGAAGCAGACCTCATATCCATGTGCTCCTTCTTTTCATCCAAAGACTAGTTTGAAAGGTAACTGAAACTTGAGCTCACTTCATATTCCTTCATTTCTCTTCCTTTTCTCTTGGCTTTTCCCGTTAAGTATTTTTTGTTTTCTGGATTCTCTTTAACATCTCCATCTTGGTATTTTTCTGAGTTTGTCCCTTTGAAGGGTGACTTTGTGCGCCCGGCAGTTCCTTCTCTTGGGGTGTGAAAAGCAATCCACAGTTCCTAGTTTCTCCCCAGCCCCACCACACCAATTCCATGGAAAGAGTTTTTTGATTCTTGGTTTGCTTGTTTGTTTGTAAAATACGTCCACCGTGACTTCTGTGACTCTGCAGGAAGAGGTGGCTTCATCTGAGTGTTGGCGACTTCATGTGTCTGGCAGCTCCTTCTGTTGCGTTGCGATCTAGAGTCACTAGCTTATCCCCAGCCGCCTTCCACCAATCCTCCAGAAAATAGTGTCTTGTTTTGGGGAAGAGCGTTCATTTCATTTGAGCCTTGCAGGATCTTTGGAGAAAACTGGGAAGAGAAAACCAGAAAAGAAAATGGGAAAAACGGGAGAGCAATCCAAAAAACATTGCCTGAATAAAAAGAAACCAACGGGGTGGTGGAACGTGAATTTACCTCAAGCAGCACTGTCCTGATGCTGGTGACTCTCACTGCAGGCTTTTTCTTGATGTATCAAGAGCTCTTCCTCACATTGCATCTTCTTTCTCATCAACTGAACAGATCTGCTTCAGGTACAGTGAGCTCTGCGAAGCTGGAAGAAAAGAGGAGCCGCAACAAAAGAAGAAGTGTTCTCCTACCTGCAGGTGAGCTTCATTGTGGTGACACCGAATAGGGCCTCTTCTGAGGACTCGGTCACCGCCACCTGAAAGAGTCTTACCACAAAAAGTTGCAGATGGAACACAATACAAATTTTCTTCCCAGCCAAGAAAGGGCTATTCACCTAGATGTCCTTCAGGCAGAATGTCTCCATCTATATTGCTGCTATCATTGTGATGTAGCGTTTTGGCTTGACTTGGGAGGTATCGGAGCCTGTCACCACCTCTTCAAATTCAAGAGGACTTTCTAGTTACCATGTGTGTCCCTCCCGAAGCTGCGCGCTCGGTGGAAGAGGACGACCATCCCAGATCGAAGGAGTGCACCCTTCTTCAGTCAAGGGTATACGAGAGCTGTGCTTCCCTGCTCGAAGCTGCAAACCCCTGAAGGTCCATTTGTAGGAGAACGTAGGGTAGTCCAGCTTCCAAGACTCCAGACACATCCAAGTAAGGCACTATGTCTCAAATGGTGTTCTTGGAAGATGCTTAGCCAAAGGTTTGCAGGTTCTAGCAGGGGAGCGCAACTATCACATACCCTTGACCGAAGAAGGGTACCCTCCTTCGATCTGGGATGGTCGTCCTCTTCCACCGAGCACGCCGCTTGGGGAGGGACGCACATGGAGCGCTGAGGGATACAGCAGAATCCACCCCTTAACGCATTTGTCAATGAAATCCTAGGCCCTGATTTTAGAGTGATTACTCCCACAGCCACATCACGTATCGGTGATCGTTTGGCCTGCCCTGTTGCATAGTTACCTTTTGATGTCCGTTTCCCATTTATTATGTCATCTGGTCATTGCTGCTGGAAGAAAGGCCAGGCCTTTCAGTTCAACTCTATAACCTCCTAGCATTCGTTCTACCTCCACTGGAATCCTCCACTTGCAGGACACATTGGAGACACCTTCCAGAGTTGAGGGCTCCATTTTAAGATGAGCATATGCAGAAGAATCCTTTATGGTAACAGGGCGCAAAGGGGCTTGCCGCAACCTGTCGCCACCTCTGAAAAGTATTGAATAGTTACCTTCCTTCAAGTGCAACGCTAGTTTCCGGCTGCAAAGTTACTGGCAAAGGAAGCTGACTGCTAGATTGGCTTTTAAATCGGGTATTTCAAACACCTTCAGTGCTGGAGGATCCAGGGTTTTTTTGCAGAGAGTCAACGCTTTGTGTTGCCCGAGCTATGTAGCAAAAAAAGAAGATGAAATCCCCAAACCTTGGGTATTAGCGCCAGAGAGCCACGTTACGCATGAGGGGTAATTTTGCCTGGCCTGTTCCATAGTTACCTTTGGAGCTCCATTTCCCATCTCTTTTCGTAATCTTGCAGGTTCTGCTGGAAAGGCTTAGTGGAGTTGATCTTCTGGTCTGCTTCCTCATTTGATCCTCACAACAACCCTGTGAGGTAGATTAGGCTGAGAGATAGAGGAGGAGGAGGAGGAGGAGTTTGGATTTGATATCCCGCTTTGTCACTACCCTAAGGAGTCTCAAAGCGGCCAACAATCTCCTTTCCCTTCCTCCCCCACAACAAACACTCTGTGAGGTGAGTGAGGCTGAGAGACTTCAGAGAAGTGTGACTAGCCCAGGGTCACCCAGCAGCTGCATGTGGAGGAGCGGGGACACGAACCCGGTTCACCAGATTACGAGTGCACCGCTCTTAACCACTACACCACACTGGCTGCTTCATGGCAGAGGGAGGATTTGAACTCTAGTCTCCCAGGTCCTAATCCACCCCTCTAGCCACTCTCAGCAACTTCCCTCAGAGAAAGCACTTTCCCACAGGATCCTGGACTTGCCGTGTCCCTGAGCAGTCCCTCTCCAGTCGCCATCAGCAGCTTCATCTTCAAAATGCTTTCTTTGCCTTTCCAGCAAGTTTTCAACTTACCTATCTCTCTCTCCGTCCGAGGCAACCTGAGCCAACATGAAATTAGAAGGCGTGGTTTTGTCCTCTCCTTATCTTCTTTCTTTTTTCTCCCCATGCACATTTCTAGCTTCAGCAACAAAAAACCCCAACTTTCTTGTCAGGGAACGACTTCTCTAGTTGCCTCGTGAAAGAAATGCCTTTTATTTTCCCTACTCATTTTCCATCTGCTTGAAGCAGACCTCATATCCATGTGCTCCTTCTTTTCATCCAAAGACTAGTTTGAAAGGTAACTCAAACTTGAGCTCACTTCATATTCCTTCATTTCTCTTCCTTTTCTCTTGGCTTTCCCCGTTAAGTATTTTTTGTTTTCTGGATTCTCTTTAACATCTCCATCTTGGTATTTTTCTGAGTTTGTCCCTTTGAAGGGTGACTTTGTGCGCCCGGCAGTTCCTTCTCTTGGGGTGTGAAAAGCAATCCACAGTTCCTAGTTTCTCCCCAGCCCCACCACACCAATTCCATGGAAAGAGTTTTTTGATTCTTGGTTTGCTTGTTTGTTTGTAAAATACGTCCACCGTGACTTCTGTGACTCTGCAGGAAGAGGTGGCTTCATCTGAGTGTTGGCGACTTCATGTGTCTGGCAGCTCCTTCTGTTGCGTTGCGATCTAGAGTCACTAGCTTATCCCCAGCCGCCTTCCACCAATCCTCCAGAAAATAGCGTCTTGTTTTGGGGAAGAGCGTTCATTTCATTTGAGCCTTGCAGGATCTTTGGAGAAAACTGGGAAGAGAAAACCAGAAAAGAAAATGGGAAAAACGGGAGAGCAATCCAAAAAACATTGCCTGAATAAAAAGAAACCAACGGGGTGGTGGAACGTGAATTTACCTCAAGCAGCACTGTCCTGATGCTGGTGACTCTCACTGCAGGCTTTTTCTTGATGTATCAAGAGCTCTTCCTCACATTGCATCTTCTTTCTCATCAACTGAACAGATCTGCTTCAGGTACAGTGAGCTCTGCGAAGCTGGAAGAAAAGAGGAGCCGCAACAAAAGAAGAAGTGTTCTCCTACCTGCAGGTGAGCTTCATTGTGGTGACACCGAATTGGGCCTCTTCTGAGGACTCGGTCACCGCCACCTGAAAGAGTCTTACCACAAAAAGTTGCAGATGGAACACAATACAAATTTTCTTCCCAGCCAAGAAAGGGCTATTCACCTAGATGTCCTTCAGGCAGAATGTCTCCATCTATATTGCTGCTATCATTGTGATGTAGCGTTTTGGCTTGACTTGGGAGGTATCGGAGCCTGTCACCACCTCTTCAAATTCAAGAGGACTTTCTAGTTACCATGTGTGTCCCTCCCGAAGCTGCGCGCTCGGTGGAAGAGGACGACCATCCCAGATCGAAGGAGTGCACCCTTCTTCAGTCAAGGGTATACGAGAGCTGTGCTTCCCTGCTCGAAGCTGCAAACCCCTGAAGGTCCATTTGTAGGAGAACGTAGGGTAGTCCAGCTTCCAAGACTCCAGACACATCCAAGTAAGGCACTATGTCTCAAATGGTGTTCTTGGAAGATGCTTAGCCAAAGGTTTGCAGGTTCTAGCAGGGGAGCGCAACTATCACATACCCTTGACCGAAGAAGGGTACCCTCCTTCGATCTGGGATGGTCGTCCTCTTCCACCGAGCACGCCGCTTGGGGAGGGACGCACATGGAGCGCTGAGGGATACAGCAGAATCCACCCCTTAACGCATTTGTCAATGAAATCCTAGGCCCTGATTTTAGAGTGATTACTCCCACAGCCACATCACGTATCGGTGATCGTTTGGCCTGCCCTGTTGCATCGTTACCTTTTGATGTCCGTTTCCCATTTATTATGTCATCTGGTCATTGCTGCTGGAAGAAAGGCCAGGCCTTTCAGTTCAACTCTATAACCTCCTAGCATTCGTTCTACCTCCACTGGAATCCTCCACTTGCAGGACACATTGGAGACATCTTCCAGAGTTGAGGGCTCCATTTTAAGATGAGCATATGCAGAAGAATCCTTTATGGTAACAGGGCGCAAAGGGGCTTGCCGCAACCTGTCGCCACCTCTGAAAAGTATTGAATAGTTACCTTCCTTCAAGTGCAACGCTAGTTTCCGGCTGCAAAGTTACTGGCAAAGGAAGCTGACTGCTAGATTGGCTTTTAAATCGGGTATTTCAAACACCTTCAGTGCTGGAGGATCCAGGGTTTTTTGCAGAGAGTCAACGCTTTGTGTTGCCCGAGCTATGTAGCAAAAAAAGAAGATGAAATCCCCAAACCTTGGGTATTAGCGCCAGAGAGCCACGTTACGCATGAGGGGTAATTTTGCCTGGCCTGTTCCATAGTTACCTTTGGAGCTCCATTTCCCATCTCTTTTCGTAATCTTGCAGGTTCTGCTGGAAAGGCTTAGTGGAGTTGATCTTCTGGTCTGCTTCCTCATTTGATCCTCACAACAACCCTGTGAGGTAGGTTAGGCTGAGAGATAGAGGAGGAGGAGGAGGAGTTTGGATTTGCTATCCCGCTTTATCACTACCCTAAGGAGTCTCAAAGCGGCCAACAATCTCCTTTCCCTTCCTCCCCCACAACAAACACTCTGTGAGGTGAGTGAGGCTGAGAGACTTCAGAGAAGTGTGACTAGCCCAGGGTCACCCAGCAGCTGCATGTGGAGGAGCGGGGACACAAACCCGGTTCACCAGATTACGAGTGCACCGCTCTTAACCACTACACCACACTGGCTGCTTCATGGCAGAGGGAGGATTTGAACTCTAGTCTCCCAGGTCCTAATCCACCCCTCTAGCCACTCTCAGCAACTTCCCTCAGAGAAAGCACTTTCCCACAGGATCCTGGACTTGCCGTGTCCCTGAGCAGTCCCTCTCCAGTCGCCATCAGCAGCTTCATCTTCAAAATGCTTTCTTTGCCTTTCCAGCAAGTTTTCAACTTACCTATCTCTCTCTCCGTCCGAGGCAACCTGAGCCAACATGAAATTAGAAGGCGTGGTTTTGTCCTCTCCTTATCTTCTTTCTTTTTTCTCCACATGCACATTTCTAGCTTCAGCAACAAAAAACCCCAACTTTCTTGTCAGGGAACGACTTCTCTAGTTGCCTCGTGAAAGAAATGCCTTTTATTTTCCCTACTCATTTTCCATCTGCTTGAAGCAGACCTCATATCCATGTGCTCCTTCTTTTCATCCAAAGACTAGTTTGAAAGGTAACTCAAACTTGAGCTCACTTCATATTCCTTCATTTCTCTTCCTTTTCTCTTGGCTTTCCCCGTTAAGTATTTTTTGTTTTCTGGATTCTCTTTAACATCTCCATCTTGGTATTTTTCTGAGTTTGTCCCTTTGAAGGGTGACTTTGTGCGCCCGGCAGTTCCTTCTCTTGGGGTGTGAAAAGCAATCCACAGTTCCTAGTTTCTCCCCAGCCCCACCACACCAATTCCATGGAAAGAGTTTTTTGATTCTTGGTTTGCTTGTTTGTTTGTAAAATACGTCCACCGTGACTTCTGTGACTCTGCAGGAAGAGGTGGCTTCATCTGAGTGTTGGCGACTTCATGTGTCTGGCAGCTCCTTCTGTTGCGTTGCGATCTAGAGTCACTAGCTTATCCCCAGCCGCCTTCCACCAATCCTCCAGAAAATAGTGTCTTGTTTTGGGGAAGAGCGTTCATTTCATTTGAGCCTTGCAGGATCTTTGGAGAAAACTGGGAAGAGAAAACCAGAAAAGAAAATGGGAAAAACGGGAGAGCAATCCAAAAAACATTGCCTGAATAAAAAGAAACCAACGGGGTGGTGGAACGTGAATTTACCTCAAGCAGCACTGTCCTGATGCTGGTGACTCTCACTGCAGGCTTTTTCTTGATGTATCAAGAGCTCTTCCTCACATTGCATCTTCTTTCTCATCAACTGAACAGATCTGCTTCAGGTACAGTGAGCTCTGCGAAGCTGGAAGAAAAGAGGAGCCGCAACAAAAGAAGAAGTGTTCTCCTACCTGCAAGTGAGCTTCATTGTGGTGACACCGAATAGGGCCTCTTCTGAGGACTCGGTCACCGCCACCTGAAAGAGTCTTACCACAAAAAGTTGCAGATGGAACACAATACAAATTTTCTTCCCAGCCAAGAAAGGGCTATTCACCTAGATGTCCTTCAGGCAGAATGTCTCCATCTATTTTGCTGCTATCATTGTGATGTAGCGTTTTGGCTTGACTTGGGAGGTATCGGAGCCTGTCACCACCTCTTCAAATTCAAGAGGACTTTCTAGTTACCATGTGTGTCCCTCCCGAAGCTGCGCGCTCGGTGGAAGAGGACGACCATCCCAGATCGAAGGAGTGCACCCTTCTTCAGTCAAGGGTATACGAGAGCTGTGCTTCCCTGCTCGAAGCTGCAAACCCCTGAAGGTCCATTTGTAGGAGAACGTAGGGTAGTCCAGCTTCCAAGACTCCAGACACATCCAAGTAAGGCACTATGTCTCAAATGGTGTTCTTGGAAGATGCTTAGCCAAAGGTTTGCAGGTTCTAGCAGGGGAGCGCAACTATCACATACCCTTGACCGAAGAAGGGTACCCTCCTTCGATCTGGGATGGTCGTCCTCTTCCACCGAGCACGCCGCTTGGGGAGGGACGCACATGGAGCGCTGAGGGATACAGCAGAATCCACCCCTTAACGCATTTGTCAATGAAATCCTAGGCCCTGATTTTAGAGTGATTACTCCCACAGCCACATCACGTATCGGTGATCGTTTGGCCTGCCCTGTTGCATCGTTACCTTTTGATGTCCGTTTCCCATTTATTATGTCATCTGGTCATTGCTGCTGGAAGAAAGGCCAGGCCTTTCAGTTCAACTCTATAACCTCCTAGCATTCGTTCTACCTCCACTGGAATCCTCCACTTGCAGGACACATTGGAGACATCTTCCAGAGTTGAGGGCTCCATTTTAAGATGAGCATATGCAGAAGAATCCTTTATGGTAACAGGGCGCAAAGGGGTTTGCCGCAACCTGTCGCCACCTCTGAAAAGTATTGAATAGTTACCTTCCTTCAAGTGCAACGCTAGCTTCCCTGCTGCAAAGTTACTGGCAAAGGAAGCTGACTGCTAGATTGGCTTTTAAATCGGGTATTTCAAACACCTTCAGTGCTGGAGGATCCAGGGTTTTTTGCAGAGAGTCAACGCTTTGTGTTGCCCGAGCTATGTAGCAAAAAAAGAAGATGAAATCCCCAAACCTTGGGTATTAGCGCCAGAGAGCCACGTTACGCATGAGGGGTAATTTTGCCTGGCCTGTTCCATAGTTACCTTTGGAGCTCCATTTCCCATCTCTTTTCGTAATCTTGCAGGTTCTGCTGGAAAGGCTTAGTGGAGTTGATCTTCTGGTCTGCTTCCTCATTTGATCCTCACAACAACCCTGTGAGGTAGGTTAGGCTGAGAGATAGAGGAGGAGGAGGAGGAGTTTGGATTTGATATCCCGCTTTATCACTACCCTAAGGAGTCTCAAAGCGGCCAACAATCTCCTTTCCCATCCTCCCCCACAACAAACACTCTGTGAGGTGAGTGAGGCTGAGAGACTTCAGAGAAGTGTGACTAGCCCAGGGTCACCCAGCAGCTGCATGTGGAGGAGCGGGGACACGAACCCGGTTCACCAGATTACGAGTGCACCGCTCTTAACCACTACACCACACTGGCTGCTTCATGGCAGAGGGAGGATTTGAACTCTAGTCTCCCAGGTCCTAATCCACCCCTCTAGCCACTCTCAGCAACTTCCCTCAGAGAAAGCACTTTCCCACAGGATCCTGGACTTGCCGTGTCCCTGAGCAGTCCCTCTCCAGTCGCCATCAGCAGCTTCATCTTCAAAATGCTTTCTTTGCCTTTCCAGCAAGTTTTCAACTTACCTATCTCTCTCTCCGTCCGAGGCAACCTGAGCCAACATGAAATTAGAAGGCGTGGTTTTGTCCTCTCCTTATCTTCTTTCTTTTTTCTCCACTTGCACATTTCTAGCTTCAGCAACAAAAAACCCCAACTTTCTTGTCAGGGAACGACTTCTCTAGTTGCCTCGTGAAAGAAATGCCTTTTATTTTCCCTACTCATTTTCCATCTGCTTGAAGCAGACCTCATATCCATGTGCTCCTTCTTTTCATCCAAAGACTAGTTTGAAAGGTAACTCAAACTTGAGCTCACTTCATATTCCTTCATTTCTCTTCCTTTTCTCTTGGCTTTCCCCGTTAAGTATTTTTTGTTTTCTGGATTCTCTTTAACATCTCCATCTTGGTATTTTTCTGAGTTTGTCCCTTTGAAGGGTGACTTTGTGCGCCCGGCAGTTCCTTCTCTTGGGGTGTGAAAAGCAATCCACAGTTCCTAGTTTCTCCCCAGCCCCACCACACCAATTCCATGGAAAGAGTTTTTTGATTCTTGGTTTGCTTGTTTGTTTGTAAAATACGTCCACCGTGACTTCTGTGACTCTGCAGGAAGAGGTGGCTTCATCTGAGTGTTGGCGACTTCATGTGTCTGGCAGCTCCTTCTGTTGCGTTGCGATCTAGAGTCACTAGCTTATCCCCAGCCGCCTTCCACCAATCCTCCAGAAAATAGTGTCTTGTTTTGGGGAAGAGCGTTCATTTCATTTGAGCCTTGCAGGATCTTTGGAGAAAACTGGGAAGAGAAAACCAGAAAAGAAAATGGGAAAAACGGGAGAGCAATCCAAAAAACATTGCCTGAATAAAAAGAAACCAACGGGGTGGTGGAACGTGAATTTACCTCAAGCAGCACTGTCCTGATGCTGGTGACTCTCACTGCAGGCTTTTTCTTGATGTATCAAGAGCTCTTCCTCACATTGCATCTTCTTTCTCATCAACTGAACAGATCTGCTTCAGGTACAGTGAGCTCTGCGAAGCTGGAAGAAAAGAGGAGCCGCAACAAAAGAAGAAGTGTTCTCCTACCTGCAGGTGAGCTTCATTGTGGTGACACCGAATAGGGCCTCTTCTGAGGACTCGGTCACCGCCACCTGAAAGAGTCTTACCACAAAAAGTTGCAGATGGAACACAATACAAATTTTCTTCCCAGCCAAGAAAGGGCTATTCACCTAGATGTCCTTCAGACAGAATGTCTCCATCTATTTTGCTGCTATCATTGTGATGTAGCGTTTTGGCTTGACTTGGGAGGTATCGGAGCCTGTCACCACCTCTTCAAATTCAAGAGGACTTTCTAGTTACCATGTGTGTCCCTCCCGAAGCTGCGCGCTCGGTGGAAGAGGACGACCATCCCAGATCGAAGGAGTGCACCCTTCTTCAGTCAAGGGTATACGAGAGCTGTGCTTCCCTGCTCGAAGCTGCAAACCCCTGAAGGTCCATTTGTAGGAGAACGTAGGGTAGTCCAGCTTCCAAGACTCCAGACACATCCAAGTAAGGCACTATGTCTCAAATGGTGTTCTTGGAAGATGCTTAGCCAAAGGTTTGCAGGTTCTAGCAGGGGAGCGCAACTATCACATACCCTTGACCGAAGAAGGGTACCCTCCTTCGATCTGGGATGGTCGTCCTCTTCCACCGAGCACGCCGCTTGGGGAGGGACGCACATGGAGCGCTGAGGGATACAGCAGAATCCACCCCTTAACGCATTTGTCAATGAAATCCTAGGCCCTGATTTTAGAGTGATTACTCCCACAGCCACATCACGTATCGGTGATCGTTTGGCCTGCCCTGTTGCATCGTTACCTTTTGATGTCCGTTTCCCATTTATTATGTCATCTGGTCATTGCTGCTGGAAGAAAGGCCAGGCCTTTCAGTTCAACTCTATAACCTCCTAGCATTCGTTCTACCTCCACTGGAATCCTCCACTTGCAGGACACATTGGAGACATCTTCCAGAGTTGAGGGCTCCGTTTTAAGATGAGCATATGCAGAAGAATCCTTTATGGTAACAGGGCGCAAAGGGGCTTGCCGCAACCTGTCGCCACCTCTGAAAAGTATTGAATAGTTACCTTCCTTCAAGTGCAACGCTAGTTTCCGGCTGCAAAGTTACTGGCAAAGGAAGCTGACTGCTAGATTGGCTTTTAAATCGGGTATTTCAAACACCTTCAGTGCTGGAGGATCCAGGGTTTTTTGCAGAGAGTCAACGCTTTGTGTTGCCCGAGCTATGTAGCAAAAAAAGAAGATGAAATCCCCAAACCTTGGGTATTAGCGCCAGAGAGCCACGTTACGCATGAGGGGTAATTTTGCCTGGCCTGTTCCATAGTTACCTTTGGAGCTCCATTTCCCATCTCTTTTCGTAATCTTGCAGGTTCTGCTGGAAAGGCTCAGTGGAGTTGATCTTCTGGTCTGCTTCCTCATTTGATCCTCACAACAACCCTGTGAGGTAGGTTAGGCTGAGAGATAGAGGAGGAGGAGGAGGAGTTTGGATTTGCTATCCCGCTTTATCACTACCCTAAGGAGTCTCAAAGCGGCCAACAATCTCCTTTCCCTTCCTCCCCCACAACAAACACTCTGTGAGGTGAGTGAGGCTGAGAGACTTCAGAGAAGTGTGACTAGCCCAGGGTCACCCAGCAGCTGCATGTGGAGGAGCGGGGACACGAACCCGGTTCACCAGATTACGAGTGCACCGCTCTTAACCACTACACCACACTGGCTGCTTCATGGCAGAGGGAGGATTTGAACTCTAGTCTCCCAGGTCCTAATCCACCCCTCTAGCCACTCTCAGCAACTTCCCTCAGAGAAAGCACTTTCCCACAGGATCCTGGACTTGCCGTGTCCCTGAGCAGTCCCTCTCCAGTCGCCATCAGCAGCTTCATCTTCAAAATGCTTTCTTTGCCTTTCCAGCAAGTTTTCAACTTACCTATCTCTCTCTCCGTCCGAGGCAACCTGAGCCAACATGAAATTAGAAGGCGTGGTTTTGTCCTCTCCTTATCTTCTTTCTTTTTTCTCCACATGCACATTTCTAGCTTCAGCAACAAAAAACCCCAACTTTCTTGTCAGAAAACGACTTCTCTAGTTGCCTCGTGAAAGAAATGCCTTTTATTTTCCCTACTCATTTTCCATCTGCTTGAAGCAGACCTCATATCCATGTGCTCCTTCTTTTCATCCAAAGACTAGTTTGAAAGGTAACTCAAACTTGAGCTCACTTCATATTCCTTCATTTCTCTTCCTTTTCTCTTGGCTTTCCCCGTTAAGTATTTTTTGTTTTCTGGATTCTCTTTAACATCTCCATCTTGGTATTTTTCTGAGTTTGTCCCTTTGAAGGGTGACTTTGTGCGCCCGGCAGTTCCTTCTCTTGGGGTGTGAAAAGCAATCCACAGTTCCTAGTTTCTCCCCAGCCCCACCACACCAATTCCATGGAAAGAGTTTTTTGATTCTTGGTTTGCTTGTTTGTTTGTAAAATACGTCCACCGTGACTTCTGTGACTCTGCAGGAAGAGGTGGCTTCATCTGAGTGTTGGCGACTTCATGTGTCTGGCAGCTCCTTCTGTTGCGTTGCGATCTAGAGTCACCAGCTTATCCCCAGCCGCCTTCCACCAATCCTCCAGAAAATAGTGTCTTGTTTTGGGGAAGAGCGTTCATTTCATTTGAGCCTTGCAGGATCTTTGGAGAAAACTGGGAAGAGAAAACCAGAAAAGAAAATGGGAAAAACGGGAGAGCAATCCAAAAAACATTGCCTGAATAAAAAGAAACCAACGGGGTGGTGGAACGTGAATTTACCTCAAGCAGCACTGTCCTGATGCTGGTGACTCTCACTGCAGGCTTTTTCTTGATGTATCAAGAGCTCTTCCTCACATTGCATCTTCTTTCTCATCAACTGAACAGATCTGCTTCAGGTACAGTGAGCTCTGCGAAGCTGGAAGAAAAGAGGAGCCGCAACAAAAGAAGAAGTGTTCTCCTACCTGCAGGTGAGCTTCATTGTGGTGACACCGAATAGGGCCTCTTCTGAGGACTCGGTCACCGCCACCTGAAAGAGTCTTACCACAAAAAGTTGCAGATGGAACACAATACAAATTTTCTTCCCAGCCAAGAAAGGGCTATTCACCTAGATGTCCTTCAGGCAGAATGTCTCCATCTATATTGCTGCTATCATTGTGATGTAGCGTTTTGGCTTGACTTGGGAGGTATCGGAGCCTGTCACCACCTCTTCAAATTCAAGAGGACTTTCTAGTTACCATGTGTGTCCCTCCCGAAGCTGCGCGCTCGGTGGAAGAGGACGACCATCCCAGATCGAAGGAGTGCACCCTTCTTCAGTCAAGGGTATACGAGAGCTGTGCTTCCCTGCTCGAAGCTGCAAACCCCTGAAGGTCCATTTGTAGGAGAACGTAGGGTAGTCCAGCTTCCAAGACTCCAGACACATCCAAGTAAGGCACTATGTCTCAAATGGTGTTCTTGGAAGATGCTTAGCCAAAGGTTTGCAGGTTCTAGCAGGGGAGCGCAACTATCACATACCCTTGACCGAAGAAGGGTACCCTCCTTCGATCTGGGATGGTCGTCCTCTTCCACCGAGCACGCCGCTTGGGGAGGGACGCACATGGAGCGCTGAGGGATACAGCAGAATCCACCCCTTAACGCATTTGTCAATGAAATCCTAGGCCCTGATTTTAGAGTGATTACTCCCACAGCCACATCACGTATCGGTGATCGTTTGGCCTGCCCTGTTGCATAGTTACCTTTTGATGTCCGTTTCCCATTTATTATGTCATCTGGTCATTGCTGCTGGAAGAAAGGCCAGGCCTTTCAGTTCAACTCTATAACCTCCTAGCATTCGTTCTACCTCCACTGGAATCCTCCACTTGCAGGACACATTGGAGACATCTTCCAGAGTTGAGGGCTCCATTTTAAGATGAGCATATGCAGAAGAATCCTTTATGGTAACAGGGCGCAAAGGGGCTTGCCGCAACCTGTCGCCACCTCTGAAAAGTATTGAATAGTTACCTTCCTTCAAGTGCAACGCTAGTTTCCGGCTGCAAAGTTACTGGCAAAGGAAGCTGACTGCTAGATTGGCTTTTAAATCGGGTATTTCAAACACCTTCAGTGCTGGAGGATCCAGGGTTTTTTGCAGAGAGTCAACGCTTTGTGTTGCCCGAGCTATGTAGCAAAAAAAGAAGATGAAATCCCCAAACCTTGGGTATTAGCGCCAGAGAGCCACGTTACGCATGAGGGGTAATTTTGCCTGGCCTGTTCCATAGTTACCTTTGGAGCTCCATTTCCCATCTCTTTTCGTAATCTTGCAGGTTCTGCTGGAAAGGCTCAGTGGAGTTGATCTTCTGGTCTGCTTCCTCATTTGATCCTCACAACAACCCTGTGAGGTAGCTTAGGCTGAGAGATAGAGGAGGAGGAGGAGGAGTTTGGATTTGATATCCCGCTTTATCACTACCCTAAGGAGTCTCAAAGCGGCCAACAATCTCCTTTCCCTTCCTCCCCCACAACAAACACTCTGTGAGGTGAGTGAGGCTGAGAGACTTCAGAGAAGTGTGACTAGCCCAGGGTCACCCAGCAGCTGCATGTGGAGGAGCGGGGACACGAACCCGGTTCACCAGATTACGAGTGCACCGCTCTTAACCACTACACCACACTAGCTGCTTCATGGCAGAGGGAGGATTTGAACTCTAGTCTCCCAGGTCCTAATCCACCCCTCTAGCCACTCTCAGCAACTTCCCTCAGAGAAAGCACTTTCCCACAGGATCCTGGACTTGCCGTGTCCCTGAGCAGTCCCTCTCCAGTCGCCATCAGCAGCTTCATCTTCAAAATGCTTTCTTTGCCTTTCCAGCAAGTTTTCAACTTACCTATCTCTCTCTCCGTCCGAGGCAACCTGAGCCAACATGAAATTAGAAGGCGTGGTTTTGTCCTCTCCTTATCTTCTTTCTTTTTTCTCCACATGCACATTTCTAGCTTCAGCAACAAAAAACCCCAACTTTCTTGTCAGAAAACGACTTCTCTAGTTGCCTCGTGAAAGAAATGCCTTTTATTTTCCCTACTCATTTTCCATCTGCTTGAAGCAGACCTCATATCCATGTGCTCCTTCTTTTCATCCAAAGACTAGTTTGAAAGGTAACTCAAACTTGAGCTCACTTCATATTCCTTCATTTCTCTTCCTTTTCTCTTGGCTTTCCCCGTTAAGTATTTTTTGTTTTCTGGATTCTCTTTAACATCTCCATCTTGGTATTTTTCTGAGTTTGTCCCTTTGAAGGGTGACTTTGTGCGCCCGGCAGTTCCTTCTCTTGGGGTGTGAAAAGCAATCCACAGTTCCTAGTTTCTCCCCAGCCCCACCACACCAATTCCATGGAAAGAGTTTTTTGATTCTTGGTTTGCTTGTTTGTTTGTAAAATACGTCCACCGTGACTTCTGTGACTCTGCAGGAAGAGGTGGCTTCATCTGAGTGTTGGCGACTTCATGTGTCTGGCAGCTCCTTCTGTTGCGTTGCGATCTAGAGTCACCAGCTTATCCCCAGCCGCCTTCCACCAATCCTCCAGAAAATAGTGTCTTGTTTTGGGGAAGAGCGTTCATTTCATTTGAGCCTTGCAGGATCTTTGGAGAAAACTGGGAAGAGAAAACCAGAAAAGAAAATGGGAAAAACGGGAGAGCAATCCAAAAAACATTGCCTGAATAAAAAGAAACCAACGGGGTGGTGGAACGTGAATTTACCTCAAGCAGCACTGTCCTGATGCTGGTGACTCTCACTGCAGGCTTTTTCTTGATGTATCAAGAGCTCTTCCTCACATTGCATCTTCTTTCTCATCAACTGAACAGATCTGCTTCAGGTACAGTGAGCTCTGCGAAGCTGGAAGAAAAGAGGAGCCGCAACAAAAGAAGAAGTGTTCTCCTACCTGCAGGTGAGCTTCATTGTGGTGACACCGAATAGGGCCTCTTCTGAGGACTCGGTCACCGCCACCTGAAAGAGTCTTACCACAAAAAGTTGCAGATGGAACACAATACAAATTTTCTTCCCAGCCAAGAAAGGGCTATTCACCTAGATGTCCTTCAGGCAGAATGTCTCCATCTATTTTGCTGCTATCATTGTGATGTAGCGTTTTGGCTTGACTTGGGAGGTATCGGAGCCTGTCACCACCTCTTCAAATTCAAGAGGACTTTCTAGTTACCATGTGTGTCCCTCCCGAAGCTGCGCGCTCGGTGGAAGAGGACGACCATCCCAGATCGAAGGAGTGCACCCTTCTTCAGTCAAGGGTATACGAGAGCTGTGCTTCCCTGCTCGAAGCTGCAAACCCCTGAAGGTCCATTTGTAGGAGAACGTAGGGTAGTCCAGCTTCCAAGACTCCAGACACATCCAAGTAAGGCACTATGTCTCAAATGGTGTTCTTGGAAGATGCTTAGCCAAAGGTTTGCAGGTTCTAGCAGGGGAGCGCAACTATCACATACCCTTGACCGAAGAAGGGTACCCTCCTTCGATCTGGGATGGTCGTCCTCTTCCACCGAGCACGCCGCTTGGGGAGGGACGCACATGGAGCGCTGAGGGATACAGCAGAATCCACCCCTTAACGCATTTGTCAATGAAATCCTAGGCCCTGATTTTAGAGTGATTACTCCCACAGCCACATCACGTATCGGTGATCGTTTGGCCTGCCCTGTTGCATCGTTACCTTTTGATGTCCGTTTCCCATTTATTATGTCATCTGGTCATTGCTGCTGGAAGAAAGGCCAGGCCTTTCAGTTCAACTCTATAACCTCCTAGCATTCGTTCTACCTCCACTGGAATCCTCCACTTGCAGGACACATTGGAGACATCTTCCAGAGTTGAGGGCTCCATTTTAAGATGAGCATATGCAGAAGAATCCTTTATGGTAACAGGGCGCAAAGGGGCTTGCCGCAACCTGTCGCCACCTCTGAAAAGTATTGAATAGTTACCTTCCTTCAAGTGCAACGCTAGTTTCCGGCTGCAAAGTTACTGGCAAAGGAAGCTGACTGCTAGATTGGCTTTTAAATCGGGTATTTCAAACACCTTCAGTGCTGGAGGATCCAGGGTTTTTTGCAGAGAGTCAACGCTTTGTGTTGCCCGAGCTATGTAGCAAAAAAAGAAGATGAAATCCCCAAACCTTGGGTATTAGCGCCAGAGAGCCACGTTACGCATGAGGGGTAATTTTGCCTGGCCTGTTCCATAGTTACCTTTGGAGCTCCATTTCCCATCTCTTTTCGTAATCTTGCAGGTTCTGCTGGAAAGGCTGAGTGGAGTTGATCTTCTGGTCTGCTTCCTCATTTGATCCTCACAACAACCCTGTGAGGTAGGTTAGGCTGAGAGATAGAGGAGGAGGAGGAGGAGTTTGGATTTGATATCCCGCTTTATCACTACCCTAAGGAGTCTCAAAGCGGCCAACAATCTCCTTTCCCTTCCACCCCCACAACAAACACTCTGTGAGGTGAGTGAGGCTGAGAGACTTCAGAGAAGTGTGACTAGCCCAGGGTCACCCAGCAGCTGCATGTGGAGGAGCGGGGACACGAACCCGGTTCACCAGATTACGAGTGCACCGCTCTTAACCACTACACCACACTGGCTGCTTCATGGCAGAGGGAGGATTTGAACTCTAGTCTCCCAGGTCCTAATCCACCTCTCTAGCCACTCTCAGCAACTTCCCTCAGAGAAAGCACTTTCCCACAGGATCCTGGACTTGCCGTGTCCCTGAGCAGTCCCTCTCCAGTCGCCATCAGCAGCTTCATCTTCAAAATGCTTTCTTTGCCTTTCCAGCAAGTTTTCAACTTACCTATCTCTCTCTCCGTCCGAGGCAACCTGAGCCAACATGAAATTAGAAGGCGTGGTTTTGTCCTCTCCTTATCTTCTTTCTTTTTTCTCCACATGCACATTTCTAGCTTCAGCAACAAAAAACCCCAACTTTCTTGTCAGAAAACGACTTCTCTAGTTGCCTCGTGAAAGAAATGCCTTTTATTTTCCCTACTCATTTTCCATCTGCTTGAAGCAGACCTCATATCCATGTGCTCCTTCTTTTCATCCAAAGACTAGTTTGAAAGGTAACTGAAACTTGAGCTCACTTCATATTCCTTCATTTCTCTTCCTTTTCTCTTGGCTTTCCCCGTTAAGTATTTTTTGTTTTCTGGATTCTCTTTAACATCTCCATCTTGGTATTTTTCTGAGTTTGTCCCTTTGAAGGGTGACTTTGTGCGCCCGGCAGTTCCTTCTCTTGGGGTGTGAAAAGCAATCCACAGTTCCTAGTTTCTCCCCAGCCCCACCACACCAATTCCATGGAAAGAGTTTTTTGATTCTTGGTTTGCTTGTTTGTTTGTAAAATACGTCCACCGTGACTTCTGTGACTCTGCAGGAAGAGGTGGCTTCATCTGAGTGTTGGCGACTTCATGTGTCTGGCAGCTCCTTCTGTTGCGTTGCGATCTAGAGTCACTAGCTTATCCCCAGCCGCCTTCCACCAATCCTCCAGAAAATAGTGTCTTGTTTTGGGGAAGAGCGTTCATTTCATTTGAGCCTTGCAGGATCTTTGGAGAAAACTGGGAAGAGAAAACCAGAAAAGAAAATGGGAAAAACGGGAGAGCAATCCAAAAAACATTGCCTGAATAAAAAGAAACCAACGGGGTGGTGGAACGTGAATTTACCTCAAGCAGCACTGTCCTGATGCTGGTGACTCTCACTGCAGGCTTTTTCTTGATGTATCAAGAGCTCTTCCTCACATTGCATCTTCTTTCTCATCAACTGAACAGATCTGCTTCAGGTACAGTGAGCTCTGCGAAGCTGGAAGAAAAGAGGAGCCGCAACAAAAGAAGAAGTGTTCTCCTACCTGCAGGTGAGCTTCATTGTGGTGACACCGAATAGGGCCTCTTCTGAGGACTCGGTCACCGCCACCTGAAAGAGTCTTACCACAAAAAGTTGCAGATGGAACACAATACAAATTTTCTTCCCAGCCAAGAAAGGGCTATTCACCTAGATGTCCTTCAGGCAGAATGTCTCCATCTATATTGCTGCTATCATTGTGATGTAGCGTTTTGGCTTGACTTGGGAGGTATCGGAGCCTGTCACCACCTCTTCAAATTCAAGAGGACTTTCTAGTTACCATGTGTGTCCCTCCCGAAGCTGCGCGCTCGGTGGAAGAGGACGACCATCCCAGATCGAAGGAGTGCACCCTTCTTCAGTCAAGGGTATACGAGAGCTGTGCTTCCCTGCTCGAAGCTGCAAACCCCTGAAGGTCCATTTGTAGGAGAACGTAGGGTAGTCCAGCTTCCAAGACTCCAGACACATCCAAGTAAGGCACTATGTCTCAAATGGTGTTCTTGGAAGATGCTTAGCCAAAGGTTTGCAGGTTCTAGCAGGGGAGCGCAACTATCACATACCCTTGACCGAAGAAGGGTACCCTCTTTCGATCTGGGATGGTCGTCCTCTTCCACCGAGCACGCCGCTTGGGGAGGGACGCACATGGAGCGCTGAGGGATACAGCAGAATCCACCCCTTAACGCATTTGTCAATGAAATCCTAGGCCCTGATTTTAGAGTGATTACTCCCACAGCCACATCACGTATCGGTGATCGTTTGGCCTGCCCTGTTGCATAGTTACCTTTTGATGTCCGTTTCCCATTTATTATGTCATCTGGTCATTGCTGCTGGAAGAAAGGCCAGGCCTTTCAGTTCAACTCTATAACCTCCTAGCATTCGTTCTACCTCCACTGGAATCCTCCACTTGCAGGACACATTGGAGACATCTTCCAGAGTTGAGGGCTCCATTTTAAGATGAGCATATGCAGAAGAATCCTTTATGGTAACAGGGCGCAAAGGGGCTTGCCGCAACCTGTCGCCACCTCTGAAAAGTATTGAATAGTTACCTTCCTTCAAGTGCAACGCTAGTTTCCGGCTGCAAAGTTACTGGCAAAGGAAGCTGACTGCTAGATTGGCTTTTAAATCGGGTATTTCAAACACCTTCAGTGCTGGAGGATCCAGGGTTTTTTGCAGAGAGTCAACGCTTTGTGTTGCCCGAGCTATGTAGCAAAAAAAGAAGATGAAATCCCCAAACCTTGGGTATTAGCGCCAGAGAGCCACGTTACGCATGAGGGGTAATTTTGCCTGGCCTGTTCCATAGTTACCTTTGGAGCTCCATTTCCCATCTCTTTTCGTAATCTTGCAGGTTCTGCTGGAAAGGCTGAGTGGAGTTGATCTTCTGGTCTGCTTCCTCATTTGATCCTCACAACAACCCTGTGAGGTAGGTTAGGCTGAGAGATAGAGGAGGAGGAGGAGGAGTTTGGATTTGATATCCCGCTTTATCACTACCCTAAGGAGTCTCAAAGCGGCCAACAATCTCCTTTCCCTTCCACCCCCACAACAAACACTCTGTGAGGTGAGTGAGGCTGAGAGACTTCAGAGAAGTGTGACTAGCCCAGGGTCACCCAGCAGCTGCATGTGGAGGAGCGGGGACACAAACCCGGTTCACCAGATTACGAGTGCACCGCTCTTAACCACTACACCACACTGGCTGCTTCATGGCAGAGGGAGGATTTGAACTCTAGTCTCCCAGGTCCTAATCCACCCCTCTAGCCACTCTCAGCAACTTCCCTCAGAGAAAGCACTTTCCCACAGGATCCTGGACTTGCCGTGTCCCTGAGCAGTCCCTCTCCAGTCGCCATCAGCAGCTTCATCTTCAAGATGCTTTCTTTGCCTTTCCAGCAAGTTTTCAACTTACCTATCTCTCTCTCCGTCCGAGGCAACCTGAGCCAACATGAAATTAGAAGGCGTGGTTTTGTCCTCTCCTTATCTTCTTTCTTTTTTCTCCACGTGCACATTTCTAGCTTCAGCAACAAAAAACCCCAACTTTCTTGTCAGAAAACGACTTCTCTAGTTGCCTCGTGAAAGAAATGCCTTTTATTTTCCCTACTCATTTTCCATCTGCTTGAAGCAGACCTCATATCCATGTGCTCCTTCTTTTCATCCAAAGACTAGTTTGAAAGGTAACTCAAACTTGAGCTCACTTCATATTCCTTCATTTCTCTTCCTTTTCTCTTGGCTTTCCCCGTTAAGTATTTTTTGTTTTCTGGATTCTCTTTAACATCTCCATCTTGGTATTTTTCTGAGTTTGTCCCTTTGAAGGGTGACTTTGTGCGCCCGGCAGTTCCTTCTCTTGGGGTGTGAAAAGCAATCCACAGTTCCTAGTTTCTCCCCAGCCCCACCACACCAATTCCATGGAAAGAGTTTTTTGATTCTTGGTTTGCTTGTTTGTTTGTAAAATACGTCCACCGTGACTTCTGTGACTCTGCAGGAAGAGGTGGCTTCATCTGAGTGTTGGCGACTTCATGTGTCTGGCAGCTCCTTCTGTTGCGTTGCGATCTAGAGTCACTAGCTTATCCCCAGCCGCCTTCCACCAATCCTCCAGAAAATAGTGTCTTGTTTTGGGGAAGAGCGTTCATTTCATTTGAGCCTTGCAGGATCTTTGGAGAAAACTGGGAAGAGAAAACCAGAAAAGAAAATGGGAAAAACGGGAGAGCAATCCAAAAAACATTGCCTGAATAAAAAGAAACCAACGGGGTGGTGGAACGTGAATTTACCTCAAGCAGCACTGTCCTGATGCTGGTGACTCTCACTGCAGGCTTTTTCTTGATGTATCAAGAGCTCTTCCTCACATTGCATCTTCTTTCTCATCAACTGAACAGATCTGCTTCAGGTACAGTGAGCTCTGCGAAGCTGGAAGAAAAGAGGAGCCGCAACAAAAGAAGAAGTGTTCTCCTACCTGCAGGTGAGCTTCATTGTGGTGACACCGAATAGGGCCTCTTCTGAGGACTCGGTCACCGCCACCTGAAAGAGTCTTACCACAAAAAGTTGCAGATGGAACACAATACAAATTTTCTTCCCAGCCAAGAAAGGGCTATTCACCTAGATGTCCTTCAGACAGAATGTCTCCATCTATTTTGCTGCTATCATTGTGATGTAGCGTTTTGGCTTGACTTGGGAGGTATCGGAGCCTGTCACCACCTCTTCAAATTCAAGAGGACTTTCTAGTTACCATGTGTGTCCCTCCCGAAGCTGCGCGCTCGGTGGAAGAGGACGACCATCCCAGATCGAAGGAGTGCACCCTTCTTCAGTCAAGGGTATACGAGAGCTGTGCTTCCCTGCTCGAAGCTGCAAACCCCTGAAGGTCCATTTGTAGGAGAACGTAGGGTAGTCCAGCTTCCAAGACTCCAGACACATCCAAGTAAGGCACTATGTCTCAAATGGTGTTCTTGGAAGATGCTTAGCCAAAGGTTTGCAGGTTCTAGCAGGGGAGCGCAACTATCACATACCCTTGACCGAAGAAGGGTACCCTCCTTCGATCTGGGATGGTCGTCCTCTTCCACCGAGCACGCCGCTTGGGGAGGGACGCACATGGAGCGCTGAGGGATACAGCAGAATCCACCCCTTAACGCATTTGTCAATGAAATCCTAGGCCCTGATTTTAGAGTGATTACTCCCACAGCCACATCACGTATCGGTGATCGTTTGGCCTGCCCTGTTGCATAGTTACCTTTTGATGTCCGTTCCCCATTTATTATGTCATCTGGTCATTGCTGCTGGAAGAAAGGCCAGGCCTTTCAGTTCAACTCTATAACCTCCTAGCATTCGTTCTACCTCCACTGGAATCCTCCACTTGCAGGACACATTGGAGACACCTTCCAGAGTTGAGGGCTCCATTTTAAGATGAGCATATGCAGAAGAATCCTTTATGGTAACAGGGCGCAAAGGGGCTTGCCGCAACCTGTCGCCACCTCTGAAAAGTATTGAATAGTTACCTTCCTTCAAGTGCAACGCTAGTTTCCGGCTGCAAAGTTACTGGCAAAGGAAGCTGACTGCTAGATTGGCTTTTAAATCGGGTATTTCAAACACCTTCAGTGCTGGAGGATCCAGGGTTTTTTGCAGAGAGTCAACGCTTTGTGTTGCCCGAGCTATGTAGCAAAAAAAGAAGATGAAATCCCCAAACCTTGGGTATTAGCGCCAGAGAGCCACGTTACGCATGAGGGGTAATTTTGCCTGGCCTGTTCCATAGTTACCTTTGGAGCTCCATTTCCCATCTCTTTTCGTAATCTTGCAGGTTCTGCTGGAAAGGCTTAGTGGAGTTGATCTTCTGGTCTGCTTCCTCATTTGATCCTCACAACAACCCTGTGAGGTAGGTTAGGCTGAGAGATAGAGGAGGAGGAGGAGGAGTTTGGATTTGCTATCCCGCTTTATCACTACCCTAAGGAGTCTCAAAGCGGCCAACAATCTCCTTTCCCTTCCTCCCCCACAACAAACACTCTGTGAGGTGAGTGAGGCTGAGAGACTTCAGAGAAGTGTGACTAGCCCAGGGTCACCCAGCAGCTGCATGTGGAGGAGCGGGGACACGAACCCGGTTCACCAGATTACGAGTGCACCGCTCTTAACCACTACACCACACTGGCTGCTTCATGGCAGAGGGAGGATTTGAACTCTAGTCTCCCAGGTCCTAATCCACCCCTCTAGCCACTCTCAGCAACTTCCCTCAGAGAAAGCACTTTCCCACAGGATCCTGGACTTGCCGTGTCCCTGAGCAGTCCCTCTCCAGTCGCCATCAGCAGCTTCATCTTCAAGATGCTTTCTTTGCCTTTCCAGCAAGTTTTCAACTTACCTATCTCTCTCTCCGTCCGAGGCAACCTGAGCCAACATGAAATTAGAAGGCGTGGTTTTGTCCTCTCCTTATCTTCTTTCTTTTTTCTCCCCATGCACATTTCTAGCTTCAGCAACAAAAAACCCCAACTTTCTTGTCAGGGAACGACTTCTCTAGTTGCCTCGTGAAAGAAATGCCTTTTATTTTCCCTACTCATTTTCCATCTGCTTGAAGCAGACCTCATATCCATGTGCTCCTTCTTTTCATCCAAAGACTAGTTTGAAAGGTAACTCAAACTTGAGCTCACTTCATATTCCTTCATTTCTCTTCCTTTTCTCTTGGCTTTTCCCGTTAAGTATTTTTTGTTTTCTGGATTCTCTTTAACATCTCCATCTTGGTATTTTTCTGAGTTTGTCCCTTTGAAGGGTGACTTTGTGCGCCCGGCAGTTCCTTCTCTTGGGGTGTGAAAAGCAATCCACAGTTCCTAGTTTCTCCCCAGCCCCACCACACCAATTCCATGGAAAGAGTTTTTTGATTCTTGGTTTGCTTGTTTGTTTGTAAAATACGTCCACCGTGACTTCTGTGACTCTGCAGGAAGAGGTGGCTTCATCTGAGTGTTGGCGACTTCATGTGTCTGGCAGCTCCTTCTGTTGCGTTGCGATCTAGAGTCACTAGCTTATCCCCAGCCGCCTTCCACCAATCCTCCAGAAAATAGTGTCTTGTTTTGGGGAAGAGCGTTCATTTCATTTGAGCCTTGCAGGATCTTTGGAGAAAACTGGGAAGAGAAAACCAGAAAAGAAAATGGGAAAAACGGGAGAGCAATCCAAAAAACATTGCCTGAATAAAAAGAAACCAACGGGGTGGTGGAACGTGAATTTACCTCAAGCAGCACTGTCCTGATGCTGGTGACTCTCACTGCAGGCTTTTTCTTGATGTATCAAGAGCTCTTCCTCACATTGCATCTTCTTTCTCATCAACTGAACAGATCTGCTTCAGGTACAGTGAGCTCTGCGAAGCTGGAAGAAAAGAGGAGCCGCAACAAAAGAAGAAGTGTTCTCCTACCTGCAGGTGAGCTTCATTGTGGTGACACCGAATAGGGCCTCTTCTGAGGACTCGGTCACCGCCACCTGAAAGAGTCTTACCACAAAAAGTTGCAGATGGAACACAATACAAATTTTCTTCCCAGCCAAGAAAGGGCTATTCACCTAGATGTCCTTCAGGCAGAATGTCTCCATCTATATTGCTGCTATCATTGTGATGTAGCGTTTTGGCTTGACTTGGGAGGTATCGGAGCCTGTCACCACCTCTTCAAATTCAAGAGGACTTTCTAGTTACCATGTGTGTCCCTCCCGAAGCTGCGCGCTCGGTGGAAGAGGACGACCATCCCAGATCGAAGGAGTGCACCCTTCTTCAGTCAAGGGTATACGAGAGCTGTGCTTCCCTGCTCGAAGCTGCAAACCCCTGAAGGTCCATTTGTAGGAGAACGTAGGGTAGTCCAGCTTCCAAGACTCCAGACACATCCAAGTAAGGCACTATGTCTCAAATGGTGTTCTTGGAAGATGCTTAGCCAAAGGTTTGCAGGTTCTAGCAGGGGAGCGCAACTATCACATACCCTTGACCGAAGAAGGGTACCCTCTTTCGATCTGGGATGGTCGTCCTCTTCCACCGAGCACGCCGCTTGGGGAGGGACGCACATGGAGCGCTGAGGGATACAGCAGAATCCACCCCTTAACGCATTTGTCAATGAAATCCTAGGCCCTGATTTTAGAGTGATTACTCCCACAGCCACATCACGTATCGGTGATCGTTTGGCCTGCCCTGTTGCATAGTTACCTTTTGATGTCCGTTTCCCATTTATTATGTCATCTGGTCATTGCTGCTGGAAGAAAGGCCAGGCCTTTCAGTTCAACTCTATAACCTCCTAGCATTCGTTCTACCTCCACTGGAATCCTCCACTTGCAGGACACATTGGAGACATCTTCCAGAGTTGAGGGCTCCATTTTAAGATGAGCATATGCAGAAGAATCCTTTATGGTAACAGGGCGCAAAGGGGCTTGCCGCAACCTGTCGCCACCTCTGAAAAGTATTGAATAGTTACCTTCCTTCAAGTGCAACGCTAGTTTCCGGCTGCAAAGTTACTGGCAAAGGAAGCTGACTGCTAGATTGGCTTTTAAATCGGGTATTTCAAACACCTTCAGTGCTGGAGGATCCAGGGTTTTTTGCAGAGAGTCAACGCTTTGTGTTGCCCGAGTTATGTAGCAAAAAAAGAAGATGAAATCCCCAAACCTTGGGTATTAGCGCCAGAGAGCCACGTTACGCATGAGGGGTAATTTTGCCTGGCCTGTTCCATAGTTACCTTTGGAGCTCCATTTCCCATCTCTTTTCGTAATCTTGCAGGTTCTGCTGGAAAGGCTGAGTGGAGTTGATCTTCTGGTCTGCTTCCTCATTTGATCCTCACAACAACCCTGTGAGGTAGGTTAGGCTGAGAGATAGAGGAGGAGGAGGAGGAGTTTGGATTTGATATCCCGCTTTATCACTACCCTAAGGAGTCTCAAAGCGGCCAACAATCTCCTTTCCCTTCCACCCCCACAACAAACACTCTGTGAGGTGAGTGAGGCTGAGAGACTTCAGAGAAGTGTGACTAGCCCAGGGTCACCCAGCAGCTGCATGTGGAGGAGCGGGGACACAAACCCGGTTCACCAGATTACGAGTGCACCGCTCTTAACCACTACACCACACTGGCTGCTTCATGGCAGAGGGAGGATTTGAACTCTAGTCTCCCAGGTCCTAATCCACCCCTCTAGCCACTCTCAGCAACTTCCCTCAGAGAAAGCACTTTCCCACAGGATCCTGGACTTGCCGTGTCCCTGAGCAGTCCCTCTCCAGTCGCCATCAGCAGCTTCATCTTCAAGATGCTTTCTTTGCCTTTCCAGCAAGTTTTCAACTTACCTATCTCTCTCTCCGTCCGAGGCAACCTGAGCCAACATGAAATTAGAAGGCGTGGTTTTGTCCTCTCCTTATCTTCTTTCTTTTTTCTCCACGTGCACATTTCTAGCTTCAGCAACAAAAAACCCCAACTTTCTTGTCAGAAAACGACTTCTCTAGTTGCCTCGTGAAAGAAATGCCTTTTATTTTCCCTACTCATTTTCCATCTGCTTGAAGCAGACCTCATATCCATGTGCTCCTTCTTTTCATCCAAAGACTAGTTTGAAAGGTAACTCAAACTTGAGCTCACTTCATATTCCTTCATTTCTCTTCCTTTTCTCTTGGCTTTCCCCGTTAAGTATTTTTTGTTTTCTGGATTCTCTTTAACATCTCCATCTTGGTATTTTTCTGAGTTTGTCCCTTTGAAGGGTGACTTTGTGCGCCCGGCAGTTCCTTCTCTTGGGGTGTGAAAAGCAATCCACAGTTCCTAGTTTCTCCCCAGCCCCACCACACCAATTCCATGGAAAGAGTTTTTTGATTCTTGGTTTGCTTGTTTGTTTGTAAAATACGTCCACCGTGACTTCTGTGACTCTGCAGGAAGAGGTGGCTTCATCTGAGTGTTGGCGACTTCATGTGTCTGGCAGCTCCTTCTGTTGCGTTGCGATCTAGAGTCACTAGCTTATCCCCAGCCGCCTTCCACCAATCCTCCAGAAAATAGTGTCTTGTTTTGGGGAAGAGCGTTCATTTCATTTGAGCCTTGCAGGATCTTTGGAGAAAACTGGGAAGAGAAAACCAGAAAAGAAAATGGGAAAAACGGGAGAGCAATCCAAAAAACATTGCCTGAATAAAAAGAAACCAACGGGGTGGTGGAACGTGAATTTACCTCAAGCAGCACTGTCCTGATGCTGGTGACTCTCACTGCAGGCTTTTTCTTGATGTATCAAGAGCTCTTCCTCACATTGCATCTTCTTTCTCATCAACTGAACAGATCTGCTTCAGGTACAGTGAGCTCTGCGAAGCTGGAAGAAAAGAGGAGCCGCAACAAAAGAAGAAGTGTTCTCCTACCTGCAGGTGAGCTTCATTGTGGTGACACCGAATAGGGCCTCTTCTGAGGACTCGGTCACCGCCACCTGAAAGAGTCTTACCACAAAAAGTTGCAGATGGAACACAATACAAATTTTCTTCCCAGCCAAGAAAGGGCTATTCACCTAGATGTCCTTCAGACAGAATGTCTCCATCTATTTTGCTGCTATCATTGTGATGTAGCGTTTTGGCTTGACTTGGGAGGTATCGGAGCCTGTCACCACCTCTTCAAATTCAAGAGGACTTTCTAGTTACCATGTGTGTCCCTCCCGAAGCTGCGCGCTCGGTGGAAGAGGACGACCATCCCAGATCGAAGGAGTGCACCCTTCTTCAGTCAAGGGTATACGAGAGCTGTGCTTCCCTGCTCGAAGCTGCAAACCCCTGAAGGTCCATTTGTAGGAGAACGTAGGGTAGTCCAGCTTCCAAGACTCCAGACACATCCAAGTAAGGCACTATGTCTCAAATGGTGTTCTTGGAAGATGCTTAGCCAAAGGTTTGCAGGTTCTAGCAGGGGAGCGCAACTATCACATACCCTTGACCGAAGAAGGGTACCCTCCTTCGATCTGGGATGGTCGTCCTCTTCCACCGAGCACGCCGCTTGGGGAGGGACGCACATGGAGCGCTGAGGGATACAGCAGAATCCACCCCTTAACGCATTTGTCAATGAAATCCTAGGCCCTGATTTTAGAGTGATTACTCCCACAGCCACATCACGTATCGGTGATCGTTTGGCCTGCCCTGTTGCATAGTTACCTTTTGATGTCCGTTCCCCATTTATTATGTCATCTGGTCATTGCTGCTGGAAGAAAGGCCAGGCCTTTCAGTTCAACTCTATAACCTCCTAGCATTCGTTCTACCTCCACTGGAATCCTCCACTTGCAGGACACATTGGAGACACCTTCCAGAGTTGAGGGCTCCATTTTAAGATGAGCATATGCAGAAGAATCCTTTATGGTAACAGGGCGCAAAGGGGCTTGCCGCAACCTGTCGCCACCTCTGAAAAGTATTGAATAGTTACCTTCCTTCAAGTGCAACGCTAGTTTCCGGCTGCAAAGTTACTGGCAAAGGAAGCTGACTGCTAGATTGGCTTTTAAATCGGGTATTTCAAACACCTTCAGTGCTGGAGGATCCAGGGTTTTTTGCAGAGAGTCAACGCTTTGTGTTGCCCGAGCTATGTAGCAAAAAAAGAAGATGAAATCCCCAAACCTTGGGTATTAGCGCCAGAGAGCCACGTTACGCATGAGGGGTAATTTTGCCTGGCCTGTTCCATAGTTACCTTTGGAGCTCCATTTCCCATCTCTTTTCGTAATCTTGCAGGTTCTGCTGGAAAGGCTTAGTGGAGTTGATCTTCTGGTCTGCTTCCTCATTTGATCCTCACAACAACCCTGTGAGGTAGGTTAGGCTGAGAGATAGAGGAGGAGGAGGAGGAGTTTGGATTTGCTATCCCGCTTTATCACTACCCTAAGGAGTCTCAAAGCGGCCAACAATCTCCTTTCCCTTCCTCCCCCACAACAAACACTCTGTGAGGTGAGTGAGGCTGAGAGACTTCAGAGAAGTGTGACTAGCCCAGGGTCACCCAGCAGCTGCATGTGGAGGAGCGGGGACACGAACCCGGTTCACCAGATTACGAGTGCACCGCTCTTAACCACTACACCACACTGGCTGCTTCATGGCAGAGGGAGGATTTGAACTCTAGTCTCCCAGGTCCTAATCCACCCCTCTAGCCAATCTCAGCAACTTCCCTCAGAGAAAGCACTTTCCCACAGGATCCTGGACTTGCCGTGTCCCTGAGCAGTCCCTCTCCAGTCGCCATCAGCAGCTTCATCTTCAAGATGCTTTCTTTGCCTTTCCAGCAAGTTTTCAACTTACCTATCTCTCTCTCCGTCCGAGGCAACCTGAGCCAACATGAAATTAGAAGGCGTGGTTTTGTCCTCTCCTTATCTTCTTTCTTTTTTCTCCCCATGCACATTTCTAGCTTCAGCAACAAAAAACCCCAACTTTCTTGTCAGGGAACGACTTCTCTAGTTGCCTCGTGAAAGAAATGCCTTTTATTTTCCCTACTCATTTTCCATCTGCTTGAAGCAGACCTCATATCCATGTGCTCCTTCTTTTCATCCAAAGACTAGTTTGAAAGGTAACTGAAACTTGAGCTCACTTCATATTCCTTCATTTCTCTTCCTTTTCTCTTGGCTTTTCCCGTTAAGTATTTTTTGTTTTCTGGATTCTCTTTAACATCTCCATCTTGGTATTTTTCTGAGTTTGTCCCTTTGAAGGGTGACTTTGTGCGCCCGGCAGTTCCTTCTCTTGGGGTGTGAAAAGCAATCCACAGTTCCTAGTTTCTCCCCAGCCCCACCACACCAATTCCATGGAAAGAGTTTTTTGATTCTTGGTTTGCTTGTTTGTTTGTAAAATACGTCCACCGTGACTTCTGTGACTCTGCAGGAAGAGGTGGCTTCATCTGAGTGTTGGCGACTTCATGTGTCTGGCAGCTCCTTCTGTTGCGTTGCGATCTAGAGTCACTAGCTTATCCCCAGCCGCCTTCCACCAATCCTCCAGAAAATAGTGTCTTGTTTTGGGGAAGAGCGTTCATTTCATTTGAGCCTTGCAGGATCTTTGGAGAAAACTGGGAAGAGAAAACCAGAAAAGAAAATGGGAAAAACGGGAGAGCAATCCAAAAAACATTGCCTGAATAAAAAGAAACCAACGGGGTGGTGGAACGTGAATTTACCTCAAGCAGCACTGTCCTGATGCTGGTGACTCTCACTGCAGGCTTTTTTTTGATGTATCAAGAGCTCTTCCTCACATTGCATCTTCTTTCTCATCAACTGAACAGATCTGCTTCAGGTACAGTGAGCTCTGCGAAGCTGGAAGAAAAGAGGAGCTGCAACAAAAGAAGAAGTGTTCTCCTACCTGCAGGTGAGCTTCATTGTGGTGACACCGAATAGGGCCTCTTCTGAGGACTCGGTCACCGCCACCTGAAAGAGTCTTACCACAAAAAGTTGCAGATGGAACACAATACAAATTTTCTTCCCAGCCAAGAAAGGGCTATTCACCTAGATGTCCTTCAGGCAGAATGTCTCCATCTATTTTGCTGCTATCATTGTGATGTAGCGTTTTGGCTTGACTTGGGAGGTATCGGAGCCTGTCACCACCTCTTCAAATTCAAGAGGACTTTCTAGTTACCATGTGTGTCCCTCCCGAAGCTGCGCGCTCGGTGGAAGAGGACGACCATCCCAGATCGAAGGAGTGCACCCTTCTTCAGTCAAGGGTATACGAGAGCTGTGCTTCCCTGCTCGAAGCTGCAAACCCCTGAAGGTCCATTTGTAGGAGAACGTAGGGTAGTCCAGCTTCCAAGACTCCAGACACATCCAAGTAAGGCACTATGTCTCAAATGGTGTTCTTGGAAGATGCTTAGCCAAAGGTTTGCAGGTTCTAGCAGGGGAGCGCAACTATCACATACCCTTGACCGAAGAAGGGTACCCTCCTTCGATCTGGGATGGTCGTCCTCTTCCACCGAGCACGCCGCTTGGGGAGGGACGCACATGGAGCGCTGAGGGATACAGCAGAATCCACCCCTTAACGCATTTGTCAATGAAATCCTAGGCCCTGATTTTAGAGTGATTACTCCCACGGCCACATCACGTATCGGTGATCGTTTGGCCTGCCCTGTTGCATAGTTACCTTTTGATGTCCGTTTCCCATTTATTATGTCATCTGGTCATTGCTGCTGGAAGAAAGGCCAGGCCTTTCAGTTCAACTCTATAACCTCCTAGCATTCGTTCTACCTCCACTGGAATCCTCCACTTGCAGGACACATTGGAGACATCTTCCAGAGTTGAGGGCTCCATTTTAAGATGAGCATATGCAGAAGAATCCTTTATGGTAACAGGGCGCAAAGGGGCTTGCCGCAACCTGTCGCCACCTCTGAAAAGTATTGAATAGTTACCTTCCTTCAAGTGCAACGCTAGTTTCCGGCTGCAAAGTTACTGGCAAAGGAAGCTGACTGCTAGATTGGCTTTTAAATCGGGTATTTCAAACACCTTCAGTGCTGGAGGATCCAGGGTTTTTTGCAGAGAGTCAACGCTTTGTGTTGCCCGAGCTATGTAGCAAAAAAAGAAGATGAAATCCCCAAACCTTGGGTATTAGCGCCAGAGAGCCACGTTACGCATGAGGGGTAATTTTGCCTGGCCTGTTCCATAGTTACCTTTGGAGCTCCATTTCCCATCTCTTTTCGTAATCTTGCAGGTTCTGCTGGAAAGGCTTAGTGGAGTTGATCTTCTGGTCTGCTTCCTCATTTGATCCTCACAACAACCCTGTGAGGTAGGTTAGGCTGAGAGATAGAGGAGGAGGAGGAGGAGTTTGGATTTGATATCCCGCTTTATCACTACCCTAAGGAGTCTCAAAGCGGCCAACAATCTCCTTTCCCTTCCTCCCCCACAACAAACACTCTGTGAGGTGAGTGAGGCTGAGAGACTTCAGAGAAGTGTGACTAGCCCAGGGTCACCCAGCAGCTGCATGTGGAGGAGCGGGGACACGAACCCGGTTCACCAGATTACGAGTGCACCGCTCTTAACCACTACACCACACTGGCTGCTTCATGGCAGAGGGAGGATTTGAACTCTAGTCTCCCAGGTCCTAATCCACCCCTCTAGCCACTCTCAGCAACTTCCCTCAGAGAAAGCACTTTCCCACAGGATCCTGGACTTGCCGTGTCCCTGAGCAGTCCCTCTCCAGTCGCCATCAGCAGCTTCATCTTCAAAATGCTTTCTTTGCCTTTCCAGCAAGTTTTCAACTTACCTATCTCTCTCTCCGTCCGAGGCAACCTGAGCCAACATGAAATTAGAAGGCGTGGTTTTGTCCTCTCCTTATCTTCTTTCTTTTTTCTCCACATGCACATTTCTAGCTTCAGCAACAAAAAACCCCAACTTTCTTGTCAGGGAACGACTTCTCTAGTTGCCTCGTGAAAGAAATGCCTTTTATTTTCCCTACTCATTTTCCATCTGCTTGAAGCAGACCTCATATCCATGTGCTCCTTCTTTTCATCCAAAGACTAGTTTGAAAGGTAACTCAAACTTGAGCTCACTTCATATTCCTTCATTTCTCTTCCTTTTCTCTTGGCTTTCCCCGTTAAGTATTTTTTGTTTTCTGGATTCTCTTTAACATCTCCATCTTGGTATTTTTCTGAGTTTGTCCCTTTGAAGGGTGACTTTGTGCGCCCGGCAGTTCCTTCTCTTGGGGTGTGAAAAGCAATCCACAGTTCCTAGTTTCTCCCCAGCCCCACCACACCAATTCCATGGAAAGAGTTTTTTGATTCTTGGTTTGCTTGTTTGTTTGTAAAATACGTCCACCGTGACTTCTGTGACTCTGCAGGAAGAGGTGGCTTCATCTGAGTGTTGGCGACTTCATGTGTCTGGCAGCTCCTTCTGTTGCGTTGCGATCTAGAGTCACTAGCTTATCCCCAGCCGCCTTCCACCAATCCTCCAGAAAATAGTGTCTTGTTTTGGGGAAGAGCGTTCATTTCATTTGAGCCTTGCAGGATCTTTGGAGAAAACTGGGAAGAGAAAACCAGAAAAGAAAATGGGAAAAACGGGAGAGCAATCCAAAAAACATTGCCTGAATAAAAAGAAACCAACGGGGTGGTGGAACGTGAATTTACCTCAAGCAGCACTGTCCTGATGCTGGTGACTCTCACTGCAGGCTTTTTCTTGATGTATCAAGAGCTCTTCCTCACATTGCATCTTCTTTCTCATCAACTGAACAGATCTGCTTCAGGTACAGTGAGCTCTGCGAAGCTGGAAGAAAAGAGGAGCCGCAACAAAAGAAGAAGTGTTCTCCTACCTGCAGGTGAGCTTCATTGTGGTGACACCGAATAGGGCCTCTTCTGAGGACTCGGTCACCGCCACCTGAAAGAGTCTTACCACAAAAAGTTGCAGATGGAACACAATACAAATTTTCTTCCCAGCCAAGAAAGGGCTATTCACCTAGATGTCCTTCAGGCAGAATGTCTCCATCTATATTGCTGCTATCATTGTGATGTAGCGTTTTGGCTTGACTTGGGAGGTATCGGAGCCTGTCACCACCTCTTCAAATTCAAGAGGACTTTCTAGTTACCATGTGTGTCCCTCCCGAAGCTGCGCGCTCGGTGGAAGAGGACGACCATCCCAGATCGAAGGAGTGCACCCTTCTTCAGTCAAGGGTATACGAGAGCTGTGCTTCCCTGCTCGAAGCTGCAAACCCCTGAAGGTCCATTTGTAGGAGAACGTAGGGTAGTCCAGCTTCCAAGACTCCAGACACATCCAAGTAAGGCACTATGTCTCAAATGGTGTTCTTGGAAGATGCTTAGCCAAAGGTTTGCAGGTTCTAGCAGGGGAGCGCAACTATCACATACCCTTGACCGAAGAAGGGTACCCTCCTTCGATCTGGGATGGTCGTCCTCTTCCACCGAGCACGCCGCTTGGGGAGGGACGCACATGGAGCGCTGAGGGATACAGCAGAATCCACCCCTTAACGCATTTGTCAATGAAATCCTAGGCCCTGATTTTAGAGTGATTACTCCCACAGCCACATCACGTATCGGTGATCGTTTGGCCTGCCCTGTTGCATCGTTACCTTTTGATGTCCGTTTCCCATTTATTATGTCATCTGGTCATTGCTGCTGGAAGAAAGGCCAGGCCTTTCAGTTCAACTCTATAACCTCCTAGCGTTCGTTCTACCTCCACTGGAATCCTCCACTTGCAGGACACATTGGAGACATCTTCCAGAGTTGAGGGCTCCATTTTAAGATGAGCATATGCAGAAGAATCCTTTATGGTAACAGGGCGCAAAGGGGCTTGCCGCAACCTGTCGCCACCTCTGAAAAGTATTGAATAGTTACCTTCCTTCAAGTGCAACGCTAGTTTCCGGCTGCAAAGTTACTGGCAAAGGAAGCTGACTGCTAGATTGGCTTTTAAATCGGGTATTTCAAACACCTTCAGTGCTGGAGGATCCAGGGTTTTTTGCAGAGAGTCAACGCTTTGTGTTGCCCGAGCTATGTAGCAAAAAAAGAAGATGAAATCCCCAAACCTTGGGTATTAGCGCCAGAGAGCCACGTTACGCATGAGGGGTAATTTTGCCTGGCCTGTTCCATAGTTACCTTTGGAGCTCCATTTCCCATCTCTTTTCGTAATCTTGCAGGTTCTGCTGGAAAGGCTGAGTGGAGTTGATCTTCTGGTCTGCTTCCTCATTTGATCCTCACAACAACCCTGTGAGGTAGGTTAGGCTGAGAGATAGAGGAGGAGGAGGAGGAGTTTGGATTTGCTATCCCGCTTTATCACTACCCTAAGGAGTCTCAAAGCGGCCAACAATCTCCTTTCCCTTCCTCCCCCACAACAAACACTCTGTGAGGTGAGTGAGGCTGAGAGACTTCAGAGAAGTGTGACTAGCCCAGGGTCACCCAGCAGCTGCATGTGGAGGAGCGGGGACACGAACCCGGTTCACCAGATTACGAGTGCACCGCTCTTAACCACTACACCACACTGGCTGCTTCATGGCAGAGGGAGGATTTGAACTCTAGTCTCCCAGGTCCTAATCCACCCCTCTAGCCACTCTCAGCAACTTCCCTCAGAGAAAGCACTTTCCCACAGGATCCTGGACTTGCCGTGTCCCTGAGCAGTCCCTCTCCAGTCGCCATCAGCAGCTTCATCTTCAAAATGCTTTCTTTGCCTTTCCAGCAAGTTTTCAACTTACCTATCTCTCTCTCCGTCCGAGGCAACCTGAGCCAACATGAAATTAGAAGGCGTGGTTTTGTCCTCTCCTTATCTTCTTTCTTTTTTCTCCACATGCACATTTCTAGCTTCAGCAACAAAAAACCCCAACTTTCTTGTCAGGGAACGACTTCTCTAGTTGCCTCGTGAAAGAAATGCCTTTTATTTTCCCTACTCATTTTCCATCTGCTTGAAGCAGACCTCATATCCATGTGCTCCTTCTTTTCATCCAAAGACTAGTTTGAAAGGTAACTCAAACTTGAGCTCACTTCATATTCCTTCATTTCTCTTCCTTTTCTCTTGGCTTTTCCCGTTAAGTATTTTTTGTTTTCTGGATTCTCTTTAACATCTCCATCTTGGTATTTTTCTGAGTTTGTCCCTTTGAAGGGTGACTTTGTGCGCCCGGCAGTTCCTTCTCTTGGGGTGTGAAAAACAATCCACAGTTCCTAGTTTCTCCCCAGCCCCACCACACCAATTCCATGGAAAGAGTTTTTTGATTCTTGGTTTGCTTGTTTGTTTGTAAAATACGTCCACCGTGACTTCTGTGACTCTGCAGGAAGAGGTGGCTTCATCTGAGTGTTGGCGACTTCATGTGTCTGGCAGCTCCTTCTGTTGCGTTGCGATCTAGAGTCACTAGCTTATCCCCAGCCGCCTTCCACCAATCCTCCAGAAAATAGTGTCTTGTTTTGGGGAAGAGCGTTCATTTCATTTGAGCCTTGCAGGATCTTTGGAGAAAACTGGGAAGAGAAAACCAGAAAAGAAAATGGGAAAAACGGGAGAGCAATCCAAAAAACATTGCCTGAATAAAAAGAAACCAACGGGGTGGTGGAACGTGAATTTACCTCAAGCAGCACTGTCCTGATGCTGGTGACTCTCACTGCAGGCTTTTTCTTGATGTATCAAGAGCTCTTCCTCACATTGCATCTTCTTTCTCATCAACTGAACAGATCTGCTTCAGGTACAGTGAGCTCTGCGAAGCTGGAAGAAAAGAGGAGCCGCAACAAAAGAAGAAGTGTTCTCCTACCTGCAGGTGAGCTTCATTGTGGTGACACCGAATAGGGCCTCTTCTGAGGACTCGGTCACCGCCACCTGAAAGAGTCTTACCACAAAAAGTTGCAGATGGAACACAATACAAATTTTCTTCCCAGCCAAGAAAGGGCTATTCACCTAGATGTCCTTCAGGCAGAATGTCTCCATCTATATTGCTGCTATCATTGTGATGTAGCGTTTTGGCTTGACTTGGGAGGTATCGGAGCCTGTCACCACCTCTTCAAATTCAAGAGGACTTTCTAGTTACCATGTGTGTCCCTCCCGAAGCTGCGCGCTCGGTGGAAGAGGACGACCATCCCAGATCGAAGGAGTGCACCCTTCTTCAGTCAAGGGTATACGAGAGCTGTGCTTCCCTGCTCGAAGCTGCAAACCCCTGAAGGTCCATTTGTAGGAGAACGTAGGGTAGTCCAGCTTCCAAGACTCCAGACACATCCAAGTAAGGCACTATGTCTCAAATGGTGTTCTTGGAAGATGCTTAGCCAAAGGTTTGCAGGTTCTAGCAGGGGAGCGCAACTATCACATACCCTTGACCGAAGAAGGGTACCCTCCTTCGATCTGGGATGGTCGTCCTCTTCCACCGAGCACGCCGCTTGGGGAGGGACGCACATGGAGCGCTGAGGGATACAGCAGAATCCACCCCTTAACGCATTTGTCAATGAAATCCTAGGCCCTGATTTTAGAGTGATTACTCCCACAGCCACATCACGTATCGGTGATCGTTTGGCCTGCCCTGTTGCATCGTTACCTTTTGATGTCCGTTTCCCATTTATTATGTCATCTGGTCATTGCTGCTGGAAGAAAGGCCAGGCCTTTCAGTTCAACTCTATAACCTCCTAGCGTTCGTTCTACCTCCACTGGAATCCTCCACTTGCAGGACACATTGGAGACATCTTCCAGAGTTGAGGGCTCCATTTTAAGATGAGCATATGCAGAAGAATCCTTTATGGTAACAGGGCGCAAAGGGGCTTGCCGCAACCTGTCGCCACCTCTGAAAAGTATTGAATAGTTACCTTCCTTCAAGTGCAACGCTAGTTTCCGGCTGCAAAGTTACTGGCAAAGGAAGCTGACTGCTAGATTGGCTTTTAAATCGGGTATTTCAAACACCTTCAGTGCTGGAGGATCCAGGGTTTTTTGCAGAGAGTCAACGCTTTGTGTTGCCCGAGCTATGTAGCAAAAAAAGAAGATGAAATCCCCAAACCTTGGGTATTAGCGCCAGAGAGCCACGTTACGCATGAGGGGTAATTTTGCCTGGCCTGTTCCATAGTTACCTTTGGAGCTCCATTTCCCATCTCTTTTCGTAATCTTGCAGGTTCTGCTGGAAAGGCTGAGTGGAGTTGATCTTCTGGTCTGCTTCCTCATTTGATCCTCACAACAACCCTGTGAGGTAGGTTAGGCTGAGAGATAGAGGAGGAGGAGGAGGAGGAGGAGTTTGGATTTGATATCCCGCTTTATCACTACCCTAAGGAGTCTCAAAGCGGCCAACAATCTCCTTTCCCTTCCTCCCCCACAACAAACACTCTGTGAGGTGAGTGAGGCTGAGAGACTTCAGAGAAGTGTGACTAGCCCAGGGTCACCCAGCAGCTGCATGTGGAGGAGCGGGGACACGAACCCGGTTCACCAGATTACGAGTGCACCGCTCTTAACCACTACACCACACTGGCTGCTTCATGGCAGAGGGAGGATTTGAACTCTAGTCTCCCAGGTCCTAATCCACCCCTCTAGCCACTCTCAGCAACTTCCCTCAGAGAAAGCACTTTCCCACAGGATCCTGGACTTGCCGTGTCCCTGAGCAGTCCCTCTCCAGTCGCCATCAGCAGCTTCATCTTCAAAATGCTTTCTTTGCCTTTCCAGCAAGTTTTCAACTTACCTATCTCTCTCTCCGTCCGAGGCAACCTGAGCCAACATGAAATTAGAAGGCGTGGTTTTGTCCTCTCCTTATCTTCTTTCTTTTTTCTCCACATGCACATTTCTAGCTTCAGCAACAAAAAACCCCAACTTTCTTGTCAGGTAACGACTTCTCTAGTTGCCTCGTGAAAGAAATGCCTTTTATTTTCCCTACTCATTTTCCATCTGCTTGAAGCAGACCTCATATCCATGTGCTCCTTCTTTTCATCCAAAGACTAGTTTGAAAGGTAACTCAAACTTGAGCTCACTTCATATTCCTTCATTTCTCTTCCTTTTCTCTTGGCTTTCCCCGTTAAGTATTTTTTGTTTTCTGGATTCTCTTTAACATCTCCATCTTGGTATTTTTCTGAGTTTGTCCCTTTGAAGGGTGACTTTGTGCGCCCGGCAGTTCCTTCTCTTGGGGTGTGAAAAGCAATCCACAGTTCCTAGTTTCTCCCCAGCCCCACCACACCAATTCCATGGAAAGAGTTTTTTGATTCTTGGTTTGCTTGTTTGTTTGTAAAATACGTCCACCGTGACTTCTGTGACTCTGCAGGAAGAGGTGGCTTCATCTGAGTGTTGGCGACTTCATGTGTCTGGCAGCTCCTTCTGTTGCGTTGCGATCTAGAGTCACTAGCTTATCCCCAGCCGCCTTCCACCAATCCTCCAGAAAATAGTGTCTTGTTTTGGGGAAGAGCGTTCATTTCATTTGAGCCTTGCAGGATCTTTGGAGAAAACTGGGAAGAGAAAACCAGAAAAGAAAATGGGAAAAACGGGAGAGCAATCCAAAAAACATTGCCTGAATAAAAAGAAACCAACGGGGTGGTGGAACGTGAATTTACCTCAAGCAGCACTGTCCTGATGCTGGTGACTCTCACTGCAGGCTTTTTCTTGATGTATCAAGAGCTCTTCCTCACATTGCATCTTCTTTCTCATCAACTGAACAGATCTGCTTCAGGTACAGTGAGCTCTGCGAAGCTGGAAGAAAAGAGGAGCCGCAACAAAAGAAGAAGTGTTCTCCTACCTGCAGGTGAGCTTCATTGTGGTGACACCGAATAGGGCCTCTTCTGAGGACTCGGTCACCGCCACCTGAAAGAGTCTTACCACAAAAAGTTGCAGATGGAACACAATACAAATTTTCTTCCCAGCCAAGAAAGGGCTATTCACCTAGATGTCCTTCAGGCAGAATGTCTCCATCTATATTGCTGCTATCATTGTGATGTAGCGTTTTGGCTTGACTTGGGAGGTATCGGAGCCTGTCACCACCTCTTCAAATTCAAGAGGACTTTCTAGTTACCATGTGTGTCCCTCCCGAAGCTGCGCGCTCGGTGGAAGAGGACGACCATCCCAGATCGAAGGAGTGCACCCTTCTTCAGTCAAGGGTATACGAGAGCTGTGCTTCCCTGCTCGAAGCTGCAAACCCCTGAAGGTCCATTTGTAGGAGAACGTAGGGTAGTCCAGCTTCCAAGACTCCAGACACATCCAAGTAAGGCACTATGTCTCAAATGGTGTTCTTGGAAGATGCTTAGCCAAAGGTTTGCAGGTTCTAGCAGGGGAGCGCAACTATCACATACCCTTGACCGAAGAAGGGTACCCTCCTTCGATCTGGGATGGTCGTCCTCTTCCACCGAGCACGCCGCTTGGGGAGGGACGCACATGGAGCGCTGAGGGATACAGCAGAATCCACCCCTTAACGCATTTGTCAATGAAATCCTAGGCCCTGATTTTAGAGTGATTACTCCCACAGCCACATCACGTATCGGTGATCGTTTGGCCTGCCCTGTTGCATCGTTACCTTTTGATGTCCGTTTCCCATTTATTATGTCATCTGGTCATTGCTGCTGGAAGAAAGGCCAGGCCTTTCAGTTCAACTCTATAACCTCCTAGCGTTCGTTCTACCTCCACTGGAATCCTCCACTTGCAGGACACATTGGAGACATCTTCCAGAGTTGAGGGCTCCATTTTAAGATGAGCATATGCAGAAGAATCCTTTATGGTAACAGGGCGCAAAGGGGCTTGCCGCAACCTGTCGCCACCTCTGAAAAGTATTGAATAGTTACCTTCCTTCAAGTGCAACGCTAGTTTCCGGCTGCAAAGTTACTGGCAAAGGAAGCTGACTGCTAGATTGGCTTTTAAATCGGGTATTTCAAACACCTTCAGTGCTGGAGGATCCAGGGTTTTTTGCAGAGAGTCAACGCTTTGTGTTGCCCGAGCTATGTAGCAAAAAAAGAAGATGAAATCCCCAAACCTTGGGTATTAGCGCCAGAGAGCCACGTTACGCATGAGGGGTAATTTTGCCTGGCCTGTTCCATAGTTACCTTTGGAGCTCCATTTCCCATCTCTTTTCGTAATCTTGCAGGTTCTGCTGGAAAGGCTGAGTGGAGTTGATCTTCTGGTCTGCTTCCTCATTTGATCCTCACAACAACCCTGTGAGGTAGGTTAGGCTGAGAGATAGAGGAGGAGGAGGAGGAGGAGGAGTTTGGATTTGATATCCCGCTTTATCACTACCCTAAGGAGTCTCAAAGCGGCCAACAATCTCCTTTCCCTTCCTCCCCCACAACAAACACTCTGTGAGGTGAGTGAGGCTGAGAGACTTCAGAGAAGTGTGACTAGCCCAGGGTCACCCAGCAGCTGCATGTGGAGGAGCGGGGACACGAACCCGGTTCACCAGATTACGAGTGCACCGCTCTTAACCACTACACCACACTGGCTGCTTCATGGCAGAGGGAGGATTTGAACTCTAGTCTCCCAGGTCCTAATCCACCCCTCTAGCCACTCTCAGCAACTTCCCTCAGAGAAAGCACTTTCCCACAGGATCCTGGACTTGCCGTGTCCCTGAGCAGTCCCTCTCCAGTCGCCATCAGCAGCTTCATCTTCAAAATGCTTTCTTTGCCTTTCCAGCAAGTTTTCAACTTACCTATCTCTCTCTCCGTCCGAGGCAACCTGAGCCAACATGAAATTAGAAGGCGTGGTTTTGTCCTCTCCTTATCTTCTTTCTTTTTTCTCCACATGCACATTTCTAGCTTCAGCAACAAAAAACCCCAACTTTCTTGTCAGGGAACGACTTCTCTAGTTGCCTCGTGAAAGAAATGCCTTTTATTTTCCCTACTCATTTTCCATCTGCTTGAAGCAGACCTCATATCCATGTGCTCCTTCTTTTTATCCAAAGACTAGTTTGAAAGGTAACTCAAACTTGAGCTCACTTCATATTCCTTCATTTCTCTTCCTTTTCTCTTGGCTTTCCCCGTTAAGTATTTTTTGTTTTCTGGATTCTCTTTAACATCTCCATCTTGGTATTTTTCTGAGTTTGTCCCTTTGAAGGGTGACTTTGTGCGCCCGGCAGTTCCTTCTCTTGGGGTGTGAAAAGCAATCCACAGTTCCTAGTTTCTCCCCAGCCCCACCACACCAATTCCATGGAAAGAGTTTTTTGATTCTTGGTTTGCTTGTTTGTTTGTAAAATACGTCCACCGTGACTTCTGTGACTCTGCAGGAAGAGGTGGCTTCATCTGAGTGTTGGCGACTTCATGTGTCTGGCAGCTCCTTCTGTTGCGTTGCGATCTAGAGTCACTAGCTTATCCCCAGCCGCCTTCCACCAATCCTCCAGAAAATAGTGTCTTGTTTTGGGGAAGAGCGTTCATTTCATTTGAGCCTTGCAGGATCTTTGGAGAAAACTGGGAAGAGAAAACCAGAAAAGAAAATGGGAAAAACGGGAGAGCAATCCAAAAAACATTGCCTGAATAAAAAGAAACCAACGGGGTGGTGGAACGTGAATTTACCTCAAGCAGCACTGTCCTGATGCTGGTGACTCTCACTGCAGGCTTTTTCTTGATGTATCAAGAGCTCTTCCTCACATTGCATCTTCTTTCTCATCAACTGAACAGATCTGCTTCAGGTACAGTGAGCTCTGCGAAGCTGGAAGAAAAGAGGAGCCGCAACAAAAGAAGAAGTGTTCTCCTACCTGCAGGTGAGCTTCATTGTGGTGACACCGAATAGGGCCTCTTCTGAGGACTCGGTCACCGCCACCTGAAAGAGTCTTACCACAAAAAGTTGCAGATGGAACACAATACAAATTTTCTTCCCAGCCAAGAAAGGGCTATTCACCTAGATGTCCTTCAGGCAGAATGTCTCCATCTATATTGCTGCTATCATTGTGATGTAGCGTTTTGGCTTGACTTGGGAGGTATCGGAGCCTGTCACCACCTCTTCAAATTCAAGAGGACTTTCTAGTTACCATGTGTGTCCCTCCCGAAGCTGCGCGCTCGGTGGAAGAGGACGACCATCCCAGATCGAAGGAGTGCACCCTTCTTCAGTCAAGGGTATACGAGAGCTGTGCTTCCCTGCTCGAAGCTGCAAACCCCTGAAGGTCCATTTGTAGGAGAACGTAGGGTAGTCCAGCTTCCAAGACTCCAGACACATCCAAGTAAGGCACTATGTCTCAAATGGTGTTCTTGGAAGATGCTTAGCCAAAGGTTTGCAGGTTCTAGCAGGGGAGCGCAACTATCACATACCCTTGACCGAAGAAGGGTACCCTCCTTCGATCTGGGATGGTCGTCCTCTTCCACCGAGCACGCCACTTGGGGAGGGACGCACATGGAGCGCTGAGGGATACAGCAGAATCCACCCCTTAACGCATTTGTCAATGAAATCCTAGGCCCTGATTTTAGAGTGATTACTCCCACAGCCACATCACGTATCGGTGATCGTTTGGCCTGCCCTGTTGCATCGTTACCTTTTGATGTCCGTTTCCCATTTATTATGTCATCTGGTCATTGCTGCTGGAAGAAAGGCCAGGCCTTTCAGTTCAACTCTATAACCTCCTAGCGTTCGTTCTACCTCCACTGGAATCCTCCACTTGCAGGACACATTGGAGACATCTTCCAGAGTTGAGGGCTCCATTTTAAGATGAGCATATGCAGAAGAATCCTTTATGGTAACAGGGCGCAAAGGGGCTTGCCGCAACCTGTCGCCACCTCTGAAAAGTATTGAATAGTTACCTTCCTTCAAGTGCAACGCTAGTTTCCGGCTGCAAAGTTACTGGCAAAGGAAGCTGACTGCTAGATTGGCTTTTAAATCGGGTATTTCAAACACCTTCAGTGCTGGAGGATCCAGGGTTTTTTGCAGAGAGTCAACGCTTTGTGTTGCCCGAGCTATGTAGCAAAAAAAGAAGATGAAATCCCCAAACCTTGGGTATTAGCGCCAGAGAGCCACGTTACGCATGAGGGGTAATTTTGCCTGGCCTGTTCCATAGTTACCTTTGGAGCTCCATTTCCCATCTCTTTTCGTAATCTTGCAGGTTCTGCTGGAAAGGCTGAGTGGAGTTGATCTTCTGGTCTGCTTCCTCATTTGATCCTCACAACAACCCTGTGAGGTAGGTTAGGCTGAGAGATAGAGGAGGAGGAGGAGGAGGAGGAGTTTGGATTTGATATCCCGCTTTATCACTACCCTAAGGAGTCTCAAAGCGGCCAACAATCTCCTTTCCCTTCCTCCCCCACAACAAACACTCTGTGAGGTGAGTGAGGCTGAGAGACTTCAGAGAAGTGTGACTAGCCCAGGGTCACCCAGCAGCTGCATGTGGAGGAGCGGGGACACGAACCCGGTTCACCAGATTACGAGTGCACCGCTCTTAACCACTACACCACACTGGCTGCTTCATGGCAGAGGGAGGATTTGAACTCTAGTCTCCCAGGTCCTAATCCACCCCTCTAGCCACTCTCAGCAACTTCCCTCAGAGAAAGCACTTTCCCACAGGATCCTGGACTTGCCGTGTCCCTGAGCAGTCCCTCTCCAGTCGCCATCAGCAGCTTCATCTTCAAAATGCTTTCTTTGCCTTTCCAGCAAGTTTTCAACTTACCTATCTCTCTCTCCGTCCGAGGCAACCTGAGCCAACATGAAATTAGAAGGCGTGGTTTTGTCCTCTCCTTATCTTCTTTCTTTTTTCTCCACATGCACATTTCTAGCTTCAGCAACAAAAAACCCCAACTTTCTTGTCAGGGAACGACTTCTCTAGTTGCCTCGTGAAAGAAATGCCTTTTATTTTCCCTACTCATTTTCCATCTGCTTGAAGCAGACCTCATATCCATGTGCTCCTTCTTTTCATCCAAAGACTAGTTTGAAAGGTAACTCAAACTTGAGCTCACTTCATATTCCTTCATTTCTCTTCCTTTTCTCTTGGCTTTCCCCGTTAAGTATTTTTTGTTTTCTGGATTCTCTTTAACATCTCCATCTTGGTATTTTTCTGAGTTTGTCCCTTTGAAGGGTGACTTTGTGCGCCCGGCAGTTCCTTCTCTTGGGGTGTGAAAAGCAATCCACAGTTCCTAGTTTCTCCCCAGCCCCACCACACCAATTCCATGGAAAGAGTTTTTTGATTCTTGGTTTGCTTGTTTGTTTGTAAAATACGTCCACCGTGACTTCTGTGACTCTGCAGGAAGAGGTGGCTTCATCTGAGTGTTGGCGACTTCATGTGTCTGGCAGCTCCTTCTGTTGCGTTGCGATCTAGAGTCACTAGCTTATCCCCAGCCGCCTTCCACCAATCCTCCAGAAAATAGTGTCTTGTTTTGGGGAAGAGCGTTCATTTCATTTGAGCCTTGCAGGATCTTTGGAGAAAACTGGGAAGAGAAAACCAGAAAAGAAAATGGGAAAAACGGGAGAGCAATCCAAAAAACATTGCCTGAATAAAAAGAAACCAACGGGGTGGTGGAACGTGAATTTACCTCAAGCAGCACTGTCCTGATGCTGGTGACTCTCACTGCAGGCTTTTTCTTGATGTATCAAGAGCTCTTCCTCACATTGCATCTTCTTTCTCATCAACTGAACAGATCTGCTTCAGGTACAGTGAGCTCTGCGAAGCTGGAAGAAAAGAGGAGCCGCAACAAAAGAAGAAGTGTTCTCCTACCTGCAGGTGAGCTTCATTGTGGTGACACCGAATAGGGCCTCTTCTGAGGACTCGGTCACCGCCACCTGAAAGAGTCTTACCACAAAAAGTTGCAGATGGAACACAATACAAATTTTCTTCCCAGCCAAGAAAGGGCTATTCACCTAGATGTCCTTCAGGCAGAATGTCTCCATCTATTTTGCTGCTATCATTGTGATGTAGCGTTTTGGCTTGACTTGGGAGGTATCGGAGCCTGTCACCACCTCTTCAAATTCAAGAGGACTTTCTAGTTACCATGTGTGTCCCTCCCGAAGCTGCGCGCTCGGTGGAAGAGGACGACCATCCCAGATCGAAGGAGTGCACCCTTCTTCAGTCAAGGGTATACGAGAGCTGTGCTTCCCTGCTCGAAGCTGCAAACCCCTGAAGGTCCATTTGTAGGAGAACGTAGGGTAGTCCAGCTTCCAAGACTCCAGACACATCCAAGTAAGGCACTATGTCTCAAATGGTGTTCTTGGAAGATGCTTAGCCAAAGGTTTGCAGGTTCTAGCAGGGGAGCGCAACTATCACATACCCTTGACCGAAGAAGGGTACCCTCTTTCGATCTGGGATGGTCGTCCTCTTCCACCGAGCACGCCGCTTGGGGAGGGACGCACATGGAGCGCTGAGGGATACAGCAGAATCCACCCCTTAACGCATTTGTCAATGAAATCCTAGGCCCTGATTTTAGAGTGATTACTCCCACAGCCACATCACGTATCGGTGATCGTTTGGCCTGCCCTGTTGCATAGTTACCTTTTGATGTCCGTTTCCCATTTATTATGTCATCTGGTCATTGCTGCTGGAAGAAAGGCCAGGCCTTTCAGTTCAACTCTATAACCTCCTAGCATTCGTTCTACCTCCACTGGAATCCTCCACTTGCAGGACACATTGGAGACATCTTCCAGAGTTGAGGGCTCCATTTTAAGATGAGCATATGCAGAAGAATCCTTTATGGTAACAGGGCGCAAAGGGGCTTGCCGCAATGCCCCTTCCGACCTTCAGGAGGAGGGCGGGTTGTGGGATCACGACCCCGCCCACACTCTGCGAGGCTGGCGTCAGCCTCGCAGGAGACAGGGATTCACCCAATTAGCATACCCTGTGGCGCCAGCCAATTGGCTGGCGGCAGGGGCGGGCCTTCCTAGGGCCACTTAAGGTCAGGGCAGCCCCTGGCTCACCCCCTTTCTTCCCTGGAGACGACGCAGTTTGCAGTTTGGGTTTCCCTCAGCTGCTGGACCACGTGGAGTTATTTCAGAAGAGGCTTGCCGGCAGGGAAGTTTTACCTTTTGTTATTCCTTTCTCCTCTAGGAGTGAGGGCTGCTTAATTTGCCTTTATTGCGCTGCTCTCTTCATAATTGGGTACTTTGGCTGAATTTTAATTGATTGGGGTGCCTGGGGGGGGTGACTACATTGCCATTCGTCGTTAATTCTGCTGGTGCGTTGCTGTTTGTGTGTGTGTTTATTGTTCCCGTTGTCAGCAGAGGTGCTTCAGAATTTCCTCATCCTTCCTCCTTTTGCTTCTCCCGCTCTCTCCCCATGGTTTGAATGCTCTTTAATCAGCTGATTTTACACGGTCTCCGTTCTGCCCCCCTTGTTTCTCCCCTCTCCGCAGCTAATTTAAACAGTCTCCATTCTGGCCCTTCGTTTCTCCCCTCTCCCCGGCCAGCCCTCACGTTTCCCGCATATCAGCTGTTCCTGCTTGTGGGAGATCTTATCTGCCTTGCCTGGAGCGTTCCTGCCTTGCTTCTTTGTTGCCTTTGTTCTTGAGCTGCAGGGCACCTCGTGGAATATGCTGTAGCTTCACAGAAAAAGCTCCCTTTCTTTTACAGGGAATTTTCAGCATTCGCTGCTGGTTTTGCTTTATTTCAAAACTGCTTGATTTTCAGGAGTTGTTATCTCTATTTTTGTGGGGCTTTTCTCCTTCTGGGGGGTTTCCCCCTTTGCGCTCCATTCCAGCTGCTGCAGTTTAACACGGGAGCTGTAATTGAGCTAAAATCACTGTGTGTGTGTGTTTGTGTGCTTTCCTTCCAGCATCTCTTTCACGTCTACAGTTTTACAGGAAGCTCTGTGTGTTTTGGTGCAAGTTCCCTGCCCTCAGGAGCTTGCCTTGCCTGCTGCTGCATGCCCCCTTCAGAAGAATTTATTCAGCTTTGTGGAGCTTTTTCTGGTGATCCGTTGCCTGCCCTCGACTGCTGACTGCCTGTCCTGCAAGGAGCTCAAGGAAGAAAGGCCGGAGGACACAGCGCACCCATCCAATCAGGTTTTTGCTGTTGGGGCTTCATGCTTTAGCTAGGGGTTTGTGCAGGGGAGCGTGGTGCAATTAGGTGGATGGCAGCTGCGGGAGGAGAGCGGGCTGCATTTGGTGCCGGTTGTGTTTCATTGTCCTGCTGGGGTGAGGGGGCAGAATTTCTTCTCAAATAATCATTTCAGCAGCATTCTTGAGGGGGTGAGTTCTACAGGCTGTTTTATTTTCGCGCGGAAGTTTAGACTTGGAAAGCATCGGAAGCAGCTGTGCCGTTGCCGGGCAACCACCGTGCCCCTGCCGCCATTTCATCCACCCACATTGCCTTCCGGGCGGTTGCCATTTTACTATAGGCACTCCACGTGGGAAGTAATTTTAAAAACCCTACCTTTTAAGCCTAACCGGCGGAAAAACCAGGGAAATAATTAATGTTCATAAGGGGTACGTGGGGAATGCCTGCAGGTTTTGCTCTTGCGGTTGTGGAATTTTTCAGTGTTAAAGGGCTAGCGTTAAGTGTTTCCGCACATGTTCCTTGCCGCTAGGCAGTGGGAACGCATTACGGCCGCCATTTTGATTGCCCACGTGGCCTTGCGGCGGCGGCCATTTTAGGAGAGGCAAAACCACGTGGGATCTACTTTTTGAGTGCCCCTCACTTTCTATTTGGTTTTAAATTCAAAAGCAATATAAACAATATAAACAAAGGAAATAAACACAAGCTATATAAACAAAGGATGATAGCGCAACTATTAATAGAGCCTAGCTTAAATATGAGCATGCAAGGGGCTGCAGGGAGCCCCTCCTCTTGGTGCATAAGCTTGCATAGAGCTGGCTACAGCGTCTCTGGCTAGGCTAATCTTAGAATTAATATCCTCTAATTAATTTGACTGCTTTTGTTTATACTTACACTCTCGAGAATTTCATTCTGGGAATTTAGGAAACACATTTAAATCAAATTGAAGCATTAGTGCATAGTATATTGGAATTCAAATTATTTCATTCAGCTTGCGGTGCTCTGTGGAGCTGTGTCATTTACTCTCTGCCTAGGCTTTAATTTTATAATTTGGTATAGTCAATTCATAGTTATAAGGAAAAGAGATCCAGGTTTTACATCATTTGATTTATTAAAGGGTTTCTTCGCCTGCAATCTCTTGCGAGCTTTGCATACAGGTTATAGGGAATCTAAAGCAAATAGCTCATGCCTCTTTTACGTTCATCTCTTTCTGGTATTTCATCAGTTAGTTTATAAGTATATATTTAATCTGGCAATTTTAAATCATTTGGTTGATTTTGATAATAGTGCTTAAGGGCTTTTGGGAGCTTTGCTTTGCTTATAGGTTTGTTGCATAAGTCAACTTATCATCTTTCACTGCTGTATTGCTGGGTTACAATGTATAATTCTACCTCTAGCTTGCTGCATAGCTGCTGACATTATCAAAGGTGCTCTTCTGTTTATTATAGACTCAGTATTCCTCTAAATACATTGCTTGAGGTGTGGGCTGGTATTTTGGTTTGCTATCCAGTGCAGATAATAATGAGCTACGGTGATATTGTTTGCAGCTAAATACAATTTGTTGGAGATTAGTTAGGCATCTTTGATTCCTTTAAACTCACCAGTGCAGACAATACTGAACTACTGTGATATTGCTCGCACCTCACCCATATAATCCAAGCTAGTTGGCGTTGATTTTACTGAACCAGGCTAATTAAGGGTATCAAACTATGTCTGCTCAAAATGCCGCTATATCTGGGGTGGCACAAGGGAACCAGGAGGGGTCCCAGGCTTTGTAATGCCTACTGTATCGGGGGGGGGGGCATAAGGGAACCAAGAGGGGCCTCAGGCCTTCGTAGTGCCTAGTAACCCACATACTTTGGCACAGTTTTTTCAATGCTCTTAGACATTTTATAGGCAATATAGGCCCGCAGGCCAGGTGGCAGCGGCACCTCTTGCGCTCACCCAAGAATGCATCCCGGATACGCCACCTACGTTGTGGACCGCCCTGGTACCTCCGCGGCCACCGCAGCAGTGCTGAGAGCAGCCAATGATTCAACAGTGAGTCCTGTGTCCAAGATGGGTTAGGGTAGCCTCCTGTGCCCTGCAACCCACAGGCCTAGTCAGTGTTTCCTCTGCTTTGGAAACCTTTTACCAACAATTCAGGCCCATGGTCACTACGGCCTCTTCCGAAATAGTGAGGAGCTCCTTTGCACTTTGGCCTCCTTATTTAGGGTTCCACATTCGGGTAGCAATCCATTTATGCATCCTCACACATAATTACAGTCTACGTGTCCCTGGGTTTCCAATGACAGATCCTCGGGAGGTAGGGCTCATGCTTACATTATAACCTTTCTGCCTCTCAGTATACCCCAGACTTTCCCAGTATTCCACAGGGAATGCTGTGGAAGGGAGAAAGAAGTCTAAGTAAGAAGAAGCATTCGGCCAAGAAGAGCAAAAGAAGTAAGCCTTCTGATGCCGAGGACGATTCAGAAAAGCTTCCTGCTGCCCACCACCTGCTGTGTTCCAGAATTACTGGATGGAGCATATGGGTCCCTATGTGGGAAAAGGAAAGTCAGAAAATTTGAAGCCAAGCGAGTCCCTCACCATGAGGTTTGCTGGGAGTACAACACGGGTGTGTGCCAAGGGCCAAATTGTAAGTATGTGCATGAATGTGAGAAGTGCCTAGGTAACCACCCAGCGTCTTCGTGTTTTAAAGGTAAACAGCCTTTTCCGGGCAGCAGGGGGCATTTCCATCAGGGGTCTTGAAAAGCTCACAGACCCGCCAAAAAGAACAGCCAGAAACTGGTATTAATTTGGCCCTTGACTGGCATGTTCTCTTCTGTTGAGCCCTCACCTCTTAGAACCCTTCTCGATAGATACCCTAAAAATAGAGGCAGCAAAGAGTTTCTCTTATGGCCTCAGGATCCTCATTTCGTTACCCCCTAACTCGGGGAACCCCCCCCCCCAAACCAAAGAATCAGTTCGGGAAGTGTCCCGTCTAAACAATTATCGCACTCCTAGAGTGGCAAACCTGTCCCGGACCTTTGACCTTTAGTGCTTAGAAATAAACATCTACTTCTCTAACAAATTTACCCCTGGGGTTAACAAGGGCATCACGGATGCACAGGTGCAGCGAATTGCCACAGCCATTCCGGGAGCACCTTTGGAGCCTTGGGAACATGATGTCCTGAAGGGAGTATTAGCTTCAGGAGCCAAGCCCACGCTTAGATCTTTTAAAAGGGCTTGGGTGGACTTTATGGAGTTTCAAGGCAAACTTATAAAATAATAATAATAAAATATGATAATGATAACAATAATAATGACAATAATAATAATAGTAAAAAACAAAAAAACAAAAAAAAACAAAAAAAAAAAACCAAAAACCAAAAACCTACGCTTGACACACCGCAAGGTAAATTAAAAAATCCTAAGCTTCACACGCCTCCTACCAAGGCTGAAGCTCTGCAATACTTGGTACATTGGAGAGTGCTGGGTCGTGCAGCAAAGACTCTTAAACATCCAGTAGGCGGCAATCTCTTTTTTCTGTAAGGTTGTTTAATCCAGAGACCCTGGTGTGGCCTTCTTAGTGTGAAGGGCACTGTGGGGCTGGCGCAGGCCGCAGCCTCCTAAAAGTGATGGTAGAAGGCCCTTAACTTATGACATTCTATGCTAATTCATAAATAAATAAATAAATGTAAAATAATAATAATAATAATAATAAACCATAAAAAAAACAAAAAAAAAAACAAGAAGGAAGAAAATTAAGAAGTATCTGTTGGTCCGAGGACAAGGCCCAGTTATTTACAGCTGCATACTCCATTGCCTTTGGCGCTATGCGCAGTGGCGAAGTGGTTTGTAAGGGCCAACCAGATTCCATTGCCCGAGGTAGTTTGAGAGACCTGACCTTGTTCAGATCCAATTTAGTCCTGCATGTCCAATGTTCCAAAACCGATCAGCAGTAAAGGACACTAAACAATTCATGTACATGGGACCAACCGTCTCAGGTCCATTCCTCGAACATTGGGATGGCTCCGGCCTTGCACGGCATCAGTCCATGCACGTTATGCGAAGGGCGATTGCTGCCTGAGGTTTACCCTCAGCTAAATTCACAGTTAACTCCTTTCGGATTGGGGCCGCCACCACAGCAGTGCATTTGGGACTCTCATCTGAAAGGATGAAGGACTTGGGGGCAGTGGAAGTCTGATGCATTAAGGGAAGTCTGATGCATATAAAGGATATATTCATAAGACCTTGTGATTGTTCACAGTATACCTGACCTGGCTTTGTTACCTTCTTTTGCTTTCAGGTGACGTTGTGATGCATATTTGGAGTATAGGCCCTGCACCGTCCACTGGGATATAAACCATGCCGCTAATGGGGACCTAGGGTGCAGGAGCTACGAGGGCGCGCATCTGGATAATCGGGCACAGCATGGTGCATTGGGCCAGGGTCCGCGCCATCAATTCCGGTCTCGGGCCGCACCTTAGCTACATAAATATATCTTGGATCTCTCGAAGGAGAATGCGCTGGGCCAAAAAATGTTGCCCGCTATTAGGGCCAGAGAGGCGGCGGAGGGGCCCCCAGATGCTTTAGATATCCAATTAGGCGAAAAGTGTTAGCTTACAGAAAGGCAGTCGACTTGATGTGGCATATCTTTAGTGACTTGGAGGAACTTAAGGCCTCTTACCCAAACGTCACTACTAGTTTATTTGGGGCCTCGTGGATGGAGAGGCGGGTTTGGAGAGATTGCAGGTGCCCGATAGCCATAAACAGGGCTAGGAAAGCCTGGCATTGGGCGGTGGTGCGTAGAGTGGCAGCCCTGGGTGGGAGTGGCATTGAGGGCCCACCCAGTGCCATGGTCATCCAGCTGAGCGAGAACGACTTGGCGTATAGGAAAGGGGTGGACTTGATATGGAACATTATCAATGACTTGGAATTGTTGAGGGCATCCCATGAAAACATTACAATAATCTGGTCATCTTTGCTGGAAAGGCGATGTTGGAAAGGGATGCAGAAAAACCCGTGGCCGTGAACAAAGCTAGGAGGATTGTGGAGCGCACGGTGGCTCGTAGAGTGGCCGCATGGGGCGGTCGGGTCATTCAGCACCCATGCATACGGTTTGACAAGGAAATGCTTTATCACTGGGATGGCGTGCATACGGTTTGACAAGGAAATGCTTTATCACTGGGATGGCGTGCATCTATCTGATGCTGGCAATGCTATTTGGTTGGCAGATAATTTTCAAGGCGTTAGGGATTGGTTACAGGTCTGAGGGTATTGGCGGCGAGCCGGCTTGCGGCTCGGTGGCGGTAGGCATTGGCCGGGGTATTATCATGCAGATGAGGTTGGGGGGGAGGAACGCCATCACCTCCCCCAATGCTTGAAGGGTAGTTCGTTAAAGGACTCCGAGGGGCGACGCCTCGTCCGAAACCTACGGAGGCTAGGGCCTAAAGCGCCCCCCCGAGCGGTAACCCCTTGGGGAGCGCCCAGGGATATGCATCTCGGGTGGCTCCCCCTGTTGGTGTTTAACCCTTCCCGGTCAGACCGGATAGTCGGTTAGGGCCAATGCCTAAAGCCAATACCCTTCTTTCCTGTAATCAATAAAGTTGTGGCCATTTTTCGCCCATTAACCTAAAACTCTGTGTCCGTTGTCTTCATTTATTCCACCTGTGGGGGGGAGGGAATAGCCACACAATGCCCCTTCCGACCTTCAGGAGGAGGGGGGGTTGTGGGATCACGACCCCGCCCACACTCTGCGAGGCTGGCGTCAGCCTCGCAGGAGACAGGGATTCACCCAATTAGCATACCCTGTGGCGCCAGCCAATTGGCTGGCGGCAGGGGCGGGCCTTCCTAGGGCCACTTAAGGTCAGGGCAGCCCCTGGCTCACCCCCTTTCTTCCCTGGAGACGACGCAGTTTCCCACCCACCCGCCCTTTAGGTTTTGCCACTGACCTTGCTATGGGCTTCGGCTGGTCGCCGCAAGGGGCCTGGTAGGAGTTTTTCCATTTGGCTAATTGGCTGGTTTTGTGAGCCACTTGGTTTTTTCGCCTACCTCGTAGCAAATCGTCACAACTCCCTCGGTTTTGGCGGTAGGCATTGGCCGGGGTATTATCATGCAGATGAGGTTGGGGGGGAGGAACGCCATCACCTCCCCCAATGCTTGAAGGGTAGTTCGTTAAAGGACTCCGAGGGGCGACGCCTCGTCCGAAACCTACGGAGGCTAGGGCCTAAAGCGCCCCCCCGAGCGGTAACCCCTTGGGGAGCGCCCAGGGATATGCATCTCGGGTGGCTCCCCCTGTTGGTGTTTAACCCTTCCCGGTCAGACCGGATAGTCGGTTAGGGCCAATGCCTAAAGCCAATACCCTTCTTTCCTGTAATCAATAAAGTTGTGGCCATTTTTCGCCCATTAACCTAAAACTCTGTGTCCGTTGTCTTCATTTATTCCACCTGTGGGGGGGAGGGAATAGCCACACAACCTGTCGCCACCTCTGAAAAGTATTGAATAGTTACCTTCCTTCAAGTGCAACGCTAGTTTCCGGCTGCAAAGTTACTGGCAAAGGAAGCTGACTGCTAGATTGGCTTTTAAATCGGGTATTTCAAACACCTTCAGTGCTGGAGGATCCAGGGTTTTTTGCAGAGAGTCAACGCTTTGTGTTGCCCGAGCTATGTAGCAAAAAAAGAAGATGAAATCCCCAAACCTTGGGTATTAGCGCCAGAGAGCCACGTTACGCATGAGGGGTAATTTTGCCTGGCCTGTTCCATAGTTACCTTTGGAGCTCCATTTCCCATCTCTTTTCGTAATCTTGCAGGTTCTGCTGGAAAGGCTTAGTGGAGTTGATCTTCTGGTCTGCTTCCTCATTTGATCCTCACAACAACCCTGTGAGGTAGGTTAGGCTGAGAGATAGAGGAGGAGGAGGAGGAGTTTGGATTTGATATCCCGCTTTATCACTACCCTAAGGAGTCTCAAAGCGGCCAACAATCTCCTTTCCCATCCTCCCCCACAACAAACACTCTGTGAGGTGAGTGAGGCTGAGAGACTTCAGAGAAGTGTGACTAGCCCAGGGTCACCCAGCAGCTGCATGTGGAGGAGCGGGGACACGAACCCGGTTCACCAGATTACGAGTGCACCGCTCTTAACCACTACACCACACTGGCTGCTTCATGGCAGAGGGAGGATTTGAACTCTAGTCTCCCAGGTCCTAATCCACCCCTCTAGCCACTCTCAGCAACTTCCCTCAGAGAAAGCACTTTCCCACAGGATCCTGGACTTGCCGTGTCCCTGAGCAGTCCCTCTCCAGTCGCCATCAGCAGCTTCATCTTCAAAATGCTTTCTTTGCCTTTCCAGCAAGTTTTCAACTTACCTATCTCTCTCTCCGTCCGAGGCAACCTGAGCCAACATGAAATTAGAAGGCGTGGTTTTGTCCTCTCCTTATCTTCTTTCTTTTTTCTCCCCATGCACATTTCTAGCTTCAGCAACAAAAAACCCCAACTTTCTTGTCAAGAAACGACTTCTCTAGTTGCCTCGTGAAAGAAATGCCTTTTATTTTCCCTACTCATTTTCCATCTGCTTGAAGCAGACCTCATATCCATGTGCTCCTTCTTTTCATCCAAAGACTAGTTTGAAAGGTAACTCAAACTTGAGCTCACTTCATATTCCTTCATTTCTCTTCCTTTTCTCTTGGCTTTCCCCGTTAAGTATTTTTTGTTTTCTGGATTCTCTTTAACATCTCCATCTTGGTATTTTTCTGAGTTTGTCCCTTTGAAGGGTGACTTTGTGCGCCCGGCAGTTCCTTCTCTTGGGGTGTGAAAAGCAATCCACAGTTCCTAGTTTCTCCCCAGCCCCACCACACCAATTCCATGGAAAGAGTTTTTTGATTCTTGGTTTGCTTGTTTGTTTGTAAAATACGTCCACCGTGACTTCTGTGACTCTGCAGGAAGAGGTGGCTTCATCTGAGTGTTGGCGACTTCATGTGTCTGGCAGCTCCTTCTGTTGCGTTGCGATCTAGAGTCACTAGCTTATCCCCAGCCGCCTTCCACCAATCCTCCAGAAAATAGTGTCTTGTTTTGGGGAAGAGCGTTCATTTCATTTGAGCCTTGCAGGATCTTTGGAGAAAACTGGGAAGAGAAAACCAGAAAAGAAAATGGGAAAAACGGGAGAGCAATCCAAAAAACATTGCCTGAATAAAAAGAAACCAACGGGGTGGTGGAACGTGAATTTACCTCAAGCAGCACTGTCCTGATGCTGGTGACTCTCACTGCAGGCTTTTTCTTGATGTATCAAGAGCTCTTCCTCACATTGCATCTTCTTTCTCATCAACTGAACAGATCTGCTTCAGGTACAGTGAGCTCTGCGAAGCTGGAAGAAAAGAGGAGCCGCAACAAAAGAAGAAGTGTTCTCCTACCTGCAGGTGAGCTTCATTGTGGTGACACCGAATAGGGCCTCTTCTGAGGACTCGGTCACCGCCACCTGAAAGAGTCTTACCACAAAAAGTTGCAGATGGAACACAATACAAATTTTCTTCCCAGCCAAGAAAGGGCTATTCACCTAGATGTCCTTCAGGCAGAATGTCTCCATCTATTTTGCTGCTATCATTGTGATGTAGCGTTTTGGCTTGACTTGGGAGGTATCGGAGCCTGTCACCACCTCTTCAAATTCAAGAGGACTTTCTAGTTACCATGTGTGTCCCTCCCGAAGCTGCGCGCTCGGTGGAAGAGGACGACCATCCCAGATCGAAGGAGTGCACCCTTCTTCAGTCAAGGGTATACGAGAGCTGTGCTTCCCTGCTCGAAGCTGCAAACCCCTGAAGGTCCATTTGTAGGAGAACGTAGGGTAGTCCAGCTTCCAAGACTCCAGACACATCCAAGTAAGGCACTATGTCTCAAATGGTGTTCTTGGAAGATGCTTAGCCAAAGGTTTGCAGGTTCTAGCAGGGGAGCGCAACTATCACATACCCTTGACCGAAGAAGGGTACCCTCCTTCGATCTGGGATGGTCGTCCTCTTCCACCGAGCACGCCGCTTGGGGAGGGACGCACATGGAGCGCTGAGGGATACAGCAGAATCCACCCCTTAACGCATTTGTCAATGAAATCCTAGGCCCTGATTTTAGAGTGATTACTCCCACAGCCACATCACGTATCGGTGATCGTTTGGCCTGCCCTGTTGCATAGTTACCTTTTGATGTCCGTTCCCCATTTATTATGTCATCTGGTCATTGCTGCTGGAAGAAAGGCCAGGCCTTTCAGTTCAACTCTATAACCTCCTAGCCTTCGTTCTACCTCCACTGGAATCCTCCACTTGCAGGACACATTGGAGACATCTTCCAGAGTTGAGGGCTCCATTTTAAGATGAGCATATGCAGAAGAATCCTTTATGGTAACAGGGCGCAAAGGGGCTTGCCGCAACCTGTCGCCACCTCTGAAAAGTATTGAATAGTTACCTTCCTTCAAGTGCAACGCTAGCTTCCCTGCTGCAAAGTTACTGGCAAAGGAAGCTGACTGCTAGATTGGCTTTTAAATCGGGTATTTCAAACACCTTCAGTGCTGGAGGATCCAGGGTTTTTTGCAGAGAGTCAACGCTTTGTGTTGCCCGAGCTATGTAGCAAAAAAAGAAGATGAAATCCCCAAACCTTGGGTATTAGCGCCAGAGAGCCACGTTACGCATGAGGGGTAATTTTGCCTGGCCTGTTCCATAGTTACCTTTGGAGCTCCATTTCCCATCTCTTTTCGTAATCTTGCAGGTTCTGCTGGAAAGGCTGAGTGGAGTTGATCTTCTGGTCTGCTTCCTCATTTGATCCTCACAACAACCCTGTGAGGTAGGTTAGGCTGAGAGATAGAGGAGGAGGAGGAGGAGTTTGGATTTGCTATCCCGCTTTATCACTACCCTAAGGAGTCTCAAAGCGGCCAACAATCTCCTTTCCCATCCTCCCCCACAACAAACACTCTGTGAGGTGAGTGAGGCTGAGAGACTTCAGAGAAGTGTGACTAGCCCAGGGTCACCCAGCAGCTGCATGTGGAGGAGCGGGGACACGAACCCGGTTCACCAGATTACGAGTGCACCGCTCTTAACCACTACACCACACTGGCTGCTTCATGGCAGAGGGAGGATTTGAACTCTAGTCTCCCATGTCCTAATCCACCCCTCTAGCCACTCTCAGCAACTTCCCTCAGAGAAAGCACTTTCCCACAGGATCCTGGACTTGCCGTGTCCCTGAGCAGTCCCTCTCCAGTCGCCATCAGCAGCTTCATCTTCAAAATGCTTTCTTTGCCTTTCCAGCAAGTTTTCAACTTACCTATCTCTCTCTCCGTCCGAGGCAACCTGAGCCAACATGAAATTAGAAGGCGTGGTTTTGTCCTCTCCTTATCTTCTTTCTTTTTTCTCCACATGCACATTTCTAGCTTCAGCAACAAAAAACCCCAACTTTCTTGTCAGAAAACGACTTCTCTAGTTGCCTCGTGAAAGAAATGCCTTTTATTTTCCCTACTCATTTTCCATCTGCTTGAAGCAGACCTCATATCCATGTGCTCCTTCTTTTCATCCAAAGACTAGTTTGAAAGGTAACTCAAACTTGAGCTCACTTCATATTCCTTCATTTCTCTTCCTTTTCTCTTGGCTTTCCCCGTTAAGTATTTTTTGTTTTCTGGATTCTCTTTAACATCTCCATCTTGGTATTTTTCTGAGTTTGTCCCTTTGAAGGGTGACTTTGTGCGCCCGGCAGTTCCTTCTCTTGGGGTGTGAAAAGCAATCCACAGTTCCTAGTTTCTCCCCAGCCCCACCACACCAATTCCATGGAAAGAGTTTTTTGATTCTTGGTTTGCTTGTTTGTTTGTAAAATACGTCCACCGTGACTTCTGTGACTCTGCAGGAAGAGGTGGCTTCATCTGAGTGTTGGCGACTTCATGTGTCTGGCAGCTCCTTCTGTTGCGTTGCGATCTAGAGTCACTAGCTTATCCCCAGCCGCCTTCCACCAATCCTCCAGAAAATAGTGTCTTGTTTTGGGGAAGAGCGTTCATTTCATTTGAGCCTTGCAGGATCTTTGGAGAAAACTGGGAAGAGAAAACCAGAAAAGAAAATGGGAAAAACGGGAGAGCAATCCAAAAAACATTGCCTGAATAAAAAGAAACCAACGGGGTGGTGGAACGTGAATTTACCTCAAGCAGCACTGTCCTGATGCTGGTGACTCTCACTGCAGGCTTTTTCTTGATGTATCAAGAGCTCTTCCTCACATTGCATCTTCTTTCTCATCAACTGAACAGATCTGCTTCAGGTACAGTGAGCTCTGCGAAGCTGGAAGAAAAGAGGAGCCGCAACAAAAGAAGAAGTGTTCTCCTACCTGCAGGTGAGCTTCATTGTGGTGACACCGAATAGGACCTCTTCTGAGGACTCGGTCACCGCCACCTGAAAGAGTCTTACCACAAAAAGTTGCAGATGGAACACAATACAAATTTTCTTCCCAGCCAAGAAAGGGCTATTCACCTAGATGTCCTTCAGGCAGAATGTCTCCATCTATATTGCTGCTATCATTGTGATGTAGCGTTTTGGCTTGACTTGGGAGGTATCGGAGCCTGTCACCACCTCTTCAAATTCAAGAGGACTTTCTAGTTACCATGTGTGTCCCTCCCGAAGCTGCGCGCTCGGTGGAAGAGGACGACCATCCCAGATCGAAGGAGTGCACCCTTCTTCAGTCAAGGGTATACGAGAGCTGTGCTTCCCTGCTCGAAGCTGCAAACCCCTGAAGGTCCATTTGTAGGAGAACGTAGGGTAGTCCAGCTTCCAAGACTCCAGACACATCCAAGTAAGGCGCTATGTCTCAAATGGTGTTCTTGGAAGATGCTTAGCCAAAGGTTTGCAGGTTCTAGCAGGGGAGCGCAACTATCACATACCCTTGACCGAAGAAAGGTACCCTCTTTCGATCAGGGATGGTCGTCCTCTTCCACCGAGCACGCCGCTTGGGGAGGGACGCACATGGAGCGCTGAGGGATACAGCAGAATCCACCCCTTAACGCATTTGTCAATGAAATCCTAGGCCCTGATTTTAGAGTGATTACTCCCACAGCCACATCACGTATCGGTGATCGTTTGGCCTGCCCTGTTGCATCGTTACCTTTTGATGTCCGTTTCCCATTTATTATGTCATCTGGTCATTGCTGCTGGAAGAAAGGCCAGGCCTTTCAGTTCAACTCTATAACCTCCTAGCATTCGTTCTACCTCCACTGGAATCCTCCACTTGCAGGACACATTGGAGACATCTTCCAGAGTTGAGGGCTCCATTTTAAGATGAGCATATGCAGAAGAATCCTTTATGGTAACAGGGCGCAAAGGGGCTTGCCGCAACCTGTCGCCACCTCTGAAAAGTATTGAATAGTTACCTTCCTTCAAGTGCAACGCTAGTTTCTGGCTGCAAAGTTACTGGCAAAGGAAGCTGACTGCTAGATTGGCTTTTAAATCGGGTATTTCAAACACCTTCAGTGCTGGAGGATCCAGGGTTTTTTGCAGAGAGTCAACGCTTTGTGTTGCCCGAGCTATGTAGCAAAAAAAGAAGATGAAATCCCCAAACCTTGGGTATTAGCACCAGAGAGCCACGTTACGCATGAGGGGTAATTTTGCCTGGCCTGTTCCATAGTTACCTTTGGAGCTCCATTTCCCATCTCTTTTCGTAATCTTGCAGGTTCTGCTGGAAAGGCTTAGTGGAGTTGATCTTCTGGTCTGCTTCCTCATTTGATCCTCACAACAACCCTGTGAGGTAGGTTAGGCTGAGAGATAGAGGAGGAGGAGGAGGAGTTTGGATTTGATATCCCGCTTTATCACTACCCTAAGGAGTCTCAAAGCGGCCAACAATCTCCTTTCCCTTCCTCCCCCACAACAAACACTCTGTGAGGTGAGTGAGGCTGAGAGACTTCAGGGAAGTGTGACTAGCCCAGGGTCACCCAGCAGCTGCATGTGGAGGAGCGGGGACACGAACCCGGTTCACCAGATTACGAGTGCACCGCTCTTAACCACTACACCACACTGGCTGCTTCATGGCAGAGGGAGGATTTGAACTCTAGTCTCCCAGGTCCTAATCCACCCCTCTAGCCACTCTCAGCAACTTCCCTCAGAGAAAGCACTTTCCCACAGGATCCTGGACTTGCCGTGTCCCTGAGCAGTCCCTCTCCAGTCGCCATCAGCAGCTTCATCTTCAAAATGCTTTCTTTGCCTTTCCAGCAAGTTTTCAACTTACCTATCTCTCTCTCCGTCTGAGGCAACCTGAGCCAACATGAAATTAGAAGGCGTGGTTTTGTCCTCTCCTTATCTTCTTTCTTTTTTCTCCACATGCACATTTCTAGCTTCAGCAACAAAAAACCCCAACTTTCTTGTCAGGGAACGACTTCTCTAGTTGCCTCGTGAAAGAAATGCCTTTTATTTTCCCTACTCATTTTCCATCTGCTTGAAGCAGACCTCATATCCATGTGCTCCTTCTTTTCATCCAAAGACTAGTTTGAAAGGTAACTCAAACTTGAGCTCACTTCATATTCCTTCATTTCTCTTCCTTTTCTCTTGGCTTTCCCCGTTAAGTATTTTTTGTTTTCTGGATTCTCTTTAACATCTCCATCTTGGTATTTTTCTGAGTTTGTCCCTTTGAAGGGTGACTTTGTGCGCCCGGCAGTTCCTTCTCTTGGGGTGTGAAAAGCAATCCACAGTTCCTAGTTTCTCCCCAGCCCCACCACACCAATTCCATGGAAAGAGTTTTTTGATTCTTGGTTTGCTTGTTTGTTTGTAAAATACGTCCACCGTGACTTCTGTGACTCTGCAGGAAGAGGTGGCTTCATCTGAGTGTTGGCGACTTCATGTGTCTGGCAGCTCCTTCTGTTGCGTTGCGATCTAGAGTCACCAGCTTATCCCCAGCCGCCTTCCACCAATCCTCCAGAAAATAGTGTCTTGTTTTGGGGAAGAGCGTTCATTTCATTTGAGCCTTGCAGGATCTTTGGAGAAAACTGGGAAGAGAAAACCAGAAAAGAAAATGGGAAAAACAGGAGAGCAATCCAAAAAACATTGCCTGAATAAAAAGAAACCAACGGGGTGGTGGAACGTGAATTTACCTCAAGCAGCACTTTCCTGATGCTGGTGACTCTCACTGCAGGCTTTTTCTTGATGTATCAAGAGCTCTTCCTCACATTGCATCTTCTTTCTCATCAACTGAACAGATCTGCTTCAGGTACAGTGAGCTCTGCGAAGCTGGAAGAAAAGAGGAGCCGCAACAAAAGAAGAAGTGTTCTCCTACCTGCAGGTGAGCTTCATTGTGGTGACACTGAATAGGGCCTCTTCTGAGGACTCGGTCACCGCCACCTGAAAGAGTCTTACCACAAAAAGTTGCAGATGGAACACAATACAAATTTTCTTCCCAGCCAAGAAAGGGCTATTCACCTAGATGTCCTTCAGGCAGAATGTCTCCATCTATATTGCTGCTATCATTGTGATGTAGCGTTTTGGCTTGACTTGGGAGGTATCGGAGCCTGTCACCACCTCTTCAAATTCAAGAGGACTTTCTAGTTACCATGTGTGTCCCTCCCGAAGCTGCGCGCTCGGTGGAAGAGGACGACCATCCCAGATCGAAGGAGTGCACCCTTCTTCAGTCAAGGGTATACGAGAGCTGTGCTTCCCTGCTCGAAGCTGCAAACCCCTGAAGGTCCATTTGTAGGAGAACGTAGGGTAGTCCAGCTTCCAAGACTCCAGACACATCCAAGTAAGGCACTATGTCTCAAATGGTGTTCTTGGAAGATGCTTAGCCAAAGGTTTGCAGGTTCTAGCAGGGGAGCGCAACTATCACATACCCTTGACCGAAGAAGGGTACCCTCCTTCAATCTGGGATGGTCGTCCTCTTCCACCGAGCACGCCGCTTGGGGAGGGACGCACATGGAGCGCTGAGGGATACAGCAGAATCCACCCCTTAACGCATTTGTCAATGAAATCCTAGGCCCTGATTTTAGAGTGATTACTCCCACAGCCACATCACGTATCGGTGATCGTTTGGCCTGCCCTGTTGCATAGTTACCTTTTGATGTCCGTTTCCCATTTATTATGTCATCTGGTCATTGCTGCTGGAAGAAAGGCCAGGCCTTTCAGTTCAACTCTATAACCTCCTAGCATTCGTTCTACCTCCACTGGAATCCTCCACTTGCAGGACACATTGGAGACATCTTCCAGAGTTGAGGGCTCCATTTTAAGATGAGCATATGCAGAAGAATCCTTTATGGTAACAGGGCGCAAAGGGGCTTGCCGCAACCTGTCGCCACCTCTGAAAAGTATTGAATAGTTACCTTCCTTCAAGTGCAACGCTAGTTTCTGGCTGCAAAGTTACTGGCAAAGGAAGCTGACTGCTAGATTGGCTTTTAAATCGGGTATTTCAAACCCCTTCAGTGCTGGAGGATCCAGGGTTTTTTGCAGAGAGTCAACGCTTTGTGTTGCCCGAGCTATGTAGCAAAAAAAGAAGATGAAATCCCCAAACCTTGGGTATTAGCGCCAGAAAGCCTCGTTACGCATGAGGGGTAATTTTGCCTGGCCTGTTCCATAGTTACCTTTGGAGCTCCATTTCCCATCTCTTTTCGTAATCTTGCAGGTTCTGCTGGAAAGGCTTAGTGGAGTTGATCTTCTGGTCTGCTTCCTCATTTGATCCTCACAACAACCCTGTGAGGTAGGTTAGGCTGAGAGATAGAGGAGGAGGAGGAGGAGTTTGGATTTGATATCCCGCTTTATCACTACCCTAAGGAGTCTCAAAGCGGCCAACAATCTCCTTTCCCTTCCTCCCCCACAACAAACACTCTGTGAGGTGAGTGAGGCTGAGAGACTTCAGGGAAGTGTGACTAGCCCAGGGTCACCCAGCAGCTGCATGTGGAGGAGCGGGGACACGAACCCGGTTCACCAGATTACGAGTGCACCACTCTTAACCACTACACCACACTGGCTGCTTCATGGCAGAGGGAGGATTTGAACTCTAGTCTCCCAGGTCCTAATCCACCCCTCTAGCCACTCTCAGCAACTTCCCTCAGAGAAAGCACTTTCCCACAGGATCCTGGACTTGCCGTGTCCCTGAGCAGTCCCTCTCCAGTCGCCATCAGCAGCTTCATCTTCAAAATGCTTTCTTTGCCTTTCCAGCAAGTTTTCAACTTACCTATCTCTCTCTCCGTCTGAGGCAACCTGAGCCAACATGAAATTAGAAGGCGTGGTTTTGTCCTCTCCTTATCTTCTTTCTTTTTTCTCCACATGCACATTTCTAGCTTCAGCAACAAAAAACCCCAACTTTCTTGTCAGGGAACGACTTCTCTAGTTGCCTCGTGAAAGAAATGCCTTTTATTTTCCCTACTCATTTTCCATCTGCTTGAAGCAGACCTCATATCCATGTGCTCCTTCTTTTCATCCAAAGACTAGTTTGAAAGGTAACTCAAACTTGAGCTCACTTCATATTCCTTCATTTCTCTTCCTTTTCTCTTGGCTTTCCCCGTTAAGTATTTTTTGTTTTCTGGATTCTCTTTAACATCTCCATCTTGGTATTTTTCTGAGTTTGTCCCTTTGAAGGGTGACTTTGTGCGCCCGGCAGTTCCTTCTCTTGGGGTGTGAAAAGCAATCCACAGTTCCTAGTTTCTCCCCAGCCCCACCACACCAATTCCATGGAAAGAGTTTTTTGATTCTTGGTTTGCTTGTTTGTTTGTAAAATACGTCCACCGTGACTTCTGTGACTCTGCAGGAAGAGGTGGCTTCATCTGAGTGTTGGCGACTTCATGTGTCTGGCAGCTCCTTCTGTTGCGTTGCGATCTAGAGTCACCAGCTTATCCCCAGCCGCCTTCCACCAATCCTCCAGAAAATAGTGTCTTGTTTTGGGGAAGAGCGTTCATTTCATTTGAGCCTTGCAGGATCTTTGGAGAAAACTGGGAAGAGAAAACCAGAAAAGAAAATGGGAAAAACAGGAGAGCAATCCAAAAAACATTGCCTGAATAAAAAGAAACCAACGGGGTGGTGGAACGTGAATTTACCTCAAGCAGCACTGTCCTGATGCTGGTGACTCTCACTGCAGGCTTTTTCTTGATGTATCAAGAGCTCTTCCTCACATTGCATCTTCTTTCTCATCAACTGAACAGATCTGCTTCAGGTACAGTGAGCTCTGCGAAGCTGGAAGAAAAGAGGAGCCGCAACAAAAGAAGAAGTGTTCTCCTACCTGCAGGTGAGCTTCATTGTGGTGACACCGAATAGGGCCTCTTCTGAGGACTCGGTCACCGCCACCTGAAAGAGTCTTACCACAAAAAGTTGCAGATGGAACACAATACAAATTTTCTTCCCAGCCAAGAAAGGGCTATTCACCTAGATGTCCTTCAGGCAGAATGTCTCCATCTATATTGCTGCTATCATTGTGATGTAGCGTTTTGGCTTGACTTGGGAGGTATCGGAGCCTGTCACCACCTCTTCAAATTCAAGAGGACTTTCTAGTTACCATGTGTGTCCCTCCCGAAGCTGCGCGCTCGGTGGAAGAGGACGACCATCCCAGATCGAAGGAGTGCACCCTTCTTCAGTCAAGGGTATACGAGAGCTGTGCTTCCCTGCTCGAAGCTGCAAACCCCTGAAGGTCCATTTGTAGGAGAACGTAGGGTAGTCCAGCTTCCAAGACTCCAGACACATCCAAGTAAGGCACTATGTCTCAAATGGTGTTCTTGGAAGATGCTTAGCCAAAGGTTTGCAGGTTCTAGCAGGGGAGCGCAACTATCACATACCCTTGACCGAAGAAGGGTACCCTCCTTCAATCTGGGATGGTCGTCCTCTTCCACCGAGCACGCCGCTTGGGGAGGGACGCACATGGAGCGCTGAGGGATACAGCAGAATCCACCCCTTAACGCATTTGTCAATGAAATCCTAGGCCCTGATTTTAGAGTGATTACTCCCACAGCCACATCACGTATCGGTGATCGTTTGGCCTGCCCTGTTGCATAGTTACCTTTTGATGTCCGTTTCCCATTTATTATGTCATCTGGTCATTGCTGCTGGAAGAAAGGCCAGGCCTTTCAGTTCAACTCTATAACCTCCTAGCATTCGTTCTACCTCCACTGGAATCCTCCACTTGCAGGACACATTGGAGACATCTTCCAGAGTTGAGGGCTCCATTTTAAGATGAGCATATGCAGAAGAATCCTTTATGGTAACAGGGCGCAAAGGGGCTTGCCGCAACCTGTCGCCACCTCTGAAAAGTATTGAATAGTTACCTTCCTTCAAGTGCAACGCTAGTTTCTGGCTGCAAAGTTACTGGCAAAGGAAGCTGACTGCTAGATTGGCTTTTAAATCGGGTATTTCAAACACCTTCAGTGCTGGAGGATCCAGGGTTTTTTGCAGAGAGTCAACGCTTTGTGTTGCCCGAGCTATGTAGCAAAAAAAGAAGATGAAATCCCCAAACCTTGGGTATTAGCGCCAGAAAGCCACGTTACGCATGAGGGGTAATTTTGCCTGGCCTGTTCCATAGTTACCTTTGGAGCTCCATTTCCCATCTCTTTTCGTAATCTTGCAGGTTCTGCTGGAAAGGCTTAGTGGAGTTGATCTTCTGGTCTGCTTCCTCATTTGATCCTCACAACAACCCTGTGAGGTAGGTTAGGCTGAGAGATAGAGGAGGAGGAGGAGGAGTTTGGATTTGATATCCCGCTTTATCACTACCCTAAGGAGTCTCAAAGCGGCCAACAATCTCCTTTCCCTTCCTCCCCCACAACAAACACTCTGTGAGGTGAGTGAGGCTGAGAGACTTCAGGGAAGTGTGACTAGCCCAGGGTCACCCAGCAGCTGCATGTGGAGGAGCGGGGACACGAACCCGGTTCACCAGATTACGAGTGCACCGCTCTTAACCACTACACCACACTGGCTGCTTCATGGCAGAGGGAGGATTTGAACTCTAGTCTCCCAGGTCCTAATCCACCCCTCTAGCCACTCTCAGCAACTTCCCTCAGAGAAAGCACTTTCCCACAGGATCCTGGACTTGCCGTGTCCCTGAGCAGTCCCTCTCCAGTCGCCATCAGCAGCTTCATCTTCAAAATGCTTTCTTTGCCTTTCCAGCAAGTTTTCAACTTACCTATCTCTCTCTCCGTCTGAGGCAACCTGAGCCAACATGAAATTAGAAGGCGTGGTTTTGTCCTCTCCTTATCTTCTTTCTTTTTTCTCCACATGCACATTTCTAGCTTCAGCAACAAAAAACCCCAACTTTCTTGTCAGGGAACGACTTCTCTAGTTGCCTCGTGAAAGAAATGCCTTTTATTTTCCCTACTCATTTTCCATCTGCTTGAAGCAGACCTCATATCCATGTGCTCCTTCTTTTCATCCAAAGACTAGTTTGAAAGGTAACTCAAACTTGAGCTCACTTCATATTCCTTCATTTCTCTTCCTTTTCTCTTGGCTTTCCCCGTTAAGTATTTTTTGTTTTCTGGATTCTCTTTAACATCTCCATCTTGGTATTTTTCTGAGTTTGTCCCTTTGAAGGGTGACTTTGTGCGCCCGGCAGTTCCTTCTCTTGGGGTGTGAAAAGCAATCCACAGTTCCTAGTTTCTCCCCAGCCCCACCACACCAATTCCATGGAAAGAGTTTTTTGATTCTTGGTTTGCTTGTTTGTTTGTAAAATACGTCCACCGTGACTTCTGTGACTCTGCAGGAAGAGGTGGCTTCATCTGAGTGTTGGCGACTTCATGTGTCTGGCAGCTCCTTCTGTTGCGTTGCGATCTAGAGTCACCAGCTTATCCCCAGCCGCCTTCCACCAATCCTCCAGAAAATAGTGTCTTGTTTTGGGGAAGAGCGTTCATTTCATTTGAGCCTTGCAGGATCTTTGGAGAAAACTGGGAAGAGAAAACCAGAAAAGAAAATGGGAAAAACGGGAGAGCAATCCAAAAAACATTGCCTGAATAAAAAGAAACCAACGGGGTGGTGGAACGTGAATTTACCTCAAGCAGCACTGTCCTGATGCTGGTGACTCTCACTGCAGGCTTTTTCTTGATGTATCAAGAGCTCTTCCTCACATTGCATCTTCTTTCTCATCAACTGAACAGATCTGCTTCAGGTACAGTGAGCTCTGCGAAGCTGGAAGAAAAGAGGAGCCGCAACAAAAGAAGAAGTGTTCTCCTACCTGCAGGTGAGCTTCATTGTGGTGACACCGAATAGGGCCTCTTCTGAGGACTCGGTCACCGCCACCTGAAAGAGTCTTACCACAAAAAGTTGCAGATGGAACACAATACAAATTTTCTTCCCAGCCAAGAAAGGGCTATTCACCTAGATGTCCTTCAGGCAGAATGTCTCCATCTATATTGCTGCTATCATTGTGATGTAGCGTTTTGGCTTGACTTGGGAGGTATCGGAGCCTGTCACCACCTCTTCAAATTCAAGAGGACTTTCTAGTTACCATGTGTGTCCCTCCCGAAGCTGCGCGCTCGGTGGAAGAGGACGACCATCCCAGATCGAAGGAGTGCACCCTTCTTCAGTCAAGGGTATACGAGAGCTGTGCTTCCCTGCTCGAAGCTGCAAACCCCTGAAGGTCCATTTGTAGGAGAACGTAGGGTAGTCCAGCTTCCAAGACTCCAGACACATCCAAGTAAGGCACTATGTCTCAAATGGTGTTCTTGGAAGATGCTTAGCCAAAGGTTTGCAGGTTCTAGCAGGGGAGCGCAACTATCACATACCCTTGACCGAAGAAGGGTACCCTCCTTCAATCTGGGATGGTCGTCCTCTTCCACCGAGCACGCCGCTTGGGGAGGGACGCACATGGAGCGCTGAGGGATACAGCAGAATCCACCCCTTAACGCATTTGTCAATGAAATCCTAGGCCCTGATTTTAGAGTGATTACTCCCACAGCCACATCACGTATCAGTGATCGTTTGGCCTGCCCTGTTGCATAGTTACCTTTTGATGTCCGTTTCCCATTTATTATGTCATCTGGTCATTGCTGCTGGAAGAAAGGCCAGGCCTTTCAGTTCAACTCTATAACCTCCTAGCATTCGTTCTACCTCCACTGGAATCCTCCACTTGCAGGACACATTGGAGACATCTTCCAGAGTTGAGGGCTCCATTTTAAGATGAGCATATGCAGAAGAATCCTTTATGGTAACAGGGCGCAAAGGGGCTTGCCGCAACCTGTCGCCACCTCTGAAAAGTATTGAATAGTTACCTTCCTTCAAGTGCAACGCTAGTTTCTGGCTGCAAAGTTACTGGCAAAGGAAGCTGACTGCTAGATTGGCTTTTAAATCGGGTATTTCAAACACCTTCAGTGCTGGAGGATCCAGGGTTTTTTGCAGAGAGTCAACGCTTTGTGTTGCCCGAGCTATGTAGCAAAAAAAGAAGATGAAATCCCCAAACCTTGGGTATTAGCGCCAGAAAGCCACGTTACGCATGAGGGGTAATTTTGCCTGGCCTGTTCCATAGTTACCTTTGGAGCTCCATTTCCCATCTCTTTTCGTAATCTTGCAGGTTCTGCTGGAAAGGCTTAGTGGAGTTGATCTTCTGGTCTGCTTCCTCATTTGATCCTCACAACAACCCTGTGAGGTAGGTTAGGCTGAGAGATAGAGGAGGAGGAGGAGGAGTTTGGATTTGATATCCCGCTTTATCACTACCCTAAGGAGTCTCAAAGCGGCCAACAATCTCCTTTCCCTTCCTCCCCCACAACAAACACTCTGTGAGGTGAGTGAGGCTGAGAGACTTCAGGGAAGTGTGACTAGCCCAGGGTCACCCAGCAGCTGCATGTGGAGGAGCGGGGACACGAACCCGGTTCACCAGATTACGAGTGCACCGCTCTTAACCACTACACCACACTGGCTGCTTCATGGCAGAGGGAGGATTTGAACTCTAGTCTCCCAGGTCCTAATCCACCCCTCTAGCCACTCTCAGCAACTTCCCTCAGAGAAAGCACTTTCCCACAGGATCCTGGACTTGCCGTGTCCCTGAGCAGTCCCTCTCCAGTCGCCATCAGCAGCTTCATCTTCAAAATGCTTTCTTTGCCTTTCCAGCAAGTTTTCAACTTACCTATCTCTCTCTCCGTCTGAGGCAACCTGAGCCAACATGAAATTAGAAGGCGTGGTTTTGTCCTCTCCTTATCTTCTTTCTTTTTTCTCCACATGCACATTTCTAGCTTCAGCAACAAAAAACCCCAACTTTCTTGTCAGGGAACGACTTCTCTAGTTGCCTCGTGAAAGAAATGCCTTTTATTTTCCCTACTCATTTTCCATCTGCTTGAAGCAGACCTCATATCCATGTGCTCCTTCTTTTCATCCAAAGACTAGTTTGAAAGGTAACTCAAACTTGAGCTCACTTCATATTCCTTCATTTCTCTTCCTTTTCTCTTGGCTTTCCCCGTTAAGTATTTTTTGTTTTCTGGATTCTCTTTAACATCTCCATCTTGGTATTTTTCTGAGTTTGTCCCTTTGAAGGGTGACTTTGTGCGCCCGGCAGTTCCTTCTCTTGGGGTGTGAAAAGCAATCCACAGTTCCTAGTTTCTCCCCAGCCCCACCACACCAATTCCATGGAAAGAGTTTTTTGATTCTTGGTTTGCTTGTTTGTTTGTAAAATACGTCCACCGTGACTTCTGTGACTCTGCAGGAAGAGGTGGCTTCATCTGAGTGTTGGCGACTTCATGTGTCTGGCAGCTCCTTCTGTTGCGTTGCGATCTAGAGTCACCAGCTTATCCCCAGCCGCCTTCCACCAATCCTCCAGAAAATAGTGTCTTGTTTTGGGGAAGAGCGTTCATTTCATTTGAGCCTTGCAGGATCTTTGGAGAAAACTGGGAAGAGAAAACCAGAAAAGAAAATGGGAAAAACGGGAGAGCAATCCAAAAAACATTGCCTGAATAAAAAGAAACCAACGGGGTGGTGGAACGTGAATTTACCTCAAGCAGCACTGTCCTGATGCTGGTGACTCTCACTGCAGGCTTTTTCTTGATGTATCAAGAGCTCTTCCTCACATTGCATCTTCTTTCTCATCAACTGAACAGATCTGCTTCAGGTACAGTGAGCTCTGCGAAGCTGGAAGAAAAGAGGAGCCGCAACAAAAGAAGAAGTGTTCTCCTACCTGCAGGTGAGCTTCATTGTGGTGACACCGAATAGGGCCTCTTCTGAGGACTCGGTCACCGCCACCTGAAAGAGTCTTACCACAAAAAGTTGCAGATGGAACACAATACAAATTTTCTTCCCAGCCAAGAAAGGGCTATTCACCTAGATGTCCTTCAGGCAGAATGTCTCCATCTATATTGCTGCTATCATTGTGATGTAGCGTTTTGGCTTGACTTGGGAGGTATCGGAGCCTGTCACCACCTCTTCAAATTCAAGAGGACTTTCTAGTTACCATGTGTGTCCCTCCCGAAGCTGCGCGCTCGGTGGAAGAGGACGACCATCCCAGATCGAAGGAGTGCACCCTTCTTCAGTCAAGGGTATACGAGAGCTGTGCTTCCCTGCTCGAAGCTGCAAACCCCTGAAGGTCCATTTGTAGGAGAACGTAGGGTAGTCCAGCTTCCAAGACTCCAGACACATCCAAGTAAGGCACTATGTCTCAAATGGTGTTCTTGGAAGATGCTTAGCCAAAGGTTTGCAGGTTCTAGCAGGGGAGCGCAACTATCACATACCCTTGACCGAAGAAGGGTACCCTCCTTCAATCTGGGATGGTCGTCCTCTTCCACCGAGCACGCCGCTTGGGGAGGGACGCACATGGAGCGCTGAGGGATACAGCAGAATCCACCCCTTAACGCATTTGTCAATGAAATCCTAGGCCCTGATTTTAGAGTGATTACTCCCACAGCCACATCACGTATCAGTGATCGTTTGGCCTGCCCTGTTGCATAGTTACCTTTTGATGTCCGTTTCCCATTTATTATGTCATCTGGTCATTGCTGCTGGAAGAAAGGCCAGGCCTTTCAGTTCAACTCTATAACCTCCTAGCATTCGTTCTACCTCCACTGGAATCCTCCACTTGCAGGACACATTGGAGACATCTTCCAGAGTTGAGGGCTCCATTTTAAGATGAGCATATGCAGAAGAATCCTTTATGGTAACAGGGCGCAAAGGGGCTTGCCGCAACCTGTCGCCACCTCTGAAAAGTATTGAATAGTTACCTTCCTTCAAGTGCAACGCTAGTTTCTGGCTGCAAAGTTACTGGCAAAGGAAGCTGACTGCTAGATTGGCTTTTAAATCGGGTATTTCAAACACCTTCAGTGCTGGAGGATCCAGGGTTTTTTGCAGAGAGTCAACGCTTTGTGTTGCCCGAGCTATGTAGCAAAAAAAGAAGATGAAATCCCCAAACCTTGGGTATTAGCGCCAGAGAGCCACGTTACGCATGAGGGGTAATTTTGCCTGGCCTGTTCCATAGTTACCTTTGGAGCTCCATTTCCCATCTCTTTTCGTAATCTTGCAGGTTCTGCTGGAAAGGCTTAGTGGAGTTGATCTTCTGGTCTGCTTCCTCATTTGATCCTCACAACAACCCTGTGAGGTAGGTTAGGCTGAGAGATAGAGGAGGAGGAGGAGGAGTTTGGATTTGATATCCCGCTTTATCACTACCCTAAGGAGTCTCAAAGCGGCCAACAATCTCCTTTCCCTTCCTCCCCCACAACAAACACTCTGTGAGGTGAGTGAGGCTGAGAGACTTCAGGGAAGTGTGACTAGCCCAGGGTCACCCAGCAGCTGCATGTGGAGGAGCGGGGACACGAACCCGGTTCACCAGATTACGAGTGCACCGCTCTTAACCACTACACCACACTGGCTGCTTCATGGCAGAGGGAGGATTTGAACTCTAGTCTCCCAGGTCCTAATCCACCCCTCTAGCCACTCTCAGCAACTTCCCTCAGAGAAAGCACTTTCCCACAGGATCCTGGACTTGCCGTGTCCCTGAGCAGTCCCTCTCCAGTCGCCATCAGCAGCTTCATCTTCAAAATGCTTTCTTTGCCTTTCCAGCAAGTTTTCAACTTACCTATCTCTCTCTCCGTCCGAGGCAACCTGAGCCAACATGAAATTAGAAGGCGTGGTTTTGTCCTCTCCTTATCTTCTTTCTTTTTTCTCCCCATGCACATTTCTAGCTTCAGCAACAAAAACCCCCAACTTTCTTGTCAAGAAACGACTTCTCTAGTTGCCTCGTGAAAGAAATGCCTTTTATTTTCCCTACTCATTTTCCATCTGCTTGAAGCAGACCTCATATCCATGTGCTCCTTCTTTTCATCCAAAGACTAGTTTGAAAGGTAACTCAAACTTGAGCTCACTTCATATTCCTTCATTTCTCTTCCTTTTCTCTTGGCTTTCCCCGTTAAGTATTTTTTGTTTTCTGGATTCTCTTTAACATCTCCATCTTGGTATTTTTCTGAGTTTGTCCCTTTGAAGGGTGACTTTGTGCGCCCGGCAGTTCCTTCTCTTGGGGTGTGAAAAGCAATCCACAGTTCCTAGTTTCTCCCCAGCCCCACCACACCAATTCCATGGAAAGAGTTTTTTGATTCTTGGTTTGCTTGTTTGTTTGTAAAATACGTCCACCGTGACTTCTGTGACTCTGCAGGAAGAGGTGGCTTCATCTGAGTGTTGGCGACTTCATGTGTCTGGCAGCTCCTTCTGTTGCGTTGCGATCTAGAGTCACTAGCTTATCCCCAGCCGCCTTCCACCAATCCTCCAGAAAATAGTGTCTTGTTTTGGGGAAGAGCGTTCATTTCATTTGAGCCTTGCAGGATCTTTGGAGAAAACTGGGAAGAGAAAACCAGAAAAGAAAATGGGAAAAACGGGAGAGCAATCCAAAAAACATTGCCTGAATAAAAAGAAACCAACGGGGTGGTGGAACGTGAATTTACCGCAAGCAGCACTGTCCTGATGCTGGTGACTCTCACTGCAGGCTTTTTCTTGATGTATCAAGAGCTCTTCCTCACATTGCATCTTCTTTCTCATCAACTGAACAGATCTGCTTCAGGTACAGTGAGCTCTGCGAAGCTGGAAGAAAAGAGGAGCCGCAACAAAAGAAGAAGTGTTCTCCTACCTGCAGGTGAGCTTCATTGTGGTGACACCGAATAGGGCCTCTTCTGAGGACTCGGTCACCGCCACCTGAAAGAGTCTTACCACAAAAAGTTGCAGATGGAACACAATACAAATTTTCTTCCCAGCCAAGAAAGGGCTATTCACCTAGATGTCCTTCAGGCAGAATGTCTCCATCTATATTGCTGCTATCATTGTGATGTAGCGTTTTGGCTTGACTTGGGAGGTATCGGAGCCTGTCACCACCTCTTCAAATTCAAGAGGACTTTCTAGTTACCATGTGTGTCCCTCCCGAAGCTGCGCGCTCGGTGGAAGAGGACGACCATCCCAGATCGAAGGAGTGCACCCTTCTTCAGTCAAGGGTATACGAGAGCTGTGCTTCCCTGCTCGAAGCTGCAAACCCCTGAAGGTCCATTTGTAGGAGAACGTAGGGTAGTCCAGCTTCCAAGACTCCAGACACATCCAAGTAAGGCGCTATGTCTCAAATGGTGTTCTTGGAAGATGCTTAGCCAAAGGTTTGCAGGTTCTAGCAGGGGAGCGCAACTATCACATACCCTTGACCGAAGAAAGGTACCCTCTTTCGATCAGGGATGGTCGTCCTCTTCCACCGAGCACGCCGCTTGGGGAGGGACGCACATGGAGCGCTGAGGGATACAGCAGAATCCACCCCTTAACGCATTTGTCAATGAAATCCTAGGCCCTGATTTTAGAGTGATTACTCCCACAGCCACATCACGTATCGGTGATCGTTTGGCCTGCCCTGTTGCATCGTTACCTTTTGATGTCCGTTTCCCATTTATTATGTCATCTGGTCATTGCTGCTGGAAGAAAGGCCAGGCCTTTCAGTTCAACTCTATAACCTCCTAGCATTCGTTCTACCTCCACTGGAATCCTCCACTTGCAGGACACATTGGAGACATCTTCCAGAGTTGAGGGCTCCATTTTAAGATGAGCATATGCAGAAGAATCCTTTATGGTAACAGGGCGCAAAGGGGCTTGCCGCAACCTGTCGCCACCTCTGAAAAGTATTGAATAGTTACCTTCCTTCAAGTGCAACGCTAGTTTCCGGCTGCAAAGTTACTGGCAAAGGAAGCTGACTGCTAGATTGGCTTTTAAATCGGGTATTTCAAACACCTTCAGTGCTGGAGGATCCAGGGTTTTTTGCAGAGAGTCAACGCTTTGTGTTGCCCGAGCTATGTAGCAAAAAAAGAAGATGAAATCCCCAAACCTTGGGTATTAGCGCCAGAGAGCCACGTTACGCATGAGGGGTAATTTTGCCTGGCCTGTTCCATAGTTACCTTTGGAGCTCCATTTCCCATCTCTTTTCGTAATCTTGCAGGTTCTGCTGGAAAGGCTTAGTGGAGTTGATCTTCTGGTCTGCTTCCTCATTTGATCCTCACAACAACCCTGTGAGGTAGGTTAGGCTGAGAGATAGAGGAGGAGGAGGAGGAGTTTGGATTTGCTATCCCGCTTTATCACTACCCTAAGGAGTCTCAAAGCGGCCAACAATCTCCTTTCCCTTCCTCCCCCACAACAAACACTCTGTGAGGTGAGTGAGGCTGAGAGACTTCAGAGAAGTGTGACTAGCCCAGGGTCACCCAGCAGCTGCATGTGGAGGAGCGGGGACACGAACCCGGTTCACCAGATTACGAGTGCACCGCTCTTAACCACTACACCACACTGGCTGCTTCATGGCAGAGGGAGGATTTGAACTCTAGTCTCCCAGGTCCTAATCCACCCCTCTAGCCACTCTCAGCAACTTCCCTCAGAGAAAGCACTTTCCCACAGGATCCTGGACTTGCCGTGTCCCTGAGCAGTCCCTCTCTAGTCGCCATCAGCAGCTTCATCTTCAAAATGCTTTCTTTGCCTTTCCAGCAAGTTTTCAACTTACCTATCTCTCTCTCCGTCCGAGGCAACCTGAGCCAACATGAAATTAGAAGGCGTGGTTTTGTCCTCTCCTTATCTTCTTTCTTTTTTCTCCCCATGCACATTTCTAGCTTCAGCAACAAAAAACCCCAACTTTCTTGTCAGGGAACGACTTCTCTAGTTGCCTCGTGAAAGAAATGCCTTCTATTTTCCCTACTCATTTTCCATCTGCTTGAAGCAGACCTCATATCCATGTGCTCCTTCTTTTCATCCAAAGACTAGTTTGAAAGGTAACTCAAACTTGAGCTCACTTCATATTCCTTCATTTCTCTTCCTTTTCTCTTGGCTTTTCCCGTTAAGTATTTTTTGTTTTCTGGATTCTCTTTAACATCTCCATCTTGGTATTTTTCTGAGTTTGTCCCTTTGAAGGGTGACTTTGTGCGCCCGGCAGTTCCTTCTCTTGGGGTGTGAAAAGCAATCCACAGTTCCTAGTTTCTCCCCAGCCCCACCACACCAATTCCATGGAAAGAGTTTTTTGATTCTTGGTTTGCTTGTTTGTTTGTAAAATACGTCCACCGTGACTTCTGTGACTCTGCAGGAAGAGGTGGCTTCATCTGAGTGTTGGCGACTTCATGTGTCTGGCAGCTCCTTCTGTTGCGTTGCGATCTAGAGTCACTAGCTTATCCCCATCCGCCTTCCACCAATCCTCCAGAAAATAGTGTCTTGTTTTGGGGAAGAGCGTTCATTTCATTTGAGCCTTGCAGGATCTTTGGAGAAAACTGGGAAGAGAAAACCAGAAAAGAAAATGGGAAAAACGGGAGAGCAATCCAAAAAACATTGCCTGAATAAAAAGAAACCAACGGGGTGGTGGAACGTGAATTTACCTCAAGCAGCACTGTCCTGATGCTGGTGACTCTCACTGCAGGCTTTTTCTTGATGTATCAAGAGCTCTTCCTCACATTGCATCTTCTTTCTCATCAACTGAACAGATCTGCTTCAGGTACAGTGAGCTCTGCGAAGCTGGAAGAAAAGAGGAGCTGCAACAAAAGAAGAAGTGTTCTCCTACCTGCAGGTGAGCTTCATTGTGGTGACACCGAATAGGGCCTCTTCTGAGGACTCGGTCACCGCCACCTGAAAGAGTCTTACCACAAAAAGTTGCAGATGGAACACAATACAAATTTTCTTCCCAGCCAACAAAGGGCTATTCACCTAGATGTCCTTCAGGCAGAATGTCTCCATCTATATTGCTGCTATCATTGTGATGTAGCGTTTTGGCTTGACTTGGGAGGTATCGGAGCCTGTCACCACCTCTTCAAATTCAAGAGGACTTTCTAGTTACCATGTGTGTCCCTCCCGAAGCTGCGCGCTCGGTGGAAGAGGACGACCATCCCAGATCGAAGGAGTGCACCCTTCTTCAGTCAAGGGTATACGAGAGCTGTGCTTCCCTGCTCGAAGCTGCAAACCCCTGAAGGTCCATTTGTAGGAGAACGTAGGGTAGTCCAGCTTCCAAGACTCCAGACACATCCAAGTAAGGCACTATGTCTCAAATGGTGTTCTTGGAAGATGCTTAGCCAAAGGTTTGCAGGTTCTAGCAGGGGAGCGCAACTATCACATACCCTTGACCGAAGAAGGGTACCCTCCTTCGATCTGGGATGGTCGTCCTCTTCCACCGAGCACGCCGCTTGGGGAGGGACGCAGCAGAATCCACCCCTTAACGCATTTGTCAATGAAATCCTAGGCCCTGATTTTAGAGTGATTACTCCCACAGCCACATCACGTATCGGTGATAGTTTGGCCTGCCCTGTTGCATAGTTACCTTTTGATGTCCGTTTCCCATTTATTATGTCATCTGGTCATTGCTGCTGGAAGAAAGGCCAGGCCTTTCAGTTCAACTCTATAACCTCCTAGCATTCGTTCTACCTCCACTGGAATCCTCCACTTGCAGGACACATTGGAGACATCTTCCAGAGTTGAGGGCTCCATTTTAAGATGAGCATATGCAGAAGAATCCTTTATGGTAACAGGGCGCAAAGGGGCTTGCCGCAACCTGTCGCCACCTCTGAAAAGTATTGAATAGTTACCTTCCTTCAAGTGCAACGCTAGTTTCCGGCTGCAAAGTTACTGGCAAAGGAAGCTGACTGCTAGATTGGCTTTTAAATCGGGTATTTCAAACACCTTCAGTGCTGGAGGATCCAGGGTTTTTTGCAGAGAGTCAACGCTTTGTGTTGCCCGAGCTATGTAGCAAAAAAAGAAGATGAAATCCCCAAACCTTGGGTATTAGCGCCAGAGAGCCACGTTACGCATGAGGGGTAATTTTGCCTGGCCTGTTCCATAGTTACCTTTGGAGCTCCATTTCCCATCTCTTTTCGTAATCTTGCAGGTTCTGCTGGAAAGGCTGAGTGGAGTTGATCTTCTGGTCTGCTTCCTCATTTGATCCTCACAACAACCCTGTGAGGTAGGTTAGGCTGAGAGATAAGAGGAGGAGGAGGAGGAGGAGTTTGGATTTGATATCCCGCTTTATCACTACCCTAAGGAGTCTCAAAGCGGCCAACAATCTCCTTTCCCTTCCTCCCCCACAACAAACACTCTGTGAGGTGAGTGAGGCTGAGAGACTTCAGAGAAGTGTGACTAGCCCAGGGTCACCCAGCAGCTGCATGTGGAGGAGCGGGGACACGAACCCGGTTCACCAGATTACGAGTGCACCGCTCTTAACCACTACACCACACTGGCTGCTTCATGGCAGAGGGAGGATTTGAACTCTAGTCTCCCAGGTCCTAATCCACCCCTCTAGCCACTCTCAGCAACTTCCCTCAGAGAAAGCACTTTCCCACAGGATCCTGGACTTGCCGTGTCCCTGAGCAGTCCCTCTCCAGTCGCCATCAGCAGCTTCATCTTCAAAATGCTTTCTTTGCCTTTCCAGCAAGTTTTCAACTTACCTATCTCTCTCTCCGTCCGAGGCAACCTGAGCCAACATGAAATTAGAAGGCGTGGTTTTGTCCTCTCCTTATCTTCTTTCTTTTTTCTCCCCATGCACATTTCTAGCTTCAGCAACAAAAAACCCCAACTTTCTTGTCAGGGAACGACTTCTCTAGTTGCCTCGTGAAAGAAATGCCTTCTATTTTCCCTACTCATTTTCCATCTGCTTGAAGCAGACCTCATATCCATGTGCTCCTTCTTTTCATCCAAAGACTAGTTTGAAAGGTAACTGAAACTTGAGCTCACTTCATATTCCTTCATTTCTCTTCCTTTTCTCTTGGCTTTTCCCGTTAAGTATTTTTTGTTTTCTGGATTCTCTTTAACATCTCCATCTTGGTATTTTTCTGAGTTTGTCCCTTTGAAGGGTGACTTTGTGCGCCCGGCAGTTCCTTCTCTTGGGGTGTGAAAAGCAATCCACAGTTCCTAGTTTCTCCCCAGCCCCACCACACCAATTCCATGGAAAGAGTTTTTTGATTCTTGGTTTGCTTGTTTGTTTGTAAAATACGTCCACCGTGACTTCTGTGACTCTGCAGGAAGAGGTGGCTTCATCTGAGTGTTGGCGACTTCATGTGTCTGGCAGCTCCTTCTGTTGCGTTGCGATCTAGAGTCACTAGCTTATCCCCAGCCGCCTTCCACCAATCCTCCAGAAAATAGTGTCTTGTTTTGGGGAAGAGCGTTCATTTCATTTGAGCCTTGCAGGATCTTTGGAGAAAACTGGGAAGAGAAAACCAGAAAAGAAAATGGGAAAAACGGGAGAGCAATCCAAAAAACATTGCCTGAATAAAAAGAAACCAACGGGGTGGTGGAACGTGAATTTACCTCAAGCAGCACTGTCCTGATGCTGGTGACTCTCACTGCAGGCTTTTTCTTGATGTATCAAGAGCTCTTCCTCACATTGCATCTTCTTTCTCATCAACTGAACAGATCTGCTTCAGGTACAGTGAGCTCTGCGAAGCTGGAAGAAAAGAGGAGCTGCAACAAAAGAAGAAGTGTTCTCCTACCTGCAGGTGAGCTTCATTGTGGTGACACCGAATAGGGCCTCTTCTGAGGACTCGGTCACCGCCACCTGAAAGAGTCTTACCACAAAAAGTTGCAGATGGAACACAATACAAATTTTCTTCCCAGCCAAGAAAGGGCTATTCACCTAGATGTCCTTCAGGCAGAATGTCTCCATCTATATTGCTGCTATCATTGTGATGTAGCGTTTTGGCTTGACTTGGGAGGTATCGGAGCCTGTCACCACCTCTTCAAATTCAAGAGGACTTTCTAGTTCCCATGTGTGTCCCTCCCGAAGCTGCGCGCTCGGTGGAAGAGGACGACCATCCCAGATCGAAGGAGTGCACCCTTCTTCAGTCAAGGGTATACGAGAGCTGTGCTTCCCTGCTCGAAGCTGCAAACCCCTGAAGGTCCATTTGTAGGAGAACGTAGGGTAGTCCAGCTTCCAAGACTCCAGACACATCCAAGTAAGGCACTATGTCTCAAATGGTGTTCTTGGAAGATGCTTAGCCAAAGGTTTGCAGGTTCTAGCAGGGGAGCGCAACTATCACATACCCTTGACCGAAGAAGGGTACCCTCCTTCCATCTGGGATGGTCGTCCTCTTCCACCGAGCACGCCGCTTGGGGAGGGACGCACATGGAGCGCTGAGGGATACAGCAGAATCCACCCCTTAACGCATTTGTCAATGAAATCCTAGGCCCTGATTTTAGAGTGATTACTCCCACAGCCACATCACGTATCGGTGATAGTTTGGCCTGCCCTGTTGCATAGTTACCTTTTGATGTCCGTTTCCCATTTATTATGTCATCTGGTCATTGCTGCTGGAAGAAAGGCCAGGCCTTTCAGTTCAACTCTATAACCTCCTAGCATTCGTTCTACCTCCACTGGAATCCTCCACTTGCAGGACACATTGGAGACATCTTCCAGAGTTGAGGGCTCCATTTTAAGTTGAGCATATGCAGAAGAATCCTTTATGGTAACAGGGCGCAAAGGGGCTTGCCGCAACCTGTCGCCACCTCTGAAAAGTATTGAATAGTTACCTTCCTTCAAGTGCAACGCTAGCTTCCGGCTGCAAAGTTACTGGCAAAGGAAGCTGACTGCTAGATTGGCTTTTAAATCGGGTATTTCAAACACCTTCAGTGCTGGAGGATCCAGGGTTTTTTGCAGAGAGTCAACGCTTTGTGTTGCCCAAGCTATGTAGCAAAAAAAGAAGATGAAATCCCCAAACCTTGGGTATTAGCGCCAGAGAGCCACGTTACGCATGAGGGGTAATTTTGCCTGGCCTGTTCCATAGTTACCTTTGGAGCTCCATTTCCCATCTCTTTTCGTAATCTTGCAGGTTCTGCTGGAAAGGCTGAGTGGAGTTGATCTTCTGGTCTGCTTCCTCATTTGATCCTCACAACAACCCTGTGAGGTAGGTTAGGCTGAGAGATAGAGGAGGAGGAGGAGGAGTTTGGATTTGATATCCTGCTTTATCACTACCCTAAGGAGTCTCATCTCAAAGCGGCCAACAATCTCCTTTCCCTTCCTCCCCCACAACAAACACTCTGTGAGGTGAGTGAGGCTGAGAGACTTCAGAGAAGTGTGACTAGCCCAGGGTCACCCAGCAGCTGCATGTGGAGGAGCGGGGACACGAACCCGGTTCACCAGATTACGAGTGCACCGCTCTTAACCACTACACCACACTGGCTGCTTCATGGCAGAGGGAGGATTTGAACTCTAGTCTCCCAGGTCCTAATCCACCCCTCTAGCCACTCTCAGCAACTTCCCTCAGAGAAAGCACTTTCCCACAGGATCCTGGACTTGCCGTGTCCCTGAGCAGTCCCTCTCCAGTCGCCATCAGCAGCTTCATCTTCAAAATGCTTTCTTTGCCTTTCCAGCAAGTTTTCAACTTACCTATCTCTCTCTCCGTCCGAGGCAACCTGAGCCAACATGAAATTAGAAGGCGTGGTTTTGTCCTCTCCTTATCTTCTTTCTTTTTTCTCCACATGCACATTTCTAGCTTCAGCAACAAAAAACCCCAACTTTCTTGTCAGGGAACGACTTCTCTAGTTGCCTCGTGAAAGAAATGCCTTCTATTTTCCCTACTCATTTTCCATCTGCTTGAAGCAGACCTCATATCCATGTGCTCCTTCTTTTCATCCAAAGACTAGTTTGAAAGGTAACTCAAACTTGAGCTCACTTCATATTCCTTCATTTCTCTTCCTTTTCTCTTGGCTTTTCCCGTTAAGTATTTTTTGTTTTCTGGATTCTCTTTAACATCTCCATCTTGGTATTTTTCTGAGTTTGTCCCTTTGAAGGGTGACTTTGTGCGCCCGGCAGTTCCTTCTCTTGGGGTGTGAAAAGCAATCCACAGTTCCTAGTTTCTCCCCAGCCCCACCACACCAATTCCATGGAAAGAGTTTTTTGATTCTTGGTTTGCTTGTTTGTTTGTAAAATACGTCCACCGTGACTTCTGTGACTCTGCAGGAAGAGGTGGCTTCATCTGAGTGTTGGCGACTTCATGTGTCTGGCAGCTCCTTCTGTTGCGTTGCGATCTAGAGTCACTAGCTTATCCCCAGCCGCCTTCCACCAATCCTCCAGAAAATAGTGTCTTGTTTTGGGGAAGAGCGTTCATTTCATTTGAGCCTTGCAGGATCTTTGGAGAAAACTGGGAAGAGAAAACCAGAAAAGAAAATGGGAAAAACGGGAGAGCAATCCAAAAAACATTGCCTGAATAAAAAGAAACCAACGGGGTGGTGGAACGTGAATTTACCTCAAGCAGCACTGTCCTGATGCTGGTGACTCTCACTGCAGGCTTTTTCTTGATGTATCAAGAGCTCTTCCTCACATTGCATCTTCTTTCTCATCAACTGAACAGATCTGCTTCAGGTACAGTGAGCTCTGCGAAGCTGGAAGAAAAGAGGAGCTGCAACAAAAGAAGAAGTGTTCTCCTACCTGCAGGTGAGCTTCATTGTGGTGACACCGAATAGGGCCTCTTCTGAGGACTCGGTCACCGCCACCTGAAAGAGTCTTACCACAAAAAGTTGCAGATGGAACACAATACAAATTTTCTTCCCAGCCAAGAAAGGGCTATTCACCTAGATGTCCTTCAGGCAGAATGTCTCCATCTATATTGCTGCTATCATTGTGATGTAGCGTTTTGGCTTGACTTGGGAGGTATCGGAGCCTGTCACCACCTCTTCAAATTCAAGAGGACTTTCTAGTTCCCATGTGTGTCCCTCCCGAAGCTGCGCGCTCGGTGGAAGAGGACGACCATCCCAGATCGAAGGAGTGCACCCTTCTTCAGTCAAGGGTATACGAGAGCTGTGCTTCCCTGCTCGAAGCTGCAAACCCCTGAAGGTCCATTTGTAGGAGAACGTAGGGTAGTCCAGCTTCCAAGACTCCAGACACATCCAAGTAAGGCACTATGTCTCAAATGGTGTTCTTGGAAGATGCTTAGCCAAAGGTTTGCAGGTTCTAGCAGGGGAGCGCAACTATCACATACCCTTGACCGAAGAAGGGTACCCTCCTTCCATCTGGGATGGTCGTCCTCTTCCACCGAGCACGCCGCTTGGGGAGGGACGCACATGGAGCGCTGAGGGATACAGCAGAATCCACCCCTTAACGCATTTGTCAATGAAATCCTAGGCCCTGATTTTAGAGTGATTACTCCCACAGCCACATCACGTATCGGTGATCGTTTGGCCTGCCCTGTTGCATAGTTACCTTTTGATGTCCGTTTCCCATTTATTATGTCATCTGGTCATTGCTGCTGGAAGAAAGGCCAGGCCTTTCAGTTCAACTCTATAACCTCCTAGCATTCGTTCTACCTCCACTGGAATCCTCCACTTGCAGGACACATTGGAGACACCTTCCAGAGTTGAGGGCTCCATTTTAAGATGAGCATATGCAGAAGAATCCTTTATGGTAACAGGGCGCAAAGGGGCTTGCCGCAACCTGTCGCCACCTCTGAAAAGTATTGAATAGTTACCTTCCTTCAAATGCAACGCTAGTTTCCGGCTGCAAAGTTACTGGCAAAGGAAGCTGACTGCTAGATTGGCTTTTAAATCGGGTATTTCAAACACCTTCAGTGCTGGAGGATCCAGGGTTTTTTGCAGAGAGTCAACGCTTTGTGTTGCCCGAGCTATGTAGCAAAAAAAGAAGATGAAATCCCCAAACCTTGGGTATTAGCGCCAGAGAGCCACGTTACGCATGAGGGGTAATTTTGCCTGGCCTGTTCCATAGTTACCTTTGGAGCTCCATTTCCCATCTCTTTTCATAACCTTGCAGGTTCTGCTGGAAAGGCTTAGTGGAGTTGATCTTCTGGTCTGCTTCCTCATTTGATCCTCACAACAACCCGGTGAGGTAGGTTAGGATAGAGATAGAGGAGGAGGAGGAGGAGGAGTTTGGATTTGATATCCCGCTTTATCACTCCCCTAAGGAGTCTCAAAGCGGCCAACAATCTCCTTTCCCTTCCTCCCCCACAACAAACACTCTGTGAGGTGAGTGAGGCTGAGAGACTTCAGAGAAGTGTGACTAGCCCAGGGTCACCCAGCAGCTGCATGTGGAGGAGCGGGGACACGAACCCGGTTCACCAGATTACGAGTGCACCGCTCTTAACCACTACACCACACTGGCTGCTTCATGGCAGAGGGAGGATTTGAACTCTAGTCTCCCAGGTCCTAATCCACCCCTCTAGCCACTCTCAGCAACTTCCCTCAGAGAAAGCACTTTCCCACAGGATCCTGGACTTGCCGTGTCCCTGAGCAGTCCCTCTCCAGTCGCCATCAGCAGCTTCATCTTCAAAATGCTTTCTTTGCCTTTCCAGCAAGTTTTCAACTTACGTATCTCTCTCTCCGTCCGAGGCAACCTGAGCCAACATGAAATTAGAAGGCGTGGTTTTGTCCTCTCCTTATCTTCTTTCTTTTTTCTCCCCATGCACATTTCTAGCTTCAGCAACAAAAAACCCCAACTTTCTTGTCAGGGAACGACTTCTCTAGTTGCCTCGTGAAAGAAATGCCTTTTATTTTCCCTACTCATTTTCCATCTGCTTGAAGCAGACCTCATATCCATGTGCTCCTTCTTTTCATCCAAAGACTAGTTTGAAAGGTAACTCAAACTTGAGCTCACTTCATATTCCTTCATTTCTCTTCCTTTTCTCTTGGCTTTTCCCGTTAAGTATTTTTTGTTTTCTGGATTCTCTTTAACATCTCCATCTTGGTATTTTTCTGAGTTTGTCCCTTTGAAGGGTGACTTTGTGCGCCCGGCAGTTCCTTCTCTTGGGGTGTGAAAAGCAATCCACAGTTCCTAGTTTCTCCCCAGCCCCACCACACCAATTCCATGGAAAGAGTTTTTTGATTCTTGGTTTGCTTGTTTGTTTGTAAAATACGTCCACCGTGACTTCTGTGACTCTGCAGGAAGAGGTGGCTTCATCTGAGTGTTGGCGACTTCATGTGTCTGGCAGCTCCTTCTGTTGCGTTGCGATCTAGAGTCACTAGCTTATCCCCAGCCGCCTTCCACCAATCCTCCAGAAAATAGTGTCTTGTTTTGGGGAAGAGCGTTCATTTCATTTGAGCCTTGCAGGATCTTTGGAGAAAACTGGGAAGAGAAAACCAGAAAAGAAAATGGGAAAAACGGGAGAGCAATCCAAAAAACATTGCCTGAATAAAAAGAAACCAACGGGGTGGTGGAACGTGAATTTACCTCAAGCAGCACTGTCCTGATGCTGGTGACTCTCACTGCAGGCTTTTTCTTGATGTATCAAGAGCTCTTCCTCACATTGCATCTTCTTTCTCATCAACTGAACAGATCTGCTTCAGGTACAGTGAGCTCTGCGAAGCTGGAAGAAAAGAGGAGCCGCAACAAAAGAAGAAGTGTTCTCCTACCTGCAGGTGAGCTTCATTGTGGTGACACCGAATAGGGCCTCTTCTGAGGACTCGGTCACCGCCACCTGAAAGAGTCTTACCACAAAAAGTTGCAGATGGAACACAATACAAATTTTCTTCCCAGCCAAGAAAGGGCTATTCACCTAGATGTCCTTCAGGCAGAATGTCTCCATCTATATTGCTGCTATCATTGTGATGTAGCGTTTTGGCTTGACTTGGGAGGTATCGGAGCCTGTCACCACCTCTTCAAATTCAAGAGGACTTTCTAGTTACCATGTGTGTCCCTCCCGAAGCTGCGCGCTCGGTGGAAGAGGACGACCATCCCAGATCGAAGGAGTGCACCCTTCTTCAGTCAAGGGTATACGAGAGCTGTGCTTCCCTGCTCAAAGCTGCAAACCCCTGAAGGTCCATTTGTAGGAGAACGTAGGGTAGTCCAGCTTCCAAGACTCCAGACACATCCAAGTAAGGCACTATGTCTCAAATGGTGTTCTTGGAAGATGCTTAGCCAAAGGTTTGCAGGTTCTAGCAGGGGAGCGCAACTATCACATACCCTTGACCGAAGAAGGGTACCCTCCTTCGATCTGGGATGGTCGTCCTCTTCCACCGAGCACGCCGCTTGGGGAGGGACGCACATGGAGCGCTGAGGGATACAGCAGAATCCACCCCTTAACGCATTTGTCAATGAAATCCTAGGCCCTGATTTTAGAGTGATTACTCCCACAGCCACATCACGTATCAGTGATAGTTTGGCCTGCCCTGTTGCATAGTTACCTTTTGATGTCCGTTTCCCATTTATTATGTCATCTGGTCATTGCTGCTGGAAGAAAGGCCAGGCCTTTCAGTTCAACTCTATAACCTCCTAGCATTCGTTCTACCTCCACTGGAATCCTCCACTTGCAGGACACATTGGAGACATCTTCCAGAGTTGAGGGCTCCATTTTAAGATGAGCATATGCAGAAGAATCCTTTATGGTAACAGGGCGCAAAGGGGCTTGCCGCAACCTGTCGCCACCTCTGAAAAGTATTGAATAGTTACCTTCCTTCAAGTGCAACGCTAGTTTCCGGCTGCAAAGTTACTGGCAAAGGAAGCTGACTGCTAGATTGGCTTTTAAATCGGGTATTTCAAACACCTTCAGTGCTGGAGGATCCAGGGTTTTTTGCAGAGAGTCAACGCTTTGTGTTGCCCGAGCTATGTAGCAAAAAAAGAAGATGAAATCCCCAAACCTTGGGTATTAGCGCCAGAGAGCCACGTTACGCATGAGGGGTAATTTTGCCTGGCCTGTTCCATAGTTACCTTTGGAGCTCCATTTCCCATCTCTTTTCGTAATCTTGCAGGTTCTGCTGGAAAGGCTGAGTGGAGTTGATCTTCTGGTCTGCTTCCTCATTTGATCCTCACAACAACCCTGTGAGGTAGGTTAGGCTGAGAGATAGAGGAGGAGGAGGAGGAGTTTGGATTTGATATCCCGCTTTATCACTACCCTAAGGAGTCTCAAAGCGGCCAACAATCTCCTTTCCCTTCCTCCCCCACAACAAACACTCTGTGAGGTGAGTGAGGCTGAGAGACTTCAGAGAAGTGTGACTAGCCCAGGGTCACCCAGCAGCTGCATGTGGAGGAGCGGGGACACGAACCCGGTTCACCAGATTACGAGTGCACCGCTCTTAACCACTACACCACACTGGCTGCTTCATGGCAGAGGGAGGATTTGAACTCTAGTCTCCCAGGTCCTAATCCACCCCTCTAGCCACTCTCAGAAACTTCCCTCAGAGAAAGCACTTTCCCACAGGATCCTGGACTTGCCGTGTCCCTGAGCAGTCCCTCTCCAGTCGCCATCAGCAGCTTCATCTTCAAAATGCTTTCTTTGCCTTTCCAGCAAGTTTTCAACTTACCTATCTCTCTCTCCGTCCGAGGCAACCTGAGCCAACATGAAATTAGAAGGCGTGGTTTTGTCCTCTCCTTATCTTCTTTCTTTTTTCTCCCCATGCACATTTCTAGCTTCAGCAACAAAAAACCCCAACTTTCTTGTCAGGGAACGACTTCTCTAGTTGCCTCGTGAAAGAAATGCCTTTTATTTTCCCTACTCATTTTCCATCTGCTTGAAGCAGACCTCATATCCATGTGCTCCTTCTTTTCATCCAAAGACTAGTTTGAAAGGTAACTGAAACTTGAGCTCACTTCATATTCCTTCATTTCTCTTCCTTTTCTCTTGGCTTTTCCCGTTAAGTATTTTTTGTTTTCTGGATTCTCTTTAACATCTCCATCTTGGTATTTTTCTGAGTTTGTCCCTTTGAAGGGTGACTTTGTGCGCCCGGCAGTTCCTTCTCTTGGGGTGTGAAAAGCAATCCACAGTTCCTAGTTTCTCCCCAGCCCCACCACACCAATTCCATGGAAAGAGTTTTTTGATTCTTGGTTTGCTTGTTTGTTTGTAAAATACGTCCACCGTGACTTCTGTGACTCTGCAGGAAGAGGTGGCTTCATCTGAGTGTTGGCGACTTCATGTGTCTGGCAGCTCCTTCTGTTGCGTTGCGATCTAGAGTCACTAGCTTATCCCCATCCGCCTTCCACCAATCCTCCAGAAAATAGTGTCTTGTTTTTGGGAAGAGCGTTCATTTCATTTGAGCCTTGCAGGATCTTTGGAGAAAACTGGGAAGAGAAAACCAGAAAAGAAAATGGGAAAAACGGGAGAGCAATCCAAAAAACATTGCCTGAATAAAAAGAAACCAACGGGGTGGTGGAACGTGAATTTACCTCAAGCAGCACTGTCCTGATGCTGGTGACTCTCACTGCAGGCTTTTTCTTGATGTATCAAGAGCTCTTCCTCACATTGCATCTTCTTTCTCATCAACTGAACAGATCTGCTTCAGGTACAGTGAGCTCTGCGAAGCTGGAAGAAAAGAGGAGCTGCAACAAAAGAAGAAGTGTTCTCCTACCTGCAGGTGAGCTTCATTGTGGTGACACCGAATAGGGCCTCTTCTGAGGACTCGGTCACCGCCACCTGAAAGAGTCTTACCACAAAAAGTTGCAGATGGAACACAATACAAATTTTCTAGAGAGTGCTCCTGAACAGGAGAGAGTGATTGTTCACACATTTCCCACAGGAGATGATGATGATTCTGATGATGATGATGATGAGTTTGATCTTATTGAGTTCAGTAGTACTGATGATGACAGCGATAGCTCAGACAGCTCAGTTGTCACAGTCATTGAGAAGAAATCTCACACAATGACTAGACCCTCAGAAGAGGAGGATGAACCACTGATTAAGCTTAGTACTGGTTCTTCAGAGAGTTCAGAGGCTGAACCAGAAAGCAGAGAAGAGCAGCACCTCTTACGTAGGTCTGAGAGAGCAACGAAGGGTGTACCACCCAAGAGGTATTCAAAGGAGTTTGCAAACCTAGCTATTGCATGTGTTGCTGTTGTAAACGACCAAGGTCAAATTGAAGCTGTGTCTGAGTCAGAGACAAAGGCACAACAGAGAGTTGCTAACCAAGGTAATGCAGAAGCACTCATTCCTTGGAAGTCACACAACCAGAGAGGTACATTGGTAAAACCAGTGGCGGGTAGTTCCAAGGGTGGAACTGAAACAACAGGGGAGTGTTATAAGTATAACAACTGTTTGTTTTCTTCTCTGGATGACGCTTTGCTCGCAGCACGCATTGATACTTTAGGGGGAGTATGTTATTCTAAAGCAGCAATGCAGCAGCAAGCAAAGGCTCCAGCAGCTCAGACAGCTGCTTGTGGCTGCAAAGCCAGACAGGATGTATGTGACTGTTGCCATGGAAACAAAGGGGCAGTCCATTCTCCTTATTGAGCACAGGATGTGAGCTCTGTGTGTGTCATATGACCTGTACAGGATGTACATGGGTGGAGTTTGGAGTTTCTCTCTGTTTGTTGAAGAGAGCAGACATGTTTTCTCTGTACTGAAGTGAAAGACAGGAATAAAAGCAATGTAGATGCATTTCTGTCTGTGTCTGATTCCCCTCCCTGGGGATATGCTGGAGAGCAGGGAGGAGGAGAGCAGTTGGTGTGTTTTCCTCACAGCCTGAGGAAAATCGCCGGAACGGACCTCGTGTGTTTTTCCTGCCGGGGGTCGCCGGAGGGAGGTCGAAAGAATTCAGCCGGTGCCTGGAGAGATAGGCACATACCTCTGACCCGAGCCTGAATTCTGACACTCCTACCTGCAGGTGAGCTTCATTGTGGTGACACCGAATAGGGCCTCTTCTGAGGACTCGGTCACCGCCACCTGAAAGAGTCTTACCACAAAAAGTTGCAGATGGAACACAATACAAATTTTCTTCCCAGCCAACAAAGGGCTATTCACCTAGATGTCCTTCAGGCAGAATGTCTCCATCTATATTGCTGCTATCATTGTGATGTAGCGTTTTGGCTTGACTTGGGAGGTATCGGAGCCTGTCACCACCTCTTCAAATTCAAGAGGACTTTCTAGTTACCATGTGTGTCCCTCCCGAAGCTGCGCGCTCGGTGGAAGAGGACGACCATCCCAGATCGAAGGAGTGCACCCTTCTTCAGTCAAGGGTATACGAGAGCTGTGCTTCCCTGCTCGAAGCTGCAAACCCCTGAAGGTCCATTTGTAGGAGAACGTAGGGTAGTCCAGCTTCCAAGACTCCAGACACATCCAAGTAAGGCACTATGTCTCAAATGGTGTTCTTGGAAGATGCTTAGCCAAAGGTTTGCAGGTTCTAGCAGGGGAGCGCAACTATCACATACCCTTGACCGAAGAAGGGTACCCTCCTTCGATCTGGGATGGTCGTCCTCTTCCACCGAGCACGCCGCTTGGGGAGGGACGCACATGGAGCGCTGAGGGATACAGCAGAATCCACCCCTTAACGCATTTGTCAATGAAATCCTAGGCCCTGATTTTAGAGTGATTACTCCCACAGCCACATCACGTATCGGTGATCGTTTGGCCTGCCCTGTTGCATAGTTACCTTTTGATGTCCGTTTCCCATTTATTATGTCATCTGGTCATTGCTGCTGGAAGAAAGGCCAGGCCTTTCAGTTCAACTCTATAACCTCCTAGCATTCGTTCTACCTCCACTGGAATCCTCCACTTGCAGGACACATTGGAGACATCTTCCAGAGTTGAGGGCTCCATTTTAAGATGAGCATATGCAGAAGAATCCTTTATGGTAACAGGGCGCAAAGGGGCTTGCCGCAACCTGTCGCCACCTCTGAAAAGTATTGAATAGTTACCTTCCTTCAAGTGCAACGCTAGTTTCCGGCTGCAAAGTTACTGGCAAAGGAAGCTGACTGCTAGATTGGCTTTTAAATCGGGTATTTCAAACACCTTCAGTGCTGGAGGATCCAGGGTTTTTTGCAGAGAGTCAACGCTTTGTGTTGCCCGAGCTATGTAGCAAAAAAAGAAGATGAAATCCCCAAACCTTGGGTATTAGCGCCAGAGAGCCACGTTACGCATGAGGGGTAATTTTGCCTGGCCTGTTCCATAGTTACCTTTGGAGCTCCATTTCCCATCTCTTTTCGTAATCTTGCAGGTTCTGCTGGAAAGGCTTAGTGGAGTTGATCTTCTGGTCTGCTTCCTCATTTGATCCTCACAACAACCCTGTGAGGTAGGTTAGGCTGAGAGATAGAGGAGGAGGAGGAGAAGTTTGGATTTGATATCCCGCTTTGTCACTACCCTAAGGAGTCTCAAAGCGGCCAACAATCTCCTTCCCTTCCTCCCCCACAACAAACACTCTGTGAGGTGAGTGAGGCTGAGAGACTTCAGAGAAGTGTGACTAGCCCAGGGTCACCCAGCAGCTGCATGTGGAGGAGCGGGGACACGAACCCGGTTCACCAGATTACGAGTGCACCGCTCTTAACCACTACACCACACTGGCTGCTTCATGGCAGAGGGAGGATTTGAACTCTAGTCTCCCAGGTCCTAATCCACCCCTCTAGCCACTCTCAGCAACTTCCCTCAGAGAAAGCACTTTCCCACAGGATCCTGGACTTGCCGTGTCCCTGAGCAGTCCCTCTCCAGTCGCCATCAGCAGCTTCATCTTCAAAATGCTTTCTTTGCCTTTCCAGCAAGTTTTCAACTTACCTATCTATCTCTCTCTCCATCCATGGAAATCTTATCTTGGTATTTTTCTGAGTTTTCAGTTTAAATTTTCTTGGCTAAACTGTTTTTTGCGTGACTTTCTCAAGGACCATCATCTGTGTACAATTTACTGTCCCTGTGTTATTAGGATTAAGTCTTCTTTGATTTTCTATTTTCCTTCAGTTTCCTTTTAATGTAAAATTTAATTCCTCTCCTAACACTTTTAAGAGATGAATACCTGAATAAGATATATGTCCACAATATTTGAAATCAACCACAGCACTCGATGGCCCTTGTGGTCTCTTCCAACTCTATGATTCTATGAGATCACAGGTAAAAATTACATGTGTCCCTTTTTAAAGTTGTAAGTGATGAATTTCAGCAGAATGAAATCCCTTCATTTACTCTAAAAAAATTCCCAATTGTTTTGTTAAGCAATCTTACCTAAGCTGGTTTCAGTTGCTTTTTCAAACCTGTTTCATCTTCCCCAGCCACCTCTCCTAATCACTCTGCCCTTTAGCTCCTTCAGCTCTGACCAGTGAGCAGGCTAACACTAGTGTTACAGCCAGGGACAGACTCACTCACTGGAATGTGGCTCGCTCCTTCCGCCACCAGTAGGTCATAAGAACACATAAAAAAGTCCCTTGCGGCGTTAATACAGTGGGTGCAGGTCTCTTTATTTTCGTCATGGGGTCACTTCAGGGCTTTGATGAGAAACGTCAAAATTTATATACTTTCCAAATTAATACATTCTGGTAATACAAGGGAACTGAATTAGTAATCCACCCAAATCTCATGGATTACAAACTACAGGAACATGACCTGCACAGGAAAATAAGGGAAAGACTATTTGAAAAATAAGGGAAAGACTATGTGAAGAGGGACATGGGTGGCGCTGTGGGTTAAACCATAGAGCCTAGGATTTGCCGATCAGAAGGTCGGCGGTTCGAATCCCCGCAACGGGGTGAGTTCCCGTTGCTCGGTCCCTGCTCCTGCCAACCTAGCAGTTCGAAAGCACGTCAAAGTGCAAGTAGATAAATAGGTACCACTCTGGTGGGAAGGTAAACAGCGTTTCCGTGCGCTGCTCTGGCTTGCCAGAAGCGGCTTAGTCATGCTGGCCACATGGACCGGAAGCTGTACTCCGGCTCCCTCGGCCAATAAAGTGAGATGAGTGCTGCAACCCCAAAGTCAGTCACGACTGGACCTAATGGTCAGGGGTCCCTTTACCTTTACCTTATGTGAGGAGGGGCTGGCTTGGATCTCAGTGGCCCCCATTGAATTCTGTGGAGCAAAGTAAATGGGCTGCAATCTGAGGCACAGTTGGAAAGGACAGCAGTTGCTTCTCACTCCTGCAACATTCTATGATGGAATGAATGAAGACTGGGTGCTTGTTTTTAAAAAAAGTTGACCAAAACGAAGAAAGCGGGGGGGGGGGAGGTATTTTACATCATTGCTCCTGTTTGTAGCATATTGGCCGTCTTTCCCTTGAAAATTGCTTTGTTGAAATATAATACCTGATTGGTGGATGGGAAGGGCTTGGAGTGACTGAAACAGATGTACAGCTCCAACTAATTACAGAATACATTTCATTTCACTTTGAGGATTAAACACCTCAGTGTTTGATGCTTAAGAATGCCTTTTTTGGTTTAAAGTGCTCTTTTCCCTGTTCTATCTCTGTCTTAATTTTAACCGCCATGACATGATTGCATAATTATTGTAGCTTGAAAACTGGGTGAATCTTAGCACAATGTGTAAAGTCACTTTCCAGATAATCATCACTGAAGTTGGACTGTTCTTTTACAGGAAAGCAGTTATAGGTGAAAGACCATGTGAAACTGCTTTGGATATGTTTTTTTCCTGCTGTACCCCCAGTTGTGTAATGCATGGCATCATTAATCCATTTGCCATTGCCAACAGATTAAAACTCTCCTCATCAAAAGCATTCATTTAAAGGAATCTGCCTTGTTGGGTGCACTTCTTTCTTGCATTGTGCAAGGAAAACATTGCCATTGAGAGAGAGCAGAACAACCAGCCTGCCTTCGTACATATAATCTGCCTGTAAACTTCCTCTTCCTTAGTGTCACTGTTGCCCACAAAGAAGTCAGCAGGAAGGAGAAGGGAGACAAAGCTAGAATTAGTTGGCTCTGCCTGTCACTGGCTTTGGTGCCACCTACTGTTGGCCTCCTGCCTTACCCCCTCCCTGTACTTGCTCCCTTTTGTGGGCATAGGACTCAGACTCTTGGCTCAGTTATTCCCCAAGGCTTTATTACACAAGTCACTACATGGCCTAAACATACAGGTTACACAATTCAGTGCTTCAAAGCAGAGATGTAACATACATGACTAGGCACAATGAAAGTTGTCTCAGCACCCTTTGCCCTCTTTTTGAAGATCAGGGAGGACACGGTCATTTGTATTTTTCAGGTCTAAACCAATGGGACAAGCAAGCGGGCACTCCTGCAAGTAGGTTGGGTCTGCTCACACTGGTGCACCCATTGGCGCATCCTTGGAGACAGCCTCAGAGCCTGCCCAGCCGGCTCATTATCTGATCAAGGTTCAGGAGCCTCCTCAGTTACTGGTATCACAGGAACATCATAGCATTAAGCTGAATTCCACAGTCCCAAAGCATGCTTGTTTCCGTGCAGTCTTCTGGAATCACCAGCTCACTTAGGAGAAAAAAGTCCAATCAGTTTTGCCTTTAAGACTGCCATAAAACTAAGCCTTGAAATAGGAGATTAGTCTTGAGGGAGAAAAAACTCAGCACCATACAGAGACCCTGCTGTAATATGACAAACCAACCTTATTAGTGGAAGAGTCAGTACAGTAATATGTCTTCATCAGAAATGGATTCTGCAATACACCTCAAACCCAGTGGAAGTTGGGAATATGGCTCCATCTCCAACTTTATTCTGTGAGAAGCATGACCTTCTGGGGCTTATTTGGAAGTGGCTCACACTGGCAGGAGCAGGACAGCGGCTGGTTCAGTCTCCCCCTCCTCGGCTGGAACATCCAGTCCCGGCAGGTGGGGGTGCCTTCTGGAAGATTTCTGAGCCCTTCCTTGCATTGAGCTCAGCACTCTCATCCCATTCTTCCTCCTCCTCCCCTTCTGACCAGTCCTGCTCAAAAAAATCTCCATGGAGCTCATGACACTACCAGTCCCAACTGACACCAGTTTACAGATCTAAACACTCAGAAAGTGAGGCTGCGTATTAGTAACCAATGTTTTGCACTGAACTTCTCCTGTTGGTAGCGGGGGGTGGGGTGGGGGGGGCTTCTCTATGGTACAGATTCCCCCACTCAGTTTAGAAGCCTGATCTTCCAGAGTTCAAAATTAGACGTGAGCAGGGTAAATCAGCATCTACTGGTTGACCTCTGAGTGATTTGCAGAAGATTAGCAAATAATTAGGTTGGTGGACTAGAATTCTTGAGGGGAAACCAGGTGTGGATTTTTATGTGAAAAAGACTTGTCTAGCTCGTTGCAGGTACTGTTCGGAAATACCTGAGCTGAACATATGCTCTGAGGCATCCTGTTCCTGAATCCTTAATGTACTCCTAGCTGGCTGGCCACCTGGTGGCGCTGTGGGTTAAAGCCTCAGCGCCTAGGACTTGCCGATCGAAAGGTCGGCGGTTCGAATCCCTGCGGCGGGGTGCGCTCCTGCTGCTCGGTCCCAGCGCCTGCCAACCTAGCAGTTCGAAAGCACCTCTGGGTGCAAGTAGATAAATAGGGACCGCTTACCAGCGGGAAGGTAAACGGCGTTTCCGTGTGCGGCTCTGGCTCTGGCTCTGGCTCTGGCCAGAGCAGCGATGTCACGCTGGCCACGTGACCCGGAAGTGTCTCCGGACAGCGCTGGCCCCTGGCCTCTTAAGTGAGATGGGCGCACAACCCCAGAGTCTGTCAAGACTGGCCCGTACGGGCAGGGGTACCTTTACCTTTTAGCTGGCTGGCCCACTATTGGGCGACCTTGGGATTTGTATGTTTGTGTGTGTGTGTTTAAAGCAAAGCTTATCTCAGAAGTCTGAAGTCTGCTCACCCCTGTACAAAATTTCACTGGATTGCTACAGGATCTCAGCCCCTAACATGTGGAGGGCAACAAAGCCAAAGAGATTGAAGTGGAGGGAGATAAATTAAAATTGCAGAGCTTTAAAAAACTAAAAAACAAAGTGCGAGATTGGCTTCATTATTATCAAATAATGGAGGCATATAATTTGGATAAGAAAATTGGCTTCCAGGTGGAAAAATCAAAATTAGAAACAGAACTGTTAGATCCCAAAACTAAGATTTTGTCAAGAATGTACAACTTGCTGTTGAAATGGAACACTCAAGATGAAACGGTGAAATCTGCTATGATAAAATGGGCTCAAGATGCTGGACACAACATTATGTTGGCTGACTGGGAACAGTTATGGACCACAGGTATGAAGTTCACGGCATGTAATGCCTTAAGAGAGAATATTATGAAAATGATATACAGGTGGTACATGACACCAGTCAAGCTTGCAAAAATATATCATTTGTCTGATAATAAATGTTGGAAATGTAAAGAGACTGAAGGAACATTCTTTCACCTTTGGTGGATGTGCCCAAAGATTAAGGCTTTCTGGGAGATGATCTATAATGAAATGAAAAAGGTATTTAAATATACCTTCCTGAAGAAACCAGAGGCCTTTCTCCTGGGCATGGTCGGCCAATTGGTGCCAAAGAAGGATAGAAATTTTTTTATGTATGCTACAACAGCAGCAAGGATACTTATTGCAAAGTATTGGAAGACACAAGATTTACCCACCCGGGAAGAATGGCAGATGAAGGTGATGAATTACATGGAACTGGCGGAAATGACTGGCAGAATCCGAGACCAGGGAGAAGAGTCGGTAGAAGAAGACTGGAAGAAATTTAAAGTCTATCTACAGAAACATTGTAAAATTAAGGAATGTTAGAAGGATGCTGGAATGAAGCTATGTGGTTTTAGCAGTAATGTTATAAAGGATTAAGTAAAAATGGATTGTTAACAGGTCAGAATGTAAAGTTACAATACATTAAGATAAATTAGTAAGATAAAAACAAAGAAGGAAAGGATTTGCTGAAACAACTAATGAACTAGAATACAAAAAAGGGAGGTGCGAGGAGGTCAAGGAAACAAGCAAATGATAGATAAGATATGGAAAGATGGATTTGTTTTTAATTGTTTTAATTTTTTATTTTTTTGTATTTTGTATTTTCTGTTTTTCTTTTTCTTTCTTTTTTATTCTTGTAACTTTTTGAAACACCAATAAATATTATATAAAAAACAACAACAAAGAGATTGAAGTGACAGAGGGGGCAGAATCAGAATGTCACCATCCTCTCCCTCCTTTGGAATTGTATGAAAGGAAACACCTGAATAAGGGGGGGGGAGGGATGGAGGAAGGACGGAAGGAAGGAAGGAGGAGAGAGAGACAGAGAGGAAGGCTGAAAGGGTCTTGTGATACAGGGCCTCCCTCTCTAAGGACGGGGTGAGGAAGCTGTGGCTCCACTTCCCATTATCCTCACCCCCCACTGGCTGGGGCTGATGGGGGGTCCATCAAATTCCCCCTGCCTGCTCTACAGACATGCTGCACTTGCTGTTGGCCTCCAGCTATGCTCTTCTTCTGCTCAGGTGGTGGTGCCAGTGGCGTAGCTAGGCGCTCAGTTGCCCAGGATGGTGTGCATGCCCTGCTCCTGGGGGTGGGGCAAGCTGGGGCAGGGCGCGCCATGGCACCTCCAAGGAATCTTGGGAAGAATGCTCTTGTGCTTGAATCCTGCTTGCAGGTTTCACATGGAGGCATCTTGTTGGCCACTGTGAGAACAGGATGCTGAACTAGATGGGCCATTGGCCTGATCCAGCAGGCTACTCTTGCCGTCTTAACATAAGAGCAGAAAGGCAGCCAGACTGGGGGAAAGAGAAAGGTAGAAGTCTACGAAGACTGGAATGAAACACAAAAAGTTACCTGCCCCAAAGGAGGGAGGATGGAAGATGTTTGCCTTTGTTTCATTGTGACCTACAATCATAGCTGTCTTCACTGGAGACTCAACCACAAACTCTGTGGTTGTCTCTGTGACTGCAAGGCAGCTAGTAAGTTAGTACTTTTTGAAAAAGACCTCAAGGCTTTGGTAGTTATGGGATGGCCAATAAGGTAGCCCTTGAGTCAATGTTCAATGACTACCAACCCTAAAACGGTCCAGAAATAGAGAGGAAAACCTCCCCTTCAGGAGAGACTCATGAAACTATTGAAAAATGCCATTTTATTTACAGATGCAGAAGAGCACAGCATGTCCCTAGAGCAGGGGTGGGGAACCTGTGGCTCTCCAGATATTGTTGGACTCCAACTCCCATCAGTCCCAGCCATCAGGGGTTGAGGATAATGGGAACTGGAGCCACTGGTTTCTCACCTCTGCCCTGGAGAAGGGTGCCCTGTACCACAAAACCCTTTCAGTCTCCCCTTCCCTCTCTCCTTACTCTGGTGCTTCCATTCATGCAATTTCAAAGGAGGAAGAGGGTGGGGCTTTCATTTGCAATTGAAATAAAATAAACATCAGTATAAAAGTCTTAGGTTTTGGGGAAGCAGGTTTGTTGCACAAGACATCTGAATCAACTATAATTTCACGACATGAACTTGCAGGAATGTGATTGAATGTCACCTGCTGTCCAGCCTTATTCTTGTGGTAATTGCCTTCTGATTGTGGAACATCAAGAATCTTCTGGAGCAGCAGAGAGAGAGAGGTCTGCTCCCTCAGGTGTCATCAGGGTAGAGCTGCCTTGAAGAAGGAAGAAGCAGCAGGTCTCCAAAAAGCTAAACAGTTTGGAAATCTGCAGAAGAGCAAACTTCCCCAGTTAGAGAAAAGAAGATCCCCTGATGTTCCATAATCAGAACAGAACATAATCAGAACATAATCAGAACCTTAAGAACAGGGCTGGACAGCAGGGGGCAAATTCATTTTATGAAATTATAGTTGATTAAGATGTCTATTTAAAAAATCTCAGATTTTTGTGCTGATGCTTTTTTCTTTTCTATTTACTATTACTAATGAACAAAAACAATGAAAAACCTCAGAAGGATTTGAAATTACTTTAGGGCAGCAGCAGCGGCAGCAGCAACAACAACAACAAAACAACCTAAAACTCCAAATAAATCTGTTACCTTCACTATATATTCCATCAATATGGGTAATGATAGATATTTGCAGATCCCTAATTTATGTGGTCTAGGGGATAAAGACAGTGTTCCAAGAGAGAGCAGGTTCTGTCCGTAAGCCTGAGTAACTTAATGGGAGAAGTTAAGGTCAAAGAGGTTGCATCCATTTGAGATTCCCCTAATAACGCAGAGAGGATTAGGTGAGGTGCATTAACATCTGAGGTGATACAATGGTCAAAACTTTCTGAACAAAAGGCTTCATTGAGTATCAAGCGTTAGTCACATATAAAAGTGCTTTTCCATTGCATATTAATGTGTGTAAAAAAAGAATAATATCATAAACCCTGTAAGGTTACTTCCCTAATGGCTTGGAGTCCCTCCCCCATTGTTTTAAGAATCATTAGTAGGGCTGTGTACACACCATGCATTTAAAACACCCTCTCTGAAGACTTCCTCTAAAAAGCGTAGTTACCCCTCATTTACAACTACAGTTCCCAGCACCCTTAAGAAACTACAGTTCCCAGGATTCTTGTAGGGTGTGTGCTTTAAATGGATGGTATATGTGCAGCCTAAATATATGTTCAGGGACTGTCTTGGAACTGATATTTGTAAGCTACTCTGAGAGCCTTTTTGGCTAAAAATACAATAAATAAATCAAGCAAGCTACTTCTTTGCTGTACAAGTTTAGGTTGCAAACGTGAAGTGACTTGGTCAAATGCTTCCTCTTAAAAAACGATCCCTGCAGAGAGAAAACTGGCATGCCAGGAAGAAAGCTAGGCCACACCTGTATTCCTACAGGCCTGCGTTTCACCCACATTTCAAAGTGGTACAGCCCACCCATGACTGCACCACCTTCTTCTTCTTCTGGATCTTTAAATCAGCCTCTAAAGCTGTCTCAAATGGGTCCTCAAGGTGTAAATCTCCTGCGTAAAGATTGGACTGATCCAGCAGGATCTTTTTCGTTCTTTTGTGTATTCATGGTTATTTGTGCTTATTAGGGTTTAAGAGCAGTTCTGTGCTTTCAATGTTGTTTGCACCAGCAGACGCTCCTAGATGGACATACTGCTTTGCAGTGCTTTTCTCTTTTTTTAGAACAAAATGGTGCCAGTACTCACCATGAAGTTGTAAGTTCCACACTTAGGGGAGGGGAGGTGCCGGTATGTATTTTCTTTTCTGCTTATTCAATTAGCCTCTCTCTATTCTGTCACAGTCACCCTCTTTTCTTTATGCACCCCATTTCTGTCTCCCCCCCCCCCCCACATATCTGCAGCCACTCCTCTGTTACACCTTCTTATCAACTGCCCTGGGAACAACTGCCTTGAGTTCTAAAGTCTGACTAGCAACCATTTTACCAAGTGACTGAAACCCCGTTTTGGACTCGGCCACAAGTTTATGTGCATAACAGCACAATCCTGTGCATGTCTGCTCTGAAGTAAAGCACATATGTCTCATTGGGTAGGGTTACCAGATGTTCCCAGGGACAGTCCTTAGATATGGAAATCTGTCCCCGGGAAACGTGGCAGCAGCAGTCTCAGCAGCCCAGAGCCAGCCTGGTAGTGCAGTTGGCTCTGGCTGGCTTCAGGAGCTGCTCACTGTCATGGTGCAGGAAAAATGGTGGGCGCCACGGCAGCGAGCAGTGAGCAGCTTCTGAAGCCAGCTAGAGCCAACTGCACTACCAGGCTGGCCTCTCCTGGGCAACAGTCGCCCGCTCGGCCATGAACCTCCTCTGATCTGTCAAAACAAAGGGGGAAGGGGGAGCTCGGGAGTCACGGGTGGGTGATGCACCGTTTCCCAGTTTTTTTTAAAAAAAAAAACCTGTGCATTTATGTTTCACGGAGTGGGAAAGAAGGGCTTTGCACCTTTATACGATATGCATGTGTGCTTGGGCCCAGGGTCTTTTGCCTCACCATCCTCACTATTGACTCCCTGTTGCTACTCAGCTTCAAAAAAAAAAGTGTCCCCGGATTCATTGAAAAAAATCTGGTAACCATACCATTGGGACACAGGCCCAGATGGGCGGGTTCTCACACACTGGGCAGAGACCAGGTGGGGAGGGTACTCTTCACCCTCCGTGCCCTGTCCCTGCCGGGCAGCGGCAGCAGCAAGGACTGGGTGAGCACACTCCATCCCTGCTTGCGGTGTGTGTGCACACCTGCCCCTGGCGCCTGTGGACAGTGCTACGCCCCTGCCAAGATTGCCTACACGGACTGGCAGCTACCTTTTCTCCAGGGTCTTGGGCAGAGAGAGAGGTCTATCTGCTTCCTGAACCTTTCCTTTTAGCTAGGGAGGCCAGAGACTGGGAACTTCTGCAATCAAAGCAGATCCTCTGTTCTCTGCACTGTGCTCCTTCTCCACGAAGTTGTGCTGCACAGACCCTTCTGAAATGAATGGGAGCTGTAGTGGGGCGATGGGCAGAGACAACCCCCCCCCCAGCCTGGTGAATCATGCCCCCTGTCAACTAGTGGGAAGGGAGGGGGCCACCTGGATTTTCTTCCTTAGGCACTAAAGTAGTCCAGCTCCACATCTTTCCACAACTTTATGACAACCAAGACTTTTCTCTTTTGCTGGGGAAACTGCAGTTCTCTACAGCACCTACCAAGGGATTATTATTCCCTTGATTTAATTGAATGCCTTGTTGACAGCATACAGAACCATCACGAACAGGTCCAATTAGATTTGACACCCTCCATTAAACCTCACAGAGTCATAGAACCTGTCACTCCTTTCTGTTTCCATTTCAATAGATTCCCACCCACCGCATTGCAAATGCACCTGGGAGGCACTTTTGACTGATGTGCAACAGCTGTGGCAAAACGCTGCAACAAAAAACAGGTCAGCCGTTTGTTTCATTCCAGGCCAGGATGATCATTGCCTGCACTGCACTCCACCATAAGGCTCTATGTCAGCTGATGTAAGTATCGGCAGGGACCTGAGCTAAGAACCTCTTTGGCTAAATTCTGCTGAGGCCAAAATTCATTGAGGCTTCCTCTGCCTACCATTACCTCTGCCTTTTGTTATTCCTGGCTCTGTCTACTTTTTGCAGACCTGTTTTCCAAGAACAGCCCCAGATTTACAGAAGCCATCCCAGTTTCTGATTTGATCCCAGGTTTTCCTTAGGTTGTCCCTATTTTCATTAGAAGAAGAAGAGTTTGGATTTGATATCCCGCCTTTCACTCCCTTTAAGGAGTCTCAAAGCGGCTAACATTCTCCTTTCCCTTCCTCCCCCACAACAAACACTCTGTGAGGTGAGTGGGGCTGAGAGACTTCAGAGAAGTGTGACTGGCCCAAGGTCACCCAGCAGCTGCATGTGGAGGAGCGGAGACGCGAACCCGGTTCCCCTGGATTACGAGACTACCGCTCTTAACCACTACACCACACTGGCTCTTAGAGAAATATTGGAGGGCATGGAGTTATGCGCCATCTGAAGGCAGCCCTGTATGGGGAATTTTTTAAATGTTTTAAATTTTACTATGTTTTTATATATGTTGGAAGCTGCTTAGATTGGCTGGGGCAACCCAGTCAGATGGGTGGGGCATAAATAATAAAATTATTATTGTTATTATTATTATTATTATTATGGAAAATGATCTCCCCATTTTCATTGGTGAAATGTTGGAGGGTATGCTTTCTGTTGCTCTGACCTCTGCCCCGAGAGCCCCCAATAGTGACCACCAGCAACCCATGCCTGATATCTAAAAGGATCAGGTGGGAAAGACCTGAAATTAAGGATGTCAGAAAACAGAAAACCAGAGTGGAAAATGCTGGTGTTCCCATGGCTCTGTCTCCACAGGCAGAGGCAATGGTGCTTCTGGATACCAGTTGCTGGAAACCACAGGAGAGGAGGGAGAGCTTGTGCCAACTGGTCCTGCTTGCCAGTTTTATGGCCACTGGGAACAAGAAGCTAGGCTAGATGCAGCATTGGCCGGATCCAGGAGGTTCTTCTTATGTTCAGGTTCATCCTACATCCAGAACAGAAATCAGTCCAGTGAGTATTCACTGTTGCTGCTTCCAGTCCACAAATAATACACGACTGATTGAGTCATTTGCACCGTGTTTCCTTTGCACTGAAATGAATGGAGCAGAATAATGCAATTACAATTGTGCTGCAGCAGCCAGCAAGTAGTTTTTTGGCAGAGGAGGAAATACAGTGGAATGCAACAAACACGGGGCAGAACAGGAAATGGTGCCTAAGATCCTACTTGAGATTCCTGATCAGCACCCTCCTCCCCAGGTTCCCATTTAAAGTTTAAAAAGGCCAAAGGGTACAGCCGACTTGATGCATAGTTCAGTCCTAAGTCCATTAATCACATGGCTTTTAGTCAACTGACTGATCACATTTGCATAAGATAAAAGCGATAATTATAAGGGGGAAAATGTCTGCTTCATTTAAATGTCACAGCAGGTATAATCTTAAAAGGGTCACTTCCCTCTTCTGAGATTGGCTATGTAAATTCTACAAGTTTGTGTGTGTGTGTGTGTGTGCGCGCACACACACATACACACACACACACACACACACACACACACAATGTGACCATTCAGGGGACCTTTTCAGCCAATCCAAATAGTTTAAAAGCTTTATTTAATAATAATAATAATATTAAGTTTTCCATTTTAATAATCCAATAAAAACCACATTAAAACATTCCAAATTACAATACAATAAAAAAGCCAGATATAGGTGGCAAATTATATATCTTTGGGTGACCCATGCTCTGAATTTCGCGAAGTGCTGATCATCTTAATTAGTCAATAAACCATTCCAATGTTAATCTTTCATTTTGTTTTCATTTATTTTTGCAACCAGTGGTCAGTTCAACTTTCGCCTTCGTAGTTCTGTGTGAAATATTTTTCCCTGTTGTAATCCACACTCCAGCAATTCCATTTTCAGTTTCTGCTCTCAGGAGCCGTAATATGCCACATCCCAAACAAAGAGACGCCATTAGCCCCGGGCAGACATCCAGAATTCCCCTCTGTAATCTTGCTCCATCTCCCAGGATGCTGGTACCTCTACAAAAGCACAATAACTCCAGTCCAGAATTCTTTCCATCCTTCTGCTGAGTGTAGCTGCCAAAATCTTCACCCAGTCAGTATTATATTTAAGCCATAATGGCAGCAGAATGCTCTTTGAAGCCCGCTTGCATATTTCAAACAGTTGCTCTTCGGGGGAGGTTTACCAGGTAAAACTGCAAGTACAAATATATCAAAAGAGAATAATAAAGGCAGGCCTCCCCCTGGGGCTATACAATTAATCCCATCAGTTAATTTAGCAAGTGGGCCAGTCCTTTGTGCTGTCTTGCTTCTCAGCGAAGCTACTTTTGTTTTCTGCTCACAGGGATAATTTTAACTGCATCACAGGCCATCATTAGTCCCGGGCAGATATCCAGAATTCTCCTCTTTGGTCTCCTACCAACTTCTAATGAGATGGTACCTCTGCACTAACACATTAGCTCCAATCAAGAATTCCTTTCATCTTTTCGTTAATGGTCATTGCCAGAATCATTGTCAAAATTTCGCACAGTCCATTTCATAATTAAGCTTAGCGTCCACTCATGTATTTCTAACAGTTATTCTTTAGTTGTGACAAAAGTCTTTTCTCCAGATCGAATCCTTCTCAGTGGCTGGTAAAATCACAAGTTATTTTATCTCCACTAGTTCAGAGCATGCCTGTTAATTAAATCCGAATATTTATCTTAAAAAACAGGTGTCCTCTGCTCATGGCGTCGGCTTTGGAGTGTTCCTGAGATGCCCCCTGCATTCCTTCAGAACAGGCAGCAGGTATCAGAGCCCAGGCCCTGAGGGGTTTGGGGAGGATAATTACTCCCATATTATCCTCATTGTTTGCACAAAAGGGCTCTGCTGTTATGGACACAGCCATTCGCCATGGCAGCCAAACAGGAAGTTAAAAGCATAAAAGTTACATCCTTAGAGCAGTTCACATATGGAATATTTATTGCCTTCCTATTGTGACCTCACTTTTTATAAGTTTTCCTTCCATTTTTCTCCTTTATGATGTCGACCGTCCTTAGATCTGCATGCTAAAGAAGGCTCCATTCCCTTTGAAATGGGAAAATTGAGTGACAGGCTTTAAAGGGGGCTTTTGGAATCAACCATTGGATTGGTTTGGGGTCCTCATTAGCAGACTATTAACAGTGGAGAAAGAGAGGGAGACTTAAGCGGACATCTATAGTTTAAGAGATCCCTGGCAAATAACCAAAAGGGATCATCATCAGCTTTTTTCAGAAACAGAGGGGAAAGCAGGAGGTTGCACAAGATGTTGCGTGTTTTTGTTATGTCTGCTCATTTACAGCTTGAACAGGAAGATCGCCCTGATACGTATGTGACTGGTTCCTTCAGAGGTAAAGCAATAATGCAGTTCCACTTGCCTTTGAACAATTGTATTCTTGTCAAGGTTATAAGTAAGTCATGTTACCATGGGACGTCTGAATATTGTGTTAGCTGCAGAATTCAGCTTGCTAAGAATCTCAGCTTGATTACTTGCAACAAAGATTCTAGACCTTAGGACTGCAAACACAGGGCCAGCCCACCCACAGGGCAAGGTGAAGTGACTGCCTCTGGCAGCAAGATTCACCAGGGCAGGAGATCCTGATGTCAATCTTTCTTCGCTCTTTGTTCCCTCCCCTCCTGGCGGGGAGGGAGGTGCCATTTTGGGATCCAGCTCAGGTGTCAAAATGTATTGGGCTGGCCTTGTGAAAACATGTACTGGGAAGTGTGGGGAAACAGCCAGATAGAATCCCAGCACCCAGAGGAACAGCTGGGTGACATCTGGGTGGTAAAAGGTTTGAGGAGAGATTGTTCAAATGTGCTGTTTGCATAATACAGGTTTTTTTTAAAAAAACAACAACAACAAGCCAGCTTTTCTTGTCACACATCTGGAGTGTGGGAAGGGGCCACATCTCAGTGGCAGAGCCCATGCTTTGAAAGCAGCTGGTCTCAGACTCAGTCCCTGGCACCCCCCATTTTAAAAAGCTCCAGTATCAGGTGAAAGGAACAGCCACTGTCAATCCATGTGGACAACCCTGAACTAGATGAACTGATGGTCTGGCAGCTTTGTGTTTCATCAAACCTGGGCCCTCCAGGTGTCCAAACTACAACTTGCTGACTGGGACTGATGGGAGTTGTAGTCCTAAACACCTGGAGGACAACAGGTCGATGAAGGCTGATGCAAAAGGTAAAAAGGTAAAGGACCCCAGACAGTTAAGTCCCATCAAAGGCGACTATGGGGTTGTGGCGCTCATCTCGCTTTCAGGCCAAGTGTCCACAGACAGCTTTCCGGGTCATGTGGCCAGCAGGACTAAACTGCTTCTGGTGCAACAGAACACTGTGACGGAAACCAGAGTGCACGGAAACACCATTTACCTTCCTGCCACAGCAGTACCTATTTATCTACTTGCACTGGCGTGCTTTCAAACAGCTAGGTTGGGAGGAGCTGGGACAGAGCAACGGGAGCTCACTCCGTTACAGGGATTCAAACCGCCAACCTTCCAATCGGCCACAGCACCACCAGCATCCCTATGTGGAGGAACTTAGGAGCAAAAATGTCATTTTCATGTTTAAAACACAAATTACATTCATCTCTGAATGTAATCTGAATGTAATCTGTGTTTTAAACATGAATGTAAATTGCTGATTTACATGCAAGTGAACTCCCTCTCCCTTGAGCTAGTCAAACTTCTAGATCTCATTTGCAATCCTGCTAGTCCTGTAAAAGGAAGTTTAAAGAGCATAAGCAAAGCACTGCTTTAAAAATAAATTATGAACCAATGATGGCCGCAGCGACAGAAGATTTTAAACAATAGTCCCAGATTGATCTTTCATGGTTAGGTTAAGAAGCGGTATTAAAAATGACTATAATTTCTAGGATGCTTTTTCCACTTGTCATTATAAAGAATGACAAAGGGCTATTATTGAACTGGCAAGAACTACTTTCAAACTTTGTGTGGAATAATAATAAAAAAGCCAGCATTCCCATGGCAACCTTTGAAAAAAGCTCTAATGACGGAGCTGAAGGAGGAGTGAAGTTTCCCAATATGGTAGATTATCATCATATAAAACTACATATCTAAAGGTAATAGCCCATGAACTGAAGGTCACAAAGGTAACACCATGGTACAAGTGTCTAAAGCAGTGTCCAAATTCTGGTAGCAGTTATTCCGAGGTATAGGAAAAAAGAGAGAAGAGGCCAATAAATGTTTGATTATTGATTGATTCATTGCCATTCATATCCCATCTTTTCCCATATCCCACACAAATTGCTCTATTGCCAAAGTTGGCATGCGGGTTCCTGAGGTGGCAGAGGCTGCCTTTCTTGATGCTTGGACACAGGGCACTATTTTGAAACAAGGTGGTGGACAAAATGTTACTTTGGCATTACTTTGCTAAATTTCTCACAAACTGCCCTGTCCATTAAAAAAAACCCATTTTTTAAAGAAGGTTTTAGCTGATACTGGAAGCTAGAGACCCAGAAGCAGCTCTTTCTCTGTGCTGGACCCAAAGCTGAACTTTGGGATTCTTGCTGCTCAGAGAGACTGGGGTGTGCACAACACTACATTTTTACAAAGTTCCGGGTCTTGTTTGCATTATTGTGAGTTGGAATCCTCATTGGGTATAACTTTGTTTCCATCCTGGGGTCTGCCAAACACTAGGACAGAATGGGCAGTCTCCAACCAACACAAGGACTTCCACTTTTGCAACAAGACTCATCTGCCCCAAATCTGCTCCTGCTCCCTAAAACAGGTTTAGGGGGGACCCAGAAGAGAAACCAGGAGGAAATCCCACGGTGCTAGTGGAAATCCGTGTACTGAGTGGACTTGTTATTCAGAGCTACTCTGAATACAACCCAATGCGGCCAGAGGCCAGTTGGCTCCCTGGGAATGGATGTGGTTTCTCTCAAAAGAACACAGGGATGATCCATGGACATGGCTGTTTGTCAGGTGTACTGAGCAAGGAGACCTATGCTAGTCATATTCATTGACAGAGTGTCCCCCCCCCCCCTTTAGATATTCACAGGGACACCAGAGTTGTGCAGAAGGAACAGAATCCCGTCTGGAATGAGGTAAACTCTTTAATCCTGTTGATGGCCTCATAATAATAATAATAATAATAATAATAATAATAATTTATTATTTGTACCCCGCCCATCTGGCTGGGTTTCCCCAGCCACTCTGGGCGGCTTCCAACAAGGATGAAAAATACACTAAAATGTCACATATTAAAAACTTCCCTGAACAGGGCTGCCTTCAGATGTCTTCTGAATGTCAGGTAGTTGTTTATTGCTTTGACATCTGATGGGAGGGCATTCCACAGGGTGGGCGCCACTACCGAGAAGGCCCTCTGCCTGGTTCCCTGTAACTTGACCTCTCGCAGTGAGGGAACCGCCAGAAGGCCCTCGGAGCTGGACCTCAGTGTCCGGGCAGAATGATGGGGGAGGAGACGCTCCTTCAGGTATACTGGACCGAGGCCATTTAGGGCTTTAAAGGTCAGCACCAACACTTTGAATTGTGCTCGGAAACGTACTGGGAGCCAATGTAGGTCTTTCAAGACCGGTGTTATATGGTCTCGGCGGCCGCTCCCAGTCACCAGTCTAGCTGCCGCATTCTGGATTAGTTGTAGTTTACGGGTCACCTTCAAAGGTAGCCCCACGTAGAGCGCATTGCAGTAGTCCAAGCGGGAGATAACCAGAGCATGTACCACTCTGGCGAGACAGTCTGCAGGCAGATAGGGTCTCAGCCTACGTACCAGATGGAGCTGGTAAACAGCTGCCCTGGATACAGATTTGACCTGTGCCTCCATGGACAGCTGTGAGTCCAAAATGACTCCCAGGCTGCGCACCTGGTCCTTCAGGGGCACAGTTACCCCATTCAGGACCAGGGAATCCTCCACACCTGCCCGCCTCCTGTCCCCCAAAAACAGTACTTCTGTCTTGTCAGGATTCAACCTCAATCTGTTAGCCGCCATCCATCCTCCAACCGCTTCCAGACACTCACACAGGACCTTCACCGCCTTCACTGGTTCTGATTTAAAAGAGAGGTAGAGCTGGGTATCATCTGCATACTGATGAACACCCAGCCCAAACCTCCTGATGATCTCTCCCAGTGGCTGCATGTAAATGTTGAAAAGCATGGGGGAGAGGACAGAACCCTGAGGCACCCCACAAGTGAGAGCCCAGGGGTCTGAACACTCATCCCCCACCACCATTTTCTGAACACGGCCCAGGAGGAAGGAGCGGAACCACTGTATAACAGTGCCCCCAGCTCCCAGCCCCTCAAGACGGTCCAGAAGGATGTTATGGTCGATGGTATCAAACGCCGCTGAGAGATCCAGCAGAACTAGGAAACAGCTCTCACCTTTGTCCCTAGCCCGCCGGAGATCATCAACCAGTGCGACCAAGGCAGTTTCAGTCCCATGATGAGGCCTGAATCCCAACTGGAAGGGATCCAAATGGTCCGCTTCTTCCAGGCGTGCTTGGAGTTGTTCAGCAACCACTCGCTCAATCACCTTGCCCAAGAATGGAAGGTTTGAGACTGGGCGATAATTGGCCATCGTGGCCGCATCTAGAGATGGTTTTTTAAGAAGCGGTTTAATAACCGCCTCTTTCAGCGGGTCTGGGAAGGCTCCCTCACGGAGGGAAGCATTCACCACCCCACGAAGCCCATCACCCAGTCCTTCCCGACTAGCTTTTATAAGCCAGGATGGGCAAGGATCCAGGAGACAGGTGGTTGGCTTCACTCGTCCAAGCAGCCTGTCCACATCCTCGGAGGTAACAGATTGGAATTGATCCCACACAACTTGACCAGACAGGACTCTAGCACTCTCCCGCCCCGGCCCTGCTCCCACGGTGGAGTCTACTTCTTCCCGAATCTGAGCGATTTTATCTGCAAAAAAATTTGCAAAATCATTGCAGGAGAACATATGGCCCGTACTGGGCCCCGATGTTACAGGTGGTTCCGCTAAATTGTGAACCACCTGAAAGAGTCTCCTGCTGCTGTTTTCTGCAGATGCAATAGAGGCGGTGAAGAAAGTCTTCTTCGCCGTCGCTATCACCACTTGGTAGGCTCGACGTTGAGCTCTAACCTGTGTCCGGTCAGATTCGGAATGAGTTATCCGCCACCGGCGCTCTAGCCGTCTCAACGATTGTTTCATTGCCCTCAGATCCGTGGAAAACCACGGGGCTCTCCGGGCTCCATGCAATCGGAGAGGGCGCTTCGGAGCCAAACAGTCAATAGCCCTGGTTAACGCCACATTCCAGCGGGCCACCAGGGAATCGGCTGAAAGGCCATCAACATGGGATAAAGCATCCCCTACCACTCTCTGGAAACCATTTGGATCCATTGGCGGGGGCGGACCATCCGAATCGGTCCCACCTCCCTGCAGAGGGGATGGGTCACAGAGAAGTCCAGTTGCACCAGGAAGTGATCTGACCATGGCACTTCTTTTGTTTCGCTTTTAGTTAGTGTCAGATCACCAACATCCATAGAGGTAAACACCAGGTCCAAGGCATGTCCGCGGCTATGGGTTGGGCCAGACTTATTCAGGGACAGCCCCATGGAGGCCATGCTTTCCACGAAGTCCCGAGCGGCCCCTTGTAAGGTCGTGTCGGCATGGATGTTAAAATCCCCTAGGACAACCAAGCTAGGTGTCTCCAGGAGAACATCCGCCACGACCTGAAGCAGCTCGGGCAGGGAATCCTTGGTGCAGCGGGGAGGTCGGTACACCAAAAGGAATCCTGTACTGCCCCTATTGCCCAACTTCCAGAACATGCACTCGGAAAATTGGGTCTTCCCAATAGGACGCCTGGTGCAAACTAATGACTTCCTAAAAATCACTGCAACCCCCCCTCCCCGCCCACATGACCTGGGTTGCTGTGCGTAAGAGAAACCTGGTGGACAAGCAACGGCAAGGACAGGCCCATCTGCTTCATCCAACCAAGTCTCTGTTACACATGCCAGGTCAAGTCCTCCATCCATGATCAAGTCATGGATGGCAGTGGTCTTATGAATCATTGACCTGGCATTGCACAGCAACACTTTCAGGTCATGTGGGTATCCCTTGCTGATTCTAGTATCCATCCGGTCAGGACCAGACCCGGAGGCAGGGATAGTCCTCAGACAACGACTAAACCTGCCTCCTCTGTAATGACATGGTCTGGTCTTAGCGTAACTCCTCCTCCTACCCGTGATCACTGAGATCGGTTGTCCCAGTGCATTCCCCCCTGTGAAACATGTCCCAGCCATTTTGTTGGCTGGGACCAACTCCCCAGCAGCCCTGACCCCTCCCCTTAAGAACAAAATAACACTTTTAAAAAAGAACAACAAAACAACAAAACAACAAAAACAACAACAACAACACAAATAAAACAATACAAACAAAAAACAATAAAAATTACAAAAACATAAAATCAAACAAATTCCCAGGCCCAATAAACATCCACCCCACCCCCACCCCCACATACAAAAAATTCAAAATAAATTTTTTAAAACATTTTAAAAGCACTCTGCACCCCTCCAGCAGTAACAGCAACTGTCCTAGTGAGGCCCGTCAAGCCCTGCCCTGGGCCAGGTGGTAAGTGCAGGAAGGAGCAGGGCCCCATACACTCACACAGGAGAGTCCTCCTGGGCAGCAGAGCGCAGCAGTCCCTGTGAGGCTTCAGACCCCACCCCAGGCCAGATGGTGAGTGGCAGGAAGGAGCAGGGCCCTCAGACACTCACATACAGGAGAGTCCTCCTGGGCAGCAGAGCGCAGCAGTCCCTGTGAGGCTTCAGGCCCCACCCCAGGCCAGATGGTGAGTGGCAGGAAGGAGCAGGGCCCTCAGACACTCACATACAGGAGAGTCCTCCTGGGCAGCAGAGCGCAGCAGTCCCTGTGAGGCTTCAGGCCCCACCCCAGGCCAGATGGTGAGTGGCAGGAAGGAGCAGGGCCCTCAGACACTCACATACAGGAGAGTCCTCCTGGGCAGCAGAGCGCAGCAGTCCCTGTGAGGCTTCAGGCCCCACCCCAGGCCAGATGGTGAGTGGCAGGAAGGAGCAGGGCCCTCAGACACTCACATACAGGAGAGTCCTCCTGGGCAGCAGAGCGCAGCAGTCCCTGTGAGGCTTCAGGCCCCACCCCAGGCCAGATGGTGAGTGGCAGGAAGGAGCAGGGCCCTCAGACACTCACATACAGGAGAGTCCTCCTGGGCAGCAGAGCGCAGCAGTCCCTGTGAGGCTTCAGGCCCCACCCCAGGCCAGATGGTGAGTGGCAGGAAGGAGCAGGGCCCTCAGACACTCACATACAGGAGAGTCCTCCTGGGCAGCAGAGCGCAGCAGTCCCTGTGAGGCTTCAGGCCCCACCCCAGGCCAGATGGTGAGTGGCCAGAAGGAGCAGGGCCCTCAGACACCCACACAGGAGAGTCCTCCTGGGCAGCAGAGCGCAGCAGTCCCTGTGAGGCTTCAGGCCCCACCCCAGGCCAGATGGTGAGTGGCCAGAAGGAGCAGGGCCCTCAGACACCCACACAGGAGAGTCCTCCTGGGCAGCAGAGTCCAGCAGTCCTTTATGAGGCTTCAGGCCCCACCCCAGGCCAGATGGTGAGTGGCAGGAAGGAGCAGGGCCCTCAGACACTCACACAGGAGAGTCCTCCTGGGCAGCAGAGCGCAGCAGTCCTTATGAGGCTTCAGTCACTTGTCTGTGGCCACACCCACACCATCCATTTAAAGTGCTTTAAACCATCACAGTTTTGCCAAAGAATTCTGGGAGCTGTAGCTTGTTAAGGGTGCTGAGAGTTCTGAGGGCATCCCTGTTTCCCCTCACAGAACTGCCGTTCTCTGTGTGGTTTACCACTCAATCTTTCTTCAAAAAGAACTCCTGGAATTGTAGCTCTGTGAGCGGAATAGGGGTCTCCTAACAGCTACTTTCCATGATGCTTCTGAGGAAGCCAGGACTGCACATCCCTCAACTCCTCGAAGGTAAAAACCAGGATGCCATCTTCCCAGACACCATCTGCCTGTTCCTTCTCACAAGAGAACAGCGGCCATTAGGGAATTGTGCCAAAAAACACGTGTTTTGGGGTGCTGCGCAAGATTGCAGCCCTGGAAAAAGTGCTTTTTCGGAAGGAATCACGGCACAAAATCACACAAGATCACAGCACCCAAAATGGCTGCCATTCTCTTGCAAGACAAAAGGGGATATCCCAGTTTTTCTAGGAGACTTGCAGGGGATGGGCACTTTATTTTTTTATTTTTTTTTGCAAATTAAATTTTTATTGATTTTCAGTAAACAAACATACATTCATAAATTACACAAATATAGGTTGCATATTTAACTTAGGTTCTATCATGCCTCTGAGTTCCCTCCATTTCTTTGGTAAGTATCAAATAAAATTCTAATGTGGTGTACTTTATATATCATATTATCAACTACACGCTGTAAGAGTTATTCCAGCCCTACCAGTGTCTTCAAAGATTTACAATTGTTTCTTATATACATCAAATATTTACTCCAATTTTCTTGAAACTTCTGCTCGTCCTGATCTCTTAATTTTCTTGATAGTCTGGCCAGTTCTGCGTAGTCCCTCATTTTAACTTGCCAGTCCATTATATTCGGTATTATGTCTGTTTTCCAATTCTGAGCTAACATATTTCTGGCTGCTGTCGTGGCATATAGAAAGAGGTTTTTATCTTTTTTTTTTATTTCCTTTCCAATCAATCCCAGTAGAAAAGCTTCAGGTCTTTTTGGGAAAGTATATTTAAAGATTTTTTAAAGTTTGTTATAGATTAATTCCCAAAAGCCCTTCACTTTACTACAGGTCCACCACATATGGTAGAGGTCACCCTCCACCTCTCCACACTTCCAACATTTCTTATTTTTTGTTCTATACATCCTTGCTAGCTTTACCGGCGTTAGATGCCATCTGTAGATCATTTTCCACAAATTCTCCTTTAAGGCAGTGCAAGCCGTAAATTTCATTTTTACATTCCATAGTTCTTGCCACGCATCAAAATCGATATTATGGCCAAAATCAATAGCCCATTTAACCATGGCTTCCTTTATCTCTTCGTCTTTCGTATACCAATCCAATAATAAATCGTATGTTTTTGATAGTACTTTATTTTTACCTTCTAGAATATCGATATTGAATTTAGATTTCATAGCACTTTAAATGTATGGTGTGAACACGAGCAGACTGGCAGGAAGACTGCCTGGGAGGCCATGTGCCCTACCCTGCCAAAGGACACATCTGAAGGACTGCCTGCTGCCCTGTCTAAAGCTAAAGAACCTTTAATGGCTGCCTTAAAAATGGTAGCACTTCCTGAAATTTAATTCCTGTTTTTGATAACACCAAACATAGAGTGTCACCAAAGATATTAAAAGATTGGCAGTACAGATTTATAAAATGTGTTTGGAATGGGAGGTGGGGACCAAGAGTTGCTTAAAAAATGAAGCATAGTTAAAAACAATGTGGTCTGTTTTTCCCATCCATAAAACTACATTATGAAACAGCGATGCAGATCTGCGTCCCTCTTCTTTTGTGCAATGTGCAAGTGGGCATCCCAAAGACTGCTAGTCCGACCAGCATGGTGGTCTCCCTCACTCATAAGGGAAAGCAGTTGAACCTTTGGGTGAGCTCCCTCCCATCACCCAGGAGCAAGTGGTTGTCCCTCTAAGACCACCTGATTCCCTAGGCCAGAGGGATGTTGGTTTGTTGTTCAAGCATCCTAGCAGTAAGCACAGAACTTAGATTCAGGGAGTTTTTGATCCAGGCCCCCTGGCACCTGACCATAGACAAGCAGACCTTCTAGAAAAGGGGTTTTTATTTATTCATTCATTTATATTTAACAAAATAGATACCGCAAGCTGCTTGATTGTAGTAAAACTCTTAACTCAGAATATTAAAAGGAACAATAAAAGGAACAATAAAAACAGTTGAAAATGCTTAAAGCTATTAAAACCTAATAAACAATAAAAGAAAATGTTTGGATAGACTTGCCTAAACAAATATGTTTGAAGCAGCCACAAAGAGGAGGCAAGAAATTCCAAAGTGTGAGTGGTGACACACTAAAAGAACATAAAATTAAGGAATGAATATTTTGTGGCACATGTGACAGGGACAGTTCCACAGATCGCAACTGTTGGGTGGTTGTTCCTGTTTACATGCTTCATAGATCAGATGCATCTACCCAGCACTTTGGGATTAAACTTCTAGAGACCCCAAGGAGCAAGAATGACTAATCTAGGAACTCGTGTATATATATATATATAAAATTAACAAGACAACTCCCGAGGGGAAAACAGAAATAAAATATGTTTTTGCTCAGGCCCAGTATCAGCAACCAAAATAATCAAGCATCTGCTAAGGACCCAGTATTATCATGATTATGATTATAATTCAGAAGGATTCATCACCAGCCAGTTCCAACCCAGCCAACCTGTCAGTTTACGCAGCATAGCACTTTTCCTGCTCACCTCATTCCACCACACCCACTTAAACGAAGAGGTTCTTTAGAGGATAGCCACAGTAGCAGCAACACCAGGTTGGGCACTACATTTTGCAGGCAGACACCACATTTCCAATACAAACTGAGCAATGACTCAGTTCCCATTCAAAACTGGCGCATCGTGCAGGAGCCAGGACCACCCACCCAGGACCATCTTGTCCAGGGCAAGGTGAGTGACTAGCACCATCAGCCACTGACTGCTTTTCTTGCTTTCCCTACAGACTCTGGTGTGGTATTTGGATGGAGAGTTGTTGGACAGCGACCCTTTTGTGACTGTCCACCTCCGAGAGTGGAGCACTAAAGCTGTTGACAGGTGAGCCACCAGAAGAATGCATGTTGGTTGCCCTCTTAAAAGACAAAGTCCAGCAACTGGAGGAACGTGTAGCTATGCTCCAAAGAATTAGAGAGCTGGAGCTCTTTTTGGAAGCAACAGAGCACACCGTCTCCACCAAAGAGGAGACAGGGGACTCCCCTGAGAAGGAGGCTAGTTCACCAACACAGGAGCCAGATATATGGAGAAACGTGACTCAAAGAAGTAGGAGGCCCAGGGTTCACTCTGATTGTTTAGAAATACACAATCGCTTTGAGGTCCTCTCCCCTAGCATGGAAGACGAAGAGCAGACTCCATTTGAGGATCTCTCCCTCATTACAGTTGATCAGGTATATGAAGACAAGCAGCAAAGTCAGTCCTCAGGGAATGTGCAGGCGACCTTGGAACGGACAGCTCATGGAAGAACCCCAACCAAACCTAAGAAGAGGCGTGTAGTGGTGATAGGGGATTCCCTACTGAGGGGAACAGAAGCAGTGATCTGTGGGCCTGACAAGATGTCTCGGGAAGTGTGCTGTCTCCCCGGGGCTAAGATCCAAGATGTAACTGAACGACTGCAAGGAATCATAAAACCCACTGACAAATACCCCTTCCTCTTGGTTCATGTGGGAACCAATGACACTGCAAGCAATAGCCTCCAGAAGATCAAAAGAGACTATGAGGCTCTGGGCAGGAAATTGAAGCAATTAAATGCACAAATTGTCATCTCATCTGTCCTCCCAGTTGAACGACGTGGCCCAGGGAGAGAGGGAAAAATAGTGGAAGTGAACAACTGGCTTCGCAAATGGTGTAAACAGGAACGGTTTGGATTCTTAGATCACGGACTGCAGTTTCTTGAAGATGGACTTCTGGCAAGCGATGGGCTGCCCCTCACAACGGTTGGGAGGAATGTTTTTGCCAAAAATCTCAGAAACCTCATCAGGAGGGCTTTAAACTGACTAATGTGGGGGAGGGAGACAGTGCTCCTGAAGGCAGGAGTCTATCAATTGATGAAGATGATCATCCAAATGTCATAGACCGAATGGAGCAAACAGCATGCAGACCTAGTGGTGGGAGGAAAAAATCCTTAAATAAGAGACACGGGGGAATGATTAATGGACTTCAATGTCTGTACACTAATGCGCAAAGCATGGGAAATAAACAAGATGAGCTTGAGCTCTTGGTACAGCAAACTAAATATGACATAATAGGCATCACTGAAACATGGTGGGATAAGTCCCACAACTGGAATGTAATAATGGAGGGATACAATCTATTTCAGAGAAACAGACCAGACAAGAAAGGAGGAGGAGTGGCGTTATATGTCAGGGATGTGTATACCTGTGAAGAGATCCAAGATTTAGAACCTCAAAGCCAAAGTGAGAGCTTTTGGGTCAAAATTAAGGGAGAGAAGAATAACAGGGATCTCATTGTGGGAGTTTACTATAGATCCCCAAGCCAAACGGAGGACATAGATGATGCCTTCCTGGAGCAGATGGCCAAGTATGCAAAAGGAAGGGAGATAGTAGTAATGGGGGACTTCAGTTACCCGGATATTTGTTGGATGTCAAACTCAGCCAAGAGCATAAGGTCAAACAGATTCCTCACTGGCCTTGCAGACAACTTCATTGTCCAGAAAGTGGGAGAAGCAACAAGAGGAACAGCCATTTTAGATCTGGTCCTAACCAATGTTGATGACCTGGTTAGTTGGGTAGAAGTGGAAGGATCATTAGGCGCGAGTGATCATGCTCTTCTGAAGTTTACTATACAGCGGAAAGGAGCAGCCAAGCATACTAGGACTCAATTTCTTGACTTTAAGAAAGCCGACTTCATAAAACTTAGGGAAGTGCTGGGTGAGATCCCATGGACAGTAATACTAAAAGGAAAGGGAGTTCATGATGGCTGGGAGTTTGTTAAGAGGGAGATAGTAAAAGCACAACTTCAGGCAATACCAATGAGACAGAAACATGGAAGGTGCCTAAAGAAGCCAGGGTGGCTATCTAAAGAACTTTTAACTGAGTTAAGATTAAAAAAAGATGTGTACAAAAAATGGAAAAGGGGGGAAACCACCAAAGAGGAATTCAAACAAATAGCCAGCACGTGTAGACACAAAGTCAGAAAAGCTAAAGCACAGAATGAACTCAGGCTTGCTAGAGAGGTTAAAAGCAACAAAAAAGGCTTTTATGGGTATGTTCGTAGCAAAAGGAAAAACAAAGAAACAGTGGGGTCACTCAGAGGAGAAGATGGTGAAATGCAAACAGGGGACACAGAAAGGGCTGAACTCCTCAATGCCTTCTTTGCCTCAGTCTTCTCCGATAAAGAAAACAATGCCCAACCTGAAGAATTTGGAGCAAATGATTCAGCAGAGGAAACACAGCCCAGAATAACTAAGGAGATAGTGCAAGAATACTTGGCTAGTTTAGATGTATTCAAGTCTCCAGGGCCAGATGAACTGCATCCAAGAGTATTAAAAGAACTGGCAGATGTGATCTCAGAACCACTGGCAGTCATCTTTGAGAATTCCTGGAGAACAGGCAAAGTCCCGGCAGACTGGAGGAGGGCAAATGTTGTCCCTATTTTCAAAAAGGGGAAAAGAGAGGACCCAAATAATTACCGCCCAGTCAGTCTGACATCAATACCAGGGAAGATTCTAGAGCAGATCATTAAGCAAACAGTCTGTGAGCACCTAGAAAGGAATACTGTGATCACCAATAATCAGCATGGATTTCTGAAAAACAAGTCATGTCAGACTAACCTGATCTCGTTTTTTGACAGAATTACAAGCCTGGTAGATGAAGGGAACGCAGTGGATGTAGCCTACCTTGATTTCAGCAAGGCATTTGACAAGGTGCCCCATGATATTCTTGTAAAGAAGCTGGTAAAATGCAGACTTGACTATGCTACCACTCAGTGGATTTGTAACTGGCTGACTGACTGAACCCAAAGGGTGCTCATCAATGGTTCCTCTTCATCCTGGAGAAGAGTGACTAGTGGGGTGCCACAGGGTTCTGTCTTGGGCCTGGTCTTATTCAACATCTTTATCAACGACTTGGATGATGGACTCAAGGGCATCCTGATCAAATTTGCAGATGACACCAAACTGGGAGGGGTGGCTAACACCCCAGAGGACAGGATCACACTTCAAAACGACCTTGAAAGATTAGAGAACTGGGCCAAAACAAACAAGATGAATTTTAACAGGGAGAAATGTAAAGTATTGCACTTGGGCAAAAAAAAATGAGAGGCACAAATACAAGATGGGTGACACCTGGCTTGAGAGCAGTACATATGAAAAGGATCTGGGAGTCTTGGTTGACCACAAACTTGACATGAGCCAACAGTGTGACGCGGCAGCTAAAAAAGCCAATGCAATTCTGGGCTGCATCAATTGGAGTATAGCATCTAGATCAAGGGAAGTAATAGTGCCACTGTATTCTGCTCTGGTCAGACCTCACCTGGAGTACTGTGTCCAGTTCTGGGCACCACAGTTCAAGAAGGACACTGACAAACTTGAACGTGTCCAGAGGAGGGCAACCAAAATGGTCAAAGGCCTGGAAATGCTGCCTTAAGAGGAACGGCTAAGGGAGCTGGGCATGTTTAGCCTGGAGAAGAGGAGGCTAAGGGGTGATATGATAGCCATGTTCAAATATATAAAAGGATGTCACATAGAGGAGGGAGAAAGGTTGTTTTCTGCTGCTCCAGAGAAGCGGACACGGAGCAATGGATCCAAACTACAAGAAAGAAGATTCCACCTAAACATTAGGAAGAACTTCCTGACAGTAAGAGCTGTTTGACAGTGGAATTTGCTGCCAAGGAGTGTGGTGGAGTCTCCTTCTTTGGAGGTCTTTAAGCAGAGGCTTGACAACCATATGTCAGGAGTGCTCTGATGGTGTTTCCTGCTTGGCAGGGGGTTGGACTCGATGGCCCTTGTGGTCTCTTCCAACTCTATCATTCTATGATTCTATGATTCTAAGAAAGCCAAAATGGAGCATCTGGGGGTCAGGGACCATTCTTGCTTTGCATACACCGTTGAAGGACCCGTTTGCAATGCTCTTCTCTAGCTAAGTCATGCGTACAGAAATGCATGTTCTCAGGTAAAGTATGCATAGTAATGTATATATTAGGGATATAATCAAAAAAATGCATTATATCACAAGAAATTGTTTTGCAAAATTGGGCATATGAGGCAGAATTGCATATGAGGCAGAATTGCCTTGGCTGGGGAGGGCGGGGTATAAATAAATAAATAAATAAATAAATTATTATTATTATATTATTATTATTATTATTATATTAGGAAAATGCTGCACTAAAATTCTGATGGAACTTTCACAACGAAAACAAAGCCAAACCACAAATAGATGTGGAAATGTGCAAAGCTGAACTTAAGAGTGGGAAAAGGAGAAACTGTGCGAACCTGAAATTGGTACTAATTCATCCATCCCTAGTGGAGGCTCCCCAGGTGATTTAGAACCCTGGAAGATCAGAGTCTGTGCAGAGAGGTTCCACAGTGCAGGAGGGGGTGATGAGGGAGGATGGACCTTTGAACATTTGCGCACACACACCCCAATGTTAGTTTTACACATCAGTAGACTTCCTGATCACTGTAATCCATGCACTGGTAACTGTGAGGCTAGATTACTGTAAAGCGTTGTATGTGGGACTGCCCTTGGGCCTCATTCAGAAGCTCCAGGTCGTGCAGAATACTGTGGCCAGAGCACTGGTGGGAGCTTTTTGTTGAAAACATGTGGCACCCCTGTTAAAACAGCTGCATGAGCTGCCCGTCTAATACTGAGCCACATTCAGTCTTCTTGTATTAATTTACAAAGCCCTGAACATCTTAGGTTCAGGATACCACAGGGATTTCCTGAACCCTTGTATCCCACCACAATCATCTGCAGGAACATCTCTGACCATTCCCAGAGTTGGTGGGGCTCAACAACAGGAAACAGGTCCTTTCGTGTCATCAGTCCACCACTGACAATAGAGATTCAGCAGGTGCCTTTTGTACTTTCAAATGCCTGCTAAGAACTTTTCTATTCCATCAGGCCTATACAGGCAATTCAGAGTACCTCATCTTCCACACCAGTCTACAGATGTTTGTTTTAATTTGTTTGCTTTTAACTTACTTTTAATTTTTTATTATTTTACTGGATGTTTTTTAATATGGTTCTATTGCTGTAAACTGCTGTGGTATATTTCTATGCTACAGTGGTATAAAAATATGAAAGAAAGAAAGAAAGAAAGAAAGAAAGAAAGAAAGAAAGAAAGAAAGAAAGAAAGAAAGAAAGAAAGAAAGAGAGCTAAGAACCCATTCCTGAGTTTTAGTGTGTTCTCAGCAGTCATCCAGCCCCGGTTTCTGTTTTGTTTCTTAACCTTGGGCACTTGTTCCGTCTCGTCTACAGGCATCAGACTGAAGCTTTATTCACGATGTGCTGGTTTTCTATGTGTCTTTTGAGGGGGCGGGGTATTCAAATATGGTATATTCTTCTACACATGCAAAGGTCTAGGGAGCAGTAGGGGGATTATCTCTTTTTTTTTTTTTTTGCTAATTGTATAAACTGGAATGAAGATCAATCTACCTTCAGGGCAAAACTGCAGGTCACATCTAATGGAACTGTAGTATTTAGAGACTGCTGTGTTTTTGTTTGTTTTTGTTTCCTTTTCTTTCCTTTTCCTTCTTTGGATGTTGCCATGGCCTTTAGCTAGCACAATAAAATCCAAAAAAAATTTAAAATACGCAACTTCTATAATGGAGAGAAGAATTGGGAATGGTGCATGGGTTGGTGTAGTAACCCCTCCCTCCCCTGCCAAAGTTTTTACAAATCTTGCCATCCCCCTGCAGCTACACATTGCAACAGCAGCAGCTTCCTTCCTGGTGCAAGTAAGTCATGGGCTTTTGTCAGGCATGTGGCAGAGTTCAAGCCCCTCCATGCCCACCATGGCCCCAGTTCTCATCTGGACAACTACTGAGTTGTATAGGGAAGCTTTTTAAGGTTTAATATTTTACTATGTTTTTATATATGCTGGAAGCCACCTAGAGTGGCTGGGGCAACCCAGTCAGATGGGCAGGGTACAAATAACAAATTATAGTTATTACAATACTAAGAAAGATGTACAAAAGGGTAAATTCCATGTTTAATGTCTCAGGCACACACTGCCATCAAATTCCAGGGGATAGTGGGTGGACCTAGCCAGATGGGTGGGGTATAAATAAATTGTTGTTGTTGTTGTTGTTTAGTCGTTGAGTCGTGTCCGACTCTTCGTGACCCCCTGGACCAGAGCATGCCAGGCACTTCTGTCTTCCACTGCCTCCCGCAGTTTGGTCAGACTCATGTTTGTAGTTTCGAGAACACTGTCCAACCATCTCGCCTCTGTCGTCCCCTTCTCCTTGTGCCCTCCATCTTTCTCAACATCAGGGTCTTTTCCAGGGAGTCTTCTCTTCTCATGAGGTGGCCAAAGTCTTGGAGCCTCAGCTTCATGATCTGTCCTTCCAGTGAGCACTCAAGGCTGATTTCCTTCAGAATGGGGAGGTTTGATCTTCTTGCAGTCCATGGGACTCTCAAGAGTCTCCTCCAGCACCATAATTCAAATAAATAAATAAATAAATAAATAAATAAATAAATAATTTAATTATAAATAAATAAATTATTTAAATAATTTAAATAAATTATTATTATTATTATTATTATTATTATTATTATTATTATTATTTAATTAACAGCTGACTCTAGCATCTTCTTGACATTGCCAGGGGAACCTGGCATGTCACAGCCATTTACGTGTTACAAAATATTTGCATCTTTGTGGAAGGATGTGGATTTTGGTGGGCTGGGAGGTCTGAGTCCTGTCTGCTTCCTCCTTGCCCAACGTGGAACCTTCCAGATGATTTGGACTACAACTCACATCAGCTGCAGGCAGCATAGGCAGCATAGATGCTGTGGGGTTGTAGTCCAAAACATCTGGAGGGCACCATGTTGGGAAGGGGGTCTCCTTCTAACACACTGCTAACTTTTGCACTGGCTTTGAAGTTCTTTGATGACTTCCCCTTATATCTCCTACTCTAGGAATTTTGGCTTTGCTAGCATAGCCCTAGGAGCTGCTTCTGAAAGACCCAGAACTTTGATCAACATCAAGAACCTGGCACTGAGGGATGACAATCTGAAACCAACTGGGGTATGCCAGGAAAGGGGAGTCTGTGTGTGAATGATGAGGGGATCTGGGTGTCCATCTGAGCGGTAGTGAGAGGCAGTGGGCCCAGGACAAGATTACATTGAGTTCCCTCTAGATCAACCTTCCTCAACCTTCTGCCCTCTAGATGTTCCGTACTCCAGCACCTATCATCCCTGAATCGGCTATGTTGACAAGGGCTGATAGGAATTGGCTGTACATCTGGAAGACACCAAATAGGAAAATACTGCTCTAGATTCCTTGATTTTGAACAATGCTGATGTGGGTTGCCTCCCCTCTAGGGTTCCCTGCTGTGGTGTTGCTTTTCCATAATTATTTGGAAGTAGAATTAACAGGGTGCTTTTAAATAACCTTAGAAGGGACCTTTGCTGAAGTGGACTTATTTAGAAGTTTGTAAACACTGGTCATGAAGAAGGACATGGCACTGAAAGATAGCATTAGATTGTCCAGCAATGCTCTTCCCATAACTTAAATCTTCCTATAATATTTACTCACAAGTCTATTCAGCGACAGTCCATTCCATGTTGATTTAAAATGTCCTCTTTGTAGGCCCAACTCTTTAATTGAACAGAAATGATTAAAAAGGCCGGAAAGTGCAAAATGGAAGATTTATTTAAAGGCACGGGAGTCCCAAGACACCTCAGTAGCATTTTGCCAGTCTATACAGCACAGGACAGTGCTGCAATTTCTTATTATTGCACACACACAAAAACCATAAATTGGGTCTATAAAGGTAGGATAATAATAATAATAATAATAATAATAATAATAATAATAATTTATTATTTGTACCCCACCCATCTGGCTGGGTTTCCCCAGCCACTCTGGGCGGCTTCCATAGAAACCAAAAATACACTAAAATATCACACATTAAAAACTTCCCTGAACAGGGCTGCCTTAAGATGTCTTCTGAATGTCAGGTAGTTGTTTATCGCTTTGACATCTGATGGGAGGGCATTCCACAGGGCGGATAAGTAGAATAAAAACACTGAAATGCAATTATGTGGTGATGGGATCTGTATTATCCATAAATTTAAGTGAGTGAAGGATGCCAGTCCCAGAGTAAAAGGCTAAAAGCAGCCATAGACCCAGTTGTGAAAGAGCCTCAGTGCTTGTCAGCCATCCCAGCAACTTTTCTGGCAATGGCCAAAATAGTGACAGGCTGGAGCAAGTGTGGCTGGAGAAAAAGTGCAGAAGGCAGTCTTGCAGATAAATCCACAAAATTAATAGCCCTCTAAGTAATTATAAAGGCAACCGAAACTCACAATGTGGAAGATATTTGAGGCACATCAGCAGCCTGGAAGAAATTAAGAAGAAGCTGATGTTCATCTAACGTACAGAAAATTCTCATCTGGTTGCCCTGAGAAAACCCTTCCATGAATGAATATAGCAGCCTGCATAGATAAGCTAAAATAATTATTTCTAAAGGAAAACGTAACATTCAGAGAAGAATCCACAAATATTTCTTAGGGGGCCTGGTATCTACACACTGGCTATAGCAGACATGAGAAGATAAGGATTCTTATATCCATACTGTTAAAAACTTGCCCAGTGATTTCTGCAGTTCAGGCTGTTGGTCTAGGGATGTGAGCAGGCCAGGCTGCTTTCTTTTAGGTTTCGGGTGGGGTTTGCTTGGGAACCCCTTATTGTTTTCACTTTAGCTGCTTGCAAACTAATACACATTCACCTGACTCAACATTTCAGTGTACCATCACTGTGAAGATCTGCTTTTCCCCTGCAGAACCTGCAACAGATCTGCCATCAAAAAAACATGATTTCAGGAAATTTAGTAAGTATGCAGTTGGCTTGGGGACTGATGCCTACCTAGTATTGATTACCAGCCCACAAGCTTGGGTCCTCATTCCATGATGGGCCTCTAAATACTGAACCAGAGAGTTCAACTGCCAACCCTGAGAAAGTCATCATTTCTAAGATGATTTTGATGAAGCAATGAAATCTTAAACACCTCATTAGCTTCCTAGGGAAATTTATATTTTCAGTCTATTTGATTTTTTTCCTACAAGGTGAGTCTATTTTGCTTGTGTTTTTATGTAAAATTGCTGTGCCTTTGTATTATTATTTCTATCAATTATATTGCTCAAAGATTATATTGCTCACCTTCTTATGCCCCGTACGGGTCCCACTGACTTTGTCTGTGTTTTTCATACGTACGTCTGCACATTTCATGTGTGTGCAGCAGACTGCGCTGTAATGTAAGCAACACCACCTTCACTCCTGCGTGTTTGAACCACACATTAGCCCCAGGAGATCCCCAGAAGGAAAGATTTCTCTTCGCCTTTGATTAATTCTTGTATCATTTCAGAGATTCTGTGCATTATATTGCTTCAAATATTTAGGGGGGAAAGCTATGGAAACAATAGACGTTACAGCACTGTTATTTCTGGTCTTCACCAGTTTGCTGCCCCATCTTTGCAAAGGATTCTGAAACGGAAGAACTGGTTCCAAAGGAAACAGATATCCAAGAGGCAACGCCAATGCCCACACCCAAGAAAGTGTTGGTCGACAAGAAGCAAGTCTTTCAGGTAAGGTGGTCCAACTGCTGAGGTCAAAATGTAGGAACAATCATTGTTTTAAGACATCCTCTGCCATCCTGATGCCATCCAGTTGCAGCCATACTGGCTGGGACTAATGGGAGATCAGGTGCAACAACATCTGGATGATGACTAGTTGGCCTCCGCTGCTATAAAGTCTCCTCTTTCTATCTCAACTATTTTCCCTTGGATGTAACTCACCGGTAAAGATGTCAGAGAATTCCAACAAAAATGGAAGTGGGACCATAAATTGTCAGTGTTCACTTATTTGTCCCATATCTGGGACATAAATCAATCTAGTAAATACAATCAGTATTTGCTTTTGCTTTCAGTCCACCAATGATACATCATTGATTACGTTTCTTCCCCATTTGCACTACATATCCTTTGCATCAGAATGAATAGGGTGTAATAATGTAGTGACAATGCAATTCAGTTAATTAATTATGTAGATTACATTTGTTATGTAATTTCACTGCAGTGGATAGTGAGAGAAGTAATGCAGGCTTGGGCAGAACACGAACTGCAGTGGAACAGTGGAGCGTGTGACATATACGTGGTGAACCAGAAAATGCTGCCTTCTTCCATTCCTACCCACTGGCTTACATCCTGGAGTCTGAGCTCCACTATCCCTTGTCACCTCCACCTTTTTGTTCTCTTATTTTGGCCCTTTCTCCAAGCATGTCTCCATTCTGGGTGTTACTCACCTGCCTGTTGGCCATAGACTATGACAACAGATCACAGATGCTTTCAGAGTGTGGCCAACATGTTGCCTCTCTCATTCTAGGTGCGAGTTGGAATAATAGAGTGCCGGCAGCTGCAAGAAAACAACATCAAGCCGGTGGTCAAAGTCTCTATTGGGGATTACGTGTTCAGGACGAGAATTAAATTTGGGAACAGCCCCTACTACAATGAGGTTGGTATTCTGTGAGCTTTCGGGTGGCATGCACAAACACTGTCCTTGGCTGACAGGGGCTTTCCTGTCTGGGGCTCAAATGAAAAAGTCATTGTACAGTAGCAGGATCTTAGGACTTGAAGGTGCTGGCTTGCTAAGAGGAAGAGATGCTGTATTTGGAAAGGCACTATGAACCACCTGCTTTCTAGAATGAACACACTATGAGGCTGTTTGCAGTCATTTCTGCAATGTTGGGGAACCTGTGGTCCTCTAGACGTTGCTGGGCTCTGTCCCTCGTTAGCCCAAACCAGCATGGTCTGTGCTCAGAGATGATGGGAGATGTAATCCAACAACATCTGGGGGACAACATGTTTGCTACCCCTGCTGTAGAGAGTAAGAGGAACAACTTTCCTCCTGTCTACAATCCAGCAGCAATAGCTCAATAACTATACAAATCGAGTGGAGGAAGCCAGTTGGGCAGAGGAAAGCTACTTTCCTGGTCCAATATAAGTAAATGGTGTTATTGTCCAGTCAACTGCAATCCAAAGAAAATGAAAGAGAGCCTATAGCTCATTGGTAAAGCAACAAAGGAAGTGATCTTATATCAAGTCAGCCCATTGGTCCACCTAGCTCAGTAATGTCAACACTGACTGGCAGCAGCTCTCCAATCTTTCCCATCCATACCTAGATATGTCAGGGATTGAACCTGGGGTTTTTTGCACTCATAGCATTCTCTGTCACTGAGCTTAGGGATAAAATAATAATAATAATAATTAATAAATTAATTAATTAATTAATATTTATACTCTGGGTGGCTTCAAACACACATTTAAAATAAATAAATAAATAACAAAACACCAAACATTAATATTAACAACCTGTTCATGCAGATATCAGATCCAAACTGGCATGTTCAGTTAAACAGTTTTCCCCCTCCTCCATTTAAATAACAGACAGGAAAAACCCTTTCTTGCCTGGGATAGTTTGGTTCAGCATAAGGCAACTACATTTGTCCAAAATGATTAGATATAATTGGTAGACTAACCAATTAACCTTTAGTCGCTCAAGCAGTTGGGACCAGTTGGAACTGGTGAAAAATAAACTATCTTGGGACATGAGAGTTAAATGCTCACACCTTTGCTTTTGGGGACTGTTTTGATTCATCCTGTTCTCACAGTGGCAAACGAGGGAGCAGAACTTGAGCACAAGAGTAGCGCTCTCCCCTCCCATGGTTTCCAGCAAGTGGCATTTTGAAGCACTGCTGCCTACAGCTGTGAAGGTGGAATGAAGCCACCATGACTAGGAGCCATTGACAGCCCTCTCCTCCTCCATGGATTTTTCTAATTCTCTTTTAAAGCCATCCAAGCTGGTGGCCATCACTGCCTCCTGGAAAGCAAGCTCCATGGCTTGACTGAACACAGCATCTCCTCCTAACAATATTCTGTTTTCTTTATCAGCACGTAAGACAATTGTTTTGGAGGGGATTCAACAACATGCATGATGGTGGTATCATCTTTATGGTCTTTTTTTGCAGCTGCTGAAGACAAGTCTATTCACCCAGACCTTTTAAATGACATACATTTTACCTCTGGGCCACTCTATTTATAATTGAGTTTTAAATTATGCTTCTGTGTTTTGCTTTTCTTGTTGTTTTATTAGGTTTGTTTTGGTTTGCTTCCTGTGAGTACCCAGAGAACTCCTGTTATAGTATAGCTGCATAAAAGTAGAAACTATGCATGAATGATTACTCAGGTGGAAAGCCCTTCAATGGGTTTGAAGCTGTAATAAGGACTTTTCAATATTGCCTCTGCTGCAAGGTTGTCATCTTACTGCAGCCATAGGCAACCTCGGCCTGCCAGATATTTTGGGACTACAATTCCCATTATCCCTGACCACTAGTCCTGTTACCTAGGGATCATGGGAGTTGTAGTCCCAAAACATCTGGTGGGCCAAGGTTGCCTATGCCTGTCTTACTGCAACCTAGGTACCTCTCTTCTTCATTCACATTTGTTTGATTTTCCTTAGACATTCGTTCAGACTTTTGATGAGAGACCTATGCAACTATTTGACCAGTTCATTGACATCCAGGTGAGACAGCGCCATCTGGTCCTTCCTTTTCAACAGAATCCCATGTCCTCAAGAGCAGCCCGTGTGGTGCTCTCCAAAGGCTGGCAGGCTCCAGCTCCTAGCAGCCCCCAAAGTCTGGCACGATAGGAGTTGGATTCCAGCAACCTCTGGAGGACAAAAGGTTAGACACGTCTTGTGATTGCATTACCTTGTGATTCTTGTAAAGAAGCAGCAAATTGGGTTGTCGGCAACTGGGGCCACATTAGCACCATAAATTTGAAGCACTATCGTGTCACTTTAAACAGCCCCAAAGAATGCTGGGAGCTGTAGTTTGCTAAGGACACTGAGAGTTATTGGGAGACTCCTGTTCCCCTCACAAAGCTACCATTCCCAGAGTACTTTAACAATCAATCCCTCTTCACAGGGAACTCTGAGAATTGTAGCTCTGGCAGGCTTCATTCAGACTCAGGGCTGATAACCTGGGGAGCAGAACTGGCAGTTTTGTAAAGGAAGAAGCAGACCAGATGTAAAGTGACTTCTAGTCCGGAATCTTCAGAGAGTCTTAGTGGAACAAGGAGGCAGAAGGAGCCGTAGCAGAAACTGAGGAGTGGATACAAGAACAAACACAGAGATTCCCAAGCATATAGGAACAAGGCCATCCCACCACCGTCCCCAGCAAGTAGCTAGAACCTTGTCCTCAATCCACATCCTCAGCTAAACACTGCAAGGTCCCAGGGTCGTTCATCGCAGCTCCAAGGAACCTGGCCAGGTGAGAGGTTGCATGAGCTGCTTCTGAGACGTTGCATGCCCATGGACTGTGGGCACTCTTTTCCACTCCCCAGCCATGCTTCCTTCTCACAAGAGGTCACAACACCTAAAAGGCCACAAATAACTGTTAAGCAACTAGGTTGTTCCACTCAGAGTAGACCCATTGGAATTCCTTCACTTGTTAGGCCACATTCGCACCATACATTTAAAGCACTACAATACCACTTTAAACAGTCCTGACTTTCCCCAAAGGATTCTGGGAGCTGTACTTTATTAAGGGTGCTATTAAGGAGGCCCCTCTCCCCTTCACAGAGCTATAATTCCCAGATTTCCCTGTGAAGAGGGATTGTTAAACCACTGTAGGAACCGTAGCTTTAGGAGGGGAATGGGGGTCTCCTAACAACTCTTGGCACTCTTAACAAACTACAGCTCCCAGAATCCTTTGGGGGAAGCCAGAACTGTTTAAAGTGGTATCGTAGCACTTTATGATGTGGATGTGGTCTGAGAGAGCTAGCAGGGCAAAAGGAGGAGACACCCATTCCTGGGTCTGAGGCCTAAGAAGAAGCCATCAGGCAGGGGAACCAGAAATAAGGATAGAAAACCAACACACGATTGCCCAGGTGAAGTCCAAGCTTGACCCTGACACTTTTTGTTAGCTCTTTCAAGTCAGGAACGTAGGAAGTTGTCTTGTATCAAATCAGGCTGCTGGTGTATTTGTTATACACTGGCTGGCAGCAGCTCTCCAGGGTTTCAAACAGATGTCTTTCTCATCTTTACCTGGAGTTTCCTGAACCTGGGACTTTCAGCAGGCAAAGCAGGTAGTCTCCCTCTGGACTGTGGCCCTTTCCCCGCCTAGCCTGACGGTAGGCAAGTGTGGTGTGTACACCAGAAGACGTGGTGTGGGCTGGTGGCTCTTGAGTCACCTTCCTCCAGCTCCCATTGATTATGTTTTCCATTCTTCCACACCCTCTGCGCAGACAGTGTGTTGTTCCTGGGTTGCCTGTTTTGCATTTTAAACCCTTAAATCTATTCCTTTTCCTCGAAGATACAAAAGAAGCCCCAATGCAAGTGGCAAAAGGACAACGCAGCTGCTAATTGTATCTCACTTAGACTAGGGGCAACCCATGTGGTGTGGTGCCCTCCATATGTTTTGGGTGAAGGTGCATTGCCCAGTCCAGTACCAGTAGCGTATTCAGGACACCCCATTAGAGGGTGGAAGTCTCTGTCCAGAAGCCAAGCATGGGCCTTAGAGCTTCCAGCAAATGGCCTTAGCGTGGCCACCTCAGTAGCTTGGTGTCTTGGAGCGGCCAAAGTCCTTGGCATAACCCTGAAAATGTTTCAGCCCTCCAGAAGGAAGCTAAAACAAATATATAGTACACCCAATGCCTGAGCCAAAATGTCACCTACTTCTGTAAAGTTGTGGCCATTTTTAATCCAGATTGTTGTCTGGTTCAGTTTATTTTATCACTCCTTATTTTAGTCACTGCCTGGGGGAGAGTGGAGTTGTGACTGAGGCCACAATTGCCTCTTACTCAGACCAGACACAACCAATGTGGTGGGGGCCCCTCCACATATAGTATTTTGGAGTTCAGCTCCCATCAGCCCCGGCATGGCAATTTCAGTGATCAAGGATGATGGAAATTGTAGTCCTCAACAATTTGTTTCCTGCTTGGCAGGGGGGTGGACTCGATGGCCCTTGTGGTCTCTATGATTCTATGATTCTATGAACATCTGGAGGCACTGCATTGCCAACCCCTATACTAGACAGACAAGGCAGCTTTGTGGGAGGGGAGGGGAATTTATGTGTGTTTCTTTTTTAGGTGCTGAACTCCAAGGCAATACGGGCCGATTCCCTCATTGGGGTCTTCAGGGTGAGCAGATGCAATTTTGGCTGATATCTACAGAGAGGCAGAAATCAAGAGGTGCCTCCCTGCTGGTGATGCTCAGTGGGCCTGAACTCAGGACTGGGCCTTGAGCTGCTCTGGGCTGGCCCCCGAGACAAGGGAAAGAGTCTTTTTTAGAAGTTCTGATCTCTCAGCCAAGCTTTTGACATTCATTCATTGTTTGTTTGTTGTTTTACCACTGGTAGCACTCAACATCTGGCAACATCCAACACTTAAACAGGCTCTATTTATGGCAGCTAATTACATTAGAGCAACAACTACTAAATGCAATGTTATATTAGGGTATCATTTGCCTATAAAGGCATACATCAGTGAAAATGTCATACAAAAATGCATTACCATAGGAGAGAGTGCTTGCAAACATGTCTATATTTGTCAAAACTGCATTTAAGAATTAGGGGAAATTCACGCTAGGGAAACCAAATTGCTGCAGAAATGTGAAGAACTGAATTTAAGATTGGAAAAAGGAGAAACTTAGAAAACCAGAATTTGTAAATCCCTAGTCCCAGCTCATACCTTGGGTTGGTTTCCTTGGAGTGAAGGCCACGGAAGGCTGATGGTGATTTCTGTGGTAGAAGGTTTATAAACACAGGCTGAGCATGTTCTGGAAGGTTTACAGCATTAATCTTCCAGCTGATTATCTCTTCCTCCTACTTTAGGTTCCTGGGGTGGGTCACCAAAGCCATAGCTTTGGATTCTTGCAGAGAGCAAGTCAGGCCTCTGTGTCTCTTCTGCAGCTCCAGCCCCCAGACGGCCATTCTCCTGTGTCCTTTTCCACACAGAGATATCTTGAAGACATCCCCTTTAGCCAGGGAGAGGGAGGGAGACACACCCTCTTCCACTGACCACCCAGAAGAGCCTCCAGAGATTTAGAGTTTCTGTGACAACACATTAGCATACATTACAATACAGATACTTAATAGACCTGCCTATGCTATTTCCTTAATAAAGAAGCATTTGACCATTTTAGCAATCTCCCCTATTCCTGTGGAACCCCATTTTAGTTATAAAATCACAGGATTGGAAGGGAACCCCACCTCCCGCAAAAAGGAAAAACCACCACAATTTAGTCTAACCACAAACTCTTTGCAATATTCTGAATTGCCCTGAAATTTTCCCACAACTCAATTTTTCCTTTCCTTGACAATTCCTGTAACTCCTTCTGTTTTTCTCTCTCTGCAGATTGAGATCGGGCTTGTGTATGAATCTCCAGGTACTTTTGTCTAGAGCCAGTGGCGAGTTTGAGGGCTCTTGGGAGGCAGGGTGTCCAAGACCCTTCAGCTACTGTTCCCTTCCTCCGCCCTCCATTGGGCTTTGTGCTCCATCCTCACATCACAAGCTCCATGGATGTTTTTCGTGTCAGATCCTGTTAATTGTCCTACTGGTTGTTTTGTGCTAATATGCTTTTTATATTGTAGTGCATTATATTTGTATTACATATTACAGCTGTTGTGCTTCTACTATATTTAAATTGCCTATTTTCTATGTATATTTGTGGGAAATGAAATGTAAACCGGCTATTGTAGGACATGGGATGGTATTACTACGCTATAGAGCCTGTCAGATTTGAGTATATGGTGATGGCAATTGAGAGTGAGAGCTAGTGAGGCAATGTAAGCAATCAGATCAACCTTTTCACAAGGAGTGCCTAAAAGAATTGGAAAAGGAAGCCCTCATCAACAGGGCCAAAACCATTCATGGAAACTTGTGAAAAGTTTCAGCTCAGACCTCAGATTTAGGGCTTGACAGCTTATATTACCTACAGAGTAAGGAAAGAGGGACTCTGGCCAGGTCACACAGTTTTATATTGACATTTGACAGAAAGGAAGCATCCTTGTGATACTGTTACTCATAGCAACTCCCCTGCGAGGATTTTCTAGTTAAGAGAAAAGGTGAGCAAGAGGTGAAATGACAGAGGTGTCTAAAATGATGCCTGGCCTGGAGAAAGTGGACAGAGAAACGTTTTTCTCCCTCTCTCATAACACCTGAACTCATGAACAATCAATGATGTTGGAAGATTCAGGACAGATAAAAGAAAGCCCTTCTTCACAAAGCAGTTAAACAGTTAAAATATTGAACTGTGGAACTCACTCCCGCAGGAGGCAGTGATGGCCGCCATCGAGGATGGCTTTAAAAAAGGATTCGGCAAATCCATGGAGGAAAAGGCTGTCCTTGGTAATCAATGGCTGCTGGCCATGATGACTATGCTCTGCCTCCATGGCTGGAGGCAGCAAGGCCTCTGAAGACCAGCTGCTGGAAACCCCGGGGGAGAGAGGGCTCTTGGGCTCGGGTCCTGCTTGAAGGTTTCCCACAGGGATCTGGCAGGCCCTGGTGAGAACAGGATTCTGGCCAAGCCTGATCCAGCAGGATCTTCTAATGTTTTTAAAATGAATGTCTGTCCACAATTAGATGGCACTTCTGGATGGTGTGAATGTTGGCTCTTGTTCTTTTCCCTAGGTCATGCTCTGATGGGCAAATGGCTGAGCCTCTATGACCCAGCTAATCTCAATGCCGGACTAAGGGGCTATGTGAAAGTTAACCTCTGTGTCCTTGGAGCTGGAGATCAGGCGCCGGTAAAAATCTTTACATTACAACAGCTTCACCACCTCAACAGAGGCTTGTCACGGGCATTCAAGTTCATGTGATGCCATTGGCAGCTATTAAAATGATGGGGTGCCTTGTTTGGATAATGGAATAAAGCATCATTTTTCAAGACTGGTAGGTCAGACGCCAACTTGCTAAACAGTTTAGTAGAGCAGGACAGGCTGACTAGACAAGCAGAACTCTTGGGGGCCTTGTACCAGCAGCCTAAATAGGAAGAACTTGGGATTTTAGCAGCAACATTCTTAAGAAGATAAATATTATCTATACCTGGGTCCTGCTACAGGATGCCAACAGCAGCTCAGTTGATAGCTCAGTTAGTTAGAGTGTGGTGTTGAAAACATCAAGGTTGCGGCTTCAGTAAGGGACAGCTGCATATTCCTGAACTAGATGATCCTCAGGATCCATTCCAACTATGATTCCATGATTCTACTATGTGGGGTGCCCACCCAAATTCCTATGCCAGACTGGGATGGTGGATATGGAGTGTTAGACTTATTCCTGTGGGGAACAAGGTTCAAACTCCTATTTTGCCCTGAAGCTCAGTGGCTGAATGGGGTCCAGTTGCTCCATCTTGACCTTACCACGTGTCTTGATTTGCACCTGCCCCTACATTAAGAACCTCACAGGAAAGCTGCTTGGGGTTCCCCCACTATCTAAAGGGCCTTTTGGGTAGTAGCACTCCAGCCATGAAACACCCTCCCCAGAGAAGTTTGCCTGAAGCCTGTCTTTTGTTTGTTGTTGCTTTTCCTTCTCTCACCTTTTGCAGATAATTTTAATTGCTCTTGCAATTCTGTGGTCTTTAGCTTTATTTAAGTTTTGTTTGTGCCTATATTTGAATTGTTGCAAACTTTTCCAGGGACATGAACAAGCAGCGGGAAAATACCTATAATTAATTCATTACCTTACCTCATAAGGTTGTTTTGAGAACAGAACCATGAATTCTACTCTGAGTACCTGGCCAAATGGAAAAGGCCCACCTTACACCATTGCCTGCCCCCATGTGGCCCTCCTGTGTGGCTCACCACAGGGAGAAGCTACAGGACAGCAGGTCCCATATGCCAGATCTACTGTTTTCTTGGGAGACGGCATGCCTGTTAAACTGGGTTGAGTTTTTCCACAGCTTTCCTTGCAAAACTGTGGGCCGGTTCCAACATTGCATTTGTTCCTGCTACAGTGTTTGTGCTCCTTTTGCAGCTGCCACTGAAATGAACCCAGAAAGTGCCCTGTTTGAATCTGAAACTCCCTCCATGTTCTGTAGGGATGATCTGTGGCAGCTTTCACCCACCTAGGGCCCTCCCTATATTTGAGACTGAAAAAGGATTATGGGGAAGGGAGCTCCCTGACAGAGCACCTGCTTTGCTTGCAGGAAGTCCTGCCCCCCACCCCCCGGCATCTCCAGGTGGGGCAGGGAATGTCTCCCATCCAAAGTCTTGGGAGCCGTTGCTGATCAGTGTGGCCAGGTAGGCCAATGGCCTGATCCATGATAGGGCAGCTTCCTGTGTTCCCATCCATCCCAACCAGCACAGCTGGGGCAGGCTGCGGCTGATGGGGGTTGTGAGCCAAAAACATCTAGAGGGCCACCAGCCACCAGCATCTGGGTCACAGGTTTATGTTGCGCCTTTCTCTTCTCCAAGGATGCAGCCCATTTGCCAGACAGTGGCGATTTGGAGGCCAACCTCCTGCAGGCAGCAGTAATGCCAGCAGTACGCAGAGCCATGCTCCAGCTCTTTGTATACCGAGCAGAAGATTTGTCTCCAAGTAAGTTTGCCCTCTCTCTCTCTCTCTCCACACACACACACACACACACACACACACACACACACACACACAATATTACTTCTGTTTGGCCAGTGCTTTCTAGGTACAAGTTCGAGAAGTTTTTCGTTTGCCCATCTGCTTTTCCCAGAAAACTCACTGTTTACTGCTAAATCAGAAGAAACCCCAATTGGGTTTTTGAGTATGGGTGTTTGTTCTGATTCAGCAGTAAACAATGGACAAAGGAAAAACCTCTTGGTGACTCTGCGTCCCTGTACCACACTCATAAAGTGCCCTCTTTGTCACAGTGGGGTGGCAGTGCGAAACCAAGATAGGGACAATGGCCCCTTTCTCTTTTTTGTCTTTTTCTATAGAGAGACTGATTTTATTTTGCAAATTGCAGCACAATTTTTTTTTTTTTTAAGTTACAGATCTTTACAGCCACCCGGGGCGGCTCGCACCTACCGCACCCCCTTCCTCCGCCCCTAGGAGGTTTGGACCAGTAAAAATAGACAAGAGCTTAAGGGGCAGCTTCTGGGAGGGTCTCTCCCTTCATGTGAGACTTAGCATTTCCAGAGCACAGAAAGTGGCGTGAGAATGGGTTAGCTTCCTGTGGTCTATAACAAGGATGGGGAAGCTTTTTCCTTTGGGGAGCCTTCTGTATGGCAGCCGTGTGCAGGGTTCCAGGGAAAAGACGGTGGAGCAGTGGATATAAATGTCGCCTTTGTATACTAGGCTGTTTTTAAACAAAGCTATGTTTTTGGTTTTTTTTTTTTTTGGTTTTTTAAAAGGGACGCGGGTGGCGCTGTGGGTAAAAGCCTCAGCGCCTAGGGCTTGCCGATCGAAAGGTCGGCGGTTCGAATCCCCGCGGCGGGGTGCACTCCCGCTGCTCGGTCCCAGCGCCTGCCAACCTAGCAGTTCGAAAGCACCTCCGGGTGCAAGTAGATAAATAGGGACCGCTTACTAGCGGGAAGGTAAACGGCGTTTCCGTGTGCGGCTCTGGCTCGCCAGAGCAGCGATGTCACACTGGCCACGTGACCCGGAAGTGTCTCCGGACAGCGCTGGCCCTCGGCCTCTTAAGTGAGATGGGCGCACAACCCCAGAGTCTGTCAAGACTGGCCCGTACGGGCAGGGGTACCTTTACCTTTACCTTATGTTTTTTAAAAAGCTATGTAACAGATTTAAGCACCACAAAACTTCCCACCCACAAAAACAAACAAACCACACACTTATTATGGAAAAATGTTTGAAGTAGCCCTGGTCAGTGAGGGAAAGTCTTTGCATTTTTCATATGCATTTACAATTAATTAAATACATAGGGTAGCAGTAGGGCTGGGATGTCCTTTCAGGAGCTAAGCCCACGTCCTTCCCCACGTGTTGTTATGACTTTGCCTCTGTCTTTGCAGTATGCCAGGCTTTATAAAGAACTTAATGAGCTTTGCTGCTTTTTGCAAGCAAAAATGCTTGTTAATTTGTAATTTCAGAAATTCTATGCCTGGGCTGGGCCAGACAATGGAGTCCCAGTTAAACTGGTGGGTCAGAGAGTGAGGATAATAGCACAGTTTTGCTCTTGTGTTGGTGGACATAGTGGACTAAGCCTTTGCTTGTGAAGGGGCGGGGGGGGGGGAAAGGCAATAACCGAGGAATCGCCTTAAGCTTTGTCCTGGCTTAAGAACAGAAGAAGAGCCCTCTGAGTCAGGTCAAAAGCCCCTCCTGACCCAGCATTCTCACAGTGTCCAACTGGATGTTTGTGGGAAGCCTGCAAGCGTTCTCCACACCTGCAATTCCCAGCAAGTGGTATTTAGAGACCTACTGACTCCAACCATGGAGGGAGGACATTGCCACCATGGCATGCATTGCAGTGGTGCATTAGTGCGCATGCATGGCCTCCACAGTTCAAGCATGCACAGTAAGTAAAAGTGCTTCTTCTGACCTTTTCTCAAAACTTGAGAAACAGGATAATTGCTGCTTTGTTTTTTTAATTTCAACTGGGTTTTGCTCTAGGAAGCTTTTTGGCTGAAGAACAAGGGGGGAAATGATTTACTTAAATCAATCAATAATTTTTTCAAAAAAAATAAACCCAACAAAACAAAACAAAAACAATTTTTAACAAAGAACATTCAGATAAGTGGCTCAGAGGTCAAAACACAGCCAGACAAGGGTTTGTTTCTGTTAGGCTATTATATGAGTGAGAAGGCTTGAATCTTTTCTTCTAAATGATATAGGTGGATAGTTCAGATTCATGTTCCTTCAGGTTCCCTTATGCGGTCAACACATTCCCATTAGAGCTGTCTAGCAGATAAGAGAGTAAGGAAGGGCTAACACCCTGGTAAAATGGGATCATCAAAAAAGATTTAATAGGGCTCTTACTTTCCTCAACAGTACGGAGCAACATGGATGTTGATCCCACTGGTGGTTCAGTTGACCCTTCTCTGGAAGTTGATTTTGCAGGGAAACTGGTATGTAAAATGCAGCCCTAATTATTTTATTCTTCCTTAAAGGAAGACAATAGCCTCTTAAGAAAATAACATCTGCTACTTATAAACAATACAATAAGGTTCTGTATTCTACAGCCTTTGAATTTACTAGCCTGTACAGTCTATGTTAATCTCTAGTAGCATAAATGGAGGAAAGGGCCAATATTTCAATCCATCTTTGCCTGATCACCTGAAGGCCCCTGATGCTCACCAGAAATAGCCTAGCCAATGGTTGTTTGCAAGCCTAGTGTTTGGTGGAAATGACAAGTTGCAGTAATGCAAAACAAAAGCAGGTTAACTACCTCCTATTTACCTGGGAACTCATTTTTATGTCTTGCATGGAAAGATGCAACTTGAGAATGACTTGAAGGTGTGTCTGTTAGAATTGTCAAAGGGTGCATCTTGCAAAACTCTGGTGCCAGTTTGGAAGGAGGCTGATACAGAAACCCAAGCATGCCAGTGACGCGAGTGCCTTGCTGGCAGGTCCTGGTGTTTCCACACAGAGAGGCATTTTCTTCCAGGTAGTGCTTCATTGACACATGCTCAGCCTCAGGCTTAGCTGGAAATCATAGCACTGGACTCACTTTCTGCAGCTGAGCTGCTTCTGGTTGCCACTGAGGACCCTAAGGAAATTGGGGAGGTGGCAGCAATCAAGTCCCACACAAAGCAATGCACCCTCCTTCCAGCTATCCTCAGCGTGGGCTAGGTGCCATTTTTTAGCTACCAGTGACACCTGGGAGCCTGGCTATTAATATCTCTCTAATATTAATATTTTTATGGAGCACTATCAATGTACATGGTTCATAATTGTGGATGGGGGAGAAATTCTACCTAATTCATATTTCCTGAAATTATACACAAACTAAACTGTAGTTATGCTTTGAAATCAGCAGCTCTTTGAATTTTATAATGCAGTTCTCCAACCCCAAGAAATGTGTTCAGAAATGTGTTTATTGGAGGAAAGTGTGCATAAAAATGCATATATCGTTGAAAATAATACCAAAGTGCAGTACATTGTTTTAGAGAAACTTCCTTTCAAAAATGTGTATACAGTCTTAGTAGAAATCCTGCTTTTTGTGGCAAACCAAACTTAAGATCTGGAAAATTAGAAACTGAAACCATAATTAGAGCTTCCATATTTAATTGATTAATCTAACATGTGCATTGATTAAGCAGACATTTTGTCAACTGGAAAACTGCTCCCAATTACTCAGGCAGCAAATTAATGTTTATACAAACAACAGAGGGCAACCACCACTGTTATTAGTAAAATCACAGAGTTGAAAGGGACCCTAGGGATCATCTAGTCCAACCCCCTGCAAGGCAGGAATATGCAGCTGTCCCCTCTGGGGATCAAAACCTGCAATACTGGCGTTATCTATCAGCACCGCATTCTAACCAATTGAGCTATCCAAGCTGGGGCTAATTAATCAATTATTACCTGCCTTTCACCAGCAGATCCCAGGGCAAGCTACAACTTAAGAGAGACCCTTTCTTTCTCCCTCACATAGGAGGGAACGTCTTTTTGAAGGCATTACCTGCCATTGATGATAGAGGAACCTATCTTCTAAAGACACAAGAAGTTTGCTTCAGAACCAATTGAATGACAGCTCTAATCATAATCTGCATAATTGAATGACAGCTCTAATCATAATCTGCATAAAAGATGATGTGCCATATTCTCTCTATACAGCTAAAAATTAAATACATCTCCTTTCCAGCGTTCTTGCTGTAATATTTGGCGCATTGACTCCATGGTACTCCCTCTCCCTCTCCAAAATGCACAAAGCAAAAACCAACCAAGTGTCATTCTTTTTTTTTAAGAAAAAACCCTAGCAATACATTTCCATCAATAACCATTTAAGTTCCAAACTGACAGACCATGCACCACTGACAATAGCAGGGAGCCTTCTCTTTGCCTTGATCACCACATTGGAGAACTTGCCGTGAACCAAAATGGGTGCGTCTCAGCCTTGGAAAGAAGTCCTTGAAAACTACCAGACCTCAAGGAGTTTGATCAGCTGCTGCTTGCTGCATCTAGAGCACACTCATAGCCTGAAGACAGCAAGAACCGCTGCTCATTCAGTTCTCCAGAGCTTTCAGGCTTGGTTCCCTGCAGCTCAGCCTTACATGTCAGACACAAGTGAATATATATATAATCCTGTTTCATAAGATAGTCATAGGATCAAAGAATTGTAGAGTTGGAAGGGACCACAAGGACCATCTAGTCCAGTCCCTGCAATAGAGGAATCTTTCTCCCAGCATGGGGCTCAAACCCACAGCCATTAGACTGAGAGTCTCATGCTCTACCGACTGAGCTATCCCCTGTCATCTAGAAGTGGGCATTTTACCTGGCACTAGCATGTGCTGAAAGCTAAGCTTTCTACAGAAGGGTGGCTCTTTACTGACCTGCTCCCTTTACCCACATGTTCAGCTAAAGACCAGAGTTGTGCTCAGAGACTCCAACCCTGTGTGGAACCAGCTGATGTTCTTTCCTATGCAGGTGAGTATTGTTATGCAGAAATGGGGTGAGGAGAGAGAGCGAGCACAGGGGGGCACTTTGTGGCTGGGGCTGAGCTTGCTTCCTACCACTCAGGACACCACGTTTCATTGGGGAGGGGAGGGCAAGTTACTTAACCCCCTCTCCTGTCTGGGTCCTCCCAGATTGCAGTCTGTTACTATCAGGATGAAATGTCTGCTACTGTTTACTGTTTACACCACTGACATGCAAACCCTCCCTCTGGCTCAGTTTGGAATTGGCCTTGGCAAACAGAGCCCTCTGGCCCTAAAACCAGAAATTAGCTCAGTCCTTTTGCTTTCCAAAATGCAGAATATTGTTAGGTTCCCAATAACAGCAATAGAAGCCCAAGACCTCAGCCACCACCTCTCCCTCATGCAAACTTTACTTAGCTGCTATAATGGCCTCCATTTATCCCTGATGCCTGGGGTGCTGAAATGGGAGCATGTTCATTGGTATCCCAGGTGCAAGGAGATTTGGGACATGTCAATTCCATGGCACCTGAACTTCATCACTGATTACTTTCTGATCTGCACATGCCTAACAGCTTGTTTTATTTTCTGAGCTGGAGAAGAACTTCTCTGGTACAGATGGGCATTAGGAGCATGAGAAGTTCGTTCCCTGAGCTGGGTAAAACTAATCATACAGCCCATCATCTCTAACTTACTTTGACTGAAGTTGGGCTCTGTTATTTGGTCATGTGAGATGCTGATGGAATCTTAGGTGGTCCATGGAGCACAGATGCAGAGAGGTTTCCTTACCAACTTGCCTTTTCCTTTGCAGATGCCTTCCATGTGTGATCTAATCAAACTCAGTGCCCTTGATGGGTGAGTGCTGCCAGTGCACCTCAAATGCGGGACAGTATCTAGGCCATATACTATGCCCCCAAAAGACATTGCCAGTCCAAGATATATTGCTGCTTTCCAGTCATGCAAAGGTCAAAGGTTTCTGCACATGGATGCCCTGCTCTAGCCCCCAGCCAAGCAAGTGAGAGGCACATGAGAGGGTACAGAGCAGAGCAGTGAGGAGTCTGTTCTGGGGAGATGGGGTGCAGTTGAGAAGAGTTCCAGGGGCTAGGAAGAGACCTGGAGTGCCACTGGGGGGAGGGGTGTCCCCCTCCCCGCTGCCACGGAGCCTTCTATTTTGTTTTCTAGGGAACAAAATGAAGATAGCAGTGTTCTGGGGACGGCATTTCTCAGCCTTTCCCAGATCTCTTCAGCTGGGAATGACATGGGAAGTAAGCAAGCTTTGATTCTTTACAAACACACACCCTGCAAATCTGGGCCACCTGACAGCAACCCACCCCTTTCAATTAGCATAAGGCACAATCTTTCGGTGCAAGATCTGATCTTATGCAAGCAAAGCTGGTTCCAGGTTTCAGAAGATCCTGGAGGAAGTGCCTTCCATGGCCCCTCCCCACTGGTAGCAAGCCCTTCGCTGGGCGATGCAGGCATCCCGGACAGCAGGCACCAACAGGGGATGGCCTCCTGGCTTTGCTGTCAGAGACTCCAAGGCTGTGTGACTGGACTTACTGCTATAGCCACCATTTTAATTTGCCCAAAATGCAATGCCCGTTGCATGTACATCATATTGCATTCTGGTGAAATTCAAAAGACGGCCTGGGACTTGGCACCAGTCACAGTGGGCCCTCCCAGGTCACAGGGCTTCTGGCATTTGCTGTGCACTGGTGCAAGCCCCATTGAAATGTATTGGAATAGTGGGAACACACTATCCTACATCCCCCTCAGAGCCAAAGGCAGGTGAGGTCCAGGTCCTGAGTCTGAGAAGGATAATCGTTGGCTTGGAGGGACCACCTGGTGACCAAGTTGCCCAGAATGAGGAAGATTAGCAGTTCTTAGAGACTGGGTGGGGAATCTGTGGCCATGGAGGTATTAATAGACTGCATGCCCTTTCAGTCCCAGCCATCATGACCAGCAGGCAAGGATGCCAGAAGTTGTAGCCCAGCAGCACTGGGTTTTAGGGCAGTGCGGTTGGTTCCCCACACAGGGTGCCCAGCCAAGGGGGCAGAAAATAATAGCCATAGTCATAATACTAAAACCATTATTTTTACGGGTACCTCCTGAGAAGATCCATTTAAAAAGCACCTGTACCAAAAGGTATTACTGCGAAAACATGAAATATGTGATGGAGGCACAAAATTTTGTCCTCACTCAAGGCACCATATTACCAAAGTCTGCTCCTGAGTCCAGCAACATCTGGAAGACCACAGTTTCCCCACCTGTCTTAGAGCTATATCATACCCCCCAACTGTACCTTCTTTCGTGGGACATCCCACATCATAGAAGGCAATCCTGGCTTCTGTTTGGATCCTGGAATGTCCTGTTAAAGACATGCATTCTGGCACTCATCAGCAGGGTCACGCCAAAGCGTCTTCTGGTCCAGTACTTTGGCAAGACTGTGCCAACTCTCCAGACGATTGCCAGAGCACCGGACTGGAAGTTGCACCCCTCCTGATGTCCCGATTTGGGGAATGAAACTGTTGGAGGGCATGCTCTAGAGCAGATAGTGTTACGGGATTGGCTCTATACAATCACATGATATCAAGGACCAAGAGGATTCTGGCTAGTGGTGTCCAGTATTGAGATGCCTCCAGTTCCTTCCCCTGGTCTTCGACCCCAGAGGCATGAAGCCCCATAGAGCTTCAGGTTTAAGCCCTCTGCTGCCTTTTAGCTTCCTTGGTTTCAGTGGAAGATTATGCAGGAAGACTTCCCAATGGATTGTGCCCTGGGGATCAGATCTGTCTGATGTCCTCTTGAAGAGCACCCAAAACTGGCCACCTTGCCTTGCCTTGTGACTAGGCTGGTGGTGCACAGACTCTTCCTCCCCTCAAGCTCTTGTTGGTTTCAGAGAATTTCCCAGGCTTCCTGCCGTGCTTCGGGCCAAGCTTTGTGACCCTCTACAGGACGCCACCAGAGCTCATGAATGAAGAGGACAATTTAGAAAATGTTGGGAGTGTAAGTCTGTCTCTTGGTTGTCCATTCAACTTCTTAGGAGTTGTGGCAAGAGGGTGGTTGTTCTGCAAGGCACCAACACTGCAAACCTAAAATAGTTTTCTAATGCTGAGCTACAACAATTACCAAGAGTGAATGACACAGCCGCTCTTTGTGATTAAGATATCAATTTCTATCCAGAAACATATTTAACAAGACCAGTGTCAGAGATGGATATATCCATTGACCAGTAGCCTCACTGGTCTCCTGGCACATGAGCTTCCAAAACCCTTGTCCCTGGAGGCAATCCCAATCCCTGGGGGCATGTGAAGGTATGTACCAACCACACCACAGCTTCTCAAATGTGGAGGAGAAAGAATAGAGTTTATCAGGGATAATTTCCTCTCATGTACCACTCATGTACACCTTGGCAAGAACAAGCTTTTGTGTTCCAAAGGTCTCTTTCTTAACACTGAGAATGTGCACACTCTTGTCAAGCTGGGCTGTTTTAGGCTGTGCTAAAGAGTGTAAGGAAAGGGTAACACAGACATCACAATGTTGCTCTTTCTTTTCAATTCTTCCTCATCATTGTCTGTTCTGCTCTTTCTATCATGAACTCTTCTTCTCTTTTAGAAGGAAGGGATAATTTACCGGGGAAGAGTCCTAGTGGAGCTGATTACCTACATGGATCCGGACCCCGTTCAAAGAATAGAAGCTGTTCCTGAACAATATATTACAAGAATGGAGGTAGCCAAAGAACAAAATATATTCAAGTTGTTTTCTTGCCATGTGTAAACAGGAGTATGGGGTGGGGGTGGGGGTGTTTCATAAGACCATGAAGATGTGGACCTTGCAGGAGCAGAAGTTGTTTCCTCCCTGCTTACTTTCCCATGTTTCTCCTGGAAGACTGTAGTGTCATGGAAACACAGGATTCGGGCAGCTGGCAACAGTCTTTATTATCTAGTTACAGATGAAGCTTTCTTGTGTTTGTCTTTGGAGGATGTTGAGGAACTTCACATGGCCCAAAATGCAGAAGCTGGACTATGTGGTGTGAGATGTTTGGACCATATTACCACAGTATTATCACAGTGTCACCAGTTGCCATTTTGTTTCTGGGCCCAATTCACAATGTTGACCTAAACTTTTCAAGTGGGCCCTCAAAACTCTCGGACCAGGATATTTCAGTGATTGCTTCCTATATTTTTTAGCAGAAAGACATTATTCTAGTAAATGAATAACATAATAGATCTGCTTGTGAGCTCCATGCAGCAATAGAAGGCCTGTTGACCTGTCATTCCCTGCCCACCCGGCATGCCTTCTCTGCTGTCTGGAAAGTGCAAGGCCAAGAGCTTGAAGAACCCAAGTTCCATCCAGGCACTGGGTCACTTGGGTCCTCCAGGTATTCTTGGACTCCCGTCAGCTCCAGTCAGCGCAGCCTGTGGCCAAGGATGATGGGAGGTGCAGGCCAAGAAGGTTGGGATGGGAGGGTTTCCCATGCCAGCTGTGCCAGACTGGAGTGCTCAAGTTCTGCTGGCATGCTTCCACTGGGGCCTCTCATCGGCCACTATAAGAACAGGGTGGTGGTTCTTCTTCTGCTAAAATTTTGAGGATCTTTTGTAGGCACTTTAATTGCTTCTCAAGATTATTATATTATATATAAGTATATAGATACCGGTAGTTTTGTGCTCAGATGCGTGGGAGATACTGGCCAAGACCTCCTTCTCATAATAACCCTTTTTTATTATTTCAAAAACATTGTATACTTCTTTGGGTACAGGAATCCAAAGAAGCTTACAAAAAGAATAAAACAGCAAAATTATTAATAAAAAACATCCAAAGGATAATTACGGTAAATTCCAAGATAAAGTAAAAACAGATTAAAACAGATGTCAACGTACTACGTATTTTAGTAAGCTTGTCTAAACATAAAATGTTTTCAACAGGTGCTGAGAAGAGTCCAGTGAGGGTGTCTGTCTGATGTCAAAAGGAGTTTCCAAAGTGTGTGAGGTTGATTTGTTACTGTGCCAGTTCCACAGATTTGTTTGTTTGTTTCTGCAGCGCTATTTGCCTCAAATCCGGTATGGGTTATGTGTCATCTTTTATTCAGCTACTATGTTGGCTGATATCAAGGAACAGATCCAGTTTGAGGTCAGCATTGGGAACTATGGCAACAAATTTGATGGGACTTGCAAACCTTCTGCCTCAACCACTCAGTACAGCCGTGCTGTGTATGATGGTAAGGAACAAGTGACTAAGAGATGATGGTGAAATTTATTAGTTATCCTTCACCAGCAGATCCCAGGCTGGATTACAACAATTTAAAATTCAGAATTAAAAACAGTTGAAGCATGTTACATTCCCAAAAATAGGGTGGGTCTTGAAAATACACATCTCAGGTGCCAAAGACTAGGGTAAAGAGGTGCATCTTCAGCATTCAGTAAAAGCTGCATAGTGAAGAAGTCAGACACACCTTTCTGGGGAGGAAATTCCACAACTTAAGGGCCACCACAGATCATGCCCTCTCCTAGGCCATCACACCCATCAACCCCAAACCTCTGAGGGAGCTGGAAAGCTTGGTTTGGTTCCTGTAAGGGATTACTTCATATCCCTGCATTGCAGAGGTTGGACTAGATGAGCCTCAGGGTCCCTTCCATCTCTATGATTCTATGAAAGCGAGGAGGTGCCCTCTCTGCTAAGCTTAATGCCTGGGAGGATCTGTAGCAAAGGAGGCAGTCTTTCAAGCATTTGGGGCCTAAATCATTTACAAGCTTTGCACACTAACACAAGCACCTTGAATTGGGCCTGGAAATGAACTGGCAGATGGGGGTGGGCAGGAAAAGAAAGGATTCACTGTGAAGGGAAATACTATTTGGAGGTAGAAGGTACAGGAGCTCAGTGGGTAGAGCATATGCTATGAGTGTCGTGTGTCCTGCGTCCCGTTCCATGCATCTTAATCCCTTCCTTCTTCCAAAGGGCTCAGGCATGGTTTCTCCCATGTATCCCTACAACAGTCTTGTGAGGAAGGTTGGAGGCTGGGACCGATACACAGAAGTTCACCGAATAAACTTTTTGCAGAGCGGTGCTCATGCTAGTGTCTTGGAGCAAAGAATCTTCTGGCACCATCAAGAGCTAACCAGTTCATTATGGCACAAGTCATCCATTATCTGCATACCCCATGGAAGCTTACAATAAACTTGTTAGCACTTTAAAAGGTACCACAAGACTCTTTGTTGTCTTCCCAATTAGCTTTGTAGCCGAAGAGAGCACTGGTCTGACCGCCACACCACAAAGGTTTTCAAGTGGCTGGCCTCTGTCTGCAAGTTTGGAGAGCTGCTGCCAGTCAGAGTAGACAGCACTGGGCTAGATGGAGCAATAGTCTGACTGCTCATGAAGCAGCTTCATGACAAGACAAGACTCAGTGCAAAACCAGGCAATTCCTTTCCAGGTAACCACTACTACTACTTGCCATGGTATGACACAAAGCCCATGGTTGCCATCACCTCATTCTGGGAGAACATTGGCTACCGAATCGCCAGTATGAACGCCATGCTATTCATTCACAACAGGCTGGTAAGTCCAGGAACCAGTGACTGGAGGGAGCAGACATGTTTGGGATGAACCATCTAACGGGGTGGTGGAATGGCCTGTGTGCAAGAGGGATGTGTATCCCAGGTTATTTTCTCATTTCCTACGGCTGCCAATTATATACCCCTTGCATGATGGAAGCCGCCACCCACAGTACCAGCGTCATAGTGTTTCTGAGCATGGAGGGTATGTCCTTAGCTGTCATGGACCATAGCCTCTGGTTTGCCTTATCTCCATGCATCATAGATGCATAGAGTTGAGAGTGACATCGAGGGTCTTCTAGTCTATGCCAGGGACTGGTAGGGCTCTGAGCAGTTTGTGGTGGAGGCAAGGGGCCAGGGAATTGACCCAGAAGAGGGGGGCAGCAATTTATGGGATTTGGCACTGCCTGTGAGACAGAAGCCGGGGGGAGGAAGGGTCAGAGACAGAGGAAGACATGCAGGATGTGTCAGAAGCAGAGGCTGTGCAGGTGAGGGACGAGGCAGTCAAATCCCTGCCATCTCCCACCCCGCTGTCTCCTAGAGCCAGAAGGGGCTTGAAGAGGGAAGAGCAGTGACAGCTTCCCTGCAGAAGAAGCCGCAGGTTGCACATGCCCCGTCAGATGAGGGTACATATGCCGGGGGGGGGGGCAGGAAGTCCCACTGTTGTTTCATAGGGTGCTTATCAGAGCTCAGCTGCAGGAGATTCCTGAGTTCTGGACAGAGTGACCTGGCAGAGGTGGTCAAATCCTGGTGCCGATAACCTAGTAAGAAGAACTGGCAATCTTGTAAGGAAGAAGCAGAGCAGATATAGTGTGCTTCTGGGCCATATTATTATAATCATTATTATAACTATTATTTACCCCCTTTCACCTTAAGGTCACAGGGTGAGTTAAAACATTAAACAAAACATGGTGTTAAAGAAGTTTAAAACAACTTACAAGCACAAAAATGCAGTGGTTTCTAAAAATATGCACCTCCAGTGTGAAAAGCCAGGGTAAAGCATTGAAACAGGCCAATGACTGCTGGGCTGTATGCAAGTAGGCACTGCTCAGAGTTGACCCATTGGAATTAAGGAACTTAAATTAGGCCACATTCACACCACATGTTTAATGATCCATTATACCACTTTAAATGCTCATGACTTCCCCCAAAGAATGGTTTGTGAAGGGTGCTGAGAATTGATAGCTTGGATGGGACTGGGGGTCTCCTATGATTCCCGGAGTCTCGTGCAAAATGGTTGTTATACCATTTTGAGGATTGTAGCTTTGTTAGGGGGAAAGAGGGTGCTCTCTGAACAATTCTCAACAGTCTTGAATTCTGTCTCCCAGGACTCGCGGGGGGGGGGGGAGCCATGACTATTTGAAGTGGTGTCATTGTGCTCTGAATGAATGGTGTGAATGGGACCTTAGTCATGTCCATTCAGTTCAGTGGGTCTACTATGAGTAGAAATAGCACTGGATACATCCTTTTATTTGTATTGTTGTTGTTGTAATGTAATGTATCTCTGCCCTTCTTCTCAGGGCCCATATTTGCCTAGTAAGATGGCTTACATAATTATTATTATTTATTGTAGAAGACACATAGAATATACTTTATACTATGATATGCTGTTGGTTTTGGCTTATGGGCTGCCCAGCTATCACCATGTGCTTCCTTCCCTATCAGAAGAAGAACCTGGACATTCTCAAAGCCATCAGCTCTCCCAAAGACCCAGCTGTGGGTGCTGTTTGGAAAATGCTCCAGAAAGAACTGGTGGAAGACTGCAAGTGAGCACTGGGAAGAAGGTCGTGGAACTTCTGGCAGGGGAGTGGGCTGCAGAGCTGGTGTGTTCCTGGTCTGCAGGGGAGGTCATACACCCAGGCAGAAGGTGTCCCCTCCCCAAACCAGGCTTTTATAGAGAGTGTGAGACTTTAAAGTAGCACTAGTCATCCCAAAAGCATGTTCTGTGTCCTTGCAACTACTTCCAAACACTTGAATCTCCTATTTCTTCAGTGGGTGCATTTAAATTTCCCAATGTTTAAAGTGAGTCCCTCAGCTGCTTCACTGGATCCAGGCTTCTCCTAATATACCCACTGCCATCACCTCCTAGCTTGCAGTGAGTAGTTGGTGAGAAGGTCCCCTCAAAACCTGGAGCCTGTCAGTACTCAGGAGAAAGAGACACTAGTGATCAAAACTGGGAACTTTTTGGAAAATATGTATTTCTGAGGTATGATGACTCACACCATAAACCTTTTTTAGAATAATGCCATGAATTTGTATATCATTAGAAAGTTAATTTGTTGCAATATATTCTGCTGTCTTGCATTACTTTTATCCTATCAAAAGTTATAGCCAAAATAAATGATGTTCTACACAGAAAACCATGATAAAGGGCATTTCATATATAACTTTTCCTAAACGTTTCCACAATTTTGGCCACTACTGTAGTGTCCATTCTTTACCTTCCCTTCAGTTCTGCCCCCAGAGCCACAGTTGCAATGAACGGCTTTTGTCCACCTCTTTTCCCGCGCAGAGCACTGAACTTTTTCCACTTCCTCCATGCTCAGGAGACCTCTTCCTGGCTGGGAAGCCCCAACAGTCCCTACCATGCTGGATCTGCAGTTGAGGAAGCTGCGCAGCCAACTCCTCCTGAAAACCAGCAAGGCAGCAGAGAAGACAAGCTGGAAGACGCCCCTGCAGAAACTGATTGCCAAAGCAGAGGTCTGGCTGAACAGGATCGCTTCAGTCACTTCCGAGGTACCTCCTGGGGACAACTCTTGTAAGGAATGGAAGCTCAAGGACTGTTTTTCTCAGATGCTTCTGGGATAGTCTCCCATGTTCCTTGGACAAAGGTGCTCTGCACCGAGCCTTAAAGGAGAAGGAAGGCTTGGGGTGTTGTGTGTGTATCGCACATCCTGTAATGGATGCCATAATAGTGCATTAGTGGTAGATTTATACTGGAACATCTACACACCATTCCAGTTTATTGGTTGTTATGTGATGCTTCCCCAATGTTTCTGCATTATTGCTGGCTGCAGGGGCACTCTTGCACTATAGTGCTACAAAAGCAACAGAAGAAGAAAAAACCCAGAATATGCGTGGTATAAAATGTTGTTGTTGATATATTTATTTATACTTCAACTTTTTCCTTGACGGGACTCAAGGCGGCTTACAGATAAAAATAAGGACTGGTGATAACAGAAAATTGTGCCTGGAAACCAACTGGTAGCCAGCGGAACAGCTATAGCATCTTCTTCAAATCTCGTGCACTCCTAGTGCTAGTTAAAGACACAGTTGCATGACGTTAGCCACAATCCATGGCGATCCTGTAGTTTCTTGACAAATGCTGTTATCTAATGTGTTTCCTCCCTCAAACCAGCTTCTATCCAACTAGCAAACTTAAGCTGCATTCACCTCCAATTTAAGAATGGTGTGTACATTTGAGACAGTCATTTCGCATCCACAGAGAAGAGCACATACGCAGATGACAGATTCATGAATAGGAGTTTGGGGAAAGGGGGTTGCAAGAGCCAAAAGTTCATGCTTGTTGGGTGAAGACATCCCCATTCACTCTCTCAGACCCTCCAAGTGCCCCTATTTTCCAGGGACGCCCCTGATTTAGAGAAGCCATCCCAGTTTCTGATTTGATCCTGGAACGTCCCACTTTTCCTTAGGATGTCCCTACTTTCATTGGAGAAATGTTGGAAGGTATGCTCTCTGATGTGACCAACACCATGCAAATGTGACTTGAAAACATTCAGGGTGGAAACAACTGCGCTGTGTTTGAGGCTGCTAATATGACATACCCTAAGTGTTATAAGTACAAACACGACCACAGTAAGTGACCTCTGGCTCCCTGTCCTCCTTGCTGCCCTTAGGCCCAGATCAGCATGCCGGATGTCATGATCTGGATGCTATGTGATGACAAGCAGGTGGCCCACACCCGGGTCAGGTCTCATACAATCATGTTCTCCAAAGCTGGCCCCCATGCCAGGGGCAGGATGTGTGGCAAAACCCAGACCATCTTCCTGCAGGTAAAAAGAACTACTTTTTGACATTGAAAATGGAGTCTCTGTTTGCTTGTTTTCCTCTTCCCTCCTCTTTCCTTTTTTCTTTTCTGCTGTGTCTATTAGATTGTAAGCTTGCAGGCTCAAATTGTTTTGTTTTTACTGGTCTTACAATAGCCATTCTAGGAGTCCTTTTTGTCTGGAAAGCAGAGCACAAATGCTTTAAATAAAATTAAAATAACAAATAGAAAGATATATGAAGCTTGGCTCATTTGTTTGCCAATTCTCTTAGCAAAAACCATAGGAATTAAAGCTATTGGGGTCACCCAGGAGGCACCGTACCCACAAGCATCTCATGCCCTCCCCTCCAAGTCTGCCCAAGGGAGCTGCTGGCGCTCCTCTAGCCCTGCCTGTTGTGCTTTCTTTCCTCCTTACATTACTGCCCTTGTGTCACAGGAACCGGCTTCATCAGCCAAAAAGGACTCTTCATATGGCTCCACATTATTGGATGCCCACCTAAGCATCACCTAAGCCTGGTAGACCTTCATCTAGCCATTGTGTCCACTGTTATGTCTGCAGTCCTGATGGTGGTGGAAGGAATGCATATGCATAACTCTTTTCCTTTCTATCCCACAGAGTGCACAAAACCAAGGGAAGGCGGCTCCCATTCCTGTTGTGCTGCGGGTGCGAATGTGGCTTGGAGAGCTGGCTGATAGTGCAGAGTTCTTGAAATGTTGTGAAGGGAGAATCCTTATCTACGCTGAGACGGTGAGAGACAAGCCAGGCAGCTGCATGGGAAGGGTCCAGTTTCAACCTGATTCCAGGAGACACCTCCTCACTGAGCCACAGTGCTTACCGAGTGACCTTGGGGTAGTTACTATCTCCTAGCATAACCTTTCCTCACAGGTTTATGCTGGGGGCCGTATGGGAATGGTGGAGGCACTGTTGGAAATGCAGTCATAAGGATCATTCCGTTCATAATTTCAAGGTTAATTTTGTCAATGTCAGCTAGCCAAGAGGGAAACAGGTGGAGGTGTTGCTTAACAAGCAAAGAGGGTGGCATGACATCACTGAGGCATCATGTGCTTTGATTGGCTGTGTAATTCTGAGAGAATTTTTTCTGTATGTTTGGTTGAATGCCTCCATGATATGTACAAAGCCTGAAGTAAAAAAGACATAACCTCTCTGTTGCTTTCTCCCTAGACTCCTTTCTCATAGAGTATTTTTGTTCAGTTTGCTCACCAGCATGTTTTTAAGACTGTAGGAAGCTGTCAAACTTTTGGACCATCTGGCTCATGGCTGCCTACACTGGGTAGCAGTGACTTTCCATGGTCTCAGACTGGGGACCTTCCCAGCCGTACCTGGAGATACCAGGGACTTGTACCCAGGACCTTCTTCTGCATGCAAAGCAAGTGCTCTACCCCTGAGCAATGCCCCCCTTCCTCCAGACCTCTCTCTCTGGACTATGCTTGGGCCATTTAATTGGCTGTGCTGATAGACACCATGCGTGCTGCCCTGAGGGGGATGAAAATAACCATGGTTCTAACTCTCATGCTTGCAGTATGAAAATCAAAAGAAGACCCACGGAATATGGGGGACCAGGGACCTGATGCAGCACCCCGCCTTTTCAGATGTCACTGGGAAGGTCAGCCTTCCCAAAGAAAAGTTCCAACCGCCTGTGGGATGGCAGTGGGATGGCGAGTGGGTCGTGGAGCCCCAGAGAAGGTGAGTGTGCACATAATAATTTCAAGATTACTTACAAGGTTCTTCTTTTCTAAATGCCACACTTTACTAGAGAAAATGTCAAAATAGCTTTCAGTAGAATCTAAAGTGCAAATGACAGCCTAAAACAAAGCAGGGGGAACTCAGTAACCAACAATCCATCAGATGGGGGAGTGGGAGACAGAATGTTAAAACAGGGTGTTTAAAAAGAGGAATTTAAAGACCTTTCTGTTAACGCTGGCATTTGATGGTTGATAGATACTGGCCATGACAACCTTGACATTAGCAACTGTGAGGGCATGCTGTTGCTTTTAAATGTTTTTCAGTTGTTTTTGAATGCTTTAAATGTGCTTTTGTTTTTTATTTTAAACTGAGATGTTTTAACATTTAGATGTTTGCCACGCTGGGCTGCTTTGAGAGGAAGGGCAGGAAACATCTGATGACTAAGGTTGCAGACACATGATCTGGAATTATTCGCGCTTGTCCTCAGCATTCTGCTTTCAATCTAAATTGTGATTCTGGACCCTGCCCTCCACAAGGGCGGGGGGGCTGTTGGATGCCCCCTTCTTTGGGTTGGGTTATCCAGGCCTTTTTATCACTGCACATGCCCCAGGTGAATGAAGAAGAAAGTAATAGTTGGTGGACACCCATCCACAATGCTTAATAAAACACAGTAACTGTCTGTGAGGGGAGGTTATTGATTTTGTTTGTTATTATGGTATGTATTTTTCTGTTTTTATATGGTTATGCACCACCCCAATCTCCACACAGCGTGAAATTCCAGGGGTTCCAGGCACTTCCCCAGGGTTTGTGTTTCCATTTGGAAATGAAGCACAGCAGAGACTGTGGTGTCTTTGTGATATATGGTTTATTTACACATATAAACAACCTGAGCCTACTGTGGAGGGGTTCAGAGCATTGCCACTCCAAAAGGGTCTTTCTTCTCCCATAGGCCCAATCCTGAATTCCAACAGAAATCAAACAAGCTCCAAAACATGGCTCTGACCCTCTCTCCAGAGAAACTTATGATTGTAAACTGCTCTGTAATCTTCAGATGAAGGACAGTACAGTGGTACCTCGGGTTAAGTACTTAATTCGTTCAGGAGGTCCATCCTTAACCTGAAACTGTTCTTAACCTGAAGCACCACTTTAGCTAATGGGGCCTCCTGCTGCTGCCGCGCCACTGGAGCACGATTTCTGTTCTCATCCTGAAGCAAAGTTCTTAACCTGAAGCACTATTTCTGGGTTAGCGGAGTCTGTAACCTGAAGCGTATGTAACCTGAAGCGTATGTAACCCGAGGTACCACTGTATAGAAATTTAATAAATAGTAATGATAATAATTTTATTTGGGTAGGTGTGGATACACCCACCCCAAAGCCAGGACCACCGACTTCTGTTTTCAAATAGGCCCACAGCAGGGCAAAGGAGAATCAGTCTGCAATTAGCTTTCATTTTCAGAATGAAACCAGTTTCTCAAGGATCACTTTTCAAGGGCAAAGAATATGCAACAGATCTCAGTGACGCATGGACTACATACTGGGGAAAAGCACTCGGTCTCCATTGATTCTAAAATAGAATGTGTCTACACAGATTACGTAGATACAAACTTTGTTTATTCCTTTTGCAATGTATTCATGTGGTTCACCCTGCTGGGGCCCTTGGGTCACTAAACAGTATGTAAATAAACCACACCATACCAAAAACATACCAGACCTTTGCCCCTTCTGCATCTGACCAGGCTCTTGCTGGACAAAGAGACAAACCACACCGAAGTGCTAGAGGAAGTGTATGAGAACCAGATCCGGCAACCTGGGCGTCGATGGAGACCGGCCCCAGTCCCCTATAGCAATGCTGTGAGTGAGGGGAGACACAGACAGCTTCAGCCTGGGACTGAGGGCAGACCCTCTGAGGCTTGGACATCCTGGGGAGATGCCAGTGGTTTTCAAACTTACCTTTGGAAGATGCTCTCCCCGTAGATTTCCCCCCCCCCCCCCGTCAGAACCTGCCATATCCAAAATGGGGGGAAACTTCCGAAAGAAGGAGACCCCCCACCCCCACAGAACATTCCTTGAGACTGCAAGGCACACATACTATAGCACCCCATTCCTGGGATCATGCAGGGCCAGCTCCAGAACCATTGCTGCCAGTGCCACCCCCAAGCCCAAGGATATGTCTCTGCCACCCTCCAACTCCAAGGACTTCATTGTATAAGACCCTAGAAGACTGGGTCCTCCTTGGCTCCTTCGCAGTAGGAGATTACGGGGGACAGGTGGGCCCCTTTAAGTAGGGCAGCCTCTTGCAGCACAGATGGTGCTAGCAATTAGACTACACCTGCTGCTGCCTTTACAAATGGGCTCAGGTTGTCCCTTGCTAGAGCTTTGTGTTTCCCAGAGCACAGCTGGAACCCTGCCTTGTGTCCAGCATGAACCTCACCTTGTCCTACACCCTGGGTGAGTCTTGCCACACTACTGAGCAGGATACCGCTATACCACGGGAACACACACACCACCATCACTCCTAAATTTCATATCCTCCTGAGGCTGGGGGTCAATAATCTGAAAAAAGACTCAGGGACCAACAGTGTGGTGCCCAGGAATGCGATGGCACCCTTGTGGTCTTCCCCTGGTGCCCCAAAGCCTCCAAGCACCACCACTGCCCCTTTAGCCATTAGATGGAGAAGATGAATATCTTTTCCTCCCTTGAAAAATGCTTAGGAAGTTTCTCTTTCAGCTTTATGTGCTTTTAAAGTCTCAGGTTAATTCTGCCTTAACCAACTTTTACCCAGATCCCTTGGGAAAGTGAAGTGTGTGCATGCAGGTGTACACTGACTCTCTTTCTGTCTCTTGAGGGAGGGACTGAGCAAGGGGAAAGAAGAGAGCTGGTTAGTGAGGGCAGGGGTGCTGTGGCACTCACTTGAATATTCTAACATGCCCTCAAGCCTAAAAAGGTTGGCTTTCAATAGTACCTCAAAACCCTCTCCTGCACTGGAGCCCCCAAGATTTGCAATGCCCTGCACATTTTAAATATTGCTGCTTAGACACCCATTTTGCCCCCTGCCCTCTCTGTTTTAGAGTGGTTCCCCTGCCCCTCCAAAGGAAGAGATTTTGTGCCCCCAAGGCTGGCTCTTTGCGGAAGACTGGAAAGTGGAGGAGAATCGTGCTGTGGACGATGCTGGCAAGTTTTCCATTTGTGTTTGTCTTGGCCCTGGAGCCACTCCTGAGAACAATGACTGTATATCTTCTGGGGTCATTGCCTGGAGCCTCATGAGAATACATTTCCTCCCTTAGGTTGGGAGTATGGTGTTGCTCTCCCACCCGCTGAGTTCCCCCGTTCTTGGAATGCAGCTGAGAAGACCTACCACACCCACCGCCGGCGGCGCTGGCTCAGGAAACGCTGCCGGAACCTGGCCAGCGAGAACCAAGAAGGAAAAATGGCCGCCTTCCTTCGGCTGGTAACTGGCAGTGGTGCTCACAGCTGTTGTGCCCAAGGGCTTGTTCAGAGAATGTCAGGGATTAAAAGTCAGCCATAAATGCAGAGCAAACTCTTGAGGCCAGGACTTTTATGGGGACCAGGTGGACAGGGATTGGCACCCCCTGGGGGGGGGGTGCCAACTGACAGGACACTCAGGCAGGCTGGTAGTGCAGCTTAGACACGGCCCACAAAACAATAACAACAATAAAATATAATACTTCATGGAAAGGGTACAAAATGATTATTAAAATTACTGGCACAGAGATAAGGGACATAAAAAGGCATTCAAGAGGTGCCTGCTAGTAAAAAGGGAGGGTGGTTGCTGTCCAGCCTCATATAACCAACATAATTAATCCATGAAGGGATTAAGACCATAGAGTACGCTGTCCTGCTAGGAAGGGTTACCAAACTATTTGTTATCACTCTTCTTCCTCCATGTTAACCCTACTATAGGGACCTCTGCAGGCGAGCAGCCTGATAAAGCAGCGAAGACTCTCCTGTTTGTTAGAAGTTTATTTAAAAGAAAGAAAGAAAGAAACACATTCAGAGCAGGACAGCCAGCCATGATCTCATTAGTTGCTCCAGTCCGAGTCATCGTCCTGCCCTCTCCAACAGGAGGAACACCAAAATCCCGCCTTCCTTCTCTTCCCCCTCCTTCATTCTCTAACCTACATTTTCTAACCCACAAGTTCTTGGACTCTTGGTTTGAATGCAATCCCCCTCCGAAGATCCAGCCTGAGAGGAAGTCTTATTTGATGGTTGCCTGGCAATGTCTTGGTCAGAATCCAACTCCTCCTCTTCCTCCTGGGAACTAAACGCTCCTTCCCTGGAAATGAGGAGGGGCCCTGGGCTGCTTTCTCAGAAATCAGACAGACAACTCTCAGCTACAGAGTTAACCTCTTCCTCACTCAGCTCATCTTCCGAGGCTGACTCTCTCAGTGTGCTCGGGGGGGGGGGGGGCAGCCACATTCCTGATACCTACCAGTAAGGAGGTCTAAACTGGATGCTCCAAACTTAGATCATGTGGCCTTAATAATTCCCACATATGAAGTAACAGTGTAGTTAAGTAAAACAACTAAGAACCACAAAAACAAAACATACATGAAGCCTCAAAATATATCGCAATGACAATGAAATGCAATGTAACATTGTGTGCGTCAGAATTGTAGTAACACACATGGCTGTCTAAACTGGGGCCCCAAATCAAATCACAATCTTCATTGTTACTGTTAATGATCAGCATTGAAGTGAACCCCCATAAAACCTTCAAGTCCATCCAGGGGGTCTCAAATGGCCTTGATACCAGGATCATATGTGGTGACCTAATCACTATCTTTTCTCCAGCTCACTTCAAGCCTCTCTTTCCATCTATTTCCTGCAGCACTCCGAGTTAAGGCTGAAAGAAGAGACTTGGGAATATGCCCCACTCCATGGCTGGAGGTTCCATCTGCAGCGGCATCCCAGCGACATCTTTCGCCGGCGATGCTGGCACAGGAAGCTCATCCCGATGTCGCCCAGCGGTGTGGCCTCCATTTTTCTCTTGGAGGGTTCACTGGTAAGAAAAGGCAGGTGCCTTCTGCCTCAGCTGTGGCACAGCTGGCAAGTGATTCAGAGGACACAAAGTCAGTCTTTTGGGTTTCAAAGGACTCGTCCAAGTAATTTCTAGGCACAGTTTCATGATGTGTAGGCAAGGGTCTGAGCAGGGGTTTTTTTGTCCTACCGCTTTCGCCAGGGAAACATGCTATTTATAGCTGAATCGGACCAAATGTCAAACGGGTTTTCCATGGATTGACATTTGTTCCAATTCCACAGGTGAGCCCTAAATTGAATCGACTGCTGGAGAGAGACAGAAATGGTTCAATAGCAGCATCACCAATTCTATCCTCAGTGCATCCATGACAGAAGCTTCCATTCATTTCAGTAAAATTCAACAGAGAAGTCTTGGGATAAGTCACAGTGTGACTCAAGCAGAGTTAAGCTGAAATATCTAGAAGTGTTTTTGAATTTCTTCTTTTTCCACCCTTGTAGAAAAAGATTTGCATTTTTTCTGAATATTCTCTACTGCTTTTTGTGTGGCCACCATTTCTCAACAAGCACACACACACACACGAAGGTAAACAAATTTTCCCGTCATCAGGGGGTTGGGTTTCAGGGTTCTCCTCCCCCCCACACACACACATACCATGACTAGCAAAACTGGAATAAATTTGGCAAAATAGCTAAAAGGCAATGTTTAAAAATGCAAAATAAAAGAAATTGTGCTCCTGTGCTTTATTTGCGTGATTTGTATGGGTAGCAGGGTTTTTTTTAAAAGTGTACACTTATGGCATTTTTTTTTATTAAAAAAAATATGTCATCTCTTTTCAGGGTGTGGAAATTGAAAGCCAATGGAAAAATAAGAAAATTGAGATAGGAAAGAAAGAAGAAAAGAAAGATGAGAAAGAGCCAGAAAAAGCTCCCTCTCAAACCCTCCTGAAGAAGAACACCCCACTTATCTTCTGCATGTTCAAGAGTGAGTAGTCTGTGTTAACAGGCCTTAGCAGCTTGGGTGAATGAGAATGACTTACAGTTTCTGGAGTTCGAAGGCTTTATTCATGCAGGAACTATTTACCTGATGAGTGGATATAAGAGAGAAACAGCAGACATATTTTATGGAGAGAAGAACAAACATCTTTTAGGGTTGGAGTTAAATTAGACATAGAGGTTTACAAACACTGTTGGCTAAATAGCTACACACAAAGTGCCCTCTTGTAGTTTAAAGTAATTCATGCATTAACTACAAACTCAAGAGAAGGAAATGCATATGCTTTTCTCCAATAGTTTGTCCAAATAAGAGCACATGGAAAAAGAAGGCTGTCCTACTGCACATAAAATAACAAGTAAATATAAGGCTGTGTGGAGATAAACTTTCGAACCAAAGCATGTTTTAAGAAGAGCGTGGAATGTATAAGAGCTTTGGAATGACGCAGTTAAAAATGCCGTCGCCATATTGGGAAGTTCTGTCGGAGGACTTAAGTCTGAGAGGAGAAATAGAGAAATAGAGCTGTTTTTATATTGTGGGTGAAACTCTTCAGTGGGACTTAAGAGCGACAGTTTTGTGAGATTAATGATGGAAAGAGCGATGTTATCTATGAAGGCGGTGATATATGGAAACCATCTCGATTTGAGGATTGGAAGAACGGAAAAATTCACACAGGATTATTACTGGTGTTTATCGGCTTAAGGAGACTATCAGAAGAGATCATAAAGAAAAAAGAGAAAATATATGAACAAGATGTGATGTGGAAACAGCAAGATAAGACTGGATAGAATTATGAACTCTGGATTGATTTGGACTGATTTGGACATTAACGCAGTAGCAAGAAGATGATCAGAATCCCCCTTCAGATCTTGAAATATGGGTCCCCCCAACAAAATTTAAAATTTGGCTTTGTAATTCGGAATTTATGTGATGTGATTTAATTTGATTTGATTGGCTGGTTAATAAAAATTATTTTAAAAAATAATAATAATAACAAGTAAATATCAGATTCCATGACAGATACAATGGTCAAGAAACAGAATCAAGTGGAAAGAAAAGTGACAGAAAAGAAACCACTGGTAGCCCTGATTGACCCCACATTGATTCCTGAACTCCAGAAATTTTCCCAAATGTGATAATTAATTCTTTCGCAAATAGTGCATTCAAAGCTTACATGGAGCAGTCATAAATCTATAGAATACGTGCCATGGTTTCTATGTATGCCACCTTGAACTCCTTGGAGGAAAGGTGGAATATAAACGGAAGTAAAAAAATTAATAAAACATGAATTTAGGAACTGTAAAATGATGAGCCAGGCTTGGGCTTTAGGGGTATCCAAGACAAAGGACTGTTATCCAGAGACAGATTTAAAGCAGCACATCTGGTTCTACCACACTAGGCGCTGAGCCTAGAGGGTGACACAGGGCTCGCAAGTACAACATAGTGAATTGAGCAGAACGGAGGGCGAGAGGAGGGCAGTGCTGAACTTTGGGCTCACATAGGGCACTGCTGAAATACGAAAGGCCAAAGTCTGCCCCTGCTGTTACCCCTCCCAGATGTTCTCCCCTTTCTCCAGGACTTGGCCGAACTGCTGGATCACCTCCAGCTGTGACACTTGGCTGTTCTGTGCCTGCCAAGAGCAAATGCAAAACCAGTTTGCTAAACCAATTTTGATGTATCTAAAATCTATGCAAGTTCCATTGACATGAATTGAAGGCTGATCTTCTGATGGATCAAAATGCCTAGAGTGTCCTTGTTTGTGCCACTTTTTGGATATTTTATCCCTGTTCTGTTTTTTGTTTTCAGTGGTCACTCAGCATTCCACAGCCACTGAGCATGCTCAGCACTTATTGGGCTGTATTGAGGCAGACGCATTCATAGGGGGGTGGTTGTATTTTGAAAGATTCTTTTCTATTTCTGTAAACCTTGGGGTTCTCCCAAGCATTCTGGGACATAACTCATCCCCTGAGATGGAATGATATTGTGGACAAGGAGACTCTCTAACAGAGCAAGTAGGGAGTTTGCAGAGAATTCGGACAAAAACAAAAGCAGGAGCAGAAATTGCTGGTGTTTGCAAATTCATCCCATGTCTGGAACGGTGCTCCCCACTCCACCATTTGCAGTGCATTTCCTTTGCATTGAAATGAATGGGGTGGAATAACATAATGACAACATAACTTGTGCAATTTATTTAATCAATTACATAAGCTCACCACAACGGACAGTGAGGTTTTTGGTGGAAGATGAGCAGCGGCTTGCTATGAATACAGAGCGAAATGGAAAAACTTTGCCTTCCTACATCTCTGTTTGCAAGTCTGGGTGGTATATTGTAGCCAAACTAAAAGGAAAGTGCAGTTCTTTTTTCTTCCTTCCTCCTTTCAGATCCTGTCTATTTCCAGTTGCGCTGCTACATCTACCAGGCAAGAGACCTAGTTGGAACTAGTGCTAAGAGTTCTGCAGGTAGGTGCAATGGAAATAAGTAACTGCATTGCAGGGGTTGGACTAGATAACCCCTGGGGTCCCTTGCTACTCTACCATTCTATGATTCCAAGTCCTCTGCCCTCCCATGCCCTCTATCATTCACTCCTCCCTGTCCTCATCTCTTTCCTCACAAGAGCCCATTTCCCCAGAGGCACCCAAATGCCTGTGTTACGCTTTGAATTTAGGAGGGGCAGAATCTTGGTGTCCCCTCCCAAGGTAATTATTATTTTTCTGGAGCTCAGGTCAGGGCAAAAAAGCTGTGTTGCAAGAGATCCAGTATTGGATCTCCTGCCCTCTCACTCACCTCACAGAGTGTTTGTTGTGGGGGAGGAAGGGAAAGGAGAATGTTAGCCACTTTGAGACTCCTTAAAGGGAGTGAAAGGTGGGATATCAAATCCAAACTCCTCCTCTTCATCTTTGTCTTCTTATCCTCAAATCATGCTCAGACTGGATCAGGGCAACAGTACTGTTTTTTTAAAAGCCATTTCCCCATCTAACATCCCCCCACACACACACACACCCTCCCAATGTTGCTTTTAGCTCCACTTAGGAAAAAGTACAGCTATCTGTAGATCATTCCTCTCTCCTCTCCCTCCCCATTTGCTTTAACAGCTGCTTTTGCAGGGGGGGATTTAGAGCAGGAAAGTGGCCTGGGGGAAAGAGTTGATGCTTACAGCACAGTACAACTGGGCCAATCCAATGGTGGGTTGGGAGTGCAAATGTTGAGAATTCTCTGTTGGAGATCCCTAGACTCACCCACCTTAAAACTAGAGTTCCCAGAATTCCCAAGAAAGAGGGGGGGGGTGAATGGCTATTCATCCATTTTAAGCTTATAGCGTAGTGTTATCTTGGAAAACATGTAGGTGATATTTGACTCTGTATCAGTAATTCCTCCATCTCCTGTTATTTCCTCTCTGCTAGATCCTTTGGCCCACGTTTCCTTCCTTCACATGAGCCAACATACCCAGACCATCTCTGGCACGCTGCACCCCTGTTGGGACCAGACCCTTATCTTTGAAAACATCTTGATCTATGGAGACCCTCGAGCAACTGAGCAAGAGCCACCTGTGGTGGCCTTGGAGGTCTTCGACTTTGACGCAAGTGTATGTGTATAGGAAGTTTCCCTACGCTGAGCCAGACCATTGGCCCGTCTAGCATGATATTATCTGTATGCTGACTGGCAGCGGCTTTCCAACACAGTCTTTCCCAACCCCACCTGGAGATGCCAGGGATTGAACCTGGGACCTTCTGCATGCAAAGCCGATGACCTAACCCTGAGATAGGCATGAGGTTCTTTTCACAGGCCCATGAAGTCAACAGAAAAAGGTGGCAAGCAAAAGGGCAACTGAAATTCAGGCTTCTCTTTTCTGGCATTATTAACCTGTGATAACAGCACCGTGGGCAGTCCAGAAGGCATTCCCGGGTGCTTTCCCTCCAGCCTTTTATCTTGAGTAACAACTCAAGAGCCCTGCTATATCAAACCAAAGACCCACCTATTCAGGCATCCTGTTTCCCAGTTGATCTATCTCTAGGAAGTCCACAAGCAGGACAGGAAGGTAACAGCCCTCCTCTTTCATTTATCCCCAGTATCTGATATTAAGAGGTAGACTACCTCTGAACGTGGAGGTTCCATTTGGCTATCATTTGTAATGGTCCCTGATAAGACCCCCTCCTCCATAAATTAGTCAACTTGCAAATGTGACAAAACACCACATCTCATGGCAGTGAATTCCATGCAACATATGTCAACAAACACTTTCTTTAGTTTGGGGTGACTAATTTTTTTCCAGCCCAGGAGCCAAATTCATTCTTGGTCCACCCTCCGGGGGCCACAGGTCAGTGTAACCTTCTTGAGTAATTGTGATTTCCAAGGATGCTTTTGATAGACTTGGATTACCTTCTGCCTGTTTTATGTTTCCCTCTTAACAAAGAAATCACTCTCAGACTACTGAGTAAACAAGAAAAAGACAATGTTTACTCATATCAAAATACTTGCCAGAATTCAAGAGCTATACTGCTGAAAATAAGGCAAGCAATCCTTAAATGTTACAAATATCCATAAGTCCAGTTCAAAATGGAGATTGCTCTCTGGTAAGGATGGAGAAGAAATTTGATTTGGTTCACATTTAAAGGCAAATCTACCTAATTCGCAGCACTTCTCAACAACACACAAACAGAAACACACACACCCTTCAGAATTCACACTTCTTTGAATTTTGCAATGTAGTTCTCCCTCCATGTAACATGTACAAAAATGCATATGTTTGAGTAAAGTGTTCATAAAAATATATGTGAAAATAACATAGAAAAATGCATTATATTAGGAAACACTGCTTTGCAGAAATGTAAGTGTTAGGCAAAAATGTATACAGTTAGGAGAAATTTGCACTGAGATGCATATGAATTTTCATGAGAACTTTTTGAAAATAAAAAAATCACAAACTAATGTGGAAATGGGGAGAACTGAATGTAAGATCAGAAAAGAGAGAAACGGAAATTGATGGATTCGCCCACCCCTAGTCTCTTTTAAACTTGGCCTTCCCCATCCTGATGCCCTCCAGCTGCTTCAGACTGTAATTTCCACATAAGGGAACAACTAGATTATAACACCAAGTACAGTCTTCAGCATGTCCAACATTTCCTGTCTGTTTGCTTTCTGACCCTATACTATTGCCCACATACAGGCAGCCAAATCTACTATTGGCTTTTAACCATTCCTCTTGCACACCTAGCCTGGAAAACCTTCACCCCTTGTTCTGTGTCTCTTTCAGGGCCACTCCCATTATTTCATGGGAAGGAGCTTGTGCATCCCAAGTGTGCACCTGGATCTCAGCTCACGAAGACTACCCCGCCTCCAGAAGTATACAATCATCAAAGAACAGGAGGATTCCGGACAGCTCCTGGCTGCTTTTGAGCTTCTGTTGGACAAGAAGGTAACAAATTAAATTATGCCTTATGGCAGGTTATGCGTTAGTATCATGGACTGGTGTGATGCAGAGGAATGGTGGAACTAGCAGGAGAACTCTCAAGGGAAGAAGGCACAGAGTCTGGGCAGTGGTGGTGGGACAACAGTGAGTGGTCACTGGGAGAAGTGGGAGAAGCTTGGAAAGTGGTGTCAGAAGCTGGAGAGGTAACAGGTCTCAGTGAGCTGGGAGAGTCTGTAGCAGAGTCCAGAATCAGAGTCATAAGCTGAAGCAGGAAAGTGGGGTGAGGGAGGCCAAGAGGCAGAGATGAGTCAGGCAAAGTGTCAGGAGTCCGTCCCCCCCTTCCTGCTCCGACAAGCTCCCCTCTCCTGTGGTCTCCCAGGAACACAAGAAGCATGAAAAGGGTGGGGGAAAGGTTGACTTCATGCAGACACAGTCTCCAATTGCTTGAGAAAGGTCCTGGAGAGGAGGGAACTTAGATGGCTGTGGTAAGGCAGAGACTTTCAGGCTTGGCAACTGATCCAGGAGGCAAGATCTACCAGACATGAGCTGCTGTGCTCCTTGGGCCTGGCATTCCTCCAAATCTGTGCAGACTCTGTTCTTGCTAACAGAAAGTTCACTCCAGCTTCAACGGTGTGATTTACTGCTGGCTCACTCCTGACATTTAGGTACACCGGAATAAACCCAAATTAAGCTACAACTCCTTTAAAAAACTGGATAAAAGAGTCATGCAGTCGCAAGCAACAATTTTCTTTGAGTTTCCCAGAGGCTCTAAAGCAGCCTTCACTATCCCTGGTGCCCTCCAGATATTTTGGACTACAGCTCCCATCAGTTCTACTCCTCACAGCCACGTTCCCTGGGGATGATGGGAGTTGTAATTCAAAACATCTGGGATGTTCGAAGGAGCAACCTGCTGCCCCAGCATCATTTCAAAAGCCTTCTGCAACCAAGCGTTTCAAAGCTCCAGCACGTCTAAGCAGGGCAAAACAAATTTGTCTACTACACCCTACTCTCTAGATTTCTACTCTCCAGATTTGCTCTCAGGGGCTCATAAAGCCAATAGTTATCCTCCAGCTAAAGACTGAGGAGAAAATGTCATTCATCACTGGCTTAAAAAAAGAAAGATAGATCTCTGTTCAGCAGAGCTCTTCATCCTCTCTACAGGATGGATCCTTAGGAAAGCTTCCGCCGCCTGCATGGAAGGATGGGACATACATAATCCCTAAAGGAATCCGGCCAATCTTAAGGCTGATGGCCATTGAGGTGAGTGTAAAGCCACAAGATGATATTATTATTATTATTATTATTATTATTATTATTACCCTGCCCATCTGGCTGGGTTTCCCCAGCCACTCTGGGTGGTTTACAGCATGCATTGGGGGGGAGGGGGAAATAAAGCATCATGAATTTAAAAGATTGCACGGGGGGGGGTGTGTGTAAACTCCACAATTATCATTTAATTCTTCAAAGGTTCAGGGGAAGTAAAATGGATGGATTGGTCCAACCCTGCAGCCAACCCAGAAAGCAGAGCCTCAGGCCCTGTGGCCCCACTTTCTGCTGAGCTGTTGCTTTTGTAAATATTTATCATGATCTTCCCACAGATCCTGGCTTGGGGCCTGCGGGACATGAAGACCTACAATCTGCTGGCCATCAGCAATCCGAGTCTCATCATAGAGTGTGGAGGAGAAACGCTTCAGACACCAGTCATCAGGAATCTCCAAGAGCACTCCAATTTTCCAATCAATATCTATCTCATGAAAGTGGTGAGTGGGCCCCTAGCATATGGCAGAGACAGTTTCCAAGGGCAAATCTTAAGACTTGAGATGAAACTAACCTCTCCTCCAATCATCATCATCATCATCATCTCCACCATTTTAGAGTTTGCTAATCAGATTTTGCAATCCACATTTTCACTGTGACCTTTTGCCTCATGTCTCCTTTACTAGCTATACTTTCCCTCCAGCCTCTACGCAGGGCTGGCCCACCCATGAGGCAAGGTGAGGCGACCGCCTCAAGCAGCAGGATTCACAGGGGCAGCAAATCTGGCCTCCAAGGAATGCACTGCCCACTGCTGCCCCCATGGTGCTACCAACAGTTGCAGCGTGCTCCTTGGGGGCTGGATCTGCTGTCTCCTCAGCAGGCCCCCTATGCCACCTCCCCACCTCCACAGTAGCTTCTTAGAATCTTATAGAATTGTAGAGTTGGAAGGGACCCATGGGATCATCTAGCCAAGTCCCCTGCAATGCAGGAATATTCAGCTGTCCCATATGGCGATCTTAGTGAACAGGAGGCACTGCTGGTCTCCTCCCACCCTTGTTCCAGATGTAGATCTTCTCTCACCCTTTCTTCCCTCGTGGGAGGAGAGGGGATGCCATTTTGTGGCTTGCCTCAGGTGACAAAATGTCTTGGGCCAGCCTTGCCTCGAGCCAAACTGGTAGCGTGTGTCATCAAGAGCCACAAATGCTTATCTAAGCAAGCATCTTTAGGCCAGGCATGCTCATTTAAATAGGCATCTTTTTAGTTACTAGCTATACTGAAACCTTAGAGGTGTAATCTCTTCACTTGGACAGCATGACAGTATGTGCACAGCTGTCTTTGTCTCATCATCCCTCAAATGGATCCCCCAGGCGTTCCTCTCCTGGAAGAACCTCATGCAGCCCCTCCTGATCTCTCTTAGTACCTGCCTGTGGATGAAGATTATGCGCTTCCTATCGAACTAAAGGTGATAGACCACAGAGAGTTTGGATTTAAGCCTGTGGTGGGCCAAGCGACTGTGAGATCCATGAGCCAGTACTACTGTGACCCCTGGGAAGAAAGGAAGGCCCATAATCTCCCTGTCAGAGGTAGGCTCCACCTTACAGGAGTGAGTTCATTTCATTTTCTATGCTGCTTTTCACTCACATGAGTCACAAGGTGGCTCACAAACAATCAATGACAATAACATGATAGAACACCACCGTTATAGAATAATTAACAAATAATCAGTAAAACAAGCACCTACTATAAAATACTATTAACAAAACAACTTAAAAAAAATAAGCTAAACAGCACAGCCACAACACAGGTCATGTTATAAGATTCACAAAGCACTACAGCACTCATAATCTACAATATTGGCCACATTAACAAACTAACAACCAAAAACAAACTTAAGTGCTGCTGAGTTCCACTGCAAGAGTTTATTCTTAGGGCTGAACAGAGCTATATTCCTGGCTGCAAACATGGCGCTGGACACCCCAGTTGCCTCCAAACAGCTGCAAAGTGGCAATTGGGGGAAGAGACTGCAGAGGAGCCGCAGGGTGTGCTTAACCCTTTCCCACCTGTCACTTTGTCCCTGCAAACGTCTCCTCCTCCTTCCACCAGTTGCTTTTAGATGCAGCACAGGAAATATAGGTCTCCATGCCAGCCACACACTCTCAAGGCCACTGCAAGGGCAGAAAGAGGATAGCCTCATGTATGTCTTTGTCAGCTCCGGGGAACAGGAGTGCCTTGCCCAGTGGAGCAGAGCCACAGCAATAGCCCATAGCAGCAGTGCCACTGGCGCTTAGCAAGGTTTGGTTTGTGCCAAAGCACCGAATTGGCTCTGCCAGTGTACCTGCACAACCCTGACCTCACTGCCACCTTGTCCTTCCCAGTAAGCGGCAGCAATGCCACTTCCAGGAGGCTACTCCTGCTGCACCACTGCCCAAGTCATTACTGGGAAGGCTGGGTCTGAAGTGCCTTATGGGTTGCTTCCACATCTTTGTTGTGGGTTACCTGACCTTGCATGCCAGCTGCATGGTCTGGGAACACCAGTTGTTGCTGTAACACAGGTGTGAGGAACCTGTAGCCCTCCAGATGGTTGCTGAACTACATCTCCCATCAGCCACGGCAAGCATGGACAATGGCCAGGGATTATGGGAGTTTCAGTTCAGCAACATTGATCCCTGCCTGAGAGAACCAGGGAGCCTCATGTAAGCCTCTCTGAGCTTTCCAAAGGGTGAGCAAGCTATACTAAACTAATGGCTCTCCACCTCCTAAAAGCATTTGCAAGCAAGGTGGCGGATTTTGTTCCTGCTTGTTTCCACTGTCAAACCTTTCAAAGTTTGCTATTATTAATTCCACGTCTTCTCAATTTTTCCCTTCTCCAAACAGCCATTGCCAAGACAAAGAGAAAGAAGGTAAGTGTTGCTGCATCTCATTGTCTTGCCACTGGTTCAGTTCCTTCCTTCCTTCCTTCCTTCCTTCCTTCCTTGAAGAAGGTCTACATTTATCAGGCTCTCCACAGGCCAATGGAAAGAATGAACCTTTAAGAGTCCTGGTCTCCTCCTACGGTGGTGGGTTTCCAAGGGGTAATTAATACTTCCTTTTGAGCCATGTTTCTAGGCACAGGTGTGTGTGTGTGTGTGTGTGTGTGTGTGTGTGTGTGTGTTTCCCCAGTGCCTTCCCCCTGGAAACATGCTCTTTACTGCTGAATTGGAGCAAACAACCATCCAAATTGTTGTTTGTTCCAATTAGTGTTAAAGAGCAGATTTTCCTGAGGAAAGCAGTGGGCCAAAAAAAGTGCTTGGACACTGCAATTTATTAAAGCACAAACTTGTGCCTAGAAAGTGTGGGGTGGAAGGTAAGTGTGGGTGAGCCCTAACTTCCCATGTTCTATGTCAGTGTATTTTGGTATCTCTGAGATTCTCAAAGTATTCTTGGTTGCATGAATTTTGCAAGCATGTTCACATGGGGTGCTGGCTGGGGTTGTGTCAACTATGAGTGATCCCCCAACAGCACACCGCACATGCCTCTACAATGGATTGGTAGCAAAAGGAAAGCCTCATCCAGGGAAGCTCAGGTCTTCTTCATTCAGGGCTGGACCTACCATTAGACAGAGTGAGACACCCACCTCAGGCAGCAGATGTTTGAGGACAGGGAGTGGTGGGCTGCAAACCCCCAAGGATTGTGCTGGCTCGGAAGCTCTGCGGAGTAGCCTACACATTTGTGTTGTGTGCATGCCCCAAAGCATAGATCCTACACCTTCCTGCTCAGTTCTCATTCAGCCACCATAGCAGGTGGAATGGAGCAAATTCTTTCTAGGTCCTTCATCCAAGCAGGTTAAGCTATTGCCAAACTTACCGTTTTTCCTTACCTTCCTTTCCCTTTTTCTCTCTTTTTAAGGCTTCTGTCTTTTGGTTTTGCATTTCACTTCCATAGGTTTAGCCACTTTTCAGGCCACAGCCTATGGCACAGATGCTGCCATGTAAGTAGTGGTAGCCAAAAAAGCCCAGCCTCCCAGGGAAGAGAGAAACTATGGGGTTCCCTGGAAGGAGGAAAGGTCGGGTGGCTGTTGGGCTTGTGAGAGTTATTCTGCTGCTTCTTGCAGGAGCTGGGCAAAGCCTACAAGGCCTGGTTCTGGAAAAGGCCCTTTAGGAAAGAAGAGAAGGTAAGTCATGATGCCATCAATGCTAAGGGCCAGTGTGGTGTAGTGGTTAAGAGTGGTAGTCTCATAATCTGGGGAACCGGGTTCACTTCCCTGCTCCTCCACATGCAGCTGCTGGGTGACCTTGGGCCAGTTACACTTCTCTGAAGTCTCTCAGCCCCACTCACCTCACAGAGGGTTTGTTGTGGGGGAGGAAAGGAAAGGAGAATGTTAGCCACTTTGAGACTTCTTCGGGTAGTGATAAAGCAGGATATCAAATCCAAACTCTTCTTCTTCTACTACTTCTTGATCGCGGGTGCTGCATCCGTACAGATCTGGAGGCTCCCAAGGCACTTCCCTGCTTGATTTCTTGTTGATTATGGAGGGGGGGTAATCAAAACAAAGACTGGTGATTATTCAGATGGAGGGGGCGTAGAAGGATCCTTCATAAAACCCACAAGCTCCACCCCTCTGACTTCTTCCAATTTTAGTAAAAAACCTGTGTAGTCTTCTAGAAACAGTAGCTGAGGGAGCATCGCAAAATGTTTGGGCTATAATACTGCCTCCTATAATCTGAACATGTTCTACAGATCAGATCCCACAAGTCAAGTTTGGATCCGAACGAATGTTGTTTTGTTCTGAGAACATGTGATGCGGAGGTGAACTGAATTTCCTTCTCCCCATATAGGAGATGGAAGAAGAGGAAGAGGAGGTGGACTGGTGGAGCAAGTACTACGTGACTATGGGAGATCTGTCAAAGAGTGGACATTACCTGGAGAAGGGCTTTGATAGTTTGAAGGTGCCTGTGCTGTGGGGGGAGGGGTAGCAGTCCAAGCAGAAGGCAAGGCAGAACGGCAGGTTTCCTCAACTAACATCTGTCCCCAAATTTATGTTTGTAGAGATAATGCAGGGATCTAGTTGTTGTTTTTTAGGGTTATTAAAGTGAAAAGGATTGTGAAGAACTCCAAAAGGATCTCTCCAAACTGAATGAATGGGCAGCAAAATGGCAAACGCTGCCATTCTGTGTAAACAAGAGTGAATGATGCACATAGGGATCATTAAGGAAGGAATTGAAAAGAAAACTGCCAATATCATGATGCCATCATGCAAATCTATGATGGAACCACACTTGGAGTACAGTGTACAGTCCTGGATGCCTCAACTCAAAATGGATATTGTTGAGTTGGAAAATATTTAGAAAAGGGCAACAAAATACCCATTTGTGTCTTTTTAGTATATAAAATTGTGGGTGCTGGGGAGAAAGTGGTTAGAGAAAGTGGCTATTTCCCCCTCTCTCATAATACGAGAACTCAGGGATGTTGAAGGAAGCTGAAAGTTGAAAGATTCAGGATAGACAAATGAATGTATTTCTTCACACATTGCATAGTTAAACTATGAAGTTCACTCCCACAAGAGGCAGCGATGGCCACCAATCTGGATGGATTTAAAAGATGGCGGAGGGGGCTATCAATGGCTACTAGCTATGATGGCTGTGTTCTGCCTCTACAGTCAGAGGCAGAATCCCAGTTGCTTCTGAATACCAGTTGCTGGACCTCGTGTGGGATGCTCTTGTGCTGGCGGGTTTCCCACAGGCTTCTGGCTGGCCACTGTGAGAACAGGCTGCTGGGCCTGACCCAGAAGGCTCCTTTCATTCTGATGTTCTTAAATGTAAGAAAATGAATTTAACTCAATGCCTGGGGAAAGATGGCTGAAGCACTGAGCAGGTGCACACGCTGTAGGGGGCCCAGCCAAGGTACTAAGCCAACGTCTGTGTCTCCTTCTCCCAGATGTATAGCTGTGAACTGGAAGAAGTGCCTGAATTCCATGGCCTACAGGATTTCTGCCAGACCTTTCAGCTGCACCGAGGGCTGGTGAAAGATGACGACCCCAGAGTGGGGGGTCAGTTCAAGGTGAGGGCCTGCCCCAAGTGGCCCTGCTTTCTAGCCATCTATAAAAATCCACAAAAATTCCACCCTGGAGACTGTTTTCAGGAGACTGACTTCCCACTCTGCTTCAGGTGTATATTAAACAACATATAGTCTTCAGAAGCAGAGTTGCCAAGTTTTGCATGTGGGTTTCATCCCCAGGAGTAGCCTGACTAGCCAGTGTTGCAGCAAAAGCAGCACAGCGTCTTTGGCGCCTTAAAGACTAACAAATTGTCGTGGCGTACACTTTCATGGACTAGAGTCCAGTTTTATTTGTGCAAGGCTTCTTGGTCTCTTGGCATCTGCATGAGAAGCAGGAAATCAGCAGGGGAGAGATTATGGCAGCTTCGAGGAACAAAAAGCTGTATTCTTGAAGCCTTTCCAGGCAGTAGCGGCTGGGGGGGGGGTGTAGGTGGGGCTGCATTGCTCTCCCAGCTTGCCAACACCTTACACCCCTTGCTAAGAGCAGGACGCTCAGCATGAAACAGGCACAGCAGCACAGAGCAATGGGCAGCCAGGAGAACAATGTGGCCTTGCCAGCCGCTACTTCTGGGGTGGGGGCAGTGGAGCTGGTAACTAAATGAAACAGTGCTTTCTCTGGCAGGGACTTTTCCGGATCTATCCTTTACCAGAAGATCCCAATGTCCCACCCCCTCCACGCCAATTCCAGGAACTTCCCGACAACGTCTGCGAGTCATGTCTGGTCCGGATTTACATCATCCGAGCCTTTAACCTAGAACCAAAGGACAACAATGGTCTGGTAATCACAACAGCTGTGTTCTTTTGCCTGCCTGCGGTTCTCGCTTCCTGCTCTGAGCTTCCCTGTGTTATGTGATAGGAGGCTTCCTCTACAGTAGGTGTGGCTGGGCCCCGTTTGAGGGTCTGGTCCTCCTGACATCCTGCATTGAACTGTGTCCCCTTACAGTGTGACCCCTACATCAAAATCAAGGTCGGGAAGAAAAAGGTTGGAGAGAGGGAGGAGTATGTTCCCAACACTCTGGAGCCCGTCTTTGGGAGGTAGGTCTGGCACACTTCTCCCTCAGAGACTCTGCCTGCTAAGGCTAATCTCTTTGTGCACATCCTGCGGATGCTGTCGCCACCTCTGGTACAGGGCGGGGCAGGAAGCTACTGGGATAGGAGAGGGTTGTTAAGACACAGGTGCATCCCTACCATGACTTATCCTTGGAATGTACAGAGCATAACAAGCGTTCAGAGGTGGGACGGGAAAAGGATTATTTCCTCTCCTCTTTTCCGTTTTTTTATATATAATTTTTATTAAATTTTCTGTTTTACAATTTTAAATACTCATTTAAATATTCTTAAAATATCAACGACTTCTCTTCTTCTTTTATGGTTCATTTTGCATATTATAAATCCCTACATATTTTAAAAATAAAGGGACCCCTGACCATTAGGTCCAGTCATGGACGGCTCTGGGGTTTGCGGCGCCCATCTTGATTTATTGGCTGAGGGAGCCGGTGTACAGCTTCCGGGTCATGTGGCCAGCATGACTAAGCCGCTTCTGGCGAGCCAGAGCAGCACGCAGGAATGCCATTTACCTTCCCGCCAGAGCGGTATCTATTTATCTACTTGCAGTTTGAAGTGCTTTCAAACTGCTAGGTTGGCAGGAACAGGGACCAAGCAACGGGAGCCCACCCCATCGCAGGGATTTGAACCGATGACCTTCTGATCAGCAAGTCCTAGGCGCTGTGGTTTAACCCACAACGCCACCCGCGTCCCTACATATTTTACATAAACTATAAACCATTCAATATTCCATTATTACATCCATCAAAACTTATTTACACTGTTGAATTTATCTTAATGCTGCCAACGTTTTCAAAGTGTACATAATTCCCCCCATCTATTCAATAAATATTTTCAAATCTTCTCTAAATGTATGTTCTTCTTGTTCTCTTATTCTGTGTTAGGTCTACAAGCTGCACATATTCCATCAGCTTATGCTTTCCATTTTTCTTTAGTTGGGACCTCGCTCATTTTCTATTTTTGAGCTAACAAAACGCGGGCCGCAGTAGTGGCATACATACCTATTTATTCCTCTACTCTTTTCCTTGACCGCCACAGGATGTTTGAGATTATGTGCAACATCCCAACAGAAAAGGAATTGAAGATCTCATTCTATGACTTTGACATGTTTTCCCCTGATGATGTAATTGGAGACACCACCATTGACCTGGAGGACCGGATCCTGTCCCGCTATGGAGCCAACTGTGGCCTTCCACAGTCCTACTGCGTGTAAGTAGCAATGAGCATAGGTGCTAAGCAGGTGCCTTTTGGACTCATACAGGCAGCTGCTTCAGATGGGCTCATTGTCAGAGCTCATGGTTTTGCTGCAAGAGCTGGGAGCAGCCAGTTCAAGGGGGCAGCCCCACAGAGATGCCTTCCCCAACAGCAGTGCCATTGCCACATCCCCTGGCAGGGCAGGAGCACCAGGCTTAACTAATGAACTGCCAGTGGTCATTTCATAAGCTACATATCAATGTTTCATCAACAAAACACTCGGTTTTTAGGTCACGTTTGTCTTCTCTCTGTGATCCACAATATAACTGCTCTGGAGCTCCAGAAATATTTCCACTATGTGTTCATCTTACCGTTTTAGCAAGCAATATTAATATTAGCTTAACAAGTTCCTTCTCTTTAAAGTCTCTATTTACTTTTCCAGAGATAGGAATGAAGTAGGTGAAATGAAAATGAACAATTAGCTAATCTTTCTACCCAACAGAGCAGAAAAATCATTGCCCTTTAGCATTTTTTTAGGGCATTAAACCAGTTCATGAAATAAAGATTTTCTGCAGTCTAGGAGAAACTACATCCCTCAGGTAGCCCCCCCCCCCCTCCTGCAGATGCCGCTTGACCTCCTGATCACTCCTTTCCCACACAGATGTGGCCCCACCCAGTGGCGAGACCAGCTTCTTCCAAGCCAGCTCTTGGAGAATTATGCTCGGACCAAGAACATACCTCAGCCGGATATAAGTGAAGATGGCAGCAGAGCCACTTTCCGAAGCAAGATTTATCAGCTGTCTGACTTTGGTAAGTACTTCAAAATATTCCCACGGAGCAAGAGAGAAGGAGGCTTGAGCTGTTCTGAAGGTTGAGCCAGAGGTCAGCACCAGCCATTGGTATCACTAAGCACCTGCTAAAAGGGAGCCCACTGCCAATCCTTAGAAGCTCTGGCTTGCTGTTCCTCCTCCTCCTCCTTGTTGCTTCCTGCTCACCTGTCCTCTCTGGGTGTGAGAGCAATGGTTCGGCACATATTTAATGCTAAAGGAAGATTAATTAAACTATAGTTCGTTAAGCTATGCCTTAGCATTATGTGTGCACCCTGCCCAATGACTTCACAAAATGGATTGTTTATTGCCAACAAAGCATGATCTGAAGCCATGGATATTTGGTGGCTTTCAGCCCATGGTTTGTTTTATTTATAGCTTGGTATTATGTGTGAACCCAGCACCTGTCCTTAACCATGGTTTGTCTGACATTCACCAAGCAGCAAATTATTATTATTATTATTAACATTTGTATACTACTATATACCCACAGGCCTCAGAGTGGTTACAACATAAAATCACAATAAATAAACAAGCAAACAAAGATAATAATGATGATGATAATAGTAATAATAATAATAATAATTGTCAGAGCTGCCCGAGGTCCCAGCTCACAAAGGACCAACGCCAGTTCGTTGTTATATACAAAAGTCTTTATTGAAGTTCAGTTTCGATTTCAAAGCCGCGGCGCGCAGCTCTACGTCTCAAACTCTAGACCGCTGAAGCTCCGTCTGAATCTCCTCCCCCCAGACACCAGTTTAAGACTCTAGCCTTGCTCCACCTCTTCCTTTGCTCTTTCCTCCTCTGGGTCCGCCTGTCCGCTGGGGTCTTGCCCTTTCTAGACTCTTCTGACGCTGAGTCCCCTGAGTCTTCCCCCTCCCTCCGGCGGGCTTTATTTTTATTTTATTTTTTTTAATAAATATTTATTAGCATTTCAATAATACACATAGACACACACACACAAAAAAAGAAGAAATAACAAAAAATACAAAATTTAGAAAAAAAAAGAACAATTAAAAACAAATGAGATTTCAATTGCTTATTTTCATATAACTTCTTTCTTAGACCTCCTCTCCCCTCCCCTTCTTGTATTCCAGTTCAAATTATTAATCCTGCAAATCCTTATTACTTAATTCTCAACCTTAAACTTAATGATTTTAACATACTGTAATTTTACCTTTCCTCATTCTTCCATTAAATTATTATTGCATTCCTCATTTTCATTTCATTTTAACCATTTTATACAACCAATTTTAACTTATCTAATCTTAAACATCTTATGCATCATTTCTTATTCTTTAACATATTTCTTAAAGTCAATATTTCCCTTCCATGGCTTTCCCAACTTCCATACAAATATCAAAACAAATTAAAACAAAGTAATTAGTAATTCTGTACCCTTTGGATTATCAAACTCCAACCCCCCTTTCCCGGTTTGGTCCCCAATAAATGTTCAATCAATACTGTTTAACCTGGAGATCTCACGTCCGAGGCTCTCAAGTCGTCCTCAGTTCCTCTCTGCCGGCCTCTTGGATAGTCCTTTAGGTTAAGCCCCAAGGCTCGAAGGGGCTCTGACCCAACAAGATCCATGATTTTTCCAATTGGCCCTCCATATTTAAAATTAATGCTAATGAGGTGCTCCACTCTCGAATTTGCAGTTTCCAACTCAGTCCAAACTTTCCGCCTCAAATTTTTATTCTCCTTTATTGTCTGCATGCCAGGCCCCAAACTGTAATTCTCCCTTGACATCTGCAAAATTACCAGTCCACCTTCCTTTTCCTCAAAAGCAACATGTGTCTCTTCCATAGTCTCATGGCTCTCAGATTCCTCTTGTTGTTGATATGTGTAAACTTCCTCAAAAGCAACGTGTGTCTCTTCCATAGTCTCATGGCTCTCAGATTCCTCTTGTTGTTGATATGTATAAATTTCTTGCCTCCACTCCCTGTCAGCTTCAACAATGTTGTTTACTGCCAGGGCCAGAGTGTTCACATTTGTAGTCAAAACATCTGTCTGATCTTGTAACTTTCCCAGGAGAGCCAGTATTTTGTTGAGTTTAGTCTGATTTTTGCTTCTTTCAGCCATTTTTGTAGTGTCTCTCAGTTTAAAAACCAGCCAGTGAGTTAATTTGTAGCTGCTCTCCCTTATTTTCCAGAAATTGCAACAAATATAGCCAGCAGATGCAACAAAGACAAAGTTCCCTTTATCCTTTCCTTTTGACAGCTATTTTGACAGCTGTCAAAATCTTCAATGGTTCCTCAACAGGTTCTCTCGCGGGGCGCCCCCGGGTTCCGGGGGGGTGAAACTTTAGCTCCTAACATTAGTTTTATCCTCCAGTAAAATTTATAGCGTCAAGCCGTGAAGGTTTTTTTATAAAAAAAAAAAAAAAGAGTTCTCTCGACTTTAAGTTGCAAGCTCTTTGCGTTAAAATATCTACTCAAAGGGGGGGGGCGACTTCCTTTTTGACCCTTCCCCGCTCGTTCCCAATTCAAGAAAAAATTTTTAAGTTCCAAATTCCATATGTACTCACGGGTTCTTATTTTTAAGTCCAATTGTTCCAAGGAAAAAGTCAGCGCTTCTCCGACAATGGCATGCGGCTTCGCTCCGCAGAAGGAGCAATCGACTCACAGCACCGCGCCGTCCCCCGTCCCGTTCCTGAGCCTTTAAAAAGGCTCCTTCGCGGTTGGGGGGGGCGCAAATGGTGCCCGCCGAGTCACCACGTTCACAGGCATCAGCGCCTGTGATTTTTAAGGGTCCCCGCGTCGCCGGCGCGGACAAGACCCGATCCTGCGGAGCCGATTCCCTCCGGAGCTCGGAGGGAATCCGCCATTAATCGGCAGCGCTAACCCGGAAGTCCCTCCGGCGGGCTTTAGGACCTGGTTCCCAATCCGGGTTTTCTGCCGCCCGCTCGCCTGTACATTCGAACTTGGCGCGCGCGCCCAGCCGGCAACCTTTCTCCTTACCATTACACTGCTCCTGTCACTGCTTCCCCCTTCGGAGGGGCTAGCTGGACCTGACTTCCCCTCCGTTCCCTCACTCTCCGATAGAGGCGTGGTCAGTCCTGACTCATCTTCTCTCCCTGCTGGAGGAGACGCTGGACCTGATACATGGGACTCTTCCCCCCCACTACGCTCTGGTGGGGGAGCTGGTCCTGATCTCCCGCTGCTGCTTTGGGAGTCCCCGCTGGCCCCTTGCTTCTGGTGCATCCCCCCTGGGACCCCCCTTGCCCTGGCCCTCGGCGCCCCCCTCTGGGAATCTTCTGATTCGCTGGAGAAGCTCATGGAATCTCTCGTGCCACTGTCATACTCCCCTACGCTGCCCTCAGATTCTTCCCCTTCGCTCTCCATTTCCTCTCTCCCCTGTGCCTCTGCTCCTGAGCCCCTGACAACAACAACAACAACAACAACAATAATAAATCCAATAAATCCCTACCCAATAAATCCCCACAAAGGTTTGTTGGAAGAGCATAATGCAAGGAAAAATGCTCCCCCAGAAGAAGCACTCTGCAAATGTGCTTATGTTGCACAATGAGTATAAATTGTAGAACACAGGCTGCCTTGGAGCAGGATTGTATTTGTAATTGTGGCCCCCTTTGCCCTGCATGGAAGTCTCATGCTCCTGTGATACATTTGGCTGAATAAGTGCTGACTCTATTGTACTTGACACTCCCCTTTCAGAGACTAAACTACCGTCACATGGCTTCCTGGGGCCTCCAAAAGAGCGCATGGCTCTCCATCTCCTCCACACCTGTGGGCTGGTGCCTGAACACGTGGAGACTCGTGGCATCTACAGCGCTACCAATCCCGGGATCCAGCAGGTAAATTTCCTGCCTCCATTTCCCCACTGCACCAGGAGTAGCCAGTTGCTGTGAACTGCAGCTCCCACCATCCCTGGCAGGGGCTGATGGGAATCCTAGCTGACAACTGTTGGAGGATGCCTTGTTAGCTGCTGCTGAGCCTACACATTTGGAAGAGAGAAGCTTCACTATTTGCCCTTGTAGTCTGGCTCCCCTTCACAGGTGGGAAGCTTAGAGCAGCTACACACTTGGCTGACATGTTCATTTATCCTACATAAAACTACAGCAAACTCATTCTTCAAGTGCTGACACTTACGTAGCCCAAACAGTACCATCCACTCAGAAGAGCACTTCATCCCAAGGATCGGGGGCAAGAAGTCTCCAAAACAACACAATAAGGACTGAGCATACTCAGCGGGCAAAGACTGTGTCCACAGCCAGTTGTGCTCAGCATAGACCCATTGAAATTAATAGGCATGTTCATTATGTTCATTAATTTCAATGGGTCTCACTGAGTAGAAGTTGGTTGGCTAAACCCCAGAATGCTGGGAGTTGATGGAGGGACAGAAAAGAATAGCATCCTGTAAAAGGGGTGGCTGGCTAGAAATCTGAACAGAAGCACATCTGTCAGCAAGATTTTCCTGCAGGTCCGACTTACTGTTCATTTATTATAATTGCAATATATATCCAACCTTTCTATGCAAAGCATTCAAAGTGGCTTATCAAGTGATGATGGTTATGATTTTTAAAAATGCTATAAACCCATTTTTAAAAGTGTGTGATGATAAAATAAGAACAGGTGAAACCAACAAGAACTGCCCTGTTAAAGGATATTAAAGAAAGCCATGCATTTAAAAAGCCAAGGCAGCTTGACAAACCAAAAGCATTTCTAAATTTAAAAATACATTTGCCCAATAGTAGGAGGACATCAGAGAGGAATCTAAGCCAACCTCCGAGGAAGCCTCCAGGCAGCCAGTGTTTTGAGGGGGGGGATTCCCGTGCATGCCACAAAATTTAGGTTTCTGTAATTAAAGTAGATTCAAGAGTTTTGTTGCCCTTGTATGAGAAATCCACTTTAAGAAAGAAACTAAAGAGGAATCCATATCACATATTTAAAGTGCATGGCTTCTACTGAAGTATATTGAGAGCTGTGGTGTGCAGTGGCGTAGCGTGGGTTGTCAGCACCTGGGACAAGGCAAGTAATTTGCGCACCCTAACCCGTTGATTTGCGCACCCTAACCCTAACCCCCAGATGTTGCGCCCGGTGCGGCCGGCCCCCCCTGCACCCCCATGCTATGCCACTGGTGGTGTGCTAAGAGTGTTGGGAGTGGGAGCTCTTTGAGGTGTTCAACTACAGTTCCTGGGATTCTTTGGGGTAATTTATGGTGTGGATGTGACCTGGCTTTCTGTGCTGGGAATGTAATGGAGAAATGCACTGAAAAGTGTGGAATGAACAAGTGATTAACAGGAAGGCATATAAGCATCCCATGAGCAAATCAGATGTTCAAATAAAGGCCAGGTAGAATCTAATTTCCACATAAGCTTTGTGCAGGAGGATCAGGATGAATGCCTGATAAATAGGTCTTCTGCAGAGACCCTAAGGAGAGAATCCCAGAGGTAAGGCCCAGCCAGTGAGTGAGAAAGGCCTCTCATTGCACCCTTGCCAAACATGCCTTAAACAGTATCTTTAGATGCTGTCTAGATGCCTTAGGCAGGACTGAGATGGGGACCTTTCAAGAAGATCTCAAGACTTGGGTTGGTTTGTGCAGGAAAACTTGATCCTTCAGCCAAGATGGTCCCAGGCCATTTTGCCTCACAACCAGCAATTTTAATGGTGCCCAAGAAAATCTGCATCTGGTTGAACCCAGTATATGTCATGGATTACTCCAAAGAACACTAAATTATAGTTTTGTGAGAAATCAGTCATCCAACAGAACTACAATTCCCAGGGTTCTTTGGGTGGGAGTTGAAGCTGGTTTCAGTGTAGTAGATGTTACCCTAAATACTCCTGCCCCAGACCCATTTCCTCCCCATTTGGCTGCAGGAGGCAAGGATAAGTTTGGCACTGACCCCCAGGAGACATTTCAGACAAGCTGAAGTACTGTAATATCCTAAATAGGTGCTGGTAGATGAAATGGAACCTGCCTTTTGAAGCAGAGTGGCACACACTGGAATTGGAAAGAAAGACCAGCCTTCTTGCCTGCAGGTCTGAATTTGCAGATTCCTTTATAAATCTTGTGCCCTATAGCCCAAACCTGGAGGACCTCGCAGGGCACTGAACTAGAATTGTGGCTTAAGAAAGTCTGGAAGTTAGCAATTGCTGAAGAAATAAGATGTGATGTAGCAATCTTGAAGGGGAAAAAGAAACCAGCTGCATTGCAGGCTGTTTGGTGGCAGTTTATCACATAGGCCAACATATCAGGTTTACAAAACACCTTGTCACCAGCATCAGCACAAATCCGGATGCTATTGTTATGTTTCTGCTCCTAACTTTTTCCTTGGACATCTCAGTCTCTTCTGGCCAGTTAAAATGGTGACATTATCCTGGCAATATGCTCTGTAAGGTCCCTGCAAGAACAGCAGAGAAAATGAATGAAATAGGCAACAGTGAGTATACATGAGAATACAATTACTTGCCTGGTTTCCGGCATAGGGAGGAGGATGTGGTGGTTGTTTTTTTATCTCGTTACGTTCACTGTCTGTTTTGTGACTATACTTTATGTACATCACTGAAGTACCAACTGAAAAACATTAAGAATGTGCCTCTCTTCATATCCAGGGGAAAGTACAGATGTGGGTTGACATCTTCCCAGAAAACATAGGTGAGCCAGGACCTCCTTTTGACATCACCCCAAGGAAGCCCAAGAAGTAGGTGCACCAAACACTGCCATCCCAACCCTTTTAAAGACCCAGAACTATTTGCACCCGCGTAGCACATTTTCAGGATGGTTGAATGAGAGTGTCAGGGTGCAGGTGGACGTGGATGCTGGATCTGACCACCCCGTGTCCGCTGTTGCATACTTGTCATTGTTTCTAATCCCAGAGCATGACACAAGGGGGAAGCTGGTTCACAAAGGCATCTACTGGTGGCGCCCCTGCTCTTAGGGAAGGGCTACAACTCAGTGCTAGAGCATTTGCTTTGCATTCAGAAGGTTCCAGCTCCAAACCCCACTGGCATCTCCACACTGGACTAGAGCGGGGTTGCACAGAAAGTTTTCCAGTAAAAGTCCTTGTTAGCCTGCCCTTGTTAGCCTTCCTGTTGTATATAGCAGGAAGAAGAATCCCTTTAAGCACCCTCCCAGTAGCACCAAGACTCTCCTGTTCGTCTCCTCTGTAGGCACGAACTTCGCTGCATCATCTGGAACACCAAGGATGTGGATCTGGAAGACACCAACATTTTTGGAGACAGGATGAGTGACATCTATGTGAAAGGGTACGAGAGAACAGAGGCAGAAGGTTTATGGCAGCCCAGCTCCTGTGGTGGCAAGTGACCAACAACTGGTCTTATTTGCAGATGGAGAGCTATCTATCAGCCCTAGCCATATTTCCTTTGAGGTGTCAGCTCCATGATTCCCAAATTGTTATAGCCCTATTTGCATAACAAAACCATTCATGAATTCATTCATCAATTGTGTTGCTTTTCTCCAAAGAACCAAGGTGGTTCACAACAATCATAAAACTTAGGGAAGTGCTGGGTGAGATCCCATGGACAGTAATACTAAAAGGAAAGGGAGTTCATGATGGCTGGGAGTTTGTTAAGAGGGAGATAGTAAAAGCACAACTTCAGGCAATACCAATGAGACGGAAACATGAAAGGTGCCTAAAGAAGCCAGGGTGGCTATCTAAAGAACTTTTAACTGAGTTAAGATTAAAAAAGGATGTGTACAAAAAATGGAAAAGGGGGGAACCACCAAAGAGGAATTCAAACAAATAGCCAGCACATGTAGACACAAAGTCAGAAAAGCTAAAGCACAGAATGAACTCAGGCTTGCTAGAGAGGTTAGAAGCAACAAAAAAGGCTTTTATGGGTATGTTCGTAGCAAAAGGAAGAAGAAAGAAACAGTGGGGTCACTCAGAGGAGAAGATGGTGAAATGCAAATAGGGGACACAGAAAGAGCTGAACTCCTCAATGCGTTCTTTGCCTCAGTCTTCTCCGATAAAGAAAACAATGCCCGACCTGAAGAATTTGGAGCAAATGATTCAGCAGAGGAAACACAGCCCAGAATAACTAAGGAGATAGTACAAGAATACTTGGCTAGTCTAGATGTATTCAAGTCTCCAGGGCCAGATGAACTGCATCCAAGAGTATTAAAAGAACTGGCAGATGTGATCTCGGAACCACTGGCAGTCATCTTTGAGAATTCCTGGAGAACAGGCGAAGTCCTGGCAGACTGGAGGAGGGCAAATGTTGTCCCTATTTTCAAAAAGGGGGAAAGAGGGGACCCAAATAATTACCGCCCAGTCAGTCTGACATCAATACCAGGGAAGATTCTGGAGCAGATAATTAAGCAAACAGTCTGTGAGCACCTAGAAAGGAATGCTGTGATCACCAATAGTCAGCATGGATTTCTGAAAAATAAGTCATGTCAGATTAACCTGATCTCGTTTTTTGACAGAATTACAAGCCTGGTAGATGAAGGGAACGCAGTGGATGTAGCCTACCTTGATTTCAGCAAGGCATTTGACAAGGTGCCCCATGATATTCTCGTAAAGAAGCTGGTAAAATGCGGTCTTGACTATGCTACCACTCAGTGGATTTGTAACTGGCTGACTGACCGAACCCAAAGGGTGCTCATCAATGGTTCCTCTTCATCCTGGAGAAGAGTGACTAGTGGGGTGGCACAGGGTTCTGTCTTGGGCCCGGTCTTATTCAACATCTTTATCAACGACTTGGATGATGGACTCAAGGGCATCCTGATCAAATTTGCAGATGACACCAAACTGGGAGGGGTGGCTAACACCCCAGAGGACAGGATCACACTTCAAAACGACCTTGACAGATTAGAGAACTGGGCCAAAACAAACAAGATGAATTTTAACAGGGAGACATGTAAAGTATTGCACTTGGGCAAAAAAAAATGGGAGGCACAAATACAAGATGGGTGACACCTGGCTTGAGAGCAGTACATGTGAAAAGGATCTAGGAGTCTTGGTTGACCACAAACTTGACATGAGCCAGCAGTGTGACGCGGCAGCTAAAAAAGCCAATGCAATTCTGGGCTGCATCAATAGGAGTATAGCATCTAGATCAAGGGAAGTAATAGTGCCACTGTATTCTGCTCTGGTCAGACCTCACCTGGAGTACTGTGTCCAGTTCTGGGCACCACAGTTCAAGAAGGACACTGACAAACTGGAACGTGTCCAGAGGAGGGCAACCAAAATGGTCAAAGGCCTGGAAATGCTGCCTTATGAGGAACGGCTAAGGGAGCTGGGCATGTTTAGCCTGGAGAAGAGGAGGTTAAGGGGTGATATGATAGCCATGTTCAAATATATAAAAGGATGTCACATAGAGGAGGGAGAAAGGTTGTTTTCTGCTGCTCCAGAGAAGCGGACACGGAGCAATGGTTCCAAACTACAAGAAAGAAGATTCCACCTAAACATTAGGAAGAACTTCCTGACAGTAAGAGCTGTTTGACAGTGGAATTTGCTGCCAAGGAGTGTGGTGGAGTCTCCTTCTTTGGAGGTCTTTAAGCAGAGGCTTGACAACCATATGTCAGGAGTGCTCTGATGGTGTTTCCTGCTTGGCAGGGGGTTGGACTCGATGGCCCTTGTGGTCTCTTCCAACTCTATCATTCTATAATCAAATGAAGCAGCAGTTCACAAAGGAGAGACTAGTAGCTAAAGATTTGGCTGGTGCTTCTGCATCAACTTGTGCACCAGAACTTTCTCCTTCTCCTGGTATAGAGAACCTTTGCTCCTCTGCCACATTTGTAGCTGAACTGCAACTCCCATCAGCCTTCAAAAAGGGTTGCCCCAATAGTCTAATGCAAGAAAAAAAAGATGAGTTTTCTGGCACCTTAAAGGGGTGAAAAATAGCCTTTGCCAACCTAGTGTCCTCTAGATGTTCTGGAATGCAACTCCCATCATCACCAGCCTGTATGGCCTTGTGTTGCTGAGGCTGATGGGAGTTGGAGTCCAGAAGGCCTCAGGTTGGGGAAGATTGGGCTGGATGATACGCTCCAGCAGCAGAGATGTCAGGGGAACCTGGACTTTTTGCTCTGCATTCAGCTCCCGCCTGTCCCTTGCCTAAGGGTCATGGAGGAAGAGGGACATCTCTCCCAAAGCTGCCAGCGGGACTAGATGGTGCAGCTTTTTATTGCCAATGTACCCAAGTGTGCCCTAGAATCTGGGATGGGGCAAAAGAGTTCCTATGAACAACTCCAGCATCTCCTTTGCCCTGGTTCCAGGTGGATGGATGGCCTGGAGGAGGACAAGCAGAAGACAGATATCCATTATAGGTCCCTGACAGGAGAAGGCAACTTCAACTGGCGCTTTGTGTTTACCTTGGAGTACCTGCCCATGGAGCAGGTCTGCGTTCTCACCAAGAAGGTAAGTGGAAACTGAAACAGATCATTGCTCCAATTTAGAAAAAGGGAGGTTGCCTTGGCTTCCTCAAAGCTTACCTTACCCCACAGGAGCGCCCTCAACCACGTGGACCGCCAGAACTGGCACCTTTACAATTGACATATCATGCCTGCTCTGCACTTGCAAGGAATCAGTCTCTTAATGTGTGGCAGCACCTGTTCTTTGGAACTCTGTAGGCACCTTTGCTGCACTCTTGTTGATGCCTGCTTTAAAAAAATCCTTTTGGCATAGGCCACACCTAGACAGACATGCCAATTTATAGTGTGTAGTTGTTTTCTCCCATTTTAACATTTTAATATTTCTATTTGTTTTTAAAACCAGTTTATATTATTGGTGTTTTCTTGTGAATATTTTATATTCATTTATGCAAACTGCTTTGATTATTATTGTTTGTTTTGACTAAGTAGTACATAAATTTTGTTAAACTTGAATGAATGAATGAAGGAGGGCTGTGTATGGACAACCAGCAAAGCCTTCCTATCCTCCATCTGGCAAATCCAACTCAAGAGATTATGATTATATTATTATTTCTTGAATTAATATACTGCCCTATACCTGGAGGTCTCAGGGTGGTTCACAGAAAATATCTCTCTGCATATCATCTGCTGAAGGATAATCAGAGGCACATTGAAAGGCTCTCTGTGGTGCACACATCATTTTAATGGATACTCTCATTCATATTCTGGCACACTTAGTCCATGTAAATTTAATAGCACTTATAGTCTTCAGATGCAGGGCACTTCCAAGCTGTTGCTATTTTCTAGTGGGTTTCAGTCATGTAGCAGCAATCACAGCTGGTTAGGAGGTCCCATGCAACAAATAAGTAAATAAAACCACTACCCCCAAAAGATCAGACTTTTTGCAATAAAGGAAGTGACAGGAAAATGCCCTGGAAAGTGTGGAATAATAACATTGGCTTTCACGTGACATATTCTAACCCCCCCCCCAAAAAAAAAAAAAAAAAAACGGACTGGTTTTTAAGGAATTTGGCCCTTGAACTGAAAAAGGCTCCTAAACCCTGATCTGCATTTAGTGGCAAGAGCTCTCTGGGTTCTCTGGCAGACAGGGGATCTTTCCCATTACCTGCTACTGAGAATCTGGAGCTGCCTCATGAAACACAGGGGCTCTGTCTCTGGGGATGCTCCAGTCCCACAAAGCACTTTATATGGAAAGCTCCTCCTCCTCCTCCTCCTCCATCTTTTTTGGCGATCCCTCGTAGCCGAGTAAGATTGTCTTCCATGAACACGGTTTTAACAAGGAGTCTGTAAGTGACTGTGGAGGCTAATTCTGGATCCACGCGTCCTTCCACAGTGGGGACATTGGTTTCCAGGAAGGAGTTGATCACAGTGAGGGTTTGCCAAATGTGCCTTCCTCTTAGCACATTTCTCCCTTATCATGGAGGAGCTGAATGATGTTCACAAATTTATCTGGGCAGCCAATTTTCAGAAGAACAGTCCACAGGTCATTGTGATTTACATTGTTGAAGGCCTTAGTCAGGTCAATAAACGCCATATACATGGGTTGGTTTTGCTCTCTGCATTTTTCTTGAAGCTGTCGAGCGGTGTAAATCATGTCCACTGTCCCCCTAGAAGGCCGAAAACCATTTTGGGATTCAGGAAGGGTCACCTTGAATATTGTTAAGATACAGTTTGCTAAGATCCTTGCAAGAATTTTGTCGGCTACAGCTAACAGAGAGATGCCTCGATAGTTTCTGCAATCAGTTCTATCACACTTTTTCGATGAGCTTGTGAAGTTGTTGCGTAAGTTCAATTCCACCCACTTTGAAGACTTCAGCAGGTATCCCATCAGGTTCACTGGCTTTGTTGTTTTTCATTTGGTTAATAGCTGTACATAACTCACCCAGATTTGGAGATACTGCAAGCTCATCTCTAATTTGTTTTTGCAGAATTTGTGAGAGGATCTCAGCAGCTACAGGGAAGTTACAGTTAAGGGGATGCTGGTAATGCTATTTCCAGCTTCTTTATCTTTTAGAAGTGTGGTACCATCTGTTTAAAATTCTTAAATGCTTAAATGCTTAAAATTCTACAAGGAGGGCTCAGGCAGTATGTGCACCGAGAACTCCCAGAAGTGCAATCTGGATTTAGAACAGGCAGAGGAACCAGAGACCAAATTGCAAACATGCGCTGGATTATGGAGAAAGCTAGAGAGTTCCAGAAAGACATCTACTTCTGCTTCATTGACTATGCAAAAGCCTTTAACTGTGTCGACCACAGCAAACTATGGCAAGTTCTTAAAGAAATGGGAGTGCCTGATCACCTCATCTGTCTCCTGAGAAATCTCTATGTGGGACAAGAAGCTACAGTTAGAACTGGATATGGAACAACTGATTGGTTCAAAATTGGGAAAGGAGTACGACTGCTTATTTAACTTATATGCAGAATTCATCATGTGAAAGGCTGGGCTGGATGAATCCCAAGCCGGAAATAAGATTGCCGGAAGAAATATCAACAACCTCAGATATGCAGATGACACAACCTTGATGGCAGAAAGTGAGGAGGAATTAAAGAACCTTTTATTGAGGGTGAAAGAGGAGAGCGCAAAATATGGTCTGAAGCTTAACATCAAAAAAACGAAGATCATGGCCACTGGTCCCATCACCTCCTGGCAAATAGAAGGGGAAGAAATGGAGGCAGTAAGAGATTTTACTTTCTTGGGCTCCATGATCACTGCAGATGGTGACAGCAGTCACGAAATTAAAAGACGCCTGCTTCTTGGGAGAAAAGCAATGACAAACCTAGACAGCATCTTAAAAAGTAGAGACATCACCTTGCCAACAAAGGTCCGTATAACAAAAGCTATGGTTTTCCCAGTAGTGATGTATGGAAGTGAGAGCTGGACCATAAAGAAGGCTGATCACCGAAGAATTGATGCTTTTGAATTATGGTGCTGGAGGAGACTCTTGAGAGTCCCATGGACTGCAAGAAGATCAAACCTCTCCATTTTTATGGAAATCAGCCCTGAGTGCTCACTGGAAGGACAAATCATGAAGCTGAGGCTCCAATACTTTGGCCACCTCATGAGAAGAGAAGACTCCCTGGAAAAGACCCTGATGTTGGGAAAGATGGAGGGCACAAGGAGAAGGGGACGACAGAGGATGAGATGGTTGGATGGTGTTCTTGAAGCTACCAGCATGAGTTTGATCAAACTGCGGGAGGCAGTGGAGGACAGAAGTGCCTGGCGTGCTCCGGTCCATGGGGTCACGAAGAGTCGGACACGACTAAACAACACCACCACCATGTGTTGAGTGTAGGGGGCATATGCCATGATTTACTAGCCCATAGATGGTCTTTGTGGCTTTAAAGAAACTCTGTGTATCATGAGTGCTGGCTAAGTGCTGGATCTCTTGAGCTTTTTTTTTTTTATCCACCAGGTGTTTTGTAGTTCTCTGGTTCTTCTTTGAACCTCAGCCTTAGCATTGGCATAGGTTTCTTTCTTAGTGGCACAGTTTCTATCTCTTTGCCAGATCTGAAAGGCCTTCCTTTTCTTGTCAATCATGCGTCCAATCTCACTGTCATTCTCATCAAACCAGTCCCGGTGTTTTGGTTTGGTATCCAATAGTTTGTTCACAGGCTGCAATAATGGATGTTTTTACCTTGGTCCAGTGTTCCTCAATGTTATCAGGGAATTCTGAAAGCAGATGGTCCTTAAGAGTTGTCTGGAAGCAATCCTGCTTAATGGGATCTTGAAGGGCTTGAGTGTTCATTTTGCACCTTGGTTTCCTTCCTTGAAGCCTGCATTGAGGTATAATCTTGAGAGCCATCATGGAGTGTATCAGTTGGTGATCTGTTCAGCAGTCGTCAGCGCTCATCATAGCTCTGGTAAGGAGCACATCACGGCGATCTTTAGCACGGACAATAACATAGTCTAAGAGGTGCCCGTGGTTTGACCAAGGATGCCTCCAAGATGTTTTAATTTTGTTGTTGTTGTTGTTGAACGAGTGTGTTGGTAATAACAACATTGTGCGCTGAACATATCATCAAAAGTAAGATTCCATTCTGGTTGCTGTTGCCAATTCCTTCTTTCCCAATAGTCCCAGGCCACAGATCGAAATCCGGCAGCGGCATGAGCCTTAGTTAATTTTTCACAATGCACATTTCCCCCCTTGTTGCTTCATCCTGAAACAATTCCCTCTCCATTTCATCAGTTTACTTTAATACTGTTGTTGTTGTTGTTGATTTGGCATGTCACTTGTGAATTTTGAGAGTCATCCCAGCACAACACACAACGGTTGTTTTTGTTGCAAGCAAACTAAAACTTTGCTTCATCACCAGGAATATGATCCATGTCCCTAGTCAGCTTAATGACGGTTCATCTAAATTTCTGTGAAAATAGTCAGGGGGCCCAATGTGCTTCCTCCAGTGATAGCCCTGGAGCAACTGGCCGGCATCTCTAGCTAATAAACTTCAAAGAATACTCCAAGTTGGTGCTGCCACCTAGTGTCAGGCAAGTGCTTTACCACACTCCTTTCTCTGGAAAGCACTGTTTAATGCTGTTAATTATAGAATCATAGAATTGTAGGGTTAGGACGGACACTGAGGGCCATCTAGTCCAACCCCTGCAATGCAGGAATCTCAACGAGATTATACATGACAGATGGTCATCCAACCTCTGCTTAAACACCTCTAAGGAAGGAGAGTCCTCCACCTCCCGAGGGAGACAGTTCCACGGTCAAACAGCTCTTACTGTCAGAAAGTGCTTCCTAATGGTCAAGATCTCCATTGGTTTGAGACCTACCCTCCAGAGTCAGAGAAAACAAGCCTGTTCCCTCTTCCATGTGACAGCCCTTTAGATAGATGGCTATCATATCTCCTTTCCCTCTCTTCTTTACCAGGCTATTCATGCCCAGTTCCCTCATAAGGCTTGGTTTCCAACCCCTGGTTGTCTTGCTTGCCCTCCTCTGTGCTCCTGCCCCACAGCCTCGGCGTCAGCTCCCAGGTGTGGTGGACCTGGTCCTGACTTGAGTAGGTCTGCCTTGACGCCTGTCATGCGTCTCCCATTTCAACAGACATTCTCCTATCCTGTTTGCAGCAACATTTCTGGAGCCTTGACGAGACCATGCAGAAAGTGCCCCCCAAGCTCATCATCCAGATCTGGGACAATGACAAGTTCTCAGCTGACGACTTTATAGGTAAAAAGAATCCTGAACCTGGGGGCAAGACAAGGCTTTTCACCCCATGTCCTATTTCAGGGTGGGGAAGCTTCTTCACCCTGAGGGCCGCTTTCCCTTCTGGGCAGCCTCCCAGGGGCCACATGCAAGTGGCAGGCAGGGCCAGAGCCAACTGTGGGCAAAGCCATAGCTTTGGATTTTGCCTTGTACAGTCAGCGAGGTTCCCTGTGCATATGCACACATCCACGCTGTCCTCCGCCCAGAGATGCAAGAAGCATTAACAGAGACCCTAGTTGCATTCTAGTCAGGTATCATGGACGGGTTGGACGCAGTGGGAGGAACCAGCTGAGGGAACCTCCAAGGCAAGAAGGCTCAGAGCAAAGGGAGGGGTGGTGGGACAGCAATGGGTGGTCAGAGGGGGATGAGGGAGAAGACTGGGAGGATCAGGTGTCGGAAGCTGGAGGGGTAACAGGGCTTAGTGAGCTGGAGGGAGTCTATGGCAGACAGAAGTCCAGAATCAGAGGCAGGAGCTGGAGCAGGGGAGGAGGGAAGCCAAGAGGCAGAGAAGTCAGGTTGCTGGAGAAGCAAGGGGGTCTCTCCCTTCTGCTGAGATAAGCTCTTCTCCCGCCTGATCTCCCAGAAGCAGAAGACGCATGAAAAGGGTGGAGGCAGAGTCTCTAAATGCTTGAGAAAAACCTTGGAGAGGAGGGTACTCAGATGACCGGGGGGGGGGGGGTACGGATGGACTTTCAGTCTTGGCAACTGAACTATGGGGCAAGACCTACCAGGGACAGGCTGCTGTTCTCATTAGGCTTGATAGGCCACCAAGTCTGTGCAGATCATGTTCTTCCAAATAAAAAGTTAGCTTCAACTTGCACAGTGTGATTTATTGTTGGTTTGCTCCTGACACCAGGCAAAGACACTCATGGAGGGTGCAGGGTGTGGCCTGGGGAGTGTGGCTGTGGCTGTGGCCAGGATGCGGCCTAAAGAGAGTCCAGATGGAGGGCTGCATTTCCCCCCTGGCCTGAGGTTCCCCTGCCTTCCCCTGCCGTCAAACATGCCATCTGTCCCTGACCTTCACAAAGCATGGAGACTGAGCACCCGGCTCCACTTGCAGGAATCCTGGAGCTGAACCTGAACAGCATGCCTAGCCCCGCCAAGCGTCCCCGCGACTGCACCGTGAAGATGCTGCTGGAGGACACCGGTGCCACCACCTCCACCTCTTTTTTCCATCGCCGCAAACGGAAACCTGTCTCCCTGTTCAAGCAGAGGGAAATGAGAGGATGGTGGCCCTGCATCGTCTTTGAGAAGGACAAGCCTCGCGTGTCGGTCAGTAAGGCATCATAGGCCAGATCTACCACACCTCTGCCTGCTGGGACTTGGGTCTGGGGAGCAAAGAATAGCAAGTAGAATAGAGGGGAGTGGAGGAGTTCACTTCATGAACTCCTAAGCCAGCCTTTCAGAAGTTTTGGACTGTGAAAAACGGCCACGTTGGCTGGGGCTGGTGGGTGGAGCCTCTGGAGGGCTCTCAGCTCTGCCTGTCTTGTTCTGGGCCTTCTCTAACTCTTCCCAGCTCTGCCATAGCAAAAGGTTTTCCAAATGTACTATGTGTCCCATTCTCCACCTTTCCTTCCCTCCAAGTATTCAAGGCTGGGCGTGCCTTGAACAGGACTAACAGGAAATGCCAAATTAAGAATGGTGGCACTATGGTGACACACCGTTCTATGCAATTGCTGGAAGAGAAGATACCTCAATGAACAGAAGAACCACCCCCATCTATTGAAAAATATGCATACATTGGGTATTTAGTTGAGGAGTTACACTAGTGTAATGACTTTCAGCTATGCAATTTAACACCCCCATTCCCTGCCCTCCCCACCACCACCACCTAAATCTGATCCACAGGTTTCTCCAGCCAGTTGGGAGTGGGGAGAAAGTAGAAGTTACACTTTGCAATTTTGAGTCGTTGCTCTTTTCCGTTGAATACCACCCTGGAAACCCCTCTGCCCATCCTCTCTCGTTCTCTTAGGGCAAGGTGGAAATGTCCTTGGAGCTGCTGACAGAAAAGGAGGCTGAAGAGCGGCCAGCTGGGAAAGGAAGAGAGGAGCCCAACATGAACCCAGTTCTGAAGCCACCAGAGTAAGACTGCAGCGCCTGAGTGCCCCCTGCTGCATGAACTACTGGGGAGGTAGAAATGGGGAAGGGGATGTCATTGTGTCAAGAAGGAAGCCTTTGCCAATCTAGTACCTTGCAGGTGTTTGGGGCTATAGCTCCCAGCAGCCCTGTGCTTGGCTGGGGCTGATGAGAACTGCAGTCCAAAACATCTGGAGAGCACCAGGTTGGCAAAGGCTGTGGCAGAGCATGTTTCCAAAGATTTGGTGGCTGGGAGGCTTCTGTATGAGAGCTACACCAATTGAGCCACATGCACCCAGTTTGGCTAGCCTGCTCTGAGCACTGTGCCCTCTGGCACTCTCCCTGCCCATGCCTGCCTGGCATCTGTGTGGGCCCCGAGGACCTTTCCTAGCTGTACTGGTACCGCTCTAAGCAGCACTGGGCACCTAGGTGCAGCCACCCTTTGAATTTTCCACAAGAGCGACGCTAAGTTGTTCTGGATACTGCTTGATATCCCGTTTTTATATGCAAACATATTGAAACTACATGGTATAGTTTTTATATGTTTGCATTGTTTTTACACATGTAACTGTTTATAACTGACTTTAAAATTGTTGTTTTATTCAAGCTGGCCCCCCTGCTGGGGGCATCCCCTGCCTGAAACCCTAGAGAGCTGCTGCCAGTTGGCGTTGAACAGTTGCAGGGAACCTTTGGCCTTCCAGGTGTTGCTGAAGTACAACTCCCACACCCCCAGGCAAATGTGGCTAATGGGCAGGTATTATGGGAGTTGTAGTTAAGCAACATCTGGAGGCCCAGAGGTCCTGATGTATACCTTATAGAACTAGGTGGGCCAACAGTCTAACTCAGTGTACGTCAGCTCCCCATGTTCTTAAGCCAGGGAAGATGGAGACAGCTGCTGTAGGCAACATCTGGTTAACTTTTCTTGCCCCTTCCTTCTCCCCGTGACCAGGAGGCCGGAGACCTCTTTCCTGTGGTTTACAGCCCCGCTGAAGAGCATCCACTTCGTTGTGTGGCAGAAGAGCAAATGGAAGCTCTTGATTTTCCTTTGCTGTGTGCTGGTGATTTTGCTGTTCGCAGCCTTCATCTACGCAGCTCCTGTGAGTCTGCTCAGGAAGAGCAAAGGGGATCAGGCAGCTTGGGCTCAGCCACATACCTTGCTAGATCTTACCCAGCTCTGCCCCACTAGGTGCAGCATCAATCCAGGCTAGACTGTCTGGGAGTGGGGTTGCTGTAGTTCACCAGGCTTCATTCGTCCTCAGTGGGAAATCTCTCTGCCTTAGAGCAGGACTACAGGGCCTGCATCTCATGTTTGGGCTTAGAGACTTAGGGGTGCTGTTGGTGTACTAGCACCAACAACATCCTCCCTGACCAAGCTGGCTGAGGTAGTCTTGAGCAGTGTGCTGATGGAATCCCAGATGATAATTCTGGGTGACATCAACTTTCACGCCAATGCTGCCGTTGGGTCATTGGTTCAGGATTCCATGGCAACCATGGTGCTGTCTCAGGTCATCTTCAACCCAATGCACAAAGGACCTACCCTTGACTTGGTCTTTGCTCCAAAAGGAATGAAAAGTGATCTGGAAATGGGTATGTCATTCCATCATTATGGTTGGACCACGTCCTGAAGAAGGTTGGACTCATAGCAGCTATCCCTCTCGGCAATTAAGGTGTCCAACCCTCTGAGAGCTATGGATTCTGGTGGATTCCTGAATGCTCTGGGGCACTTTCTGGTGGACAGAGCAGGTGATCCTGTTGAGGCTGTTGTCTCACTATGGAATGAAGAGAACTATTGCAGAGGACTACTGACATGATCACTCCTGAGTATCCTCTTCGACTGTGGAGCCTGCAATGTCCCCTGGTATTCTACGGAGTTGTGTGCAATGAAACAGGCTAGATGACTGCTATAGTGCTGGTGGTATAGATCTTGTTCCAAGGGCTAGGAAGCAGTGATTAAAGTGCATAATCACACCTCCCATGTGGCATCAAGGGCATGGCCTCCACTGTGTCCTCAAGTAATTGTCCAGGAAAGCTTCTCCAGCTTGTCTGAAACCCGGTCTCATCTGCCGGTAGGAATGGGCCTCTGGAGGCAATGAAAGCCTGTTGTGGTCCGTTGTTTTGAGAATACAGTTTTGCTTGATGCTGCAACATTTCCCGAGAGGAATTTGTTCATCAGCCTCCCCCCATCCTGCCACCACCACTTGCCCCCCTCCCACCTTACCTTGGCCATCTGTCCCACACTGCCAACTGCGGCCTGTGGCTGCAGGCAAAGGCCATGGGGTGGTAGAAACAGAGGCTACAGCATGCCAGAAGCACATCATCAGCATGCTTCTGGAAAAGATAGTGGCCTGGGCCACAGACAGAAGCCATAGTACTGTGCCCAAAATGGGACAAATGGGATTACTTTCAGAAGCCAAGGTGGCTTCTGTAAATCCATGATATCCCAGTAAAATTGGGGCAGTTGGGTGGAATGCTATTACCTGTTTTTCCCCCTTCAGGGCTACCTGGCAATGAAGATAATCAATCCGATGGGAGGGAGACGCTCCATAATATACCAAATGCCTCCAAAGAAGAAGGAAACTCTTGAGAGGGCACCTGAAGAAGTTCCTGAAACACTGCCTCCAGTTGCTGAGAGACCACTCCCAGCTCCCAATAAGTTGCCACCCACTCCCCAAAATCTAATCACAACTCCCGAGGAAACACCCACTACTCTCAAACCTCCCACTCCCAAGAAACCAACTCCAACTCCCAAGAAACCACCCAAAACTCGCAAGAAACCAGCTCCAGCTCCCAAGAAACCACCCAAAGTTCCCAAGGAATTGCCTCCAGTTCCCAAAAAACCAACATCAGCTCCCAAGAAACCACCCAAAGCTCCCAAGAAACCAACCAAAACTCCCAAGGAATCACCTCCAGTTCCCAAAAAATCAACTCCAGCTCCCAAGAAACCACCCAAAGCTCCCAAGAAATCACCCAAGGCTCCCAAGAAATTACCCAAAGCTCCCAAAAAATCACCTCCAGTTCCCAAAAAATCACCTCCAGTTCCCAAGAAACCACCCAAAGCTCCCAAAAAATCACCTCCAGCTCCCATGAAACCAGTCAAAGCTCCCAAGAAACCAGCCAAAACTACCAAGGAATCACCTCCAGTTCCCAAAAAATCAACTCCAGCTCCCAAGAAACCACCCAAAACTCCCAAGAAACCACCCAAAACTCCCAAGAAACCACCCAAAGCTCCCAAGAAACCACCCAAAGCTCCCAAAAAACCACCCAAAGCTCCCAAAAAATCACCTCCAGCTCCCATGAAACCAGCCAAAGCTCCCAAGAAGCAACCATCCACTCCCAAGAAGCCACCACTGATTCGCAAAAAAAGACGCACCTGGTAGTTAGCTGCAGTGGAAGCAAATTATGTCTCCAAATTCTGTTGCTTATAATGTCTTGCACCAGAGGACCACTCTGTTCATGCTCCATCTTGCCTCCAGATATCTGGCAAAAATGGAGCATAGCTGCTTCTAAATCATAAGCCTACATCAGACAATCCTCACCTAATCTTTGCCTTCCTACAATTATGAAGGCCTTCTGATCCCAGCCACAAATTTACAGCAGCATCACTGACTAAAACTAGCTTGGGGTGGGGAAGCAGGGGGTAAAGCACCACTGTAGAAACAGACTATCCAAACAGACTTATGTTCAATTCCCGCCCATCCATCACCATATATTTTAGCATATTTCACTCTCACAGACTATAATATTCCCATAAAAAAATAAAAGTTAAGCCCTAAGTCTCGCTGCTTCTAGAAGTGGGATTGTTGGTATTTGCTGAGCAATCCTGTGGGGTGTGCAACTGGCTTGGGCGGGGCTGCACTCCCCCTAAAGGGTCAGGCAAGCAGCTTGCGGTGGGGGGGGGTCATCGGCTTGGCACTCTTTGGGGTGGAACAACATCTTCAGCCATGTCTTACTAACAACGTCTGTGGCCTTACTAAAGAGACGGCATGCCTTGCCTCAGTGATACAGGATGGGGTTAGATTACTGCAATGTGCTTCACATGGTGTAACCCTTGAAGACAGTTCAGAAACTTTATTTGGTGGCATATGTGGGAGCTAAAATGCTTGGGTCACACGGGACCTGTTTGCACCAGTTATGTTGCTTACCTATTTGATTCTGACCCCAGTTTACGGTGTTGCCACTGACCTTTAAACCTTTGTTTGGGACCAGGTTATCTGAAGGGTCCTCTGCACTCATATAAACCTGCCTGACACATCCTCCTGCCTGAGGTGAAAGTCCATACATGCCTCATTCCAGAAGCTGACTTTTCCTTCAATATTGGTGTCCTCTACAGCACTGGAGGGCAGGCAGCTATTTATTGTTTGTTTGTTTTTGTTTGTTTAATAACCCCCCTTTCCTCTCAGGAGTTCAAGGTGTCATATTTTGCTCTCCCTCTCCCTGTATTATCCTCACCACAACCTGTGATGTGGGTTGGGCTGAGAGATGGTAGGTGACTGGCCCAACATCGGGCTTCGTGGCTGGGTGGCGATTTGGACCCTGGTCTCCTAGGCCCTAGGCCCACACCCGATACCCCCTACACCACCACACTCACGGACCGCATCTGTGTGTCTCAAGAGACAATGGAGCGTGCTTCCAGGGATGAGTTCAAACCATTGCATTAGTAGCACCAGTGTCACCTCCCCAAGGTGCAAGACCAAGTGATCCTCTCAGCCTCACTGATGGGGCCCAAGAAGAGGAAGATGTTTGGCACCAGCTTGGCTGCAGGAGCTGCTTCAAGGCGGCGTACGAGGCACCATCCAACTGACTTAGGGACTCCAGATTTGCGTAGGGTTTACTCCTGAGCCTTTTCTTCTCCCAAAGATGTTCTGCAAAGCAGCGGAAGTTTAGGATCAGTTTTCCTGCTCCTAGATTCCCAGGTTGATGAGTCCTACCTGCTCCTCACTGCTCTTGTCAGATTGAACATACAAGACAGGTAGGTGATACTTGTTACTGAAACATATTTACATGAATTTGTATCTGAGACTGAGCAATGTTTACAGACTGGCTCTGATGCAGACATAATAATAATTTATTATTTATACCCCACCCACCTGGCTGGATTTCCCCAGCCACTCTGGGCAGCTTCTTTATGGGCTTCTGTTTAAGCAAACATTTACCTGCTGCTGTTATATTCAAGGTTACACTGAGTGCTGTTTAAAACATTGTTTAAAATAATTTGGAATGTATTATCTATATTGCACCATCTGTGCACAAGACAACAAAGAGCGGTCCTGACAGGCTCCTGCCCCAAAGGAGAGACAATCTAAAATAGACACAGGGAAACAACAGAAGAGAGAAATTGGAGGTATTCAAATATGAGCTTTCAATGTGGAGTTCTCCGTTTTGAGAGAGAGGCAGATCCCCCTCCCCCTTTTGAAGGAAAGATGTCCCATTTTGGGGGGGGGGTTGCAATAAGCAGACTGTATCAAACTTCCAGGACAGGTGGAAGCCCCTGACTGCCTGTGGGACTTCAGTCAGTCCCAACACATGTTCATTCCATGTGGTGCCCCTGGTGGAGGCTGGGGGCTATGGAGTTGCCCTGTTGGGAACTCTGCCACCCTCACAAATGTGGGGCATGGCAAGCTAGGAGAGGGCTTGCTTTGCAGCAACCCCTGAATCAGGACTGATGACATCTAGCCATCCCCTGGCTGAGGCTAATGGAAGCTGGAGTCAAGGAACATGGAGAGCCAGTGGCTTCACCTTCCCTGTCATAGCTCAACAACAGATAGGTAGCCGTGTTGGTCTGCCATAGTCAAAACAAAAAAATTCCTTCCAGTAGCACCTTAAAGACCAACTAAGTCAGTTCTTGGTCTTTCGTGTGCATGCACACTTCTTCAGATACACGTAGCTCAACAAGCCTCTTATCAGCTCCAACTGATATGGCAGCTTAGACAGACCTGGACACTCTGGTCACCTCCCTTTAGGACTACAGTGCACTGTAAGTAGCACTACCTAGAAACTACAGCTGGTTCAAAATAGGCCAGTATATTTATTAATTGGACTGAGCTGTTCAATCTTATGCCAGTACCTGATCAGCCACACTCGATGCCAGGCTGCTTCCAGGGCTGGTTGAAAGCCCTTAACAGCATAAAGGTTACCCAGAACATCACATTCTCCTGCATACACTTACCCAAACTATAATATCCTCCTCAAAGCCCTTGTTCCATGTGCCAACACTCTAGTGAAGTGAGGTGCATGGCCCTCGCAAAGAGATCAGCACTTCAGCTACAGAATAGCCTCACATCTGGCATCTTCTTTGCTCTTTTCGGCACCAGATGAAGATCCTTTTATCCACCCAAGCCTTGTAAACAATTTACACTTGAAAATAAAACAGATCTATGCTCTTTTAACATTAGAGTTCTGCTTGTTTGATCGTCCAAGCTGCTAACTAGTTTTATTTTTCCTCCACTGGAAAGTAAAGTTTATATGTTACAAGTTGCTGCATTTTTAATTACTGGACTTTTTGTATTTTAACATCTCATTCTTCATTCTGTGAGCTGTTTAGAGATCCCAACTGTGATAGAGTAAAAGAGAACTAAATTAAGCCACCAATGCATACAGCAGCAAAGAGACTTCAGCATCTGTGTTTATTGTCAAGACACAAAAACAAATACAGAGAAAAAGGCAGACGAGCATACAAGCTTTTTACCAGATCAGGCAAAAAAAGGGGGGGGGAGGTCTTTGAAAGAAGCAATGCTTCCTGGCTACAATATTGCTTCATCACTATTTCAAACAGCCTGCACCAAGCAGGTGTTCAGTAGATCTTTGAGCCTAGATCTACTATCGGCTCCAGCCATGCTGTTTGGAGCTGATGAGAGTTGTCAGCCAAAATATCCAAAGGGCAGCATGTTGGCAAAGGCTGATGTAGGAAACTTATCTTCAGAAAGAGGAAGGGTCCTCCTGCAGCCATTAACTCAGCAGCAGCCCCACAGCCAGATGCTGACCCTGCTGAAGCACAGCATTTGGGTGCCAGTGAAAGTGAAGCCCCCACATTAAAAAAACAGGACACTGCAATGGGTTTTTTCCTTTAGCAAGGAAGGTACTGGCGTTCCTCGTGTCATGCTTTGCTTGATGCTCTAGAACCAACATGAAAAGCCCACCATCCTGGACCAAAATACAGAAAGGCGCTTGGCATTGTTGGAGCAGCTTCTGGAGGCTCACATGTTCCCCCAATTCTGCTGAGCATTAGTCTGTCTAGGCCGGGGGGCGGGATGGGGGTAGATATCTGTCCGGTTTGGCAAGTGTGTTTGCTTCTCAATCCTTTAGCAATAGCAACAAATGCAAAAGGCTGCTTCACTACAAATTAGGCCACTGAATTCAAGAACACTTGGAGTTTGTGGGTCACAAGACCCAGAAGCTCACTTTTGTTACTAAATTCAAATTACTGCACTGTGCAGTGAGCAAATGGCACCCTGTTCATACAAGTGCACCCATCTCTTAAAGCCACTAGTCTTCCACTTAGTGCAGGTAGGGAATCTTGGGGGGTTCAAATAAAACAAAATAGATCCTGGAAGCTTCAAGTCTGCCCACCCAATGAAGTGTTTCTCCAAAGCCTTAAAGCGGCATTTTGTTTTAAAAAACTATGAGGTGCCAGGAATTGATCCAAGGCTTCCTGCATGCAGAGCATGTGATCTCCCTAGGGCTGCCATACATCCAGGTCTTCCTGGACATTACCAGGATTTCAAAGGTGGAATTAATGTCTGGGGGGAATTTCCTAAAGATGCTGCTTTGTCCTGCTGGATCTTAGGTAAGTCAATTGAAAAATCTCGGGGGTTTTGTGTTTTTGTAAAAAAAAAAAAAAAAAAAAAAAAGCTCAACTTTTGGGGTGTCCTGGTTTTTACTTTTTGAAATATGGCAACCCTAATTCTACCATCGTTTGTGGAGGTTGTAACGCTGATAAACTGCACAACCCACTTGAGCATTTGTGGCAGGTCTCACCCCTTAGGGATCCACTGTCACTAATCCAGAACTCTTATTGAAACAATGGGGAAAGCATGCCATCTTCTTCCTCCTTCCACTGCTCACTATCACAACTGCCACTTGAGGCAACCAGGGAGGCTCCCCCTTGATTGCACAAAGATCCGGTTGCACAAAGATCTGTTGAGTCTTGGGCCTGAAGCTGCACCTCACCTTGGTGAGCTGCTGTCAGGTGCAGCATGGTAATCCAAAACATGGCTTAGCACAAGGGTGTGCGCATGCAGATTCTGCAAACCATTGTGCGCCTGCCTGGGCACGTTGCTGATGGGCTTTGCCCAGCTAAGCACACCTGGACAAACCATAAGCTGCAAACTATAGGGTAAACCGTGGTTACAGCTTGTGGTTAGCCAGGAGAGAGTTAAATCTGACAACACACTAAGCCAAACTATGGATTCACTCAGCACAGCACAGCAGCAACAGAATTGGAGAGGATCAAACTCTTCTTGCACAGCCTGAGTAACTGCGTTAAGCCATAGTTTGGCTTGCAAGACATGTGGACCAGGCCAATACAGAATGCTGTTGTCTCATGTGACCACCACCAAGTGCCTCCCTAAACAATAAGAAATACATTCACTCGTTTATATTAAGGACCCTATAAAATTACAGCCTGTTTCTGAAAAGCAGCTTGTGACAGATAGCAGCAAGATTTAAAACACACCCCCAATGAGAAGAACACAAGCTCCCTGTGAGTTCCTCAGGCCGATTCCCAAAAATCCACTAGTTGCTTTTGAGCAACTTTACCAATCATTTATGAGCAAGGGAATACTTGTACTTCATATCCCAGCTCTGAAGGCTGTTAAAAACAGTGAAAGTTTTTTTTTTTAAAAAAAAAACTTATTACGAGATCATTCTGCTTAGCACAGCAACTCTCAAAATCATCCTTGTAACTAGACACCCCCCCAATGTGGTTTCTACTTCTTTCCACAATAGATCTATTTTTATAATCAAGTCAAGCTCACCACTCTGCAGACTCCACACTTCTGCCCTCAAAGGCTCCCTCATAAGAAGTGTTCCCTGTGGGTAGGGCAAGTGGGATCGGGTCCAAAGAGCAATCTAGCCCAGGATCACTGCAGACAACATGGGCCAGAGACATTTGGGGGCAAGGTCACAATGTGCCTCCACCCCACAATTATTCAGGGCAGTGCACATGGTTTTTTTCTTTAAGGCTCTCCTGGAGGTCCCCCACTTCTCTCCTGTTTCCCCTTTAACTAGGACAAGTTTATGAACATAGTATTTATTGCAGTTAATACAAAAGGTCAATTGCATCAGAGATAGAGACAAGCCCATGTTTATCGCTAAATAGAAAAGGCTCCTGAAAAGCAATATAATTTGTTAACTAAATTGGGATGAGGTAACATGCAAACCAGTAAGACACTTAGGCTCTCTCAAAATCCTGAGCTTTTCTTTTTAAGCATTGGCCTTTTCAGAGTTTTTGGCTTATTTGAGTCCATCTAGGGGATCTTCTAAGCAGCTGGCTCATAACTTTTCACATTCCATTTTAAACTTACGTGTTAAAAAAAAAAAAAACAGATGTAGTGAATTATGATCTGGACAAATGTCAAAGCATTTTTAAGTTCCTTTCAAACTAGGGTTGAGCCAAAAGAGCAGAGGCAGGATTTGTGGTTGTTTTCAGCAGCACTGAAAAGCAAGTCGTGCCACCTCATGGTCCAGCTGTGTGAGGGAAAGTAGTCTGTGTCCCACACGGCCAGATCCGGAAGTCCAGCCCTCCCTCTCTCAACTGGATTTCTTTGCTCTCACTCTTCAGATTTGGCCATCACCAGGTCCATTACATGATCCTTGATTGCCTAGCATTACTTGAGAAAAGAGATCACAGAGCCAGCTTTTTAAAAATGGTAACTAAGGAAGAAAATTAACATTATAAAGGCAAGATGACCATGAACAGGTTTAGGGAAACGTTTTTCTTTCTGCCCTTCCTTGCTCTCTCAAAGCTGAAATGAAGAATATTTAGCACAACCCTAGTTCCAATACACCAAAGTCACTGAATGTCACTGAAGTTGGAAGGGGTGCAAAGATGAAAATATGCGCAGTGTGACAGTGACCAGGGAAAGCACAGCTCATTTCTGTAAAGAATCATGCTCAACATTTGTGCAAGCAGAGGCATCCTCCCTTCCACTCATTAACACCCCAAAGTAAGGCACCTCTGCCTCAGCGGGGTCCGAGGTCAGGTCAGGCAGCCAAATTCACTGTAAATAATAAAGCCTTCAAGCATCAGTTTTCAGGTGGAAAACGGTCCTGATGCCAACGGGCCTTTCCTCCTGCCATGGTGAACCGTGACAAAGGTTAAAATGATGACACCAATCTGACCATTAAAAAGGGGAGGGGGAGCCCATCAGTAGGGAGGAAAGAGAGGACTTCTGAGTTGTATGGAGCGTGTTCAGCGCTGGAGGGCGATGGAGGTCAGGTTCCCCAGAGAACTGGGAAGAGTCACCTTACATATATATAAAGGAGGTAATAGCAGCAATAAATGTCAGCAGCATTTTGTCTAAAACAGTAATTCGCCAATAAGAAAACAAATCCCCACCCACCATCCTGTCTACCTTTCACTTTTCACATCAGCTTCTAGGTACTCTGGCATAGTGCACTGCCTTCCACATTACTCTGCAGATCAGCTGTGTGCTCAGGAAAATAACAGCAGGCAAAGATGACTTTCAGGGAAGTGAGGCCACTAGGAGAGGCGGATTTAGGGAAACGCCTGCACTGGGTGGGCGCTGAGCTGAGAGGGCTCCACAGTGGGTGCTTCAACAATGAGGAACAACAGAAGACGAGAGGTGGGGGCACCAAATTTTGGCATTGCACAGAGTGCCTCTGAAACGTTAGCCTCAAGTCTGCCACTGCTCCCAGTATTGATCTCTGGAACCACCAGCCACCAGGCTTCTGGTGGGACCTAGGAAGAAGAGGCATCCTGTCCTTTCCATCACACAGCTGGCTAGCAAGGCTCAGAGCATGACTGGCAAGGGAGGCCCCTCAGCTGAGCTCCTGTCAATGGAGCAGCTAGTATTAAAAACAAAGGGATTTCCCCCCACCCAACCTCCATTAGCAGAGCAACCAGGGGAGGCTCCCCGCTTCGGAAAGAGGAAAGAACACATAGGGGCTGCCTTTTAGTTGCTGTAGGAGTCAACTGCTTTGTAGCACCTGAATAAAAACGTACAGCAGTTTGTCCAGTTAGGAAAGCCAGAAGGTCTCCATTTGGAGTGGGAGGGACAGGATTATAAGGCAGGCTGCCATTTTAGGAGGGAGGGCATTCACATTTGTTTATTCTGCAGGGTGGTGTCTTTGTAAACTAGAGGAAAAATAAGAGTAAAGGTATATTTGTGGGACATAAGGTAAGGATACCTTGGTTTCTTATAGATACAAGCTGGTTGGGGCTGATGGGAGCTGTAGTCCAAAACTGGAGGGTGCTACGTTGCTAAAGACTGATCTACATGCTAGTTAAGGCATCCCAGTAAAACAATGTTAGCTAACCTGTGGCCCTCCATATACTGCTGGACTACAACTCCCATCATCCCCAACCACTGGCAATTCTGGTTGGGGCTGACAAGAGTTGGAATACAACATCTGCAAAACTCAGCTTAGCCACCACTGCAGTAGAACATCCAGACCAAACAGCCTTGATCAACATACCAGCATTTCGACACCCACCCAACTACTCTGGTTTCCAACCAGTCTCCACAGGGAACAGCAGAGGTTACCAAATCCAGATCTCATTGGCTAAACGTCTCTCCCATCTACATAGAGCGATGTGATGAATGTTCACTTCACATTGCATGATCAAGGATATGTCTATAAAGTCTCGTAGAAATGCCAGTGTTGAAAACTCACAGTTCAAAGCAGTCAAAGTAGAGCAGAGTGATATGGCTGCCTCCATCATTGGGGGCCCACCACCAATCCAAAGGCTGCCATTAGAAGTATAAGATCCAGATGGACAGGAGTCTTCACAGCATGGCTTCTGGAAACTAGCTGCCTGCATAGGCAACCACCCATGCCAACAAAACCAATGGCCCTCCAGAAGGCAGAGGAGGAAAAATGCAACAGGACGCCTCCAAATCAGTAAAAGTGTTTCCGGCTCTGTTCCTGCCATTTGTTGTAGACTATAATTCCAATGACGATGGCAAACACGATGGCAACCAATGAGAAGAAGACTATCAAGAAGAGAGCAAGGCCACTCATTGGTTCCATTGGAGTCTCTACTGCAAAGGATGGAAACACAGATCAGGCTCAGCTACCAAGAAATAGCCATGAACAACCTTGTGCCTCTTTGGCTGAATTCCTTGGCCAAACTTAGCTTCACGTCAAGAAAGGTCAGCAGAGTGAGTAGGCATGGAGGACAGATTTAGTTTGTGGTTGACTATTAGCCAGAATACCTAGATGGGATCTAAATCTCAGGTGTATTGTTCCTTTGAGTAACAGATTCTGGGAAGAGCAGCAGCAGGGGCTCATCTAGAGATCAAGGGCGCATCTAAGCTCAGTGCTTTCTACACCAGGGAAGGGGGTGCCTAACTGGTGGCCCTCTGGATGTTTCTCAACTACAACTCCCATCACCCCTGACCACTGGCCATGCTGGCTGGGGCTCATGGGAGTTGGACTCCAACCACATCTGGAGGGCCACAGCTCCCCACCTCTGGCTTTCACTTACTTGCACAGCAGTGGCTCTCCAGGGTTTGAGGCAAAATCTTTCCCCGGGGATGCTGGGAACTGAAGCTGGGACTATTTCATGCAAGTCATGTGCTATGCCAGAGAACTGTGGCTCTTCCCCACGAACACCAGCCAAGTTGCTTCACCTTCCTGGTCCCAAGGAGTGTTGAATTACAAGTCAGGGAAGTGGCATCCATGCTGCAGACGCACATGTGAATTATCTGGACAACTCTTAAGTTAAGCCTTCAGGGACTTAACATCTGACCTTTGAAACTGACCTCCTTCTGTCAGTGTTGCAGACAAGGCCCATTGCTGCACAGGTAAGAATTAACTGTGTGATATCAGTATCTTAAGATCAAAAGCGCAGGACTCCTCTGCAAGCAACCAAAAGTCTGCATCCCTAAAGCATCTCTTCCTGAAACCCCAGCCCTAAAGCCCCATCACTCACCCCACCCCACCCCAGCCCTAAAGCCCCATCACTCACCCCACCCCACCCCAGCCCTAAAGCCCCACCCACCCACACTTACTTCCAGGCAGTTTCATGTTCTCCACCACAGGTAAGAAGACTTCTTTGTCCCGCTTGTCCTCCTCCAGTGTCCGTTGAACAGTCAGTTGGTACAGCTTCAGGGAAATGATGTCATGGTTATCTGGGGCAAAAGAGGAATAGGGAGAAGGAAGAGTGTGAGCACAATAGGCACTCCCCTCACACCTGCTGAAATTCCCCCTTGCGTGGGAGGGAGCACAACCTCTACTGGTTGGCCAGGTAGCCTTCCCACTTGGCTCTCACACACATCTCAGGAATGGCTTGTAACCATTGTTCAAGAACTCTATTTTGTCAATTCTATCTGGGGCAAAAGAGTAGACAGATAGCTCTTCCCAAACTCCTCACAAATAGGAATGACTTTGCCCATCACTGACTGGAGAGAACTTTGTGGAACTAGGCTGCCTAAACAGACCCAACAGCAGCGGCTGTGTGGCAGTCCTTTAAGCTGGACTTCATTAACATGCTCACAGAATGGCAAGAGCACCCAGCTGCACAGCAGATCCCTTCGGTCAACTTAGATCCACCCTCTCCTTCCCACTGTGCAATGGCCCTGGGTGATGCATCCATCCTGGAGTTCTCCCCATGTTCCATGCGCAGCCAGCCATTCCTTTAAAGAGGAACAACCAGCTCTGACTTATGGACAGGATTTGCATCTTCAGAGGAGAAGCTGTGCAGCCCTTAGGCCACTGGGGTGCAATGGGCAGACAGAGGTCACCGCTAAGCAATTAGTAACTTATAGAAACTTTGGTGAGACATGAGTTAAAAAAGGGTGAATGAGCCCAGTTGGGAGCATGTAAGAGGCCATGTCTAAGTGAGAGGAACCCACACAAGGCACATGAGTGATGCCCATGATGGATAAGACCCATGAAAATACAGCAGGTATGTTTGAAAGTGTGAGGACTGTGAGCTCAGTTCTAATTCTGAAACTCAAGATGTTCCTAGGTGCTAAGTGCACATCTTTAGCCCCTGGCTACAGCCGATGCATCTGTGAGTTGTAATGTAGATCCCACAAGCCTGAAGTCTGCCCTTGCCTGGTACAGGAAGACCAGGCATAGGCAAACTCGGTCCTCCAGATGTTTTGGGACTACAATTCCCATCATCCCTAGCTAACAGGACCAGTGATGAGGGATAATGGGAATTGTAGTCCCAAAACATCTGGTGGGCTAAGTTTGCCTATGCCTGAGAAAGACTAAAGATATTTTAGGCATCTACAAACAGAACTACAGGAAAACATGAGAGCCAGCAGCCATTTATGGGTTCACTTTTCCCTGAACTTCTTCATTTCTGCTTCTAGGAGATCTGGCTTTGGACTCTTGAAAAACACAGCAGCAGCGGGAGGAGGATGCTTTCCGCCGGCCTTAAAAGCAGTACCCGACAGGTCCCCGGTGACAGAAGAGACCCCAAAGTAGTAGCCGCGTGGCAAGTGTACTCCTGGGATGTCAATGCAGTCTCTCCATTCATGCTTGCCATCGATATCAAGCAAGACCTGAAAAGAGAGAAGACTCAATCCAACCTACTCCTTTCTGAGGCCACACCTGAGGAACGCCAGTGGGAAGGTGGAATGCAGCAGACAAAGAGCACAGAGAAAGACTCACCGTAAGCCTCCTCTTCACATAGCGGATCACCAGGAATGTGTCGTGGTTTAAGTTGCGCACCATTGCTGTGCATCCACCAAGTTCAGTGGGTCTGCCATCTCTGTCGTGGTCATAGGCGAGGGACCCATTGCTCACCATGGCAGAGACGTATGGGAACACTCGCTGGAAGAGAAGGGAGGAACTGCTATTTGCACACTGCTCTGTCAAAGGTCTGGCCACATCCAGTGGACAAGGGAGGGGAAACAGGCATGCAGGGAGCCAAGCAGGACAGAGACAGAACCCAGCATGAGCAGCATTAGCAGGGCTGGGACTTACTCTGGACAAGCAAGCACAGATCAGCACAAACTACTCCTACGTCTGAGCAAAAGTGAAGGTCTAAAAAAGGTTTTGACAACAGCACTCACTCCCAAAGGAGGCAGTGATGGAGAAGAAAGCTATCAATGTCTACCAGCCATGATGCCCAAGTTCCGCCTCCACGTTCAGAGACAGTAATGTTTCTGAATGCCCGTTGCTGGAAGTCACAGGAGTGTGTGCTCTTGTGCTCAGTTACTTGCAGGTTACCCACAGGCACAGCAGAAATAGGAGAGGCACACCCCAAATTCTGGAAGGGTGTGTTTTGATGCTCTCAAAACACAATGAGTCTCACCTAGCAAATAGGTACAAAACTAACTAATGTACCAAGATATAAAATGCCCACCACCAGCTTAAGCAACTGTAGCACAGCCTGAGCCAACAGGCTGCTCCACTTGACTCAACAATAGGCTGGAGACCTCCTGGTTACTGCAAGATGGCAACAGATGTAGAGTACAGTTCTCCATGAATGGTTCGATTGTGAGAGAACACAGGCCCTTTGCCAACCTCACGGGAGAACTTAACCATGAGGCTTGTGCCCCATGAAATTCTTCTAAGAGATGCATCTTGCCCTTTTAGACTACATTTCTAACCAGGCAACATCAGTGTATTACTTCTGATATCTGCATCGAGTGTTGTTAATTACACCACCTTTCAGCACAACCCTAGAAACATATAGACTATGGAACTGGGCACAGAATTCCATTTCTCAAAACTTCAATTTTTTAAAAATAATAATAATCCTCAAGTTTCTAAGCCATATGGTTTATAAAATATATGCTTGAAAGCCTGTAAGAGCCCCACCCCGACCCCCAGCCAGCATCAAGTCAGTCAAAAGAACAGATTCTGTTTTGCTGTTATGACTACTGGATAATCCATTGATAGACCTGCCCTCCTTTATGGATTTGCCTCAACTCCCTTTAAGGCCATCTAAAGCAGTGACCATCGCCACACTTTGAATACTGTGAGTTTCATAATTTTTAACAAAACACTTGTCTGTCCTAAAGCCACCATGCAAGGTCTTCTGCTAAAGGGAAGAGCTGAGAAGGAAGCAGTTTATAAACTCATACATGGCATGAAGAAGGCAAACAGAAAATTTTGCTCTCTCTCAAAACACTAGAACTCATGGACATCAATGAAGCTGAATGCTGGAAGACTCTGGATAGATAAAGTAAAGTCCTCCTTCACACAGAGCATCCTCGCTCCCACAAGAGGCAGTGATGGCCACCAACCTGGAAGGCTTTAAAAGAGGACTGGACAAATGCATGGAGGAGGGGGCTCCTGATGCCTTCAAGGCCAGAGGCAGTCTGCTTCTGGAAGGCACAGAGGGGGAGAAGGCTCTTGCACTCGGGTCCTGCTTGTGGGTTTCCTCAAGGCATCTGGTTGGCCACCGTGAGAACAGGATGCTGAACTAGACGGGCCACTGATCTGATCCAACAGGCTCTTATGGTCTTAAGCGGGCAAAAGACCTCTCCCTCTTCCCAGGCCCTTTAGGTGACCACCATAAAGCCCTGTCTGCATCTTAGCACAGAAGGACCCTACTGCGTATCTGCAAAGGCAACTGTGCCCTGCCTAACAGTGGAAATGGCTCTCGGAAGGTCACAGTGTGTCACTTTTCATTTTTACTAGTCCAAGTTCATCTTGGACAATTGCCCCCATCTACAGATTATGAACTGAAGCCTGAAATTTGTGGTTAGAGCTTGTGGTTTGCCCAAGGCCAGCTGAGGAGTCCGAGATTTGAACCCAGAGGTCCCTATGCTCCAAATGCATTAAACTGATGAGACTCACAAGAGAAGGCAGGGGAAAATATCCCAGTAACTACACATATAGCAAAGCCAGATCTGCAGGGAAAGGATGGTGAAGAATGGAAAGATAGAGGGTAGTCCAGTAAAACAGGCTGTCATTCAATAATTGTCGCTCTGATTCCAAGCACTGGAGTTTTCCGACCTGGCATATTGGCAGACATAAAACCCAAAAGCAGTAAGAGAGGCAGACTGGCAAAGAGAACGCTATAAGCTTGATGCAAGGCTAGGAGAGCATCTTCAAGTACCTGGTTTCCTGAGGAATACCTCTTCTTCTGGGCCTGAGAATCCAGAACAGTTATTGCAAAGCAAGGGAGAGAGGGAGGGAATGAAGCAAGAGACGGTCATCCAACAGACAGTTAAACATTGGCCTGTAAAACTACACACCACCACTCAACCGTGATCAAGATCCATTTTGGGGAAAGCCTTGGCAACTATTCATATTCCTGGAATTGATGGTCAGGGATATTTTGATACAAATCTAAAGAAACTCTGTAAAAGCGCAGGTGAGGAAATGTAACCACAAATGGGCTCAATGATATGAACTGAAGTACCCAACACTACCAAGCAGGAATCCAGCCAAACCATGTGCTTGCATATATGCAATGGAACGGGTTGTGTTTTTCAAACTGCAAATCCTGACATTAAAAAAAGACAGCTTTTAAATCCTGCCCAGCATACTTTATTTTTAAAATTGTTTTATTAAATATCTTCTTGGGTTACAAAAGTACATATTGTTTGTTTTCAGATCTTGAAGTCCTTTCTACAGACTTTAATGGTGCATACAGTATCAAGATACTTCTTGACCCACAGAGCTTACCAGCCAAATGCTTCGTAACCAGTGCCCCCATCCCCCAGCAAGTCATGTGCACACTTTTTGCACACTCTTTGCACACTTGCCAGATGCACCAGACAACGTCCAGGAGAAATCAACTGAATCAGATGGCCAAGGACACCTGTGGCCCTAGAGACCCACCTACACTGATGGCTCCCTGTTGGACTAGCATTTCGTCCAGAGGGGCGTCTTCACCTCCATCCACTGTTGGCCTCAACTGGCCACAGGCAATGCTGCTACTCCTGAATCTGGTGCAACTGGATCACTCTCCTCATTCCTAACTACAGGGAGGAACCAAAGTGACTCACCCTTCAAGGAGGCTGCCTGCTCCCTGCCTGAGGTATGCCTAGATCAGTAGCTCATGCAGAGGCAGAGCAGGTGAGGCTCTTCTGAGGCAGGCAAATGACTTTACAATAAAACTCTCTTGCACGTACAAGTAAAATGAGCCTTCTTTTTCAAGGGGGGGGAGGAGGTGCTTCACTTTCCCCACCCAAGTTCACACTGGCCAAGACCACGGGGAGCGGGAAGAGAAACTGAACTTCCTTTCATGGGAGGGCCCAGCAGGGTTACTACCAGAGGTTCAAGAATGGCTTTCACTGCCATTCAAGGCAAATTCAGAGCTCCACTGAAGGGAGACATTTCAAAAGGGAATACAAAGAGCCCCCTCAGGTAGGCAAACAAAAGCAAAGCTCAAATAGTATTAGCAAACCTGAGCAAATATCGGCTTATTTGGGGGGGAAACAACTGCTCAGTATTTCCACAGCAAGGCCAACCAGATTTTTTTAAAAAAGGTCTGAAACTGCAGAGCCTCATTGTGCAGCAAGTCTGCTTGCCATTTGAAGAGGAGAGATCCAAAGTAAAGATGGGAAGGGGTAGTTTTGTTGTCGAAGAGCTGCTCTGCTCCACAATAAGGCGAGCCGCTACAGGGCATGCCACTTGCTGCCAAGGATGGTCCATGGCACAAACCATTTGATTCTGGAAGCCATGTTCAGAGGTCTTGATTTAAAGTGACCTGTGGTGGACAGGGAATGGGAGAGACAGAGGGGAGGGAGAGAAAGAGATGGAGACCTGCTCCATGGCCTTGGAATGGGGTCATTAGTTCAACTGTATTACTGAACTTGGCCACCCTTGTTCTGAACAACCTTCCCCAACCCGGTGCCCTCCTGATGCCTTGGATTACAACTCACATCAGTCCTAGAAGACACCAGGCTGGAGATGGCAATTTCAGAACACTGGACACATCACAGCTGTACAGAACATCTGGCAATTCCAACCAGTTTAACTTTCAGAATAGAATCGGATGGTAAAATTTCCCTAGATTGTACAGCTTTAGGTTGCAGGAAGGGATTAAAACATTTGATTCCAATGAAGAAAAACTCCCTGCACACACAAAAATAGAACTGAAAACGTAGAATCAAAAGCAAGGCTTGGAATAACTAGTCAGATGGGTTTGGGATTTACAGGTTAGACATTATCGTATCTCAACCAAGACAGGGCAGTAATAGGATGAGAGTTGGGGATTAAACTCAGAAAAGATTTCGCATTGACAGAGAAGCTGCAATATGGCAGCAAACCTGCTAGCAGGGTGTCCTTTAGGGCACCAGACAGAAGCTCCTCAATTCTGACTTGGTAAAAAGAAAAAGAGGCAGATATAATAGTCACCGATTCAAGACAAGGTTCCTTCATAGTTCCTCAGATATACGATGCATGCGCACTTCCATGTACAAAAACATTTGCATCAATCTCAGAAAAGAAGGCAGAAACCAATAAAGATCTTGCATGTTAAGGAACGTATTTTAAATAGCTGGCTAGACCATTTTTTAAAAAATGAGGAGTTACCACAATTCTAGTCATGCCCTTGTCAGCAGCCTGGTACCCAGGAGGTATCTGGTACTGCATCTACCACCAGCCACAACGTGGTCATATGCTCATCATCTGAGGCCCTTTGTGTGCTTCCTCCATGAGAGGTCCAGAAGGAGGCAACGCGAGAACGGGCCTTTTCTAGGGTGGTGGCCCATTTGCCAAATGCTCTCCCCAAGGAGAATCACCTGGCGCTTTCATTATACATCATAAGGCACCAGGTGACAATGTTCCTCTTCAACCAGGTCTTTGGCCTTTAACTATCTATGGCCTTTTAGAGGTGGGCCAGATGTTTTTAAATGTATTTCTTTCTCCTCTTGGTTTTAATGGGGGTTTACTTGGTTGTAAGCCACTTTAAGTTTCCCTGGGCAAGACAGAGCAACTAACGTATTTAATAATAAATAATACTTTGCTGGGGATCATGAGGAACCTTGGCCATGTTGGTGGAGCCTGTGGGGAGCTGTCATCCAAAACTCTGAGTGGGCATGAAGCTCAAGAAAGCTGAGCTATGCTCAGTGGATATAAAGTTATACAGGAAAAAGCCTGGGAAGCACATGGGCAAAGTTGGTTGAAGCAAAGCTAAATATATATTTCCTGTCATTGGGGTGTGTGGCTTCAGTGCACAGTTTCTCAGCCCTTCAGATGAGTAGCAAAAAGCAATGCTTATGAAAAACTGAATTGATGGATTCCTTCCAGTAGCACCTTAAAGACCAACTAAGTTAGTTCTTGGTATGAGCTTTCGTGTGCATGCACACTTCTTCAGATATCTGAAGAAGTGTGCATGCACACGAAAGCTCATACCAAGAACTAACTTAGTTGGTCTTTTTTTTTTTAATAATATTTATTGAACATTTTCAGATATAACAGAAAAAAGAAATGAAATAAAACATCCATTTTGTAACCTTGTATTCATTGACATCTTTCCAGGACTTCCCCACCCCACCTCCTCTTGTATTCCAATTCTTCCAAATAGATTCAACAAGTTCTTACCCCAAATTTTAAACTTATTATAATTAACCCAATGTTAAAAATATTTTTCCCTCCCCTAAAATCGACCCCACTCCCTTCCACGAATTCCCCTCTTTAATATGCAGAATAGGTTAAAATAAAAGAAAATAGAAAAAAGAATAAAATATAGTTTAACACCCTTTGGGTTCCAAATTTCCCTCCCCCCTTTCCCGGTTGCGTTCCCCAATGTCCATCAATGCCTGTTGTCATCCTGAAGATCCCACATCTAAGCCAAAATCCTTCACAAGTCCACTTTGCCGTCTTTTTAATAGTCTTTGCCATCTTTTTGATCATCTTTAATTTCAAACGTCCAATCTTGGAAAAACTCTGTCTCAAAAAGGTCCATTTTTTCCATCCAGATCTCTATATTTAAAACTCCAATTTTGTTTAAGCCTTTCAAGTCTGGATGTCCCAAATGTTCCCACTTCCAGCTTTATCCAGTTCTTGTTGTTCATGTTGTTCTTATTATTCTCTCTCCTCACTTTCCTCTGGTTTCTTTCCCTGCTCCACTGCAAAAATGTTCCAATTCCAAAAGCTTCTAAATCCCCTACAGAGGCTTTGTTATTCAGGAACAAAACTTTACGTCAAGTCCCTTCCATTCTTCAATAGATAAATCTATTGTCTCCTTTAGTGTAGAGACCTCTGTAGACAAAATAGTGTTCCATTTCTGCAGTTTCCCAGGAGATAAAAGGTCCAATTCAAATTCCATGCCAGCAATACTTGTAATGTCCCACAGCCCCTCTAGAGGGATTGTAGTAGCTCAGTTTCCTTCCAGATCGCACCCAACAGTCAAAATAACTTGTTATTCCTTGTTTCAAACAATTTATATCTAATTTGTAACAAATGTAACCGGCAAAGTCCTCGTAACAAAGTTCTCTTTTTATTCTTCAGCTTTGACAGCTCCTTTGACAGCTGTCAAAGCCTCTATTTCTCCTCTCCCAGCGCTCTCGCCAATCGCTCCCGGTTCCCGGGGGGGGGGGTTGCATTTTAGCTCACATTCTACTTTTCTCCTCCAGCCCACTTATAATTTTCCATCGTGAAATTAGTAACTTTATCAAACCAAGGTAGCACTCGATCTTAGTTGTTAAATCCTTTGCTTTAGATCCTCTACGACAGGGGGGAGACGGACTTCCTTTTTGCACCTCCCCCGCTTGCTCCGAATTTAAATTTTTTTCCCTTTTTAAGTCCAGTTTCCAATTACTCACGGGTTGTTCTTTGATCCGAATTTTCAATGGAAGAAGTCAGCGCTCTCCGCCAAATGGCATGCGGCTTCGCTCGGCAGGGGAAGCGGAGGACTCATAGCACCACACACCCCCCCCCCGGCACCCGCTCCGTAGCCTTTAAAAAGGTTCCTTCGTGGGTCGGGGGGCGCAAACGGTGCCCGCCGAGTCACCATGCCCATGGGTTTCAGCGCCCATGGTTTTTGAGGGTCCCCGCGACGCCGACGTGGTAGAACCCAGCCCCTGCCGAGCAGGCTCCCTCCGGAGCTCGGAGGGAGTCCGCCATTCGGTGATGGCGCCAACCCGGAAGTCCTAACTTAGTTGGTCTTTAAGGTGCTACTGGAAGGAATTTTTTTATTTTGTTTTGACTATGGCAGACCAACACGGCTACCTATCTGTAACTGAATTGATGGAGACCACGACAAATTTACATTGTGCTGGAAGTATTAAAATCCTGCACTCTAAACACACAGATCATGCTATTTGTGGTTCATTTTATGTCAATTACAGACCCTGAACCAGCTAGTAAGCAGAAAACAGACTTAGCACTTTAAAAAACCAAAACCTTCATCCCATTGCAATGGACACCCCGGGACACTGAACAACAAGGATTGCGCCCCCCCCCCCCCCCGCTTTCCCACTGCTATAACCGCTATTCCAAAGCCACCTTACCTCCTGCTGTTTTTCCTCATTTGGATAGGTGTCTACAAACACTCCCAGCCCTAGAAAGTTATCCTTGCTCCCGAAGACAGGCCCTAGAACAGATGTCAGTGTGTTCACCATCAGCTTCCACCAGCTGCTGCTTTCTAGCATTTTACTCCACCACTTGGTGGAGCAAGCAGAAGTTTGAGCTAAGCAGGCTTATTCCCCACAACCAAAATACAGAAGACCTGGCTTCCCATTTACACAACTTTTGGAAAGACTTATTAATGGATGCCCATTACAACACATTTCAACTTTATAGCTTATTTTGAACAATGCAAATCTACAGCAGAGAAGTGCAAGGTTCTCGTGTCTGTATTCAATAGTCATCCATCTCCCAAATCAGCACATTTTGAAGTCAGTGATGGCTAACCCTGAAATGGACCCTGGAGCAATCCAACATGATTCTTGGTGGGTTTACCAGACTTTAGTAAGGTTTTGAGCAAGAGATACAAATTTAACTCCAAGGGGAAGTGCTTTCAGAGTGTAAAAGCACCCACATTCAAATGTTGCATCTCTTACTTATGAATACAAGTACATATGAATACAAGTACATTAATCAAGGGGAGGGGGGGCAGTAACCTAGTCATTCATGGACATTGTTCTTGTAGAATAGCCATCTCCAGCTTGATGCCCTCCAGATGTTTTGGGCTACAGGCAGACCAAAAGATTTGGAAGGCACCAGGTTGGAGATGCCTATTGTGCAGCAACTCACACTTTAGGACTCTGGCTCACTGCCCAGAAAAGTATGGTTCTTGAGAATGCAGGTCTGCCTCTCCCATTTAAAGCTACAGCTCAGTCAAACTGGTTTTAGTTGAAAAAAACACCACCTTATCCCCCGAGTCAGGGGTCAGGAATAGGATCCAGCAGGCAGGCCAAACCCTCCTCTCTCCCTTACCTGCCACCTGCCCACAGGCCAAGTTTGACAGATGGGCAGGGTCACTCCTCTGACATCACAACAATGTCAGGTGACCTATTTTTGCCTTTGTAGTTTGAAACCAAACCATGTGGTCAAAGGCACAGCCCTGTACTTTGCAAAGCCAACAATCAGCTGACCATTGTGTGCACAGTGCTTTGCAAGCCCTAACAATCAGATGAAAGCAAAGTGCTGTTTAGGGGTTTTGCAGGTGCTACTGTTCAGGTGCCTGCAAACTCACTTTCGACTCAGCCGTGCCTTTACCTGCCCTACACTCAACTTCATAGAAGCCATCAGATGCAAGGGAGGTTGGGCATGGCTTAGTCAAAGCAGCCTCAAAGGCCTAACGTGGAGGCTGGGAGGGCCTAAGAAGAGGTTCCCCACTGCTGTCCTAAGTGCCAACTTCCTGGCTTCTTCAGGGCTCTTCTACATTAACCTGTTTGAGAGAGACACAGTGTGAATGCATCCAGTTACTGGGGGCAGGAGACGTGATCGGCATCCATTTAGGGCCAAAACAAATTTATCATGTGGCATTAGGCAAAGCACAGGATCTCAGGGGTTGTCCTTCCTCACACTCTAGAGCCACTAGCCTAGAACCAGATGAGCAGACGTTGGTGTGGGAACCATTAATTATCTGCCAGTGCACTTTCAGTTGAATCCCCTGACATCACAATGAAAAAATCTGAAGAGATTCTTTGGGGTTCCCACTACATACTGAAGAGGCAACCTGCTTCCCAGATATGTTCACAACTTAAACTAGTTCTAGCTTGCCAACTTTAGCAGCGCAAAACAATTGCAGCAAGAAAACAGTAAGAAGGAATTTATTATTATTATTACTACTACTCAAGATGGGGGGGGAATGAAGGAGCTGGGGTTTTAACTCAGCAGCTTTAAGTATATTGCCTTACAGCCACTATAAAAGAAGAAAACCTAAACTGGAAAAATGGTACTCCATTCAATAAAGTTCTCAAGCCTTTGTTTGAGGTAGCTTTCAGCTCACTTCCCATCCATTACACAAGACAAGTCGTCTCCCCTTGCAAATGCAAGAGAAGATGTGAATATACACACACAAACCCCAATCCACAGCAAGCTGATCTGTGCTATCAGAATCTAGAGACGGGTGCAAAGCAGCCAGGTGGCTCACTGCTATGGATCTGCATGCATTCGGTCCCTTGAGCAGAGGCTTGTGGTTTGGCAATGCACTCGAGAGTAAAGTCTTTTACCTGGCTGCATACGGTCCTTTGTGTACCAGATTGCAAAGCCATCTCCATTCAGATTCTTCTTTCCTTGCCCGTGGATTTTGAAGTGTACCTGCATCTCCCAGTCTCTCAAGTAACAAGGCTGCAAAAAGTGGAAAGGGGACAGGGAGAAGACAATGTATTTGTGGTATCAGGGACAACTATTCCAACATCTGCCACACAAGCACGTAAGAAAAAAAAAGGAGACTTTTGGTCACATTTACACTACAAATTTAATTTGGTTTTAAAACCAGATTTGTTAAATGGCTTTCTGCCAGGAAGAAAAGTATTCCAAAAGCACTGCGAATTCTGTTATCAACCCTTAGTTTTAATATACTTTGAATGCATCTACTTTGCATGCAGAAGGTGCCAGGTTCAATCTCTGCCATCCCCAGGTAAGGCAGGAAGAGGACCTCATCTTAAACCCTGGGCAGTAGGCAGTGCTGAACTAGACACTCTGAGCAAGGAAGCTCCCCGTCTCCCATAGCACAAAAGGACTGGCCCCTCCCTGCCCTGAGAGGCTTACCATCTAATTTGGCATAGGACAGTGAGGTGGATTTTCCAGAGCATTGTGAATTAAAATTTCAACTGGAAAATTTCACTATGCAAGCTGGGGTAATTTGCTTTGGAATTTTTTCTGATGCCCTACAGACTGATCTAATTAAGTGGGTTAGAATCATAGAATCATAGAAACATAGAGTTGGAAGAGACCACAAGGGCCATCGAGTCCAACCCCCTGCCAAGCAGGAAACACCATCAGAGCACTCCTGACATATGGTTGTCAAGCCTCTGCTTAAAGACCTCCAAAGAAGGAGACTCCACCACACTCCTTGGCAGCAAATTCCACTGTCAAACAGCTCTTACTGTCAGGAAGTTCTTCCTAATGTTTAGGTGGAATCTTCTTTCTTGTAGTTTGGAACCATTGCTCCGTGTCCACTTCTCTGGAGCAGCAGAAAGCAACCTTTCTCCCTCCTCTATGTGACATCCTTTTATATATTTGAACATGGCTATCATATCACCCCTTAACCTCCTCTTCTCCAGGCTAAACATGCCCACCTCCCTTAGCCGTTCCTCATAAGGCATCCTTTCCAGGCCTTTGACCATTTTGGTTGCCCTCCTCTGGACATTTTGGTTGCCCTCCTTTGTTTTACTTGACTAAATGCAAGTAAAACAAAGCTTTAAAAAAGAAACAATATTTTTTGTCAAAAATAAAAAAGCACTGGAAAATTTTGCTTGCAAAAATTTATACTAGTTCTAGGCAATATTTGGTTTTCAACCTCATGACATATCAACAGCTAAAGATCGTGATATACTGATGTATCACAATGTCTGAAATAAGGATGGAGCTATGAAGAGACATTGGCTGGCTTCACAGTTTTTCTCACATTGTGACGTTTGCATAGCGTGCAGACACCATGATTTACGATATATTGCTGGGTCAAAAATTCTGAAACCGATTTTATTATTATTAACATTAATTAAATTTATCTATCACCCTGTACCCACATGTCTCAGAATGATTCACAGAATAAAATCAGAATATAAAAACATAAAATACTTTAAACAAAAACAACTCAAACCGCCCCCCCTCAATATCATGATATGGACTTCAAATCAGTTTTGGCCAATGTATCTATATATCATCCAGCCCTACCGTAATTTCCACCCCACACCACTGCCCAGGGTTAAAAGAAGGAAGAGAGAAGTGGTGAGATTTCTGGAAGCAGTAAAATGGCACGACATCCCACAGTTGTTCCAAGAGACCTTGGAAGGGGAAAGGGCACATCCTTAGTCCCCTTGCACAAATCCAGCCCAGTGCCCCATGCTGTTTTTGGTGAGCCATGACAGCTCAAAGGAGTTTTAAGGCTATAACCCAACATACACAGGCAGCTCAAGAGGAAGTTTTAGCAGGGCTTATTTCTGAGTAAACGTGAATGACGTTGGCTTGGGAATCTGTAGCACAGATGTTTCTGTTACTCCAACAATGAAGAACAGTGCAGCTGAAAAGTGTGTACTGTGCAGGTGGGGTGAAGAATTCAGTATTCAGAATGGCGTCCCCTTTGTTGTATGCTACCCTCTTTAGTTTTAGAAGGGAAACAGAAATGCCCCTCAACCCTGATGCTGTTCTCCCCTAAATATCTCTCTCTCTGTTGTATTTCTGAAAAGAAACAAACACCAAAAAATTGAGGGAGAAAGAAAGTTCCCATCAACTTGTAGAAACTGCCAATTTTGTGAAGAGGCAAGAACAGATAAGGCATTCATTGTTTAGGCTACTCATTTGGAGAAAATAAGGATCCAGTAAGCAGGGAAGGAAAGGCATTTGTAAACCAGAAAAAACAAGGTCCTTTTATTTATTTCTCAAGCTACCGATGCGCAAGAGCCCAAGAAAGCAGCCGCTAACTGCAAGCTGGCAACTTTGGCTCCAATTTGGACAGTAGTATTCCCTTAACACGCCACCCCCAGCTCCACCTTGTCAACACTGATTGGAAGCCATCAAGCAGGGACCTGGACCTGGTTCGATTTCTCACAGCTCTGAAGTCTGTTGACGTACTTGAATACGCACAAGTGGAATTATAAAGGAGTTCAACTGTCTCCATTACGTCTACTGAAAGGAAAGGTAGAACTTAGAAGCAGGCTGAAGAAATGCACATTAGCAGAAACAAGCATCAACCTTTACAAAACGCAAACAGCAAAGAAGAGTGCTTTCGGGATTCCTCTTGCCAATAATCTATACATTCCTTGCCAACTGAGTGCCAAGGAAATTAATCCCAGCTGGTGTTATTAAGATATGGGGAACTGCACACAGGCATAACAACAGAGCAAAATGGCATCAGTTTAAGGAAAAGACAAGAAAGTTTCCCAAGGGGAAAGACTTCAAGATCTGACTAGCCCAGTGCCTTGACAGTCAACTCCACAACAGCTGACAACCTACTACTGTCAAGTTATGAACCTTCTGCCACTAAAATACAGTATTAAGGCAGCCAGCTGATAAAATGCCTGAAAATTTCTACACTGAATCTGGCCAGTGCCAATGTTTTGCTGAACCTCTGGGACAGCAGGCAGAAAAAGGGAGCTGGCCAAACATAACATACAAATGATGAAACCCAGTCTGCTTTTGGATAGTATGAATAAACACTGAGCTTCTAACAGTTTCTGGTGTCTGCAAAGTCCAGGTCATTTAATACCTTAATGGGTCAATATTCACTATCACATTTACTGAAGTAAGAACAAAAGGAGGGTCTTGCTGGATCAGAACCAATGCACCTCCAATCCTGCATTATTTCCAGAAGCTTTCAGATAGATTTCCCTAGGAAGCTGAAAAGCAGAGGCTCTGGATATTAGGAAATCATTCATATTATGATACATCCTACACCCTGCCCAGATCTCCTCCTCAGCATAATTACAGGTAGCCATGCAGTGGAGAGGGAGCACACCTCCAGGAATTTTCAGTACAGGAGCAATAACATCTGCTGGGCCCTTGGCAAGTGAATGAAGTAATAACAAGGCTTTCAAGTTTTGAAATTGTTTGTGAAGATTAGCATAAAGGAAGTTGGAGAAAAAAGAAAATAATCAAATAGAGGGTGGATGCTGCTTGACGTTTCTTTGCTGATGTTCCTATTTCATTCTAGCACTTTTTGTTTGCAACATTTTTACAAAATGGTTTGAATTCCTATGGTTTGTTTCCTCCAGAGATGCCATGTTCAGTCAGCATGCTAAGCTAAACTACGGCTTAGCTCATGCTTGATCTTTATCTTAAATTATATTCTTTGGGCAGAAACAAGCAATTAATAGAGATTCAGAAACACATCTTTGTCTTAAGCAGTGTTAGAAACTGGGATAGAAAAGCTAGGAGCCAAAACAGAATGTCTAGGTGCCATTTGGGGTTGGCAACACTTTTTATTTATTATTTTGATAAGCATGAACTAATGCACAATTCACATAAGTGACATATTGTGTGAACAAACACCGGCTCCTTCGGCCTGAAAGTGAGATGAGCGCCACAACCCCATAGTCGCCTTTGACTGGACTTAACCGTCCCTGGGTCCGATACATTTTACCTTTTAACATAAATTGTTAATACGTATTTAATTTGGTATTTGCAATAAAAAATATTGGTACCATACTTCAGATTTCAAAACACTCTACTCTTTATTGTTAACCTCCTTAACATATTGTCTGTCTTTAACATATACTTTTAGGCTTCAAAGCACATAAATTTCCGTAATCCTTGAGTGTCAGCCAGGCACAAAAAATGGCACCCAGACTTTTTGAGGTGCTCGCAAATGGAGAATCTTTAGGCACAAAATGCGCCTGCCTTTCCAGTTTCGAACCCTGGTCTTAAGGTACAAAAAGTCTTACACTTGCAAAATACATGATCAAAAGCCATGCAGAGTACAGAGCCGAGCATAGGTTGAGAAACACAGAGTTAATGAGAACGATACAATATAATTGGCAGCGAAAGCTTTAAAATTAGAAGCAAAACAGGGAATCCCTCAAGACAGCAAATGCGTAGCAAAAAGGTTGCATTAAAAGTATATTCAAGGTGTTGCACAGCAATTAAAAACTATACAATACCCTAACTTTGTGCAAAGCATTAAAAAAAACACCAAGCAAAACAAACCTAAGCAGAAGGAGCTACCTAAAAGCACGGGAAATTACACTAACATTTTAAGCAGCAAAGAAAAATGTTTTAGCAAGATGAGGGACCAACTAAAATAATCTCAAAGATACTCCACAGAGTTGGTGCCACTGCTGAAGGTCTTCACTGAGCCTTCCCTAGAATTGCTTGTTCCTTGAGAGCATTTCTTTCTGCCAGCAACTTGCAGCTTTCCCCCGCCCTGCCTTGGTATTCTTCCATTTCAGTGACTAATACTGCACTGGCAAAACCAATTTAGTAGACAAGGAGACAAAGGTCACAACTCTATGTTTTAAGACTGTGGGGAGAATAGCCTGGCTTGTGACCAGGTGAAGATGCCTGAGCACCACAATGACACCTGTCACCTCCACTACCTAGAGATGCAGGCCTGGGAATCATTGAATCTTGACTGTTTCACACACTAATACCACATCGTGTGGAATTCTATCGGTTACATTTTATCTGCACAATCAGAATGAATTTCAGGAACAGATGCTTTTTCTGTGCGGCCTGAGCAGGAGCCGGGAACAATGTTACAGTATAGTTAGTTGTTGTTGCAGTTTGTCTTCCCTTACCCCACCCCACTGCCCTGCTCACAGTTGTGAAGAATATTCTTATGTTATGAATGGTCTGTGTCACCATTAAGAAAAGAGGTTGGAATATGTGGACTGTCCCTGGATAAGGTGACTTTTCTTCCCAAAGTCATTTCTTCTAAAAGCCTTAGCTCAAGGTTGTCATCTGAACTAGCCAGATGTTTAACTGAGAATCAGTCCATCATTTGAAAAATAAGACTTTAGAGCTGCCTTACCCAAAAATGGCAACTAGACATTCCGTTCTGGTGACTGCAACCCTGGTTTCAGGAGCTATTTGGCAACGTTCCTAACACTGCTCTTGCGTTGTCATGGGCATCTGATGCTAGCTTTTTTGTTCTTAAAATACCAGTTTACTAAAGCAGCGACGGAGACTGGCACATCAGTCAGCAAGCCCAGCACCAGAAAAGCATTAGGATCGCTGATGGTGGATTTACTGCTTGGAAGCTCACTTTTAAAGTCATCTCTGATCTTGAAAATAAACATGAGCCACACAGTAACTTCTTCAATATACAGCTCTGGTATGAACAGAACTTTGTAACCAACACAACTTGGCTTTGAAACATAGTTCGTTTCACATCTAATTTTGCCTGCACTCCATAATATTTTTCGGCACATCAGACACTCTAAATATTAATCCTCACAGGATTTCATTATCACACTGTGAATTGCCTCACCTTTCACTGCTTTATTTTCAGAAAGCATAACATCAACAGGAGAAGAATTTACAAGGCAATTATTTCTGGTGTAATGAAGCCCTAGAGCCCACCTGCAGGCAATTAGAGGAAAATAAGCCTTACCACCCTGTTCCAGAGAGCGCCCTGCTTGCTCTGAACATCTGGAGTGAGACGAACAAACTGGGTCATCACCATCGCATTGCCCATAAGTTCCCACAAAGAGGAGCTGGCTGATCCTACACCTGAAAAAGTGAGGAGCAGAGCATTTAAGCCATAATCCTAAAAACAGCAATTTCATCACAGCTTAGTACAACCAAGAAACAAAAGCAACAATGAATCTGCAACTGAAAGGATACAGAGACAGCACCCAACTTGTTTTCTCAGTGACTGGGGACAGCACATCATTATGTTTTCCCATACAGGTGAATGGTTGACAGTCACTTCTACTGGGAGAAGTGCAGTAATTCACTTGAGGGCAATTAACCCAGCAAGAGTAAGAATGTTGCTTGCCCCGATCTGGGGTCCCAGGCCTTGCTGGTAGAGATGCTACAGAACGTGCCATGAGGCTCTGTGCACAGAAATACACTGCAACCACCACCAATGTGCCCCAATCATACCAACATAAAAGCCCACCCAGTCACAGGGAGAGGCACTCTGCTGGTCAGTTTATTTTTTGTATTATTTATTAAATCTGTATACCACCCTTCATCTGTAGATCTCAGGGCAGTTCAGGGCATAAAAATACAAGCCAAAAACACAAAATACATTAACAAGAGTTCACTGCATACAGGCAGAACTTCAATCACACCCAAAATTTCTGAAGGGTTTTGCACAAGGAAGAAGGCTTCACTTGTTGTATTCATAACTTAAATATAGCTACAACACCCTCCTTTCCATCTAGTCTCCTAGGCACACAAACGTTGGGGCGCACAGCCTACTCCACAAGGGGCTGCTACTCACACCACCCCCACCCCGCATTGGATAGTTGCAGAGAGCAGAAGCGGAGCAGCTTTGCATTCCCACTAGGTGCCTTTCAGAGGAAAGGTTTCCCCCTCTTGGATTTCTTATGTGCAAGAGGCTGCTTATGGCAAAGGGGCAGCCCAGGCAGCCCCACCTTTTCCTTCCCTGAGCCCCCCTTGGGCCTAGAGACAATCTCTCCCTCCCCAAAGCGGGGCATCGCCTCCTCCCCCAAGCAGCCCACTGAACATCTGCACAGCTGGCCAACACCCAACAGGTGAAGCACTTTCTGCACAGAAATGCACCATTCAGCCTTCTGTGCCTACCTCGCTTTTGAGCAGCTGCCTTGCAGGCAGACACCCAGCGGGGGAAGCGCCCCCCTGTGATATGGGGGGGGGGCAGCGAGGGAGCCTGTCCCGGTGACAGCGCCGCTGGGCTTGCGGAAGCTGCACCGGGAGGATGCCTGCCTGCCTGCCTGCCTGCCGTGAGGAGGGCGCAGCTCACCCTGGTACGGCTTGGTGAGGGAGTGCTCCCGCTTCAGGTGCTCCTCCATCTGCTCGGCCCGGGACCCCGGAAGCAGCAGCAGCAGCAGCGGCGGCAGCAGGAGGAGGAGCAGCCCTGCGGGGCCCCGGCCGCCTCTCCGCGCTCGCCCCGCCGCCGCCGCCGCCGCCGCCGCCGCCATCTTGGCCCGTCCTCCGGCCCCGGCGGGCTCTTTAAGCGCAGCCCCGTCTCCTCCCACGGCCAGTAACCGACGCCGCTTTCATTGGTTCTCCCTTTAGGCGCCGCCCACTTCCGCGTCGTGCGCGCCAGTCTGTTGGCTGCAGTGCACGCCCGTTTCCTTAACCGGCGGCTTTATCCGCGGAGGAGTCTGGGAAATGTAGTCTGTGGCTCCTGCTGAGGCTTCCGGGAAGGAGGCTCCGCGCGGTCTGGTCCGGGTGCTGCTCGGCTGGCTGTCCCCAGAGGTTTTTCATGGGCAGGCCCCGCCATGCAGTTCAAGCGACTTGGAGGCACATTTCAAGCACAAGGCTTCCCCCTCCCCCCGGCCAGAATCCTGGGAGCCGCAGTTTGGGCTGAAATGGCAGCGCCCAGGCTCCTGGCGGGGAAGGCACGTGCTCGCAAAGTGCTTTCAGGGTCTGAAGTGCACTCACTGCCCCTTAGAAATTGCTCTGGAACGACCAGGTAGAGGACTTTGATCTCTTGAGCAGACGTGGGTATAAAGTTGCAGGGTGCAGTAGATCACTTCCCGTGGCTTGCCGGACCAGTTCTTGCCCACAGGCATTAAGTTACCCCCAGGCCAGCCCTGCTGGACCCAGTTCTTTGGTGCCAGCCTTCCTTCTCCTAGCCTGTGTTGCTATTTCTCTTCGTCTTTTGAAATGAGCCATCTTTCTCCGAAAATCGATAGTGACTCTCTTGGTGTTCAGTAAGGGCCCACTGTGCTTGCACTGACAAAAACCATGAAATTATTTTTCAATATCCAATTAATGCTGGCAGGAAGTCAAGGCCAAAAGCACTGCACCGACTGCCAATATGCTACCAAGCCCATTTCAGTACCGATAATCAAAAGTACTGGTTTTAGTACAACACCCTAAACAACTTGGGAATCTGTTGCCTGAGAGACAGATCAGCTTGAATGTTAACATGGGCTAGGAAGATGGGCTCCCACCTGTGACAGAAGTGGGCAGCCCAGCGGAGGGTCTTCTTGGTGGTTGCATCCCAGCTCTAGCTCACCATCCCTCTGAGATTCACCAGCACAATTGAATTGTCACTGCCAGGTGAAGACTGGGTCATATCTACACCAATACTCTTCTACCACTTTAATAGTCTTGGCCTCCTCCAAAGAGTTGTGGGAACTGTAGCTTACTTCTCCCAGCACCCTTCACATAGTAATTTATACTTTCCACACCAATTTTTCCGTCAATAAACCCCTGTGGATTTGCCTGCATGTCAAAAAGAGATGTGTGAACCAGTATATCCCAGGTCAGCGACTGAGCTGATCAGGAAGCTTCAGAAGTGCTTCAGAAGCCTGGCTGACTCCAACTAGGGTCACATCCCCACCATGCATTTAAAGCACATTTATACCAATTTAACAGCCATGGCTTCCCTCAAAGAACCCTGGCACTGTCCTTGACCCCTCACAGAGCTTCAGGTCCTGGGATTATTCAAAGTTGGACATGATGTGTCACCGGTCTCATGCTGTGGAATACTCTTCCATAAATGATTCTGCACACATCCTAACTACTAATTTCTTTCTTCTTTTTAAAAATGTATTTATCATTGTCATTTTACAATTAAAACAAGAGATAATAATCCGAATACCACTAGGGTTGCCAGGATGTCTGGGGAATTCCAGATATATGGCAACCCTAAAATACACATTTAGTTTCAACCTCCCCCCACCTTTTCCATGGTTTGCTTCATTATTTTCTCTTCCACTACATAGTCTAATTAATCTTTTCATTTTCTCTCTTTCTTATATAAATTTATTTAATTTTCAAATTTACGAACAGTCATCAAGCAAACAAAACGAAGGAAGAGTTCCATCGATTCCCCTGGGCTCCCCCCCCCCACTTTGTGGGTCCTTAAGTTAACCTTTTTCTCCTGCACCTTCTCTGTTGATCCAATTCTATTAAATCTCCATTACAACATAGTCCAACATTTAACTATAAGTGTCATCCCAATCCTACTAGTAATTTTATTTGTTTACAATGATTTTTAAGGTAAATTATATATTTCCCCCATTTCTGAAGATGCAACTCTTTACCCTGGCTTCTGACACTTGAGACGCACCATATTTCTGTGACTGAAAGTTGTTTTAGACTGTTTTTAATAATGTGTTTTAGTTGTTGTAACCTGCTCTGGGACTGTAGGGTGAAGGATAGGTAATAAATTAGCAACAAAAAGTTTTATTCTACCTGCCTATATTGTTGTAAACTGCCTTGATATTTTATAGGAGTGGGCAATGTGTGAATATGCTTATAACAAATATATACATATTCCATAGATCAGGGTGGAGGGCTGCTTTCAGCCTGAGGGCCGCATTCCTAACCTTCCAGGGGCCGCACACCGGCAGTGGGCGGGCCAAGAGGCAAGAGCAGGTGAAGGAACTAAAGCAAATTTTACCTTTGTACAGTCATAGGCTCATTTCTCCACACACTCCTGTGCTCCTCTCCATCCCTATCCAGGCACCCAAGAAGTATTAGCCGACTTCCAACCAGGTGCAAACACTCAAATCGGGTGTGAAGCAGGACGGGTAAGGCTGCAGCCTGGGGAAAGTCTCAAGGGCCGGATACAGAGATGCAGAAGGTCGCATTCTGCCCTTGTTGAACTTGGCTGGGTGGAGGAGGGGACGCAACTAGAATGAGTTGGTTCTGCCTGTCCCTGGCTCTGGCTCCCCCCACAGTGGGGCTCCCGGCCCTCCCCACTACCAGTCCCACCTGGTGCCCCTGCCAATCAGACAAGTCAGAGATTCCTACACACACAGCCCTCTCCATCCTCCATCTAAGCATGCAAGAGGGATTGTAATAGTTCAAGGGCAGGATCCAGCCAGGAAAAAGCATTGAAGAAGTGGGTGGCGCAGAGCCAGAGAGGGGCAAGGTCTGGGAAGAGGGGGCAAGGGCCACATTTTGCCCCTGAGCCTGAGATTTCCCACCCCTGCTGTGCAGGTTGCAAAATTCAGCACTTCTTGATATGGGAGATTTCCTTCTTGTGACCCACTTGACTAATGTAAGAGGCTGCTTTAGTTACCGTGCCTGGATTTCCATTTGTTCTGCACCAGCTGAAGTGGCCTCATCAGAATGGTCTGCCCAATTGCTTTTTAAATAACTTATTGTGTTCTACTGAGCTGTTAAAAAACCCACATGTTCCCCCAAGAAACTGGCTGCATTTCAGGCATAAAAGGGCAAACTCCTTCGTCAGTGTGCTCCGTCTAACAATCTGTAAAGCTTTTTTGAAATCTTGGGCAGGGGATGAAAGGCACTATATAAATGCAAGATATTTATAGCCTTCCAAGCATTACTACCCAGGCAGATTGCCAGACAGACCTTGCTGGTTTGCTTTGTTGCCATAACATGAAGCCAGCAAGCAATGCTTTCTAGGGGGACTGTTTCCTTGCCATGTTGCACTGCAAATTGCAAACCTCTGTGAAAACCACAAAAAGTCAAGTCAAGCCCTAAATAGAAAACCACCCATCTGCTTTGAGCATGTCCACAATGCAGATTTGTGATGATTTTTTAAATAGTTGTCCCCTTTCCCCAGGGACGTCTGACAGTGGAAAGTGTATTTCTGTCACAGAGCTTAGGAAGCTGTAATGGAGAATTCTCACTGACTGCAGTAAAACAACAATTCTCCAGATTCTGTAGAAGAAGCCATGACAGGGAAGTGAGCCTAAAAGCCGAAGGGCAAGGTCACATCCCTGCCATACATTCGGTACACTCTTATGCTACTTTAACAGTCACGGAGAATCCTGGGAACTGTTAAGGGTTCTGGGAAGTGCATCTCTTTGAGGCCAGCACTCTTAACAAACTGCAGTTCCCAGGATTTCCCATGGCTCTTAAAATGGTGCAAGGGTGCTTTAAATTTACAATGGGGATGTGATCCAGTTGGCAGTGTGGCTTCTCAGCTGTATGACACACAGATGTTGAGGATATGAAGCTTCCCACCTGTCACTATTGACACCCTGAGGAAATCTTCATTTGTTCAATTTCTGTGCGTTAAGCTGCTGCTAAAGGCACAGGACCAAAGGCAGTGATCAAGGGGCACAAGAAGAGCCTGCTGGATCAGGCCAAGGGCCCACCCTGTTCTCACAGCAGCCAGCCAGCTGTCTCTTGTGGGAAACCTCCAAGCAGGACCTGAGCACACGGACACCTCCCCGGCTGTGGTTTCAGAAGCATTGCTGTCTCCAACTGCGGAGACAGAGCAGAGCCATTATGGCTAGAAGCCATTGATTGCCCTTCCTGAATGAATTTGTCTAATCCTCTTTTAAAAGCATCCAAGTTGGTGGTTGTTGTTGCCTCCAGTGGGAATGAGTTCCGCAGTTTAACTATGCCCTGTGTGAAGAAGTTCTTCATTGCATCTGCCCTGAATCTTCCAATGTTCAGCTTCATTGGGTGTCCATGAATTCTAGTGTTGGGGGGGGGACTTTTCTCTATTCCCTTATGCCATGCATAAGTTTATGAATTGCTATCATGATTCTTGCCTTTCCTGTATAAACTAAAATGTCCCAAGCACTGCAACCTTTTCTCACAAGGCAGTTGCTCCACAGCTGGTCCTTTGGTTGCCCTTTTCTGAACCTTTTCCAACTCTGCAATACCTTTCTCAAAGTGAGGAGACCAGAACTGTACACAGTATTCCAAATGTGGCCAGACCATAAGAGTTGCATAATGCCTTGTGATATGGGCAGCTTTATTTTCAATTCCTTTCCTAAGGACCAAGGGACCGTGTGGCGAAGGGCAGGCTCTAAATATGCTGGATAAATTAACAAACAAACAAAGTCCCAGGTATGCCTTTGACACATGAACTTTGCCCAATGCAGTGCTCTTTAGGGCCAAGGTATTTTGGAGAAGGCATGGACAAGTTTTGAGTCACACAGAAGACCACATCAAAGACAGAATGAAGAGGTTGTTAATTAATGCTTACAAAGAGACCAAATTCTAGTTTAAAATGCAAGCAGTTCAGGTCATAAAAATGCAGCTCTGAACTTAAAATTGTATGGAACAGTCATCCCTTGAGAGATTGTACCCCACACATAACCAGACAACAACAACAACAACAACAACAACAACAACAACAATAATAATAATCAGACACATATTTT